>NC_062226.1:0-2578333 GCF_902686445.1 Sciurus carolinensis
ACACCCTCTCCACACACACATGTAAACAGACATCCACACACCCTCTCCACACACATGTAAACAGACATCCACACACCTCTCCCCACACACATGTAAACAGACATCCACACACCCTCTCCACACACATGTAAACAGACATCCACACACCTCTCCCCACACACATGTAAACAGACATCCACACACCCTCTCCACACACATGTAAACAGACATCCACACACCCTCTCCACACACATGTAAACAGACATCCACACACCCTCTCCACACATGTAAACAGACATCCACACACCCTCTCCACACACATGTAAACAGACATCCACACACCCTCTCCACACACACATGTAAACAGACATCCACACACCCTCTCCACACACACATGCAGACATCCACACACCCTCTCCACACACATGTAAACAGACATCCACACACCCTCTCCACACACACATGCAGACATCCACACACCTTCTCCACACACATGTAAACAGACATCCACACACCCTCTCCCCACACATGTAAACAGACATCCACACACCCTCTCCACACACATGTAAACAGACATCCACACACCCTCTCCACACACATGTAAACAGACATCCACACACCCTCTCCACACACATGTAAACAGACATCCACACACCCTCTCCACACACATGTAAACAGACATCCACACACCCTCTCCACACACATGTAAACAGACATCCACACACCCTCTCCACACACATGTAAACAGACATCCACACACCCTCTCCACACACATGTAAACAGACATCCACACACCCTCTCCACACACACATGTAAACAGACATCCACACACCCTCTCCACACACACATGTAAACAGACATCCACACACCCTCTCCACACACATGTAAACAGACATCCACACACCTCTCCACACACACATGTAAACAGACATCCACACACCCTCTCCACACACATGTAAACAGACATCCACACACCCTCTCCACACACATGTAAACAGACATCCACACACCCTCTCCACACACATGTAAACAGACATCCACACACCCTCTCTACACACACATGCAGACATCCACACACCCTCTCCACACACATGTAAACAGACATCCACACACCCTCTCTACACACAAATGCAGACATCCACACACCCTCTACACACACATGTAAACAGACATCCACACACCTCTCCACACACACATGCACAGACATCCACACACCCTCTCCACACACACATGCACAGACATCCACACACCCTCTCCACACACACATGCACCGACATCCACACACCCTCTCCACACACATGCACAGACATCCACACACCCTCTCCACACACACATGCAGATATCCACACACCCTCTCCACACACATGTAAACAGACATCCACACACCCTCTCCACACCCATGTAAACATCCACACACCCTCTCCCCACACATGTAAACAGACATCCACACACCCTCTCCACACACACATGTAAACAGACATCCACACACCCTCTCCACACACATGTAAACAGACATCCACACACCTCTCCCCACACACATGTAAACAGACATCCACACACCCTCTCCACACACATGTAAACAGACATCCACACACCCTCTCTACACACACATGCAGACATCCACACACCCTCTCCACACACATGTAAACAGACATCCACACACCTCTCCACACACACATGCACAGACATCCACACACCCTCTCCACACACACATGCACAGACATCCACACACCCTCTCCACACACACATGCACCGACATCCACACACCCTCTCCACACACATGTAAACAGACATCCACACACCCTCTCCACACACATGTAAACATCCACACACCCTCTCCCACACATGTAAACAGACATCCACACACCCTCTCCACACATGTAAACAGACATCCACACACCCTCTCCACACACATGTAAACAGACATCCACACACCCTCTCCACACACATGTAAACAGAAATCCACACACCTTCTCCACACACATGTAAACAGACATCCACACACCCTCTCCACACACACATGTAAACAGACATCCACACACCCTCTCCACACACATGTAAACAGACATCCACACACCCTCTCCACACACACATGCAGACATCCACACACCCTCTCCACACACATGTAAACAGACATCCACACACCCTCTCCACACACACATGCAGACATCCACACACCCTCTCCACACACATGTAAACAGACATCCACACACCCTCTCCCCACACATGTAAACAGACATCCACACACCCTCTCCACACACATGTAAACAGACATCCACACACCCTCTCCACACACATGTAAACAGACATCCACACACCCTCTCCACACACACATGCAGACATCCACACACCCTCTCCACACACATGTAAACAGACATCCACACACCCTCTCCACACACACATGTAAACAGACATCCACACACCCTCTCCACACACACATGTAAACATCCACACACCTTCTCCACACACATGTAAACAGACATCCACACACCCTCTCCACACACACATGCAGACATCCACACACCCTCTCCACACACATGTAAACAGACATCCACACACCCTCTCCACACACATGTAAACAGACATCCACACACCCTCTCCACACACATGTAAACAGACATCCACACACCCTCTCCACACACATGTAAACAGACATCCACACACCCTCTCCACACACACATGCAGACATCCACACACCCTCTCCACACACATGTAAACAGACATCCACACACCTCTCCACACACACATGTAAACAGACATCCACACACCCTCTCCACACACATGTAAACAGACATCCACACACCCTCTCTACACACACATGCAGACATCCACACACCCTCTCCACACACATGTAAACAGACATCCACACACCTCTCCACACACACATGCACAGACATCCACACACCCTCTCCACACACACATGCACAGACATCCACACACCCTCTCCACACACACATGCACTGACATCCACACACCCTCTCCACACACATGCACAGACATCCACACACCCTCTCCACACACACATGCAGATATCCACACACCCTCTCCACACACATGTAAACAGACATCCACACACCCTCTCCACACCCATGTAAACATCCACACACCCTCTCCCCACACATGTAAACAGACATCCACACACCCTCTCCACACCCATGTAAACATCCACACACCCTCTCCCCACACATGTAAACAGACATCCACACACCCTCTCCACACCCTGTAAACATCCACACACCCTCTCCCCACACATGTAAACAGACATCCACACACCCTCTCCACACACACATGTAAACAGACATCCACACACCCTCTCCACACACATGTAAACAGACATCCACACACCTCTCCCCACACACATGTAAACAGACATCCACACACCCTCTCCACACACATGTAAACAGACATCCACACACCCTCTCTACACACACATGCAGACATCCACACACCCTCTCCACACACATGTAAACAGACATCCACACACCTCTCCACACACACATGCACAGACATCCACACACCCTCTCCCCACACACATGCACAGGACATCCACACACCCTCTCCACACACACATGCACCGACATCCACACACCCTCTCCACACACATGCACAGACATCCACACACCCTCTCCACACACACATGCAGATATCCACACACCCTCTCCACACACATGTAAACAGACATCCACACACCCTCTCCACACCCATGTAAACATCCACACACCCCTCCACACATGTAAACAGACATCCACACACCCTCTCCCCACACATGTAAACAGACATCCACACACCCTCTCCACACCCATGTAAACAGACATCCACACACCCTCTCCACACACATGTAACAGACATCCACACACCTCTCCCCACACACATGTAAACAGACATCCACACACCCTCTCCACACACATGTAAACAGACATCCACACACCCTCTCCACACACATGTAAACAGACATCCACACACCCTCTCCACACACACATGTAAACATCCACACACCCTCTCCACACACATGTAAACAGACATCCACACACCCTCTCCACACACATGTAAACATCCACACACCCTCTCCCCACACATGTAAACAGACATCCACACACCCTCTCCACACACATGTAAACAGACATCCACACACCCTCTCCACACCCATGTAAACAGACATCCACACACCCTCTCCACACACATGTAAACAGACATCCACACACCCTCTCCACACACATGTAAACAGACATCCACACACCCTCTCCACACACATGTAAACAGACATCCACACACCCTCTCCCCAAACATATGCACACAGACATCAACACACCATCTCCACATACACATGCAGACATCCACACACCCTCTCCATACACATGCACACAGACATACACATGTACTCTCTTTCTCCATAGTCACACGAGCACACACAAGCATATTCTTGTCACATGTACACACCATCACATTTTCTCACACACTCACATTCACCCACCTCTACACCCACTCACTCATACCTCCACCCTCACACAGTGACACAGACTCTCACACACAAACGTATGTTCAGAACTGTGTGTTGAACCCTAAGTGCAAACATGTAGCCTCCACCCACTCATAGCAAGGGAGCGTGGAAAGGTGCTGCAGGCCATGCTAGTCCCTGATGGCCCCTCCTCACTGCTCCTACACTCCGCGTCCCCCTCTGCACCGCACACAGACTAGACACAGGCCTGCTGCACACTGCTCAGGTCACTAGGATCCACCCATGCACAGAAGCACAGATTCTAGCAAGGTCTGTATCCTGGGGCCTGTCACTCGTGGGCCAGTGCAAGGCCACTGGGGCCCCTGGCAATGGCAGAGGATGGGCAGCATACCCCTCACGCACCCAGGCCTGCTGTCCAGGAAACCTGCAAGAGCCCTGCCCTGGTGGAGCCTGCGCACCCCAAGGGAGAGAAGATAGCACAAGGGCTGGGTGGCCTTTCACCCCAAGTGGTGTGGCAAGAGTCAAGTGACACAAAAAGACATGCCCAGTGTGTCTAGAAATACAACAGCCTCAGAAATAAATTCCAAAACAGGGATCTCGGACAACACCTGGAGGCCAGGAGGAGAGAACACTGACAGGCAGATGGGAGGGTGGGCTCCCATGGGGACAACAGCTTTCAATGGTCTGCAGCCACCAGAGCAGAAGCACCTGTGGCCAAGCTGCCTCAGCCAGTAGCTCCATGTTGCCTGCCTGAAGCCTCAGGAGCTCACCTGGAGGTCCACCCTGCAAGCCTGCGGTGGAGAAACACTTGTGATGATTCTTCTAGGTTTCCCTGCAGCACACCAGAGGGCATCTGGTTGCACCCACAGTGGAGTGGGCAGGTGGCCAGGGCCAGTCCCTGAAGCCAGGGACCCAGAGGTCCCATCCTGGGAGCCACTGAGGTTCCCAATGAGCCCCTCGGCGGCCTCAGGGGGCAAAACTGAGGCCAGCAGGAAGTGAGAGCCAGGCAGCATGAAACTGGATTTCTGCTTCCTCTAGCACTGACTCTGGGCCCCCCGCAGCCCACCCGCCCTGCACCTGGCACTCACATGGCCCCACCATTGCTGAGGGAGGTGGAACTCTTCTGCCGAAGGAAAACCCGAGCTCCCCGAAGCACAGCTGGCTGCGTCTGCTCCAGGGTGGCCTTCAGGGGATGGAACAGGGACACTGGGCCCATCTGTGAAGGGCACAGGAAGGACTGCTCTGAGGGGCCAGCCTGGTGGACCCTGACAAGCCCTCAGCAGAGCTCTCACACGGATGTGATGGAGGCCAGTTCCCATCCCAGCTCAGCTGAGAGCTCCCTGTCCCACAGTGAGGGGCCCCTTGCTTTCCCTGTTCCACCTCATATCCAAAAAGAGCATGTGCTCAGAGCAGTGGGTGGGGACACTCACACCTCCTCCAGACCTGCCCCCTGAGTGGTTTCAGGAAAGCTCACCACTTCTTAGAGCCAGGGTCCCTACCTACAAGTCAGGGGCCAGACAGACTACAGACAGCAGAGCAGCTTCATCCCCATCAACCACGGGACTGCTGCCTGTACTCTGGGCTGCGTGCATCTGCCAGGGTGCCAGGGCTTGTAGGCAAGAGTGTTGCTTCCTGGAGTCCTGGAGCCAGGTACCTGGGACAAGCCTCCTGGAGCTTGGTGAATCTGGTCTCTTGTGGTTTTGTTCTGTTTGTAGAAGTCAAATATCATCAGCGCTGCATAGACTTTCCCCACCGTCATCTCATCAGCTAGAGAGAAGAGCAGGAGGTTTGGAGGAGAAAGAGCACAGAAGACACAGGCAGAGTGGAATCCCCAACATGGACTTCTGGAAATACCCTCGGGTTGCAGGACTCTCAGGCCACAGGAGCTCGCTCAGCCTTGCACCCTCCAGATGCTGCAGCTGTCCCACCTCGTGTGGGGCTGATGTGTCCCCACCTTCGCTGCACAAGGCCCTCCAAACTAAGCACCTCCTCCTTCATATCCCTAACTAGGATTCCCTTCTGCCATTCCCTGGATGTCTGCAGTACATTCCCACACTAGGTGGACCCCAGACCGCTTCCCACAGTCCCTGAGTCATCCAGTGTCCCTGCTGGGGGGACGTGGAGAGAAGCTCATCTCTGCAAGACAAGGTACCCCTGCCTCCCCCTCCCTGCCTCAGAGGAATGGGGCATTTCCTGCCCTCCCACTCACGCTTGTGGGGTGGCACCAGCAAGTCCAGAGTCTTCTGGGGCAGATTGGCCCACACAGAGGAGATCTCCTTCCTCAGCTCTGCATCACACTGGTGCTGCTTTGCCCCAGCTGGGCAAGGAAGGGAAGACAGATGTTAGAAGCAATCCTGCAACTCCCACTCAGGCAGAATTGGGGAGAGTGGAGGGAAGGCATGGCATGGGGGGAAGACAGGATGCAGAAGGTGCTGGAAGAAAAAGGCATAGGAAGAAGCACCAGTGTAGAGGCTGGCCAGAGCTACCTGGAAAGCATCCAGCCAGCGGGCACGTGTGCGTGTGCTGCATTATGTGCAGTGTGCTGCCTGTGTGAGCAGTGTACTGCACGTGTTTGCACATGTGCTGCTTGTACTCTGGTATGCTACACATATGTATGTGCGCAGTGTGCTGCCTTACTGTGGTGTGCTGCACATGTGCATTGTGTGCTGCATGTGTGTGCACTGTGTGCTACATGTGTGTGCAGTGTGCTACCTGTATGTGCACATGTGTGTGCTGTGTGTAAGCATGTATATTGCACGTGTGCACATGTGTGCAGGGTGCTGCCTGTGTGTGCACATGTGCTGCTCATGTGTGCTATACATGTGAGCATGTGGTGTGCACATGTGTGCAGTGTGCTGCCTGCGTGCACACATGCCACACGTGTGTGGGAGCAATGGGAATATAGAAGGGACACGGTAGCATTCCAATCACTCCATCCACTCATTCAACAATTCTTACTGAGCACCCACTAGATCTCAGGTACTGTTTTTGGTGTCAGGACAGAAAATTAGAAACAAAAACCAAAACAAAACAAAAAGACTACCCTTCTACTGTTTGCTCTCTGTTCTGCAGAACAGTAGCAGGAAGTAAAGAAATCTAGTACACTGGGCAGCAAGAAGTGCCAAGACAGGAAGAGCAAAGTGGAAAGAGGTAAGAAGTCTGCAGAGGGCTAAGTTTTGGACAGGATGATCAGGAAGCTCCCATGAGGAAGGCAGCATGCATGTGAGAGCCCTGAGGGCGGAAAGGGACCTGCAAGTACAAAGGCCTTCATGCCAGCAAGGCAGTACCATGGGGCAGGGTAGGGGGTGGGTGGGAAGCCAGTGGTTCAGTCTTCTTACCCCCAGCTTCACTGAGGCCTGACTCACGTCAATACATTCCATCCTGGTAACTGTGCCATTCTGCATCTGGATGAATGCCCTCTCCACCCTGAAACTAGATGCCCAACAGCCCACACCCCCAGCCACAGAGCTCCAGGACAGTCAGTCCTCAGCTGCCCCAGCCCTATAGTTGCTGATGTTTGAGTCTCGCAGTTCTGCATCCTTCAGAGCATCAATGAGCATCACAAATCTCAGTCTGCAGAATGTTTGAGACTCCTGATAATGTCTGCCCTGATTTTTTTTTTCATTGCCAAATATTATTTCATTGTGTCAATGTGTTGGTGTGCTTCTCCATCTCCAGCTCATGGACAGGTGAGCTGTTTACAGTTCGGAGTAATCATGATAAAGCCATAAACACCTGCATGCAGGTTTTCATCTCCTAAGTGGAAAGGCTGAACCACCTAAGCATCAGCAAACTGTTTGGCAAATGGCTGCACCATTTTGAATTCTCACCAGGAGCACAAAAGAATTTCAGTTGTTTTGCTTAATACTGTCATTTAAAAGAATTTTGGTCATTATAATGGCATGTAATGTCATTTTATTTTTTATTTTTCCAGTTAGATCTCTATATGTGCTTATGTGCTTTCATGTATCTTCTTTGGTGATGCGTCATATCATGTATTCTACCATTATCCCTATGACTGGGTTCTTTCCTCTTTTTCTTTCGTGAGGATGTGCAATGCACACACATTGGCATGGGACTGAACCCAGGGCCTGTGCATGCAAGCATGCACTCTACTACTGAGCCACATCCCCAGCCCTTTTTATTTTTATTTTGAGACAGAACCTCGCTAAGTTACCCAGGCTGGCCTTGAACTAGGGATTATAGGCCTGTGCCCTTGTGCTTGACTGATTTATTTTCTTATTATGACTTGTTTGTTTGTGATTTCAGTTTTTATTAGCCATATCTATTTATCATTAATATAGCACCAAATTGCCTTACAGAAATATTGTGAAAGCTTCCTTTAATTTTAACAGTATTTAAAGTTCACATTTTCTTATACTGTGTATACTCCTCAGTATTATTCATTTTAACTTTTGGCAGTCTTATATGTAAAAATTCTTAATTCTTATAATTTATGCAAGTTTAGGAATTCCCTGTCCATGCCCTTGTCCATTTTCTTATCAGGGTGATTGTTGTTTTATTTATTCTAACTAGTTATCTATGACAGTAGAATACATTTTGACACATCACACATAAATGGAGTATAACTTCCCATTCTTCTGGTTGTAACATGATGTAGAAATCGCACTAGTCATATAGTCATATATGCATTCACTCTACTATCCTTCCTACCCCCACACCCACTCCCCTCCCTTCACTCCCCTCTACCTAATCTAAAGTAACTCTATTTTTCCTTAGTGCCCCCCCTTATTGTGAATTAGGCATCCACATATTAGAGAAAGCATTCAGTCTTTGGTTTTGCTTAACATGATATTCTCCAGCTCCAACCATTTACCTGCAAATGCCATAATTTCATTCTTCTTTAAGGTTGAGTATAGTCCATTGTTTACATATATCACATTTCTTTATCCACTCATCTGTTGAAGGGTATCTAGGTTGTTTCACCAGTTTGGCTATTATGAATTGAGCTGCTATAAACATTGATGTGGCTGCATCACTGTAGTACGCTGATTTTAAGTCTTTGGGTATAACCGAGGAGTGGGATAGCTGGGTCAAATGGTGGTTCCATTCTGTTTCTGAGGAATCTCCATACTGCTTTCCACAGTGGTTGCACCCATCTGCAGTCCCACCAGCAATGTGTGAGTGTTCCTTTTCCCCACATCCATGCCAACACTTACTATTGCTTGTATTCTTGATAATTGCCATTGTGACTGGAGTGAGATGAAATCTTAAGAGTAGTTTGATTTGCATTTCTCTAATTGCTAAAGATGTTGAACATTTTCATCTATTGTTGATGGATTTCTTCTGTGAAGTGTCTGTTCAGTTTGTTAGCCCATTATTGATTGGGTTATTTGTTTTTTTTTGGTGTTGAGCTTTTTTAGTTTTTATAGATCCTGGAAATTAATGCTCTATCTGAGGTGTGTATGACAGGATTTTCTCCCATTTTGTAGGCTCTCTCTTCACATTATTGATTGTTTCTTTTGCTGTGAAGAAGCTTTTTAGTTTGACTCCATCCCATTTATTATTGATTCTCAATTTTACTTCTTGTGCTTATGAATCTTGTTAAGGAAGTCAGGTACTAAGTTGACATGATGAAGATTTGGGCCTACCTTTTCTTTTATTAGGCACAGGGTCTCTATTCTAGTGCCTAAGTTTTTGATCCACTTTGAGTTTTGTGCAGGGTGAGAGATAGGGGTTTAATTTCATTTTGTTACATATGGATTTCCAGTTTTCCCAGCACCATTTGTTGAATAGGCTATCTTTTCTACAATGAATGTTTTTTTGGCACCTTTGTCTAGTATGAGGTAACTATTTATGTGGGATTTCTGTGTGTCTTCTATTCTGTACCATTAGCCTACATGTCTATTTGGTGCCAATACCATGCCATTTTTGTTGCTATGGCTCTGTGGTATAGTTTTGAGGTCTGGATTATGATGCTTCCTGCTTCACTTTTCTTGCCAAGCATAACTTTGACAATTCTGGGTCTCTTATTTTTCCAAATGAATTTCATGATTGTTTTTTCTATTTCTATGAAGAATGTTGTTAATTTTTTTATTGAGATTTTTGTAATATATTATAACATTCTTATATCAGATACGCATTAAGCAAATATCTTCTCTAAGTCTTAGGTTTGTCTTTTATTTTCTTAAATATCTTTTCTTTTCTGGCAGTGCTGGGGATGAAACCCAGGGCCTTGCACATAACAACCTAAGTGCTCAACTGCTAAGCTATATCCCCCGTCCCTTAAATATCTTTGGAAGACCAAAAGTTTATTTATTTTTGAGACAAGGTCTCACTGTGATGCCCAGGCAGGCCTTGAACTCAGGACCCTACTGCCTTGGCTTGTAAGTTGCTGGAATTACAGGTGTGCAGCACCTTGTACAACTAAAATTTTATTTTGGAATTGGATGATTTTTTTTAACAATAGAGATTGAATCCAGGGTTTCACACATACTAGGCAAGCTCTACCACTGAGTTATGTCCCAGCCTAAAAGTTTTAATTTTAATGAAGTTGTTTATCAACTTGTTTCTTTATGGTGGATGTATTTTTGTGTGTAAGAAATCTTTGCATAACTCAAAGTTGCCAACATTTTTTCCCAGAAGTTTTATAATTTGAGATTGTACATTTGTCTATGACCCATTTCAAGTGCTGTGGGTTGAATTGTTCTCCCCACAAACTCATATGAAAAGCCTCATTACCAATGTTACCATGTTGGAAGATGAGACCTGTCACAAGGTAATTAGTACTAAATGAGGGCCTCCAGGTGGGGCCCAACCCATAGGGTCTATGTCCTTATAGAAAGACCCCAGAGAGGGCACGTGTATTTTCTCTCACCTTGTGCAGAGGAAAAGCCATGAGGTGACAGCAAGAAGACAGCCACCTGCAAACCAGAAGAGGAGTCCTCAGAACAAAGCCTACCCTGCCTGCACTTGGATCTTAGATCTCACAGCCTCCAGAACTATGAGAAATAAATTTCTGTTGCTTAAGCTGCCCAGTCTTTGGTATTACGTGCTGGCGGCCTGAGTATATGAAGACAGTGTGAGTCAAGAATGTTTTCATGTTGCATGTAGTGGTCTGAATTCTTCCAGCAGTATCTGTTAGGAATGATGATCTTCTCCCCTTTAAGTGCCTCTGCAAACTTTGTTGAGAATCAGCTACCATATGAGTGAGTTATTCTGCCCATGGTTCTGTGTTTCCACCCTTTCATCCACACCTGGGTCAGTCTGCTTGTAGAAAAAGGGCAAGTTTTGAACTCTGTTCTTCATTTTGAAAACTATCATTCAGGTTCTTTTGTTTTTCTTATAAACTTTGGATTTGATTTGTAAATTACTACCAAGAAGCTATTAATTTTAATGATTAATGTAGGGAGAACTGATATCCCGGCAACACTGAGTCTTCACAGGTCCATGAACATCACACAGGATGCTCCATTTCTTTAGGTTTTTCAATTCCTCTTATGAACGGTTTCAATTGATAGTACATGCATCCTGCACGAAGAGTCTAAGTGATTCATGGGTTGTGGGGCTACTTTCACAGGTCCTTTGCTTCCATTTCAGCTGCTCGCTGCCCAAGAGACACACATGACCTTTGTACACTGGCCTTGCATCCCAGAAGCCTGTTACGTTCACCAGTTTCAGTAACTTTTAAAATAGATTCTTTGGGATTTTTTGCAAGGTAATCATGCCCATGTGGTGAACACAGGGACTTCCATCTCTTGCTCTCATTCTTCTTCTTGCTTTAGCACAGTGGCTGAGACCTCATCTGACTGTAGATCTCTGCTTCCATCCTGTTCCTAGGAGGGGAAGAATCTGTGTTTCTTTGTTAAATATGGCACTAGCTGACATTTTCCCATAGATATCCTTTATCGTGTCTGTGGAGTGATATGATAGGATTGATGGAGATTTCTTTCTGAGCTTACATAGAAATTTTTATCATGAATTAATGTTGAATTTTGTCATGTGCTTCTTCTCTGTGACTACTGGTACCTTATAGTTTTAATTGTTTGATGTGGTAAATTACATTCATTGAGTTTGAACACCAAACCGGCCTTGCATTCCTGCAATAAACCCCAACTATGTCATTACGCATTGGCTTCTTTATGTATTGCTAGATTCTGTTTGATAAAGTTGTGTTGAAGATTTCTTGTATCTCTGTTCATGAGGTATATGGGTCTGCAAATTATTTTTGTGTCACATCATTGGTTTCAGTATCAAAGTAAAGTCATTTAAAATAGGGTGGGAAATACTCTTTCTTTTTCCATCTTCTGGAGGAGCCTATAGGATTAGCCAAAGTCTAAACATTTCTCACTAAAAGTATGGTAGACTTGACTAGTGCACCATCCAGGTCTGGAATTTCTCTGTTGGAAGGCTGCTGACTATTAGTTTATTTAACACGAATAGTATCACTGAGGTTATCTATTCTTGAAAGAGCTTGGTAGTTTGTGTTTTCAAGGAATTTTTCCCTTTCACCTAAGTTGTTGAATTTATTGATGTGATGTGAATTGTAATATTACGTTGCTGTCCTTTTACTGTCAATAGGATCCACAGCAATGCCCCTCTTTGTTCCTTACATTGGTCATCTGCAGCTTCTCTCTTCTTTGTCAGAGGAAGAAGAGAGCCCATCTACTGTACTGGTTTTTCCCTGATCATTCAGGTTGTCATGCTGAAGGGCAGATGCAGATCAGCTCGAGGCTGCAGCAGTATATTAGGAGTTGACTGGCTGGGACCAGAGCTGGCAGTTGGCAGAGAGACAGAAGTAAGTGCCTTCTGGACATATTCTGAAGGCAGAGTCAAGAAGATATGATACAAGATCCGACACAAATCCAATATGAAATAAGGAGAAAAGGCAATAAGGATGACTCCAAGGTTTGGCTAGGAAGTGGAGGAACAAGTTTCTACTGAAGAGGCCAGGAGGCTGTGAGGCCTGGAGCTGAGGTTATGGGAGTCAGCTGTGCAGCACAGGCTGGGCTTCCAGGTGACACAGTAACTTGAGGAACACTCAGGTGGACCAAAATACAAGACTCGATTCCTAAGATGAAAAGCCCTGGGAATAGGTGAGGTGGTGAAGGAGCAAGTGGAGACAATGCTTTCGGGGCAAAGAGAATGCTTTGAGGCCAACTTGCCATTCAGAGTGGGGGGAGGTAAGAGAATATGAGAGATGCAGACGGTTTCAAACAGAAGGGGTGGGAATGGAGGAAGGCTGCGGACAGGGCCACAGGGTGAGCACTGAGAACCAACCTCTGAGTTCCTCAACATGACACAGATCCAGCAAAGAGTGGGGCATGAGCCCAACCGTGGACTGGGAAGGAGAATCAGACAGCAGAGACCAGCATAGGGAGCTGGCTACTAAGAAGGAAGGAATCAACAGAGGGGAAAAAGCAGAAGTCTTTAAAGGAAGGAGAAATTGTTACAAGTAACCCAGTAGAGGGAAAAGTCCGCAAGGCAAAAAACAGAGCATGCGTGGGATGTCCCGAGGAGATGGTGAGAGGGGACCTGTGCGCAAGGCCTGGCCTCCACGCCTCAGAGCAAGAAAGGACAGAGTCCCAGGCAGAGACGCCAGGCAGGGCAGGGGCAGAGGTCCCCTCTGGTGCTCCAGGCTCTCCGTGAAGGAGAAGGGAGCAGAGGACAGCACAGCCTGGGTTGGGCCATGTCTGGTTACCACTGCTGGCTCGGAGCGACATGGGCAGGTTATTCCATTTCACTGTACCCTGGCCTCCTGCCAGAAGGCGGAGTCACTCCAGTGCCCATGTGCAGACACTACCAGGAGCTAGAGCTGCGGCTTGGTGCAGCTGTCCCTCTAGACAGAGCCACCCGCCCTTCTCCCACATCACCTGGGGCTGGCTCTCTAGATGGGGGTGACAGTCTGCCCTCCCTCCTGAGACCTCACCTACCTGGGGCCAGCTTGATCTCCAGTGCAGTTCGAATAAGGGCCATCAGCGTGGATGTGAAGTGCACCGTCATGTCCTCACTGGAGATGGGCATGTTCATGCGAACCAGGCGCTGGGGACGAGTGGGGGTAGGTCAGGGCCAGGTGCAGTGGGGTCAACCCACCCCAGGACTATGCAGTGCTCAGAGTCCATGGAGGCCTGCTGGGTCCCCTGAGGTGGTCCCTGCAGGTGCCTGGGCAAAGCGAGTCTGGGTGGATGGGAGTTTTGCCAGCATTCACACTCACCTTTGGTCCTACCCTCATCTGAGCTAAGGATTCTCCTGGCTGCAGAAAAGCAGGAACTCAAGTAAGGATATGGGGCCCAGCCAGGAGCCAGGGCCCTGGGGTGGACAGGGACACCCTCAGTCAGAGGGATCTCTGTCCACCACCCAAGGATAGAAAAGGGCTTCTGGCCTTGGCTGAGGAGGGTCCAAGACTGAGGCCTCTAGGATGGTTTCACAGGAGGGGAGCTCCTGTCCTTCACTCTGCCATCTCTCCTCTTCCCTCTGCAGCTGGGTTATCCAGATGGCCCTGAGTGTTGCTCTGAGACCCAGCTAGCAGTGAGCACCCCTCAAGGGGTGGCTTTAACTCAGGCCCAGCAGGGCTCCACCTCTTACCACCCAGCCAGGGCCCGGGAAGATACGCTCAGTGCCACTGGAAGGCAGAGAACATCTTGGCTCAAGGCAGCGAGAGAAGCCCTCAAGATCAGCCCCTTCCAGTTGGAAGGACCCAAAATAGAAGGCACTGCATAGGGCTTCTGGGATCCTCCAGCCACAGCCTGGTGGCAAGGAACACTCTGTCCCTCTCCCCCAATAGGGTGGGGCCCTTTCCTTCTCTGGTTTTTAGGGTAGAGCAGCCGCAGACAGGCATCTACAGTATGCAGTGTGGTCCTCTGGGCTGGGTCCACAGCTGATCAGAGCCTCAGGCACTGAGAGTTGAGGAGGCCTAGAGGAAAAATGGGGAATCGGGTGCATCTGGGGAGACTCGTTAGATGGATGCTGCAAGCACCCTGACCACGCTGTCCATGGCATGCGATGGGGGCTGGAGACAGGAGCTCCTTGCCGCGGTGTGCACCCTTTGGCAGCATGGTCCCTTAGCTCCTTCCCTGGGGAAGGCTACGCAGCCCTGACCCCAGCATCCTAGCCCTGCATCCTGAGACCTCAGTATGACAGAGGTGGGCAGAGGGACTGAAGACAAAAGCCAGGCTGTCCCCCGAATGCTGGCAAAGCCCCAATTGGCACATCCAGCCATGGTTTCAGGACCTCACACAGCATGTGTGCTGCTCACCAGGCGAAACCTACTTCCCAGAGCATGGCGTCCCTGCAGACCAGCACCGATGGCAGTGCGAGAGGCCAAGGAATTCCTCTCCCAGGGAGGGGAGTCAGGATGGAGTGAAAGAGGAGCAAGCAGATGGTTTCCAAGAGGGGAGAGCTCCGTCCAGGGCACTCGAGGGCTGCCCTCACCAGGGATCCCACTGCCTACCCCCGGCCCCCCAAGGGCCAGAGGCCTCCAGGAAGTAGAGGAGCAAGTTCAGGGCAAACAGGTGTCAGTTCCCTCCCCAGCTCCCCGGGGCTATTCATTCCCACCCGGAAGCCTCCCGTGGTCTCCCCACATCCAGCTGGCAAGGCTGGGCAGGGCCTCACAACCTGCCACCCAGCTCAGCATTGATGCGGACAGAGCTCTCCCTCCTAGGGTCACGGCTATAGCCTTGCATGCAGGGCCTCTGGCAGGTACAACCCACATGCGAGTCAGGGGTAGGGCAGGGGCCTCTGTGTGTGGCTGGGAGGAGCTGCTCAGCTACCACAGGCTGCTCTGAATCAGGTGGTAGATGAAGACCTGGAATGGGGCACAGAGACAGGGCGGACAGGAGATGCCCATGAACTGGGGGATCTCTTATGGGCAGCTCCCTCAGACAGAGGGAGACACAGGCCACCCCTGTTAGCTGGAAGCAATGGGGCCCCTCCTGGGATGGGTGGGTGATTGACAGTGGCATGGGCAGGGGGAGGAAGCTTGACCTGCCCAGCCTCAGGGGGGAGCCTGGGAGGCACCCTCGCTCCATCCTTTCCTTACAACTTGGCCACCTTGACTCCAGGTCTAGAGAATGTGCTGCTCCTGCAGTGGCTGCTGAAAACCCAAGACTGATGGCAAATGCCCCTTAAACCCTTTCTTTTCTGACACCAGAGTGCTTCCCTCCCACCATGGAGCCCAGGAAGCCCCTGGGCTGGGAACCTGCACTTGATGAGTTAGGCAGGCAGGTATGTGCAGAAGCACCAGAGGTGCTGCAGTCCCCCACTATGCCCAGGGCCCGACTGAGGGCCTGACACTGTCTCCCATACCAGGGCCTAGGGAACAGGGCAGCCAGGGTGGCTCTGAGCCCAGAATGAAAATAAACTCTGTCCAAGAAACTGGTCTGTCCCCTCATTCCTAGGAAGGGAAGGGAAGGAGGAAGGGCAGGGGATGAGGTGGGCTCTGGCTTCATCTTCCTGAGCCTCTCTGGGGCTGTCAGCAGAGGGGGCAGCCAGCACTGTGAACCCTGGACCAGTGCAGAGACATGGTGGTGGCCATGTCCCTTTGTCTGGGAGGGGAGCAGAGAGGGAATGGGGTAGAGAAGACTGGGACAGGGAGGCAGCTGGGTGCAGACAGCCAACAAGCCCTGAGAAAGCAGACAGGAGAGCCCGCGAGCACCCTGTGGCTGAAGGCCCCCGGCAGGCCCAGCCTGGCACAGATAGCTCTGGGGGTGGCAGGCTCAGGGTCTACCTTGTATGCAACTCGAGCAGGGCACTTCTTCCCCAGCCCCAGAGGCGGGGACATGTGTTTCAGCATCTCAAACATGTCATTGTAACTGATGCGCCCACTGGAAACCAGTCCCAGAGAGGCCCAGGCACAGTGAGTGGTCCACAGGAGGAGGCACAGCAGGAGGGGCAGAGCAGGGAGCAGGGGCAGGGGAGGAAGCAGACAAGAAAACAGATCCAGTTAATCAGTGTCGGGTTAAACACCCAAAACCAAGAGGCAAAGTGAGGGCTCTCTCTGCTTGACTGGACCCTGCGGCCCCACCCCAGCCTCACCTCCTCACTCCAGCCCCACGCAGGACAGCGGGCAGGGTGACATCTGAGCTAATGAACATGGAGGGGGAGGGCTGCATCGGGGCGGCTTGGGCTGTGAATCTCTGGTTTACTCTTTTAGAACACAGATAAGGCCAAATCAGAAAGTGCTATTTCACCATGCAGGAAGAGCTGCAGAGCCCTGTGGAGGCGTCGCTGTGGCTCAGAGCCACAGCAGCTACCGCCACTGCCACAGCAGACTGGCTCCCGAGTGAGACTAGAGGTAGAGTGAAGAAGATCCACGACCGACCAGGAAACTAGAGAGGGAGCCTGGAAGCTCTATAGACAAACTTGACCCTGGGGCAAGTCCTGCTCCAAGCCCAGAGACGCCCGAGGCGACCCGGGCATGGCTGCTGCTGGGGTCAGGGCTGGGTAGGGACGAGACTGGGTGGGGAGCAGCTGGGCAGGCGTGGCCTGGTGCCACACTTGCACCATCTGACAGCGTAAGTCCAGACCAACAGGCAGGCAAGCCTCCTGGGGGGCCTGGGACCCAAGGCTCAGGCTCGGAGGTGTCTGGGGGCTCGTGATGGAGTGTTCCCCAAGCAAAGAGGCCACTGGGCCGGGGGCCTCCCTCAGCCCTTTGGTGCCTGCTCCTGGGCTTGGGGTCCCAGAGGCACAGCAGGTTCAGATCCAGCCTCTCTCGGGCAGGTGGGTCTGCCCCCTGTGCTCTCTCCCCACAGTTCCAGGCCAGGGCACTTCTCCACTGTGCTGAGCAGATCCATCTAGAGGCGATGCGGGTAGGCTTGTCTGTGGGCCCCACTCTACCTCTGCCCTTTCTCCAAACCCCAGAGAACCAGAAACCTCACAGGAACCAGAGGGGCAGCTGCTCCTGTTTACTAGTGTCCAAGATCCCTCCCCTGGGCCCTGAGTCTGGCCTATCTGACCATCAGCCCACCCGCGAGAGCCTGGAGGAAAACCCTGGATGAGGCGGCTGCATCCTGGTGCAGATGACTCTGACCTCAGAGCCCACCCAGTGGCTGATCCTGGCCAACATGGCCTGACCAGAAAGCTTTCTGTGCACTCTCCAAAAGCTGCCTGCCCCCAGCCAGTTGGAGGGATCAGGGAGATTGACGGGGAACCAAAGCGTCGAGGAGGCCAGAGTGCGGGGCAGGGCAGGGTAGGTGAGGTGTCATCATTCCCAAACCAGGCAGGGAGTGTGTGCTGTGTTTGCAATTCGGCAGGGAAGTATGTCGGATGGAGGCTCTGAAGTTGCAAACCTTGTAGGCCAACCTACGAGGGCAGTTCTTCCCTAAGCCAACGGGTGGCGCAATACAACGCAACAAACTGTACATATCCTTATAATGAATCCGGCAACTGGAAAGGAAATGTCACAGGTTATGGCAACAAAGGCACGGTGCAGCCCGACCCACCCACCCACCCAGCACGAGGGGAGGACGCAGCCCTGAGCAATAGTGATGGAGGCGGAGAGTGTAGCCGGGCAGGTCAACTGCTGCTGGCCTGGTGTTTGGGGTTCCCCAGGAGGTGTGTCAATCCAGAATAATTTCTAGAGAGAATTCTGCAGAGTATTCTGCAGCAGTAGAACACAGCCACACCCACAGGCCCACACTGAGCCCCACTCTGCACACTGTGCCCCCTGTGCTTGGTGGGTCTCACCTGGGCTTACCCTCCCTGTCTCTGTTTGGCCCTCTTACTCCCTGAGTGCTGGAGCCACTCTTCACAAGTCTCTCTCCACCCTGGTCCCTCTGTTTCTCCAACACAGCAACCTGAGGGGCATGTTGCCCTGGAACCTGCTGGTCCAGCTAAAGACACCCTCCTCCAGGGCTAGCAACCCTGGACCACCACTGCTACCTTCCTTCCCTACGATGCAGTTCCCTCTGACCAATCAGTTCCAAGTCATGTCAAATTTGCTTCTGGAAGAAGGAAGAAAGAGAAACTCCCACTCTGGTCTCATTCGAGGTGCTTGCTCATCTTTGGACCCTAGTTACCATTGCAGGGGGACTGGGTACACCCGGGGTTGCTTAGCCTCAGGACTGCCCCTGCCTATCAAATCAATCAGATGCCACCAGATGAAAAGCTTGGGTCCCTGATTCAAGTTTGCCCACTATCTATAGAATAAAATCAAAGCAACTTGCTAAACCCAATTTCAAGTCCTTTCTCAGCCTTTCCCAGCCTTCCTCCCAGCCCCTTTGTAATACATTCCCCACTGGAGACTGGCACAGCCCACCTGGCCTTCCCACCCTCTGCTCCCACCCTTCCCTCTCCTCCACCCATCTTGCTCAGGTAGTATGCCACCTTTCCTCCTCAGAAACGCCTGGCCTCCAGCGAAGGCCAGTGTCTCCCTCTGAGTAGCCTGGCTGACACTCTGATTGCTTCCTCTCTCGACCCCCGCCCAGCACACAGCTATGATCCAGAAACGTTCACTGGCAGAGGGATGAACATAAAACAAGCAGATTGATCATTCCAAGAAACATGACTGTGATTCTCCTCTCGAATCTCCACAGTTCACACAAGTGCTGAGGCAACAAAGGAGACTGAGAAAGGCAGAGCCAGAAATCAACAGCCTGTGCCTTCCTTGCCTCCCACAGCATGCACACACTCACACACATGCACACACAGCCGTGTGCACATGACAGTCAATGAACTCACATACCCACACTCACAGCATGTGCATGAGCATGTGAACACCCCACATGTGCACACATAGGCATGTACACACAAACATGCAGTTGCCTTGCACACAAACACTCATGTGCACACATACACTCACAATCACATGTATGCCCCAAACATGCACATGTACACATATTTGTGTGAACACACATCGCATACATAGTGTACATGGGCTCACACATGCACACATATATACCCGTGCATTTGCACACATGAGCACAAGTCTGTGCTTGTGCATACAAACCTAGCCACACACATGCACATACGTGCATTCACTAATGTTGGGAAATTTAATAAAGTTTTGTTACAGTTTCAAAGTTTCTCCCAAAACAACACAAGGAGACATCTAAGTGATCACCAGGGAAATAAGGTAACCACATGCCTGCATCTGTTGTGGAGGCTACTGAAGGCCAAGGGCCCTCTGCTCTGCCAGAAGTGGATCCAGACCCAGGCTGCCCAGCCATGGCTGAAGGGCTATTGGCCTCCTCAGGCGGTCTGGAGGCACCTGGCACCCATGAGGGCAGTCCCATGTGTTGCCTACCAAGCATGTCTGCCCTTGGGGTTCCTGGTCTTGCCCATTATCTGGTGTTATTTGTGCCACTCTGGGATGTGGCTCAGGCTCTGCTGTCTACTCCTCCACTGGACTTTCTTTACCATATCCCACCTGCCCACACCTTCCAGAGTTCCATGTTCCCAAACTCTGGGACTTGAGAGACAGTCTGAGTCCTTGCTGTTCATAGTCATAAAGCTGTATGGGCTCACATCCACTTTCTGTGTGCATTACTTCTGTTCTTGCCTATGGCTGACTGTGGAAGACCTGGTTGTCATTTCCTGCTGGTTGGCTTCATCCTTCAATGCAGATTACATCACATAAAGTATGCTATGCATTATTTTGTCTTGTTTTTGCAGTACTGAGGAGTGAACTCAGGGTGCTCCACTACTGAACTACATCCCCAGTCCCTGACCTGAGACAGGGCCTTGCTAAGTTGCTGAGTCTGGCCTTGAACTTGACTTTACCTGCCTCAGCCTTCCAAGCTGCTGGGATTATAGGAGTGCACCCAAGAAAGTATCTGTTTTCTGCAACACACTCCTGTTTGGAGAACATCCAGAAATGGCAGTAACTCCTGAGGCCACCAACCTGGATGATCTTCCTGGAGCACTCCCACACCATGCTTGAGGTGGAGTCTCCAATGCCCTGCCTGGCAAGGTTCAGTCTCCAGGTCATGGACCCTGAGACTGTGCACTCCAGAAAGAGTCTGAGGCATTGAGGACAAAGATATGGGTGCAAGAGAAACAACATGGCTCTACAAAGCCACAGGAATGGGTGCGTGCAGAATAGAATACAAGTAGTCGCTATGCTGCTTCTACACTGTGAAAACCCTTAAATCTCTCCTTAAGATAGAATATACACAAGGGGATGCTGTGGGCTCAGAGGAGCCTGGGCAGGAGCAGCCAGTGTTCCAGAGTACCTGACGACATGGTGGCTGCAGAACTAGCCTAGATGAGGAGGGCCACATGTCGTACCCCCATCCTCTCTGTGATGGGGGTGCTCTCCAGAGGCTGAGTGAGAAGGGCTGAAGGAGTTCCATCAAGCCCTCTTTCAAGTTAGGGAAAAGCAAGCAGAGCCTGCTCCATGGAGCACAGGACCAACACCCTAGGAGCTGACCACTTCCTCCAGACTCTCCTACAACCAGAGGCCAAGCACACGCCTGTGTGAGGCAGAAGTGGTCCCCCTGGGGAGCTGCCCCATTCCACAAACTTGTCATCCCCATAGAGCATGGGAAGAGAGTGTCACCACCCATTGACAACCACCCCTTCAGTCCACAGCATGGCTCCTGAGCAATCAAAGTAAGCCAGGGACAGGCAGGCGTCCTGGGACCAGCAGCCAGGGCTCCCCACCCTTCTCCTGCCTCCTATCTTGCAAGGAACAGCTTTCAGGAACTACTGCTGGAGTGGAGCAAGTAAGTGAACAAGTGAGGGAGGGAGGGAGCAGGGGGATGAGAAAATGAATGCCAGTGGATGAAGAGAGTCATGAATGAGTGAGTGAGCAGGGGAGCAGGTGAGGGAGGAGGGAGCAGGTGGGGGAGGGAGGGAGCAGGTGAGTGAGTGAATAAGACAGTGGATGAAGAAAGGAATGAGTTTGTGGTGAACAAGTGTTGAGTGAGTGGTGAATAAATGCCCGTGGACAGGTGGAGAGCCTGGTACTCTGCTTGCTTCCCTCCTGACTGTGGTCTTGCCCTGGGGGCACAGCAGGGGTGTACAGGGCTCTTCCAATGCATGGGTGCAGCAGGGTCTCCAATGACTTCACCTTCTGACCCACACCCTCCCCATCAGAGTCTTGCTCCACCTGGAAACCAAGCACATCTCTTTCATGTAACCATCCCACCTTAATAAAAGGTCTTAAATATACTAGAACCTTCCTGGTAGCTCTTCTGATTTCAATGAAAGATCACCAAGTGCCCACTATGTACAATCAGGGCTGGGGCAGAGGTATACCTTGGTTCCTCTTTCCAAGGGAGAAGACAAAGAGGAAGACCCTGAGCCCCTGGGGTGGGGTCATAGGGACACGACATTATTTCTGCTCTCAAAGCCCTCCAAGCATCGCACCATGGTGTGGCCATGCTGCCTCCATGCACCCTTCACAACAGGCCTTAGGGAAAAGCAGGAAAGCCTGTGCACTGGGAGCACAAGCCTCACAGATCCCTTGAAACCTTACACAACCCATGGCACAGGTGCCCACCTGAGGGCCCAACTGAGGGCTTCAGAGTCCATGTCTCTGCCCAGAGTTGCTTCAAGGCATATAAGACCAAAAAAGAAAGGACACCTGGAGGAAACATCAGCACCATCCTGAGCACCAACCAACACCTGAAGGGGCATTCAGATGAGACATGTCCAAAGCCACCCAGCCCTGTCCTGAGAGCCATGGGTGGGGGCACCCCTAAGACCACAGAACACTGGGGCTCACTTACCACGCAGCTGGGTCGTACTCAGCCCAGACCCGAATGAACTCGTCCAGGTGGTGAGGCCCAAGGATGGAAGAGTCCCGCGTTAGGTACTCAAAATTGTCCATGATCACAGCCACAAACAGATTCAACATCTGCGGGACAGGGAAGAGAAGAGGCAATGGGCAGACTGTAGCCCTCTCGCCACCCTCATCCTTTGGGCAGTCTGTGCATGCAACCACGAGGACAGCAGTGATCACTCTGCTTCACCCAACTCCACACCCGGCCTGCTCCAGCCTGGGACTGGGGATGCCAGTCCTGCGCTGGGCTTCTGGGCCCCCAGGGTTCTCGATCCTACACATTTAGCCAGCATTAGTCTGCTGGCAGCTCCGTTCTCTCCTTCTGTTGCCTTTTCCTAACTCAGGTCCCATAACCTCCTGCCTGTTGTCCATCCTGCCGTCCATTATCTGCCCAGCACTACCATGGTCATCATCCCCTCAGGCTGCCTTCCCTGAAAGCAGTGACTTGGGCGTTAGGAGGTTGGGCACCACAAGGCAACAGTTTGTGGGGATTTGTTCCTAATTAACTTGAAATTCACACAATAAGCAACTAATCATTTTAAAATATACAATATAATGCAATCATAATGTTGCACAACCATCTCTCCAAATTTAAAAGATGTTATAACTGCTGAAAGACAAAGAATACCCATCGAGTAATCACCCCTCATTCCTCCCTCCCCCATCCCTCGCAGCCACCAATCTCCTTCTGTCTCAATGGATGTGTTTATCCTGGTTATTTCATATGAAAGGATTCACAAAATATGTGATATTTTATTTTTATTTCTTCAGATATGAGTAATTTTAATCAATTTAAACAATGCTAAATTTTCTCTAATAATATATCACTAGTATTTTATTTTACTGGTACATCATCATTTTACATAATGATAGGGTTTGCTGTCCCATGTTTGCACATGCACATAATACAGCAATACAATTTCCCTAGTATTTCTCCTTTACCTCCTTCTTTCCTCCGCTGGTCCCTTTTCTCTACTCTACTGATCTCCTTTCAATTTTCATGAGAGCCCACCATCACTTTTTTCCCCTTATTCTCCTCTAGCTTCCACATATGGAAGAAAACATCCAACACTCGACCTTCTGAGTTTGGCTATTTTACTTAAGATAATATTCTCAAATTCCATCCATTTTTTCTGCAAATGACAAAATTTCATTTTTCTTTATGGTTGGATAAAACTCTATTGTGTATTCATACCACATTTTCCTTATCCATTCATCTGTGATGGACACCTAGACAGGTTCCATAGTTTGGCTACCGTGAATTGTGCTCCTATAAACATGGTCACACACATATCACGATAATATGATGACTTTAATTCTTCAGGATAAAAACTGAGTAGTGGTATAGTTGGGTCATAGAGTAGTTTCATGCCTAGTCTTTTGAGGAACCCCATACTGATACAGTGGTTGTACTAATTTACACTCCTGCCAACGGTGTAGAAGTGTTCCTTTTTCTCTGCATCCTCTCCAGCATTTGGTATTTGTATTCTTGATGGGTGTCATTCTAACTGGAATGAGATGAAATCCACATACTTTTGATTTGATAAATATGTTGAACATTTTTTCACCAGTCATATTTCTTCTTCTGAGAAGCATCTGTTTAGCTCATTGGCCCATTTATTAATTTTTTTTCCTTTGGTGTTAAGCTTTTTGAGTTCTTCATATATTCTGGATATTAATATTCTGTCAGAAGAGTAGCTAGCATAGATTTTCTCCCATTCTATGTGTTCTCTCTTCACATTCTTGTTTCCTTTGATGCTATTAATAAATATCAATTTTGGTATTACTCTCTGAACTTTAGGGGTCCTACTGAGGAAGTTGTTGCCTGTGCCTATATGTTGGAGTATTTACAAGCAGTTGCAAAATTTCTAATCTCATTCCTAGGTCTCTGATGCACTTTTTTTTTCTGGATCATCCAATGTTTTAGTTTTTATTCAACAAAAAGCAAACAGCAGAATTAATTAACACATTAAGCAACTCCAAACTGCTCTTCACCTCAGCAGATTTAAGGACTCCCAACAGTCCCTGGCCCAGCACTGCTGCCCATCTAGAGGCCAGGCCTCACCAGCAGCAAACCATCCTTCCTGTTGCTTTATCCAGCTTTGTTCTTCAAAGGAGCCAGGGCAGGACGCTCATGCTCCGACCGCTATCTGAGCACGTGCTGAGTGCAGCCGAGATGCTGGCCTCTGTCTTAGAGACAGCACCACAAAAACATCTCAGCGGCTGTCACTGTGCGTGATTCTGGATTTGGGATCACAGAGGTAAGACAGCAAATTCTCCTTTTCTCAACTTCCCTTAAAGACTGATACTTTGCTCTGTTCCTGTAATATTTTTACCTGGATTTCTTCTCTAAATTCTGGGTTGCTATTCTTTTATTAACAATGCAATGACCCTGTGGCGTACCAAATATCCCCCAACGTGGAGTTCAAATTAGATCAAAACACAAACTGGGATGTGTGACTATCTAAAATCATAAAGAACAAGCGACAGGAAAAGTCACCCTAACCGCTACAGACCTCACCTGTGCCGAGGGAGGGGGAAGGGGAGAGCTGTACATGTGTCCCCGAGCAGGACACTGCTCAGGTCTCCAGGACCCCGACTCCAGTTTCCCCTACTTCCCCGACAGCTGCTCATACAGCTTGGGCACACAGTCGTCCCACTCTGCCTGATAGCATGTGCCGGCCACTGGGGACCCAAGCTTGTGCTTTTTGCGGAAGGATGCCACCTTGAATTTGCTGCGGTTGTCTCCAGATCGGTTGCTGAGAATGGGCTCGTCACACTTCAGTGGCTTGTCCTGTTCGTAGACCAGTCAGACATAGCGGTGGAGGCCTGTGCCACTGGGAGGCGGGGAGCCCACATAATCAGAGAGGACCATACCATGGCTGATGTCATTGCCCTTCATGTTGGCCACCAGAAAATGGTGCCATTCCCTGTATTTGGGAGACTGCCTGCTGGGAGCATCTGGGTCTGTCAAGACCAAGGTGTAGAGTTTATCTGGATCAAGACCATCCCATGTAATGCTGGTAGGTCTCTTCTTCACCTGGGTCAGCACTTTGCCCAGCTCGTCCACCTCCAGCCCAGCGTAGGCGACCCCTGTTGACTGTAGGCAGTCGGTGCTGGGGCTGCTCGTCCGCCTCCTGCAGGCTCAGTGGCCTGTTCCACTGGCTGAGGTCCACTGGCATGTCGTGGCAGCGCAGGCAGCTCGGCTGGCCAGGAGTGCGGCAGGGGCACACGCAACTGGTTCACAGCGTCCGCAGCCAGGCAGGCGGCGACATGTAGTCAACGACCAAGGCAGCGCAGGCACTGGCTCTCTGAGGCACTTTGACTTTTGTTCAGGGTGAGAGATAAGGGTCTTCTCCTATTCTTCTACATATAGATAACCAGTTTTCCCCACATCACTTGTTAAAAAGCCATCTTTTCTCTTTGGTGACTTTGTCAAGGACTGGATGACAAGTCTGTGGGTTTGCCTCTGTGTCTTCCATTCTGTACCATGGCCTGTGTCTGTGTTTTTATGCCAGTAACATGCAGTATTTGTTACTGCAGCTCTGCAGTATAATTCGGTCATGGGTCACGATGCCTCCAGCATTGCTTTTCTGGCTTACAATTGCTTTGGCTAGTCTAGGACTTCCATTCTTCCACGTGAATTTTAGGACTGTTTTTTCTACTTTTGTGAAGAATGTCATCGGTATTTTGATGGGGACTGCATTCATCTGTATGTCACTTTTGGTGGTATGACCATCTTAACACCATTAATTCTGCCTATTCATGAACATGGGAAGTCTTTACATTTTCGAAGATCTTCTTTAATTTCTTTCTTCAATGTTCTATAGTTTTCATTGTAAAGGTCATTCACCTCCTTGGTTAAATTTATTCCTAGGTTTTGTGGGTTTATTTATTAATTAATTAATTTATTTTTTTGGTGGGAGGGAGCTATTATAAATGGGATTGTTTTCCTGATTTCTTTCTCAGCAGGTTCATTATTGGTGTATAGAAAAGGTATTGACTTTGGGATATTGATTTTGTATCCTGCTGCTTTGCTGAATTTGTCTATTAGCTGTAGCAGTCTTCTGCTGGAGTTTTTTGGATCATCTAGGTACAGGATCATGTCATCTGCAAACAGTGATAATTTGACTTCTTCCTTTCCTATTTGGATTCCTTCTATTTCCTTCCCTTGCCTAATTGCTCTGCCTAGAATTTCTAGGGCTATATTACATAGGATTGGTGAGAGTGAACATCCTTGTCTTGTTCCAGATTTTAAAGGAAATGCTTTCAGTTTTCCCATTCACTGTGGGGTTGGGTTTGGGTTTGTCACTCATTGCCTTCATGATGTTGTAGTAGGTTTCTTTTCTTATCTAGTTATGAACTTTCCTCTTTCATCCATCTTCTTAGTGTCCCAGAGGTTCTGGTATATTGTGTCACTATTCTCATTTGATTCTAAGAATTTTAAAATTTCTCTCTTGATTTCTTCTATCATTCATTCATTGATCAAAAGTATATTGTTCAATCTCCATGTTTTTATACAGTTTCTATAGTTTTTTCTTGGTATTGATCTCTAATTTCATTCCATTATGACCTGATAAGATGCATGGAATTATACTAATTTTTATACATTTGTTTAGAGTGGCTTTGTGGCCCAAAATATGGTCAATTTTGGATAGGGTTCCATAAGCAGCTGAGAAGAAAGTGAATTCAGCTGTTATTGGATGAAATTTTCTACAGATGTGTATTAAGTCCTTTTGATTTATATTTTTTAGATCCAAAGATTCTTTATTGAGTTTATGTCTGGATGATCTACCTACTGATGAGAAAGGCATGTTGAAATCACCTAGTACTGGAGTCTGAGTCTTTATGTTGAGGGTGTCTATTTTATGTAATTAGGTGCACTAACATTTGGGGTACAGATATTTAATATTGTTATATTTTCTTTTTTTAATCTCCAAAAAAAGTTTATTAGCATGATTAAAAACATTTTCTTGAATAACAGATTTTCTAAACATGAAAGTAGATCAGTGGCTATACCTTACAACCAATATTTGGAATTGAATGGACAGCTTTATTGCCAGTCTTCATTTATTAAAAACAATCTGTTTATTGGCTCCATGAAGTCATGACTATTGCTTTGTCTGGGAATGAGTCCCAACTGCAATTAAATATGAAAAATATCTTCCATCATGACTGGAGTGTGACCTGCATTGAAGAACAGCTCTGAGTAAAGAACTGATAAAATCCAGAGTTGGGTTCTTGTTTTTTAAAAACATTTCTTTTATACACTACAAAGAAATAATTAGTATTTTGGCTTTTTAAATTCCTACGTGATATTCAGAATGGCAGTCTCCAAAGGTCCTCCCATCACATAATTGTGAACCCTCTTTTGGAGGGTAGATCCTGGGGTGGACTCTGTAGACTTTGGCCTCTAATTAGTCTATACTGGTTTGAGAACAAAGCGTCATCAAGAACATAGTAGTCATTGTACGTGTCACCTTCGCACAGGTGTGGCAGTCTGGTGAAAACTTCGATGACAAAACCAGCTTTTCTGAACACCTCAGGCAGGCTATTCACTTGTTCTTCCCAGTTCTATCCCTTGATTTCCAAGATTTCTGATGGTTTCTCCCACTTGCCACCTACGTTTTCCACATAGGGATGAAAAGGCAGGACCAGGGCCAGGATGACTGCCTCTAGTTGGCTCCAAGACACTTCTGATATCTTTTAACAAAGTCAGCGGCTGATCACAGAGGTCCAACAAATGCAAGCACCTGATGACATCATACTGGAACCCTGTGTTCTGCCATTCATTGGTTCCAAGCACTCTGTACTTCTTCTTTTGAAGCTGCCATATCATAGTTTCAGAGAGTTCAGTGGCATAGATTTCTTCAAAATGAGGGCTCATGATTTTTGTGACTTCTCCATCTCCAGTGCCTAAATCAAGAAGCCTCTGGGTTTTCCAGTCTGGATTAATTTTAAGCAGTCTCTGAAACTGATCTGGTGAGAATAGAAACATTGAACCTCTTCCTAGCAACCCACTGATAAATGTTCTAGACATAAACAGGCTAAAAACAGATGACACAAAAGAATGATATAATTGGATAAACAGCCAGCCCGATTTCTCAGTGCTGTTGTTTAAGATCTGTGTTCCTTGATCAAGGTAACTTTGAACAAAGGCAGCCTGGAGTGATTCACACAATTTCTCTCTGTTGCACGCATACCACTGGTGGTTGTCCTTCCTGTCGCCCGCCAGGGCCGCTTGTCATGTTCACGTACAGCGAGTGGATGAGTGGGCTCCACAGCACCCACATCCTCCGCACCAGCCACACGGACGCCAGGCTCAGGCAT
Organism: Sciurus carolinensis; assembly: GCF_902686445.1. NCBI lineage: Eukaryota > Metazoa > Chordata > Mammalia > Rodentia > Sciuridae > Sciurus > Sciurus carolinensis. The sequence continues at coordinate 29,448 of NC_062226.1, forward strand.
AGTCAACCCACCAACGGTCTCATCGGGAGCCATGGCCACTCGCTCGGATAACCGCCGGCACCCGGGTGAGGGTGCTGCCTGGGCTCCAGTCATCGCGCCCAACTTGCCCATCCAGCCTCTCCAGGGCCGAGGCGGGCTGTTGTATTTTCTTGTTGGATTGAAATTCTCTTTATCTCTTGTTATTAACTTTGACTTGAAGTCTGCTTTGTCAGATATGAGAGTAGTTACTCCTGCTTGTTTTCAGGCTCCATTCCCGTGGTATATAATATTTCATCTTTTCACTTTCTGCCTGTGGCTGTCTTTGCCTGTAAGGTGAATCTCTTACAAACAACATATAGTTGGGTCTTGTTTTCTAATCCATTCTGCCAGCCTGTGTCTTTTAATTGGAGAGTTCAGACCCTTTACTTTTGATGTTATGATAAAGAGATGTTTATTACTTCCTGTCATCTATATTTCTTTCTTATGTTTAATTTGGTCCTATTTCTCACTTGCTTAGCTTCTTTTCAAATAATATTTTTCCATTTGTGAGGTTTGTTTTTTATTTTTTCTGTGTGTAGCATTTCTTTAAGCATTTTCTGAAATATCATGATAGTCATGAATTATTTTAGTTTCTGTTTATCTTGGAAAGTTTCTGTTTCTTCTTTGATTCTAAAGGGTAGCTTTGCTGGATATAGCAATCTTGGTTGACAGTTATTTTCTTTCAGGGTTTGGAACACATCATTCCATGCCCTCCTGGATTTTAGAGTTTGTGCTGAGAAATGAAAAGTGATTCTGCCTCTAAATGTGACCTAAATTTTTTCTCTATCCTTGCTTTGTATGTTATGCATTTTAACTATAATGAGTCATGGAGAGGTTCTCTTTTGATCTTGTCTAGTTGATGTTCTGAATGCTTCGTCCTTCTGAATGTCTACCTCCTTCCCAAGGTTTGGAAATTTTTCTGTTATTATTTCCCTGAAGAGATTATCCATGTCTTTAGTCTGCATCTCACAATGCTCTTTGATTTCAAGGATTTTTAGATTTGGCATTAATGTCCTAGAGTTCTTGAATATTCTGGTCATGGTTACTTATTTTGTTTTCTTTAACACTATCTAAATGTTCAAGGAAGGGCACTTTGTCTTCCAGGTCTGAGATTTTGTCTTCAGCATGGTCTACTCTATTAGACTACCAACTGAACTTTTGATTTGATTTATGTTGCCTTTCATTTCCAAGATTTCTGAGTTTTTTTTTTTTTTTTCAATATATCTATATCCTCATTGAATTTCTCATTTATATCCTATACTGACTTCCTTAATTCATTGAGTTGTTTTTCTGTGTTCCTTTGAATTCATTGGTCATTTTTATAATCATGATTTTGAATCCTTATTTCATCCACTTCAATATCTTTGGAGTCAGTTGCTGAAGAATTATGAACTTTAGGAGATGTTGTGTTACTATGCTTTTTCATATTTCTTGTATTGCTGTGTTGTTTTTGCCTATCTGTTGGGATGGATTTCTCTTCACCTAGTATGTATAGGCCTTTTTAGGGCACAGCCTTCTCTTGGTGAAGTGTTCTGGAATATTCAGTTATTGTGAATTTTTCAATATATTTCCAAGTGTGTTTTATAGTATAGTTTTCCTGCTAGTTCTTGGGTGATGGTCGGTATATTTTGAAACAGTGAGTACAAAACTTGAAGCTCCCACTTTCCCTGTCGGTCTCACAAGAGCAAGCAAGGTCTTTCTTTATAGATCAGGCAATTGTGTTGCATAAAGCAGGGTATGTGGCATAGACCTTCTGTGGATGTTCTTCCAGAATTCACACCTCTGTGTATTCTAAAGGGGTCTGGGAGCAATCTAGATTGACACTCCTTACACATGTGGTGTCCACAGTCTTTATGTTATTTCTCTCTGTTTTTGCTGTAGGAGTGGATATCCATGCATGAGACCTGATTCTTACTCCCAATTGTTCCTACATAGTACTGTTATTATTTTGGCTCTTCTCTTCAGTTCTTTGATAATTGAATTAACTTTGTATATGGAGTGAGGTGGGGTCCTGCTTCATTCTTTTGCATGTGGATATGCAGCTTGGTCCCATCACCAAGGACCATGAACAAGGGCACCATCCCTGCCCCAAGTCTTGACTCCACACGCCCCATGTCATTCCATGTCATTCATGATCAGTTGCTCTGACATCTGCATTCCAAGGCTGCTTTGTCCACAAGAGACCCTCTGATCCAGTGCCCTCACCTCACTGTCCCCAGCTTTGACCACAGTCAGCACTGTGACTCACACGTACCCTTTTCTCCTCCTTACACTTGTCTGGAAAATCCTGAACCTGGACAATTCAATTCTCTACTCATGGTTCCAAGGAGTAGACATGATTGGTTGGAGAAAAACACAGGTCACGTTAGCCCTGCTCAAGGGCTATGCCCATAGATCTGGCACCATCTGCTGCTGGGAAAAGCTGCTGTTCTTTCTGTGCCCCTCACTTCCATTATTGCTCGAATCCACCAAAAGGACTTTGTTCCCACCATGCCTAAACAAACTATCCTTGCAAGGGTCACCAGTGGCTTCTGCCATTCTTTCTCAGTCATTATCTCACTTTACCTTCCAACAATACTTTGCAGAGTAGACTATTCTCCCTCAGGAGACTCCTTCTTCCTTTGGCCTTGGGGTGCTCCTCTCTCCTGGCTGCTCTCTCCACCTGCCTCACTGACTGTGTCTCAGCTCCTGGATCTAGCACTCCTGTCTCCTAAGCAACAGTCTTCAGCCTTCTTCTCAATCCACTCTTTCCTTATGTTGGTGTTGCTCAAAGTTTAGCACCAAGAGCTTGTTTAAACTCACATTCCTGGATCCCTCTTCCAGAGATCCTGACACAGTAAGTCCAGGGCCCCTGGGAATCTGCACTTAAGTCATGCAGATTTCTGGGCTGCACTTCACAGTGGGACCCAGAGAGTGTCCTCCAGCTGCACAGACACCCCAAACACTGATGGTAACTCCTTCCATTCTCCAGCCCAGAGGTCGGGGTGGTGTCTCCACTGCCCTCTAAGTCATACCTGCAGCTTTCCATGCCTCATCTCAGAGGAACAGCCCCTCACCCATTACCAGCAAATGCCAGGGTGTGGTTTCTTATCTCCTTCTCAATCAGGCCAACTCTGCCTTTAAAATGCAGCTCCACCCATTTCAATTCCTTCATACCCTTCTCTAGGTCACTGTCAGCCCACTCACCTCCCTGCTCACACTGCAGCCCCCTCCTCATGTTCACACAGATGCCAAGCTGCAGAACAGGAAGTAGACCATGTTGCACTTTTTGCTTCAAGGCTCCCAGGGGCTCTGCTAGCCAGGAGCGAGATCTACCCTCCTTGGACTAGCCTGCCCGTCTCTCCTACCTGGCTCACTGCACCAGGCATGCTGGATGAGAGGCTGCTTCTTCACCTCCTGTCACCACAGTGGACCTTCCAAGAGGCTGGACACTAAGGGGCAGCTGCCCTCTGAAATGCAACCCTTCCATGGAAGTCAGGCAAGGCCACCAAGGCTCGTCTCCAAGTAGGTCCTTCCTAGGCTGAAGAGGCTGTTGCACTGGAGGAGGAAAGGCCTCGCCAGAGCATCAGCTTACCATATGGCATGGCTCAGAGTCAGGGACCAAGAGGAGATGCAGGTCCTGAGCTGGACTGAGACAGACAGACATGGGCACAGTGGTCAGGACTTACCAGGAAGGAGCAAAGGAAGATGAAGGAGACAAAGTAGAAGTAGGCAAAGTCACTCCCACACTCGCTGGCGTTGGCATCCGGGTCACAGGCCCGGTTGCTGAGACATGATAGCATGATTTCATGCCAGGCCTCCCCTGTGGCACTCCTGAGAAGAAGAGCAGAGCCGTGAGCCCACATGGAAGGCCTGGAGGGAAAACTCCAGGGACACCCAGAGCCCTGTCCAGTCCAGAGCCAGGGGAGCTGAGTCCTCAGGAGAGCTGAGCCAAGTTCAGCCCTCTCTGGGCTCCTGCACATGGGCCAGACCTCAGTGGAGGACAGTAATCTAGTGTGCTGTGAGCACTCCCTGGTGGACACACGTGGCCTCACACCAAACACGGGCCATCCTTATCCTTGTTTCTAGAAGCAGCAGCTCTGCCTTTCTAGCTGCTCAAGGCAAAGCAGCCACATCATCCCTGCCTCTTCCCTTCACATCCCACCCATCAGTTCAGGCTCCTTCAGAAAAAGCAGTTCCCAGGTTCACCTGGGGCCTCACAGCAGCACCCTCCAGGTGCCTGAGTACCTGCAGCTCTTCCCACTCCACTGCACTGCAGTCACACACTGCACTGCGGGGCCACAAGGTTCAGGTCTGATGCTGTCACTTCTCTCAGACCTTCCCATGCTCCCTCCTCACGAAGGCCAAATCCACAAGGCTGGACTCAGCCCCAGGCACTGCAACCTACTCTGCTCCCACCTTCACCCCTCATCCCTCCTCAGTCCACTTGCACACCAGCCCTTGCTCCCAGAACACCTGGGGGATGCCCTGCCCTGAGCAGTCACTTGGGGACTCTACAGAACACACAGCCAGCACTGGGCAGGAGCAATGCCCACTGCCCACCAAAAATGCCAGGGGTGGGGGCTTCCTGTAGCCAATAGGCCTGTGCCAATCCAAGTGATGGGGGTACCCCTTTGTGATACAAAGTTCAGGGGAACAGAAATCTTGGAAAACACAGGCTTAAGGTAGACTTCAGAGGATGGCCTCAAATCTGTGTGGCATGGGGAAAAGTAATAATAAATGAAGAAATAAATATAATAGCTGAAGCCCAGAAAACCACTATGAGCCTGAGGATACCTGTTCATCTTATGCAAAGAAACAAGAGCCAAGAATGTTCCCCAGGCAGTTCAGCAAAGCAGGTCTGGGTCTGAGCTCACCCTCCTCTCAGGGCACTGCCAGAGCCCCAGGTGCCCCTGCAGGCAGGGCATGCGTCTTCCCAGCAGCCCTGCATCTGCATGAAGGAGCAGAAGTGCAGAAGCCTCAGGAAGGAGCCACAGGAAGGCCTGATGTCAGCACCCTCACCATAAATTCCTAAAGAGTTCCCTTCCTGTCTTGGAAAATGAGGGAGACTCAGGAGGCAGCAAAACACATTCACCTTCCCCATGGCCCTCAGACCACACTCAGACCAGGACAGCCAGTGCCCAGTCACAGAGACAGCATCTGGGCCTGAGTCACTTCTGAGCACACCCCTGCCCAACAGGCATCAGAAGGTTTGTGCCCAGGGCCTCCAGGTCCACCTCTGCTCCCCCAGTTTCCACCGTTTTGCTGTGCTTGGCTTCAGCCAGAAGTCTAGGAAACGTGGCCCCCCATGAGAGGGGGAGGTTTATCCAAACCAGCAGTTCTGGCCAGCGGAGCTCCTTGGGCCACAAGCAGCAGCACTTTTATCAGGAGCAGTTCCCCCTCTGTGCCTGCTTCTCCCTTTCTCATCCATCCCATCACCAAGACTGCTTCCAGCTGTGGAAGCTGGGGCCAGCTCACTGCATGGCCCTGCAGACACCTGTCCTACCAGGATGCAGCCTCCTGGGAGGCCTTCCGGCTGTCAACCACAGAGCAAGGACTGGCTCAGGTCCTCCCTTAGGGGCTTCTTATCAGTCTGTCCTGAGGCCAGGGTAGACTTCAAGAGCCCTCTGGAAAGGATGAACAGAGAGGGAAGGACTGGAAAAGTCCTTTAAGTGAAAGCAGCATAATTTGGGGTTAAAAAAGAGCAGTCCCTATGGTAGGACCCACCCTCCTACATCCTGAGCAGAGTGGACATCAATCTGACCACACAACGCACCTGAACAACAGCATCAGGGCTTGTAAGAATGTCCGGAAGTTGTTGTGCCGATTGATGCTGGTGTCATCGTCCAAGGCAATGTTTCCAAACACCTAAAATGGAGAACAGCAGCATGCTGATGCTGCGGAATCCCCGGAGCCGTGGTGGGTAGACCAGGCAAAAGAGGAGATGTGGGCAACCTAGGGGACCCCACAAGAAATGGCACTGCCCAGGTGCCAGTGTACTTGCTAACTGATCACACTCCGGTCCCATAGCTCAGTGTGCACCAGGTTCCAGCTCTCAGCCTGCCCCAGATGCAAGTCTGATGAATGAATGGGGCCCAGTTCTGCTATGCACAAGATAGGAAGTGTTTCAGGTAGCTCTCTCATTAACAGTTCCGAAGCAGGAACTATACTATTATACTGGCAATAGCTCTAAGAAATCACTGGAAATATTCCTTGTTTTTTCTTTCAGTACAAGGCTGCTCTACCACTGAGCTACACCCCTAGCCCTTTTTAATTTTTATTTTGAGACAGGGTCTCACTAAGTTGCCCAGACAGGCCTCAAACTTGTGATTCTCCTGCCTTAGTCTCCTGAGTAGTGGAATCATAAGCATATGTACGCCTAGCTAGATCATTGGAAACTTTCTTTTGAAACCTTTGTGCAAATGGTGCAATGAGGTTTTTATCTATTATAATTGATTTTTTTCAGGGTAAGAAAGGCAAATGAATGAAGAACCATCTTCAGTTTAAAATCTGGAATCCAGCCAAAAATTGATAAGCTATTACATTTCCACAAAGATCAATGACATGCACATTCCTTTATATATATATATATATATATATATATATATATATATATATATATATATATATATATTTTAGTTGTAGGTGGACGCAAGACCTTTATTTTACCTATTTATATGTGGTGCTGAGAATTGAACCCAGTGCCCCACACATGCACTACTCCACCACTCCACCACTCCATCACTAAGCCACGATCCCAGCCCCGACATGCATGTTTTTGTACATCCAAAATCCAAAGTAGGAAAATAGTGTGTGTGTGTGTTTGTTTTAAATAGCATCAGATTTCAGCAAACTCTCGATAACTTTTCAGCCTGCGGAATGAAGACTTGAATACTGCACCTCCTATACTAACTTTATACTCAGTCCACTCTCCTCCCCACTGCTGGGAAGGGCCAGATGACCAAAGGTCATAGCTGGGACACTGCTTTACATATTTTAAGTATTTTTTCCAAATAACTGACAAAGTATTCTTGAGAAATAAAGACAATCTAAATCACACAGCCTGTGCTTGTTGAGGCCCTGATCTGAGGCTCCTGCTCAAATGGTCAGTCAGTTTCCTTGGGAGCATGTGATCTCCACTAAAGGAGCAGAAGGGGTGCCTTCAGACTGACCAACAGCCACTCCACACCATGCAGATCTCTCTAATACCCAGCTGTGCGTGAAGTCCACCCAGACCTCAAAAACATGGCAGTGCCGTTTCCCAGAGAGAAAGGAGTGGGTAGATGGCTGGACTGCCCCTCTCAAGGAATGCTGGGAGCAGCGCAGCCGCGTGGAGCCTGGACACCTCCACCTGACAGTGTCTGAGACAGCTGCCTCACTGCTCACAGCGGAGGCTCACTGTGTGTCAGATCATCACTGTCATCGTTCAACGACCCGTGACACATTCCCCATGGCCCAAGTGGACGAAGCTCCACGTCCAGCCCCATCAGGGTGAGCGGCACCCACCTGCATGCCGATGATGGCGTAGATGAAGAACAGCATGGCAATGAGGAGGCACACATAGGGCAGCGCCTGCAGACACACGGGCAGGTCAGGCCCTGTACCTCTCCTGGCTCAGCCTCGCCCAGCTCCTCCAGGAGACAGGCCCTGTTTCTTCATCTCTAAACGGGGGCCATAAAAGCCCCCCTCAGGGGTTTTGTGGGCATCAGGGAGATAACCTGTGGTCACTCGAACATCTTTATAAACTGCAGCAGGCCAGGGTGCCAACAGGGAGGTGCACCCACCCTGCTCGATTTGGTTTTCCAAAGGAGGGGGCCAGGGAATCATGACAAAGGAGGAGGATAGCCTTGGAGGGATCTGCCCTGCCCTGCCCTGCCCTGCCCCTGGTGCCTGCTTCACCTTGAAGGACTGGACGAAGGTCCACAGCAGGATGCGGATGGTGTAGCCCTGGCGCAGCAGCTTGACCAGCCGTGCAGCTCTGAAGAGGCGGAGGAAGCTGAGGTTGATGAAGTTATTCTGCAGAGAAGAGGGTTGCCTTCTGATCTGTGGGAAGTGCCCCCAAAGTGCCACCTTCACCCCCAGTCACTCCCCAAGTCCCTGTGGCTCCACAGGGGTTAAAAAGAAATTCAAATGAAGTCACTACTCAGTCTAAGCAGTAACTGGCCACCAGAAAACCTTCCAAAAGAAAAGCTTATCACTGCAAGTCACACTTCATGCAGCAAATCAGAGACCCCCCTATTCTAGGGCTACCCCAATAGTGAGAAACAGAGAAAGAAGCTCTCCAAAGTGGCTTCTTGCTGTCTGGTGGGGTGAGATCACCTGTGGGCCTCCAACAGTGACCACTTCTCATGGGACACAGCCAAGCATCCAGGGGCTGGGCATGATGCCTCTGCAGCTGGCACCCTTGAAGGGACCCCCCTGCCTAGGCCTGGTGGCTACACTCTTCCCTTCCAGGCTCAGCCATCAAAGCCCCTGCCTGCCTGGGCTCTGCTCGGACTGCTCCAGGAGCTTGCTGACATTGCGGAAGGTGCAGGTGCAGTCACTCTGCTGCTCTCACCCCAGGCCTCTGCTTCAGAGAACCCAGGATGCTTGGCACTGCTTCCTCATCCAAGGGCTCAAAACTAAGCACAAAGACAAACTGATGAACCCCGGACTCCAAAGTTTACCTGGGAGTGAGTAATCCCTGGCCCTGGACACCTGGAATTATTGGCAAGCCTTTTCAGAGAAGGGTGGCTCTAGGGAGGTGTCCGTGCATAGGTGGGGGTTCCTGCAGAGTCAGGCACTTTATACCTGTCTGCTTAGAGACCAGGTACCTGCACAGAGTCTGAGAGCGGCTTCCTGATCTTTTGATATTTTTAAATATGCAAGCATCTCAGGCTCAGACACATTTGTGTTGTCAGATTCAGTTGTCAAATAAAGAGAAAGGAGAACATAGATGTCGAATGAGACAGCAGCAGAAGGAGAGTACATGCAAACGCAGAGGCGGTGAAAGCTTGGCAGCCACTCAAGGGCTGCCTGTCACGGCAAGTGAGGCGGTCAGTGGAGGGACGGGTCTCACACTTACTTCCAGGGACCTACTCTCAAGGGATACTTCTGCCTCGCCTGTGGCTCCCACCAGAGTGGCAGGATCTCTGGGTTTCTCTGCAGGTCAGAGACTGACAGTCACAGGATGTTCTGGCTCCCAGGCAAATGCTGAGCCCCAAAGGTGGATCAGTGAGCACAAGGGTGATGTGGACCAACTGTGTCCACATCAGCAAGAGGGTGGGAGTGGGACTCAAGGCAGGGTACACAGCGGAGCCTGCAGCTCCCAGTCAATTCAGGCTGAGGCAGGAGAATCTCAGTGGTATACACCATGGACAAGAACTGCCCACTGACCACTTCAGACCCCAAGGACACATTCACCAGCCTAGATGGAGGGGGGTGTAGTGGACATTGGGTCCAGTGTCACAGAACCCTGTACCAGATGACAGAGCCAGGAGGTAACCCAAGTGCCTAGCCTCTGGGGAGGTGGGGACTCCATTTGAAACCCCCTGCTCAACTAGGTCCAGACGAGCAGGAACCTTAACAACACAGGGCCTGCCCAGCTCAAAGCAGTCTGCAGCTGGGCAGTGGCACACAGGAGAATTCCTGAAAATGTGGGGGAAACACAGACTCTTGGTAAGAAAGAAGGGGTGTAAAACAAGAGGGCAGCCCCGGTCAGTGCTGCCATGGTTGGGGCCAGGTCCCACCCCTGCTCCCAGTTTCTCTCTGGGCTCCTGCGAGTGCTAGGTGAGGGTGGGTACAGACAGACAGGCAGCCCTGGAGAGCTGTGAAGGCAGATGACAACAGCCACAGATGCCCAAGCAGAGGGACAGGCTGGGGACCTCCATGCCAACTGCATGCAGGACATGGGGGGCAGCAAGACAGGGCTGTGTGCCGTGCACTGCCACCTCTGGCCTCAGCTGCCCCTGAAGCTGGACGTGGCCTGCCCCTCCTCCCAGGATCCATGGTTTTTGCTGCACAGGAAACACTACGCCTACAGCGAAGCCACCTATGTTTCAACCTCACTCAGTCAGGGGCAACCTCAGTGAGAGGAGGGTAAACTTGAGGAAACACAGGTCTCGCCCTTCCATCTCAGTCTCCTTGCCCACAACCTGGCAACCCCAGGTGGCGAGGGACAACTGAGGAAAGGAATTCCGAAATATAGTGAGCACTGTGACGCTGTCCCACACAGCCAACCTGCCCTGGCCAGCATCTGCATCCAAGGCACCACACCTCTAGCCAGTCACAGGAGAGGGAGGGCTCACTCCTGAAGGCCACCTGGCATTCAGTCAGACCTATGGATGCCTGCTGGCCACACACCGCGCTACAGGATGAAGTCTTGCTATTGTAAACAGACTGCTCTCTTACTTCCCTAACGAGGACTAATGGTGCAAAGGAGAGGAAACGTGCACACTGCCCACGTCCAGCAGTCACACAGGCCAGGACAAGGAGAAGAGGGACAGGCGGAGCAAGGGCCTCCAGGAGGTGGCAGCTGCCTGGCCTGAGCTGGAAGCTGTGCAGAGGATGTGGCTGGGCATTTCTGCAGCATCCAATGCCGTTTTTTCAAAACCCGAGCGTTCCACTTTAGCTATAAAAGCCTGTGTGACAAACATTCGTTTTCTGCACAGAAACCTCAAAGATCTGCTCCCTTGGATGAATTTCCACAGTCACAGCTAAAGCTCAGTTGCTACCAAACACCCTTATTCTCCTCTCAAAACTCCTGAAGAGGGTTGGGGCTGTGGCTCAGTGGTAGAGCACTTGCCTAGCACGTGTGAGGCACTGGGTTCGATCCTCAGTATCACATAAAATAAAATAAAGGTATTGTGTCCATCTACACAAAAAAATATTTAAAAAAAAAAAACCTCCTGAAGATCTGGAGGGGGACCTCAGTTGCACCTGTACTCCACAGGAACTTGGCCAAGGGTGTGCACACACTCCCGTGATAACACGAGTAGGGAGCCCTGAGCTGCTCTGTCTGCTGGGGCAGAGTTCCTCCTGTAGGCCCCACATGACCCTCACTGAATCAGAGATCAAATCTCCAAGCCTCCCGAGCCAGTGCCCCTGGCCCAACTCCCTAAGGAAGGGCTTATCCAGGAAGGACAGATGTAGCAAGGGACTTCACCAGAGGCCACCTAAGCAAACCAAACCTGTGCTGTATGTTGGCATGATTGGGACAGCAGAGAGGAGGTGAGAGTGCAGCAGAAACCATGGACTCCTGGGGACCAGGACCGGCCTTGTCAGGCACAACCTCCTGAGTTGGCCCGTCCCAGCAGGAACTTCTGCCCTGGGCACTTACCCCCCCATCCCAGAAAGCTCCACCTCCCTTCCTTGGCAAGGGCCCAGATTCCAACAGCTCCTGGAGGCCCTCTGAAGCTCCTGCTGGACCCCAGGGGCTGGGGAGAGTGCACAGGAGGCCAGAGGTGAGAAAGTGCAACAGAATCCAGCTCACACCTTGAAGGGCAGCAGGTAGGAGCCCCAGAAACGAGAGGAGAGAAGAGCAGGCAGAGCGAGGACTCGTAAAACTGTTTAAAGTCACAAACCAACCGTTTCCTATATGTGATGTTTTCATGGATGGGTATTTGCGTATTATTTACAAATTGGGGTGGTTTGAGCAGCAGGCGCGCAACATACAGACGGAGACATGGGTTTTCGCATTGTATGTTGGTTGGGTGGCGTGAGTCAGCAGGTAGGTTAAGGTAAATTAAGAACAAAAACAGGAAACAAAAGAGAAAATGAGTCATAAACACAAGCAAAAAAACTCTGAATACTTAACTAGAAAACTTCAGGATTTCATAAACTGCCTATTTTTCTTGAAATGCATGAAATCAAACATTTTGAGATCTGTAGGTTATGAGACAGTGGCTCTATTTGCATTCTTGTTTCAATGCAAATCCAAAGATGACTCACAGACAATTGTTCATTTTTATTTCCAGGCAAAGAAATCAATGTCAGTTTTATGCATGCTTGGAGCCCTTTCTCCAAGGACCCTTGCTAAGACTCTGGATTTATCTTGATTTTTAAGTTGGGGATCAGAACTGACACTCATATTTTTGCCTAAGAAAAAAAAGTACATTTGCAGAGTAAACATATGAAGTGGCTCCAAATGAAAACAAACAAACAAACAAAGCACCACCAATCCATGTGACAGCTGTCCTTTCATCTCTTCTCCTCCCAGGAGGAGAAGACCGATGGCCTGAGCTCCAACAGCAATGGTGCCAAAGGGGAGATAATTGTTTGCACTGGGCGGTTTCTCACCCTCCCACCAGCCTGCCAAGGACTTGCTTGAGGAGAGGCCTGACAGCTTTTAGGCCTCCGGGTCTCAACTGTCCAGCAGCTAAGGGACAGCATGCTGGGTCATTTTGGTGACCTGCACTGCAGGAGGCCTCTGCACACCTGTGATGTCAGTCAGCACCCCTGCCTACCTCCTCTTATGCCTTCTCAGCTGTCAGGAGTCTGGGCTCCTCCCTGGAAAGGGGTCACAGAAACCCTGATGCTGCCCTTATGACTGGGAGCTGTTGGATCACTTTATCTGGGTGAACAAGATTCCTGTTTCCAAGAAGCCCCTAGATCCCAGAAACTTGGCCAGACTGCTCCTCAGAAACCGCACTGGATCTGATGCTTTTCGGGGGACACACAGTGATGGGGCAGCCCCCTGGGAAAACCCTTGGTTTTATTTTTCTTTAATTTTATTTTTAATGTTATTGTATTTTTTATACCTTTATTTTGTTCATTTATTTTTGTGTGGTGCTGAGGATTGAACCTGGTGCCTCACACATGTAGGCAAGTACTCTACCCCTGAGCCACAACCACAGCCCTTGGTTTTTTCTTTAAATGGAAGATTTCAACCTTTTTGCTTGGAATACTCACATCATTGATTTTTGAAAACCATGAAACATAATACATAAACAAAACAGTATGTCTAAATATTTTAAAGAACAGTGAACCAAATATGCATATATTCATCACACAGCTGAAAAGCAGATGATTCTTGTCACTGTGATGCCCTCCTGTTTCCCTCCCTGCCCTCTGGATGCAGCAGCTGGTCTTAATCCTGGGCAACCAACCCTTGTCCTTGCAGTTGTGCCATGAACCCTTACATGCATCCTGTATCTGCTAGTTCTCATCCTTCACAATGGCAGCTTGTGTAAACCTGGCTGACAGTGAGCAGACTGCTTCGCAGAAGCATCTGTATCGCATGGATGTCATTCGTGTGCCTGCAGCTATCTCACTGTCTCCTCAGTCTTCGTAGCCCTGTGCACAGACAGACACATTCTCTACACACCCGGGAGCTTGGCTGCTGGCTCGGCGGCAGTGATCACAAGCAGAGGCTCAGGTCTGCGTGAGACACTGAGGCAGAGGTATGCGCCTCACCGACTTCAAGAGTACTGCAAACTTCTCCAAGAGGCTGTCCCAGCTGAGACCCTCACCAGCTGCTGGGGAGTTTTGGGCACTCCACATCCTTGTCAACACTAGGCACTGTTAGCATTTCCAAACTGACAACCGGCAGGTGTGAAGTGGCATCTCAGTCATTTCAGTCTGTCTTTATTTCTACTACAAATAAAGTTTATGAGCATCTTTTCCCATGTTAATTGGCCATTTACATTTTCTATTCTGTAAGAAGCCTAATTGTACCCTCTGCTCATTTTCCATTTGGTTATTTTTGTTTCTCCGATCGACTGGCAGAAGAGCTGTGCATATTCTGGATACTAGCCTTTGTTCCTTGTGTGGAAAACCTTCTACTCACCACCTCCCTCTAAATGATGGTAATGTCCCAGGGCTCAGCTGCTCATTCTGTACAAACCTCCTTGTGGCTCTGACACCATTTTGTATGCTGAATGATCCCAACTTCAAGCCACTGGTTTGAACTCGCCCCCAAACTCCCACTGTACGATTCTCTGGGAAGTCTCAAAGAAGCCCCAGACCTAACATGCCCACATTGCACCTGAACTTCCATTACAAACCCACTCGGCCCATACTCTTTCCCATTTCAACTCAAGCAGCCCAGTTTTCCAAGTGCTCAGGCCACAGTTCAATGTCACTCCTGTCTCATCCTCCATGCCCACACCAGGTCTCGCTGCTGCTCTACCTGCAGACTGAGTCCAGAGTTCAATAGCTCCCTGCCTCACAGCCTGGCTCCCAGCAGGAATGCTCTGAAGCCAAGACCCCGGGCCTCGCACCTCAGGCCAATACCCCAAATCAGCATCTCTGTCTTTTTTCCTGAGGGCTTTTCCAGGCCAGGTCAGAGGGGTAAGAGTTTAAAATTCTCCACCCTCCCCACCAGCCTTCAGCCGTGACTGAACCCCAGCAGTCCAGGAGGGAATGGCACTTTCCACACGGCTCAGAGCCCGGTGGGATGAGCTTCAGTTGTCCGAGGTGACCGCTGGGTCATGCGCCTGCTGTTGGCAGCCACTGTGCCCTTCCTTGTTTCTCCAATCTCTACCGGGGCTCCGGGCATCGCCTTCCATGTGAAAGGCTTGCACCTAACTCGTGTCAGGCTGTGCTTCAGGGAAAACCCAACGGCTCTGCTGCCACTGCCACATGCCTGCCAAGCAGGCAGAGTTGCGTCTTGGCAGGCAGGTCGCTGCATTCCTCTTCCTCAGCCTTTCAAACTCTCTCAACAAAGAAGCCAAGAGATCTGGTGCACAGCCTCCTCTGCCTCCACTGCTGCCTTCCTTTGCTCACGGCTCAGCAACTCCTCCGGTCATCCCTCACACCCAACTCAACACAGGCCCCAGGCATGTGAACGAGGGATTTGACAGAGCTTCCAGTTTTGACTGATGCTTTCTATATCTTATTAACAAATCGTCTTGTTCCCAGGTCCTGTATGTTCTGTTTAAAGTTTGCCTCTTTTAAGTCCTTCATCTGCCTGAAACTGACTTGTGAATGACCTCTGGCCTTCCCTGTGCTGACCTGAGTGACACTCATAAAGATGGCTGCAGAGTCCGTACTGCCCTGTACCATATCCTGCACAGAAGAATTCTGACCAGAGTGTCCTCATTACCCCAGCCCTACAGCACAGCTCAGCAGGAAGAGAGCAGACTCCCTCCCAACCACCCAAACACCCAGGGGATCTCCTTAAATACCCTGTTTGGGACTGATGCTCTTTCTTACACATTTTAGAAGCAGCTTGTAAAATTCCAAAGCAAATAAACAAAAACAAAAACAATGGTATTTTTATTGGGATTGTATAAAATCTACAAATCAATTTGGGGGAATCAACAATTCTGTGAAATTGACACCCATTAATTCAACTCCATCAATTTGTGTTTAATGTCTTTCAATATAGTTCAGCAATTTCTGCATAAAGATTTTGTGCACAGATTTTATTAGGTTTTTGTCAGGAATGCTGACCAAGTAATCTCACACTCTGCAACCATGCTCTGATGGGTCTAATGCTCCAGTACACTCCGGTCACTCTTGGATCACCCAGAACAATGCTGTCATCTGCGTATAATGACAACTGCGCTTGCTCCTTTCTAACCCTTACATGTTTGCTTGTTTATCTGTCCTAATCATCCAGTAAGCATCTACAGGAGGCCTACAAAGCATCAGGTGCTGTGCTAAGTACCAGGGAGCTGGCCTCAAACAGAACAGACAGACCTGCCCTTGTAAGGCAGGGCACAATCTGCTGCTGGTCAGGCCTGAAGCTCAACCTGGAGGTAGACTGAGAGCAGGCAGCACGGTGCTTTCCTGACTTCAAAAGGATTCTTTCCAAATTTCACCAAGACATAATGTGTGCACAGCATGCTTTGTAGCTATTCTTTATAAAGTAAATAATTCCTAATTGCTAATAAATTTTATCCTGAATAAAATTTGAATTTTATTGGAGGTCTTTTCTGAATCCATGAGATAATCACATTAATAGTCTCCTTTGATCTGTTAATGTGAATTATTGTAATAGTTTTTCCAAGGTGAACCTTGCCTTTCTGGAATAAGCCTGATTTATATTTTTCTTTTCTGCACACTATCAGATTTGGTTTGCTTACATATTATTTAGGATTTTACATCACTCATCAATAAGTGAGTGTGGATTATGATCTTATTAATTTTTAGATATTGCTGTGGAGATTACATTAGGCATATAAAGTTAGTTAGGAAATGTTCATTCTTTTTCTAGTCCCTGGGGAAAAAAAAATGTTTAGGACTGGAATAATCGTTCCCTGTATTTTAGATAGAAGCCTTGTGTGAAAGACATCAGAACAGCATGTTTTCTTTATGGGAAGATTGTTTTTGGACTCAATGGCTTTCATGCTTCAATGAAGGATGACTGCAGGTTTATTTCTTCTCTGTCTGGTTTGATCACTTGTGTTTTTCTAGTAATTGTCCACGCACTGAAGTTTACAAACACACTGGCAGAAGCGGTTGGACCAGTCTCGGTGTCTCCCTCCCCCTGGGTCTGCAGGGCCCCCCCCCCCCACCTTCCACTTACTGACCTTCTTCTCTGTGAGAGACCAGCCCGAACGTGCCATCTTCTAAGTATTTCAAGAACCAAGACTTCACTGATCCTCTCTTCTGTATGTTTCTTTGCTCTTTCCTTAATTTCTGTGGGTATTTTGTTCATTTTGCTTTCATTTTTCCAAGCAGGGATTTGAACCCAGGACATGCTAGACAAGTGCTCTGCCACCAGGCTACGCCCCAGCCCTGGTCCCTTCTTAATTTCTATTCTCATATTTTCTTGTACTTTATTCAAACTTATCCTGATGCTCTTTCTCTTTTCTTTTATTTGTAGATGGACACAATACCTTTGTTTTCTTTATTTATTTTTATGTGGTCCTGAGGACTGAACCCAGTGCAAATGCTCTGCCACTGAGCCACAGCCTCAGCCCCTCTGCCATTCTTTTTCTAATTTATGCTAACGTCCAACTCATTGCATTGCACATTTTACTATTCGAATATAAGCATTTAAGAGTTAGAAATTCTTTCCAAATATAGTGATTCCCCAGTTACTTGGAGATTGATCCTAGGACCATCCCAGAAGCGCAAGACCCTTACATAACATGGTGCAGTGTTTGCACGTAACCTACGCACATACCTCTGTGTACTCTAAACCATCTCTAAATGACTTCAGACAACTAAGATGATGATGATGCTCTGTGAATAGTCACTATACTGCATTGTTCAGGGAATAATGGCAGGAAGAAGGTGGGCCCGTGTTCAGTACGGATGTCTTTGGTCTCTGGATTGGCTGATGCAGGACACCGGATGCGGAGGACCAGCTGTTGCAGGCTGTGTCTCCTGAGTTTACTGTATGGTATTCTCACTACCTTCTGTTGGATGCACTCCTAATTCCCATCATGACTATTCTGGCCCAGGACTCGCTGGGAAGTGTCTTTTCACACTACTGTTTCAGCCACACCCTTTGACCTCTGCTACGTACGCCACACTGGATCCCAGTGCTTTCTCACACAGCAAGCCTGACTCTGGATGCCTAGGCTCCTGCAGCTGCCAGAACCTGCACGGCAGATGCAGGCACACAGCTGTACACTCCCGCCGGGCTGGGATGACACTGCAGTGAGGGCCACACTACCTGGGGGTCCCCTGCAGGAATGGCCAGCACTATGCCCATGGAATTGTTTGACATTGGCTTCCTCCCTCTCTTCACCAGGTACTCCTGGGAACAATTCCTAATGAAGCGCATTTGGATCCCAGGTTCTGACCCTAAGAGTTGGTTCCCTGGAAGCAGCCTCTCAGAATGGGCCCTGGGGGTTGCTCACTGGCCAGGTCTTCTGTTGGTAGTGAGTGAGGCAACAGTGAGGCCTAGTGTGCTTAGCAACAAAACTGTGGACACTTAGCCGTGGATAAATCTGAGGGGGACACAGAAGACATAGGGAGATGCTAAGGCAGACCAGCTGGCCGACTCCAAGAGAGACAGCACTGGGCTGCTCTGGCACTGCCCAGGTCAGTGGTGGCTGCCTTCCATAGGCCTGTACTGCCTTACTATGGCCCCACACAGGGACAGACTCAGAGACACTGATGAAGTAGTGTGGACAAAGAGGTCATCCTGCTAAGGACTATAAGGTCCTAGCAGGGGGAGAGGTTGGTCAAGTTTGGAGAAGACACACAGATGAGCCCTGGGAGGGGCAGGGTATGCTGGGCACTACATTGCACACAGTTGCTCACCAAAGTACAGCCACAGCTACAGGGCACTGAAGACCCATGTTGGACACGCTGATGTTGGTGAGCCTCTGCCCTCACCAGTCCTGATGCACACAGGGTGGATCTCTGATGGAACAGTCATGATGGCTAAGATCCTCTCAGCAGAACTGAGCTAGCCACAGTCAGTGCTGACTATGCAGCACATGGTCAGTGGATGCTGGGCAGTGCAGAGTCCTTACTGCCCAGGTATCCATCCCTGCTCCCTGTGAGGGCAGAGCAGATACCTAAAGTGGAGAAGTGAAGGTCCCTTCCTGGATGCTCCTCTGGCCCATCCTAACCATGACTGGACAGCCACGGTCAGACAAGAGATTGGCAAACAGAGAGTCTGGGGCACCTCACCACGGCATCCACCAGCACAGCAGAAGGCCAGCCACAGGTCAGGGGTTCTAGCAGGGGTGGTGCAGACAGAGATGGAGACATCCCCTCTCTACAGGCCCCGACAGCAGGGAGCCCTACCCAGTCTCCCGAGGCTGTGGCTAGCACCACCTGAAGACTGCACAGCAAACCAAAGTGCAAGGGTAGAGAGAGGGGGCCCAGGAGAGCCTGCCCTCCAACGCAGTCCCACGACGATGGGCCCAGTGACCGACAACCAGCAGCAGGGCTGCCAGAGTCTGCGTCACCTGCACGGGGTATTCTTGGGGAGCTGGGGGTGCCTAAGGGTGACCCTCAGTGCCATGCCGCTCCTTTTCCCTACAGGGACCTCTCAGAGGGGTGACCCAAATCGTCTCCTGGGGGGCTTGGCTCCAGATGTGGCATTACTGGCCCTTTTCCCTTCCCCCGCCATTTCTCCGCCCCCTCCACTGGATTTTCTTCTTAAGAAGCAAACTTTACATTAATCCTCATTTCAGTGTCTGCTCCCAGAGAATTCAACCTGGGGCCAAATCGATCAGATTTTCTGCCATTTTCTGTCCAATAACTCATTACACTAAAAAAATGAAGCTTTTTGATTCAAGTGTTTGAAATCTCTTGAGGTAGATTTATGTCCCAGTACTGGTCATTTTTCAGATATGATCACATATGTTTGATAAGAACATCTCCAGATAGTGACTATGTGCTTATATACATATATATCACACAAACCTGATTTTTAAAATATAAATTCTTATTGGATTCAGCTTACATACTTTTGAGACCCAAGTTGCTAGATGCATACACAGTAGACACCTACGAATTTAAAGATTCATGTCTTCTTGGTCGGGTACTACCATGAAGCTCCAGGTGATCCTCAGGCCACCAACACGGAAGACATCTGGGGCTACTTTCTTATCCCGGAAAGAAACATCTGCTACCAGAACACCTGATCCCCAAGATCCCCATGGAAAGGAGCCTCCCCTGCCCCAGGGCTCCTGGGGGCCTAGGAGGGAGCAAATACATCAGGACCTGGAGATGCACAAAGGAGAGAACCCTCTAGGCGGAAACCATGTGAGGGCCCCACGGGGGCACGGGGGAGACCGGAAAGGCCACTTACCGCAATCTCTGTTACCAAAATATCAGTAATACTTCCCAACACAGTGACAAAATCAAAGACATTCCAGGCATCTCTGAAATAGTTCTAGAGAAAAAGAGGGGCAGTTAGTGCTGCTGACTGGCAAGGGCTGCCCTGGGCAAGGAGCTCCTGATCAAGAAGCAAGCAAGGGGGACAGTTCTCAGGAGAAGGCCAGTGACCAGCAGACACTCCAGCCCAGGCAGATGCAGAACTGAGAGTCATATGGACAGAGGCCAGGGTCCCAGCCCAGCCTGCCCCCAGGGCCAGGGCAGGACTCAGGCAGCTGAGAGTGTAGGAGCAGACCCTTCCATGGGGCCCCCACAGTATCACATGTGTTCTGGGGACTTGGGGAATTCCCAGCTCCAAACTGTGAACCCCCAAAGGTTGCCAGACAGAGAGGGAGCCACCATGCTGGCCACCAAAAGGTGGTACATACCAGCACCCCAAAGGCGATGATCTTCAGCACACACTCCAGGGAGAACATGGAGGTGAACACCATGTTCAGGCACTTCAGCATCAGCTCATACTCATAAGGCGCATCGTAGAACTGCCAGGAACGAGCCAATGGTTGAGGGCTTGGCAACCCAAGATGCCCCCGTCCAGTCAGGAGCGGCAGCCAGAACTCTACACCTGCCCACCCCTCCTGAGTTCTCCCAGAGCCTTCTCACTCTCGGCTCCCAGACCACAAAAGGATAGCATCCCACAGGCACACTGTGCAGGCCAGGGCAGAGGCAGCTGCAGCTCTGGCATGTGCCAGCAGAAAGAAGGCCCGCTCCCACCAGCCTCCAGCTGGACTCTCCCCCCTCCTCTGTGGCAGGGCCTTGTACCTTCATCATCAGCACCACCGTGTTGAGGGCTATCATGGCCATGATGAAGTACTCGAAGGGCGGGGAGACCACAAACGTCCACGTCTTATACTGGAACGACTGCTTGTTTTGGGGCATGTATCGTGTCAGGGGCTTGGCGCTGATGGCGAAGTCAATGCAGGCCCTCTGTGTGGACAGAAGGGCACCTTGAGCCCAGGGGGAGCCCAACCCACCAGCACCTCCAATAGCAGCACCTGCCACACTGTGAGTGCAGGCAGCAAAGGCAGCCCAGGCCTCCTCCAGTGGGCCCCAGCTCCCCAGCCATGGTCTCCCTCTGCAGCAGGAAGGAGGCCTGCCCACGCTGGCCATGAGGGGCGCGTGTGCAGAAGGGAAGCCTGGTGTTCCGCCCACACTGCGGCATCACAGGAGGTCACGGGGCATCCACCTACCTCATTCTTCTCCAGGCTGCATTCAGACATCACTTTGTCCCCCTGCTCCTGGAAGGTGATGATGATCAAGGCCACAAAGATGTTGACGAAGAAGAAGGGGAAGACCACAAAGTAGACCACGTAGAAGATGGACAGCTCCATGCGAAACCCAGGGCTGGGCCCCTGCTCCTCATAAGTGGCGTCGACGGAGTGCTTCAGCACCCTGGTTGAGGGGAGAGCAGTGTCAAGGGAGCTTCCTAGGGAGCTCAGGGCACCGCAGGCCGGGCCAGGTTGGCACCACCCGAGCCTGGACAGGCACTCACATGGGCCACCCTTCTCCGGTGGACACCGTGAAGAGCGTGAGCAGGGCCCAGAGCACATTGTCGTAGTGGAAGTCGTACTTCTTCCACTGCCTCGGTTGAGCTTCCACTTCCTCCTTTTCATAATCTAAATACTGACCCCTGGAGATGGACAGACACGAGAGCAGAGTTAAACCCAAAGGACCCAAACAAACCTATGTGTCCACAGTCAGCGACCTTTGAAAAGGGTGCTAAGACCACTCTACATAGGAAGTGTTAACAGTCTGCTCCACAGATGGTGCCGAGAGAACTGCAACCCACTCATGGAATGCAGAGGAGCCGATCTAAACTCCTACCTCATTCCACATGTAGAATCTAACTCAAAACCAAAGTGCTAAATGTAAGTGCTAAAACCACAAAACTTAGAAGAAAATGGGCAGATCTCTATGACCTCATATTTAGGAATGGATTCTTACAGAACCAAAATCATGAGCAACAAAAGAAAAAAGAAGGCAAATTGAAATTCAAAACTCTGTACTTCAAAGGACACCATCAAGAAAGTGGAAAGATGATTCATGGAAGGGGAAAGAATATTTATTGATCATCTACCAGATAAGGGTCTGGTACCTAGAATGTAAAAAGTACTATCATAAACAATAAAAAAGACAACCTAAGTATCCAAATAGATATTTCTCCAAAGAAGATATACAAAGGGGCTATTAGCACATGAAAAGATGTCCAGCATCAGCAGTCATCGAGGGAAAGAAAATCAAAGCTACTCTGAGATATCAATCCACTCTGTGAACCGGAATATAATGAAAACAAAGACCAAAAAAAAAAAAAAAGGAAAATAACAAGTGTTGGTGAGGATCTGAGAAATCAAAACCCCTGAACTAGTTCAGGTGGGAACAGACAATGATTTAGCCCCTCTGGAAACAGTCTGGCCTTTCCTCAGACAACTGAACACAGTTCTCAGACCACTATCAGTTCCACTCCTGGCCTACTATCAGCAGGCACATGAACAGATGCCACGTGGCACAGCACAGACAAGGAGGCACTGCCCACCACAGTACAGGGGGCACAGAGGCCCTGTGCACTGTGCTGAGGCCAGTTCCGGAGGACCACAGTGTCTGCCTCCACACGTGGAATGTCCACAGCAGGGCAATCCAGACATGGAACACCAGCTCAGGGCTACACAGGGTGGGGACAGGGACAGAGAGGACAGCTAAAAGGTGCAGGCTTGGTTGGGTTTTATTTTGTTTGGTTTGGGTTTTTTTTTTTTTGTTTTTTTTTTTTGCGGTGATAAAAATGTGTGTCTGTGAATATACCAAGAGCCACCAAGATGCACACACTACATGGATCACGGGAATAAGCTGCACGGTGTGTGAACCACAAAACAAGACTCCCACTGCAGTGGGGAGGGGTGGTACTGCTGGGAAGCTCCACCTCTGCCCTGCCTCACACACACACACTCAGCTCCAGCAGGCTGCAGATCTCAACAGACAGCAAAAGAGCACTGGCAGAGAAAGCACCCCTGACGGCAGGACACGGAGCAGCGAACGTGAAGAACAAAGGGTTACGTTGGACACACCCCTGATGGCAGGACACGGAGCAGTGAACATGAAGAACAAAGAGTTACGTTGGACACACCCCTGATGGCAGGACACGGAGCAGTGAACATGAAGAACAAAGAGTTACGTTGGACTAAGTTAAAATGGAGAACTCACTCTTTAAAAGACACCACTGGTGAGCAGAAAGCACTCCACAAAGGAGGGACACCAGGCAAAGTCCTACCCAGGACCTGACGGCACCCTGTGAATCCACCCACAGAGATGACAACCACACAGAAAACGGGCAAGGGCTCAGAGGGACACTGCCCAGAAAGGGCATCTATGTGGCCACACTGCTCCAGGCAGTGGCTCAACCTTGCTGGCCACACATGTACAAATCGAAGCAACCTTCCAGCCCAGGAAGATGGGAGAACTAGGCGGACACCAAGCACGACAAGATGTGGGGCAGCGGAGCCCCACCCACGCGGAGGAGCTGTCACTGCACAGCATGCGGCAGCACTGGGGAGGGGAAATGTGCACAGCCTGCGGCCCGTCCTGGACAGACAGCACCCAGACGGGACATGCACACAGGATGTTCACGGCAGCACTGCTCACGACAGCCCCACAGGGGACCCGTCAAGGACCCCCACCACAGAGCAGAGGAGTGAGCGGTGTAACATTCACACACCAGGGACTCCTGGGACCTCTGCTGGGCAGGTGGGAAGGAGTGCCAGCACTTCTTGCTGAGGTACACACAGTCACGCCCTCCATTCCCCTGCTCCCCCCGAGGGCATCTCTACTGTCTTGAGAGTAGGGCCAGGCCCAGGAAGAGCTGAGGAATTCCGTGGACAGCAAAGCAGCACCAGCTAAGGCCAAGTCCTCTGATTTTCATGGTGCAAACTAGATCTCCAGCCAAGGTTTAGAGGGCCCCTGGCCACGATGTGCCCCTTGGATAGCTGCAGGCCGGAAGAAGAACTCACAGCACAGCTGGCCCCTGACCCCACAGGGGAGGATACGGGGCATACTGTGGCATGACATGATGGCACCTCCCAGGCAAGCCCTCCAGCCCTCGCTCAGTGTCCCCACTTTGCAGAGGAGTCTCCTGAGTCATGTGACCGGTCCCACATGGTCCATCCTGGGGCTGCTGGCATCCCACGCTTCCTCAGTTTACCTGCAGTCCCTCTCCAGCTCCTTGGATTCATCAGTGCAGTAGAAAAACTTCCCTTTGAAGAGCTGTACTGCAATGACGGCAAATATGAACATGAAGAGCATGTAGACAATCAGGATGTTCAGCACGTTCTTCAGGGAGTTTACCACACAGTCAAACACAGCCTGCAGGGAGGAGGGACAGAGCTCTGAGGGAGGGGTGGGGGCCATGGGGAAAGGTGGGGGCCATGAGGGAAGGCAGAGCTGGGAGGAAGGGGTGGGGCCACAAAGGAAGGCAGATCCATGAGGGAGGGAGGGAGGGGCTGTGGTGGAGGCGGAGCCATGTGGAGGTGGAGCCATGGGAAGGGTGGGGTCACTAGGGAGGGTGGGCCTGTGAGGGAGGCAGGGAGATGTGGAACCAAGGGGAGGCACAGGGGCAGGAAAGGATGCAAAAGGGACCAGAAGAGAGGACAGGGCAGGGCAGCTACAGGCTCAAAACCTCAGGATCACTGAGGCCCAGACACCATGGGCATTCCGGGACCCCGCAGCGTCCTCAGGCCCCTGCCTGTTTTCTACCACTAGCTGCCTTGACAGGAAGCTGACTGGTGCTGTCACTCTCTCATGAGGGGAGTCATATGGGACTTATGAGAGTAGGCAGGAGGTGCTCTTTAGAGAGGATATGGAAGCCTGCTGCCCTTACCCTGCCTTGTTCCTACAGGCGAACAACAGTGATGTGGGACAGACTGAGGACAAAGCAGCAGTGCTGTGGTCCCAAGGGCCACAGGACAGGGACTCTGGGCATGTTCTGAGGCCCTGAGGGGACTCTCTGGTCCATGACCACCACCCACAGGCTTGCTCTCAGGTTCTTCCAGACCCTGCACACCCAATGCTACTCTCAGAGCTGAGGCAGCACCTCTCAGGACATCCTGCTCCAAATGCCCACAGCAGCCTGGACCCATGAAACCCCTGTGCTGTGAGCAGCACCCCTGCCCCACAGGACCAGGTGTAACTCCTGCCAGGGTCCAAGGCCTCTGGGTGCCCTCCCAGTTCGCCTCACACAGATTCCAAGCATAACGAGAATGCATTACACACAGTTAGGAGGATTAAATGAGTTAATGCACAGGGATTATTTTGTGCCTGGAATAGGCCCCATAATTATTAGATTGGGTTTCTACTTTTCCTTTATGCAGAACTTCAGTTGTGTCTACTCTTCAGGGTCCAGTCCCACAGTCACTTTCTGGAGCCCCTGACTGCCAGCAACCCCCACATATGCCCCAGCCCCTTCAGCAGCCCCTTTTTCCTTGTCCTGCATGACTGAGGAAAATACCATCTCTCATCTGGCACTGCTGGGATAAGAAAGAGAGGTATTACAGGAGACTGCTGGGAATGAGCTCTCCTTGGGCAGGTGCTTAGAGCTGAACAAATACATATACACACACATGTGCATGTATGCCCACGCTCTTGCGCCATATGCGCGCGTGCACGCACGCACACACACACACACACACACACATACACATGCACACACAGACACACAGCATGCCCCTCAAGCCCCAATTCCAGGTTCCAACCTTGAGCTTAGGCAGTCGTTTGATGGTCTTGAGGGGCCGCAGGACACGCAGAACTCTCAGGGACTTGATGGTGTTGATGTCTTTCCCTTTGGATCCTCTAGAAGGGAGAAGCCACTAATGCAGACAGGCAGAACGTGTGGGCATGCCTGGCCCCACACAGCCCACGGAATCTGGCGCTCACTGCCCTGTGCCTTTTGTCTGGAGACTCCAGGGTAGAGCACCCAGAGTGAAGAGGTCTCTTCCTGTAGCTGCCTGTCCTGGGCTTTATCTGAGAACAGGGGCCAGACCAGGGCCAGGTCAGCACAGTGGGTACACAGGGACAGTTGAGCTTGTAGGCTGGAAGAACCCATTCTCTCAGACCACAGTGGTTATTTCCATCTCTCCAGTGCTCCCAAAACCCACCCTTAAACCAGCTTCCAGCAATCAAGAGGACTGATGGGGCTGGCATGTGCCTGCAGACCAGGAGTGAGGGCCATGAGCATGCCTGTGGTGTAGAACCTTGTCCTAGCACTACAGAGTCATGTTCCTGCTTTTCAATCCTCAGCAGGAGGCAAGGGGATCTGTCTGGCTTCTGCCCTATAGACCACCTGCCTATCCTCAGCTGCTCAATGCTCCTTCAGGTGACAAGGAACCAAAAGGAAGAGGGGACAGGGAGGTGGGGAGAAGAGAAAGAAAGAGACACAGCCACAAACTAGGCAGATACAGAGGCAGTGTCAAAAGCAGAAAGCAGGAACGGGGAGAGACAGAGAGGAAGACACACAGGCAGAGGAAGCTGATGGAGACACCAAGATGATCAAGAAAGCAGCAGACAGGAAAATTCAGTTGAAATATGGGGGAGACAGGAAATCACATGAGGAAAATTCTAGGCATCAGAAGCAAGCTATGGAGCCCAAGGTCAGCAGGCCCAGATCAGGATCCTCACAGAAGCCAGAGCAGACCCAGGTGGCATCTTTCACTGTCAGGGACCCAGGAAGTGGCAGCCAGGTTGGAGAGTGGGGTGGGGTGGGGGGGTGCTGCCCCATCCTTGACCCTACCCCCAGCACACAGCAGTGACAGAAGGCGCCCTGCTGAGGAGGTCATGCTCAGAGGCAGAGTGGGCAGCATAGGAACCCTTGTTCCAGCCTGCTCGAGGCCCTTTACCACCAAGATCCCTGGGGCCTGGCCTGTATGGGAGTTGGCCCAGTCCCAGTGGCCACACTTGGGCTCCAGCAAAGCTTTGGACTGAGTTGGGAGTAGGCTGCACAACCCAGGTCTTTCTCGGAGAGAAGAACAACTTGGGCCCAGCCCCCTTCTCTTCCTCAACCCCACATTCCAGAACCATATAGAACTGTCCCTGAAACAATGGGCTTGGCCACTTCTCACCCAGTACTCCCTGGACACCCACTCTCACCCAGCTTGCCCCAGGAGAAGAGGGGACAGAGGGAGCCTGCACCAGGCTTGCAAAGCACAGGCAGGAGCAGAAGAGGAGGAGGGAGACTTGCTGGGAAGAGCTCTCCACTAGAGGCTGCCCTCTGGGCTCAGGGCCTGCTCAAGGCCACAGGGCTAGGGCCCATCCTACCCCTGCTCCTAACTAGGCCTCCTCGGACACTCCTGCTGCAGTTCTTATCCCAAGGGCCCTTAATGATACTCTGGCAAAGTTCTCACTTCCTTTGTCATAGAAAGAGATCTATTAGCACACCCAGAGGAGACACTAGGAGCTTCAGGGGGCTGTTGAGGAGAAGAAAGAGAAAAGAAAGCCATATTTCCAGAGGAGTCACAGAGGAAAGCACCTCAGGATGCCCAGCTTCCTGGGCCATGGTCACAGTTGGCATTTCCCACCCAGAATCCTCACTGCCCTCCAGGCTGAAGTTTAAGCCTCCAGCACTCACCCAGGACTCCTGCTCACCAAGGGCAGTGTCTTACCCAACCCAGCCCAGCCCCGGCTCCAACCCCAGCTCCAACCCCAGCCCCAGCCCAGCCCAGCCCAGCCCAGTCCAGCTCAGCTCAGCCCAGCCCCAGCCCAGCCCAGCCCCAGCCCAGCCCCAGCCCAGCCCAGCCCAGCCCAGCCCAGCCCCAGCCCCAGCCCCAGCCCCAGCCCCCAACCAGTCCCCAGAGGCATGGCAGGAATGGTAGTCTGGGGATGGCTCCTGGCAGCATGCAGCTCAGATGGGGTGGAGGTGAAGGAATGAGAGTGGCCGATGATGGTGCAGCCAGAGAGGCCGTGGGTAGGCCATCATGTCGGGCAGTAAGGGGAGAGGGGAGGCATTACCCCATGAAGCTCCTACCGAAGTCCAGCGACAGGAAGACAAAGAGAACAGAGTCAGTGCTAAGGGAGGCAGAGTCAGGGCCTCTGTCAGCGCAGCCCACCCAGGCGGGGGTCGGGGGGCAGAGAAGACGAGGAAGCTTCTCTCAGGGTCTGGTCTCTGCTGGGGTTTCCCTTGTGTCTGGATCTCACCCCATAACCTCCCCTTGCCTCCCCACCCAAGCGCCACACCCCCATGCAGGGCCTGAGGAAGCCACCACCACCCAGCCACCACCCAGCCGAGCAGCACGCATTCTCAGAGTCAGAGGAGACAGTCTCACCCCCACAGCAAAGGGGCAGAGAACTCAGGTCAGGCGCTGACCTCTGAGCAGGTAAACTTGCTCCAAAGGATCTCACAAGGCAGATGGCAAAAAGCCAGAGAGACCGCACACCCAATCCCAGAACCAGAGGATTTGCTGGGAACAGATGGGCCATGGATCCTCCTAGCCTACATGGTCCAGTCCCAGCAGGTAGGGCCAGTCCCACCTGGGCAGTCACAGAGCCACAGCCAGGGAGACCATCACTGTTCCTCTCCTTTCCCACACCCCCACACCCCAGTCCTGTACCTACAATCCAGAGTAGATGTGGTTACTTACGAGAAGGCAAATGCCACCAGGGCCCCACTGACCACAATGAAGTCCAAAATGTTCCACAGGTCCCGAAAATAGGCTCCAGGGTGCAGCAGCAATCCTAAGTCAATCATCTGCAAGGAGAGACACATGTTAGGGAACAGTATATTCCAGAAAAAGAGGCACAGCCAGGCTCCAGCCATGGGAGAGGGCAAGGTCTGGGCACACCCTTCCAGCAGGAAGCTCAGTGCACACCTACGTACATCTAAGACTTCCACCCAGCTCTGTATACCTTCCCATGCTCTTGCAGGTCACAGCCTCTGATAGCCTCAGTGAGGCCTCAACCCAGCTACCCCCACAAGGTTCATGACTGTTTAGTGCCCAACTTCCTGGACCCCCATGAGATGGTGAAGTCTCTGTCTCCATCTACTTCTCCACTGCTGGGCAACAGGCACATGCTTGACTCCAAGGAGCTCACACCTGTCCAGACCCTGGAGGGCCAGCTCAGGGCAGTGTGAAGACCAGCTGGTCAGAATTCCAAGGACTTTTACTCTCATGCTGGCTCCGCTACACCTAATACTGAGAATTCGGCAAGTACAGGAACTCTCTCTCGGCCTTAGCTTCCTCGTCTGTGAGTTCTGTGCCAGTGTGTGACTTTGCAAGTGTACAGAAGAGCAGAGCAGCACGTTTGTGCACCCTGTAAGTGCTCCACACACTCGCGTAGCTTAGGTTACACTGAAGTCACAGATGTCCAGCTGGACATATATCTGTGCAAATATGCCTGAGGACACCCTTGCCAGACATGGACAAGGGGCACCTGTGGAGGAAGATGAGGTTGCAATGATGTGGTGGACTCAATCTGTCATCAAACACTAGATTCCTGATAAACTGAGTCTTCAACATCCACAGCCAACAGTCTTGCAGTCACCTCTCTCCTCAAGGTCCCCTTGTCCTCTACCTAGTGTTGTGTGTCGATAGTGTCCAATCCCTTTGCAGCTACCAGGCAAACCTAGAGGAGGGACTGAGTCACACGCACACCTTAAAGAAAGCCTATGACCTGTGTTCAGGAGTCGAATGCAGTGACAGTACCTCTGGGAGCATGCGCAGGGGACGCGGTGTGGGAGCCCTCCAAGAGGGACGGCCCGTGGCACACACAGCACCCTCAGTCAGCACGCAGCCAGTACAGCCCCACACACCTCATGCAGGCCACAGGAGCCACGCCTCACCTTCATCACCATCTCAAAGGTGAAGACACCTGTGAAGATGTAGTCCATGTACTTCAGAGCCTAGAACCAGAAGCAGGGATCCTCTCAGCGGTCGGGCCAGGAGCCAGAGACAGGTCCAGCCTGTGGGCTCTGGGTCCCCCCACCAGGCCTCTGAGCAGATGGCCTGTCAGCTGAAGGGCCAGTCAGCAACAGTCTGTGAGGTCTCTGAGGTAAGTACCCCTCTGGAAACAGTCCCACACCACTGAAGCCCCAGCTCTGCCCCAGGATGTCTGTAACAGGCGGGAGGAAGGGGCCTCCTCAGACATGTGGTTCCACTGCCCACGGGAAGGACAAACAGAGTGGGTAGGGTATCGTGTGAGAAGACAGGCCCCTGCATGCCCCCAGCCCTTGGCATCCCACAGCCTGATGGGGCCTCCAACCCCACCACTCACATTGTTCCTGGATGACTCTGTCCGCACAGGATCCTCAGCAGCCAGGGCAATGCTGCTCAGGGCAATGACCACAAGAATGACCATTTCAAAGTACCGCATGGTCACAATGTAATGGCAAAAGCGACGAAGCCTGTGAAGACAGACACAGATGGTACAGGCCCACGAGCTGGGGCAGGTGCAGGGGCCTCCCCAACAGGAAGGACTCACACTGGCTACCACAGGAAGGCATGGCACAGGAGTGGAGTTTTACCAAGTGTCCCCGTGGCCAGGGGACAATGGCCAGATGACTGGTAGTGACTAGGATTCCTGACAGGGGTCCCAGAGTCAGGAGTCAGAAACTTACAGCAGGGGTCAGCAAATGACAGCTCCTGGCCAGACCAGGCCGGCCCCACTTGTGTGAACAACCTTCTGTGTGAGCATTCATTTGCCTACTTTCTGTGGCCCCAAGGTCCACAACACGACCCCTGGCTCTCTCCAGAACCAGGTGCTTCAGGCAGGGTGTAGGGAGTGGCTCGGGAATTGCAGGGGCACTGCACAGAGCAGGCCTCTCTTGTCCTGGAAGCAGGTCCTGGCCCTCACTGGCTTTGTGGGGTTCTGCCTTCACTCCCACTCTCCGCTCCGCCCAGGCACTCTCCCTCCCCACTGACCTGACCCACCCACCCATGTTCCTCCTAGCACTTGTCACCATCCGGCATGCCTCCCTGACTTGTCCCGTGGTCACCTGCCTCTCCCACTCGCCCATGCACCTGGGAAGGACAGATGCTCTTGTCTGTTTTGGTGACCGATACATGTTCCCAACAAGGAAGCTGCTGTTCACACATAAATGTCAGCTGGATTAAGGAAAGCACTGGCCTGAGGAGAGGATGACGACGCCGTGACAGAGAAGCATAGGGAACGCATGCTCAGCATGTGAACATGCAATGCCTGTGCACGCGTGTGCAACAGCATAATGGGAAGGCAGGGCACACGTGATGGGTGCAGAGTCCTGTGAGCACAGGGCAGGGGCAGGGACCCCACTGCACCACCAAGAGGTCTGGCTGTGTGTCTGTCTCATGCCCCCTCTAGGAAATGAAGCCACTGGTGTGCCTCAGGGGACGCCGATGACTGGAGATGTGCCACGGACAGAGTGCACAGAATCAGCCCTTTAGATGCACATCCCATGAGTGCTGGCCTCTGAGTCCAGAAGGGTCGTGGCAAGTGGACAGACAGGACAAGCACACAGGCAGGCAGCGAGGGACTCACAGGTTCGTGGGGCTCAGACAGAACATGGAGCTGTAGGGCACAATAGGCCGGGGGCCACTCCTCATCACGTCGTCAGTTCCTGCTGCCTCCTTCCTCCCTGCTGCTTGGCTCTCCAGGTCCATGTTACCACCTGCGAGGACACACGG
Organism: Sciurus carolinensis; assembly: GCF_902686445.1. Classification (NCBI taxonomy): domain Eukaryota; kingdom Metazoa; phylum Chordata; class Mammalia; order Rodentia; family Sciuridae; genus Sciurus; species Sciurus carolinensis. The sequence continues at coordinate 60,803 of NC_062226.1, forward strand.
CCTCCAAGTTAGGGGTGCGGTGCACACAAAGTCCACATCACATGGCTCTCTCCTGGCTGCAATACCAGGAGCAAATGAGACAGGACATCATGGACCCCTGGGAAGGGTGTGTGGTTGACAGTACAGCTCCCCAGGCAGAGCAGGGCCGAGACAGACAGGGCCAGCACTTCCTACAGCTTGAGGCACAGGCCATCTGCCACTCCAAGACTCCAAACAGGCCTTTGCCCGCCTCCTGCTTGGCTGTCATAGGGAAGGAGCACCAAGTCAGGTACTGTGCCCACAGTGCACACCAAGGCCTCCAGTGGTGCTGGGTGCCAGCACCTGGGAGCCCTTCCCTCCAAGTGGGGGTCTCAGAGCTGCAAGATGGCAGAGCACAGCTGACCTGGGGCTCACTACAGTGCTCCCTGCATCCTGCCATCAGCACAGCTTGGCCTGGTGAAGGGTCCTGCTGTGCCAGGGTGTCCAGGAAGATGCTGACCCGGGGAAGCTTTCCTGGCCCCCTGCATAAAGTCCTTTATCCCTGGGCTTACACTGCATTCCTGCCCATCAGGGTCCCTCTGCTAGGGCCCTTCTTTTGCTCTCTTCACTCTCCTCCCCACAATCACCACTTTTGCTCCCACAGATTAAACTCCCTTAGTAAAATGGCTGTGGGCTTTGTTCCTTTTAGGTAGATTATGCAAATTTCCCTCAATAAATCTCTTTTCTTTTTCAGTACTGGGGATTGAACCCAGGAGTACTCTATCACTGAGCTCTGTCTCCAGCTCTTTCTATATTTTATTTTGCAACAGGGTCTTGCTAAGTTACTGAGATTGACCTTGAACTTGAGATCCTCTTGCCTCAGCCTCCCAAGTCACTGGAGTGTAGACATGTGCCACCACACCTGGTTACAAGTCTACATTTTTAGATGTGCCAATGAGCATTTCAGTTCTTATGGCTGACAGAGTCCCTGAGACCTCAGGGCACTGAGGGGTCAGTATAGTGAGCACCCCTCAGTTCTGCATTTCATGTTCACTTCTTTAAAGAAACAAAGGCAAAAAGGATGTTAAGGAGCAACCAAAACAAAGGTGCTGATTCCCAGCCTGCAGGGGCTAGCCTCTCCCAGGCTCTCCCTCACCACTGACCACTCTGCCCACTCTGCGGTCCTGCAGAGAACCACTGGGCAGAGGAAACAGCCGCTCTGATGTGAGAACCGGAAACGCACAGCTGCCACTTCAGAGCTGAGATGATCTTCTGCAAGTACTTCCAGTGTGGCCACTTTTGAAATGGATGCTATCAAGTTTCCCTGCTGAAAATGTAAATTATATGAACTTCTGATAAAGTAACTGCCAATGCCTACTTAAAAAACTAAAAGATTCTATTAATTCATAAGACATTATCTCAAAAAAGGAAATCAAGCATGCACAAAAAAATCTGTACTCACAAAAGTCTTTGTTACAAGTTCTTTTATAGTGAAAATTATAAAATGAACAACATAAATCAGTCAAGTAAATATTCAGTACTTATATGAAGTACCATGTAATGGATATTAAAAATGTCTAGAAGAGTTTAAATGACAGAAGAAGAGGCGTATGATAAGGCAAATTAAAAAGAAGCAGATTCCAGGTATTAGGGAGGATAAGGCAGGAGGATTGCAAGTTTGAGGCCAGCCTGGGCAACTTAGTGAGACCCTGTCTCAAAATAAAAAAGGACTGTGGATGTGGCTCAATGGTAGAGCACCCTGGCTTCAATCTCCAGTACTGCAAGGAAAAAAAAAAAAAAAAAAAACCAAAGAAGAAAAGCCCAGGCTCCACACCTGATGTTCCAGACGAGCCCAACAGCAGGAAACACAGGGCTTGAGAGAGATCACAGTGTGGCTCTCCAGCAGCAACTCCACTAAGCTTTCAACATGAAAACATGTTTCCATGATGAGCATTTAAAGTAAGGAATATTTATTATTTAAACACCACACCTTTTCAGACTCTTCCCCAATAACAATAAAACAAACCCAAAGGTAAGTAAGTAAACCGGGAAAAGAACCAATCTGGACTCAGCGAAGAAAGGGGACAAACAAAGATGACAGAGCCAGGACAAACCAACTTCTTCAGGAACAGAACTACTATACCAAAATATAAGGGGAAAACTGCCCATTAAGTCAAAACAGAACAAGAAGAAAGAGAAAGGAGGCTGGGCTGGGGCTCAGTGGCAGAGGCTTGCCTAGCACGAGTGAGGCACTGGGTTCCATCCTCAGCACCAAATAAAAATAAACAAATAAAATAAAGGTATTATGTCCACCTACAACTATAAAAAGTTTTTTTAATAAAAAAAATTTTTAAAGAAAGAAGATGAAAACTGCTACAGATTAAGTAAATTTATTAATAAAGCAGATTATTAAAAAGACTCAGCCATAACAAAACTCAAATCATTGGAGTTGCATAATTTGAGGAAGAAGGAGGTCCGCTGCAAGGGCTCCCTCCTCCTAGCACACACAGGCAGGAGGAGGCCCAGCCCTGAGGGTTCCTCCCACAGCACACACAGGCAGGGACTCTCTCCTCCACAGGTTAGGATGTTGCCTAGGAAACCATTGCGGGGGAGCCCTGACCATGGCCCTCACTGCAAGGCAGGAAGAGGGATGGGCCTCCCGTGCCCACCTGCAGTCCCTCTCCTCAAACTGCAGCCCCAAAAGAGGCTGATGTGAGCATGTCTGAACTCCCCTGGGCTTCTGGGAAAAGCACGCGGTAAACCTGACAAAGACAGTCCTCATTTGGCCTCCAGAATTCTCCACAGACTAGGAGAACCTGGAGAAAATTCAAGGCCACGTTTCCCGAGACATCTGTGACTGAAAGAGTTTCTCTCCTGCACATCTGGAACGGCACTAGCTAGACACCATTCTTGGAAAGTTAACAAGTCGGCAACGAATTCATTTTCTGTAAGGTTTAATTACCTCACAAAGCCTCATCTGAGACAGGGAAGATGGAGAGTAGTCACAAATGAATGCAAAATAGAAATGTCACCAAACACACAAGGAAGAAAGGCTGCTGTCACTGGAAGACAGTACAAATGACAGGTAATTGATTTGTGCTCCTGATGACTTCAAATACAGAAAGTTTTAAATAAGAAATATAAAATACGTAAGAAGTAAAAAATGAACCTTGACAAATGGACAAGCAGTAAGACTATAAAGCTGACCCAACACTACCATGGCCTATGACAGAGCACAGCTTGAAGTGACTAACCCTTCCACTGAAAGCCACCGTCACAGCAGAAGAAAACACATAACCTGCCTGCCTAGAGGCACTGAGACCAGCCACACAGAACCCAGGGGGCAGTCATCCACGGGAAGGGAAGCAAGCAAAGCCCTCACACACACCCAGATCTTCCCAGAGACTGCTTTCCTATGCGTTCTGCCTGGAAACAGAATCCGAGCAAAGGCAACGCTTCCACTGGGACAAGGAGGCCAAGATTGGAGTTTGAAGGTCTGAGTCCTGAGGAGCAAGACCTGAGGAGAGGGTTACAGAGAGCAAGCCCCTGAGTGAGCACACATGTCCTCCTGGCACAGGAGAAGGTCGGGCTCCCCAAGAAGCAGCCACCCCCAGGTCCAGTGCCTCACTGGAGAGCAAAATTTGAGCTGCAGGGGACTAGCTTTTGCACACTAAGTGCTGATGCCAGTGGACACTTGGCTCTGCTAAATTTTTATCAGAATTGTTCTTGCTTTTGTTGGGGTTCTGGCTGCAGAGTTACACAGACCGTCTCTTCTCTACAGGCCTGTTACCTTCAGTGGTGGCATTTTCTGGGATGCACACATGTGTTGAAGCAGGACTGTCTGTCCTTCATAAAAAAAACCATCCCAAGGAGTGTGCGACACAAGAATGAGAGGGGTCCTAATGCTGAGAAGCCAACAAATTGGAAGACAGACATAAACTTCACTTAAAGGTCAAAACAACAATTTGCTACTTTGTGGGATTTTACTTTAAGGACTAATATGTGGGACAGGAATACAGAGGAAGGTGGCAAAACAGGACCAGAGCCAGGGCTCTGAGCCTTGGCTGCTAGAGGGAAGCCAACATAGGAGCAGTGGAGTGGGCCCATTGCCTGGAACCACAAGGAACACCAACAGACAGAAATAAAACCTACAGTTTTTTAAACTGGTAGAGGCATAAATATGATACAAAAAAGCAAAAAAGGCAATTTAAACAATTACTCAGTATGAAAAGGTAAAAAATATAGAAAATAGAACAAATGTTGTGAGTTCAGAAGGATGAAGCAAATCTCAGTAAATTAATAGCCAAAAGTAACACGAGCAGACTAAACTTGGCAGTAAAATCACAGATGATCCAGTCAGATCTTCTTAAATTACCGTTGTTTGGAAGGTCCAAGAGACAGGTCCAAATAAAACATAAGGCCATGTAAAGATCAGAAGAAGGAAAAGGTTACACCTGCCCAATGTTCATGCAAAAGACACAAAGCAAGGAAACTGCATTCACAGGAGAAAGCTACACTTCAAGATAAAAACCACTACTAGAGATAAACAGGATCGTGACTTGAATATTTTAATAGGAAGCTTTTCTTAAAAAAACAGAAATAAAGGAAAAACCCTCACAAAATAAATCCAGAAACACAGTTACTATCTTAGAAATGTAACAGTTACTTAGCAACCTATCATATAGTTCTATATTATGCTTTGCATTTCAAACTATACAAAACAACTGTATTAAAAAGTAAATATACAGGGCTGGGATGTGGCTCAGTGGTAGAGTGCTTGCCTAGCATGCATGAGGCTCTGTTTTGATCCCCAGTACCCCCCGCCACACACACACACAAAGTAAATATAGAATGTGAGCCCTAACAGGTCCACAGAGAGAAAGACATTTCAATACACCTTTCTCAGTTATTGATAAAGCCAATCAAGCAAAATATTAGTGAATACATGCAGTACTTGAGCAACATAACAACTTGATTAAGTGGATGAATATAAAAAGTCTAGGCCTCCTAAAATTTGAAAAAAGATATTCCTTTTAAGCATATATAGAACATTTATAAAAGGTAACCATAAAGCCTAATCATAAGCAACTGCAAATAAATCTCAAAGCAAAATACCACACAGGTCATGGTTACTAATCTCATGCAATTAAGTTAGAAATTAAGGTAGTAATCAAAAGCGAAATGAATAATTAAAATTAAAATTCTACACTTGAAAATTGAGAAATAGTCTTAAAAAATTCCATGGATCAAAAATGATACTCACAGATGGCACAACCGTGTGCACCTAAAAAACAAAAGGATTCACAGAAAGATTATGCAGAGTACCCGGATCAAAGTCTAGAGATCAAAACTGCCTAGATTTCCACACAGTCAGAGTAAATGATTTGAAAATAAAACTTTTCAAGAAACGCCACTTAAAAAACAAAGCAAGCAAAGCAAAAAGACAAATTTTTCAAGATAAAAGAGACACAAATACAAAGTCAAAGAAGTAAGGAATAAATTTTATAATCTTCTATGTGAATTACAAATGTCACAGAATTCATTTATCTCTTAAAAAAAAAAGAATCCACATAAAAGCCTGAAAGCAATAAAGAACCCAGCAGCAATGACCACAAAGGAGGGCTCCCCACACGTCCTCCACACTGAGCACAGGGGCAGACCCCATGCCTGATGAAGCACACACTCCAAAAAGACCAGAAGGGAGTAAGAAAGCAGAACAGGGACGTGAAGAAGCCCAGCAAGGGTGTGAAGTCCTGCAAAGGTAGGTGTGGCTCCCACGGCACACCGTGGGCTCACACCATGGGCTCACCCAAACCTCAAAGCTGTCCCGACACGCAGACACAGGGCTGGGCTCTCCCACACCTGTGCCTTCCCTTCCCTACTCAGGTCGCCCTGGAGGAGCAGTGCCCCCAGACTTCCACAGCCCCAGCGGGCCAAGGGCGGCCCTCCAAAGAGGAGCTTAAGGTGAGATCACTGGAGGCAAAGGTCCACTGAGGCCAGGAAGGCGCTGCAGGCACAGCAGCAGGCTCCAGTACACAGACTCCCTGCAGAGATGACCCGCTCCAGGTCTTCAGCAGGAGAGGGACAAGACGGTCCTAGAACACGTCAGAGCCGAAAGCCGAGAAACTGTCAAGGGCCAACACAGATACGTGACAGGGACAAAAAGCCACCGTGAAGGGCCCTGGCCTAGATGAGGAGATTTAGCATCAAAAGTAAGTGAATTCGGTGGTGTACACTTATAATCCCAGCAACTTGGGAGGCTAAGGCAAGTTCAAAGTCAGCCTCTAAATAAAATATAAAAGGGGCTAAGGTTGTGGCTCAGTGGTTAAATGCCCCTGGGTTTAATCCCTGGTACAAAAAAAAAAAAAAGAAAGTGAATTCAAAGAACTGACTGAAACACATCAAACATACTCAAATCTAAAATTTTATAGTAATAGTTTTTTTTTAATCTCTCACTAGTGATATTTGGAGTTGCTAAGGTATCAATTCATTATTTTGAAAAATAACAAAGGCACAGAATTAAGCCTCTCTCTTGCTTGATATAAATACAAACTACATTTCAAGGTAGTTTTGTGGAATAAGATCTTCCTTACAGAAAAGGCTAAAACAATAAATACAGAAAAAAATGGTGGGGTTTTAAATTCCTCATTCTGTGGTCCTTCCCAAAATCACTTATTTGCTAACAATTGCTGTCAGTGTAGTCACTAGGGGAAAGGCTGGAGGAAAGAATCAGGAGAAGGGAGCCTGGCTGAACCACCAGACGCCAGGCCAGCACCATGCAGTAGCCCCTGGAGCTGGCCCAAGTACCATGCTGAACCCTTCTAATGGAGTCTCCCAATGTGTGGGGCTCAGGTGGGGCAGATCCAGTAATGCCTGGAGACAGCTTTTGTTCTCACAATGAGAGGTGCTGTTGGCATCCTGAACAGAGGTCAGGGATGCTGCTGAATCTCCTGCCCAACAAGACAGCAGCCGACAACAAGCTCTCATGCCACCATAGTCAAAGACAGGCTGTAGTGAGGCCAAAGAACATCTGCTGCCACCAATCAGACCAGAGTCAGGGATGAATGGACAAAGCACACGGCTTCTTCAACAGTAAAGGGCATGAATGAGAGAAGAAGGCAGATACCGTTATAGAGACTCAGACAAGCTAAGAGAAATGAGTGAGTCTCACACGGAGACTGAGTCAAACAAACCTGCTATGAAGTTATTTCTTAGCTACCTGGTAAAATGGGAACTTGGAATGGGAGTCAGATAACAGTTAGGAGCTGTCTTCAACGTTTAGGCTAAATCCCTGAAATGCCCACTGGCACACTTACACTTCACAGGCTGCACAAAAAAGCGAGGAGGAAGGGGGAAGGAGACACAGGGGGACGACTGCACAGGGGGACAGGAAGCAGCCATTGCGCTCAACTGTCCACAACAAAAAGGGTCTATGTAAGCAGCCACAGAGAATATGGAGCCAGATAAAGGAACAATTTGGGCCACTGGCTTCCCCACAGAACAACAGAAGGTGGATAATGGAATAGTCTGAATCTGATAAGAGAAAATAACTAACGAGCTAGAATTCCATAGAAAAGAAAACCATTTCTCACAAGCAATGGCAGAAAAAGGGTCACCCAGGCCAGCAGAGAGAGTTCACCACTACGGAGCCTCACTAAAGGAAATCAGGAAACACGCTCTTGGGACAGAAGTGGGAGGGACACAAATGAACACCTGACCAGCCAGGAGTGACCAAACTGCAGAGAACAAAAAAGAGCCAGAGCAAAGTAGGGGCCATGCCACAAGGAGCTCACCATCCTGCTGCCTGTCGCGTGAAGACTCCCAAGGAAACTCAGAAAAACGTCTTAAAAACTAGTTTCAAAATGTATTAGATAGAAATAAAATAATTCTTAGAGTGAAACCTAAAGCTTAAACACGCTAGCAGAGTACAGAAGCCCAAATATCCCCAGGGAAGTGTCCAACCCATAGCAGAAGGAAGGGCAGCTGGACAGAGACCAAAGGAGACACCAAGAGCAGAAATTTGCAAACAGAGTCAAGGCACAAGAAGGTCAAGAAAGACAAGGCCTGAGGCACTGGTAGACTGTTTAAACTGACCCACCTTTAGAGGAAAGTGCTTACGGGAAGAAGGGAAGGACCCGAAAATGCAAACCCAGACAACTGCAGAAAGAACCCCTCCCCTCAGGTTCCTCCCTAAGCTGTAAGTCAACAGGAAGAGAGAACCAGCATCCACAGATCACACCCACAGCATATGCCTGAACTTAGTGGGAGTGGGGATAAGCACCTGAGGCCTGCAGAACCAGTAGGGCAGCCTGGGAGGCGAGGGTGCGTGCAACAGGGGCATGGCCAGTGATCGCCCTGGAGGAGAGGTCCTCCTCCAGCACAGAAGTGCTGAGCACAGGTCTGAGGCCCTGTGGGTCAGACCCCTGGACCTAGTGACATAAAGGAAGGCTTTGGGAAGTGCCTGGGACGGAGACAGCCACTGGTGCCTGCTTCTGAAAGGAAGGAGAAACTGGAAAGGGAGGCTCCATGTGGCTTTGTGATGAGACCCAGCGCTGAGTCAGGGGCTGCAGGGGTCTGAGTGGCAGAGAACAGAGCCAGACAGACTCCCCAAAATCCAGACAGAGAAGGGATTTTACTTCACTGACAGAGGAGGGTGCTCTAGACCTGGAAAACCAGTAAGCTGCCCAAGCCCTCCCCATGCTTCACAGAATCACATGTAGCTGCTGGTCCAGGGAAACTTAGCACATTTTATCCTCATCTGAGAAAGAAACTCAATATCCATTAAAAAACAAGACAAAACAAAACACAAAAAAACCACTTCAATAAGAAGAAAACAAAAAGTAAGGGTTAAAAACTATTCAACTAATAAAAAACCCCACAAAAGGCTGGGGTTGTGGCTCAGTGGTAGAACACTTGCCTAGCAAGTGTGAGGCAGTGGGTTTGCTTCTCAGCACCACATAAAAATAAATAAGTTAAATAAAGATTCATCAACAACTAAACGTTTTTTTTTTAAATATCCACAAAAAAACACAACTGTAACACAGAACTAACCCAATTTCCCACACACATCTCATGCTGCACCTAATACAATCATATGAGCACTTCCTGATAGCAAGGAACACTATAGTCAGATTTGAAAACTCAAAATAAAGACGGATGGATCACTGGAGCCGTGAGATGAGAGCTGACCAAGCTCAGGAGAGAACTGCAAAAATGACAAGTTCAGTCAGAAGTCACAAGGAGTCCAAGGGAGAACAGAGATGACTGCAAGTACAGCAAGAGAAAAAGAAGAGTGTAGTGAACTGAGCCGAAGGGAAAAATGTGAAATAAAGACTGAGTATTTAAGAAGTTGGAACAAAAATCATACAGAAAACGGGCAAAGTAGATCCAATCTACATAACCAGAGTGTCCAATACACAAAACAACACGTGACAGAACTGACAATCAAAACTGTAACCCCCGCAATGTACTAATATCAAATCATTCTGACAAAAGTTCCATAGTGATTCAATGAAAAGAGGAAAGTCTTTTCAACAGACAGTAATAAAATGATTGAATGTCCATGAGGGCGGAGGAGGGGACAGGGCCTATTCCTTATCTCACACCATATGTAAAAATAACTTGGGGCTTCAGCTTATAGAAGGATGGAGTGGAGTGCTTCCCCATTCAGCCCACTAGCACAGATACACACACAAGCCTTGGACATCCATGTGTACAAGGAAAATGTAGGGCAACTCTGAAAGTCAAGAGGTAGAAAGCAGACTGGCTAGGGAGCCTCAGGATCCAAGGAATGGCACACAGTTGGTCTTCATTTTCTGGGTTTTCTTTTATGCCTCATATATCCCAGATGGTGCTAGAGAAGCCAATAACCCCTAAATGCCAACAGACATGATTTTTAAAAGCCCCAATGAAAAGTAGCTCTCCCTAGTGAAAGGACTAGGAAGGAGGCAGCCTGGCAAGATGGAAAATTTACAGGCAACGATAACTGTGCTACAGTCAAACTCCACAGAGATACTGCAGCCTACCTCCACTCATACCAGCCGAGCTGGGGAGGAGCCTAGGCGTGAGCCCTCACCACCAGAGCCCCTGCTGTGGGAGCAGGTCAGAGAGGTTCAGGTGGGAGTGAAATCTCAACTCCGTGGGAACAAGACCCACAGCCCACACAATGCCAATAAAGATCATCTGTAAGGCAGCCTTTCCTTACTCACTAGAGTGAGTCCTGGGGAAAGGCAGGACTTGTACTGACACCTCGAGCTAATGAGGCCAACACCACTGTGTCGGGGCAGCCACACGTGGAACACCTGGAGGCCTACTGGGGAGTTGGGACGTCTACCCTAGCCCAGCAGTTATGTGGAGCCCCTCCAGCTGGGTGGTGATGGAGACAACTCCCAACCTTTCCCTGGCAGAATGATGTCATAGCAGACAGCCAAATAGAAGATTTCAATATGACTCAAGGGCCCATGACACAATACCCAAGTATTTAGGTTTCAATAAAAAATTGCTTATCACACCAAGAACCAGGAAATCAACTTGACTGAGAAAAGACAAACAATAGGCACCAAGATGGTTCTGACACTAGAATTCTGACAGAGACATTAGATACACCATCACAAAAATGGCCAACAGATAACTAAAAACACACTTGAAATAAATGAAATGTATGAAGTCTCAGCAAAGAAATAGAAGATATAAAGAACCAAATGAAAAGTATAATGACTGAAATAAAAAATTCAATAGATGGGCACAACTGCAGAATGGAAAGCACAGATGAAAGAATCTGTGAACTAGAAGGTAGGAAAATAGAGATTACCCAATCTGAACAACAGAGAGAAAACAGACTGAAAAAAAACAATAGAGCTCAGGAGGCTTGGGGAGTTTAATAAAAGATCTAACACTCATGTCATCAAACTCCTTGAATGAAAAGAGAAAAGGGCAAAGCTTAAAAAAAAAAGTACTCAAAGACATAATGGATGAAATATTTCCAAATCTGGCAAAAGACATTAACCTACAGATTCAAGAAGTTGAATAAATCCCCAAAAGGATAAACTTGAAGAAACCCATACTACAACACATTATACTCAAACTTCTGAAATGTAAAGACAAAAAAAAAATCTCGAAAGCAGCAAGAGAGAAACAACATCTTACCTATAGGAAGAAAACAATTCGAATGACAGTGGATTTCTCATCAGAAACCATGGAGGTCAGAAGGAAGAGGCACACGTTTTTTTCAAGTGCTGAAAAAAAAACAACTGTCAACCCAGAATTCTATACCCAGTGAAAATATCCTTCAGGAATGAAGGAAAATCAAGACATCCTCAGATGAAGGAAAACTAAAAGACTTTGTCACAGGCAGGCCTATTCTAAAAGAATGACTAAACAAGGTCCTTCAAATAGAAAATAACGAAAGTAGAAACATTGGAATCTCAGGAAGAAAGAAAGAATAACAGGAGAAAAACATAGTAAACACAATATACTTTCTTTTCTCCTCTGAAGGTTTCTAAATTATGTTTGATAGTTAAAGTAAAAATGACAACACGCTGTGAGGTGATCACAAATGTATGCAGAGGAAATATTTAAGACTATTATAAACAGGGAAGGGGGAAGGATAACAAGAGAGGTCATGTTTTTATACTTCACTCTAACTGGTAAAATCATGACACCAATAAACTGGGGTAAGATATATAAACAAAATGTAATTCCTAAAGTAAACACTAAAAATCTCTATCAGAGGTACACTCAAAACTAGTATAGATAAATCAAAACACAATTCTAAAACATGTTCAAGTAACCCCCAAAAGGCAGGAAAAGGAAGCCAGAAAAATGAAAAACAGAAAGAGAACAAACAGAAAACAAACAAAAAATAGAATAACAATCTTGAGCCCCATTGTATCAATAATTACATTAAATGTAAATGCTTTAAATAGACCAGATTAAAAACTTAACATAGTGGATTAACAACATGCTATAACTATATGCTTTCTACAAGAAACTCACTTCAAGTATAACTATACAACTAAGCTGAAAATAAAAGGTGAGAAAGATACCATGCAAATATTAATCAAAAGAAAGCAAGAGTAGACATAGTAACATAAGATAGACTTCAGATCAAAGAAAACTACAGGTCAGGGAAAGACATTCCACAAAGAAAAAAAGGGTCATTCCACCAAGAAGATACAGAAATCCTATGTGTGTGTGTACCTAATGACAGAACTACAAATATGTGCAGCAACAACTTATAGTCTAAAAGCCGAAACAGATAAGTTCACATTTATAGTTGGAAACTTGAACATCCTTTTCTGAACAATTGATGGGTCTAGACAGAGAGAAAATAGCAAGCTTACAGAAAAACTCAACAATGCCATCAACCAGCAGGCTCTAATTGGCACTTATAGAACGTTCTACCCAAAACCTGGAAAATATATGTTCAATGCCCACAGAATCGATACCACATTCTGAGTCATACAACAAACTTAAACAACTTAGAAAAACTTAGAAAAACTGTAATGATTCAGAATATGGTTACTGGCCATGAAGTGATCAAACCAGAAGTCAATCACAAAGAGCAGGAAACTCTAAACACTAAGCACCTGAACCACAGACTTCTACTTAATTCATGAGTCAAAGAAGAGAGTTCAAGGGAAACTTAAAATAAAACTAAACACAGATTAAAGTATATCATATGAAAACCCGTGGCACACAGCAGAAGCGGGCCGAGAAGGAAATGTTTAGAAAAGAGGAAACGACTCAAACCCATGATAAGCTCCCACCCTCAAGAAACTAAAAAAAGAAGAGCAAAATAAGCATAAAGCACATGGAAATCAAAAACAGTAGAGTAAAAATCAAATGAAATTAAAACAAAAATAATAGAGAAAAATCAATAAAACAAGAATTTGGTTCTTTGAAAAGATCAGTAAGATTAACAAATTTCTAGTAAGACTAACAAGAAAAGAGAGAAGACAACAAATTACCCAAGGAAAAATGAGACAGGGGCTATCACTACAGACCATGCTGACATCAAAGTGATCACATGATCCCAACAGCTTGGAGGCTGAGGCAGGAGAATTCCAAGTTCAAAGCCAGCCTCAGCAACTTAGCAAGTCCCTAAGCAACTTGGTGAAGCCCAGTCTTGAAATAAAAAACAAAAAGGGGTGGGGATGTGACCCAGTGGTTAAGCGCCCCTGGGTTCAATCTCTGGTACAAAGAAAAAAAAAATTTATAAGAAGTTATAACAACTATGTACACATAGATCTGAAAACTTAAGTGAAATGTACCACTTCCACAAAAGGCACAAACCACTGCAACTTGTCCAGAAAGAGAGCAAAAACACAGCCCTACAACTGTTAAGGAAGCTAAATTTTTAATTTAAAAATTTCAAAAAAAAATGTTTCTTTGACTAATTTGAACAAAAATTTAAAGGAGAATTAACACCAGTTTGATACAATCTATTGTGGAAAATAGAAGAGGAAACAATTCCATTAAATTAAATATTTTATGGATCCAGTATTACTGTGATACTCAAACCAGACCAAAAAAAAAAAAAGGTTCAAAATAGAAAATTACAGAACAATATCCCTCATGGATTTAGAGGAAAAACTCCTTAACAAAGTATTAGCAACTAGAATTGGGCAATATATGAAAAATAATTACACACAAAACCATTAGGGGATATCCCAGGAATCAAGGACAGCTTAATATTTGAAAATAAATCAATATAAACAACCATATTAATAGAAGAACGCACAGTATCATATCAATTGATGCAGTAAATCATTTGACAAAATCCAATAACCACTCATGATACAAACTCTTAGAAAAAGAGGAATGGAGGGGAACTTCTTCAACTTGATAAAGAACATCTACTAAAACAAAAAACTAACATCATGCTAAAGTGGTGGAAAATAAATGCACCCTCCCCAGATAAGGTGGGAGCAAAGGAAGGGTGTCAGTTCTCTCCACAGCTACTGGGCACCTGGCCAGAAGTGCATAACTGCAGCCACAGGAAGAATCAGAACTTATCTTAACATTTTATTAAAATGAAGAAACCAAATGTCAGAATCTATAGAAACAACAAAACCAGCAATCAGAAGGAAATCATTCTCTTAAATAATCACAGAGCAAAAATTAAAGAATAGCGTGCAACTCAAGAAGTCAGAAAAGGAACCACAAAGCTGGGCGAGAGGAAGCAGCAGGGAGTAATGAAGACCAAGCAGAAAGCTAGGTCCCAAGGACAGACCTGCAGAGTCACAGTGGATTGAGATACTGTGCTCGTGAAAGTCTACAAAATATATAAGCCACTAACTAATCTGGCCAAGAAAAAAGGAAAACACAAAGACACATAGGATTAAAAACTGAAAGGGGGAAATATTACAAGCCAGAGGGAAATTGAGGGGAGAAAAAACATAAATCCCTCCTTTGCTTAAGTTTAAGAAAATAAATTGAAAAACCTAGATCAAATGGATCATTTTTAAGGAAAATATAATTTCCCAAATTCATCTCAGGAGACTACAATGTTTAAACATAACAATATCCACACAGAAATAGAGAAACTGTCCTTCAAAAACAGACCAGGCATAGGTGATTTCACAATTCTACCACATATTTAAAGACTAAGTAATTCTAGTATCACCTGAACTGTCCCAGGTGTGTGTGTGTGTGTGTGTGTGTGTGTGTGTGTGTGTCTTTAGTCTTGTTGGAGCTGGTGAGGGAAAAGAGGTATATATTCTCAAAACTCAATATAATGTTTAACAAAGTAACATGGGGGAAACTCCTGGGCAAGATTCCAAATTCAGCTGCCACATTATCAGAATCATGTTTGAATGTTTTTTAAAAGTGCAGTAAGCTTCAATAAAGGAGTTAGCCAAAGCAATTGCTTATTAACAGCTATCTTGACCAGCAATCTGGAAAAAAAAAAATGTTAAGCATTTCCTGTCCAAATATGATAGTTTGTAACTTTTCAGTGTTTTCTGTGCTTTAATTCTTAAGAAACTGGGGGTTTTGAGTTACATGTAATATACTGTAATTTTTGCCATTTAAAGTAATGGGAAAGGGCTCAGGTTTATGTCTCCATCATAGAGCTTTTACCTAGCATGCACAAGACTCTGTGTTTGATCCCAACACCACAAAAATAAGATAAAATAAAATAAATCAAATAATGGAAAATGGTACTCCCATTCAGAACACTAAGTTTTCAGGAATGTAGCAGTGAAAGTAAACAAGCACTCGCTATGCAGCAC
The DNA here is from genome assembly GCF_902686445.1 of Sciurus carolinensis. Lineage (NCBI taxonomy): Eukaryota > Metazoa > Chordata > Mammalia > Rodentia > Sciuridae > Sciurus > Sciurus carolinensis. The sequence goes on from NC_062226.1 coordinate 75,994, forward strand.
CAATACACAAAAAGGAAGCTGTGAACACACTTCACTTGAAAGCATTAGTCCACAAATCTTACATGAAATATTAACAGCATCCGACTACACATTAAAAAATAAGTAAAACAACCAAGTCAGCTTTACTATAAGGTTGCAAAGGTAATTCCACATCAGGTAATTCATTGCCATGAGTCTTCATATTTTGGGGGAAATTATGATCTCTATAGATGCCAAAAAGACCTTCAACAAAATTCAACATCTTTATTAGATAAGAACACATAGTGAAATAGGAATTGATGGCTACTTCAACATGATTTTACAACAGACACCGCTGAGATCCCAAACCAGAACCATTAGCTTAGTATAGGCAAAAACATGGTAAAGCCACCCTGGAATCCACTTCAGGGTCACCTTCAGGGTATTAGCCAGTACAATCAAACAAACAAGAAAGCCTCACTCAGGAAGGAAGAGTGCCAATAATATTCACGGAAGTTTTAAAAATAAACTTGGAAAAAAGCAGAGAATCAACACTGAAACTAACAAACAATTCAAGGATTCAAAGTAGCAGAAAACATAATTAAAATGAAAACCAACAGCTATATTTCTGCTGCTAGCAGAAGTAATAACAGGGATCAGATTGTCCCCAATGCCCAATAGTAGCAATGAAAACAGCAGACATTCAGAGAATGGAAAGCCAAACCAAAGACTGGGAGAAAACACTTATAACACCCGTATCCAATAAAAGACTTGTATCCAAAATACACAAAGAACTCTTAGAACTCAACAACCATAAAATAAGCAACCAACTGAAAAGTGGGCAAAAGACCTGAGTAGACCCTCACTAAAATGGACAGAGAGCAAATAAGCACATTAGTAGATGTTCTGTGCCACATGCTTCAGGAAGCTGCAGGTTACAAGGAGACACCACTGCCCATCTGTCAGAACAGCTGAAACCCCAGCACTGACAATATTGCTCTATGAAGGTGTAGACCAAGGGGACCTCTTACTCATCGCCAGAGGGAATACAAGACAGAGCAGTCATTTTGGAGAACAGTTTGGCAGCTTCTTACAAAATAGTCTCACCACACAATCCAATCATCATCCTCTTAGGTATCTGCCCAAAAGTGTTGAAAAATGATGCCCACACAAGACCTAATGCAAGTGCCTATAGTAAGCAGTTTTATACATAATTTCCAGAAATGATTCCTTCAATAGGTGAATCGATACACAAACTGTGGTACATCCAGACAATGGAATATTAATTCAGTGCTGAGAAAGAAATGATCTACCAAGCCACATAATGGCATGGAGGATCCTGAAGTGCATACAGCTCAGGGAAAGAAACTAGTCTAAAAAGGCTTCATACCATATGACTCCAACACTAAGACATTCTGGAAAAGGTGAAACTACAGAGACAGTAAAAATATCAGTGGTTTCCAGCAGTGGTGAAGGTTACAGGGGTCACATCTGGACTCTGTGGACAGGTGGGGACCCTGGGTTCATCCTCAAGCTAATCCAGAGAGAATCAGGTGAGGGAATTGGGAAGACAATGACTTGTTTTTGCCCATGGGAAGTAGAACAAGAGAAAGGACCAGGATCCACTTTCTTCCAAGGAGGCCAAGAGGAAGGGAAAGCTAAGCAAGTAGAGCTTGCCACTTTCCACTGTTACACTAATGCAGCCCCAGCACTGGGACTGTGCGCTGGCTGGTTGAGAGTGCTAAGAAAGAACAGGTGCATACACCTGTGTGTGGCTGTACCTGCAAATGTGGGCATGCATGTGGGCACCTGAGTTTACCTGGTCTGCTCGGGAGCTAAATACCTCACTGGCCTTCCAGGCTTCTCCCTTGTCTCCTTGGGATGTCTCCTCTATACTAGAGAAAGGAAGTCTCCGCCTTGTGCTCACAGAATGCCCATGTACCATCCCTACTGGATGAGAGCCTGTCTGCCACCTGCAGGCCTTTGCCTGGTAGGCCGACTTGTCCACCCAAGCCCTCAATGCCTGCTCACTCAGGGTCTTGCACTAGAGAGTAAAGAGGGCAGTTCAGGCAAAAGCCTGGGGAGCCTCAGAGAAGGCCATAGGGGCATGAGCATGTGGGAGACAGTCACTAAGACCTCCTCCTTACCTACCAGTTCTTGGCCCCTACCAGGCTGTGGCCACAGCCCTTAGCAGGTTTTGTGCAACCACAAAGGCAGTGAACATTTTGCACTTTGTGGTCTGTCTTACTGACAAGGAGGGTTCCCTCCTGCTATGTTCCATGCACTCTAACACAGAGCTTGTGGCTTTAGGTGGCAACTCACAAACACTTTTGGAAGAGAGAAGAATGAAGTTTAACCTTCAGTTTCCTCTGGGGCACCAGAAAGCAAAGAGATATCAAGGGAAAGAGGCTGACAGCAAAAGACTTTTTCTCCAGCTGGACAGCAGTTTATAGAGGCCAGCCAAGTCTCCAGAAGCTGCCATGGAGCAAGAAGGAAGTGGATCACTGGAACTGCACAGTGGGTCCTGTCACTGGTACAGGGAGATACTCACTAGGAGCAACTGTGGTCTCCCCAGGAGGGCCTGCCAATGTCCCTGGGACATGCACAGTGGTGCTCAGGTCTGAGGGTTCGATGCCCATCCGAGTGACATTTCTCTGATTGTCTGCATCCTCTGGCTGTTCCTCCACTTTCTGGAGACAGGTGCTGGGCAGCACGTGCACAGGGGCTATGCCCATCACCCCACTGGTCTCCAGGCCACAGTGATACTCCCTGCAACCAAAAATGCACAGCAGAGTCTGATGCAGCCCCAAACTCCTATTTCTGCAAACCCCAGCTCCTCACACTTCTACCAGGCTGAGAAAATCTCAGACTACCTCCTCTGCTGCTCTGGGATTTTGCATGGTCTCGATCACCCTGTACAAATCTGTCTTTAGGTACAGAGCTGACTCATCCATCTGTCCCTGGCACAGAAAACAGCCCTGCTGGTATCACATCATGTATGTGGAACAGAACTATTTGAAGAATAAATTAGACTGGAGAGGGATACTTTCATAAGCCACCCCACCCAGGGGCCACCCGAGTGTGCCACCAAGCCAAGACCCAGTACAAAGTTTTGCACATGACGACAGTGGTTCTGCTGGGCTGGTCCTGGGCCCTGGACTCCATCTGTTTGTCCTGGTTGGTGTGTGGCCAATCCATAAGTACAGAGACACTGGCCTCAGCCTCAGGCTCCTGCCCCAGGTCTCTTGCAGAGTCACACCTAGGGAGCAGGTGGGCAGCCGCCTGGGTGTCCCACTTTTTCATGACTATACAGCATGGCCTTCTTTTATTGTACTGCCCTGCCCACAGCTCCTACACTTCACTGGCCTTTCCTTCTTCCATAGTCCAATTTTCTCTTTTCTCCCCACGTTACTCTATCCCTCCCAGGTCAAGGTGTCCCCAACATCCCATGTCCCCTAAGCCCCATGACTGATGTGGCACCAATGAGCACTGCCAAGTGGTACTGCAAGGGAACTGGGGCAACCTGGCCAAGTCACCCTCTCCTACCAGCTAAGACACTGGGGCCAATCCTGCACCCACCACCAAGGGATAGAGGGGGCCTGGCCCCAGAACCATAAGGTCACCAGGCCCCCTGCTGGTCGCTTACGCACTTGGGCTGGTGGTTCCGCATCTCCTTGTCCACTTCTGCCATCTCGCCCTCCTTCTCTGCAGCCTCCTTCTCCGCGGCCTCCTTTTCAGTGGGCTCGTGAACAGACAACACCTTGTGCCGTGCCCGGTGCCGCCGCATAGGCTCCTCACCGCTTTCTGCCTCCCTGGGGCCAGCCCGGGGGCCCCGGTGCCGCAAGCGCCTCTCACTCTTGGCAGTGGGCGCAGTACCCTCCTTGCCCTGGTCTGGCCCGTGCCGATGGGCACGGTGGCGCCGGGGCTCGCGCTCCGCAGCCTCCTCCGGGGAGCCCCGCCGGTGGTGCCGCCGACCACCCTCAGGGCCTGGGCCCCTGTTGCGCTCACTCCGGGACTCCTGCGCACCTGCGGCCTCCTTGCTGCGGCTGCGGTGTGGTCGCGAACGCTCCTCCCGCACTCCAGGCTCCACACTCTCCGCCTTCTGGGCATCAGCCCTGTCCTGTTCGCCCACTGTGGGGGCCACAGCCGGGACCTTGTCCCTGTCACGGTGTCGGTGATGCCGTCGTGGTGGATCCACGCTCTCGGTGACCTCCATGCCCTCAGGTCGGGCTTTGCCCCCTATGGGACCCCGTGGACCTTCCCGCCCTGGCTCCACCACCAGCGGCCGGTCCAAGTGCGTCTTCATGTCTGGCCTCAGATGGCGCGTGGTAGCATAGCGCATCCGCTCCTCCGGGTCCATCTCACTGTACAGCGCCTCGCAGCTGGCCCTCAGGTTCTGCAGACGAAGCTGGCTGGCCCTCTGCTCCCACACGGAGCGTGCCTTGGCCGAATTCTGCTGCCTGCTGCGGAAAGACTGGGGATGAGTGTTGGCCCACCCTGCCCCTTCTCTCTGTCTTGCAGGGAAGCCACGGATGAACACACAGCAATGGAGGGATGAGGGGGAGGAAGGAGAGGCGGCAGAAGCCCCCAAGACCACTGACAGGATGTAGATCAAGAGGGGACTATCCCGAGGACCAAAATTCAGCCCCACTTCCCCTAGTGTCCCTTGGAACCCAGCAAACTGACAGCAGTAGGCTATGTGCATGGTGGGTGGGGAGGGTGGTGCTCAAGGCCACTCTGGAGAAGGTGGATGGTGGCCACAAATCCTGGAGTACAGGGCAATGGGAATGTTAGGCACCTGCAAGAGGTAGCTCAGGCTCCCAGGCCAGGTGGGCTGCTGGCCAGAGGGGTCAAAAAGGGAGAGGGGAAGAACACTGTCCAAATGGAGAAGGGCAGATGGAGAGGCACCCCTGTAGCCCGCCTGGGAGACAGTCCCCACTCCAGCACTAGAGCAGAACTGCTCCAGAGAGGCCAGACGGGCAGCTATTCTCTAAGGGCACTTCCACATTGCACCTCCCAGGAGGAAAGCCACCAGCCAGAAGGAGAATGAGGACCCAAATAAGAGGCTGATGCTGACCCTAAGCAGATGGTCAACAGAGCCTCTGCTGCTCCCCAAGAGGGTCAGCCCTGACTAGGAAGCCACCACCTGGCTCCATGATTGGTCTGAGGTTGGTAACATCCCCTCCCATGGTCACCAAAGCCCTCCTCCTCCCTCTTGGTTCCACAGAGAAGCCCTCCCTCCATCAAGAGCAGAGCCAGACATGGCCGTTGGAGCCCTCCAGCACCAGGGTGGCCAGTAGTCTAAGCCTGGCCCTCACTGCACAGGTACCTGAAGGCTGTGACCCACCCTCCGCCTCAGCAGCAGGGCACCTCTGTTCCCATGGCATGTGTGGGGCTCTGCATTCTGGGCTCCTTAATGAATAAGACCACCAAGGTGGGTGACCCAAGCCACAACTTTAACAGGAAGAAATCTCGTCAGAGGCCTCAGCCTTATCCTCTAGCTGCTGGAGGTTTCTGGAGGCCTTGGGAGTGGTGGTAGCACCACAAAGATGGCCATGGAGTCAGTGCTCTGGGCTCTATGCAGCCCTTTCAGCCATCCCTGTACCCATTTCATAAGGGAGGATACTGAGCCTAAAGAGAGGACTTGACCTGCTTGGAGTCCACAGTGAGTCACTGATGGAGCCAGGATCCAGTGCATGCAGGTACAGGAGGGGTAAAGAGAAGACACAAGGCTGCAGCCAGACCCAGCTGCACTAACAGCACAGATGCAGCTATGACTGTGGAAGCCAGTCAGCCACTCCACCCCTGCAGCCAGTGTGCGGGAAGCCACCACCAGGGGCAGCACCTGGCAAGTATGAAAGCAGAAGAGCAGCGTCGGTGCCCCACCTGGGAGCCCAGGCAGAGACAAGCAGGGTGACGTATGGGAGCCTCAGCTGCCACCTGTTCCCCGAGGCACTGAAGTTACATCGTCCCCCGCTCCCAAGGATGCCCTGCAACAGACCCACGGGCCTCCTGCCCCCAGCTGGCCCCATCTCTCAACTCTGGATGGCATGAAATGTAAAAGACCCATCACAGGCACATATCAGGCATGGGAACCCTGGGAGGGCTGGTGTCTGGCCACTGCTGCTGTCTGGTAGCAGCCCAAGACAGATCTGGACTCTGAGCCATTTGGTCAGTGAGCAGGTGGCTCACTCAGATGAAACCACAGCCTAAGGCTAAGATCAAGTTCTTCATCAAAAAAGATGGGCAGTGAAGGCCATGAAGGACACATGGAGACTGACAGTTCAGGTCCTTTAACAGGCAGGTATGGGCTCCATACCACATAACCCTGCCCTCAGCCTTGCCCCAGGAGTGGTCCTCTCTCTCTCAGGAACCACCTCAAGTCCAGCAAGGGGCCAGGTAGTCTATGGGGCCAGAGGGGCCATCAGGCTGGCAGGGCCTCTCATGACTACCCAGAGAGAGCACCAAAGTGACCAGCTGTGCAAAGACTGCCCAGCCATCTGCATCAGCCACTGTAGCCCTGCTCCACCAGTCCCTATGGGTCTGTCTGCTACTCTGGGCCCTGATATCACCAGAGACTGACTACAGCTACACACCACCCAGGTAGTACCACTGGGCTTCTCTCTAGATGAAGCCCCTGAGTCCGAATATATATGCAATATATGCACCAAGTCTTTTCTTCATATGTACCTGAGTAGTAGTGCCCTTGTCCTGGTCAAGGTCTCTGGACTTGCTCTTTCTGGCACATAAACCCCACTGAATTCTGCTCAGTTTGGCCAGTGCAGGTCTCTCCTCTGTTCATTTCTACTGAGTTCACAGATGGTTCAAGAACCTGAGAATGGGAACCAAGCCATACAGACCTCTACTGCAGTGTGGCTGGTGACTAATCCAGGCAAGGTCCTTATTAAAAGGGATCTTTAAGGAATCACATGGAGAAGCTGATCCCATGATGTCCTGGTCCCACCTTGTAGGTGCAACCCATCCATACTAGGGAGGTCAGCTTAGCAAGGCTGATTCAAACACTGAGGACAATCACAAGGCTCAGAAAGGAGCCCTGAGAATCTCTGTGGTCCTGCTTTGAGGACTCTAGGTTCAGTCATAACTGTTACCCATACTGTTGACAGTGTGGAGCAGCCCTGATATGAACCACTGATACCTGCATCAGCATCTTACTCTACCACATGAGTCAACCTTTCAAGATCCAGCATGCTTTCTTACCCCATGAGACATCAGGCTGCAACAGCCAGCAGCAACCAGGGTTTGGGGGAAAGCAGGCCAGTTCTACTTTGGCATCAAGAAGGTGCACAGGACAGGGCTGCTGGGAGCCTCACAGAAAGGGCACATGGCCACTTCCATCCAGGTGGCCCAAATGCACCTGACCACTCAGGTACCCTCCCCAGCAGCGCCTCGCCTCATTCTCAAGGGGAAATCCCTGGGGACAAGTCACCCAGGAATATTCTCCAAGAGGAGATGTATCAGGGGAGGTCAGGCGGTCCACTAGTGTGATTAGCTGGAGAGCCAGCTTGGGGTTTCCATGGCTCCACCTGGCCCGTGTGCCATGAGTACCACAGTTGGACAAGAGCTCTGCTCTTGGACAAGGACTGGCTTAGAGTCACTGAAACATTGCCCCCAAGTAAGGGGAGCTTCAAAGAACCACAAATGTTCCCAGTGAGCCCCAAGAACTCTCTGGGGTCTCCATACAAGACACTGGCCTCATAGAAAGCACAAGAGACCTGGGCCCACAGTGCCCCATTCACTCAGAGAAGCAGAATCACCTAAGACACCAGAGTGACTGCACATAGACAGACAGCAGACAAGAGAATGGAGAACAAGAAGGGGAGTGGGAGGGGCTGAGCTCAGACGGGGCTGACTGAGCCTGTGATCAGGACTCCAGGATGCCAGGGAGTGTGCCCACCATTCCCAGCCCAGGCTGCAGAAGGCTGGCCTGGAGCTGCCCATGAAGCAAATGACTTAGGTGGAAAAGCAGAGTTAGGAGTGGTAGGCAGGTGTGTACATGTATTAATCATGGAGCCACGGATGGAATATCGTAGCAGAGCGACTCACGGTGAATTTACGCTGGAGACAGATGAGCTGCGAGATACAGTACCTCGAGTTTGCTTTACAAAACTGCACATGCAAGAAACAAAACATAAACAGAAGTGAGAAAAACAGAAAGTCCTGAGAGTCACTGGCAACACTGGCAGCCATGTCAGTGCAGGCGCAGGCTGCAGTGTGCATCTGGGCAGGAGGCCAGAGACACGTCCATCGGACAGGCACCAGCTGAGACCTCGGGGCAAAAAAGAAGTTGAGAACCAATTCTACACATGCAGAAAAGAAACTAAGTAACACAGCAAACCCTACAGATGGCTAAAAGATGAGAACCAGTTATTTGGAGGGACCCATTCATCCACTATGGCTTGACCCACACTGCTCTGAGAAGTGCCTTGGGTTAGGAAGAAGCTGTTGCCACTTTTCCCACAATTCCACCCAGCCCTTCCCCTGTGATGCACGCCGACCCAGAGATGCACAGACAAGAGAACCAGGAGGCCACAGCCACCCTTACCTGACATGCTTCTGGGGGCCCTGCTGCCTGCCTCACCTGCCTTCCCAGGAACTGCTCCCGGGCCCTCAGCTCCCCAGGCTCAAGTCCAACTGCTTTCAGGTCACTGTGACCTCTCCAGGGGCAAACCAGGCTATGCCACCAGCCCAACTTCCCTATGGATATAACTCCAGTCACTTCCAAGTGACTTTGTAGCAGCTTTTCCAAAACCAACAGAGAAACCAACATCTCGTAACAGCCATGACCTTCACCCTGGCTGTCCCAGGGAGGGCCAGGTGGGTTTCCAGTACCTCCTTCTCAAGGCCAAGGTCTTTGCACAATTCTAAGGCACACAGAACAGCTCTCCTACCCATCAGCCCCAGGTGTAGACAGGTGTGCGTGTGACAATGTGGGAGTATTGAGATGATGACTGTGCATGAAAACCTAAGACTGTGAATGTGTGTGAATAAGCGTGAGCGCGTATTGTGAATGTGTGTGTGCAAAGCCGCTCAGAAGCCCAGGTGAGGGCAAGAGTGCCACTGCTGACAGCCCTGGGAAGACAACGTCAAGCTTCACAGTCCTCCCCCGACCCCCGGATCCTGACATAGCTGCCCCCTGGGCGATAGACACAGACCCGATCCCAGAGATCCCCACACTGTCCACCGCCACCCAGAGTGCAAGGTCCTCTTGCACCTCGGGCACCACACAATGTCCCCGCAGAGCACCCACCCATGGCACAAACCATGTGTCCAGGTGTGGGGAGCAGGGTCGGGGAGCACTGGGAGCTGCATTCCCACCTGGTCCAGCATTAGGCCACAGAAATGAGTTCACAGGCATCTCCAGCCCTCAAGGACCTCAGCAGGACTGGTGGGAAACCCAGCAGTAGTGGCCCTCACACCCAGCACCCATGCACACCTGGGGATAGGCCTTGTCCAGTGTAGGCCCTCCCTCATGCCCAGGAGGTTGATTTCTGCAGGATCACACTCAGGACCTCTGCAGTTAAACCAGATCAGTTGTCATTCACCAAACATAGGCCACAGCTGCATCCCTGGCAGGGCCTGGGGGACCCACAGCCCATCCAAGAGGGGACACAGGCACTAATCCTGGACACTGCCAGCCCTCACAGATATGAGGGCTGTGACCCTGACTCTGGAGCTGGCAGCTCACTTGGGACCCTCCTGAGGCAGAACACCTGTGGGTCCCAGGAGAAAAGAAGCACTTTTTCCACGCAGAAACAACCACAGTGCTCAAACCAACAGCCGGTGTCATGTGTGGCCCGTGCCTCGTGCCTGTACACAGTATCTCCAAACAAGGACTGTGGTGGCAGAAGAAGAATGGTCTAGACCTCTGTCTTGTGGCCTGATGCACCCTCAATGGCACCCTTCTCTCTACGGTCTCAGCTGGGTGGATGTGGACACCCTCCAGCACCCGCATGGGAATGGCAGCCCTAGAGAAAGCCGGGCCCAGGACATTCACTCACCCCCAGGAGCAACAAAGAAGGTAAATGCCAAACAGAAATGTCACAAGGCCACATGAGGCCAGGAACCCAACAAGCCAAATGCTCCCCACACCCACCCTCTCTGTAGTAGACAGCACCAGCTTACAGAGCTCACGTGCAGGCCATGAACAGGGAGCCTGAAGACCACTGCAGTCTCAGGCCAAGTTATCCAGTTACACTGACCACCTGACCAGACAACTGGACTGACCAGGCAATGAAACAGAACAGAGCACTGAGTCACCCAAAAGCCCTGCATCGAAAAATTGACTGCTTTGTCCTCAGCCTGCCTGGCTCGCTGCATGGTCCCAGGAGGTGGGGGCCAGGGTTGGGAGCAGCTGCAGTCTCTCCCTGAGGATCCTTCCCAGCACTTTCTGCTTGGCTTAGGGAGAGGTCCTCTGCAAACACCATCTCCCAGGGCCTTTACGAGCGTACGTGTACACACACACACACATACACACACACACACACCGCCTCACAGAACACTCATCCGCACGCCACAAACACTCAGCAGTACAGGCATGTGTCACCTCAGAGGTGTCACGGCTGCCTGGCACGGTACTTAGTGGCGACAGAAAGGGAAGGATCAGAATGAGAAAGGTGGGTGGTGGGGTGAACGTGAAGCCAGGCAGCCACCAGCTGCAAAGCCAGTGGTCTGAGATCAGGCACAGCCAGGCTTCTCTCCTCTCCCTAGGCCGCAGCAGCATGTGGCACTCTGCCCAAACTCTCTAGTCCCTTAAAGTCCTTAGCCCCCCACACGTGCACTGCACTGTGCCTCAGGTCCACAGGAGCCAGCCCTGCCCTGCACCCATCCTGTCTCATCACAGAAGCTCCCCTGACCCCTATCCCAATACCAAACACTTAGGAGATGTTTTGGAAGCTGCACCAAGTTCCAGGGCTTCTGAGGTGCCACCTAGAACCTCTTGGCTCACCAAATACATTTCTAGAAAGCTGTGTATAAACTCCATGTGCAGACTCCTCACCCCGATCGACTTCCAGTTTTGCCATGAGCCTCCCTGAGACATCCTGGTGAGTAAGCACCGTGGTTGAGCCAGTTCCATCCGCACTGTGAGGAACACACCCAGAATACCCTGCCCATGCTCAGAATGGAAGAATGTCACAGAGCCTAGGGAGCCCAGGAAGTCCTTTGTTCCGGACTTCATCTAACACAGGTTCAGGGCTGAGCTGTGTCCTCACCAGCCCCAGCTAATGCAAGGGGTGCTCTGAGGAAGTCTCTGGAAGTGGGGCCTGGTGTGACCCAACCACAGCCACCCACAATCTGCTCCCAGGAGCCTTACGCAGCAATGGAGATGTTGGCAGCAGACATGGGGCTGACTTCAGCCACTTCCTTGGCCTTCTGCAGAGCCAGCTTCTGATTGGCTGCTTCTTCCATCTCTTCTTCATCCTGTGTGAATAACAGAAATACTTGTCCCTCAGAGTGTTGTCCCACTCCAAGGCCATTAGCTTCCCCTCAGTGTCCCTCCCGCCCTCTGCACCATGGGACTGGGTAATCGCCTCTGTGTGAACATGGTTTCCCTATGAGCAGCACACAAGTCCAGGGCCTCCCCTTTTATGTCTGGGGCTCAGAGGTGATAGTCTCCAGTTCCCTGCCTCAGTGCCCTCTGGCCTATGCCATCTCCCAGTGTGCTCTCAAGCTGATGACCCCATACCTATATGGGCACCCTGACCCTGAGCCCAGCTCAGATACCAAGTCACTACCTAGACATATCTACCTGTTTATACCATGCACCTTAGACTGGCTTATCAAGTCAAATCTTCCCCTTTTTATCCTTCTTCCCTCCCAGAGGCACCTGTCACATCTGAACAAAGCTGGCCTGTCACAGGACTTATGATGAGGTGCTAGCTGAGCCCTGCGAATAAGGGCAGCCACCAGCAGTTTTCAGTGGGGCTACATGCCACTTTTGAGCTTTCCTGACTGGTCCCAGCAGATAGCATCTTTATACCCATTCCCAGCTGTGGCGATGAAACTCCTTGTGGCTCTGACACCAGGGCTAGGAGTGTGTGTGTGTGTGCAGGCACCTCTGCCCCTGCCTATGAAGGGGAATGGACACTTGGACAGATACTCTGGCTAAGCAAAACCAACATGCTGTGTTCCTGTGCTCTGGGCCCCAGAAGGAAAGTTAAGACCTCCACACTGTGCATCTGGACATCTGGGGCCACCATGGCCCCCTCAAACTCCCCAAGTCCAGGCTCATCTGGCTCCAACAGTCCTCAAAATGTCCTTAGATCTGCTTTTAGGGACACAATAATGGCAAAAACTAAATCCCCTGGTAGCTGCCTGAAAATGACCACCAAAGAAAAAAGAGACCCTTATACTTCATACCCAGAGATGAGACAAAGTTGATCCACCACACAGAAGCTTAAAGAGTGGCAGCCTGGGGACTCAAGCTCACCCTGACCCAGGGACAGCTGGTATTCAGATCAACCATAACAAGCAGCCCAAGTTCACACAGGCCCAGAAATCCTAACACCAAGGACAACTCTGTGGATCATTGGTTCCCGTTGCCCAGCAGCCCAGCCCCAATCTCAGCCCACACTAATGACAGCAATGGGCAGGCCAGTGGTCCTCCTGAGTCTTCAGGAGCCAGAGGCCATAGCAAAAGAGAAGTCCAGACCCACAGGCAAAGCCAACACCCAGGCCTGGGGTGGGAGGAAGGAGACTGAGCTGAAGCAAAGAGAGGCTTGTGGGCCTGAGGTAGGTACGCTGCACAGGCGAGGTGAGGGTGTGGTAGGGATGCCTAGGGGTACATGCTCAGTCATACCCCCTCAGACACCTACACTGCTGGTGCCTGCAGAGAGGTGCCTGTACCTGCCTTCCTCAGCCCCAGGACCGGGCAAGCACTGGACCACAGTGACCAGACTGGGTCAGTCTCACAGGTATGCACAGGTGCAAGCACAGGCAGACGCCGTCTGGGCATGGCAGCCCCAGCTGAGGAGCATGCAGTATCACACACACAGCAGGTGCACAGGCAGGCACACTCCACCTACTGTGCATGCTCTTGGGACATTTGCAACATGGCACAAGCCCCACCAGGTGGCAGTGCCCTCCACGCTGGAGCTGGGAATCAAATCAAAGCAAGTCTGAGAATGTGACAGCAGGTGGACCTGTCACACTGTCCAGAGCAGTGGAGGTGAAGATGACCTGGTATGGGGCCATATCATCTGGAGGAAACCCACAGAGGGAGAGTGTGTAACCACATGCCCCACTGGGCTTGGGGATGAGGTGAATATTGAATGGCACCTGCTGGCCCTGACAGCCAAGAGGAGGAGCTGTCCTGCTGTGGCATAGATGTGCTAAGGCTTCCTACCAGCTCCAGCCAAGTCCAGTGTGTGAGGTCAACGCCACAGGTGTCCCCTCACTTCCCTCCAGGGTCGTCAGAGCAGGACATTCTCTAGGGCCCACATCCTGCATCCCTCTCTGACGGAACGCCACCTCTCCCCACCACACAGCTGTTCAGACTGGTGCCCCCCACGGGCCCTCACCCTTCAGGTGGCTCTCCTGACAGCCTGCCTCTGTTCCCCACACCCCACCCTGCCTATGAAGGCCTTTCTTCACAGATCATGACTTTCCTGGGTGCCTGCTCACGTGTGGGCCTGCCTTCCTGTCTCTCCATACTTCCACAGCTGCAATCCCTGACACCCTGAGCCCGAGTCCAGCATGATCATTCTTCAGGACCTTGAGAGACTACCCTCGACACACAGGGTCCTAACCCAAGACTTGGCCCTCCTCATGACTCTGCAGCCTCATCCAGAGTGACCTGGACTGATCCCCTGCCCTTCTTGGCACCCAGGCTGCAGGTGGCATCCCTACATACCTTGGTCAGCTCCTGAGCATTGGCAAGGTTGTCCACAGCGATGGCCAGGAAGACATTCAGCAAGGTGTCTGGTTGGTCAAGCTAAGGGAGCTCCATGCCCCACACTGTCCCACACAGTCACACCATGGTTGCCTAGGGAAAATAGGGGGCCCCATCTCCACAGATCCCAACAGTCTCCCGCCTCCTTCCCTTGGCATTCACCAGCCCCTCAGACAGCATGGTCCCACACACCAGCCCAGTCACCAGGCCAAATCTCCCTGGTCTCTGCTCCCACAAACCCCTCTGCCCAACCATCCTCCACTCAGTTCCTTCCACCCAACTCTCCTAAAGGGCACATGGACCCTTTCCTCACCCCAGCCTTTGGGAGCTGACATTCTAGGTCCAAAGCTTAGAAACTATGTTGGGGCAATATGCCTTTGCCTCCCAGAGAAGGCAGACTGCCTGCCTCTGTCCCCACCTCTCTTTTCCAATCAGCATGAGAAGCCTTGCAACAAGCTTGAACAGGCTGCAGCTGGGTCCCCACCACCACAAACACACCTGAGACCAGCCCCTTCCAGGGCCCAGCTGGGCTCACAGACCCTGGCCAGTCTAACCCTTCTTCTCAATTCCTGTTCTAACAGGAAGTTCTGGGCACTGCTCCCAGAGCCAGGAGGGTGCACACAGAGCTCCCAGTACCCAATACTGCGCCCGCCCTGAGTGGATCCCAGGGACCTGTGCTGCAGGGCTGCCACCACCCCTTCAGGAACGAGGAAGCCAAGGCCAAAGGGGTCCTGCAAAGCTCTCCAGGACCTGGCCCTACCATGAGTCACCACGGTACCCTTGCAAAAGGAGCCCTTCTCCTTGTGCTGGTGCACCTCTTCCATTGCTCATCTCACTACAAGGAGAGCTTCTGTGATGATGTCAGGCCCCCTGCTGCAACGAGCGCTGGTCCTGCCAGTTCCTGACCATCTCGGCTTGAGTCGGCTCGTCCGGCAGAGGTCTCAGTAGTGGCACTGCTGGCACACTGAGCTGGGTAATCCTTGTTGTGAATGCTGAGCAGCATCCCTGGCCTCTGTGCACGCCATGCCAGCAGCCCCTCCCCCACAGTCAGGGTGACCAAAACTGTCTCTGACACTCAGATGCGACTGGGGAAGGCTGCCCCTGAGAACCCTGAGTTGTACAGACTTGAGCCCTTTTCCCCAAAATCTAGCAGTTCACCCTTGCCCAGGCCTCTATTTTCTGGGGGGCTCTGCCCAAATTGCAGCTGGCCAACCGCAATGACCTGGGTAGGTCAGGGCCCTCTCTGGTTGGACAGGTACCCCCCCCCCCCGAGACTCAGGGCAGCCTAGGGCCCAGGGCACTGCCTCACAGCCAACCCTGCTCAGGACTCCAGTAGAGCCCACACGACAGGATGCTGAGGCCAGGCTGACCCCAAGCAGGATACCTCTAGGCAGTAAGCACTGCCACACCCTATAGAAAACATTCTATGCCTACAGCAGGGCTAAGGGCTACAACCTGGAGACCCCCCAGAGGGACATATGGGTACAGCAAGGAGCCACTCTGATTGGACAGGGAGGAGGACCCTGGTGGCCAACATGCCTGGTCTCACCATGGGGTCAGGCGCTACTGTGGCAAACCACTGCTCTGTCTTGGAGTGGTGGTGTTCCCCTCTGGACACTGGCCTTCCCTCTGAGGAAAACACTGCAGCCTCCTTCCCTCTCTGGCAACCATGGCTGCATTTCCTTGCTTTCACATGGGGTAAAGGCCTACCATCTCCAAAGCAAACGCTGACCCTCAATCCCTGGCTCTCCCAGACCTCACACTCAGCCTCAGGGGAAGTGGGACTCCTGACCTGGGGCTCAAGGCCTGAGCTGTAACCTGAAAGTCCACACCTGCAGACATGAGTCCCTATGGGGGCTAGCCCCAGAGACAGAGAAGGAAGAGGATTCAGGGGACAGAAACGAGGGAAAGCAGAGCAACATCCGGAGGCCTGAGAAGGCCAGACAGGGTGAGCGACCGGGTGTATGGAGGTCAGTCATGTGCAAGAAGGTGAGTGGTGAGTAGAGCAGGCAGGTAGGCTGTGGGGCAACTCGGTGTCTGTGTCCAGCTCAGAGCTTTCTCCCAGGCTCCACAGGATGTTATGCCACCTCAGTTCTTAAGGTATACAGGCACACCCCTGGCAACATGTTGGAAGGTATGTTCACAGGGCCCAGCCCAGTCCTGCTCAGTCTGACACTGGGCTAGGGTTTTACACCCTTGGGGCTCAGATGGCCAGGTGCATTCCAGAGCCAGTGAGCCCTCCTTGGCCCGCCCTTTCTACCTCAGCTACAGTTCTCC
Source organism: Sciurus carolinensis (assembly GCF_902686445.1). Taxonomy (NCBI): domain Eukaryota; kingdom Metazoa; phylum Chordata; class Mammalia; order Rodentia; family Sciuridae; genus Sciurus; species Sciurus carolinensis. The sequence continues at coordinate 92,138 of NC_062226.1, forward strand.
TGGCCCTCAACCTGGCTGGCATCATGAGCCCAATATGGTCTCTGGATTTTCCTTGTCCCCAACCTGTAGAAGAGCTTGTCCCCTACTGCTGGCCTGCCTTGGCCCTGCAGACTTGCCCTCTGGCAGGAGACCCTAAAGCAAATCCCAGTGCTATCAGTCACAGAAGCCTTTCCCTGCATCTCTCTTCACATTTTCAGCAGGGGAGTTTTTTATGACCTATGTGCCAAAACTTAATCAAATCAAATAATGAAGAAAACCTGCTGTCCCGACACCCTAAGCCTCCACTTCCCTGCAAGGTCCCCAAGGCTACTCAGAGTGTTTTTTCTGAGTCACGGCAGGCCCTGCTCACCTGCCCCCACCCCCCCACGCCACGTACAGCACCTTCAAACCCAGTGCCCAGGTCACCTAGAGGACGCTCACCACCCAGCCCTAGCTCTGAGAGCATGCAGCCAACACATCACCCGCCTTCCCAGAGGGAGGGGAGGCAGCCCTGGGGAAAGCACGCAGAGCGCTGGCCACCTGCACGCAGCCCCACAAAAGGATACAGTTTCCAAACAGTGTCAGGACGATGAAGTAAAAGGAGGAGAACATGCCTTTGCTCACTCCGCCTTGAGATTCAATCCCATGGTACATCACGGCGTTCCAGTCCTCTCCTGTTAGGATCTGCAGGGGAGAGCACCACGGGCCTGCTGCCTCACTCCAGGCACAGGCCGGCCCATGCTCCCATGCAGGCCTTTAGATGACCGTGGCTTGGAAGGCACAGAAGCCTAGAGACCTGCAGAGAAACCTCCTGAAGGACATGACTGCTGACCATGAAAAGATGACCATGATCTAGGTTTTCAGCAAAAGTGGAAAGGCAAAGGTGACCAAAGGCCAGGATGATGGTGGGCAGGGGAAGCAGCAGGGCAGAGTCTCCCCAACACCCAGACCTGACCGTGCCACAGATTTACCATTGAGGAAGCTGTGGGTTAGAGAGGGGACAAGCCCTGCCCACCAGGCACATACAGGACAGGATCAGACCACCGGTCAGTCCTCCACTTGCTGCTGGCATTGAAAATGCTACTGTCAAGGTTTTCTGTGTTGACGCACAAACCCACTTTTCCATAAATTGCCGCACCATTTCCTTCTGACTACTCACCCACTTCCTTGCTGAGAGCCACTTTTAGGTTTTGCTACTATGTCTCTGGGGCACATGTCAAAAGTCTACCTAGAACTGGCACTGCTGGGTAGGAGGCTACCCACATCTCGGACTTGCAGACATTTCCTGAGTGACCCCCAGCAGGGTGGGGTGATTTCCTCATACCCTCACACCCTCCTTGCTATGCCAGTCTGCCAGCTCCTGGTCAGGTAGGGGTCAAGGCTGGACCCCTCTCCAGTCCAGACCATGGGATCTCTCCCACGCCCTGCCTTTCAACCCAGTCACATGTCCAACAGGGTTTTCTCTGACTGGCCTGAGACTCCCTTATGCATTCTTGCACATACCAACCCGTAATCTGCACTGTTTGTTGAAAATATCTTCTTCTATTCTCTTGTTTTTACTTAGGTATTATAAAAATATCTCATGTAATCAAATGTGTCTGCCTTTTCCTCTATGGTTTCTGCTTTTCACACCTTGTGGAAGAAATTTCTCTCTGTTCCAAGGTCATACGGATATTTCCTTTGAATCATTTAAAGAGTGATTTTTCCACATTCTGAATATTTATGGCAACGATGATCTAACTTTTTCCTGTATGGAAACCCATTTTCCCAGACCCATTTACTGCACCCTTCCCCCAATTTCTACTGTGCCTCTCTCACACAGCCTCGGGTCACAGCCCGGGCATGCTTCCGGCCCCCAGCTGTCCTTTGGACGTAGGTCTCACAGGCACCATGCCATCCCATGACTGCAGCCTTGTGAGTCTGGACATCTGGGCAGGCAAAGGCCTCCTTCCATGGCTGCTCCCGCACATTTCCCTTGCATGTTCAGAGTGCTGTCAGGCACCGGGCCTGGGACTCTGCCTACGGACCTCCCATTCTGTTCCGCACCTTCTTGTCCACCATTGCCTTGCACAGCTCTGGTTGGACGGAATGACTTCCTCCCTCCTCTCACTGTGAGTGGGCTAGTTATCACTTGTTCCCTGAAGGCTAGGAAAAACTCACCTCATAACCAATGGCCCAGGGCAGGAAGCAGAAAGGTAGAAGCAAGTTCTGACTGTTGACCTAATTGAAAATGGTTATAAAATGTCCACATATAAAGTGTCCACTTTCTTCTTAAGTATTTTGGGTTTTCAAAATGCATATTTCATCTACACTTTCAAATCTATTGGCACAAAAAGTTTCCAATTTTAAAAACACCCCTTTTTTTATAGTTGTGACTCCCATTAGGGTTAGGATACTTGTTTATTTTTAGCTGCTCTTTTGGAAAATTGCATCTAAAATCACAGATTTTCTTCTAAGTATTGCTTGAACCTTTATCCCATAAGTTTTGATATTATTGTTCAGTTTTAAACATTTTATATGTCCACTGTGACTTCCTCTTTACCCCAATCCTTCCACTTACAAATCTGGGGAAGATTTCAAGTGACTTTTATTAATAGTGTCTATTTATTTAAATGACAACAGAGATGTCTCTGTAGGGTAACAATCATTCAACACCTGTAGGAACTTCCTGGGTGACCAAAAGCCAAACGTGTGCCCAATAATGAGCATGCCACTCACTGCCGGCTGGGTACATGCTGTCGGGGGGTCTGCTTGCTGTGCCCAGGATCTCTCACCGCCTTTGCCTTTCAGTTTAATGAATGCTGGCACAGATGTGCTGTGAGACACTCTCCCACCTCACCCCAGGACTGCAGGTGTCCAGGGGAGTCCATGACCACAGACTCGGAAGCAGCCCCTGCCCTCCTCTCCTCCTCCTTCTAACCTTATGAGTCCTCCTCCTGGATTTCTGTGTGGACTGCACCAGCTGTCTTTTGGTCAGCATGTACTTAGAGATACCTTTTTGTGACCCTTCATTTTTAAAATCATGTTATTTTTAAGAGTCCAGAAAAGTACAGTGAATAACTTCACAGACCTCTGTGCAGCCATCACCCAACTCAAGAAACAGAACATCCAAAGGAGGCTGAAGGCCCTTGGCTAGACCTCCACAGACCCCCCACCCCCAGCCCTGACTGTGGGTGGGGTCTGTCAGCCCACGCCAGCTTTCCCATCTATTTTGTGCACCCCACAGATGACACAAAACACACTTTATGCTTCCCATCCTTGCTTAGTCTCGTGTGCTTTGTATTCTTCTGAAGTTGGTTATTTCATCCAACACTGTCTGTGAGACTCGTCCATGGTGGTACATTTGGCTCTCTGTCCTGCATCCCCCCATGCACAGTACTGCACACTGCCCCTGCAGTCAACAACGAACGTTCGGGTGACGTCTAGTTGTTTTTTGTTACAATTAACACTGCTGCTATGGCCTTACACGCCTCAGGCAGAGACTTTCCTGAGCACACTCTGAGGACAGGAACTGCCAACTGTGATCCTCAGTGTGCTGGACATCACAAAATCCTTCCCACGTGGTTCCACCAGCCCAACGGTATAAAGGATCCCTCATTTCTAGTCTTCTCTGAAACTTGATATTGTCAGATTTCCTAAGTTTTTGCTAAAATGACAGGTGGGAAAGGTCGTCTCGTTGTGGGTTTAATTTGCAGTGAAGCTGACTAGAGTCTTTACAAGTTTATTCAACAGCCCAGTTTCCTTTCCTGTGAGTTACTCATTTATATCCTAGGACACAACTGGTCTTGTCTTTTTTTTTTTTTTTTAAATTAATTTATTTTTTTTATTATTGAACACAAATGGGATATATGTTGTTTCTCTGTCTGTACATGGTGTAAAGGCATACCATTTGTGTAATCATAAATTTACATAGGGTAATGTTTGATTCATTCTGTTATTTTTTTCCCTTCCCCCCACCCCTCCCACCTCTCTTTTCCCTCTATACAGTCCTTCCTTCCTCCATTCTTGCCCCCCTCCCTAAACCTAACTCTAAACCTAAAACTAACTCTTCCCACGCCCCATTATGTGTCCTCATCCACTTATTAGCGATATCATTCTTCCTTTGGTTTTTTGAGATTGGCTTATCTCACTTAGCATGATATTCTCCAGTTTCATCCATTTGCCTGCAAATGCCATAATTTTATCATTCTTTATGGCTGAGTAATATTCCATTGTATATATATACCACTTTTCTTTATCCATTCATCAATTGAAGGACATCTAGGTTGGTTCCACAATCTGGCTATTGTGAACTGAGCAGCTATGAACATTGATGTGGCTGTATCTCTGTAATATGCTGATTTTAAATCCTTTGGGTATAGGCCAAGGAGTGGGATAGCTGGGTCAAATGGTGGTTCCATTCCAAGTTTTCTAAGGAGTCTCCATACTGCTTTCCAGAGTGGCTGCACTAATTTGCAGCCCCACCAGCAATGTATGAGTGTACCTTTCTCCCCACATCCTCGCCAACACCTGTTGTTGCTTGTATTCTTGATAATCGCCATTCAATTGGGGTGAGATGGAATCTTAGGGTAGTTTTGATTTGCATTTCTCTTATTACTAGAGATGTTGAACATTTTTCCATATATTTGTTGATTGCTTGTAGATCTTCTTCTGTGAAGTGTCTATTCATTTCCTTAGCCCATTTGTCGACTGGATTACTTGCATTCTTGGTGTAGAGTTTTTTGAGTTCTTTATAGATTCTGGAGATTAGCGCTCTATCTGAAGTATGATTGGCAAAGATTTTCTCCCACTCTGTAGGCTCTTTCTTCACATTGCTGATAGTTTCCTTTGCTGAGAGAAAGCTTTTTAGTTTGACTCTATCCCAGTTATTGATTCTTGCTTTTATTTCTTGTGCTATTGGAGTCCTGTTGAGGAAGTCTGGTCCTAAGCCGACATGTTGAAGCTCTGGACCTACTTTTTCTTCTATAAGATGCAAGGTCTCTGGTCTGATTCCAAGATCCTTAATCCATTTTGAGTTTAGTTTCGTGCATGGTGAGAGATATGGGTTTAGTTTCATTCTGTTGCATATGGATTTCCAATTCTCCCAGCACCATTTGTTGAAGAGGCTATCTTTTCTCCATTGCATATTTTTGGCCCCTTTGTCTAGTATGAGAAAATTGTATTTATTTGGGTTTCTGTCCGTGTCCTCTATTCTGTACCATTGATCCACCCTTCTATTTTGGTACCAATACCATGCCGTTTTTGTTACTATTGCTTTGTAGTAGAGTTGAAGATCTGGTATTGCGATACCCCCTGCTTCACTCTTTCTGCCAAGGATTGCTTTAGCTATTCTGGGTTTTTTATTCTTCCAGATGAATTTCATAATTTCTTGCTCTATTTCTGTAAGGTACATCATTGGGATTTTAATTGGAATTGCATTAAATCTGTATAGCACTTTTGGTAGTATGGCCATTTTGACAATATTAATTCTTCCTATCCAGGAACATGGGAGATCTTTCCATCTTCTAAGGTTTTCTTTAATTTCTTTCTTTAGTGTTCTGTAGTTCTCATTGTAGAGGTCTTTCACCTCTTTTGTGAGATTGATTCCCAAGTATTTTATTTTTTTCAAAGCTATTGTGAATGGGGTAGTTTTCCTAATTTCTCTTTCTGAAGATTCATCGCTTATGTATAGAAATGCCTTAGATTTATGTGCATTGATCTTATATCCCGCTACTTTACTGAATTCACTTATGAGATCTAACAGTTTTCTGGTGGAATTTCCTGGTTCCTCTAAGTATACAATCATATCATCAGCAAATAGGGATAGTTTGAGTTCTTCTTTTCCTATTCGTATCCCTTTAATTTCTTTGTTCTGTCTAATTGCTCTGGCTAGAGTTTCAAGGACAATATTGAATAGAAGTGGTGAAAGAGGGCATCCCTGCCTTGTTCCAGTTTTTAGAGGGAATGCTTTCAGTTTTTCACCATTTAGAATAATATTAGCCATGGGCTTAGCGTAGATGGCCTTTACAATGTTAAGGAATGTTCCCACTATCCCTATTTTTTCTAGTGTTTTGAGCATGAAGGGATGCTGTATTTTATCAAATGCTTTTTCTGCATCTATCGAAATAATCATGTGATTCTTGACTTTAAGTCTATTGATATGGTGAATTACATTTATTGATTTCCTGATGTTGAACCAACCTTGCATCCCTGGGATGAAACCCACTTGATCATGGTGTATTATCTTTTTAATATGTTTTTGTATGCGATTTGCTAAAATTTTGTTGAGAATTTTTGCATCGATGTTCATTAAGGATATTGGTCTGAAATTTTCTTTCCTCGATGTGTCTCTGTCTGGTTTAGGTATCAGGGTGATATTGGCTTCATAGAATGAGTTTGGGAGGGTTCCCTCCTCTTCTATTTTATGGAATACTTTGAGAAGTATTGGAATGAGCTCTTCTTTAAAAGTTTTGTAGAACTCGGCTGAGAACCCATCTGGTCCTGGACTTTTCTTTGTTGGTAGGCTTTTGATGACTTCTTCTATTTCATTACTTGAAATTGGTCTATTTAAATTGTGTATGTCCTCCTTGTTTAGTTTAGGCAATTCATATGTCTCTAGAAACCTGTTGATGTCTTCGAAATTTTCTATTTTGTTGGAGTATAGATTTTCAAAATAGTTTCTAATTATGTTTTGTATTTCAGTCGTGTCTGTTGTGATATTTCCTTGTTCATTCTGAATTTTAGTGATTTGGGTTTTCTCTCGTCTTCTCTTTGTTAGTGTGGCTAAAGGTTTATCAATTTTGTTTATTTTTTCGAAGAACCAACTATTTATTTTGTCAATTTTTTGTATTGTTTCTTTTGTTTCAATTTCGTTGATTTCAGCTCTGAGTTTGACTATTTCCTGTCTTCTACTACTTTTGGTGTTGGTCTGTTCTTCTTTTTCTAGGGCTTTGAGCTGTAGTGTTAGGTCGTTTATTTTTTGAGTTTTACTTCTTTTATTAAATGCGCTCCATGAAATAAATCTTCCTCTAAGTACTGCTTTCATAGTGTCCCAGAGATTTTGATATGATGTTTCTTTGTTCTCGTTTACCTCTAAGAATTTTTAAATTTCCTTCCTAATATCTTCTGTTATCCATTCATCATATAATAGCATATTGTTTAATCTCCAGGTGTTGGAATAGTTTGTTTTTTACTCTTTCATTTATTTCTAACTTCAATCCATTATGATCTGATAGAATACAAGGTAGTGTCTCTATCTTCTTGTATTTGCTGACATTAGCTTTGTGGCATAATATATGGTCTATTTTAGAGAAGGATCCATGTGCTGCTGAGAAGAAAGTGTATTCGCTCTTGATTGGATGGTATATTCTATAAATGTCTATTAAGTCTAAATTATTGATTGTGTTATTGAGATCTATGGTTTCTTTGTTCAATTTTTGTTTGGAAGATCTGTCCAGTGGTGAGAGAGGCGTGTTAAAATCACCTAGTATTATTGTGTTATGGTCTATTTGGTTTCTAAAATTGAGAAGGATTTGTTTAACATACATGGATGAGCCACTGTTTGGGGCATAGATGTTTATGATTGTTATATCTTGCTGATTTATGCTTCCCTTAAGCAGTATGAAATGTCCTTCCTTATCCCTTCTGACTGACATTGGCTTGAAGTCCACATTATCTGAAATGAGGATGGATACTCCAGCTTTTTTGCTGAGTCCATGTGCATGGTATGTTTTTCCCCATCCTTTCACCTTTAGTCTATGGGTATCTCTTTCTATGAGGTGAGTCTCTTGCAGGCAACATATTGTTGGATCTTTCTTTTTAATCCAATCTGCCAGTCTATGTCTTTTGATTGATGAATTCAGGCCATTAACATTCAGGGTTATTATTGAGATATGATTTGTATTCCCGGTCATTTGGTTCATATTTAAAATTTTATTTATTTATTTATTTCTTTTTTGACATATCTTGGTTCCTCCTTTATTTGACAGTTCCTTTAGGATAATTTCTCCCTTTGCTGATTTGCTTCTTTGTTTTTTATTTCTTCCTCATGAACTATTTTGCCAAGAATGTTCTGTAATGCTGGCTTTCTTTTTGTAAATTCTTTTAGCTTTTGTTTATCATGGAAAGATTTTATTTCATCGTCAAATTTGAGGGTAAGCTTTGCTGGGTATAAGATTCTTGGTTGGCATCCATTTTCTTTCAGAGCTTGAAAAATGTTGTTCCAGGCCCTTCTAGCTTTTAGGGTCTGGATTGAAAAATCTGCTGATATCCGTATTGGTTTCCCCCTGAATGTAATTTGGTTCTTTTCTCTCACAGCCTTTAAAATTCTGTCTTTATTTTGTATGTTAGGTATTTTAATGTGCCTTGCTGTGGGTCTGTTGTAATTTTGTGTATTTGGAGTCCTATAAGCCTCTTGAACTTGATTTTCCATTTCATTCTTCAGATTTGGGAAATTTTCTGATATTATTTCATTGAATAGATTGTTCATTCCTTTGGTTTGTTTCTCTAAGCCTTCCTCAATCCCAATAATTCTCAAATTTGGCCTTTTCATGATATCCCATAGTTCTTGCAGATTCTGTTCATGATTTCTTACCATCTTCTCTGTTTGTTCAACTTTGTTTTCGAGGTTAAATATTTTGTCTTCAATATCTGAAGTTCTGTCTTCCAGGTGTTCTATCCTATTGGTTATGCTTTCTATGGAGTTCTTAATTTGGTTTATTGTTTCCTTCATTTCAAGGATTTCTGTTTGGTTTTTTTTCAATATCTCTAACTCTTTATTGAAATGATCTTTTGCTTCCTGAATTTGCTCTGTTAACTGTCGATTGGTGCGATCATTCAATGCCTGCATTTGCTCTTTCATCTCATCATTCAATGCCTGCATTTGCTCTTTCATCTCATCGTTTGCTTCTCTGATCATTTTAATTATGTACATTCTGAACTCCCTTTCTGTCATTTCTTCTGCCATGCTGTTGTTGGATTCTATTGATGTAACATCTAGATTTGTTTGGGGCATTTTCTTCCCTTGTTTTCTCATATTGTTCAGGAATCAGTGGGTCATTAAGATATTGCAGATTTCCTCTATCGACTTATAATGTCCCTGAAGATTGCTAGTATATCCCCTTTTATCCTTCAGTAGCCTGAAGTCTTGGAGGAAGGTGATAATGCGGAGCTCCACGAAGAAGCTGCCTCTCTAGGGTGGTGACCCTCAGGTGGCGTATATTCCCTGCTAGTGGTCAGAGGTGTCTCCACTTGTTGACCAATGGTCATCCAACGGGGAACTAGGCTGCGGGCTGAGGCAAGGCCTATTTGTGCCTGTGTCTCTGGTTTAACCGTCCCTGTGGGAAAACTTCTCCCGGTAGGGAAGACTCACTCGGTGGGAACGTCTCGCTGGTCAGTTCCCCTCCTAGAGGTTCCCCTCAATCTACAACTACCGCCTGGGCTGGGCTGTCTTCCTCTGCAACGTTCCCAGGGGCCCGGACCTACGTCCTGGGCCTGGGAGCCTCACCCTCCGCAGGCGAGTCTCCTTCTGCTGCCTCTCCCAGATAATCTGCCCGCAGTCCTGGAAACTTCGCTCCGCCCCTAGGCGTGTCTCTGTGCGGCTCTTCCAGCAAGAAGCCACCTAGCTCCTGGGACCCTACTCTGCACCTAATCGCCTGGCTATGCGGCCCCTCCTCTGAGCCGCCACCTGGAGCCCTGTACAATAGCTCCGATACCCAGAGACCCGCCACACACCTCCTCCACCGGACAGCAGCCTGGTTTCCGACGCAGTCACTAGGAGTCCAAGCAACTCACTTCGCGTCTCCTCCTCCCGCCAAACTCCCGTAGCCCTAGGCAGTCACTCCAAGCCCAAATGACCCGCCCTGTTCCTCCTCCTCCCCCTCGGGGTAGCCCCCCAGGTGTTCAGGGGCGGTGGCTCCGAGACCAAGTGACCCACCGCGCTCCTCCTCCAGGCAGGCCACCGGTGTTCAGGAGCGGTCGCTTTGAGTGCAATCAACTCACCACTCGCCTCCTCCTCTGGCAACCGCCTGTGGCTCTGGTGCAGTCACTCCTAGACCAAGCGACCCGCCGCGCTTCTCCTCTTCCTCCGGGCAACCCCCCGGTGTTCAGAAGCGATTACTCTGAGTCTAAACAGCTCACCACACAGCTCCTCCTCAGGCAGCCGCCCGGAGCCCCAGTGGTTGCTCCGAGTCCAAGCGCTGTGCTGAGCCGCCTCCTCTGCGATGATCCCAGTTGTCCGTGTTTACCGCTCCAGTGGGGGGAGGGGCGTCTCACCGAGCAACTCCACTTCACAAATTCCCTGCGTTCCAGGGCTACCGCCCCATCCAGGACGACTCCCCAATGGGAGAGACTCACCTGGCGGCTTTGAGTTGGTCCCAAGTCTCTCACTATCTCCTCTTTTGAATCCTGCGTCCTGGAGCAACGTGAAATGCAGCCACCTTCTAGGCCACCATCTTGAAACTCCTTGGTCTTGTCTTTTTGACTTTTGGAAGTTTCTACTACATTCTGGAATACTCCTGTTGGTATTCACCTGTCTTCACCTGTCTGTGGGTGGGGTTTGTTTGTTTTTGCCTTATCTGATTTGCCCATCCCTACCTGGGTGGTCCATATTCCTCACTTCTTGAAGTCTTCCCTGCCCTGTGGTCACTGTGATGCACCTATCCCTGTGCTTCCAGAGACTCCATTCTGGACAAGTCTGCTTTTCACACTGGTCCAGAACTAACTTTCTCTCTGGTACATGGTAGGAATCCAGTTCACATTTTTTGCGTGGACAGGCAAATTGTCCCACACCCTTTGCGATGACAGCACTTGGTCTTCTGTGTTACAGACATTTTATCTGTGAATAGCAACATTTTTTTTTTTGTCAATCCTGAGAATCTTTGTTTCTTCTTATTCTACTATACTAAGACCCCTGATACTAGTGTAATCTGCTGAGTTTTTATTTGCAAATAGTGTTAGACTTTATCTTTTCCAGGAGAAAAAAACTTACAGACACTCCAAACACATCCGGTAGAGAGCACGAGTCCCCAGTACTCCTCACGCGACCCTGGAGGGCACTTCTGCCGAGAGTTCAGTGACCTTTTGCAATCATGCAGGGTTTTCTTCCTCAATCCATCACTGCAATGAGTTACGTTCATGGACTTTCTAGTGTTATATCATCTGCATTTCCAGGAAACTTCCAGTTCATGTGTTATAAAGGTAGGTCCAGGCAGCCTGGGTCCACTAGTGGTTTCCCCTGTTTGCGAGTGGCCTTCATTTTCCTTTCCAATGCTGTCTCGCTTTGTTTCTCACATCCAGGTTATCTAGACTCGTAACACCAATGAGGAGGTTTCCCCTTTACGTTCTCTGGAGTAGTCTGTATAAAGTTGGAATGACTTTTTAAATAGAATTCACTCATAAAACTATCTGAACTTGGTGGCTTGGGTATATTTTTGACATTCAACTTCTGAAGTGGTTCAAGTCTCCTACTTCTTCTTGGGTATTTTTTCTTCTAAATCATCCACTTAAATGCATGTTTTCAGTGCTTTCTGCAGCCTTCCAGAGGCAGGAACTCTCCACAACTGAGTCTGAAAGTGTCTTCTGTTTTACCCTCACACTTGGTCACAGCTCTCTGGACCCAGTGTCCCAGGCTCATGGAGACGGGACCTCAATACTTCTGCAGTTACCTTCCATAACTTCTGGCATCTATGGCTCAAGAGAAGTATGCCATCAGGTCACTCTTTCGTACAAAATGTGTCTTTCTAGGGCAGGTTTTAGGGTCTTCTCTCCCTCCCGGTGTGTCTAAGGCTGGAATTTCTCTGCTCACCCTGCCTGGCCCCTGTAAGCACAGGCTCTAAGACTCTCCTTGGAAGGACAGTGGTGTCTTTTTGTGTGTGTGTGCCAGGGCCTCAAGCAAGTCCTCTCCTACTGAGCTGAATCCAGCACACATCTCTTCAACCCCCACCTTAGTTGCCCTGGGCATCTGCCACCTCAGCTGCAGCTAGCTCAGGTCCTCACGTTTTCCAATGCCACGCCCTCTTGCATCACATACAGAGTGAAGTCCACCCTTATTCTTTAACTTGAAAAATTACACTTTTCATTTCTAGAATTTCTATTTAGTTCATTTTAACACCAATCTGTTCTTTGTCTTAGGCACTTTTCCCCATGAGCGTGGGTTTTATGGCCCCTTGGAGATCAAGGTGTATTCTGCCTGGAGTCTTCTGTATGTGCTCTTTTATTGCCTTTTCATTGGGAGTGGTCTCACCTTCTGACCACAGGCACTGCTGGTCCTCTTCTGGGTTTCAGTGCTTTGGTCTGGAAGTCACCATGAGCAAAGTGGAAGCTGCTGCCTCCCTCCGCATGCCTCCCTGTCCTCACTCCCAGCCCAGTTCAGAAGCAGGGCTCCCTTTCAGAGAGCACAGGCCACTGTCCAGAGGCATCCTACGGGGATGACAGCCTGGCCAGCGGTCTGCACTAGTGCTGCCCTGGCAACCTTTCTAGCCTCCTGCAGCTTTCCTCAGCCTCCTTAAAAGGACCAGAACCCTCCCTAATGCTCAGAGTGGCTGAGTCACATATACATACTGCTGATGCCCTGGGACCCAAAAGCCCAGCCACCTGCCTCTTCCCAGACCAAATCCTAGTGTCTGGGTCTCTGCTATCTCCCAGTGAATGATTCCATTCTGTTCCTAGTCCATAGAGATTTGGTTTCTGCTTGACTAGGTCCTTCTATCCTCCTGTTGCTGTGTCAGAGCAGAGAATGTGAAGTCTAATCACAGTAAGTCTGATCAGAAGGACCACCTTCTCCTAACTGTGCCCCCATGGGTCAAAGCCTGTCCTCCTGGTATAGGGTCCCTCCAAACTGGCTTGGCCCCTGGAGCCCACCATTCCTCCTGGTTTCCCTCACCTGGTGCCTGGCAGACTGGTCCTGGAAACCCAGGAAAAGAAGAGCCCCTTCCTATCCTGGGTGGACTGTACTCCTCAGGGAGGCTGTGGCCACGCTCTACACCGCCACCCTCCTATGTCTCCAGAGGTTGACAGATCCTGTAGGAAGCCACGGACCTGTGAGCAACCCAGAACTGCCCATGTGTCAGTGAAAGGGAGTGTGAGAAGGGCTGGCAGGTGCCCCACATGTGGGAACTCACAGGAGGGGAGAAGAGACAGTGGCTCAGAGGAGAGACCAGAGAAGAAGGAGGAACAGCTCAAGAGCCTGACAGGCTGAGAGCTGAAGTGCCCCTCAGGGACGCGCCCGCTCTGTGTGGCTGTGACTGAGCTGATGGTGCCAGAGGGGAGACGTGAGGAAGGGAACTGCCACCGAGGGACCAAGCTGCTCTCGTGGCTAGTCGTCTGGTTTGGTTTGGACTCTCTGCTGGAAAGGCAGCCTCCCTTTGAGAGGATGGGACACGAAGGTCCCTCCTCACATACATGGACTCACACACATGGCCCCCAGAAGCCAGGGGAGGAAGCCAAGGCCCAGCCTGGAGCACACGCTGCCTCTTGGGCCTTACTGAGTCACAACAGGCAGAGCAGCAGCCTGCCATCCTGCCCAGCCTCAGAAAGCCATCCAAGTAGGGGTCATGGGGCAGGAAGAAAGGCATCATCCCATCAGAGGCCAGTTCTGGCAGCACTTGTGAGGCCACAACCCTATGGAAGAGTCCACGAAAGGAAGCCCTCCGGAGGGCAGGGTCACCTGAGCCCACAAGGCCCTAACTAACAGAATGGGCTCCAGCCTCAGCTGCCCTGGGGCTATAGTGGGCAACATGCATGCCCAGGTAGGAGGGCAGAGGCACCATGGGGCTGAGACACAGCCAGGGCAAATTCAGAGAGAGCTTTGGGCTTCTGTCCTCAGATGACAAAAGAAACGGTTCCAGGTCCTGGAGGCCAAGAGAGAACTGGTGGCTTGGAGCCAGTGTCTGTCCCGGGAACTGCACCTGCTCCTTAGTGGCTCCTGAGCACCCAGCTTCCCTTGAAGCAGTGGAGGCACCTCAGTGTCTGTCTTCTGCTTGGGGAAGGTCCTCTCTGAGAGCTACACATGTGGGTGTGCTGAGAAGCTACGGAGGGCTAGAGCAGGGCACTGTCTCAGCACCAGAGGAGCTGGGCAAGCAAGGCCTCACCTGGAAGACGGTGAGGATGGCGGCAGGAAAGGTGTCGAAGTTGGTCGTTGGAGTCTCGTCTCTGAAGTTGAACCTGAGAAAAACAGGTAGTCTTGGGAAGGGGCAACCCCATGGGAAACAAAGGGGAACTGGCACCTTGGTACCAACATACTCAGTAAAAGCCACAAAAGGCTGCTTTCTCAGCATCACCATCCCCTTTGAAGGATCTTCAGGAAAGAAAGGCAGGTGGGGGAGGCAGAGGCAGTACCATCTGCTCTGGGCTCTGCCTCCCCAGAGAAGCCTCAGGCTGTCCTCCCCGCAGCCCACTTACTGTCCCCCAAACAGCTGCATCCCCAGCAGAGCGAAGACCACAATGAACAGGAAGAGCAGGAAGAGGAGGCTGATGATGGACTTCATGGAGTTGAGCAGAGACACCACCAAGTTCCTCAGGGAGTTCCAGTACCTGTCAGGGGCCAGGCAGGGTGTTCAGGGCCCTAGCTGTGGCTAAGCCTGTCCAGAGTTGACCTCACACTCACCAGGGCTCTCTGCAGTCACACCACACTGTAGCCTTCTGAACCGAGGGCCCAGGCCTGCAAATGAGACTGAGCTTCCCTCCAGGGTTCCAGATAGACCATCAGGAACTTGGCCCAGGCCCATGGGGACAGTAGAGACACTGCCTGCCTCGCTAGACTCAGGTCATCCTCCCTAACCTGAACCCAGGTCCCTGTCCTTGGCAGATAAAGCAACCACCCATTAGCGCCCGTGCCACATTTCGTCCTTCATTGGCTCCAACCTGCAATGAATGCCCAGTCAATCACCCAGAGCCACCAGCAGCACCATGTGAGATGCAAAATACTTGCCCTCAGCCCACACTGGAAGAAGAAGCTGCAGCAAGCAGGTCTTCCTCACGGGCTCGGTTGAGTGCCTCCTCCTCTGAGGACCAGGACACAGGGCACAGTGCATGGGGGGGCACTCCTCAAGGGCCCCCTCCATCCCACCCTCCTGCCTGACCCCTCCAGAGAACAGGCTCCACCTGGGTCTGCTGAGGGCCGTATTGCTGAGTGGGCTCCACCTACCACCCCAGTCCTCCGGCAGCCTCTTCCCAGGAGCCCACCGCCACCTTCCCTCCAGGGACCCAGGATCACCCCAGCATCCCAGGGAGAAGCTCCTTTCCACATGCTGTTCCCTGTGATGCTGGATGGACAGTGGTCTTCCCCAGGCTCACCCTGCCACTGGGCATCCAGGGCCCTAGAGCAGTCCTCCTCCCCAGCACCCATGTGGGAGGCCCAGGCGCCTTCTGTGGACTCTGATGATGTGTGAGGGCAGGGCAGGAGTGCTGGGAGCGCACTCTCCACCAGGATGCACGGGGGCCAGCCTGCCTGGAGACAAGGCCACCTGCCTCCTGTAGGGAAACAGAGTCCCAGAGGCTGAGGCAAAGGCACACCCTCTGGTCACTCCCCAGAGCCCTTCTCACTGGCACATGGTCACAGGAGAGCAACCGTGGTGGAGAACTCACTGCAGGAAACTCTCAGCGTGTGTCAGTGACCTAACTGGACTGAACTCTGACCCAAGCCTCTTCCTCCTTCACACCTCCGTTATCTTCAGATGCTCTTGGGTTTGACTCTTAAACATCTGAAAAAGACCAGCAGAGGTCTAGCCTGTCTGCGGAGGTGACCTACAAGCCCCCGTCCTGCATTTCTCAGTGCTGAGACTCTGGTCTCCAGCCTCAGTTACCAGGGCTACCACTCAGAGCCTGACCTCAGGATGAACTGGGCCTACCGTCTGGCCACAGTGACAGAGGCTGAGGCCATTGTGGAGAAGGTCTTTCTCCCTCTCCCCACTACAACTCTGCAGCAAGCAGAAGGGCCTACACCCAGTTCTTTCACCAACTGCATCACACCACCTCCTGGGCCTTGGTCTCCTGGTGAGCAAAATGGAGCAACTCACTTCCAGAGTCAGGGGACTCAGGTGAACCAGGACTGGAAATAGTGTCTTGTTACCATCATTGTAACCAAGGCTTGGGGTCAGGCAGGAGGGTGGAGAAAGCAGGCTAGGAAGCAGGAGGCTTTTGGGCTGTAGGCTGGCTCAGGGGCTGCAGAGTGAGTGGGCAGGCATGGAACAGGGAGACAACTTGCATCTGAGAACACCTGTTTCCTTTACTGAAACAAGTCACCTCTGAAGGCTGGGGAGATGGGCTGGTGGTTTTGAGAGATGGCATGAGATTGTAGGGGCACACAGCAAGGACCAGAAGAGAGCTGCTGTCAGGCCTTGCACGCTGGCAACCTGGTGCCTGCTGTTTCATATCCAGCTTTTGGCATTCCAGCCATAAGCCACAGAAAGAGCCTCCACACACCATGGATTCCCAGGCACAAGTGTTCCATCAGCCAACCTCACACACTGCCTCCACCCTGCGTCTCCCCCACCCAGAAGCACACAATGACATACTTTGTGACTTTGAAGATCCGCAGCAAGCGGAGTGCCCTCAGCACGCTGATCCCAAAGGAGGTTCCTGGTTTGATGGCAGCCCAGACCACTTCAAAGATGCTCCCCACAATGACCTGCAAGAGGCAAGGCATCAGCTCTGGAGCACTTGTCCACATCAGTACACACACACACACACAGGGCACACCAAGAAACATGCAAGTGTTCTGCGCATGTGCATCTGCACAGCTGTCCCTGTTAAGCACCCACCCTGCCTCCCACCTGCATCTCAAGTCAGACAAGGCAGCACAGACACACGGGTCACAGGACCTCTATCTTCTCTCCAACCCCATCTCAGATACCAGGAGGGCACAGGACATGGAGCAAGATCAGGCCTGCTGGTGTCCTGACAGACTGAAGCCACTTGTCTAGTGCCTCACCTGTGCTTTATCACAGTCACATGACACTGCATCTTCTTAAACACCTCTGGGGCCAGGAAAGGATCCTGGCAAACTCCTACAACTCCCCCTCCCTGGTTCTGCCTCCACTCCAAGATATCTAGATGCATAAACTGCAAGCTAGACCTTTTATTCTCCCAATGACCTGGAGCCACCATGAACAGACTGTGGCAAGCCTGCCCCTTTGTTTTGCTGTTGGATTACCTCAGGCACCATTTTTTGTGTGGGCTGAGACTTGTGCACAGGGCACATGCCCCTTCCCCACTTCAGTTGCTTTTCATATGGGCAGGGAAGGCCAGTCTGGTCAGTGCTGAAGCAAGGGACTCAGAAAGGACAGCCCAGTGAGGGTGCAGCCCAGCAGCCCTTCACTGCCTTGCCCTGGACAGGACACACAAGGCCACAATGAATCCTCTCCCAGGCCACCACACCTCCCGGCACATACTCAGGGCTCACAGTTGGCATGAGTACCTGTGTCCTCTTTATGTGTATCAGTCTTATTTCCTTTCATTTACAATTCTGCATTTGGTGTAGAAAACTCAAAATGTGCACTGACAAATTACATTTTATTACCCTTGCCTCATATATTTTCCAAGGTTCCAGTCATTTCTGC
This sequence comes from Sciurus carolinensis, assembly GCF_902686445.1. Lineage (NCBI taxonomy): Eukaryota > Metazoa > Chordata > Mammalia > Rodentia > Sciuridae > Sciurus > Sciurus carolinensis. Next base: position 109,651 of record NC_062226.1, read on the forward strand.
CTATTCCATACCAACTGCAAATTTGACCAGCTTAATATCACACATTCTCAGCAAGTCACTGACAGAATGAAGAATGCACCAGAACAGAGCCCTGTGGTATATCACTAGAGACTCCTCACAGGTGAACTCTGGTCTGTTAACCCACACATCTGAGCATGGCTGGTGAAAACAAAAATGCAGTCATCTGCGGCACATCCTCCAGGGCCTCCACAAATGCATCCTGCAAAGAACAACGCCATGCTGCCGACATCCAGCATCTGTAGCACCTGTGCTGAGCCTGTCTGATGGAGGGGCAAGCGTGCCAAATCTATTCTTGGCAACCACACACAGGACCACCACCACCAATTCTTCTCTGAACTAGCAAACGACCCAGCTGGTTGCCACAGATCAAAGACAACTTTTCTAAACCTACTTTCTTCTCATTGTTGGTTTTCCACTAACTCTTAAAATTTGTCCCCACAGGTTCATGTGGTAGGTGGCCTCCAGTACAATCACCTTCCCCTGGGTTGGTTAGACATAAGGACTTGCTCCTAGCAAACAGCATGCCACAAAAAACAATGGAACATCACCTCCAAGGTCAGGTTCAAGGCACTGTGGACCCAACCTGGGTGCTCCCAGTTCTTTCTTGGGTCACCAGATGCTGTGTTGCAAGGATATTTCAATCACCTATTGAGGGGCCTAGGTGACCAGGAGCAGAGGCCTGCCAGCAACCTGATGAGTGAGCCTGGAGACTGGTCAACCACCACTAACCTGTACTGGAAAGTGAACTTTCCGCCCCAAGCCTGGGGTGACTGAGCCTCCTTAGAGACGTGGAGCCAGGGTCATCCAGTCAGGTCACACCCTGGTTCCTAACTCACACGTACACTGAGATAAGAGATGTTGGTTGTTTTAAGCCAGTAAACATTGGAATAATTGGTTCCCAAGCAGGAAAAATCAACGCAGACGAGAAACAAACATAGGGTGTTGATATGATAAACAGTAAAATGTAGGAGTGATTTTGCAGCATGGTGTTGGGGAAGGCTTAAAGAGCCCTGAAACACACTCTGTGGAGTGACAGACAACCAGGAAGCTGTGTGTCAGGGTCTGTGGGAAGTGGGGAGACTCCTACGGGAAACCGAAGGCAGAGCACTGGAACAAAGTAAAGCCAGTGTGCTGCCCACGGTCCGGCAAAAAGCAGAAGCTGTGCTTGATGAACTGGAGAACTGCTCTGCCGCACATCTCCCAGCCAAGTGCAGGAGTCGCCCGGCATCTTTTTGCTGCTTGCGTCAGACATGAGCAGGGAGCAACATCAGGAAAGTGTCACTCAACAAAAACAAGCCAGGACTTGCCGGTTCAGAAAGCACTCAGTCTCTGCAGACACCAAGGGCTGCCAACACGGAGGAACGCTCGGTCTAACTGTGCACTTATTCAGATGGAAAAGACACCAGAGGTGGTGCTAGGGACCAGTGTTCAGCCACCCCTCAGCCTGGCAGAGGCGGAGGGTGCGCCCAGCTTGGGATATGGTGCAATAAGCCCTCTGGAACACTGGAGGGTGCACCTTCTGTCGGCTCCGCAGGAGCACAGGCAGGGAAGGGCGAGGCTCTGAGAACTGTGGCTATCTGCGGGGTCGTTCACTTTATGCTCTGAATAAAGCCCTTGCTGCTCTGCCACTGCAACTTATTTAAAAGGATATTTCTTTCTCTTCCCCTCTCTCTCTCTCTCTCTCTCTCTCTCTCTCTCTCTCTCTCTCTCTCTCTCTCCCTGCCCCCTAATCTCAGGGGAAGCAGGATAAACTTTCTTCCCCATTCTAGGCAGAGTTATCTGTCCTTGAGCATACACCCAACACAAGAACGAAGTAACAGACTTGGAGATGGCACCTGAAGATCTAAGAAATGACTATCTCCTAAATTAACAAGTGAATTACAACTCTAGACAGGAACACCTGCGGTGAAGTCTGAATCATCTCTTTTAAAACCTCCTGTTCCCCTTGATGGGCAGAATCACAGCCTCTGAGACAGGAGTCCCTGTGCTTCTCCTTTGCTAGCAAAACAATAAAAGTTGCTTTTCCTTTTTCTCAAAACTATGTCCTCATTATTGGATTGGCATCAGGAACAAGGACCAAGCTTTCAGTAACAGGTACTGTTTTGTCTAATAGAGCAAACCTCAAGAAGGTTCACAATATCTCCATAGAAGTAACTTGAATACCCAATCCATCCTTAAAAGAGAGCAGAGACGTCACCAGCCTGAATTGAAAGGGACCAAGACAGTATGAAATAAAAATAGGTCTTCAGATTCCCAAGATCCTACTGGTCATAAGATAGGAATCCAGGGTCATAGAAAAAGAGAGGCAGACTGAGTCTCAAGGAGAACCACCCATAAGGTGTTGGAATGCAAGAAGTATCATGAACCTTTGAAATGCCATACAAATATCTGTGAGGATCCAGCCCCCATCCTTAGCTCCACCCCTGCCTTGGATCATGCCCTGGCCCACGCCCTGCATGCAAAAAGTACCATGAGGCCAACACACACACACACACACACACACACACACAGGGAAAACCAGGGCCAGACTCTGCCTCTGCCTTGGCTCCACCTTTAGTCCACCTTCTACACCTGCCCCTCTATAAACACTGACACCCCACACCTGGGTGCTACTGTCTCTCCCTCTGGAAATAGCCTGTATTCTTCCTTGAATGTTTGTCTGCTTTCCCAAGTCAATCTGCCTGTGTCTCTGAAGAGGCTGAAATTCTTTCCCAGCAAATACACCAACGCCTCCACTCATCCTGAATTGAGAGCTTTCTCAGGGAACTCCTCTAGAGATAGGAGGAACAGGCTGAGAGAACTGTCGAGATGAAGTATGCACTATCTTTCAAGAAAAAGGAAGGGAGGCCCAGAGGGCATCCCAGGCCAAGGGCTAAGCAGGACTCCCAATCTTTGCCAACTGGATTTCAGAGCTGCTATGGTCCAGTGGTTCCCTTCTGCTTCCCAATGGCCCCTTTTTGAATAGCAATGTTGACAGCAGCTATTCCAAGCCTGGTCCACCAACGGACACTGGGTTTGGAGGTAGATAAATGGTGTCTTGTTTCTCAGTCCAAGAGATTGCAAGGAGCTCCAAGAGTTGTGCTTGGAGAATCAGAACCAGGGTCCCTCACCACCCCAGGCTTAACCCAGATGAGGACAGCCTGCGCTCCAAGTTGATGTGAGGGGATGAGATTCTCCGGAACAGAGAGGGGCAAATGTGCTTTACGCTGGGGCCACAGGGCTGCCTAAGGGCAGCCTCGGAGATGCCCCCATGCGCCTCACTCTCTGGGGTTCACGCCCCTCAGGTGTGGGCTGAGTGACTCACCCCTAGAAAAAAGAACTCAACAAAATTGAAAGAACACCTCTTCAGACTGGGCAGCTTCCCTCACAGGTCCCCTGTTCTCTCAGACTACAGGCTGCTATTCTGTGAGGACACGCAGGCAGCCTAGGGAGAGGCCACCTGACCCAGAACCAAGCAGGCCTGGAGCAAGCTCTCCAGAGCCCACAGCCTTGGGATGACTGCATCCCTGGCCTTCAACTAGGCTAAAACCTCAGGAGGGACCCTGGGTCAGAGATATCCAGGCAGCCACGCCTGGATTCCTGACCCACAGTGTGAGAGGTAAGAGATTTTAGCGGTTGAGTTGTTAAGCTCTAGGATCATCTGTTAGCTATGTGCAGACTGCCCCTTGCCTGGAGTCCAGGCATGTGGGTCAGAAGGCAGAAGCACATCTGCAAAGCCAGCACAGTTTGACAGCCCCTCAGTTCCAGGGCCTCTGCCCCACTGGCTCCTGCCTGTCTTTGTGACCAGGGAGACAAAGGGTCAGAGTCCTTCAGTCCTCTCGCCACCCCTCAGAACCACAGGTGCCACATCCCAGAGGGCCCCGAGCAGCCTGGCACAGTGTGAGCCACTATCAGCCGAGCAGTCCTGGCCAGGCATGTCCTGCCTCAAGTCCTTCATCTGCAAAGTGGGGGCCATGGGCACAGTGACTGCCTGTTGCAAGTGCAAAGGGAGAACAGTACAAGTCCAAGCTGAACTGAATGTCCAGCCGAGTTCTCCTTCACCCTGTCACTACAAACCAGAGAGCTCTAGGTCCTTCTGCAGGGCTTCAGTTCGACTTGCCACTCAGTCTCTGGGCAGGTACTGACAGGGCCAGGCCCAGGCTCTGGGCTCAGCACCAGATGTGTCCTGAATGATCTGTAAGGCCAGGTGAAGTGACACTTGTGTGACCCCTGCCTCTGGACTCATGGTGAGCCACAGAACATTCTTCCCTAAGGCTTCCCTGACCTGCAAGGTTGCGAAGGGACCAGACCATCCCCAACCCCACCCCAAGGAGAGCAAGACCACACTATGGCCTATCATCTCTCCCCCAGTGGCAAAAATGCATGTGCCCAGGCCTGCCCAGGGGTGAGCCACAGGACAGTGGGGTCAGGAGCTCAGCTCAAGCTCTACAGGGGAGAGTGAGCCTGTGGTAGTTTCCAGGTCCCAGCGAAGCGGATGCTACAGAGCCGATGGTAGGAGGTAGAGGAGGGAAGGGCCACGTGCCACAGAGGGAGGGGCTGCAGCAGCATCCTGACCACCAGTCACGCCAGGGCAGCCTCCCTATGCTGATTCCCTGCACCTGCCAATCTCTAGGCAGCCTCAGGACCTACACAGGATCACAGATCTCGGCCCACACTGGGTACACATGGGGAAGGGGGTTGTGCACACTCAGGTGAGAACACACTCAGACCCAAGTAGGCATCTTTAATGAGGCACCTCCCTTACCCCAAAGTCGAAGCAGTTGAAGGAGGATCGGAAGTAGCTTCTGGGCCCCAGGCCATACATCTTCAGGGACATCTCTGTGAGGAAGAGACCCAGGAAAACAAACTCTGCAAAGTCTAAGAGAAGTTGGAGAAGAGGGGGGTTAGCACAAGGCTCCTCCCACCCTGCCTCCAGCCCAGACTGGAGGACACCACACCTCGGTCCTTTCCAGGGCCAAGACTGACAGGCCTGGTTTGCATCCTGTGCTCTGAAGTCTCATCCAGAACAGGGATAATGGGTTGACAGGGACACAAGAGATGCTGTTCCAGTCTAGATAATGAGGGCCCAGTGCTTATGGGACACAGTGCCAGGATCCACAGTCACAGGAAACACCTTCGGGAGGGCCCACAGATGTGCACTCTGGCCAGGCTTGCTCCGCTGGCTCCTCACTCGACCCCAGGCAGAACCCCTCAGCCTTATCGGAGTTTCCCTGTCTTTCCACAAGAGCTTCTTTCCACAGCCCTCCTCAGGACCCCAAGGCACGACATTTGATTTTGACTTCGTTCACCTGTCTGCCCCACACCCAGAGAGCTCCTCCACCACCAGAGCATCCCTGGCCTGTCCAGCACACACTCCCAGGGGTCACTGGCTCTGCCAAGGGCTTTGGTGACGCTGCCCCTGGCTCTGCCAATGAGGGGGGTCATGGTGGAGGGGCTCGACCCAGAAGTCCCAGAGGTAGGCCTGCTGACCTCCAGGGCCTCAGGGTGAAAGGGAGGCCACATTGAGGCTAGAGAGCCCACAAATGCCACTGACCTAGCCCAGACAGGAGCGAAGTCAGAGCAAGAGAAGGGAGTGACTCCAGAGGCAGTCCCAGGCCTCCAACACTACCGCCCTACCAGCCTGCCCTTCCCAGGCCAGAGTCAGTGGTATCCATTTCCTGGCTCCTGGGGACCTGCTGCCTGAGCAGGCCAGGAGTGGGGAGTGGGCATCACTGAGGCCCTCAGAACAAAACCACTCTCTTTGATCTTTCTCCCAAAGAGGTGCACTGGGATAGAAGACCAAAGGTACTATGGTCTCTGGTCAAGGCAGCAGTTCCAACCCAGAGCATGGTCACGGAGGACAAGGGCCATGAGAAGGAAGGGAGGCCAAACCTGAGAGCCGGTCACTGGGCAAGTGCCAGTTTAGTCTGGGTCTCACTGGGACATGGGCCTTAAAGCAGACACAGCTCCTGACAAACAGATAATGGAGGATGGGTAGCACATGACCCATTCCTGTGCACCCTTAAGTCTGCCTTCCCCACAGTTCCCAGGGGCTACAGAGTAACAGCCCAAACACTTCTGTCAGGAGTGAGTTCACAGCAACCCAGATGCAGATAAGCAGAGATGTGCTTACAGGCCCACCTAAGCACTGTGTAACAGAGAGGAGGGAACCCTCTTCTAGAGCCTAAGCACCACCCCCAGCAAGCCTGGCCCTGAAACCAGCCAGATCACCAGGCACTCTAAGTATGGGATGATAGCAAAAGGCCAAGAAGCCTACCAGGGAAAGCCGGAACCCATACTGAGCACAGATGCCACGAACCCTTAGGCAGGACCTTCTTGGGGCAGGAGGACCATCCCCAGCAAGCCTGATGCTGCCTCAGACAGATGCCTGGGCCTGGTTGTTCCAGTCAGCAGGTACGAGGAGCAACAGGAAAGCTGCACCCCTCACAGTCTAGTTCAGAACATCCCAGCAGACAGGAAACAGGCAAGCAGCCTGCACAGTCCTATTGCTCCTGGTCACAAAGCCCCAAAGCTCCTCCACACTGTCACTAAGGCCCTTGCCTGTGCCATCATGTTCCCAGGCAGCACCCTGGGAGAGAAGAGAGGTAGGACTGTGACCACTCCCATGGGGACTACCAGCAAGGCTGCTTAGGCCCTCAGCTTGCTCCCTGGAAGACCAAAGTGAGAGAACTTTGCAAGAAACAGGTGAAAAAATTGCCAAAGGTGATACCTTCAGAGAAAGGGACTGAAAATCCCTGGCATCCTGTTGAGATGTCCTGAGCTCGTACACTCAGTCTCCCTCTACAGCCACAAAGGGGATCATGCATTCCTGCCAGTCTTTCACCCAGCTATGGTGCTAAAAGAGTTAGTGCAGGAGATGGCACCCACCCTGCTCTCTCCGAGTCCACAAGCTACAGGGCAAGCAGAGGAAGACAATAAAAGTGTCCTGTGCACGAGAGGCCAGCGTGCTATGGAAGCAGAGGGGAGGGCGGTAAAGCCTCATGGGTGCTCACAGGATGGTGAGGTCCATAGCTCCCTTTCACTGTCCAAGCCTCAGTTCTCATGGTACCTCAGGGTAGGTCCTTGGTGGATGGGCAGCCCAGGTGCACAGAGTTCACTGACTGCAGGGTGGCAGGCCTCAGGCCCCAGGGAAGGTGGTTGGTGCAAGACGGCAGCACCCCCTCCACCTCTAGCAGCCTGCCTCCCCTATGGGATCAGTCCAGCCTGCAAGGACAGAGCCCCAGGCACTCAGCAGAAAGGCTCAGACTCAGCAAATGCCCAACTCTCTCTCCCACCATTTTCCCATGAGGCCAATGGGTCCAGGAATTCCAGGAGAACACAGCAGATTTTTGGCCAGTTTGCCTGTGGCCTGGCCCAAGGCTGGAATACTTCCAGCCCCAAACTTCCACCATCACACATGTAAGCAGGTCATGCAGGTTCCTACTCACACAGGTACCCCACCTGCCCAGGCAGCGGATACCCCGAAGGCAGGGAGTGACCATGACAGCAGCTGGGTACCACCAGGCCTGGCCAGCTGAGTGAGGAGGAAACAGAACCCTTGGTCCCCACCCAACTCCAAGGTTAGGGAACCTGAGCCTGAAGACCCAGGAAGATCCTGAACTCATTTCCAAGCAAAGACCCAAAGAGGCCAAGCTACCAACCCCAGGATCCAAGAACTGGGGACCAGAGCAGGCTGCTGCATGGCACTACTGCTCCCCACAAACCTGCCTTGGGAGTCTGAGCAGGCTGTCTTCTGATGCCCCTCAGCTCATCATCTTCCTGCTGCCTCTTTGCCCTTCCCCTGAGAGGCAAGTAACAGATTCCTTTTTTATTTTTATTTTTTTCCCCAGAACTAGAGAGTGAACCCAGAGTCTCCCAATTCTAGGCAAGTCCTCCACCACTGACCTGCACACAGGTTTGGAAGCTGAAGCCCAGACTGCATGAGTGTGCATGCGTACAAGCACAACCTTCTCAAGTGACCGTGGACCTCTCTACTGCACAGTTGTCAGCACCTACAGTTCATGAGAACCCTTCAGGGGCTGAGTGGGCCAGACAGGTCAGACAGCTGGGCCAGGACTGGGGGCCAGGATGCTTTCAGGGTTTAGCAAAAGCTCTCCTGAGTGCCTCAGGCAGCTTCCAAAGAGTGTGAGGTCTTCATGGGAGCTCAAAGCAGCTCCTGCCCTGACTCACTGCAGACACCAAGCAGGGTGAGTGCAGCTGACCCTGGATGACAGGGAAGCAAAAGCACTGACCACAGGATGGAGACATCAGTGGACTCTTCGACACTTCACAAGGTAAGACAGTTGTCCTTCTGGGGCCCACAGAGCCCTGGAGTATGCAGACCCGCTTCAGAGCAGTCCTGGTCCTGGACAGGCACAGGAAGCCCCGACCACTTGTTACCTTCCTCTCTGCCTTCCCTGAACTGTAGCCAGGGTCAAGACAAGCATGACATGGATCCCTGTGAGTGTCCTAGGCTCACAGACACACAATAGCAGGTCAGCTCTGGTCATGGGCAGTCACGACGCCCATATATCCAACTCACTGTACAGGAGAACAGAAGTATCCAGAAGGGCCTTAGCAGAGAGCGAGCAGTCAGGACTCTGCTTCCTTGGGAATCCAGGCCAGGAGTGGCACAGAGTGAAGCTCCTGGCCTAAGGGTCTGAAACCATTTAGAGGGAGGACTCCGGTGTGTTTGGCCTGGCTTGTCCCCGGCCATCCCACACACTTCCTTCCCTGGGCAACCAGAACCCCCCAACTCATCGCACTACTGATACAGGGCATCTAGCACATCAGTTGGGCTGCCTAGAACCCACCTGCAGGCACGGAGGGGAGCCCTCAGGCCTGGGACACCACCCAGGCTCCAGCAGAGGCCCTGGGGGACTGACCAGGTCTGTGCAGCAGACAGGAGTTGTGCCAGGATGTTCCAAGGCAGAAGAGTCATGGACCAGGATTTCCAGGCTGCAGAGCAGATTGGTTTGGGAAGTGCCCTGAGAGTAGGAAGGGCGGGCTGGGTACGTACACAGAGCTGTGGTGAGCCGCTGCGGTTGGTTGTAATGCACCATGGCCACACAGAGTGTGTTCAGAGCCACCACACACAGCACCACCCAGTAGAAGCTCTGCGCCTTCACCATGCGCCGGATGAAGAACCGGAACATCTTCTCCTTCCTCCGGAAATATGATGAACTCTCTGTCTTCCCGCTCTTAAGGCTGGCACGGGCAAAAGGGGACCCTGCAGGACAAAAGGCTTATTGAGAGATCAGGGACCAGCAGCCCCAGGACACTGCCCATCCTCAGACATGCCCTTGAGGACACCCTGCTCCAGCCCCTGGTCACAAGCAATTATGCCACTAATCCCTGCCACCCCCCTGTGGGGACTCCATGGTGCCTATGCTCACTGGCTACCAATGGGAAAGTTGGATTGAACTGGACTGGATGGTCACTGTCTCTGGTCCCAGCACCCTGGCCACCTTCCAGAAGGTAGCCCTGATGCCCTGGGCACTCTCCATGGGTACTCCAAGCTTTTTCCAAGAGAGAGAAATCTGACAGTCAGACCCTCCCCAAGTCCCACCCCTCCAGTATACCCTAGGCACCCTGCAGCAGCTGGTCCCCTCCTCACTGACTCAGGGGTCAGCAACCACTGGCTGCCCATTTCTTAAGCAGCTCTCCTGGAACACAGCCAAGGACAAGCATCTGTTCGCGGGAGATGGCTGCTGTGCTGTTCATAAAGTCCAAAATACCCGCTGTCGGGGGGTGCCGACCCTGCTCTGTCCCGACTCCCGCTCCTCTCCTCGGCTCACACCCAGGCACCTCTGCTGCCTTGGTCTTAGCAGTTCCCAAGTGTGAAACGCTACCCTCCATGGCTTCCTCACAAGGTGGCTTCAATGTCACCTTTACAGATCATCTTTCTCTGGACACTCCATCTGAAATAGGGTCCTCCCTGCCCACACCCTGCAGGGACTGCCACTCGTGGCCACCTGTCCCCCTTTGCTTAAGGGCCTATCCTATTTCAGCTCCCTGGACGACAGCCATGTTGTCGTTGCATCACTGAGCCCCCTGCATGCACACACAAGCCCATGCACACACACTGGAAGACGGCCAGAGAGGGCACATAACTCATGCAAACCCTGCACACATGGGCCAGGGAGAGCAGCAGGACGGCCCTGGGGGAGTCTCCGTCCCACAGCCATGCGGGAGGCCTCACAGGCGGAGCCCTTCACAACTGCCTGACAGCCACCTCACTGTCACATGACCTACACGAGGTTCCCATCTGGATGTGGGTGTTCCCAGAAGTCACATGTGAGACAAAGCAAGAAGTTTAGAGGGGAAGCGGCTGGGTCACCAGAGTCTTAACACAATCAGCGGATTAATCCCCTGAGGGTTTAACTGAGTGGAATGGAAGGCAGGTAGGGTGTGGCTGGAGGAGGTGGGTCCCGGGGGGCATGCCTTTGTCCTATATATTTTGTATCTGGTCAGTGAAGTCTCTCTGTGCTTCCTTATCATCAGGTGAGCCACCTCTCTCCACCACACTCTTCCACCATCTTGTTATGCCCCACCTTGAGCCCAGAGGAATGGAGCCTGCTGTATATGAGACCTCTGAAACTGTGAGCCCCAAGATAAACTTTTCCTTTCTAAAATCATTCTTGTTAGGTCTTTTAGTCACAGTAGCAAAAGAGCTGACTAAAACATGACCACAGAGCATGTCAACAGCTACTGCACTTGCACAAAACCACACCTCCACGCTGCCTGCACACCCTCAACACACACTCAAGGGGCACCAGGGGAGCTGGAGCCCAGGAACCTCTACTGCAAGCTGACAAGGACTCTTGCTTCTCGGGTCAGCCACACTCTGGGGCAAAGCACAGCAGCATCAAGGCCAGAGCGCACCAGCCTCAGCTCCACAGGAGCCTGGGAACCTCAGCGAGGAAGCAGTGGCCCGGACAATGCTCCCTGAGTACTCCCCAGGACCTACTCTTTGGGGTAGGGGCACAGTGCCTGCAGACAGCAACTCTCAGCAAGCAGACACTGTATGTTCAGGTCTGTTCTGGGCAGCAGCTCCAGTCCAGTTCTTGGATGAAAGTAGGGCATCTACAGTAAAGGCAGAAATGTGTCCTTCAAACAGTAGTCTCAGTGGGAAGAGCACGAGATGAAAACCGCTCTCAGCTCTCTGCACCTTCCAGATCTACCACAATCAGCGCATAGTCTCTATGATGAAAAAGCTCACTTCAAGAAAAACAGACCCGAAATCTTCAAGCAAGGAGAAAGTCAAGAATTAAAGCAACCCAAGAAAGTTAAGTACCAATGAGAATAAGATATGACTGATAGAAATATCTGGATTCCTTTATGTGGTGCACTAAGAGTTCACCAGTTCATACACAGTCCCTGTGTCCCTGGTCAGTACTATTTGCTCAACAAACATGCACAGATCATTTGTTCCAGGGTCCTGAATGAAGCATAAAAAACAGATTGACCGGAGATCCAAGATGGCGGACTAGAGGGAAGTTGCATTCCTTGTCGCTCTGTAACTCCGGTTTCAAGCAGAGGATATCTGTTTCTTGGTGAGGCAGTTTGTGCCGCTTATCAATTCCCTGGTGTTTACCCCATTTGTCTGCTGTGATGATCTGCAGTCTGACAGCATATCGACGCCTTTTTTGAGTGCTGATTGCTCACTGTCAGGCGCCTATCATCCACCATTTGCCTGCCTCTGGCTGGTCCATCGCCTGCCTTACACCTATCCATCAACCAACGCATGAGGTTCACCTCCCGATCGTCCAACAACAGTCAGCAAACTGATCGCTGACTGCCAGTGGAGCACCAGCTGCCTGCTACAGTACCTGCAGGTTTGATTACACGTTGCTGCTGCCACCCAGGTCCAATAGGACCCCTGGCCGGACTGACTGAGCCCCGTCTCCAGGATCCCTCAGTCCGACCGATCACTCCCTGACTCTGGGGGCCTCACATCGACTGCTCCCTGCTGCCAGGACACCCAGACCAACTGACTGCACCCTATCACCGGGACCCCAGACCGATTGATTGCACCCGGCCTCCAGGATCCCACAACTACACCAAACACACCCGACCTCCAGGACCCCTGCCTAACCAACCGCATCCCGCCTCCAGGACCTCCAGCTGACCACGCCCACACCCCGAGCTGCAGCTCCCCATTTGCCGACACATTTCGAAGTCAGAGCGGCCATCTTGGATAATCCTGGAAGCCATAGCTCCCATCTTTAGGTGGGGCAAATCCCATCCTGAGATGCCTGCTGGAGGCTTGAAGTTCATTGTCAGGTACCTCTCATGCATCAAGCTACTGAACACTAGGAGGTTTCATTACTATATGACTGTTATACTGTAGATTTTCTTTTTTCTCCTTCTTGAAAAAATGTAAATTTTTATTTCTTTACTTTTCTTGCTCTCTTTTCCTTTTGTTTACCTGTTCCCTCAGAGTCTCTTTCTCCCGTTTTTGCATGATAACATCCAATTTCTTTGATTACACTCTCACCCTTTCTATTATCTAGAACTTCTGTATATTCTTTTCTTATCCCATTAACAGCCACATTCTACATCCCTCTGCATCCTCTTTGTCCTCCATTAGAAACTGCAGACCTTATTGCAAATCTGTTTGTTTTATTGAAGATAATATTTTAACTCATTCTGCTTATTATGACAATTTTGTTATTGTCCTCATTGGGGCTATTTGGTCTAGGATTGCATAGTGTCTGACTTGAGCACTGCTAATATTGATCTCCCCTTAAAGAAAGGGTTTTGGAAACCTACAGGACCACTATAAGCCAATAGGGGGAAATCTGCAATACCCCAGATCTGCAGTGCTAGAGGGGAAGATACATGAACAACATGAAAAAACAAGGGAAGAAAATGATCCAAACAAATCTAGATTCTATATTAATAGAATCCAATGACAGTATGTTAGAAGAAATGTCAGAAAAGGACTTCAGATTATACATGATTAAGATGATTCGCAAAGCAAAGGATGATAAGAGAGCAAATGCAGGCAATGAATGATAATACCAATAAGCTGAAAGAGCACCTGCAGAAAGCAAAAGATCATTTCAACAAAGAGACAGAGATTCTCAAAAAAAAAAAACAAAAAACAAAAAACAAAACGGAAATCCTTGGAATGAAGGAAACAATAAACCAAATAAAAAACTCAAAGGAAAGCATCACCAAAAGACTAGACCACTTGGAAGACAGAACCTCAGACAATGAAGACAAAATATTGAATCTTGAAAATAAAGTCGCCCAAACAGAGAAGATGGTAAGAAATCATGAACAGAACCTCCAAGAACTATGGGACATCATGAAAAGACCAAATTTAAGAATTACTGGGATTGAGGAAGGCACAGAGATACAAACCAAAGGAATGAACAACCTATTCAATGAAATAATATCAGAAAATTTCCCAAGCCTGAAGAATGAAATGGAAAATCAAATACAAGAGGCTTACAGAACACCAAATGCACAAAATCACAACAGATCCACACCAAGGCACATTATAATGAAAATGCCTAACATTCAAAATAAAGATAGGATTTTGAAGGCCACGAGAGAAAAGCATCAGATTACACATACGGGGAGACCAATACGGACAGCAGCCGACTTCTCAACCCAGATTCTAAAAGCTAGAAGGGCCTGGAACAACATATTTCAACCTCTGAAAGAACATGGTTGCCAACCAAGAATCCTATACCCAGCAAAACTAAACTTCAGATTTGAAGATGAAATAAAATCCTTCCATGATAAACAAAAGTTAAAAGAATTTACAAATAGAAAGCCTGCACTATAGAATGTTCTCAACAAAATATTCCATGAGGAGGAAATGAAAAACAACAATGGAGGTCAGCAAAGGGAGGAACTACCTTAGAGAAAAAACACTCAAAGGAGAAACCAAGTCAACTTAAAAACCAAAAATAAGCAAATGACTGGGAATACAAATCATATCTCAATAATAACCCTGAATGTTAATGGCCTAAACTCATCAATCGAAAGACATAGACTGGCAGAATGAATTAAAAAGAAAGACCCAACAATATGCTGCCTGCAAGGGACTCATCTCATAGAAAAAGACATCCACAGATTAAAGGTGAAAGGATGGGAAAAAACCTACCACGCACATGGACTCAGTAAAAAAGCGGGGGTTTCCATCCTTATATCAGATAAAGTGGACTTCAAGCCAAAGTTAGTCAGAAGGGATAAAGAAGGACACTTCACACTGCTTAAGGGAACCATAAATCAGGAAGACATAATGATAGAAAATATTCATGCCCCAAACAATGGTGCATCCCTGTACATCAAACAAATCCTTCTCAATTTCAGGAATCACATAGACCACAACACAATAATTCTGGGTGACTTTAACGCACCGCTGTCACCACTAGATAGATCTTCCAAACAAAAACCGAACAAAGAAACCATAGAACTCAATAACTCAATCAATAACCTAGACTTAATAGACTTATATAGAATATTCCATCCATCAACAAGCGGATACACTTTTTTCTCAGCAGCACATGGAAACTTCTCGAAAATAGACCATATGTTATGCCACAAAGCAGCCCTTAGGAAATGCAAAAAAATAGAGATACTGCCTTGTGTTCTATCAGATCATAATGGACTGAGAGTAGAAATCAATGACAAAATAAAAAACAGAAATTACTCCAACACCTGGAGACTAAATAATGTGCTATTGAATAAAACATGGATAACAGAAAACTTCAGGGAGGAGATAAAAAAATTCTTAGAGGTCAGTGAGAACAATGATACAACATATCAAAATCTCTGGACACTATGAAAGCGGTACTAAGAGGAAAATTCATTGCATAGAGCTCATTCAAGAAAAGAATGAAAAGTCAACAACTAAATGACCTAACGTTACAGCTCAAAACCCTAGAAAAAGAATAACAGAATAACAGCAAAAGTAGTAGAAGACAGGAAATAATTAAAATCAGAGCTGAAATCAATGAAATTGAAACAAAAGAAACAATTCAAAAAATTGACAAAACAAAAAGCTGGTTCTTTGAGAAAGTAAACAAAATAGACAAACCCTTAGCCACACTAACAAAAAGAAGGAGAGAGAAAACTCAAATTACTAAAATTCGTGATGAAAAAGGAAATATCACGACAGACACCACTGAGATACAGAACATAATGAGAAGCTACTTCCAAAATCTGTATTCCAACAAAATAGAAACTACCAAAGACATTGACAAATTTATAGAGACATATGCTCCTCCCAAACTGAACCAGGAGGACATACACAATTTAAACAGATCAATATCAAGCAATGAAATAGAAGAAGCCATTAAAAACCTACCATCCAAGAAAAGCCCAGGACCAGACGGATTCTCAGTGAAATTCTACAAGACCTTCAAAGAAGAACTCATTCCAATACTTCTCAAAGTATTACAGGAAATAGAAAAGGAGGGTACCCTACCGAACTCATTCTATGAAGCTAATATCACCCTCACACCCAAACCAGGAAAAGACACATCAAGGAAAGAAAATTTTAGACCAATATCCTTGATGAATATAGATGCAAAGATCCTTAACCAAATATTGGCAAACCATATCCAAAAACATATTAAGAAAATTGTGCACCATGATAAGTGGGGTTCATTCCTGGAATGCAAGGATGGTTAAACATTCGTAAATCAAAAAATGTAATCCATCATGTCAATAGACTTAAGGATAAGAATCATATGGTTATTTCCATTGATGCAGAAAAAGCATTTTACAAAATACAACACCCCTTCATGCTCAAAACACTAGAAAAATAGGGATAGTAGAAACATACCTGAACATTGTAAAGGCTATTTATGCTAAGCCCATGGCCAACATCATTCTTAATGGAGAAAAACTGAAAGCATTCCCTTTAAAAATGGGAACAAGACAGGGATGTCCTCTTTCTCCACTTCTATTCAACATTGTCCTCGAAACTCTGACCAGAGCAATTAGGCAGACTAAAGAAATTAAAGGGATACGAATAAGAAAAGAGGAACTTAAGCTGTCACTATTTGCAGATGACATGATTCTATATTTAGAGGATCCAAAAACCTCCTCCAGAAAACTTCTAGACCTCATCAATGAATTCAGCAAAATAGCAGGCTATAAAATAAACACGCATAGATTTAAAGCATTTTTATACACAAGTGACGAAACAGCTGAAAGGGAAATGAGGAAAACAATTCCATTTGCAATAGCCTCAAAATAAATCTAACCAAAGAGGTAAAAGATCTCTACAATGAAAACTACAAAATATTGAAGAAAGAAATTGAGGAAGACCTTAGAAGATGGAAAGATCTCCCATGTTCTTGGATAGGCAGAATTAATAGTGTCAAAATGGCCATACTACCAAAAGTGCTATACGGATTCAATGCAATTCCAATTAAAATCCCAATGATGTACCTTACAGAAATAGAGCAAGCAATCATGAAATTCATCTGGAAGAATAAGAAACCCAGAATAGCTAAAGCAATCCTTAGCAGGAAGAATGAAGCAGCGGGTATCACAATACCAGAACTTCAACTATACTACAAAACAATAGTAACAAAAATGGCATGGTATTGGCACCAAAATAGACAGGTAGATCAATGGTACAGAATAGAGGACACGGACATAAACCCAAATAAATACAATTTTCTAATACTAGACAAAGGTGCCAAAAATATGCAATGGAGAAAAGATAGCCTCTTCAACAAATGGTGCTGGGAAAACTGGAAATCCATATGCAACAGAATGAAACTAAACCCCTATCTCTCACCCTGCACAAAACTCAACTCACAATGGATCAAGGACCTCGAAATCAGACCAGAGACCTTGCATCTTATAGAAGAAAAAGTAGGTCCAAATCTTCACCTCGTTGGCTTAGGATCAGACTTCCTTAACAGGACTCCCATAGCACAAGAAATAAAAGCAAGAATCAACAACTGGCATAGATTCAAACTAAATAGCTTTCTCTCAGCAAAGGAAACTCTCAGCAATGCGAAGAGAGAGCCTACAGAGTGGGAGAATATCTTTGCCACTCATACTTCAGATAGAGCACTAATTTCCAGAATATATAAAGAACTCAAAAAACTCTACACCAAGAATACAAATAACCCAATCAACAAATGGGCTAAGGATATGAACAGACGCTTCACAGAAGATGATCTACAAGCAATCAACAAACATATGAAAAAATGTTCACCATCTTTAGTAATAAGAGAAATGCAAATCAAAACTACACTAAGATTCCATCTCACCCCAATTAGAATGGCGATTATCAAGAATACAAGCAACAATAGGTATTGGAGAGGATGTGGGGAAAAAGGTACACTCATACATTGCTGGTGGGGTTGCAAATTAGTGCAGCCATTCTGGAAAGCAGTGCGGAGATTTCTTAGAAAACTTGGAATGGACCCACCATTTGACCCAGCTATCCCACTCCTCGGCCTATACCCAAAGGACTTAAAATCAGCATACTACAGAGATACAGCCACATCAATGTTCCATAGTTGCTCAATTCACAATAGCCAGACTGTGGAACCAACCTAGATGCCCTTCAATTGATGAATGGATAAAGAAACTGTGGTATATATATACAATGGAATATTACTCAGCTATAAAGAATAATAAAATTATGGCACTTGTAGGCAAATGGATGAAATTGGAGAATATCATGGTAAGTGAGATAAGCCAATCTCAAAAATCCAAAAGGCGAATGATCTCACTGATAAGCGGATGACACATAATGGGGGGTGGGAGGGGGGCAAGAATGGAGGAAGGAGGGACTGTATAGAGGGAAAAGAGGGGTGGGAGGAGTGGGGGGGAAGGAAAAAATAACAGAATGAATCAAACACCATTACCGTATGTAGATGTATGATTACACAAATGGAATGCTGTTACTCCATGTACAAACAGAAACAACATGTATCCCATCTGTTTACAATAAAATTAAATTAAAAAAAAAAAAAGAAAATGAACCAATGAATTGACCTTCACTAAAACAAATCTTCTACTCTATAAGTCATAGTGAAGAAAACAGAAGTATAGAAAATGAAAGAGAAAAAGAAAGGTACCAGGCAAATGCAAGCTAAAAACAAAAACCACAACAAACAAAACAAATGACCACAACAAAAAGCAGATGGTGACATTTAATGCCAGGCAAGGTGGACTGTTCTGGGGAGGAACTAAACAGAAAGCACTGGGTGAAGAAAGGCAGGTAACCGTGCATCAGTTCACACACTCGTAAGGATCTAACGGGTAGTGATGGCTCAATTCGCCCTCTTAAATGTACCAATTTACATTCCCAGCAGCCATGCACAAGAAGTGTATATGGGAACTTGTCCTGGGGGCTGACTACATGGGTACATTCAGTTTGTGAAAACTCAGTGAGCTGTATGTTTATGTATATTTATGTCTTGAGCACTTTTCTGTATGTTGTACATTAATATTTTTTAACTCAATAAAAATACAATTAAAATAAAAAATAAAAAGAAATGCAGGTAACCTATGAAGGCGGAATGGCGCCAGGCTGCATCAGGAAACCACCTGCTGGCCAAGTCACCCAGCAAAAGCCAGGAACACGGGGACTTTGTGAAAAGCCACGTGGTGAACACTCGCAACACCTGTCGGGACCTCCGGACCTCACGGACAGAAACCAGATGTCTGGGAGCCGGGAAAGCCTGACAGAGCTCAGCCCCACAGCTCTCGGGGGCAAGATACTCCGCGTTAATGGAACCTTCAAAATCCGGAGCTTACAGGTGTGCAGACCAACGGGCCACATTTTCCTATCTGATAGGATCAGAATAGAAAGAGGATCAAGATGTCAAACCCACTGATCAGTTAAGAAGCACACCCTTAGATGACCAGAGAAGTACAGGGGCCAGAAGGAGAGCAGCACAGCAGCTGTACACAGAGGGGACAGAGGAGAGCCTCACGCTCAAGTTAGAAAATCCAACAAAGCAAACCAAGGTGGAAAGAGAGATCTAAGATGAAAGCGAAAACAATGAAGTTGAGAACAAAGAAGCTGACTGCCGAGGACGCCCATCGACACCCACCACTGCCCGGGACGCCCATCGACACCCACCACTGCCCGGGACGCCCATCGACACCCACCACTGCCCGGGACGCCCATCGCCATCACCACTGCCGAGGACGCCCATCGCCATCACCACTGCCCCGGACGCCCATCGCCATCACCACTGCCCCGGACGCCCATCGACATCCACCTCCGCTCCGGCCTTGAGAAGCCAGGCGCTCCTCCCCATGGCCAGCAGGGGCCTGTGTGGTCTCCTCGCTCCCTCTGCTCTGGGGCACCCTCGCTCCGGAGACCCCTGGGTCTTTCTGCTTGAAGGCTGAACCCCAGTTGCCTTGCAGAACCTGCTGCCCACCACCCCCCACGGCTCCACCCGACCTGCTGCCCACCTGCCCTGCACATGACCACAGGGCTCCAGCAGGGCCCCAGGAAGGACAGGTGGCAGGACCTTGAGGCAGCACCTTCCATGGGGAGAAGAAAGCAGGGCAGGCAGGGCGAGGCGTCCACGAGCAGCAGGCTCCCTCGGAGAGCTCAGTGCGGAGGCCAGAGGACTGGTTGGGCTGGCAAGGTGACCAGGGCACCCAGGACCAGGGGCAGAGGCAGCAGGGAACTGGGCCTGGGACAGCGCAGACCCACCATACGGAAGTGTGTGTGCCTGTGTGTGCCCTCGGAGGGAGTGTGTGTGTGTGTGTGTGTGTGTGTGCTCCAAGGAGTGTGTGTGTGTGCTCCAAGGGAGAGTGTGTGTGTGTGTGTGTGTGTGTGCGCGCTCCAAGGAAGTATGTGTGTGTGTGTGTGTGTGTGCGCGCGCTCCAAGGAGTGTGTGTGTGTGCTCCAAGGGAGAGTGTGTGTGTGTGTGTGTGTGTGTGTGTGCTCCAAGGAGTGTGTGTGTGTGCTCCAAGGGAGAGTGTGTGTGTGTGTGTGTGTGTGTGCTCCAAGGAGTGTGTGTGTGTGCTCCAAGGGAGTGTGTGTGTGTGTGTGTGTGTGTGCGCGCTCCAAGGAGTGTGTGTGTGTGCTCCAAGGGAGAGTGTGTGTGTGTGTGTGTGTGCGCGCGCTCCAAGGAAGTATGTGTGTGTGTGTGTGTGTGTGTGCTCCAAGGAGTGTGTGTGTGTGCTCCAAGGGAGAGTGTGTGTGTGTGTGTGTGTGTGTGTGCGCTCCAAGGAAGTATGTGTGTGTGTGTGTGTGTGTGTGCGCGCTCCAAGGAGTGTGTGTGTGTGCTCCAAGGGAGAGTGTGTGTGTGTGTGTGTGTGTGTGTGCGCGCTCCAAGGAAGTATGTGTGTGTGTGTGTGTGTGTGCGCGCTCCAAGGAGTGTGTGTGTGTGCTCCAAGGGAGAGTGTGTGTGTGTGTGTGTGTGTGTGCGCGCTCCAAGGAAGTATGTGTGTGTGTGTGTGTGTGTGTGCGCGCTCCAAGGAGTGTGTGTGTGTGCTCCAAGGGAGAGTGTGTGTGTGTGTGTGTGTGTGTGTGCTCCAAGGAGTGTGTGTGTGTGCTCCAAGGGAGAGTGTGTGTGTGTGTGTGTGTGCTCCAAGGAGTGTGTGTGTGTGCTCCAAGGGAGAGTGTGTGTGTGTGTGTGTGTGTGTGCGCGCTCCAAGGAAGTATGTGTGTGTGTGTGTGTGTGTGTGCGCGCTCCAAGGAGTGTGTGTGTGTGCTCCAAGGGAGAGTGTGTGTGTGTGTGTGTGTGTGTGTGTGCTCCAAGGAGTGTGTGTGTGTGCTCCAAGGGAGAGTGTGTGTGTGTGTGTGTGCGCGCGCGCTCCAAGGAAGTATGTGTGTGTGTGTGTGTGTGTGTGTGTGCTCCAAGGAGTGTGTGTGTGTGCTCCAAGGGAGAGTGTGTGTGTGTGTGTGTGTGCGCGCGCTCCAAGGAAGTATGTGTGTGTGTGTGTGTGTGTGTGTGCTCCAAGGAGTGTGTGTGTGTGCTCCAAGGGAGAGTGTGTGTGTGTGTGTGTGTGTGCGCGCGCTCCAAGGAAGTATGTGTGTGTGTGTGTGTGTGTGCTCCAAGGAGTGTGTGTGTGCTCCAAGGGAGAGTGTGTGTGTGTGCGTGTGTGCGCGCTCCAAGTGTGTGTGTGTGTGTGTGTGTGTGTGTGCTCCAAGGAGTGTGTGTGTGTGCTCCAAGGGAGAGTGTGTGTGTGTGTGTGTGTGTGCGTGCTCCAAGGAAGTATGTGTGTGTGTGTGTGTGTGCTCCAAGGAGTGTGTGTGTGTGCTCCAAGGGAGAGTGTGTGTGTGTGTGCGCGCACGCGCTCCAAGGAAGTATGTGTGTGTGTGTGTGTGTGTGTGCTCCAAGAAAGTATGTGTGTGTGTGTGTGTGTGTTTGTGTGTGTCCTCTGAGGGAGAGTGTGTGTATGTGTATGTGTGTGTGTGTGTGTGTGTGTATGTGTCCTCTGAGGGAGAGTGTGTGTATGTGTATGTGTGTGTGTGTGTGTGTGTATGTGTCCTCTGAGGGAGTGTGTTCTTCCAAGGGAAAGTATGTGTGTTTGTGTGTGTGTCCTCTGAGGAAGTGTGTGTGTGTGTGTATGTGTCCTCTGAGGGAGAGTGTGTGCGCGTGTGCCTGTGTGTGTCCTCTGTGTGTGTGTGTGTGTGTGCCTGTGTGTCCTCTATGTGTGTCCTCTGTGTGCCTGTGTCCTAGGTGTGCCTGTGTGTGTCCTCTGTGTGTGTGTGTGTGTGCCTATGTGTCCTGTGTGTGTGTGCCTGGGTGTGTCCTGTGTGTCCTCTGTGTGTGCCTGTGTGTATCCTGTGTGTCCTCTGTGTGCCTGTGTGTGTACCTGTGTGTCCTCTGTGTGTGTGCCTGGGTGTGTCCTGTGTGTCCTCTTTGTGTGCCTGTGTGTATCCTGTGTGTCCTCTGTGTGCCTGTGTGTGTCCTCTGTGTGTGTGTGTGTGCCTGTGTGTCCTCTGTGTGTGCGCCTGGGTGTGTCCTGTGTGTCCTCTGTGTGTGTGCCTGTGTGTGTCCTCTGTGTGCCTGTGTGTCCTCTGTGTGTGTGCCTGTGTGTGTCCTGTGTGTGTTCTGTGTGTGTTCTGTGTGTGTGCCTGTGTGTGTCCTCTGTGTGCCTGGGTGTGTCCTGTGTGTCCTCTGTGTGTGTGCCTGGGTGTGTCCTGTGTGTCCTCTGTGTGCCTGGGTGTGTCCTGTGTGTCCTCTGTGTGTGTGCCTGGGTGTGTCCTGTGTGTCCTCTGTGTGTGTGCCTGTGTGTGTCCTCTGTGTGCCTGGGTGTGTTCTGTGTGTCTTCTGTGTGCCTGGGTGTGTCCTGTGTGTCCTCTGTGTGTGTCCTCTGTGTGCCTGGGTGTGTCCTGTGTGTCCTCTGTTTGTGTGCCTTGGTGTGTCCTGTGTGTCCTCTGTGTGTGTGCCTGGGTGTGTCCTGTGTGTCCTCTGTGTGTGTGCCTGTGTGTGTCCTCTGTGTGCCTGGGTGTGTTCTGTGTGTCTTCTGTGTGCCTGGGTGTGTCCTGTGTGTCCTCTGTGTGTGTCCTCTGTGTGCCTGGGTGTGTCCTGTGTGTCCTCTGTTTGTGTGCCTTGGTGTGTCCTGTGTGTCCTCTGTGTGTGTGCCTGGGTGTGTTCTGTGTGTCCTCTGTGTGCCTGGGTGTGTCCTCTGTGTGCCTGGGTGTGTCCTGTGTGTCCTCTGTGTGTGTGCCTGGGTGTGTCCTGTGTGTCCTCTGTGTGTGTGCCTGGGTGTGTCCTCTGGGCCTGAGTGGGTGTGCTGAGGAGAGAGCCTCCGGGGACTCGGTCCGTCCAGAGTCAGGCCTGGCAGCCCTGGGGCTCTCCGTCCTTGGCGCCGCAGAGCCAAGAGCAGCCAGCAGCCAGCAACGTGCATAAGCAGACAAGACCCCTGAGCAGGCATTTGGGCAGGTCCAGCCGCCAGCCGCTCGGAGCCAGGAGGAGCCCGGGACTCACCCAGGGCACAGAGGTCCGCGAGCCGGTCCTCCCCCTCCTCGGCGTGGATCAGGTCGTTCCGGCTCTTCTTGGTGGCGGCTCTCTTCAACACTGCTTTAAACCAAGGAGCAGGGATGGCATGAGCTGCCGTCTCAGGCAACCCCTTGGAACTGGGGTGTCCCTTCCACTGAGCTGGGCGTTACCCTTTCCTGAGCTTCTGTCTCAGCTGGAGCTGAGGATGATTCCTGGCACCTGTGGGCCCCTCTCAATCCTTGGGCAGGAGGGACCAGGAATTCTGAGGTTGGGTCTGCTTTCCTTTCCCTCCAAAATGAGGTCAACAGGAGGCCTGGTGACCGGGGAGACAGAAACAACCACCTGGGATGAGGCTACAGCTGCCAAGGGGCCAGTGCGAACCTGCTAGAGCCGTAGGTGTGCGCAGTCTTGGCAACTGTGCCATGACCACAGCATGCTTGCCTTCACCCCCACTCTGGCCCCAGGAGTCTTTCCATGGGAAAGACTGCACCCTAAGTTCTTGGACCTGCAGATATAAAGCTTCTGGAAAGCAGCACTGTCCACCACCTTGCACAGCACTGCCGTGCGTGCATCAGGAAGCCCAGGCTCAGACCCCAGGCCCAGGGCTGTGACCGTGCCAGGTGCCTGGCAGAGCAGAGTGTGTCTATGGGAACAGCAGGTGTGCGCCCGCACCACTGCCCTCCCAGCCCCAGAGCCCCCGCTATGTGTGGAGTGCCGGCCAATCACCTACCATCCAAAGGGGACTTCTCCTCTGCATTCTTGTCCTCCTCTGCCAGCATGACTTCCTCTGTGAAAGGACACAGCCTGCAGTCAGAGCCTTCCAGCCCGTCCCCAAGACACCCTGGACAAGGGCACAGCCCTTTCTGGAAGTCACCCAAGTTCCTCCTCTGCTCCACTCCTACTCTTTCGGCAGACAGCAAAACTATGTCTAGGTCCCTTCTTCTAAGACCCAGACAAGGCTCCATGCAGCGAGGACAGCTGCCTCACCCGTCCCACGTCCCCACCTACACTCACCCTCCTCAGGAGCACTGCCCACCTGTGAGTTCATCCCTGGGGACACATCTGTGGACCCTCAAGTGGCAGGACGTGCCCACAGCAGTGAGAGCACAGGCCAGGCCGGGGGACCTGGAAAGTCCGGGTTTTCAGAGCCCACAGCCAGGGCTTGGAGGGAGCCGAGGTCAAGGGCAGGGCACTCAGGTCTAATGTGGGCATGCCACAACCCCCACGAAAAGCCCACTGTGCTCAGTGCCAGTCGGCTGCCTGGTGCCGAGCCTGGTGAGCTGGGGAGAAAGGCCTCCTTAAGACAAAGCCCTCCCAGCAACCTCAGCTTTCCTGCCATGAGCTCTACCCCACCAGCAGGGAGCAGAGCAGACTTGGGGACAGAGAAAGAAAGAGGGCAGGCCAGGGGTACTGCACCAGGTCCCAGAGATTCTCACCAGCCTTGAAGATCCACTCCAGGTACCCGTTGAGCTCCCGCTCAATCTGCTGCTGCCGGCGGAGCTTCAGGAAGGCACGGCGGTTCTCCACCCGCTCTCGCTCCTTGGCAAACTCCCTGCACCACGCACCGGCCAGGGAGGCAAACAGCAGTCAGCACAAAGACCCCATGGCTCCCAGGTGCATAGACCCAGAGACAAAGGGATAGAATAGGAGGTGCAGGCCACAGGCTCCCTCCAGCCCACGAGAGGGTTGCGTTCCCACCTGCTGGGAACCCACGCTCTCTGGTCAACCTTCCCCCATGCGGTGTCTACAGCAGAGGCCCAGGCTCTCCACAGTCCTGGTCACTGCCAGCCTTCTCCCCAACACACCCTGGCTCCATCCCCAGGAATCCCCCACAGCACACAAGTGCCATGCA
Organism: Sciurus carolinensis; assembly: GCF_902686445.1. NCBI lineage: Eukaryota > Metazoa > Chordata > Mammalia > Rodentia > Sciuridae > Sciurus > Sciurus carolinensis. The sequence goes on from NC_062226.1 coordinate 134,413, forward strand.
GTCCACACCACTGAGCCTGTAGCTGCTGAACTCTGCCTGGAAGACCCTCCTCCCTTCACCTGGCTCACTCCTAGGCCCTCTCTGGGTCTCAGCTGAGATGCCACTTCCTCACATGCCTTCTCTAAGCCCCAGGCCTCCGTGCTTCCCCACTAGACTAGATTAGGAGCTCTAAACTAGAAGCCCCTGTGGGCTCAGCTGGTCTTTGTGGCGAAGCATGGAAAAACACGGCAATAACAATCATGTCCCTTGTAGGAGAGGTCTGAAGCTGAGCACCGTCCAGCACTGGAGCACGCGGGCTGTGCCCCGGTGCCGCCCGCCCTGCGTCTGTTCTTTCCAGGCCACCATGCAGCTCCCTCAGCCTGGGCCTGAGCAGGAGGCTTCAGGGCAGGCAGAAGGCAGACACAGAGGGGTCTGTTATGATTTGGATATGAAGTATCCCCCAAAACTGATGTTTTGAGGGCTGGGCCCCCCAACACAGCACAGTTCAGAGGTGGGGTTTGGGGAAGTGGTCAGATCATGGGGGCTCTGACCTGGTCAGTGGGCTAATTACTCAAAGGCAGGTGGGACCTAATTGGAGGAGTGGGCCTCTGGGGGTGTGCCCTTGGGGATGATCTTGTCCCTGGCTCCTCACTCTCTGGCCCCTCCACTCCCAGAGGCCGTGAGCTGAGCAGCTGCCTCTACCTCGCCTGTCCACCACACCCTTCTGCCTCACTCAGGTCCAAAGCAGAGGAGTCAGTCGACATGGACTGAAACCTCTGAAACCCTGAGCCAAAATAAACCTTTTTTCCTTTAGGTCTTTTTATGTTAGGTTTTTTGGTCACAGTAATATAAAGTCAACTAACACCGTGTCTGAGGGTGGGCAGAGGCGGCCCTGAACCTGAGCAGGGTCCTCAGAGGGGGCAAAATGGAGACACAAAGGGGGTCCGATGATCAGGTGGGGCAGAGGCAGGCCAGGCCTGGCACACTCTGCGTCCTTTCAGCACAGCGTCCTCGTTGTCATGCAAGAATAGGAACCTCAAAACCCGGCCGCAGAGCAGGGCAAGAAGGCCTGTGCACCCTCGAGCCCAGGCCGCCCATATCCCACTCCCAGTGAGGGGCCAGGAAGCACCTCTCAGGAGGGACTCCCAGCTCTGCAGCCTTGATCCCGCTGTAGGTGCTCAGCACAAAAGGCCAGTTGGTGGTGGGGGCCAGGGAAAGGCTGGAGTGGACATTTGAGACTCTCGTCTCCCTTGTGGTAACAGAGGGGCTCTGTGGCCATGGAGACTGCCCAGAAACCCCAGCGCAGACCACACCCCTGTAGGGGCAGCAGAAGCCCCTCTCTACAGCAGAGGCACAGCAGAGTGTAAGGATGTAAAGGAGGGAAGGAGGCAAGAAGATGGCCAATGGACAGGTCAAGATGTGGCACACAGCAAAGGCCCCAGCGCAGGACACCAGGAGCACCCTGCGTCACGTGTGCCCACGTCTGACTCCATTCCAGTTCCCCCATTCTGAGAACACAGGGAATCCGCATGAGTCCCACAGGGCTCTTACCCTGAGAGCACACCCAGCACAAGGTTGAGCATGAAGAAGGAGCCGATGATGATGAGGGGGATGAAGTAGAGCCAGTTCCATGTGTTGCCAGCTGCATCATTTGTCTGGAAGCAAGAAGGAAGAGATGAGGATGGACAGACAGACAGCCCGGGCCACAGAAGTGAGCAGGACCCTTGCAGCCCTCCTCAGAAGCAAACACCTGGCAGGGTCCAGGCAGGGCGTCCAGGCAGGGTCAGAGGTCAAGTGCGACTCACGATCAGACCTGCCTTTGCCCTGTAGAGCTTCCCCCAGCCTGAGGCTCCCCGAAGACCAATCACTGCCCACCAATGCTGAAAAGTCCAGAAGTAGGCCCAGGAGCCAAAGGCTGCTCCAGATGCCCCAAGGGCTGCATCCTGGCCTCTGTCTGGTGGAACACCTCCCTAGTAGGACACCCTCAGCCTCCCTGAGCAGCCCCAATGACATCTGTTCCTAGCAGAGCCCCAGTCTCCAAGGTCCACATCCAGACATCCATCTGCAGCAGCCCCACAACCCAGGGGCCATGTGAGCCTCCATGCTGTATTCTCCAGAGACCCAAGGGAGAGACCCAAGGGACAGTTCTCACCATATGCCCAACACGGTCAACACCCAGATGTGATATGCACAGCTGAAGGCAAAGAAAGGCCATCTCCCCCCGAGCCTTCTTTTTATAGCACAGCCCACAAAAGGGTGAGCTCTCCTGAATCCAATTTAATTCCACAGCTGTTGTTTTGTTTCTGGGTCCCAGCAGACTTGGCTAAGAGGAGTGGAAAACCTCTTTCTCCATGTGAGCCTAGTACAAGAGGCAAACCAACAGGGAGATGGGTGGTGAGGGTGGGCACTACCTGGGCCTCCCTTTAGAGAGAGTCCACAAGTCAGGGACCAGGGCACCTAGCAGGATAGAGGCAGGAGGACAACCTGAACATGCCCTACAGCTGGGGTTGATCTCCAGGAACCACCATCAGGATGGGGCATCTGGCAGCATTTGCAGACTCTACCCCTGGAGAGTCCTGAGTCCCTTGGACTAACTGCAGCTTGCAGCTTCAGACCCCTGAATACTGACTTCCAAATGGTTCCAAAACCCCTGGATCCCAACCCATGACCAACATTCAGAATCCCAGCTCTCACTGCAGTTCATGTTCCTGGACCCACAGGCAGCTCAGATCCACGGACTGGAAGGCCACCAAAGCCACCAACTTCCCTGAAGGCCACAGTTGCTGTCCTTGAAAGAGGAGAGACACTGCTGCAAACGCAGCCCCATCACCTTGAATATATCAGACACATACAATCTAATGCATGTCTATATGCCTGTATATCTAGGTGTACACACACACACACAAACACACACCACAACACAGCCTGAAACACGTGGAGCTACAGCATTCAAGTCAGTCATGGTGGCACGCACCTGAGTCCCAGTTACTCCTGCTGAGGCAGGAGGATCACAAGTTCCAGGTCAGCCTGGGCAACTTAGTGAGACCCTGTCTTTAAATAAAATAAAAGGGTTGAGGATGTAGCTCAGTGGTAGAGCACCCCTGAGTTCAATCCCTAGTTCAAAAAAAAAAAATCTAACATTCATATTATCAGAATGACAGGCAGCAGCAGAAGAAAGAGGACAAAGCTAAAAAAATCCTTCAAGAAGCCACGCAAACTCCACATAGCATAGAAGTGATCCGCAAGACACATGACTCAAACTTCGCGCAAACTCCACATAGCATAGAAGTGATCCGCAAGACACATGACTCAAACTTCTGAGAACTAAAAACAAAGAAAAAATCTTGAAAGCAGCAAGGTTTTCTCTTCATAGGTTTGTGTGTGCACATTCATACAGATACACATGCACACCTAGACCCATAGACATTCAGGTCCACGTTACACTGAGGTATGCATCTGATGCCTGTGTGTCAGATGGGGTATTCTTCTTGATGTTCACTGATCTTCTCCCATATCCCTCCATGCCTTACTTCTAGGGGAAAATGATTCAAAAGATTTCTCATCAGAAGCCAGGGAGGCCAGGGAGGTGAAAGAAAGAAAAGAGCTGTTGATCCAGATACCTGCACCCTTGAAAACAGAGCTGGGGAATCAAGACATTCAGAAGAAAAACCAGGAAGAGTAAAGGAGTCAGTCACCAGCAGAGCTCCCCTCGAAGAATGGCTAATGAAACTTTAAAAAAGGAATCACTGACCACTAGGAAGGAAGGACAGAATCATGGACATGTAGATTTTCTTTTTTCCTTCTGAGTTTTCTAAATCCTGTTTGACAATTCAAAGCGAGACTCACAGCGCTGTCTCATGTGGTTCTAAATGTACAGAGAGGACACGTGTAAGGCGATCATGTTACAAAAGGTAAAGAGAGGCAGAGAAGGCAAGGTCTATTCTCTTCCCTTGAGCTGGTGAGGATGGCACCAGCAGACACAACACAGCCAGCAACCACCCAGAACAGAAGGGTGCCGTGCGCGGGAACGTTAAGATGGGATTCCAGAAGAATAAACTAGAAGTCAGCTAACCCACAGGAAGACAGGGAAAGAGCAGTAAACAAAAACTACTACAGGCGCACACAGATAAAAAGACAAAGATCAGATGGTGGATCTAACTACAATTCACTTTACGTTGTCTAGAAAAAATTTACTTCAAATGTAAACGTAGGCAGGTTGGAAGCAAAGTATGAACCACATCCCCAGCCCTCTTCTATATTTTATTTAGAGACAGGTTCTCACTGAGTTCCTAAGCGCCTCGCCAAGTTGCTGAGGCTGGCTTCGAACTCACGATCCTCCTGCCTCAGCCTCCCAAACCGCTGGGATTACAGGCGTGCACCACTGCACCTGGTGGGAAACGGTATTTCATATAAATATTCATTGAAAAAAAAGTGGAGTGGCTATATTAATATCAGATAAAGTTGACTTCAGAGCAAAATCTACCAGAAATACAGCACAATGTACATAATAAAAAGAGTCAATTCATCACAAAGACAATAATTCTAAACGTACGTGCAGCCAACAAATGTGCTGCAACATAAGACAACCAAAAACTGATAGAACTAAAAGGAGAAATAGACAAAGTCACAAAGTTGGAGACCTCTTCACTTTTTCTCAAAAATTCAAAGAAGAACTAGACAGAAAATCAACAAGGACACAGAAAAACTCAACAACCCTACCACCCAACAGAATTCAGTTGACATTTATACACAGCACACAACAGCAACAGAATACACTTCCTTTTCAAGTACAAATACCAACACAGACCATAATCTGAACCATATACCAAAACTCAACAAATTTAAAAGAATTAAAATTCTTACAATTCAGTGTATCCTCCACTACAATAGAATCAAACAAGAAATAACAGAGGGAGAAGAAGTAACTCTCAAACACAAGGAAGACAATTCAAAGGAGAGGCCTCAAGAAAGCTTAAAAATACACTGAACTGAATGAAAATAAGAATACAATGTATCAAATTTGTACACAGCTAAAGCAAGGCCAAGAGGAAAATTATATTACATGTCTGTGTTACAAAGTAAGGAAAATCTCAGATTAATGATCTAAGCGTCCAACTCAAGAAACTTTAAAAAAAAAGAAAAGCAACATAAACCAGACTCAAGTAGAAGGAAATAAATAAGAGCAAAACAAGCAGAATTAGAAAGAGAAATAACAGAGAAAATCAGTGAGAATGTGAAGTGGTTCTTTGAGGAAAATCAGCTAAACTGACAAACTTCTAGCAATACAAAGAAAAAAAGAAAAAAACATGCGTTACCTTAATCAGTAATGAAGCAGATCCAGCAAACATCAAAAGGACAGTAAGAGAACACTATCAACAACTTTACATACATCTATCTGACAATGTGGATGAAAGGGATCAATTTCTGAAGACCACAACTTATTCACTATAAAATAATAGTCCTATCATTGTGAAGGAAAGTGAAATAATAACTTAAAAATTTCCCCCCAAAAGGATAGGCACAGATCAATGGAATTGAATTAATGATCTAGAACTAAATCCTGACTTACACAATCAGGTGCTTTTAATAAGCTGCTGGGACAATTCAATGGGGAAAAAAATAGCCTTCTCAACCAATGGGGTTGGGACTAGTAGGACTCCACAGGCAAGAGCATGAAGCTGGGCCCTACCTCACACCAGGGGGACATCGACTCACCATGGACCACGAAGCCAGATGCAAGAGCAGAAACTAGGAAACCCCCACAGAAAACAAAGTTACGGCTCTACATTAGATTATATAGCCTGACATATATCGAGGATATATAACCTTGATTAGGCAACAAATAGATTCTTAGATATAACACTAAAAACACAACTGGTGAAAAGAAAAATAGAAAAATTAAACTTCATCAAAACAAAATATTTTGCACTCCAAGTGATACCATCAAGAAACAAACAAAAAAAGACAACATCAAAATAGGAGAAAATATTTTAAAATACTTCATTTGAAAGGAGACTAATATCCAGAATATAAAATGAAAACTTACAGGTAAACAATAAAAAGGCAATAAACCAATTTAAGGGAGCTAAGGATAGGCATAGACATTTCTCCAAAGAAGGTATGCAAAGAAGGTATAAAAGATGCTGAACATCATAAACCAAAACTAGATACCACTGCACACCCCTTAGGATTGGAATTAGAAAGACAATAACAGGCACTGGTGAGATGCAGAGAAACAGGAACACCTTTGCATTACTGGTCAGATGTAAAGTGGTACAGCAATTGTGGGAAGATTTGGTGGTTCCTCAAACACTAAATGTGAAACTATCATATAATCCAGCAATTCTACTCTTAAGCACATACCCAAGAGAAACAAAAATACATCCTATGCAAAAATCTGTATGTGAATATTCACAGCAGCATTATTCATAATTTTAAAAGAGGATACAATCCATAAGTCCATCAATGATAGGATATAAAAAATATATGGTCTATCCACACAATGTACTCATACTGGACAATAATGATATAAAGTGAGTGTGAAAACACAAATGGCTACCTATTTTCAGATTCCACAAGTAAGAAATGTCTGGAAAAGATGAACATACAGAGACATAAAAGTCAGTGATTGCCAGGGCCTAGGGAATGGAGGAATGAGGACTGATTGCTAGTGATATAGAGTTTCTTTTTTGATTGATAAAAATGTTTTTAAATTAGATAATAGTGATGATTACATATATTTTTGAACATACACAACCTCTGAAATACACAATTTAAAATGGTGAATTTCTGGTATGCAAATTATACTCTAACAAAAGCATTATTAACAAAAAACAAACAAACAAAAAAAAACTGCGCCAGGCACAGTGGCTCACTCCTGTGATCCCAGCAGCTCGGAAGGCTGAAGCAGGAAGATCACAAGTTCAAAGCCAGCCTCAGCAACTTAGTGAGGTACTAAGCAACTCAGTGAGATCCTGTCTCTAAATAAAATTCTAAACAGGGCTTGGGATGTGGCTCAGTGGTCAAGTGCCCCTGAGTTCAATCCCCACTATCCAAATAAACAAACAAACTACAGCAGGGTGTAGCTCAATGGTAGATCACTTCATGCAAGGGCCTGGGTTGGATCTCAACAGAGCATAAAAACAAAAAAATAAATTCCAAAACAAAATCTCTAGGCCCAGAAAGTTCACTGTAGAATTCTAGTAGACATTTTAAAAAGGACACCATTTTTACAGACTCTTCCAGAAAATGAGGAGTAAATACTTTCCAATTCATTTTATGAAGCTTATATTAACTTGATACCAAAATCAAACAGAGAGTACCAAAAAGAAGAGGAGGAGGAGGAGGAAGAAATTGCAGACCAAAATTCCTCATTAATATAGATAAAAGAATTCTTAATAAAAACATAAGCAAAAAGAATATAACAATATGCAAAAAGAATTATATATCATGTAAAAACCATGTAATGTAAATACCATGTAATGTAAAATTTATTCCATGAATGCAAAGCTGGTCCATATTCAAAAACCAATAGAATATAATAACTTTCACCATAATACCTAAAGGAGAAAAATCACATGATCATATCAGTACAGACAAATCCTCTGACAAAATTCAGCATCCATTTATTACCAGTGACCTCGGAAAGTGAGAATGGCGGCGAGCAGCACCCAGCCCGCTCCAGCCTGCAGCTGCTAGCACCCAGCACCCAGCCCACTCCAGCCTGCAGCTACCTTGCACACAGCACCCAGCCCACTCCAGCCTGCAGCTGCTAGCACCCAGCACCCAGCCCGCTCCAGCCTGCAGCTGCTTGCACCCAGCACCCAGCCCGCTCCAGCCTGCAGCTACCTTGCACACAGCACCCAGCCCACTCCAGCCTGCAGCTGCTAGCACCCAGCACCCAGCCCGCTCCAGCCTGCAGCTACCTTGCACACAGCACCCAGCCCACTCCAGCCTGCAGCTGCTAGCACCCAGCACCCAGCCCGCTCCAGCCTGCAGCTACCTTGCACACAGCACCCAGCCCACTCCAGCCTGCAGCTGCTAGCACCCAGCACCCAGCCCGCTCCAGCCTGCAGCTGCTTGCACCCAGCACCCAGCCCGCTCCAGCCTGCAGCTGCTAGCACCCAGCACCCAGCCCGCTCCAGCCTGCAGCTACCTTGCACACAGCACCCAGCCCGCTCCAGCCTGCAGCTGCTAGCACCCAGCACCCAGCCCGCTCCAGCCTGCAGCTGCTAGCACCCAGCACCCAGCCCACTCCAGCCTGCAGCTACCTTGCACACAGCACCCAGCCCGCTCCAGCCTGCAGCTGCTAGCACCCAGCACCCAGCCCGCTCCAGCCTGCAGCTACCTTGCACACAGCACCCAGCCCACTCCAGCCTGCAGCTGCTAGCACCCAGCACCCAGCCCGCTCCAGCCTGCAGCTACCTTGCACACAGCACCCAGCCCACTCCAGCCTGCAGCTGCTTGCACCCAGCACCCAGCCCGCTCCAGCCTGCAGCTGCTCACACCCAGCACCCAGCCCACTCCAGCCTGCAGCTACCTTGCACACAGCACCCAGCCCACTCCAGCCTGCAGCTGCTAGCACCCAGCACCCAGCCCGCTCCAGCCTGCAGCTACCTTGCACACAGCACCCAGCCCACTCCAGCCTGCAGCTGCTAGCACCCAGCACCCAGCCCGCTCCAGCCTGCAGCTACCTTGCACACAGCACCCAGCCCACTCCAGCCTGCAGCTGCTAGCACCCAGCACCCAGCCCGCTCCAGCCTGCAGCTGCTTGCACCCAGCACCCAGCCCACTCCAGCCTGCAGCTGCTTGCACCCAGCACCCAGCCCGCTCCAGCCTGCAGCTGCTTGCACCCAGCACCCAGCCCGCTCCAGCCTGCAGCTACCTTGCACACAGCACCCAGCCCGCTCCAGCCTGCAGCTGCTAGCACCCAGCACCCAGCCCGCTCCAGCCTGCAGCTACCTTGCACACAGCACCCAGCCCGCTCCAGCCTGCAGCTGCTAGCACCCAGCACCCAGCCCGCTCCAGCCTGCAGCTACCTTGCACACAGCACCCAGCCCACTCCAGCCTGCAGCTGCTAGCACCCAGCACCCAGCCCGTTCCAGCCTGCAGCTGCTTGCACCCAGCACCCAGCCCGCTCCAGCCTGCAGCTGCTAGCACCCAGCACCCAGCCCGCTCCAGCCTGCAGCTACCTTGCACACAGCACCCAGCCCGCTCCAGCCTGCAGCTGCTAGCACCCAGCACCCAGCCCGCTCCAGCCTGCAGCTACCTTGCACACAGCACCCAGCCCACTCCAGCCTGCAGCTGCTAGCACCCAGCACCCAGCCCGTTCCAGCCTGCAGCTGCTTGCACCCAGCACCCAGCCCGCTCCAGCCTGCAGCTGCTAGCACCCAGCACCCAGCCCGCTCCAGCCTGCAGCTACCTTGCACACAGCACCCAGCCCGCTCCAGCCTGCAGCTGCTAGCACCCAGCACCCAGCCCGCTCTAGCCTGCAGCTGCTCACACCCAGCACCCAGCCCACTCCAGCCTGCAGCTACCTTGCACACAGCACCCAGCCCACTCCAGCCTGCAGCTGCTAGCACCCAGCACCCAGCCCACTCCAGCCTGCAGCTGCTAGCACCCAGCACCCAGCCCACTCCAGCCTGCAGCTGCTAGCACCCAGCACCCAGCCCGCTCCAGCCTGCAGCTACCTTGCACACAGCACCCAGCCCACTCCAGCCTGCAGCTGCTAGCACCCAGCACCCAGCCCACTCCAGCCTGCAGCTGCTTGCACCCAGCACCCAGCCCGCTCCAGCCTGCAGCTGCTTGCACCCAGCACCCAGCCCGCTCCAGCCTGCAGCTACCTTGCACACAGCACCCAGCCCGCTCCAGCCTGCAGCTGCTTGCACCCAGCACCCAGCCCGCTCCAGCCTGCAGCTGCTTGCACCCAGCACCCAGCCCGCTCCAGCCTGCAGCTGCTTGCACCCAGCACCCAGCCCGCTCCAGCCTGCAGCTACCTTGCACACAGCACCCAGCCCGCTCCAGCCTGCAGCTGCTAGCACCCAGCACCCAGCCCGCTCCAGCCTGCAGCTACCTTGCACACAGCACCCAGCCCACTCCAGCCTGCAGCTGCTTGCACCCAGCACCCAGCCCGCTCCAGCCTGCAGCTGCTCACACCCAGCACCCAGCCCACTCCAGCCTGCAGCTACCTTGCACACAGCACCCAGCCCACTCCAGCCTGCAGCTGCTTTGCATGTGCCGTGGAAGGCTGAGGGCTTTGCCCTGCCTGGAGCAGGACCGCACACCTCCTTTCAACAGTCGTACTCAAATAACGCTGAATATTCTAGCCCATGCAATAAACCACTTTTCTTCTTGAAAATAAAAGACATAAAATAAAAGGTGTTGATCTGCAGGTCAAGACCTATAGACAAATAGAATAGAATAGGGCCCAGAAATAAGCCCTTGAATATAAGGTCAAATGATTTCTGACAAGGGTGCTAAGGCCATTCAGTGAGGAATGGACAGTCCTTTCAATGAATGGTGTACAGAAAGTGGAAATGTACATGCAAGAGTGAAGTTGGACCCTACCTAAAACTATCCACAAAAATTAACTCAAAATGGATCAAAGACCTAAATGTAAGATCTTTAAAAAATTAAACTCTTTAAAAAATAAGCCAAAAGCTTCATGATATTGGATTTGGCAATGATTTATTACATACGATATCAAATGCATAGATAAGAAAATAAGAAAAAGAAAATTTTAAAAAATCATGAAAATTTTTAAATTTTGTAGACTTTTGAGACACTATCATCAGAACAAAAGTGCAACACACAGAACAGAATGGGGGAACATCTGCAAATCCCATAGAGAACTCCTAAGTTTAACAATAAAAATCTCTTTAACCAAACAAAACAGGTATAGGACTCATGCTGAACACTACCAAATCCTAATGAAAGAAATCAATGACAACCTAAAGAAATGGAAAGATACTCCCTGTTCAGTGACTGGAAAACCCAGCCTAATAAAGACATTAATTCTCCCAAACCAAACAAGTCTGATTTCAAGACTTCAGTACAACTACAGGAATCAAGACTGTGTGGCACTCACAGAGAAAGGGACAGACACATATACGAAACTGAAACAGACCCACACAAATAGGCCCAGATGACTTCTGCAAAGGTGCAAAGCTGTTCAAAGGAGGAAATACAGCCTTCTTAACACACAGAGCTGCAGCCACTGACACATGCCTAAACCTTGTACTCTGTACAAAATCCAACTCAAAATGGACCATAGATGTACATGTAAAATATAAAATAATGTAACTTTTAAGGGAAAAAAATGAAGAAAACATTACAGGATACAAAAGCTCAATCCACAAAAGGAAAAAGTGAGAAACTGAACTTGATCAAAAATAAAATGTCTGTTCTGTGAAACAGGATGAAAAGCAAGCTATTGATAAGGACAGAGTATCTGCAAACTCTGTATCCAAAAAGGCACCAGCACCCAGAATATATAAGGGACCCTAAAAACTCTAGTGAAAGAGTACTTCAAACAGCATATGAGCAAGACATGAAGAGTCATTTCACTAAAAAAAATGCAAGCGGCAGACAAGCAGGAAAAGATCTCAACATTAAGATCTGCAAGAAATGCAGATGAGAGCCATGATGACATATCACCAGATACCTGTCAGAACCATGAAGACAAAGCATGGGTGCCACACCAGCACTGGCAAGGACGCAGGAAGACTAGACTGTTTACACACTGTTGGAAGGGATGTGAAAGGCATAGTCCTCAGGGAAAGTTTTAGGTTCTTTTTGCTTTTTGCAGTGCTACGGCTCTTACACATCCTAGGCAGTCCACTCTCCTGCTGACCACAATCCTATCCCTGAAGGTTTAGTTTCTTATCTAAACATGCAACTACTGTGCAACACAGAAAGTTCTTGTGCATTTGTCCCAAAGAAATGAACATCTGTTGGCATAAAAACCTGTATGCAATATATAGCAATGGTGTCCATAATAACCCTAGACTGGAAACCACCCATTGTCCTTCAACAGGGGAAGAGTTAAGCAGACTAGTACATCTGTACCAAACAGTTCTGGAAGAGCTGACACGATAACTTGGGGTAACCTCCAGAGAATCTGCTTGAATAAAAATAACCAATTCCAAGAAAGTAATATGGTGTGGTTTTAGCTATGTAATGTTCTTGAAATGGCAAAACTTCAGACAGGGCAAACAGGCTAGAGGTTGTCAGAGCCGAGCAGGAGGGAGGGCAGGAGCAGGTGTGGCCATCCCGGGGTGGCAGCAGCACCTGGGCCATGGGACGCTGTTTAGACTGCTGGTCGTGATGCTGATTATCATTCTACAGGTCGTCACCACTGAGAGGAAGCAGGGAGAAGGCACCTGGGGTCCATCTGAGAGGAAGCAGGGAGAAGGCACCTGGGGTCCATCTGTGATGTCTTATAACTCACATGAATCTACAATTGTCTCAAAATTTAAAAATTGATTTTAAAAATCCCGTTCCCAGATAGACATAGTGGAGGATGCTGGTAAGCCCAGTTCCTTGGGGGCTGAGGTAGGAGGCCAGCCTGGCTGGTCAACTTAGTGAGGCCTTGTCTTAAATAAAAACAAGGACTGGGACTACAACTCAGTGGTGGAGTAGCCCTGGGTTCAATCCCCAGTACCACAAATGGGAAAAGTGGATATCCACATGCAAAAGAGTGAAGAAAGTCCACCCCGTATCTCTCCACCTGATACCTCCCTACAGTTGCCTCTGTTGCTCTGCCCCCTTGAAAGGGGGGTCTACACTGCATCCTCACTTCTTACCTCCCCCTCACTTTATCCCAGTGTCACCAAGACTGCTCTTGTCAAGTCTACCAATGACCTCATTGTGCCAGGTGCAAAGGTCAGCATTCCTCTCCTGTCTTCCTTGACCTTCAGGCAACATCTGACCCAGCGGTCACTTCTCAGAGCTCTCTCCACTCTCCAAGACACAGTGCTCTCCCACGTTGCACCTGCCCTAGGAGAAACACCAGACTCCTTTGCTGTTTCCCTCTTTCCGCTGGCCCTGAATTCAGGAATTCCCCCAGGGTTCAGTGCTCTGGCTTCTCTTCTGGTCCACCTGTACTCACTGCCCAGGTGACTTTAAACACCATCCATGTGACTGACTTTACATGTACACCCGCAGCCCTCTGTCCCTCTCACATGCCCCTCATCTTCAAATAGATGAAGCAGCTACTGGAAACTTTACACAGTAGAATGCTCCGGTTCCCCACCACCCTCTAATGAAACAAAAGTGGAGAACACCTTTTCCCTGCTTCCTCTCAGATGGACCCCAGGTGCCTTCTCCCTGCTTCCTCTCAGTGGTGACAACCTGTAGAATGATAATCAGCATCACGACCAGCAGTCTAAACAGTATCCCATGGCCCAGGTGCTCCCAATTCTCCCCTTCTGAGTGAAGGGACCTCTCTCCCCAGGAGCTCAAGCTACGTCAGCAGGGACCCTTCTCTTCCTCTCACATAGTGCACCTGATGCATGAGAAGCAGCGTCTGGTTTAACATGGATAACGTCTTCACAGTCAAGTATCTGAACACTTCTTCCCTCAGATCTGCATATTACTAGTACAATGAACACACTAAACCATAGACACAGAATCATTAGCCAACACTACCTCTTGTCATGCCTTTGAACACAGGTAATCTTTCCCATGCCACTGTTTGAAAAGTTAGATAAGTTCATGACTTTTCTAATTCCTGGGTGATAGAAAGTTCTACAATCACTTCAAGCTGAAAACAGTTTTGATTCAGTAATCAAAAATGTCCTGCCCCAGCTGGTAATCAAACTGTCTGACACACTACAGGCTGACAGCTGCTCTCCTAAGCTGGCCCGCCACACTTGGCCCCTCTCCACAGAATTGAAGGCATGGCTGCCACGTTCCCCATGCCCGGCATTGTTCCTCCTTCCTCTGCTAGCTTGCGGGTGCTGACCCTGTGCTGCCACAGCAGGGGTGGGAGAGCAGTGAGGGGCAAGCTCTTCCTGGTGTGGAACTGTCCCGAGATGACCTCATCTCTCTGGCCATCATGAGCAAGCTGCAACTCCCCCACAAAGCACTTCTGCAAGTTCTTCTGAGGCCCTGTTTGACTCCACAGGCAAACTGTCTCTCCTAGTAGACACCCCTACCCTCTGCCACCAGTTCCTCAGCAGCTCACTCTGAGCAGATTCTTTGAGACCCCATCCCTCTGTCCTGGCTGCCCACTGTCCCCTGACTACAGTCAGTGTGAGAGATACCCATCCTTACCAGTTCCATCTCCCCCAACCCCTGCCATGGCCATGCCAGAGTGTAAGTCTCAAGGGACCACAAAGCCCCTCTCACTGGTTTGGGGTGAATGGTAAGCTTTCTCTCTCTAAAGAATTCGCTCCAAAATCCTGTCCAATCTGCAAGAACTGACCTGAACACTGTTAGTGTGGAGGAGAGGGCCCAGCCAGCCCCTGCCACCTCTTCTGGTCCTGCACAATACCAGCCTCGCCGCTCACTGCCACCACTGCACTCTGGTGCCTCCGCCAAACATGCAAAGCACACCCCGCGGCACCAGCATCTGGCTTCTAGCCCTCACCAGGCCTGCTTTCCCAGGCCCTCGACCCGTCACTCTCCACGGCTCACCCCGCTTTGTTCCCACAAAGCACTGCCGTTATCTGGACCCTTACACGTCCAGCACCTCCTGCTTGCCAAGGTACACACAGTACCAGTGCCCATGGGCCCGATGGAAATATGGACTGGATGAAACCTCTGTGGCCTTCATGGCCAGCGCCTTCTGCCCAGGTCTGGTTCCCCAGTGGACACTGAGGGCTTTGAAGACCACCTTCCATTTGGTTGAGTCTGGCAAGAACATGGACAGCTTAGAGCTATAGTTAGCGTCTGCCTTGTGGAAAATGCCCCTCAACTGGTAAAAGGAAGATAAGAGCCATGCTTCTCACTAGTGCCTTTGTCCCTGTTGCTCACTCCCTTGGCCAAACAGAGCCTGTCGCCAGATAGGACCCTTGCTCAATAATGAATCTGGTTCAGCAGAACCTGGGCCAGCTCTCCCTTAATTCACCTGCCATCTGTCTCTTTCAAGCCCAACAAGCACTCACCAAGAACCTGCCCAACACCCAGCCCAAGGTCAGCCTGGGTCACCCACAGAACAGAGGAAGGTTCCACTATCTCCCTTCCCTCCTGCCCACAAGCAATCATGGACACAACTGTGAGAAGCTGTGGAGGGAGTCACAGGGTCCCAGGCACATGTGGTTGAGGCCCACCCTCAAAATGCACAGGTGACAGACTCTAGTGACACCGTCTTATGCATCAGCACCCCACCCCTACTCCCAAAAGCACCCGAGCAGAACACAACCTCTGCCATCCAAAACTAAGACTCTACCAGTCATACCCGCCCAGATTCCTGGGTAACAGGCGACTTCCTTCTCTACCTCCCAAAGCCCCAACATGCTGGTTTAATTGTTCTCATGCCCTAGCAGCCCACAGGACTTCAACAGGAGGAATGTAAGGTCGCAGGGGGATCTTCATATAAAAGAGATTTGCTCAGGAGTCAGTTGCAGAGTCCACCAAGAATCACAAGTAGAGGGAGGTGGAAATGAGATGCATCTCCAGTTAAACCCAAGGGCCTCAACCTGGACTTCCATCGTGGTCACTAAACCTAGATTTCCCTGAACCGCTGAGACCGGCTGGCTTCATGAGAGTGAGGAAACAAGAGGAAGCAGCACCAGAAGAGGTAGCAGTGAAGGGAATGAACGTGCAAGACCCTAGCCTCAACCCCAGGACCTCCAGTATGACCAAGGAGGTCTCTCTGGGCCTTAGCTCAGCGCCACCTCAAACCCTCCCATGCTCCCACCATCTTCACCAGTCTGGACCCAATAAGAGCCCCAGAGCTCACTGACCCTTGACTCCACCCAGAAGACCCCACAGGTGTGGTATGGCCAGCGGGTGCCCGTCAGCTGCCTGCAGGCCTGACTTGGGCAAGTTAGGCCATGACCCCGTCTATCACCTGTACAAGGAGTCAGTAGGCATGCGGTACCTCCCAGGCTCAATGTGGTGCAGGCCTGCAGTGAGCACTGACTGCTGTGCTGCTCATCCTTACCATCAGTGGCAGCAGCATTTTTCCTGCAACAGTCTCTTTTGACCTCCACCACCCAGCCCACAGTCTCACCTCACAGAGGGACTTGAGGACGATCTAGGTCAAGAGCTTGAGTTGAGACTGACTGCGGAACCCTTTGATGCACCATGTGGACAAAGGGCTCTGTGTCTTATTCCAGGGTTGGGGAAGGGCCAAAGGTAGTACAGAGGTTCTTAGTTGGAAGTGGAACCCCCAGAGGAACCAACCCAGAAGCCCTGGAGCCCACCCCAGGCATAGGGCCAAGACACAACTCACGTTGTAGAGGATGTCGGTCCAGCCCTCCATGGTGATACACTGGAACACTGTCAAGATGGCAAACAGGATGTTATCAAAGTTGGTGATACCAAAGTTGGGTCCTGGCCAATACTCCCGGCACTCAGTGTCACCCTCACACAGCCGGGCAGGGGCCTCCTTGCCACAGGGAAAGTCACCCACAGGATCTGCATCTGTGAGGGGGAGAATGAAGCAGACCCTAAGCTCAGAAACACAAAGCTCTCCAACCCCCTCTGGGATTCTTGGGCTCAGGAGAACTCACTGCAGGCAGCAGGAACTTGGTACCTCCAGATACTCTTCATTGACTGCCCACCAGTCCTTGCACCTACACCAGGTCTCTCCTCCCACTTTCCATGTGAATCCTCCTGAGTTCAGGACCCACCCTCTTAAGACCTCTGGTCAGCTTCTCCCTCTCTCTAGGAACCTGCCCATTATCATTTAAACATGTTCAGAATCCTATTCATCTTAACATCAAAACCAACAAACTCCTACCTCCCAGTTCCTCCTACCACTACCACCCTGATTTCTCCTCTCCCTCACAGTCAAACCACAGAAGTCTTCTAACATGCAGATTCGACAGTCACTCTGCAGCCAGCAAGGCCATGGGTTAGTACGAAGCTGGACTCAGTCACCCTGCAGTCCTAGACCTGCATACAGGATACCTGAGAGTCAACTCAACATAGGCCCAGAGGGAAACTGGAGGCAGTGCATCTATGCACTGGCCCCTAGAGTGAGGAGTGGGCAGCAAAAGACCACTAGAGAGATGTTAAAGAAAACATCACAGCTGGGATGTAGTTCAGTAGTAGAATGCTTACCTAGCATGCATGAAACCCTGGGTTCAATTCCCAGTACCAAAAAACTCCCAAGACAGGAAAAACAACAATAAAAAAATTACTAACCTCTGGGATAAGATGGTAAGCAGAATATGGTATGGGGTGTTTACCCCTTTTCTCCCAAAATTCCAGTGACAAGATAGAAGAAAATTTTATAAAAATGTGTAACGACATATGAAAATCCCTCCTATCTACATAGGAGAAAATTTGAGGCACTGCTGGAATGGAAAGCGAGTCCTCCCAGGGTCAGACTGCAAAGCTGACCACGCAGATATCTAGATGGATTTCATAAAGACAGTATCACCTGTCTTTGCACACAACTGCACTGTGTGTGAATTATGACTGCTTCTTCCTGTCCCACTTGACAGTCTCTCTCCCTTGTCTCCTACCCTGGTCACACCTGCCAATGCCATGCAGACCAGCTGTGCCCTTGTTTTGATCCTGACCTTAAAGGAAAAGCTCTCACAATGAAATTCAATGTTTGCAGGGAAGTTAAGAAAAGAATCTTTCATTTCCAGTTTTGAAAAGTTACTTTTGTTTTGTTTTTTCTTTTTTCTTTTTTTAGTCATGAATAATTTGGGGGTTGGAGATGTGGCTCAGCAGTAGAGTGTATGACTAGCATGTACGAGGCCCTAGATTTGATACCTATACCAGAAAAAATCATGAATAAATTAAATTAAGATCTAAGAAATGATCATATAGGTTTTCTCCTTTAATGTGTTCAGAGCTCTAAACTCAAATTTACTGTCTTCCTTAATTCTTTCTCTTACACTCGAGAAGAAAATCTTGTAGCTTTACCTACAAGTACTCAGAATGTGGCCCATTCCAACTACCTCTACCAAACACCTGGCCCTGGCCACTGCCGTCTCCTCCAGGATTGAGATCTTCTCCCACTGGATCCTGTTTCAGCCTTGGTCCCCCACTCCAGCAGTCACAAGAACAGAAGATACTACACCTTTCCCAAGCCTTCCACTGTTTCCCCACAGCTCTCAAGACAAAACTCAAGTCCCAGCCATGGCTGAAACCACATGATTCCTCACTGTCCTCACTGTTCCTCACTTGGGGCTTTTACATTTGCTACTTCTTGTAACTGAAGATCCTTGGCCAAGTAGTTGCCATACATCTCTGCCTCTCACATATTCAGAGCTCTGTTCAACTGTCACCTTAGCAAGAGGCCTGCCCTGGCTACCTTCTATAGAGTTGACACTATATTATTCTATTTCAAATATATTTTTTTGTTTCCTTCTAGAATTTGTTACAATCTGTATTATTTTGTTTTTGTTTACCAGGTTGTTGTCTTCTCTCTCACTAATCTGGCATCTTATCAGTTCTCTCTAGCACCCACAGTGGTGCCTGTTTCCTGGAGGGATGAATCTGTGGTCCTCAACTGAGCCAAGGATGATGCAAGACCTCACCTGTGATGTTGGGGAAACAGGCTTTGTGGAATTTTCCCATGTAGAACTCGAGGCCAATGATGGCAAACATGAGGATGGCAAAGAAGAGCAGCAGCCCAATCTGTAGCAGTGGAACCATGGCCTTCATGATGGACTTGAGCACCACCTGCAAACCTGGGACCAGAGCAGGGCAGATCAGAGAGCAAAGCAGGCAGAGCAGGGCAGGGACCAGGGTGGGGGCAGAACAGCAAAACTCCAGGGAGGGCACGACTGAGAGGCCTGGGGTGAAAGGTTGAGCATTAACTGTTGATGGGGCCAAAGAAGATAGCCATGGCCTCAAAATAGGGGACAGAGCAGGGAAGGCTGGAGGAAGAGGACTTTAGAGTGAGGAGGAGGATATTAGTGCTCATATGGGGCAGAGTGAAAGTTCATAGGGAGAGGTAGACTAAGGAGTGTCTCAAAGGGGGAGGAACAGAATGAAGGGGTGTCAGAGTATGAACTCCAAGGATCCAGAAAAAACAAGAATCCTAGAAAGAAAGAGCAAAGAATTCTGGGAGCTAAGAGCAGGCAATCCTTGGAGAGAAGAGCAGGGGGTCCTGACAGGAAGGAGCAGGAATCCTCAGAAGGAAGAGCAAATAATGATGGGAGGCAAGAGAAGAGAATCCTGGGGCAGGAAGCAGAGGGTCCTGACAGGAAGGAGCAGGAATCCTCAGAAGAGCAAAGACTGATGGGAGGTAAGAACAGAAGATCCTGGGAGGGAGGAGCAGGGGGTCCTGACAAGAAGGAGAAGGAATCCTCAGAAGGAAAAGCGAAAACTGATGGGAGGTAAGAGCAGAGGATCCTGGGAGGAAAGAGCAGGGGGTCCTGACAGGAAGGAGCAGGAATCCTCAGAAGGAAAAGCAAAGACTGATGGGAGGTAAGAGCAGATGATCCTGGTGGAAGGAAGAGCTGGGGGTCTTGACAAGAAGGAGAAGGAATCCTCAGAAGGAAAAGCGAAAACTGATGGGAGGTAAGAGCAGAGGATCCTGGGAGGAAAGAGCAGGGGGTCCTGACAGGAAGGAGCAGGAATCCTCAGAAGGAAAAGCAAAGACTGATGGGAGGTAAGAGCAGATGATCCTGGTGGAGGGAAGAGCTGGGAGTCCTGACAGGAAGGGGCAGGAATCCTCAGAAGGAAAAGCAAAGACTGATGGGAGGTAAGAGCAGAGGATCCTGGTGAAGGGAAGAGCTGGGGGTCTTGACAAGAAGGAGAAGGAATCCTCAGAAGGAAGAGCGAAGACTGATGGGAGGTAAGAGCAGAGGATCCTGGGAGGAAAGAGCAGGGGGTCCTGACAGGAAGGAGCAGGAATCCTCAGAAGGAAGAGCAAAGAATGATGGGAGGTAAGAGCAGGGGGTCCTGACAGGAAGGAGCAGGAATCCTCAGAAGGAAAAGCAAAGACTGATGGGAGGTAAGAACAGAAGATCCTGGGAGGAAAGAGCTGGGGGTCTTGACAAGAAGGAGCAGGAATCCTCAGAAGGAAAAGCAAAGACTGATGGGAGGTAAGAGCAGATGATCCTGGTGGAGGGAAGAGCTGGGGGTCCTGACAGGAAGGGGCAGGAATCCTCAGAAGGAAAAGCAAAGACTGATGGGAGGTAAGAGCAGAGGATCCTGGTGAAGGGAAGAGCTGGGGGTCTTGACAAGAAGGAGAAGGAATCCTCAGAAGGAAGAGCAAAGACTGATGGGAGGTAAGAGCAGAGGATCCTGGGAGGAAAGAGCAGGGGGTCCTGACAGGAAGGAGAAGGAATCCTCAGAAGGAAGAGCAAAGAATGATGGGAGGTAAGAGCAGGGGGTCCTGACAGGAAGGAGCAGGAATCCTCAGAAGGAAAAGCGAAAACTGATGGGAGGTAAGAGCAGAGGATCCTGGTGAAGGGAAGAGCTGGGGGTCTTGACAAGAAGGAGAAGGAATCCTCAGAAGGAAGAGCGAAGACTGATGGGAGGTAAGAGCAGAGGATCCTGGGAGGAAAGAGCAGGGGGTCCTGACAGGAAGGAGAAGGAATCCTCAGAAGGAAGAGCAAAGAATGATGGGAGGTAAGAGCAGGGGGTCCTGACAGGAAGGAGCAGGAATCCTCAGAAGGAAAAGCAAAGACTGATGGGAGGTAAGAGCAGAGGATCCTGGTGAAGGGAAGAGCTGGGGGTCTTGACAAGAAGGAGAAGGAATCCTCAGAAGGAAGAGCAAAGACTGATGGGAGGTAAGAGCAGAGGATCCTGGGAGGAAAGAGCAGGGGGTCCTGACAGGAAGGAGAAGGAATCCTCAGAAGGAAGAGCAAAGAATGATGGGAGGTAAGAGCAGGGGGTCCTGACAGGAAGGAGCAGGAATCCTCAGAAGGAAGAACAAAGAATGATGGGAGGTAAGAGCAGGGGGTCCTGACAGGAAGGAGCAGGAATCCTCAGAAGGAAGAGCAAAGAATGATGGCAGTAAGAGCAGAGGATCCTGGAAAGAGCAGGGGGTCCAGACAGGAAAGAACCTGAATCCTTGGAAGAGCAAAGACTGATGGGAGGTAAGAGAGGAGGACCTTGGGATAGAAGTGTAAGGGATCCTATGAATGAAGAGCAGAGAATCCTGGGAGGTAAGAGCATAGGATCCTGTGAGAGAAGGCAGGGGATCCTGGAAGGAAAAAGCAGGGGATATTTAGAGGAAGAACAGGAACCCTAAGGAGGAAGAATGAAGAATATTGAGAGCTAAGAGTAGGGGATTCTGGGAGGGAAGAGCAGTGGCTTCCTAGAAGGCACAGCAGGGATTCCTAGAGGAATATATAGGAAATCATGGGAAAGAATCACGGGGCATCCTACAAAGGCAGTAAGGAAGTTCTTAATTGTCCAAACTCTTTATGGAAAGGGGGGAAGGTCCACTCTCCTCCAAAAATGGAAGTGTGTTTCCACTGGCGATAGAGTATGAGTGAATTCAGGCCAGAAAAAGTAAGCAGAGGAGGCTGTAACCCCATGACTTCTCACCTTTCCAGCATGGCCCCAGCTCTTGAGTATAGGCCAGAGCCTGTGCCTATTTTATACAGAACAGGGAGCTATCCAATGACCTTCCTGCAACGGTCTCAGGAATACAGAACTAGGTCCCTGCCCAACCAGGCTCTTAGGTAAACCTAAAGGCAAGCTTCCACTAGACTGGGGAACAGAGGCCAGGGTAGTCACTGGCTCACCAGATCCCCTGGTCACCCTCCTGCCCAAGCATGTCTCATGTCCAGTCTCAGTCCCCCAAGGCCTAGTCAAGCTTATCTAACTTAGGTCGCGCTTTGCAGCCTTTGGGTATTTTCCCACGCATCCTGCCCCACACCATTGGTCAATCTTTCATCTGTTCTTCAACCCCAGAGAATGAAGCAGGGCTTGAAATAGCTCCATTTGTGAGTAGGAACCAAGCTTCCATCTCGGGCAGCCAAGTCAGAGCACAGTAACAGGGTCACTCTCTTGGATTTTGTAGAGAATAGCCTGGAAAAGGCCTGTTTCTCCATTCCTCCTGCCTGGTTCCCTGGGGTCAAAAATGGCAAGTTTATGGGCTGGGGGTTTAGCTAAGTGGCAGAACGTGTACTTAGCATGTTCATGGCTCTGGGTTCAATCCCCAGCTCCAAAAAATATGGTGGGGGTACAGGGCAAGTTCAGAGTCACCAAGGTCCAATAACCACAGTCAGGGGCTTAATTGTGACCATGACTATGGTGAAAAGGAGGGGAGAGGTTGGCATTGCAGAGAGGCTTGGGCCTGACAGTCTTAGCTGGACTCACTTGGAATCCCAGACACCAGCTTCAGAGGCCTCAGCACACGCACAGCCCTCAGTGTTCGCAGGTCGAAGTCAGTTCCAGCTGTGGCAAGGATCCTGGCAGGAAAAAGGAGAAGGGAAGGGGTTCCACATTGAGTCTGGGAGGAAGCATACTCCTGTGTCCTTTCTCCCAAGGGCAGTCATAGATTTTGCCTGTGTTCACCACTGTCCAACCACAGGCCAGTATGGGGCCAGGGGCTCACCTGGAATCCCAAAGCCCTCACTTGATATGCTGGCAATGACTTCCACCTGCATCACCATCCCTCTGGTTCACAGGCACTTTGAATGGATACTTGGTCACTGGCCTGGCAGTGAACCTGTCCTCCAGTTGAGTCTGAGCCTGCACAATAACCAAAATCCAACCCCAACTGCACTTCAGACTGCTTCGCAAAAGGTGGCGGTGAGTGTAACTGGAACAGAGTGGAGCCTGAAGGACTCCTGCACCAGCACACACATGCCACCTTCCTTCACCTCATCTCAGAAGAGCAGGGAAAGGGGAAGTGGAGTAGAGGGTTCAGAGAACTCAGAAAAACCCTTGTGGAAAGAAACATGTCTGTTTTAAAAATAAGTCAGTAGCAGAACATGGGGGCTACATTCAAAGCATGAAGTGAACCACTGTTACACTCACACCAGAGGAGACAGCATCTAACAGAAATATTTCCAGGCTCAAAGGGAAGCCTTAGCTCTCCCTGAAGGATGAATAAATAGGTAGCTTTACTGACAACCTGTCCAAAGTCACGCTGAAGTGAAAAGGAGACAGGCTCCTGCTCGGTTGTCGTACTTAGAAGATCCAGTCCTAGCAACATAGAGAGGATAATTCTGTCTGACAGTCATCTTTCTGGGGACAGGGGCCCATAAATCAAGCGCCCAAGGTTCAAGATCACTGCCTCAGGATTAGAATGCATCACCTTACAGACACTGTTGACCAGCTGAAAAGTTATATGAATGACATGGACCCTCAACTTCTACCAGCTCCACAAGATGTAAGGGACACTGTGAGCAATCGACTTTTTCATGTTTTCAGAAAGCCCAACTCAAGTCAGCAAACACAGGAGACAACAGAAAGAGAATCTATGTATTCATTAAAAAGCTGAAGAGGAAACTGCCTTCTACAAATACAAGAAGAGAACAGGAACACACTACAACATACACTTCTTGTGATTCTTCTGAAGAATCACAAGAATTTCTAGAAAGACTGAAATCACTTCTCCAAAAGGTGATTCATCAGCACCTTTCCTAGACACACAGAAGATGAAGATTCCTAAAGATCTGACTTGAAGTTAAACAATATGAAAATAGTCAAACTCACTTCTTGGTATTCCAAGTACAGAAGAATAATCTACTAGGAATGGAGAAAAGATCTCAGATAAGTATTCAAAGTTCAGATTATTTCCCAAAAATTATTATGCAATACCTTAGTTCAATCCACATGCTGTTTGGTGAATTTGGAAACTTTTTACTCAACTGGAGTCTGATGTCCTAGGTCATGGGTTTCTATGGTTTCTGCAATTTTTACTTTATCCTACTGCCCAACTATGATATTCCTGGATTGATGGAGAAGGCTAAAAGTGCTAACCAAAAAATCCTGTTTGGGAATTTATTGATCTTATAGCATTGATCAATGTCAATTACCACAAGAATGAGATCTATTATGATCATAACTTAAGAGGTACATAACTTCATTCAAGCTGAAAATAGAGAAGCATAGGATCAAAATGAAAAGTTGAAATCTTTATTCTTTGAAGGAAATGAAATTGAGTATTTTTTAAAAGAAAAAATAAAAACCATTGTGAAGCAATGTCAGCAAGATGGCCAGAGTTTCCTGTACCCCACACAAAAAGGGACCACAAATATAAACTACTTCTGACTGGAGTGAGTGAAGAAGGATGCTGGAGAACAGCAGGAAGTGGCGTATCCGAAGGAGCACAAAAACCAAGCACCCTCAGGAAGACAGTGACTGAATCTCCCACACTGTCTCCCCACTCGCCCTGTCTGCAGCCTAGATGAACTTCTCCTCACAGAGAAAAGGGAAGCCAGGGGCCCTAGGGGTCCCCACTACTGCTTCAGACTACAAGGGTCCCCATTGCCACAGGCCCCAGAGGTCCCCACACTACTGTAGACACCAGTGGTCCCCACGTCTGGAAACCCTAACAGTTCCCACACTGCTTCAGACCTCGAGAATGCCAACTACTTGAGACCCTAATGGCCCCACGCTGCTGCAGACCCCAGAGGTCCCCATCTCACAGTTCCATGCTGATGCAGGTGACTATGGAGGAGACCCCCACAGCTCTCACGGGCCTTTCACAGTGTGAGCACCCCCAGGTGAGAAGTCCACATTGTCTACCCTCCCCCCTCCTCATTATAAAGGTAGCAACAGCTCGACACCACCTGGAAACCAGACTCACTGTTAGAAGGTCTGAGGCCTAGCTGTCACGACGTGCCTTCACTCCTGGAGTTCCACTTTTATTCCATCATGCTTACACAACTGGCTGCAGCACCTCCAAATTGCTTATGGCCTTGGCCTAGTAGAAAGGCTGAGAACTGGCTTCCAAATCCATGCAGAACCTACCTGCTAGGGACCAGGGAGACTTGCACAGAAAGGAAACCAATGCACAGTGGCCCAGCATTCCTGCAGGTACCTACGCATGACCTAACAGACAGTGACCTCATGCCAGCAGAGAGCCCACCACACAGCCATCCAGAGTACACTTGAGGCTAGTCCAATAGCCAGCCAGGCAGCAACCCTACCCTCCCAATGAACCTACTTCATAACTAGCCATCCCATAACACCCACACGTGCCTGAAACTACACTGACAGCCAAGCAGGCCCGCCAATGTATCTGCTGCTGCATAGCCGGCTAGCCTGCAGCAATCTCACATATCCAAGCCAGCCCTACAATAAGCCAGATGGCAGCCCTCCCTCCTGGAGAGACCAACACATAGTCACTGACCTACAGTATCTTCAGGTACCCATGCCCAGCCCAAAAATGAGCCAGGAAGCACCCTTTTGTCCAGGAAAACCTAAGCAAACCTTCACAGTCACAAACACCTGAGCCTAGGCCACAATACAACTACAGACATTACTGGTTAAGACTTAACCATTAAGGCTTAGAGCTTAAGAAAATATAGACACACCACACAACTGTGTCTACCCAGAATCAAGGCTACCATACCATACCCAGCTGACACCCTCATACCCTCCCACAGGAAAAAGAGTCTCCATACATAAAACTCCATAAAATCAGAAAAGGCAACTATTAACTAGATATGCAGATATCAGCACAGGCACACAGGAAACATGAACAAGCAAGAAAACATGACGCCACTGGGGAACAACGATTCTCCAAGAACAGACTCCAAAGAAAAGGAAATCTATGAAGTGTCTTCAGAGGAATCCAGAAAATGATCTTCAGGAAGATCAACAACAGACAACAGAACACAGCCACACATTCAATCAAATCAGGAAAAAGGAGAAAAGGGCAGTATATGCCTCTGATCTCAGCGACCTGGGAGACTGAGGCAGCAGACTGCAAGTTCAAAGTCAGCCTGGACAACTTATCAAGACTCTGACTCAAAAATAAAAAAGGCTGGGGATATCACTCAGTGTGCCCTGGTTTCAATCCCCAGTATCACTAAATAAATAAATAAACTCAGAAAAATATTCATGATCTCTGAGAAATCTGACAAAGAGACATCATAAAAAAGAACCAAACAAATCTCACAGCTGAAGAATTCTATGAATGAAATAAAAAATATAATTGATAGCTACGACAACAGACTAGATCAAGAAGAAGGAATATCTGAACTGTAAGATAGGTATCTTGAATTAATCCAGTCAAAAGAAAAGGAAAAAAAGAATGAAAAAGGGCAAAGAAAGCCTATGGGATGTCATTAAGCAAATTAACATTTGCATATGGGAGTGACACAGGGTGAGGATTGTTAAAGGCACAGAAAGCATATTTAACAACAACCAAAAAAAAAAGCTGAAATCTTACCAAATCTTGGGAAAGATATGGACATCAGGTCCATGAAGTTCAAAGAATCGTAATTAGACTCAACCCAAAGAGGTCCTCTCCAAGTCACATTAATATTAAACTGTCAAAAGTCAAAGACAGGGCTGAGGTTGTGGCTCAGTGGTGGAGCACTTGTCTGGCATGTGTGAGACACTGGGTTCGGTTCTCAACACCACATATAAATAAATGAATAAAATAAAGGTCTACCAACATTTTTAAAAATTCTTAAGTCAAAGACAGAATTCTAAAATAACAAGAGGAATAAAAAGGATCAAATCACATTTGATCATCTCAACAGATGCAGAAAAAACGTCTGACAAATTCAACACCTCTTCCCAATTAGACTAACAGATTTCTCAGCCGAAACTCTACAGGCAGGAGAAAATGGGATGATGGATTCAGAGTTCTAAAAGGAAAAAGGTTTGAGCCAACAATAGTATACCTAGCAAAGCTATTCTTCAGAAATGAAGGAGAAATAAAGTTTCTCGGATAAACAAAAACAGGGAATTCATCACCAGCAGACTAACCTGACAAGAAATGCTTAAAGGAGTCCTACATTTAGAAGCAGAAGAATGATAACTACCACCATGAAAACACATGAAGGTATAAAACTTACTGGTAGAGTTGAAACAAAAGATAAAGAGAAGAGAAGCAAACTTTATCACTAAAAAAACCACCAAACACAAAGATTAACAATAAGAGGAAAAAACAAAGAATATATGAAACAACAAGAATTGGACAATGAACATAATGTCAGTAGTTGAATGTTACCTATCAATAATAACCACAAACTTAAAAGGATTAAGTTCCCTAATTAATGAATGAATGGATTAAAAAAGAGCCAACTATATGTTGCCTGCAAGGAACTCATTTCATGAGTAGACACGGATGGACCAAAAATGAAGAGATGAAAGAAGCTATTACATGCAAACAAATCAAAAGGGAACAGGAGTAGCTCCATCTGAATTAGAAAAAACAAACTTTTTGTCACAGACTGTATAAAAAAATAGAAGGCCATTGTATAATGATAAAAAGATCAATTCAGCAAGAAGATATAACAATCGTAAATATATGAACACCAACACTGGACAAACTTAAATATACAAAGTGAATATTAGATCTAAAGGAGAGATAGACTCCAATACAGTAATAGTTGGGGACCTCAACACCCCACTTTCATCAATGGACAGATCATCCAGGCAGAAAACCAACAAAGAAATGTTGAGTTAATCTACAATACAGGCAAAATGGGCCTTAACTGATGGATCTAGAAAATTTCATTCAACAGCTGCAAAAATGCACATTCTCATCAAAAAATGGAATATTCTCCAGGACAGACAATGTGTTAGGTCATCAAAATCATATCCTGTATCTTCTCTGACCATAATGGAATAAAATATAATCAACACTAGAGAAACTGTGGTAATTATACAAATATACAGAAAATGAACAAGATGCTCCTGAATGACCAATGAATCATTAAGAAGTTAAAGGGGAAATTTTAAAATTTCTTAAAACAAATGAAAATGGAAACATGTCAAAACCCCTGGTATATAGCAAAAGCAGTACTGAAAGGAAAATTAATAGCCATAAATACATACAACAAACAGTAGAAAGATACCAAATAAACAACATAGCAATGTGACAAAAGAACTTAAAAGCAAGAAAGAATTAAACCTAAAATGAGTAGAAGGAAAGAAATAATAAAGATCAGAGCAGAAATAAATTGAGACTAAAAAATAACCTAAAGTATCAATGAAATAGAAGGTTATGAGTTAAAAAAAAAGCAACAAATCCTTACATAGACTAAGAAAAAAGGAAAGAAGACTCATTCAGAAAAAAATCAGAGATAAGAAAGGAGACATTAGAACTGATACCAGAGAAATACAAAAGATCATTAGAGACTATTATGAACAACCATACACCAAAAAAATGGAAAACCTAGAAGTAGATAAACTACTGAACACATATAACTGACCAAGACAGAATCATGAAGAACATCTAGAAGATCAATAATGAATAATCAATAATAAAAACCTCCAACAGTGAAAAGCCCACATCTGGATGGATGCATTGCTGAACACTACCAAACTTTAAAGAACTAGCACCAATTCTTCTCATGCTATTTCCAAGAAATGAAAGGGAGGGGGAAATTCCTCCAACACATTCTGTGAGACCAGCATTACCCTGATAGAAAAATCAGACAAGGCTGGGATTTGGGGCACACACCTGTAATCCCAGTAGCTTGGGAGGTTAAGACAAGAAGGTTACAAGTTAAAGGCAGCCTCAACTTAGAAAGGCCCTAAGCAACTTAGTGAAACTTGGTTTCAAAAATAAAATAAATAAAAATGGCTGGGGACATAGTCCTATCTGTTGTAAAGTGTCCCTGGGAAGGAAGGGAAGGGAGAGGATGGGAGGAGAGGGAGAGAGAAAGAGAGACAAAGGAAGGCCAAAACCAGACAAGGACACAACGAAAAATGAAAATTATAGACCAAAATCCATGAAGAACAGAAATGCAAAAATTCTCAGCAAAATACTAGCAAATCAAATCCAACAACATATGAAAAATATTACACATCATGATCAAGCAGGATTTAGCTCAGGGATGCAAGGACGGTTCCCATATATGAATCAATAACAATGATATAACACACAAACCTAATAAAAGATAAAAACCAGATGCAGAAAAAGCATCTGATAAATTCAACATCCCTTCCTGATAAAAATTCTTCAACACATTAGGGATGGAGGGAACATACCTCAACACAAGGTCACATACAACAAACCCACAGCTAACATCACACTGAAGAGGGTAAAGTTGAAAGCGTTTCCTCTAAGATCTGGAACAAGACAATGATGCCCCTTCCATTACTCACATTCAACATGATCCTGGAAGTCTTATTCAGAGCAATCAGGCAAAAGAAAGAAATAAAGGGCATCCAAGTTAGAAAGGAGAGGGGAAACTATCCTTGTCTGCAGATAGTCTTATACATAGAAGAAACTAAATACTACACCAAAAACAATAATCGTTAGAACTGAGACGCACTCAGTGGTGGAGTGTTTACCTAGAATACATGTGGCTCTCATTTCAATCCCCAGCACCATAAAAAAATATATTTTTTGTTAGGACTGATAAACAAATTTAATAGTTGCAGGATATAAGATCAAAATACCAAACTCAGTAGCATTTCTATATAATAAATAATGAACTAGATGAAAAAGTAACCAAGAATAATCGCATTTATAATGGCAGCAAAAAATAAAATACCTAGGAATACATTTATTATTTTCTTGTAGTTATAAGTGGACTGAATGCCTTTTATTTTATTTGTTTATTTTTATGTGGTGCCAAGGACTGAACCCAGCGCCTCACACATGCTAGGCAAGCACTCTGCCACTAAGCCACAGCCCCAGCCCAGGAATAAATTTATTGTGGTAAAAGAACTGTACAGCGAAAACTATAAAACAGTGATGCAAGAAATTGAAAAGGACACTAGAAAACGGAAAGACATCCAGGTTCACGTATTGGAATAATTAATATTTTTATTTTTTTTTCTTTTTATTGTAAACAAATGGGATACATGCTGTTTCTCTGTCTGTACATGGCGTAAAGGCATACCATTTGTGTAATCATAAATTTACATAGAGTAATGTTGTTTGATTCATTCTGCCATTTTTTCCCTTCCCCCCCTCCCCTCCCACCCTTCCCCTCCATCTATACAGTCCTTCCTTCCTCCATTCCTGCCCCCCTCCCTAAACCCAACTCCAACCCCAACACTAACCCTTCCCACCCCCCATTATGTGTCATCATCCACTTATTAGCGATATCATTCTTCCTTTGGTTTTTTGAGATTGGCTTATCTCACTTAGCATGATATTCTCCAGTTTCCTCCATTTGCCTGCAAATGCCATAATTTTATCGTTCTCTATGGCTGAGTAATATGGAATAATTAATATTTTTAAATATCCATATTACTCAGTGATCTACAGGTTGAATGCAGTCTATCAAAATGCCAATGATATTCTTCACAGAAATAGAAAAATTAATTCTAAAATTCATGTGGGATCACAAAAGACCTAAAATAGCCAAAGCAATTCTGAGCAAACTGAATGAAAACTGGAGGCATCATAAAAGCAGTCAACTTTCCATTGTTGTGACCACAAAGCCTGACAGAAACAAATTAGGGCTGGGGATATAGCTCAGTGGGTAGAGTGCCTGTCAAGCACAAGGTCCTGGGTTCAATCCCCAGCACCGCAAAAAACAAAAAACAAAAAAACAAATTAGAGGTTCAATCCCCAGCACAAGGTCCTGGGTTCAATCCCCAGCACCGCAAAAAACAAAAAACAAAAAAACAAATTAGAGGAGGAAAAGTCTGTTTGAAGCTCATGATTTAGAGATTCTGTCAGCCAACTCCATGGCTCTGGTCCTGAGGTGCGGCAACATCTTCGTTGGGGGGCAGGAAAAGCTGACACTCACAGCAGCCAGGAAGCAGGGAGTAAGACCAGAGCTGGGGGCAAGACACCATCAAGGGCACATCCTTACAACCCGCTTCCTCGTCCCCTCCCCACCTGCCACAGTCCCTATCCAGGAGTCCGTGCAAATCATGACTCCATCAAATGGATCAATCTACTGATGAGGCTCCAGATTAGGTTCCAGCCCAATGAGCTACTCATTCCATAAAAGCCCCACCTCTGAACCCTGCTGTACTGGGGGTCATGGTTTGGATGTGAGGTGTCCTCCAAAAGCTTACATGTGAGACGATGCAGGAGGAAGGTTCAGAGGAGAAATGACTGGGTGGTAAGAGTCTTAACCCAATCAGTGAACTGATCCCTGATGGGATTAATGGAAGTGGTGGGGTCTGAGACTGGAGGAGGTGGGAACTGGGGTGTAGTTCGGGGGTATATACTTTGTATTTGGGGAGTGGAATCTCTCTGCTTCCTGATGATGTGAGCTGCCTCCCTCTCCCACACTCTTGGGCCATACTGTTCAGCCTCACCTCGAGCCCTGAAGAATGGAGCCAGTCCTCTATAGATTGAGACCTCTGAAACCATGAACCCCCAAATAAACCTTTTCTACTCCGTCATTGTGCTAGTTGGGTATTTTAGTTGCAGCAGCAAAAAAGCTGACTAAAACAGGGGACCATACTTTTGAAAAATGAGCTTTTCAGGGGACATGAGAGGTCCAAACCATTACAATCATAATACCTGATTCCAAAACATACTACAAAATATAGCAACCAAAACAGCATGGTACTGGCATAAACCAGACACACACAGACCTGTGGAACAGCATGAAGAGCTGAGGATTCAATAAATCTATGGCCAGTTGATTTTTTTAATAAAGGCACCAAGAACATAAACTGAACATAGGACAGTCTCTTCAGTAAGTGGGTGCTGGGAAAACTGGATATGAGAATGCAGAAGAAGGGAAATAGACTCAGCTCTCTCCATATACAAAAACCAACCCAAAATGGATCCAAAACTTAAAAGTAAGACCTAAAACTATGAAATGACCAGAAGAAAACAAGGAAAATGCTCCAGTATGTTGGTCTGGACAAAACACCAGCAACAAATGGGAAAACTGACAAATGGGATTGCATCAAACCAAAAAGCATCTACACACCAAGGAAAGAATCAGCAGAGTTGAGAGTAACCCACAGATGAAAGAAAACACCTGCAAACTGTTCATCCAACAGGGATTAATTTCTAATATGTGAAAGGAACTCAAGGATAGAAAAAAATCTAATTTTAAAATGGACAAATTATCTGAATTCTCAAAAGACATTTCTCAAAGGAAGATATGCAAACAGCCAACAAGCATATGAAAAAAATCTTCAGTGTTAGTAATCATCAAGGAAATGGAAATCAAATCCACAGTGAGATATGCCATTTTCAGTAGAAAGGCTATTTTCAAAATGACAGAGGTAACAAGCGTTAGTGAGAATGCGGACAGGGGACTCTATACACTGCTGGTGGGGATTTAAACGATCTCAGTCACTAGGGAAGTATGGAGCGTCTCAAAAAACTCAGAAATAGAACCATCGTCTTGATTCAGCACCCACTCCTGAGACATATGCAAAGGAAAGGAAATCGGTAAGTCGAAGAGAAATCTGCTCTCGCGTGCTGACTGCAGCAAGGTTCACAAGTGCCAAGACATGTTGTCGACCAAGGTGTTCTTCCACAGATGAAAGGATAAAGGAAATGTGCGGTGAACACAATGGAATATTATTCGGCCATAAAGAACGAAGTCCTGCCATTTGTGGCAACATGGATAACATGAAGGACATCATGTGAGGCACAAGTCAGATGCAGAAGGACCAATTCTGCATGTTCTCATTTAAATGTGGAAGCAAAGAACAGAAGAACAGAAGAGTGGTTCCCAGAGGCTGGGAAGGGTGGAAAGGGGGCAGTGGGGGTGGGGCTGGAGAGGATGGCCAATGGGCACAGGGAGCAGCTGGCAGGAGGGATGACCAACGCCCTTCAGCACTGGGAAGTAATCACGGTTGACATTAATTTCGTATTTCTAGATGCTTAGAATTCTGAATGTTCCATGCAAAGAAAACATAGATGTCCGTGGTGACAGTTAGCACAGTTACATGGAGCTGATCATCACATACTGAATATTTGTACGGAAAC
Organism: Sciurus carolinensis; assembly: GCF_902686445.1. Taxonomy (NCBI): domain Eukaryota; kingdom Metazoa; phylum Chordata; class Mammalia; order Rodentia; family Sciuridae; genus Sciurus; species Sciurus carolinensis. The sequence goes on from NC_062226.1 coordinate 167,486, forward strand.
GTCACCATGCACCCCACAAACGTGCAGTTAATATGTCTCCATCAAAATCAGGTTTTTAAAGGACAAGCACTGTGGCAGTCCATCAGCATAAAGCCACACTGCCTTGGTCTTGACCAGGAAGCAGAGGACCCGCAGCTCCTCCTGCTGGCAAGTGCAGCCATGCTAGAGCGCCAGTCCTTGGCCCTTCCTCCTCACCAGGCTCCCTCGCTTTCTCCAGCTGGGCACTGTGTGCCCCCGACTGTCAGGGACCAAGAAGTTCTCGTTCTGAGAACATTCTGACCTTTACAATAAGCAGCAGCGCCCCTCCCCACTCCTGGCTGATAATTCTGACAGTATGGCGCCTATGGTGCCGTCCCTGCTTCTCTTCCGGGACTTCACCTTCCCGCCATTGCGAACCTCACCTTCCCGCCGGCGCGAACTTGCAGCCTATCAGGAGCCCAATAGAAGAACACAGCCAACCAGGCTGCACCTCGTCATACCCCTCATTCCCTGAGCATATAAATACCCCTGTGTGAACAATAAAAATTTGCAGCTTGATCAGAATTCCTGTCTTGCTGCCTCTCCCTGCGTCTCTTGTCCCTTCATTCCTTCTCTCTTAGGTTTGCCGTTCCGCGTTGATGTCCCGCAGGTCGGGACAGTTGGCGCCCAACGTGGTTGGCTCGAGCCTTTGTTTGAGAAGCGAACGCTGCCCTCTGGGGAAGACTTGGCCAAGCGGGATTCGGGATCGCCTCGGTGGACGCGACCGGGAGTCAGATCCAGGAGGAGAGTGAGGCCAGCGCAAGGTGAGTGACGCACCATGGGACAAGCAGTTTCGTCACATGATTTGTTTCTGACGGGTCTCGAGGAGGCCCTCAAGACTTGGGGAGCACGTGTTAAGAAAAAGGATTTAAGATCATTCTTTTCATACATAGAGGATTTGTGTCCTTGGTTTCCCCTCGAGGGGTCGATTGATGGTAAAAGGTGGCTCAGAGTAGGAGACTGCCTCAAAGATTATTATGAGACTTGGTCCTCAAAAGGTGCCTGTCACTGCCTTTTCTTATTGGAATTTAATTAATGAGATTCTTAAAAGCTCACCCTTTGACAGTGGTACTTTAAAACTTGTAAAGATTGGGGAGCAGGCAATGCAATCCACCTCTCGCCCCCCATCGGCATGCCCTTTGGTTAGTATTCAAATGCCCCCTACTCAGCCTTCTCAGGACCCTGGGACCCTCCCAGACCCCGGGAACCTCCCAGACCCCACCTTACCAAAAAAGTCCCCTAAAAGTCCCCCTAAGATTTATCCGGTTTTAAATCCCTATGATGAGTTGACCCCAGAGGAGGAGGCTACCCTGGAGGAGGCAGTGGCTCAATACCATTCTCCAGACCCGCCACCTCTTAAAAATCCACTTCCCACTTATACACCCCCTGCCTTTCGTGCTCCGGCCCCTCAGGGACCTACTGCCCCCCCAGACATTTTTTCCCCGCTTCCCTTGCCTAATCTAACCCCTTTACGCGAGTCTCTCCAACATAGGCGGGAACAAATCCAACTTTTAAAAGAACTAAAAGCCCTTGATGCCGAGCTTCGCTCACTGGCCTTGGGCACGGAATTAACACAAACTGGCCCAAGACCCCTCAATACTCGTAAGGTGAAGCCACGTGGTCAGCCTGTTCTTGCCTTTCCAGTCACTCGCAGTCAAGCAGATCAGCCCGCACAAACTGAAGCAGAGAATTTAAAAGGAAGTCAGGAAGAGGAATCAGGGGAGGAACAAGAGGTAGAACCAGAGAGGGAACAAGAGGAGGACCAGGAATCAGGGGATGAGGAGGAGCCCACCTCTGGACAGAGTGGAGCCCTTGGTTCTTATAAAAGGCTGAGCCTCCACTTTCTTGAAAGACTTAAAAAGGCTTGTACACAGTATGGCCCCACTGCACCTTATACACTGGCCTTGCTAGAGAACCATAGTACACAGTGGCTCACCCCTAATGATTGGAAATTTTTGGTCCGAGCCACCCTCAGTGCGGGTGACTTCCTGTTGTGGAACGCAGACTTTAGGGAATACTGTCAGGAAACTGCCCAAAAAAATTCAACCAAGGCTTCCTCTAAATCCTGGACCTATGTTAAACTAGTGGGTAATGCGCCATTTGATACTAACCCTAAACAGGCGCACTTTCCTACTGGGCTCCTAGCTCAGGTTCAAACTGCTGGTTTGCATGCTTGGAGACGACTCCCTCAAAAGGGCTCGGCCACCACCTCCCTAGCAAAAATTCGTCAGGGTCCTGACGAGCCTTACAGTGACTTTGTTGCCCAGCTTAATCTAACTGCGGAGCGCTTACTTGGACCAAGTGAAAACGAGAGCTTCTTTGTAAAATATCTTGCCTTTGAAAATGCCAACCCAATATGTCAAGATGTTCTTCAGCCCCACAAAGATAAAGGGGACCTTTCTGACTTCATTAGGCTGTGTGCCGGGGTAGGAACAGCCCATGCCATGGGTCTCGCCATTGGTGCCGCCTTCACCAAGGCCCTTCACCACCCTGGCCCACGTACTTGCTTTACTTGCAAACAACCTGGCCATTTTGCGCGAGACTGCCCAACAGGGAAACTGGGTCAAGGACCCATATCTCCTCAAACAAGGACTAAACCACCTCCGCTCACCCTTTGCCCTAAATGTGGTAAAGGTCGCCACTGGGCCAAGGAGTGTAGATCCAAGACCAATGCCCTTGGACAGCCTATTCCCTCTAACTTCTCGGGAAACTCCTCTCGGGGCCAGCCCCTGGCCCCGACCACCCCCAGAGCAAACCCAGGGGCAATAAGGTTTGTTCCCTCTCGGACTCCCAACCCAATCCAGGCTCCCTGTCCTTCTCCACAATCACCTCCCTCCAACGTGCTACCCCAGGCAGCGCAGGATTGGACCTCTGTGCCTCCACCAATACCATATTAGACTCTATGCAAGGACCTCAAATAATACCCACTGGGGTTGTAGGCCCCCCTCCACCTCATATGTGTGCTCTTATTCTTGGGAGAGCGTCTACCACCTTACAAGGTGTTCAGGTCTTCCCTGGCATCATTGATGATGATTACACTGGAGAAATTAAAATACTGGCCACAGCTGTTAACGGAGTAGCGGCCATCCCTGCAGGAACAAAAATTGCACAATTAATACTCCTTCCCCTCAATTCAGGAAATTCACCAGGAAACACAGCCTCTTTAGGTTCCTCTGATGTATATTGGGTCCAACCTATCTCCCACAAAAGACCCACTCTTACCTTATTTATTGAAGGAAAGAAATTCCAAGGGATCCTAGATACTGGTGCGGACGCCACAGTTATTTCTCAAAAATATTGGCCATCAGAATGTCCCCTCACCTCATCACTAACTGACCTTAAAGGAATAGGGCAGTCAAGAAACCCCTTAGTTAGCTCCAGGATGCTTAATTGGACTGACACAAAAGATAACACAGGAAATAAAGGAACTGTTACCCACTTCGTTGTTCCTGATCTCCCTGTCAACCTTTGGGGATGAGACACTCTAAGCCAAATGAAAGTTATTCTTGCTAGTCCCGACTCTTTAGTCACTCATCAAATGCTTCGTATGGGCTTTATCCCTGGTACAGGCCTTGGAAGGCTAGGACAAGGACAGGTTGAGCCTGTACAGCCCATACAAAAAACAGACAAATTTGGACTTGGGTATGTGGATTTTTAGTGTCGGTCCCTGACCCTCCTGTACCCCATGCAGACAAAATTATTTGGGAAACTCAAACTCCTGTGTGGGTGGATCAGTGGCCCCTTACCCAAGAAAAATTAGAGGCTGCCTCCATGTTAGTACAGGAACAGTTGACAGCCGGCCATGTGGAACCCTCAACCTCACCCTGGAATACTCCTATTTTTGTTATTAAGAAGAAATCAGGCAAATGGCGCCTTTTACAGGATTTGCGCGCTATCAATAAGGTTATGCGCCCGATGGGGGCATTACAGTCAGGCATCCCTACACCGGTAGCTATTCCTAGGGACTATTATAAAATGGTCATCGACTTAAAAGATTGCTTTTTTACTATTCCGTTACATCCTGATGACAGACCCTGTGACTGCACACCATTGCTTCTCTGAATAATGGCTGCCTGTTCACTGCTCTCCCACAGCCATGCAGGACTTGAGGACCCTGCTAAGGTCCCCTCCTTTGCTTGCTGCTTATTGTATCTATAGGTCCTTTGATTTTCAACAAGATCATGGCTTTTCTTAAAGCTCAAATTGAGGCTATACAGGCGAAACCTATTCAGGTTCATTACCATCGACTGGAGATGATGGATCGTGATGGTGATCTTAAAAGACCATCACCCCTGTGAGCTGAACTGGACAGCCAATGACGGGTAAGATTCGTAAGAGCTCATACCAACCTAAGACAGGAAATGAGGGCTAGAGCCTCATTATCCAATGACGGGTAAGGATGTTGCTCTATCACGGACAACCTAAGACAGGCGCAGTTCCCGAGGGATTGTCACTCCAGCCCTATACCTGTTCAGGCAAGCTGTGCCCCCGTCTCGCCACATAACCTCTATCACCCCCTTAAAATATGGCTATCGAAAATTGGTCAATAATTTTATATAAGAAAGGGGGAAATGTCAGGGACCAAGAAGTTCTCATTCTGAGAACATTCTGACCTTTACAATAAGCAGCAGCGCCCCTCCCCACTCCTGGCTGATAATTCTGACAGTATGGCGCCTATGGTGCCGTCCCTGCTTCTCTTCCGGGACTTCACCTTCCCGCCCTTGCGAACCTCACCTTCCCGCCGGCGCGAACTTGCAGCCTATCAAGAGCCCAATAGAAGAACACAGCCAACCAGGCTGCACCTCGTCATACCCCTCATTCCCTGAGCATATAAATACCCCTGTGTGAACAATAAAAATTTGCAGCTTGATCAGAATTCCTGTCTTGCTGCCTCTCCCTGCGTCTCTTGTCCCTTCATTCCTTCTCTCTTAGGTTTGCCGTTCCGCGTTGATGTCCCGCGGGTCGGGACACCCGACTCTCCCCGAATGCCTGTGAAGGCTCCCTCTTGCCCACCTGAATGCCACCTCTGGGCTCCGATCCGAGGCCAGCCCTCTCCATGTTCTCGAGGCTCAGACTCTCGACAACCTTTGCCTCCACTCAGACTCAAGGCTGGGATGCCCCAGGCTCACTGAACACAGGAGCCACCCAGCAGCTCTGAATGCCATGTGTGCCTGCGGCTCCCAGATCACTTTTTTAACCCACACCTAGAGCTCCCTGAATACCCAAAAGAGCAACTAAAGCGCTCCTTTAGCTTACTTTAAAATACTAAAGCATGCATCTTTTTTCTTAAGTTCAGAGTTGTACACTGCAGGAACTGAAGATCTTTGTGTCCTAGCTCCCAGTTTCATTCCTTTCCCCACAAGCCCCTGCCTGCACTAGCCATCTGTTGCTTAAGCCACCCTGGCCTTCACTCTGAGCAGCCCTCTCCATGGCCACTTCAGTATTCTGCTGCAATTCTGCTGCTCTGCTTTCCAAGTGGGCCCAGGATTCTTGGTGAGGGAGGTGTGTGCTCTGCTGCTCAAACACGTGGCAGTGAGACAGAACTCAAGAGAAGGCTGGGGTAAGCAACAAGATCTCCTACAACACTACAACAGAAGCCAATTTAAAAAGGGCAAAGGATTAAATAGACATTTTCCCAAAGATAAACAGATAGCCAATAAGCATATGAAAAGATGCTCAGTACCACTCATCATTAGAAAAATAAAAATCAAAACCACAACAAAATAGCACGGCATAGCCACTAAAATGGCTATTACAAAGTATAAGCAGGATATGCTGGAAAGGTGGAGTGTGCAGCTCTGCAGCCATGGTGGGCAGCAGCTTCCGGGAGGCTAACCAGAGGGGCTGCAGGATCCTTCTGGGCACACCCCAAAGACCTGACATAGGGATTCACAGACACCCTACCCCTTCCTCACTGCAGCACTGCTCACAACGGCCACAAGAGGGAGCCCGCCCAAATGTCCACCCACACTTGGATGGTCTGCAGCTGCTCTCCAGCCACCAGGACAGAAGACGGAAACCCCACCCACTGCACTTGCTACAACCTTGAAGACGCTATTCCAAGTCAAAGAATCCAGACCTAAAGGGACACATACAGTTGGAGGCACTGACAGGAGGTGCCTGGGGAGGCAGATTCACAGAGTCAGAAAGGAGATCAGAGGCCAAGAGAGGTGGAGTGACTAATGGGTGCAGAGTTCCTGTACGGAATAATGAAAGCTTGGGAATCACACTGTGATTCAGTGTGATTAATGCCACTGAATTTTGCACTTAGAATTATTTAAATGGCAAATTTCTTGATATATGATTCTGCCACATTTTTAAAAAATTGATAACATACAAAAAAGTTAGCTTGTACACTTTAAATGGAAAATTTGTAAGGTGTATGAATTATAACCCAACAGACCTTTAAAACAGTCTCAGCAGAGTCCTGGTAGAACTTGATGAGTTCTTCATGAAACCCCAGTGGAAGAGCAGAAGGCCAAGAACTGTTGGCACAGCCACGGAAAGCAGGGGGCCCAGGCCTCGTGGGGTTCAGAGCACGGCAGGTGGCGTGGGATTGGTGGGCAGTATGCAGGGTGCGAGCAGGGTAGGGCTGAGCCGGTGAGCCCAGGGGGCCCCACGCATGGGACGCAGTGGCCCCCTAGGAGACGGCAGCATTCACACACCTCCCGGCCACCGCAGGCCCAAGTGAGAGGAAAACCAGAAAACCAGAGAAGACACAGGAGGCAGTCTGAGGGAGACATTAAAATCACATGCTGCAAATCAATGGCTGGTAAGTCTAACTACCATGAAATTTAAACTATACCCCAAAAGTATTACAAGGAAAAGTAAAAGAAAAGGGCATCTGTAATGCATGGAACTGAGAAGGACTGGTTTCCATGATACACAAAGAATTCTTACAAATACATGTGAAAATCACAAAAAGAACTTCTCAGAAAAATCAACAAATCACAAGAGGAAAGAGGATGCTCAGAACCACTAGAAGTCAGGGAGACTGAAACTAAGATGCTGAGGAGATGCCCCTTCACACAGCCAGAGCAGGAGCAGCCCGGTGGGTCTCCTGACAGCTCTGCTGGGGGAAGAGAAGACGGCCAAGGCCAGAGAGTTCTGAATGAGCAGCCCTGCAGCCCAGGTACCACTTCCCACCAAGTGAGGCAGGTGAGCAGACACGCTCACCTCAGGCCCTGTGCCATGACGACCAGGAACAGCACACGGCTTGTCACAGGAGAGGGAAGTCAGCTGTGGAATAAGCACACAACTGCATGTCATTCCACCACTAAAAAGGACCAGCATGCAAAATTAAATAACCCTACAGACATCAACAAACAATGCTGAGGGTCAGGGGCAAGTCACAGATACATCCATGTGTACGCCACTCACATTCTCGTGATGTCACAGCCTTCCAACAACCTGAACTGGGGTTTTCCATTTGTTTGCTTTTGTTCTTTGTGGTCCTGGGGACTGGACCCATGGGCAGCCTACCACTGAGCTGCACCCCAGCCCTTTCTGAATTTTATTTTGGTCCAGGGTCTTGCTAAGCTGCTTGAATCTGTGACCCGCCTGCCTCAGGCTCCTGAGTGCTGGGATGACAGGTGTGCACGACCGTGCCGGTCATGGTGCCACTCTGCGTGGATACAGAGGTACAGAGTGCAAGGTGGGCCACCCGCTTACACTCATGCACTGAAATGACTGACACAGACTGGTGTAGTCACCACTACGAAAGCAAAAGGGAAGGAAGGAGAAAGACCCTGGCTGGGGACTGCATTCAGAAGACCCCGACCACATCTGCGGCATCTCACTTCTCCACGGTTAACTGCCAAGGGACAGGCATGGTAGAACAACACGTGGGCACACGGTCGGCAAAAGCAAGGCCACAGACAACACAAGTGACCTCAGAGGGAAATGCCTGCTCTTCCTCAGCACGCGGGGGTCCAAGGCACTTGTCACTCACTGACTCACCCAAGCCGGCAGACGGGAAGGACACGAACTTCCTGTGGCGTACAGGCATGGGTGTGGTTGCATGGGGCGGGAAAGCAACTTTCATCTTTAAATGAAGGGCTCAAAGGTGCTTAGGCCAGGCAGGAGCATATCTGCAACCTTAGGAGCAATGACACAGAATCCCCTCCAAGGCTGTGCACAGCCCTGGGAGAAGTGCAGCCTGCAGCAACGTCCTGGAACTCGGACCCAGCACCGGAGTTGAGAGGCCGCTGCCAGGTCCCTCAGTGTCTCAGGAAGAACCCGATGCTCCTGCCAGCAGCAGATCCACAAGGTGCCCAGAACACAGCACACAGGGAGCCACAGCTTCACAAGGAAGGAGGCATTTCCTACATGGGTCAGCAAATGGAAGCGGGAAGACTGGACGAGACCCAGATCCTGTTGAGGGTCCGCCTTCTGTGCCAGTGCATCTGAACTACGATAAGGGAACGTCCCTTACTCACAAACCACGTGGCACGTTAACCCCGGAATTACAGTTTAAAGTATCCAGGGAAATCCTGGACCTAAGCTTGAGATCTTAGGTGAAAAACTTGTTGAGTTTTTAAGAAGTATTGGGACAAGTAAGCAAATTTATGATTCAACATGTTGATACTTTAATACACAAAATGTAAGTACTCAGGAAGTTCTGGATATAGTAAATTTACAAATGAAATTTTTAAATGACACTAAATTTATAAAATGTGATAGAATATTAGCATCTCCTTGAAATTGATTGCTAAAAATTCCAAAAACCTTTGAGAATTTTTCATAAGCTTAATCTAAAAGTTTTCAAAAGAACTGGTTTTTGATTTCTAACTATAAGAAATAAAATGATGATTTTTGGAAACTAAAGTAACTTCTTAAAAATCTTTCTATGCATAAAATCCATTCTTAAAAATACCAACAAAACCACATTTATCATGAAGGGTTTTCTTTAATATAAAAAAATAAGAATTACCACCACAATCCCACTTAATATTGTCTCAAGAGTTCTGGCCAGGATAAAAGAATGTGAATAAAAAGTGAGGAAAGAGCCAGGCGCAGAGGTGCACACCTGTAATCCCAGCAGTTAGGAGGCTGAGGCAGGAGGATGGCGAGAGTTCAAAGCCAGCCTCAGCAAAAGTGAGAAACTAGGCAACTCAGTGAGACCCTGTCTCTAAATAAAGTACAAAACAGGGCTGGGGATGTGGCTGAGTGGTCAAGTTCCCCTGAGTGCAATCCCCAAAAAAAAATGAAGAAAGAAATAGACAAGTGATCATTGCTGGGAACTCCAGGGAACTGTTAAGGACAGAGTGTCTCCCTAGACCCACAGAAGGAGAGCTCTCGGCCCCACAGATCAGCAGTTGGACACTGGGCCCCAACAGCAGCCACTGTGGACTCTGTGGCCCTTGCAGTGTTGAGAGCCTACAGTGTGCCCATGCCACTTGCTGAGGTCCAGAGAGTGGCGCTAAGCTTAGGTGGCAAGTCCAGCACCTAAGGTCGAAGCAGCGACAGGAAAGAGGACAGGCAGGAAAAGCAGCCTGTTCTGGAGACTCCTGTGCTGAGAAGTACAGAGGGGAGAAATCAAAACTCCTGTCCAAACCATCACAAAAGCAGCGCTGTCTGGTTCTGTGTAAGGCCCGGGGCATGAGATCAACGGCAGTGTGCACACTGACAGGCTGACACCAGCCAGGACAGTTAGGGAACAGAGTAGATGCAGGCACTAGGGCGTCAGCCCCTCCAACCACAGAGCAACTCCTCCTGAGGGTGGAATCAGGGCTGAATGAGGCTACGGCAGACTATTTCTGGTGCACAAAGTATCTATTTCTAAACGTGATTCTCCAAATCAATCCAGAGACTCTGATAAATGAAACAATATCATAGCAGGAAATCTTGGAACTGCAACAAAATGACCTCGAAATTCATCAGAAAACCAAGGAGGAAACACTGGAAAGATGGGAAGACACTCAGCAGTCAGGACCTCTCCTTGTGCCCACACTGCCTGCTCCCTTCTTGGCTCCAGGTGGGACGTGCTCTGGAAAGACCAGTGAGGAAGCACAGAAATCCTGAAACCAAATGGCAAAGAACCCACAGGTCACTCACAAAGGCAAGCGCTCAAACTTGTTAGGGGTGGAAACCGGAAGAAAGTGGCAGCAAGGGGCAAGTCCATGTGCTGCGATGACCAGGGCTCCCGCAACGAGCACCGTGGGGGCAGCCAGCCATGCCTGGTCCACTGCCAGGGTCAGTCCCACCAGAACACCACGCTGAGAGGTCTCAGAGACATGCGGGCACCACAGTCTGTGACCTGCAGTGCTCAGCAATGGGGAACTGTAGGGTGACGGCACCAAGCGGCCACTGCAGAGAGTGATGGCCTTGAGAGGCTGGAAGAGACAAAGCGCTGCACCCGCAGCGCAGGGAGATTCCTGCCAGAAGGAAGGCAGACACCTGCTGCATCTCGTCCACTCCTTCCCTGAGGCCTCCGAGCAGACAGGCTGCAGGCAGAAGGCAGGCCCACGGGCGGCAGATGGGCAAGGCCTGGAGGGCACAGGGTCTTGTGGAGATGAGGTAATGCTCTGAAATCAGACCACGAGGAACGTTCAGAACACCACTGACCTGCACCTCCACATGCTGCAGTGAAAGGAGAAATGGGCAAATGCAGATTCTTACATAGAGCGTAAAATGCACAGCTGTTCCTGCCCCAGAGTGACCACCTGTGTGCCCACAGCAATAGCAGGACATGCGGACAGGCCCAGGATGTGGACACACACAGCACGGCATGGACACAAGGTGAGACAGGACAGCAGGCCCAGGGAAGGTCCACAGTAAGCACCTGGCTGGGGGGACCCTGAACACACCCCACACAACCTGGGCAGCTCGAGTGCACAGCGCTGGCAGCCTGCTCCTCCACGTCCAGGACCCCCACCTCATCCCTCACGCCCAGTCACATCCACAGGGCCACCCACCTCCTCAAGAGCTGCCAGTGACTGAGAAACTTCTGCTGCCCCAGGTGCTAGGCATGGAGGCCACCCATGTGCCCCTGCACCCCCTCCTGCCCCGCCACGCTGGGGGTGCCCACAGAGCTGTGCTGCCCAGATCCCTGGCCCACGTGCACATGCCCTGGAGCTGTCTGGGGACAGCCCTCAGAACCACAATGAGGAAGACGCAACTGTGCCTCTGTAGGCACATGCAGAACTCATGGAGTCCCCACGCTTGCCCCTCAGGAAAAGGGCAACTGTCCCCCACTTCGTGGGGTTGGGGAGCACCCTCCAGGCAGGGCCAGCAGCTCTACCTCAAGGTTCCCTGTCAAGTCCTGGCAAGGAAGTGAGACAGGGCGGCACGTGTCTCCATGGCCAGGACAGCCAGTGCTGCCTGCCGCCCCAGCACGGTCACTGAACATCCCATCAGAACAATCAGTTAGCAAGAAGAGTCTGGAGGGCAGGCGCAGCATCAGCCCTCGGGATGGCTGAGACTCTTACGATGGGCATTGGGACCAGTCCCCTGATCCTGCTGGGGGTTGAGGCAAGAGGTATCTCAAGGGGCTGCTCAGCCCCTCTGGGAGTTTAAGGCCCTGTTCTGTCAAGCCCAGGAGACTGGGACAACCACGCTCCACCCTGGCTTGATGTGTGCCCTGAGCTCGGCTGGTCAGCCCAGAGGAACCTGAGCCCTGGGCCTGGACACCAGGAGTTGGAGACCCAGGTCACAAATTTGAGGCCACGCCTGCAGGGGACAGTGCCTGGGTTGTCTGCACACCCTGTCCTTCACCTCCCACACACATGTAGCAGTGGGGGCCTTAAACTGCAGCTAGGCTTCTGTGAGACACCACTGTGCCAGCGGCACTGGCACCTGCCAACAGCAGCATCCCTGCAACCTGCTGTCACCAGCAGGGCGAGAGGACAGGAGGCATCTAGGCTCCAAGGTCAGGTTGACACACGCTGTGTAGGGGGTTCTCCAGGCTGGGAGGCAGCCTGTTGAATGGAGGCTGCACGGAAGGGCGGCACCATCTCTAGGAACTGCTTTGTCCTGAATTCCAGGTGCCAGCTCTCACTCAGGAGGCTGCGAGCGTTGCCATAGGAACAGCACAGAGGCAGTCTGTGGGCTCTCAGCTTCCTCTCAGCCTTGCAACCCAATCCCCATGCCAGGAAACTCAGCCCTAGAGCTCCTGGGCCCCTGCCCTGTGCTAGAGGTCCCTGGCCTGCTCCAAACCCAGAAGGCCTCAGGCAGGGGAGAGGAAAGGCCGGCACGTGCACACCCCATTTCCAACATCACACCTGATGGCGGGCAACCAGGGCTCCACTGCACTGTGTCCATAGGACACTTATGTGCTGGGCTGGGCTGGGCGCTCGACCCAGGATAGGTAGATCCAGGCAAGGACTTGGTCGTGGACCCAGAAGGCCCAGTGCTCCTGCTGACACACACAGCAGAATGTCACTGTCCCTGCCTGCAGCCCCAGAAAGGCTTCGGTCACAGGCCCCACCCTCCTCACTCCCCAAGGAGGTGTGCAGGAAGAGCGAGACCACAGACGGACTGGTGTCCTCCAGGCCCCAAACCAGCTCCTCGGGACTGAGAGCCCCCCAGGGATGGTGCTGTGGCCCCTCATACCGACCCTCAGCTCCTGGGAGAGGGCGGCCCCAGGAGGAGGCATGTCCTTGGGCTGGCTGGGGTGCTCTGTCCAGCTCAGAGAAGGACGGCTCTGGCCAAGTGCAGTCCAGCTCTGACCAGCACAGTTGTGCTGCATGGGGACATCCCAGCAGCTGTGCCCACCCTGGAGGGAGGCGCACAGCTGGCTCCCACAGACCTTCTCTGTTCTTTCCTCTTCAGCAGTGCCACACACTTGCTGGGCAGGTGCTCCCCACTGGGTTGCATGCCTCACCCTTTGGGGTAAGTGTTATTCTTCCCACATGCTTGGGGACCAGGGTAGTCTAATGGCTAGGGTCAGGGCCTCTGATTCAGGATAGCTGGAATCTCCACTCTGGTTCCTCCTGTCTGCATGGCCTTGGACAAATGTCTGAGCCCTCTCAGTTCCCAGTATGTGCAATGGGGGTGCTACCTCCACCCTGCAGGAATGAGGAGCCCTGCCAACCCCGTACCTTAAAGGACAGGTTCAGAGTGGCCCCACTGAACAGAAGGGTTAAATAAGATCCAGAGAACCTAATGAATGTGGAAAGGTCCACGCTTCAATTAAAAAAAAGTCACTCCTCATGCAAAACACTGGGAAGAGCTCAATCCGAATGGAAAGGACAGTGACAGGCCATCCCAGATGCACAAAGCAGATCAGAAGACAGAGGGCAGAGAGCATGAGACAAGAGATGGTGCACAGCCAGGCAACGCGCATCTCAGCAGACCAGGGGCAGAGTGAGGGGAGCAGAGGAGCAGACAGACAGGAAGAGCCTCCAGATCTTCCCAGAAGGGAAGCAAAATGGCAGGGCCAAGCCCACATGCAGACTCGAGGGCCAAAGAGCCCCAAGTCAGCCACACTCAGCAGCTGCTGACTTAAGAAGGCTTGTGGACCCAAGAGATGGCGCCAGAGCTCGGCCAGCAGATGACCCTAAAGAAAGTTCCTAGACAGGGAGGATGTGAGGGAGACAGGAATCGCTGGCCATGGGACCCAAGAGCGACGGAAGGAGCAAACAGTGTGCAGACACGATGCCACCTCCTAAAACGAGTTTGATGGTTGAAGCAAAACAATGGCATACTCTGGTGTGTTCTACGCGTGTGCAGGAGAAACGCTCGAGATGGTCAGATGATAGGAGAGCACAGCGACGCGTCATGGGGGCTTGCACCCTTCCTGTGGCCTGGTAAATGGCCATGCGGGGAGACCGGTAAGTTCGGTATATATGATGCAATACTTAGGCAAACACTAAACAACTATCAAAGAAATGTGCTCAAAAATGCAGCAGATCAGGCTGGGATTGTGGCTCAGTGGTAGAGCGCTTGCCCAGCACGTGAGGGACTGGGTTCCATCCTCAGCACCACATTTAAATAAATAAAATAAAGGTCTATCGACAACTAAAACAATGTTTTTTAAAAAATGCTATAGATGGGGGGTGGGAGGGTGGCAAGAATGGAAGGAGGAGGGACTGTGTAGAGGGAAAAGAGGGGTGAGCAGGGTGGGGGGAAGAAAAAAAAAATAACAGACAACTATTACCCTATCACACAAACGGTACGCCTCTACTTCATGTACAAACAGAAACAAGATTATCCCATTGTTTACAATAAAAGTGAATTTTTAAAAAAATGCTATAGAGAGCTGGGGATATAGCTCAGTTGGTAGAGTGCTTGCCTCGCATGCACAAGGCCCTGGGTTGAATCCCTAGTCCCACAAAAACAAATAAATAAATAAATAATGCTACAGATTAATCAAAATGAATTCTAAACTGCTCAAGTAAACTAAAGGAGGGAGGGAAAAAATCAGAAAACTGAAAAATGGAGAGATCAAACAAAAATATTAAGTATCAGGATTAAGTCCTAACATATAATAATTATATCAAATGAAAATGGTCTAGAAAAGCAAATAAAAACAACTGGTATAGTGGACTAAAAAAATGATCCAATTGCCCATCAAAAACTTCAAATATAATAATATAGGCAAGTTGAACATAAAAAGATAGAAGATACATTATTCAAATATTATTCAAAGAAAAGTAGCAGTAATTGTATTTATAACAGATAAAGCATATTTCAGATCAAATAAAATGCCCAGAGACGGAGGGAAATACATGAATGAAATCTACCAAGAAGATCTAGTAATTTTTTTTTTTTTTTTTTTTTGTACCAGGGATTGAACTCTGGGACACTTAACTGAGCCACATCCCCAGCCCTTTTTTATATTTTATTTAGAGACAGTATCTCACTGAGTTGCTTAGGGCCTCATATGCTGAGGCTGGCTTTGAACTGAGACCCTCCTGCCTCAGCCTCCTGAGCCACTGGGATTATAGGCGTGCACCACCATGCCCAGCCAAGACCTAGTAATTTTAAACATGTATATCTCAGTCTATTTGTGTTGTTGTAACAAAATACCTGAACAACTGCATCAGAACAAATACCTAAGACTGGCACTATCGAGTTATTATGGTCTCTATTTCTTGCAATTCTGGGGATTGGGAAGTTCAGGGTCACAGTGACAGCAAGTTCCTTGTCTGGCGAGAGGGGCCCCGTATCTGTTCCCAAGACAGCACCCTGCTGTCACATCCTCTGGAGAGGAGAAAACTGTGTTCCCAAAGAACCACAGAGATGGACAGTGGTGGCCCTGGTGGCCTTCCCAGCCCCACTCGAGGGCCTGACCCCACCCGTGGGGTCACCTGCAAAGTCCCGTGTGTTAATACGGCAGCACTGGAGACAGGTTGAAGGAATGAGAGGCACGTATCCC
The DNA here is from genome assembly GCF_902686445.1 of Sciurus carolinensis. Taxonomy (NCBI): domain Eukaryota; kingdom Metazoa; phylum Chordata; class Mammalia; order Rodentia; family Sciuridae; genus Sciurus; species Sciurus carolinensis. Next base: position 182,823 of record NC_062226.1, read on the forward strand.
GGCCACAGCACGGACTACGACAAGCAGCATCCAGAGCCAGCATCGGGGACATCGACCCCTCCTACCAACAGCTAAGGGACAACCAGACAAAACACCAGCAAGGCAGAGAAGGCCACATAATGCCTTCCACAGCAGGAACTGATGACAGCAGGATGCACGTCCTCTTCCAGTGTCCACCGAACACATCTCTGGATAAACCACACCCTGGGCCTGAAGCAACTTAACAAAATTAAAGACTGACATCATATTGTGTTCTCTGACCACAATGTAATCAAACTGGAAATCACACGCCCGTAATCCCAGAGGCTCGGGAAACTGAGGCACGAGGATCAGGAGTTCAAAGCCAGCCTCAGCAACAGCGAGGCGCTAAGCAACTCAGTGAGACAACTCAGTGAGATCACTAAGTAAAATACAGAATAGGGCTGGGGATGTGGCTCAGTGGTGGAGTACCCCTGAGTTCAATCCCAGGTACCCAAAAAATACATATTTCTTTAAAAAAAAGATACTGGAGCTAGGCACAGAGATGTATGCCCATAATCCCCACAACACAGGCAGAAGCAGGAGGACGGAAGTTCAAGACCAGTCTCAGCAACTTGGTGAGACCCTGAAATAAAAAAATTTAAAAAAAAAAATAGGGCTGGGGATGTGGCTCAGTGGTCAAGCATCACTGGGTTCAATCCCCAGCAAAGACAGACCGGACATCCTGCCCATCTAGTCTGAGGCAGCAGGTGTGGGCAAGGCGAAGCCAGGTCCCTCAGACTCCCAGTCTCAGGTGCCACTATGGCCTCAGTGGAAGGCAGGGCTCACATGCCACTGAAGACCCCACCCTGAGGGCTGTGCTAGCCCCCTGCCTGGGCCAGGAATGGACAACTGAGCGAGGATGATAGCACGTCTGCTTCCATGTGGTTCACTCAGTGCTGCTGAGACCTGTTGCTCAGAAAATGGATTCGTTTCCATGCGTGGCTGCTCGCTGACGGTGCGCCTGGTCACCCGGGAGTCTGACGCACACGCCAAGATCAGAGTCGCTCTCAGACACCAATGCAACCGTCACTCCGCAGCGTGGGTCGAGGGGCAGTCTCAACTTGCCAGTCTTATTAGGCAGGACATAGTTATTATGAGGCTGCAGCTACCATAAAACATGCTTCCTCTGATACATGCAGACAAAATAATCGAGAACCTTCTGGAGAGGACTCACTGCTACAGGTAGCACATGGAGGAGAGTTGACCCCAACCCTCCTGGATGAATTTGAAGGTCAAGGATTCAGTGGAGAAGGTGGAAAGAGCAATAAAACCAGAAGCCAGGCTTGAAGGTGGCTGAATTACTGCAATCTCAAAGCAAAATTGAAACGGAGAGGAGGCGCTTCCCGAGGACAAGCAAAGAAAGCGGGAGGAGAGAGGCTCCTGGTAAAGGCAGAGTGAGCCCTGCTCCAGGCCTGAGATGCTAGCACAGAGCAGGGCGGTGAGGCCTGGTTGCAGGCAGGAGACCCTCTCGGGTCACTGAGACGGCCTGGTGAGGGGCCAGCAGCTGCAGCTTCACTGCTATCTCCAGGGACTCCCACCCCCAGCACCACCTCCACCAGCAAAGGACGACCCCCACAAGGTGCCCGTTACCAACTCTTAGCAATGGCTTTTAAGTCAGGTGTGTACGCTGTTCCACTGACTACAGGGTAGTGTAAACATCAATTTCATAAGCACTAAAACCAAACGATTCAGCTGACTGCTCTCCTGCTCGCTCACGTCACCATCAAGACCCAGGCCCAAACCCGTACTCAGGCCCAGTCCTGCTGACGAAGCTGCCACTCACACATTCCCTGGGCCAGGAGACAGGCAGCAGCATAGCCCAGGGGAGGTGTCCGTGGGAATCCAGTGTCACCAGCCTCCCAGGGAAGCTCTGCAGCGGTCCCGTCTGCCTGCAGTTGCACAGCCCCCCGTGCCCATGGGTTCTCCCAGGGGAGGAGAGGGCTGACGTCCTGTCCATCGGGGGCCATCGCCTCCCCACAACACTACTCCCAGAGCAAGGATCTCACACAGCAGTATGGGAGGACCAAGCCAGGCCCCTCAGGGACTCCCCGTCTCAGACAGGAGGACCCACTGCACCCAGGGCTCTCCCGCTCTGCTGGTCAGCAGCCCAGCACCCACACCTGAGCCAGGCTGGGAGGGTCCTGCCTCAGCCCTTCCTCTGCTTGTCACTCGTGGCTGCACTGGGGCCACCAGGCTGACACTGCCAGGAGGGAGAGTGGGAAGGAGCCCCAGGCCCACAGCAGAGGGAGGCCGGGAGAGAACACGGCATTCGGTCAGGGCTCACCGTGCAGCAACGGTGTGGACAGGGACACCTGGAGGCCTTGGCCTGCATCCCCACCTGGCTCTGGATCCATCCTCACCACTCAGTCTTTGGCCACCGTGAGAACTGGCCATCAGCAGGCCAGGAAGAGAGGCTTCACAGAAGACAGCCCTACCCACTAACCTATACCCAAGCGGATAGGGCCGGCTGTTGAAGGCACTGGGTCTGTGGGGCTTTGTTAGGAGAGCTGGCCGACCCCCGCACAGCCCTTCCAGGAAAGGGCCTGTCAGGAGAGATTCAGGGCCTCATGGGGAGAGCCGGAGGAGGGAGCCCTCTCAGGAGGGTGGCCAGCTGGTGGGGAAGAGTGGGTGGGAGAGACACAGGCCCCTCACTGGAGGAAGACTGCCGGGCCGAGCACAGCTCCCCAGAGCAGCACCAAGGACCAGAGCCCCACTCCCTCCCAACAGGCTTCTGTGCTCTGGGGAACCAGAGCGTCATGACAGGATGACGGGGCTCCTGGAACGATCTCCCGGTCCAGAAAAAGGAGGCTTGCCCTGGGGTGGCCACAGGAGATGGGGGTCACGGCTGGCGACAGGATGCCCTGGGGAGTGCCCGCGCCCAGCTGGGAACTTGTGTTCTAGAAACATGTGCCTACTGGCAACTAGCAGAGGGAGCTGCAAACAAGGTGGAGGGGCTGGATAGCAGAGCCCTGCCCTGCCCATCCCAGTGACCCTCTGCTTTCGCCCAAGAAGGCTGGGAGCCAGGGAGCTCCTGATCTAGAGAGCCAGGCTGCGGGGGGCACCTGCCCCAGGCCCCTTCCCAGGCCAGGGACCAGCTGCAGTGGAAGAAGCACTGGCAACAGTTCCCACCTCTGTGGGAATCACAGCTCTGACCCCAGTGTGAAGGGGGCGGGGACTGAGCAGGCCCGCGGGCTGCGGGGAGCCCACTACCCTGTGCCCACAAGGATCTGGCCCTTACCAGGCATGAACCTGAACTCCTGCTACCTCTGTGGGGCATGAGCACAGAACACAGACCAGCCGCCCCAGCCACCACGTCAGGCCAGCCTGACCACAGCAAGCTGGCCACATGGGCACTAGGGTGCTGCAGCCCTAGGGAGCAGAGTTTGAGCCTAGGGAGTTGGCCACAGATCAGCCCAGGATGACCATCCCAGGAGTGGGGCAGCTCTCCAGAGGCAACCAGGTGCGGATCCCCAGGCCAAACAGGTATCTGACCCACAGGGTGCACAGGCTCCAGGGACGTCCAGGCAAGAGGGAAACGTGGGGTTTACAGTCCTCTCAAATGCTGACGTCGACCTGGAGCCCATCTCAACCTCTGGCCACAGGACCATGTCCCTGCAGCCCCCCAGCCACTGACCCAAAGTGGGAGGGGATTCAACAGTCCTGACAGTCCAGACACACTGGCTAACCACAGGGTCAGAATCCTCCCTGCTAGTGCCCCTTGCCCACCCACTGGCAAGTCTGGGGCCTGGACCCCAGGACCCACTGTCTCCCTGCCTCTTATCCCTGGAACTGGGTGGGCCCTGAGCCGAGACTCCCAAGGCCTCCAGCTAACTCAAAATGAAACCTAGTTGCCTCTCAGCATAAGGCTCATTATGGCCAGTCCGCAGACCTTCTTGTCCCCACCTACATCCCTACGGGCCTTGACCACCACGCACCAGCCCAGGGATCAGTGGCTCAGGAAGTCAAGCCTCTCTGTGGGACCTCTGAGGGGAAAGGGAATGTACACCTGAAAACCACACCTGGTGCCCAGTCTGTGGTCACTGGCAAGAGCTTGGAGTGCAGAGAGGACCTGGCTACTGTAGACCTCCACTGTGAGCAGGAAGAGAGCCCAGGACAGGACCTGGTCCAGCAAGGTGTGAACATATGAGGCCCATCTCCTGGCTCTAGGAGTAACAGGTGTGCAGAGGCCCAGCCTCCCTCATGATGCAGTGCTGGGCAGGTGTGGAGGGTGCCCTGTGTAGAGAGCAGAGTCCCCAGGGTCTAGACACTGACCTGATGCCCCTGCTCAGCAAGCCAGCCCCACTCTGCCCACCCCAACCAGCAGCTTCTGGGCCCGGTTCTTCAGGGGGCGTGCCCTGACCCTGGACACACAACTCACTGATGCCCAGGAAAAGACCCAGCAGGACCAGAGCCTGCCCTGACTCAAGTCTGGGCAATCTGGACACCCACTTTCTCCAGAATCAGCCAGATGCTCAAGTCCCGCACACGCAAGGACAGTGGATGGCACCAGGAGGGGCCTGGCCTGCCCTTCAATCCAGGAAAGTGTCAGGAATCCTGCGACAGAGGAAGGAGGGAGGGTGGGGAGGAGACAGACAGAGCAGGGAAATGAGCTGGGTCCTCTATAAATACCCGTGCGGGGGCGTGTGCCAAAGAGGGAGGCCGGGATGCCACCCACCAGGGCAGTGCCTCCCAGGGTCTTATGTAACCAGCACAGGGCTCCAGGCCAGTCCAGGGACATACAGGCTGGTGAGAGGCCACCGACGGGAGGGAGGTGCCTGAGGTGCAGAAAGGTCCTGGGCCCACAGCAGCTGCCCTGTGCAGGACCCCGAGGGGCAGAGGGTCTCAGCACGTGCAGGGTCTGTGAGCTCTCAGGAATACCACAGTGCCAGGAGGGACAGCAGAGAGCCCTGGCCAGACCCAACCTGAGTCACCATGAGCCCCATGGAGACCGCCTAAGGGGACCCGAACCCCAGACAACGGGAAACATGGGGACCCCTCTGCTTCTGCAGGGAACATCTGTCAGACTCGCAGCCCCCACCCCACAGGATCCCGGCACATCTGTGAGGTCGCTGAGGGCTTGCAACGAGGATTTCCGTCCTTAGGGGTGAAGGGAGAAGGTCCAGTGCACCCCAACCCAGGCGGCACCAGATGCCCCAGTGAGCAGTGCGCCCAACCTGGGTGGCACCTGATGCCCCACCTGGGTCAGAGCCAAGGTCAGGGCGTAGGAAGCACCTGTGACAGAGCTAGCCCTGGTCATCGCCGGACGCACACTGGGGTCAGCCCTCATTCACACCCAGTCACTACGCTCCCTGTGCTTTCTGTCAGCTCACGCCAGGCCTCCCCTGCACCCAGGAAGCACCTGCAGCTCCAGCATGAGGCGGCAGCCCTGGCTTGGAACGTGGCTGCCACTTTCCCTCCCCACACAGCGCTGAGTCCAGAGGGACCTGAGCAGCCATTATCCATCCTGGAAAGAAACCCCAGTTTAATTTAAAGTAAGACCAGAAGCTGTGGTTGGAAACATCCCGAGTGGGGCAGGGACACACTTCTCTGCTGTCCCCAAAGGCGGTGAAGGGAAGCACAGCTGGGCCAGGACCAGGTGTGGACACCGGGGCTTTGTGTCCTGGAGCACCCCCTGTTGCCTGGGACAGCGGCTCACTGAGGGGTCTGGGGGGTGGAGGCAGTGAAGAGCGACAGCCAGGAGCTCAGGCAGGGGCAGAGAGCAGGGGCAGCTGATGGGCTTGGACAGGAAGGCAGCCTGGACAAGCACCAGAGGGCTCCCTGAGGCTCCTCTCTCAGCCTGGACCTCCAGTTGGACCTCCAGTTGGACCTCCAGTTGGACCTCCACTTGCAGTTCATCCTGTGGGCTCTACAGCCAGAGTCTGGCACAGAGCCAACTTGGACCCTCATAGAAGCCACAGCCCCTGTGGCCTCCCTGTATCCTCCCAGTTGCTCAGAGTGACCCTCCACCTCTCCTCATCCTCAGCCCCTCCTGCTACTTCTCAGGGCCCGCCCCACCCACTCCACCCCACCACCAGGGAGGTGCAGCCCAAGAGGGCAGGAACCATCTGTGTGATCACGGCTGTGTCCTCAGCAACCTGAACAGGGCTGGAGGCGGCAGGTGCCCTCAGCCAAGTCCTTCCAAGTGATCAAGCAAAGCCAGGACCAGAGAGTGAGGCAGGGGCAGCCAGAGGGAGTCTGCAGCTCATCCACTCTTGGCCTCCCCTCCATACCTTCCCTATCTCTGACTTTTTTGGGGGGCGGGGGGGTCCTGGGGATTGAACCCAGGGGCACTTAATCAATGAGCCACATCCCCAGGCCATTTTTATACTTTACTTAGAGACAGGGGCCTTGCTTTTGCTGAGGCTGGCTTTGAACTTGTGATCCTCCTGCCTCAACCTCCCAAGCTACTGGGATTGCAGGTGTGGCCACCACGCCCAGCTACCCTTTGTTTTGTTTCCTACCACCTTCCCGATCTCTTCAGCTTCACACCTGGGCTGAGCCTTTGCTTCCAAACCCAACATGAACAGAGACCAGGCACAGTCCCGAGGACTCACAGGCCAATCCGAGGAGCCCACATGCCTCACCAGATTCTCAGTCCAATGGACAGGCCTGCACTGTCCAGAACCTCGAACCCATCTTCCCTCGCTGGGTCCTTCTGTCTCCTTCAGCCGTGGGTCCATCTGGTGACACCTGGCCGGTACTCCCTTGGAGGCTGCCTTGTCCCGCCTCTCTGAGCCTTTGGCCGTGAAGCTCCCTCAGGTCAAGTGCTGCCATAGCCCCAGACCCAGCGTCCGGCTCCCAGCATACTCATCCCACAAACGCCAGCTACGGCATCGTACTGCACCCCTCCCACCAAGCCACCTCCAGGGGACACAGACTGTGTCCAGGTGCTGCGCTGGTCTCTACCAGCTCCCTGCCAATCGCAGACATAAGCTCTGGGCTGCTGGGAAGTGGTGGGCAGCTCCCGTGTCCCTGGGGATCTCACCAGGCAGTGGTGGGCAGATGGCAGATCCCCCCTCCCTGGGGATCCCACCCGCCTCTCCTGCATTCCCCACACGCACCTCAGCCAGGCCTCTACCCAGAGAGCAGGGTAACTTGTCCCCTGGTGCCCTCAAGTTCTGGCCCAAGTCGCCTCAGACTGAGGAGTTCCCTACTGCCCTGCACAAAGCCCCCCACTCCTCACAGTGCCTGTGACTACTCGTCTTCCTCACACCCCAGCCCAGGAAGCACTGTGCCCCAGCCTGGGGATATGGCCATGTGCACACAGCGGAAGGGGCAGGACATACAGAGCCACCAGCAGCACAGGGGCACTGGGTGGAGAGGGCTGAGAGGAACGGGCAGGCGGCAGCCACACCTGGAGGAGGGCCCACGGGCAGGGCCCTGCTCACCCCACTTCCCGCACCTGGATGCCCGGGTGATTAAGGGATGAACATGTGGGAAGTGTGGGGCAGGAGCAGCTGCAGAGGCCAGAGAAGCCAGCAGAGGGACAGGTGGACAGAAGAGGGAGAGTGCTCCCTCCCACCTGCACAAGGAGCCACATGGGGCTCAGGCTGGAACCCCACCCATCAGGGCCCCTCCTGGCCCCTCCCCAGCCTCTCCAAGCAGCACAGAGCATTCCTGGAAGAGCCAGTGGGCAGGGGAGCCCATCCCCAGGCAAAGGCTCCCTTGGGCCCCGTTGGCAGTAGGACAGACCAGGAGCAGAAGTCCTTCCGACAGCAAGGAGGGACCATGCCAGGGGCCCAGCCACTTATCCCCACCTATCCAAGGGACAGCAGTCTGTGGTCACCCATGGGTTGACCAACTGGGAACAGGGCTCAGGCCTGAGGCTCCCCCAGGCATGGCCCACCATGCCCAGGCCCAGGGCCTCACAGAGGCACCCCTGTGATCTGCAAGAGACCCTGTAACCCAGGAGGTGGGACCCAGTCCAGACCCCATCCGCCTCCTTAGCCCTGAGCACCAGAGCAGATAATAAGTCTGGAAGAGGTGAGCAGGACGTTGGTGGGCACCCAGCCTCAGGGACAGGCACCCGGGCCAGGGCAGGTGTGAGTCTCCTCAGGCACCTCCAGGTCCCCTACACCAGCCTCAGAAGCAGAGGGACCCCGGCAGCCAGTCTCACCTCATGGGGCTTCACCAGGCAACAGGCCTCTGAGCACTAATTAAACAAACATTAATTAAAACAACAGAGTGACGAGAAAGGCCTCCCTCCCCCGGCCTGTGCCACCACTGCCCAGGGGACCTCTGATCAGCAGGGCTAGGCACAGGGTTCTTCCCCAGACCCCCACCACGCAGACACAGCAGAGCGGCCTCCCACGTGGCTCTGGGCCTGCACATGAGCCCCAGGGACAGAGATCACTCCCGCCTGGGGTTCCCTGCAACCCTGCACCACCTGAGGGATGACAGTAGAAAGAGAAAGAGCCTAAAGCCAGGTGCAGACAGAGAGCAAGGTCCTAGGATTCTGGGAGTGGGAGGCTGAGAGAGGGACAGGAGCAGGCAGTGGGCAGAGGTTGCAGGAGGGGCCCGGGGACAGTTAGGACAGCGGGTCTCGGCCCCTCTCACCTGAGCTCCCTCAAAGGTGAGCTGGCCTCGTCTTCCCCAGTGCCCAGCACTGGGCCACGCTCCCAACCTCCAGGCCTGGCCTAGAATCCAGGGCTGGCAGCAAGACACAGGGGCCCTGGTTGCGTGGCAGCCCACTCCCGACAGGAAACCTATTCAGCTTTAACACTGGCAATTCAGCAAATGCTCATGGTCCCCACTGGGGCCCAAGCCAGGCTCAGGGGACACTCTGAAAAACAAGATGCCCTTGTCCTCAGAGGCTTCCATCTGGAGCAAGAGAGACGTAAACACCCGTGGTGACTCCTGGGCACCCAGAGGAGAGGCCCGAGCATGGGGAGCTCTGGTCCTCCAAGGGGCGCCTCTCTGACCGCCTCCCTGATGTCACTGGTGGACCCTAGTTCTCTATGGGGCCACCGAGGGCTTCCTGTAAATTCCTTGCCAATGCCACCAGCCTGGGGCAGGGAGCAGCCCTGCTAATGTGTAAAGGTGCCCACGTGGGAAGGGCACAGGAGCAGATCAACACCAACACCCCAGGCACGACAGAAGCTCTGGGGCCACCCCAACATCAGCGGCCCCAGCACTGGGGTGCTCAAGAGCCCATGGGCCATGCAGACCCCCTTTCTTCCCCATGCTCAGGAGGCCCTGTGGAGGCTGCAGCCCCAGACCCAGGCTGCCCAGGGCTGCCCCTCCCTCTGTGGCCATCAGGTCCAACCCCTCCCGCACCTCCCCACACGTACCAGGCAACAGAGACAGTCAGCGGGCAGGGACAGAGCTCTGCCACCCACCTCTCCTTGGAAAGGACCTCCCTGCTCCCCAGCTGGGTTCTGCACCCCCGGGCTGCTGAGGCCAGGAAGAAGAGCCTGTGTGACCAGGGCACAGCAGCAAGCTCTGCAGAGCAGCTTCCCGTGGCCCTCACTCCCTCCCCACAGCCCTGTGCCCCAGTCCCTCAGCCTAAGGCGCCAACCAGACAGATGGAATCGCTGAGGCCCGGGGTCTCAGGGACGTGGAGCAAGGCAGCCCCTGGGCTCCTGGGCTCCTGGGTTGCTGGGGGGACTGCACACTGGCCACTGTGAGGAGGGGCTGAGGAGGAACCTTGGGTGGGGCCCTGAGTGCCTTCCCAGGTGGCCGCTGACACACGGCCTCGCAGGAGTGGCAGCAAAGAGCTCCGGATCCAGGCGGCTTCCAGGACAGGAAGCAGCGTGAGTGCCAAGTGCCCCTCAGATCACAGGCATAAAGCCCTCCCCTCCCAGACCCTCTCCCTAGCAGACCCAGACCACAGGAAGCAGGCACCTTCCTGGCCACACTGGCCATGATACCCAGCGGCCGCCTCGCCTGTGGGCTCTAAGCAAGCTTCTTCTGAGCCAAGAGCACACACAGACAGCTCCAGGGAAAGCCAGGGCCTCTGTGCCCCCTACCTTGGGCACAGCACAGGCACAGTGTGGACCCAGCACCGCATCGATGCCCACATATGGCACACAGGCCACCTACCCTGTGAGGACCACCACGAAGTCCATGACGTTCCAGCCATTCCGCAAGTAGGAGCCCTTGTGGAAAGCGAAGCCGAGTGCAATGATCTTGATTCCCGCCTCAAAGCAGAAGATGCCGATGAAATAGGGTTCCGTGTCATCCTGAGGAGAAGCACAGGGCACTGGCTGGGCTACCTCTGCCCACCCTGCAGTGGCTGGGTCAGTAGGCCCTGTCTGATGGCCACACCCACCGTCCCAAGTCTGACCCTCCTGAGCTGCCCGACACCCCAGACTCCTCCAGCCTGCCATGTCCACCACTAGCCTGCGTGTGCTCATCTGTTCATGCCCCCTGAAGGGATGTGCCACTGTTGATGGACAATGTCCAGCATCTCAGCTTCTGTTCCAGCTCAGGGCACCCAGGGCCTGCCCCACTTGAACCAGTGGGGAAGGTGAAGAAGACCGTGGGCAGTCTGCAGTAGAAGTCGGTCTCTGCTCACTGTGGACACCTCCCAGTGCCTTCCTGTCATCTCTGTTCTAAGGAGACAGGCATGGAGATCCAGAAGCTGGGCAGGGCCCCAGCAGCCATCTCGGCTGGCCACAGGGCAGTTGTCTGAATAAAGCTCAGCCTCAGAACTCAGTCCAGGACCTACTTACGCCTTCAACACACACCTGCAAATCCCAGTGGGCAGCAAAAGAAACAGCAAACTGGCAGCCCTGGCCACTTGAGCAGTGGCATCCATGAGGATCCCCAGGGCAATGCCTTGGTCAGGGCCAGGGGCCTGAGACCAAGACACAGCTGGACCCCCAGGGAGCCTCCCAGAGGTGTGGTGTTGAGGGAACAAGTTTCCAAGGCCAGATTTTGAGGAAGGGCACTCCAGTTGAAGGGAACAGTGCGACCAAAAGGAAAGCATTTGAGAGATCCTAGAAAGAGCCCTGTCCTCCACCCCAGGCTGCATCCAGTGGGGGCAGGCCCTTGTGGTGACCAGCAAGTAGTGTGGAGCGTGGGGAGAAGAATGCCATGTGAGGATGCAACGTGGCAAGTGACAGGTGCTTCACACACCTGGGTTTAGGGGCAATGAACCCTGGGGAGCTGGGCCAGGGGAGCTGGACCAGGGGAGCTGCACCTGGGGAGCTGGACGGGGGTAGGGGGCTGGCTGGGGAGCTGGACCTGGAGAGCTGGACATGGAGTGTTAATAGGATTCATGTCTGCACTTGGCAGCAGCCTGAAGCAGATGAAGGGGAACTAAGGAGCAGAGCCACGGACATCCTTCTCCTGACAGTGGAAGCCACAGGAGGAACTTCCCTCCAGAGAACTGCTCTGTCCTACATGACAGGGGCCAGAGCAGCATGCTGGACACTGGCTGAAAGAAGCTGCCAAGCGAGGTGGGACTGCCAGCCCCCACAGCCTGCACCTTTCTCCCAGAAGCCTGGCCCCCAAGGGCTCGTCCCCAGGTGATATGCCACCACCTTCAGCCAGGACCTCCCTCTTGCCTGCAGCTGAGCTCACAGCAGGGCCAGGGGAAGCTGCCAACACACTAGGGGCCACCATGGCCCAGTGCTCCTGCCCTGCAAAACTGATGCTGACTCATGACAGGGACGAGGCCCCTGGTGGGGTGTGCACCCTTTTGTGACCTCAAGCCTTCTACTGTGGTTAGTTTGAAAGGTCCTCTTTCCCAAGAGGTGGATCTGCTCAAACGGAACAGCTGGGCCCAGAAGGACACATCTTCACAGAAGGCTTACGAACAGAAAAGAGAAGTACACGCCAGGCTCCAGGACCAGAGTCCCAGCTGCCCCAGAGCCCTTCCTCTCAGCTCCTCCCAGCCTGGCCCCAGACCACCACCTGGGTGTGCAGGCAACCATGGGTGTGGGTGGTGCTGGGCTTCAAGGAGGTCCAGCCAAAGACAGCTCAGGAAGCTGACGGGTGGGTGGGAAGCAGAGCCCCAGATGAAGGCCCCACCAGAGCCTGGCTGGCAGACCACAGAGAAGCCCACCCTACCCATCCAGCCCCACCTGCTGCCCGGGCAGCAGTTCAGCCTCCAGATCCAACTCTCCACAGTCTAGCTGCTGTCTGTCCTCAGAGCCCTTGAGGGCTGAACCTGCATGTAGGACTTGGGTCAGCAAAGAGCTTCTCAGGCCTCCAGGTGGGACACATTCTTCTGATTCTCCCAAAAGATAGCCCCCCCCCCAGAAGTACACCCCCCTACCCGCCCCCACGAAGCCAAACTGCTGCACCTGTGAGGCCCAAGTCCACACAGTTGGATGCCAGGTTGGGCCACCCCACTGGCCTCCCTGCACAAACCCCAGTCTGACCTCCGGCTTGAGTCTCTCTGGCCCTACTTACCAGACTTCATGGACAGAGGACTGTGCCTGTACCCTGGCATTTGAGCCTGTACCTCCAGCTTCCTCTCCCTTTCACCCTCTGCTCTGTCCTCTGGAGCACAGCTCACCACCAGCAGGAGCTGGAGGTCCAGAGGAAGCAAGAGAGCCTATCAGCCCCACACCCAGGTACCCCCAGGGACCATGACAGCCTCACAGCATGGCTGATCGACAACCCCACCCAACTCACGTGGCCTTCTGTTACCCTCCAGATAGCTCCTCAGCTCCCAGAGTCCACCCGATTCATCTCCCCTTCCACACGACAAGGCCAGCAGTGGCCAGGCGGTCAACCAGAACTCACACCAGGCCCCATACAAAGCACCTACTGGGCCACATGTCACATCTTCACTGAGTAGGGGTCAGGAAAGTGGCAGCCAGGGTGGAGGGAAGACAGAGCAGAGGCTGTCCCCTGGGGGACCTCACGCCCAAGGCCCACTCTCCTGGCCCTTCCACTTGCCTTTTCCTCTCCGCACTCTGAGGCACAGCAGCCTCTCAGCCCACACCCAGCCCACACTGAGCCCAGACAAAGGAGCCGGAGCAGCAGAGAAGAGCCAGGGGATGAGACTGTGCCCTCATCTGTGAAGTGATGCTCACCCTGAAACACCACCCTCTCTGACCCAGCTCTCCAGAGTCCACCAGGCTGGCCTTCAACAGCTGGCTCCTGTCCTGCCCAACATGCTGCAGAGGTCCTGCCCTGGCTCCTGGTTCTCTCAGGCTCTGTGGTTCAGTGCAGACACCACAGAGGTCTGGAGGACTCCTGACAGGAAGCTAGTGGTAAAAACTACTTGGAGCGTTTGGGAAGGAGGGCTTCCCTAGGAGGAGCAGATCCTGCAGGGAAAGGGTTCTAAACAGGTCACAGAAGATAACTGAAGGAGGGCCCCAACCCCCATGCTCCGGGTAGCACCAAAGGAGTCCCATCAGGACTGCAGGGAAGGTGGGCAGCTGACCCATCCTCACCAGGGAACGCATACAACCTGAAACTCCCCTCTGGGTTATACACACCTTCCGTCACCCCAGGGTTAGAACTTAGATTCTCAGATGAAAGCCCAGAGCAGTGTGCCTGGTGGCCCATCCGGGGTCTGGTGGCTCCAGGAACAGGGCAGATAAGTAACTGGCTAATGGGACTGAGCTGGGCACGCCAGCTTCCTGATCCTACAGGGAAGGGTCAGCTGCCCAGATTCTCTCCTGTCCCTTAATTGAAGTCGGGCGGGGGTGGGGGGTGGGGGGCGGGGTGCTGTCCCAGCTCAGGCACAGATTCTAAAGGAAGCGAATCAGACAAGTTGCTGCCACCCCACCATCCCGTCCCGGGTCCCAACGCCAGCACTCACCAGGCGCTCCGACATGGGCGTCTTGTCGCCGTCAGGAAGGTGCTGCTCCAGGGCCAGCACGATGCAGTTGGCGATGATGGTGGCCAGGATCATGTACTCAAAGGGAGTGTGTGGGTTAAGGACTGGCCAGGAGGCGCCACAGCGGCGGAGGCCGGAGCCGCGCAGTGCAGCAGCCTCGCCAGGCGTCTCCCGAGGGCCGAGGACGGCGGGTCCTGAGCCCACCCCTCCCGCGGACGAGGGCTGGTCTTCCTGGCTCTCCACCCCTAGCCCTGGGGGCCGCCGAAAGGCGGGGCCTCCGCAGTGGCGGCCGCCAGCCCTCCGCACGTCCGGCGGTCGTCAGCACCGCGGACAGCGCCTCCGCCCCGGCTCCGCCCGACCGGCTCCGCGAGGCAGGGGGCTGTGCGTCCCCAGAGCGGCAGTCCCGGACCCCGCGCAGGCGCACACTCCCACCCAAGGACACGCAGCCACAAGTACCTCCACAGGCACGTGAACACACATGTACCGAGCATCTCGAACGCACGCACGCGCAGCGCGGGGTTCGTGCTATGCCCGCACTCACACGCAGGCACCTGCAGCCAGCACGCGCACGGGCCCGCAACCCACGGCGCTCACACCTACACAGACACGGATTCGCCCTCGGGTGCCCTCCGCGCGGGCCGCCAGCTCTGCACCCCGACCAGCTCCCCAAGACCAACGAAGGGATGAGCCTTGGGGCAGAGGGGCTCCGCCCAGCACCCGCCGGGGCCAGGCCGGCCGCCGCCTTCACGACCACGCACGCACAGACACACACAGACGCGCGCGCACGACCACACGCACACGCGCGCAGAGACCTGCCCCGGAGGCCCCGCCCCGCCCCCTCCTCGCCGGGCCGCGGCGTCTTCGCTGCGCCTCTCCCGGGTCGCACCCTCCACCTGGCCCGGGGAAAGATGGCCACTGGGCGCCGCCGCGACCGGCCCCAGTCCCAGCCTCCCGCCCAGGTCGCCCCTCCCAGACCTGGCGGGCGCGGACCACAGACACCGCGCCCGGTCCCTGCCCTCGCGACCTCGGCAGTCTCCCCCTGCCCCACCCGACCCGGTCCCTGGCAGGATATGGCCACTCGGTGATGCGCTTGGCGTATTTGCGGACGACGTTGTCCTCGCTGAAGACGAAGAGCGAGCGATTGACGGTGAAGCAGTTCTGCTTGACCGGGATGGGATTGTACAGCGCCATGGTCCGTGCGCGCTGCGCGATGGACTGCTTGTACAGGACCCGCTGGCCCGGCTGCAGCCCTCCGGGGCCCGGGCCACCAGCCCCGCCGGCCCCGCCGCCCCGCGCCCTCTCCCCGCTGCCGGCGCCCCCATAGCGGCCGCCCAGCTCGTCCCCGAAGCGGACCATGGCTCTGGGGCGCAGCGCGCATCCCCGGCCCGGTGGCCCCAGCAGGGAGGACGCGGGGCGCACCAGGCGCTCAGAGCAGAGCAGTCACCAAGCTGCCAGGACAGAACCGGACCTCGCCCGGCCCGGCCGCCGCACCCGACTCCGCGGCCCCGCGCCACGCCCTATAAGGGGCCGGTCACGCGGCGGTGCCCGGCCAATCCGAGACGGCCCCGCCCCCGGGCCCTCGGGCCCCGCCCCCGCCTGGTCGCCCCCACCCAGTCCCCGCCGCGCTCCCGGGCCGCCGGCCCTCGAGGCTACTCCTAGTCTGGTGCTCCGGGTGCGCCTGGGCTCCTGTCGCCGGGTGAGTGTGCGCTCTCCACGCGCCCCGCTCCGCGCACGGTCTGAGAGACACCCAGAAGCAAAGTGGGTGCGCCGGAGTCTTCGGCAGCCGCACTTGGCGCCGAACCTTCGGTCCCCAGAGTCCACACTGCCTGCGCGAACGCCAGGCTACTCGCACTCCTCCCAGACGGACCCGCGTTCCCCGGAGGCGTCAGCAGTGTTGAGATGCTCCAGTCCGAAGAGAGAGGCCAGGCCCCGGGTTCCCCAATAGGTCCGCACCTCACTGCTCCCTGGAGGCCGCACGGTCAGCTCCCCTGGCCCTCTCTGCAGACCACCCGCGGCTTCCCAGAGGCCTGGTCTCCCAGGCGATTCTTGCCGTCCTTCTGGTTCTTCGACATTCTTGCTAGCCCCAAGTTTTCAGGAGAAAACCCTGTCGGGGCCCCAGCCGTTGTTCATACACCAGACCTTGAAGCGTCTACTAGATCTCAATTTTGAGATTCTGCCGTTGATGCAATAAGAACAGAATAATGGTGCCGTCGCACCAACTGGTGCACCGTCCCTCCTCCCCGTCCCCGTCCCTTTTATAAGCACCCACGTGTCAGGCACTGGCTACTTCGTGGAGGTGGCGTCTTCATACCAAGGATAGCAGATATCTACACCGATATTTACATTTTCCCAAATCACTCTTGGAGGGTGGTAGAGGAGGAAGCAGACAAGGATCCTCATCACTCTTGCCAGGACAAACATCCTAGAAACAAAGCTTGCCAGCCTCCTGGAGGAGGCCTTTCTGCCCCGGGGTAGGGGAAGACTTTTTCCAGGGAAGGAGGGATCCTGGAGCACACCTGAAGCTGCAGAGGTGAGGCACACAGAGCCAGTGGGAGCCTGAACTGCAGCAGATTGGTTGTGGATCTACAGAGCTATTGGCTTTGTAGAGGAGTTGGGAGGAACCCTTGGCCCCCGGTCCCTGTACCCTTCACCCAGGCTGCAACCCAGTTCCAGCTAGGAGCAGCCTGCTCAGTACAATTCTGACCTCACTGATCAAATGTCAGTTTCAGGAACACTCTTTCCATCTCCCTCCCTCTCCTGACCACCACACACCACGTTCTGTCTTCCTGCTTGTTGCGCCAGCCCAAGGAGCTGCCACAGCACAAAGCATCACCCATCGGCATCACCATCTCAAACAGAAAGGGCCAGTGTGAAAATTATATCCACTTTTTAAAAATCAACTTACGACATCCTTTTATAATGAAGGAAAGGTTTTTTCATAAGGCTTAAACTTTTATTAGGCAGATGGGACAGCTGTCATCCCCTGAGTGGGCATGAGGCTGCCCCAAAGTCATGGCTTTCTTCTCTGAGAAGCAGGAGGGACAGCTGCCCATTGGCCCCTTGCAGAGCAGAGAGGCCAGCTGGGGGTCTTGCCTGCTGCCAACAGAGTGGTGGTGGGGTTTGGTTACGGGGCCATGGCTGTGAGTCCTTGACTGCACTCCAGAGCCCACTGAATCATGGATGTAGAGGTCAAGTGTGGAGCAGGAAATGGGGAGCACGGGTTCATGCAGTGAGGAGGCACTGGGTACAGTGAGGAAGCAGACAAGTGGGAGGAGACATCTTGCCAGAGAGGAAGCACACATAGCAGGTATAGACACCTGGGCAGTGAGGAAGTGCACACCGGTGTGTGGACAGCTCATCTGATAAGCTCTTCTGCAAAGAGAGGCAGAGATGGAGGCGATAACTAGGGAGAGGCCTGGTATTTCAGAGCCAGTGGCTCTTCAGACAGGACCTGCGTGTTGGTGCTCATGGCTGGGCAGAAGGAAGGCGCAGGGCTGGATGTTGAGGCTCACACGGGTGTCGAGTGGATGAACTGACCAAGCAGCCTGTACGTATGGACAGTCTTCTTCTTCCTCCTGGACCCTCCAGCTCCCTTGATGATCCACCTACTCTTGACATCAGTGTGCCCTGCTCCATCCTGTCAGTTTCACCCTCGCCTCTGTCCTACTCATCTGGCAAAATGCACACCGTGAACCTCTAGGGACACACCTACCAGGCTCCAGCTGCTGCCAGTCACACAGTGGGCAGACTCGCATATCCATGTCCCCCAAGAGGACCCTGGGTCCCTGAGTTAGCGCTGCCCTTATGCTAGGTGAGGGCGGCTGTGACCACATCCACCGTCCTCCAGTCTCTCCACCATCACACCAAAAGCCAGCCTCTCTCTGGTTGCTCCTGAGATGTCCCCACATTGTCCCCCTCTAGACTCCACCTCTGGCACTGGGTGTTGGGTGCTCATGGGAATGGAGAGGGAAATCCTCAAGTTTTTCTGTTTATAACTGACATCTACTCTAAAGCTAATGCAGGGTGTGAATGGCTCTAGAGATGGAGCCACTGTGCCCCTATCCCTGTCTCCTCATTGTCCAGACAACATGCAGTGCTCACCAGTTCTGCAGCGCTACTGCTGTGCTCCGCTCAACCCTGTGCAACGTGTGCACGGATTGACGTGCTTCTGAGTTCTGCATCCAGCAGCAGTGCCTGGTGCCAGGGGGCTGCCCCACACTGCGCCACTGGGAATGGAGTGACCACGTGTGGCCTCCATGTCTGCTGTGGGCCAGGGTGTCCTCCCATTCCACTGGGATGGAGATCTGTGCTGCTCCCTGCTTCCCTCTCTGTCAAGTTCTGTGGACTGCGACCTGGCTGTCCTGGCACGAGGCAGGCACCCGTGGGCGCAACAGCAGGAGGCTTGCTGGCCATGGGTGGCACCCCAAGCTCCAAGCTGCAGGGCGCTGCTAGCGCCATGGCACAGGCAGATCTGTGCACCTCACACCCTCCCGACACTCAGGTGGTGCCAGCCCGGGTCGCAGTCAGTCTGGTAGGCATGTCGAGGATCACACTTCAGTTGAGTCTGCAGCTCACTGATCACTGACGCAGTGGAGAGTCCTGCACTCGTTGCTCATGGTGTTTCCCTGCCACAGCATCTTCGCAGGGGACCTTGCCAGCTGAGTGCCAGTGCTCTCCAGGACGCACAGGGTCAGAATTCCCTCGAGGAGTCTCTGGCTTATTTGGTGGTTGGGTGGTTTGTGCCAGCTCTCCCTCTCTTCTGCCGGGGAGTTGGGCATGTTCTCCTCGACTTTCTTCAAGTCCGTGTGGTTTTGCTTTTCCTCCTAAGCCACTCAAAACTGGTTCTTCTGTGTGACGTGGGCAGGCGTCCACCTCCTTCCTGAATGCTCAACCCTCCCTGCAGGGCTCTGGGCGGCCCTGGAGTCTGGGCTGTGTGGGGAAGTGCGTGGAAGGGCACTCCCGCCCCTCCCTCCTGTCAGGCTGCATGCCCGGGGCTGCTGACGGGAACAGCACATCCAGAGCAGGTTGGGGCAAATTCACGTCCTGAATACTAAGCTTCCAGGGCACAAGCGATACGAGTGTTCACTGATCAGGGTCATTTTTAGCTTTTATTAAGTTAGTTTTTGTAAAAAAGTTAGTTTTTTTAAAGTTTAATGATATTTTACATTTTTTACAAAGCCCTGCACATTTATATTTACTCTGAAGTGCTTTATCTGTTTCCATACGGTAAAAAAGGATTTCATTTTAAGCTGTTTTCTGAGACAGTTCTTGGCTGATTTCATGTAACATCCTTGCTAAATGTTCTGGTTGCTTCTAAGAATTTGTTGTCAGATCCACGTTTTCTATGTAGCCATGTGGACTGGAGGTTGCTCTTCCTCTCTTACAGTGTGTGGCCCTTTCACTTCTTACCTCCATGCCCCACCCAGGTCCTGTGGCCGCACCCTGCCAGATGTCTCGTCTGTCCTCGTGCCCAGCCTTCACAGCAGTGACTTGTCTGGTCGTGGCTCTCTCCCCCGCCCCGACCCATGGACAGATCCCCCACCTCTCCCTCCGGGTGAGCCAGGGTAGCCATGCCACCATCTGCAGCCACCACTGGGGTCAGGTTCTCGCTCAGTCCCCGTGGGCTCCCAACGCCCAGGCTGCGGCCTCCAGCCAGGCAGCAGTGCTGCCCAGGGCCCGTCCACTCCGGAGCCAGTGCACCCTGAGCCCTGGTGATTCCAGCCAGGAGCTGCTGCTTCGGCTTCTCCCCTGGGGTCAGCACTCCAGTCCATCATTCTGGAAGGGTCTTGGTCTTCAGTCCTTCTCCACAGCTTCTTATGAACGCTGTGTGTGGGTCTGTGTCCACTTTAAATCTTCATTTCACCACATCCCCAGGGCTTGCCATTTTATTAGTCTGTCAAAGGTCAGTGTCTGCCTTTGACAGTCTCCAAGGTGCACTTCTCTCCCCACCACCTGCCCTCTACCCCCACCACCTGTCCTCCCCCCCCACCAACTGCCCTCTACCCCCCACCACCTGCCCTCTACCCCCAACTCCCCACCACCTGTCCTCCACCCCCCACCACCTGCCCTCTACCCCCAACTCCCCACCACCTGTCCTCCACCCCCCACCACCTGCCCTCCGTGCCCACCTGCTACCTGCCCCCACCCCCCACCACCTGCCCTCCGTGCCCACCTGCTGCCTGCCCTCCACACCCACCACCTGCCCTCTACCCCCCAGTTACCTGCCCTCTGTGCCCACCTGCTACCTGCCCCCCCCCCCCACCACCTGCCCTCCGTGCCCACCTGCTACCTGCTCGCTACACCTCCCCTGGTCTCTTTCTCTTGATTACTTCTCAGCCTTTCTTTGTATTTTTAGAGATGCCCACTCAGGATACTAAGTTTTCATAACATGAAAGTGAGCCTCACACCACCCCAGGAAGCACGCGGCTGCGGATGCCCGCAGCCGTGCCCACTGGCAACTCCTGGTGGACTCCTGAGCCACCAGGGGCCAGGCACTGTTCCTCCTCCACTGTCATCGCCTGCGTCGCCCGCCTTCCAGTGTCCTCCAGGCTTCCCTGCTCCTGCCCTGCCTCAACCAACACCCTCACAGTGGCATCCGGTCACCCCACCCCATCGAGCCCTGCGCGTCTGGTCCACCTGGAGGACCTGGACCGTTCAAGTGGCACCAGGCGGGGTCTGGAACTGGTTACAACTCTGAGGCAGGAAGACGCTGTCCTGGCTCTGCAGGTTGCATTAGGGCCAGGTTGGGGTCAGCCTCACAGAGGTGGGGCTTCAGGACAATGGCCAGAGGCACCCCAGGGGCACCGGCCTGTGAAAACAACAGGAAGTGGGGACCAGTCTGCCAGGAGGGGGCTGGCTGAGCACTGTCTGCAGGTGGCCCCAGAGGGCCTCACCCAGCCTATCCCCAGAGTGGAGGCAGCTGGGGCTGCTGGAGGATCCCTGGGTGCAGAGGCAACCTGGGGTTACGCCTCGGTGAGGCGATGATCCAGGAGAAAGGCGGCAGAGTGCCGAGTGGGCACTGGCTGGGTACCAGGAAGGCAGCAGCCTGGGGCTGGACCCCGGGGCTGGCACGGGTGCAGGGCAGTGCCGGTGAGCTCTGGGCACCTCAGGACACACCTCTGATGCTCTGGCAGAGGCCAGGCCTGGGGCAGATCTGCAGGGCTCTGGAGAGCCCTGGAAAGGTGGCGCCAGCTCTCCCTGCAGCAGAAGCAAACTTGCTCTGCAACTGAGAAGAGCTGGGAGGGTGGACAGGTGGGCACATCACCACACAGGTGGGGAGGCCACCACATGTGAGGCCACGGCCATGACCAGGGCCCCCCAGGGCTTGGCCACGGGAGCCTGAAGACACGCATCCACAGGGGCAGGACATGCAGCTGTGGATGGGGCAACACTGGACACAGAAGTGAGGTGCAGGGGCCTGAGTCCCCGCCTCGGTTTCCGGACTTGGAGCCCACTAATGGAGGCGGGGTGGACGGGGAGAGGGCATGTGCCCACTGAGCAGGCTGCTGTCCCAGCTGGTGCCTCCGGCCAGCACTGCTCTGGAGGTAGGGTCAAGATGCCCGCACGCTGGCTGGCAGGGCAGAGGCGCGGACCGAGGCCCTGCTGCCCTGCATGTCCTGGAGCAGGGCTTTGAACACTTCCTGTAGGGATTTCAGGCCTGTCAACGTACAGAGGAGCAAAGTCCTTGAGTTGAGCACACTCAGGGCAGTGGGCCTTCTGTTTGAATGGCCTGGAGATGCTCTGCAGCCCCTCTGTCCTTGAGGCCTGGAGACATTCTCTTACTATGATGACGCCTGGTACTAGTGAGAAGCAAGCAGGCCATGTGAGCTGCACATGTGCAAAGCTAACTGCACTATGTGACCCAGGTAACTTGATATGACCTGGAACAGATAATAAAATAAACTGGACTGGCTTTTCCACGGAAGCCACTTCTTCACCATCCTGTGTGCTTGCCACTTTATTGCTCTCCCCTTAACCCTTATGGCTGGACCCCAGTTAACCTCTCCAACTTCTGACACCAAATGGGAATGAATCAAAACCAGAACCAAAAACATATTCCAAGCAAAACTCTGCGCGTGACTCTCCACGGCTCCCTGCGAGCTGGGCCTGGCCCTCAGCAGCCTGCTTCTCCACCAAGGGGCCCTCATGCCTCACCAGGGTCACCCGCCCCTCCCTGTGCAATGCTCTGTGGGGACCAGCTGGTCTGTGCCACTCGCTCTCTCCCCCGGAGGCCTTTCTCATGTCTGGCGGTCCTACCCTGCTCTGTCTGCCTTGGCCTTGTCCCTGCTCCTCCTGCCTCAGCAACCAGGGTGGTCTCTCCAAGGACAGTGCCGCCCACGCCATCAGCTCAGACCAAGCTGCCTGGAGCTCTGCAGGGCAGGGTCTTCACGCCCTCACAGCGCTCCCACAGCCCAGCCTGGAAGCCACAGTCAGCCAGCCACGCAGTGCTGTGTGGGGCCAGTGCACCACGGGATGCTGACAGTCTCCCACTAGATGACACCAGACCATCTCCCAGGAGAACCCTGCGCAGTCCGTGAGCCTCCAGCACCTCTACTCAGCTCGGGCCCAGGACTCCTGGCGTCTGTGCCTTGTTTCTGGGGGAGGAAGGGAAGTGCCAGGTGGAGGCAGAGTGGCCCAGAAGAACCAGAGCAGCAAGCCAGCACGGCCAGAGACAGGCCTCTTGGGTGCAGAGAGCAGTGCCACCTCCATCCGACCCAGGACATGCAGACATGCAGCTGGAGTCCAGCAGGTGGGCAAGACACCAGCAGGAAGGGCAGTGGGGCTGTGACCTGGAGAGCAGACCCAGAGCGCCCACAGGGCCTCCACCCGGAAGGGAGGCTGCTCGCCTGGACACAGAGCCATGCTGGCTTCTTGTGAAGCAGGAGCAGAAGGGCTCTCACAGTCAACCCAGGTGCCTGAAGCACTGCAATCCCTCCTGCACTGAGCTGGGGTGCCGACGGCTGCCGGCGGGGATGCTCCCAGGGCACAGCCTGGCCGTGATGGAGCCTGGGATGGAGCCAGCAGGGTCATCCAGGGGAAGTCGCAGCGCTTGGGCCCACCCTGGGGTTGGCTGGCAGCTTTACCACTCGGGACTGTAGGACATTCCCCACGAAGACTCTGAGAATCGGGGAGCTGGCAGAGGAGAGCGAAGCTGGGCGCTGTCCCCTCCTGTCACGCTGTGGGTCAGCATTCACAGAACTGAGGGTGGGGCTCAAGCCTTCCCCTGTCCTGTGCTGGATTTAGGGTTGGCCTTTCTTTTTCTTTTTCTTTCTTTCTGTCTTTCTTTTTTTTTCCCCTTTGGGAGTTTTTATAAAACCTCCTGTGAAAAACTCAAGTCATCACCACAAACCAAGGCCTGGCGTAATCTTGCTCCCACAGGCCACAGCACCTGGCCACCCCACTTGCCCCTGGTCCCTGCGTCCTCTGCTGTCCCCTTGGGCTCCTTCTCATGCAGAACCTGGAACTCTATGTTTGGGTTTGTTTTTCTTGCATAATCCAAGGAACCTCGCATCAAGCCTAATGTCCTGTCACCTCCAAAATGGGTGCTGAACCCAAAACGAGGGTGGCCTCTGGGTGGTCTTGCACATTTTGCCTGTTTTTTCCTGGGTTTCTGGCTCAGGTGCTGTTGAATTCCCAGGGTAAAGGGCATCAGTGACTACTTGTCCCCTCTGAAGTAGTGGGCTGGTCGTGAACTTCCGACCAGGAGGCTACCGTGTCGTTCACAGTGGTGGCAGAGCCTGGGAAGCCAGGGAGAAGACCTTTCCTGTTCAGAACAGGCCACAAAGGCCTAGGCTGCGGCCTTAGGGCACAACCCAACAGGACAGCACAACAGACAGGGCGTCGCGTCAGGGTGAGAGCCGAGAGCTGGGGCAAGGGGAGCGTACCCAACAGACAGCGCTGGAAGCCGCACTTGGCAAATTCCAATTTGAGATAAAACACAGTTATGATCTTTCATTTTGCTTCTAGACACCACATAGTAACTGGTAGTAGATACTAGATGAAAAGTCTCCATAAGCCATAAAATAAGGTACACGTGCACCAAGCTGCTTTCAGACATCAACAACAGGCAGAGCAAGGCATCCATCCCTGGAAGAAGACAGACAGACCATGCTTCGTCCCCTCGCCTGCCTGGCTCTCCAGCTGGGGACAATCTTCTAGCCAGCCTGAGGAGGAGGAAACAGAGCAGAGTCCAATTTTCTGTCGAGATTACAAGACCAGTCAGAGTCCAGCGAAGCAGAGCTGGTTGGAATTTGAGGGGTCAATTACCAAAGAGAAGGAATTCCAGAAATCTGCAGCAGTCTTCACAGAAGCCCAGTCGGGCTGAGCCTGAGGCATGGGTGTCTGCAGAGTCCATGCACCTAGTAGCTGCGTCCCCACCACCCAACACCCAACTGAGAGTCCCAGACATGCGAAGGAGTAGGAAGCTTGATGCAGTGCAGAGAGGTCAGAAACAACGAGATACGGCAGACGACAGAAGTAGACACAAAGAGTAAGAAACGCTAGTATAAACATGTTTGGAGCTACAGGAAAAGGAGAACATAGGAGATAACAGTGGATCTCAAAAGAGGAGTTGAAGCTATAAAGAAAACCAAATGGAATG
This sequence comes from Sciurus carolinensis, assembly GCF_902686445.1. Lineage (NCBI taxonomy): Eukaryota > Metazoa > Chordata > Mammalia > Rodentia > Sciuridae > Sciurus > Sciurus carolinensis. The sequence goes on from NC_062226.1 coordinate 207,185, forward strand.
TCTGTCTAGAGTTGAAAATTATTTCTAAAATGAAAATTTTTCTGGCTGAGTTTAATAGATGTGGCACTGCAGACACCCACTGACTTCTCCTCAGAAGCAAGGCAACCCAGAAGGCGATGGAACCCCACCTCCAAGTGCAGTGAGCGGGGAGTGAGCTCCCACCCAAGTAACCCAGCAAGGAAGGTGCGGCAAATGTGCTCTGAACAAACAGGAGGATTGGGAAGCCCCAGCACACTCGGACCACAAGCTCAGTGAAACCCCAGCAGCTCAAACGAGCTAAAACTGAAAATGTGGGAGGCAGCAAAGCCAATGGTAAAAAATCAGAGCATAAACCAATAAGGCTGGAAGAGAAAAACCAACAAACCCAAAGGCTGGTTTGCAACAACTCTGGGTCTCTAGTCTCATTCAAAGAAAGAGGCAAAGGCAAACCCCTGATTTATGACACGAGGCCAATAGGACCCTGACACCCAAACCAATGGGTCATTACAAGAAATAAGCTACAGCTGGCACAGTGGCAGGTGGTGGCCACACCTGTGATCTCAGCAGCTCAGGAGGCTAAGCCTGGAGCATCCCAAGTTTGAGGCCAGCCTCAGTAACATAGTGAGACCCTGTCTCAAAATAAAAAATTTAAAAAGTGCTGGGGATGTAGCTCAGTGGGAGAGCACCCCTGGGTTCAATCCTCAGTCCCCCCCCAAAAAAAAAGAAACTATGGACCAAGAGCTCTAATGAACACAGATACAAAAATCCTCAAAAAATTCAACCCAATAGCATATTAAAAACATGCACCATGAGATAACCCAGCTGCTGAGTCTCAGTGGGCCCTTCAGGGGCGGCTCCTGGTCAGTCACTGCCCCTGAAGACCCTCCCGGGGCTTGAGGCACAGAGGCGGAGGGCAGTGGGGGCCTAGGCCAACTTGTGTCTTAGCTTTTAGAGAAAAAAAAAAATTTTTGGTACCACAGATTGAACTCAGGAGCACTTAACCACTAAGCCACATCCACAGCCCTCTTCTGTATTTCATTTAAAGACAGGGTCTTAGTGAGTGGCTTAGTGCCTCAGCAACCTAGCAAGGCGCTAAATTGGCTTTGAACTCATGATCCTCCTGCCTCAGCTTCCCCAGCAGCTGGGATTATAGGCATGCACCACCACTCCCAGCAGCTTTTTTAAAAAAAGCAAAAATACATAAACAGTCCAACAGTAGGCCACATGCAGGCATGTTGACCCTGTTACCTGGGCTCTGTGGGCACATTCTGTGATGGTGGCCAGGAGTCAGAGGACGATGCTCAGACATCCTGCTGCAAAGTGAGACAGGAGGGCACTGGAGACAGAGAACTCCAGTAACTCAGGAAGGGGACAGCCCAGTTTAAAAACGCATGGAGGGCTGGGGATGTAGTTCAGTTGGTAGAGTGCTTGCCTCGTATGCACAAGACCCTGGGTTCAATCCCCACTACCGAGGGAAAAAAAAAAAAAAAAAAAACGCATGGAGGACTCAAATGGATGTTTCTCCAAAGAAACAGAAACAGCCAATAAGTGCATAAAACACAGTCATCAGGGAATGCAAATCAAAACCAGCATGAGACAGCACTTCACAGCCAGCACGCTGGCTGTTCCAGCAGATGAACGAGCTGGGCATGGGGGCCACACCTGAGTCCCGGCAGCTCAGGAGGCCGAGGCAGCGGGTGGCAAGTTCCAGGCCAGTCCAAACAACTTAGCAAGACCCTGTCTCAAAATAAAACACACAAAGGGCTGGGTGTGGCTCAGTAGTAGGGCACCCCGGGTTCAATCCCCAGCACCCCAAACAGTACAGAAGGTGAATGACAGGAGCGGTGGAGGTGGCAGGTCAGCAGCCCCGGGGAGACACCCTGGGACAGCCCGCAGCGCCTACCCCACCTGTGATGTCCACACAGCCCCACACACGGGACTCACCGCGCCTCGCCTTGCCACGCCCACCAGCTGGTGAGCAGACCAGAGGAAAGACTGGCATGCTGCAGTGTGGACCAGTCTCCTGGCAGCCGACACAGGCCACAGGCACCTGAGCAGGGAGGCAGAGCAGGGTGGCCGGGAGCACTGGGGAGGCACCAAGGTGCTGGGCTCAGGTTCTCTGGGGAGAAAGGCCATGTTCCAAACTGAGCCCAGCCTGCAAGAGGGTGTGGGGACGCCTCAGGAGTGCAAGCTACAGGGAGGGACACCCACAACCTCACCAAGGCTCAGGGTGGTCCTTCACGGAAAGCAGACCACGTGGTAACAGAAGATGGACACTGAACTCCAGAGCCATCTCACAGAAACACTAGAGCAGTCAATATGAAAGACAGCCCCAAAGAGGAGAAAGGAACGAAGACAGACCAGGGGGCTGGGCATGGGGCACAAGTCTGTGATCACAGCAGCTCAGAGGCTGAGGCAGGAGGATCCAGAGTTCAGAGCCAGTCTCACCAACTTAACGAGGCGCTAAGCGACTCACTGAGACCCTGTCTCTAAATAAAATATAAAAAGGGCTGGGGATGTGGCTCAGTGGTTAAGTGCCCCTGAGTTCAATCCCTGGTTAAAAAAAAAAAAGTGAGGGGAGCCAGAGGCAGTGGGGAGCAGGGTGGGGTGTGGGGCAGGAGGCAGTGGGGAGCAGGGTAGGGTGTGGGGCAGCGGGGAGCAGGGTGGGGTGTGGGGCAGTGGGGAGCAGGGTGGGGTGTGGGGCAGGAGGCAGTGGGGAGCAGGGTGGGGTGTGGGGCAGGAGGCAGTGGGGAGCAGGGTGGGGTGTGGGGCAGTGGGGAGCAGGGTAGGGTGTGGGGCAGTGGGGAGCAGGGTGGGGTGTGGGGCAGTGGGGAGCAGGGTGGGGTGTGGGGCAGTGGGGAGCAGGGTGGGGTGTGGGGCAGGGGGCAGTGGGGAGCAGGGTGGGGTGTGGGGCAGGAGGCAGTGGGGAGCAGGGTGGGGTGTGGGGCAGTGGGGAGCAGGGTGGGGTGTGGGGCAGTGGGGAGCAGGGTGGGGTGTGGGGCAGGAGGCAGTGGGGAGCAGGGTGGGGTGTGGGGCAGTGGGGAGCAGGGTGGGGTGTGGGGCAGTGGGGAGCAGGGTGGGGTGTGGGGCAGTGGGAGCAGGGTGGGGTGTGGGGCAGTGGGGAGCAGGGTGGGGTGTGGGGCAGTGGGGAGCAGGGTGGGGTGTGGGGCAGTGGGGAGCAGGGTGGGGTGTGGGGCAGTGGGGAGCAGGGTGGGGTGTGGGGCAGTGGGGAGCAGGGTGGGGTGTGGGGCAGTGGGGAGCAGGGTGGGGTGTGGGGCAGTGGGGAGCAGGGTGGGGTGTGGGGCAGTGGGGAGCAGGGTGGGGTGTGGGGCAGGGGGCAGTGGGGAGCAGGGTGGGGTGTGGGGCAGTGGGGAGCAGGGTGGGGTGTGGGGCAGTGGGGAGCAGGGTGGGGTGTGGGGCAGGGGGCAGTGGGGAGCAGGGTGGGGTGTGGGGCAGTGGGGAGCAGGGTGGGGTGTGGGGCAGGGGGCAGTGGGGAGCAGGGTGGGGTGTGGGGCAGTGGGGAGCAGGGTGGGGTGTGGGGCAGGGGGCAGTGGGGAGCAGGGTGGGGTGTGGGGCAGGAGGCAGTGGGGAGCAGGGTGGGGTGTGGGGAGCAGGGGGCAGTGCTGACCTGCAGGTCCAGCACCAGGAGGCCCTGAGCCCAGGGGGTCAAGGCTGGCTGGGACCCCATCTTGAAGGGGGAGGAGCAGAGGTCAGTGTGATGGCCGACCTGAGAGCACCTCGCCTCTCTTCATAGCAGGGACGGTCTGGGCCCCTCCTGGGGCTCCTCAGGCTAGTGCCTCCTCTGCTGTGTGCTGGGTGTGCGGGGCTCCTCAGCCTGACCCTGGTGACTGCTGGTCAGCTCTCTGCAGGACCCCTCCACGGGGCGTACCTGGTTCCTGGGGCGAGTGTGGTGTGCAGCCTCGGGCACCTCTGCTCGGCTGGTTCACAGGCAGTGCTGACCCCAGACAGACACAGACACAGACGCAGGCACAGGAGGACGTGCACAGGACCACAGAGGCTGCTGTCCCTGACAGGGAAACTGGGCATGGGGTGGGGGATAAGCAGCCCCCCGCTCCCAGCACGGGATCCTCTTCCAGGTGGAAAAGATGACGGTACTGACACTGCCCAAACCAGAGCAGAGAAGCCAAAGGGAGAAGCCAAGGGCATGGCCCCAGCCCGTGTTCCTGGGGGGACTCCTGGGGGCAGGGACACAACAGACCACTATACAAAGGCAGTTACCAAAAAGGAAAGGCCAATCTGTAATAAATCAACTTATCAACAATCAGAGAAGTACACAATAAGGCACTCGTGTCTAATTCCTCTTCTAGACAATGAGGGAAAGGCCAGCGGGCGCTCTCCACGCAGGAGGCAGGGGATGGGCTCCGCTGGTGGGCAAAGCCAGTCCACACTGGGCACCCCGCTCACTGTGAACCAGAAGGCTGATGGAAGTTTGTGGCCAGTCTGAGCAACACAGCAAGACCCTGTCTCAAAAATAAAAAATAAGAAGGGCTGGAACACAGCTCGGGGACAGAGCACCCCAAGTTCAACCCCTTGCACTGGGGTGGGTGGGGAGATCGACAGGGAGGAAAGAGCATTTATCTGGGAAGCAAAGAACCAGGACTGGGGTTCACTGAGCTGGCTGTGTCTGCAGGGGACCTCCGTGCAACAGGGCTGGGAAGGCAGTCTCTGCAGCCTCTGGCAGGGCAGAATCCTGGGTGGCTGGTCCCGGCCATCAGACCTCGAGGCCAGGCGTCCTGCCTTCTGCTGTCCTCCAGGTACGTGCCCTTTGACCCCTTCCCTGACCAAGACACACCTGGGAAACAACACACAGGTTCCCCTTCTCCTCAGTGGAAAGCTGGAGATGTCCCCACGCCCACCAACAAAGGCTCAGCTGCCTCCTAACACCGGAGGCGGGCAGGGGAGCGGGCAGGGGAGGCCAGAAGGGGGATTTCAGGTGTTTCCGTTTCTTCTGGTTGTGACAACTTTCACAGGCAAGACACCTCATGTGACTGGGTGGCCTCTGCCATGGGACAGGTATGCTTTGGTGGCTGACCCTCAGGGAGGCCTCGTCTGCTGGGCCTCAGGAGACCCAAGGCAGATGGACAGCCCTCACTGCACCCAGAAGTACCCCCAGAGGGAGCAGGGCTGCAGGGCTGCCACAGCCTGACGTGGCTCACCTCACCCCCCAGCACCCAGGGCCAGGCCTCTGGGTGAAGCCCAAGCCCCCTGCCCTGGGGACAGAGACCCACCATGTGGCAGGCACAGCCAAGGCCTCTAGCTGGGGTCCTTCGGGTCCACAGGGTCCCATCCAGACCCCACCCCAACAAGCCACAGGGGCCTTCTGCCTGCCCAATTTTCTCTCCTGGACCTGGCCTGGCCCAGGACACCACTGGTGGCTTTGTTCAGTGTTCACAATTTGCCAGGTGAGGGGCTCTGGTTGCTACAGGAACCCAAGGATCAGCTCCATGGGGTTCAGACTTAACCCCAGGTTTTTTTGTTGTTATGATCTTTTACATTTTGCAGTGCTCAGGATCAAACCTGGGTCACGGGCACAACGAGGTAAGCATTCTACCACTGAGCTATACCCTCAGCCCTGACCCTGGGCTTTAGATTTCAATTTATCCAAAGAGGGAAAAAAGGGAGATGTGGCAGGTCCTCCCACCACAATTGCCCACCCAGCCCCAGGGGGCCCACATCCGCCCACCCCCACCCCTGGGGCCAAGGTGATCACTACAGGCAGGCCAGGTCCAGTGAGGCTCAGCAACCCACATCAGGTTCACGTGGTGGGTGCCTGTTTCCAGTGGTCAGAACTGGCCGTGAGGAGGTCTACGGAGGGGCCCTGGCCCACCAGAGTTTCTCTCTTCATTGCTGACCTTCTGATGCCCCAGAGGTTCCCGGCTGGCCTGGGTCTGATTCGGCACACAGCTGCTGTGCATCCAGCACCTGACCCCGAAGGCGATCCAGTGTAAAGCATGCGGTTACCTGCCCACTGCAAGTTGTCCCCAGTCACCTCCCTTCCAGGCCTGGTGGGGCCAATGATGTCTCATGTCCAAGTTCAGCTCCTTATGCCACCTCCAGGCGGAGGGGACCTGCCAGCCCCACAGCCCAGAACCACCCTGAGCTTGTAAGGGCCAAGGTCCCAGTGCTCCTGGAGGAAAGCACCCAGCAGCACCCAAAGCAGGGTGGTCAAGCCTGCAGGAAGGCCCTGCGCAGGCTGCCTGCACAGCGCAGGAGGGCTGTCTCCCTCCAGGAAGTGCCTCCCTGAACCGCCCGTGCTGGAAGCCAGAGCCTCTGATCTATTTTTCATGGAGCGTACAAGCTCCCCTGTGGTGGACGAGGCCAGCCTGCAGGAGCGCAGCAGGAGGCCTGGCTCCAGCCCCACTGTGCTGACCAGGCCAACTCAGGGACGTAGAGGTTTGCCTCTGCCTCACAGTGGCCTCCAGCGTGACTCCTGGCCCCAGCACCTGGCGCTGGACACATGCACGCGCAGGCACACAGTGCAGGCTCCCCTGCGGTCCACTGGAGTCCCTGCTGCAGGAGGATGTGGGGCAGCGGCCCGGCCCAGTAAGTGCACGAGGGGGCTCTGCAGAGACCAGCAAAGCGTGGCGTCAGTGACACTCACTTAAAGTACTTTTTTTTTTATTGATTTCATTGAAAACAGAACAAGAAATGGTCTGAGCCAAAAGACTGCTCTTAAAACTGTCAAAAACATTTTAACAGAAAAAATAAACATGACTGCAATATGAATGTTTTAGAAGAGTCACACAAAAAAACCCACGGCTGCTGCACTAGTTACAGTATTTAGAAAGGTATATGCCAAAAAAAGTACATGACCTGCCAGGCCGTCACACAAAAGGCGACGGCAAATTTATTTCAACTACAAGACTAACGTTTTAAAAAAGTTTTTCCTGCATTTTATTCTAAAATCACTTTGTTCTCTTTTTACAGTTGATAGTTTATTTTCAGGTGGTGAGTAGAAACCACACCAGGTTCAGCACCGTTGTCTGTGTTGTGTTTATTCTTTGTCTGTCCTTGTGTTCGATAAGGGAGGGAAGCAAATCAGCTGACTCGCCGTCATCGCATGTGGCTTCAGATCAAGGGCGCCAGCCTCAAGGGCCTGGCTGGGCGGTGCAGGTCCACCTGCACCCACTGCCTCCTCGCAGAGAAGTGCCAGTTAAAGTTTTGATACATAGGACTAGATATAGGATTTCTTTAAAAAGCAGACCCACGTTTTGGGCCTGACCTCGCCCAGGCTGTGACAGGAGACTGGCACCTGAGAGGGGGCACCAGCTACACAGGGTGAGGGTGGGCAGGCCTAACGGAGCAGCTGTGGGTGATGGCGGTTTTGGCGGGCGCCACACAGGAGTCTGGGTTGGACTGGAGAACAAACCAACCCAGTGGTGGAGTGAGGACCTCAGAGATCAGAGGGAGAAACGAGAAATGTCGCAAAGACAGACCACCGTCGGAAACTCACAAGGTCACACCATGCGGAGCCCCAGCATCTTCCGAGGCGCGTGGTCCAAAGTGGGCTCCAGCCTGAGCAGCAGGCCGGGCTGCAAGGCCTCAGGTCTGGGGCACTGCTGGGAGGTGTCTGCTCCCCTGGTCCCTCTGCAGCGCCTCCTAACCGCAGTCCATCAGAACCAGATACCCAGCCTCCGCCGGCCCGCGGCGTCTCATAGCGGGTCAGTGGCAGCTGTAGAGCTGGTGTCAGGCAGGCCATCCTCCTGAGCCTCCTGGGCTGCGCTGGCCTGCCGCTGGGCCAGGGCGGCACTTGAGTGCCGGCACTTGGGAGAGCCACAGCGGCAGCTGAAGAGCTTGCCCTTGATGTCCCAGAAGCGTTCCCCGTAGTCAAACCTGGGGGACCAGAACTCAGCACCTCTATGGCCAGACAACGGTGGTCAGGTAGGCTGCCCACCCAGCCTGTCCCATCCGGGCCCCGATGGTCAGGGTGCGCCCAGTCTGGCAGCACATGCATGACCAGGAAGCAACACCCACGCCCACCCGGTCCCACGGCACCTGGAGGCCCTACGTACCCCAGCTGTTCTCCAGCCTGGATCGGGCGGGTGCTGAAGAAGGCGATCCTGGGAAACCGCAGGTCCTGGTGGGACATGAAGACGCGCACGGGCACCAGGTTGGGCTCGCAGTGGTGGTTGATGAACCGGCTGACGTTCCCGTAGAACCGAGCATCGATGCAGTACACCTCTCCATCCTGGGGGCGAGAAAGCCAGACAGTCGCACAGGCCACCGCCCAGCAGTGGCACCCAGGCGTGCCCCCGGCACACTCAAGGGATCTCCTCCTGAGGCCTGAGGCACCAACGCAGGGGCCGGGCAGGGCAGGTGTCTGTACAGTCCAAGGCCAGGACGGCCCCACAACACTGAATCCCATGTCACAGAGAGGGTTTCTTGCTAACTTGGGGGTACGGAGAGAACCAGGGTTCCAGGCGGCCCACAGCCTCGGTCTGGCATCTCTCACAGCAGGAGGGAGACTGGGTGGGCTGCTCTGACCCAGGAGCCCTCCAGATGCAGAGTTCTCCGCCTAGGGACCCAGGTCAACAGCAGCAATGACCCGGGCACTACCCCACTGGATTTTGTGGGGCTGCTCAGGGTGGACAGACCCCAGGTGCTGTGTGCCCAGCCTGCACCAGCAGAATATGGCGGCCTGAGCAGCGGAGCTTAGAGTATGGATATCACACAGCAGAGGAAAAGCAGCCCCTCAGGGAAAAGCCAGGTCAACCAGAATGAGGTAAGCTGAGGGTATGCATGGAGCCAAGTCCTGAGGAGGGGAGGGTTTGGGCAGAGGCTGCCCCTGGACACACCTTTGTAAGTATTAACCAGAGGGTCAACGGCACTCATAGAGGTTAAGAGAACTTAAACTCACACCAACCACAGGGAAGCACAGGGCAGGAGGCAGCGCTCCACTATGTAACGTTGGGATGAGGTGATGCCTGGACTCCAGGAGAGTCAGAGTCACGGACACAGACAAGTTCTCTCCATCAACACCCCCACAAGAACAGATGCCTCAGAGGCCACGGTGGGAGCAAACTCCACAACAGCCACTAAAATAAAAGACCCAGCAACCCATAACCCAGGCCCACAGTTCCAAGAGGTTCAGGCACGTACTACGTGAACACCAGGAGGAGGACACTCTCAGAAGACAGCCTGATGTGCTCTGCCCCAGGGGAACCAGACGCTGCCCTGGGGTGGGTGTCCCTGTGCAGAGGTGAAGCCATCCGCAACAGGAGAACCAGGGTGCTTCCAGTGCCAGGACGCCTCAGGAAGTGGGAGGGCTCAGAAGAGAAACGCATGATAAAAAGAATCAGGTGGGGATTCTGATCAAAATCCACCACTGTTAACTTGCCACTGAGTGGACCAGGGACCCCCTGGTGACAGCGAGCACGGTGAACTGCAAACCAAGTGTCTGCACACCAGTTGGTCACTGCGCTGCTGTCTGCAGAGATGGAAAAAGCCAACCTTGACCCCGACGTCCTGAACAGAAGGGCTGAGGGAGAGTCGCACATCCTGTCCTGTTGGCTCGCTGACCCTGGGGTGCAGGATAGGCAGAGGCAGGGACAGACACACACTGACCACTCCTCGAGTGAGCAAGCGCAGTGGAACATGGTTCCTAGTGGCAGAGGATGGCTGCTGTGGTCAGAACATCTGCAGGCCCTTCACACTGCCAGGGCCATGTTGGGAGGTGGCCAGGTCATGGTGGGACCACACCTGAGGAAAGGGGTCCAGAGCTGCCGGCCTCTCTGCACAGGGACACAGAGAGAAGGCGCTGAGGAGGCACATGAAGTGGCCCTCACCAGACACCAACTGCTGCATCTGGAGCCCCCGCGGCCTGTGAGCGGACGTGGACAGAGCAACACACTAGTTCTCATTTTAAAGTATGAAATATTCTGTGTGATTAAAAATCAAAATTAAAAAATTTTTATTCCAAAACTTAAAATGAACTGAAATGAAATGACATTACTGCCCATCAAACTGGTGAGAACCACAGAGAAGCAAAACACAGTGCTCTGCGTCCTGAGTGGAGCCCACTCCAAGGCCCTGCACATAGGCAGCGGGCGCCATCCAGCAGGCACGTGCCTACTGCCGCCGGACACCAGCAAGGACCTGAACTAGAATTTCTGGGAAATAAGATTTTCACTATAAGAGATGCAAGATGAAATCAAACCACTTGGGTAAAAGCCCTGAGTCAGCCGTGGACTGGAAACAGCGAGAACCAGCGAGACACTGGCTCCTACATGGCTGGCCTCTGGACAGAGGGTCCAGCAGTGCACCTAACAGCAACGAGAGCCGGGTCTGAAAGTCGTTATCCAGAAAGGAAGAGGACGCCCTGGGCAAAGGGCTGGCTCCAGGTGTGGGCAGGCTGGACAGGGCAACCTGGTGGTGCCAGAGAGAGAACACAGGAGACCAGAGCCCAGGACGCACAGTCCCACATTAAACAACGGCTGCAACTGGCCAGAGCACGCTGAGCACCGAGGAATCCACGGTCCACAGGGCCACTCCAAACTTGCCGTACAACCCAAAGTTCTGATGCCACCTCCTCACCCTGGAACAGGCAGCTTGACAGCCAGAGGCCAGCATGAGGCTTCCTGCCCACCCCCACCAGCGTGGACTCGGCAGCGAAGACTTCTTTGCGTTTTATGAAGAAGCAGTTCACTCAGCAAACATGCCAGGGGTGACAGGTGCCCCATGAAACGCAACTCAAGGTCTCCATGGTGCAGAGATGTCAGGTGAAGGGGGAAAGTGAGGACCATTCCCACCCAGAGGACAGAAATCAGATGCCACAAACTTCCTTCCAGGACACAGTTGAAGGGAGGGAAATGTGGAAGGGCAGAAGGGCAGAGGCGGCCAGGGTAAGATGGCAAGTGAGGAGGTCAGGGCAGGGCCAGGCCAAAGGAGCACGGAGAGGGTCTTCCAATGAGGTCAACCTCCTGCTTGACAAAACTGCTTGTGGACACAAGCGGGGACCCAACAAAAACACTAAAACAGACATGTGGACACAAAGGACATCAATGAATAGCCAGGGGAGTGGGGAAGGGGAAGGAGGAAAGGAGAAAGTTCCAGAGGCCATAAAAAGAACAGGCCCCAATTCCCTCACCAGACTCCCAGCTCTGGGGTTCCTTCTTTTTGGAGAAGTCTGTCACTGTCACTTTAGGAATAAAGGGGCTGCTTGCTTGCTATCTCTGTGCCTTGCTCTTCAATTCTTTGCTGAACAGAGAAAACAAACCCAGCACCCCTAGACGGTAATAGAACACAGTGCCACTGAGTTCCAGCCCAGCCTCCTGGTAGGCAGGAAGCACCGGGGCAAGGAACAAAGGAGCAGGCACACACCTATGAGACCTGGGAGGACAGCACAGTCACAGGACATCCCTCTCCCTGCTGCAGAAGGGTGGCTCTGCACACATGCCTGGCTGGTGCTCACCACGGATCCCACTGCAGGGGCTCACTTCTACCCACTGGAAGTATGGGCTCTGCACTCCCCACACCCAGCTGCCAGGGGAAGGTGCTCCCTGCAGCGCTGAGCTCAGGTGGGGTCCCCTGGATGCTGCTTTCATCTGGAGGGTCTGTCCAGAGCTACAGGTCCAGAGATGACTCAGAAAGAGCTTATTTAAAACAACCCTCCTCTCACCCCAGGAACTGCCCCACTCTGCACCAAGCACCCCCAGGCTTGAGTGGCATCGTGGCAGCCAACAAGCACCCTGTCACATCTCTAAAGAGCCTCTACAGAGGTTAAACTGGCCCAGAACCCCAGAGGCAGCCCCGAGGCACACAATGGTTACCCACCAGCACGTGGCTCAGAGACCTGCAGAGGCAGGGGCACAGGCTGCAGGTCTCACAGGGACGAAGGGCTACTCTTGAGCCTTACGTTCTGTCCTTGGAGCTAGCAGCTCTTCCAGACCTGCCTAGCCCAGCCATGCTGGCCTGCTGCAGTCAGCTGGTGTTCCTCCCACAACAGAGACAGCGAGGGCCAACGCCCTCCTTCACACAAGGACGCAGCTTTGCCTGTCTCATTCCTACTGCAGGGGCTTCTGTCACCACAGTCTCAAGGAGGTCTCCAATAGGGTCCTCAGACACTGGTGCAGCTCTTCCCAAGTTTCTCCGATCAGGAAACCCTCCAGCTAGGCCTGAGGCAGACAAGCTGCACGAGGCAGGTTAGGGCCCACCCCGCCCCCCAAACCCTGTGAACAGGGGGAGGTGGGAGCAAAGGCCCAAAGCAGGTGAGAAGGGGCACGGGTGGGGCAGGATCTAGGCAGGGCATTCGGGATGCTGTCACCCTCAGGTCCAGGCACAGTCAGGGCTGCTCCCAGTGGCAGCAGGGGCCTGGGAGGCACTGGTCAGAAGATGTACAGAGCCCACTCAACAAGTCCTATGCACCTAAAATCACTCCACAAAGAAGATCTAAGAACATCTAATAAGCATATGGAAATGTGTTTGATGCCAACAACTATCCAGGAAATGCAAACTTAAGTGACGGTGCCTGGAACTCTTCTGTTGCTGGTAGGGACCCAAGTGGTATGACCACCTGGGAAACTGGCAGTTTCTTTTACGGTTAAGTGTACTTTTGCCACATGACCTGGTGACTCCACTCCCTGGTGTCCACCAAGAGAAAGAAAACTCACACTCGGGATGGTGTCAACTCACAGCAGGTCATTCCCAGCAGAGAGCTGGAAACAGGTGGGACCCATGTGCAGGCACAAGCTCCCGAGTCAGAGCAGGCGGCCACCACGGTGTGGATGGCCAACCCAGCCAGACACAGACCCGCTCACTGGACATCCCAATGCCCGGAAGGCAGGCAGGGTGAGCAGGTGTCTGGGCTCACGCAGCGGACGCCTCCTCTTGGCTCTGACTGTGGCAGCATGTGCACTCAGCACAGTTGAAACTGACTTAAAAGTGACCCAAAGGGAAAAACAAAATCCATGCAATTCAAAGAAGCTCCACAGAAGATACATCAGACCACAGAGACCGACGGTGCACCAGAGAAGCCGGAGCCAGTCCAAGGGACTCACTGTGTTCGGGAATCAGCCAACGTGCAGAGACCTCCAGGGTCCCCAGCGCAGTCCTCAGCTCAGCACAACCCCAGTGAATCCCTACAGGAGTTTCAAGCTGATTTCAAAACCTACACAAAACCACGAAGAGCAAGGCCCTCATCAAGGGCTCCAGTACCTGTGAAAACCAAGACCTGGGTGGCGAGCCCAGCACTGGGGATACGAGCTGTGGTGATAATCACTGCGGCAGGGGGTGGTCTCCCAACCAGGGTGCTGAGGGGCAGGCGCCCACACACAAGGACTCAAGCGTGAAGGTCTAAGTGTGACTTCTGGAACCCACACGGGTTCACACTCTTAACTAGGACATTGCAAAAGCCCACCAGGCGCATAGGAAGACTAGTGAGTCAGACCCCACCAGGAAAGAGAGCCGAGCTCACTGAGGGCTCGGCTAGCAGGCAAGAAAGTCATGAGGAAGGAGGTCTGTGGCACCCAGGAGGGACACAGCACTCACCAGGACGGGGGCCACCAACCAGCAGGAGAAGCATCACCATGGTTCCCAAGAGAGGCCCCCCAACAGCCACAGCACCCACGGCACGGGTCGCCCTCCAGGAGCACACCAGCTGTCTTCGTCCAGGCCTGGTGTCCTGCGTGTGCAGACATCTGAGCACCATGACCCCACAGCACCCAGCCTTTCTGGGGGAATGCATGTTGCTGGACCTCCCAGAAGAGGGCCGTGGGGACCCGCGCCTCGGGTCAAGGGCGGCTGTGGGGACGCTCATCTGCAGGAACGTGCTGGTTCTGTGATTGGTGGCTGCTGTCAGATGAGGAGACCTCCCTTCCCCACCGACCAGCGCTGGCTCAGCGTCCCCCAGCATCCTAAGAGAGCACTTCTGAACCCAGGAGCTGGGAGGGGAGTGAGTCGAAGGCTTGACCAGCACCTGCTCCAGCACCTGGAGACTAGCATGCGAGGGAAATGCCTTGCCGGCATTCTGGCCCAAGCCTGCCGTCCACAGGTGCAGCTCCCTTCTGTCACTCCGCCTGTCAAGCACATGGTCCCTCCACCTCGGTGACCTGGTGGCTGCTGGGCTTCAGCCTGAGAGGACCGGCTGGGAATCCAGAGGTGTGGCGGCGTGTGGGGAGAATGGCCTGTGGCAGGAGCCGGGCTCCCCGTTGGGGGTCTACTCCCCGCCCAGGGCTCAGCAGGTCTGTCTCCAGGGACAGCGGTGCAAAACCAGAGCTCACACCCACATTTCGGGGCTGCAGCCAGCTCCTCATGCCCAGCCCCTCACGGCACATCACCTTGTTGTCTAAGTCGAAGAGATACGAGTCTTCTTCCCGAACGTCGGCTTCCGAGTCCGAGATCAGTTCCCCAACGTACCTGGAAAGAGGGGACAGTGAGCCCACAGCTACGTGAACAGTGCTTCCACAGGCATTCGTTCCTGAGCTGAAGAAGGACTACAGGCAGAGAATCTGGGCAGCGACCTGGAGGCAGACGGTGTGAGCTTAGTGCCCAGGGGCAGGCAGTCAGCAGGCTGCGTGGAGGGCCTGTCTGACCAAGGTCTCTGCTGCCCTGCACCCCACGGCCATGCACCTGGGATGCACCTGTTCTGGGAGCTTTTCCTGGAGTGCAAGCACGCAGGGCGTCAGTCCCAGAAGTGAGCTGCACAGCCAGCAGACCTGAGTGACCCCAGACCCACTTACTCGCAGACAAAGGTGCCCAAGGGGATGTCCTGCAGGGACCGCACGCCCCAGCCCATGTCCTGCGTCCGATAGAGCTGAAGCCTGGCCCTGGAAAACAGGGAGAGGGGAGGTGGACGTGTGACCAGCCAAACCCAGCTTGTGTCCCGTTCTGTGAACAACAGGAGTAAATCAGGAGGAAAGCAAACACTGGTTTCTTATCCGAGAACCATACAGCTCTGCAGGTGGCCAGCAGCAGCTCCCACCCAGGAAGTTGGGAGCACAGACTGGGCCAAAGCATGGAGCCCAGTGGTCCTGGCTGTGCGGCAGCTTCCTCGCTGTGGCTGCCTGGTCCCCTGGGTGGTCATGAGGACCAGAGGCGCTCATGCCAGAGAGCCCTACTGCTGGGGTACAGGATGCTGCGGTGCTGGTTGCCCAGGCAGTGGCATCAGCAAGGAGCCAAGCAAGTTCCTCCCGGCCTCAGCACTGGGGCAGACCACAGCAGGTCTGTGCTTGCCCCTGGAGAACAGGGAGGAGCAGGGAGGAGCACTCCGTCTCCACTACAGCACAGGCCACGATTACTGATGTCAGAACCCAACCCTGGCGTCAGAAGGGCAGGCCAGGTCATGTGGGACCCAGGGCTTGAGTGACGCCTGAAGGAGCCTGCAGTCTAGCTGCCATCAGACACCACCACTGGCTGCCACAGGCACAGTGGGTGCAGAGGGAGCACTGTGTCAGGATGAAGCCGTCCCACTAAGCAGGGGCACGTGAACTCAGGCCAGGCCAGTCCCTCTGCCTTCAGCGCTGGTGCCCTGACACCACCCTCCTCTCCAGCCCGAGTATGGTGGTTAAGGGCCGTGAGCCCCTTCCGGAGCACAAGTCATCAGCTCCACTGCACACGCATGCTCTTGTCCAGGGCGGCCTGGGCACCTGCACGCCTCCCACCTGAGACCGTTCTGCACCACTCGGTTGCGGCAGTTCCTCCAGCAAGAGCAGGCGTGGTTGCACTCGAAGATCAAGGGAGGCTCAGCCATGTTGAACTCTGGCAGGAGACGGCCGTCCTGTGGACAGACAGTCACGAGGGCTCAGCAGAATCACACTTCTTTCCAAAAGAACAGACACCAATGCATTTTGACACAGTGCCCAGTATGCCCTCAAATGGACACAAAAACCATGACTTCTGTCAAACTCTGGACACCTGCTGGGGAACACGGGGTGAAGTTCCACACTTGCGGCCGGGAGCAGAGCCCTGCCAGGAGCGGGGCAGCTGTGGAGGCTGCCTGCTCACCCACGGTCCTCCCACCTCCTGCCCTGTCTCTCAGGCAGTCCAGGGCTGCAGCACGGGGGTCCCCACGTCCTCCAGGTGTCTGGCACCTCCCGGACACTCCTATATTCTTGACCTTGCTGCCTTTAAAGTCTCTGCATTCGGGGACCCTGCCACCTGCTCCCTTTCTACACCCCAAGTTGGACAAGGGCTATGTGCACACCTGAGGCTTTGGGGTGCTCTACGCAGCTCAACAACCCTTGGAAGGCTTGTTCCTGCCCTGTCCTGCTCTGCCGGGCAGGAACTACACTCCGGGACACAACCAACCGGTACCTGCCAGCCCTGCCAGCCTTCTGGTGACCTCCTCTCACTCCACCCTTCACAGTTCCCTCCTCCTCCAAAGATCACTTGGGAGAGACTCTGCTGCTGTCCCCGTTCTCAGCCTGCTGCTTCCGACCACTTCCACCAGTGACCCCTGGACTCCCAAGCCAAGCCTTCCACTATGTTCCTGAAGTTCCTTGACCGCGCCCTGGCCTGGGAACCCTTCCCTCCTTAGCTCTTCCCGTGGGGCCTTTCACTGGGCTTTTCTCACCAGCACCTGCCAGTTACTTCCAGGCCCGTGGCTGCCCTGGCCACCCTGCCTAGTGATGCTCCCCGCATCCAGCCCGGCCCCAGGCCTTCCCCATCCCTCTGGTGTCTCTCACATCACTCACGCTAGCAAGGACCAGGCAGGGCTCACCAGACATTACAACAAGGGCTTCCTCCTGCGGCTGAGCCAGGCTGACTCCAGTCCCAGGACCTCTGGAACCACTGAGGGCAGCCCTCCTCCCATTCTGTGGCCTCCTCCTGCCTGGTCCGCACACCAGCTCACCTCTGGCTCCTGCTCCCCAATGCTCTAGGACAGTCTTCAAACAGGGAGCGACATGTTTTCATGCCCTCCCTCCAGCAGAACTTACCACACAAGCACACCTGCAGCAAAGGAGCGGTCCTCACCTTATCGTACCAGCAGCGCATGCTGAGCTGACCACACATGCAGGTGCTGGAGGAGCAGTCGTCTATGCACACGCAGTACTGGGGACAAGAGCAGCATGGCACCGTCAGATGGGCAGACGTGGCCCTCAGCTCTCCCTCCCAGTAGTCATGGCCAATTGTGTTGCAAGTTGTCAAAATGGGCTTTCTCAGGAGAGCCACAGAGTATGCTTGGGACACTAAGAAAGTCACTGAGTGTGTGAAGGAGAGGAGGGGGAGGTCCGCGAGGCACAGACCAGGAAGGAGTTCCAAGTACCCCACTGCACTCAAGGCCAGACAACACAGGGACAGAGCCCAGGGTCTCTAATCTGAGGCTGAGAGCACCCACCCCGGGAGGGTGGTGGGGTTGCCCGCCAACAGAGTCACAAGGATAGCCTTTGAGAATGTCTGATTTTAGCCAGAAAAGAAAAAGACCGCAGGGCACAACTACTTGGCGGCCTGCATGACCCCAGAGGCACTTGCTGGACTGGGCCCTGCATGGGGCTCCTCTTCTTCCTAACCCGAGGACCAGGTTGCACCAGCACCCCAAGCAAACACTGGTGGGAATGCTTGGCCCTGCTGTGGACCAGCAAAGCCTGCTGGGTGGGCTCAGCAGTGTACAACATGAAACGCGGGACTCTTTTTCCAGTAGGACCCACTTTTGCCTTCCAAGTTCTTTGTGGGAGGCCACCACTACAAAAATACCACCAGGCTGCCACAGCCCTCTGCTGAGAGTGGGAGGAAAACAGGAGCCCAGGCTCCCAAGGCCCCTGCTCCTGGCCTGGCCCAATGTCCCTGCCCACCAACCTGCAGGTGAGTGATGTTCCTGTCGATGCTCATGGGGGAGGTCACGCAGTTCTGGGAGACATACTTGTAGTTGGTGGGGCAGGGCTCACTGTCCACAGCATTGACGCAGGGGATGGGGATGCGCTCGTAGCCCCGAGCGATGTCTCTGCAGGGAAAGGGGGCCATTAGAGGAGTTCTGCCCAGCGGGACCTGCGCCTGACGGTCACCAATGCCCTCGGAGCTGCGGGCTCTGGGGAGCCTCACCTGCTCACCGTCTTCTCCACGGGGGCGGGCCTGTCGGGGGCGGAGTCCCGCAGAGCCTTGCTGGTCTGCAGTGCGCTCCACACCTGCGAGTCAAGGCTGGCGCACTGCAGGGGCGTCTCTCCTTCCTTGTTTTTTAAGGTGACATCTGAATCCCGAGAAAGAAAGAGGCTAAAAGGAAAAATGTAAGCCAACAAAACATCCAAATCTTAATTTACGAGAGACAAAGATGAGACATATCAACCGAGTCTGCCGGCTAGGAACAGAGTGCCATCCATTGTGCCAGGCCTGGGGCTCCAGGCCCCACTCTGCCCCACCCCAGGGTCGCACCGCGCTCTCAGGAAGGGTGGTGAGACTAGGGTGGCCTCTGATTTCCTTCAGACACACCCACAGGTGAAGGGGAGAGAGGAGGGAGAGGCCACGCTCTGGCCCCGAGCATGGCGCGCAGCCCCATGCGACCCACGGAGTGGCTGAGCCTGGCCTCAGGTGAGGCGGTGGTCACACCTTCCCATCCTCCCCAGAGGCAAAGACTCCACCCAGGACCCCACCAGAGCCGCTGTGAAGGCCTCATGGAAAGCAGACTCCACATTTAAAGAGGGCCCTGACGGCCAGCGGCAGCCCCATCCTCCTCTGCGGGGAACCCTGCTTCTGGGATGGAGAACCCAGGGTTTCCGAGGGCCTCACTTGGAGAATGACTGTCCCCAACTGCTTTCTGCTCAGAATGCCAGGTCTGAGATCTGGGTCCCCAGCTCTAGCTAAGAATTTGGGATTCTTCAGGACAACACTCCCTGAGCCAGAAACAAGCCGCCGCTGATCTCAGATGGGGACTGGGAGAGACACTTCTCTGCCTGCAGGACATGAAGGACACTTGTCCACCACCAGGAACAGAGGGCTGCACTGATGTCAGGCCTGGTGTGGACATGACCACTGAGCACCCGCAGGGCCCAGGGCAGCACCACACTCACACGACACAGTCGTAGCGATTCTCCCTGGCGGCAATGTGCAAGGGCGAGTCTCCGTGGATGTTCACGGCGTGCAGGTCACACTTGGCGGCCAGCAGTATCTCGGCTATGTCCACACAGCCCGAGAATGCAGCCCAGTGCAGGCAGATGTTTTCCTCCTAGACAGAGACACAAGCAAGAGCCCTGTGAACACCACTCCTGGCCAGGCACAAGGTGCTGGGACCAGGTGAGGCAGCTGCTCTGCTCGCGGGCCTGAGAGGAGATGCCAGAAGGTGCTGCAGGCCAGTTCAGACCACCTGGAGAAGGGCCTCCAAGTCCAGACGGCAGAGTCTTATCTGAACTCCACAGTAGCCTTTCTTCCTATTTTAAAAGTCCCGATTGTAGCACAGCACACGCCTGTCATCCCAGCTCCTCAGGAGGCAGAGGCAGGAGGATCAGGGGGGTCAAAGCCAGCCTCAGCAACTTAGCAAGGCTCCAAGCAACTCAGCGAGACTCTTGTCTCTAAATAAAATATAAAAAAAGGACTGGGGATGTGGCACAGTGCCCGAGTGCCCCTGAGTTCAACCCCTGGTACCAAATAAATAATTAAATAAATGAATAAATATTTACCTTGAAAATCACTATAATAAGTAAGTAAAACCGTGCCGCTGGGCCCTGGGATCGCCACGGTGCCTGCTGGGCAGCATGCAGCCTCTGATGCGTGGCTCTATTCTGCAGCGTGAGGCTGACGGCCTCCTCCCTATGCCTCCTCCCGTTCTTGCCGTGCTGCCGCTGGCCTTCCCTGCTCTGCCCGGATCCTTCCCCTTGGGCCTGTCCCCTCTGAGGTCCCGCTTCTGCTCAGCCATTTCCAGCACACCTAGGCTGGCCCCCTCTCCTGCAGGCCCTTGCCCAACCTGCCATGGGCTCAGTCCCTTGTCCTGGAGTCCCAGTGCCTCTCAGATCGGAACCTCCCTCCTTTCTCTCTTCCTTCTCAACAGCAGTGATTTTAAACCAGCTAATCAACAGGTTTTCTAAAAGGTCGATCACATTCCCCAGACCTCAGTTGCCCAGATTCCTTCTTCCCACCCACTCCACCCCCGCTGCTGAGGGATCCGCCCTCGGAGAACCCACTCCAGCTCCTAGTCCAGCAGCTTAGGCAGCTGGAGACCCATCTGACACAGAAATGGGCGCCTGCTGCAAGCATGAGAGGTCCTCTGCCTCTTTTGCTGAATAATTTCTCAAGGCCAAATCCTCCGGCCGTTGACTGCAGGACATAAATGTGGACTGGCCTTAAATGGCTTCCACTCTAGCAGCACAGCCTAAGGGGTGGCTCACTGTGGCCTCCTTCCCCTCAGGAATCATCGGTAATCTCCCCAGTAACCACAAAGTCAAGCCAACCATCTGCTTAGTTACTGGGGCTGCAGCAGCCTCAGTGCAGAATCCTAGGGGCAAACTGAGGGCTGTCCAGCTCATCTGTAACACTAGGGTGCTCTCAGACAACTGGACAATCTCCTGTCCAGTGACCAAGAGTCAAGGCTTCTCAGCTCAGTGCACATTACCAAAGAAGAACGCAGAACAGAGGGGGTGTCATGCCTCACCATCCTCCCTGCCAATAGCTGCCGCCCTGAGCGTGGGCTTCACTGCCTCCTCTGCTTTCAAAGGAAAAACCAGAAGTAAACACCTTTTCCTTGACTGCAGTGTCCCTAAAAACCTAGTGTGCCAGGGTTCTTTCCTGACTGTTAACCTAGGTGACTTTCTAACCCTCTGCTGTTTGTCTGGTTTCCATCTCCTCATACATCTGAAAACTCCACTTTTTCTCAGCACAGGAAACAATCAATAATGTGAAAAGAGAGCCTACAGAGTGGGAGAAAATATTTTTCCATGCATACTTCAGACAGAGCACTCATCTCCAAAGTTTATGAAAAACTTACAAAACTTTACACCAAAAATACAAAGAACCCAATCAATAAATGGGCTAAGGAACTGGGCAGACACTTCACAGAAGATGTACAGGTAGGTGATCAACAAATATATGAAAAAGTGCTCATCATCTCCAGTAATTAGAGAAATGCAAGTTAAAACCACCCTAAGATTTTGTCTAACTCCAATTAGAATGGCTATTATCAAGAACACAAGCAGTAACAAGTGTTGGTGTGGATGTGGGGAAAAGGCACACTCATACGTTGCTGGTGGGATTGCAACTGGTACAGCTACTCTGGAAAGCAGTATGAAGATTCCTCAGAAAGCTTGGAATGGACCCACCATTTGACCCAGCTATCCCCCTCCTTGGTTTATACCCAAAGGGCTTAAAATCAGCATACTACAGTGACACAGGCACATCAATGTTCATAGCTGCTCAATTCACAATAGCCAGATTGTGAAACCAACCTAGATGCCCTTCAATTGATGAATGGATAAAGAGATTGTGGTACACAGACACAATGGAACATTACTCGACCATAAAGAAGAATAAAATTATGGCATTTGCTGATAAATGGATGGAGTTGGACAATGTCATGCTAAGTGAAATAAGTCAAGCCCCCAAAACCAAAGGCCAAATGTTTTCTCCGATAAGGGAATAATGATACGTAAGGGGAAGGGAGCAAGAGGAAGAATGGAGGAACTTCAGATTGTGTAGAGGGAAATGGGGCGGGAGGGGGCAGGGGAAGGAAAGATAGTAGACTGAGACAGACAGGACCACGCTATGTACATGTAAGATTAATGAATGGTGTGAATCTGCATTGTGTACAACCCACAGAAATGAAAAGTTGTACCCCATTTGTGTACAATGAATCAAGACAAAAACAAAAAACAAAAAACCCTGTTTCCTCAGGGGCTTCTTTTCCTTTATCGGGATGATTCCTGATTCTGTAAACAGAATCTCACTTTTGAGAACTCCCAACCATCCATGACCCTCTCGTGGGACTGCTCCCTCCCTGGTTGTGGGGGCGATGCCCTGGCCTGTGCTTGCTTCTGTGGAGCAGCAGGAAGGAGCAGGACAGTGTGTGAAACACACTGCCCAGCACTGCACACCCGGCGACGGTGCTGGAGCAACGCAGGTCCTAGTGACACACGATGGGACCAGGCAAAACCCCCAGAGCTCAGGGTAGGAGACAGAGTTCTGGGACTTTCCTCCCAGGCCTGTCCCCCAGGCAGGTGAGAGGCACTGTCCACCCACAGGCAGGGACTGGAGGATGCAGGATGGACCTGCCTCAGTAGGGGCAGCATCACCCCAGCACTGAGAGCTGCTCCAGAGCCATCTACCAGCATGGACAGCAAAACCCCATGCCTTGAGCCTGACCCAGGCCAGCAGCTATCCCAGGGCAGAGCTCAGGAGTCCCAAGGGGGGCAAGGATCCCAATGCCCTGATGTCCGTAAAACACAGGTTACCAGGCCCACACAGAAGCAGGCATCAGGAGCTGACAACCACCCCAGGATGGCCACGGGTGCTAGGCTGGCAGACATGGCTGAACACATGCTCAGAGGTGCAGTGGAGACTCACACAGAACCCCTGGGGCTGAAACCCACCATAGCTGAAAGAAAGCGACAGCACAACTGCCTCACAGGAGAGGGGTGAGCTGAGACAGCGATAAATCAGCCAGGCGAAGCTGAGCGAAGCTGACTTTAGAAACTGACAAGAGCATCATGGACTGTGGGCATTTCATGCAGCCTAACACACATGTATCTAGACCTCGGGAAACTGGTGCAAAGAGGCAACTAAAGAAACTAAAGACCACCGATTCCAAATGTGACAAAACCCTATTCCACAGATCTAAGAAACTCAATGAGCCAGGCCTGGGAGTTCACGCCCGTGATCCCAACAACTTAGGAGACTGAGGCAGGAGGATCCCAAGTTCAAGGCCAGCGTGGGCAGCTTAGTGGGAACCTGTCTACAAATAAAAATAAAAAGAGCTGGGGATGTGGTTCAGTGGTCGAGTGTCTTCAGGTTCAAACTCCAGTAACAACAACAACAACAACAACAACAACAAAAATTAACTCAAAATAGCTCACAGACACAGACAAAGCCTGTAACTGTGAGGTTGCTGCAGGAACATGGAGAAGACCTTCAGGGACTTGTCATCTCCAATGGCACGATGATTTCACAAAGAGAACACCCAAAGCCACACACACACACACACCGAGATAAACTGGGCTCTATAACAATTCAAAACCTTCCAAAGACAGATCTATAAAGCATATCTGATAAAGGGCTTGCTTTCAGAATTTAAAAAGAAAAAGTCTCTTGAGACTTGAGAACAAGAAAATAAACTACCCAACAACAACAACAAAAACAAGCTGAAGATCTGAACAGACCCTTCACTAAAGAAAATATACAGATGGCAAATGAATCCACAAAAAGATAATTATTAGTCAATACAGAAATGAAAATAAAGTGAAATTAAATGAAGATTAAAGCCACCATGAGACACCACCACACAGCTACTTTAGGGCTAGAACTACAGGGACTGATCCAGATATAGCCAGAATCCTCACACAACAGAGACGGCACAGCCACTTTGGAAAACAGCACACCTACAGCTGGACCCAGCCCCGTTCTCCCGGGTACACACTCGAGTCAAGGCGCGTATGTTTATCACAGCTGTGACGGCCAGACATTAGGAACCACCAAGTGTCTACCAAGAAAGGGCAGCAAGCAGGCCCACGTGGAGGACACCTGAGGCAGCAAGCAGTTGCCCCAGAGGCCATGAGGGTCAGCCTTGGAACAGCTGCACCAATGGCAGGTGGGCACTTCAGAGAAAGCCACCGTCTAGCAGGGCCCAGCAGAGCCTGGCAGAAAACCAACAAGGGCCACGAACGCCCAATCCAAGAGGGCACAGCAGAGATCAATGGGTCTGGGTGCAGGGGAGGACTCCAGAGTGAACGACTCACACACTGGCCATCTGCACTGTGCTGACGGCCTCCAGAGCCAGAACCTACCCTACTTAAAGTCTCAGAGTCAGCAGGGCATGGCAGCAGCACCTGTAATCCCAGACACTGGGGAGGCTGAGGCAGGAGGATCACACATCTAAGGCCAGCCTAGGCAGTAAGTACAGCAAGACCCTATCTAAAAAATTTAAATGGGGGGTGGGGGGGTAGCGCGCTGGGGCTGGGGTATAGTTCAGAGGTAAGAGTCTTGAGATCCTGGGTTCAAAAAACTCACACAGTCTGGCTGCTAAATAAAGGGTCCCAGTATAAACACAACAAGCTAGAAAGCTAATCAACCTTTCCACTTCACAGAAAATGCTACCAGCACCCCAAGTCCAGACCCACTGAAACCCGACCGTTTGAGTGCGGCCTGTGCATCAGCCCAGGCCCTAGAGACGGGGACTGTGACCGCGGCAGTGCCCGAGGCCCTGTGCTCCAGTCCTGCCCCTCAGTGTGGCACTACTGGGAGTGGGAGGACCTCTAAGAGGTGAGGTGGTGAGGAGTCTTCAGCACAGGGGTCCTGCCCTGCAAGAAAGCCCCTTCCTCTGGCTGGCCACAAGGGGAAGATTTTGCTCCACTGCTCACTACCCCCAAGTGCTGCCCCCACCTCCACCAATGGACTGGCCCTTTAGCACCTGCCCACTACAAGGAAACCAGAGCTCTGCTGGCCCCAGACTCATCCTGCTCCCTCCAATCCTCGTCTAGACCCCCACCCAGCCCTGCTGTGTGACGGTGGGCAGGGAAGGCGTGGACACGGCAAGGCATGAGTGCACGGAGCCTGAAGGCCAGGCCACGGATGCCCCCAGCAGAGTGGCCGAACGCTGACACCCCAGAAGAGGCCTGGGTGCCTGCATGGGAACCCCTGGTTTCCAGGTGGGGAGAGAGACTGTTCGCATCCAGGGCTCAAGATGCAGCCAGTGCAGAGACTGCAAGTCCCCTGTGCTGCTCAGGTCCTGGCAGGTGGGCCAGGCCACCGAGAGCATGGTGCGGCCAGCAGCAGCACCCCTGCCACACCTCCTTCCTTAGTCCCCAGCCTGAGTTTACCTGTGCTGGGCTTCCCACTTGTGACTGGTGGGATTTCTAAGAGGCGGCAGAGGCTCCTGTTCCTTCACTGCACCTGCCACCATGCCCACACCCAAGCCTGCCCCTGCCCGGTCCCCTTTCCTGAGGTCCCTGCAGACCGCCCAGAAAACGCCCTTCTACAGCAATCAGGCAGTGAGGCCGAAAGGCTTCCATGACACGGGAGTCCATCTACCTGACTCCAGACCCTAATTTCTGGGCAAATAAACTAGTGCCACAAAATTAACCATCAATGCAGTATCTCGAACCATTGTTGGTTCAATTTTCCTTTTTTCTCTTCCAGTCCTGAGAGACTTTCCCCTGGACTTCTCCTTGGGGACAGGTGGGGACATGAGCCAAAAGCAGGGAGGATGAGGAAGAGATGTGCACCACAAGTCACACACCCTATGAATCTACTGATCTCTCTAGAACTGCACCTGTTTACCTCTGGCATAAAGCAGCTACCGGGCCAGTGAGCTGCTAATGCCAAGAAGTCGGATGCCAGGTGCCAGGGCTCAGCTTTAGACACAAAAGACCCTTTGGAATGCGGAAGCCATCCCAGTGGCCCTACCCGCCACCCCCCAGGAGGCTGAGTACTCAGGGGTTCTCTGTTAGCTTTGAGACTCACGTTGTCCCGGATGTTGATGTCGGAGCCCTTGGATAGCAGCAGCTTCACAAGCTCCACGTGCTTATACTCAGTGGCCCAGATCATGGGAGTCCAGCCGCCATCGTCCTGAGTGCAAAAAAGGAGACAGGCTGCCACAGCTGCCAAAGACACATCCATGCAACACACACATCTCTCCCTGGGCCTGGAGAGACCCCAGCTGGCAGCGTGATGCTCAGAGCATGCTCTGGAGGCCTGAGCATGCAAGAGGAGCCAGAACTGGTCCCAGGCCCTCCCATAGGCATGGCTCCCACAGCCCCCTGGAGGGGTGGAGCTACTGGCCGCCCACCCCAGTCCAGGCACAAGAGTGGGCATAACCCACAGGTCCAGGCAGCATGAAAAGAGACTAAAAATGATGAGTCCAGAGAGACCAGGGAGCACCACCCACAGGAAGACTGGTGGGAGCATGAGCAGCAAGGCTTTCCCTTGGTCCTCTTGACCTCAGGGATAACTTCGAGCAGGAGACAGGCCAACAGATGGACACCAGGGCAAAAAGGTCTCCGGATCAACCACAGACCATGTGAGCTGTCTTCCTACCATGCTCACCTACTATTTCCGGGTCACATCATTCAAATCAGAAAAAGGTGCTTTCCAGGGCCCGAGGACTGTGCTGCCAGTTCTGAGCAGACCCAAGGCCCCCGCGCAGCCTCCACGACTGCCAGCAACAGGCATCGCCAGGCCCTGGGCACTGGGCAGAGGGGTAGGGAGGGCACAGGGCAGCCCGACCTCATGAACAAGGGCATGTGTCAGGGAATAATAAAATCCAGCAGATGGGTGACGCTGCAGATTGAGCAGAGAGGGAACCAGTCAAGAGGACATAGGAGTCAGGTCTGCACTGCAGGCAGCGAGGCAGGACCTGGGCCGAGGCAAGGACAGAGCCTCCTGAGGGAGCTGGAGACTCGCCCCAGAGCTGAGACGCTGGAAGCCCACTGCTGAGCAGCCTGGATGCAAGGCCTTTTAGGGCACTCTCTGGCTTGACAGACACTTGCAGACATCCACTGTATGCCCAACACTCACCACAGGTCACTACGTGGTACAACAGCACCCTGTGGCTCTGACAATGGGAGATGGCTGAGTGAACAGTGAGACCACAGCCACAGCCAGGGGCAAGTCAGGCTGAGGGAAGCCGGGAGCCCTGAGGCCAGTGGGTGCCATTCCAGGCAGGAGCTGCTGGCACACCACACGCCAGCTACAAGGCCTTTCAGGACCTGGGGGCTGTGAAGGGGATACACCATGGAACAGGGATACCGCTCTACCTGGCAGTTGACATCCATCTGTCCATTGGAAAGCAGGTACTGAACCACATCGTAGTGCCCCTTCTTGGCAGCCAAGTGCAAACATGTGGAGCCCTCTGCATCCTGCAACACAAATGCCACTCAGTCCAAGGACACCAAGCTCCTGCTGTGGCCCTCCACCAGGGCCAGACTCCTGCTCTCACACTCCTTCTCGTCCTGTTCCTGGTCACCACCTAGTGCCAAGCCCCTGCCCTCGAGAGCTGCGCTCTCAGGTGGCAGCAGCCTCCACCACACACTAGCAGGCGCACCACCACGAGACCTGCACATTCCTACCCACCCTGCACTGGATGGTCAGGGGATGAGGGTTCTCGCCAGGACAGTGTGTGGTGCAAGCACTGCTCAGAACAGTCCTGATAGGATCCCGGGACCTGCTCTGGGACACAGCGGAGCACTCGGCCCTCCGAGAGCCAAGTGCCACACGGCACGTCGAAAACAGCAAGTCAGTGACGGTGCTGGGGTTTAGAACAACATGGGGTGGGAAGAGCGGGAACCAGGCAGCCTGTCCCTTCCCCTCCCTGGGCCTGGATCCCTGCTGCCAGGCACACTGTGTCAGCAGCTGTGTCCTCAAGGACACTGCAGATCACACTAGTCAGGACAGGCCCAGAAGTCCCCAGAAGAGCCGCAAGGGCTATCCAGTTTGGTTGGCGACAGCTGGGCTAGAGACCACCAGAGAGTACCCACCTGCCCAGAGGGCAGGCTCCTGCAGAGATAACAGGACCACACACGGATTCCTGCCCCTGCTCCCATAGGCCTGCCTCTGCCGGACCTCGTCTTTGCATTACTTTTCTATCTCAGAGCCGAGAACCCTGGATTTCAGCACATATCATCAAACATACTTCTGCTCGAACTGAGGTTAATCAGGATACCACCTTCCTTAAGAGCAACCCCAGCCTGACTCCCACGTTACTAGGGCTCAGCACAAACACTGAAAGAGGGCTACAAGCTGCCAGGGACAGCGGCATAAACGGCAGGTGCCGCCACCCTGGCAAATGAACACACGTGCCAAGAGAAGAGCCTCAGGACGTGCAGTCCCTGCCCCAAGCAGGTGGGGGGCAGAGACCCAGGAGGGGCGAGGAGGAGTCCTCGCAGAGCAGAGGGCAGGGGAAGGCTGTTGCCCACTGGGTTCAGAGCAGCCTGTTGCATACCTCTCATTGGAGGGAACACGCCCCAGTGCCCGCCCGCCCCATCTTCGTCCCCAAGGTAACCATGCTCTTGAATTAATCCTTCCTCCAACGTGCCTCTTGATATGCTCATGACATGCTCACACGTGTGCTAAGATGGAGTCTGGCAAGCGAAGCCCTTCTCCAGCTTCTATCTAGTTCAAGAGGACATTTCTGAGGCTCGTCTTTGTAGGTAACATGTAGCTCCTTCACTGCTTTTACTGCCATAAAACTACGACAGCAGAGTCTGTTTTGACATAAGAACATAACACGAAGCCTGTCTTACTCTAATTGGATCCCATTCTTGGGGATGTACACTATGTGGAGATTCACATATGCACACAGGAAGGACACACTGGACACATGCCACTGTCTTTCCCATTCCCGTGCCCCACCGTGCCTTCACTCCCATTGTCTGATCCACTCCACTTCTGTTCTTCCCCTCCCCACTTGTTGGGTTAGCTTCTGCATTTCAGACAGAACATTCGACCTTGGGTTTTGGGGACTGGTTTATTTCACTTAGCATGATACTCTGCAGATTCATCCATTTACCAGCGAATATCATGGTCATTCTTTTTTATAGCTAATATTCCATTATACACATGTACCACATTTTCTTCATCCGTTTACCAGTATCAATTTATTATTTCCTGTTTTGTAGGCAGCCTGCCTATGGTCTTGTCACATTTTTCTTCTGGGTTATTTTCTTTTATCTTACTTGGCAGAGTTCTTTATATTGGAATCACAGTTTTCCCTATTACTTTGGAGAGTCCCGCACCTTTACCTTTCACACCCAATCCTCAAGCTGTCTGCCCTGTGTATCCCACTGTCCTCCCTCCACATCTAACTTCACGTGACTGTCCAGCTGGATCTCTGCCTCTGCGTGGAGAGCTCAGTGGGCATCCATGAGCAAGGACACATGTTGCTGTTCTGTGTCTGTCTGTCCCACCTTCCCTGTACTTCAGGAGTACAGATTATTTTTCAGTATTCCACTTTAATTCCCCATAAAGCTATGCTTCTTTTCTTAATACCCTCTCCTCCTGAGTCTTCTGAGTCTCCTCCGAGCACAGCGACCCCACAGGATTGTGACTCATCTCCCTGTGCTTCTGAGGTCACACTCCATGCTCTGGGATGTACACACGCTCCACCTAGCTACCACTGCCTTTTTTCCTTGGTACAGGAGACTGAACCCAGGGTTACCACTGAACTCCAAACCTGGCCTCACTAAGTGCTAAGGGCCTCCAACTCAAAACCCTCCTCTTCTGCCTCACAAGTTGTCTTGGATTGCAGGTGTGGACACTGCATAAGGCCTTTAATTATCATTGCTTTAAATGGCCATTAAAAGTTATCATTGCTTTCGTTTTAAGAAATTTAAAGAAAGAAGAGCCTTCCACACCTGCCTTCTTCTGCTTTCTGCCCTCCCTCTGGCCTTGGCATCCTTTGCAGGTGACCCTGCGGGCAGGCCCTGCCGGCTCTGCTGGCCTGCATGGGCTCCAGCCCACTTCCCCTTTCTCTGGGCACGAGCTCTGAGCTGACGTCCTCTTCTCAGGTTGTCCTTCCACCGGCCCCATCCCCTGGCTTAGGCAGGAAGCCAGCAGCGTTCCCAGCAGCGTTCCTTACCTGTGATGGCAGTTTTTCTCTGGCACTTGTAGGATTCTCTTTATTTGGGCTCCAACAGTTTGAGCATGTGTGCTTAGGTATTCTTTGCATTCATTTACCCTGCCTGGGAATTGCTGGGCTTCCTGCATCACGGATGGCCATCACGGATGGGGACTCTGTGCCCCTCATTTGTCCACACAATATCTTCCACTCGTCTCTCCTTCCCATCCCACAGTGGCCCACTCTCTGCTCTGCACGCTGACGGCTGCTGTGGCCCATCTCCCTTTCTTCCACTGCCCTCCATCTCCAGCAAGGCATGGAGGGGCTGCCAACTCCAGACGCCTGCCCAGTGGCAGCTCCTCCAAAGCCCTCCTGCAGGTTCCCGGTGCCCCAGGACAGCCCTGAGCACCTGCTCCTGGGTCCTTAGCTAAGGTGTCTGCTTGGGCACCAGCTGCCTGTCCTGTGAGGAGGGTGGGAACTGGCTCCTGGCACAAGTTGGGGAAGATGTGGAGTGCCTGCCTACCACCGCAGAAAGCACTGACTCAGAGCCACCACAGCCTTCCACATAAATAAATAAGTAAACTTTAAAAGAACTAAATAAAAACTTGAAAAAATATTCAATGCGTATATAACTACATTTGAAAATATATTGACTTTTTTTGACAAAAGCAATATTTTTTTAAAAATAGTTAAAAAAAAAAAAACCAAATATGTTGGCATATCAAATTGTTAACATTAAAAAGCTTGTGATGGACAGCAAAAATAAGGTGCGCTTGGACACTCCTGAAACAATTTAGAAAGATGTATGAACAGCATTAACAATGTTTATATATATATATATTTTTTTTGTTTATATATTTTGATTGTAATCCACACCCATAAATCTATCCTAAAAAAAAAAAATCAAGCTTATACAAATATTTAACATGAAAACACTTACTAAAGCAGTTTTTAATGAAAGCTGAAGATAAGATAGATATTAATACACAAATCTGACTAAAAATGTCATTTGAAGTGATATAACAGAAAAGCATTAATGACAGCAAAATAGTAAAAACTTGATTTAATTTGAAATAGGAACTGATAAATTAGTATGGAGAAGAGAGTCATTTCTTTCTTGGGAAAAATAATGAGTATTAACATAAAAGACTTAAGTTTTTGTGTATGTGTTTTGTTGTTTCGTTATGTCCTCAGCCCTTTATCTTGAGATAGAGTTTCACTGAATTGCTGAGGCTGGCCTGGAACTTGCGACCCTCCTGCCTCGGCCTCCCGAGTCACTGGGATTACGGGCATAGACACCACACCTGACTAAATACTCCTTATGCTTTTGTTTCTGTGGCACTGGGGATGGAACCACCTCCTGCATGTGAGGCACCTGCTCAACCTCTGAGCCACACACCCCGCCCCCCGTTCCTTTACATTTTCTGTTGTGGTAATGTACGACATAAAATTTGCCGTTTTAACCATTTTTTTTTTTTTTTTTTGCCGGTGCTGGGGATCGAACCCAGGACCTTGTGCTTGCAAGGTAAGCACTCTACCAACTGAGCTATCTCCCCAGCCCACGTTTTAACCATTTTTAAGTGTACAATTCACTAGGTGTTAATTATACTTACTATGTCATCATAATTTCAAAACTTTTTCATTACCCCCAAACAAAAAGGGTACACCCATGAAACAACAGGTCCCGGGCCCTCAATGGGGTCCTGCACCTGCCTATTCCAGGGCCCTCGGTCAGCAGAAGCACATGGCACCTGCCTCTTGGGTCTGGCTCCTTTCACCCTGGGTGCTGTAGGTCCACCATGCTGACATGCCACTGTATAGGTAGACCACGTGCAGATCCTTCACCTGCAGCTGGACACTGGCACTGCTTCTCTCCAGCTGCTGGGAACAGCGCTGGTCGTCAGATCTCAGCACACCTGCCTCTCTGGCACAGCTGGGGTGCAGTTCTGACTCACACAGCAATTCGGGTCTGGCTTTCACAGAGGCTGCTTCCTCGCACGAGTGC
The DNA here is from genome assembly GCF_902686445.1 of Sciurus carolinensis. Lineage (NCBI taxonomy): Eukaryota > Metazoa > Chordata > Mammalia > Rodentia > Sciuridae > Sciurus > Sciurus carolinensis. The sequence goes on from NC_062226.1 coordinate 238,804, forward strand.
TGGGGTCTCACCTCCTCACCATCGCTCCCTTTCCAGCTTCCAGAGGATGGCCCTCTGGCTGGTGTGAGGTGCATTTCCTTGATGACTTATAAGGTCAACTATCTCTTCATCTCCTAAGTGCCCATTTGTGTATCTTTTTTTCAAAACCGGTACCATTGTGAATTGTATCATTTGGGTTCTAAGACTTCAAGTATTCTGAATAGAAACCCTATATCAGATACAGAATATGCCAATGATTCTCCATCCTGCAAGTTGTCTTTTTACTCTCTTGATGTCCTTTGATGCACAGATTTTTAAGCTTAATGAAGTTTATCTAATTTCTTTTATTGTCTGTACTTTTGGTATCATAGGCAAGAAATCACTGCCAAATACAGGGTCATGAAACTTTGTTTTCCAAGAGTTTTACAGTTTTAGCTCTTTAGTTCTTTGATCCATTTTGTTATTTATTCTCATAAATGATGTTAACGCATTCTTCTGCATGCGGGTACCGAGTGTTCCTGGCACCGTTGTTGAAAAGTTGTCCTTTGCCCATCAAATGACTCTCATACTCCAGTAAAAGTTACCTGGCTACACACACAAGGGTTCACTTCTGGCCTCTTCTATTCCTTGGGTCTACATTGCTGTCTTTATGCCCATACCATGCTGTTTTCATTATTGAAGCTTTATAGGAAGTTTTTAAAACTTTGCCATTCTTTTTCAAAAACTGTTTGGCTGTTCCAAGTCCTTGAGACTCTACATGAACTTCAGGATGGGTTTTTCTGTTTCCATAAAAAAGGCTGTTGGGATTTTGGTAATGACTGCACGGACTCAGGAGATTGCGCTGGGTGATACTTCATTCTAACTACACACTAAGCTTCTGCTCTGTAACCATGAGAGGCCTCTCCCTTCGTGCGTGGCTCCTCTGACTTCTTTCAGCAGTGCTTTGCAGTCTTCGAAGTACAGGCTATTTGCTTCATTGATGTTTTTCCTCTTTTTGACTCTACTATAAATGGAATTAATTTCTTCATTTTTAGATAGATGACTGTGAGTACATAAAAACAGAACTCATTTTTGTGTGTTGATTTTGTATCTTACTGCTTTGCTGAACTCATTTGTCAGCTCTAACAACATTTCTGTGGATTCTTTAGGTTTCCTACAGATAAAAGAACAGAGACAAGCTTCCTTTTATCTACCCAAGATGGATGCTATTTCTCCTCCTACCTCACTGCCCTGGATAGAAGACAGAGAGGAGAAGTGCACTGTGTGAAGGTGGCTGGAAGCTTCTGCACAGGGGCCTGGTGCTTACCCGGAATGGCCACTAATACACCAGGTCACCTCAGAAGGTGAAGAGAGACTTCTGGATGGCTGGGTAAATGTCTGAAGGCTACCAGTTCCTGACCGTGTTCCAGCGAGGAACCATCCCAATTCGCGTTTCTGAGAAAGGCCTACGTACAGAGTAGGAACATGAACGTGACGGGGGTACCTTTGGATCCACTTGCGCCCCGGCCTTGATGAGGTACTTCACTGCATCCAAATGGTTGTTTTCTGCAGCCTCCATCAGTGGGGTCCTCTGGTCTTCCGAGCAGGTGTCAATATTGGCGCCCGCCTGGTAAAACAAGGACAGTTCAGGTGTATGGGAGAGAAGCTACTGTAGCCCTGACCACAAGCACAGATGCTTCCACATCTGTAAAGGAGACTGAATGAGCAGTTGAAAACTTTACTGACTTCGTCTGGGTCTTCCATTCAAGACAGTCATTCTACTACTATCAAGCTCCAGTTCAAGCAGTGTTTTTGCTGAGTCTCATTTCTAAATCAACCTGATAGAAAATACTCACAGCACAGCAGTGTGACAACTTTAGAAGTGAGAAAGAGGGTGCAAAGTGGCCTGGAGAAGGGGCCTGCGGAAGGGCACCCCAGCTTCTTGGGTCTGCTGCCTGCTTTTCCAGTTGTTTCACCAGTTTCCAAAATTAACAGAACCCAAACAAATTTCCAGTGATATGAATTTTGGAGCAATTTTTCTAATAAAGCAAGAAACTAGAAAGACTAGTGAACTAGCAGGTACACATAGGTAAAGCCCCCAACTTAACATTGGCTGTGTGCCAAGAGTAAATAAGCTGCTGGCAGCTGAAATCTTTTCCCCACAGGGGAACCATCCAACTTCTTAGACCACTAGCTAATATTTAGCTTATAAAATAAATATTTACAATTAAATAAAGTGAAAACATTATTTTTGCTATCAGCAATTAAAACACAAATGTAGAACCATCAAGCAAGGAAGTGTTACACAGGCCAGGAGCAGTTAAAGGCTATGTGCTTCACAGTGGTTCTGAAAGGAACCCCTAGTGTTCTGTTCTGGCTGTTCCCAGAGTCATGGGCTAGAAATGCAGGCTCCTAGGGCAAGGACCAGAAGTCACACTGACCCGAGCACTGACACAGGGGAAAACAGGGTTGATTTCAAATAAAAGTTTGAAGCCTAGGTCATGCTGCCAAATCTGAAGGCACAGGAGGCCAGAATTCACAGCAGCTGACTTCAACAAGGAAGTAATTTTCACACACAGAGAACAGGGCGGTGAGTGGAGGCCATGCACAGCGAGTGAGGCCAAGGGGGGTCGGGGTACACTTGGGGACCACGCTCTGACTGCACAGAGCACACACAGCTCTGCTCCTCCTGGACCTCCAGAACATCACTCTGACCTTGGCATCTGGCATGCCAGCTCTGCAGACAAGCAGAGGCCCTCACAGGCACCCCCGGGGAAGACACCAAGGATGGGTTACTGCCCAAAGAGTGTTTGAAAACATCCAGACTGGGGGCGGTGGGGGTGGGTGTCGGCGGTCAGGAAAGAGTCAAAGCTGAGATTTAACAGGTGACTAATGGGATTTGTAAATAGACTAAACAACACAAAGAAGTGTGGCTTCTAGTCATGGACCCTGGCACACATGCAGCAGGGGGCCAAACTCACCCTGAAACTGGCAGGACCACCATGTACTCCCAAACCTCACTGTGGGCACAACTTCTGCCTCACAGCCTGGCACATTCAACAGGCACATGAGCCCGTCTTGAATCAACACTCAGGACAGAAAGCACCAGGGTGGAGACAACAGAGGGAGTAGATACAGGCGACCCTGCCTGCAGGCTAGGAAATAATCCCACCAGTGAAGAGGAGCCCATGGGCTCACAAGGCTGGCAGACAGGGCAGCCAGACACAAGGCACTACTGAGATTGACCCACAGAGCCTGTCAGCCCAAGAGCCAGACCACAGGTATGCACAGCCCTGAAAGAGGACCAGGGCTGAGTCCAGGCCAACAACAGAGAAGCACTGTCTGCGAGGCTGGGGTGCTCCCCATGGCTGAGTGCCAAGCACAGCAGTGCTAAGAACCACCTCCTCCTCATTTGATTTGTTGCTTCCAGTCCAAAGAGCACACAGAGCAGGTTCACAGACACACTGGAGCTCAAGCAAAACCAGGGCTTCAGTGAGGCCTCTCAGGGAACACTAAGACGGACAGACATCACACACATTCTCAACAGGCCCCTGAACAGGTAGGTGCAGGACACACAGCTCAAAACCAAGTGCAAAGAGGAGACCCACAGGTCAGCTGAGCCTGGGATGGGTCCAGAGAGAGGCTGTGAACACCTGACACCAGGTTAGTCTTCACTGGGGGCTTCAGGAGCCTGATGATGCAAGACACCCACAAACACTGAAACCCAGAGGAGCAATGTCCTGGGATTCAGGGAAAACTAGAGATAAACTCATTCTGTTCCTTTTCCTGGGCAATCTCAGTTAAACTGCTCGGGATTGGAGGAAAAGACAAAATTCACACACAAGAACATCTTCCAAGATTTGTAGCAACAATAAACTCTGTAGGTGGGGATCAGATGAAAGGTGAGTTGTGCTGGGATGGCCAGACTTCCAGGTACTGAAAAGGTGTTCACGAAAAGGGTATAAAGAATTCCTGTATACAACTGGGTGCAGTGGCCACACCTGTAATCCCAGCAACTTGGGAGGTGGAGGCAGGAGGATCACAAGTTCGAGGCTAAACTTAGCAAGAACCTGTCTCAAAATAAAAAAAAATTAAAAGAGCAGGGGATGTAGCTCAATGGTAGAGGACCCTTGAGTGTAATCCCCAGTACCCAGCCCCGCCCCCCAAAATCCTGTATACAAAGGGTTCCCAAGTATCTAATGTTTCCTTTTGTAACAGCTTCAGCCTCACAAGACACAGTGGACACAGAACAGAGCTCACACAACTTCCCCAAGGACAGCTCTGTGCAAATCATAGCCATGGCAAAGAGAAGAAGTAATGCTGGTCCCACCTGGGTCACCCTGATTTCTTCATGCTCTCATTTGGCTCTTGTTTTGTGTTTTTGAGACTAAAAGAAGCTAGACACAAAAGAATCTGCACTGCCCATCTGCAACAACATAGAGCTGAAAGTGGATAACAGCAAGCCAAGTTGTCCGGGGGAAGGAGCAGGGAACTGAGGCAGATGGGCCCTCCACAATGAGGGCCAGCAGAGCTCGGCCTTGGGGCACAGCACCCAGGGGGCCAGCAGTGCTGAGCCCTCTTTGCAGCCACAGGAAACCAGGGTGCTTGCGTGGTTCTTCTCCAAACTTCTCCAAATGTGTGGCACACTCACACATATACACGCACACTTATCTGCACTGGGTTTCTGGTCACAGGAATTGAATCCAGAGCCATGAGCATGCTAAACACATGTTCTACTGCTCAGCCACAACCCCAGCTCCTTATTTTTTTAAAAAAGACAAGCCAAGGAAAAAAACAATGTCCTTACAAAGAGTGATAATCTGATTCTCAGGAATGGAGTCAGGATAGCAAGGTTACCCTAAATGAACTGAGAGGAAATGACTGGCAACCAAGACTTCCAGGTCCAGAGGAGCACGTTCCAGAGCAGGCACACCCCCAGTGGATGGAGAGGGAATCTCCCCTGCCCCAGTGACCACTGGGCCTCACCCTGCTGTGCCTGTGTCCCAAGGTGGCCTGCGACTCCACCCCACCCACCCTCATAGCAGCATCCCTGGCCCTGCTGGCACCTGCTCTCAGGTCCCAAGTTCTGCACCGTTCTATCCCCTCTTCCCACGTCACCCTTCCCCTGAGCAGCCTAACACTCACCCAATGCATCCTTTGGGGACCCTGCCACACCCTGGCTGGCCAGACCTCAATGCCGGCCTAGTCACCTCAGGGTGCTCTGCGGGCAGCACAGAATGTCACTGTAACTCCAAGCGATGCCTTCAGAGAAGCCGCGTGGACTAAGAGGCCATAGAAAAAGATGATCAGAGAACAGGAAAGGGTTCTTGGGATTTCCAAGGGTAAGAGCACAGTTGAAGAGTCCCTCAGGACTGGAAGCTGCTCTAGAAAGTGCACAGATAAAGAATCCCTCAGGACTGAGAACACCTCTAGGAAGTGCAGTGGCAGGTGAGGAGGAAACCTCAGCCAGGAATCAGTCCAAAAGCCCCATCCCCAAGTGCTAGCTGGAGAGATGAGACAGACAGGAGGGTATTTCTCAAAGTCACACAGGGAAACAGCACAAAGGATGTGAACCCTGCACTGTCAGAGCATGCCAACACTACACGGGACTGCAAATGAACCCCAACTACTATGAGGTGAGACTTAGGACTAGTGGGGCTAAATGACAGTCCCCAAGCTTTCCAGAAGCCAAGGACAGTCAATACAAAGGGTCAGAAGGTAGGGTGCATAGGACTTAGTGTGGCATCTGCAACATAGGTCATCATCAAGCAAGAGGATGGCACGGCACCCACAGAGTGGATAAGGCAGTCCTGAGCCTGTGCAGAAACCACATCCACCCAACCGTGCAAACACAAGACAACAATGATCTACAAGCAAACATGCCCTGTGGACTAGATGGCTCAGCTCAAGACAATTTCTAAGCCTGAAGACAGGTCTTTGGAAATAAGCCAGTCAGACCAAACTATTAGAATAAAAGATATATATATAAATACACTTAAAAGAACAAAAAAGCCCACAAGACTTGGGACACTGACAAGAGAGCCAACAAGGGCAAATATGAGTGTTCCAGAAGCAGGGAAAGAGAAAAGACACAGAATAGCTAGTCAACAAAGTAGCTGCTGAGAACCTGCAAGCTTGGATCTCCATCGGGAAGCCCAGGGATGCTGACCAATCTCAACACAAATCACCAGGGAAAGAGAAGAGCAGCACAGTCCATACCAGAGACTCCATCTTGGCCAGCAGCAGACTGAGCAGAGCCCTGTAGGCCAAGAGAGAGTGGGATGCCGAGGGGAAAAAACCAGCTGAGAATGCCATACCTCAAGAAATGAGAGAGAAACAAACCCAGCACCAGACCAGCCCTGGGAGAAACACTTAGGGAGCCTTCTGCCTGAAGCAAAAGAAAGACAACTACCACCCTGGAAACCTGGGGTGCACATTCAACAGGAGAGGAGACATCCAGAGAAAGGAGACTCACCCCATCAGCACTGAAAGCCACCAAGCCATCAGGACACACAGGGATGCTTGAAGGAAGAGACCAAGATACACAGAAGTACCAGAAAGCAACAGATCGAGGGTCCTCACTTCCAAGAACCTTGAATGCAAACATATGGACACACATGGAAACCAAAGCCAGTAGGACTGGGCCTGCTCCCATGAGGTAGAGCAGGAGTCAGACAAAAGGTCATGTACGGGGGCCGTTCAACCAGAGCAAACCACCACCACGGGAGATCCGCACCCCTGCTAGAGCACAGCTGCCCAAAGCAAACGTCCCAGATCTAAAGGAGAGGAGGACTCCACTGAGTAAGAGCTGGACCTCCACCCACTTTGCACAGATCCCTCACACAAAAACACCAACTACCCCAGGGTGTGGGACCCGGCTGAAGGAAGCAGGCCACTGCAGTGAGCCTGAAAGGGCTGTCTCTCAGCTTCCCGCCTGCCATGGGCTGAGGTACTCTCCTTTGCCACGATGCTGTCCTCACCTCAGCCCAGAGCAAGGGAGGCACAGCACCATGGATCAAAGTGTCTGAAACCACGAGTCAAATTCATCTTTCCTCTTCCAAGCTGTCTGTGGAAGGTGTTTCAATCGCGGCAATAAAAAGCTGACTATCTCAGGGACCATTATGACAACTCTATGCCAACAAGAAATGGATACATTTCTGAGCCCATACAATCTACCAACATTGAGCCACTAGGATATAAATCATCTCAAAGACCATTAAGTAACAATTCAATCAGCAGCAAAGTTTCCCAACAATGAAAAGTCCAGCACTGGATGATCTCAATGCTGAATTTCACCAAACCTTCAAAGACTACTAATGCTAACCCTTCTCAAACTTTTCCAAAGAAATGAAAGGAGCAGCCAGGCGTGGTGGCTTACACCTGTAATCCCAGCAGCTCAGGAGGCTGAGGCAGGAGGATTGCAAGTTCAGAGCCAACCTCAGCAACTTAGCAAGGCACTAAGCAGCTCAGTGAGACCCTGTCTTGAAATAAAATACAAAAAGGCCTGGGGCTGTGGCTCAGTGATTAACTGCACTGGGTTCAATCCCCAGTACCAAAGGGAAGGAAAAAAAAAAAGAAAGAAAGAAAGAAAGAGAAAAAAAGAAATGAAATGAGGGAACCCTTCCCAACTCATTCTACGAAGCCAGCACTATCCTGATAACAAAAACCACTGGAAGACACAATGAAAAAAGGATTTCAGAACAATTTCCCACATGTAGATACATTAAAATTTCCTGACAAAATACTAACATATTGAATCCAACAGTACTTCAAAAAGCTCATAACCATGGGTGGGAGTGGGGGTATCATCCCAGGAATCAATATGCAAAAATAAAAGAGTGACTTGTATCTGCGTCACAAAGGACACAAACACAATCACCTTGACAGATGCAGAAAAACCTTCTGATAGTGTTTAATATCCCCTCCTAACAATGATACTCAACAAGGCACAGAGGGAGCATGAGGTGACACAACACAGCTGGCACCACTGTGGTGAAGGGTCTGAGTGTCTCCAAGACCCAGGGCCAGGCAAGGATGCGCAGTTTGGCCACTTATTCAGTGTAGTACTGGACACCCTGACCAAAGCAGACAGATAAAGAAAGAAACACAAGGCATCCAACAGGAAGGAGCGGGTCACATTACCTGTTTGCAGATATTGTGATTTTATTTTATTTTTTATTTATTTATTTTTTTTGGGGGGTGCTGGGGATCAAATGCAGGGCCTTGTGCTTACAAGGCAAGCACTCTACCGACTGAGCTATCTCCCCAGCCCAGATATTGTGATTTTATATACAGGGAAACCTAAAGACTCCACCAAAAAAACTGTTAGAACTGACACATGAAATTAGTAATGTTGCAGGGTACAAAAACTCAGTAGGTTTTTCATATACTAACAACAAAATCGCAACAAAAGATACATATACAAATGTATGTGTGTGTGTGTGTGAGAATTTAACCAAAGAGGTAAAATTCACAGAACAATGATGAAAGAAGTTGAAGAGGACTCCCAAGCACATGAACTGAAAGAGTACTGTGAAACACGAAGCTACAAGTGACTGCGGATTCAGTGCGATTCCTATCAAAACACCACTGACATTCTTCATGGAAATGAAAAACAACACTCTTAAAATTCATATGGAACCACGAAAATCTCTGAATATCAGAGCAATCCTGAGCAAAAAGAATAAAGCTGGAGGCCTCACAATACTGAACTTAAACACACACTATAAAGCCATAATAACCAAATCAGCAGCCTCCTGGCATAAAAACAAGGCACACAGACCAGTGCAATAGAATCGAGCACCCAGAAATAAATCCACATATTCACAGCCAACAGTTTTTTGACAAAAAGCACCAGGAACACAAAATGGACAGAGGACAGCCTCTTCAACAAGTAGTGTGGGAACTGAAACTGTGGCACTAGCAGGAGAAAACAGGGAAATGCTCTAGGACATTGGTATGGGCAGAGAGTTTTTGGATATGACTCAAAAGCACAGGCAACAAATATGATTACATTAAACCAAAAAACTTCTGCACACCAAGGAAAGAATCATCAGAGGGCTGGGGCTGGGGCTGAGTGGTGGAGCGCTCGCCTTGCACACATGAGGCACTAGGTTCCATCCTCAGCACCACATAAAAATAATAAAATAGAGGTATTGTGTCCATTTACAATTAAAAATATTTTTTAAAAAATCATCAGAGTTGAGAGGCAACCTACAGAATGAAGACAATACCTACTAACTATTCATTCAACAGGGGGTTAAATTCTATACTATATAATGAACTCAAGGGATAGAAAATCCAATTTTAAAATGGACAAAAGATCTGAACAGACATTTCTCAAAAGAAGATATACAAACAGGCTGGACGTAGTGGCACACTCATAATCCCAGCAGCTTGGAGGCTGAGGCAGGGGGATTCCAAGTTCAAAGCCAGCCTCAGCAACTTAGTGAGGCCTTAAGCAAATTGGTGGCTTAGGACTGGGGACGTGAATGTGCCCCTAGGTTCAATCCCTGTACAAAACAAAAACAAAAACCAGCCAACAAACATGAAAAATCCTCAACGTTAATAATCATCAAGGAAAAGGAAATCAAATCCACAGGGAGATATGCCATTTTCAGTAGAAAGGCTATTTTCAAATGACAGAGGTAACAAGCGTTAGTGAGAATGCGGACAGGAGACTCTATACACTGCTGGTGGGGATTTAAACAATCTCAGTCACTAGGGAAGTATGGAGCGTCTCAAAAAAACTCAGAAATAGAACCATCGTCTTGATTCAGCACCCACTCCTGAGACATATGCAAAGGAAAGGAAATCGGTAAGTCGAAGAGAAATCTGCTCTCGCGTGCTGACTGCAGCAAGGTTCACAAGTGCCAAGACATGTTGTCGACCAAGGTGTTCTTCCACAGATGAAAGGATAAAGGAAATGTGCGGTGAACACAATGGAATATTATTCGGCCATAAAGAACGAAGTCCTGCCATTTGTGGCAACATGGATAACATGAAGGACATCATGTGAGGCACAAGTCAGATGCAGAAGGACCAATTCTGCATGTTCTCATTTAAATGTGGAAGCAAACACATTTAAATTTAAAACAGAAGAACAGAAGAGTGGTTCCCAGAGGCTGGGAAGGGTGGAAAGGGGGCAGTGGGGGTGGGGCTGGAGAGGATGGCCAATGGGCACAGGGAGCTGCTGGCAGGAGGGATCACTTCTAATCTTCTACAGCAGAACAGGGTAACTCTGATTGGCACAATTAACTGAATATTTCAAAACAGCGAGCAGAGAGGATCTTGAATGTTCTCCAAAGAAAGGATCGACATTTGAGGTGATGGATACACCAAATGCCCAGATCTGTTACACATTATTATACATATTTTGAAACATCACCCTGGACCCAAAAAATATGTGCAATTACTATATGTCAGTTACAAATTTAATTTTTTAAACTACCTCTTACATAATTAAAGCAAGTTCTGGAGATGGAGAAATAACAGGTAGTGGTGGTGAGGGAAGGTCTAGGTGGAGTGACCTCATCTTTGGCAGCAGGTCAGTAAATATCAAAACCTAAACCTAAACTAAAACTGAACAAGTGGACACATAGCCACACAATGTGAGGGACTGCGAGCATGGAGACCGACGCCAGAGGAAACAGCTGGAGCAGGGCCGGTAGCCCAGGGCCACGAGGGGCAGGAGGCGGCTTTCCTGCAGCAGCCTAGCTGCACCAGCGCTGCCTCAGCTGGGCCAGGAACCTGAGTTGCTTCGCTCCAGCCAACACAGAGGAGAGCAGGGAGAGGTCTGGCAGCGCGCCTGCAAACCTGAACCAGCATGTGGCAGATGTCCACGTGGCCGGCCTCCGCCGCGGCGTGCAGTGGGGAGCGCTTGTTCTGGTGCTCCATTTGAAGTTGGGGTCGATTCCATCAACTGTGAACAAACACGGTTTTTGCTGGTTACGTTAGCTGCTGCCAGAGATGTGCCTCAAGGTAACCCTGATGGCTGTGGCACCCAGAGATGGCTACCTCCCAAACAGTGCCGAGCCACACTCGAGCCACCACACCACTCTGTCTGGTCAGGGCCAGGTCCATCTCTGCGCACAGGACTCACATGTGAGCCAGCAGGGAGGCCTGTCCATCAGAGGTCAGTAACGACAGGCGCCCCTCCTTCATACCCTTCCTGACTTGGGGTCTGGCTGTTTATGTGCGTTCTTGGGCTGGGCCACCCCAGGCCCGTGAGGACACTAACAGAGGCAAAACTGGCTCTGAGGTCCTGCAACCAACAACTTGGACATCTGTCAGATGCTCAGCAGAGAGGCCAGTCATACAGAAGTGAAGTGACTTAAAGACTATGTGAGGTCAAGAGGGAAGAAAGTAAATAGCAATTTCGGTCAAAGTTAATAAAACTTAAACTGTTTAACTTCTCTCATGATTTGCTGTCGGGCAAAAAAACTTATAAATCGCCTCTTTTAAACCCGGAGAAGATGAACTGCTGAGACATCAAGCCCAGAGCCGTGGGCTCAGAGCCCAGGCTGTGCAAGGCATGGCTGCTGGAAGCAGGAGGGCACAGCACCACCCGTCCACAGCCAGACTACCTCAGCCCCCGCTGCGGCCTCGCAACAGGCCCAGGCGCTGGTTTCGCCTTTCAGGTACCTACACTTCTGACCTGATTTCATAGTCACCCGCTTCCCTCCTCAGAAGTCAGAAATGCACTTGACCACTAGTGCCACGAGCAGGTGAGCGCGAACATCAGAAGCAGGATGGCACCACTGGGCACTCACGTTCATGTACCAGAGGTTCATGAACACGGCAACGGTAAGATCAGGCTCGTAAAAGAAAGGGGTAACCAACAGGACTGCTCCGCTCCTTCAGGTGCCCATGCAGGCAACTCACCCAGCATGAGGAGCACCTTCTGCAGCTCGCCCTGCCTGGCGGAGAAGTACAGCTGCTTCGGGTGGAAGCGAAGCTTCTTGGGTCTGTAGGAAAGCAGAGGACGTGGTCAGCATAGCCCATGTTGCACCTGCAAACCTGGAAGCCAAAGGCCCTGGGGGACAGCTGCCTGCCAATTCCTCAAGGTCACACACATCAAAGCCACCAGTCCCGAGGCACCTCACAGTCAAACAGAACAACCAACCTCCTCTCAGTTACAGCATGAGAATGCTCACACCAGGGGCTTCTGCAGCTGTGGCAACAGAACCCAGGGTCAAGGGCAAGTCACTACTCTGCAGCACGTGGAGGGAGGCCTGAAGAGTCACCGCAACACAGCAACAATGAGGCCATGTGTACAGCCCAGTCTCTGCCTGCAGCACAGTGGGTGACAAGAGCTGTCACCAAGCTACACCAGCCAACTTCCAGCAGTAAAAAAGGGCCTGGGGGCTGCAAGAGCTGGGGACCCAGGTTTTTTGCTGTGAAAACTTAAATAACTAAATTGTTTAAATGTAGATCAGTAACTGGGGGGAGGGGGTAGGTAGGGGTCAGGAACAGTCAGGGCCTGGTTGGTACAGCAGGGACTGAGAGTGACAGGTGAACAGAACAGTTGCTGTAAGATCAGGCTTAGAGACCAAACAGAGAGAAGGCTACAGGGAGACCCACGCAGGAAAGGAAGAGGTACACCAGAACTTTGTTAACACCGGGAGTTTTCCACTCACGGAAGAGTGAACATGCTACTCTTCCTCCTGGAAGAGGGTGAGGCTATACCAGGGAAGGGAGGACCTGGGCGTCCTGTAGGCCAGAAGTGCCTGTGGGTATCTGGGTATATGGGGTATGGAACTGGCAGAAAAGCCTGCACGGGCAGGGGTGGGCCCCGGGACGGTGCTTCTGTGCCAGTGGTCTGTGGGCGGCGCACCCAGGGAGTGGGTCGATAGGGCCTAAAAGACCGTCCTTCATCAGGACCAAGGGCCTCCCTCCTGTTCTCAGCATGACGAAGAGGACAACTGCAATGGGTTCCCCAAACAGTATAAGAACAGGAGACTCATTCTGACCAGTGGTGTCACTCACACAGCTGAACAGCACCAGTGACCCCCAGGGCACAACACAGTAGTCATCTCTGAAACCAGCTCTTACTTTTCCGAGTCCAGAGCGATCAGAGCGCTTTCCAAGGTTTCCTTTCCGGGTCCCTGGGAAAGGCCAGAGGTTGGCCTCGCCAGTCCCACCGGCCCAGTGGATCGAAGCCCTCGGGCACCTGGGGAGCTGCACTCTGCGGCTTGTCATCCTCAGAGAGTGGGGCTCCAGCAGTGCTTCAGGGAGAAAATCATTGAAATGTTGGTTTCAGCATCCGAAAACCTCTCTTCTTGTGGGAACCAATGAAAACATAAAACACCACGTGCTTCGACCTGTCCACTCAAGCTGCTTCTCCAGCAAAGACAATAGCCAGTCCGCTTACTACCTGCTTTGTCCAGGGTATGATGCCCCTAAATTCAGAAGCCCACTCAAGCGTGGAGGTGAGGCTCCCAGAACATCACACCTATCCTCCCTGCCACCCTCCTCAGCAGACAGGAACCCACTGAATTGATATCTTTCAATCTTTAGTACGGAGGTGTCCACAATTTGCATCCTTTAAAAGACGTTCAATTAAGTTTTAGTGTTATTTCTGTAAGCATGAAACTTATTAAGCTCTGCGTTCCCTTTTTTCTGGGTGGCCTGTGGGTTTTGTTGCCATTCTGGAAGGGTCTCTGCGTCACCTCCCTTACCACTAGGCTGCGGCTGGAGGGAGAATTTGTTGCTGTATCTGTCCCTTTCCTCTTGCTGACAGTGACAACTCTATAACACTTTTAGTCACTTCCACTGGACTCTTTCAGGAAGGTGATTGATTCTAGAAGTCTCTGTGAATACTTCTAATTCAGACTGTTCTCCCATCTCCAGGGAGGACTTCTACCCTGCTTCCAAGAGTGTAGCAGAGCTGGGCACTGTGGTGCACGTCTGTATTCCCAGTGACTTGGGAGGCTAAGGCAGGAGGATCACAAAATCAAAGCGAGCCTCAGCAACTCAGCGAGATCCTGTCTTAAAATTGAAAAAAAAAGGGTGGGGGGGTGCAGTTGGCCTGGGGATGTAACTCAGCATTTAAGCAGCCCTGGGTTCAATCCCCAGTATCAAAAACAAGAGTGTAGCAGGAAGGGCCTGCAGCAGCTAATGGATGCTTCAGGCTTATACAAACAGCCACTGCAGGGACAGTGCTAGTGACAAAACACTGTAAAGACACACCTATCAGGTAGTGTGAAAACTGATTCAAAACAGGCAATTGAATCTACAAAAAGAAACTAAAAGAGACCCATGTATAAATGGCAATAAACGAAGGGCAGCTGTTTCTCAAATGTCAGAACTCACAATGAGCATCAGAGCTGGCTGAGACTAAGTTGGGTGGGTGTCTGTAATCCCAGCGACTCAGGAGGCTGAGGCAGGAAGATGGCAAGCTCCAGGCCAGCATGGGCAACTTAGACCCCATCTCAAAATAAAAATCAGTGAAGGGCTGGGAATAGGGCTCAGTGGCACAGCACCCCTAAGTTCAATACCCAGTACCCCAAAAAAAGTAGAAAAAAGAAGTAGGCCGAGACTTGTGAATAAAGCAGGAGAAACCAGCAACAACTAGAAGGACTCAACAGGGGCTCGGCCTGATGGTCCAGCCAGAGCCACGTGGTCAAGTACCTGCCCGTGGTCGTGTCGGCCCTGCCCTCGGTGACCAGGCTCTTTTCCTGCCCAGGGGCCAGGGTCACTGTAGATGTCGTGTCTGCTTTCGCTATGGTCACCTCTTTGGCCTTGGAGGTGTCCTCCCCACAGTGGGGACAGTAGCTGGCATTGTTGACTCGAGAGGCACAGTCCTTGTGGAAGCGATGAGAGATGCTGCTCTCGGGCTGACATTCCATGAAGTTACCCTAGAGACAGGAAGACAAAAGTCACTCTGAAAAAACTGGAGCTAACACTCAGAAAAACAGCTCTACTGAGCCAGGCAGGTTGAGCAAGCAAGTGAAGCAGGTAGGGCTCAGTCCTGGTCCCAAGCACTGCTGCTGGGAAGCAAGAACAGTGTATCTGCTTAGATCACCCACATCTGCCTGCAGCTTCCAGAGAGAGCAGAAGCTGCAGGGGTCACCTCAGTTCCCCCACCCCACCCCCAGTGACCATAGCTGCTCAGATGCTCTAGCCGAGCAAGAGACTTCACAAGAGGATATGGTCCAGGAGGACTCGGAGGGCCTATGTTGTGCAGGGCAGGCGGAATAAGCATCTTGGGTCAGAGGGTGAAGGAGACACTGCTGGCATTTCAGTGAGCACTGTGCAGACAAGCACCACGAGAATGGCCACTCCTGCAAAAAGCTAGACAGGACGACACAGAGAAGCAGCTCTACTCGGCAGAACAAAAAGGGTGCTGGAAGACAGGGGATGGCACGAGGTGTAGACTCCAAGACAAGACCTGGAGTGGAAGCTCCTGGCTCAGGTCACAAAGGAATAGCAGATATCTTAGCTTGAGGCTACAGACAAAGGCAAGTGCAGGTACCCACCAGGGGTCCGTGGGGAAGGGACCTGTTCTGGTCCCAGGCACTGGTGAGGAGACATGGAGTCAGTGAAGACAGGATCCTAGCCACACACATGAGGGTGCAGCAGAGGGAGGAGATGTGCTTCCCTGTCCTCAAGAGTTCACAGTGCACAGTACAAGGAGCAGAGGGTGCACCACAGGAAGGAGGAGGAGTGTCTAAGGCTCCTGAAGCGCTGAAGACCTACTCAGGGTAGGCCCCAGACTTGGGACCAGTCACTGGGCTGAGTTTCTACAGGGGACATGAGAGGCCTGCCAGGTGGGCTGGGCTCTTACCGCTGTGCAGAAGTAGCCGCAGCCGGGACAGCACTGGTGCTTCACCATGCGTCCCCGATGGTCCTCACATAGCACCAAGAGTGGCGCCTTGTTGGATGGACGCATCAGCTCATACTTGACCACGCTGTTTGTGCACCGGCCCAACTGCAATCAGACAAGACCAGGGGTTAATAACAGAGCTGTGATGGGACAGTGCCCCCACCTGCCAGTCCCTGGAAAGTGCCCAACACAGAGGAGGTGCTCAGCAAGTGGGAGCTTACTAAAAGAGCCATGGGCAGTGCAAGGCAAGTCTCAACTGGGAACACATGAAGAATCTGCTACACACCTACCAGCACTGGGAACCCAAGGAGGGAAGCTTCATATTCTGCACCGCCTGTGGAAGGCAGCAGCCAAGGGACCACACTGAGGGGACCAGTGCCTTAACTCAGGCAGAAATCAAGGGCATCATCAGGGTAAGAGGAGAGCAGGACGGCAGAGATCACTATGGTGCTCTGCAAGGAACCGCATGGCAGACCCCTGAGTAGACCAGGCCAGCAGGAGCAGCCTACGCAACAGGGTCACAGCTGAGGTGCAAGAGACAACTGGTCTGTCTGAGGGGTGTGGCCCTGGAGATCCTGAGAGCCCTGGACTTAGGAACAGTCCTGGAGAAAAGCAGAGGCTGCTCCGAGGTGAGGACACCTGAGAGGCCACATGCTGCCAGGCATGAGGCAGTGGGTGGCTGTTTACCATGAAAGACAAAGGGTGCAAAGGGTGCTGGTGGTTACCACGTAAAGCTCTGAGAGCCAGTGAGAAAGTAAAAATAGCCCAGCAAAAGACACAGTGGCAGTTCACAGACAGACTAACTCAAGCGCTCCCAAAACAAATGACAACGTTCAAACATCCTGGTGATCAAAGAAATGCGACACAACGGCCTCCAGCACTCTTTCATTCTGCCGGCACAGGCACGGCATGGTCTTTCAACATGGCCTACAGAGACAGGCCAGCGGCCATGAGATGTGCAGAAAGGACGCAGCCCTGAGTTTCTGACAAGTAATTTAGAAATATGAATGAAAAAGCTTACAAATGCTTCATCTTAAGACACCATCTGAAGACATGATTCCTAGCACAAGAATATATCCACACAAGTGTTGTTGTACTTGCAACAATAGAAGAATAGAACCCAAAGGTCCACCTGTGGCTGAAGGACGTTCCCAGGGGGTGCACACAACCCAGACCAGACCAACACAGACCAGCAAGGGGCTTCGCCCAGGATTATGTAAGCATTACCAGGGAGGGTTTTGGATTTTTAAGATAGCTTGGTCATCACCCCATATGCATGCAACAAAAACTGGAAGGAGGGAAAAGCAGGGCACATATAATTCTTAAAAAAAAAAAAAAAAAAAAAAAGCTACCTCTCCCTGCCACCACCAAATGACCCCACTGTAAGCCCTGGTCAAGATGTGCAGGTGCAGATTATTTGCAACTGCTGATCTGGAAAACTATTTACAATACATTACAGGAAAAAGGAAGCCCTTTGGAAAAGAAACTCTCGATGTGATACATACACAACCAACTCTGGATGGACACACAAAAATAGTAAGTACCTCAGTTTTGGAGTAAGGGGCAATTTATACTTCCTTCTTCATGCATATCTGAAGTTTATAATAAGTACATCTTATTCATAGCCATAAAAATGATAAAATACGTGACTTTGCCCAGTTGCTGAAATGGGAACAGAGTTGGAGTAGAGGGTCCCAGCTGACTTGGCAGAATGCAAGCAGGGTGGTGTTTTAGAAAGAGGTCTTCAAAGGAACGACAGTGGAACCCAGTCAGGGATGGAAAACAAAGGTATAAAGAAAGTGTCAGTGAACAAGCACATCCACGCTCAAAGCAGCCCAAGTCTCCTCAGGAATTCCTGGCAGAGCAGCAGCACCAGGCAAGCACTGAGCAGGATGGAAAGCAACTGGATAATCGGGCAATGAGTTGGCAAAACAGACTCCGACCTGCCTTCCTCTGGCTGTGCTCTGTGGTCCTCTCCTGGTGCCTGCCACAATCGGGGCTATCTGTGATCTGGCTCAGCAGCACCTGGGACACCAGAGTGTCCACAGCAGAGCAGGTGGGGTACCTAGTTCCATTTCCTTTCTGGAACCACTTAAAATTACTTCTCCCCTCAGAGTTAAGAATACCACGTTTTCCATTTTTTGTTTTCTATGTACTTGGCTGTTGACCTAGGTCAAGAGGAGTTATCGGAGAGGGGCACCTTCTGGCCAACGCCAAGACAGACTTAGCACTAAAGAACAACAACACCTTTAGGAGAAGACAACTTTGGTCTCAGTACCTCCTGGAATCCACACAGAATGGGAGCAGCTAGACAGCAAACCAAAACCCACAGCCTGCAAACCCATCAGGTCATCAGCAGGAAGTCAGTTCCCACCCCCCATCACAAGATAGGTCATGCGGCATCTGGAATGGGGGTCTCTCTTGGACACGTTTTGTGAGGGGAACACAAAATGCCCTGGAGGCCTCCAGAAACTCTCAGTAACAACTTCTGGGGATCCTGTAGGAAAGGCCGATGGGAACAGACTCTAAAACAGGGTGGGGGCCACAACTGCAGGAGCAGACAGGGAAGGCTTCACTCAGCAGCTCTCCTAATCCTGGTCTCAAGGTCTTCTCAGGCTTTTAAAAATGGCCAAGGAGCCTAAAAGTGAGTTATAGTGACTGATATTTACCAAATCAGAAATTTAAATGGGAAAATTTCAAAGTATCTGTTTAAAAGTAGAGTGGTACAAGTCTGCAATCCCAGATACTTTGGAGGCTGAGACAGGTGGATCACAAGTTCAAGGTTTCAAGTCTAACCTGGGCAAGGTAGTGTGACCTCATTTCAAAAAATAAAAATAAAATGGACAGGGATGTAACATGGTCAGTGTAGGGTGCCCTGGGTTCAATCTCTAGTACCACTAAAATAAATTTAAAAAGAGCAATAACATCACATTAATATAAAGAACATATTTTAATGCAAAACTGTTTTCTGAACATTGTCTAATAATTAATTTTAAAGGGCCAGGGACCAAACTCAGGGCCTTGCACATGCTCAGCAGATGCTTTACCACACACACCCTAACCTCCAAAACATAACAAATTTTAAAGAATGTCATTATCTTCTATGAGTTCCAAAACTCTTCAACGTCTGGTTTAATAAAAGATGAGGGATTCTCTTATATTTTCTGCTTCTGCAGTCCAGAGCTGATAATTATGGATACTCTTTCCACAAGTGGTGGTTTCTTAATGATCTACTGCAACACGGAATCTCACCATGACCAACATGCTTCTAGCTGCCATAGGAGCACCCGTTGATGTGCTCACACTGGGAACCAATCTTCAACCCTTGTGTGATTTGATAACCCTGAAAGTTGCTGAGAATGTAGCTCAGTGGTAGAGCACCCCTGGGTTTGATCACAACTGGGGGAGGGTGCACTGGGGAGACAAGACACACAGCCTCTTTGTGTCATTGGGAAAACAGTTCTGACCTCACAGACACTGCCCCATCAACAGGAAGAGGGTCCAATGGGTCAACACGGGGCTGCCTGAACTTCAACAATAACACAAAGAATTACACCCATTGATCATGACCAAATTCATGAGTCCATAATGATGTTGCAAAAAGGAAGAACTGATCAACTTTAGAAGCTGATAGAGAACAATTCAGTACCTCAGGAACTGGTAAACAAAAGACCTGTCTTGCCTCTGAGAAGTGCCACTGGGTAAAGAGGTGGCAGAGATATTCCAGCCAATAAATGCAAGATAACCCACAGAATCAGGGGGCACTGCTTTGAAACTACCAACACATCAAAAATATAGGCATCAGGCAACAACAGCTGCTAACACCAGAAAAAGGGAGAAAAGCAATTATGTGGTGCCTGGTCTTGGGCTAATTACCCCACAGTCGTACAAAGGGACTGAGCTGAATCTGGTCCCATCTCCTTATCGAGCTGCAGTTTTGCCAAGAAACACAGAGGGACCTGCTGAACTGTGACCTGAGTGTGGGATTCATGGGTCCAGAAGGCAGGAGCCTGAGGATCTAACAGCCCGGGTGAGTCAGGGGAGAGTCAAGTTCTATTTCCTGACCTTGACCTTGATTTTGATGGTACTTCCAGAACTCACCTGAGATGAACTGGCTAAACCTGACAGTGCTTTGTGGTTTCTAGACCTATGTTTAATTTTACACCAAAAAAAGTTTACAACACATGAAAACATAGAAAAGACCATGAGTTCCTAAGAAAGTTACAGGGAGGGGTGGGGGTGCAAATCAAGCCCACTGCAGACCAACAGAAGCCGTCAGAGCCCTGTGCCTTACTCTGAGAAGAGAGACGCAGCCATGCATTCTACCCATCCGGTATGAAACCTGCAGGGACGCCAAGTAGTCCAGCAGACGTGAGAAAGGTGGTCTGTACTAAAGACCTCCAACAGTCTGACACCAGAGGAAAATCCATTCTGCAACTTGTAAAGAACTAAGACTGGGGTGGCTGGTGGTCACCAGGGGCAACGAAGCCTTCAGACAGAAGCAGAAGGGGCAGAACCCTCATGGAAAAGGGAGTTCGCCTGGCCTCCCTCCTGCCTCACAGCACACCCTCCAGAGCATCCTTGCCAGAACCATGCCCTGAAACACAAGTTCTAAGTACTTGAACGCACTGGTCTTTGGATCCAATTTCAGACTATAGGAATAAAGGGGAACAACCTAAACAGCATGAGAAAGCCATCAGCTGAGTCCAGAATCTGGACCCAGTTTCCTCAACAGGTCAGTGGGGCAGGAAACAAGAGAAATGGTAGACAGAGCATACCAAAGACTTTCCGATTTTACCACAGACACAATGAGTGGAACCTGCTTAGATCCAAAAAGAGAAAAATATGTGAAAAGACATTTTTTTTTTGACAGAGGCATTTGACTTTGAGTGAGGCGCTACTTAGAAAATAACTGCTATGGGTGCATTGCTTTCATGTGAGAAAATATTAATGTTGCTTTTCTCTGAACAGTTACATACTGAGAAACGTGTGATAACCTGGGCTCGCTTTAAAAGTGGTTCAAAACCAGAAGCGGCCAAGAAAGTGAAGCAGGCGCTGGTGGAGGTAGAAGGGAGAAGGGACCCTGGGCTGAGCTGCACTCTCCACTTTCTCATTGCAGAAAGCTCCTCTCACTATGAGGTTAAGGGTTCTGAAGCGTCTGAGCATGACAGAGACGTGGCCAGAGGCACCTGGGAGGAGACACTGAGCAAGAGCTGCAGAGCCACCACAGCCTGGGAGAAGCCAGCAAGGCTGGTCTCTTCCTTGGCAAGACACAGACTAAGAACCCGGAGGCAGACACAGATTCACAGGGAGATCAGCTCCAGCACCAGATGTGTTGGTGAGATCCTCTCTAACCACTGAGTGGTTTTCATATGGTTCCAGGCCAGAAGCATCAGTAGAAACAGCACCTCTGGATCAGGAACTCTGGCTGTGTGCAGAGGAGCCAGGAAAGGGTCACCGGGCAAGTCTCCAACAGCTCAGCCCACACTGGCCATCTCTGAAAAGGCCTGCTCTTGCCCTTTCCCTGGAACCAGGGACCTGAACAGGGTGCTGCCTGGCCTCTCTATCCTCATCTGTGAGCATAAGGAGATCACAGGACCTACACATGGAATGGCTCAGGCAGCACCCAGCACAGAGCAGTAAGAGCTGCTGTTGCTATCAACACATCACTCGCTTCTAACACTTAGAGAGCTAAGACTCAAAACTGCAGCTCCAAAGAGGACGGCTGAAAAGACAGGACCAAGGCACCATGTGTAACCTCGTCTTTCCCCTAGAGGGCACAGGTCTGGGGCAGAAGACCTCTCCTGGCCTCACACCAATAAGCTTTCTGCTCAGTCCTTCCCCACAGCAATCCACAGCCAAGTGGCTCAACAAGTTGAAAGAAATCTTGCCAAACAGCAGTGGAGAAACTCTCAGAAAAGGCATTCCCTCTCCACACTGCCTATTCTTCCTCTTCTCTTCTGGACAGAGTAAGTGAGAAAGCAGCAGTGAAACCCTCTCAGTGTCTGAGTCACAGGTGGCAGGAGGGAAGTAACCCAAGCTCACCAAACTGTTTGGTTTGACCTGTCTTGCCAGAAGCCACCATCCTGGGCAGCAGGCTCTTGTGGTATGATGCTCCTACCTCCACCTGCTCCCTTCTGAGGTCACAGCACAGTAGGAAAGACCCAGGAGAGGCCATTTTTAGTCAGTGTGCACATCAACCCGCTTTATAACAAACTCTGGGCCTGCACGCTCCTGTACCAACTCCCAGAATCTACTTGAGAGGTTTACTGCAGAGCCTACTTGGGTCCCTGGTCCCAATGCCACTGACTAAGGAGCTATAATCTGGAGCTTAATGGGAGAGCTAGGCTTTCTGGGGCATGACAGACCCACACTGCTTTGTAGAGAAAATAAACTTGCTTACTTCGTGGTCCACACTTTCGGTAGCCATGCACTGGTTGTTGGCCAGGGTGGTGATCTCGCGGCTCTTGGGAGTTTCCATCCGACAGCTGCAGAGAGGCACTTCCTGGAGGCCGTCTGTCTCCAGCACATCTGGACCGCTGGCCAGTCCTAAGTCACACAGACACGCATCAGCTCGTGCAGCCCTGACCTCCCAGGGGCCATCCAGAGAGCAGCTGGTCTTCAATGACCTCAGGCACAGGAGCAGAAGCAACATGGCTGGCAGCAGTGCTCTCAGCAGGAAGTGCGTGAGGCCCCTTGATGCCACCCCTGCCTCTCCCACTGACTGCCACCTGCCAGGTCCCAAGAAACACGTGTCAATTCGTGTTCTCGGGCCCATGCCAACGGTCAATAGTAGAGGCTGTGCCTTCATCAGCTACTCCCAAACCTTTGGTTTTCACACAAAGAAACATCCACTACATGTTGAGACCTTGTGTTCCTCACTTGGTTTTAAAAATTCCACCACAAAAAAATTAAATTGGAAGGCTTCAATAATGATTTATTTATCATCTAAGAATATGATTCGCCTACCACCACAGTCCAAAAGAGCCCATTATTAGTCTGAAGAAGGAAATAATTGCAGAAAACAAGGAAGTAAACTAAATGACAATCAGGGCAGAGAAAGTTGCTGATGGCAACAGCGCTTATCACTGACAGCAAAGAGGATGATGTGGAGTTGGCCCTATCTCCCCCTGCCAGGGGCAGGGAAGCCTAGAAAGCAGAACCTGGCTCCTGTAAGAGGGTGGCAGCTGCCAGGAAGACCCCCAAGTCTGACTAGCAGCTGCAGGGCCCACTGCTTCCAAAGGAGACAGCCACCCTGCCTGTCCTATCTTGTGAGACAGTTAAAGCAGAAATTAGAAGGCAGATCAATGTTTCAAGCACTATTCCCTCTATTAAAAATAATTAGCTCTTGTACTCATATCTAAAAATAACTGTTAAAGTAAATTAAAATGAACACCTGACTCAAGGAATCCCTGGTGGACAGTCACCTGGGCCTTGACAGTGTACAGATGTAAGGAAACTGGGCTGCATCTTCTGAACCTCTGTATCACAGAAAAGTGAAGCTCCAGCTTCACTGGTCAGAAGAAGCCAACCATGTGGTGCAACAGGGGCTTGCCAGCAGGACAGAGCCAATAACTCAACCCGGCACTCCCTCTGCGGCCCTGAATCCCTCCCGGCTCAGAGCTGCCCGATCCAACTGTTCAAATGAGCTCTTTAAAAGTGTACTCTTGCTTCAGTTTCCCTCCAGCAGTACCATGCTGAGTGGAGGATGCACCGTCCCTCACGAAGCTGCTCACTGTCCACCTCTGGTCCTTGCTAGTAATCTGGTTTGGTCCCAGCCAGGAGGGAGTCTGGGCCCCTGCACAGGGTCCATAAATGAGAAACAACTTAAACCACAGGTCTCTGAGAAGAAAGGAGCTCATTACACACCACCTCCTGCTGCCTGAATCACAGCTCAGTCTCTGGATCACCCACAGCCCAAAAGATCAGGAAAAGTGAGATGAGACTCAAGTTGAACTCACTGTAAGTTTAAAACCGTAAGGGCCTTTGAGATGATCCTGACCATCAACATCGTTTTAAAAATGAGGAAACAAAGAAGCACAAAAAACTGTCTGGATCACTGTCCTCTGGCCACACTATGACCATGCGGCTCAGGAGGGTGAGGTGAGATCACCCAGGAGCCCAGGTCATGCCTGATGTGTTCTTGGGCTTGGGATGCATTCCAGTCCCCAGCAATAAGGAGTGCAGGGCCTTCAAGAGAAAGCAAATGTGGCTCTTGGCCCTCCCACTGACCTCTGCTCTGGTTACGTGGTCACAAGCCACCCAACTCACCTCAGCACACCTGCAAGCAAAGACAGTGAGAAAGGAAGCCAATGACTGGGGAGATTTCCAACCTCAATACAAAGACTCTCCCTGGCCCAGGCTCAAGCCTGAGTCTCCCAAATGACCACCTGCTCCCACTGGCCAGCTCCTGTGGCCTCCAGACCTGCCTGAGCCCTGGCTTTGACTCCACTTGCTCAATTGTCCTGACTCCACACTAGAGCATGGAGAACCATGAGCAGCACTGCAAGGTGCTGCTCTCTGGACCAAAAGTGTGACTCAACAGGTCAGCTACAGACCCAGCAATCTCAGGGACGCGAATGTGGGAGGCCAGCTTGAGAAACGCCATGGAATCTGAAGAGCCTCGACAATCAGCCTCTTCCTCCCACTGACTGACTCTCAGCACTAGGTCCTGTGTCTACCACTCTTGGTTCTTTTCCAGCCATGCTTCCCACGGTCAGCCCTCACTTTATCAGAGACAGACAGATGCATTTTCAGGTGGAGGGCCCCTCGGTGCCACCGTGCCTGCTCTCACAAGCAGGAGGCGGGGTTTCCTGCACGGCACAGGAGCTGGTGTGATAGAGCACTATCTCCTGCTTAAGCCAAAGCCCTAACCTCCTGAGCCACCAAACCCAAGCCCAGAAAATTTAAACACACAGTCATTCTTTATCTGAAACGGAGGCACAGGGTTTCCCTTGGCGAGAGCTTTGTGAAATTCAAGAGGGATTTCTGCTCCTCTTGGTGCAAGAAGAGAAAAATCAGAAAGTTTCTCTGACAGAAAAACCTAAGAATTATGTTAAGCTAAAGATATGGTCTCTTAACTCATGCCTGCCTAACTGCTCAAAATCCCAAACAACTAGTTACCTGTTGTTTAACAAATGGCTCATTAAGTCCCTCTAAGCTAACACTACAATGCAAACTCTGCACGGAGTGTAAAAAAATGGGATTTACATGCTCCTCCCGCAGTGAGGTTCTCCAAAACAATTAGACAACTGCTTTTCATCAACAGGTTTCTAATGGATTGCAAAGAGGGAGCAACAGAGAGGGGCTGCTGGCACAGAGACTCCCGACAGAAGCTGGTGGTGTGCCTGGGACCAAGGGCACAGGAAGAACCCTGAACAGACATTTTACTCTGTTGCAGAGCGCCTCCCCCCCCCACCCCCCCCCGTGGACATTAGCTTAGTGACAGCCAGAAGGCAGGCTTAAGCCATTAGCGTCAAAGATCGTCACAGCACATTATTCAAAGTCATGTCACCCACGTGTCCTGAGACACGGCCAGGGTGGAAGGGTATCTTTTCTTTAGGGATTCTGCACAGAAATGTGTGTGGCCCAGGGTAGAGAACACTGCTGGACTCCCTGCAACCTGACCTTGCACGAGGTGGCGGCTACTTTCCTCTAAGGGGGCTCCTATGCTCTCTGCCTCTTCATTTGTGTGCTGTGAGTGACCTGGCAAACAAATTCTGAATATCTGCCAGTCACCATTAAGTGATGTGTTTAATCACATTTTCTACTAATATCCAGCAAGGGGCATCAGGCTAATCCAGAGGTTGAGACCAACTAACAAAGAACAAGATGGTGCGGTCACTGCTACACCACCAACATTCACCTTCCGCTTGGGAGGACAGAATCCCTTTGACACGGAGATCCAGTGAGTCCAGAGAAACTTCCATATACCCAGAGCTGTCTCCCGGAGCCGTCTGCTCGGAGCTTCCTGGAGATGGCTTACACGCCTCGGAACCTACACACAGAAGGCACACACCATGAGAATGTGCAACAGCCACCCGCTGAGAGCACCTGGGCAAGAGGCCAGTCCCCAGGACAGGACTGACCCTCAAGGGCCCATCCAACCCTAACCACAAAGCCAATCACCTGGGCCACTCCAATTGCACTACTGTTCTCTTCTTTGCACACCATTTTTCTGATCCCCAGCTCTACCTGAATGGTGGGAGGGGACTGTATGGAGAAAACAAGGGCACTCACATGCTAACACATCTTCCTCTGTGACCTCACCAGGCAGACTAGAACTGTTAAATAATCAGGAAAATGAGTACAAGTGTGGTATACGTTCTGCAAATCACTTTAAAATAAGACAGAAAAATCTAACTTGCCTGGGTGTAAGACCAGCTGATGAAACTACCTGAAGCCACAGCCCCATGTGCAGAATGACAGGGGTCCGCACCAGCTGGAGGCTCTGCTTGCTGGCTGCCCTAGTTGACATACACAGAGGTTTCCAGGGAAAGGTCAGTGACAGCCTCACTTTACAGGTTCTGTAAAGTGCAGCCCTCACTAGAAGCAAGAAAATCCAGGCATGCCAAGGAAGACCACTGTGGAGATGGGCTGGCACCACTCATTTCGCAGCATGTGCAGGAAGGTACAAAGGCCTCTGTGGTCCCTCGTCCTTGAGGACGGACACAGGATGGCGGCAGCAGTATGTCAGCCTGTCTCGGCTTCCCAGGAAGGACATGCAAAGCTGAACACTTGGTGTTAGGTCAGGACTTGAGTGGCTATGTGGGAGGGAACAAAATGACTGAGGAAGCAGGCAGCGCGCCAAAGAGTGACCAATCAAACACAGACAGATAAACCCCACTGACCCTTACATCCGCCTATCGCTCAGCAGGACCCCCTTCCTATTCTGGCCTATAAAGACCCTGGGCAGCCGGGGCCATATGCGATTTTCTCCAGCTCTCCACCCTAACCTGCGCCCCAGGGGGCTGGAAATTTCGTCCAAGAGCCAAATTCCAATAAAGCTTGCTTCTGCCGTTTCAGTCCGCTTTTGTTTGGTCACCAGCCCCCGGCCTCAAGCTTACACTTGGCACTGTACAGACATTTCAGTGGGAAGCCTAAGAAAGAGTGTGCTTACAATGGATCTCTAACACCAGTATACTTCACCCAAGCTTCTAACCTCCTCATCAACAAGTGAAATAAATGAACGACTAATAATAGAGTCTTGTCATTCACACTGTATTCTGCACCTAAACCTTAGATACAAAAGTAAACTACTTTGAGAAATCACCAATTTGAAGAAACATGAATAGTCTTTGTATAATTATAAACACTTCACATAAAGATACAAAAACCAAACTCCAGTGTGAGTATACTTCAGGTACGCAATGTACCTGTCACAGCCAAGATGACAAAAACGAAACCTCTACCCACAAGAACAACCTTTTGCCTTGGATCTACAAATGTTAGGTCAGCCAAGAGTAAAAACCACATCAGTGTTCTGGTGATCCCAAGTGAAAAGAGAAGGAAACACAAATGAAGAAGCAGATGAGCTCAGAGGGAAGCATTCATGTACAGAATCATAAAACCCCACAACTCCACAGCCCTCTCCACCTTGGGCTGCCTCCCAGACACCTGGGCAGCCAGCTTCCTGCATGTCTGGGAGGCTAGAAGTGTAGCTGAATGAGGGAAAAGAGCGAAGTGCTGCAGCTCTGAGGGGTGGGGCAAAGAGAAACACGTAAGCGGGACCAACCAGAAGGCCCCCAGCAGCCCCACTCATTAAATGCCCACCAAATTCCCAGGTAACTCAACAGGGCAGGCTGTGCCCTGCTCCAAGGGGCTCGCGCTCTACGGAACCGCTGGGCCTGGCCTCTCACGACTCCATCTCACGCAGCACTAGTTCGCCAAGAGCTGCTCCATTTCGAGTGTAAGTGTGGAGGTGGAACGACTCCACCTTGTTAGTTCAATTCAACAGCCACCATCTGCCCAGTACCACCATGAAGAGAAACCAGGCCTGTGAGCTGTCAAACACCCCAGACCGAACAAAGCAACCCCTTGCCCAAGACCCACGAAAGAAGGCGGGCCCCAAGACAAGGGCCCGGGGGCACGCACCCACCCGCCATCGGCCACCAGCGAATGTGCCATGAGACCAACAGGTGGAAAACCTCCAGCTCCCTGTCCCTGGGCTCCAGCTCAGCTCCGTCTCCCTGCTGCGAACACAGCTGCCTTCAGGACCCTGGCCTGGGGTCAGTTCTGTGCTCTGACAGCTCTGCGCCCTGAACATGTTCTCCAGCCTGCTCCTCCTCAGACCATCTGCCTTCTGCTTTCGCCCAGTGCCACCTCCAGAAACCCTGTGGCCCCCTTAACCTCTCTCAGCCTTTCTGCAACCTAGAAACGCCACATGTAAGTGCAACATGTGGCTTAAGTGTCACCAACATTGCGATGAAGATTAGAATAAAAGAACCCACCACTGCCCACTCAGTGGACCTACCACTGGTGAAGTGGGGTAGCTTGTGAATTCACTGTTACTCGGTAAGTTCTGCCTCAGTGGAAAGACACAGATGTCTGGTCTGTGTTAATGGCAGAGCTTGCGCTCAACAAAAAGAAAAGTCACCTGGACCGGGAGCTGGGCCCTTCCTGTCACCATGTTCAAACACTGCCTCGAAATGCAGAACTATCTGTGAGCATTTAAACTGCACAACTTCATGAGACAAGACAGGACAAGACCCTGGTGAACTGAGTTAGTCAAAGATCTCTTTGTCCTCTTCTTTTTTTCTTTCCTTGGTACTGGGGATTGAACCCAGGGGTTCTTTACCATTGAGTCACATCCCCAACCCTTTACTAGGTCAACGATTTCTCAAAGCACAAAAAGCATGAATAAGAAAAGAATTCATAAATTAGACTTCAACAAAAATTTTTAACTGTTGCTCTGACCCTAAACATACCATTAGGAAAATGACAAAGCAAGCAACAGACTGGGTACAAATGTACACAAAACATCCACCTGATCTGGCTTCATCTAGAATACTTGAAGACCTCTTACAACTCAGTAAGACAAACACCCTGGTTTTGAAAGGGAACAAAAGATGCAAACACACTTCACAAAAGGAAATACACAAAGGTTAAGAGATGCAACCTCATTATTCATCAGTAAAAGCCAACTACTGTCAAGAGACACCATGAGTATGCCTTGAACCACTGAAATTAAACAGACCAACCCTAACAAGTACTGGCAAGCACAGAGAGGAGAAAAACCCCCAGTGCTTTTGTGGGGACATGAAGCAAGACCTGTGCTTTGAAAAAACAGCTGAGCAAACAGCATGGCCCAGTCATGCCACTGCTAGAGACCCACCCGAGTCACCATCCACAACAGCTTCCCTGAGAGCCCAAACAGGAAAAGCTGAGTGCACCCAGTAACAGTGGTCCGAGCCACGGGCACTTCTCTGCAATGACAGGAATGGACCGCTGACAAGTGCAGCAGTAGCGCTCTGAAACAACTGTGCTCAAAGAAGCCATAAGAAAAAAGCCCACACAGAGCAACTGCACTCAGAATTCTACCGAGCGCTGACGCATCGGCAGGAACAGGGCAGATCAGGGTGCCTAAGAACAGGGAAGGGGCTGGGGAAAGGGAAGGATCTTGAGGGCAGCAGGGCACACAGGAGACCCGGGGTGGTGAGAACTTGGGTGATTTGGTGTGGTGAGGGCTCCATGGTTGTAGGCACATGAACTCATCAAACTGTGGTTGAGCTATGCGTGTTCTGTGGTATGCCATTCCACATAAATGAAACCGCTTTAAGAATACTGACCTTGGCAAGGACCCCATGGCCCCATCCAAGCATTCACTCTGCAATCACTGCCAGAACAGGGGTGCTACCACAAGGCCTGACTCTGCCACACAGACGAGGCCTCAAGGGCCACTACGTGATCATAGACTCCTCTCCGTCAAGCCACGTGGGAAACATCTACAGACCACAGGTTCCCGGGCACCCTGTGTAGGTGCCAAATAATCTGCCTCAGCTCAGTGCTCAGCAACGAAGCCAGGATCAACTAGGTTTGCCCAGAGAAGACCAAGTGAGGGACACTGAGTTTCTCTTATGAGGTCATTTCAAACGCTTGTCAACAGTGGACCCTCCTTTCAAATGAAATCCTATGCAGAGCCCTGGCCCCAGGCCTGCCACTTGGCCCGGAGGTACCCATGCTAGTGCAGGGGCCACAGGGCCACTGCGCTTACCGAGCGCACCACATGGCTTCTTTCTACTTCTCCTCCTTCTTTTCCGAGCCGGCTTGATCCAGGGGCTCTCAGTCT
This sequence comes from Sciurus carolinensis, assembly GCF_902686445.1. Classification (NCBI taxonomy): domain Eukaryota; kingdom Metazoa; phylum Chordata; class Mammalia; order Rodentia; family Sciuridae; genus Sciurus; species Sciurus carolinensis. The sequence continues at coordinate 268,875 of NC_062226.1, forward strand.
TTCCTCTCCTCTTGAGAAATTTCTTCTTGATGCTGGATTCAGAACTCTGGAGGACCAAAGGGCAGGAACGTCAGAAGCAAAGCAGGGGGAGCTCTCAAGAGCAAAAGGGACTAGGAGTTGTCTGCCTGCAAAACAAAATACTTGCTATGTCTTGATTCTTCTTTTAGCAGATTCACTTCATTTCTAGACATTCTTCTGGGTCACATTCTAAAGATACCCACGCTGTTCCCTAAACATCTCTCCAAGCTCAGTCCTTTTAGAGGCAAAAGAGCCAAGAAAACTAAAATGGAACTTATAATTCTTATTGAGTTTCACACAAAGGAAAGGAATAGATTGGAAAATCCTACCCAGGAACTAAGTAAATAAGCTCAGAAGGAAGAGTCCACTTTCCACCATGTGTCCATTTGTCCTGCTCATGAGAAAAGGAACAAACAATGCTCAGCATGCCTGAACTCCAAGTCACAAACCAATTAATGACACAATGAGATGCCTGAGCATCTGCTCTTAATATCTGGATGAAGGAAGGGCATCTGACCTCCTGGAATTACAACCGGCAGACAGCGCACACTCCTAACCCGGAGTGGCACAGGTCACAATGATAGTATGGGGTCTCACTGCCCTCCTTCCATGGATGCAGGCAGACACTTGAGGACCCTGTGCCCAACACGTGGGAAGGTACACACCGCATAGCACGCCAACTGTTCAGACGGACTGACACATGTGCTGCCATGGCCGTGCACAGGAGCCCTGGGGCCAGATGCCTGGGGATTGTGCTGTCCAGTGCCCCTCCCTTCTGACAGCCCTTGCTCTACTCTGCAATCCTGCATAGCAAAGCTTCCAGAAGAACTATAAGCACCACACTCAAAGCCTGCCACTACCCTGATCCTGCTCCTTCCACCTACCACCCAGAGACATGCTTCCATGCCATGCCCGAGGGTCTACGTGTGCTCTGTCTCCTTCACTGGGTGGCAGGCTGCTGCATGGACCACTTCCTCCCTCTTTGGAGCTGTTCACAGTCATGTGCCCCAAAGTCCCAGGCTTTCTCGCACAGCGGAGCCCCTCTTGAGCTCATGGGCCGCTGGCCTCCTGTGCACAGTGCTCACACACAGGGTGTCCTGAGGCTCCATCCTAGGGCCTCAGCACACTTCCCCATTTCTAAGCTCCTCCAGTCCTTGGACCCTCAGGCCCTGCCTCCGACCCTTGCTACCCGCTGGGCACAATAGACCTCAGTGTGGGCAGAACAGAGCCCTGTTCTCTCCTGTACCTCACTGTGTGCCAACCGACCCACCAGAGTCCTGTCCGTTCTCCATCAAAATGCCCAAACACAGTACTTCCTTCACTCTCACAGCAGCCACTGCAGCAGGACCCCACTCCATCTGCCACACCACTTGCACGGGACAATCAGCACATGGGACCACACCCTTGCCCTCAGTCTGGGTCAGCACTGGCACTGCACTGGCAGGACAGCCTGTACCAGGCCTGGCCTACTGCCATACCACAAGTGGCTACACAGTCCCTTGGGCTCTGCCTGGCATCACATCATGACTCTCCCAAGAGCAGGACCCCTGCCTGCCTGTGCCAGGTCCTAGCACCAGAACAGGCTGACTCAGCAAACAACAGGGCAACTATGATGTCTCCTGCACCTCCTCCACTGCACAGAGGCCAGGCCACATGCTGGATTACCAGGTCAGACTCGTCTCCGCCGTCCTCGTCCTCCCCAGTATCAGCCGACTCCTGCTCCTCCTCTGACTCGCCATCCATCTGAGCAGCCATAGTGCCGAGGGAAAAAAACGAAAACCGATTAGTTCCTTTAATGGCAGACAAATGGATTGGAAGCAGACTTTAAAAAATATATCGGCAGTGCACACTGGAGGTGCACGGAGAAGACCCTGTCGTCTGTCCACTGTCCAGGTGGACTGCTTGTCTGATGTTGGGTCAGGAGTGGATCCAGGCAGTGAACAAGACACAGCCTGAGTTTCCAGCCTGCTCCTTGGCAGAGTCTCCACATCACGATGGTAAGGTGACCACTCTGTGTGCACTCAAACTCACCCCCTGGGTCCTGGAGGTTTCTGTGCTAAGGAACAAGGACAAGTGCACTGGATACTCGAAGCATGGCAGGTGTCCATAAAAAGGGACAAGACACACCGTGAAAGCATTCTCAGAGGTTACAGGTCAATACACAACCAGACCTATGCTGACAACCCCAGTCCAACCCAGGAGCCTCCACTACCACACTACCCTGCTCCTTCCAGCAAATGTGCTGCCACACGCAGCCTGCAGCCTCACATCATAACAGAGATACCTGTTTTCCTGCTGAGCTCATCTCTGCTATCTATACTGGCTACACATTAGTACGTCTGTTGCAAAAGGCACTAAAACATGTGGGCATCCATCCAGCTCTTGCCCACCCACTTCCCAGGAGGCTGTGACCTCCTGCATGCTCTGTAGCCTGATGAGTTCACTGCACCCCACCCTATAAATCAGCAAGCACCTGGGTGATTCCACACTAAACCTGTGTTCCAGATAGACAAGCCAATGTCTTCTAGGTCAAACAGGAGGACAGGAGAGGTGTGGAACCTCTGGGTCACCTCTCCCACCATGACCTCCACCAACAACGCCCACAGGGGAGCCACCGATCTTTCAACAGAATCTCACTGTTGCTTAGATCTCACTTCCCCACCCACAAAGGGCCTGAGTCTTTTCCATCACTTCTTAGTGCTTTTCTGTCTTCTACTGTATCTCACATGCCCCATCCTTAGTCCACTTTCAGACTTGGACCTGCTTTTCTTATTGTAGAAGTTACTTTTCATGAAATATGTTATCAATATTTTTCATTCCAAGATTTTTCCATCTTGCATCTCTAAACCTCTCAAAATTCCTCTCACAAATTCCAAACAGTCCAAAAAGCTTCTAAATCACAGAACCAGGTTAGTCACAGTAACAACCCACCTTCTCAGTACCAATTTCTGTTTTACTCAGTTTTTTTTGCTGTTGTGATGAAAAGACCCAACCAGAACAATTAGAGGACGAAAATTTATTTGAGGGCTCAGTTTCAGAGGTCTCAGTCTACAGATGACTGACTGCATTCCTTGGGGCCTGACATGAGGCAGAACATCATGGCAAAAGTGTGAGTCAGAGGAAAGCAGCTGGGGACATAGCACCAGAAAGCAGAGAGAGAGAGAGGGAGAAGGAAAGAGAGGTATCACAACTCATAGTTCAGGTGTTGATATTGTGGTTTGCCCTCCCTAGGTCTGGTCTTTAAAGATCCACACTGACATATCTGCCTCGAGTAACCCAAGCACATACAGGTGAGACCAGACAAGTGCTGGTCACTGCACACTACTATCTGGACATGTGTGCTGTTTTACTTAGAAAAGTTAAAAAATGTCTCTAAGTATTTGCCGATTTTGTTGACGATGCTGGCGTTACATTCTCTCAAGGAAATGGCAAGTTTATATCCTGCTCACATGAAGTTCAGCTCAGCAGCTATGGTGAGTTCTCAGCTGCTCTTCCTGGATTTCCAGACAGATGATCACATTCCCAGAAACTCTTCTCCCTTTGTCCTTTAAATACTGAGAGTTTTTCCTGGCTCTTCCCTACAGCATTAGTCAAAGCAGCTGGTGCTGCTGTGCCCATGTGAAGAGATGAAAGCAGCTATCCCACCCTCATTTTACAACTGACAAAAGAAGTGCTCTGACTTTTCACCACTAAATATAACCTTTTGACGTGTTTGGTCAGCTTTTCTTAATTAGGAATTATATTATAATTTATTGGTCAGGATTAGCCCTTACTCAGCCGTCAGCTAGCACCTGCCAGCCCTCAACCCAGGGGGACACAACTCTGGTCACCTGGCCCCGTTATGGTTTCAGTCTAAGAGGCAAAGGTCCAGCTCTCCCCAACCAGCACCCAGAATGGTGGCTGCACCTAACTTGTCACAGTCCTTGTGATTAGCTTTCAATCCAAGCGGGGAGAGACAAGGTCACCAACTTTTCAGGGAAAAGGCAAGTCACAGTGGAAGGAGACATGGTACTGACTATACATACAAGGTCTCACTGCTAGGCCAAAGAACTCCTACAAAATGACTTTTTAAAAGGACAAAAAAACCCAGTGGACAAATGGCTGAGACTTGAATAGTCATTTCAAAAGGGAAGGCATCCAAAGAGCAAGTAAACAGACAGAAAAGTATTCAATCTTCTTGGAAGTCAGGAAAGTGAAATTAAAACTATACTGCATTAGCGCTTCATGCTTATCGCTCACAGACGACTGGCAGCATTGATAACTGGTGCAGCCACCCTACAGGGAAACCTGCACGGCAGGGTCCACAGGCGTAGCGAGACACAGACTCCACTCCCATGTACACCATGGGTCAACCATGCACAGGGATGCTGCTGGCACTGCCATATGGAACAGCCCTCCCTGGAAACAACCCAAAAGTACGGTCTTGGGACCCCATACTCTGAAAAAATGACCGAGAACCGTTGAGAGCTTTTGTTAACATGGGTTACATCTACTGACCTTCACTGCAGTGGAAATTTAGGCTGACCTTCACTGACTTTCACTGCAGTGGAAATTTAGGCTGAGAATGTTCAAACCACAAGGACACAGGTAATTAGCTGCCCAAGCAAAGACAGCAACATGCCCACTCCCCTGAAGGAGATGGAGAAACAGACATCTCAGTATTTTTGAGGTAACAGTTTTGATCCTGTAGACCTCCTTACAGGGCCTTCAGAGACCCCACAGTCCAACTGGAAGAACACTATTGTATGATGACAAAAAGTAACAAAACAACATAAAAACCCCAAACACAATAATGTTGAATAAAATAAGTCATATTAAAAAAGTGTAAGCACGCATACTGTACAATTTTATTTATAAAGAACAAAACCAAACGAATCCTACGGTGGTAGCACACAGGCGAGGGATCTCTTCTGGAGGGTCAGGGAGACTGTGGAAGTGATGGTAAGAGTCAAGGTTTTGATCCAGGTAAGGTCGCACAGGTATGTGATGACAGAGTAATGACAGAGCTGTACAGCTGTCCTAAGTGCAGGTGCACAGTCATCTCCCAATTCAAAGAGCAGAAAGCTGAACTTGATAAAATGCTATGTACCTGTCAGCTATCATTCATCCTGAGGCCTCACCATGTTGCCCAGGCTGAAGCCATCTCCCTGCCTCGGCCTGACAGACATCCCTGGTAGAGGCCTCACCTTCCATGGTCATTACTCTCTCAGCACACAGCTACATCTGACTCAGGTTTCATTCAGCACACCTGTACTTAGGGTCCTGTGCAAAGGTAGCATTCTGCCTTTGTCCTCTGGAAGGGTCTACGCAATAAAACCTCTACTGCTTATGTCTATGGAGATTTACTCCTGCCATCCTGTTTTGTTTTCCAATGACCATATTTTCTTCTTGGTTCAAGTTTTTGTTTCTTGGTTCTTCTGTTAGCTTGAAAGTTATTTAATTTTTAATTTTCTATCAATACCTAAGTTACTCAGGGTTACTCAGTATCTAGATTCTCTCTAAAAGACAAATACCTCAACCAAAGATGGAATCCAGAAATACTCACTCACATGCCATCTGGTATAGGATTCAGCTGGCATTTTAAATCAGCAGGGAAAGGAAATGTCAAGCAATAAATGGGAGTGAAAACTCTGGCCCAGCTATTCTGAGGGAAGCCCTAGGGCCCTTACCTCACATTTTATTCTAAAAGCTCTATTAAGATATAATTTATAGACCATAAAATTCACCTGCACTGAGTATATCTACCCCACATTTTATCACAAAATAAATTCTGTATGAATCCAATATTTGTATAGAATGAATGAAATCAAAGAAGTATTAGAAGATAGCTTGTAACAATTTTTAAAAACCAGCAGTGAAAAAGATCAGTTTATCACAGTTAGAACACAGAACCTGGAAGTCCTAAAGAAACAGGTTACTGCCTGTGAGTTCCAATACCTGACAGAGCTGAAGACAAGCACCTGAGGACACCGGGGCAACAGACCACTCCACACTTACTCAGGCTCCCAGGACTGCAACTCTGAGAGAGGCACACCCCAGCAGAAAAGTGGGCAAAGCACACCGGCAGGTGGTTTCTAGAACAACAAGCCAACAGCTACCGAATGTGTGAGAAGCTGCTCACTCACAACCTTAACAGTATAACATTGGAATTCCAAAGGCACAGATTTGCTGGGGAAAAAGAGAAATGCCTCTCAGGTCACTGCAGCTAGAAGTACACACTGCCCACAAGTACATTCAACCAAAGTGTTGTCTAAAACACAGAAAAATGATCAAATTCATATGGAAGGCTGGGTTCAATCCCTGATACCAGAAGCGGGTGTGTGGGAAAGACAGTCAAATCCACAGCATGGAGCATGAGGCAGGAGTGAAAAGGATTCTCTGTGGGAAATGGGGGTCCCCACCAAAGTGGGTCCATCCTCACTCCTGCAACAAGCAGTGCTGGGAAAGGCCCCTTTGCGGAGGGGAGCAAGTGTGGCCAGGGTAAGGGTCACAGAGCACACCGGGGTTACTGCACAATGGGGTTATGATACTACATTTTCCTTCCTTATACTTCTCTATAGTACATAAAACAAACAAACAAAAAAACACTAACAAGTATTTTAAAATAAATAATTTTTAAAATCCCTTTACATCTCTAATATTAACATTTTCCACCAAATTTACTTTTGAATAACTGAGAGATGGAAGCAACATTTTAAATTTGCCCTAAAAACTATAAAAAAAAAATCATCGTAATAATAATTCATAAAAATGAGTTTAAAATTGAAGTAAAAATAAGAAAAGACACCAGTGTAGTGGCACATGACTGTAATTCCAGAGGCCTGGGCAGCTGAGGCAGGAGGACCACAAGTTCAAAGCCAGCCTCAGAAACTGATCGAGGCCCTAAGGAACTCAGGGAGACCCTGTCTAATAAAAAACGCCCCCCACCCCCGCCACCCCGCTGTGGATGTGGCTCAGTGGTTAGGCACCCCTGGGTTCAATTCCTAGAACCTAAATAAATAAACAAAGAAATAGGAAAAGAAAAGACATGTCCCAAATTCTGACAGATGAAAGTGCCTGGTGCATACTAAAGGAGGTACTGATGGAGCACAAAGCTAAGCAACATGATACCTCTTAAATAAGTCACTGAATAGTACCACCTGCAAGTGCTGTGCCTAAATGCTGGTCCTAGAATATTCACTAGACCAAGGCTTCATCTTAAATGAAGAGCGCTGAAGGATCTGCAAAGAAGCCTGACGTACTCAAACAAAAAACCACAAATGTTTATGCAATCTGATTCTCAGCCTCCCAACGCTGCTCTGAGTGAGCCTGTCACTTCTAACTTATCCCTCTCAGAAATGAAAGAACACAAATTTATGCTTAAACCTCAAAGCTTGCTCACAAATTCTCTCTCTAAGAACTTGTCAGGCCAGCATCAGCAGCACCCCCAGACGGTTCCCAGGAGCACCTGCAGACAGTTCCCAGAACCATTCCCAGATGGTTCCCTGGAACATTCCCACACCGCTCCCTGGAGTACCTACAGACCAACCCCAAGAGCACTAGTCAGTGGTGCCGCGCCTGCCAGGGGGAGCAATGTGGCTGAGACAAGGCTTACCAGTGCTCAACCTTAAAGGACTTAGAATAAGCGGTCTACAGAGAAAGTGTGCCTTGCACCCTTGAGGAGCAGAACCATGCATTCAGGGATCCCTGGACACACACCCTGCAAGGAGGACAGAGGCTTCAACTTGCACAAGCATGACAGCCCCACCACAGAGAGTGTACAGGATGGAATGAGATCAGCCACGAAGAGGTATCAATCACAAGCCGAAGCTGAGCACAGTGGCACACATACGTACTTCCAGCAACTTGGGAGACTGCAGCAGGAGCATCACAAGTTCAGGGTCAGTCTCAGTGACTTAGCAAGACCTTGTTCACCCAACTCCCAAAAATGATCACAAGCAGACATTGAGGGCACACAGGAAGTCACTGGTTAATGCTTCAGATTTACTAATATTCTTTTTCTACCCTAACCACCCCCGACCCCGGCACTAGGGACTGAACCCAGGGGTGCTCTACCACTGAGCTACATCTCCAGTCTTTACTTTTCATTTTGAGACAGGATCTTGCCAAGTTGCAGGGGCTGGCCTAGAACTTATGATTCTCCTGCTTCAGCCTCCTGAGGTGCTGGGATTACAGGCATGTACCACCGACACCTAGCTTCCAGTTGGATTATTAATATTCTTATTGCTGCCGACCTGGAGTGTGGGAAGTCATCCTTGCCTAGCAGAATCATACAAAGTTGAGCACAGGACACAGAGGTCTGACTTCTTGGAACTGGCAGACATGGAGGTCTGTCCCAGATTGCCGGGTAGTATGTGCCACTGTGGGAGTGGTTCCCTATCTGGTTCTATGATAATTTCCCTGAGAAAATGGCCCTAACCACTTCAATCTTTTCATCACAGAAGAAGCCCCTCCTGGTCCAGGTCCCTTTACCTGTGGGACTATAAATAAAGGAGTGGTGGGCTACTCCATGTTGTTAAGAGGCCAGATCTGATATGGCCCGACCCATCATGCCACCTCTCGCTTAAAAAGAGTACTGGCTCTTGTGTGTTTATTAATTAGATAAGTTTATGGGTAATTGATTTATTTATAGCCAATATTGTTCTCTGGCAGTTAACCCTTTCCTCATCCACACAAGATGTGGCAGAAACCCCCGCACTGGAGCTGAAGAAGGAGCTCCTGAGGCTTCATGTCAATGATGCTGTACAGAAAGAAAAACACTCCTAAGATGAAAATAAATGCATAATTCCAAGGAAATAAAATGTAAAACTCAAAGCCAAAAGTATATAGGAAAAAAAGATTTTTATAAATAAAAACTATACAGGACATTTCATGAGGGCCCAGAGCACCCCAAGTGCCAACTCCTGGAACCTATGGCCAGCCCTAGGATTCCCTTCATCTGCAACACCACCCAAGAGAGCATGGTCCTACCTTTGGGGCCCGGTCAGTCTCGGACATGCTCTCTTTAGAAGTCCTGCTATCCTCTGGGGGAAACGCAGCAGCCTGCTCAGCTCCGTGGTCCTCGTCATCCTCAAGCTCGTCAGACTCGTCCTCTTCTGAGTCCATCTCCAAGCTCTCCCCATTCACATGAAGGGTGCTGTCGCCCAAGGCCTTTTCACCCTGGAACACACAGGTGTACAGTGCTCAAGGACAGACCTGCCAATTTCCACAAAAGCCTCAGTAGTCATGGGAGATGGAGGATCTGCTGGGCCAGGATGGACACAGCAGTGGCAGCCACCCAGTATGCACCTCGGGTGACAGGAAATGAAGAACCCACTGGACCAGGGACGCAGAAGTGGCACCCAGTATTTGGAGCCTGGCTGGTGGGAGACTGGGTGAGGATAGGGAGGGAGTGGGTCTTTAACAACCCACCTGGACACAGAGGCCGTGCCCCACAGCAGAGGAGCTTCAGAGCTCTGTTGCTAGGGAACAAGGTCTTCCAAATTACTGACAACCTCACAGGATGCTCCTTGGTCAAGGAGGCCCCGGACAGAGATGTAAATTCAAGCACTTATGGTACACAGCACACACCCTCTTACCTTGGAGCCCACAGTGGAATGAGTTAGACTCTTAAACATCTCAATCACCGTTCTCTGCTTTAACACTTTGGTCTTTTTCTTAGGAACCAGGCTGTAGGTTCCCATTCTTCGTTTTTTCTTCCGAGATACTGCAGCTGCTAAAACAAAAGGCAAGCAAGCTAAAAAAAAAAAAAAAGTCAAAAGGGGACAAAAAAGGAAAAGAAATACCATTCAAATGTTTTTAGAGGTAGGAGGCGGTTTATAAAATCTGATTACCACAGTCATCAGCAAATCCCATGGCACCAGGCACACACTTCTCGTGGGCTGATACAGGGTGACTTGTCCCTACTTGTTACAAATGCAGAGAAAGGTGAAGCACTTCCCAGATCAGGTTTCTTTCAGAATGAAACCCTGAGCAGACACTGCTATCCCACCTTGCAGGCAGGAAACCACAAGCCAGCAGAAGCAGAGTCCTGAGACATTCCCCCAGGTCTGCCCCTGGGTCTTATCCCTCCAACAAATGCCTACGAGGCATAGTGTGTGCAGCAGGAGAGCACAGGACTGAGAAGGAAGAGCGCCAATCTCACAACCCATCACTGGGCCAGGCAGAGTCAGTCTTCCTAGAATGCTAAGACCTTGCCCACAGTGAGAAGCAGGTACCATCTCCAAAGCTCTGGACCTCACTGGGACTCACTCCCAACAGCCCAGGACCAAGAGGGAAAGAAGGGCCCTAAAGCACTGTCACCACGAACAGACACTTTGAGGCCTGGGCAGTGTTTCAAGCAAGGTGTGACAGCAAGGAAATGGAGTGAGGGTTTGGGAAGTGCAGACACCCTTCTGAACACAGTTCCAGGTCAAAGTGTTTTATATGAGATGTTCTGCAGTGTGTGTGTTGTGTGTGTGTGTGTGTGTGTGTTTAAATTCCAGGTTTTTTTTAAAAGTCTGGAAAACGTTGCTGTAACAGACTAAATCACTAAGGGCTGGGGAAAAATTCATAATGTTTAGTTCCATTATGCAGAAAGAGAAAGATGGAAGAACACGTGCAAGCATGGACCACCACAGTGGGCAGGCTGTGTGGAACCATCCACAAGAGGGCTCCACAGCCCAGTCACCACAGGGCCATGGGGACTGAAGGCAGTAACTGGCCATCGCGGGCATCCTCCAGCATGTCCCTGGGTAGGGGTGTTGTCTGAGAGCACAACTGCTCATGAGAAGCAGAGTTCTGTCTGTCCACATGCTGGAACTGGCTAGCAGGTCCACAGCCCAGCTCTTGTCAAGGGCAGTGTCCCGGCTGCCCTAGGACACTCAGCTCACTACCATCATCAACCAGACAAGGGCTCTGGAGGCAGTGGGAGCCTGGATTTAATCAGATAACATTAAGTCTCTCACCTTCGAAAAATATAGTCGACCATCAATATCCATGGATTTCACAACCACAAATCCAAACTAGCACAGACTGAAAATGTCAGAGGGTTGGTCACGTAGCTCAGTGGTAGAGCACTTGCTGAGCATGCGCAAGGCCCTGGGTTTCATCCCTAGCAACCTGGGGGTGGGGAAATGAGTGTATGTGTCTGTGTAAAAATTGTACAAACCTTTGTCACGATTCACTAAGCAACAGAGCACAACAAATACAGACGATGCCTCGCTGTGTCAGGTGCTACAAGTGACCTAGACATGAAGCACAGGGTATGGAGATGTGCAGAGGTCGTATGCAAAAACTGTGCCACCTTGCACCAGGCCCTTGAGCAAGACAGACTCGCACCCCGCAGGGAGGCAGCGTTCCTGGAGCAGATCCCTCATGAATACCAAGAGCCAACTATATCTACTCACTCCATAGGGTTCCTCCTCAGTGGACTGAAGGAGCCCAGTGACCAGTGTGAGCAGACCAGGCTGTCGCTGCTCCAGTCAGGCCCTCTCTGCACAGAGTCCATGACAGTGGTCGTGCAACAGCAACAAACACCAGGACGGAGGCCTGACCACTGCAAAGTCCACGGCGTTCACCAACCCCTGTCCCTGGGAAGAGCTTGCTGATGCCCAAGACGACTTCAGAATGAGGAAAAAGGTGCCTGGGAATCATGTCAGGGAGTCTGCTAGAAGGAGCGTAAGAGGACATTTGACAGCCTTTCTCACAACGTTGACCTGGCAGGTAAAACACATGCTGGTAAAAAACAGAACCCACTGCTCCAGAGTAGCACAGGAATGTCGGTGAAGAACCTCTGGAAATGGAGGACCTGCTAAGCACCCCAACATTCACAAAGAGGAAGCTGAAGCACAAGCTGGGGGTGACCTTGGTATAGCAGGGGCTTCAAAGTGTCTAGCTTGGGGGTTCAGGCCCACAGCCAGACAACTGGGATCCAGAAAGATCAGAGCCAAGAAAGAAGCCCTGGGACAGCTGGCATTTAGGATCTGAAGGGGCTCAGATCTGAGGTCTAGACCTCCTTGGACAGGATCAGAGCACCAGGAGCATCAGGGCAAAAACCCAGGGAAAGAGCTCAGGGAATCGACCACTTCTCAGGATGCTCTGGGAGGTGCATCCACACATAGGTTAGCAAGGAAACACCAGTGAGGTGGGTGGGATGGGGAGGTCACCCAGCTGCTGCGCCACGAGGCTGGGATGCTCGGGGACAGCTACCATGCTTCAGGAGCAAGCACACAGAGCAGAGGCTCCCCAGAATGTCCACAGCTGTTTCTGCAGCCTGAAAGTGATTTTCTCCTTGAGGCTCAGGAAAAGGGCCTGGCTGGCCTCCTTCCTGGGGGCAGAACCCACAGCCCATGCCCTGACAAGCAGAGCCATTTTCCTACTTCCTACCTGTCCAATGGGTCCCATGAAGAGTCCAGGCCCCTCTGGGCTCTACCTGCCTCTGAGAGTCCCCCACCCCACACTCAGTCCTTTCTGGGAGTATCTGGAAGTGAATGACCACATGGTGCAGTGGGAGTGCTGGACAAGCTATAACTCCTAAATCTGCTTAGGGTGGAAAGGCAAGCTGATTGGCATAAGTTCTCCCCCGACCCCCACTTCTGGGGTGTCACAACACTGACCACCTCACTATCTTAGAGTGCACAACCTGGTGGCAGTAAGCCCACTCACACTTCTGCACAGCCTTCACCACCATCCACTCTTTTCAGTGTGTCCCCATGCAACGCTAATCCCCCTTCCCCTCCCCAGCCACCAGCACCCCCTATTCTACTTTCTGTGATTTCAGCTGCTCCAGGGAAGGGACGCCACGGGAGTGGAGTCACACGGTACTCGTCCTCTGGTGCCTGATGCCTTGAGTTCATCCACCCTGCAGCACGCTGCACAGCACCCTTCCTTGGTGAGGCTGACCAGCCTTCCACCCTGTGGATGGGCCACACTCTGCTGCTCCCTTCACCCACCAAAGGGCGCTGTGGCTGCTTCCACCTTTTGGTTCCTGTGATAATGCTGTCTTCAGTTCCTTTGGGTACACCCAGAGTGAAACTGTGAATCACGTGGTAATTCTACATTTAGTTTTTCCACAGAGGCTGTGTGGCTTTTCGCTCCCAGCAACAGCACACACGCTCTCCAACACCCGCTCTTCTGGTGTCTTGCTTGGACGGGAGCCATTCTGGTGGGTGGAGGTGGCATCTCCTGGTAGTCTTGGTTTTCATTTCCCTCATGAGTAGTCACGTTGAGCATCTCTTTCTGCCTATTGGCCGTTTGCATATCTTCTTGAAGAGATGTCTGCTCAAGCCCTGTGCCCATTTTTAAGTCAGGTTGTTTGCTCTTTTGTCGCTGTTGAGTTGCAGGGCTTCTTTATATCATCTGGAGAGTAGTCCTTATTGGACATGATGTTACAGATCATCCCACCCATTCTGTGGAATGGCCTTTTACTGTTAGTAGTAGTAAAAGGACCCAATCAATGATAGGCAATTGCCTTTTGACACGTGAAACTTTTTTAATTCTCACAAAGTGCAACCTGTCTGGTCTTAAGCTGCCTGTGCTCTTGGCGTCTCATCCAAGAAGTCACTGCCAGATCCCACGCTGTGAAGCTGTCCCTCGTCTTCTTCTGAGAGTTCACTGTAGTTCCAGGTCTCGTCTTTGGGCCCTGCTGTCCTGGGATGGTCTTTGCACGTCGGGGAGGCAGGGCCTTCCTTCATGCTTCATGCTTCAGTGGATTTCCAGTTTTCTCAGGACTGTTCCTTGGGAAACTGTCCTTTCCCCACAGAATGGTGTTGGCAACCTTGCCAAAAATTAATTATGTGATGGGTTTATTTCTGAGTTGTATTCTACTCCATTGGTCCACGTTTGTCTGTATTCCAATACTGCGTTGTTTTGAGTACAGTAGGTTAATAGTAAGCTTTGAATCTCTACCTTCTAAAATCTACTAAGACTTAATCTATGGCCTAAGTAAGCATGGTCCATCCTGGAAGGAATTTCACATGCACTAGTGGGGTCTGTGTATGCTATTGATATGGGCAGAGGGCTGCATGTGTGTCTGCAGACCTGTTGAGTTCATGGTGTCACCTTCTAGTGCAGGCCATATAGCCCATCTCGTAGAATGCCTGCCTCTCATGCTGGAGGCCCGGGTTTGAGTCCCCAGTACTCTGTGAATATGGAAATAACAAACAAAATAAACCAACGGTGTCACCTTCTGTCTGGCTGGCCTATCCATTATTGAGAGTAAGTACTGAACCTTACAACTACCACTATACAAGGGTCTATTTCTCCTCTCCAATTCTGTTAATTTTTGCTTCGTACATTTTGAGTTTATCATTAGGTTTATCATAATTATTATACTCTTTTCTGGTTTTTTTTTTTTTGTTTTTTTTTTTTAAATGTTGCTAAGTTACCCCAGGTTGGCCTAGAACTTAAAATCCTCCTGCCTTGGTCTCCCAACTCACTGGAATTACAGGTGTAGTCATGGTACCAGGCTGTAAGTATTATACTTTTGCTATATTAAAGCCTCTACTAACATATGGCATCCTTCTTTGCTTCCTGAAAGCTTTTCATTTAAAATTCACTTTCATCTGATATTAGTATATCCATGCTTACTGTCTAGTGGTTCCTGTTTGCATAGAACATTTATTTTCCCCCATCCTTTCTCTTTCAGTATACTTGTGTCTTTGGATCTAAAGTGCTTTTTTTAACAGAACACATAATAGGATCATGTAGTTTTATGCATTCTACTGATTAGAGTGTTTAATCAGTTTACAGTTAAATTAACTACTGCTAAGGATGGACTTAGTGTTTTCATTTATATTTCGTTGACTTTTTTCAACTAAGATGTTTAAATTCTCCATTTTCTTTTGTATGTATCTATTTTCTTTGTCATTGCTGTGGGGATTACATTTGATATTCCAGAATTCTAACTCTATCTTGAATTTATACCAGCCTAACTTCAATAACATAAGGAAAACTCTGCTTCTGTACGGCTCTTATACCTGCCCCTTTTGGTGGTTGTCACAAAATTACATCTTTATACACTGTGTATACCAAAACAAAAAACTAATTAATTCTTTTTTACACATTAGTCTCTTAAACTACATAGAAAAAATGGGGAGTTACAAGTGAAAATAAGGCTGGTAACTGCTTTGTTGTGATGCACTTATCTCTTAGGTCTGACAGAAAGCACAAAATGGAATTATGAGCCATTGCTACAATAACACCAGTTTTTACCATTGCTCATATGTTTACCTTTATTGAGATTTTTAGTTCTCCATACAACTAAGTCACTGTGTAGCATCCTTTCATTGCAACCTGCAGGACTCCTCCAAGTATTTCTTACAGGGCAGTCTACTGTGGTAAACTCCCTCAGCTTGGGTTTATTTGGGCCTATCTTAATCTTTCCTGTCTCTTGAAAGACACTCTTTTTCTGGATAGAGGTGTTTCTTGGTTCACAGTTCTAGGTTGTTTCTTTCCTTTCAGCACTTGGAATACATTGGCCTATGCTCTCTGGCCTCTGAAGTTTCTAAGGAGAAATCTGTGGGCGTCCCCAAGGACTTTGTGTGTGAGGAGTGACAATCCTCCTGCTGCTCTCAAGACCCTTTCTTTCAAAAAACTGGATTTCGTGTATCAGTGTGGGAGTTGTGTTCACCTTATCTGAGGCTCACTGTTCTCCTTGGATGCCTACGTTCACACCTTTCAGCTGCAGAAGTTCTTCAAAGGTTCCCTTCCATGTCTTCGACTTGTGGAGCTCCCACGAAGTGCACACTGCCCAGTTGATGGGTCCCACACAACCCTGAGGCTCTATTCAGGCTTCTTTAGTCTTTTCTTCTTCCTGATCCATAGACTTTATAATTTCCACTGTCTTATCTTCAAGTTTGCTCTTTCCTCTGCCTGCTCAGATCTGCCCTTGAATCCTTCTACAGTATTTTTCATTTCAGTTATTGTACTTTTCAGAACCAGAATCAATATTTGGTTCCTCTTTAGAGGTTTTCTCCTTATTAACATTTCCACTGAATTTATACATGTCACCTTTTTTTAACTTTCTCCATGTCTCCCTCCAGTTCTTTAAGCACGTGTAGGAGAGCTGCTTCCAAGTCTTTTATCTGGAAGACATGCCATCAAGGTTTTCTCAGAAGCAGTTCCTAAGGTGGTGGTTGTTTTTCTTTGAGTGGCCCACAATGCCCTGTTTTTCTGTATGTCTTGTGTTTCCACTGGAAACAGATATCTAATACACTAGTGGCAACTCTGGAAGACAGGTTCTCTACTTTTCTATAAGTTTGCTGTTCTTTCTTGCTGCTATTCACTGTTTTGGTTTTTTTGATAGTTGTGGGCTATCTCTAAACTTAAGGTTTTCTCACTTCTTTTCTGAGTGAGTACCTTTCTCTGGGCACATGCTGTCTTTACAATTTTCCCATATACTGTTTCTTTTCAATATTCTAGTCTTTAATATTCAGGTCCCAAAAGGCAAAAAAGAGAAAAATGAGGGGGGGCAGGGGAGAATAAAAGGGCACCAGTCCTTTAAGTCCCCTGGCAGTCACTTGGGAGAGAAGGCTTGTGAAGATGGAAGGAAGTGTGAACTTGTGGGCACAGCCTCTTGGTCTGCTCCTACGTCAGAACACAGGCAGCTGCTCTCTGGAGGACAGTATCCTTTTTGCCCACTCTGGCTCCCACAGGCTGAGTGTAAGCTGCTCCAGGAACACATGGTCCAGGGCTGTGCTGTGAGAGAACATTGACTTCAGGTGGTGCTCCACTCCACACTCCTGCCATGAAGGGCCACCACAGACTTGAGTTAAAAAAACAGCTTAAGCAGCCAGGTGTGGTGGTGCACACCTATAATCCCAGCAACTTGGGAGGCTGAGATAGGAGAATTCCAAGTTCAAGGCCAGCCTCAGCAACTTATTGAGGCCCTAAGCAACTTAGCAAGGCCTTGTTTCAAAATTAAAAATTTTAAAAAGGGCTGGGGATGTGGCTCAGTGGTTGAGTGCCCTTGGGTTCAATCCCCAGTACAAAAACAAAACAAAATCAGGGGGAAAAAAAAAACAAACAAACATATACACAACCTCCTAGCGTATACAGATTGTACCAGGCAGCTATGGTCCAGAGGAGAGATGGTCCTGCTTCACTCTTCTTCACCATCTTCCTCTGAAACAGATTTTTAATCATACAACTCTGCAGTTGAAAAGAAAACAGAAAAATCTGCTGAGAAAATGCCAATCTGCTTTTGTCAAAAGACCTGATGTCCACCTAAGGTCAAATTTTGCGTGTCCAAGAGCTGGGAAGCTGGGCCCCCACCACCCAGGGCTGAGGTACGCTGAATGTGATTCGACACTGTGATGAGCACGGGTTGCCCACGTCTGACAGCAAAGAATGGAGGGTGAGGTGTAGGTCCTGCAGACTCTCAGCTACCCAAGCCAGTCACAGCTGCCTGCAGAGCTTGGCCATGATTCCAGCCACAGTGTGCACCTCCAACCAACAGGAATCTGCACATCCACCCTGTCTGTGGTGAGCTCACTATTCAGCAAGAAGAAAAGAACAGAGCCTCCTGTGATCACCACCACAGCAGTACCAAGACTAGTAAAAACAGGAAACGTGAAATCTTAAGGCTAACTGAGACAACTCGGATGCTGGCTCCACAATGCCCACAGGAGGCAACACCGCAGGACAGAGAAGGCGCGAGGTCTGAAGGTGGAGCACTGCTGAGCGGGCCACTCCTGGCCTACAGACACTGCTGCAAAAGGCCTGCACCTGTTCCCACCATATCAACAGGGGCTTCCACACCCCTCCATCCAAGACACCTGGCAGGAACAATGACCCTCGCCAGGAGACTGTGGTGCTGCCCTGCAGGCTGGCCTCCTGCGTTAGTAATGCTAGGGGTGCACGGGTGGCTGCAGCAAGACGGGACCCAAACAGGGCACACTCCTCTTGGGGAAGCTCCGTCTGGCCTGGGGAGATGAGGTGAGCCCTGAGGCGACACAGAGGGTAACTGGGGCTGGGGGCGTACCAATCACCAGGGACGCAGAGCAGTGAGCCAAATGTCAGATCATACTGTACCTACAGTCTGAGGCGATTTCATATGCTTGGCCCAAAATTAATGTGCTAATTAACCAAAGCTAAATGGAAAGACTGGGAAGACAGACTAGAAGAACTGATGAACATGCTGGGCATTTCATTTTGAAAGATGGTGAAATAATATGTTGAAATTTTAAAAAGCGTTTAGCATGTGAACAGCAATACTGAGTGACCGGTGACATTCCTTGTCAGTTCACACCTACAGGAGAGGAATAGATGCTCCAGAGCCTTGTGAATACCAGGCTGAGTTGTCCAACACAAGAAGCACTGAAGGCACGGAGCCATGAAGCTGGGCAGAAGGGCCAAGAGCGACTCTGCTTCCTTGTCCCAACAGGAAGACGCACAGCTCCCTGTGGAAGCAGCCTCTCCCACCTGGGAAGGAAAACAAGATGAACCTAGGCCATCCCTGCCAGTCAGAGGGTCTTCAGAGAGTGATGGGCCACAACTGAGGACCCAGAATCCAGCTGAAGGACTCCACTGACAAAACCCGAGATGATTTGAACAGACCATAGTAATGTACTACAGCCCAAAGATCCAAATGAGAGCTCATGACTTGCTGCAGTTTGGATCTGGAACATAGCCCAAGATCCATGGGTTAAAGGCTTAGAACCCAGAGTGGTGCTACCAGGAGATGGTGGGTCCTTCACAAGTGGGACCTACTGGGAGTGTCACTGCAGCAAGTGTAACCTCAAGGGGAGTGAGGACCAGTCCTTCATTCTCTGTCTCACTTCCTGCCATGAGGTGAGTGGTTCTGTTCCACCACATGCTCCCACAATGCACTACCCAAAGCTAAAAGCAATGGGGCCACCCATTCAGACTGAAACATCTGAAACTTTTCTAATTACAAGTTGATAAAATTCTAGTTATTTGTTATAGGAACAGAAAGCTAACACATGAGTCAAAAATTAAAAATGAAGTGAAGCTCTTCCTTTCAGTATAAATGCAACTAACAGGCACTGATGGAGACAGAAAACCACCAGGTGGCCCCCTCCCTACAGCACTTACTTGTGGGCTGTGATAAGAAACAGGGCAGCTGTAGAACCTCAGACTCTCCCTGAAGATACATGCTGGAGACAACCTTTATAATGGAGGAACCTATGGACCCTGCCATGCCCTAACGAGACAAAAGGCCACCAAATTGCAATTCCTAATGACATAGGTCAGTCATCTGTGGTGTCCCAAGACCTGGACCTGGTCCTGAGGCACACTGAGAAGAAACCTCAGGGCAGGTCTATGGAGAATCTGGCCTGTATTCTCAAGATGCCATGGTCAAAGACGGCCAGGAATGCTTCAGATTAAGAGACTAACAAAGGACTACGGAGACAGGTGACTGTGGGATCCAGTATCAGATTGTTTTTCTTTGACTGTAAGGGACATTACTAGGAAATTAGCAAAGTTAGCAACATGGTAAAATCAGGTGACTGTCGCAGTCCTAGTGTTGATTACTGCACTATAGCTAGGAAGCGTCCTTATTTCAAGAGACATCATGCGTTATTTTTAGGAAAAGCACCTGTTTAGAGGTAAAAGGGCACAAGTCTGTATTTGCAACATAGTTCACGTTTCAGGAAAAAGATTATGTACTGGAAAGAGGGGCACAACTGTGTCTTTTAGTAAAGGGAGTGAAGGGCACACAGAAATTGTACAACTGATGCAACCATGACGGTAGTCTGAAATTACTTTAATAAGAATTTTAAAAGTTATGACCTGGGGTTGGGGTTGTGGCTCAGTGGCAGACCACTTGCCTAGCATGTGTGAAGCACTGGATTTGATCCTCAGCACCATATAAAAATACATAAAAAAAATAAAGCAAAGGTATTGTATCCATTTACAAATTAAAAGGAAAAAAAAAAAAAAACAGTCATAACCTATGGCCAGGTGAGATTCCCCAGGTAAAGTCTTTCAGGTCAACAGTCTGAGCGCCAAGCCAACCTGGTTCAACTTTCAGGAAGGGCTGCTGGCAGGCCCTTTTCAAATTCAAACTCACGGCTGGCCTGTGCCAGAGGGAGCCACCCATCTCCTTAAGGAGGGTGCCCAACATACACCCAGTGACAGTCTCCTGTGAGGCCATTCATGCTGCCCCAAATCCCACAAGAGGACCCCAATAATAGTCAAGGGTCAACCAACAAGGGGAAGGCACAAGCACTGAGGAGTGGGGAGAAGGGCCCAGGATCAAGTGAGGGTGACAGAGCCAGAGCCAAAAGATAAGTGTCCATACCTTGGCCCCCTGAATCCAACAGCACCTGATTCAGGACCAGGAGAGCCCTCAATCCGAGTCCTCCACTTAAGATTTTAATATGATATTCACCTCAGATCATAGGCAAGCCAGGTAACCAAGGCAGGTGGCAGCAAGGAAGGCTTTAGGGCAAGACAGCCTCTCCGCTGTAAAGGCCAGTGCCCACTGACACCAGCCACACTGCAGTTAGAAGGCACATGTTCAAGACATACATTCAGAAGGAAACACAGCTGCTAGACCCCTTTACCTGTCTGTGACTTTGTGGTGGCCATGTAGCACTGGCTCTGAGGTAGTGACGGGTGAAGGGATGGGAAGGGGGGTAAAAGCTGCTGTCGTCCACAGTCAGAAACGTTTCTGTTGATCTCCTCTTTTGGTTCCTTATGGTCTCTAGCTTCTCGAACTTCCCTGGGGTCCTTGCTGGCTGCATGCTTCAAAACAAAGACAATCAATAACTATGATGACAAGCAAAACGATGGCTGCTGAAATAACATGCACCCAAATCACAGCTCTTTTCCCCAGTAATTCCCCTAAGCTGAGAGATGAGACACGATGGGGGTGCAGAAAGTCTACAAATCCATGCAACCTGGACATCATCAGAGCAGCACCGGGCCCTAGGACATGGGTGCCTAGGCACCTGCTGGATAACTAAGCTCAGGTGGCAAGCCACCACCCAAGCTAAGAGCAATATTTCTGGGTCTAATGGTAAGGAGGACGACGAGGAAGGAGGGGCAGAGAGAGAGGAAGAAGCATCAGCAGTGACTATGTGTGGCTGCAGAACCTCAAATATCATGTATCTGCTATTTGCAGAAAAAGTCTGCCAGCCCAATTTAGGCAATCAGTATGACTAAGCTAAAAACACCCAAAATGGGAGCAACGAAACCTCTCTGGGAGTGCTTCCACAGCTGCCACAATTAGACCTACAAGATCTCCAAACACCATAGATTCCACAACAGCTAGTTACACTACTTTTTAAAAATGCTCTTTTACTCAGTTGTACCCATTTCTTGAATCTGTCTTTAGCCTTAGCCCTCCTAGGGCTAAAAGCCCTGAAAGCAGTTACGTTGATACCATCACCACCTCAGGACTGATTAGCAGTCTACCTCCACTCCATATAGCCTAGACACTGCTGCACCTCCACCTGTCTACTTCCATGTATCCACAGACAACCTTGAGAGAATCTGACCTCAAAACACTTCAAATTGACCAAATACTATTGTGCACACTGCAGTTGCCAAAAATAATGAGTGGAACAGACAAGGTTTCCTTTGATACACAGTCCTGAGAAAACTGGAAATCCACACGCTGAAGCAAAGACCATCCCAGGACAGCAGGGCCCAAAGACGAGACCTGGAACTACAGCGAACTCTCAGAAGAAGACGAGGGACAGCTTCACAGCGTGGGATCTGGCAGTGACTTCTTGGATGAGACACCAAGAGCACAGGCAGCTTAAGACCAGACAGGTTGCACTTTGTGAGAATTAAAAAAGTTTCACGTGTCAAAAGGCAATTGCCTATCATTGATTGGGTCCTTTTACTACTACTAACAGTAAAAGGCCATTCCACAGAATGGGTGGGATGATCTGTAACATCATGTCCAATAAGGACTACTCTCCAGATGATATAAAGAAGCCCTGCAACTCAACAGCGACAAAAGAGCAAACAACCTGACTTAAAAATGGGCACAGGGCTTGAGCAGACATCTCTTCAAGAAGATATGCAAACGGCCAATAGGCAGAAAGAGATGCTCAACGTGACTACTCATGAGGGAAATGAAAACCAAGACTACCAGGAGATGCCACCTCCACCCACCAGAATGGCTCCCGTCCAAGCAAGACACCAGAAGAGCGGGTGTTGGAGAGCGTGTGTGCTGTTGCTGGGAGCGAAAAGCCACACAGCCTCTGTGGAAAAACTAAATGTAGAATTACCACGTGATTCACAGTTTCACTCTGGGTGTACCCAAAGGAACTGAAGACAGCATTATCACAGGAACCAAAAGGTGGAAGCAGCCACAGCGCCCTTTGGTGGGTGAAGGGAGCAGCAGAGTGTGGCCCATCCACAGGGTGGAAGGCTGGTCAGCCTCACCAAGGAAGGGTGCTGTGCAGCGTGCTGCAGGGTGGATGAACTCAAGGCATCAGGCACCAGAGGACGAGTACCGTGTGACTCCACTCCCGTGGCGTCCCTTCCCTGGAGCAGCTGAAATCACAGAAAGTAGAATGGGGGGTGCTGGTGGCTGGGGAGGGGAAGGGGGATTAGCGTTGCATGGGGACACACTGAAAAGAGTGGATGGTGGTGAAGGCTGTGCAGAAGTGTGAGTGGGCTTACTGCCACCAGGCTGTGCATTTACATTGGTCGATGGTGTGTGTTTTTGACCCCTCCCTTAAAAGACAAAGCATCCCCATCTCTTGGCAATGAGACAAGGGAGAGGAGGCCCAAGTCAGAAATAACTGTAATTCAAAGCACTTGATGAGGGCTGAGCTCCACACTGATGGCGAGAACATGCTACTTTTTTTTCTTTTTTAAAGGACATGCTTCTTGAGGTTACAAGTGAGGCAGGCAGACCAAGAGGAGAGTTCCAAATGGAACAACAATCCGCACAGCTGACCAGTGAGAAAGGAGTCCTGTGCCGGGTTGGGGAGGGTATGCTCTGTGCTTTCATTCAGGCTCTGTGGCTCTACCTCTAACCCCCTCTCACACCATGTCTCACGTGCACTTTTCTGTCTGTCTCACAAGAGTTGCTATCTTGTACTCTTTGTCTCTCTCACACACCCTGCTGCTGGCAAGGCACCTAGAAAGCTTCTCAGAGACAGCCCTTCTTTCCTCAGTCCACAAGGAAACGATGTCCAAAACACAGATCACATGACTTGATCTCACTGACCACCCAGCTAGGAACCTGCATTGGCCTGAATGTGTCCCCCTAAAGGTCATATGTTAGAAACTTAATCCCCAAATTCACCTGGAGGTAAGGCCTAGTAGGAGATAACTAGGATGGGATGAGGCCGCGAGGGAAGAGCCCTGTGATGGAAGAAGAGAGACCCGACCTGGCAGACTTGCTCTCCTCGCCATGTTATGATGAAGCAAGAAGCCCTCACCAGATGCTGGCACCATGCTCTCAGACCTCCCAGCCTCTGGACCTGAGAGCTGAAAAAAACCTCTGCCCTTTATAAACCACACCATGTGCTGTATCCAGTGATGAAACAGAAAGCCAGCCAAGACAGAAACCTACCCTGGACTCCAGTTCTCAGGACCATAGTTCTATACAGCTTCCTGTTGCTTCCGCCAGTGGAGACGGACCCAGTTCACCATCCTGTGTGCTACACTGCCAGTGACGGCCCCTGATCTGCTGCAGATGGCACCTCCGCACCTCCACCCAGGAGTGTCTTTCCTTTCCCCAAGGATTAACTCTCCTTTCTCTCCTCCAAGGCACAATTCGAATTTGGCAGTTCATTCTGTGGCCTCCACCCTCTAACCCACCCTCTGCACAGTGCTGTCTAGGCCCTTCTCAGACACACCGGGCAGTAACCATTAAGACTCAGAACCTAGCTCCTGCTCCTGCTGTCACCTACATATTGCCATGCAGCCTGCACAGCACTCAGCAGTAAAACACCTCAGCTCAGCACTCACAGCACTGTGTGGTCCTCATTTACACATAAAATGAGACCTCAAGAGGAGACAAGCCACATGAGGCTAATTCTCACTTAGGTACAAAACCTATTCTTTCATTTCAGAGGTAGTTTTTAAAAATCTAAAAAATAAAATTGAGAACCCCTGAACCTGGTGGTAATCAGATCCTGCTCACAGTTGCAGTGTCTCAGAAGGCAGAACCACGAGAGAAGAGGAGACCTGCTGCACCAGGAGATGGAGCACACGGGCTGTGCCCTTGCAGGGTGCAGCCCACCCTGTACTCTGCCACCTGGCTTTCCCCTCCCAGGCTTTACTGCTCAAGTTTCTGCCCCAGCCAATCAATTCTTACAGCTGGATATTTCATTGCAGCTGCAACTCAACACAAATTTGCACCATTACTAAGAACTTCCCCTGGTACAGTGGCAGAAAGAAAAGGGCCACCTCCCTCCCTGCACCTAGAGACAAACAGTGAGTGTGTGAGGAAGGTGTGGAGTTGGAAGCACAGACCCAGAGGAGAAAACAAAGGGTATGCCATAGTGATGCCTCCTGGGATGCACTCAGTTCAGTTAGGAGAGGAATCTCCAAGATCTAGGCTAGGCTAAGAGTTTAGGCATGACATCAAAAGGGCAGTGCAGGAAAGCACACTAACAAAGTGGACTTCATCTAAATGAAAAGCTTCTGCTCTGGGAAAGATCCTTCAAGAGGAAGAAGATAAGCTTCAGGTGGGAAAACAAATCTGCAAACACCTCAGACCAAGGACTCATACCCAGGGGAAAAAACCTCAATCAATAGTAAAAAGAGGCAAATGGTACAAGAGACATTTCACCAAAAATGGCAGAGCTGGCAAGGGAGCACTGAGGAAATGTCCCACATCACAGGCATGAGGACATTTGAGGAAAACCAGGAAAAGATGCCATCACACCCCATCAGATGACCAAAACAGTAGCCACACAGCACCAAATACTGGGCAAGGATGTAAGAAACAGAAAGGTTCCCATGAGCTAGGAATGCAAACTGCAGCCACTTGAGAAAAGGGATGGTTTGTAAGTTCTTTATAAAACTGAACATCCAAGGGGCTGGGGGTATGGCTCAGTGGTAGAGCACTTGCCCAGCGTGTGCAAGGCCTTGGGTTCAATCCCCAGAACCAAAAAGAGGAAATGAAAAACTGAACATTCAATCAACATGCAACCAGCAACTCTACTCCTGGATATTGAACCGAGAAAGATGAAAATGTATGTGCAAACAAAAACATATACATAAATGCTCAGAGCAGCTTTAATAACACCAAACTGAAAATGTCCAAGTCCTTTAACAGTGAGTGGTTAGACTGCAACTATTCACATCATGGACAGCTGGGCACTCTAAGAAGGAGCAGGTTCCTGATCATCTAGGAGCACAACCTAGATGATCTCAAGAAAACTATGCTGAATGCAAAGAGCCCCTCAAAGGTTATACACTGTACATACTGAACACCTGAAATAACAGAATTACAGAAATGGAGAATGAACTGGAGAGTGCCAGGGATCAGGGACCTTGACTGTGATGGCTGTGCACATCTGCACACACACACATGCACATCAAAGTTATGGTAAAACTGAGTAAGATCTGTGGATATCTGTCAGTACCCCAGTTATGACACTGCATTCCAGTATGTAAGATGTTACCACTGAGGAAAACTGGGCAAAGGGTGCATGGCACATCTCTGTACTATTTTTGCAGCTTCCTGTGAATCTAAAACTATTTTTAAATATTCTCAAGTTCTGACAACATACAAAGAAAATGGTGTAAAGCGAGAGCTATGTCAAGCTAGCCAATGGGAACTGGGGAGCCCCTGGGCCAGGGCATCTGGTGGGTATTGTATCAGGAGGCACCAGCATGCTGCCAAGAGAGGGCAGAACCTGGTGGCTACAGAACCCACCAGCAGGTGTGTGGTTAGCAGTGCCCCTCCACACTACCCCATGGCCGCCACAACCACAGAACCATGCAGTACTCCGCCAGGCTGGTCCAGGGCCACAGAAGCCAACAGGAGCATACCCTGGGGGAGAAGTCAGACTGGAGAAGACCATCAAGAGCAAGAGCTGCCTGCCCCACAGAGCTCCACTGAGGATCAGAATTTGTGACAGAAACCATGAAAAACTAGAGTCAATGTCTTCTGAAGGATAAGATGGAATCTGAGGCAGAAGAGATTTTCTAGATTAAAGATTAGTCAAAAATACTGGATATTTAAAAAATGTCAAAATAAAGCACATACGGCCAGGTGTGGTGAAACATGCCTATAATCCCAGGGGCTCAGAGGGCTGAGGCTGAGGGACTCTGCAAATTCAGAGTCAGCCTCAGCAACTCAGCAAGGCACTAAGCAACTCAGTGAGATCCTGTCTCTAAATAAAATACAGAAAAGGGCTGGGGGTGTGATTCAGTGGTTAAGTGTCCCTGTCCCAAAAAAATCCCCAGTACAAAAAAAAAAAAAAAAAAAAAAAAAAGGCACATAGATGTATGGAATGAAAAGAATGTAAAGGGCAAAGAACAATGCAGGAAGCAAAAAGCAGGTTGAGCACTGTCCACGGAGAAAGAAGACCCAAGCTTCACCTAACACCTAAAAGGAGCTCTATGGAAGAGATGGAAAGAAAATCATACATGCGTTTTCCTGGTGCTGTTGACACAATTCCTCAGACTGGCAGGGCCCTCAAGAGAAGGTCCCTGATGTGGTGGAGTCCTAAGGGCTGCAGAGGAAATAGCACATGGTCTACACATGAAGGACAAGACAGTTTCAGAATGCCAGCAACAATGCCAAACACCAGAAGTTCTGAGGGAATGTGATCATAAACCCAGACTCCATTCCCAGACAAGAGCAAACATCAAAGAGCAAAACTCATCAAAGAGCAAAGAGCACTGTAGACATTTGGAAGAAATTTATCAGGCACACCCCACATGAGACATGGGGGTAAGCAAAAGGCCAGCACGGTGGGGGTCAAGCTTCAGTAAGTACTGCCTGTGCCCAAACATTCAGGATGTAGGACTCGTTGGCTCTCAAGGCAAGCATGAGCCAGGCACATCTCAATGCAGCCCTGTGTACCCACACTTCAGTCACACCATGGTCCTGACCAACTTCGCTTCCTCTCACTTCTCAGACAGTGGGTGCCGAGTTCTCCCGAGCTGGAACGAAAGCATCCAGACCCACAGCAGAAGGAAAAGTTGACTCCTTGAAAGTCTCGGCACATCTTCACATGAGGCCAGAAGAACCCTCTAGGCAGAGCAAAGCCCCAAAAGAAGGCAGAGACAGTGCCATCTGGCCTTGCTGTTCATGCACAGAGGCATCAGCAAGACCCCTAACAGTTCACAGGCCTAGACATGACCACCCTACCAGATTACCATTGCAGAGGCATCATGCACCCGTAGCTGTTAGTGGGCCTGAAGTTAGTGCCAGATGACCACTGCCATCTACTGGCTTTTCTCTTGAATGCACAGGAGTCCACTCGTCATCATTAACACAGGAGAAGGCAGACATAAGGGAAATAGCAAGAGAAGGCACAAAATTACCAGGCCCAGGACAGACTTCGGCATGGTCTTGCGTGCCCTGTGAACCTTGACATCCGCTCCAGGGGCCGTGGGCTTCCTGTCCTCTGTGTCTGCACTTCCTTCCCCAGGAACGGCTGGCGCTGCCGCTGGTGTCTGCGGAAATGCACCTAGAGTCCTGCCTTTGCCAGCCCCTCCAGGAAGGGTTTTTGCAGCATGGCCGGGAAGCGAGGAGGCCAGAGTGTTGGGAGTCCTCAAGGGCTGCCCCTGCAGGGTCGATTTATTTAAGAAGTATCCATTGCTGCCAATGACAGAAGTCTGCATGAAGTCGTCGGCTGTGACATGGTTCTGCTTCCCCACTTCTGTTTCTCTTTCTGAAACCCCATTTTCCGCTATTCGTGCTGCTCTATTGGAACTTTCCTGTGGGCTGGCTCTTGTGCTCTCCTGAGTGTGTCTGGCTGCGTTTGGGTGACTGGTGTCACCATTGTCACAAGACCCATTGGTTTCACCATCCGCAGCCATGGAGGCCTCTCCTGCCTGCTTTTCTGCAGAACCTTCATCAGCAGCCATAGGTATGTCTGTGAACAGAGCAGAAAGGAGCATCACTGACTGCTGGTACCCGCCCTCCCACACACCACCGGCACAAGTTACAATGCTTCTGACTGGCTAACATAAAACTGTCCACTGAATCCTTCCATTTCACCTACCAACTAACACTTAAATTCAAACAGATTTAACACGAGATTGCTTCCCAGCAGGATCTTCGGGAAGTGTAAGGAATCACCACTTCACGAGAAACCTAAGTATTGGCTGGAGACATCAACAAGGCTCCAGAAGCAGCTATACACAAATAAGCAAGAAAACAGGCCCGAAGGAGGGTCAGTTTTCAGCACACCCCTGTCTGTGCACCCTGCTCTGGGGGGGCCCCATCTCTGACAGTTCTAGCAGTCACAACCAGGACACTCAGAAACAAGAAATGCACTCACATCAGAAGACTGTGAGTTGAGGCAGAAAACTCATGGAGGCAGGAAAAGGCTAGGCCAGGGCAAGGCTCCACCCAGGCCACCCTGCTCTTGGCTGGACTCTTCACACCTACCACCTAACATGCTGTTAAACCTGTTTGAATTTAAGCGTTAGTTTGTAAGTGAAATGGAAGGATTTCAGTGACAGTTTTATGTTAGTTTTATGTTTTATGCTAACATTCTCTACTGCTCATATTGGCCATCTTCCTTCCACACTTGAGTTCTATGACAGCAAGATCTGTTCATTATTGTAACCTGGGCACATAAACAGGTCCTGGTACATGATACTTGTGCAATAAATAACAAATGCTTTCTAAGAACAAAGAGCAATTCATAAGTTTTTTAATGCATAGCAAAAGAGAATAGGTGGAAACTTTCTTAACTTGGAAAAGACTACATCCCAAACTCTGTAGCAACATACCTTCACTAAGAAAGGTTAAATTAATCGCACATAAGCCCAGAAACACTATATGAATATCCATTAAAACTACTAGTGCTAAACAAAACAGGTGGTACTGGGAGACACTGAAACAGAAGAAAGAGAAGTGTGAGGACTAGTGACAAAGGGACAAAATGCTCTCATCTGCACCTGACACGCTGTCATCTACTGAAAAACAGAATCCACCTGTGATCAAAACATAAGAACAAAGTCAGAAGGCTGAATTCAAAATCAAGTCACAGGGCTGGGGATGTAACTCCATAGTAGAACACCTGCTTAGCAAGCACAAAGCCCTGCCTTCCATCCCCAAACTGCAAAACAAATCTCAGGTTAAAAAAAATCAAAGTCATTCTCTACACCAATATTAACTAGAAAATACAAGTTAAAAAATAAGATATTAGGGCTGAGATTGTGGCTCAGTGGTAGAGTGCTTGCCTGGCATGTGTGAAGTACCAGGTTCAATCCTCAGCACCCCACATAAATAAATAAAATAAAGGTCCATTAACAACTAAAAAGAAAAAAAAATTAAATAAGATATTACTCACAAAAGCAGGAAAAAACTACATAGGTATTAAAAAAAATCCAAGATTAATTAAAGGCTAGGTGGAGAAAAAAATTAAATACAGGGCCTTTCATGCTGGAATGGGATGACAAATTTACAAAGTTGTCAGTTAAATTAATAAATGTACAACATTCTCATAAGAATTCTAGTTAGAACATTGAGGGATTCTATGACCTGAACCTGGAAAGCCTCGAGAAGAACAGATCCCACACACACAGCAAAGTGTGCCATGAGAAGGAGGCTAAGGAAAGCCACGGGAGCTCCCATCACAGGTACTTGCACACAGCCTCTGTAAACCCCCTGGCGAGGGCAGACCAGGCAGCTGAGGCTGAGCGCTGAGGAAGAAGGCGCCTCCCAGACCCCATGCCCAGTCTCAAGGCTGAATGAAGTTCACACCCTGCAACCCTGTGCAGCCCTTCTAGAAGCATGTGAAGTGTGGACACACTGTCCTGGATGCTCTGAAGACCTCCAAGTTCAGAGAGGAAAATGCAGAAGAACAGAATGGCCTATAGGCAGGGGAAAATTCATTAAAAAAAAAAAAAAAAAAGCATAAATAATGACAAGAAAAAGACATGACTACATCGGAATTTCAGATTTTTGTTCTACAAAGAACATAAGTAGGCAGGGTTAAGCAATGGGTAATGATACACTTGTAATGTCTAAAACTAGCAAGGGGTTAATATCTAGATGTTAAGTAACTGATTTAATCAAACAAGAAGAGGCAGAAACTAACAGGAAAAGAGCAAATAATATAAAGAGGAAATACACTGAAAACTTCTTAAAATGCTCATACGTATGTAAATGGCTTAATAGACAAACTCACAGGCAGCGGTGGTCCAAGTAGACTAGAAGTTGCATAGCGAACAATATCCCTACAATGCACATTAAATAAAATAGGAAACAGAAATTAAAGAAATGGGAAAGGCGTGCAAAAGTGAATCTGTAAAAGGTTGGAGTGGCTATTTTAATATCCAAGTAGGTTACAGAGCAAGAAGTATAAAAAGGACACAGAACACCATTCCGTGGAGACAATGAGGACAACAAAAGAATGTCAAAGTGCAAGAACGGAACACAGCTGGAACTGCAGGGCAAACAGAGTCCACACCTGTAGTCCCAGATTCCCACAGCCCAGAGCCTCCTCAGCAGGGCTCAGAAGGCTCACCTGCCAGTCAGCAGCAGGAGCAGCCTGGCCCAGGCAGGACTCAGCACCCAGGACATGCACACTCATCCAGAGGGTGGAGGTGAGCCTCCACTAACTTCAAGTGACTGAAGTGAGATGAAGTATGCTTTGACTGCAAAGGAATGAAGTTGAAAATCAGTAACAACTCTGAAAACTAGAAACTAAACTAAAACACACTTTTAATGAGACAAAGAATAAACCAAAAAGGAAATTACAATGTATCCTGAATTGACAGAAAATGCAAACACAGCTCTCAGGATGTGAAGAATGCTGCTCAAGAAGTTCCCCAGGAAGCATGCCCTGAGCCCTGTGTGGGAGGGAGGGGCAAGACTCAGCACAGAGCTCTTGGAACCAGGGAAAGGGGGAGGCCAAATCAAAGAAAGCAGAGGAAGAAAACAGCACAGACCGCTGCACGAACGAGACAGAAAGCAGACAACGGAGGGAGTAAACACAACCAAGAGCTGGTTTTTACTAACAAGAAACAAGATTAATAAAATCTATTCTCTAAGGTCAGTATTACCCTGATACCAAAACCAGACAAAGGCATAACACAAGGAAACCACAGGCCAATATTCTTAATGGACATACATAAAAACATTCTAAATAAATGTCTAGTGAACCAAAACCAAAAACACATTTTAAAAGATAATATATCCAGTGATGTAGAGTTTATTCCAGGAAGGCAGGATTGGTTAGTTTAACAGTCAAATAAACCA
Source organism: Sciurus carolinensis (assembly GCF_902686445.1). Taxonomy (NCBI): domain Eukaryota; kingdom Metazoa; phylum Chordata; class Mammalia; order Rodentia; family Sciuridae; genus Sciurus; species Sciurus carolinensis. The sequence goes on from NC_062226.1 coordinate 300,208, forward strand.
TCAATGTAATTTACTGTACTGAGAACTAAAACAAAATCACCTTAAGAGATCCAGGGAAACACCACAATTTCTGATAAAAATTAAGCAAAGCAGAAATAAAAGGAAGCTCCCTCCAGCTGGCCAAGGGCTTCAATAAACCCACAGCCAGTCTCTTCAGCAAGGCTCTCTGTGCTCACAGCTCCCACTCAACATCCCCCTGAAGATTCTGGCAAGGTTACCAGACAACAGAAGCAAGTCATGCAGGTCAGAAAGCAGCAGCAGCGGGCTTGGGTGACAGGACCCCACATGCAGAAGATTCCATAGGCCTGTAAAAAGGCCACCAGGACCAAGGACTGAGCTTAGACTGGCCACAAAACATAAGACAGATTATAGAAATGACCTCGGCCTAAACCTCACACCTTAAAAAAATTAACTCCAAATGAAATGTAAATTTACACCAAAAAAACACAAGATTTAAGAAAAAAATCTTTGGGACCCAGGGCTAGCGCCTTGACACAGAAACATAATCCAAAAAAGAAAAAACCAACAAATCAGATTTGACCAATATTTAAAGCCCAGGAAAAGACATCCACAGGAGGGGAGGAAAGGTTCACTGGCCCCATACTTGGCAAAGGACTAGTACCTGGAACATACAAAGAACTCTCAAAACTAAGTACCAAATCTAATCCACAACAACAACAAAATAAAAAAATCAGTAAATGTGCAGAGAACTGGGGCCCTCACACTGACACTGGTAATGCCAAAGCCAGGAAGACAGCTAAACGTGCCCTGACCCACAGGAGCCTGGGTCTCCTGAGCTTGAGACCCAGAGATGGCGTGTCAGGAACTGTCTGCAGCAGTTTCATCAAAACAGATGACAGAACAGCCCAGATGTCCTCAAGTGAGTAAATGGTTGAACGAATTGTGGGAATCCACACACGGAACATGACTAAGGAACACAGAACAACAAACTATGGCTAGACGACAAAGCTTGAATGAACCCCAGGGAATTATGCTGAGTGAAAAAAGGCAACCTCAAAAGGTTACCAAGCATATGAAACCACTTATACAGCATTTTGAAATGGCAAAACCACAGAAATGGAGAACAGATTTGTGGATGACAGCTGGCAACAAAAAGCTACAGAATGGGAGGTGTCCAATTACAAAGGGCAAAGAGGAAGAGCTCCTGGTGGGAATGCTCTGCACCTCCCTGTGGTCCTGGATAGACAAGACAAACACAGAAGCAAATACACGAAGGAGTACAAGAAACACTGGGAGATCTAAGGCAGGTATTGCGGCCACACCGGTGATCCCAGAGGCTCAGAAGGCTTAAGCAGGAGGATCAACCTCAATTATTTAGTGAGGCCCTGCCTCAAAATCAAAATTAAATAAAAAGGGCTGGAGATATAGCTCAATGGGAGAGTGCTCCTGGATTCAATGAAAGAGAGAAGGGGCAGGAGGTGGGTGCAAACCAAGGGGAAATCTGAGTAAGTCTGGTGCATTGTACTGACATAAAAAGCCTGGCTGTGACACTGTGTGCAGTTCTGCAAGATGCCGTCGTCATCAGTGGAGACAACGTGAAGGATACACAGGATCTCTCCGCATTACTTTTCACACAGGAATCTGCAATTACCTCAAAATAAAGTTCAGCAACTAAAGATAAACTACCTGTCTGCATACAAGTTATGAACCATTGGGTAAGTAAAATTTTAAACAGCATAAGAACACATGAAATAATTAGATATGCAAGACCTGCATACTGAAAGATAAGTTATAAAAAACTAATAAAAAACTAAATAAATGGAGAAATATACCTTGTTCATGAGTCAAAAGACTCCATATTGAATCCTTCATGAGTCAAATGAGAGAAGTCTACCAGGTGAAAAGAATTCTCAGAAATCACACAGGCATTTGGCAAAGACCTCAAATCAAGAGCAACAAACCAGTCTCTGGATTTAAAGTTAATGTATTTCAAGCTAAAAAGGACTAGTAACAAACCAACAAGAGGTCAAACTTTCCAAGTTAATAAATTGAGTACCTTGGGAAAACCCAACAATTCTCTCTTTAATACAGATATCTAGACAACATATTCAATCCACCAACACCACCCAAGTATCTACCAGCCCATCAGAACTATTAGACATGCAAGAAAACACAGAAGTCCAGAATGAAGTCAATCATCCAAGTACCCAGAGAAGATGGGTGACACGCTTAAAGGGAAACACACAGAGAAGGACAAGTCACAAGTACCCTCTACATCCACCCCACAAAGCACTCCTAGAGTGAAAGATGGCCAGTCTGAAGGGAGACTATCAGCCATGAGACTACCAGCAGGTCAGACAGAGGAAAGATGAAGCACTCAGACGCATCCCATCCTTAGAATCTATGTAAAATTAAGCACTGAAAGGTGAAAGTGACCGGGTGGAGCCTGCCTGACAGGTGGGATGACATGAAGCCCAAGCGCAAGTACTTGGAGAGGCAAAACAAGGGAAGAAGCAAAATCACATTTGAAGAAGTAACAGCCAAAACAAACACTCCAGTCAAGTACTTCCAAACTTAACAAAAAGTACCAAGAAAGTTAACAAACTTCTAGCAACATAAACAAAACATACCAAACCAATGTACAACATAACTCAATTGCCAAAAATCAGAGATAGAAAATCTGAAAACAGCCAAGGAAGAAAAGACACATTACAAACCGAGAAAAAGATAAACACAGTTACTGATTTCTGGTTCAAAATAGTGGATTAATTCACTGATAGAGATTAACTGTGTGGTATAAGCAGACAAGGTGTTACTGGAGGAAGCAAGTCACTGGGGGTGTGCCTTTGGGGTTTACATTTCGTCTCTGGTGAGCAGAGCTCTCTCTGCTTCCTGGCCATCATATCCTGAGCTGCTTTCTTCCTCCACATCCTTCTACCATGATATTCTGTCTCACTTCAGGCCCAGAGCTATGGAATTGATCAACCATGGACTGAACCTCTGAAACTATGAGCCAAAATAAACTCTTCCTCCTTTATATTGTTCTTGTCAGGTACTTTGGCCACAGTGACTAACAAACCTAGAATTCCATACCCAGTACAACATCCTTCAACACAATACAGTCAGACAAACTGAGAAAATTAATCACCAACACAAAAGCCACAGCAATGTTGATCCAACTTCTTCAGTTGGCTGGGCAATGACACTAGATAGAAAATGAGGGGCTGGGGAGATAGCTCAGTCGGTAGAGTGCTTGCCTTGCAAGCACAAGGCCCTGGGTTCGATCCCCAGCACCCCGCCCAAAAAAAAGAAAGAAAAATGACTACCACACAGATGCCATGCAATTCTTAGGCAAAGAAAGCTGGAAAGACCTCAGACCTATTAAACCGAGCAGATTTCAGACAGTGAGGTACTAGCAGGGATGAAGAAAGACACACCTGGTAATAAAGGGGTAAATTCATTACAAAGATAGAATAGTCTTAAATGTGTATGTAGCTAAAATGGGCACAGTCCCAACTACCAAAACAAACAAAAGAAGAAACAGAAAATCTGAATAAAACTCTAAGAAGACAAAAATTCTATTAGAGATAAAAACTTCCAAAAAGGAAAGATTAAGACCAGATGGCTCCACTGGTAAATTCTACCAAACATTCAAAGAATAATTATCAACTTTTCACAAACGCCTCCAAAAATTAAAGAGAGAACTCTCTACAACGTACTGTGAGGCAACATTATTCTGATACACCACCAGAGAGACACCTCACCGGACAATATATTTTTTGTTTTGCGTGGAGATTGAACCCAGAGGCACTCTACCACTGAGCTACATCTCCAGCCCCTTTTATTTTCTATTTTGAGACAGGGTCTCCCTAAATTGCTGAGGCTGTTCTTGAACTTGGCATCTCCTGCCTCGGCCTCCCAAGTCACTGGGATTAGAGGTGTGTGCTACTGCCATCTTGTCAGACAAATATCTCTTATGATACAAACCCTAAAACCTCAGCAAAAGACTAGCAAACTGAATGGGGGGTGGAGGGTGGATGAGGGGATGGTGAGATGGGATTAAAAAAATATGAACAAATGGGATATATTCCAGGAATGCACGGTTGGTTTAATAGCTAAAAGAAACAATTAAAATCATGAACCAAGTATGAAGTAAATAGAATAAGGGGCAAACATCACATAAGCATGTCAACTCACAGAAAAATCAACACTCAATCCTGACGGAAACCCTTGGCACTGGCCTTTGGGGTGTGGCTTCCTTCACTTCACAAAACATGCCTAAGTTTCATCCGTGTTGTTGCATGAACCATGCTATGTGCTCAACATTCCACCATGCAGATGTGCCAGTCTGTCTTTCCAGTTTGTTACTGGTGAGGCCTGGATATGAATAAAGATGCTACAACATTCTTATGACCACTCACTTTTCATTTTCTAGGTGCAGTATTTCTGTTCTTCACACTATTTTTTCCTTCTCTAGAAGATGTTGTGTGTGTGTGTGTGTGTGTGTGTGTGTCTGTCTGTCTGTCTGTCTGTCTGTCATCCAGGAATGGGAGAGATTAGAAGGTACACTGAATCCCAGGACAGATAACAGGAAAAGTGCAGGCAGCAAAATCCTGTCTCCCATCCCAGGGAGCACAGCCCTTACCTTCTCTCAGCAGCTCAGTTTTCATGCAGCTATCCTGCTTAGTCTCACCCTTGGCCGGAACTGCCTGCTAAAAAAAACAACAGCCATCAACCTGAATGCATTAAAGGCAGACCACACAATACACCAGCACCACTTCTCCAAAATAAATCAATCACAAACTCACTACCAAACACCCACATGACTGGATAGCACAGTCGTCTGCAGGAAAAGGAATGGCCTTCAGAAGACAGCCCAAGGAAACAGCCACTTATTCTGTAGTTCTTAAGGCAGTCATTTAATAAGCATGTGTTCATTTATCACGTAATTAGAAATCTGAAATGCTTTGGTCCTGTTATAGTAATGCTACAATTTATTTCAAAATGCATTTTATTGCCAACAATAATTTATCTAAGTATTTCGAATGTCCAAGAATTTACAAAATATTCCAGAAATAGCTAAATGAAGAAAACATCAGGTCTGTAACCCAAACTACTCAGGAGGCTAAGGCAGGAGGACTAGAAGTTTGAGGCCAGCCTCAGCAACTTAACAAGACCCTGTCTCAAAATAAAAAGCAAAAAGGGTTGGGGGTATAGCTAGATGGCAGAGCACTCTTGGGCTCAATCCCAGGCACAACAAAAAGAAAAAGCCAGCAATAAGACACTGAAGTCACTGAACGTTGAGTTTAAGTGTCTCTTACGCCAAAGCATATGTGAATGACACAAGGCTTCCTGGGATCGTTTTACTTTTCCTAAAACAGAACTCTTGCCTTCAAGAAGTTCACTCTGCCCAGCGAAGTGAATATAAATACACACAGTGCTCCTAACCAGGTCTCTCAGGATGAGGCAATGGCAGCAGGGAGACAGCAAACACCTTGTCCACACTGGGGGCAGGGGCAGAGGATGAAGGCCATCCTATCTTGCACTTTGAGCTCCAGAAACTTTTGGGCTCTCAGACGCTAAAGGCCTAACTCCCAAAATACTTCTGACAACCTCCAGAATGTTTTTTCCAATAACACCAGAAAATTTTCCAGAATATTCCCACTGAACCTTGAGTCCACTGCTAATTCCACTTCATGCCACTTAAGCGTCCAAGAACTCAGCCTTGCCTCACCCTGTCACCCAAAACCCCTAACCCCCATGACATCCCTTCTTCCTCAATCCTGCCGAACGCCTGGCATCCTCAGTTTCCCAAAAGCTCCCACCAGTAGCTTTCTTGAGAGGAGCTGGTAACTTACTGATACCCCAGGAGGAGGCGAAGACAAGGTGCAATGCCAGGGTGTTCTCTCTCACCTTCCCTGGAGCTCCACAGGTGGCCCGATCCTGTTGGTAATGGCTGATTCTGCCCTCCCGCCTACAGGTGACAGCATCTGATGGATGTCTGCACTTGTCTCTTCTGTCACTTGGAGTGAAGGTCAACTATGACTGAGCACCTATCCCAGTCCAGGCAAACAGGTCTGGGTGCTCCACAAGCCCCACCTCCACTTGCACATCTGCTTTCCACAAGGCACAGACACTGGTGGAACTCTTAGGAACGAGCACGCACAATCAACATCCTCTGAACTGGGCAAAGAAAGACCAAGCTGCAAGCCCTCTGTGATCCCTGTAGGGGAGGGCAAAGAACATGGCAGTGCCAGGAATAAACAAAAAAGGCAAATGATGGATCTCAGCCAAGGATGAAAGCAGGAAGGACCAAAGCCTTCTGAAACTGAAATTCAAATGCTCTATGTGGCTGACCCCACATATCATCTAATGGGTGGGAACGAGGTTCTCATCACCCTTGAAAAAGGGCCAGTGGCCTGCAAAATGTTGAGAACTTCTGAGGTGGATGGACACCAAGCCAGGAAAGGTTTACGGATGAGACATGAGACCCAAACCCTAACAAGTTCCATCCCATCCCCAGTTCCTGTCACAGCTCACATGTTTTCCATGCCCTTACTCGCACAAGCAGAACCAAGTTGTAGGCAGAGACTTTAGACCCAGAATGTCTCCAGCTCAGGGTGAAGTCACAAAACCTTGACAGCAATAGGGCCTCTTAGTACTAAACGGCCTGCTCCTCTGTCCTTTGCAAGAAGAGCCTTAACTAACACCTGAATGAGGACGGGGATGTGGGCTTTAGCCTTGGAGAATAAGATAAGACTGTTAATGGGCCCCAATTAAGGGTTTTTGTTTATTTTTGTTTCCTATATGGGTTTCTCTACCTTCAAATTCGGCAAGGAGCTCAGTCCCAGACTCAGTCCTGTGGAAGTCACTACATGTGGCCCTGAAGGCCAGGAGCACAAAGTGGGGGCAGACCTGAATGGAGGTTACAGGAAAGTTCAGACTCAAGGACTAACCAACAGCAGTGGTACTTTTCCAATACCTGTTTAGCACAGATCTTGACCAATAGTGTTGATACTTTTCAAAAACCCGATTAGCACAAATATTTATCACTGCCCCTAACCAGTAGCCATATAAACTCCTAGAGTCATACACTTAAGTGCCAACCTGCTATCAGGTCCCCTCTTGCGTTGAGAGAATCCCCTCTCTTTTCCTCTTGCTTAAATAAAGCCTACTCCCTTCACTCGTCTTTTGTCTTCCATTGTTGTCCATGAATTTCATTCTTCACACTTGTGAGAAGAATCTGGAAAGAAATTGGTGGTGAGCTGCTGGGGTCTGCTGCGACACTAGAGGACACAGACTGCCATTAAAAGCTGCAGCAACATCACTGGACCACAGTGGAGAAGAATCCAGCTTTGCCAGCTACAACCCTCAGAGCTGATGCCTGCAGGCATCCCTGCTGGAATTAGCTGCTAACACTAAAATGGGCTTCTCAGCTGCACAAATCAGGAGCATAAAAAGACCCCAACCACCAGCAGAGCCAGAGAATCTAATTTTGTCTCAAACTCCAGTTTCACTGGCAACTCATGCAACGGAGCTCTGATCGCTGCAGGGATACCAAGTCCTTAGCAGCAAAAGACAGACCAACTACAGAAACTCAGTCTCTGTATTCATTTTCTCCAAGACCTGAGCTCCTGGAGAAAGAACCAATTCCAGGCTGGGGCAGTTCAAAGCACAAAGTAGTGCCCAAGAAAGTGCACAAAAGATGACAAGAGTGCCACAAGAAACAGCAATGCCTGAAGAGGTTCCCACTGGCCAAGTATGGACACTTTGAACCTCAAAATGGATGATCACAGTAATAGATTACAACCATTTAACATACTAATGGCAGCCTGAGTTCACACTAACAGTAAATAATAGAGGGCTGGGGTTATGGCTCAGTGGTAGAGCACTCGCCTAGCACGTGTGAGGTGCAGTCCTCAGCACCACATAAAATAAATAAATAAATAAATAAATAAATAAATAAATGTATCGTGCCCATCTACAACTAAAAAAAAATTTTTTTTTTTTTTTTTTTGGTGGTGCTGGGGATTGAACCCATGAACTTGTGCTTGCAAGGCAAGTACTTTACCACTGACCTATATCCCCAGCCCTACAACTGAAAAATTAAAATAAAAAAAAAAAAAAAGTATTGTGTCCATCTAATATATATATTAAAAAAAGTGAATAGGTAGTAAGTAAATGAACACAGAGCTCTTCTACTAGAATGCCAACTGTGGATGCAAACAGAATTTGGTACTTAAAAATCACTATTTTACAACTACCATCATATGGGTCAGGTTCAATACATAGATGGATTCTAAAACTATGAGGAGCAAGTTTAATAAGAAACAGGGTATTTACATAATTTCAATATATTTTTAGTTACAAAGGTAAAAAGAGCAACTGCAAAGGAGAAGCCCAGTGGGCATCACCTTAACCACAGGTCAACATGAACTATCGCAGCACAAAGAGACAGCACTCGTTTGACAGGCTGTCTGCACAACATCAGTTCTGCAGCTTCCTGAACAGTGCACAATCTCCAGACAATCACAAGGAAACACCAGAACACTCCAACTGAGGACCTTTTAAAAAAAACAGGAGGTCTGTACTTTCCAAAAATGCCTCTTTATGAAAGTCGAAGACTAAAGAACTGTCACTGAACAAAGAGACACAACAACTTGTACAGTGTGCTGTATGCAATTGTCACAAAAGAAATCACTGCAACTACCATACAGAGAGCAGAGAATTGGATCAATGCTAAATGTCCAGGTTTGTCATCGCATCGTGGTTACATGAGAAATGTCCTTGTGCACAAGTAAGGACAAAGTGATATGAAGTCTGAATTTGCTTTCAAATGGCTCCAAAAGAAAGTGTGTTGTGCATGTGTGCACATGTACCTATGTGCATGTATGTGTCTGTCTGTGCATGTGTGCACATGTGTGGGCTCATCCGGAGGATCTCAGGCAGTGTACCTAGGTGAACAGTCCACAAAGGTCACTGTACAAACCTCTCAACTTTTCTGCATATTTGAAGTTATTTTTCATAAAAGTTTTCTTAGGCAAAGGTAGGTAAGTCTGAGGACTGGAAACATGCAGTACAAAAGTGAGATCTAGACAGGGAGAAAGCACAAAATCAAGCCTGGACCTCAGGAGATGGGGCACTGTGCAGGAAATGGGGCAGGAGCAGACTGGCAGTCTGGAGCAAGGGGATTCTGAGAGGTATAGTCAAGGCCACTCTGGAAGTGGGGGCCTAGATCACATGCAAGTGTCTCTGCCTGCTGTGGGGTCTCCCATCATCACTTGGCTCCTGCACTCTGGTTTCCAGTTAAGAAATGAGAACTGTAGGAGCTGGGGAGATAGCTCAGTTCATAGAGTGCTTGCCTGTCAAGCACAAGGCACTAGATCCAATGCCCGGCACTGCAAAAAAAAAAAAGAAAAAAAAAAAAAAAAAGAAAGAAATGAGAACTGGAGCCCTTGTTCCAAGAGTCACTGTGTTTCCACATCTGGTGCAGTAAGTGCTGCCACAGAGGGCAGACCTACATCACGCTGAAAATGGGAAAGACATCTGTTACCTGCCAAGCCCACAGTGCTACCTGGAGATCTGCCTGGTGCCCAGCACTATGGCCAACAGGCTCCCAGCACTGGCGGCATAAACACAGTTCCCAGAGCACAGTGAAACACAGAGGCCCCATACCTATGTGTAGCCATCTCCTCACACTCGGGTGCAGAGTCTGGCTCAGGAAGAGGGAAAGTTCCCACCTTGTGCTTCAGGGGCCAGGAAGGAGGCACTGCACCCCATATTTCACAGAGGATAAAAGGATCCCAAAGAGCCACAAGGAGGAGAGAGGAGGGGAAAGACCCTACTGCTGTCCTCAGTAAAAGTGCTGGGGCAAGGCTGGACACAGGCCCCATACATTTAGGAAATCCCCCAGAGTCTCGTGTTATGGTTTGGATTTGAGGCATCCTCCCTGCCCCAAAAATAGCTCCTCTGTTAATGCAGGACCAATCAGAGGTGAAATAACTAGATTTTGAGAGCTGTGACCTTAATAGATGATTAATCCATTTGATGGATTAATAATTATAGCATTAATGTAATATTATAACGTGAATGCAACTAACTGGATGCTAACTGTAGGCAGGTGGCATATGACTGAAGGAAGCAGGTCACTGAGGGCATGTTTTGGGGGTTTACATTTTGTCCCTGGAGACTCACTCTCTCTGCTTCCCAGGTGCCATGATCTGAGTACTTTTCCTTTGCCACATCCTTCCACCTTGATGTTCTGCCTCATCTCGGGCCCAGAGCAATGGAGTCAGCTGACTATGAACTGCAAATTCTGGAATTCTGATCCTGAAATAAATTTTTCCTCCTATAAATTGTTTTTACCAGATATTTTGGTCACAGTGACAAAAAGCTGACTAATAATACTAGGAACACTTTCCTATAGCCCAGGAATCCCCCATAGTCCATGGATTCCCTTCTACGGCTGGGGATCCTCCTGATGGACTAGAGACCCCCTCTTATGGTCCTACAGCCCCAGCTGCCCTCCACAGTCCAGGAACACCCCTTCCATAGTATATGATATCCTCTCACAGCATTGGGGACCCCAGCCATGGCTCCTGGATCCTCCTATGGCCCTGGAACTCCATTTCTTTGGCCCAGGGACTCCACCTTACATAGCCCAGGGACATGCAGGACTAAGGGATACCCTTCCTCCGACCACAGGCCAACACCCTTCCACAGTTAGCCCCTTAACCGCACAGCAACAAGAGGTTGAGAAGTGACAGCTGAAGCAACAGGCCTGACTCTGGGCTTCTGGCTCTGTCCTCCTTTTCCTCAGCTTGAGCCACATCTGCTTGACAAGAGCCTCAAAGTCACACAGCTTTAACACTGGCAGTGGAAGTTCCTGGACTCCATTTCCATGCCAAGACCAGAGTCCACTATGTGGCACCCCAACACCTGTGCCCCCTCCTTAGAGAACCAGGCAAATGCCACTGGCAAAACACCCTTGATGCACCTCTTCTCCGTGAGCATCAGCCCTTGCATTTTCTAGGTGGCACATGTGGGAATACCTACCAGAACAACGGGTGAGAGAAGGGAGACACTGTGCCTAGGTGTGAACAAGGAATGCATGCCTTCCAGCTCTTCCCCAAACTCTGGCTCACTTCTCTCCACCTATAAACCTCCCTGTGGGAGTTTCTCCTTTCAGCTATCCGTGTCCCCAAACTCAAGAACACCCAGTCATTCTACTGCAGGTCTGGGGAGTTGCAGTCCAAACAGGAAACCTCGGTCAGTGGTGCTTGCCCTGGCTGACCCAACTAAACACGAAGCTGTCCTTGTGAAGAACAATGACACTGTTCTGGAGGCTGGAGCGGGCCTTTACCCCCACAAAGTGACAGTGGTCATGGGCAAGAAGAAAATTTCCATGAGGTCAAAGGTCAAGTCTTTTGTGAAAGTTTGTTAGCTACCAGCACCTCATGCCCACAACAAGTCACCCACAAATGTGTCTTCAGAGACCCTGTTCTAAAATGCAAAGCCCAAGGGAGGCCAGGGTCAAGTTCAGAGATAGGTATAAGATGAACAAAGACAAGGGTTCTTTCAGAAGCTTCAGTTGTAGGCACGTTTTTCTTTCAGTCATTAAAAATAAAAACAATCCTATATCTCTGTGCACAACCATCCTGGGAAAGAGAGGACAAGCAGCAGGCAAGAGGGCTGGGTGGCAGACTAGGAGGGACAGGAGCTGAGGGAAAGTATGAACATTAAATCTGCTTTGTTGAGACTAGCACTAAAAAAAGACAAAACAGGAGTAGATTGTGTCCAACTTCCAAACCCAGGTTTGAAAAATGTATTCCCACCCAGCGCCTGAGATTTCCAGGGATTCTGGAACTTCTTCCAATCAAAGAGCCCTGTTTTTTTGTTTGTTTGTTTGTTTTTGTTTTAAAGTATTCTCCCCCACTCACCCTTTGGTACCAGGGACTGAACCCAGGGGTACTTAAGCCACATCCCCAGTCCTTTTTTTATTTTAAGACAGGGCCTTACTAAATTGCTGAGGCTGGCTTTGAACTGCCTCAGCCTCGCAAGCCACTGGGATTACAGGCATGCACCACCGTGCCCAGCTCAAAGAGCTTTTTAAGCACAAAATTCTAAATAAGATAGAGAGAGTAAAAGTAAAGAGTACAGAAAGGGTACCAAGTAGCAACAAAGAACACTTCTGAAAACCACAGGAATAGAGGTCAGAACAGACGGCCAAAGGTGTACCCGAGATCATGCCTCTTTTAAGACCGATATTTGTAGTGCCAAAACTTCTTAAATATAGTTTAAAAAAAAAAAAAAAATAGGGCACAAGTTGGGTGCAGTGGCATATACCTATAATCCCAGCTATTTGGAAAGATGAGGCAGGAGAACACAAGTTCAAGGTCAGCCCAGGCAACTTAGAGACACACTGCCTCAAAATTTAAAATATGAGTAAAAAGGGGTAGGGATATAGTTCAGAGGTAGAGCACCCTTAGGTTCAATACCCAGTACAAAAATAAACAAACCTACTAAGCACTATCTTAAATTCTCATATTCCTTAAACAAAATTAAACCACTGGAAATTAAACCACTCAGTATCTGCAATTATAAGCCAAGGCTCTGAAGCCCCTCCTGAAAGACCCTCACTAGGAAACAGGGTCCCAGTCCCTCCCTCTGAGCCCTGGGCTAGATGAGTACTTCCTGCTGTGAGCAGGCCCAGAGGCTGTCAGGTCACATCTGTATATAGACACACAGCAATCTGCCACTCTCAGTGGTAAAAATAGAAGAGGACTGGGGTGTCAGAGTGACCACAGGCTCCTTCACAGCCTATCCAGACCCTCAGTCGACTTCATGGCCTACATAAAGACCCGTTTACAACAGCATGTAAACGAGGTTGAAATGCCACTTGCATGCACGCACACACACAAAATTCAGCCAGTCCACAATCAGATGGGTCACAAATGATAGAAATACAGCAAACCCTTGGGAAAGAAGAGCAGAATAGTGGAGCTGCTTCTGCATCCTGACATACCAGAGCCGAGGTCTACCGTCCTCCTAGAAACCATGTTCTATTCTTGGTCCATTTTAACATTCTAAGGCACTGAGGTGGCTAGAGAAAAAAGAAGGATATTTTCAGTTCATGAAACCTTTTCCTTCAATGCAAATTGGTATGTTTAGATATACGTGGAAACCTAAGGAGAAAATTTCTCCAGAAAATAAAGCAGAAACTGCACCAGGCTAGATCAGTGGGATTAAGTGCACCTGGCTCCCAAGATAGGCATACCATGAGCTGTCACAAGACACAGACAAGGTGTGAAAGAGATCCCAAGATAGGCGAAAGATCCACGTGCAAAGACCACCTTCATTAGGTGAGTGCTGCTGTGTGTGTGCCCATCCCAGTGACCTCACAAAGTCTTTCTGGACACACAGGACGGATGCTACCACATAGGGATGTGTATTTACAAAACCTAGATTTTCTTAATGATTAAAATTAAAAACCCACCAGTCCTTTATTTATGTCCCTGCCTCTAAACATAATTATAAAATAAACATGCAATAATCACTTAGAACTTCACACCATCTCTAGATTAAACAAGAGGCAACTGATAAGTGACATTTCGACTGAATGAATTCCTTCTCACAGTTGAAAGGACAGCATTGTTTTACAACTTACAAGTACCATCTCTCCTCTGCCATGTAACATGAAAGGACTGTGCACCGAACATAATTTGCCATAATACAGTTAAGCTAAATTTCATGGCTATTGAGTTTAGAACTTTTTAAAACAAACTTTTCGATTATACACACAGTAAAAGGAACTAGGGTCAGAATTTTGCAAAAAACCAACTTTCCAGGGACGATTACCATGCATTCCTGGTAATGCACTGCTCCAGTGGAGCCGCCTCGTCAGTACCTGAACAGCCAGTTCACCTGACAGATGAGGCACCTTCCCAAAAGGTGGAAGACCAAAAGCACACCTGCAGGTGGTGCTGCCCACACCCAGCCTCCCAGGAGCTTGGCCCATCTACTACTACCAAACTGCTGATTTTCTTTCTTCTTCTTTTTTTTAAATCAACAATGGTGGAAGCCAAGGGTGGTGGCCAAACCTATAATTCCAGCAGCTCGGGAGGTTAAGGCAGGAGGATCAAAGACTTCAAAGCCAGATTCAGCAACTTAGCAAAGCCCTAAGGAACTCAGGAAGACCCTGTCTCTAAATAAAATATAAAGAGGGCTAGGGATGTAGCTCAGTGATTAAGTGCCCCTGGGTTCAATCTACAGTTCCCAAAAAAAAAAAAAGTCTGATGGAGGAAAAGCACAGAAGCTTGAACAATGACCATTATGAGACTCCTAAAACTCAAAGACAGGGCTGGGGAGATAGCTGTCAGTAGAGTGCTTGCCTTGCAAGCACAAGGCCCTGGGTTCGATCCCCAGCACCGCAAAAAAAAAAAAAAAAAAAAAAAACTCAAAGACAAAGCTGAGGCAGGAGCCTTGGCAACTTAGTGGGACCCTGTCTCAAAATACAAAACAAAGAGGACTGGGGATGTAGCTCAGTGGTAAAGCACCCCTGGATTTAGTCCCTAATTTTTTAAAAATGTATTTTGGAGAGTCTGTGTTAGAAGTATTCAAATACAAGCATATGAAATTATTCAAATAACTTTGCAAATTTAAAATTTAAAGACAAAAAAGAACTAATGGAAGTGCATCAATTCTAAACTGAAAGGGACACTGAAGAAAACTGCTCCTGGCTGCCTAAGCCCAGGCCCTGCCTGGCCCAAAAAAGGGCTGGGGGTGAGCCAGGCTTTAGGCAGGTGGGAACAACCCTGCCAGCTACATCTGGGACCCAGGATGGTGCTGCCCCAGCCGCCCTCTGTATGCACAGCTGCTGCCTGGTGTTGCTGTGCCCCATCTCTCGCCAGTGTTCATGCTCCTTTAAAGTTCCCTGTTGCCTTGGAGAAGTTCCTAAAGAGGCAAGTCAGATCCATGCATTTACTGAAGACAGCACACTGCAGTATTTGGTAATCTACCCCGGCACAGCCACAGGAGGCAAAGACTGAGATTGTACACTATCTACAATTAACACATCTAGACATCACCTCAAAAGTGGTCATTTTGCTTCTTTCCCTAGTGGCAGCCTGAAGTTTCCACAGTGCCTTTGTACCAGACAAGACCAACTGAGTTTATGTTTTGCCAGAAAACTAATAATATTAATAATAATAAGCCTTCTCAGCACCCATTAAGCAATCTGTTTCCATAGTGCCTTCAATGCTACCAGGAGGTTAAAGGGAAGCAGGAGAAAGGACCCACCACCAGCCCAGATGGCTCAGCAGCATCCAACTGCTCTCAGAGTAGGCTGTGTACTCTGCAAGCAGGAGTCATGTGAAGACACAGGGTCTCATCCTGGAGCTCTGGTTGCTCTCAGCACCACCAGAGGCAGCTGCAAGTGGCTCTACCAAGCAGATGCCTTTAAGAGGCACTCATCTTGTTGCTGACTCACCAAGCACAACATTCATGACCCAGAGAACTTCTCACCTCTGCCATGAGGGTTGATCACAAAAAGCATCCTTACATCTGAGGCCACAAGGAAACCCTTCAAGTTACCAGAAACTTTAAAACTGCTTCCAGTCTCCACAACACTCTGCCTAGGCAACAGGCCGGTCCTGGAGTGGTGGGAACACAGACAGGCTGGTCCAGTCCAAAGGTCAGGCGGGAGCTGTCTTGAGGCAGGCACAGGCCCCAAGTGCCTGCTATGTAATCCCCAGATCATCCGTAAAAATACAACTGGGACAGAGTGCAGCGGTCACACCTGTGACCCCAGTGACTTGGGAGGCTGAGACAGGAGGATAGCAAGTTCAAGACACACCTGAGCAACTTAGCAAGACCATGTCTCAAAATGAAGGGGTGTGGCTCAGTGGCAGAGCTTTTGCCTAGCCCTGGCAACTTTTCCCCAGTACTGCAGAAAAATAAACCAAAAAACATGATACATGGGTTGAAAATCCTGCTGTTTTCATGGAGTCAACTTAAAGGTCTGCTCTGAGGTCTGGTATCACTGGCTCAGACTTTCTAGAAAGCAGCAAGACTCACAGACAAACCTGAAGGCCACAGGCTGTGCTCTCTCTTCTGGACCTGGGACCTGGCAGGCTGGGCCCTCACTTCCTAGAAGTCACATCATCTCATAGATAACCTTCTGTCTCCCCAGAGAGAGTCTCCCCAATTCTCCTCCACACCCACGCTAGGCCAAAGAACTCAGGGCTCTTGTGCATGCACAGAAAGCTAACTCTAACTGCTCCACACATCTCATGTTTAAGAGTCAGTCCAGGAGGGCTTGAAGCCAGGTTCCTCACGAGAACAGCAGAACTACAAAGGTACACAGAACAAAGAGAAGGTGTGAATGACTCTCATGTGGGATGCAGGAAAGGACAAAGAAGAAAACATTTTTGCATATAACGGACACCCTTCCCACTCTGGTCTCAAAGTATTTCTATCCTGCCACTTGAGGGATGGGGGGGTCAGTTTTCACATATCAGCTACCTGCACGGTGGAGACAGACCCAGGTGACAAGACATTAAGGAAGGGAAACCTGGCAAACTCTCTCCAAACTTGTCCATGGCTGAGCCCTATCTACAAAAGGGACCCAATATGACTATAAAACATCTCTTCCCCACAAAGAATGCATGGCCTGCTGGCTTTTCCACATGCCACAGCATCCATGCACAGGGCAACAATCACCTTCTCTACCTAAGAGTGGACACTTTGGGTTCTACCCAAAACAAGAAAAACATCAAATTCCAGTCTGCCACTGGTCCTGTTTTAAGAAAGCACCAGCAGGACCGGGAGGAGAGGTGTGCTTCCTCTTTGGGAACTGTAATGGCACCATATAGTACTCAAGACAGAAGCATCTCCAGTCCAGCAAACTCAGAGATGCAGAGTGCTATCTGCCCATCCTTGATCTCAAGTATTTCCACAAACCAACTTCCCAATTATCAAAGGGGGCGGAGAGAAAAAGAATGAATCCTTTCAACAGCTCTCAGAAATTTTCTTTTGCTTTTGTCTTTTTGTTTTTTCCCTTGGCAGAAAAAGGAGAGTTTGTTCCTAAATTTGGAGAAAACAATTAATATCCAAAGTAGCCCCAGAAATTACATTTAGGAGATTTCAAAATACCAGAACAGATTCACTTTCCATCTGCTACTTAACCCTTAGATGGGTCTCTCTGCAAAGGGTTCTCCATCCTTGCTGCCTTTACTGAGGGCTCTTTCAGCCACTGCCTTTTTCCAAAGGCTGCAGGTCTGACATATATCCTACTCTACAGGTCCCTAAACGATGTGGTGCTGACACTCCTCCACCCATAGGAGGGATCTACATGCCCTCACCTTTGCCTGGGTATGCCTAGGCACAAAGAACATGGTGCTATGACTCTGCTTAAACCAAGATCCCCATGCCATTAGCATGCATGGGTACAGTTCTGCCACACAAGCTCACTCAACATTGCCCAATCACCACACGTGAGGAGCCTAAACCACACGGGAGGCTGCACATGGGTACTCCAGTCACCAGGACCAGCACCAGAAAAACTTCATCCCTGTGCCTTATCTGACAATCACTGTTGTTTCACCACCAAGTCTCAGGTAGTGCATCAAGCAGCACTCCTCCTGCACTCCTTCCCCAGTCAATGTCAATGTCAATGTCCCACCAGAGGTAAGAGGAAAGCCATATGTGCTCCCAGCACAGGTCTGGCCCACAGAGTTCACCTAGCAATCGAAGCTTCATGCTCATGGCTGCTAAGGCCCCAGCTAAACAATCCTCATCTGTGCCCTCAGGGAATTCAATCTATAGAGAAGGAGGAGCAACTGAGGATGTGAGGAATTAAACTGATCATCACAAATGTCCCAAGTGCTGAGAAAATATGAGCAGGGGCCTGGGAGTATGCAAGGAGGTGCAGGTTGCAGTCTTTTTCCAACTGAACCCTCTGTTTCCAGTCACCAAAACCTGCTCATGCACAAGGGCCAGCCATGAGAACACGCTCGCTCAGTGTGAGTAGTGCCGGCTGTCCAGGGGTTATCTGTTCCAAGGACATAAAGCAGGAGTTACAGAGTTAAGGTCAAGCAACTTTTATGCTACATGAAGACAGTGGTACATGTTTCTTGAGACCAAAAATGTGCTGATTTTTATATATCAGTTTCTTTTGAGTTTTACAGTACAATGACAATATGGCTTACTAACAAAATCAAGTTTCTGAACCTGACGAGCTCACAGCATGCCTTCTCAGTGGAATCAATGTTAATACACAGTGGGGCCTCCATCTGATCAGCCAGTCATGTGGACAGCTCCTGCCTCCATGGTAGTGCGGCATGTGGGCATATCGAACTATGGTTGGACTGCTGGCTGGCACTGGCAAGCACTCAGAGCACACAGCTCAGAACACATCCCGTGGAGGCAGACAACCTCCACTGCAGGGCTGGGCGCAGGCAAGCCCTGTACTCCCTTTCTCCCTAAATTTAGTATGGAGCAAGTTAAGACAAAAACTCACGAACTCCATTAGAAATCACAAGGCCAGGGCTGGGGTTGTGGCTCAGTGGTGTAGTGCTTGCCTAGCACATGTGAGGTACTGGATTCGATCCCCAGCACCACATAAAAAATAAATAAATAAAATAAAGGTATTGTGTCCATCCACAACTA
The DNA here is from genome assembly GCF_902686445.1 of Sciurus carolinensis. Taxonomy (NCBI): domain Eukaryota; kingdom Metazoa; phylum Chordata; class Mammalia; order Rodentia; family Sciuridae; genus Sciurus; species Sciurus carolinensis. The sequence goes on from NC_062226.1 coordinate 318,835, forward strand.
AAAATATTTTTAAAAAAATAAAAGAAAAGAAATCACAAGGCCATGACCAACAAGAATACCTCACAGAAGGCTAAGGGTGGCTCAGTGGTGGAGCACCTGCCTACCAAGCACAAAGACCTGGGTTCCATCCCAGCACCACAAAAAATTCAAAAGAATGTCTCATAGAAAGAAGGCCCAGAACAGGGAAAGTGCTTGCACACCCAGGCCCACCCCTATGCCCAATGTGAGCCCAGCAATGTGTCACTGTGAGCTCTGCTGGTTCCACCCCAAAGATCTAGTTCTGGGCTAGGGATACAGCTCAGTTGGTAGAGTGCTTCGCTTATAAGCACAAGGCCCTGGGTTCAATCCCCAGCACCACACACACACACACACAAAAAAAATCTAGTTCTTACTTCCTCACTTTGGCCAGTTTTCAAAATGTGAAAGTATCACGGGAAAGCAGGACTGCTCAGTATGCTATCATTTGTTAGCCCTAAGATGAGCAACATGCCTCAAACATCTGTGCACTAAAAAAAAAAAACCTGTGATGGAAATCCAAAGCAGGTCATTCTACAAGAGCACTTGACAGGATCCTCACCAAATCAATGGCATAAGAAGACAGTGGGGGCATGGTGTGCTCTTGTTAAACCTAAGCAAATGCAAAGTGTGGACTGTGTCAGGATCCTGGTAGGAACAAACCAACAACCAACAACTGATATTTCAAAATTAGGGAAAATGTGAAAATAGTTAGATGATACTCACCAGTTATTGTTAATTTCATAGGTATGAAAACAGCACTGTGCTTGACTTTAAGTTTGTATTTTTTAAGGATAAATACCAAGTATTTAAACATGAAAATTTCATGACACCTATAATATGACTGCAGATACCTGAGCAAAATAAATAAATAAAAGATCAAGAAGGGCAGAAAGCAGACAGGGATGGTACAGCAAAATACTGTCAACTACCACCAAGTTATAAGTTATCTACTCTCATTTACCATTAAAATTGAAACTTTTCATAACAATTTAATTAAAAACTAGATCTAAAACAGAATATAGTCATGACTTCTTTGCATCAAAAAGGAGAGCTACACCCATCTTCACCCACACACCCACTGATAGATATCTGGGCAGCCTGGGACCATCCACACTGTACCATGCACTCAGCACTCAAAATCAGTTACCAAAGTGACACTGAGTGCCAGGGCTCACAAACCAGACTGGAAAGACTCAAATGTCAGCTCTGCCATTTACTAGATGTGTAATCTTGGTTACTAAATATTCTGTGCCTCAGTTTATCCTACAGTGAAATGGAAGAAACTAAATATACAAAACCCAGAATAGAGGATTAAGATGAGGCTATAGATTGCTCTGAACTATGGGTGATACACATGCTCTCAATATTACTACTATACAATGTATTAAATACATAATAAAATTAAAATATCTTTAATATCTGCCATATGCCAGACAAGAAGCCCTTCTTTTCAGGCATCTCCCAAACCAAACTGTTCAAAACCAAGTCCAGTCTCTGGCCTCTGGCCTCACTATGCCATATGGGCCTTTTAATATCTCCCCCAAATGAATGAAATAGCTAGACTCTCTGCCACAGACTTCTCTTTCCATCCACCTTTGTCATTATTTTCTTTTTTCTTTTCTTTTTTGTTCTGTTTTGAGATGGGATCTCACTACACTGACCAGGACATTCCTGAATTCCTGAGCTCAAGCAATCCTCCTACCTCAGCCTACTGAGTCCTGGGACTATAGGCACACACGATGGTACCTGGCTACTATTTTTCTTTTCAAAAAGCCCTATAATTAGCCAGGCACAGTGGCACACACCTGTAATCCCAGGAGCTCGGGAGGCTGAGGCAGGAGGATCGAGAGTTCAAAGCCAGACTCACCAACTTAGCAAGGCCCTAAGCAACTTGGCAAGACCTTGTCTCTATATAAAATACAAAATACAAAAAAGGGCTGGGGATGTGGCTCAGTGGTTAAGCACCCTGGGTTCAATCCCCAGTACAAAAAAAAAAAAAAAAAAAGCCCTATGACATACACTTATAACTGGCTACTCAGAAAGCTGAGGCAGGAGGATCACAAGTTCAAGGACAGTCTGGGAAACTTAGAAAGATCCTGTCTCAAAATGAAATGAGAAGAAATAAAAGGGAATAAAATAAAATAAAAAAATTAAAAAAAAAAAAAAAAAAAGAAGAAGAAATAAAAGGGGCTGGGAATATTGCTCTTTGGTATAGCATGCCTAGGTTCAATTCCCAGTGCTGGAAAAATAAAAAATAGAAAATAAAAAGGTCTATAACTGGTATGCTGAAAAACTGTTGGCTCCCTCTCTATACTTTAAAGGATATAGTCTAAAGCCCTAGGCAGATGGGCAGAGAGACTCAGTCCAGCTCATTCCAAGGGCTATCTCCCTTGGCCACATGCACCACAGACCCTCAGACTTCTGACTTGTCTTAAGGTCTTACATGAGCTTGCAAATACTTGTTCTGAAGAGTGTGGATGCCATGCCCCACTCCTTCCCTGTCAGCTGGCCCTGACGTCAGTTCCACCCACTGCAGCGCTAAACCAGGCTAACTCCTCCCATGGTGCTGTACATACCTCAAAGAGGCCTCAATAGTGATGTACACCTTGCTCTGGGACAAGGCCACTTGAGCAGAGCCCAAGAGCATGCCCAGTGCCCCCATCACTCTCCACCACACTCAGTCCACAATGCCCCGTCACCACATCAGAGGATCACTCTAGATGTCACTGGTCACTCATGGCTTGAGATGAAACAGACCATAGCTCCAAGTCTTCCGGCACATAAAAAAGTACTTTTTTTTTTTTTTTTTTTAATTGTAAACAAATGGGATACATGTTGTTTCTCTGTTTGTACAAAAAAGTACTTCTAAATGAATGTTTTCTCACTTTTCAATTTTAAGAACACCTTTCCAAGGTAGAAAGAAAGGGTTACCTGGAAAAAAAAACACCTAATGACAAAAGACTACTAGAAATACAGAAAGGTATGTACAAATATCCTTTACAAATGTTAGAAGTACATTCCTTCCCAGACAATATCCTGGCACCTTGAGTAATATTGGCCAGTGTTTTTCTGTGATTCTCATTTTATACCATTTCCAAATACTTTCAGACACCAAACTTCTCATTATTTCTGGCTACTATGTACTTCAACAGAATTAGTAATTTCCTGTGAGTTTTTTAGTAAACTAGAATCCATTCATATTTCAAGAAAAGAATTTCAAAAGCTCCTGAATTCATGGAGGAAGGGAATAAAACAACCAGAGCCAGGAAGCACAGTGCTGTGATCCAAAAGGAGTGGACTGGGTGGCTGAGGGCAAGAGCAAGCCTATCCCCATCAGCAAGACACTATGCTACTTCACATCCACCAGGCAGGCACAATCACAAAGACAGCCAATAATGAGTTTTGGCAAGGTTGTACTGTTGGTGAAATGTAAAATGGTGTCACTGCAGTAGAAAACATAAGGCAGTTCAAAACAGAATCACTGGCCCACCTGCAGGTCTGTCATACAGCCCCATGCCAAAGCCCTGTACTGTGGCCCTGTACCACTGCCTGGCCTCTGGTGCCAGTAGGCTGCTGGGGCTATAGCAGGAATGTGCAGCAGGAAAAAAGAATTGCCATGTGATCAAGCAACTGAAAGCAGGTCTGGGAAGAATTCTTGCACAATCATGGTCAAAGCAGCAGTATTCAAAACAGCCAAGAGGCACAAGCAACCTAAGTATCCATCTACAGATGAATGGATAAACAAAATGTGGTAAATACACTCACACTGTAATATGCCACACATGAACAACCCTCAAGGACAAAGTGTGGTTTTCCATACAATGGAATATTATTCTGCAATAAGAAGGAATGTTGTACTGATACATACTACATACAACATGCATGGATCTTGAAAACTATGCAAGAATAGGCCAGATGCAAAATACAAATATTGCATAATTTTACTTCTCTGAAATATCTACTTTAGGCAAATTCATAGAGACAGAAAGAAAATTAGAGGTTATCAGGAACTGGAAGTGGGGAGAAAAGAGAAGTTATTGCTTGCTGGGCAGAGTTTCTGCCTGGGTGATGAAATGACAACTGTGATGAATGTGCCACATCTAAGCCCACTCACATCACTCGATAGCACACTTAACGATTATTCAAAGGGTCAGATTGAAATCAAGAACACTTTATTACAAAGAAGACCACAGGGGAGAAGACTGAGGCGTACAAATGTGACCTTAAGAATACGTTCATAAGAGCCAGTTGCTTGGACTTGCCCTGCTTTGAATCAAGTAAGAGCAGTGCACCATTTGGAAATGAGCACTCTTGGCAAGAAAGTGTGGTGGACCTTGCCTGCAAACTTTCATTCTCCGCTGGTATTTTTACATGGAAGAAGACCAGGAGAAGCACATATTCGGTCATGGAGACACCTACCTTCACTGCATCAAGGTGCACAGCCACATCCTCATTCAGCTGGAGCCGTGGTTCACAGCCACAGGCCAGACTCAAGTTACTGTCGTTGGACCACAGAGAGCAAGGCAGTGGTTGCTGGCCATGATTCAGAGTGTGGGGAGCCAGAATTCTTACTATAAGTCCCAAGGCCTGGAGATGTTGAAGCATGTCCGGAGCCAGTCCCTGACCAGTGGAGACCTGGCAGGCAACACCATGGTGGAACCAGATACCTGGAGTCTATCACTGGCCACCAGAATGAGTAGGACCATCTCTCTTGAGGTTCCTCAGGGTTCCCCTTACCAATTGCATGGTTGTTTTCAGTTGCATTGGAGTTAGCGCTACCCATAATAAGGGAATGCCCTCCTGGGAAGCTAGATGTGAGAAGTCTAGTTTAGCCCTTGTTGAGAAAAACGTGAAAGACCTGACAGAAGTTTGAATTTGCGTCCCATCTAATCTCTCAAGTCTCCTAGGTATGTGTCTGAAGGAAGTTTCCTAAATGTTGAAAAATTTTCCACTGGCAAAGGTATCTAAAAAAGCATGCTATCTAAAAAAAAAAAAAAAAAAAAAAAAGAATACATACATAAACTTCGTTAATATGAGACTATGAAGTCAATGTAATCATAAGGAATTCCTTTAAAAGGAAAGATGACAAGTATATACAACAATAAAATCAGAAAATATTTTTTTGGTGCCAGGAATTGAACCCAGGACCTTGTGCATGCTAGGCAAGCCCTCTACCAACTAAGCCATATCCCCAGCCCCACACAAATGTTTTTAAAGTTACATATCAACTTCCCAGGGCTGGCTGCTATATTACTAACAGCTCAGGAAAAAAAACCTCTTATCATACTTGCAACTTCCCTATTTTGTTGTTGTAGATGGACACAATACCTTTATTTTATTTATTTATTTTTATGTGGTGCTGAGGATCAAATCCAGTGACTCACACATGCTAGGCAAGCGCTCTACCACTGAGCTACAGCCCCAGCAACTTCCTTATTAAGTCTGAAATTATTTCTTTTAATTAGCAGGAAAAAATAAAATATGTACAAAACAGTATCGTATTTATTGGGGGATTCCTAAGTATCTCCATTACGCAAACTAGACGATATGCCAGGATATGGAACAAACTCACCAACGCAGAAGCTGCAGTTGTGGGCTAAAAGAACAGGGCACAGGGACTTCCTGCCTGAATGAGTTTTGATTAAAAGAAAAACTCATATTATGCACATGGGAAAAGTTTTAAAAAAAAACACACAACACTGCCAAACCATCCAAACGTTTTTCTGGATAAATGTCTTCATAAAGGTCTCATTCACATACACTGTCCTGTGGAAGGTGGTGGAGCCGCAGGGTGGGGGCGCTACCCTAGCACACTGCGAGCAGCACTCCTGTGGCACAAGGCCCTTAAGGGAGCTCCTTCACTTAACACTCCCTTATCAAACAGAGCCATCCTTGTCCTTACACAAGCGCCAGGGTGAGGGGTGAAACCAAGAGCTTCTCCCCTGCTGGGCAAGCGCTCTAACACTGAGCTACACCCCAGCCCAAGATTTTTTTTTTAATGTTAAAATGTTTTAGAAGAATGATTACAGATCCTTTGTAAACCTATTATCTAAGACCAATTGCAGTTAGAAAGGAGACTTCTGGGGGCTGGGGAGATAGCTCAGTCGGTAGAGTGCTTGCCTAACAAGCACAAGGCCCTGGGCTCGATCCCCAGCACCCAAAAAATAAATAAATAAAAAGAAAGGAGACTTCTGCCTAAGCCTGGCCTCCCATGCCCCAAGAAACAAAAGCTGCAAGGACCTCTTATGTGTCCCCTGTACCTGACAACATGTATTCCAGACAGAGACAGATGGACTTGAGGGGATGTCCACTGGCCAAGGAGCTGAGGACAGAGCTGAGTCAGGGACAGACATGGTCCAAGCATGGCTACCCACCAGTGTTCAGTCCTGAATGTCACCTGTTTTGAGACCAAGTAAGTAGCCACTAAGCTAACAAAGTCACAGGTGAAGTGAGAAAAACTGGCCCATGAACCTCCCTGTACACATAAGGAGACAGCAACACCTGGAAGGATGCAACTCTGGTTTCCACTGAGGAATTGGCACGCAGCCCCAATACAGTCCCCTACAGAAGAAAAGGTTGGCTGATGCCCCAGGGCTGCCTCCCGTCCACAGATGTCACTTCATAGGGAGGACACTCTATGTCCCAGTTCAAAGTCCACAGTAACAGTTCCACTGATCTGATTTTGATAAACTCTGAAATGAGAACACTGTCACAGGTAAGTTAATGCATGTAAGAGCAAACCTATGTAAGAAAAGTATACTTTGGACTTTCATACTTAATAACATAGCTGTACCTAGTTGCAGAGTAAACAAGAAAAATGCAGTGAGAAAACAGGTAGTCTGGAGCATACATGGGCTCTCATTTGCAACTCTCATTTTTGTTGGCACCATGACTTTAAACTGCCTCACTCACTGGTGTGAGGTGACTTGCCCACTTAAGACACCCCTCCTCCAGCAATGAACCTGTCCACAAGTGGAGTGGGGTCACCCACTGTTATAGCTGCCCCCCAAAAAATATCAAGCTCCTGGTCCGTAAGACTGAATGCAAATCTCAGGATTCCAGGTAATCTCTGCATCCTAAGGTGCTGGTCACACACAAGGCAAAAGCAAAAAATGTGCATGCTGCTGGCTGGAAAGGCAAAATTCCACATCCCCACAGGATGGCTCTTAGCCATGGACCACGCAGTTCTCGCCCTGCCTGCAGTTCTGAAGAGTCACTGTAGAACATGCTGGGAGCACATCGCCCTAAGATAGGGAGATGCTGCCTCTCACCCCACTTTATCCCAGAGAGTCCGGTTTTCCTGGGATGTAAGTGCAGGTGGGCTGCTCTGTGGGTCCCTCAGCTATACTGCAATGTAGGACACTCGCAGAGGAGACTCCATCTATCCTGAGTAGCTCTTCTGAGCTTTGGGGGACTGGCTCACTATATATCCTGGGGTTCTAATGTCCTCTGATGCTTATCTGTAAATACACAAGAAACACTGTTTTATAAAGAAAACAGAGTTATTTAGCTCAGTCGTGGAGGGACAAAATCTGAAATCAGGAAGTCCCACTGGTGGCCTCTGGTGAAGGTGGCACATCACTAAAGGAGCACACATGGAAGCAAAAAAGTGAATCTCAAACCGAAGCAAGGCAAGGAAGAGGGTAGGGTCCCGTGGCTCCTTTTGAGGGCACACCCCAATGATCTAAGGACCTCCCATAGGCCCCACCTTCCAAGAGTCTCACTCTAGGGACCAAGTCTTTATATATGAACCTTTCTTCGGGGAGCACCCAACATCCAAACCATGGCAATCTGCTTCACATAAATTGTGAAGCCCCAGATGCAGCAGGCAGAGGTGTGTGTAAGTGGGGACCAGTACACAGCACACCTACTTCACCGTGGCCACTCAGCTGCAGTGTCTAAAGATCACCTGCCACAGCTGCTGAGAAAACACAATGAAGTATAATCTCATGAAGTGAAACAGTACAAATTAAGAACACTGTTAATTCATGTACAATGTAAACACAATTTCTACCTTTTATAATGAACTAATACTTCTGGTAGATCTATATGTAATTTATTTCCATGCAAATGGAGACCAGCTTGATATTTAAATAGCATAAGCAACAAAAAAGTTCTCCAGTCTGACTTTAAACATCTGGTAGGACAGATGATAATGATGCAGGTCAGCCATGATTCTGCTATTGTCCATGAACAACCTAAAGTTCTCATTAAACATACTTAAGACAGACAAAAATAGTTACAAGTAATAATCCCAATGACTCAGGAGACTGAGGCAGGAAGATGGCAAGTTTGGGGTCAGCCTGGGCAATTTAGCAAGACCCTATCTCAAAAAAGAAAAAGAAAAAAAAAAAAAAATAGAGGTGGGTGGGTTGGAGGTGTAGCTCAGGGGCAGAGCCTTCTCCTAGCAGGAACAAGGCCTTGGTTTCAATCCCCAGTACGACCAAGAAAGAAAGAGAGAGACAGAGAGAAAGGAGGGAGTGAGGGAGAGAAAATAAATACTGTATAAGAAAAAGGAACGTTTCAAATCAGTACGAAAAGAAGATAATTAATAGTCATTGAGACAAGTAACAGGGTAACCACTGGGGGAAATGTTTTGGGAAATGTATACTATTGAATGGAATGGCTAAATATAAAACAATAAAAACACAAAAGCAGCAAGGAAAACACTTCACAAGTCTGAAATAAGGAACTCCTAAGAACAGAAATCCCAAAGGAAAAGCGATTTAACTTCCAAAATATTGCACATTTATATGATGAAACAAACTTTAGGAAAAAATGCATGATGTATGCAGCTAAGTATGATGATGACTTTACTATTACTCTTAACTCTACAAAAAAATAACTACAACCAATTAAAAAAACAACAACAACAAAAAAAAAGAATGGGCAAAACAATTAAACAGGCATTCCCAAACGGTCAACAGACATACCTGACACTGCTCAATTCTGCTGGCATTGATAGATCACAAATCCTTCAATGAGGATGGCATTACACAGAAAACAAAGCAAGACAAAGATAACTGCTATAAAAACTACAGATCAGTTCTCTCATAAACAGACTTGGCAATCCCAAACAAAATATTCTCAAATGATTACAGCAACATGCTGAAGAGATGATACATAGATCCAGGACTAACTGGGGTTTATCCCAGATGCAAGGTGGGTTTAACACCTGAAAAGCAACTAACATAATAAATCATATCGGTAGAATATAGCACAAAAACTATATGATCATAACAAATGTAGAAAAAGTATTTGACAAACTTCTTTCATGATAAAAACTCTCAACCTGATAAAATTATCCATGAAAAACTTATAGCTAACATACTTAGTGGCTTTATGTTTTTGAAAGACATAATACTTCCTCAAAGGTCAGGAACAAGACAAGGAAGGCCACCCATTCTTGCCATGTCTGTTAGCACTGCAACACTGTAATAGAGGCCCTAGCCAGCACAATCAGGAGAAAAAAAAAATGACAAACAAGAAAAAATAACAATCACCCATAACCCTGTCACCAACAACAGACATCTTAGTATTTCCCTCACAGATCTTTACATTAATGGACTGTGTGACCCACTGGCTTATCATCTATGTTCCACTCAACATTATTAAAGATGTGCATAATGTCACTTCATAACCATCATAGCAGAGCTATTCCACCCACTCTTGCTGGTTCATCTGAACATCAGATTAACTGTGTCACCAGACAAGGATTTCCAGGTCAGCTTCACTGCTCTGCACCCTCCCACAGCGCTCATCCTCTGGTCACCATGTCTGCCTCCTTCTTTTGCTACCAAGTTGCACTGCCCCTTTCTTATTTTAAGTCATAACCTCCCTAAAGTTAAGGGTAAAAGGAATCTTCTACCAACTCCTTCTTCTAACGCGCTTCTTTCTCTTCAGCCTAGTATATACTGTGCAGTTAAAATTAGCCTTCTAAAATTATGACCTTCCCATAATCTTTAAAAACTCAGTAGCTCACCACTGCCAACAAGCTCAAGCTCATACTTCATGACATGGAAACAAACTAGGCCAGGGGTATAGACAACTTACTTCCACAAGCAAAGAACAGTTTTTACTTTAAGTTATAAAAAAGAATATGCAAAAGAGATTGTATGTGGTCTGCACACTTGGATCCTTTACAGAAAAAGTTTGTGGATCCCTAACCTAGTCCAATAATTTTCAGGTCCAAAAACAGTCTATCAAATCTTTATGGTCCAACTATGGAGTATAGTCCTTATGGTACTATACACGCTACTTAAAATTCCCAGACTGAGGGCTGGGGATATAGCTCAGTTGGTAGAGTGTCTGCCTCGCAAGCCAAGGCCCTGGGTTCGATCCCCTGCACCACACACACACACACACACACAAAAAAATTCCCAGACTGAGCCTGGCAGTCTGGAGCCCTGGATGCAATTTCTGCTTCTCTGTGGCTCCAACACACCCCTGAGCCTTGTAAGGTCACCTGGCTCTTCCAGCACATCATGAGCTGTACACATCTAGGCAGGAGGAAACCCTAAGAAACATGTACTTTGGTTGACTCATCTTCACAGTTCCAGCACCTAGCACAATATCTGGTGCACAACAGTATTCTGTAACTGCTGAAAGAATACATTTTAAAATGGTGATTAAATATAAACCACAGGCCTCTACATCAAGGGATGAGTCATGCCATCATAGGAAGACTGCATAATGACGCATGTGTGATGGTGTTACAGTTTAGAGATGAGGTGTCCACCAAAAGCTCATGTGTGAGACAATGCAAGAGTGTTTTGGAGGTTAGGAGATTGGGTTACAAGAGCCTTAACACAATGAGTGAATTAATTCCCTCATAGAGGATTAACTGGGTGGTAAATGTAGCAGGTAGGGTGTGGCTGGAGGAGATGGTTCCCTGGGGGTATGTCTGTGGGGTACATATTTTGTCCTTGTTGAACACAACTCTCTCTCTCTGCTTCCTAGTACCATGTCCCCAGCTGCTTTCCTCTGCCATACACTTCCACCAGGATGTTCTACCTCGTGTCAGGCCCCAAGGAACAGAGTTGACCATCTAAGGACTGACCACGAAACCATAAGCTCCAAAATAAAATTTTCCTCCTCTGATTATTCTTGTCATGTCTTCTGGTCACAGCAACCAAAAAGCTGATGAAAACAGATGGTTAATTTTAGTGTCATCCTGACTGGATTAAGGAATAACCTAGTCATAAGACATGGTGGTGCACACCTGTGATCCCAGATACTCCAAAAGGAAGGCAAAAAAAAAAAAAAAAAAAAAAAGAAGAAGGAGAAGGAGGAAGAGGAGGAGAAGGAGGGGAAGGAGGAGGGGAAGAAGAGGGAGGAGAAGGAGGAGAAGGAGGAGAAGCAGGAGAAGGAGGAGGAGAAGGAGGAGGAGGAGGAGAAGAAAAAGGGGAGAAGGGAGGAGGGAGGGGGAGAAGGGAGAAGGAGGAGGAGGAGGAGGAGGAGGAGGAAGAGGAGGAAGAGGAAGAGGAAGAAGAGGAGGAAGAGGAAGAGGAGGAAGAAAGAAGAAAGAAGAAGAAGAAGGAAGAAGAAGAAGAAGAAGAAGGAAGAAAGAAGAAGAAGGGAGAAGAAGGAAAAGGAGGAGGAGGAGGAGGAGGAGGAGGATCATTGTGCTCCCTCTCCTGGAGTTGGACACATTCCTTCCTCGCCAAGGGCACCAGAGTTGCAGGATCTTGCCCTTCTGATTCCAGGACTTGCACCATAGCAAGTCTCTCAGACCTCTGACATCAGACTGAGAATTACACCATCAGCTCCCCTGGTTTGGGACAGCAGGACTTAGACTGAGCCATCCCACCAGTCTCCACCCACAGGCACCCTGCCATGGAAGTTGACTCAGCCTCCATAATCCCATGAACCACTTCTCTCCTGTGTCGACACACAACTCACTGGCTCTTTTCTAGAGACACTGACCAATATGCACAGTAGAGCCACAGACAAGCTCAGCTAGCTTTTGAAACTGGGCAGAACAGCAAAGGCGATGAAAAGGCCTTAAAGCTGAGAATCAGGAACACTTGGGAGTATCTGCCTACTGGGAGATTCTGAGTTAGACTGCACAGTGCAGGAAAGCCAGGAAAGAGAGAATACTGAGATCTTCTACTGTAGAATTTAACTGATATCATTTTAATGTTCTTTGATGGATTCCAGCAAAGATTGTGATACAGCTTAATTTCTTTTGGCTGTATAATTTGTAGGAATGAAACCCAGGGGCACTTGATCACTGAGATATATCCCCCAGTCCTTTTATTTTTATTTTGAGACAGTGTCTAAGTTGCTGAGACTATTCTGAACTCACCAGCCCTCAGCTCCTCACCGAGCAGCAACCTGGTTTATTCTATGAAGAGACCTGCAGCATGAGCACCAGCCCATAGAAAAGACACACACCAAGGCCCAGCACAGAAGAAAGAGAAATGGACAGAAATGTTATGCCAAAAAGAGAACCCTATTCTTTTTTTCAGGTCAGAAGTATAACTTCACCTCAATCCTACCTGAAACACTACCAACATAAAAAGAACAAGTAGAGGGGTGGTAGATCGTAAGCCCTGGAAAAAGTTGGCCACACTAGCAAACAAATTACAAGTGCTCAACAAACATCTGGGGAGGGTGGGGGGAATTCCCACACATTCTAGGATGTCACTGTTCATTTAGATGAGGCCGTGTGACCTAGAAGGAAGACAGGGCTCTTTGCTGACCACTGTAACTTACACTGGCAGGGGAAAATAATAAAAAATTTTCAAAGGTGGTGCTCATAAAACTGCAGTCAGCCCCTTCTTTCCTAGGAAATCTCCCAAACTGCAACAGCCTTCAGCTTGCTGGAACAAGGGCGCCACCTCGTGGCTAAAGGAGTAAGTGCAGGCTGCACACAGAAAACCACAGAGATGAAAATGAAAGCTAAAGAACTTGTAATCAGAAAGGTTCTTATTCCTGCTGGTACTGGAGGGTTTTCAAAACTACTTTCCACAATGCTGCTCTGTATAAGGATTGAGAAGGCATGGGAAACATGCACCTCTGGCTGAATTTCATTCAAAATCTCGGCTGATTAAAAAAAAAGCATGGTAAAAGTTGGTAAAACCAAAAGAGATGGTATTTGAAAGCTTGTAACAAAAAAGTCAAATTTATTCCTGATCAGAACATAAGGTCTATATGTTATTAGAACTTAAGGGCAGCAAGCATCTCGCTTGTTTAGTTTGTTCCCATGCTGCAAGTGCTTCCATAAAGCAGCAGTTCTCAAGCTTTCCAGGCTCAGGGTCATCGCACACTCCACAGTACTGAGCACCCTGCAGTTTTGCTCACATGGTTATGGCTTTGACATTCACCATCTTACAATGGCAGCATGTTAGTTGTGCCACTTTAAAACTGAGAACAGCCGGGCATGGTGGCACATGCCTGTAATCCCAGTGGCTCAGGAGGCTAAAGCAGGAGGACTGCAGGTTCAAAGTCAGCTTCAGCAACTTGAGGCACTAAGCAACTCAGTGAGACCCTGTCTCTAAATAAAATACAAAAATAGGGCTGGGGATGTGGCTCAGTGGTTGAGTGCCCCTGAGTTCAATACCTGGTACAAAAAAAAAACAAAACTGAGAACATTTTTAATATCATTTCCTCTAAAAATAACCAAAAAAATCCTCATGACATGGTAACAAAAATATTTTTATGAAAAGTAACTATTCTTTAAAACAAAAAACAGGTAAGAGAGCTGGCAGTATAGCTCAGTGGTAAGCACTCGTCAGCACTGCAAACAAACAGGTTAAGAGTGGTACTATTTTACATACGTCCTGCCTCACATCTCCTGCACTAGATCTGTGCCAGGACCATACATGACATGCAGCCTGTAGAAAGAGTGCTCTGCACTGAAGGCAGATGGGGGTCTGTGCTGGTATGAAGGTGGTTCTAGCCTGCTGCAGCGTATGCTGGTGGAGCTCTGCTGAGGAGAATGGGTAGGGTCCATTGCTGCTGGAGGATGGAAGGGCCCCAGTCTGCACAGTCACATGTGGGAGGGGTAAGGCCTGGGCTGGTAGTGCTACAGGGCTGATATTCTAATTCATATTGATCACAAGCATATGATGCAGTTCTTTGGGGCTGCTTTGTTTTGGGGGGCATTATCTAGGTTCAGGGTCATCTCCCCTTCAGGTTGTTACTATTTATTGTTTAAAGCAATGAGCATTAATCATATGAATTAAATTACAAATAAATTATATTTTCTATTAGTTTCTCTACTGTAAAAAACTTCATTATGTTTGTGCACTGGCCAGGACCACCCTGTCACCCTCGACAACATGCACAGCATTGAACCTGCAGTGGACAGGAAAAAGTCCATTGACAGCCCAAGCCAAAAGAGGTCCGGTCAGCAGGAAAGGAGCTGCCAGCACAGGCTACAATGTCCACTACAGTCTAGCACCAGGAAATAACCAGGAAACTCTACGAGACAAACTGGGAGAGCCCTGCCACACCCCAAAAATGTCCTCCCTCGGAGAAGCAAAGCAGGACCCAGACCCTTCTCAAGCCATGGAGCTGTAAGTACAGGGGAGGAAGGACAGATGTCAAGAGTGACCATAGGACTTACCAATTTGGGGGGCTGCTGTGCTGCAAACCAGCCTCCAAGGACAGGTGACCAGGCAGGCCATCAGGAGAGGCAGGCTCAGATGGGACAGTGGAATGAGGTCAAGGCTGAAGCAACTGGAAGGGAAGCAAAGGGTTCTCCTGGGGAAAGGCCAGGTGTAGGGAGACAGGCAGGAAGACCATGAAGTTTAGTGGTTGCCAAAGACCCCTGTGGAGGGAAGGGGACATGAGCACATAGGTGAACACAGGAAATGAGGCAGAAGGAGGCTGAGCTATTAGTATTCACCAGCACTGGGTGGCAAGGTCAGCAAGGACCAGGACCAAATGAGAATACTGTAGGGTCAGGGGAAAAAGAGGGAGGGACAGCACCAGGAGAGGGGGCTGGATCTGCCCAGAAGAGTCCTCCAATGATCTAGCAGGGACATCCTTAACCAGGAGGCTGTATTGGTGTTAGGGCTGGCTCCAGGGATAAGAACTTCAGGCAGAATGGGAAAGGGTGGACACACATGAATACACACAAATATCTGAGTTTGGTGCAAAGAAATGAGTAGAACTAGTGGGAAGTAGGACAGAAAGAATTAATGGGGCTAGGGGTAGAGAGGAGGTTAGCACCTTAGTATGCTGATGCAATGCTCCAAAGAGAGCAAAAAAGGTGAAGGTGCAGGGCAGGGGAAGAACGCAGGGACAAAGGACCAGATGAGCAGTCACAGCAGGAGTTAAGGACTTTCATATAAGCCAACAACAACAAAAAAGATAAACTCAACTTCTATCAAAACTAAAAACTTTTGTGCCCAAGGGCTGGGTACAGTGGCCCATGCCTGTAATCTCAGCATTTGGGAAGCTGAGGCAGAAGGATCGCAAGTTTGAAGACAGTCTGGACAACTTAGTGAAACCCTGCCACAAAATAAAAAAAGCTGATGATGTGGCTCAGTGGTTAAGTGCCCTTGGGTTCAATCCCTGGTACCCAAAAAAAAAAAAAAAAAAAGAAAACACAAGTGTATACAAATGTTTACAGCAGCATTATTCATAACAGCAAAAAATAAATAAATAAATAAGGGGAATCAATCTGAGTGTCCATGACCTGACGAATGGACAATAATGTGATCTATCCAAATCAAGGAGTATTAGTCAGCTGTAAAAGGAAGGAGAAAGTGCAACACACCACAACATGCACTAACCCCGAACCCTGAAAACAGTAAGCTCAGACTCAAGAAAGACACTAGTCACAGAAGACCACAGATGATACTATTGTACCTGCATTAAAAGTCAAGGAAGAAAGGGAGGGGAATTTCCTCTCCTGGGAGGCTAGAAGTCCCAAGGTCAGTCAGTCTCCTAGGCATGACCACCCAGCACTCAAAGCCACCAGCACTCCTATTCTTCCTCTGGTTTACCTTTATCTACCTGTCTCACCACTGGTCCTGCTTCTTCCCCAAGGCAGGAAAAAAAAAAAAGAAAAATCATTCTGTAAAAGGTTTATAAAGCAGTTAAGAGCTCTCATTTGCAACATTCTCTCACCTTTCTTAAGAAAAGAAAAAAGTCTATAAAATAGTGCAGTCCTCTAAGAGGTTCTATGGGCTACTGTAATTCTTAAAAGGTGATCTGCCCTAAAGGTGGGACTAATTTGGACAAGTTCTTTTCTGGATTCTATAAAATTAAGCAAGCTACCAATACTTTAAATAAGACAAATTCCCACCAGATTTCTGATGCTAAAAAACCCAGACCATTACACAGCCACACACAGTTTGCCCTCTTTCTCTTAAAATTCAAAGCTTTGACTGCAAATAGTTCTAATTTAAAAAACTCACCAAAACTTTTACTTCACTTGAAACAACTTCTCCTTGATTATATTGTATTTTTCCCATAATGGGATGATCCACAGCAGATCCCATAGTGCTTTAAGCAAAAGATAAAAATCTGCAACACTAAAAATCTTCTATCACCCCTCCATCTCTAAAATTACCTAAGCCAAGCGTGGTGGTGCAAGCCTGAATCCCAGGAGTTCAGGAGGTTGAGGCAGGAGGATCACTAGTTCAAAGCCAGTAATTTAGCGAGGCCCTACGCAACTCATTGAAACCCTGTCTTTAAATAAAATATAAAAAGGGCTAGCGATGTGATTCAGTGGTTAAGCACCCCTGGGGTCAATCCCTGGTACAAAAAAATAAAATAAAATTATCTTAAATGGAAAGCAAATACCTACCTGAGCTGCACCCTGCCCCACCTGCTTCCCCATGTGCCCAACCTCTCTCTATCTACACCTGTGGCTATAGTCCTGCACCTACCAATAGTGCCCTTCAAGACCAGTCCCCAAAGGGACCCCCATGAAGCACAAGGAAGAAGAGGAGGGCCAGGGGCTGGAGTTGTGGCTCAGTGGTAGAGCACTTGCCTGGCATGTGTGAGGCCCTGGGTTTGATACTCAGAACCACATATAAATAAATAAAATAAAAGATCCATTGACAACTAAAAAAAAATATTAAAGAGGAGGAGGGCCAGAACCTGTCAGGTGCACAGAGCATGACTTCAGCAGGGTCTAGGGACTTAGCTCCTCCAAAATACAATATTCCTGACTCAGAAAAGATTAGAACACACAATCCCTTAAGGGTTGAGCTGCTAACATTAAACACCATTAAAATTTGTCACAGGTGTAAAATAAGTTCCGGCATCGGCATGTTTGCACACCTGACTGAACAATTCCTCTCAGAAACACTACCCAAAACAGTGCCATTTTCCAGGGCACAGCATCCCAAGACATCACCACTGCCGAGGACGCGTGAGCAACAGTACTGCCTGGGCTCACCAGTGGCCTCCACCCAGTTCCATTTCAAGAGCAGGCACAAAGGAACGGTCCCTATTGTTCCACTTCCTCATTACACTGTGCACTGTGCATTGAGCTGAGTTCCCTCAGATCTGTGAAAGTAGCCTACCCTCCCCCACCCTTTTGTTCCAAGAATACATTCTAGAACAGGCACAGTACAAACCCATCTGTCTGATCCATCATTCACAATAAATAAATAAATAAGTAAAAACACAGCCCCCGCTGGGTCCTTCTGCAAGATGCACCTAGCACTTGTCCACACACTGTCTTGTTTTTCTATGGAATTGCTTAGAAAACCCAAGTGGTTGCTCTGCTGCCTTGGGTTTCCGCCTCTCGCTGCATCATCCTTTCTCTGTCACTACAAGGAAAATGGAGTCTACCCATCAACCAGCCAGATGAAGTCATGCACAACCTGAACACATGAACTGAAAGGGCTCAGGGACACTATCCCCAAGTCTCCTGTGAGTGGTCAGTGTCATTTTCATACCCAGATGGACAGATGTTTCCCCTTTGCAGCTTGCCCAGAAGGGAGTCATTGCACAGCACGTCAGTCCCTCCTAGCAAAGCACAGGTCTTTGGTTCCTAGAGCCCAGGATCCTGCACAGTCAGTCACTCCTCCCAGCCTCACCCCTACCACCACTGAGGCTGCCAAGGAGAAGGAAGAGGAAGATGACGATGTCAGTCAGCAAAAAGTTCCAAGTACACTATAAATGTTGAACAAGATGAAAATCACTAGTTTGTCATCAGCAGAAGTGACAAAGTTATGTGCTTCTTCCTGCCACAGAGCAAGTATGGAACTGGCCTCATTATCTCTCAAAATCTCCCACCTCACTCCCAAGAAAGTGTGCATCAGATGGCTGGACAATAAAAAAGGGCAATTCTGGCAGTGAGGGGACAAGAAGGTGACCCCCCAAAAAATGCAGCAAGCAGCAAGCACCCCTGCTCTACCAGCCCTGCCCCCAGCTTGGAGCACCTGTATAGAGGAGGAACCAAACAAAAGAGGACAGGTAAGATGCCATGGTCCTTGCAGGTACCTCTACCAAATTCCGCCCTCCTGTTCTGGAGTAGGTGTTACTATGGCCAACTGCAGAGAAATCACAGCAGCTTAACTGCAGCTCCTCTGAGGCTCCATCACGCCGGGCAAGCTCACTAGCCCTGCCAGAGTTGCAGCCATTCCCTGAGATGGAGGCTGTGCCAGGCAGCAAAAGCTCCAGTCACATGTGGTCAGCTCAGGAACTTGGGCCTCCAAGGATCGCACACGTTTGAACAACTGGAGCTTTCTCAAAAAGAAACCATCTGCTTGGATGTTTTCATGCTAAAAATGGAGAAGGGTCTCTCCACAGAAACTACTAACAAAGCTCACCAAACAAAACAATCTTAATCAGGGTTAGCTTTGTTTAAATAGCACCAACAAAAAAACCCCAGAGAACTTTGAAACAAGTCTGGGGGAACAGAAAATAACTTCCAGCACTGCCACAGGAACTGGCCTCCAGAGCAACTTACCTCCCGGCCAAGAGCCCAGACTGGCAGCACAATGGACAAGCCCACAGGCTCCTGCCCAATGCCAACAAGGCCAGTCCTCCAGGTGGAGCTCCAGGAAAAACTATCTGGACAGCGGCCTCCTCATACTCAGACCTCTCCCACATATCCCACCAGTCCCAGACCCAAATTTCCCTTGAGAGGAGGCTCTTTTAACAGTAACCCAGACCAAGGCAGCTCTTAACCCAAAATAATAAATTGCTTAAGTCATATATTAAAAAAAAAAAAAAAGAGGTAGCAATAATTTTTAAATAATGTAACTGGGTTTTCTGTAACTTGTAAAATTACGAGATGTCCCCAGAGCTGCTGTGCTGATGCAGGAAACGTTCAGAGGTGGGACAACTGAGCCCGTGACGGCTGTGACCTCATCAGTCCATCCTAGTCTGAGTGGACTGACTGGGTGGGGAGTGGGTCAGTGGGGTGTGGCTGGAGGAGGTGGGCACTGGGGGAATGTCCTGGAAGGATGCATGCTCCCCGCAGCCCCGGCCCCTTCCCCCACCCAGCCCGCTTCCTGGCTGCCACCAGCTGAACAGTTTTCCTTTGCCACACTCTTCTACCTTGGGCCCAAAGCAGTGCAGTCAGTCATCTACAGACTGAGACCTCTGAAACATGAGCCAAAATAAGCTTTCCTCCTATAAGTTGATCTTGTCAGCTATTTTGGTCACTTGGCCACAGCATCCAAAAGCTAACACACTAACCTTTGTATGTAAATGCTATTCTGTAACACACACATACCCACTTTCTTTTTGGTGCAATACTGCTGCAGACTGTGCAAGAGCAGCCACATGGAAGGTCTAGAAAAGAAGGGCCACTCAGCTGTGCCTAAGCCAACCCTAACCCAACTGGCCATCTGGCCATCATGGGCCAGGCTGGACCCCAAGACAGTCGAGGAAGGAGCAAGTCGATATATTAACCCATCAGAAAAATGAGTGACAAGTGATTTCTCCTTAACATCAGACTAGAATTCAGGTGCAGAAAACATAACGTAACTGATCCATCTTAAGGTGACAGAACATGGTCACTTGCGCACTTACCTGCCACCCATAGAAAAAACAGAAGACAACCTTACCCACTGGCTCACCCCTCACCTCCAGCTCCCTACTTTAAAATATACAAAAGGACAGAAAAAGCAAACTGAAGGAAAATACATGACTAACAATAATAAATGCAAGAGCCCCCTGGCAATGATGACAGCAATGGACTGGGAAGCCGGTGGGCAGTATGGAAGCAGCCGCTGTGTCAGGAGCTATGGTATTGAGACTCAGCATGGCAGATGAAAGAGGCTTTGAAAATGTAGAACGGGGCTGGGGTTGTGGCTCAGTGGTAGAGCGCTTGCTTGCCTAGCATGTGTGAGGCACTGGGTTCAATGCTAAGCACTGCATAAAAATAAATAAACGTACTGGGTTCATCTACAACTGAAAAAAGTTGAAAAAAAAAAAAAAAAAAGAAAGAAAGAAAGAAAAAAGAAAAGAAAATGTAGAACTAGACATTATAGGAAAAAAAGAAGAAAGTCCCAAGGACGGACATCTACTTTGTTAGTGGTCAAACAATGGAAGAATACAGTACAGATAAAGATAAAGTTGATGTACTAGAAAAGAAAGACATTTTGCCTACTACTGGTTCAACTAAACTTACCTGGGGCCCCAACTTATGGTTTTACATGCTTCAGGCTGCCACATCAACCCCCTGAATGTGTGACTTCCTTGGGAGAGAAGATCAAATCTGTTTTGGGTATCAATCTCCCAAAATACCATTGATGAGTATTACCGATAAAGGAGGAGGAAGAAAACAGGATGTCTGAAGAAGCAGAAAGACAATACCAACAGAATAAGCTTCAGGATGATTCCACTGTTCTTACAGATCAACCAGAAACAGTGGTGTCCAGTTCATATGTGAATCTTAATTTTGAAATGGAGGAAGACTGGAAAGTAATTATGGAAAGCAAACAAAAGTCAGTCTCTGTCCCACAATAGAATGAAATGACTACCAAACTTCAAATCCAAGCTTTATTTTTTTTAATACCAGGACTTTCACATTCTCTATTTAGTGAGACTTGAAACAATTATTTATATTTTAAATTATTAAGTTATCTGGAAAGGAGAAATATTTCTTCATTCTTAGGCTCTAAGTAGCAAAAGTCATATATGAAATTTATGTATTTGCACTATGCTTTTGCTGGGTGTTGAAATCAGTATTTCGGGTTTTTGTGGGGTTTATTTATTTATTTATTTTTGTTATAGATGGACCCAATACCTTTATTTTATTTATTTATTTTTATGTGGTACTGAAGATCGAACACAGTGCCTCACACATGCAAGGTAAGTGCTCTACCACTGAGCCACAACTGCAGCCCAGGGCTTTGGTTTCTTTTTACGTTGCTGGGCATTGAACCCAAGGCCTTGTGCCTGCTAGGCAAGCACTCTACCACTGAACTACACACTCTGCGCAGTGCACTGATTTTAAAATGATCTTTTTAAAAAGTTAAGGACATTCTAGAGGTCTAATCAATTAAGAAGAGTTAACTTTCTGTTGTTTGTGCATTTGTTAAAAAAAAAAAATAGGTAAGTTGTTAAGGGTAGCTTGAGCCTACAATCTCAGATTAAAATGAGGACTGACTCCCAGATTTTCTCATGTTATGCCTTGCATTTTATGCTTTGTATTTAATTTAACCATTAATTTCACACTAAACATGGTTCACTGTATAATAAAAGGAACAAGATGGAAGCAGCCTAAATTTTCCTTTTATTGAAAATGTTTTATGGAAAAGTATCTGAATTTACTACACCAAATATTAATAGGTGCTAGGGTTTGAGCACAGGGCATGCTAGGCAAGTACTCTACCTCTGAGCAATACCCTGAGTTTCCTTTCTTTTTCTTTCTTTTTTTTTTTTTTTAATGAAAGTCAGTAGTTATTCAAATTAAATAACCAGCTATGCTCATAATGTTGACACTAGTTAAAGAATGGATTTATTATTATTTGTATTCAGATGGTAATACCTAGTGATTATCCGCATAGCATTCTGGTTATGTCACTCATTCAGTCCTTAATGCCTCCTGCAGGCATAGCTGGGTAGGAACTGGTGTATAGAGTAGGTTGAAGCCAACAGAAGAAGTTAACATGGTAACATAATGAAATTAGTTACTTGTCTCATTCACCATTTTGAAGTAGTAACCTGGTTGGCTATTTCTCTTACCTCCTGAGTTATTTGCAATCTTTACAAAAGTTATATAATACGAAGTGAGTTTTGAAAACATTTCTAAACATGCAGAACCTCATGAAATGTCTATGACTTTGACTTACAACTAAATGTGGATAAAGATGAATGCATGGAGTGTTTTGGAAATGCTGACCTTAAAACCTTTTTCAAGCCGGGTGAGTTGGTACCACACCCGTAATTCCAGCAATTTGGTAGGCTGAGGCAAAACAACTGCAAGTTTGATGCCAGCTTCAGCAACTTAGCAAGATGCTATCTCAAAAAGTAAAAAGGACTGGTGATGTAGCTCAGTGGTTAAGTGCCCCACTATCAAGAACAAACTTAAAAGGGCTTTTAAAAATCAATAGTTATGGGCTGGGGAGATAGCTCAGTTGGTAGAGTGCTTGCCTTCAAAGCACAAGGCCCTGGATTCAAACCCCAGCACCGAGAAAAAAAAAAAAAAAAAAAAAAAAAAACTCAAAAATCAATAGTTATATTAACAGCCTTCTAAATAGCATTAAGTTTTCAATCTTTTTTTTTTTTTTGTACCAAGAATCGAACTCAGGGGCACTTGACAACTGAGTCACACCCCCAGTCCTATTTTGTATTTAATTTAGAGACAGGGTCTCACTGAGTTGCTTAGCACCTCACTTTTGCTGAGGCTGGCTTTGAACTCGTGATCCTCCTGCCTCAGCCTCCTGAGCCACTGGGATTATAGGCATGCACCATAAATTTTCAATCTTAAATTTATCCAAGATATAGTTTAGATGTGCAGAAATCTATAACAAAACGTCACAGAAATCTATCTATTGTCAGTATGCATGAACTGAGTTCTTCAACAGAAAACTGAAAAATTTCAACTGGAAGTTCAAAGATCAAGTGAAAGCTCAACTGAAATTTGAAGAATTTAGGAAGGACAGACACTTCTTAGGAATCTTTATGTATATTCGTGGTATGGTGGTTCATACTATGTGAAGGCAATAATTTTATTCATGGGTGTAAACCATGTAACTTAGTGTTTAAAGGAGTCTCATCAGTATGTAATGTCACCATAAATTAAGGTTTATTAACAGCTCTAAAATATGCTACAGTGACTTCTTCCTTCCAATTTGTTTTAAACTGAGATAGTGATATTTGGTTATCAAGAGAAGGCAAGTGTGTCTAAAATGATCTGAATCTTCTCCTTACAGATACTAATTCCTAAAAATGTTTACCTAGCAACTTTCCTGACTGTAGTAGAAGAAAGTGACTTATGAAGGGTTTATGTGTCTTGAATTTTACTTTTACTACATGCCAAAAGTGGCCAGTTAGTAATGTTTATAGTTATTCACTGTCCCTTACATTTTTATATATTTTTGTTTATGCAAATTATAAAATTTCCCATAAAGGCAAAAAAATGCAACTTAAAAAATATATTTAAAGCAACAAAGATATCATTTTCTGCCTATCAAATTGGTAAAAAATTTTAAAGTCTGCTAATATGAAGAGTATAAATTAGCAATTCTCATATATTCTTTTTTAAAATATTTTTTTAGTTGTCCATGGATCTTTCATTTTATTTATTTATATGCAGTGCTAAGGATTGAACCCAGGGCCTCACATATGCCAGGAAAGTGCTCTACCACTGAGCCACAACTCCAGCCCCTCATATATTCCTTTTTTTAAAAATAACTTTATTTTATTTCTTTATATTTCTATGTGGTGCTGAGGATTGAACCCAGTGCCTCACGCATGTCAGGCAAGTGCTCTACCACTGAGCTACAACCCCAGTCCCCCTCATATAGTCTTGATGTCATAAAATTAACAAAACCAGCCAGATACGGTGGCGCACACTTGTAATCCCAGCAGCTTGGGAGGTTGAAGAAGAAAGATCGTGAGTTGAAAGACAGCCTCAACAAGAGCAAGGCACTAAGCAATTCAGTGAGACCCTGTCTCTAAATAAAATACAAAACAGAGCTGGGGATGTGGCTCAGTGGTTGAGTGCACTCAAGTTCAATTCCTGGTAGCCCCCCCCCAATAAAAAAAATAATTAGCAAAACCTCTGTGGGCAGCTAGAGTTGTGGCTCAGCAGTAGACTGCTTGCCTGGCAAGTGTGAGGCACTGGGTACAATCCCCAGCACCACATAAAAATAAGTAAATAAAAGTACTGCATCCATCTACAACTAAAAATATTTTTTAAAAATCCCTCTATTGGAGCAAGTTGACAATGTGTATCAAATGTTTTAAATGCTTACCCATTGGCTGAGCAATTCTATAATTTACAGATAGACTTGCAAAGTTCCCCAAACCATATGTAGCAAGGGCATACACTCACTCTTCTTTCTAGCTTGAAGATCTAAATATATGCACCAAGAGAGTGCCAGTTATATAAATCATTGGATCCCTATAAGGCAACACCAGAAAGCTCTTGAAAAGCATAAGAAAGGCTGGTGTGCTTGCAGGGGGCTACAGAGACAAGCCAGGACACAACTGCTCCATCAGTTGTAAGAGAGCAGAGATGCTGATGTATGCATGAACATCTTTTTAGAAGCAATGATTAGTAGTGTGATGTTTGTAAGATTTGAAAGCAAAAATGGAGGTGGGAATCTTTCAATCTGCAAGGTGCACCTTTTCTTATTATTTAACTTTTTTTTTTTCTTTCTTCATTGAGACCACAAGTATACTGGGCATTTATGGATCCAGCTCTGAACATGAAACCTCTGCTCCATGCTGGATATCACTTAAAAATTTCTAGTCATGTCATAAGCATCCATGAGCCCACCACCCACAATGAAACTAGGGTCTTGTCTATAATCAGACCTAACCAGCACACACTGCAGGCTCCACCCACACACACCAGGCACCTCACTGTGCACATGCAGTACATCCCCACGTCTGTCCATCAGGTAACGAGTCTACAGCTACAGCAGGCCCAGCCTTTACTTGAAGCCCCAGGTTTGTTCCATGCCTCCATGCCCCAACTATTTTGTTGTATAAACTGACAGACCCACAACAGCCAAAATAATCTTGAAAGACAAACTGGGAAGACTCACAAGTCCCCATTTCAAAACTTACTACAAAATTTAAGTGATCACAACAGTGTGGTACTGGCAGAAGGACATCTTATCAATGGAGCAGAACTGGACGAACAGAACTAAACCCTTACATGTGTGGCCAACTGAAGTTCAACCTAGATCATTCGATGATGAAAAGACAATCTTTTCAACAAGTGGTACTAGGACAACAGACAGTCATACACAAAAGTATACAGTTGGACCAAGCACAGTGGGGCACATCTGTACACCTGTAATCCCTGCGACTCAGGAGGCTGAGGCAGGAAGAAAGTAGGTTTGAAGGCCTCAGCAACTTAGCCAGATCATCTCAAAATTTAAAAATAAAAATAGGGCTGAGAGCTGGGCACAGTGGTACACGTCTGTAATCCCAGGAGCTGGGGAGGTTGAGGCAGGAGGATCATGAGTTCAAAGCCAGCCTCAGCAAAAGTGAGGTGCTAAGTGACTCAGTGAGACCCTGTCTCTAAATTAAATACAAAATAGGGCCGGGGATGTGACTCAAACAATGGTCAAGTGCCTCTGAGTTCAATTAATCCCTGGCACCAAAAATCTTCATAACCTTGGATTTGCAATTGTTTCTTAGGGCACCCAAAGCACATAGGACACCAAAAGCAACATGAGAAATGTATAAATTAGGACTCATTAAAATTAACAATGTTTGTACTCAAAGAACATATCAAGAAAATAAAAGCAATGGGAGCAATATTTATAAGTCATGTATCTGATAAAGAATGTATCTACAATATGTAAAGAATACAACTCAATAATAAAGACAACCCAATTAAAAATGAGCAAAGTGCCCAGCATGCACAAGGTCCTGGGTTTGATTCCCTCAAAAAGTAAATAAATAAAAATTAAAGCAAACAAAGAATCTAAACAGACACTTCTCCACAGAAGATATACATAGGGGCAATAAGTGCAATATCATTAGTCATTAGGGAAATGCAAATCAAAACCACAATGAGACAACACTTCACAACCAAAAGAACGGTTAAAAACAAAAAGTTGAACAATGATAAGCACCAGCAAGAATGTGAAAAAATTGGAACGTCATACCTTGCAGATGCAAGTGCAAGAGGTATAACTACTGAGGAAACAGAGCAACGGTCCCTAGAACAGTTCCCTCTTACTGAGGTCGCTGTGAACTGATGTGCAGTTGTAAGCAATCAGAGGTCCTGTATATACTTTGTCTAGCGCGTGAGTCTCGTAGGGTTGCCGTAACAAAATACTGCAAGCTGGGTGTCAATTTATCTGTATTTTCACCATGTTGGAGGCCAGAGTCTGAAATCAAGCTGTGACAGGGCCACACTCCCTCTGAAGTGCTTAGGGAAAAATTCTACCTCACCTCTTCCAGTTGTGGCAATCTTTGGCCGCCTTCAGTTCATAGATGCTTTGCTCCAATCTCTGCCTCCACTGTCATGTCTTCCTCCTTGAGTCTTCTGTCTGTGTCCTCTCCTTACAACTTCATCTCAAGCTTCTTAATTAAAGACCCTTTGTCCCCAGAAGGTCACATTCTGGGGTTCCAGTGAACTTAAATCTGAGAGGACACCATTCAATCCACTAATACCCACCTTCCCCCAACAGTAACATTTTTGCAAAAAACTACAGAACAGCTAAACCAGGACCAGCCTGGCTTTTCAAGTGGAGGATAGAAAGGGTGGTGCCTGAGTCTGTTTCTGTGGTTATAACAGAAGACCAAGAATGGTGATTGTAAAGAACATAGGTTTATTATGGTTCATGGTTCTGGAGGTTGGGAAGTCCAAGAGCATGCTGTCAGCACCTGCATGGCTTCTGGTGAGGGCCTTGTGCAGCTTCAACTCATGGCACAAAGTGAAAGGATGAGCAGGAAAAGGCATTAATCCACTCCTGAGGCTCTACCCCACAACCCAAACAAGCCCCCACCAGGGTAGCCTCCCTATTGCATTTAGGGAATTAAGGTTCCAATGCATAAACTTTGGGAGAACACACTTAAGCTGTAACAGGTAGATGTAGCATGGAAGCAGTTAAAGGGTGACTGTAATCTGAGCAAGATATAGTGATGGCTTAGACCCAGCGGTGAAGCCATTGTGGGGGACAGTGATGAGAGAAATGGGGCAGGTTCTGAGAGTAGAATATGTGGGACTTTCTGTTGGACTAACTGAATGTGAGATATGAGGAAAAATCACAGGACTAAGAATGATTCCTTAATGGCATTTTTACAGGGAAAAAGGTAAGTTTTTATACTAACTCCAGCAAACAAGTATCTTTGACACTCAAGAACAAGAGTCTTTCCATGGTTCAAGTCTTTTGTTTCAAGAGCAAGAATGTTACAGCATTCCTCACAAAGTTTTGCATACCTTACAAAACCTGTTTCAAAGTAGTTTATTTTTTGTGTTACTATGTAAATGGGGTTACTATTCTATACATATAAAAGCTACTGATTTTTTTGGGGGGGTTACTGGGGATTGGGGGGGCGGGTTATCACTGAGCTACAGTCCCATCTCTTTTTTAAAATTTTGAGACAGGGTCTAAGTTACTTAGGACCTTGCAATCCTCCTGCCTCAGGCTCCCAAATCACTGGGATTACAGGCATGCATCACCAAACTGGGCTAAGGCTATTGATTTTTTTTTTTTATATATCAGTTTTTATATCAGTCCTTTGAATGATTTCATTGTCTATATTTTAGCACTGACTCTCAGGTTTTCCAGTTCATTTCATTTGCAAATAGTTCTATTACTCATTTTTTTTAAATTTCTTTTGCTCCAGTAGGTCTCTTGTCCAGCTGCATTGCTCAACTTCACCAATAAAATATTAAAGAGCAGCCACGCATAGTGGTGCATGTAATCCTAGTAACTCAGGAGGCTGAGGCAGAAGATGACAAGTTCGAGGCCAGCCTCAGCAATGTAGCAAGACTCTCAGTAACTTAGCAAGACCCTATCTCAAAATAAAAAATGAAAGGGTCTGGGGAGGTAATTCAATGGTAAGCACCCCTGGGTTCAATCCCTAGTTCCTAAATAAATATTAAAGATCAATGAGATGATAAACAGGATGGATGAATATATTCAGACAGATGGATGGAACAGACATGATAGAATGGATGGATGGATGGATGGACGGACGGACAAACAGATAAACAAAGAGAAAAGATAAAGGGGAAAATGGAGGGGAGGGGCTGGGGTTGTAGCTCAGTGGCAGAGTGCTTACCTGGATGAGGTACTGGGTTTGATCCTTAGCACCACATAAAAATAAATAAAATAAAGGTATTATGTCCACCTACAACTAAAAAGAAAAAGAAAAATGGTGAAGAGACAGAAAAGAAGGGTGGATAGACAGAAGAGATAGGATATGATATATGGTAGATAACTGACTAGATGAATGGAAGGATGAACAGACAAGGGAATAGATGGAACAGACAGGATGGATGAATGGATGGATAAATTGGCTGGATGGAATGCCAAACAGACAAATGGACAGAGACAGATAGATGGTGAATGGACGAAGGGACAGGAGAGGACAGACAGACAGCAAGCTTAGAAGGAGACCCTGCTCCAAGTGAACCTTGAGACATCCATGATCACAGATGAGACTCTGCCTTCAAAGACACAGCCTGGACTCCTGACTCATGGAAACCAAGAAATAGCATGCTGTTTCAAGCTGTTAATTTGGGGAATTTTTTTTTTTTTTACAAAGTCATAGAAAACTAATACACTATCTTTACTTGGGGAAATTTCAGTAAGCTGTACTTTCTAGGAAAGTAGCTATTTCATCAAGATTTTCAGATTTAATTACTGAGAATTGCACAAAATAATTTTGTTGTCCCACAAATAAGGTGCTCAGAAGACTACTGGGGACATATCAAAAAGATCCAGAATCTTTTTTGAAGGGTTTCCACTGGCCAAAATAGAATGATTTGAATATCAAAAGACAAATGGCAAAAGCAGATCTTAACACACTAAACAAGTACAAATTCATTACTATATAATACATTCTGTACAGTAATACTAAACCAGTACAAGTGAGAAGCAAGCTCTTCTTTAGAAAAAAGTGGTGGTAAGGAGGGCAGGAAAAATTTACTGACTGGTCAGGCCTACCCAGCAGAAACCAGTGAGAAGACATCACACCACCTGGGCAAAGGGCAGCATTGGAATCCCCAATACATGCCTCCTGACATAGCACAAGAGCCCACAACATCACTTACATAGTGTTCTTGTCAAAAGCACTTAACCTGAATACAATCATTAAGAAAGTAATCAGACAATACAGACTGTGAGTGATTTTACAGAGCAAATGGTTTAATATCTTCAAAACTGTATATGTCATGAAAGATCTGGGGAGGGGCACATTCTAGATTAAATTAGATAAAAGGGATATACAACCAAATACTATACATTATCCCTAATTTTAAAAAAAATCTGTAAGGGATATAAGCTGAGGAAATTTGAATTTAAACAAATTAACGGTACTGAATCAACATTTCCTACATGTGCTGCAATTTTGTAAAAACGAACTTGTTCTGACAAGATACACACTGAAAAACTTAGGGATGCAGGTTTCCAACATCTGCCACTCCCCAATGGCTCAGAAAAAAACAACACATTATAGAGAAGAGGGATAAAGGAAGTGACAATCTAGTTGGAAGACTCCCTTCATCTAGAGTGCTTGTATAGCTTTGACACTGTAAAATAGTATGTTGGGGGAAATTTTTCAGAAATTTTCTCTACTACTCAGATGTACAGTTTAATATTTAGCAATTCACTGCCTACGACAAAATGCTAAACATTTAAAACACTAAGTTACTTTCCCGTTGCTGGAAAAGCTAAACAATGAAGACTTTTGTGGGGGGTATTTTTAGATAGGTAAGGATTTAAAAGCAAAAAACATGCAAAATCAGATAGAGCACTATCATAAAACTATGAAAACTAAAATATCATTTAGAGATTTCTCAGTGAGAGTTACTGTCTGCAGATACCTTCGGGACACAGGCTCTGTCAATAAGCAGAAACATTTCATGGTTCTAAGCACATAAGATACACAGGGTCAAACAGGCCTGCAAGGCCCAGGAGCAAAAAAACCCCATGAGACAGTCTCAGATCCTCACCAGTACCCAAGCTAGCACAGAGCAGCTCCACCAAGCTTGGTGGCCTGGTCTTCCAGCACACAGAAAGATGCCCAATGAGAGGTGGAGACAGAAGCTTGCCTGGAATGGGCTCAGAGGGTAGCTATGGTGCAGGAAACAGTAAAGGCAGAATGAAGTCTGAGTAACTGGGATTTAACTCACAGGAAGATAAAAGAGAATCTGAACATAAATTCCCCACATTTTCTAAGGATAATAAACCATCAAAGAAGAAAATCTCCAACATTCCATCTTTGGCAATGCTGGGACCCAAACTAAGACTCCGACTACAGGACAGCTCATTACATGCACCTTGCCGGCTGGCAGATACACAACAGAATGGCAACATGCATCCCTCACAGGACTGGCTTCTGGCTGCTCTGACCCTTGTTTGCAAACAACTGCACAGGTTCTGAGCCAGCTCTTCACGTGCTAACCAGTCTTCCCTAAGTCTCCCTCCTCTTGTCCACAATGGGAACATTCCTCACACCTAGCACTGTCACTCTTCCACTTCCTGGAAATTCAATCCCTCATCCTCTCCATCACCCTTGACAGGACTCTCCCCCTAGACAGTTCACAGGTAAAATGAACTGTGTTAACTTCAGGCTGTGGTAGCACTGCCCAATAGACAGATAGTAGGAGCCACAAATATTATTTTAAATTTTCTAGCATCCATATTTTAAAAAGTAAAAATAGGGGTAATTTTTTAAATTATTTATTTATTTATTATGGTGCTGAGGATTAAACCCAAGGCCTCATGCATGCTAGGCAAATACTATACCACTGAGCCACATCCCTAGCCCAAGAGTAATTTTGACAAATTTTATTTAACTCAGTATATATCTAAACATTAGTATTTCAACATATAAACAATATAAATTAGACAAAAAATGCAAAATATCTCATAAGTCTCTGAAATCCAGTGTGCACTTGACATGACACATCTCAGTTCCATGTGGCCACACTTCAAGAGGCCTAAAGTCGGGGCCTGGGGAGATAGCTCAGTCAGTAGAGTGCTTGCTTTGTAAGCACAAGGCCCTGGGTTCGATCCCCAGCACCCAAAAAAAAAAGAGGCCTAAAGTCACATGGAGCTACAGTAACCTTTTTGGAGATCAGACTCCTCTCCACTCAGGTCTACACATGGGCAGCTGACCAGCTTTACCCAAGATTCCACTAGGAATCCTGAGCGGAGGAAAAAAAGACACCTGTGATCTCTGTGCAACAGAAAAAAACTCCAGGAAGCTTTTCTCTGCCATCCCAAGAGGCCAAGCATATGCTGCTTGCTGTTCCTGTAACATTGTCTCACTTCTTGTAATGGCAATTACCAAAGTATGCTTGTATTTCTCAGAGCTAGAACACCAACCAGCACCTTCACAAACAGAAAGGAGGCACCAGGCTTATGATCACCTTTTTCCCAAGCCCACATCTGGCATTAAACATCTGTTCCAGAAATGAAGGTACCCATGAATGAATTAATACTTCCTGTCTATACTGAGAAGCAAGCATTCCTGGGCTACTAAAAAGTAAATAAATAAAACCACACACTAATGCTGGCCTCTTTCCCTTCTGCATTAAGTTATAAAATATTTACTGTTTGTGCAAAATGTGCCAGGCAGTATTCAACATGGTAGGAAACTAATAAAGCTAAAGTTCCCACTTTCAAAGAGTTTGCAGTCCAGTCACTGAGACACCAACAAATAATTAAAATAAGTACATGACAAAGAATAAGATCCCTCTGAAACAGAGTTAAGTGTATGTCCATTAGCAGGCTGCAGCTCACCTCCCACTTCTGTACAGTCTAAAAGCTAAGCATGGTTTAAATATATAATTCATATGAATATGAATTTCTCAAAAGTTACAAGAAACTCAAGTTCAAGCCTCCACACATGAAGCTTTACTAGCAAAGAGCCTCACCCACTCATTGATGTACTGTTCATGGACACTTCTGTGCTGCAAGAGAGCTAAGAAGCTGCACCCGGAATGCCTGTGGGACTTCCAGCCCCCAGGTACAGTCAGCTGGAGGTACTGTTCAGTGGTAGTGTTTGCCTAGTGTGCACATGGCCCTGGGTTCCTTTCTAACAGGCCTGTCCCCCACACCCCAGAAAAAGGGAAGAAAAAGATATCCACCAAGAACTCTATACTCACCAACTATCTTCATAAAGGAAAAATTAAAACATTCTAAGATTAAAAAAAAAAAAAAAAAAAAAAAAGACTTGCCCTAGAAGAAATATTGTCTTGCAAGTTAATGAAAAGACACTGAACAGTTTTTCAAATCCATCTGAAGAAGAAAGTAACAGAGGAATAAACCAAAATAAACTATGTGCTCCTGGACCAACGCTGGAATTTAGCAATGCCTATCAGTGTGAACATATTTCGAAGCAGAAATACAGAAAAATGGTGCTATAGAGCAGCATTAACACATGAATTTTATAATTTTATAATTAATATATAATTATAATTATAATTAGTGTTAATTCTGAACCCCAATGAAGCATGTTAACTTCCAAAATTTTTTATTCTTCTGATTTGTATTCAAAAAAAAGTCCATTTTATATATTGGTTTTGGGGAGAAAGCGTGTTAAGGTTCAAACTCAGAGTCTCATACAAGTTAGGCAAGAGCTCTACCACCAAGAAAGTTCACTATATTTTTCACTTTAGTCAATAAAAATGTGTGGCATTCAACTGGGGTGTAGCTTAAGTGGTGGAGCATTTGCCTAAAATGCAGGATGCCCTGGGTTTGATTCCCAGCACCACAAAAAAATAAACAGCCAGGTGGCACACACTTATAATCCCAGCTGGAGGCTACGGTAGGAGGATCACAAGTTCACACAGGAACCTCACCTCCCCTCTCCATCCTGGTTGGCAACTAAGATAACTTATGGACAGGAAGCCTAACTCTCACCACTTCTCTGACTCTTAAAAAGATTTTTACTTTTTTGCTTTGTGACCCAAAAGATACTATAGGTTACCACACTAAAAAATGCCAAGACAGGCTAGAGATGTGGCTCAGTGGAAGACCTCTTGCCTAGTATACGCTGGGTTCCATTCCCAGCACCAAAAACAATAACAAAATTGGCAAGACACACTCCTCGTCCTCATCTGTGGAGAAATGGGAATAGTAACCCCACTGGACAGAATATAAGAAACTCCATGCAAATCACTCACTGAAAAATCACCAACTGTTAGTTATTACACCCCTATGTCCCAACCAGAGCCTTTCTAAGTAGTGCCAACAGACAGAGGACCTATGTTTGATACAAATGCCTGGTGTACCCCTAATGCCACTTGCGATGGCCACAAAACAGGGGCTGGTCCACCATACTTCCACTGGGGCCACCATTCAACCTGTAGTATCTCTCAGGTCTCAAAGCAAAAAGGTAAGATCTCTTTAAAAATACCACTACAAAAAGTCCTACACCTTCCCCCAGATGTTTGTCTCACAACAATGGACACAGCAGTTCCAGCGGCCATTCGCAACGCTGGCATTTGCCTATTTCCTGCCAATGACAGCCTGCTCTGCTAGCTCCAGACAGTGGGCCTCCGCACCCTTCCCATGTGCCCAGCACCACCTGGCACCTGTCTGGGGCCCACAGCTCTGCTTCTAGGTCTGCTTCTGAAGCACAGGCTGCTGTCTCCAGTCACTGTCATTTCAGTCTCAGCCTTCACATTCCCAGGATGTCTCTGCCACCACCATGACCCCTTTATCATGTGCTGAAGATGTTAAAGGGGCACAGTCAGTCATCCCCCACTATCTGGAGGGGTCCATGACCCCTCATGGACACCAAAATCGATGGGTGCTCAAGTCCCTCATGTAAAATGTGAATTATTCACACATGACCACACACATCCTCCCATATACTTTAAGCCATCTCCAGATGACTTATGACACCAAACACAATGAATATGCTATGTAAACAATTGCTACACTATGTTACATAGGACATAATTTAAAAAAAAAAAAAAAAAAAACTACACAAATTCAACACAAACACGATTTTTCCCCAAATGTTTTCAATACTTGGTTGGTTAAATTTGCAGAACCCACAGACACAGGGCCAACTGAACATGAATACCCCAAAACTCCAAACAACCCAAATGTCCACATACAGTAAAATGCACAAAAAAACTGTGGCATGCATACACCGTAAAGAAATGATAAACGTTTGGGTAGATGTTTAAATTGATTTAAACATCACACAATATATGCATGTACTGAAACATCACACAGTACATTGATATAATTTAAATGTTTCCATATGTCAGGTAAAAAATAAATTTATTGTGTGCATATGTGAAGATGTAACAAAAAATCTCACCATTTAGTACACCAATATATAATGCACCAATAAAAAAATGGGAAAAAATTAATTAAAAAAACTGGGAAAAGCTGTGTCATATTCAGACAATGGAAGACCAAAAAGTCTTAAGAATGAGAATGAGCACCCTACAAGAGTCTGCAGCAACAAAAGAATCTCAGAAACACGATGTTGATCTAAAGAAGCCAGACCTGAGTGTGCACTGTATGTCATTCTCAGAATTTTCCCCTCAAAAAAGTCTGTATTGTTTATTTAAATAAGTTACTTTTGGGCTGGGGATATAGCTCAGTGGTAGAGCATTTGCCTAGAATGTGTAAGGCCCTGAGTTCAATCCCAAGTATTATAAAAACAAAACAAAACAAATATCTTACAGCTACTGAATCTGGCTAAGGTATAGGGGCAGACACCACAAAGCTGTAGTGACAGACTCTCTCAGACCACTTCTACAAAAGAAAGAAAGCAGAAAGGAGGTCTGAGCCAGAGTTAGAAAAGATGGGGCCATGATGACTGATACTGTGTTTCACCTTAGTATTCAAGAGGTTCAAAGAGCACAGGCAAACTGCAAAGATGAGGAAGGACCAAGGCATGCTCAGCCTCACTGCAGAGTCTGGAATCTGATGGGAATGGGGGCTTAGACCATAAGTATAAAAGCAATCTTAGCAATGAGCTGGCAAGTAATGTTCAAATTGCATAGCACAGCTAGAGCCCTCCTGGGCTTTCTCGGACTAGCACTTGGGAGGATGTGCCATGTTAGGTGCAGTCCACGTAGCACCAAGCACCATTCTTCCTCTCCTAGGACTTGCAACAGCTTCTGTCTACAGACATACCCAGCTAGAAATGAAGACAAGCCTCTCTCCAAGTAGTACCATCATAGTAGTAGTTAGTATCATAGCCAGACCACTTTGTTAACCCCGCTGAACTGCATCTGATGGAGCCTCCAGATTGGAAAGAAAAGGGAGCCACAAGAGTAAGCCAAGTATGCCACTTTAAACTTCTAGTAACCTTATTTTTAAAATGACTAATTACTTTTTTAAATATGTAACCCAATATATCCAAAACTTAACATTTCAGCACGCAGCCAACAATTTTTGAAGGATTCTTGGGATACTTTACATCCTGTTTTACACCAAGTCCAAAGAATTTAAGCTCTTAT
The DNA here is from genome assembly GCF_902686445.1 of Sciurus carolinensis. Classification (NCBI taxonomy): domain Eukaryota; kingdom Metazoa; phylum Chordata; class Mammalia; order Rodentia; family Sciuridae; genus Sciurus; species Sciurus carolinensis. Next base: position 354,578 of record NC_062226.1, read on the forward strand.
AGTATATATAAATTCACAATGACCTCACTTCAAGAGCTCCAGAGTTTCAAGTGGCTAGGGACTATCATACTATACAGCAACAGCTCTAGATCTTAAATATAGATGGCAAGAAATAAAGGGCTCAGAGGAACATGTTTTGATTTTGTTTTTCAGCAAAATCAAGGTTAAGGGAATCTTTAGAACAAATCATTATCTTCAAAATTTAATTACAGCTGGGCATGATGGCACACACTTGTAATTCCAGCTACTCAGGAGGCTGAGGCAGGAGAATTGCAAATTTGAGGCCAGCCTGAGCAACTCAGGAAGATCCTGTCTCAAAATAAAGAATTAAAAAAGAAAAAAGGTTGAGAACAGAGCTCAGTGGTAAAGTATCCCTGGGTTCAATCCCAGTACCAAAAAATAAAAATAAGCAAATAAATAAATAAATGGCTTCAGATGTAGCTCAGGGGTAGAGCATTTGGCTAGTACGCACCTGCACAAGGTCCAAGGTTCCAGTCCCAAAAAAGAAAAGAAAAGAAAAAAAAAAAAAAAAACCTTAATAGCCAAAGAAAAATGAAGAAATGAAGACATGGAAGAGAAATCAATATCCTGAGATTTAAGAGATATCTACCAAGGGCAATGAATAGACTACATGTGGTCCCTATTTAAAAGTGAAATAAGAAATCTGAACACAGACTAGATATTTATTGACTGAGAAATATTTACATTAGCTCCAATATTCACAGAGGAAAATTATTTGCATGGGGTGGGAAGTGACAGAGGCACTGATAAAATGAGACTAGCTATGAAGAGTAACAGCTAACGCTGGGGGGACAAGTAACAATATTCATTATATTACCATATTTACTTTTAAGTAGAATGTGTGCAAGTTCCATAACAAAAGCCTAAATTACCTTTTTTTTTTTTTTTTAATACCTTCTTTTTATTTCATTTTCATTTTCTGGATGGTGGTGTTGGGGATTGAACCCAGAGCCTTGTGCATGCTAGGCAAGTGTTCTACCATTGAGCTTTATTACCAGTCCTCTATATGTGCCTTTGCTTATACATTCATAAATATCTTGAAGGATGCACGATAATACTGGTCAACTGCCAAGAGAAGACTAAGTGGCTAGGGGACAGGAAGGAGATATTTCACTCTATACTTTTTGAATTCTGAACCATGTAACTATCTTACTCTCAAAAAAATAAATTTGAACACCTGTATTCCCTGGTCCCTTGTGCCTCTGGCCTAAGTCTGTGCACTGCCCCCACTTCCACTCTTCACTCTCCACACAGAAGCCAGGCCATCTTTTAAAATACCATTCCCTAGGGCTGGGGCTCAGTGGTAGAGCGCTTGCCTAGCATGTATGAGTCAGTGGGTTCATTTCTTGGCACAGCATATAAATAAAAAATTAAGGTCCATTGACAACTAAAAAAATATTAGAAAAAAAAAATAACTATTCCCTAGGTTGGGGATGTAACTGAGTTGGTTGAGCACTTGCCTAGAATGTGCAAGGTCCTGGGTTCAATCCCTAGCACTGGGGAGTCGGGGGAGGACCACCACAGATACAGATACACAGATCACTCCCTGCCTCACAGTCTTCAGTGACTGTGAAACATCCCAACTTGCTACCTTGGTAACAAGGCCGTGTGTACTCTCCCCTAGTCTCTCCAGCTTCATCATATGCTACTTGCCCTTTCTGACCTAGAAATTCCACTGTGTACCCAAAGAACAATCTCACCCAGGTCAAAATCAGTGAAACCGGGACACCCATATGACCAACATCATTAGCTACTGAGAATGCTAAAGACATGAACCCATGAAGATGATACATGAAAGAGGAAAGTACAAATGGCACATTATATGAATTATAGCCAATTTTAAATGTGAACATGCACACTCATGAGGATCAGAAAAAAAATGATGACCAATACTTAGTATTCTGAGATTTCCAGATTTCAGTTTTCCAAAACTATTAAAATGCCTAACTTTTTAAAATATACCTACTGTATACCATTCCAATTCATATCTTCCCTCTTTAAGATCCAGACTTGGTTATTTTCCTAATGAGCATTCCAAACACATCACGGCAGTCTTCCCTTGGTTATGTCAACTGATTCCATCTCATTTCACGCTCAGGAATATTTGTTCTATTACACTATTAAATTCTTGAAATCATGGGCCAATCTAAAAACTTGCATAATCTCTTACAAATACCTAGAACAGCAATTCATAAATAGGTACTCAATAATTACTTATCAACCTCTTGGAAACAGTGTTTTAAATATACTGTGGTCAGTTCTTAACAACCTATCAGAAGTGGATAAGAGGGCTGTAGTATAGCTCAGTGGTGGTAGAGCACTTGCCTAGCACACACAAGGTCCTGGGCTCTATCCCCAGCATGACAAAAACAGAAAAAAATGAATCAAAAAGTGAATTAAAGAAAACAGTCCAAAAACTTCCAAAATAGAATATGAACTGACAGTTTACTGGGAAAGTGACCTTTTGCGTTAGAAAGACAGCATTTCAAAGGAAAAAACCACTGCCAATGAGTTAAAGGAATCATTCATTTGTTTTTCAAAATCCAAAACCTTCAGAGATTGATTTAAAATATATGAACATATTAAAAAATTAGGTAAAAATCAAACTAAAAAGAGTTGAGGATGTAGCTCAATGGTAGAGCTGTATTTTTTGTAATTTAAAAATAAAATAAAAACAGCAAACAGAATGTCTCAGTTCTGGAACTGGTGCATTCTACACAAATGCCTCTGGCCAAATTAACTAGGCTATCATAACCACTCCCTACAAGGTCAATACAGTGAGCAATCCAAGCTGAGGTCAAGTTCTACTTGCCTTAATATAAAGGCACCTGTTGAGCATGGTGAATCTGATGAAATGATAAAGAACATAAAATTTCTGAAGAGAGGAGTCCAAAATATGGACCTTACAAGCTATATGACTTTTAAAAACAAACCTGATAGGAGGCAGAAGCAGGAAACACCTACTCTGGCACTGACTCCATGTGGGACTTAAGATACCCTGTAGGAATGAGGGCTAAGGGAAAAGCATCACTCCTGCTGCCCTGCTAGGATCAAGCAAGGACCAAGCCATCCCAACTCAGATCACACAGCAAGAAGCCCAGGGGGCAGCCCTGTGCACAGGCAAGCTGCGCTCCCAGTGAGGGCCAGGACCCACTGCTTCTGAGCTCCTCTCTCCTCTTACCCAAAAGCCACCAAAGACAAGAACAGGAAAGAGAAACAAAAACTCCATCCAGGAGATGTTTAAAATCACTACACAAAACACGAACAGGAAGTTGAAGGAAAGCTAAACCACTCCACAAAACAGAGAAAGGAGAAACTTAAAGTGGTTGCTACTGATCCCACAGCAAGGTGGGGACGATGCCTGCAGCATAAAAGGGAAGTGGGTGTAAACACCCTCATAAAAACATTCAGACAGGCAAATCCTCTCTTCCATAACCACAGGCGACTGGAGGTCCACCAGAAAAGCACCATGCTTGACATCAGCAGGCATAGAAAGGCAGAACTGACTTCTTCCACTGAAAACGGGGAGATTAGGAAAAGGTTACTACTGAACCAGGGGAGGATCCTCTTCTCCTTGGACTAGCTCCAGAACATCCAGCTTATACAGGCAGTCCCCAACTTACAACGGTTCAACTTGCATTTTCAACTTAACCGTGATTCAAGGGCCAGAGGCAACTGGCAGACACTGCATTTTGTAAAACCCCGCAAGCAACATGGTTAGATACTCTCAGAGTCCAAGAAATCAGGAGGGATAACAACTCATTCGCTACCATGCACAGTGTTGCTGACCTATGAAGTTCAATAAGTTAGGAGTATTCAATGTGCTTTCTACCGACAGTATTTAAAACTTACAATAGGTTTATCAGGATGTAATCCCACCATAAATCAAGAAACATCTATACCAATGAGGCAAGAGACTGTGGAATCCTCCAACAAAACCAAACCATCCCAGAGAAAGACCTGTGGACAGGAACATGTGCTAGAGAGCCAACCAAAAAACAGCAGTCAATCATTGGCCTGCAGTGAAAGCAACAAGTAAATAAGCCCCTCAGTTTTCTACCTAAAAGGACTAAATGGTTAAAGACTGGAAGCAGCTTAGCAAAAGGAATGCAGGGGAACACACACACATACACGCAATGCAGGAAACATAAGTTTTTATAAAATAACTTCATAAATTCTTAAAAATTTTAACTAAAACTTTAAAATTCAGCCATAATTCAAAGAGATAAGTAAAAATATTACGCAAATAAAATAAGAACAGGAAATTCTAAAAAAGGACCAAAGAACAGGAAAGAACATAAAATGATGACAGAAATTGGAGGGGCTGGGGTTATGGCTCAGTAGTACAGGGCTCGCCTACTGCGTGTGAGGCACTGGGTTCGATCCTCAGCACCACATAAAAATAAGTAAATAAAAATAAAGGTGTCCACCTACAACTAAGAATATTTTTTAAAAAGATATTGGAAAATAATCAAAACTGCTCCCAAAAAGTAGAACAAGAGGACCAAAACATGAAAAGAAGGAAAAAACTTCAAATACTGGAGACTAATATACGGAGGTCCAATATTCAACTAAAGGAAATGAAAAAAGAGAGTGAAGATCAAAGCAGAGAATAACATGTTTCAAATACATTGTAAGAAAATCTCCTATGATAAAAATGCTTTGAGCTCCAGATTTCAGTTATTTACTATCCTGTATGACAAACAAAAAAAGGCTAGTACTAAGCACAATGTGAATATTAGGAAAACCAATCCTGAAAGTTTTGTAGGGGAATAATGCTTACAAAGCATTAAGAATCAAAATGTACCTCTCGACAACACCAAAGATATTGTGTCCATGGCTTCAAAATGATTTCTAGTGGGTTGAGGATGTAGCTAAGTGGTGCTTGCCTAGCACACAGGAAGCCCTGGGTTCCACCCCTATCACTACATTTAAAAAAAAAAAAAAAAAAAAAAAAAATTTAATTCAATCAAAATGACTTCCAACCAGGAATTTCATGACTAGCCAAACTTATTCTTCAAATGTAGTGGTAGAACAAATACATTTTCAGACATACAAGCACCCAAAGTTTTTCTCCTGCTGCCCCTTTCTTGGGAAGCTACTGGAGACCATATTCCACAACCACATGAGGTAGTAAACAGTGGGGAAGGTGGAGTGGGAAGAATCCTCAGGACAATCCTGTGCACCAGATCAAGAGAACACCCATTGTGACTGAGGCAGGATGAACATAAAACAGAGTATGAGGGAATTAAAGTCTTCATCTACTTGTGCAAGTCCACAGATGATCCGTAAAGCTGGTGAATAAAGACAGGACAAGTGTTGTCAAGCACATTTAGAAACATGAAGTAAATGCCACAGTTTCAAGTGGCTGCTGCCTTTCTAAAAGGGCAAGAGAGGAACGGCTTTTCAAATGTCTTTTAGTACTAATTGGCTTTTGTAAGTTATGCATGTATGTCATTTTACAAAAAAGTAAGATAGGAAAAGATACATAGTAGCCTCACTGTTAGACTATAGAACTCACCTGAGAAGGCACCAAAGACAACTTTTTGCTAGGTCAAAAATTTTGCACCAATCTAGCCCCTGATCCACAATAATCCTGCACTTACGTGTAAATCCCAGGAGAGGGCCCCCCCCCCACTTATTAATCTACTAAATAGGGGGTGGGGAACATATTCTACTACCTTACTTTTTTTTTTTTTTTTTTTTTTTAAATCAGGGTTTTAACCCAGAGTGCTTAACCACTGAGCAACATCCCGGCCCTTTTATTTTTATTTTTTTAGATATATTTTTAGTTGTTAATGGATCTTTTTTATTTATATGTAGTGCTGAGTATTGAACCCAAGGTCTCATATATGCCAGGCAAGCATTCTACCACTGAGTCACAACTCCAGTCCCTTATTTTTTATTTTGAAACAGGATCTCACTAAGTTGCTTAGAGCCTTGCTGATGCTGGCTTTGAACTTTCGATACTCCTGCCTCAGCCTCCCCAGTCACCGGGATTACAGATGTGAGCCATAATGCACACCAGTAATTCTTTTTAGTGAGAAAATGTGTTGATTACATTTGTAGGTCAAGCAAAAGGAAAGAAATATGCAGTTAGAAAGTGTGAAGTGAGCCGAATGCAGTGACACACCTGTAATCCCAGCAACTCAGGAGACTGAGGCAGAAGAATGGCAAGTTAAAAGCCAGCTGGACAACTTAGCAAGGCCCTAGATAACTTAGCAAGACCCCGTCTCAAAATAAATAAAAAGGTTGGGGATGTTACTCAATGGTTAAGTACCCTGGGTTCAATCCCCAGCACCAAAAAAAAGAAAGAGAAGTTTGAAGTGTCAGTTTTGTTGGTTTAAAAATTCAACAATCAGCAAACCCTCACCCATGAACCATTTTCCAGATTTAGTAGCAACAATGTTCCCATGCCTATCCACCTTCAGGAGAGGAGGTACTGGACTGCATGCAGACAGGGCATATTCTATCATGCAGCTCCATAAAAAATGCTTACAATTCCAGTGGCTTGGAGGCTACGCAGAAGAATCATGAGTTCGAGGCCAGTCTCAGCAACTTAGCAAGGCCCTAAGCAACTTAAGGAGACCCTGTCCCCGTGTATGTGTGTGTTAAGGGCTGGGGATGTGGTTCAGGGGTTTAACCCCCACCCCCACCCCCAAAAAATGCTTACAATTAGATGGGTATGGTGGCGCACACTCTGGAGCTTGAGGCAGGAGGATCTCAAGTTTGAGGCCAACCTGGGCAACTCAGTGAGACCCTGTCTCAAAATAAAACATAAAAAGGACTCGGAGTGTAGTTCTGTGGTAGAGCACCCAAGGTTCAATTCCCAGTACCACCAAAAAGAAAAAAGAAAAAAAGAAAACTTACAATCATAAATCTTAAAAAAAGAGCTTTCATTAACCTCAAATGACTGTCAAGATAAAACAAGTGTTTTTACAAGTATGGGCTCTGTTGTTAGATTACCTGCGTCTTCACCTTCTTGGCCACAAGCTCTGTAATATGGGGCCTACTGTACCTGTTTCCTCACCTGCAAGTGGGGATTTAACAGAACCTATGTTATAAGACTACTGTCAGGCCTGTAAGAGTGAATTCACTGGACACACTATGGCAGGCTGGGCCCACACTGGCTCTTATGTTTATGTCACAGGCTGTCATTAGCACTACCTCTGTCAAGTCTTCTCTTGAGGCTGCCTGTGGAATCAGACTTTCTGGCCATGCCCTCCTCCACCATTTACTGAGCACCTAATATGTGTACCCGGCAATGAACAAGCACTACATCCACAAGTGCTGGCAAAGTTACCTAGACCTTACCAAGTCTTATTTTCCTCATCTGTTAAGTAGAAAATAACAGTATCTGCTGCACAGTGCAGAGAAAACTGCAAGAGGCAACTTCTCTGAAGGGCTCCCACGGTGCCTGGGACGCAGCAGGCACTCAACGAATTACATCGTTAATCACTACACATCTTCCCCTACCAGCCTGCAAGTGCCTTGGGATGTTCTCCTGCACCTTTTTGTTCCCAGTGCCTAACTCGGTCCTTGAACAAACACTCCCTGCATTCTATCCGAGAACTCCCCTGCACCTTCCCAGTTCACTGCCACCCACAAACCCGGAGGAGCAAGGAGGCTAGCCTGCGAGGCCGCGAGGCAGCGACTGCACGCTCCGGGGTAGGACCTGTGTTCCGCCGTGAGTCGGATGTCACGCCGGCTCCTCGTTACCCGTCACTCTCCAGCCCGAGGTCCCGCCAGCTGCGGCTCTCCCGCAGGGCGGGCAGCCCGCGGTCCTCGGGCCCAGGAGCGCACTACTCTGCGTCCCACCGGCGCCCGGCCGGCCGCTGCCCCCAGGGGCACTGGGTCCGCCTCGCCCAGCGCGCTGTCCGCGCGGCCCCGGCCGGGACACGACCCACCCTCGGGAACGAGCCGGGGAGCCACCACCCCGAACAAAAGAACGCCAACTCGCCGGCCCCGGTCGCTCGGAAATAAACTTGAGGCGCGGGCGCCCCCCGCGCGAGCGCCCCGCCGGCGGCCGCGCTTTGTCCGCGGAGAGGCGCGCCGGGACCGCCAACTTTTCCGTAAAGATGGTGCCACGCTCTCGCACCGAGTGAAAGGTCACGGCGCGGGCCAGCGGGCGCAGGGCCGGCCTCGCCTCGGCGGCGCCCAAGTTGGCCGGCCCGACTTTCCCTTTTGTCCCCGCCGCCCCGCCCGCCCTGCCGGGCCAGCGCGCGGCAGCGGCGCTCGCGGGCTTGGGGCGCGGGTCCGCGGCCGCCCGCCGCCGCCGCCGCCGCCGGGGCCCGCCGCGCACAAAGCGCGCCGGAGGAGCGCGGGCCGGACGCCGGGGCCTCGGCGCGGCCTGACCTGAGGCGGCGGCGGGGGCGCGCGTCCCCGCCCGGCCCGCTGCCCGTCGCCCGGCCGGCTCCCCACCCCCGCGCCGCCGCGGCCGCCGCCGCCGCCACCCGGCGACCCCGCGCCGCCCCGCCGGCCCTGCGCCTCACCTCGGCATCGGCGGCCGCCATGGCCCGGGCCCGCAGCGTGGCCCCGCCCCTCCCGCGCGCCATCGCCCCGCCCGCGCCTCGCGGCCCAGGGCCGGGGCGGGGCTGGCCGCCCGCGTCTGCGCCTGCGCCCGCGTCCGCGCCTGCGCGCTACGGGCGAAGGCGAGCGGCGCCTGCGCGCCTCGGCGGGCCCCGGAGGCGCTTGCGCATTGGAGGCGGGGCCGGGCGGCGCCTGCGCGTTGGCTTACGGTGTTGGCGTCCGCGGTCAGCAGTGCGCGGGGGAGCGTCCTGGAGCAGAGAAGCGGCATGGTCGAGTTTGTAAGTGGGCCTGTGAAGCCTTCTCCCGTCCGATCCGGATTTTGCCAACTTCTCTTTCAGTTACTCCAGTCAGCCGCCATGGAAAATTCAGAATTGAACAGGTCCTAGGGTTTTTGTTTTATCTTTAACCGCGGTTTGAACCTAGGGGTGCTTAACCCGTGAACCGCATCCCCAGCCTTTTTTATTTTTTATTTTTATTTAATCCCAAAGAGCTGGGTATGGGTGGGCACCACTGTACGGAATACAGTCCTTGGATGGAACTCAGTATTAAAGTCACCCATATGATCACCAAATGACTAGTCTGCAGCAACTTTTTGTTGTTTAGGACACACAAAATAACAGGGTGTCGCTAAATTGCTGAGGCTGATTTTGAACTTGAGATCCTCTTGCCTCAGCCTCCCTAGTCGCTGGGATTACAGGCGTGGCCACCGCGCCAGGCTGGTCCCTAGGCTTTAAATCGCGCGCCGTTTGGATGGCTGAGAGAGGCTCGCCATCCCCCTTTGGCGCAGCGTGTCCCCGCCGCAGGCGCTGCCCGCCGACCGTGGACACCGGCCCAGCACGTGTACTTTCTTAGTAATGGCCCCAGAGCGCTGGAGAGGGAATGCCGGCGATTCGGATATGCCAGAGAGAGGCCGCAGAGTGCTTCCTTTAAATGAAAAGGAGAAAGTTCTTCACTTCATGAAAGAAACCGAATGCTGAGGTTGCTCAGATCTACTCCCATCCGTGCGATTTTGTAGGAAAAGTAAATCTGTGCTAGCTCCCCCGTCTCACCTCGCACTGGAGCATTGCGATCCAGTGCCTGTGAGCGCCGCGTCGAGATGCCCAAGGCATGGATAGAAGGTGGACAGGAAACGTGCTCCAATCGGTAGCAGCGTCCAGAAAGCCTTACACGCATACCAAGCCTTCCCCAGGTGGGTCCTTGGAATAGGGGGCAGCAAGCCATTTATTTTAAGTAAGGGACGGTTACACAGACTGCAGAAGAGATTTGGACTGAGAAGCAAAAACTTCTGGCAGTGAAGAAGCTGCTGCCCTATTTCCAGTATGATTGAAGGAATTGAGTAAGGAAAAAGTTCTTAAAGAACTTGATCATCTACAGAAAACACTGCAAGAGCAGGAGTGGGGACAATGCCAGGTTTTGCTGAATGTCTCAGATTGTACAGACATCAAGGGGAGCCCAGGGGCCCATGAGCTAGGCAAGCGTCCCACCATCGAGCTACATCCTCAGCCTTTTTAATTTTGAGATAGGTTCTCACTAATTTGCCACAGCTGGCCTTAAACTTGGCTCCTCCTGCTTAAGCCTACCAAATAACTGGGATTATGGGTGGGCACCACTGTGCCCAGCTAAAGGACAAAATCATGGAATACAGTCCCTGGATGGAACTCAGTATTAAAGTCACCCATATGATCACCAAATGACTAGTCTCTGCAACAACATTTTTTGTTGTTGTTGAAAAGACAAAATAACTTCCGATTTCAATGTTATTACAAAAAGTTCGAGGGGAAGAGGGGGGAAGAACCACACCAGACAAGTGATGCAGGCTTGTAATCCCATCAACATGGGAGGCTGAGGCAGGAGGATCAAAAGTTCAAGGCCCAGAATACGCAACTCAGGCAGACCCTGCCTCAAACAAAATAAGGACTGGGACTGTAGATCAGAGGTAGAGCATTTGACTAGCATGCATGTGGCCACCATGCATGGGCTCGATTCCCACCACCCCAGCACCACAAAAAGAAAACATTATCTGCTACTGACATCCAACCATCCACACCATGCTAGAGTGCGATCAGGTCAGTAGTAGCACAGGTGCAACATCACCTAAGCCATTCACCTCATTTCCTCCCATCACAGGCAATTTACAGAAAGGTGAGTACAGAACAATAAGATTGTTTGAGAGACCACAATTTTTATTACATATAATTCTCTTTTTGGGTAGTACGAGGGATTGAACTCAGGGGTGCTTAACCGCTGTGCCACATCCCCAGCCCACATATATATTATTTAGAGACAGGGTCTCGCTAAATTACTAAGGCTGGCTTTGAACTTGTGATCCTCCTACCTCAGCCTCCTTGAGCCACTGGGATTACAGGTGTGCATCATTATGCACAGCTAATTCTTTTGTCATTAATGTCAGTCTCTTCCTGTACCAAATTCATAGGTTAATTTTTATTGTATGTGTAAGAAAAATCATTGTACAGGTTTCAGTACTACGTGTGACTCAGGCATCCACCGAGTGTCTTACCCCTGGGACTGCTCTATCCTCCCACTCCACATTGGCATTCTGGTGGACTGGCCCAGGTGAAGAACTCCTCGAGGCTCAGCTCTTTACCTCTAACCCCAGATACATTTTGATTTCCCGGGCTTTCACAAAGGCAGTCATCCTGAGTTGCTTTGTAGGGGGATGCCCCAGTTGGGGGTCTGCAGCAGAGGGGTGCTGTGCTTATGGGGAATACCCTGGCATGGAGGAAGTTGCTCTACTTAGTTCCTGGTTGAGAGGAATGCCCCAGCTGCTAGGAGGGATTCCAGGTAAGGACATGTCCCAACTCAGCATGGATTCTGGTTGGGAAGATGCCCTAAGGATTGAGAAGCTGCACACAGGGGATAATCCCCTCTGGATGGATGATCCAGCTGGGAGTGGTGTCCTGAATCGGAGGGGGACCCTGGTTGGGAGGTGTCCCAGTTAGGGCGGTGGCTCTGGTTAGGAATAGGTGCTCTGGCTGGAAGGGTGTGTCTGTCTGGGAGCGATGTCACACTGGAAGGGTTGACCTGACTAGAGGTTTCTCAGAGAAGGTGCTGGGGTGGGTAGGGGGCTCCAACTTGGATGCATGCTCTCTGGCTACCCCAAGATCCCTGCCAGGCACATGCTTGCTATGCACAGGGCAAGGCCTTTCTTGCACACCAAGCAGCCTTTGCTGGACAGTGTACCTAGGGCCTCATAAAGCCTTTTAGGCTACCTGCTTCCTATGGCCAGACCTGCCTCTTCTGTCCCTGAGACTTGAGAAAAGCATACAGCAAAATCAATGTTCTCACTGCCAAGAGCTAAGGAAGCTGAGTCTTAACAACCAGTATGGACTCAGTCTCATGAGGAAACACTAGGAAAGTGTCTGCTCATCTGCATGGTCAGTGCACACAGATAAAGAGGAATGGACAATCCTAAATGCCATCCCAGTTTTCTTTAGGGCAATTTGAATGCTCTGCCAAAACCCCTGAGCCTCTGGCCCACTCTCCCCACATCCCATTCCATCTCCCTGCCTTAGGGCCTCCTGTGTCCCCTCCAGGAAATCTTCTATCTCCAGTATCTGCAGGGTCCACTTCTTTGCTGTCTGCCTCTAGCTAAGAGACTCCCCAGCCCCTTGCTTTATCTTGCTTTGTAGCCCATGTGTCACATGACACCCCTGCACTATTCTGGGCATGTTATCTTCCCTAGGATGATAGTCCACTGTTTTGTGTGCCTAGAATAATACAGGAGACAATAGTTGTTGCTTAACATGTGGACTTCAAATGTGGGGGAAAACCCCTTACCAGGCAAATGGACCGTGAGCATGTGACGAGCAGGCTGCAGGCAGGCCTCCCACTCCCAGCCTGTAGCCCTGCCTTCCCCTGGTGGCCACCGACTACCCACTTGCAGCTCTTATCAGGTGACAGTCCTGAGAGGCAAGCACTATTGGCACCTCACAAGTGACTGAAGCCAGGAAGCCGAGCACCTGCAGGGTTGTGCCACTGGCCATTGGCTGAGGTGGGACACCAACCCAGGCAGGCTTTCCTTTCAAGCACAGATGCACTACTTCCAGCAGGTGCTTACAGACCTGCCTTCTTCCAGGATTCATCTTTCTCCTTGTCCCAGGGAGTTAGTGTTAGCTGGGTACAAGCCACATGGCCATAGCCCACACTGCCACCTGCAACAGTGGCCTATAGCATATGCAAGTGACAACCCATAGCCCACCTGTCCATCTGAAGCCATAGCCTGGGGGTGGCAGCATGCACCAGGCCTGTCCTGAGGTCAGGGAGGACCGTGCCCTGGAAGGCACGAACCTGTTACGCAGCCAAGGACGCTGCCACGCCTCACGTGGTGTCTCTCCACTCCAGCAGAGAGAGAACTTGGCCCCAGTCTATGCCGATCACCCCCACTGAGTCCCTCCCATGGAACAAGGGCAGTGCCTCCAGGCCCTCCCTTGGGGCCAGAGCCAGCAGGTACCTCTCTGGGAAACACTGCCCACAGAATCCTACCTATCTAACTCTGGGAGCCTAGATCATAGCCTTCAAAGCACGGGCCTGGGTGGGAGAGGACAGGCATGACCCACAGAGCCGTCTGAGCATTGGTGTCAACAGCCACCAGAGGCTCAAGCGGAAGGGGTTCCAGGGGCCAGGAACCTGGCAAGCCCTCTCCCCACCAGTTTCCTTGGTGTGGGGTATTCAGACTGCACCACCTGGAATGATGGGTACTGGCCGATAAGCCAGAATGACCCATGAAGTGGAAGAAAGTGTGTCCCCAAGAATGCCAAGGGCCAGCTCCGAGGGCATATCCTCAAGAGGACCAGGGAGGGACCAGTGAGTAGCCCCCAGGCTGTGCCCACTCCCTGCACCCCACAAGAGGAGCAGAGAGGCAGGGTGCACCAGGGAAGGGGAGTGCCCCCAGGAGAAGAATGTACACAGGAAGTTGCCAGCCAAGAGCCAGAGAGCTAGAGGTGGGGCGTGACCAGGGGAGGAGACAAGGGGAGGGGCACACCTGGAAGTGGGGCCCAGTTTGGGGCAGGTCAAAGAAGGGTGGGCCAGGGGAAGGATGCATCTGGGAGGGGGCAAAGATGGGGCAGAACCAAAGAAAAGGTGGGAAGCACCAGGTCCAGCCAACACAGGCTGGAGGCTGCAGGGCATCCATGGCTGGAGGCAGGCCAGCCTCTGTCCAGCTCTACAAATATAACACTTTATTTACAGAGTTTCTCCAGCCTCTAGTCACCCCCATCCCAACCTCAGGGAGAAGAGGGCTAACAACAGGGAAGCTGAGAAAGGATGGTCCCACCAAGAGGTGGCCGGGGACAGGCATGAGTCCTGAGCAGCCAGGCCAGGCAGAGAGCTAAGGCACGAGGCCCCGGGCGCCCCATCCCAGGGCAGAGGCCAGGCCCACCGGGGGAAGCAGCATGAGGTCAGCTCTCAAGGGTCAGCTCCTGGGAGTCAGGCCAAGGTCTGCACCACTGCAACTCTGCTCATAAGAAGGTGGGGCCTCTGTGGGGAGAGAGCTAGGTCTGCAAGGGGTTGTGGCATCTCCTCCCCAACCTCCATCCCTGGCCTCCCCACTCACCATAGGGGTAGCCCCACGAACTGTACTCCGGGGGAAGAATCAAGGCGCTGGTGGTGGGCACTGGGCCCCCAAAACCCTCTGCAAAGTAGGGGACAGTGGCACCTGTAGAGACGCACAAGGGAGGGTGCAGAGAGCGGGTAGCAGGGCTGCCATCCTGGGCACCGGGCTCAGGGGCGACAGGCACAGAATGCAAGGCAGCAGGTGGTGGCTGCTGCTGCGAGTGGCTCTTGGTGGAGAGGGAGACCAGGTCCGAGAAGTGGGGGCTACCAGCCACAGCTTCGGCTTCCTCCTGGGGTGGTGCAGAGGGCACCACTGAGGGTGAGGTTCCAGCAGGTGGCTCCAGACCTGGCCCAGGGCTAAGTGGAGCATGGTTCACAGCAATATTGCCAACAAAGATGGGGAGGGTCACGGTGGCTTCAGGCACCTTCATGGAGACCTAGGGAGGATGGGGGTGGTGAGGGGCCAGGGCCAAGGCCACCCAGCCTCAGGCCACCTACCCCCAGCAGCACCAAACCTGCAGATAGTAGTCAATGTGGATAAGGCTGCAGCCCGGCAGGGCTGACTGTGGCAGGGCTGGCACCAAGATCTGCTCTTGCCACTGTGCATGCCTCCAGGCCTTGACACCAGCACCCTCGACCTCTGCAATGGTCCGCACGTCGTAGATCCAGCGCTTGGCCTTATAAGACACTTTCTGGGAAAAAACCAGCTTATGAGCCTGGGGAGGCTGGCAACCAACCTGTCCCTCCACCTGTACCATGAGGATAGGCCTGGGTAGCCACAACAGACTGACCTGCAGCAGACTGGCCACCACAGGGCTGGTGTCCTTGCCCGACTGGTTCTCTATGTCAGCCTGCAGCCGTAGCACCTGCCCCACCACATAGCCTCGGAGATCAGTGCTGGCCGTGAGGACCACACTGCCTGTCTTCACCAACTTATAGGAGAACTTCTTGGTAGCAGAGGCCACATTGGGTTGCTGGACAGAGAGGGAAGTGGGGAGTAGGTGAGTGCAGGCAGAATTCCTGCAGCACTGGGACAAGCCCACTCAGCCCTGCCCAAAACACCAGTGGTCAGCTCAGAACAGAGGCCACTATGCTCTGACCCTCAGTTCTGCCCCCCACCATGGATGGATGGGGACCATCAAGGAGGCCACTGCTCCATCCTCACCTCAATGTCTGGGATGCTGTTCAGGTTCAGAGGGCTCAAGATATAAAACACAAGGCTGCACTTGTGATCCTTGGAGAAACGTGCAGTGTCGATGGTGGCCCTCACCTGGTGCACAATCCTGCCAAAAGGACCCTCAAAGGACGTGGGTGCTGTGGCTGGGGAGAGAGCAGGAATTGGCATCTGGCACCTCCACCTGTAGGGCCTACCCTCCCAGGCCACTGTCCCTAGCAGCCATCCAAGCTGGGCTCTCACCAGGAAGCAGAAACTGGAAGGGGAAGCTGTGCTCTCCAGCGGGCAGGCTCCCTGCAGAGACAGGAGAGAGATGGAGGCCAGCCACGGGAGGCCCATGGGGCAGCCACAGTGCCCGGACTGCAGTGGCCCCGTGGTTTCTCCAGCCATCTCAGCACAGCAGCACAGCCTGGCCTGAGCCAAAGGCTGCAAGTAAGAACTTGGCTTGAACAGGAAGGGGTGGGGGCTCCATGAAGGTCAGAGCCCACCCAGACCCAACACCAAAGGAGGGTGCTCCCTCCAGTCACCCAGCTACTCTGAGGCAATGCCACAGTGCCTGCAAAGGAAAGAAGCCCACCAGGGCCTACGACCATGGGGAGGTAGCACAGGGTTCCAAGAGGCAGATGTGGGGAGGACAGGCCAGTTCCACATAAGGGCTGCCCTGGGGGCCACTACTTGGGTGCCGTGAAGGACTGGCTCCCAGACTCACCCTTGTCAGCCAGTGACAGGGAGCTGTTGAAGTAGCTTTCCTCCACCACCCATGCTGCATCATTAGCCTTGTTGGAGACCCCACAGGAACCCAGGCAGGTCACTCGGATGGCTGCAAGGGGAGGAAAGCATGAGCTCCAGCCAGCTGGGCAGCACCCAGGGCCAAGCAGCCCTACCCAGAGAGGAAGCCTCCTGCCTTCCCAAGAACACCCTGGCCATCCCTGATCTTAGAGTGCTTTCCAGGGAGCCAGACTGGCAAAAGAACTGAGAGGACAGAGTTTCATCTGTCCTGGCATCCAAGGGGGTGACTTGACCTGACTCCTGTAATAACCCCCAAATTGGTCACCTTGGCCTCCAGTCAGACCTATGAAAACAGCCCCTATAAGGGATGCTTGGGAAACCCCAATGCTGCAAGTCAGGCAGGCAGGGAGATACCCCTTCATGCTCCAGGAAGCTAACTGCCAGCCCTTCTGCCATAGGAATGTGGTCACACCTGTCTGAGCAGGTCCACAGTCACACCCTGAGGGTGGTGCCCTTGACTTCCTGGGCAGCACTGCCCAGGAGGCTGATTTAGTGGGAGTGCCCCATCAGGACCCACTGGAAGCTAAACTCAATTCCTCAACCCAACGAACATGTCCGGGGCCTGTGAGTAGGCAGCCATGCCTGAATAATCAGACCCAGCCAAGCTGGTCACTGGGAGAACCAACCCAACAGAACCACGGCACAGCAGAGACCCAACAAGGATTAGGTAGGAGTCAGGGACAGGCACCCCATAGTTTCACCTCTCTTCTCCCTTCATGGCCAGGTCAAGGTTTCTGCTCTTTCCCTGTGCTTCTCCCAGACTTGATGAGGTCATGTGAGGGGAAGACTGCTCAGACCCTGACGCCTGTCTAAGGAAACCACCAGGCAGGAGGAACGCTTAGTATCCAAGTGCCAGAGGTTAACCACACCTGCCTCACCTGGGGTCTGCCTAAGCAAGCCCACCTTGTGGCCCAGGCCTCTGGTTTATCACCCTCAGACCCAAGCAGCTCCCTCCACACATACTCCTCTCCCCTTTGACTGATGCCAGGCCTCTTCCCCCGACCTCTGAAGGGGTGCTAGCTTTCCACTGTACCACCTCTGCCCCTCAGCACTGCCAGTGGTTGGCCTCAGCCTCCATGCCAAGCCAGCCTATCACCCTAACCTCACCAGTTCCTGATTTGGAATCCATGCCAGCCTGAGAAACACCAGGGGGAGAACAGGCCTAGAGAAGGTGTCCTGGGGGCAAAAGATGCTGTGTACTTGAACACACCCTCAGACAGGGCATGTTCCCCAGGGATCCTGCAGGTGAGTCCTGCAGATGCCAGAACCAACCACGGATGCTGGAAGGGGAAGGAAGTCCCCGACTGGGCTGGGTGCTGGCCAAGTGCTATCAGGTGACACCAGTCGGTGACAGAACTGAAGACTTGCCCCACCCACCACTGTACAAATTCCTAACCCTCAACTCCTTGAGCTAGAACAAAATGGTTGTTTAAGCTATTTAGCTTAGGGTGATTTGTCATTTTTTTTCACTGTTAGGGAGGGAACCCAGGCCTTGTGCTTGCTAGCCAAGGGCTCTACCACTAAGCTACAACCCTAGCCACTTGGCACGACTTTTACATAGCAGATGCCCTCCTAGTAGAAATCAGGGAAAGTGTGATTACTTTCAATTTTAACCCATCAAACTGGCAAATATTAAGCACTTGGACATGTGTTAGGTAGGAGGTAGAAAAACATGATCCTCGCACTGATCACCTGCAGGCTAAAGCCCACTGCTGAAGACAGTCAGTCTAGACCTCAATGAAACATCAAACATTCAGCCTAGACCCCCTCGGAATGTGGGGCATGGAGCCACATGAGCCAGAAAAATAAACAGCATCCCACCCAGGGAACTCAGGCCCTGTGATCTTCCCAGCACACCAGGGTTTCTGCAGAGGACCCTGCCTGCCCACTCTCCCAGCAGGATAATGGACACAAAGCTAGCAGACAGCACTCCTGCTATTCCTCACAAACTCCTGGAGCTGTTCCTCTGCCAGTCAGCAGAGTTTCAGGTCAGGCTGGGAGTTCCCCAGGGAGCCAGTGTTCACTGGTCAAGACCAGAGGCAGAGCTGGGTTTTTGCCTTCTCAAATTGCTGGATCAGGCAGGATCACAGGATTCCGTTCTGCCCAGAGAGAAGTGAGCAGAGCCCACAAGGCACATTGGAAAGGGTCTCCTTGCTGCTGGAGAGGCACCAGACACAGCTCCCCTTCTTTCTGAGTGTGTAGATGCTCATGACGGCAGTACAGAGGGCAGTCACCTGGTCAGAGACCCTGCCTTCCTCCACTTTCAAACTTTAATGTTGGAGCTGCTCTTTGGTAGTGAACCTGTAGCCCCAGCCTCCTCCCTCATGTGGGACTAACTGCTGGTGTAAGTGAGGTGCTTACAAGAGCAAGTGCCTGCCACATGGTCATAGGATCAGGGCAGGGGTGTTCTGGCAAGGCATCCACCTCAGAGTAAGGCCTCCAGAACCAAGCCCTCAGGTGTAAATGCTTCCTAACTGCTGCACAGAAGAGTAGCAAAAGATGGGTGCCAGCCCAGCAGGGGCCAGCCCTTGGCTGGAGTGGGCCGGGGTCACAGGAATGTCAGGAACGTTCTTCTTACACGTGTTTCCATCTGTCTAGCAGCCCCCTCCCTTGTATCCCAGTCCTCTGACCTTGAAGACCTCCATTCCTCTATTGGTCCCAAAGGTCTCAAAGCCTGACCCACCTCCACTGGCTCCCCAAAATGGGGGCATCCCAGCCTCTGCCATATTTCTCCCACTGTCTGTGCCTGTCCTGCTTCCTAACTGTGTCATGAGAATAACAAGAGTGACCTACTCCAGAGTCCATGAAGTTGGTCCATGGGGAGTGGAGAGACATGTGTCTGACCCACAGTGAGAGCTCAGGGAGAGGAAAGGAAACACAAGGTCACCTGACCTGGCCCCTCCCAGGCTCCAGAAAACTGCTCCTTCCTCGATTCCCTTCCACATCAGCTCTTAGGCAGCCAGTGTCCTCATGCCTAGGTGCTGACCATCACTGCCACTCATCAGACAAGTGTTCAATGAGCAAACCTGGGAACCTCAGGGCGGGTCTGCCATCCACATGGGGGTGAAGGGTGTCCCGCAGCATCTACTGAACCAAGCAGAAGTTTGAAAGAACCATGGTCCTTCCTTTCCCATTCAAGGCAGGAATTAAGGAAGCCCCAGTGGCACCCCTGCAAATTCACCTCCATCAACCTGAATAACCCACCCTCTGGACCCAGCCCATGTCCCCACTTCTGGGTACTTTTTACAGTTGGGACCAAGCACTGGGGCTCCTTTGGCCTCTACAGGGTCAGCTGTCCATTCATCCACCCTCTACCTGCCACAAGGAAGCCAGGGGATCGGCCCATTCTGTCACTGTGATGAGCAATGACCTGCTCAGCACAAGCCCAGCCAGGGAGAGAATGAAGATGGACAACCCAGGTGGTAAACTTTACACAAGGCCTCTTTCCTGTCCATCGGTTACTCCCAGGCCACAAGCACATAGCCTGACTCTGTCCTCATCTTGCTTCTCACATGTCTTTTGTGCCCAAGGAGAACTGCCCTGTTGCTGCTATATCCCCTGCCATGGCTACAAATGCCCCCACCCAAACCCCAAACTCCAAGTGGGGACACAAGAGAGGAGGCAACAGAGTCATCACCAGGAAACCCAATAAGCCCAGAGCCCGAGGGAAGCTCCTACAACTAACAACTCAGCTTCCTCTTAAGACCTAGCAGTCTCAGAAGGTCAGGTGTCAGAGAGCCATCGTTCTGCCCAAGACCACGGAGGGGAGGACAATAGCTCTCTGTCCTCACCAGAAGTACACGCTGCCAGCAGTGCAGAGGCCATGGGGGTCAGGTCCAGAGGGAAGTGGCAGCCGTGCTTTTGGTCAAGCAGCTAGATGGCCCTCACAGGAGGCCAAGGTAGAGAAGCATCCCGCAGGGATACCCACACTAATCTCTACTCAGAGCCAGCGGTCAGGCAAAGTCCACCACGCTGCCCACCACACCCTGAGGGCTCAGCCATCAAGTCCCTCTTAGAGCCCTGTCCCGAGGGAGCAGCCACATGCCTACTACGGAGCACAGGAGGCCCATACCTGCAGAGTGTCCCTATCAATGCCACCGCAGCAACCCGATCCCTGGCCCCAAAGTCCCAGATGCCTGCATCAGCAGAGGCTCCGGCTCAGCTCCAAGAAGACGCCTGGGCTGGGGCGAAGTGATACCAGGATGAGCCGGTCCCTACTGGCCCGCAAGGGCAAGCCTTGGGCAGACTGTAAGCAGGTGCCCGGTGGACCCTGCTGGGGACTCGCACTTGAGCCAGGCTTGTCTCTAAAGAGGAAAAGCCTGCCCAGGATGCCTGGTGGCCTGAGAGGGAACCCAGAAGGGCTAGGTTTCAGATGAGGGCCCAGCAGGTGCGGAGCGCAGCGGATCATGCGCACCTGGACTGAGAAAGTCGGAGACATGGGTATGTTCACGGTCACGGTAGCCTTGGCAAGGTGGACAGGCGCTAGGCCCTCACCCGGACTCTGACTGCCCCTAGGCGGAGAGGACAGGAAGGGGCAGATGCGGAAGGACTGAGCCATCGGGCCTGCCTGCCTGCTCCGCCCCGGCCGCTGCCGGCCACCCCCCACCACCAACGGGCCTGCGGAGCCCGCAGCGGCGCCCCAAACCTCCCGCCGCCCGCCGGGCCCGCCCAAGACTGCGGACCCAGACTCAAGAGCGTGGACCACCCGCTTCCGGGAGCTCGGGCCGCTGCAGGTGCGAGCGCGGCCACCGCCCTCCCCCGAGGCACCCCGCGCCCACCTCGGAAGGGCAGCGGCGCCCCCAGACGCACGCGCACAGTGCCGGCCAGCGGCTCCCCGGGGCTGTAGACTACGCGGCCGTGGCTCAGGCGGATCTCGAAGAGCTGCACCCGCCCCATGCCGCGGCCTCCCGCGCCGCGCACTGACGCCCGCCGGGGCCGCAGCTTCGAGACCCGCCCCGAGGACCCGCCTCGAGCCCGAGGACCGCCCCCAGCCCGCCCCGGGATCAGCCCTGAGTCGGAGGACCCGCCCCGGCTCGCTCCGAGGACTTGCTCGGGGCGCGCTCTGAACCCAAGGATCCTCCCCGCAAAGCCCGCCCCAAGGATCCGCCCCCGACCCGCCCTAGACCATCCCCACCTGGAGGATCTGCACGCGAGGACCTGCCACAGGGTGGAAGGACGGCCCCCGCCACGCCTCCAGAAAACGCCTACCGACCCTCCCACCTACCTTCCCTCCCTCCTCGCCCCTAACCTGCGGGCCCGCCCCCTGCCCGCGAGAGAAGTGTGCATCCTGCTTCCTGTGCATGCTTGTCCTGAGCCAGCGACTAGTGCCTGGAGATCCTGAAGACAGATGCTAAGCGGTGCGGTCCAGGGGCAGCAAGTGTCCGTGGGGAGGGGACCAGGCGTCCAGCATCAGGGCTGGGGCCGCTGGGCAGGGGTGCAGATGACTGTAAAATCAGGGGGAATGTATTTGAATTCATCTTTTTTAAAAGGTCCCCTCCTTGCCGGGCTTGGCGGCGCACACCTGTAATCCCAGCGACTCAGGAGGCTAAAGCAAGAGATGGTAAATTCGAATCCAGCCTCAGCAATTTAGCGAGGTTCTATACGATTTAAGGAGACCCCATCTCAAATTTTTAAAAAATAGTAAAATCAAAAGGACTGGGAATGTATCTCAGTGGTAAAGCGCCCTAGTATTCAATCCCCAATACGGAAAAAAAAAAAAAAAAAAAAAAAATCCCCTTGCAGAGAGTGAACTGGGGGGTGAGGAGATTCAAATGTATATGTCCCCAAACTACAAATGTTTGATTTTACCATGGTGCAAAAGTCAACCTGTGTAACCCTTGCTCTTCACTTTCAGAACAGCACTGAATAAATTACATGATATTCAACACTTTATTACAAAAGGTTGTTGTATTTGACAACTACCCGACAGGTAGGCTGTAAGTGTTCTTAGCACAGCCAAGATCAGCTGTGATGTTCAGTAGATCAAGGGTATCAAATGCCCTTCTCAACTTAGGATATTTCCACTTTTCATTTTATAATGGGTTATCGGGAGGTATCTCTCATAAATGAAGGAGCACCTGCCTGAACCAGAGGCAAATCAAACTCACCTGGACAGTCTAGGGGAGAGGGCTATGAAACCCAGAGAAGCCAAGAGGTGCCTAACATGGAGAGGAGGGAGTCACAGTTGCCAGACAGCTGGCAAAAGGGAGGCACTTTCTAGAGGAGATGAGCCATGAGAGGATATGTGTCTCTTGGGGACAGGAGTCATGACATTCTGAGTCCCAGGTGCTCTGGACACCCAACTTCCAGGCGTAAGTATAGGGACTCAAAGGGCTAAATAGTTGGTAACTGGCGTGCAGATGGCAATTGATGTCAAGGCTGCTTGGGTTGAGAGTTCAGGACATAACCCAGACATCTAATCTGACTGACTCCAGCAAAAGGAGAGGGGACTCAGGTCCCCTGGGGAGGTCCTAGGCCTGGTGCTGCTGCCCCACAAGGCTCCTTAGAATCCCATGTTCCAGGAGGGAGGGTCACTCTACACCTTCCTGCCAGGGTGGTACAAATGGGGGCGTTCCTGAACAAGGAGCCTGGGGTGCCAATGGCAAGGGGAGGATGCCAGGCAGCACCCACATGCCAAACCAAAAGAAGTCAAAAGGACGTGTTTCAGGAAGGAGGACTGCGTCGTGCTGGATGCTGCTGGGCTAGAACCATGTGGGCAAGTCCTTACCCCAGGGCTCCCACAGGGCTCCCACAGGCTCTGCACATCCTCTACCTGACCCCATCTCCCACCAAGGGCCTGGTTTCCTGAGACCCACATCAGCACAGATGCTGCCTTCAATCTCTTCTGTAAGTGATCCACTCTGCTTCCTGCACTAAGGGAAACCTGGCCTCTCTGGGAGCCTTGCAAGTGTACGGATCTCTTTCACACAATTCCTATACCTCTGCACTTGGAGGCACGGGAGTGTCCCCCTGGTTCCTTACTAACCTTGTAGACCATTCTTCACCCTAAAATTTCCCAGCTTTAACTCTCATGGTCTCAGAATTTTGATTCACTGCCTTCTCAGTCACTGCTAACAAACCCTGTTCAGTCCACTCACTTCATAGTGGTCTCGGCTCCTATCCTTCTCAGCAATTCCACTCCTGTGGACATTCTAAGTGACTTTGGAACTGTGCAGGTGATCCTTCCAGCTTGAGTCAAGTATGGTGAAGTGACAGTTCAGTACTCACAATTCCCAAGAGAAGGGGAGAGCAGGGCTTGTGGGGCCACAGCAGGGTGCAGGGCCTTCATTTTGTTTTCCACAAGAAGAAATGGACAAGGCAAGGGGCCCACTTGAGAGAGTTTGGGACTGAAGTTGAACAACTTCAGCAGACCCTGGTCTATCTTGGTGGTCTCTGGTCATCTGGTTCCTGGCCCTAGCATGGCTTAGGGTAGGGGAAATGGTAGCTTGGTGTGTAAGTCAGATAAAGGGTCTGTGCAGGAGAGACCTGTTCCCAGGCCAGCCATCTCCGGCAATCAGCTGTCCCTGAAAGGGGCAACCTCTCCAGAATCAGCACAGCTCCAGGATGTAAAGTATCATAAACACACAGCAAGCCTCGGCACCTCAGCACTGCCGTCCTCAAGAACCTCCACCTGACTCCAGCAGCAACCTCCCACAGCCTGGTGCTTGGTCTTCAAAGATGGCCAACAACAATGCCTTTCGCCCCTTTATATCCATGCTGCTCCTCCCTTCAAAGTGGACCCCACCTGCTACCGTTGAATCTGGGCTGACCTGGTGACTTGCTTTAACTGGTAGAACAGCAACAAAGGCCATCATGCCATGCTAGTTTCAGACCTGGCTCTGAAGAGTCCTGAACTGCCATCCAGAAATACTTGGTTGCCCTGCAGAGAGCATGAGAGAGAGAATGCTCAGACATGTGAGTGGAGCTATCTTGGATTTCTAGCCTCAGTCATACCCCCAGATGATTGTGTGTCAGGGACCAAGAAGTTCTCGTTCTGAGGACGTTCTGACCCTTACAATAAGCAGCAGCGCCCCTCCCCCACTCCTGGCTGATAGTTCCTACAATATGGCGCCTATGGTGCCGTCCCTGCTTCTCTTCCGGGACTTCACCTTCCACCCCCCCCCCCCCCCCCCCGCACGAACCTCACCTTCCCGCCGGCACGAACTTGCAGCCTATCAGGAGCCCAATAGAAGAACACAGCCAACCAGCCTGCACCTCGTCATACCCCTCATTCCCTCAGCATAAATACCCGTGAGAACAATAAAAATTTGCAGCTTGATCAGAATTCCTGTCTTGCTGTCACTCCCTGTGTCTCTTGTCCCTTTCATTCCTTCTCTCTTAGGTTCGCCGTCCTGCGTTGATGTCCCGCGGGCCGGGACAGTTGGCGCCCAACGTGGTTAACTCGAGCCTTTGTCTGAGAAGCGAACGCCGCCCTCCGGGGAAGCCTTGGCCAAGCGGGATTCGGGATCGCCTCGGTAAACGCGACCGGGAGTCAGATCCAGGAGGAGAGTGAGGCCGGCGCAAGGTGAGTGACACACCATGGGACAAGCAGCTTCATCACATGATTTGTTTCTGACAGGTCTCAAGGAGGCCCTCAAGACTCGGGGAGCGCGTGTTAAGAAAAAGGATTTAAGATCATTCTTTTCATACATAGAGGATTTGTGACCTTGGTTTCCCCTCAAGGGGTCGATTGATGGTAAAAGGCGGCTCAGAGAAGGAGACTGCCTCAAAGATTATTATGAGACTTGGTCCTCAAAAGGTGCCAGTCACCGCCTTTTCTTATTGGAATTTAATTAATGAGATTCTTAAAAGTTCACCCTTTGACAGTGGTACTTTAAAACTTGTAAAAATTGGGGAGCAGGCAATGAATTCCACCTCTCGTCCCCCCTCGGCATGCCCTTCGGTTAGTATTCAAATGCCCCCTACTCAGCTTCTCAGGACCCTGGGACCCTCCCAGACCCCGGGACCCTCCCAGACCCCACCTTACCAAAGGAATCCCCTAAAAATCCTCCTAAGATTTATCCGGTTTTAAATCCCCATGATGAGTTGACCCCAGAGGATGAGGCTACCCTGGAGGAGGCAGCGGCTCGATACCATTCTCCAGACCTGCCACCTCTTAAAAATCCACTTCCCACTTATACACCCCCTGCCTTTTGTGCTCCGGCCCTTCAGGGACCTACTGCCCCCCCAGACATTTTTTCCCCGCTTCCCTTGCCTAATCTAACCCCTTTACGCGAGTCTCTCCAACATAGGCAGGAACAAATCCAACTTTTAAAAGAACTAAAAGCCCTTGATGCCGAACTTCGCTCACTGGCCTTGGGCATGGAGTTAACACAAACTGGCCCAAGACCCCTTAATACTCGTAAGATGAAGCCACGTGGTCAGCCTGCTCTTGCCTTTCCAGTCACTCACAGTCAAGCAGATCAGCTCGCACAGACTGAGGCAGAGAATTTAAAAGGAAGAGGAATCAGGGGAGGAACAAGAGGTAGAACCAGAGAGAGAACAAGAGGAGGACCAGGAATCAGGCGATGAGGAGGAGCCCACCTCTGGACAGAGTGGAGCCCTTGGTTCTTATAAAAGGCTGAGCCTCCACTTTCTTGAAAGACTTAAAAAGGCTTGTACACAGTATGGCCCCACTGCACCTTATACACTGGCCTTGCTAGAGAACCATAGTACACAATGGCTCACCCCTAATGATTGGAAATTTTTGACCCGAGTCACCCTCAGTGCGGGGGACTTCCTGTTGTGGAACGCAGACTTTAGGGAATACTGTCAGGAAACTGCCCAAAAAAATTCAACCAAGGCTTCCTCTAAATCCTGGACCTATGTTAAACTAGTGGGTAATGCGCCATTTGATACTAACCCTAAACAGGCGCGCTTTCCTACTGGGCTCCTAGCTCAGGTTCAAACTGCTGGTTTGCACACTTGGAGACGGCTCCCTCAAAAGGGCTCGGCCACCACCTCCCTAGCAAAAATTCGTCAGGGTCCTGATGAGCCTTACAGTGACTTTGTTGCCCGGCTTAATCTAACTGCGGAGCGTTTACTTGGACCAAGTGAAAACGAGAGCTTCTTTGTAAAATATCTTGCCTTTGAAAATGCCAACCCAATATGTCAAGATGTTCTTTGGCCCCACAAAGATAAAGGGGACCTTTCTGACTTCATTAGGCTGTGTGCCGGGGTAGGAACAGCCCATGCCATGGGTCTCGCCATTGGCGCCGCCTTCACCAAGGCCCTTCACAACCTTGGCCCACGTACTTGCTTTACTTGCAAACTACCTGGTCATTTTGCGCGAGACTGCCCAACAGGGAGACTGGGTCAAGGACCCATATCTCCTCAAACAGGGGCTAAACCACCTCCACTCACCCTTTGCCCTAAATGTGGTAAAGGTCGCCACTGGGCCAAGGAGTGTAGATCCAAGACCAATGCCCTTGGACAGCCTATTCCCTCTAACTTCTCGGGTACTCCTCTCGGGGCCAGCCCCTGGCCCCGACCGCCCCCAGAACAAACCCAGGGGCAATAAGGTTTGTTCCCTCTCGGACTCCCAACCCAATCCAGTCCCCCTGTCCTTCTCCACAATCACCTCCCTCCAACGTGCTACCCCAGGCAGCGCAGGATTGGACCACTGTGCCTCCACCGATACAATATTAGACTCTATGCAAGGATCCCAAATAATACCCACTAGGGTTGTAGGTCCCCCTCCACCTCATATGTGTGCTCTTATTCTTGGGAGAGCTTCTACCACCTTACAAGGGGTTCAGGTCTTTCCTGGCATCATTGATAATGATTACACTGGAGAAATTAAAATACTGGCCACAGCTATTAACAGAATAGCGGCCATCTCTGCAGGAACAAGAATTGCACAATTAATACTCCTTCCCCTCAATTCAGGAAACACTCCCGCCGCCCAGAATTCACCACAAAACACGGTATCTTTAGGTTCCTCTGATGTGTATTGGGTCCAACCTATCTCCCACAAAAGACCCACTCTTACCTTATTTATTGAAGGAAAGAAATTCCAAGGGATCCTAGATACTGGTGTGGATGCCACAGTTATTTCTCAAAAATATTGGCCATCAGAATGGCCCCTCACCTCATCATTAACTGACCTTAAAGGAATAGGGCAATCAAAAAACCCCTTAGTTAGCTCCAGGGTGCTTAATTGGACTGACACAAAAGATAACACAGGAAATAAAGGAACTGTTACCCCCTTCGTTGTTCCTGATCTCCCTGTCAACCTTTGGGGACGAGACATTCTAAGCCAAATGAAAGTTATTCTTGCTAGTCCTGACTCTTTAGTCACTCATCAAATGCTTCGTATGGGCTTTATCCCTGGTACAGGCCTTGGGAGGCTAGGACAAGGACAGGTTGAGCCTGTACAGCCCACACAAAAAACAGACAAATTTGAACTTGGGTATTTGGATTTTTAGTGTCGATCCCTGACCCTCCTGTACCCCATGTAGACAAAATTATTTGGGAAACTCAAACTCCTGTGTGGGTGGATCAGTGACCCCTTACCCAAGAAAAATTAGAGGCTGCCTCCATGTTAGTACAGGAACAGTTGACAGTCGGCCATGTGGAACCCTCAACCTCACCCTGGAACACTCCTATTTTTGTTATTAAGAAGAAATCAGGCAAATGGCGCCTTTTACAGGATTTGCGAGCTATCAATAAGGTTATGCACCCGATGGGGGCACTACAACCAGGCATCCCTACACTGGTAGCTATTCCTAGGGACTATTATAAAATGGTCATCGACTTAAAAGATTGCTTTTTTACTATTCCGTTACATCCTGAGGACAGACCCTATTTTGCTTTCAGACTTCCCTGCATCAATTTTCAGGGCCCTATGCAAAGATTTCAATGGAAGGTCCTTCCCCAGGGTATGGCTAACAGCCCTAGTCTTTGCCAAAAATATGTTGCTCAAGCAGTAGACCCTGTGAGAGAGCGGTGGCCACAAGTTTATATATTACATTATATGGATGATTTGTTAATCGCTGCACCTAATACCTATGATCTTAACAATTGTTATTTGGATCTCTATAAAGCCCTTACTGCCTTGGGACTTCAGATAGCCCCTGATAAGGTTCAGACACAGGACCCCTACACCTACTT
Organism: Sciurus carolinensis; assembly: GCF_902686445.1. Taxonomy (NCBI): domain Eukaryota; kingdom Metazoa; phylum Chordata; class Mammalia; order Rodentia; family Sciuridae; genus Sciurus; species Sciurus carolinensis. The sequence continues at coordinate 382,773 of NC_062226.1, forward strand.
GGGCCTCAAACCTCAAACTAATCAAATCAAATCCCTAATATACAATTGCGTGTGGACCATCTCCACACTCTTAACGATTTCCAAAAATTACTAGGGGATATCCAATGGCTAAGACCATATTTAAAAGTACCCACCTATGTGCTTTTGCCTCTTAATGATATTTTAAGGGGAGATTCTGACCCTTCTTCTCCTCGAGAGCTTACTCCTGAGGCGCGGCAAGCATTAATTCAAGTCACAGAAGCCATTGCTCAACAATTTGTTACACAAATATCTTATAACCTTCCTTTGGTTTTGGTTATATTACACACCCCTCATACACCCACAGGACTATTCTGGCAGCGGGATCCATATTTTAAAAATAAAGGTTGCCCCTTGCTTTGGGTTCATTTGCCCGCCCACATCCTCTAAAGTTATTGCTGCCTATCCTGCTCAGGTAGCTTCTATCATATCCAGACAATTGATTTCTGATGTACAGATACTCTCGAGCACCATACAAGATCTTCAAGATCAGGTGGATTCCTTAGCAGAAGTGGTCCTACAAAATAGGAGAGGTTTAGACCTTCTAACTGCCGAACAGGGAGGCATTTGTCTGGCTTTGCAGGAAAAATGCTGTTTCTATGCCAACAAGTCAGGAATTGTTAAGGACAAGACCAAACAGCTGCAGGAAAACTTAGAAAAACGCCGACGAGCACTGGCTGATAATCCACTATGGACTGGATTCAGTGGACTCCTTCCCTATCTCCTTCCCTTCCTAGGTCCCCTCCTTTGCTTGCTGCTTATTGTATCTATAGGTCCTTTGATATTCAACAAGATCATGGCTTTTCTTAAAGCTCAAATTGAGGCTATACAGGCGAAACCTATTCAGGTTCATTACCATTGACTGGAGATGATGGATCGCGATGGTGATCTTAAAAGACCATCACCCCTGTGAGCTGAACTGGACAGCCAATGACGGGTAAGATTCGTGAGAGCTCATACCAACCTAAGACAGGAAATGAGGGCTAGAGCCTCATTATCCAATGACGGGTAAGGATGTTGCTCTGCCACGGACAACCTAAGACAGGCGCAGTTCCCGAGGGATTGTCACTCCAGCGCTGTACCTGTTCAGGCAGGCCACGCCCCCGCCTCACCACATAGCCTCTATCACCCCCTTAAAATATGGCTATCGAAAAATGGTCAATAATTTTATTTAAGAAAGGGGGAAATGTCAGGGACCAAGAAGTTCTCGTTCTGAGGACGTTCTGACCCTTACAATAAGCAGCAGCGCCCCTCCCCCACTCCTGGCTGATAGTTCCTACAATATGGTGCCTATGGCGCCATCCCTGCTTCTCTTCCGGGACTTCACCTTCCCACCGGCGCGAACTTGCAGCCTATCAGGAGCCCAATAGAAGAACACAGCCAACCAGCCTGCACCTCGTCATACCCCTCATTCCCTCAGCATAAATACCCGTGAGAACAATAAAAATTTGCAGCTTGATCAGAATTCCTGTCTTGCTGTCACTCCCTGTGTCTCTTGTCCCTTTCATTCCTTCTCTCTTAGGTTTGCCGTCCTGCGTTGATGTCCCGCGGGCCGGGACAATTGTGGCTGTATGCGTGGTCCCAGTTTCGTTTCGGCCATCTATGGTTATACAACAAACCACCTCAATTGATTATCCTGAAAGCTAGGCTGGACTCAGCTGGGAAGTTCTTCTGCTGAGTGGCATCTGCTGGGGATGGAGTATTCGAGATGTCCATTACACTTACACACATGTCACTTGACTGGGGCTGCTCTGATATCTCTTTCTTCCATGGGGCCTTTCCTCATGGCAACTTGGGATCCCACATGGCACAATGGTGTCAGCAAAGTGGGACTGTCTTGTGACTGGTGCCCAGAAGATAGAAGTGGAAACTGAAAGTCCTAAGGCTGGGTTCAGAGTCCCTGAAATTTCTACTACATTAATTTAATAAAAGTAGTCATAAGTGTGGGACACAGTACTTACAGGGAGGGAATGAGTTGATGGTGACAATTTGAGACAATCTGCCAGCCATCCACAATAGAACCAACCAGCAGAGCCCAACCTCAATTTCAGAATTGTGAGAAGATGAGTAGTTTTAAGTCACTGTGTTTTGGGGAGGTTTACTATGCAGCAATAGATAACTGGAACAGAAGTGAAATACTGCCAAAACAAAATTCTAAAGTGTGGCACTGACGTTGGGGCCAGGTAGCAGGAGAAGACCAGAAGGGTAGTGAGAAGGCTTCAGGGATGAAGAAAGTGCGTGCTGTGTGTGTTCCTGAGAACACTGCCCATGGCAGCACAGGACAGAAAACAGGTCTGATAGCAAGCTGAAAGGGCCAGCTGGCTTCCTTTAGTTATTTATGGTAAAGTGAAAGTAAGAAAAGAAAGAAAAGCTAAAGCAGAAACTGCTGTTTTCAAATCAATATTTAGAGGAAATTTTTCAACCCAGGTTTTGCAGAGTTGGAAAACAAAATGCTTTCTCACTTCCAGTCTCTCCAGGTAGCAAAAGGTTCCCAAAAGAAAGGGCATTAGAAGGCGATGTAACTCAGGACACATATCAGTCAGGGTTCTCTAAAGGAACAGAATCAACAGGAAGTATGGTTATAGAAAGGGGGTTTATTAAATTGGCTTACACGACCAGAAGCTGAATAGTCCACAATGGTTGTGTGCAGCTGGAGAGCTGGAAGAACCAAGGACTGCACAGTCCAAAGCACAGAACAAGAAAGATCAACAGGGCTACCTAGTCTGAGAGCAAGGTTTCTGGAAACTACCTGGAGAATCATTGGCAGAGTCCGCTTTGGAAGAGTGAAGAAGGAAGAGTTCGATAACCTCAGACAATTGAAGCAGCAATCAAGAACCTGTTCAAGAAGAGCCAAGCTTGCAGCTGCATCTGCTTCCTTGTTCTTCCAGCTTTTATTCCATCCTATTGGGCCATGTTGCCCATGCTGAGGGAGGGGCTCGCACATTCCAATCATTCCTAGACACACCAGAGGCCTCTTAATCATTGGCATCTCTTAATCCAATCAAGTTGACAATTCAAATTAACCATTACAGGACCTTACCTGAAAGACACACCCCAGGGTCACGGCTGTTCCAGATGCCTGGTAAGACCCACAGATGAAGTTTCTGAGAGCTTTTGGGCAGGGGCACTGTCCCACAACTCTGACTTACAGCCCACAGGAAGAGAATTTGTGGCACAGCTTTCGTCTACTGAAGAGAGTTACAATTGCATGTATGGAACATTCATACGTATTTTAAAAACTTATTTATTTTGTGGCATTGGGGGCTTGAGCCCAGGAGTGCTCTACCACTGGGCCACACCCCAGCCCTTTGTATTTTGAGGCAGTTTTGGTAAATTACAGAGGCTGTTCCCAAACTTATGATCCTCCTGCCTCAGTCTCACAAGTCTCTGGGAGCAAAGGCACATGCCACCACAGCCAGCACAAAACTTTTTTTTAATTAAATTTTTTTTAAATTTTACAGACTGCATTTTGATTCATTGTACACAAATGGGGTACAGCTTTTCATTTCTATAGTTGTACACAATGTAGATTCACACCACGTGTAATCATACATGTACATAGAGTAATACTGTGTCTCATTCTACTATCTTTCCGTCCCCCACCCCCTCCCACCCCATTTTCTTCTACATCATCCAAAGTTCTTTCCTTCTTCTCTTTCCCCCTCCACTCCCCCACATTATGTATCGTCATCCACTTATCAGAGAAAACATTCGGCCTTTGGTTTTTTGGGCTTGGCCTATTTCACTTAGCATGATATTTTCCAACTTCATCTATTTACCAGCAAATGCCATCATTTCATTCTTCTTTATGACCGAGTAATATTCCATTGTGTATATATACCACAGTTTCTTTATCCATTCATCAATTGAAGGGCATCTCTGTTGGTTCCACAATTAGCTATTGTGAATTGAGCTGCTATGAACATTGATGTGCCTGTGTCACTGTAGTATGCTGATTTTAAGTCCTTTGGGTATAAACCGAGGAGTGAGATAGCTGGGTCAAATGGTGGGTCCATTCCAAGACAAAACATTTTTTTTTTTAAGTATAGTGTCTGTTTGAACTAAAAGAGGCAGCATTTAAAATAAAGGAGGCCAACTTTCTATGAGCAAGAAGCAGGCCTGAGAAAGCAACTTAGCTGCAAATGGGAGTCATTTCCTACGGAAAAGGAAAGGTGACCCAGTGTGGAGCTGGGAGTACAGGAGAAGCCAAGAGCTGCTGCAGGCAGAGGGAGCACACAAAGACCCTGGCTCCATCCCCAGCCCTGGGAACAAGTGCACTGCTGGAAGCAGGAGACCAGGGGATGCTTGTAAGGAGCAGGCCATGTCTGCAGCAACGGTGCCTGTACTGGAGCCAAAGGTTGGTGATGCCTGGCTGGGTTTCAACACTGCTACAGACCAGGGATATGGGTGTCCACCTCCTGTTTGAATGGGGGTGTCCCCAGCAGTCCTCCTGTTTCACCACTGAATGTTGGGTGTGGAGAGCAGACAACAGGTCTGCTACTTCACAGAGTAAAAGGAGCCACAAACAACACGCCTCCTCCATAGCTGGACCTGTTACAGACCAAAGGATCCTGGACTTCTAGCCTAACGCCTGGACGAGATGGTGATTTTGAAGATTGCAGGTACCCGAGTGTCACTGTCATGTGGAATGGCATGAATTGTGGGGCCAGGGGGTGCACAATGGCGCAGTCACACTGGCAGTTCCTGTGTGAACATCCACTATATAAGAAAACGCCTGAGATAACCTAAAAAGAAGAAAGGTTTATTTTTGTTCAGACTTGGGAGCTTTTTGGTCTGTGGTAAGGCAGCACATCAAGGCGCGAATATGTGGTAGAGGAAGCTGCTGGTCTCATGGCCAGGAAGCAAAGAGAAGCAAAGAGAAGAAAGAGGAGGGGCCAGCACCCCAACATCCCCTGCGAGGATGCACCCCCTCGGGAGCAGAAGACCTCCCACTAGGCTCCACCTCTTAGAGGTGCCATGCCTCCAGGGGAAGCCTGGCAGCCAGGCCTTCAACACAAGCTTTCAGGACCCTCATGCACACCACAGCCCAGTCCCCAATTCCTGGGTCAGCTTTCCTGCACCGCCTGGTTTGCCCAGGTGACTTGCTTTGCCAGTGTGGTGCTAGGAAAGCAGGACTCTAGCTGAGGCTCACAAGTGCCTACCAGGGGGAGTTGCTACTTGGAAAGCAGCCCCTGTGCTACACAGGAGTGCTGGCAATCTGGCCTGATCACGTGGGGAAACGCGGGAATGACTGAGGTGCTGCAGCTGAATTCCCAGCCCATACGATCCAATGAGGGACCCAGCTGACACCACAAGAGAGAAAAATCCCCAGTCCATTCACAAAACTGTGAGAAATAGCAAACCAGTGTTGACTTAGACAGTTAAATTTTGGGGAGTCTGTTGCATGTTAGTAGGTAACTGAAGTATGTGGTCAGCAGCAAAAGCAGCAGGCCCTCCACAATCTCAAGTGCCTATACCCCTGGGGTCTGAGACCCTCACTTCCTCTCCTGGCCCTCCCTCCAGTGCCAACAATCCTTTGGGCCTCTGCTGTGACCTCCAACCGTCCCCCCAGCCTGCTGATGTGGCCCCTCTGGTGCCTTCTCTCCCTTCCTTTCAGCTCTAGTGCCAAGGTCAAACCTTAAGCCACTCCCAACTCCTCCAGCCCCTTCCTCTCTTGCTTCACCGAACTCACCTGGCCTGAGCAGGATCCTGTCAGATCCAACCTCTTCTTCCCTCCTCTGAGACGACCTCCGAGACACCACTCGGCCTGGGCTCCCTTCCTACCAGCAGGCCGGGCGCCCTCCTGCTGTGCTCCTGCCCCCACGCCCTGCCACCCGCGGGTGTGCCACTGCTGGCCTCTCTGCTGGAAGGGCAGCTCTCCTCTGGCACTTCCTCTTCCTTCCAGTGACTTCTGCTGCACTAAGGAAGCAGCCTCTCCTCAGAGGACTCCCCAGCCCTCCCGCTGCACTGCCTTTCCGAGCCTCGACATCAGGTTCTCCTGACTATTACCAAAGGAATCAGACCCGCACTCCTGCCGAGCTCCTCCTCCTCTCCCGCTCGGACACTTCTCCCATCCTTTCCTTCATAACTGTTCTTCTCTCAGGAATCATCACCACCAGTGAACAAAAATACATGCTATCCCTCTTCCACCACACAACAGTCTCTCACTTTCTTTCTTTTTTTTTTTTTTTGTGCCAAGGATTGAACCCAGAGGCACTTAACCACTGAACCACATCCCCAGCCCTTGTTATTTTTTTATTTTGAGACAGGGTCTCACTAGATTGCTTAGGGCCTCACTCAATGCTGAGGCTGGCTTTGAACTCACAATCCTGATCCCCCTGCCTCAGGCTCGACAGCCACTGGGATTCCAGGTGTGGCCGCCCACCCTGCACACCTAACATTCTCCCTTGACTTCCTTCCTCTTTCCAGCTTCATCCCACTTCTCTCCTCTTCCACAACATGCCTCCCATTCCTTCTTGAACTAACTAGACTTGTTCTCCCACTGAAACGACTTATCAAGGTAACCAGCCAGTGGTCCGGGTTGCTAAAATCCACTGATTCACTCCACATGACACTGTGCAGGCCGGTCTGCAGAGGCTGACACAGCTGACCCCTCCTGCTGCTGGACACCCTGCCTTCCCCAGCTTCTAGCTCAGCACCCTTCTTGGTGTCCCTCCCACCTGACATCTTAGTTCTCCTATCTGGTCCTTTTCTTTCCAGTCGCTTTCTGCCTTGATACAGGCATGTCAAGGAATCAGTCCTTCTCTTTTACTTGTCCACATTTTCACCCACAGTGATGTCACCCGGTTTTACACTTTTGCCATGGTTTGAATGTCTGTGTCCTTCCAAAATCCATAGTGCAACTTAATCCCAAGGCAACAGTACTCAGTACTCAGAGGTGAGGCCTGTAGGAGACGATGAGGCCACAAGGGCTCTGCCTTCACGGAAGGAATGGAAACCTCTGTAAAAGGGCTCGAAGGTGTTTGTGAAGGTGAGCATGCAGCAAGAAGGTGCCACCTTTGGAGAAAACAGGCTCTCACCCAACACTGAATCTGCAGTAACTTGATCTTGGACTTCCGGCCTCCAGAACTGTAAGAAATACATTTTTATTTTTTAATTGTTTTTTGCAGTGTTGGGCAATGGAGCCCAGAATCTCACATATGCTAGGGAAACACTCTACCACTAAATTATATACCCAGCTAAATAAGTTTCTATTATTTATGAATTACCCAGTCTAAAGTATTTTATTATGCCAACCCAAATGGACTAACAGCTTTACATGCAATAAGTACACTAATGAATATCAAATTTATTGTTTATTTGGTACCAGGGATTGAACCCGGGAGTACATAATCACTGAGGCACATCCCCAGCTCTTTTTTATATTTTATTTAGAGACAGGGTCTCACTGAGTTGCTTAGGGCCTCGTTAAATTGCTGAGGCTGGTTTTGAACTTGAGATTCTACTGCCTCAGTCTCTGGAGCTGCTGGGATCATAGTGTGTGCCACTGCACCTGGCTTGAATGCCAAATTCATACTCCCACTTGGACATCTCTCTCCCTTAGTCTATATTCATAGATTCAATTGTTGTGTAACCTTAGCATGTACCACAACTAAGAAATAGTTTTATTTTGCTAAGCCCACTGAGAACTCAGGGTTGTTAATACAGCACAACCAGGACACCCAACGTGCAGACCACTACTACCACTCACGTCCAACACCTTCACCTCCCACACTGGGCTTCTGTCCACTGCCTAGAGAACCTTCCTGCTTCCACTCGTGCCTCCTACAAGCTGGAGTTCCCAGCTGTGAGATCACCAGTCTGCTTTCAAACACGCCAGGTATGCTGCCAGTCTTGGCCTGGCTGTCCTCTCTGCCACATGTTCTGTGTGCCTGCAGGGCTCATTCCCTGCTGGCACTGTCTGCTCACACACCAGCTGCTCAGTGAGGGGGACTCTGCCCCTCATCAGGTTCCCAGCTCCTAGTGCTGACCTGCTTGTCCTCCCATGCTGACAACCCATGGTGTGTATTTCTTGGCTTCCTCACTGAGAAGAGTTTTGTTTTGTTTGCTGATGTGTAACAGTTTCAATGGGTGGTCCAGGTGAAGGCCTAGCTGGGGTGGGTGCCAGAAGACTTGAGTGGTAGGCAGGATGTCTTGAAAATGTCCTGTCCTCCTGCCTGCACCCTAACATGCTATGTTGCATGGCTAAAGGAACTTTGCAGATGTACCTGGGTTAGTAATTAGTGATCTTAAAATAAGGAAATTATCATGGATTCTTTGGGTGGACCCAATCTAAATCACAGGAGTTCTTGAGAGAATTTTCTTCAGCTGAACGTGGGAATATGAGGTAGAAAGGGTAGTCAGAGGGAGTCAAAGTGTAAGGAGGAGGAGGACTTGATTTTTTTTTTTTTTTTTTTTTTTGGTGGTGCCGGGGATTGAACCCATGGCCTTGTGCTTGCAAGATATGCACTCTACCAACTGAGCTATCTCCCCAGGTCTTAATGGGTTTTGATAGTATCACAAGCTGGAAAATGCAGGCAGCCTCCAGAAACTGAGGACCCCTCGCTGACAGCCAGCACGTCACAACCACATGGAACTAAGTTTTACCAACAACTTGAATGAGCCTATCAAGGACTTTCCCCCCACACCCCCTGGTTGACACCTTGACTTCAGCACTGAAGCCTGGATCAGAGAAGCCACCCAACCCACCTACACTTCTAACCCAGAGCCACCTGATAACACATTTACATTTTTTTAAATAGTTGGAGATGGACAAAAATGCCTTTATTTTTATGCGGTGCAAAGGATTGAACACAGTGCCTCACCCGTGCTAGGAAAGCACTCTCTGCCACTTAGCTACAGTCCCAGGGCACATTTGCATTCTTTTATGCCACCATATTTGTGGTATTTTGTAATGAATAGAAGACAAGTTCACTGTTTTTTTAGTTAAAAAATTTTTAGTTGTAGATGAACACAATACCTTTATTTTATTTATTTTTATGTCGTGCTGAGGCTCAAACCCAGTGCCTCACACGTGCTAGGCAAGCACTCTACCACTAAGGTACAGTCCCAGACCCTGGTTTTTGTTTAAAAAAAATATTTTTTTAAAAGGGTCTTGGGGCTGGGGACATAGCTCAGTTGGTGGAGTGCTTGCCTCCCATGCACAAGGCTCTAGGCTCTAGGTTCAATCCCCAGTACCACCAAAAAAAAAAAAAAAAAAAAAAAAAAAGAAAGGATCTTGTTCAGTTGCTCAGTTTGGTCTTGAACTTGTGATCCTCCTGCCTCAGTGTCCCAAGTGACTGAGTTTGCAGTTTTCTAGATAGGAAGAGAATGCAGCAAGCACACACAACTCCCAGGAAGTTCTGCTATGTCAGGAAGTAGGAAAGGATGGCAGTGGCTGTGGGTGGACATGAGGTCAAGGGTTTTGAGTGCATGTGGTGTGGTGCTGAGGATTGAATCAGGGCTTTGTGCATGCTAAGCAAGTGATCTACAACTGAGCTACACCCTCATCCCTTCTTATTTTGAGACAGAGTCTCAGTTATCCAGACTGAACTTAAACCTGACATCCTCCTGCCTCATTGCTTCCAGCAAGTGTTTCTTTTTCAAGTGTTCCTGACAGGAGACAGCGCTGTGACTTGCCCCTCACAGGACTCAGAGCACCTGGCACAACTCATCTGCTCTTTACCACCTGCAGGTCTCCAAGGCTGCGAGTCATGCAATGACCTTCCCAGCCTACAGCAGGGTAGGGGTTTGGCTTCCCTGCCCCGGGGAAGGAACCCTGAGGATGACCCCTACCCAACTTGTTACAGAAACTATACCAATAGCACCTGCTTCCCTGCCTCATGACCCCACCCCAACTAGTGTTTCCTGCTGCCCCCTCTCAACAAGCTACCTGAACTTGAACCCATTTCAAGTTAACTTCTGAGGGAAACCTGCACCAAGTGTGTCTACTGTCCATGGGAGCACCCACGGGGCCCCACCCTGGACAGCAAACCTTTTCCTATGAAGCTCTTTCTCTTCATTTTACACCTTCACAACTCTGAGAGGTTGGTGGAGTAGCTAGGCCTAGCCTGATCCCAGATGCCTGTCTGCCAGCACTTTCTGTCCTCCAGGTGTCTGGGAGAATTGGCAAGTTCCAGGAGCCCAGAGATAGGGCTTCTTGGTCTCACTCACTAAAGCCTTTTACAGGCATTATCTTGGTGATTACCCCCAAAACAGAACCTGACTGGGCCTCAAGTGCTTGGGGGTCACCTTGAAGCAGGGTGCAGCCCGTCCCTAGGCAAAGAGCAAAGAGCCTTGCTCCCAAGGTCCAGGCTACGGGGTCTACATAGTTCAGGGTCAGACATAAGGCCATCTGGCCACCGTTGCCTCCAGTGTTGCCAGTGAGTCTCAGCCTTCCCAGGAGACCAAACGGGGCCTCACAGACCTAGGACGCACTAGGACTGGCCCTGCTGTCATCCGGGGCTGTTTCTGGAGACCTGGAGGCACAGCCCCGAGGTGAGGAGGTACAGCCCGGGACGCCAGCGTCGCGGAAGCGCAGGCTGTGATGGGAGCTCCGTTGCAGCCCCGCCGGCCGAAGGGCGAGTTGAGCTAGGTGGGCGGGCCGGGCGCAGGCAGCCGATTGAGGCTGCCCTCGGGGCCTGAAAGGGCCCAAGCAGGTTGTGGGGTCCGCGAGCCAGCAGGAGGCAGCCGAGCCGCGGTCAGGGCCAAGGCCCCGCGGACAGGCCCCCGCCACCACCGCGCGCACAAAGCTTCCCGCGAAACTGACGTCGCGCCGGCCCGCCGCGCAGGCGCCGCCCCCGGCCCGCCCCTCCCCCGCGCTCGCCCCGCGCTCGCCCCGCTTCCAGCACGCCGGCGCACCCGCCCTCCTCCCATTGGCCGCCGTGCGTCGGCGCGCGCCGGCCGGTGCAGGGCGCGCTCTGCTATTGGCCAGATGGCGGCGGCGGGGGTGTGTCCCGGTAGCACCCCGCCCCTTCGCTCCGCTCGCGGGGGTGCGCGCGGCGGCGGCGGCGGCGGCGGCGGCGCGTGGCAGGTCCGGCGGGCGCGAGGCGGCGGCGGCGGCCCGAGCGCGGCCCAGCCTCGTCCGCCCTGGGCCCGCCCGGTCCGACTCCGGCCCTCCCGGAGCGCCGCGGCCTCGCCCCGGCCCGGCGCCTCCCGAGGGAGCGGCGTTGCCGGCCGAGAGCGCAGGCCCGGCCATGACCGACTTCAAATTGGGCATCGTGCGGCTCGGCCGGGTGGCCGGGAAGGTGAGCGGCTGGAGCCGCGGCTGGGCCTGCGCGGGCCGGGCGACGGGCAGGCGGGGCTCGTGGGCTCGTGGGCCCGGCTCCCGCCCGGTGCCGTTTTCCTCGCGGCCAGCGGACGCGCCCCTCCGACTTGCCGACGCACGGGGCCGGGCCGGCGGGGTGCGGAGGCGGCCGGCCGCGCTCACCCCGAGCGCTCTCGGGTGTCCGCGGCCGGGCCTAGTGCCGGGCTGCACCTGCGGCCGCCGGGTTTGAACACAGCGCCCTTTCCGCGCCGCCCCCGGCCATCTCACCGGCGCGTCTGAGGCGGGCTGCGAGGTGCCTGCAGACCCGCCGAGCTTCGGGGCTCTTTTCAGCACTCCCGGGGACTGGCCGAGTTCGCCGAGCCCAGGGCTCCTCGCGCAGGGACCAGGAGCCGGGGCTTCTCTCTGCCGTTCTCCAGTGCCTGGCCCCACCCTCCGCGTCTGAGGCCGCGGCTCCCGAGGCACCTGTGGGCTTCGGAGGTGTTTGGGAGCCAGGGAGCTTACCCTGTTCCCCTGACCAGTGGCTGCAGCTCCTGGTGGGACAGGGGCGGAGGCAGGGTGAAGTCAGACGCGGGAAACTGGTTTAGAGCCTAGAAGAGACCCTGAGACGCTGCCCCTTCTGCAGCAGCTCAGCAGGGCTGTTGGGGATGTGACTCTGACTGGGGAAGGTGGGACCATACATGAACATCAGCCCTTAAGGCTTTTATTTGGAACATTTCAGACAGGTAGCTGGGAAGGTAGCTGTAAGCACGTGTACCTACTTCCTAGCTTAATGAATACACATTAAGATCTCATGAATATTATGCCTCAGCACTGGCCCTCTCTCTGCTCCACTGTAACCAGCTTTGAGTGGGTTTATTGGTTGGCGCATTACAGCCTAGTGCCACTTGCTGGAGTTGCTGTTGTGTGGATGGGTATGCTTCCTCCGTGCAGACTAATGTGGCAATGACTTGGCTCTGTTGGTTTGCTTGCTCTTTGGTGTAGGCCAGTGTATGCCAAATGAAGTGCAACAAGGCCTCCACTTGCTGATCTATTTTAGCCTGAAGAGTCACATAGTTACTTTCTATTTCACAATAAAATTAAGTTGGCTCCTGCCTGTTACTAGTTACTTTTCCTTGTGAGTATTGCAAATGTAACTTGTATGTGGTTAATTTCTAGACCAAATACACACTGATAGATGAACAAGACATCCCGTTGGTGGAGAGCTACTCCTTTGAGGTAAGGATGACTGAACTTCCTTCCCTGTGCTATGTGAGCAGGGGACCTCACAAGTGGATAGCCATTGCTGGCCTTGGCCCTGGGGGGCCACAGTGTCACTGCCCAGTGGAGCCTGCCACAGCCTTACTCAGCCCCACTGCTCTTCCCCACCTTCACTCACCCTGGTTGCTGGCTCTTGAGAACACACCACCTCTCCTTTTGTGACAGGATGTCTTAACTCAGATCAGCATGTAGCAGTCTTCACCTCTGCACCGCGTGATGGGAAGTGGTCCTGCCCCTTGCCAGTGTTCTCAGTGAGGAATGTCCATTCCTGCTGCTGACCTGGCACAGAAGCCCTCCACAGTCAGTGGCCCCACTCCACCCTTTCATACACCTCATACTTCATAGCCACTGCTTGTTCAGGGATTTCTCTTCCTTGCTGGCTTGTGGGCTTTTTTTTTTTTTAAAGAATGGGAGAATGTATTTCTCTGTGTCTGCAGTAGGGTTTCTTGCCCAAATGGAGGATGGAGTGTTTGAAATTTTTGTTTTTTGGTGATTGGGCATTGGTACTTGTGTCTAAATGAGTCTGCAGACCCCCAGGGTCCCAAGAACAGACTGGCAGGGTGTCCTTCTGGTTGTTTGTTTTGCTCGATTCTCTCTCCCTGCCAGCACTGGAGTTGAATCTAGGGACCCTTTACCACCAAACTACATCAAGTGTTGCCCAGAGTTTGAGGCTTGTTTAACAAACCTTTTCCCTGTTCTTTCTTAGGCCCGAATGGAAGTAGATGCAGATGGAAATGGTGCTAAGATATTTGCATATGCCTTTGACAAAAACCGAGGAAGGGGATCAGGCAGGCTCCTTCATGAGCTGCTGTGGTGGGTATTTTCCAAAGGCCTTCCATATCCCACCTTGGGTCCTGCGTAAGCTCTGAGGTGCAAGTATGCCTGAGGCAGTAGAACTGGGTGGAATTGGACTGGCCCCACTTTCCCTGAGTCTGGGTCTGAAGAGTTGTTTCTTTTACCACTAACCCAATGGAATGTTGGATTCGCATATTGTGGTACTTCAAAAACCAAGCTGGTGTTCTGCTGGGGTTGGGCCTCTTCTGGAGGAAGGGATTCTGCTCTCTTTGCTGGGCTCTCACTATGCCTGTTGGTGGGGTTTATTTAGTCTACCTCCCTAGGAAGTGGGCCATCAATGTTTTTTGTGCACTGTGGGACTCTGAAATGTTGGGACTACCCAGATGGAGAGCTGTTCTCAAGGCTGGCTGTTTAGATGCTTTTGGGGTTTCGTCCTTGGTTCTTTTGAATCCTGGGGCAGAACTGTGAACATGGATTCCTCTTGGCATCCTCTCCTGGGTGTGATGAGGAGCCAGTTCATACTACATAGTTGAGACACTTTTCTGACTGAATTTGCATGCTTAACCAGAGAAATCTGTGAGGGTCAGAGATGGCACTCTAGAAGATGTGTTTTCCCAGGGAGAGGCACAGGGGCGGCGTGGCTCCTGGTTTCCAGGTAGTGCACCTCAATGCTGTGACTGTGGACAACCGCCTGGACAACCTGCAGCTGGTGCCTCGGGGCTGGCGGCCCAAAGCCGAAGAGACCTCCAGCAAACAGAGGTGGGTTTTTCCTATTGGTGCTTCCTCCAGACTCTCAGAACCAAGAGGGTCATGTTCCCACTCTGTGTGCTTTGGGATCAGAATTATTTTTTCCCCAAAGCGTGGGGTTCCCCTTTTTCATGGGAGTGGGAAGAATTTCTGGGATTGTCTTTCTGAGTTGATCTTGTGATAATTGGACCTAGGAATCCATTAGCCGATGTGATTGAGTAGGGATAGCTAGCATTGGGTCACACCCTGAGGCCTCTTGTGCATGTACATGGTCTCTTTGTCATGTGCTTTTGCTAAATAGTTTTCCATGAGTAGAGGTTTGAAGGAAGCAGGATGGTGTGGTTTGGGGACTTGACTTCTCAGTGTCCAGCTCCTTGCAGTCCTAAAAACAGTGCTCTGCACAAGCTTCCACGTGGGAGGGCAGTTCTTACTGCCTCAAGACCAGCCAGCCCATCTCTAAGCCTTGTAGAGCCTAAGTCTAAGCAGTGGGGGAGAAGTGGCAGGGACACCCTGCAGGCTGCTGTTGGTGATGTTAGGGGACAGTCTCTAGGCCCTTGAGGGTAACTTCCAAACTGTTGCTCTGGCCCCATGGTGTCCTGCAGACTGTACCTAACCCCCTGCCCCCACCTTTTTTTTTTTTTTTTGGTACCAGGGATTGCACTCAGGGGCACTTGACCACTGAGCCACATCCCCAACCCTGTTTTGTATTTTATTTAGACAGGGTTTCCCTGAGTTGCTTATTAGCACCTTGCTTTTGCTGAGGCTGGCTTTGAACTCACCATCCTCCTGCCTCAGCCTCCCAAGCCGCTGGGATTACAGGTGTGAGCCACCACACCAGGCCCTCATTCCTTCTTGCATGAACTCTGACAGTTGAAGGCAGAGCCTGGGAGTGTCTGCTTTCCATGTGGCTCTTGGTTTTATTCTGATTCAGGGTTTTGACACTTCAGTTCTCTCTCACTGCTCTTGGGTGAAAGTGAACCTTTTATAAATATTGAGTAAAGGGTTTTTATCTTTTGGGAATTATGTTGGACTGGACTTTGGGTTGCAAGTAAAAGAAACTGAACTCAATTTGGCTGAAGCAAAAATAGGGCACTTGTTGGCCCCTGACAGCAATGTGGAGAACCAGGGTTGGTGCCACATCTTCAGTTCTGCTGTCCCCCAGGGCTGTTTCCACGTGGGGGAACCAGGCCCATTCATCACTGTAGGGAAGTCCCAGGGTGCTTTTCTCTCCTGGAGCTGGGACAGGGGATAGTTTCTCAAAAGGAAACCAGGGTTGCGTCATCAACAGAAGGGTAGGGGGTGCGTGGTGTGACTTTTCTCCTTGGTTGTCCCACTTCCCTAGTTCAGATGTGGTGTGCCTCTTCCCCAGCTTCATGTAGCTCCCTTTGGGGCAGATACTGGATGAACCCTCCCTGTATCCACGCAAGTCCCTGTACACCCATATCATGAGCAGTGGGTCCATTCTGCTGTGGCACCAATCACCTCAGATAGGTCCCTATGTGTTGGTGTGGCCATCTTGTGGCTAAATGTTACTTACAGTCCTCCAAACATCTTTTATGGTTACTAGATACAGTAATTACAATTAAGAACCTCTAGGAAAGAGGACAGCTACAACCCAGAGCAGTGGACAGAGGTTCCTGGTCAACTGGCCTAGCAGCCCTTCCCCACCTATTCTGTGTCCACTTGGGGAGATCCCTTTGAGCTTGTGCCCTACACCTGCAGGCACCTCCTCCTGGTGGAGGTGTCCTGGGCAACTAGGACCTAGCGGGTGTCATTCTTGGCTTACAGGTGTGGGTTTTAGAACCCAGCAGTGTAGAGCACTTGTACTGGGTGGGGCCCCAGACCAGAAGCAGCAGTCAGAGCCGTCTTAGTGGGCCTCAAGTCCCAGCTGGTCCAGTTGCATATCCTGGTTCTTGGCTTATGCCTCCACATCAGCTGGTTCTTGGTCTTAGGTTCACCCTACTTTGTCAGACTGGGAACAGGGCACTAACTTTTCCCAGGCTTGGACTTTGTACTTTGCTTTCCTGGTCAGTAGGGTGCTACAAGTTCAGCTCAACAACCAGAGGGGCCTCTTGGCAAACCTGATCCCCTCCTTCCTGCTTCCCAAGGGCTGCTCGTGAGCCTCGCCTGAAGGGCTCACAGAAGGGCTTAGGAAGCAGCCAACATCCTTCCGTGTGTTGACCTTCCCTTTCTGAACAGGTTCCTCGTGGCCTGGCCTCTGTTAAGTGGGCTGGTCAGAGGAGTGGGTTCAGTGGCTCCTGAGGTGTGGCTGTATCCCTTGAAGCTCAGCACAGGGCTGGAGTGCTCTACACTCAACTCTTGTTTGGGGGCCTTATACTGTATTAGGTGCCTGCTGGATCTCAGTTCTTAGAATTCTTGGTAGCCTGACTCATTCAAGTGGGTAGAAGGACATGGGGCAGCCCAAAACATTGAAAGGGAAGTGGGCTGAAAGGTCAGGAGAGGTGCCTCCAAGGGTCATGGGCAGGGTAAGAATTGTCCGTGTTCTGTGCCTGCTGTGTGCCCATTAGCCCAGATGTTGGTGAGAGTGACAGATAAGGCAGATCTTATATGTTGTTAGTGGGAGAACATGCTAAACATTTAATGTCACATAGTGGTAAGCACACAGCAGAGATGGGCAAACAAATCAAATAGCCGAAACAAAAACTGTGGTATCCTGAAGTTGCACCATCTTCCCTATGTGCTGACAAGTATATTGAGGCCTCTACTTGCTTTTAGGGAGCAAAGCTTGTACTGGCTTGCAATCCAGCAGCTTCCCACGGACCCCATAGAAGAACAGTTCCCTGTCCTGAATGTGACCCGGTACTACAATGCCAATGGGGATGTGGTGGAAGAAGAGGAGAACTCCTGTACCTACTATGAGTGTCATTACCCCCCCTGCACAGTGATTGAGAAGCAGGTACAGTGTGTGGCAATGAGACCTTGGTCCTGGCCTCCTCCCCTACAGTTGGCCTGTGGCATGGACCCAGCAGACCCTAGGTGCTTCCCTAGCTGTCCACAGGGTGGTTCTCCCTTTACTCTTGTGCCTGCCTAAGCGGGTCCCAGGCCTTCCAGCTCTGGTGCATGTTTTTTCTGTTAGTTGACTTGTGGTACTGGGGGTGGAACCCAGGGCATTGCACGTGCTAGGCAGGTGCTCTGTGGTGGAGCTATATACCAGTCTGGCAAATGGGATTTTACCAGGTCTTTTCAGGTTCTGCCCCACACTGCTTCCCAGAGTGATGGTGAAGCAACGTGTTCTGTTTCAGCTCCGGGAGTTCAACATCTGTGGGCGCTGCCAGGTGGCCCGGTACTGTGGCTCCCAGTGTCAGCAGAAGGACTGGCCTGCCCACAAGAAGCACTGTCGGGAGAGGAAACGTCCCTTCCAGCACGAGCTTGAGCCAGAGCGATGACGGGCAGCAGAGCTGCCACTGATGCAGGCCTGTGGCTTTGGGCTCTTCCGTGGCACAGCAGAGACAGACAGGCGCTTGAACCTGGAGGTGCCGAAGAATCCAGTGGCAAGCCCAGAAAGCCACCATGAGACTCCCCATGGCACACGCTGTTGGTGGGGAAAGTGCTCCTCCAGTGTTAGATGTCCAGCAGAGACAACGGGGAGGCGCCCCAGGACCTTTCTCATTATTTATATGTTAATATGTTTGTAAACTCATGTACAGTTTTTTTTGGGGGGAGGCAGGGAGAGGGTTAGAAACTACAAATAGGATCATTTGCTGTAAGCCTCAAATGGCAAATGGTCAGCCACAAGTCTAGAAACTCAATAGTGGAGCTTCTCTCCTGGGCAGTGGGGGCCCCACCATGGGTGGCCTGCACAGAGTTGTGTCCGAAAGGACAGAGTAAAGGGTGGAATCATCTGCCGTCTCAGCCATTCTCTGCTCCTCACCCCTTGCTGTTGAGGGTCAGGCTTATTTTTGTGGAATCAGCCAAGTGATGTGGAATGAAAGGACCAGCTTGTGCTCTTCGTTGGTATCTGTGGAGCAGAGCATACCACACTTCCTCTGGAGTCTGGCTGGGAGTGGAGCGAGACTCAGTGTTCCACTGGTCAGCAGGTGCAGTGGGGGTGGTCCAGGAGGCCGGCCACTGTTTCAGTGACTGTGGGGTGCACTAGACCTGCATTGACCCTAGACTGTACCTCGCTTGAAGTGGGATGTTCTATCCAGAAGGATACACAGGGCCTGCCCAATGGCTGCAGGGTAGCCAGGGTGGAGTGAGTGACACTTCTCCATCAGCTATGCAGGACGTGGCCCCCAGGACGGCCATCCTTCTCCCTTTGGGGGCTGTAGATGTCTGAGGGCTGGCCAGCATCTTGTCCATGTAGAGCCACCTGTGTGGCTGGGATTTTGCCTGTCTTCACGTCTGGTCAGCTGTCTTGCCCCCAGGTCCTTCCCATCTGACTGGCCTGTGTTGGTCTGTAGGCCTTGCTACACTGTCTCTTGTAACATTTCTGCCATGTTCTCATGCCTGTCCTGGCAGAGCATGGCCCTTTGGTGGCCTTTTGCCTGTGAGCAGAGCTCCTGTGGCTGCTATTGATTAATTAATTAATTAATTAATTTATGATTTTTAAAATTCTGTGCTGAGGAGCAAACCCAGTACCTCACATGTGCTAAGCAAGTGCTCTACTACTGAGCCACAATCTTGTGGCTGCTTTTTATTGTACCTGGTGGCCTCGTGGAGGAGGGAGGACTGGAAAGGGTGATTGAGCTGGGTGTGGTAGCGCACACCTCCAGTGACTTGGGAGGATGAGGCAGGAGGATCTCAAGTTCAAGGCCAGCCTCAGCAATTTATCGAGGCCCTAAACTTGTTGAGACCCTGTCTCAAAATAAAAAATAAAAAAACAAAGGGTTGGGAATGTGGTTCAGTGGCTAAGTCCCCAGTACCTGGGGGAGGGGGGGAATGGGTGATATTGCATAATTCCTGAAGGGTTTCATGGACTCAGGACTTCATACATCCACATGGGGCCTGCACAACAAAATCCCCACCCCACATTTGCCCTGCCTTTGCTTGGTAGTAGGGATTCCTGCTCAGACCCCAAGTGGAATCGGGGGGGCTCAGAAAGCTATTGGGGAGGGGAGACTTGTTCTGAGAGAGTGGACAGCAGCTGACTGGAGTCCTTGAATGTCCCGGGGCTGGAGTAACCTTGCTTCCAGTGTGTGGACAGGACTGTTTGGGTGGAGGGGTCCTATGTGGCCTGGCATGTAGTGACTTGTGTTCTTCAGGCAAGGGGCCTTACATGCCCCCAGGCAGTCTGCTTTCAAACAAAGGCTCAGATAAGACGGATGGTGAAGGTGGTCAGCTTGTGTCCTTAGGAGTGTGGCCATGTTGGAACTTGAACCTGTTTGTGCTCTGACCAGCCAAGCTCCCTTGCTCTGAAGTTAGCTTTACATCACAAAATCAAGAGAAGCACCTGGGTTCTCAAAACCATACTAAGGGTTGTGCTGGTGAAGAGGTTGGTATAGGTTTGGGGCTTGCCTGCTCATGCCCACTGGCACTGGTACTGCTATGTAAGTGAGATGGGCCCATAGTTGCTCTCACTCCTTTCTGCTTCCCTAGTCTCCACTTGTGATCCTGACCTCGTGGTCCTTGTAACTGTGCACCTGAGCGATTCCAGGAGAAATGTTCAGGTGGTTCTGGTATGGGGCTTATTCCTATCCTCTCAGAGGTATTTTGGGCTGCTTGGCCTCAGCATTCTTTGTGGGAGATAGAGCTGAGGGTTTGTGGTTAGTTCAGCATGTTCTGGTGCTTCTGCCTTAACTGCTATCTGTGCACTGATCCTCAGAGTTGGACTTCTAGCCACAGGCTACAGCTATGCTCCAACTGCGTGGCTGGATGCTCAGGTATTGTGCAAATTTCTGTCTCAGTGTGTCTGCCTGGAGCTTTCATAACAAACTACTGCAAACCAAGTGACCTGCAGTAACAGATGAGTGTCTCAGGAGTCAGGAACCCAGAAGTCTAAGTAGCTGCTGGTGCCACACTCCTTCAAGGGTGCATGCCTCTCCCAGCCCCAGTGGCCTCCTGGCTTGGCTTTGTAGATGCCTGGTTCCAGTGGCAATCTTCAAATGACACCCTCCACACACCCCTGGGGTGTCCCACCCTGGCCTTCCTCTGCCATGTGTGTCCACATTTCCTTTTTCATAGACACCTACAGTAACTGCATCAGGGCCTCATATTAACTCGACCTCTGTAAAGATCCTGTTTCTAAGGGCACATCCTGAGGTCCTCACGTCTCTGGGCAGGATGCAGTACAAGCCAATGTCCCAGACTTGCCTTCCTGAACCGGTAGAGCACAGGGATTTTCGTGAGCAGCTTCAGCAGCTACTCAGTCGCCCAGTAAGAATTATATTACGCCCCTTGCCAAACTGGCGCCTCCCTCATCCCAGCGCAGGCTCCCGGCCCCGCCGCGCCGAGGCGCTGCTCTGCTCAGCCCTGCTCTGCTCAGCCGGGCGGACGCGCGTGCCGTACCCGGCTCTCGCTGCGGGCTGCGGCCTGCAGGGGGCTCAGCAGCCCGGTGGCCTCGACCGGCCGGAAGTAGCGCCCCGGAAGGAGTTGGCGAGGCGCGGCCCGGCCGAGCGTGCTTGCGTCCCCCTCGCCGCCTGGGTCTCGCGTCCTTCGGGGCTACATGGCGGGCCGCTGCGCGCGGCCGCTGCAGACGGTGGACACGGAGTTCACCGCGGACAGCGTGGAGTGGTGCCCCCTGGAGGGCTACCGGCACCTGCTGGCCTGCGGCACCTACCAGCTGCGCAGGCCGGACTCCGGGTGCGGGTCCCAGTCCGGGTCCAAGGTGCGTGGGGCGGGAGGCCCGGGGCCGAGGGGACCAGGAGAGCGTGCGGGGCGGGAGGCCGGCACGGGGGAGGCGCCTGGCCTCCAGGGAACAGCTCAGATCCAAGAGGGCGGCTCGGCCCCAGCTCACCGCCAGAACCTGCAGTAAGGATGAAACAGAGCCTCTTAGGGTGGTGCCTGCCCTCTGGACGGCATCGGTGAGCGCGGAACTGGCCGCCGAAGAGCGAGGACGGACCCTTGGAACGGCAGGCCAAGGTCAGGACTCCCAGCACAGGTAACCTAGCCGTGCTGGTCCTGTTGGCCCATACTGGAGCCGTTCGTGCTGGGTGGGGAGAGTTCACCTACTTACTGACCACATGCCGGAGGAGAGAGGCTTGACCCACCCAGAAAATTAAGGATTCTGCTTCCAGGCAGAGGGCTCCTTTGCCAGTCTTGGCCTGCCTTTCTTACTGGATCCGGTTTCCCAAGTCTTGGGTTCTTGGCATCTGTTGGGGGTAATCAGAGAATGTACATATTTTATAGGGTGGACTGGAGGTTGAGGAGCCTCACGTCCGTTTAGGTCGTCTCTACCTGTACAGTTTCAATGAGGACAACTCTACTTCCTCTCTGGATGAGGTCCAAAGAAGGGATACTGCTGCCATCCTGGACATGAAATGGTATGACTTTGATAGCAACCCCACCTGGTCTGGAATTGGTCCTGAGCTCCACTCGCCTAATCAGGGAGCCTCGTGCTTTGGCATCTTCATCAGGTGGGCTGCTTCTGAGTTGTCCCACCTGCCAGTGGCACGGGGCAGGAACTTTTCTTGGGCTCATCTCCCTGTCAGTTTCCCATTCGCAGAGTCAGAATCAGCTTGGTAAGCAATGAGAATTGTGATTTTATGAGCTGGGGAAACTTTTTGTGTGTGAGCAGGATTGTAGACTCTAGCTTGGTTTGGGGCCTGAAATTTAAGTAATAAATTTAAATTGGGAAGCACAATGCTCCCTTCTTGTGGTGTGCACCCTGTGTTCTCATGTGTGAGTTCTCTCCAGGTGCCACATCCCAGTGGCTGGCTCAGCGCTCTTGGGCTTGGCAGATGCCAGTGGATCTATTCAGCTGCTCCGCCTGGGGGGATCTCAGGTCAGTGACAGGCCAGGCGCTATGGGGGGAGGGGACTGGAGTGGGTGGGTGGGGGACTGTGCCTGTGCAGATGCTTTTCTAGAATGGTCCCTTTAACGCTGGACTGCATCATCAATGTTGAAAGAAGGCAGGGATCTGTTTTAATTTGGATGGGGGTCTGGTGAGAGGAGGTTATTACCTCATGTGCCCTAGCAGAAGGGCTGGGGCTGTTTAAACTGTAGATCTGAGGGTTCTGTAAGGAAAGTTGGGCAGGCATGCCTTGGGTTGATACTGGGGCTAAGAACAGTAGTGACTTTCCCATGTAAAAATGATTGGGAGAGTATGAGCTCATGTGAGTTTGTCTAAGTGATTCACGGTGATCTTGTGCCATGGTTTGCAAAATGACCTAACAATTGTGGGAGGAGGCAGACAGTAGACACCGTGTAGAGTGACATCAACAGCCCACAGCCTGCGCCCTGTCTGTGGGAGGGAGGGGCAAACCCCAGTGCAGGTGCTGCAATGGGACCAGAGCAGGAGCCCACTGTGACAACTCAGGGCCTGTGTAGAAAGGGCCTTGCTTTAGATCTGCTCAGCCGTAGCCTTGTCCTAGAAATGGGGGGAACAATGTCCGAGGAAGACTGGGCTCACGGACCAGGTTCCAGGCAGAAGCACATACACCCAAGACAGGACTGTGGCCCAGCAGCCTGCTGGGGGCCTTCCAGGGGCCATGCACTGTTTGGGCTGTTTAGGTGCTCACAGTCAGGCATGGTGGCAGGTTCCTATAGTCCCAGGTACCTGGGAGCCTGAGGTGGAAGGATTGCTTGTGCCCAGGGATTTGAGAACAGTTTGGATAACCTAGCAAGACCCTATATCAAAAAAAGAAACTTGCATAAATCCTAGACTACAGAAGTAACATTTTTAATTTAAAAAAAATTTTTTTTTTTTAACTTTTTGGTAGTGGGGATTGAACCCAGGGCCCTTAGCCACTGAGTCACATCCCCAGCCCTTTTTTAGTTTTTATTTAGAGACTGGGTCTCACTAAGTTGCTTGGGGCCTTGCCAAGTTGCTGAGGCTGGCTTTAAACTTGTGATCCTCCTGCCTTAGCCTTCTGAGTTGCTGGGATTGTAGGTGTGTACCACAATACCTGGTGAGAAGTGGCATTTTAATGACTCTTGTGACTTCTGAAATGAAAAGCAGAGGAAAGTTCCTACTGTCCCTGCCTCTGGGGACAGAATTGCAGGGCCCCTGGAGGCCTGGGGTGGTACAGAGCATGGGCCAGGCATGGTTCTTGGAGTGTGGAGACAGCAGAGGTGCCTGAGCGCACAGGTGGCTAAACCAAGAGACCGTACCCCAGAGTCACATGTGTGGAAGTGTCTCGAGGTGTGAGCTCTAGCATCCTCAGTCCCCTCCTGTGCTTGGCATGTGGCAGGCATTTCAGTGTTACATGACTGTGTGACTCAGTGGCTGGTGGCCATGTTCCCATGGGGAGGGAATGAGGGAGAGAGTTTTGCCTGGACAGGGGAGTTTCTTTCTCTCTAGTAGGAGAGCAGCAGCCTGCTGCAGCCAGTGTCCAGCATTACTCTGAATGAGCAGTGTCTGGCCTTGTCCCTTGATTGGTCCACTGGGAAATCTGGAAGGTAAGGGCTAGGAGGGCCCCAAGTCATTCCTCTGAGAACTGATTTCCTGTTTTCAGGACAGAGAAAATTTTGAGCCTGGATTCCCTATATTTGGAAATATCACTACCAGTCCTAATTTAAAAAAAAAAAAAAAAAAAAAAAGTGGGGGGGGGAATCCTTGCCTCTTAGATAAATGGCAGTAAAGTGGGCAGAGAAGGCAATGCTGGTTTCTGTGGTGAACAGTGGTAGATACCCAAAGATACCCAAGCAAGCCCAAGGTGTGTCCACATGCTAGGGCTGTGGAGAACCTCTCCTGGGGTGAGGCTGGGAACCCAAAGAAGGGGGCAGGTGAGTTCATTGGGCTTCTCCATTGGCTCCTGTGTGTCTAGGGCCAGTGACCAGTCCTTGAAAATCATCAGCAGCAACTCCAAGGGGCAGCTGCACTTCCTGATGGTGAACGAGGCCGGGTCGGGGCTGCAGCATATGGCCTCATGGCAGGCCCATCACTTCGAGGCCTGGATCGCTGCTTTCAACTACTGGCAGACAGAAGTGGTATATTCAGGTCAGCATCCTGCACTGGGTCCCAAGACACTTGCCCCCGACAGGAGACTTGGGAGGGAGGGAAGAAGGGGATGAGGCTTGGCGGGGGCCAAGGGCTGAGTGTGCTGGGCTCCTGAGGACCTTGTGTGGAGGGTGTCCTCTGGGACAGCTGCTGGGGCCTCGCAGGCTTCAGGCATCACAAGGCTTGGGTGGAGCGGGGACGCGTGGAGCTGCCCTGCTTCTGTGGCACTCGGTGCCAGGTCCTTTCTCACTCCTGTTCCCACGCTTCTTCCATGTTGTCTGTTGACTTCATCGTGTTAGGTTTCAGGTTTCTCCTTTCTGGATATAGTTCACCTTCCAAAAGAAAAGGAAACCTGAGGGAAATGAGGTGAACTATTTGTCTTTTTGAGTGATTTGTCCTTTGGGGATGCAGATGTGGGAATGAGAGATTGACAGAAGTCGGCATTTGAGCAGCTTCTCCCAAGGGCAATTCAAGGGAAGGTGGAGGAATTGGGCTCTGAGAGAACAGAGCAAAGTGCAGAGGAAAAGATATGGTCTGTGTTTTGAGCTCCACAGTGCAGTGGTGAGTGTTCTCTCAGGCTGTCAGAAACCGCACAGCCTCCTCCACCAGCCACTCTTCTGCGTCCTTGCTGGTGGCCATGGCTCTTAACCCACTCCCAGCCTCACTGGGCGGCCTCCCTGTGATTTGCCATGCCTCACCCTCTGCTCTGCACCTCTTAGGCCTGTCTCTGGCATGGCCCTCCTTTCTGCTGTGCTCCTCTCTCTCTGCACGGAGGGGTTTGGTTTCATCTGACATCTGCCTTGATCCTCTTCTCACTCTCCATCTTTGCTTTCCTTGCCTCAATTACTGTTTTTTTCAGAAGCAACCACATTTTGTTACTTTTTATTCTGAGCTTAATCCATTTTTTTTTTTTTTTTTTGCTGGCTGCCAAGGTGTTTCTGCTACCTAGAATTGAGCTCTTTATTCTCTGTTACCCTGTGTCTGACCTCTCCTCCCTAGCATCTGTCGAGGGGCGTGTTCTGGTTGTTCTGATCTGAAGCCAGGAAGCAGTTACCAACTCCTGTGCTCCTCACCTCCCAAGAGTCCCAGTCTTACTGGTTTTATCTTTTTGGTTGTTTGGACACAATTCCTTTATTTAATTTATTTATTTTATGTGGTGCTGAGTGTCAAAACCAGTGCCTCACACATGCTGGACAAGCAAGTACTCCACTGAGCCCCAGCACCAGGTCTGGTTTTATCTTTTGAGCATCCTTTGGAATCCAATGCCTCTTGCTCTTTTCCCTGAAGAACTGTGTAGGCACAGCCCCATCAAGCTGGGTGCAGCAGAGCACAAGTGATGGGTCTGCATCCACTCCCAGCCCTTCCGGGGCCAAGGTCCTAGACACGCACGGACCTTGTCCCTCCCGACCTTCCCGCGTCAAGGTCCTAGACACGCACGGACCTTGTCACACCTTACAAACCATATCCATGCTCTTCCCTTTTAGGATAAAATTTAAAATATTTAATTTAAAAAAAAAAAGCTTATTCTAATGAGATGCCCCAAGACCTGTGTAATCTGCTTAGTGCTTACCTCTCTACCCCATTCCAAGTGAGTATCTGTGTTCTGCATCGCCTCTTCTTAATGTTCTTTATTGTTTCTCGTCCTGACATTTCATCATACATTTCCTTCAGAGACTGCTTCCATTTTTCTGGTGTGCTCAGCATAAAGTCTTTTTTTTTTTTTTGGTGGTGCTGGGGGTTGAACGCAGGATCTTGTGAATGGGAGGCCAGTACTCTACCAACTGACCTATATCCCCAGCCCTTTAAAGTCTTGTCTTTGAAGAAGCCTGCGTAGAACGTCGGGCCTTGCCAGTCTGGTCAGGCTGGTCCTCTGCTGCTGTTCTCACTCAGTTAGGGTGATGTGCTTCATGCTTATTTTATTTTTTCCTGAGGGCAAGGTCCTTATCTGTGTTATTCGTATCACACCCTTGAACAGTTCTGAGACCAAGAATCTCTCCATCTTGGATAAGTTTCTCTGCCTTGAGGCTTAGCTGATTCAGAGAAGGGGTGTGGTGGGGACAATGACCTGATGTTTCAGAACTAATTCATTCATTCAGCCAGTATTTATTGAGCACTTAAGATGTACCAGGCACTGTACTGGATGATAGGGCTCATCAGTGAAGACGGCACACTGAAGTCCCTGCTCTCGCTGTGCCTCCATGGGGTGGGGGAGGTGGAAAAACACAAAACATGATGTTCACTAAATACAGGAGGACATGGCACAGCATGTCAGAGGAATAGTGTTTGGAAGGAAAAATGTGGCAGAGGAGGGGTGCAGGCTGTGGGCACAGATTGTCGCGTCAGAATCTGGTGCGGGTGGGCAGTAGCCCTGAGTCAGGTGCAAGCTTGGTGTGGTAGAGGGCAGCCAGGCCAACTCGGTGAGTTTGGGGAGAAGAGGGTGAGGTCAGAGGCGACAGAGTAGGCCGTGGGGCCTGCGGGTTCAGGAAGGGCTGTGACTTCCACTTGGGATGAAATGGGAGCAGTTGCAGGGTGTTCAGCAGAAAAATGGCGTCTTCTGGCTTAAACTAAAACTGAAGATGTCTGGCTGACGTGTTGACTGCAGAACTGCAAGAGGGGTGGGCAGAGCCTGGAGGCCTGTCGTCCAGTGCCTCAGACTGTGTGGGGACAGTGCAGGTGAGGAGAAGCTGGGTTCTGGATGTAGGTGAAGGTAGACCCAACAGGATTCCTGATGGGAGTGAGTGTGTGGGGTGGGGAGAAAGGGCAGACTGTAGCCTCACCCCGCCCCATGCAGACAGAACTTGAGCTCACATTTGAGGCTCACCTGTAGGCTCATTTATAGGTCTTCTGAATCTGCTGGTTCTAGTAGATCACGTGAGCATTCTACACCCCTTGTATCTCTTACAGAGGTGCATAATGCACGTTCGCTAAATACCTGTTAGATAGGAAAATGAGTGGATGGTGGGTGGGTGGATTGATTGGTGGCTGGTGGTGGATGTCTGGCAGGACGTTGGTGATGGGTGGGTGGGTAGATGGATGGGTAGATGATAGGCAGGTAGATGGTGGTGGCAAATGGACAGATCAGTGGATAGGTGGATGATGGTGGAAGGTGGTGGCTACATGGGTGGATGGTGGTGGGTGGGGGTGGGTGAGGACGACCTCGGCTTTCTCCTGCAGCTCCTCTTTACCTCCCTGTGGACTCTGCTCTTGAGGGTTTCTTCCCCTCCATCAGAATGACAACAGCTTGGTGTTGCTTTTCTTTGAAGACTGGTTGTGGGTCAAGACACCAACTCCACTACAGCTGCACTTTTCTTCCTGCCCTGTTCTCTCTACACTTCCTCTAAAACATTATGGGATCTTCTTTACTTCAAGGCTACAAAGAGCTTTTTCCTTTGTGACCCGTGGGAGTGTGAGGTTTCTGGAGCCTTCAGCAGTCCTCGTGTCCGCTGCCTTCCCTGCGAGCTCCTGGCAGGGATCTGGGCCCAGCCATTCTGGGCTTGGGCAGCCAGGGCTTCAGAGCCCAGAGCCCTCAAAGCAGCAGCTTAGCCAGGTGTGACCTGGTAGTGCCTCTTGTGCTTGGGATGCCTTGTGCCCTGCGGCTGGCAGCTCTCCCTTTTATTCTTGCAGACACAGCCCAGGGATCCTCCTGCTTACCCAGACCTACCTTGGGTCTGAAGGCAGTTAGGATGCAGTGGTGACCATTCCTGGTGCCCTCTCCAGGCGCCTCTGCCTTGGTGGCAGCCTGAAAACATGCAGGGCCGTCACTAAGGCCTCGCAGGTCTCTCTCTGAGAAGTGGCCATCCCCATCATCAGGTCCTCTGCCGATGTGCTGCTTTTGTCCACACAGGGGGGGACGATGGCCTTCTCAAAGGTTGGGACACCAGGATGCCTGCCACGTCCATCTTCACCAGCAAGAGGTAACTGGCCGGGGCTCAGGCCCATGCGCAGTCCCTCCCTGACATCCCCGTGGACCTTCCTTGCCCCCCTCGCCTGCTCAGGGGCGCTTTTCCCTGCAGACACTCCTTGGGTGTGTGCAGCATCCAGAGCAGCCCCCATCGGGAGCACATCCTGGCCACGGGAAGGTGAGTGCGGGCGTGGTCGGGGCCTGCGTCGCCCCCTCTGCACTCGGGTGTCCTGGCAGCCTCAAGCCACAGTGCAAGGTTGTGCTCCAAGGATGAGAGGGGCGGGTCTCCCGGGAGGTGTTCCCTGCTGCCACCTTCTCCCTCGAGGAGAAGCGAGGCCACTGGTTGCCTGGTTCCAGCTACGACGAGCATGTGCTGCTGTGGGACACGCGGAACATGAAGCAGCCGTGGGCAGACACGCCTGTTCAGGGTGGCGTGTGGAGGCTCAAGTGGCACCCGTTCCACCACCACCTGCTCCTGGCGGCCTGCATGCACAGCGGCTTCAGGGTCCTCAGCTGCCAGAAGGCCACAGGTGAGTGGGGCCCTGCTGTGCCGCTGCAGTCTGCCCGGCTTCCCTGCTGTGCCGCTGCAGTCTGCCCGGCTTCTCCCAGCCTCCTTGTAGTGCTAGGCCAGCTCCTGCTGCCAGCACAGGACCTCAGGTTCAGAAAGCCGGTGTCAGGCTCGGCACCTGGTTCCTCCTGCCCTGCAGCAGTCCTCTGACCCGCCAGGAGCCCGCCGAGGAGGCTTCCTGCTTGCCACCTCATGTCCCCCTCGCCACCTCCTCTGTTCTTCTTGGGTGGAGGCTTGACCCTGTCGTCCCTGTCCCACATGTGCTGACGACCCTCCCCTTCCTCACAGCCCCTCTGCCTGGCCTCTGCTCTCGTGCCCTTCTCTCTTCTCAAACCCCTCCTCGCTTGGTGTGATCTCCCCTCCCCCTCTTCTAGACGGCCCTGGCCTTGCGCCACCTGGCCGCTAGCTGTGGTGTGCCGCCCTGTGCCCCTGCCTCCTCCACTTGCTCCCAGGCCAGCTCCTTACCTGCACGCCACACTCAGGACCTGCTCTGCCCCCACCCTTCTCTCCCGCAGCTCCCTCCCCTCTGTCTCTGTTGCTATTGGTGTGAGGCCTCTGGGTGATGGGGCACCGTGGTGTCCTTGCTCTCCTGAGCACTGCTTGGGCTTATCTGCACATTTTGGTTTCTTGTGCCTTCCCTTCCACTCCTCTGCAGATACTTCGTCATTTCCCTGATTCTGTTTTGACCACTAGTCATTTGAGTAGACTACTTAAACATTTCTGTGGAGTGTCCCCATTTTCTTACTGATGGGGATGGATTTTCCTTTAATTTATGGGTTAAATTTATGGGTAATTTATGGAGAGTGCTCAGGGTATTTGAGCAGTGTTGTGCTGTTGGTGGGTGGCATGCACCTAGACATCTGTTGGGTCTCACTGGTTGATGGGGCTGCTCTAGTTCCATTTTGGAAATGGGCTGCTGAAGTCTCCACTGTTGACTTGTCTATTCACCCTCATTCTGTCTGTTTTTGCTATCATGTGTTTTGGGGTTTTGTTTATATATATTAATATTGTGTGTGTGTGTGTGTCATGCTAGCCAAGCACTGTACCACTGAGCCACATCCCCAGCTCTTTTTTTTAATTTTTAGACAGTCTCACTAAGTTGCTGAGGCTGGCTTTGAACTTGCAATCCTCCTACCTTAGTCTCCCAAGTTTCTAGGATTACAGGCATGTGACCCTGCATCTGGTCTGAGGGTTTGTTTTAGGTTTATATATATTTATAATTCTCATATCTTCCTCATGTGCTGACTCTTCTGTCATTACAGTGTCCTGTATATTTGGTAACTTTTTTGGTATTAGGGATTGAACTCAGCGTTGCTTTATTACTGAGCCCAGACCTTTTTAAAATTTATTATTTTATGTTATTTTATTTTTTGATACTGGGGATTGAACCCAATCTGGTTCACTGAGCCAGATCTGCAGCCCTTTTTTTATGTTTTTATTTTGAGACAGGGTCTCACTAAGTCCTTAGGGCCTTGCTAAATTGCTGAGGCTGGTCTTGAACCTGCAGTCCTCCTGCCTCAGTCTCCCACTGTGATGACAGGTAGTGCCACCACACCCAGGTTTTGTTTTGTTGTGAGACAGGGCCTCAATGAGTTGCTCAGGTTGGCCTTGAACTTGTGATCCTCTTGCTCAGCATCCCAAGCTGCTGGGATTGCAGGTTAAAGGATGTTTTCTTTCTCTTCATTGATTTAGTTGTTTCTTTCAAATGCATAAAAGCATTAGCAATGTATAGAAGTTAAAATTAGACAAAAAGCATGCTTCAGAGAGTCTTTCTTCCTCCTCTTTCCCTTTTCTTCCTTTCATTTACTTCTTATAGGTGAGCAGTTTTATTAGTTTTTGGTTACAATTGTGTCTTTTTGCAAAAATAAGCATATGTATTTTTTTTTCCATTCTACAACATGAAACAACGGGAGTGGTGCCGGGTTGGACCCAGGTGCTCACATGTGCTAGGGAAGTGCTCTACCTCTGAGCTGCACCCAGGTCCTCACATGTGCTAGGGAAGTGCTCTACCTCTGAGCTGCACCCAGGTGCTCACATGTGCTAGGGAAGTGCTCTACCGCCGAGCTGCACCCAGGTGCTCACATGTGCTAGGGAAGTGCTCTACCGCCGAGCTGCACCCAGGTGCTCACATGTGCTAGGGAAGTGCTCTACCGCCGAGCTGCACCCAGGTGCTCACATGTGCTAGGGAAGTGCTCTACCGCCGAGCTGCACCCAGGTGCTCACATGTGCTAGGGAAGTGCTCTACCTCTGAGCTGCACCCAGGTCCTCACATGTGCTAGGGAAGTGCTCTACCTCTGAGCTGCACCCAGGTCCTCACATGTGCTAGGGAAGTGCTCTACCTCTGAGCTGCACCCAGGTGCTCACATGTGCTAGGGAAGTGCTCTACGGCTGAGCTGCACCCAGGTCCTCACATGTGCTAGGGAAGTGCTCTACCGCTGAGCTGCACCCAGGTCCTCACATGTGCTAGGGAAGTGCTCTACCGCTGAGCTGCACCTTCTGTTATTTTTGGAGACAGGTTCTCACTGTTGCCCAGGCTAGCCTGCTTGCGACCCTCCCTTCTCTGCCTCCCTGAGCAGCTGGGATCACAGCTGGGATCATAGGCCCCTGCTGCACTACCTTGTTCTTCACTTACTTCATTTAAAAATGACATCAAGTGGGCTGGGGAGATAGCTCAGTCGGTAGTGCTTGACATCAAGTTAGGTGCCTGGCAGTTTCTATCGTCCCAGCACTCAGGAGGCTGCCTGGGGCTTGGGGGTGTGGCTCTGTGGTAGAGGCCTGCCCTGTGCGTGAGTCCCAGGTTCCATCCCACACATCTGCACACACCTCAGGTTTCAGTGCCCTCCACGTGCCCCCTGACGCTGCCCACACTGCTCGTGGCCCTCCAGCTTTGGGGGTGGCGCGCTCTGGTCCCACACATCTCTCACCCATTCCATTTCAGGGGAGAAGGGTCTTAGGGCTGCCCGATGAGGGGATGGCAGAGTCAGAGGTTTGATGCAAGCTGGGTTTCACTAGGCACTGCCAGTGTGCAGACAGCCTGCTTCCTGCAGCAGGCTGTGTACTTTTGGGACCTGTGTCATCCGACAGTGAGAAATATCATCTCAGTAGTTCATATTTTCACGTTGCTAATTGCAAATGAAATTGTGCATTTTTCATATGTTAAAGGCCTGATTTTGTAATATTGGTTCTTGAAATATCTGTGTATGTGTTTTTGTCTCTTTTCTCTCTGGTTTCTAATCTTTTTACCCCTCAGTTTTAGTTTTTTGTTTGTTTGTTTGTTTGTTTTGTTTTTTTGTTTTAATCTTTGGGGATTTTAGTTCTCTAACTGATATGGGCTAGAAATTTGTCTTTATTCTTGATTTTGCCATTGTGGTATTTTCTTCCTCATGTGAAAGACTTTTTTTTTTTTTTTTTTTTTTTTAAATCTAATTATACTTAATAATTTGGGGAGTTTGCTTTTTTTTTTTTTTTTTTTTTTTGTACCAGGGATTTAACCCAGGGCCTGGGTGGGTGCTTGATCACTGAGCCACATCCCCAGCCCTTTTTATTTTTGAGACAGGGGATCTCAAATTGCTTAGACCCTCACTAAGTTGCTGAGGCTGGCCTCAAACTTGAGATTTCTGGGTTTAGTATGGCTGGAATTGTGTAATCTGTCATTAGGGCTCAGCCCCTGCCTTTGACTCCCTGTCAAGGGCCTCTGTCTCTTCCGTGGAAGTGTGTTTCTTCAAGACAGTGTGGTGTCGGCGTGCTGTGGAGGACAGTGTGGTGCTGGCCTGGGTGGGTAGCCGGGCTGTTCGCAGGTCACCGGGGCTGCTGTGATCTCTTGGTGTGTCATGGCATACTCCCTGCCTGGTTCTCTGTGGTCTGCTGGCTCCACTCTGCTCTGTAGCTCTCCATGTGTAGGAGAGTTGTGTGTTTGTTTGTTTTTTGTTTTTTTTGACTGTACACATATATTTAACAATAGTGTTACACGGAATGCTAAGAACACTTTTATTCATATTTTACAGAGGTGTGAAACATAGACTTTCTATTAATATTCATATTCAAAGTACATCCAAATCTAACTCCTAAATAGATGCATTACAATTTATTTAGAATTTAAAGGCTTAATGGCAAAAATCAGGGGAGGAAAGAGTATATAAGTTTATTTTACATAACTGTCTGAAAAATAAATTCCAAAGATAGTAATAAAATTGAATATGGTCTCACATGCCCTGAAGGAGGTGGTGCCCGATTTGGAGGGGTAATCACTATGTCCGAGTAATCGCTTATTTGGAACTTGCGCAACTGCAAGGTCATGGAATCGGCAGTGCCCTTTTTGCCAGACATGAACTCAATAGCCAGATCTTTTAAGATCCATAAAAATAATTGCAGAATTGAAGCGTGTTCCCTTCTTTCTAGCTTCTGGGTAAACTATTTTTACTAGTCAGTTCTTTCAAAGTTGCATCCATCCACGTGTAAATCCATGGCCTGCTGGAGGGTACATTTCTGCAGAGGACTCATCCATTCGCTGGTGGCCGCCATGACTGGTGGTGAAGACTTAAGCAGCAGCAGCAGCAGCAGTGGGCATGTCTTCTCGCCGTCAGTTGACTTCTCTGGCTCTTTCTTAATCTCCTCCTGAATAATGCGCCATTCCAGGGCCATCTTCCTCCTTTGGTTTTCTAGACGCTCATCCTGACCTCTGACCCCTGCAGTGAGCATGAGCACAAAGTTGAGCGTTGTGTTCTTGTGGGGCCAGGTTACACCGGTCTTCCTCCCTGCTGCCCACCTCACAGCACTGAGCTTATTCTGCCTCCCACTGCCCTTCCCGTTCTTAGTGGCTTTTTTCTACTCAGCACACCTTTACATCATCATAAAAGGATATGAATTTTTGGCAGTGCTGGGGGCCCAGGGCCTGGCATGTGTGCTCCACCTCGGAGCAGCACCCTCAGCCATTCACATCCTGGTTTTCTGCCTTTGCCCCCTACTTTTCCTCAGTCTCAGCTCACGGCTGAGCATTCTCAGTGCCTGCCCCTGACCAGGGCTGGCAGCTTGTAGTCTTTGTGGGCAGAGTTTGTGTTTGGGTAGGCTTTTCAGAAAGGCTTGGGGTGGTGCTCCTGGAATCCTAGAGTGCGCACTGCTTCTTCCTGTAGCCCTGACTCTTGGAGGGAAGTCTGCGATAAGACCCTGACTCACTTTCTTTGCTTGAATCTCTTGAAAATATTCCTGCATCACTTGGGATGCTGCCTTGGGAGTGTGATGGCTGCTGTAAGTAATTCTGCTTTTTCCTGAGAGGAGGACCTGATGATTTTTTAAAATCACTCTTAATAAAAATTTTAAAAGGAATAACATGAAATATGCCGTTTTAGCTTTTTTTCCTTCCTAACAGTACCGGGGACAGGACCCAGAACCTCCTGTGCATGCTGGCCAGCGCTTTCCTGCTGAGCCCACGCAGCCCAGCCACTGCATGGCCATGGCCACTGCTCATCTGCGGCTCTCTGCATTTGCTCTCTGCCTCTGATTGCCTATTATAGGTGCTTGACACAGAGGAATCAGACATATCCACCCTTGCATGATGTCTGTCTCTTGGCTCCTGACGTTTTCAGGACTCGTCCATGTTGCATCTGGAGCCAGAACTTCCTTGAGCTGACTACTCATTTATCTATTGACAGACATGTGGGTTGGTTCCACCTTTCAGCTGGATTGAATCGTTTTTTTTTTCTTAACCCTTCAAGTTGAATGGATTTACTAGGGGCCTGTTGCAGACTTCAGTACCCCAGGTTGATTTTGTCAGGCACTTTGTTGGCCATTCTGGGAGGTGTTCTTGGGTCACAGTTTTGAATGTTATGTTATTTCCTGCCTGTTGGAGTCCCCTTTACTGGACCTGAGTGCTCAGTGCATTTAGATCCCAGAGCCCTCTCACCACACCTGTCCCTCACCTGCACCATTCTTGGTGGCACTTGCCCCTTGACAGTGTCTCTGTTCATTCCTTGACTAGCTCTCGGCTCTGGTCACAGCTTGTTTTGAATCTGTGAAGGTGGTCTTACCAGGAACTGGTGCCGTGAGTGATTACTGGATGAGGACGTCAGGGTGGGTGGGGGTCCTTACTGCCCGGGGGTGGTCCTGGGACAGCCTCCTGGGACTGTCCTCCCCAGGGTCAGCCCACACTATTGCCCAAGGGCCCCTGCGGCTGTGTCTGCTTTCTAGAGCTGCCTGTGAAGTCCCTGGGCTCCAGTGTCGTCCTGGCCTTCCCTCAGCTTCTAATCAGTGTTCTTTGTGCTTCTGGCTCCAATCACTGTGCACTGCGACTGCACAGTGGTGGTGCATCAGAGGTGGTGGCAGCAGCACTTTGAGCTGTGACTTACCCTCTAGGCTGACTTGAAGCCTGGGTTGGGGCTGGCACTTCTCCCAGTTGGCATCCCAGTTCCTTTCTGCTGGTTCTTTTTTTTTTTTTTTTTTTTTTTTTGCGGTGCTGGGGCTGGTGTGGCCTTGTCCTGGGTTGTGGACTGCTCCCATCTGGCCACACTTCCTTCCTTTCTCTGGAGGTAATGCCTCTTCCATGCCACCATGACTGTGCACTGTGGGAACACTGTTGGCTTCTTCTAGCCCTGCTCCACCCTCCAAACTACCCTTGGAAAGAAAGCAGAAACAAACTTCATGTCGACCTTGCTAGGGATGCACAGTCTGCTTGCTTTGGTGCCGTGGGCCACCCAACATGGTGCAGCCAGGGCTGCTTAATTGCAGTTCCTTGAATGTGCCATGGTCTTTTTGGCCTCTCTATACTGAACACATGGTCCCTGTTTCCTCTGTCTCTTTTCCTTCCATCTGGTTGACTCGACTCATTTTTCCTTTAAAGTAACACCCCCACCCCCCATCCTAGTGCTGGGGATCCATCCCAGGGGTGCTGAGCTACATTCCCCAATTTTTTTTTTTTTTTTTCAGACAGGGTCTTGACTAAGTTGCCCAGGCTGTCCTTGAACTTGCAATCCTCCTGCCTTGCTAGGATTACAGGCACATGCCACTGCACCTGGCTCCCAGCCCTTCTTTAATTTTGAGGGTATTGCTAGTTACTCAAGCTAGCCTCACACTTGTGATCCTGCCTCAGCCTTCCAGGTGGGGTAACCCCTGAGAAGGGTTTGTTGAACTCTCCAGCTTGGAGAAAAGTGCCTACATGTGTGGTTTGCTCCTCTCTCAGGTTCACCCTGATGGTTTCTCTACAAACGCGCTGACTGCTCTTAAATTCCCCTTTGAGAGTAGGAGGGGTTGTCAGTGGGGATGATCAGCTCCAAGTAACACTGTGGTTCCTATTCTGTCTTGCTCCAGAGGAGAAGCAGGAAGTGGTGGTCTTGACGTCCCACACGCTGCCCAACTCACTGGTCTATGGGGCCGACTGGTCCTGGCTCCTTGTCCGTTCCCTGCAGCCCATTCCCTCCTTTTCCTTTCCTCTTGGCGACATGGGAGCCAGACTGGCAGACTGGGCCCACGGCCTAAAGGTTGTAAGTACATCACCAGCAGCCTCCCTGCAAGCTGTGACAGATGACGACGGGGAGGGCCATGCCAGATCCCAGCGTTCCGTCAAGCCAAAGCCTTCTCTCCTGGACAGGAAGAGTGGCAGCCAGTCACACACTGCAGCCAAGATCTATGACTGCAGCTTCTACCCAGAAGGGATAAACTTTGACATCAGCCTCCTGGCCACCTGCTCCTTTTATGACCATGTTCTTCACCTCTGGAAGTGGGAGGCCAGCTGAGCCTGAGATCACTAAGACCCTTCCCAGCTATACCAGGAGTGACTTCAGGAGTTCTAGCCCTTCCTGCTGGGCCACTGGGTGATACATCTGGTAGTGATTGGGGTTTTCCACCTCCAAAACTAAATTCTCTGGTAGATTTTGACTCTCAGCCCTTCATATGTGTTTTAAACATTTGTACTGATTAAATGAAGCTTTTATTTTTTACTTTTTTTGAAAAAAAAGTTACTTTATCACAGCGAAAGTAATTTTATAACTGTAGAAATTTTTGGTGCTGAGGCTCAAATCCAGGGCCTTGCCCCCGCTAGACCGGTTCTCTACCATTGAGTTATATCCCTAGCCTGGAAGTAATTTTAGAAGAACATGAAAAAGCTGGGTGCAATAGTGGCACATGCTTGTAATCCCAATGACTTGGAATCACAAGTTTGAGCCAACCTCAGTAATTTTGTGAGATCTCATGTCAGAAAAAAATGGCTGGGGGTATGGCTCAGTGATAGAGTACCCCTGGGTTCAGTCCCTAGCACAGAGGTGGGGGAAATGCCCAATCACATGGTAGACTGGAAGGTGAGGAGGGGAGAAGGTGTGTGTACATTCTGAGCCACCTCAGGGGTCATAAAGTGACACCAGTGGGTCATCAATCATTTATTCTTTGTGGCAATAAACAGATGAGCTTTCAAGTACCAGAGAGGAGACTCACCCAACTCCCACTTTGAAGGTCTGGTTTCTGGGAACCAGATTGCTATTGAATTTCTCAGATCCTCAGCATTAACATGGACACAGGCAGTTCCATCCCTGGTCTTATGGGGTTGGGGGGGAGGTACCAGGGATTGAACTCAGGGGAACTCAACTACTAAGCCACATCATCAACCCTATTTTGCACTTTATTTAGAGACAGGATTCATTGAGTTGCTTAGCACCTCACTTTTGCAGAGGCTGGCTTTGAATTTGCAATCCTCTTCCCTCAGCCTCTGGAGCTGCTGAGATTACAGGCCTGCACCACCTTGCCCAGCTGGTCTTGTTTTGATGGCACACCATCATATGTCAGCAAAGACCAGAGTGGTTACCACACATTTTTCTACCTTAAAAGGAGCAATCCCAGCTGGTGGCCTATTTATTTATTTACTTATTTTTTAGTACCAGGGATTGAACCCAAGGGCACTTTACCACTGAACTATATCCCTAGCTCATTTTATTTATTTTTCATTTTGAGACAGTGTCTAAGTTGCTGAGGGCTTCATTAAATTGCTAAGGCTGGTCTTGAACTTAGGATTCTCCTGCCTCAGTGGGATTACAGGTGTAAGCCCCTACACCTGGCTGCTACCAATTTAGTTTGTGTTAAGAAGATTTCATGTATGTGTCAACTAAATATTAAACAAGTTCTGAGGGATTGATTCAGCAGAGCCAGTTTCCACGTGGCCTCATCAATTGCTTGGGATCCCATAAGGAATATGACAGTTTTTACTTTGGGGGTGAATTCACTAGCATTATCTGGTGCACCCAGCCTTATAAATTCTCACCTGTGTGGGCTGAGTGATGTGTGCATGCCACGGGCATGTTCCCAGACCTGACTTCTAAAGTTGCATGGAACCTGTTATGCAGCCCACATTACATCTACCACCTGATGCCAAGCATACACTGCACAGGGTTAGCAACGCTTTTAATA
This sequence comes from Sciurus carolinensis, assembly GCF_902686445.1. Taxonomy (NCBI): domain Eukaryota; kingdom Metazoa; phylum Chordata; class Mammalia; order Rodentia; family Sciuridae; genus Sciurus; species Sciurus carolinensis. The sequence goes on from NC_062226.1 coordinate 420,769, forward strand.
GAAATGAGATAGGGAAACTGCCTCCTACTCCTCCAGGAACTCATGATCTTAGGCTGGGCCAGTGCAGCCTCTAGTTCCAAGGCAAATTTATGCTCATGATCACTGTACTTTCTAACGTGGGAAGTTCTTGGGATACAGCTGGAAGAGCTTGCCCTCCTGTGTGGGCTCAAAGCCGTACTTTTCCAGGTTGTCAGGACTGAAAGTGCCTTCTTTAAAGTCCTTTTGGATAGCAGGTGCAACTGTTTCCAGGAAGAGTGCTTTGGCAGTCAGTGGTGTGTCTGTGCCTGCAGGAGCTCGGTAATTCACATAGGGCTTGAGCTTGAAGCCAGTCAAGTCTGGGACAACAAATTCTGGGACCTGTTCCTTTATCTGTACAAATTTCCAGCCCGAGGCACGCATGCCTGTGCCCTTGGCGCCCCGTCCTTTGTTGAAGGTGCGCGGCCCTCGTTTACTGGTCCACTTGCTCATTCTGTCTGCTCCACGCACCAAGCCTTGAGTCACTGCGGTCAGGAAACCCATGACGTGCCCTGCGGGAGACAGCTCCGAAAGGTCAACGTCGAGGATGGCAGAGAGGACCCCGTACCCCGTGGTGGAAGGCCTGGACTCTACCCCGAGGATGTAGAGTCAGAATCTGAACCCGAAACCTGAGGGCGGAGAAGAACCGGATCCCAGACCCAGGGAATGGACAGGAACCGGACCCGGACCCCGCGGGCGGAATGGAGGCAGTGCCCACTGGAGACGGACGGACAGACCTGAGCTGGCGGCTCTTGACTCTGCCTCCGACGGTTCGGGCACCCAGCGCCGGGCCTAAACCAAAGCGAAGCGCTGGTGGACCCCCGCTGCGACCTCGCGGCACTCGGATCGACTGCGGACCGGGCGCTCTGCAACAAGAGCAGTTCCGATTGGCCGCCGCTGGGTCCGACGCGCAGCCGCAGCTGAGGGGCGTGGCTTAAGGGACTCGGCCAATGGGTGGAGAGCTGAGGCGGGACTGCGGAGCGCGCGGACCCGCGGGTCACCGCGCGCGCCGGAAGCGGCGATCTGAGTCCAACTGTTGTGGACAGGATGCGCACAGGTGGTGCGCAGAGGGCCGCCGGTGGCGCCGGTCCTGGCGTCAGCCACCGCCAGCGCGGGCCCGAAGTAGCCCCTGAACGGACCTGCGGTGTCCCGAGCACACGTGCACTACTGTCCAGGAGGGGTGCTCCTCCGGAATCGCTGGGGGCTCGGGGAACTCGGGCCTGTCCCTCCCTCGGCGGCCGCGGCTTGGCGACCGACCAGCAGCAGAGGGGCGGGCCAGTGATGGGCCGCCTGCGCCTCTGGCCGAGGGAATCAGGCCCTTTCGGTCCCCAGGCTCATCACCTCTGGGCCCGGAACATCCACCCTGCTCCTCCGGCTTAGCTCTGTGGCCGCGCTCCTCTCCCTCGGCCCGGCGGTGTCGTGGTCATTGCCCCTCTCCATGCACCCTCCGCCCCAGCTGACCCCTTCCCGGGCACTGCCCTTCCGGGTCACGCCCCCTCCCGGACCGCTGCCCTTTCCGGCCGTTGCATCCCCAGGCCACGGCCCGCCCAGCCGCTGTCCTTCCCGGCCACGCCCCTTCCCAGCCGTTGCCCTACCCGAGCGCAGCGCTCCCGGCCCCGCCCCGCCCCGCAGGGTCCTCTCCTTATCCTAGTTCCTTCAGAGCCACACTTATCCCAGCCGTAACCCGTGCCCCGCCCACTGTCACCCCTCCCTGTACGGCCACCCCATAATACCCTTGTCCCCAGCCAGGGTTGAGCTTCCCCCACGTGGCCTTTCCAGACCCTGGCTGCGCTACCCAGACTTCCCCTGACCGCTGAAAGTAGAGCCAGTGGCTTGGCTTCGGTTGTGGGTTCCCCTTGGGCCACGAGAGGGCTGTTTACGGAGAAGGAAGCTGCAGTGAGACAGATGCTTCTGAAAAACGGCTTATTTTCAGGAGAACAAAGGTGCAGAGGGGTTCCCTTCTAATGAGAATGTAATTTGATTTTGAAAGGAGTGGGGAAGGCGCTAGTAGAGTGTTTCCTCAACCTGTCTCCTCACCCTCGACTTTGCTCTGTTTTCAGTCATGCAGGAAGAGGAAGATTTCTGCTCAGAGGTGGGTACACCAGGGATCTGATGAGAATCCTTTCCTTAGAACCCCCACTCCAGGGCGTTCTCCACCTAGAGCACGGTCCTTTGCCTCCGTCCTCTGCCTGGCCTTCCTGAAGCCCTAGGACTGTGTCTGGCGCCTGTTGCTTTGTCAGAGCTCACACCAGTTGCTAGACAGCAAGGCTTTCACAGTGCGGACAGTCGCATGTGGCTGCTGGGTGATGTTTGAGGCCATATTTTCATCCCTTAAGGTCACAGTTACTATTTTCTGTTTCCCCTTGAGACTTTGCCTGCTTGCTTACTTAGGTCTTTTTCTCAGTCCAACACTACAGCCATATCCCAAAGGCTTTTGTTCCTGAGCCAGAAAAGTAGGTGCATTAAACAATAGTGAAAGCTAGAGACACTCCACTGTTGCAGGCCATGTGAGCAGGTTAGACCTTTGCTTGGATAATCTGACTGCCCCAGACCTCAGAGGGACAACTCAGATCAGTGGAGGGAGGGGGTGCTCTCATGCTCGCTGACCAGGGAGAGTTGAGTGGGGACAAAGAGAGAGACACTGGGAACCTCAATCCTGAACCAAGGGGCGCATTGTGTGCCCAACTGCTTGCAGCATAATGGTATTCAGTCAATAGCAGACCACGCATTCAACAGTGGGCCATAGGATTGTTTTGCTTACTGAGTTCAGCTCCCTCTTAGTTTGTGTAAACATATTGTGACATTCACACAATGATGAGATCACCTACCGGTGCATTTCTCAGAGTGCATCTGTGTCCTTCAGGGACACACAACTGAACCTGCCTCCTACACCCAGTGCACAGTGGTGAGCTTTCTGTACCTCTCTGGTCTTGATGTGGACATGTGCCTTTGGGACACTTTGCCAAGCGTCCTCCTGCTCTCCTTGCCTTTTCTGGCATGGATACTGTACCTGTTTCTCTGAAGGTTGGGGCTTTGGTCCATGGCACTTGAGTAGAAACTGGAGAGGATTAACAGGTGCCCTGCCCTGCCATCTAGCTCTGGGTTGCTTGGGAGTTGTGTGGGTGGGGGGTAGAGAGTGGCTGCATGTCTGACTGTCTTCTTGGGCCCAAGAGGATATGCAGCCACTCTCCATCCCCCCACATCCACCCAGCTCCCAAGTAGCCAGCTAGCCTCCTCTGTTAGGTACCCACTCACCTGGACTTCTAAAGTTCCTGTTAGTGTCCTCCTTGGAGACAGCAGCGTGACAGGCAAAGAGCCTTCTGTACTCTTTCCTCTTTGGCATGTGAACTGATAACTGGATGTCCTCAAAATTCAGAAAACTCCTCAGTTTCTTTCTTTCTTTTTTTTTTTTTCTTTGAGACAGAGTTTTGTTACCCTTCCCAGGGTGATCTTGAACTCCTGGGCTCAAGTGATCTACCTTCCTTGGCCTTCTGAGCAGCTGGAACTAAACAACACAGGCCTCAGCAACCTCACACATACCTCAGGGTTTCTGTATACAGCTGCTTTTGGCTCCCATGGACTCTGGGACCAACAGCCCTGGTCCTATTGGTGTCCAGAGGGCAGTAAGAGATGATTTGGCCTCCCCTGTGGCTGTGGCTTGCTTTTGTAGGCTTACATCTGCAGGATAAGAGCCCAGGATTCAGGTGTGTTAGTGATGTACAGGGCATTTGCTGTTAGCAACCCTGCCCAGGTGTCCCAGTGTCTGAGGAAGACCGGTTACTCCCAGGAACTCAGTAGCCTTGGCAAGATCACGTCTCTCTGGATTCTCCAGAGGTGCTAATTTCCCCCCTGCCTCCCAACTCTGCTCCTGCTCCCTCACAAGACCCAGGCTGGGAGCCAGGCCATTTGTCTGCTCAGTCTGAGTGCTATTCTCCTCTCCAGGCTCGCTTCTGTATAGGCACTGCCCTGGGCTCCTGGGGGCTGCAGTTCATGGAGAAGCATTCACAGTCCACCATGGTAATCACAGGCTTTCCTGGGGATGGACCTGGCTGGGCCGACTGGTGCTGAGGTCCACTTGCTAATGGGTGCACTTTCTCCTGCCCACCCAGCTGATAGGGATTGCAATTGGAGCCTTCCTGGCACTAGCCTTTGTCAGTGTTGCTGTCTTTTTTGTGTACAGAAGGGTTAACCGATTCCGTAAGTATCTTGGTTTGTCTCCGGCTCAAGGGGGAACGACGGGGCTCTGTATGTATGGGTGTGTGTCCATGTCCTATGGGCATTTGAGCTCTTGGGAGCCACTCTCAAGGCATGTGGTTTTGTTGGAATCCAGGTTCAGGGTGTGATTTCCAGTCTGTTTAGACTGGAAATTTCTTTCTCCCTTTCCCTGATCTGAGACAGGCTCTGATGTCTCAGGGGTGGCTGGGGAGAACACAGTATATCTTCTGGTGCCTGTGTTTCCAGGGCATGGCCAGTGCTACACTTTATTTTAGCTCCAGGGAATTTCACTATACACCCACTCAGGGCCACGCCTGGAGTGGGAGGCTTTCCCACTTCATAGTGTCCTTCCCCTTGCAGGACAAGTGCAGCCCACTCCTCAGTACAGGTTCCGAAAGCGGGACAAAGTGATGTTTTATGGTCGGAAGATCATGAGGAAGGTAATTTTCACATAGACCCTGGGTGGTACCCCAGCTTCCTTCTGAACAGTACCCTGGGGAGTGGGGGCTACTACTCCCCAGGTTCCTTAAGCTTCTGGTTCCTACAGCTTTGGGGGTGTGCTGCTAAGGGCTCCATGGCCCTTGCTGCTAAGCACAGGGTTCGGGGGTGTCATAAGTCATGCTAAATGTTTTCTGCTTTCCCCAGTCAAACCAAATACATTTTTTGGAAGTATCCCCGACCCTGTTGACCTCAACCCTCCTGGTCTGGAGGCTGGAGTAGGATGGATGCCTTTTTTGAAAAAATTAGGTTGCTTTGACCATTGTGAAGACGGGAGGCTCTCTGCCCTTGGCTATCTGAAGTGCAGCAAGAAGTGAGGAGAGGCAGCTGCTCTCCAGGAATATTCCTAAGGACAGGTCTTTGGGCAGAGAGGACCGCACACCCACCCTCAGATGGGTGGTCTCTGCAGGGACTCAGGAGGTTGAGCTGAGCAAGGGCCCAATCCTCTGGGGCTGGGGAGCCAGTTCCCTGATGACCTGTGGTTTGTACCAAGGTGAAAGCTTTATGGAACTTTTCAGTGTCTCCAGCAATTCTGGAACCTCTAAGCACAGATGCTCTTCCCCCTGTGTTGGGTGTAGGAGTCAGGGCTTAGCGAGCTCCAGCGTGGAGACAAGCAGTGGTGGAACCCTGCTTGCCTGAGCTAATCTGCCTTCGTCTCGCACCTGCCACGGTTGTACGGAAGTCAGCAGGTGTGAGCCACGGAGCTCTGGCGGTTTGGCTGCTCGAGGACAGCAAGGGCGTCCTGTGGCTGTGTCCCCTGCGTCTGGCGTTCCCTCCCCTCAAGGAGCCTAGAGGTGGGGGAGGGTTGCAGCCGGCCCTGGACACTGAGCAGTGTGGTGGGCTGCCTACAGGCAGGTCCCGAGGAGGGTTCCTCGGGTGGAGCGCTAAGGTCTGACTGGCCACAGGGTCTGTGAACATCTGTTGTCTCTTCAGGTGACCACTCTCCCCCACACACTTGTGGGGAACACAGCTGCGCCCCGGCAGCGGACCAGGAAGAGGACTAAGGTGCTGTCTTTGGCCAAGAGGTACTGGGCACTTCCTGCTGATGGGCACTGTGAGCCTGTCACTGTCTCACTACTGCTGCAGCGCCTCCCACGGCCGAGCACCCCTGAGGGCATTGGTTTTCCGTCCCTCTGTTCTTGCTCAAATGTGTCTCTGTTTCTTAGAATTCTGCGTTTCAAGAAGGAATACCCCACTCTGCAACCAAAGGAGCCCCCACCTTCCCTGCTGGAGGCTGATCTCACGGAGTTTGATGTGAAGAATTCTCACCTGCCATCAGAAGTTCTGTACATGCTGAAAAATGTTCGGTGAGAGAGTGATGGACGCAGAGGACTGCTGCAGTGCGGAGTCCCCTCAGCCGCTTCTCCCGCAGCCGGCTCTGGCTTGGCTGTGTTGTCAGGAGGTGTTGGCAAGCCTTGGTTCTGCTGTGGGACTGCTGGTCTCTGTGCCCTGGGATGGCCGGTTGCTGGGTCAGGCTGCCTCAGGGCAGCAGGGCCTCGTGGTCCACTCACCACCTCCCCTGTGTTTCAGTGGTAAACTCAGAGCAAGCACAGGAAGTGTGTGGGGAAGCCATAGCTGCCGTCTGAGTCTCTGACTGAGCCCTGGCCCTCTTTCTGGTACCAGCACTGTCCCCTAGCCTTGCGGTGTTTTGTGTCTGGCTCATATTCACAGTCATGGCCACAGAAGTTCTTCGAGCTGATGGGAGTCTCACAAGTTTAGAATCCTGTTTGACAGTGATGCCAGATGGTCTGGGTCAGCCATACAACCTGTCTGTGCTGGGTCACATAGATCTGCCACCCTACCTCTCGTGACAGTGGGGACAATGACTTGTGTCCTCTTTTAAAACAAAACATATTTTGTTTGTTTATTTATTCTCTGTGGTGCTGAGGATCAAACCCAGTGCCTTACATGTTTGAGGCAAGCGCTCCACCACTGAGCCACAACCCTAGCCCAGCCTGTGTCCTCTTGAGCCTCTTTCAAAGCATGTCCCTCTCCCCATCTTCTCTGGGAGGGTGTCCACAGTGCATGCTGTTCCTTGCAGGGTTCTAGGCCACTTTGAGAAGCCACTGTTCCTGGAGCTGTGCAAACACATGGTCTTTGTGCAGCTGCACGAGGGGGAGCACATCTTTCAGCCAGGAGAGCCAGACACCAGCATCTACGTGGTGCAGGACGGGCGGCTGGAGGTCTGCATTCAGGACGCTGTGAGTCCAGGGCCAGGGACCCGGCAGGGCTGGGCTGGGGCTGCAGGGCCTCTACCTGTCTGTCTGTCATCTCTTCATCAGAAACTTAGTAAAAGATTTACACTTCAGGTCTTTGGGGAGAAGGCACACCTTTGTCCCCACAACCGAAAGGCTGCTGTGAACCTTGTCTTTCCCATCATCACCTGTCCCCCAGCGGGCTTCACACTGGTGCTTTATGGTTTTGTTTATTTTAAAATATTGGTATATTTTAAAGTTTTTCTTCCAAGTTCTCAGAACACTTCTGTTAATGATTCTGCCGTAGATAAGTCATCATGTCGATCTGTCATGATCACTTGACTCCTTTTCCCACTGAAGGTGTTATTCACCTAGGAGCTGGGCATTTGTGTCTTGCCCTTCAGTATGACCTTCGGACGGCGGTTGCTGGGGCAGGGCTGCGGGTTGCACTCTCTGGCTCTTTCTGGAGTCAGTACTTTTCCTGGTGCTATCTGACCTAGGCTGCCCATTACATGCTGCTGTATAAGGAATGCTTGGTGAGTCCCGGGCCTTGTGTGCTGGCTGCCCCAACCTCGCCGAGCTTATAGTCCCAGAGGTTCCCACCTGCCCTCGTTTCCAGAGTGGACAGTGGCCCCAAGACAGTTTCCACACAGTCCTTTCAGGTTTCTGTTGATTCGGATTTCAGAATTGTTGATTCTTAGATTCCTAGGTTAGTCGATGACTAGACTTGATAGGATTCTTGGAAAGGAAAGGGCCTGGGTTTATCCAGTCTCCAGAGGTCAGAACCAGCAAATCCTAGGGCATGTGGCCACCCAGCTGTAAACAGCCTCCTTGTCTGATATGCTCAGGGCCTCCCAGGAGGACTGAGCCACCTCTCTCTGGCCCTTGAGCTTGGTGGGAGGGGCTCATGAGGGTGACCAGATGTAGACAACTTCAGAAGGGACTTTTCTGGGCCAAGCTGAGATGAGCTTTCAGTCACCAGCTTGCATGGTTTTCTTTCTTATGTTACCTAGTAGAAATCATGTTAGAATTCTGTAGTTTTTACTGACAGTAACTAAATTTGGTCCTTGCAGCCCTTGTAATTAGTCCAGAAAACCAGCTTAAGTTTGTGAAATTTCCCCCAGACCTGCCCCGTGAGGTCAGTCATGAACTTGAACTGTGGCTGGGTTCAGGAGGTTTCTGCATCCATTTTATCCCTCCTCTTTTTTCCAACCTTGCCTCAAGCTTGTCGAACCTCCACTTCCACTGACTGTAGCTGGTCTCTGCCTCTCATCCGAGGGGCCCACTTTTTGATGCAACTTAGAGATGGGGCCGTGCCAGCTTTGCTGGTCCTAGCTGGGCCTCCCAGTTTCCTGGCAGACGCCCTGTGAACCATGACTTTTTCTGCTCTCCCTGCACAGGATGGCACGGAGGTGGTGGTCAAAGAGGTGTTGGCAGGAGACAGTATCCACAGCCTCCTCAGCATCCTGGATGTCATCACGGTGAGTGTCCACGCTGCAGCAGGCTCCAGGGGTCCTTGGGTCTGCCCTTGAGGCCTGGATAGCAGGTCTGCACAATGATGTGAGGCAGAGGGCTGGTCTAATGTGGGAGGGACCTTCATTCTGACCATGTGGCCTGATGGGACCTCCATGGGAACAGCTTCAGCAGAGTGTTTAAGATGGCCAGGCATTTGATAAAGGGTTTCAGTTGTCTTTTTTTTTAAACTCATTTTTATTGTAAACAAATGGGATACATGTTGTTTCTCTGTATGTACATGAAGTAGAGGCGTACCATGTGTGTAATCATACATTTACCTAGGGTAATAGTTGTTTTCGTTTTTTTTTTTTTTTTTCGTTTTTTGTGTGTTTTTTTTAATTTAATTTTATTGTAAACAGATGGGATACATGTTGTTTCTGTTTGTACATGGAGTAACAGCATACCATTTGTGTAATCATACATCTACATATGGTAATGGTGTTTGATTCATTCTGTTATTTTTTCCTCCCCCCCCCACCCTTCCCACCCATCTTTTCCCTCTATACAGTCCCTCCTTCCTCCATTCTTGCCCCCTCCCCATTATGTGTCATCATCCACTTATCAGTGAGATCATTCATCCTTTGGTTTTTTGAGATTGGCTTAGCTCACTTAGCATGATATTCTCCAGTTTCATCCATTTGCCTGCAAGTGCCATAATTTTATTATTCTTTATGGCTGAGTAATATTCCATTGTATATATATATACCACAGTTTCTTTATCCATTCATCAATTGAAGGACATCTAGGTTGGTTCCACAGTCTGGCTATTGTGAATTGAGCAGCTATGAACATTGATGTGGCTGTATCTCTGTAGTATGCTGATTTTAAGTCCTTTGGGTATAGGCCGAGGAGTGGGATAGCTGGGTCAAATGGCGGGTCCATTCCAAGTATTCTAAGGAATCTCCACACTGCTTTCCAGAGTGACTGCACTAATTTGCATCCCCACCAGCAATGTATGAGTGTACCTTTTTCCCCACATCCTCTCCAACACCTATTGTTGCTTGTATTCTTGATAATCGCCATTCTAATTGGGGTGAGATGGAATCTTAGTGTAGTTTTGATTTGCATTTCTCTTATTACTAAAGATGGTGAACATTTTTTCACATGTTTGTTGATTGCTTGTAGATCATCTTCTGTGAAGCGTCTGTTCATTTCCTTAGCCCATTTATTGATTAGGTTATTTGTATTCTTGGTGTAGAGTTTTTTGAGTTCTTTATATATTCTGGAAATTAGTGCTCTATCTGAAGTATGAGTGGCAAAGATATTCTCCCACTCTGTAGGCTCTCTCTTCACATTGCTGAGAGCTTCCTTTGCTGAGAGAAAGCTTTTTAGTTTGAATCTATCCCAGTTATTGATTCTTGCTTTTATTTCTTGTGCTATGGGAGTCCTGTTAAGGAAGTCTGATCTAAGCCAACAAGTTGAAGATTTGGACCTACTTTTTTTCCTATAAGATGCAGGGTCTCTGGTCTGATTTCGAGGTCCTTGATCCATTGTGAGTTGATTTTTGTGCAGGGTGAGAGATAGGGGTTTAATTTCATTCTGTTGCATATGGATTTCCAGTTTTCCCAGCACCATTTGTTGAAGAGGCTATCTTTCCTCCATTGCATATTTTTGGCACCTTTGTCTAGTATGAGAAAATTGTATTTATTTGGTTTTGTGTCTGTGTCCTCTATTCTGTACCATTGATCTACCTGTCTATTTTGGTGCCAATACCATGCCGTTTTTGTTACTACTGCTTTGTAGTATAGTTGAAATTCTGGTATTGTGATACCCCCTGCTTCATTCTTCCTGCTAAGGATTGCTTTAGCTATTCTAGGTTTCTTGTTCTTCCAGAAGAATTTCATGATTGCTTGCTCTATTTCTGTAAGGTACATCATTGGGATTTTAATTTGAATTGCATTGAATCTGTATAGCACTTTTGGTAGTATGGCCATTTTGACACTATTAATTCTGCCTATCCAAGAACATGGGAGATCTTTCCATCTTCTAAGGTCTTCCTCAATTTCTTTCTTCAGTGTTTTGTAGTTTTCATTGTTGAGATCTTTTACCTCTTTGTTTAAATTGATGCCCAAGTATTTTACTTTTTTTTTTGAGGCTATTGCAAATGGAGTTGTTTTCGTCATTTCCCTTTCAAAAAGCTGTTTCGTCGCTTGCGTATAAAAATGCTTTAGATTTATGGGTGTTGATTTTATAGCCTGCTATTTTGCTGAATTCATTGATGAAGTCTAGAAGTTTTCTGGAGGAGGTTTTTGGATCCTCTAAATATAGAATCATGTCATCAGCAAATAGTGACAGCTTAAGTTCCTCTTTTCCTATTCGTATCCCGTTAATTTCTTTGGTCTGCCTAATTGCTCTGGCTAGAGTTTCGAGGACAATGTTGAATAGAAGTGGTGAAAGAGGACATCCCTGTCTTGTTCCTGTTTTAAAGGGAATGGTTTCAGTTTTTCTCCATTAAGAATGATGTTGGCCATGGGCTTAGCATAAATAGCCTTTACAATGTTCAGGTATGTTCCTACTATCCCTATTTTTTCTAGTGTTTTGAGCATGAAGGGGTGTTGTATTTTGTCAAACGCTTTTTCTGCGTCAATGGAAATAACCATATGATTCTTATCCTTAAGTCTATTGACATGATGGATTACGTTTATTGATTTACGGATGTTAAATCATCCTTGCATTCCAGGGATGAACACCACTTGATCATGGTGCACAATTTTCTTAATATGTTTTTGGATATGGTTTGCCAATATTTTGTTAAGGATCTTTGCATCTATATTCATCAAGGATATTGGTCTAAAATTTTCTTTCCTTGATGTGTCTTTGCCTGCTTTGGGTATGAGGGTGATATTAGCTTCATAGAATGAGTTTGGAAGGGTTCCCTCCTTTTTTATTTCCTGGAATACTTTGAGAAGTATTGGAATGAGTTCTTCTTTGAAGGTCTTGTAGAACTCGGCTGAGAATCCATCTGGTCCTGGGCTTTTCTTGGATGGTAGGTTTTTAATGACTTCTTCTATTTCATTGCCTGATATTGATCTGTTTAAATTGTGTATGTCCTCCTGGTTCAGTTTGGGAGGATCATATGTCTCTAGAAATTTGTCAATGTCTTCGGTAGTTTCTATTTTGGTACCAGGGATTAAGCCCAGAGGTGCTTAACCACTGAGCCATACCCCAGTCTTTTTTTGTATTTTATTTAGAGACTGGATCTTGCTGAGTTACTTAGGGCATCAATAAGTTGCTAATGTTGGCTTTGAATTAGTGAACCTCCTGCCTCAGTCTCCTGAGCCACTGGGTGCTCCACTGTAGATACTTGGCTTCAGTTGTCTTATTTTTCTTTCTTTCTTTCTTTTTTATTTTTGTTGTAGGTGACAGAATACTTTTATTTTGTTTATTTATTTTGATGTGGTGCTGCTGAGGATTGAACTCAGTGCCTCACATGTGCTAGCCAGGTCCTCTGCCCTAACACCAGCTCTGAACTTGACTTTGAAAGGCCAGCACTTAGCTTTGAGGGAACCACCCACGGATGGGTGGGGGTTGTGCCAGAGTGGGGTCCAGTGACCAAGCCTGTCTCTGTGCTGCTGTAGCTGGCTTCATGGGGATTCCTGAATATGTCAGGGGCACTGGACACACCAGGACAGGCTTAGAAACCTCAGTCCTACGGAGGTAGACCAGCTGGCTGCTTGGCACCCTTCCCGCTTGGCTGGTTTCTTTTTCCCAGGGATTGAACCCTTATTTTAATTAATTAATTAGTTTATTTTTTTGAGACAGGGTCTCCCTAAGTTTCTTGGGGCCTCACTAAGTTGCTCAGTCTGGCCTTGAACTGTGATCCTCCTGCTTAGCTTCCTAAGTCATTGGGATTACAGGTGTAGCCACCACACCTGGCTGATTTATTTTTCTTTAAGCAAAAAATAGTTCACTGTAAACTGGGATGGGCCTTTCTCTGTTATTTCCTATTCTTTCTGATTCCGATCTTGTGGTTTTCTTCCAGTACTGGGATGCCTGTGACCAGGAAGAGGGTGGCAGGCTATGACCAGGGGCAGATCCCTCCTCCCTCCCCACCTGCTATGGTGCTATGGCCACACCTATAATACCAGCAGCTCTGGAGCCTGAGGCAGGAGGATCGTGAGTTCAAAGCCAGCCTCAGCAACTTAGAGAGGCACTTAGCAACTCAGTGAGACCCTGTCTCTAAATGAAATACAAAAAGGGGCTTGGGATGTGGTTCAGTGGTTAAGCCCCTCTGGGTTCAATCGAGGTACCAAAAAAATAAAATAAAATGGGGACTGCTGTTTGAGATGATATATACCTAAATGGTGATCAGTTGATTACTTGATCATTTAGAGATCAATTAATCTCTACCTATATGGTCATTGTCTCATCAAACATTTGTATTTGTCATGTTTTTCTTAATTTAAATTCTTACACAATGACATGAATGCATTTTTAAACTGCATTTATATCTGTTTTACTCCTGTTGGTCTTTCCAACTCTTAGTTCCTTCTAAGCACCTGCTTCTCTTGTTTCATAATCCTTCCATCTTAGTACACTTACTTCCTGTCTGGAGAATGAAGACATCTCTCTCCTGAGTGCCCAGCATGCCCTGCTGCACCTCCCCCACCCCCACCCGCATTGCACTCCTGGTGCATGACTAAGACTTACTACATCAGATTCACAGCTGAGCCATGTCCTGGTCCTGTCCTCGGGTTAAATTTCCTTTCTTGTCAACCTTTCATTTTCCTGGAATTAACAGTTGCCTCAGTTTTTGGCTGTTAAGGATTTGTTTGTGCACCCATTACAGGGCATAGCCTGACCTGTGCTCCACCAGGGGTGCTTTTCTCTGGGCAAATCTTCCACCTGGGACCCCTCCCCCCTGCTGAGCAGGCCCTGTCTCCTCTTTGCTGGTCTGCTTTCTTGCTCTGGTGGAGCAAATCCTCTGCTAGCTGCCTGATAAAGGTGCAATGGAGGTTTGTTTTTGAAACCTTACTTTATTTACACTATCTTTGAATTTTTATTGTATTTCTAAGAGATTTTCTCAACTTTTTTGTTAGGGGGGCACTGCTGGAGATAGAACCCAGGGTCTTACACTTACTAGGCAAGCACTCTACCACTGAACTACACACCGAGCCCTTTTCATTTTATTTAGTGACAGGGTCTGGCAAAGTTTCTTAGGCTGACCTTGAACTTGTGAGCCTCCTGCCTCAGCCTCCCTGCTTGGTGGGATCACAGCTGTGGCTACCATACCCAGTTTCAACTTTTCTTTTGGGGGGGGGTGGGAACTTGGGCAACTATATTTTTTTAAATCTTCCATTGAACTTTTTTTTTTAATTGAAATTTAAAAAATTTTTACAGACTGCATTTTGATTCATTGTACACAAATGGGGTACAACTTTTCATTTCTATGGTTGTACACAATGTAGATTCACACCACGTGTAATCATACATATATATAGGGTAATACTGTCTGTCTCATTCTACTTTCTGTCCCACCCCCTCCCCGCATTTTTCTCTACACCATCCAAAGTTCCTTCATTCTTCTCTACCTCCCACTGCATACCCGCCCCTCGTTATATATCCTTATCCACTTATCAGAGAAAACATTAGGCCTTTGGTGTTTTGGGCTTGGCCTATTTCACTTAGCATGATATTTTCCAACTTCATCCATTTACAAGCAAATGCCATAATTTTATTCTTCTTTATGGCTGAGTAATATTCCATTGTGTGTATATACCACAGTTTCTTTATCCATTCATCAATTGAAGGGTATTTCAGTTGATTCCACAATCTCGCAATTGTGAATTGAGCTGCTGTGAATATTGATGTGGCTGCGCCACTGTAGTATGCTAATTTTAAGTCCTTTGGGTATAAACCAAGGAGTGGGATAGCTGGGTCAAATGGTGGGTCCATTCCAAGTTTTCTGAGGAATCTCCATACTGCTTTCCAGAGTGGCTGCACCAATTTGCAATCCCACCAGCAATGTATGAGTGTGCCTTTTTCCCCACATCCATGCCAACACTTGTTACTGCTTGTGTTCTTCATAATTGCCATTCTAATTGGAGTTAGATGAAATCTTAGAGTGGTTTTAACTTGCATTTCTCTAATTAATAGAGATAATGAGCATTTTTTCATATATTTGTTGATCACCTGTATATCTTCTCTGAAGGCTCTGCCCAGTTCCTCAACCCATTTATTGATTGGGTTCTTTGTGTTTAAGTTCTTAGAAATTTTCGAGATTAGTGCTCTGTCTAAGGTGTGTGTGGAAAAGATTTTCTCCCACTCTGTAGGCTCTCTTTTCACATTATTGAGAAATAGCTTTTTAGTGTGACTCTCTCTCATTTATTGGTTCTTCCTTTTATTTCTTGCTCTATGGGGGTCTTGTTAAGGAAGTCTGGTCCTAAGCCAACGTGATGGAGATTCAGGCCAACTTTATCTTCTATTTGGTGAAGGGTCTCAGGTCTAATTCCTAGATCCTTGATCCATTTTGAGTTGAGCTTTGTGCAGGGTGAGAGACAGGGGTTTAATTTCATTTTACTGCATATGGATTTCCAGTTTTCACAGCACCATTTGTTGAAGAGGCTGTCTTTTCTCCATTGTATGTTTTTGGCACCTTGGTCTAGTATGAAGTTACTGTACTTATGTGGGTATGTCTCCCTGTCTTCTATCCTGTACCACTGGTCTACCTGTCTATTTTGGTACCAGTACTATGTCCTTTTTGTTACTATTGCTCTATAGTAGAGTTTAAGGTTTGGTTTTGTGATACCTCCTGCATAACTCTTCCTGCCTAGGATTACTTTGACTATTCTGGGTCTTTTGTTCTTCCAGATGAATTTCATGATTGCTTTCTTTATTTCTATGAGAAATGTCACTGGGATTTTAATTGGAACTGTGTTAAATCTGTATAGCACCTTTGGTAGTATGGCCATTTTGATAATATTAATTCTGCCTCTCCAAGAACATGGGAGATCTTTCCATCTTCTAAGGTCTTCCTTAATTTTTTTCTTTAATGTTCTGTAGTTTTCATTGTAGAGATCTTTTACCTCTTTGGTTAGATTGATTCCCAAGTATTTTACTTTTTTTGAGGCTGTTGTGAACAGAGTTGTTTTCCTCATTTCCCTTTCAGATGGTTCATCGTTTATGAATAAAAATGCTTTAGATTTATGTGTGTTGATTTTATATCCTGCTATTTTGTTGAATTCATTGATGAGGTCTAGAAGTTTTCTGGAGGAGTTTTTTTTTTTTCTTTGGGTGCTGGGGATCGAACCCAGGGCATTGTGCTTACAAGGCAAGCACTCTACCAACTGAGCTATCTCCCCAGCCCCTGGAGGAGTTTTTTTGATCCTCTAAATATAGAATCATGTCATCAGCAAATAATGACAGCTTAAGTTCCTCTTTTCCTATTCGTATCTCTTTAATTTATTTAGTCTGCCTAATTGCTCTGGCTAGAGTTTTGAGGACAGTGTTGAATAGAAGTGGTGAAAGAGGACATCCCTGTCTTGTTCCTGTTTTAAAGGGAATGCTTTCAGTTTTTCTCCATTAAGAATGATGTTGGCCATGGGCTTAGCATAAATAGCCTTTACAATGTTCAGGTATGTTCCTACTATCCCTATTTTTTCTAGTGTTTTGAGCATGAAGGGGTGTTGTATTTTGTCAAACGCTTTTTCTGCGTCAATGGAAATAACCATATGATTCTTATCCTTAAGTCTATTGACATGATGGATTACGTTTATTGATTTACAGATGTTAAATCATCCTTGCATTCCAGGGATGAACACCACTTGATCATGGTGCACAATTTTCTTAATATGTTTTTGGATATGGTTTGCCAATATTTTGTTAAGGATCTTTGCATCTATATTCATCAAGGATATTGGTCTAAAATTTTCTTTCCTTGATGTGTCTTTGCCTGCTTTGGGTATGAGGGTGATATTAGCTTCATAGAATGAGTTTGGAAGGGTTCCCTCCTTTTTTATTTCCTGGAATACTTTGAGAAGTATTGGAATGAGTTCTTCTTTGAAGGTCTTGTAGAACTCGGCTGAGAATCCATCTGGTCCTGGGCTTTTCTTGGATGGTAGGTTTTTAATGACTTCTTCTATTTCATTGCCTGATATTGATCTGTTTAAATTGTGTATGTCCTCCTGGTTCAGTTTGGGAGGAGCATATGTCTCTAGAAATTTGTCAATGTCTTTGGTAGTTTCTATTTTGTTGGAATACAGATTTTGGAAGTAGCTTCTCATTATGTTCTGTAGCTCAGTGGTGTCTGTCGTGATATTTCCTTTTTCATCCTGAATTTTAGTAATTTGAGTTTTCTCTCT
Source organism: Sciurus carolinensis (assembly GCF_902686445.1). NCBI lineage: Eukaryota > Metazoa > Chordata > Mammalia > Rodentia > Sciuridae > Sciurus > Sciurus carolinensis. Next base: position 437,507 of record NC_062226.1, read on the forward strand.
CCTTCTCTGTTAGTGTGGCTAAGGGTTTATCTATTTTGTTTACTTTTTCAAAGAATCAACTTTTTGTTTTGTCAATTTTTTGAATTGTTTCTTTTGTTTCAATTTCATTGATTTCAGCTCTGATTTTAATTATTTCCTGTCTTCTATGGCTTTTGCTGTTATTCTGTTCTTCTTTTTCTAGGGCTTTGAGCTGTAATGTTAGGTCATTTAGTTGTTGACTTTTCATTCTTTTCTGGAATGCGCTCCATGCAATGAATTTTCCTCTTAGTACCGCTTTCATAGTGTCCCAGAGATTTGATATGTTGTATCGTCATTCTCATTGACCTCTAAGAATTTTTTATCTCCTCCCTGATGTTTTTGTTATCCATGTTTCATTCAATAGCATATTATTTAGTCTCCAAGTGTTGGAGTAATTTCCCTTTTTTATTTTGTCATTGATTTCTACTCTCAGTCCATTATGATCTGATAGAACACAAGGCAGTATCTCTATTTTTTTGCATTTCCTAAGGGCTGCTTTGTGGCATAACATATGGTCTATTTTTGAGAAGGTTCCATGTGCTGCTGAGAAGAAAGTGAATCCGTTCGTTGATGGATGGAATATTCTATATATGTCTATTAAGTCTAGGTTATTGATTGTGTTATTGAGGTCTATGGTTTCTTTGGTTGGATTTTGTTTGGAAGATCTATCCAGTGGTGACAGCGGTGCGTTAAAGTCACCCAGAATTATTGTGTTGTGGTCTATGTGATTCTTGAAATTGAGAAGGATTTGTTTGATGTACAGGGATGCACCATTGTTTGGGGCATAAATATTTACTATCGTTATGTCTTCCTGATTTATGGTTCCCTTCAGCAGTATGAAATGTCCTTCTTTATCCCTTCTGACTAACTTTGGCTTGAAGTCCACTTTATCTGATATAAGGATAGAAACCCCTGCTTTCTTACTGAGTCCATGTGCGTGGTAGGTTTTTTCCCATCCTTTCACCTTTAGTCTGTGGATGTCTTTTTCTATGAGATGAGTCCCTTGCAGGCAGCATATTGTTGGGTCTTCCTTTTTAATCCATTCTGCCAGTCTATGTCTTTTGATTGATGAGTTTAGGCCATTAACGTTCAGGGTTGTTATTGAGATATGATTTGTATTCCCAGTCATTTGGCTTATTTTTGGTCTTTAAGTTGGCTTGGTTTCTCCTTTGAGTGGTTTTCCTCTAAGGTAGTTCCTCCCTTTGCTGACCTACATTGTTGTTTTTCATTTCCTCCTCATGGAATATTTTGTTGAGAACATTCTATAGAGCAGGCTTTCTATTTGTAAATTCTTTTAACTTTCATTTATCATGGAAGGATTTTATTTCATCTTCAAATCTGAAGGTTAGTTTTGCTGGGTATAGGATTCCTGGTTGGCAACCATGTTCTTTCAGAGCTTTGAAATATGTTGTTCCAGGCCCTTCTAGCTTTTAGAGTCTGGGTTGAGAAGTCGGCTGCTATCCGTATTGGTCTCCCCTTATATGTAATCTGATGCTTTTCTCTCGTGACCTTCAAAATCCTATCTTTATTTTGAATGTTAGGCATTTTCATTATAATGTGCCTTGGTGTGGATCTGTTGTGATTTTGTGCATTTGGTGTTCTGTAAGCCTCTTGTATTTGATTTTCCATTTCATTCTTCAGGTTTTTGGTCTTTTCATGATGTCCCATAGTTCCATTGAGTTTTTTATTTGGTTTATTGTTTCCTTCATTTCAAGGATTTCCGTTTTTTTTTTTTTTTTTTTTTTCTTTGTTGAAATGATCTTTTGCTTCCTGCAGGTGCTCTTTCAGCTTATTGGTATTATCATTCATTGCCTGCATTTGCTCTCTAATCTCATCCTTTGCTTTGCAAATCATCTTAATCATGTATAATCTGAAGTCCTTTTCTGACATTTCTTCTAACATACTGTCACTGGATTCTATTAATATAGAATCTAGATTTGTTTGGATCATTTTCTTCCCTTGTTTTTTCAAGTTGTTCATGTATCTTCCCCTCTAGCACTGCAGATCTGGGGTTATTTCAGTTTGCCCCCATAGGCTTATAGTGACCTTATAGGTTTCCACAACCTCTTCTTAAAGGGGGAGATCAATATTAGCAGCACCCAGTACAGAAAATATGCAGCCTAAATCAAATAGCCCCTATGAAGACATTAACAATATTTTCATAATAAACAGAGAGGATGAGTTCGATTATTATCTACAGGATAACAAACAGATTTGCAATAAGGTCTGCAATTTCTAATGGAGGACAAAGAGGATGCCAAGGGATGTAAGATGTGGCTGTTAATGGGATAAGAAAAGAATATACAGAAGTTCTAGATAATAACGTCCATTTGTCATAAATGACTAGGCAAAAAGCCTTTTACCAACAGGAGGGACTAGAGAATGAGTTACACAGGATGAAAACAAGCAGCTTGCTTTACTGAGGAAAAGATGAAAACCGTCTGAGTAGCCAAATCACAATTTTCTTAATTCCAAAGGGGAAAGAATAGAAGGGTGAGAGTGTAATCAAAGAAACTGGATGTTAGCATGAGAAAAGGGAGAAAAGAGACTCTGAGGGAACAGGTAAACAAAAGGAAAAGAGAGCAAGAAAGAATGAGGAATATCTGTTGACCACTAGTGCAGAGGAGACATTACCTAATCAGGCAAAAGTAGATCACGCCGTGTTTACACTAACTGTGCGCCACCTCTTGGCTCAACGCCAGCTGCCATCTTAGGGTCACCCAAACATGTCTTCTGCACCTCCCCCTTTCTTAGTTTAAAAAGGTGAAGAATAGTAACAGATGTGTGATGCTGTCACTACATCTGGATCGACGTGCCTGTCTTAGGCGTCCACATGTCCCACTGACATTCTTACCTGTCATCGGATAACCAAGAAACTCTTGTCTTGGCTCCTGTCTTAGGTTGGTATGTCAGCCACACGAGACTTCCCGTCTTTGACTACCAGCCGTCCATTTGAGACAACCAAGCAGTTCTGGCTTCTAAGGCAGCAAGTGCGTTTTTTCCCTTTGTTGGCGTAGGCGCATCTTACACATGCAGTGAAATGCTAACAAACAGACACATGAATAAATCTAAGTTTCCCGAAACTGGGGTCATGTGTAACGTCCATTTGTCATAAATGACTAGGCAAAAAGCCTTTTACCAACAGGAGGGACTAGAGAATGAGTTACACAGGATGAAAACAAGCAGCTTGCTTTACTGAGGAAAAGATGAAAACCGTCTGAGTAGCCAAATCACAATTTTCTTAATTCCAAAGGGGAAAGAATTTTAATTATCTTCTAAAAACCATAGGGTTTGTCTCCAGCAATGGATGTGATATACATTTAAATAATCCGAGAGACTCTCAGTGTTCCTCGGATTCTCTCTTAAGCAAAGATTCTCTCTTAAGCAAAGCCTCTCTCTCTCCTCTAAAACTAAAAGTATGCAAAACCTTTCTCTCTCTCTCCTCTCAAAGCCTCTCTTCCTCTATAAGCTAGGGAACAAGCAAACAAGCAAGAAAGCAGCCCACTAAAGAAAGATAGTAGAAGTAGTTTGTTTCCAGTCCACCTCCGATATATACCCGCGCAATTGTTGCTGTAGTTGGTAACAAATTACTGCAGGGATTGTTGCCACGGGCGGCGACAATACTACAAAGCAATAGTAACAAAAACGGCATGGTATTGGCACCAAAATAGACAGGTAGATCAATGGTACAGAATAGAGGACATGGACATAAACCCAAATAAATACAATTTTCTCATACTAGACAAAGGTGCCAAAAATATGCAATGGAGGAAAGATAGCCTCTTCAACAAATGGTGCTGGGAAAACTGGAAATCCATATGCAACAGAATGAAATTAAACCCCTATCTCTCACCCTGCACAAAAATCAACTCACAATGGATCAAGGACCTCGAAATCAGACCAGAGACCCTGCATCTTATAGGAAAAAAAGTAGGTCCAAATCTTCAACTTGTTGGCTTAGATCAGACTTCCTTAACAGGACTCCCATAGCACAAGAAATAAAAGCAAGAATCAATAACTGGGATAGATTCAAACTAAAAAGCTTTCTCTCAGCAAAGGAAGCTCTCAGCAATGTGAAGAGAGAGCCTACAGAGTGGGAGAATATCTTTGCCACTCATACTTCAGATAGAGCACTAATTTCCAGAATATATAAAGAACTCAAAAAACTCTACACCAAGAATACAAATAACCTAATCAATAAATGGGCTAAGGAAATGAACAGACGCTTCACAGAAGATGATCTACAAGCAATCAACAAACATGTGAAAAAATGTTCACCATCTTTAGTAATAAGAGAAATGCAAATCAAAACTACACTAAGATTCCATCTCACCCCAATTAGAATGGCGATTATCAAGAATACAAGCAACAATAGGTGTTGGAGAGGATGTGGGGAAAAAGGTACACTCATACATTGCTGGTGGGGATGCAAATTAGTGCAGTCACTCTGGAAAGCAGTGTGGAGATTCCTTAGAATACTTGGAATGGACCCGCCATTTGACCCAGCTATCCCACTCCTCGGCCTATACCCAAAGGACTTAAAATCAGCATACTACAGAGATACAGCCACATCAATGTTCATAGCTGCTCAATTCACAATAGCCAGACTGTGGAACCAACCTAGATGTCCTTCAATTGATGAATGGATAAAGAAACTGTGGTATATATATATACAATGGAATATTACTCAGCCATAAAGAATAATAAAATTATGGCACTTGCAGGCAAATGGATGAAACTGGAGAATATCATGCTAAGTGAGCTAAGCCAATCTCAAAAAACCAAAGGATGAATGATCTCACTGATAAGTGGATGATGACACATAATGTGGGGGGTGAGAGGGGGTCGAGAATGGAGGAAGGAAGGGGACTGTATAGAGGGAAGAGAGGGGTGGGAGAGTTGCGGGGGAAGGAAAAAATAACAGAATGAATCAAACATCATTACCCTATATAAATGTATGATTACACAAATGGTATGCTGTTACTCCATGTACAAACAGAAACAACATGTATCCCATCTGTTTACAATAAAATTAAATTAAAAAAAAAAAAAAAGAAAATGAACCAATGAATTGACCTTCACTAAAACAAATCTTCTATTCTATAAGTCATAGTGAAGAAAACAGAAAATCAGGCTGCAAACTGGGAAAAAATATTTGCAAACACATATTTGATAGGGACTTGTATCCAGAATACACAAGGAACTCTCAGAGATGAATAATAAGAAACGACTCAACAAAATAGACAAAAACCAGGCACGGTGGCCACACCTGTAATCCCAGCCACTTGGGAGGCTGAGGCAGGAGGATCACATGTTCAAGGCCAGCCTAGGCAACTTAGCAAGGCCCTGTTTTGAAATAAAAATAAAAAGGGCTGGGGGTGTGGCTCAGTGGTAGAGCACTTGCCCAGCATGTTTGAGGCCCTGGGTTCCCTCCTCAGTACTCCCCCTCCCCTAGCCCCCGCCAACACAGAGAAATGTCTGTGTCGAGTGCCAAAGCAGCACTCTCCGTGGCACCGCCTGGGAAGAGCTTGGAGCTCTGCAGAAGGGAGCCAGAGCAGGACCACAGGGTTCTTGGTGATCCCTCAGCAGTTTTGCTGCGTTCCTGGCATGGGGCTGACGGAGCTGTTATTACAGGGCCACACCGCACCTTACAAAACAGTCTCTGCCCGTGCAGCCACCCCGTCCACCATCCTCCGGCTTCCAGCTGTGGCTTTTCAAGGAGTCTTTGAGAAATATCCTGAGACCCTGGTGAGGGTGGTGCAGGTGAGCCACTTTTGGGTCAACTTTCCAACTGCTGTGACTGTCTGAGACTTGGGGCCTGGGAACTGTTGTGGGTTTGATTAGAGCTATTCCCAGTTTATGGGGTCAGTTCGGCGGAGTTTTATAGTCTTGTTGGTAGGTCCAGAAAATGGTGGGATTTGTAGGACTCAGTGGGGATGTAGAATTCTGAAATTCTAAGGTTGATTTTTTTTTTTTTTTGCAATACTAGGGATCAAACCCAGGGCCTCAGACATTCTGGCCAACTGCTCTACCACTGAGCTACGCCCCCAGCCATTTGTATTTCTTATTTCAAGACAGGACCTTGCTAAGTTGCTGAAGCTGGCCTGGAACTTGTGATCCTTCTGCCTCAGGCTCCCGAGTTCCAGGATTACAAGTGTGCACCACCATGACCATCCAGAACTAAGGCTGTTTTTGTAATGTATATTTTACAATAAAAGTCAGTTAATACTCATGGGTTTACAAGTTCCAGGCCAGCCTCAGCTGTGAGACCCTGCCTCAAAATAAAAAATAAAAGGGCTAGGAGTGTGTCTCAGTGGTAGAGCAGCCTGGGTTTAATCCTGATTGCCGGAAAAAAAAAAAGAGGGGGTCTTTAGATTTCCCAGATTTCCCTCTACCTCCAAAAGATACTTTTAATTAACTATGTCATTTTAAAGTAACGTTAGATTTATAGAAGGCTTACAAAAACAATGCAAAGCTCCTGTGTGCCCCTCTCCCCTTTCCCACAGTAGCCTCCTGGGCCTCCAGTGGGCTGCCTGAGAGCGATCCTGGGAGGCCAGGTGTGTCGGCTCGGGCTGGGGCTCAGCTGAGGCTCCGGCACGTGGCTGCTCACTCCCCCACCCTCTCGCTGCAGATCATCATGGTGCGGCTGCAGAGGGTGACTTTCCTGGCCCTGCACAACTACCTGGGCCTGACCACAGAGCTCTTCAATCCCGTGAGTGCACAGTGCCTGCAGGAGACTCCAGCACGGGGGTGGCCGTGCCATTCAGCTCATCAGCTTTGGAGTTGGGACTGATGACGGGTTGTAGGCCTTCCTGCTTCAGGCCTATAGCAGTGCTTTGGGGTGACTCCTGGGAGTCAGAAACACTTGTTAGCACCTGGGGTGCGCTGGGCTCCTTCTCAGGTCTGCAGCTCTTCCTACCTGGCACTCCAACTGCAAACCTGCCTAAGACAGGCTGCTGCTGAGCTGTTGCTCCTGCACCTGTCCTTCCTGCCACTCTCGCTACCCCCTGGTGGTTCTGTGTCCTGCCCTTAACTGGTATGGAGCTGGGGTGGGTCAGGAGGAACCCAGGCATTGCTGGGGCACAAGCCCTGCTACCTCCCCACGTGGCCCTGGTCAGACACTTATCCTGTGAGAAGGGACAAGCCTAGTTTCCACCTGGCAGAGCTCTTATGAGCTTCATTCCTTGCCCTTTCCCCAAACCTTAGAACAACTCCAGCACCTGGAGGGCAAAGAACACTCAGAAGGTTACCACGAAGTCCCCAGAATTCCCAGGAGACAGGGCTTAGTATGTGTGAATTGTGAATATTCTCATTTCATGTGGTTGTCCTTTCTCGTACTGATGATTTTTTAGGGTTTGTCATCTTTAGTTGCTGGTGTTTTCGGGAATGTCCTTTTGGGTTTTGTATCTTTTTTCCTCTTCATGAAAAGCATTGCAGTTTCTGGGCTATGATTTTGACTTGATAAAGTGTCTGAGGCAGAGCCTAAAAGGAGAACAGGCTGAACTGCAGCTGCTGTAGAGAACCAGCCCTCAGGCGGCTCACCCAGTACTGGGGTGTGCAGACATGTCTTCAGGGTCCTCTCGTGCAGAGCCTGTGGGGACCGAGGGAAACCCTGGAACACTCTGATGTTCTTTCTTGTGCCCCAGGAGAGCCAGGCCATCCCTCTCGTGTCTGTAGCCAGTGTGGCTTCCGGACGGGGCAAGAGGCAGTTGTTCTGTGGCACAGAGGAGCGTCTTGAGAGACCACCACAGTCCCAAGATCTTTGCACCTCAGGTATGGCCCTCACCCAGAGAGCGGAGCTCTCAGCTTGAAAGCCAAGGCTTTCTCTCTTCCACTGCCTCAATTGTCATGTGCCCAGTTACCTCAGGAGCACCCAGGTCTCCTCTCCTGTGCCCAGGTCCCTCCATCTGCACCCAGGTCTCCTCTCCTATGCCCAGGTCCCTCCATCTGCACCCAGGTCTCCTCTCCTATTCCCAGGTCCCTCCATCTGCACCCAGGTCTCCTCCCCTATTCCCAGGTCTCTCCATCTGCACCCAGGTCTCCTTCCCTATTCCCAGATCCCTCCATCTGCACCCAGGTCTCCTTCCCTATTCCCAGATCCCTCCATCTGCACCCAGGTCTCCTTCCCTATTCCCAGATCCCTCCATCTGCACCCAGGTCTCCTCTCCTATTCCCAGGTCCCTCCATCTGCACCCAGGTCTCCTTCCCTGTGCCCAGGTCCCTCCATCTGCACCCAGGTCTCCTCCCTTTTCCCAGGTCCCTCCATCTTTACCCAGGTCTCCCGCCCTATGTTCAGGTCCCTCCATCTGCACCCAGGTCTCCTTCCCTGTGCCCAGGTCCCTCCATCTGCACCCAGGTCTCCTCCCCTATTCCCAGGTCCCTCCATCTGCACCCAGGTCTCCTGCCCTATGTTCAGGTCCCTCCATCTGCACCCAGGTCTCCTTCCCTGTGCCCAGGTCTCTCCATCTGCACCCAGGTCTCCTCCCCTATTCCCAGGTCCCTCCATCTGCACCCAGGTCTCCTTCCCTGTGCCCAGGTCCCTCCATCTGCACCCAGGTCTCCTGCCCTATGTTCAAGTCCCTCCATCTGCACCCAGGTCTCCTTCCCTGTGCCCAGGTCCCTCCATCTGCACCCAGGTCTCCTTCCCTGTGCCCAGGTCCCTCCATCTGCACCCAGGTCTCCTGCCCTATGTTCAAGTCCCTCCATCTGCACCCAGGTCTCCTTCCCTGTGCCCAGGTCCCTCCATCTGCACCCAGGTCTCCTTCCCTGTGCCCAGGTCTCTCCATCTGCACCCAGGTCTCCTCCCCTATTCCCAGGTCCCTCCATCTGCACCCAGGTCTCCTCTCCTATTCCCAGGTCCCTCCATCTGCACCCAGGTCTCCTTCCCTGTGCCCAGGTCCCTCCATCTGCACCCAGGTCTCCTCCCTTTTCCCAGGTCCCTCCATCTTTACCCAGGTCTCCCGCCCTATGTTCAGGTCCCTCCATCTGCACCCAGGTCTCCTTCCCTGTGCCCAGGTCCCTCCATCTGCACCCAGGTCTCCTCCCCTATTCCCAGGTCCCTCCATCTGCACCCAGGTCTCCTGCCCTATGTTCAGGTCCCTCCATCTGCACCCAGGTCTCCTTCCCTGTGCCCAGGTCTCTCCATCTGCACCCAGGTCTCCTCCCCTATTCCCAGGTCCCTCCATCTGCACCCAGGTCTCCTTCCCTGTGCCCAGGTCCCTCCATCTGCACCCAGGTCTCCTGCCCTATGTTCAAGTCCCTCCATCTGCACCCAGGTCTCCTTCCCTGTGCCCAGGTCCCTCCATCTGCACCCAGGTCTCCTTCCCTGTGCCCAGGTCCCTCCATCTGCACCCAGGTCTCCTGCCCTATGTTCAAGTCCCTCCATCTGCACCCAGGTCTCCTGCCCTATGTTCAGGTCCCTCCATCTGCACCCAGGTCTCCTTCCCTGTGCCCAGGTCCCTCCATCTGCACCCAGGTCTCCTGCCCTATGTTCAAGTCCCTCCATCTGCACCCAGGTCTCCTTCCCTGTGCCCAGGTCTCTCCATCTGCACCCAGGTCTCCTCCCCTATTCCCAGATCCCTCCATCTGCACCCAGTTCTCCTGCCCTATGTTCAGGTCTCTCCATCTGCACCCAGGTCTCCTTCCCTGTGCCCAGGTCTCTCCATCTGCACCCAGGTCTCCTGCCCTATGTTCAGGTCCCTCCATCTGCACCCGGGTCTCCTTCCCTGTGCCCAGGTCTCTCCATCTGCACCCAGGTCTCCTGCCCTATGTTCAGGTCCCTCCATCTGCACCCAGGTCTCCTCCCCTATTCCCAGGTCCCTCCATCTGCACCCAGGTCTCCTGCCCTATGTTCAGGTCCCTCCATCAGCACCCAGGTCTCCTCCCCTATTCCCAGGTCCCTCCATCTGCACCCAGGTCTCCTTCCCTGTGCCCAGGTCTCTCCATCTGCACCCAGGTCTCCTCCCCTATTCCCAGGTCTCTCCATCTGCACCCAGGTCTCCTCCCCTATTCCCAGATCCCTCCATCTGCACCCAGTTCTCCTGCCCTATGTTCAGGTCCCTCCATCTGCACCCAGGTCTCCTTCCCTGTGCCCAGGTCTCTCCATCTGCACCCAGGTCTCCTGCCCTATGTTCAGGTCCCTCCATCTGCACCCGGGTCTCCTTCCCTGTGCCCAGGTCTCTCCATCTGCACCCAGGTCTCCTGCCCTATGTTCAGGTCCCTCCATCTGCACCCAGGTCTCCTTCCCTGTGCCCAGGTCTCTCCATCTGCACCCAGGTCTCCTGCCCTATGTTCAGGTCCCTCCATCTGCACCCAGGTCTCCTCCCCTATTCCCAGGTCCCTCCATCTGCACCCAGGTCTCCTGCCCTATGTTCAGGTCCCTCCATCAGCACCCAGGTCTCCTCCCCTATTCCCAGGTCTCTCCATCTGCACCCAGGTCTCCTGCCCTATGTTCAGGTCCCTCCATCAGCACCCAGGTCTCCTCCCCTATTCCCAGGTCTCTCCATCTACACCCAGGTCTCCTCCCCTATTCCCAGGTCTCTCCATCTGCACCCAGGTCTCCTGCCCTATGTTCAGGTCCCTCCATCAGCACCCAGGTCTCCTCCCCTATTCCCATATCTCTCCATCAGCACCCAGGTCTCCTCCCCTATTCCCAGGTCTCTCCATCTACACCCAGGTCTCCTCCCCTATTCCCAGGTCCCTACATCTGCACCCAGGTCTCCTGCCCTATGTTCAGGTCCCTCCATCAGCACCCAGGTCTCCTCCCCTATTCCCAGGTCTCTCCATCTACACCCAGGTCTCCTCCCCTATTCCCAGGTCTCTCCATCTGCACCCAGGTCTCCTGCCCTATGTTCAGGTCCCTCCATCAGCACCCAGGTCTCCTCCCCTATTCCCATATCTCTCCATCAGCACCCAGGTCTCCTCCCCTATTCCCAGGTCTCTCCATCTACACCCAGGTCTCCTCCCCTATTCCCAGGTCTCTCCATCTGCACCCAGGTCTCCTTCCCTGTGCCCAGGTCCCTCCATCTGCACCCAGGTCTCCTGCCCTATGTTCAGGTCCCTCCATCTGCACCCAGGTCTCCTTCCCTGTGCCCAGGTCTCTCCATCTACACCCAGGTCTCCTCCCCTATTCCCAGGTCTCTCCATCTGCACCCAGGTCTCCTCCCCTATTCCCAGGTCTCTCCATCTGCACCCAGGTCTCCTCCCCTATTCCCAGATCCCTCCATCTGCACCCAGGTCTCCTGCCCTATGTTCAGGTCCCTCCATCTGCACCCAGGTCTCCTTCCCTGTGCCCAGGTCCCTCCATCTGCACCCAGGTCTCCTTCCCTGTGCCCAGGTCCCTCCATCTGCACCCAGGTCTCCTGCCCTATGTTCAGGTCCCTCCATCTGCACCCAGGTCTCCTTCCCTGTGCCCAGGTCCCTCCATCTGCACCCAGGTCTCCTGCCCTATGTTCAGGTCCCTCCATCTGCACCCAGGTCTCCTTCCCTGTGCCCAGGTCTCTCCATCTACACCCAGGTCTCCTCCCCTATTCCCAGGTCTCTCCATCTGCACCCAGGTCTCCTCCCCTATTCCCAGGTCTCTCCATCAGCACCCAGGTCTCCTCCCCTATTCCCAGATCCCTCCATCTGCACCCAGGTCTCCTGCCCTATGTTCAGGTCTCTCCATCTGCACCCAGGTCTCCTCCCCTATTCCCAGGTCTCTCCATCAGCACCCAGGTCTCCTGCCCTATGTTCAGGTCCCTCCATCTGCACCCAGGTCTCCTTCCCTGTGCCCAGGTCTCTCCATCTGCACCCAGGTCTCTTCCCCTATTCCCAGGTCCTTCCATCTGCACCCAGGTCTCCTGCCCTATGTTCAGGTCCCTCCATCTGCACCCAAGTCTCCTGCCCTGTGTCCAGTCTCTTGCCTTGTGCTCAAGTCTCCTCCCCTATGCCCAGGTCTCCTGCCCTATGCCCAGGTCCCCTTGCCTTTCATTTCTCTGTTGTTCCTCTAGGCTTCCCTGTAAAGGAGTTTCCTAGGGGTAGCTTTATATGCAGAGCAGGTTCTCAGCCTTGTGCTCTGGCTCAAGAGTAACTTGAATCTGGGGACTAAACTGTCCAGTGAGGCCTGTACTGTGTGGGACATCTCTAGGTGACCTATGCTGTGGTGTTATCAGAGCCATCTTGACAGCAAGTGTGTTTGTTCTTTGTGTTTTTATAAACCATCATGTTCTCAAAAGGGTTTCAAGTAGCTAACAAAAGTCTGTGAATTAAAACAGCATTTGGGTTGAATGTGGGCTGGAATGCAAAGGCTCCCTTTCATGTGCTGCAGAGACCCTGAGAGTCCAAGGCCTGACCCCGCTACCTAGCTGATCCTCCTTGGGCAAGGACAAGACCCAGCTCCAGCCAACTTAGCTTTCCCCAGACTTGTATTTTGGAGTAGGTGTCAGTTAAGCCTTTCTACCTGAGTAGTGCTGCTCTTTTCTGTACTGTTGGTCATTGTGGAGCAAAGGCTTGAGAACTGTCCTCCTGAAGGTGCGTGGTGCAGGCAGCAGTCCTGAGGCTTCTGCAGACCGCAGGGCCAGGAGCTTTGCTGGAGCACCGCATCCAAGATGTACCCAGGAGTGCTCAGGGGCCACAGCGAAGGGGGAAGCAGCAGCTGCACTGGAACGTGTTTATCTTTGGCATGCTCAGGCAGCAGGGGCAGTCAGTTCAGGAGAGTCTCAGGGGGGTGGCAGGGAGGGTTTGGGGAGAGCAGAGCAGGACCAGCCTGAGGCCAGCATTTGCTGTCATTCCCCTGGCAAGTGCAGATGGTGAGGTAGCCTGACAGTTTGTCTGCAGGTGCACAGGGAGCTGAGGAGGGAATGCCTGGGCTGTGTGCTGCGGTCGGGACCCTGCGCCCTGAGCCAACTTCAAGAGCTGGAGCTGGACACTAGGGCATGTGGGGGCTGCAGTTGGCTTATACCTGTCTCCCCTGCAGATAGAGGGGGCAGCTGCCCAGCAGCCCCTGGGCCTTTGCTGAAGAGGAGCTACTCTGTCCCTCTGCCTTCTGTTCATGAGGAAGTCTCAGACAAGCTTGGGCAGTCCCAGGCAGGAGATCCTGCTTTTCTGGCCCCACAAGGTAAACACCGGTCTCTGCACACCCAGCATGGCTCTGTCTGCCTCGAGGGTGGTCCATGCCGCCCTGCACTTCATGTTTTCCCACATGGCCTGAGGAGGTGGCACCCTGAACTTGGTGCCATTTATAGATGGGCAAGGGTCCCTGGGCCCCATAGGGCCACTGCCCTGAATGCCCAGCCCTTGTACACGATGCCTCTGTGGTTGGGGTCCCTCAACTGTCTTCCTCTCTGTCCTGCCACCACTGCTGGCCCCTCGGCAACAGGTTCTGCTGACGTTCCTAGCTCAACCCACGTGCTGGGCGCGCCTGCTCAGCCCTTGTCTGTCTGCAGCACAGACCTGCACGCGCCTGCCCTGCTGCTGCCTGTCCTCCCACCTCCGTCTCCGCCTGGCTCTTTGGCTCTCAGGGCAGTCCTCACTGTGCCTCTGGTCACATGTGCCCCACTGTCAGCAGACACTCCCTCCTCCTGCCTCCGCACCCCTGCTGCCATAGCCCGGCAGGACCGAGTGCTGGAGCCTCTGCCTCCTGGCAAATGCCTACACAGAGGCACACAGCTTGCCATTCAGCTGCCGTAAGTCCACCCAGCCCACACCTGGCATGCAGCCCCTCTGTTGCCACCCAGACTCACTTACATCACCTCCATGTTTGCTGTTGGTCATTTGTGTGTAACTGGCAACTTTGGGGCCTCCTGGTTAATCTGAAGGTTGTCAGGATTCCCTCTTTTTTTGTGGTGGGGAGTACTGGGGATTGAATTCAGGCACTCAACCTCCGAGTCACCTCCCCAGCCCTGTTTTGTATTTTATGTAGAGACAGGGTCTCACTGAGTTGCTTAGCATCTCACTTTTGCTGAGACTCAAAAGTGAGTCCTCCTGCCTCAGCCTCCCAAGCTGCTGGGATTACCAGCATCCACCACCACACCTGACAGGATTCCCTCTTAAGAGCTGGTGGCTAGAGTTCCACAGCCTCTTGTCCCCTGGCTTTTGCAGCTGGTTTGTGGATGTGGTGCTGGAGATTGAACCCAGTGCCTCACGTGTGGTAGGCAAGTGCTCCACCACAGAAACACAACCCCAGCCCCCACCTCTCCTCTGATGTTTGCAAAGTCATCTTCTCTCTCCCTCCGGCAGAAACCTGAGCCAGGGGGCCCTCTTCTCACCAGGATTCCCCAGTGTTCCTCTAATGAAAACCAGCCTTGGGTACCTTGTGATTTGTGTTTGGGGTTTTCTTGCTCCTTCCTGGTCATATATTTACTCTTCTGTACTATTTTGTGTTAGCTACACATCGAGGTGCTTCATTGATCTGTGATTCGCTCTTGGAACGTGAGCCCAGTGTGTGTAGAGGAAGCTCAGTCCTTCTTTCTTCACTCCACACAGTGGTAACTCACCCAACACCACCAGTGAATCAGTCTGTCACTTCTCTGGTTTTTTGGTGCATTGCTTTAGGAGTTAGGCTAGACAATCTATGTGGACGTTTTTAGGTAACAGCTTTATTAAGGTGTAGTTCACATGCTATAAAGTCCACCTTTATAAAGTCCAGTGGTTTCAGCATAGTCTCAATCTATACCTTGGTCACTGCCCTTGTCTCTGGCCTCCAGGCCTTCCCACCACCCAGTCAGGACCTCCCTGGCAGCCTTTCCCTCAGTCCACCCAGCCCCAGGCAGCCACTGGACCTGTCTCTGAGTTCCCTGACCTGGATATGTCATGACATGGATCTATTTTTAACTTATCTGCTGTGTACTATTAGTATATTTAGAGTTTTATCACTAAGTCATTTTTTATTTTCGTTGGTTATTACAGTTGTGTAATATTCATACAAAATGTAAATAAGTGGACAATTTAATGAATTTTCACCAGTTGACTGACCTGTGAAGCAAGATAAAGAAACATGGACATCAGCCATTGTAAACTGCTGTTCCTGTGGCTCTAGGATCCAGCTCTTGTAGGGTGTGGGCCGAGGGGTTCTTTCTACCTAGATTTTTTCTTCACTAAGGCACATCTTTTAAGGTACATCTTTTTCTGCATGGCTTTCTAGTTGACCCACCACATTTTAAAGAGCTTGACTGACGGAAACATTTGAGTTCCCATGTAATGAAATTTGAACACAAGTTATCCAATCTGTAAACATAGCTGGCTAATATTCGGACTACTGTAGATTGCTTTTGTTCTGGGTCATATCTGTTGGAAGTCAGAGGCACCTAGCATTTTAAGTTTTATGAATCTACCTCTAATGTATTCACATAGTTGTCACTTGGAGTATGTTTAACTTTTATTTACTTTGCGTGTGTGTGTATGTGTGTGTGTTTTTGGTGCTGGGGTTTGTACCCAGGGGAACCTTCCCACTGAGTTACATCCCTAGTCCTTTTTTTAAATTTTTATTTTGAGACATGGTATTGCTAAATTGCTGAGTGTCTTGTTAAGTTTTTGAGGCTGGCCTCAACCTTGTGATCCTGCCTCAGTCTCACAAGTCAGTGGGGTTATGGGTGTGTGCCAGCCAGCTAAAATTGATATTAGTATTGTAATACCTTGGCCAGTTAATTGTAATTAATACATTATTAAAAATAATAGAATAGTAAAATGTAGCACATTATATTCTGTGTGATAGAATGATGTAATAAATTAATACTGTGAGCGCACAATATCTCAGCATGGACAGAGTACTGTTGATTTACCACTGTCCTATTTAAATATTTCAAAACCTTATCACTCTCGTAAGGAGGTTGCTGCATGGGTGAAATCCTCAGCTGTCAGTTTGCAAGACCTGGTCTTCAGGGTCCTGACAGGCTGGCTGTGCATTTCTGCTCTCGCTCTGCTCCGTTCCTTTGGCACAGGGAGGCTGTGTGCAGACATGTTTAAACTCAGCATTCCCACCATTTACAATTTCTACACAGTCTGAGGACTGTTTTTTCTTTCTTTCTTTTCTCTTTTTGTGGTGCTTGTAAATTGAATCCAGGGCCTTGTGCACACTAGGCAAGTGCTCTACCACTGAGCCACAATTCCACCCCTTTTTTGAAGACAGGGTCTTGCTAAGGTGCCCAGGCTGGCTTCAAGCTTCCCAACCCTCCTGCCTCAGCCTCCTGAAGCACTCCATCCTGGGTATGGCCACAGTGCTTGGATGGATGCCTGCTTCCTGGGATTGGTGACTGTGACTGTGGGCTCCTCGAGGTCACTTCTCAGCCACGTGCTTACAGAAATGCAAGGTGTGTCCCTGCAGCCTGTTGTGCGTCTGTGTGACTGCTCCTCACCTACCCAGAAAGTCAGCTCCCTTTACCAGCAGTGGGCCCTTGTGCTCCAGACCTGGAGTTGGGGTTATGTTTTAGGGTTAGCACTTTACTAGGCATGAATAGCACACAGCGAGGCACACAGAGCTTGTGTGTGTGGCTCCGTGAATTCTAGTTGACGTGCCCCACCCCCACCATGTCTGTCATGGGGCCAAGAAAGGCCCACCAGCCCCTTCCCCGTAGCCTGCACTCCTTACGGCGTGTGCCTGTCCATGCCCTGTCTGGCTCCAGAGCCTCCTGTGACCCGGGTACAGGATGCACTTACGTGCCTGGCGCCGTCCCTCGGAGACGTGTGGTGGACGTCCCTGTGCTGCCTGTCCCCGAGTCACTGCCTTGAGCCTCATTTATACCCCTGCTTATGTGAGGTGCTGGGCACATGATCCTGTGCAAGTCTTTTTTGTTGTTGTGTTTTGTTTTTAGCACTGAGGATTGAACCCACAGCACTCAACCACTGAGCCAGTTTTTATTTATTTTTTTATTTTTATTTATTTTATTTTATTTCTTTTACACTGTACCCTACTATAATATAGAACACTCCAGCATACACTCCTTCTAGCCAACTGTAGTGTAGAAATTTATTTATTTTTTCTTAATTCATTTTTATTGTAAACAAATGGGATACATCTTGTTTCTCTGTTTGTACATGAAGTAGAGGCGTACCGTTTTTGTAATCATACATTTACCTAGGGTAATAGTTTTCGATTCATTCTGTTATTTTTTCCCCCTACCTCTCCCACCCCTCTTATCCCTCTATACAGTCCCTCCTTCCTCCATTCTTGCCCCTCTCCCACCCCCCATTATGTGTCATCATCCGTTTATCAGCAAGATCATTTGTCCTTTAGTTTTTGAGATTGTGGTTTTTATTTTGAGACAAGGTCTCACTGAGTTGCTTAGGGCCTCGCTAAGTTGCTGAGACTGGCTTTGAACTTGCGATCCTCCTGCCTCAGCCTCTGAGCCGCGGGGGATAACAGACGTGTGCCACCATGCCCAGCATTGTGCAAGTCTTAAAACAACCCCAAGAATTGGGTGTTGTGAATTTTAACTGTTGAATGAGGACACTGCAGCCTGTATAAGTCACGCACATACACAGCTCACAGGTGTGGGGCAGATTGAAGTCTAGACGTGTGTGTGATCCAGAGCTCTCAAGGTTTGACAGAAGCCAGAGAAGTGGTGTGGAGATCTGCCGACTCAGTGTTTAATAGTGTCTAAAAGGCAATTGTGGATTGTTGCTGTGGCTCGAATGTGCTGTGTCCCCCAGAGATTCTTGTGCTGGAAGCTTGGTCCCCAGTGTGGCTGTGGTGAGTTGTAGAAGCTTTAAGAGGCAGAGCCTTAGGGCTAGGGGTGTAGCTCAGTGGAAGAATACTTGCCTGGCCATGGTCCCCAGTACTGAAAAAGGAAAGAGGAAGATGGTGACTGCTGGGGACTGCCTGGGCAGGGCCCAGGCTCATGAATGGATTAGTGCTGTCAGTCAGGGCTTGAGTGATGGGTTAGTTCTCTCAAGAACAGGTTGTGGGGTCTGGGGCTGTAGCTCAGTGGTAGAGCGCTTGCCTAACACTTGTGAAACGCTGGGTTTGATCCTCAGCACCACATAAAATAAATAAATAAAACAAAGGCATTGTGTCCATCTACAACTTAAAAAAATAATTAAAAAAAGGAATAGGTTGTGTAGAGCAAGGCCACCCCACATACTTGGTCCCTTCCACCCACAGCTTTTGTGCTGTCTGCTTCTCTGCCATGTTGTGACATAGCCAGGGAGCCCTCACTAGAGCCTGAGCACATGGGGCTGTCTGATCTTGGACTCCCAGCCTCCAGAACTGAGCTGGATAAGCCCCTTTGTTTTATAAAGTACCAGCCTCAGACATTCTATTTCAGCAACACAACGTGGACCAGGCGGGTCACAGGAAGACCAGGAGCAAAGTGGCCTTGCCCTTTAGAGGTCTCAGACTTGCCTGCCAGGTTTGTGCTGTTGGCTGTTCAGGGCACACTCTGCCTCCCATGGTGTTTACACATGGGGTGGGCCAGGCAGTGAGTGAGTCTCCCCTCTTTATAGGGGGCCACAACGGGGCGACCTCTGACCTGGGGATGGCGTGCGACCGTGCCAGGGTCTGGCTGCACTCAGACCTCCCTGGGAGCTCTGGGGCCAGCAAGGTAGGTCTGCCTCTCCCTTCTCACCTGTGCCTGGGGCTCTGCTCCCTGGCCCACTTGCTGGAGCTCCGAGGTGTCCCTGCCCTGGGGTCACAGCCCCTTCAGTGCCCCCGCCCGCCCCGGGCACAGCTCTTCTGACATCGGGTCTCTTCGTTCTTCTCAAGTCCAAGAGAAACATGATGGGTGCGGAGGCTCCTGCTTCTGTCCTCCACTACTCAGAGTGTCGCTGGGACCCGCCTGGCTCCAGCGGGAAGACAGACGCCATCTTCCGAGCCGCCAAGGAGGACCTGCTCACCCTGATGAAGCTGGATGTGAGTGCAGCCCGGGCAGCAGCGCCTGCGTCCTGCCTCCTTCCTGGGGAGGCGGCTCCTCAGGCTGTGCTGGGGACGGCAGGCCCTCTCGCCTGTAGCCCCCTTCCCCAGGCAAGGGTCTGGCCGGTCTGTCCCCACCCTGTAGCCTGGTCCTTCTCACAGGTGTATGTGGAGCCTGGGGGAACCTCTTGTGTAGGAGCTGGGGACACACATCAGTGTCCTTTGTCACAAGGACCCACAGGACTGCCTTGTGGGGGTGCCGGCTCTGACCAGCCCCAGCCAGCCCTCCCCAGCTCCTGCTCTCGGCACCTGTGCCCAGTTCCCCGAGCAGCTGCCTCTGTGGTGCGTCGCTCAGGGGCGGCATGGGGTCCTCAGTCATGGCCTTTATGAAAACTTCCTTGTCTGACATCATGAAGACTTTTCTATATTGTTGCCTGAAAGATTTACTTATCTTGCCTTCCTGGGTTTTAATGTGGTAGTCAGTTTTCACAGTGCAGGAAGGGCTGGGAATAGAGCCCGCCAGTGAGCGCCTCTGCCCTCTCCCTGCTTCCTCCTGTGTCTGTCCCCTGTGCTCACAGTGTGCTCTGTGGGGCTGGTCTCCAGGAGAAAGGGGAGGGAGGCTGCCTCCTGACACCCTCTGTGGCTCTGGGTCCTTTCCTGGTCCTCTGCCCAGAAGGGGGGGTTTCCTTGAGTTTTGCCCTCTGCACCCGTGGTTCAACACAGCTTCCCTCTGGCTCCGCCTTTGGGCCAACCTTGGGAGTTGAGAGAGGAGCGAACAGGAGCGCTCCCTGCTTGCTGGTGCTTGCTGCGACATCCTCCACCTCTGCTGTTGGCCTCTGCTCAGAGGGAGAGGCCGAGGGTTCCTCTGTTGCCTCCTGGTTCTTTTGGTGCTGGGACTGAACCCAGGCCTGAAGCATGCCCAGCACGGCTGTGGGGAGATGCCCTTTGCATCACTCCTGAAGGCCCAGCGGGTTGTGCTCAGAGCAGAGCAGG
The DNA here is from genome assembly GCF_902686445.1 of Sciurus carolinensis. Lineage (NCBI taxonomy): Eukaryota > Metazoa > Chordata > Mammalia > Rodentia > Sciuridae > Sciurus > Sciurus carolinensis. The sequence continues at coordinate 457,341 of NC_062226.1, forward strand.
ATGCAGCACGACCCTCTTGTCTTTTTCTTTCCAGTTTCCCTGTGATAGAGCCTGGGTCTGATTTCTTTTTACTGAGCTTGTGTGAACCTGATTGAGTTTCTTCAGTCTGTGTCTGAGTCCCTTTCAAAAGCTGTCATCAGGCTGACGGTACAGCCCGTGGTAGAGCATCTGCCTAGACTCTTGAGGTCCTGTGTCCCATCCCAGCACTGCAAAAAAAGAAAGAAAAACTGCCCACAGAGACTTCTCAGGGCAGAGCCTGGAGAAGGTATTCTCTTTCATCTTCTTTGAGTTGGCCTCTCTTCCATATTTTCTATTTTTAAAGTCTTTTTAATATGTAAATGTATTCATTTAAGTTCACTAAGTCTCTTCTTGCTGTGTCTAATCTGATCTTAAAGATATGCATTGAGTTTTAAAATTTGGTTATTTTATGTAGTTCTAGAATTTCTACATTTTAGAAAAACCTGCTTCTGCTGTCACAGCATATAGTCTAGCCCAGGCTTTGCCTTTATGTTGGGTAATGTCAGTGTATATAAGTGCGTCGCTCCGAGTCCCTTCTGTTTTCTCCAGTCCCCACTAGTCCTTACTTGGGGCCCTCTCCCTTGTTGGGCTCACTTAGGAACTGTGTGGTACATAGAGCTGCAGGGCTGACCTGTTGCCTCCTGTGGCCATCTGCTTTGGCCTGGCCACGTGCCCAGCTTGGAGCAGGTTCTATCACGTTACTAGTGAATACTTCAAGGGTTGTGCCTGAAAAACAGCAGCTGTTTTGCACATAACCAGTATCATCATCACTCCTGGGTGTGTAGTAGTGGTCCTTAACATCTCCAGCCACTGAGGCAGAGTCCAGAAGTAAGAAGAAAGCCATCTGGTGAATGTTGTGGGGGTGCAGAAGGGCCTCCGGACTGACTGACCTGTCCCTCAGTCCCTCTGTTTCTGGTGGCCCTCCTCCCTGTTTGGCCTTCAGTTGAGGGACTGCTGCTCCTGTGCACTCCAGGGTTCAGGGATGGCTCCAGGCACCACGCCTGCACCTGAGCCGGGACTCACAGCCTGGCCTCTGGCTGGTCTTGGCTGCTTAGGTTCCTTTCCTCCTGCTCCTCCCTGCCTTGGGTCAGGGAGGTGTCTTGCTTTCCTTCAGGAGGCCTGTGGGGAACACAAAGAAAGCAGCCTTTGAGGCACAGGGAAGGACCCTTCGCTGGCTTAGGAGGCTTTATTTTTAGATTTGTGTTTGTTTTTTGTGGTGCTGAGATCACACCTGGGTCTTTGCTGTGCTGAGCTCCTGGGTCTATCGCTGAGCTGCAGCTCCTGCCGCCTGGCGGGGGAGGTCAGCAAGCAGCTCCTGTCATCCAGAGGCTTTCTTCTTACTTCTGTTCATGAGACTGTGGATGTGCCATGCCATGGGCTCCCCAGCTGCCACCTGTATTGCTGAAGCACTGTCCCGTAGGCTCCTGGGCACTCTGGCCACTTCCCTGTCGGCTGGAGGCTGTGGCGATTCCGGATGCTGACTGACGTGCGCTCTGTGGGAGTTAGCTTCTGCAGGTGGTGTGGGAAAGCGGCCAAACTCGTTAGTTAGGCTCTGTGGTTGTTGGTTTGTTTTGAGTTTGGGTCTTACTTTGCTGCCCAGGCTGGTCTTGAATTTGTGGCTGCAAACAACCCTCCTGTCTCAGCCTCCTGAGTAGCTGGGACCACAAGAGCATGGCACCACACCTGGCAGTCTGCTGGTGTTTGTAGTAGGGTGAACTGTTCCACTAAGGATGCCCCTTGGTTATCTTTTATGCCAGTGACCTTTATGAAATTGACTGCACTTTGTTAATGAGATAAAAGTCTACCTAGAGATCCACAAAAACCTTGGTCTCCATTTCTTCATCTTCTGTTGTCTCCCGCTGATGCTTTTTGCAACGTGCTCTGGGTCTGTTGGTCTGTCCTGGTGCAGTCCTGGAGGAGCGCTCCTCCTGGAGTGCTGAGTGGGTGGCCTCCTCAGCCTGCCCTGCTTGGCCCATCCTTAGTGCCTTCACTTGAGAGCCTCTTCAGATCCCTTCTTGTAACCTGCTGTGTTTTTTAGGACCCATCCCTGTTGGATGGCCGGGTGGAGTTTCTCCATGTCCCTGCGGGCACTGTGGTGTCAAGACAGGGAGACCAGGTGAGCCCAAGGGGTTTTTTGTGAGGACTGCTCAGCACTAGTTGGAGCATGGAGGAGGGCAGCTAGACTGGGAGGCATCAAGCCCTGGACTGCTACACCTCTGGGCACTGTGTCAGAGGCCAGCTGTCCTTGGACAGCCAGAGCTTAGGTGCAACCTCTTGCTTAGATGGGGAAGGCACAGCAGATTTGGGAAGAGCCCATTGCTGGATGCAGAGAAGCTGGGGTTAGCCCTCAGTGGTTTTGTTGGACCAAAATGGGTGTGACATGTGTCCGTGGCAGAGGTGGGAGGGGACAAGTGTTGGCCCACACCCAGGGCAGCACTCGGACTGCAGAGGCAGGGCCCCGCTTGCCCACCCTGGGTGTTACAGGGAGAGGTTGCATCTCCACTTCTGTGGGGATATGGGGCTGGCACACGTGGAGCAGGAAGCGGGAGGACAATGGGAGGGAGCGTATGTGCATCTGCAACCCGAAGAGCTACATTTCTAAGCAGAACACCACTGCTGGGACTTCCCAGTGGGGCCTGGGCTTCCTTGGTCCACAGATGATGGAAGGATAGCACCAGGCAGAGAATCACCCTCATGCACCAAGTGCAACTTCCTGCCTGGCTGACTCCAGGGGAGCCTCACCTGGCCCTGGGCCTTTGGTTCTCCCAGGCCCTGCCCTGTGTCTCTCTGAGTCTCTGGCCTCCTCTGGTTTTACCAGGATGTCAACATCTTATTCGTGGTCTCGGGGCTGCTGCATGTGTACCAGCAGAAGATTGATAGCCAGGAGGATACCTGCCTATTCCTCACGCACCCAGGGGAGATGGTAGGCCAGCTGGCGGTACTCACAGGTGAACCCCTCATGTTCACCATCAAGGCCAACAGGGACTGCAGCTTCTTGTCCATCTCCAAGACCCACTTCTATGCGTGAGTCCTGCCTCCCCCTCTGTCTGCTCACTCGTCTGCCTCTGGGCCCTCTGTCCCTGAGGACAGTGCAGGACAGGCTCACTGCTTGCCCTGCCTGGGCTCTTGGAGCTTCTGCCTTGCTGGGTAGTTGCATGTGCAGGTGCCAAGGGCTCCTCACCAGCCCGAGGAGCCTGCTCTGTGCTACCTTCTCTGCTTGTGATGCTGACCCCACTGCCTTTCTCCCACCCACACTGAGCCCCACTCAGGGCCAGGATTATGCTGCTCCTTTTGCATGTTCATGCTTAGACCAGTTCCAGTTACACGCAAGGCTGGGAGAAAGAGTGGGTTACGTTGTACAGGCACCAGGATTCCACGTGTTGTCCTCCAGACCTAGTGATATCCTCAGCCTGCCTGGGAGTCCTGGGCCATGTCCCTTGCTGGCCATGTTGTCAGAAGGGTTGCCTAGCAGGGAGGCCGCTTTCTTCTGGGGGCCCCAAGGCACCAGATTAAAAACTACTTCCATGCTGGGGACAGTGGTGCACATCTATAATCCCAGCTTTTCAGGAGGCTGAGGCAGGAGGAGATAGCAAGCTTGAGACCAGCCTGGGCACCTTAGAGTGTCTCAAGACTAAAAGTTTATTTATTTATTTATTTATTTATTCTTTTTTTTTTCTTTTTTTTTCTTGTAAACAAATGGGATACATGTTGTTTCTCTGTACATGGCGTAAAGGCATACCATTTGTGTAATCATAAATTTACATAGGGTAATGTTGTTTGATTCGTTCTGTTATTTTTTCCCTTTCCCCCCACCCCTCCCACCCCTCTTTTCCCTCTATACAGTCCTTCCTTCCTCCATTAAGACTAAAAGTTTTAAAAGGCTCAATGGTAGGGTGTTTGCCTAGTATGCCCAAGGCCCTGGGTTCTATCCCCAGCACTGAAAACAAAAAAATAAACCAAAACCAAAAAACAACTACTTTCATTTCTGCCTCGATGGGTGTTTCTGTCCCTCAGGGTCCAGGATTTCCCTGGAGCACAGAGTACAGCACAGGGCCCTTGCCCTGCACCCATTGTTTCTAACCAGCAGCCACCTTCTTGTGCACATTTCTGGAAGACCTCTGCCTCCCCAATCCAGATGCCTGCTGTGATCCTAGATCTCTTCTCCCTGATGGTCAGGTGGAAAAGGAGATGTCAGGGGCTCCAAGATCAGTGGAAGCCCAGCAGCTTAAAAACCAGGTCTCAGCCAAGTATGTTTCCAGAGCAGTGGTCCCCACTGAATAGGAGGTGGTGGCTTCGGCCAGGAAGACAGCACCTGCCTGAGCAGGTGGTGGGCAGTGGGTTCCCAGATCTGGCCTGTGTGCCCTGGTCTGGCACCCTGATGCCGTGTCGTCTGTTGTCTTCAGTGTACTGGGGTTCAGGACCGAGTCTCAGGGAGCTGGAAACCTGCACAGGTCTCTCCAGCCAGCTAGTTTGGTTGAGCTTCCTCCTGAACTGTATGAATTTGCCCATCTTTAGACATACAGGTTCCCAGCCTGCTGTGCTTGGCCCCTGCCCGTCTACCTTGGGAAGAGGCTTGAGAAGGATAGTGAGGGCCTGGGCAGAGACCCACTGGGGCATGAGGCCATGCCCTTGGCTCAGCCTGACCCTTCTGTGCCTGTGTGTCTGTCTGTGGCCCTTGGTGTTTCCCTGTCTGTGTCCCCGTGTGTCTGTGTGCACGTGTCTGCATGGCATGGAAGCCCCCGGTGCAGTCAGCTTCCACCTTGCAGATACCCCACCCCATCACAGGGCTTTGTCCAACCCTGGGGGCAGAAGCATCAAGTTCACATCTGGTCACCCAGCAGGTGTCCTGCCATCTCCCTAGGGTGTGGAAGGGGTCCTGCCATCTGATGTGCAAGGCAGGCTCCTGTTCTTCCTCTATCTTGGCAAGTGACAGCTCTGCCCACTGTTACCCAGCCCAGACCTGTCCCCTCAGCTTTCACTGTCCCCTGCTCAGTGCAGGCAGCTGCAGCCCTGAACTGAATCCACCCTCTGGAGCCACCTGGACATCCCCGCTGCTGCCCTGCTCTCCACAGTCTGCCCCACACAGTCCCCTGGTAGATGGTGCTTCCTGTATCAGTGCCTCCTGCCACCCTGCACCCTCCCAGGACAGGCCGCTTGCCCTGCAGGTGGCTGACCCTACACAGTGCTCTGGCAGACACCTACTTGGTTATGGCACAGGGTCAGCTCCTGCCCCATCCTCAGAGCCTCACCACCTCCAGTGGGCCTCCAGGCTCCTGTGTGTTGGGTGGCGCTGTGGCTGCCTTCTCCCAAGCACTGAGTGAGTGATGGAGTTGGTGGGATGGGGTAGGACAGAGAGGTGGGGCAACAGGAGTGGCTCTGGCTGCCTGGCAGGATCATGCGGAAGCAGCCAGCAGTTGTCCTGGGCGTGGCGCACACCGTGGTGAAGAGGATGTCCTCCTTCGTGCGGCAGATTGACTTCGCTCTAGACTGGATGGAGGTGGAGGCTGGGCGTGCCATATACAGGTGAGGCCTGCAGGTGTGCCACGTACAGGGAGGTCCACAGCGTCTTCCTTTCCCTGTGGGTGTCCTTGTTGTTCCTGTTGGAAGTGGTGCTGCCCACAGCCCCAGCTCGCTGCCAAGGAGACCACATACTGCAGGATGCGCTTGCTCGCCCTCCGGGTAGCCACAGTTGTGCCTTCGCAGGCATGTCATGGCCATCCTGGGCTCGGCAGGCACAGCATATTTTTCCTGGATGTCTGTCCAGTCCATACATGTAAAGCTATGCACAGCCTGATGGCTCAAGCTGCCCTGTGCTGACTGCTCCCAGGTCCTCTGTGAGGCTCTCTAGGCTGCCCTAGACGCCACCACAGACTCCCTCCCACTCGCCCCCGTCTCAGGCAGACCCGGGTCATTGCTCTCAACTGGTTTAAAATTTAAAGTAAGGAAACATAGCAGGCTGGGGATACAGCTCAGTTGGTAGAGTGCTTGCCTTGCAAGCACAAGGCCCTGGATTCAATCCCCAGCACTGCGAAAAATAAAATTAAATAAATAAATAAAATAATAAAGTAAGGAAACAAATTATTTAAACCTAACAGTAAATGTGTGTGTAACACAAATATTTTTAAATGAAAATATAACTGTATTTTCTCAAACAAACAACTTCCTGAGAAGACTATGTTCTTTGGTTTTTTTTGCATCCTGGGGTCCATTTGCTTTTGGGAAGCTGGGCCTGGAGCAGCTGAGTGTGGCAGGCTGAGGACTCCGGGCCTCTGTGTCTGCAGGCAGGGAGATAAGTCTGACTGCACCTACATCGTCCTGAGTGGCCGCCTGCGCTCCGTGATCCGCAAGGATGATGGGAAAAAGCGTCTGGCAGGGGAGTACGGCCGTGGAGACCTCATTGGTGTGGTAGGTGCTGGGCTCCCTGCGTTCGTGGCTCTGGATTGGCCTGGCTGATACCCTGTGCAGGAGGGCAGTCTCCTCAGAGCTGGCTGGCTCTGCACCTGGGCCCTCTGGGATCACATCTGGGGTCTGCTGCTGCCTTCCAGGTGGCTCAGTGCTGCTCCCTGGTTTCGGGTTCTCACTTGCTTCCCAGCCGGCACTAGACCCCTGGTGTGTGGGTTGTGACCAGAGTCACCTCCCAAGGGTCCCTAGTGAGAGTGACTGACAGCTAGCTCACTCAGGCCTTTCGGGGCCACCCGGCACAGGCAGGTCTCTCCATCCTGCACTGCCGCGGGCCGACCCCACGCTGCTGCAGCAGTGAGCTTCTGGGTCTACAGGGGGACGGTAGGCCAGGCCAGGCTTCTTAGAGCTTGGGGCTTCTGGGTTTTTTGTTTGTTTGTTTTAGACCAGTGTTCAGGGAAGCCCAGGGGCATCTGCCGCAGGGTCTTAAGGCTCAAGGTGCCTTGGAGGGTACGTACGTGCCTGTTTCCTCCTGTGCAGCCTGTGCCGTGCAGCTCCTGGCTGCCTCTCCTCTGGGCGGTCTGCACAGGGCCTCTTCCACATCAGAGTCCAGGGCTTCCTGACCTCAGCAGACACTACCCTGGGGGCTGTGCCTCGTGCTGCTTTCTCAGGTGAAAGTCTGTGTGCCTGCAAGATACCATACCACACGGGAATGGCCTTGCCTGGCAGCAGGCCCTGCAGCTCCAAGAGACAGACCTCATGGCCCTCCTGGGCATGTGGCTCCTCTCCAGAGCTGTTCATTTCTTTTTTCTTTTTAAATTTTATTTTAGATGTAGATGGGCACGATACCCTTGTTTTATTTATTTTATGTGGTGTTGAGGATCGAGCCCAGTGCCTCACATGTGCTAGGCAAGCGCTTCACCACTGAGCTATAACACTAACCCTAAAGCTGTTCATTTCCGAGCAGCGTGTGGACTGCCCTTTGCCAGACTATGATACCAGGTAGTGCCTGGGACCCATCCTTGGGCTGGTGGCTTCTGGCACATGCCAGTGGTTCTGATAGCATGGTCACCTGTGAGAGCTTGCTGGAGGCTTGGTGAGGCCATTTTGTCTCCTCCCTTGCGCTGCACCCTGTGACTATGTGTGGTTCTCCCATGGGCTGCTGTCCACCTGAATGCCACTTAAACTGGGCTAGGCCCCAGGCATGCTGAGCAGTGCAGCTGCAGCACCTGGCTCTTCCTCCTCAGGTGGAGACGCTGACCCATCAGGCCAGGGCAACCACAGTGCATGCTGTTCGAGACTCAGAACTGGCCAAGCTGCCTGCAGGAGCCCTGACATCTATCAAGCGCAGGTACCCACAGGTAAGGGTGGTGCAGGGCCCCTGTTGCCTTTGCCCTGAGTCCAGGTGATTATCTAGTCAAGTGCAGACAGACCCACCCTGGAGCAGCAGGTGGGATGGCGTGAAGAGAGTGACAGGAGAGCATGTCTTGGGGCAGGGGCTCCCCCCAGGCAGCTGTGGGCAGGTGGAGTGGGCTCAGAGAGGCTCGGTAGGCTTTGCAGCCCCGCAGCATCTGCGAGGGCACTTGCGCTGCTTCTCAGGGAGGCAGTATAGCTGCTTGTTCTGGTTGTCTTCCCTGAGTGTAGTCACAGGGTATCAGACATGGAGAGAACATGACCTCAGATTTGGAGGCCTGGTCACTGATGACCAGAGGCAGGAGAAAGGGAGTCTAGGTGCTTGACCACTGAGAAGCTGCCCTCAGTTCTGTGATCTTCAACCAACTTTCCATTCCAGTCTTTCCATTCCAGAGCAAAGGCTAAGGCTGGGAGGGTATGGCCCTGCCCTTCACCCCAGGCCGCCCCAGCTACCCAGGCCCTTTCCCCTTACCTGGGCTTACCAGAGGGTGCTGTCCACCCTGTCTCCAGCTGACACTGCTGCCAGATGGTGGCTCATAGAGCAACTTGAACTTGAATCCCCAGGGGCCTCAGGCAGCAACCATGCTCAGGGACACTGTAGCTGTCCATTTAAGGACCAGTCTGGATGAACTGATGCCCCATCCAGGGCAGGGAGTGGTGGCTCCTACCCTGGACGTGGCTCCTGTTGGCCTGGCTGTGCAACCCTATTGGTGGTGCTGGGGATTGTGCGACCGTATTGCACCCATGTGCAGCCTGGGTCCTGAGGCAGAGGCAGCAGGCTGCCTTGGCCACTGGCTGTCCCTCTGTGACTGTGACCACTCCCTGGTGGCCTGAGTATACTCACACCCACTCCCCTGGGTTCATGGCCTTCCCCTTCTCCTTGTCTTTGGCCCCTGGCCTTGCTGCTTCTCACAGGAGGCCGTGACTGTCTGCTTTAAGCTCTTGCCCACACCTAGGCTCACCACTACTGAAGTCACCTTCCTCCTCTGTGGCCAGCTGAGCAGCAGCAGCCCCAAGTGTGTGTAAGCTGCAGGGGTCCATGGAACTCTGAGAACCCGCTCCCTTTCCCTGGTCTCTAGCAGCACCCCATTCACAGGGGTGGGCTCTCCCCTTGGGGTGTGTCCTGTTCATGGGGTCGCTCTCAGCCCTTCACCACAGGGAGCCCTTGGTGAGGTTCTCCCATAGCCCCCTGCCCTCTTCCCATTCCTGCCTGCCCTGGGATCTCCTGCACGTGAACTAGCCCAGAGCACAGTCTTCTGTGTGGCTTCTCCACTGTGCACCCCACTGGTCCCTTCTTCAAATGAGAGGTGTTGGGTGCTGAGTGCTTTACCGCCCGTGTGGTGGGCCTGAGCCCTGCTGTCCACGCCACCCCAGCACAGTGTGGGCAGAGAATGGAGCTCACTGGGTATGGATTTGTATTTCCTGATAATTGAAGATGCTGAGTACCTGTTCACACACTTGTATTGGCCTGTTTTGAACCTTGGCCACCTGACACAGAAATAATCTTTTTTAAAACTAGTTTTCACTTTGAATTATTGTTAATTTTTAAAAGATATTTTTACTTGTAGAGGGACCCAATGCGTGTATTTATTTATTTATTTATTTTTATGTGGTACTTGAGGATCAAACCCAGGGCCTCATACACGCTAGGCAAGTACTCTACCACTGAGCCACGACCCCAGCCCATATTGTTAATTTTTTATTGTGACAATTATATTATGGTTGTTTTTAAAGGCTCTTATGCTTTAGAGAAACATATTCAGATATTAATATGTCTGTGTATCATGAAATGCTTTGCTTGGGATTGGCTTTCAGACTGTCTAGGAGTATGTGTGAAATGCAGCTGCTGGAGTGGGTGAGGGGAGCGGCAAGGATAGACAGCAGGTTTTATTTAAGAAAGTGGTGGAGACACCTGGGAGCAGAGCGAGAGCCCATGGGGGGAAGGGGTCTTGCTTTCTTACAGGCCCCAGGACGCCCTCTTCTTCCCGTACACATGACTGGAAGCACATAGGTTAATTAATTAGCAGCTCAGAGTGCCCAGGAGCACAGTGGAGGGTAACCTGAGCAATGAATTGTTCTCTCTTTGATAACCAGTCCTCACCCTGTTGACCCCCATCATTCATTACCTACACTGACTGCCTAACCTTTGTCCCTATCTCAGTAATAGGAAGCCTGTAATCCCAGCAACTCTGGAGGCCAAGGCAGGAGGATTGCACGTTCAAGGCCAGGCTGGGCAATTTAGCAAAACCCTGTCTCAAAAGAAAAAGTATTGGTAGAGAGCCAGTGGTAGAGAGCCTCAGAGCCTCTGGATTCAATCCCAGCACCAAAAAAAAAAAAAAAAAAAAAAAAATTAAAAATTAAAGTTAAGTAAATCATAACAACTTTTATCAATTTAAAATTAATTTTTAAAGTAAGTTATAGATATGTTGACATCCAGTCCTTAAATACACTAGTCTACAACCTTAAAAAATTTAATATTAATACAACCCAAAATAACATTATTATATCTAAAATGTAATAATTCCTGGACATCATCATGTATCAGTCCACATCCCCAGCTGTCCTCCTGGAGTCAGATGTCCATGCAGGAGCAGATCACACCTGACCAAGATGAGTCCTTAGATCAGGAGGCCCTGTCGGTCTGTCCTTGTCCTGCTTTGAGGCTGGGGTGGCTGCCTTGGGCTATCTCTCTGCTCTAGACAGGCTTGTAGGGGATGTGCCTCTTTTACCTGCTGTCCCTGGCACCCAGGGCTGTCTCCTGAGTGAACTTCTGCTTTCCTGGCAACTAGAAGGGTAATGGTCTACAGAAGGGAGCCTCTGGTCATCCCTGGCCTACAGTAATTTCCAGTCCTTGGCAGTTTCTGAAAAGGGCCTAAGGCCCTGTTTGAGCATCACTGTGCATCTTTAGGTACCAGATTTCATTGTTTAAAATATGTTTTTTGAGGTTACTTATCTTTCTGTGTCCCCAGGTGGTAACTCGGTTGATTCATCTCTTGGGGGAGAAGATCCTGGGCAGCCTCCAGCAGGGATCTGTGACAGGTGAGTGTGTCCCACACAAGGGTGTTGGAGACCTGCCTGAGGGACCCTCTCTGACCCAGGGCCCCACCCAGTCTGTGCACAGCCCCTGCTCACCTAGCACAGTCCCACCCTGAAACCTGGCCTGGAGGAAGGAGGGCCTCTGGGCTGCCCAACCCTCCAGGAAGGATGCAGAGCTCCCGCTAGGGTGACTGAGCAGGGTGGATAGAGGGAGTGTGCTTAGGCTTTGGCAGTGCCTGAAGAATTTGCTGAAATATGTCTCTGTGGGCAGCAGTGAGGAAGTTCCACTGTGTGTGTGGAAAATTGGGATGTATCTCCCTCCTATGTTTGTCAGCCCATTAAAAAAAGGAAACAGGGCGAATCTTCAGGGAGTGGGCTAGCTGGAAGGTGTTGTCTGTCCTGTGCCAAGTGTGGAAAGATGGTAACAGGATCCAGCTTATTTGTCCTCTCCTAGATCTGAGCATGTGCTTTTTTGGGGAGCCATGGTTGGCTCCGGGTTCTGGGGCTGTTCTCTTTCCCTGGACTCTAGACATGGGGAACTGGGATGTTGCTCTTTGTCTTCTTCCCTGGTCAACAGCCTTACTTCGGGCCTCCTCCCTCTTCTGTGCACACCAGGCACTTGGTCCTTTCCCACCTGCCCCACCTCCATGCCCCTGCCTGGAGCCCCCTCGGCAACCCAAGCCCACTGCTCAGCACAGCCTCCCATCACTACCTGCTGCTCTCAGTCCTTCTCCACCTCATTCCGCACCGGTTCTCCTTGCTGGCTTGTCCATGGTCTCTGCCTGCACTGCCCTGTGAGCTGCGTGAGGGCAGGGACTATGCCCGGGACCACCACTGTAGCTCGTGCGCAGTATCGTGTGCAAAAGGGACAGGCTGGTGGACAGACGCACTGCACAGAGGCAGCAAGGGTGATGGCATGGCCCACTCCAAGCTGACCTCACCCTCACCTGATCCCGTCTCCAAAGCTCTGTTGCCAGTGAGGTCACACCAAGTTTCCGTTGGACTGAATGTGGGAGGCGTGTTCAGCTGGGGAGGGGCCAATCTGTTTGAAGTCAGTTTCCCATAGGAAGCAGATCACTGGATCCTGTTTTTGTCATCCTTTCTGATGGTCTTTACCTTTTAATTATGTTTTGACCATTTATAGCTAATGTAATTGTTCTGTCAGGATTCATTTCTGCCATTTTAGAATTTTCCCTTTCTCCCATCCCTACCTTTAATTCAACTAAATTTAGTTAATTAATTTTTTTTGAGACATGGTCACTGATTGGTCAGGCTGGCCTTTAGCTTGTGACCATCCTACTTCAGCCTCCTGAGTCACTAGCTTGCAGTCACTGGGGTCGCGGGTGCAGTTGTCATGCCCAGCTTGTGGCACTTTTAAGCACCAAGGTTGTACTTGTCACTGTCGCTTCAACGATACCTTTGGCGGGCTGGGCTGGGGCTCAGTGGTAGAGCGCTCGCATGTGTGGGGCACTGGGTTTGATCCTCAGCACTGCACATAAGTAAAAATGAAGAAAAAAAGGAACTTTCTGTGGTCACTGCAGCACACAGTGCCCATGCCCACCTTACGTTCGCTCGTCTGTTACTGCCAGCCTTGTGTCGCCAGTGTGCTCAGCCCCCGTGGCTGTCTGGATACCCGAGTTTCCTGTTACGCTCGGTTGCTGTAGTACCTCTACAGGTGTCAGGAACCCATCAGTCAGTGCTCACCGTGCTTTCACACGTCAATCCGATTTCAAGTCTAAAGGGAACAGTGTGTGGCACTCGGCTGCTGTCTCGCATCACTGGTGAGGGTCCATGGGGTCAGTTCCCCTTGGAGAAGGGCCTCCCTGCTGTCCTGCATCCCTGGTCAGGGGTCTGTGGGATCCGTTCCCCCTGTGGAAGGGCCTCTCTTAGCAGTTTGGTGGAGCAAGTTAATGGCCAGGACTTCTCTTTGTCTCCCTCCATTTGCAACCGTCTTACCTCACCTTCATCTCAAGGGGTGTTTTCTAGATGTAGCATGGTTTGATGTCCTTGTGACTCAGCACCTTAAGAACTTTGTCCCACTAATTATGGGAATCCAGATGTTGTCTAACCTCCCCATCCAAAAACTCACTGTCCAAAATCTCAAACTTCTTGAGTGATGACACTCAGCATTAAAGAAGCACTAAAAAGTCTCAAATTCTAGAATATTTTGGATTTTCAGATCAGGGGTGCTCAACCAGTAGTCTGTCAAATGTTCCCAAACCTGAATAAGTCCAAAATCTGAAACACTTCTCATCCTGCAGTGCAGGTTAGCCACACTGTGGAAACATGCTCACCTGTCCAAGCCCAAGTGTGGACTACGGGACACGGGGGTTTACTGACGGCCTTGCGAATCGGGTGCCTGGGGTGCAGGCTCCCCAGAGCACTTAGAACCAGCGTTTCATCCCCGGGAGTGCAAGGTCCCCTGGTTCCTCCTTAGGCTGAGTACTGTGGGACCCCGACCTCGCCTAGGTCTTATTGTCTCCATTGGGCTGTTTAAGAAATTGTCCCTCAGTTGTCCCGACCTCCCTCTTCCTCTGTCCTCATGTGGTGGGAGAGCCTCTCTTGGTCCGGGGCCCTCCCCTCGCCTGTCTGTGGAGGGGCTGTGAATCTTCACCCTCCGCATTGCTTGCAGGTAGCTTCCATCCGGCTCTGCATCCCCAGGCATCTGCCCCCATTCTGTACTGTGAAAAGGGACCATCACACTTTCTATTTCTCACTCAACCTGACTTTAAGTCGTTCCCAAATAGATAAGGTGTTATTTCTTTATGTCCATGTTCAAGAATTTTTTTCTTTGCCTTTAGTTTTCTTTTTAAAAAATTTTTCAGCTGTTAATGGATCTTTTATTTTATTTATTTATATGTGGTGCTGTTAATCAAAGCCAGGACCCACACATGCCTGGCAAGCGCTCCCCCGCTGAGCCCAGCCCAGTCCCTGCCTTTAGTTTTCATAAAATGGATTTTGAACTGTCTGGGCATGAATGTCTTTGGGTGTGTCCTGTTAGCCTTCTTTCAACCTTGAATCTTTCTCCTCTTCTGGAAACATAAGGACTTCCAGGCCAGAGCTTTTGTCACTGCCCCGGGGGTCTCTCTCTGATGTCTGGCAGAACGTTCCTTTGGTCCTTTGGTTCCTTCCTGTTTGCTCTCTCCCCTGACCCTGCTGGAGGCCTGTGCGGAGAGCTCTGATTTCATTCTGTTGGTGGAGTGCTCCTGATCACCGCTTCTAGCTGCTTCCTTGTCCCTGTCAGGTGATCCCCGGGTCTGAGACACATGGCTGTTTTGTCTGCTGATGCGCTTTTCTTGTTCCAGTCAAGGTGTTCCTTGCTCCTGGCACACCTGGCAATCTGGATCATGCCCTGCTATTTTGAGTACTTTGTTTCCATTTAAATCTTGCATTTTAGCAAACTGTCACTGCGCATCTGCAGCTCCTGTCCTGGCCCACTTCTCTGGACTGAGGTCTGATGTCAGCCAGTCCCAAGGCCTTGCAGTACTGCTCTGCCTGCCCTGTCCTGTGTTCCCAGAACCAGTGTGGAAGCTGCTGGCCGTCTGCCTCATCCCAGTGCTCAGTTCTTCTGGGGTGGGGGTGCTGCAGCTGGTCCCCGCACAGCCAGACCTGCACACACTGGTCTGAAGTGTCTCTCTACCTCTCCCGCCTCTGGTTTAGGGCAGGGGTGCTGTAGTGAACTGCTGGGACCAGGCATTTGCTGGTCTCTCAGGAGGCAGCCAGGCAGGACTTGTGACAGCCAGTTGGTGTGTGCCTGTTCTACCTCGTCTTGGGCCAGAGCCAGCACTTGACGAGCACCATGCCTAAAACCTAAGGAAGAGCTACACAAAGCCAGTGCTGGAACCCCTTTCAGTTCCACCCAGAAGGGAGGTTCTGACATCTGAGGTCCCTGGGAAGGAGGAAAGGGAGGGCTTCCCTGAGGAGGAGCTGCTGCAGAGTGAGCCTGTGAAACCCAACCGAGGTGGAGGTCCAGCCTGGTGGGGTTCTCCTCCATTTCTGCGTAGTAGCACTTTTGGCCGGGGCTGTGGATTTTTAGAATCACTTGTCAGTTGCCTCCTTCATCCTGAGGACGGCAGACTTCCCCTTGGCTTTGGAAGCGTCATTGTGAACTCTAGGACAGTCCGCGTCCCCGTGCCTCCAGCTCTCTGGGGGCCCTGACTGCTGTGCTGAGGGTTGAAAGGGGGTAGGATATACCCTCATGGGGTGGGAGTCCACAGCAGGGAGCGTGGCACCCAAGACCTGCTGCACAGAGGGGCTTCCTGGGCCTGGGCTTTTGTGGAGGCAGCTGGACCTGTAGGTACGTGGTCAGGTGGTGTGGATGAGGCTAGGTCCACCAGGAGAAGCCAATCAAGAGGACAGCGTGTGGCAAGCCTCCTTTTACTTCACTCTCTTGTGCACTGTTGCACAGTTGATCCCTGAGGTTGTAACAAGCCCTCTGCGGACAGAGCCCTGCAGCGGAGGAGCACTTGCAGTCCACACTACCGGCGTCCTCCCAGCCTTTCTCAGGGCCCTCAAGGACACGCTCGGGGAGGCCACTGGACTGGGATGGCAGATTCCAGTGCCCATTCCAGGACTTGGGTCTCTTCCCAGGGGCCAGCAAGCGCTGTGGCTGACACCTCCCAGCACTGGGCTTCCTTCTGTACTGGGAGGTGGCTGGGCTTGGCTCCTTGGCAGAAGCGAGTGCCACCTGTGAGCCGCTGGGAACGAGGCTCTGGGCTTTGCAGACTTGCAGCAGAGACAGGCAGATGATGCTGAGCCTCCACGGGCTGCACACACCCCTTCCTTCATAGTGGGGAAGCACCTGTGGCCAGCTGGCAAGTCAGAGAAGATCTCCCGGAGCAGGAGATGGAGTCAGGAGGGGAGAGGGCAAGACGGTGCAGAGCCAGCGGGTAGGAGTTCTGGATGTTCTGTGGAGATGGAAGGTAACAAGAGCATGTCTGCTAACCTTCCAGGCTCATGCTGCTTCCAGGAGTGAGGGGCAGAACGTTCCAGCAGGAGCCCATCTGTAGGAGGCTCCGTGCCCTCTCGTGGCAGAACAGGACACCTGCCTGAGTCTATTCTTTTCCAGACCCCACTGCTGCCTGGATCTCCAGGCCTTGAGGTCAGGGTCGAGCATCAGTCCTGTCGAGCCAAGGCCTACCATCTGTCCTGTCCTCCTCACTGTCCTGTTGGTTGGTGCCTGTGTCACCTGGAGACCTGAGGCTGTCCCAGCAGCAGCCCCCCGGGTTGATGCTCCACTCTGTGCTCCATAGGCCACCAGCTTGGGCTCCACACAGCAGGCAGCAAGTGGGACGTAGGGAGCCCGGCTGGCAACCTGTCCACGGTGGCTGCAATGCCCGTGTCTGAGGACGTGCCACTCGCCACCTTCGCCCTGGAGCTTCAGCATGCCCTCAGTGCCATCGGTAAGCCTGTACAGAGAGAGGGCCCCCGGGCTGGGAGGGCTCTGCCTTGGGGAACTTCACACTGAGGACTTGGCTGCCAGGCTGGGCAGCTCAGTGGTGCAGGAGCGTGTGACAGCAGGCCACCACGGAAGCCCTCAGCACAGTCCCCAGGATGCCTTCCTTGTCCCCCACAGGCCCCATCTCAGGGAGGGGACACTGGTGGGGAGCTGACTGACTGTGGAATGCACCCCCTCCTGGGCTCAGGTAGCTCGGCTGGTGGAGGGTCAGGACAAATCCACCACTCGGAGCCAGCGCTGGGGTTCTGTCATTTCTAGTATGGGACCTAGGGACCACCATCCATCGGAAACAGGATTCCTGACAGCTAGTGAACTCAAGAAAGGGGAGTACAAATGTCCAAGAACTCTTGGGAATTTTCAGATTTATAAGCTATTCCGTGTTCTTGTGTTCTTGTGCACTAATTTTTGGTTGTTATGGACACAGTACCTTTTTATTTTTATTTATTTATTTTTATGTGGTGCTGAGAATCGAACCCAGTGCTTCACACGTACTAGGCAAGCGCCACCTCTGAGCCCCAGCCCAGCCCAGCACTGATTTTGTTGGTCTTTGGTGCTGGGGACGGAACTGAGACCCTTGGCATGCTCGGCGATCCTCTACCAGTGGGCCACGCCCCAGCCAGGACTCGCTCAGTTGCTGAGACTGGCCTTAGGCTTGCAATCCTCCTGCCTCAACCTCCCAAGTTGCTGGGGTTACAGGTGTGGCCATGGTGTGCGGCTTCTTCTTCATACTTTATTTATAAGTTCTTATGTAACCATGGTGACCATAACATTAAGAAGTCAATTAGTCAATCATCTGTGGTGGGATTAAACTGGAAGTTCCAGGGTTGAATGCCATCAGGGTTGTCTGATCACCAAGAAAAGCAGACTGTGACTCCCTTGTATTTCTCTCGATACCATGCAGAAGTGTCCTCCGCCGGTACAGACATTTAATGACAGAAAACGTGAAGTAAATGCCAGCAGAAACGTCTGTAAGACTGAAAGGTGCCACTTTAAATATCTCAGATCTAAAAGTTATTCTCAAGTGAAATTTTAAAAATCATTTTTATTTTTTAAAAATGAAAAATTCAAACACAGAAGCAAGAGTTACCTTGTCTTAGTCTTGATTTTTGTCTCACAAGTATTCTGGATGTTTGTAGGAAGTCCTGTCATTTCCAGTGACATTAGTCAGATTGTTTAGAATGCAGCTAGACCATCTTCAGGTTGCACATGGGTATGTGCTGCTTCAGGAAAACTTATTCCTTTTTAAAAAAGCTTTTATCATTATGGAATCACAGGAAATGGCAAAAGAGTAAGGTGAGACCCCACATACACTTTGCCCGTGTTCCCCAGTGGTGACAATACACATAAGGATATTGCTAGGTTTCTGCCACTGTGAGAAAATACCTGATAAAGTCAACTTAAAAGAGTGAAGACTTAGGGTTGGTGAAGCAGAGGTCTCAGTGCATGACCACTTGGCCTCTTTGTTTCTGGGCCTGTAGTGAGGCAGAAAGAACATCCTGTTGGGGAGCCCGTGGGAGCAGAGCGCTCATCCCACAGTGACCAGGAAAGCCCCCATCCCATGGAGTGTGGACCCCTCAGCGTGCTTGTCCCCTGGGCTCAGGGTGCCTGAGAGCCCATTGCCTCCCAGAGGCCCCACCTCAGAGCATGGCTGCCCTGGACCGGCCCTCAGCTCCTGAGCCTTGCAGGGGCACTCCAGGCCAGACCCCAGCAGTCTCCAGGCCAGGAGCTGGGCACTGTGTGCTCCATGTCCGTCCCACGTCTGGCTGTGGAGTGCCGCGTGGTGCAGAGGAGACCCTACAGCTG
The DNA here is from genome assembly GCF_902686445.1 of Sciurus carolinensis. Taxonomy (NCBI): domain Eukaryota; kingdom Metazoa; phylum Chordata; class Mammalia; order Rodentia; family Sciuridae; genus Sciurus; species Sciurus carolinensis. The sequence continues at coordinate 475,468 of NC_062226.1, forward strand.
CCCCCACTCTCAGGTCACTTGCTCATTGGCCTCCCCCGCCCTCCCGCTCGAGGTTTTGTTATGAAACAGAGCCCTTCGGCATGTGGTCTTTTGAGATCAGCTTGCTTTCTGTTGAGAGGACTCTCCATTGTGTGGGTGCCACCTTGCAGAAGGCTGTGAGGTGGTGTCCAGTCCAGGGACTGCTTGCTAACGGCGAGCGTGTGCTGGTGAACTTTCCTTTGGGATAAATGCCCAGGAGTGGGAGGCGGGCCACGAGTGTGTGGCATGAGGTGCCCGAGTGACCGCACCCTGCCTCCCACCAGCAGTGACGGGGACCTGCTCCCCTGCAGCTCTGCCAGCAGGGAGGCTTCTCCTGGGCTGGTCTTGGCAGGTAGAGATGCTGAGAACTTCCCAGCGCGTCCTCACTGTCTGTGTGTGTCCTTGGGGGTGTCTGCTCATCTTTTCTCGCTTACTTGCTCTTTCCTCCCGCTCTCCTTTCTTTCAAGAGCAGGGGATGGAGCCCGGGGCTCTGCTCTGCGGGGCGGGCACGACCACTGAGCAGCGCCCCAGCCTTTGCTCACTTTCTAATGGGGGTTGTCAGGGGATCGATGGAAGAACTCCTACCCCTTTTGAATAGAGTTTGCATTTTGTAGGAGTTCCAGGCTCACAGCAAAATCAAGAGGAAGGTGCAGAGGTTTCCCATGTGCTCCACCAGGCACAGCCTGCCGCCCTTTCAGCACCCTCACAACCCACAGAGCCGGGTCCTTCCCAAGACCACTGCCTGGGGCACACCATCCACACAGGGTTCCAGCCTGTTGGAATCCTGTGTGCCTCCATCTGTGTCCTTGGGTCGGCCTCACTGCCCCACACACCTTCCACACTGTGCCCACGCGTCCCTCCTACCCACAACCTGGCAGCCACTTGCCTGCCCACCTTTGCCTCTTAGGTGGGCTCCATGCCTGACCTTCTCCAGGCTCCTTTTTTTTTGGTGGTGCTGGGGATTGAACCCAGGGCCTGTGTATGCGAGGCAAGCACTCTACCCACTGAGCTACATCCCCACCAAGTTCCTTTTGTTTAGTAGAGTGCATTTACGATCCCTGAGGTCTTTCGATGGCCTGATAGTCCACGTCTTGTGTGATATGCACTCACCTCCTAAGGGCAGCTCGGCTGCTTCCAAGTTCTGGCAACTATGAATAAAGCTGCCGTAGACACCCATGCACAGGGTGGGTGTGGGCACGTTTTCAGTCTCCTTGTGTAAATACTGAGGAGTGTGACTGCTGGATCGTAGCTTTGTAAGCGAAACCAAACTGTCTTCCTGAGTGGTTGTGCCACTTTGAATCCCCACCAGCCACTCTTGTTTCCTTGCATCTTTCTCTGACATACAACATGTGGTGTTTTCATGTGCTTACTTTTTATCTGTAGTTCTACCTTGGTGTGTTAGTCAGGTTTTGCTTTACTGTGACCAAAATAGCTGACAAGATCAACTTATAGGAGGAAAGCTTATTTTGGCTCATGTTTCAGAGGTCTCAGTCTGTAGATGACTGACTGCACTGCTTTGGGCCCAAGGTAGAAGAGTGTGGCAAAGGAAAACTGTTCAGCTGGTGGCAGCCAGGAAGCGGGCTGGGTGGGGGAAGGGGCCGGGGCTGCGGGGAGCATGCATCCTTCCAGGACATTCCCCCAGTGCCCACCTCCTCCAGCCACACCCCACTGACCCACTCCCCACCCAGTCAGTCCACTCAGACTAGGATGGACTGATGAGGTAACAGCCGTCACGGGCTCAGTTGTCCCACCTCTGAACATTTCCTGCATCAGCACAGCAGCTCTGGGGACATCCAAACCATGACATTCACGTGGTTAGTTGTCTTTTCACATCTCTGGCCCATTTTCCAATTAGGTTGCTTCTTTCTTTCTTTTTTTTTTTTTTTTTTTATTTTTCCGTAGAGGCACTTAAATTTATTCAGGAAAGCAAGGAGTACACATTCTTGAGCGAGAGCGCTGTTTCCACATGGTTGGAATGTGGACGTCTCTGTGCATGCTGGAGAGCTGTCCTGTATCAGATGTCTTCTCAGTGTCCTCTCCCTTCTGCAGCTTGCCTTTCCATTCCCTTTTCTGACCCTTGCAGAGCAGAAGTTCTGCATCACGGAATTGCAGCTGTAGTTACTCACTTCGTGGTTATGCCCTGAGTGCTGTGTTTGACGCTGGCTCTGGGGTCCACCTCTGTTCCCTTCTGCAAAGGCAGGAGGTTTGTGCCTGCGTGTACAGCCATGGCTCTTCTGTCAGAGACCCCCGACTCTATTTATGTGGGTCTGTTTCTAGGTGTGACTTGCTTTTTTATTCTTTTAGTTGTGTCTTTTGACAAATAGAAATTCTTTATTTTTATGTATTTATTTTAGTTGTCGATGGACTTTTATTTTACTTATTTATTTATATGTGGTGCTGAAAATTGAACCCAGTGCCTCACACATACCAGGCAAGCACTCTACCTCTGAGCCACTGCCCCAGCCCCTACAAATAGAAATTCTTAATTCTAATTCAGACCAATTTTTTCCTGTGTGGTACTGCTTTTTGTTTTATTGAAGAAATGTCACCCTGCCCTCAAATCATGGGATGCTCTAAAAACTCGTTTGCTCTGCCTTTCATTTGAAGTTTATGATATGCCTGGGGTTCACTCTAGCTCTGCAGTGGGTGGAAGTAAGACTCCTGTTTCCATTAGGCACGACTGCAGTGAGGCCCTCTGCCCCAGGTTGCAAGCTGGTCTGAGCTGTCCGAGGTGGAGTTCCCACGTGCTGGACAGCATGGATAACGGAAGTCTAGCATTCGTTGCCAGCTGGTTCCCAAGGCTCAGGAGTACGGGTTGGAACCTGGAAAGCCACCTGCCTTGGGTCTCATACCCCAGGGGACAGAAGAACTCACTGGACTAGATCATTGGAGGACATCCTGTTTATAGGGACAGAAACAGAGCCCATCTGCTCCAGCGTGTCCCTAGGGGTCTCAGAATGCTGCCCTCCTAGCATGCCCTCTGGATTCCCAAGAATCCATGTGAGGAAGGGGAGAACTATCCTGCAAAGTTGGGCTGACCCAGAACCCTCAGGCAGCCAGACTGCGGGCTGGCTGCCTTTGGGACACTTGCTCTCTGGGTATTCCTCTTTGAAAACTCTAGTACAAGAGGCATCATCTCCTTTTCCTCTGGCTTCCAGAATTTGGGAAAGAGGCTGTTTGGCAAGTAGGCCAGCTGGCAGTGCTGGCCGGGCCGAGCAAACATGAGCAGTGCCTGCTGGGCTAGCTTCAGGCACACGGCCCTGTGCTAGAGACAGGTGATGCTGGCAAGTCTCTTTTTCATAAGACTGGACTCCACAAGGCCGGGGCCTCCCTTGGCTGGGACTCGGCCACACCTTGCTCTCCAGGAGGAAGAACTCTGCCTTCATCCAAAGAACCTCACAGACCCCTCTCAGGAAGCGGTCGTCGGCAGTCTGGGGTAGCAAGTCCAGGTGGCCAGCCAGCAGAAGTGCACTAGGGCAAGTGGGACCCTGCCTGAGTTCCTGTCCCTGCCGCCAGGAGGCCTCCTGGCACCAAGGGGTGGAAAAGATTTATGGTCCTGCCTGGCACTACCATCCAGGTTGAGGACATACCATCCCGTGGCACCCTGGCTCCCTGGTAGGGATGGCCAGGAGATTCTCAGTGTGGCTCCTGACTGGGGCTCCTGGCTGCAACCTACAGGCCAGGGCGGGCAGCCCCTCAGGACCGGCAGCCCCTTGCCGGAGCCACCCTGGAGGGGCTGCTGCTGCAGTTTAACTCAGAGCACTAGTAGCTACATCTCAGAGGCCCTCCCAGCAGTCCTCAGAGCTTCTGTGTTCCTCTAAAAAACACCTGCAGCTTAAAATATGATATGGTTGCCAGGTACTGCACACATGCCTCTCATCCTAGTCATGGTGAGGCTGAGGTGGGAGGTGGCTTGGGCCCAGGAGTTCTGGTCCGGGTAGCCTAGCCTTGTCTCAGAATGTGTAGACGCATGTTTATGTACGTACAGTGCTCTCACTACTTAACTCTGGATTGCTCACTTGGGGGAAGTCTGGTTCAGAATGGTCACAGCTCAGTGTGCCCTATCTGAGGGACAGCTATGAGGTCCTTCCACGTTCCCTGCTTAGCATCAGGCTCTGGGGTCCTTTTCCACCCAGCCTAGGTGCTCCTTATCACTGCTACAATGCAGCGAGTCAGCTTCCAGAGCGAGTGAACCATAGCATGCTACCTTGAGAGACACAAAATGTGAAAAGATGGCGTCTTTGTGTGGGTGAGCAAGACTTGACTCCTGGCAGCCCTGCCAATCTGCAGCTGTACTCTGGCATACTGCCTCTGCCCAGTGTGTGTGTGTGTGTGTGTGTGTGTGTGTGTGTGTGGTGTGTGTGGTGTGTGTGGTGTGTGTGGGTGGTGTGTGTGTGTGTGGTGGTGTGTGTGTGTGGTGTGTGTGTGTGTGGTGTGTGTGGGTGGTGTGTGTGTGTGTGGTGTGTGTGGGTGGTGTGTGTGTGTGTGGTGTGTGTGTGTGTGTGGTGTGTGTGTGTGTGTGGTGTGTGTGTGTAAGATGTAAGGATGCAGAGATTCAATTTGTGCATGTCAGCAGGAGATGAAGGGGCTGCCCATCTTGGGACCACACCTCCGGTCTCCTCCAGGTGAGAGGAAATGGCAACCTCCACCTCCACTTCCCCACAGGGAGGTGGGAGAGGCTGCAGTGCCTTCCAGGGGCTCTGACCTCTGGTCCCCTCACCTGTCTGCAGAAGTGGCTGCCAGGACAGATTTCTGTGATTGGTGATTATATTCTTAGGCCCAGTACTGCTGCTGACCAGTGACAACATCAAACAGCGCCTTGGCTCGGCTGCTCTAGACAGGTGTGCTAGCCCCCAGCACCTGTTCACCACGTAGAAGATGGCTGCTGACCTTCGCTTCCACCTCTTAGCAATCCAGGCAGTCTGGACACGTACCCACTACCTCTGTGTCCTGCATCCCCATGCCCCAGTGTGTTCCCTGCCCACCCATACCACTGGGCACCCTTGGGCCTCCCAGTGGACCAGGTCTCTCCTGATGCTCCCCCAGCCACTGCCCTGCTGCAGCCTCTGCGCAGCTCATCCTCATCAAGAAAGGAAAGGCTGGGGATGTTGTGCAGAGAGTGGGAGTGAGGGCTGCCCTGCCTGAGGGAGGGGTAAGGCTAGCAGAGGAGCCACGGCTCTCTGGAGCTGTCCCCAGAGGCTGAGCACCTGCCTCTGGCTCAGCCTCCACGAGTACCGGCTGTCCAGCTGGCTGGGGCAGCAGGAGGACATCCACCGGATCGTGCTTTACCAAGCGGACTGCACACTCACACCCTGGACCCAGCGCTGCATCCGGCAGGCAGACTGCATCCTAATTGTGGGCCTGGGCGAGCAGGAGCCCACTGTGGGTGAGGTGAGCGCTGAGGGGGCTCCTTCTCAGAACTCCCTATTTCCCTTTGAAGGAGATGGGACCCAGGTATTGGACCCCTGCTTTAAACACATCGTGCTGGATTCGGTGCCTCTGGGGGTTTTAGCACAAAGCCCTGCAGGGGCCCTGCCCCGTGGCCTCTCGTGGAGTTGGAGCCTCTCTCAGCCTCACACTGCTAACAGTATGTGTATAAAGCACTCCTCTACAGGCTCATGACCCGATAGAAATATCTGGCCTATTCCAGATAATCCTGAGATTTCCTTTTTCCTCAACACTTGGGACCCATGAGCCTTTTCCATGTCGTTCCACTCATTTTTATGGCTGTCTTGTTTTCTGTTGGTGAGCACCCCACCATCTGCACACGCGTTCTCAGCCCGTGGACTGTGGACTCATTTCACAACACCAGCCATGTGCAAGGTGCTTCAGGGTGCCTACAACTGCTGACCACAGAGGTCTTCAGCTTTCCCAGATGTCGGCAGATTGTTGTCCTGGTTGCTTTCACAGGTTCCCCTTGTGCCTGTCTGAGCACTCCACACCCTTCCTAGTGCTGGGCACAGTCAGCCCTGCTTATCTCCTCCAGCTTGTGGTGTGAATCGGTGCTTCTTCACCCCTTGAGTTGGCATCCCCACCTCCTCCCTCTGCTGCACTGCTCTGGGCTCATCTCAAGCTTTTGCCTGGCCTCTCTAATCCTGGGGCAGCTAAAAATTCCTCCTCTCTGAAGTCTGTTCCCGTTCTGTAGGGGCAGTGCTCCCTGGAACGGCGAGTGCTGCCAGCAGCTCGTTGCAGAGGGCCGTGTGCCTTCATGGGGCAGTGCAAAGAGGTGGCACCCTGCCTTTGCACCCCCAGCTCCCCACGGCCACACTGACCACTCAGCATGCATGGCTAGGCAGGCCCTGTCAGAGCTTCAGCAGCCCCAGGACAGGCCATGTCACAGCCCGGATGTTACAGGGCCAGGGAGCCACTCTTGGACCCTGCCTAGAGCCCTCCTGCCCTCAGTACTCAGCATGCCTGGGCTGGCTGACGGGGCCCTGCTCTCCCCAGCTGGAGCGGATGCTGGAAAGCACAGCTGTGCGTGCCCAGAAGCAGCTGGTCCTGCTGCACAGGGAGGATGGCCCGGGGCCGGCCCACACCGTGGAATGGCTCAACATGCGGAGCTGGTGCTCCGGTCACCTCCACCTCCGCTGCCCACGCCGCGTCTTCTCTAGGAGGAGCTTGCCTAAGCTGGTGAGGCCTGGTGGGCTGCCCGTGGGTCCCTGGGCCCCTGCCCACACCTCCCCTGACTTCCTGCTTACAGGGTGCTTGAATGTGTAGACCCTCTTTCTCTCCATGCTGTCTGGCTCTGTTAAGAGGTTTGCCTCTTTTGCTCCTGGACTCTGGCTATAGGTTGGTATTTGCTTGACCTGGGGATCCTTGGGCCACGGCATGGTGCCAGCATGGTGGAGGCATAGCACAGAGAAGCCATCAGGTCCTGGGGGCACCAGTAAACCCAAGAGCTAGGCCTGAGGGGGTCAAGGGCTGAACCTGAGGGTCCCACACTCAGCCAAGTCCCTAAACCTTGAAGGTGTGGTCAGCCCTACCCAGCCCTAGGCCAGCCCTCGACCTGGTGGACTCAGGGCCCAGGTTGGAAGGAGCATGGTGGCTGCCTGTACACCACAGCCTATTCAGCCCCTGTAGCTCAGTGGACAGCGTCCTGATGGCTGCACCCCTGCCCAGGACCCGAGAGCACTGTCTACCAAAAGGACCTGTGAGGGACCCCCTGAGGGGCTCCACCTCTGCCCATTCTGGGCCTGCCTCATCACCCACATGCCCTCTGCCAGCATCCCCCCTGGGTGAGCCTGGGCTGGCTCTGGGGCCCCTGGGCATCGAGGTGCTGAGAGGGCGTGTCCTGGGTGAGGATTGAAGGAAGCCTGCGGAGACCACGCGACGAGGGGCCTGACGGTTCTCCAGCACAAGCCCGCGTCTTGTGCTGCCTTCTCAGATGGAGATGTATGAGCGTGTCTTCCAGCGACCCCCAGACCGGCACTCGGACTTCTCCCGCCTGGCCCGGGTGCTGACGGGCAACGCCATCGCCTTGGTGCTCGGAGGAGGGGGAGCACGGTGAGCCCTGCCCAGGTGCTGCGGCTGTGTGTGCAGTGCCCGCGCTCCTGCAGGGGCTGTGCAGCACTCCCACAGGACGATGCTGTCCCGCCACGGTGACCTCGGCCATCCTCAGGGGGCGTCCAGGTGGTCCGCAGGGGAGTGGCCTGCCCGGGGAGGCACCCGATGCCGGCAGGCCCAGCGGAGCGACCCGCTTCCTTGTAGCCAGTAGAGTAGAGGAGATGCTGAATCTTGAAGTTCCAGTGGGCTTTGCCTGGAAGCCTCTGCTGGCTTTTAGCCACCCGTGTTTCCTTTCCTCCAGAAAGAGTTGTCTTCCTCCACCAGCGTCCCCTCAGGCTCCTGCTGAGCTGCTTCCATCTTGAGGCACGTTGTGTGGAGTCAGGGCCTGATCCGCGTGCGAGCCAGTGAAGCATTTCTTAGTTCTTGGGCTGCAGGTTCCTTGGTTGCGGGGGGTGGTGGTGGCTATCGGGGATTGAACTCGGGCACTTGACCACCAAGTCACATCCCCAGCCCTATTTAGTATTATTTAGAGACAGGGTCTCACTGAGTTGCTTAGCACTTCGCTTTTGCTGAGGCTGGCTTTGAACTTATAATCCTCCTGCCTCAGCCTTCCCAGCCGCTGGGATTGCAGGCATGCACCACTGTAACTGGCCCTTAAAGGACTTTTAAACCCAAATTATTCCTAATCTGGGTCATTGGACCCTTATCACCTTCTCCTGAAGTCAGAGAGCACCATGGGGAGGGTGAGGCAGGCAGCCGCCGCCCTATGGTGAACCAGATGAGCGTGGAGCCTTACTGTGCCAGACCCGCACCCCCAGGGAGGCAGTACTGCGGCCACTGACTGGGCCCAGGGCGGGGGCTGGCACTGTTCTGCCAGGAGCCCCGCCTGCCTCCTGCACTTCCAGTTCTGAGCCAGGAGCTCAGCAGGGGTTCCTGGCCAAGCTCTGTGTGCTGAGTCCTGGCTGTTCTTGACCTTGTGGCAAAGTGATAGCACGATGTTTATTGTATTTGGGGGTCCTGGGGTGACTTTGCATCCTGCCCCACTTTTACTTCAATGACAAGGAGACTGGGCTAGAGGAGAGGCGTGATTACCCATGACCGGTCAAGCCCGGGAGAGGCCAGCATCCTCTCTGTAGGACTGGACAGCGGGCATGTAGAGCAGAAAGGCCAGACTCAGGCCTGGCTTGCAGGCCAGGCCAGCACCATCTCAATGAAAACACATTTTAATCAGAATGCACTTTAGAACTCATGGGGTTCTGTAAGGCACGGGGCAAAAAATGTCCTCTCTCAGTCTTTCCAGTGCCAAATCCAGAGTTCCCAGAAACACCCATTTCCACTACTCTGTGGCCATCTGCTTGCCTCCATTCCTGTTGTGCTGGTGGTCTGGTTTCTGCTGCTGCAGATGACTGGTTTCCTGGCCCTCCTACGCACTGTCTTGTTCTGTGTCCTCCTCATCTGTCTGCTCTGCTCCCTGCTTCCCAGTCATGGCCCCGGTGTGGCCCAAGCTGGCTGAGCCGGCACTTGCTGTTCCATCTGACACAGCTGTCATGTGACACTTGAGACCACTCCTCCTTCCTTGCTGTGTCTGCATCTGCTTGGCTTCTGGGTGACCGGTGCACCTGCAGACACTTGTGTTAGCTTTGGCACCCTCTGGGTAGGCTCAGACAGACCAGGCCAGCTCTGCTCACACAGGTCAGGGCTGCCTCCTCCAGCCTGCCGCCTCCTCGCTGTGGCTGCTCTCTAGCTGCTGGGATATCACCCTGGGAACTGCCTTTGGCTCCATTTCCTGGGTTGCACTGTCTTTCTCTGTCTCGACATGCTCATGGTTTTGGTGATATCCTAGAGAGAGAATTCATGGGAGGCCAAGATGTTAAGACTGTGCCTCTCACAAGACTATCATGCTTTCATGGTAGTTTGGCGGGGTATGGCCTTAAATACTTCCCAGGGCTCCATCATCTTTGTAGCTTTTCATATTGCTGTTGAGGGGGTCCATGCTGTTGTTCACGAGGCTTGGTTTTTCATCTGGAACCTTGCAGGACATTCTTGGTCCTTGGTATTCTGAAGTTACATGGGATGTGCCTTGGTGTGATTCTTTTTTATCCATTACACTGGACTCCTCTTGGGTCCTTTCAAATTTGGAAATTTCAGCCAGGTGGGGTGACATGCTCAGCTACTCTGGAGGCTAAGGCAGGAGGATTGCAAGTATAAGGCCACCTTCAGAGACTTAGTGAGACCCTGTCTCAAAAAGAGTGGGGGATGATCTGGGATTAGAGCACCCCTGGGTTTAATCCCATTAACTCCCTCCCTCCAATAAAACTCTGGGAAGTGTTTTATGTTTTACTTTTTAAAGTAATGTTTGCTTCTTTCTTTTCTGTTTTCCTGGAGCTCCTACGGGTCAGGCATCGGCGTCCTAGATGGATTCTCTTCCTTCTCTGACCTTTTCTTTACCTTGTTGTCCACCTCTATATTCCAGTAAATTTCTCTGCTAAAATGCCTCTGATGCAGAGGTATTTCTCTCTTTCTCGTCTTCCTGCCTCCCAAGTACAGCTGCCCCTGGGATGCATGAGGGCAGGCCCCTTGCTGGCTCTGCTGGCTGCCCACGTCTCCCACCGAGTGCTGGTGCCTCTGGCTCTGTGCTTGTGACAGGCTGTGTGAAGTTCGTGTCCTCGGCTGTGGGTGCAGTGAGCTCAGGCGTGCTCCCTTGAGCACCTCCTTCCTCGCTGTGTGAAGTTCGTGTCCTCGGCTATGGGTGCAGGGAGCTCAGGCGTGCTCCCTTGAGCACCTCCTTCCTCGCTGTGTGAAGTTCGTGTCCTCGGCTGTGGGTGCAGGGAGCTCAGGCGTGCTCCCTTGAGCACCTCCTTCCTCGCTGTGTGAAGTTGGTGTCCTCGGCTGTGGGTGCAGTGAGCTCAGGCGTGCTCCCTTGAGCACCTCCTTCCTCGCTGTGTGAAGTTCGTGTCCTCGGCTATGGGTGCAGGGAGCTCAGGCGTGCTCCCTTGAGCACCTCCTTCCTCGCTGTGTGAAGTTGGTGTCCTCGGCTATGGGTGCAGGGAGCTCAGGCGTGCTCCCTTGAGCACCTCCTTCCTCGCTGTGTGAAGTTGGTGTCCTCGGCTGTGGGTGCAGGGAGCTCAGGCGTGCTCCCTTGAGCACCTCCTTCCTCGCTGTGTGAAGTTCGTGTCCTCGGCTGTGGGTGCAGGGAGCTCAGGCGTGCTCCCTTGAGCACCTCCTTCCTCGCTGTGTGAAGTTGGTGTCCTCGGCTGTGGGTGCAGGGAGCTCAGGCGTGCTCCCTTGAGCACCTCCTTCCTCGCTGTGTGAAGTTGGTGTCCTCGGCTGTGGGTGCAGGGAGCTCAGGCGTGCTCCCTTGAGCACCTCCTTCCTCACTGTGTGAAGTTGGTGTCCTCGGCTGTGGGTGCAGGGAGCTCAGGCGTGCTCCCTTGAGCACCTCCTTCTTCGCCCCTCTTATTTTGGTAGGCATTTGGGCTGTTTCTTGCTTTTGATTTTTAGAAGTGAAAGGATAATAACACTCTTTATGTGGGTGTGTTTTCTTTCCTTTCAGGCAAAGGCCTGGGAGTGGAATTACCTGGCCACGGGGGTAGCTATGCCATTTTACTCCCACCACCCACGTGAGAGTTTAGTTTCCCATGTTCTTGGTACTGTCAGTCTTTGAACAGTAGCCACTCTGGTGGGTGTGCAGTGGTCTCCTTGTGGTTCTGATTTGCACCTCCCTGAGGGCAGGACATGGAGCTTCTCCTTTTGTAGGTGTGCTGGTTGGCCGTGTGTGTGTGTGTGTGTGTGTGTGTGTGTGTGTGTGTGTCTGTGTCTGTGTCCTTTTTTTTTTTTTTTTTGGTTCTGGGGATTGAACCCTGGGGGTGCTTTACCACTGAACTATGCCCCTAGCCATTTTTGTTTTCATTTTGAGACAGGGCCTGGCTAAGCCTGGCCTTGAACTTGCGATCTCCTGCCTCAGCTTCCAGAGTGGCTGGAGTTATAGGTGTGCCCAGCTGTCATCTCTTCATATCTTGCTCTCCTCCCTTTCCTTGCTCTCTGGGCTTGAAACGCCCATAAATTAGACCTTTGTGCCAGATCCCTTGCTTCTGAAGCTCCCTCCCTGCGTACACATTCGGTGCTCTTGCTGCCTGTGAGTCAGTGAGCACTGCTCTGACGTCCTAGATGGCACAACACTCCCTCAGCATGTCGCCTGCGCTGCGCTCGGTCACCGAGCTCTCCCGCTCCGTCGACCTGGCTTTCACGTCTAGACCTGCATTTGTTTCACAGTCTCAGGTTCTGTGCCCACTCGTCAGTCGGGTCTTTCCTTCACTCTTTCTGTAGTGGTTCTTGAGCATTTAATTGTCACGTGCTTTCACGTTAGCCCTTCCTGAGTGCACACTTACGGACACTCACGTGGCTGTGCAGCCATTAGCACCACCCAGAGCACTTTGGTCCCACCACCAGACTCAGCCCCAGAGCTCCAGCTTCCACTGCCCTGTCCCCCCATCTGCTGGCTCTGTCCCCGTGCAGCTGCATGTTCCAGGTCCCTTGTGGCATGGCAACATGCAGCCCTTGTCCCTGTGCTCTGCCTTCTCACCAAGTGCACCAGTGTGCACGCCACGAATGCACCTCCTACCTTTTGTCCTCCGCTCATCTGCCTGTGGACCTGTGGCAGTTCCCACCTTTGGCTCCTGGGGGCTTCGAGCACCACCATTCTAAAGCCCAGTGCCTGATACCTCTGTTGCCTGGGCTCCCTCTGGGCCACTTCTGTTGTCTGTGTTTCCTGTCGGTTTGTGGCCAGTGGTTCTTGTGTGGCTGTTAGTCCTCCCACATGGAAACGGCAGTGATGAGTGCAGGCTCTGGGTGACAAGTTCAGCCTGGGTTGTAAGTGGTCAGAAGCTGGCTTCCTGGGGCTGGGGATACAGCTCAGTCAGTAGAGTGCTTGCCTTGCAAGCACAAGGCCCTGGGTTCGATCCCCAGCACCGCAAAAAAAAAAAAAAAAAAAAAAGCTGGCTTCCTGGTCTCTGAGAGGGCTGTTCCATTTCTGGCTTGCTCTGACTCCTGGGGTGGCCCCGAGGGTGCTTATCAGGACCTCCCACAGAAAGGGGTCCTCAGTACCGCTTTTCCTCATTCCCAAGTGAGTCTGGCAAGAGTCCTGTTCAACTCTACCACCTCTGCCATGCCTTCCCTCCATGCTGGAGTGGCAGGTGTGTGCAGGCGGAGGCCAGCCCCTCCTCCCCATCCCAGCCACGGTCTCCTTGGGATCTGAAGTCATCTCCAGCCTCCCTCTCTGCATCGCCATCTTCGCCCATCCTCTGCGAGCTGTGCAAGAGCAGGGACAAGGAGTGGGTGGGTCTCAAGCAGCCACCTCTGGTCTTCTCTGGGCACAGCGGGGCTGAGCCTGGTGATGGCACTTACTTCCTTTCTGTGCTCCTGGCTGCCGAAGAGGCTGCGCCCAGGTGGGCATCCTCAGGGCGCTGGCAGAGTACGGCATCCCTGTGGACATGGTCGGAGGGACATCCATTGGGGCCTTCATGGGTGCCCTGTACTCTGAGGAGCGGAACTACAGCCAGATGCGAATTCGGGCCAAGCAGTGGGCTGAGGTAAGTGGGTACACTTCCCCTTCGGGAAGACCCTGGTCTCCCAGAAACAGCCCCACAGGCTTGAGGGGCAAAGGGAGCGCATGCAGGAAAGGACACTGCTGCTGGTGGGAGGCGGTCTGATGGAGGCCACTGAGTGAGCACGGAGCGGCCCGCACCACTGGCGGCAGGGCCGATGCAGAGAGGGAGGCTGGGGGCTCCAGTTCTTGGGACGGAGGCCTAGCCCACCCCACAGGGCCACGGCAGGGCAGGAGGGCCCTGGGGTCAGTCAGAAGCAGAAAGGAACAAGGTGGCCTGGGCTTGGGCAGCCGAGCTGCGTAGGACTGTGGGGTCATTCCAGCAGGCCCTGGGTGATGTAGGGCAGGGAGTGTTGGCTTGCTGTGAGTCAGATGAGGGAGAGGCCAGGCGTGAACTCTGCCCAGCAGGGAGAATCTGGCTTTGTCTTAAATGGGCACCAAATGTAGAATCAGAGGAAGCAGAACCGGCTCCCCAGCTCAGGCTCTGCAGTGGGTCAGCTCTGCGGGCCTCTGCTGCTGTGCTGCTTCTTCCAAACAACCGAGCGCTATTGAAGCCATGAGTGGGATCAAACGTGTTTGTGCTTTCCTTTTTAAAAGAGAGGAAAAGTGTCCATCCTCCCAGCATAAGCTCCTGGACTGGGTCATCTGCTGTGCTCATGGAGCCTGGCACCCTGCAGTAGGGCTTCCCGGTCCAGGAGTGGTTCTTCCCTGAAACAAGCCCCCCAGGCACTCTTTAAAGGCCACTCCAGAGAGAGGGGCAATTACTAGGGATGGCCTCTAAGAGCACTGGTCACAGGACATTGTGTACAGTGGGCAGAAAACGGCTTATCAAGGGTCTAGTCCCTTGCCGGGAGACAGACTCAGGACCAGCAGGACATCCTCTCTTTTACCTCCCTCTGCCAGTCTGGTCCTGGGGACCAGGTATGGGAATGGCTGGGACACTTTGGGCTGGTTCTTCTGCCATCCTGAGGGTATGCTGGTCTGTGGAACCCTGCCAGGGTGGCCACCCTGCAGGGAGCCTCCTCTGGGCAGGGTGGGACAAGCCTGTGCCTGCCTGCACCACACTGAGGAGATGGGGTGGCAATGGGGCTTCCTCAGAAGTGGGCCCAGGTCCTGGGCACAGCCCCAAGCTGCCCTGGTCCTCGTCTGGGAGCACCAGCTCTCTTGCTTGCCGTGAAGGAGGGTCTTCGTGCACTGTGAGCACAGGGGCCTCTCCTGCTAGCGGGGCCCTGGCCATCCTGCCCGTTTGAGCCAGGCGCCCTGCACAAGGCAGCAGGGAGCGCCTGCCTTTCCCTCCTGGCCCTGGAGTCAGAGGCCGGCCTTGAGACCGGCTGCTCTCCACGGGGGCCAGTCACAGTCATGCTTAGTGCTCTGCCTGGCCCCACCCAGAGCCACCAGCAGAACAAGGGCCAGTGGGCAGGGCATCCTCATGGAGGGGTGGGGTCAGCCCCCATATCTCACTGGCCATATGCCATCCCTGGGGACCTCAGTGAGACAAGCAGGCGGGCCTGAGTTCCTCCTGCCCTTGCCCACCCCGACTGGTGCCCATACTGCGGGCAGACCCGGAGGCCATGGCACAAGTGTACTATGAAGCCCACGAGGGCCAGAGGATGTGGGGCTGGTTCCCAGCTTTTAGGCCCTGGGGGTTTCCACTGCTCTGTGCCCGCAGTGTCGCTCCCCTAAGAACCCAGGCAGCCTAGGCCTGAGGACACGCCTGGACACCCATGTTCTGTTGCTGGAAGCACATGCGCGTGCCCATATCCTGCCCCGGAGAGGGCCTGCAGACCCAGGCCTGAGCCCCTCTGCAGAGACTGTTGTGTTCCCAGGACATGACATCAGTGGTAAAGACCATCCTGGACCTGACCTACCCGATCACGTCCATGTTCTCTGGAGCAGGCTTCAACAGCAGCATCTGCAGCATCTTCAGGGACCGGCAGATTGAGGTGCTTCTCCAGGGATGCCCTGGGGGCCACGCCACGCTTGGCTGGCACTGGGTACTTGCCCTCCGTGCCCTCCTCCTCCTGACAGGGGCAGGGCATCCCTGAGGTCCCCTGAGCCCTGTACTCCCCACAGGACCTGTGGCTCCCATACTTTGCCATCACCACTGACATCACAGCCTCCGCCATGCGGGTCCACACCGATGGTGAGTGCTGCCTCTGGAGCAGGGCGTTGCGGGGCCAGCCCAGGAGGCCAGTGGCGCAGGGTGCGGGCAGGCACGGGAGCACGGGAGGAGGAGAGGGACGGCAGCTCTGTGAGGCTGCCACAGAGACGAGGTTGGGCAGGTCTGCATGGGAAGGGCACCCCAGGCAGGAGGGGTCGGGCAGGTGGCAGTCAGGGTGTCCAGGTGGACAGAGGGCCCCTGTGGGGAAGAAGGAGGGAGGGATGCACTCAGGCGCAGGGACCTTAGGGCTGAGCAACCACTGGGAGAACTGGACAGTGGTGCATGCGGAGGCCCAGAGGAAGACCTCAAGTCTGTGTTCTCCTGGACCCTCACATGCATGAGGGGGTCCATCTGCTGACCCTGGCCCCCTCCATGGAGATGGGGCTTGTGGGCACCTGGCCCATCCAAGGTTGAGGCCCAGGGCAGGGACCTATAGTGGGCAGCGAAAGGTTCCTCCCTGGCCCCTCCCCACTAGACCCTCTTGGCCCCCAGGTTCTCTGTGGCGGTACGTGCGTGCCAGCATGTCCCTGTCAGGTTACATGCCACCCCTCTGCGATCCCAAAGACGGACACCTGCTGATGGATGGGGGCTATATCAACAACCTCCCAGGTACTATAAAGGGCTGGGGCTCCTGCCCACTGGCACGCAGCAGCTTGGTCACTCGTTCCACTCATGGCTGTCTGCCAGGGCTGCCTCCACACCAGGAAGGCTGGGGTGGCACACGTTTTCCTTGAAGTGTGCCAAAGGAGAATGTCAGGCTGGCGTCAGAGTCCTAAGAACACACACACTTGTGCACAGGGACGCGCGTGCATGGTGTGCTCCCAGCATACGGAGCTGCCTGTCGCACAGCAGTGCACAGGACGAGGGCCAGGCAGACACACCAAGAGCAATTAAGTCCCATCTGCACCCACAGCCAGGTGCTAATGGCCTGCAGGTGCCCGCTCTGCTGCGGGCAAGGCCCTGCCTGCCACCGGTTGGACGTGTGCTCAGAGGGCCCTGACAGGGCTCTCTTCATACGGCTGCCACGCAGCGGGTCACAGGCTTCCTGCCTCCTCAGGCCCAGCTGTGACACGAGAGGAGCCAGGCCCCAAGGGGCAGTGCTCCAGGGCTTAGTGAGGCAGGGTCTAGCCCCATCCCAGCGGGCTCTGGGGTGCCCCTTGGGGTGCCACCTTGTGCCCTGGCTCTGCATACCCTGGCCCAGGTTTTAACCAGAGCTGCCTCCTCCTCCCCAGCGGATGTGGCCAGATCCATGGGGGCAAAGGTGGTGATCGCCATCGACGTTGGCAGCCGCGACGAGACAGACCTCACCAACTACGGCGATGCGCTCTCTGGGTGGTGGCTGCTGTGGAAACGCTGGAACCCCCTGGCCACCAGAGTCAAGGTGGGGTGGTGCCAGGTGGCTTCTGAGCCCATGCCCTCCCCTGGGAGCAGGCTGTGGAGCGCCTCCCAAGCTGAGTCCTGCAGACCTGGGTCACTCACTATCACTGCCTAGGCCCTGGCCAGCCCTGGGGAAAATCACCAGAACACACCTCCAGGCCAGCCCAGGGCCTGGCTTGAGCAGGAGGGACTAGGAGGAAGGGGCCTGGCAGGAGTCTCAAGCTGACTCTCTAGGTGCTGAACATGGCGGAGATTCAGACGCGCCTGGCCTACGTGTGCTGTGTCCGGCAGCTGGAGATGGTGAAGAGCAGTGACTACTGCGAGTGCCTGCGGCCCCCCATTGACAGCTATCGCACCCTGGACTTCGGCAAGTTTGATGAGATCTGTGTGAGTGTCAGCCGCTGGCCCCAGGAGCAGCCGTGTCCAGGGGCCGCACTCCGGTGGTCACTCCCTTCCCAGCCTCCTGAGAGCAAGGGAAGTGGGGGCTCCTGTACCTCACAGCAGGCCTACGTGTGTGCAGGAAGTGGGCTACCAGCATGGGCGGACAGTGTTTGACATCTGGCGTCGCAGTGGAGTGCTGGAGAAGATGCTGCAGGACCGGCAGGGGACACACAAGAGGAAGGCCTGCGCAGTGAGAGGGCAGGGGGTCTGGCAGGGCAGGGTCCACAGCTGCCTGGACGGGCTGGCAGAGGCCCCTCCAGGGCAGCCCTGTGGTAGGCAGTGTGCCAGGCAGGGGACTAACCTGTGCCTTATACTCCAGATCCTCACCTGCCCCAATGCCTCCTTCACGGACCTTGCTGAGATCGTGTCCCGCATCGAGCCTGCCAAGGTGGCCACAGTGGACGGTGAGTGGGTCACCCCGGTGGTGGGCCTGCACCATGGAGGGTGGTCTGCTGACACTGTGTGCCTAGGCCCCACAGGTCGCCACCCCTGCCCTCAGGACGTCACCCACACTGCGATCAGCCAGCTCGAGGGCTCAAGACTCCAAGAGCTTCTGGCCAGCAGAGTGTCCCCGCAGTAATGAGACAGTCCCCCTTACCCCAGGCTTCCCAGGCCTCTCCCACACCTGCCCCATACCTCAGCGGTGAGGGTTGGCCTGGGTGGAGCCACTGAGCCAGAGGGGGGCCCAGCATCCACCATGCTGCATCCCAGGCCCTGCACTGGGGGCTGGGACCAGCTACTTTACTTGCAGCAGAACAGCATGTCTTCTTTTGAAAAGGGACCTGAGAGTCCCTCGTGGCTGCCAGAATCAGAAAGCCTCAGGCACTGAGCTGCTTGTGTTCTGGCTGGCACTGCAACCTCTGCTCCTGAGGCTGGGCTAGTGCCCAGGCTTTTCATGCCTGGTCGAGTGGGTGAAGAGGTCTTTGTGGAAGACCCTCCAAGTATTGGGTTGGGGCTGAGAACAAAGCCAGGTGTGATGCACACAGGGGCTGATCTGCAGCAGCTCCCTCTGGCAACAGTGGGATGTTCCTCTGTGCAGGGACCTCTGCCTCTGAGTAAGGGCTAGGGTGGGTGACCAGGTTCTGCCGCTGAGTTTCACTGTGGCAGACACAGCCCCTGTCCTTAGAAAGGGGAACCAATGTGGCCCTCCTCTCTGCTCCAGACGAATCTGACTACCAAACTGAGTACGAGGAGGAGCTGCCAGAAATCCCCAAGGACACATACGCTGACTTCCAGAGCCCCCGGGGGGAGCTGGGCTCTGACTCGGTGAGCTGCTGGGCCCGGTACTTCCAGCGCCCTTTGGCTGGGCCAGTTCTCAGGCCCCAGGCAGGGGTCTGCCTTAGGGTCCTGCTCTGGGTTTGCTGCCCACACGTGTAACATGGCCCAGGATCAGTCCTCCTGGGTGGCAGCCTCGGTCAGTCTGCACTTCCGACGTTTGCTTCCAGGAGGGAGAGCCCACGCTGCAGCATCCGCACCCTGGCCTGGCTTCCCCAGAACAACCCCAGGACAACTCATCTTCTTGGCTCCCTGGCCAAACTGCAGAGAGACCACTGCTCTGATGCTCCCCAGAACCCAGCAATTCGTGGGAGCCTGACACCAAGCCTGAGGCTCCACGCACCGCTGGGAGGCCACCTCACTCACCTGACAGGAGAAGCCTCAGCTGGCTGGCCAGGGTGTCCAGTCTTGACCCCCAGCCCAGGCCCAGTGGGGAAGTCTCTGTGCCTCTTTTTTGCACTGGCACCCCTGCACCCCTGGGGAGATGTCAGCCCCCTGCCAGGCCCCCTGAAATCTGTGAGGTGTGGAAACCCCAGATTGGCGTGTTAATAAAGGCAGATCTGATTGTGTGGATTTGTCTCTAGGTGCCGAAGTCCCTGTGGCAGAGAAAACTCCAAGATGGGCCTGATGCCCAGCAGGACAGGGGCGATGGGAGAGGGTGAGCCACGGTCACCTGAAACCCTAAGGGCGGCAGCTTCCAGGCCAGGCAGGCAGGACCGCTCAGGGTCTGAATGAGAGCGAGGGTCCCCCAAAAGGAAAGAGTCCCTCGGGCCCTTTAGGCCGCGTCCACTCGTGGAACACGAGGCGGCCAGGTCGGGCCCAGCGCGGAGAAGACCCGCGAGGCCCAGGGTAAACCCGCAGGGGCCAGGCTTGCAGGGGCCAGGCTTGCAGGGGCCCAAGCCCCGTCGGTCCCGTGACGCCTCGGGGCGGGGCCGGCCCGGTCCCGGTCCCGCCCCGCCTGACGTCACGGGGCGGAGCCTTCGCCCCCGGTCCGGACGCGCTCTCCCGGTCCGGACGCGCGGAGTGTTCGGCGCGGCCATGCGGGGCCCGGGTCCGAGTGCCACCGCGACCCTGAGCCCGACCCCAGGCCCGAGCGCGACCTCCGGCGCGGCGCGGCTCCCCAGGCGGAGGCGGCGGGCGCGGGGCGCGCTCTGAGGCCCGGGGGATGCGCCGCCGCCGCGACCATGGGCGCCGCCGCCTCCAGGAGGAGGGCGCTGAGGAGCGAGGCCATGTCCTCGGTGGCGGCCAAAGTGCGGTGAGTGAGCCGGCCGTGCTGGCACCGGGAGGGCCAGCCCCTCCCACGCGGCCTCGCGGGTAGTGCGGGCCGGTGCGCCCAGGTTCCGGGAGGGCCCCGGGCTCACGACCCCGCGCCCACTGGCTGACGCGGCTTGACCGCAGGCGGATGCGCGACCAGGGTCCCGTGGTGGTGGAGCGGGGCGCCCGCCCGCCTGGGGATGGAGGGCCTAGGTGGGGGCGGGAGCACGGTGTTTGCTTGGGAGGGTCTTGCGGACTGACGGAGTTGGGATGGGCTTGCGGGCACTGACCTTGCCCCCTCTGCCCACCCTGCAGAGCAGCCCGAGCATTTGGAGAGTACCTGTCCCAGAGTCACCCTGAGAACCGCAACGGTGCAGGTAGGGGCTAGTGAGGCAGTGCCAGCAGGGAGTCCCAGGTCCCCTGTCTAGGCCAAGCCCTACCCCACTGGGTGGAGTGTGCGGGCAGTCCAGTTGCCCTGCTGGGCTGGCTTCCTCACACCCCCTGCCCTCGCCGGCCCAGAGCCCCAGGAGGAGCTCTGATCACTAGTGCATCACCATGACACCCACCCAGCCTGGGCCGTTGGCATGGCAACAGGCCTCCTGGCACCCCCAGGGCTGGCACCACTGTCTCCTGGGGCCAGCTGGTGGGGGGGATGGGAGAAATTGGCACCAGGCAAACTACTGCAGGCGGGAGGGGGGAATGCTTGTTCCTACCCCCCAGGATCACGCACAGGTAGCAAGGCCTGTCACCCCACTCCACACACAAAAAAGCTTCAGACCTAGATAGGAGGAGTGGGAAGCTTGTAAACACCTTTTCTGAAGGCAGCAGGGACCTGGGTTCCAGCAGCCAGAGCCCCCCACATCAGGCCAAGTGCCCGCTGGATGTTCCTTGCCTTTGACGTGCCAGGAGACTACAGCAGGCTGCATACTCACCTGGTGCCTCTCCCCTAGATCACCTGCTGGCTGATGCCTACTCTGGCCACGACGGGTCCCCTGAGATGCAGCCAGCCCCCCAGAACAAGCGCCGCCTCTCCCTGGTCTCCAATGGCCGGTTTGAGGGCGGCCTCGCAGATGATGCTGGTGGCGGGAAGCCAGCTGTTGAGGGCCCCCAGCCCCGTGTGTACACCATCTCTGGGGAGCCGGCCCTGCTGCCTGGCCCCGAGGCCGAAGCCATCGAGCTGGCAGTGGTGAAGGGGCGGCGGCAGCGGCACCCTCACCACCATAGCCAGCCCTTGCGTGCCAGCCCTGGCAGCAGCCGCGAGGACCTCAGCAGGCCCTGCCAGAGCTGGGCAGGCAGCCGCCAGGGCTCCAAGGAGTGTCCTGGATGTGCCCAACCTGCCCCTGGGCCCTCCCCTCAAGCCTTTGGGCTAGACCAGCCACCTCTGCCTGAGGCTTCTGGCCGCCACAAGAAACTGGAGAGGATGTACAGCGTGGATCGAGTGTCTGGTGAGGGCCCCTCTTGGCACGGGCAGATGTAGTTGGCATGCTGGGGAAGCTCTGTGAGGCTGGGAACAAGTGGAGGCTGCTTGGGTCATGTCGTGCAAGCAGACTCAGAATGAAGCCCTCGGGCTCCTGCCACCACCTGCATGACCTGTGGGCTGTGGCCTGCCTCACGTCCTCAGCAAAGCTCGTTCAGGCCTAATGGTAGGCTATGCCCTCCCAGCGCCGGGTCAGTCAAGGAGTGCTTTCTGGAGTAGGGGACTCGGGAGGATATTGAAGATGCAGAGAATATTGAGGGATGAGCAGGCAGAAAGCATGACTTAATTGCAAGGTCAGGCTGTCTTCAGGAAGTCTTGGGGAACTGCCTGGTGCCCAGGACTGTCGACCTTTGTGGGGGCTGGGGAGCCCCAGAGGCTTGCTGCATGCAGAAGCTCTCTACCTCTGAGAGCAGCCTCTCTGGACGTGCCTGGGCTTCAAGGAAGGGCTCTAAGGGCTCCCATTCACCCTCCACGGGTGAGTCCAAGCAGGCTGACATCAGAGAAGGCCTAGGAGATGAAATGAGCCCTTTCCTCTGGGCAGCCCTGGAGACAGACTGAGCTTTCAGAGGAATGCTTCTCAGACCTGGGGCAGCCAAAAGGAGAGCAAGAGAAAGCCTCAAGCCACGGAGTTTCTGAGTGTGAACAGCTGGGCAGAGCCCAGTGTGGGGGTTATTCCCACCTGGAAGAGAGCTCGATGCCCCACTGCCTTGACTGCTGTGACGGGGCCCCCTGGCCAGCGTGGGGCCAGGCCGCAGGCCCTCTGATGCCAGCACAGCTCCTTCTCCCCCTTCCAGATGATGTCCCCATTCGTACCTGGTTCCCCAAGGAAAACCTTTTCAGCTTCCAGACAGCAACCACAACTATGCAAGCGTGAGTTGTATGTGCGGTGCAAAGGTCAGGGGCCAAGGCACCTCTCCCTGGTCCTCAGGAGATACTCACACTCTTTGCTAACTGCTGGGCTCAGCCAGGGGGCTGCTACTGAACAGCTGCACCATGCTGTGTGGGGTGCCAGCAAGCCAGGCTGAGGCTTCGAGTTCCAGGATGCAGGGTGGCTGTCCCCACCCCAGCTACATAGCTCGTGTCCCACCTCCACCTTCCCTGCCCATTCCTTCCCCCGCCCTCTCAGGACCCTTACCAACCCTGTGGTCTCTCCTCAGGGAACCTGACCCAGGGCCCCACTGCTCCTGTAGTCTCAGGTGTGGGTAGGGTGGTTCTCTTGGCCCCCACACACCCCCATGGCAGCCTCCTCTGTCTCCAGTGAGACACAGGTGATTGTCACCCAGAGACCTGCTCTTCTTTACCTGACTTACATCTGGGTGTCCCTTACTAGGAGGTCCCTTTGCCACAGTGGCCCCCATCCCACCATCACCCTCTGGCTATTGTCCAAAGCAGGGCACCCTCAGTCCTCTGCAAGACTGATCCCCAACCTAGCCTCACCGAGGCTCAATGCATGGTGGTGTAGGTCCAGTGGCCTCAGTTTCCACTGCCTTTTCAGGGCTGGCCTACAGCCCAACTGGTATCCTGCTGGTGGTTAGGTGCTTGTGAGGGACCCTCCCAGTTGGTGACAGGAAGGGAACTGACTTCAGGGGTCCTGAGGCTGAGGGAAACCAAGTCCAGGCTCACCGTGTCTTCTCTCTCATGCTGCCCCTTCCTGCTGTGGCTTCAGCATCTCGTAAGTACCCCCTGCAAGTTGCACCTAAGGGCACAGCTGCCGTCCTGGGGGGACCCTCCCACCCTCAAGTAGGTTTGTTGCAGGCCAGGGACTTGAGCCTTGACAGTGAGAGTGCTGAGCCCGTGGGCCCAGCTCCCAGTGGGCGCCAGGCCACAGCAGGGCTGCTGGGAGCTGGGCCTCGGATGCCCCTGCTGGGCCCTCTGCTTGCGCCTCTGTCCCCACGTCTGTGTCCCTCCTGCCTCTGGCCAAGGGCAGTGCTGACTCGCGGTGGTTTCCCAGGGTGTTCAGGGGCTACGCGGAGAGGAAGCGCCGGAAACGGGAGAATGATTCCGCGTCTGTAATCCAGAGGTAGGGCCTGCCAGCCACTCGCCACCAGGGTCTGTCTCTGGTCTACACTGGCCTGGCCTGGGCCCTCCCCGCCCTGGCAGACCTGATGGGGGAAGGGTGGTGGCGATCACTGGCCTGGCCCTGCTCTGGGGACGTGGCAGGCAGGAGGGGCCACATGGCCTGGGTTGTGTTTCAGCCGCTGGATCTACGCTTTGAGGGTACATTGACCGTTGGCCTGCATCCATCTGTCTGGCTCCAAAGCCAGAACCGTGGGTCCAGTGGCAAGGCCTACTCCCTGTTCCTACCAACCTGGAGGTGTTAGCTTGTCTGTCCATCTGAACACTGGCTCTTGGCAGGGCACAGTGTTTGGGGGAAGAGAGGACCTGCCTCCTCCGTGGTGGGGAGGGCACCTGCAGTCCCCAGACTGACTTGGAGATGGTGCAGACAGGATCACCTGGTTGCTGTGCAGGAGGCTAGGCCTCTCCACCCCCTGGGAAAGCCAGCCTAGTAGGGTTCAGGGTGGGCATGGGTCCAGGGAGAGAATGTTAAGAAGGATTGGCAGTGGAGGGGAAGCCTAGGAGCAGAACTGACACGAAAGAGGTGGCTTGCTGCAGGCGCAGGCATCCTTGTTCTGGGGCAGAGGGGAGCCCTGGGGAGGTCTCGGGAGGCCTCGTGGGATCTGTCTTTGCAAGAGCAGTCCATGTGAGAGGCCGGAGCCAGGGAAAGCTCCAGGCTGCAGGGAGGGCATTCAGTCCGGGCAGTAGGGGGCAAAAGCGGGGGCTCAGTGATCCCAGCTGGGTGGGCTGACCTCTGCCGACCGCACTTGTGGCCCTCAGCACCTGCTGCTTCCTTCCCACCCCCCAGGAATTTCCGCAAACATCTGCGCATGGTCGGCAGTCGGCGGGTGAAGGCCCAGAGTAAGATCCCGGGCTAGGGCAGTGGGCAGCATTGCGCTTGGCTGGCTGGGGCTTTGCGTGCAGCTGGCAGCCCCGGTAAAGACCCGACTCCCTGAACCCGGTCCAGGCTCTGCCCCTCCCAGGCACCACCCCCATCTCTGCCCTCAGGCTCCATCACTTCCCAGGCCTCCTCCTGTTTCCCTCTTCCAGGCCCCGCCCCAGTCGTCCTCTTCCAGGCTCCGCCCCTCCTAGGCCCTGCCCAGACTCCTCCCCAGTGTTCGCCCTGATTTTGTTCGGGGGTGGCTCACCAGTGGCGTTCTTGGACTCTTCCTACTCTGCCTGTAGTAGGAAATCCCGACCCCAGCGTTTCCCAGGTTCTGCCCCGCCCTGTGTTATGGATGCTCCTGCCCCCGGGCCGTCTGCCTTGTGTAATGTCAGACCCTACCCAGTGTCACCTTCCACCTCTCCCTACCTCCTCCTGGGCCTCCTAGCCTAGGGCCTGAGAATTCTCTGTCCCCACCCCCGCTGGCTAATGGGGGTTTTGCTCTCACTGCAGCGTTCGCTGAGCGGCGCGAGCGGAGCTTCAGCCGGTCCTGGAGCGACCCCACCCCCATGAAAGCCGACACTTCCCACGACTCCCGAGACAGTAGGTGTCCTGGCAGAGGCCAGCCCACCTCCCCCAGAGGCTCCCCTAGATCCCAGACCCCTGCCAGGTGTCCTGTGCCCGCAGCAACGCTAGGCTTCTGCGCTTTTGCTCTGAGCCTCAGTTTGCCCATCTGTGAGATAGGGTTGGCTAGCATCTCCAGTTGCTGAAGTGGAATTAGCTAGAGCTGACCCTGCAGGGCAGACCGCGTAGGTCTGAGCTCATTGCCACTCCAGGGGCTCAGGCCACAACTCACTTGACCTCAGCTCACACAGGCACGCTGGTTCCTGGGCCTCTCCCAGTTTCCCCTTGCCCCTGAGACTGCCTAGGTCACTGGTGCCACTAGCTCAGTCCTGCTGGGCTGGCAGTGATCTCACAAGGCCCGCCCTCCCACCCTGAAGACCCCTCCAGGACACGGCTTGCGGTCTCTCTGGGTGGCAGGGCCACTGTCCTGGTGACCCCTCCTGCCTCCCAGGCAGTGACCTGCAGAGCTCCCACTGCACACTGGATGAGGCCTGTGAGGACCTGGACTGGGAAACCGAGAAGGGCCTGGAGGCCGTGGCCTGCGACTCCGAGGGCTTCTTGCCACCCAAGGTCATGGTGAGGCACGCCCCCGAGCACCTCCATGCCACCTGGTGGAACTCAGCATGCCAGCCTCCGTGGGCTGCCTGGGGAACTGGTGGGGGGGTCCCCCTGGGCTGGGGGGCCTCAGGGGCTCCCACTGTCCCATAGCACTAGGATGGTCACTGAGCAGCTCCCCTGTGCCTCCAGCTCATCTCCTCCAAGGTGCCCAAAGCCGAGTACATCCCCACCATCATCCGCAGAGACGACCCCTCCATCATCCCCATCCTTTACGTAAGTGTCCCAGCCTTCCGCCCCACAGACACCCCCACCCAGTGCCCTCTCTGTTCTGGGCCATACCCAACCAACATGCCTTGGAGTGGGGCTGCCGGGGGCTCTGACATGTGGCCTGTCTCATCCCCAGGACCACGAGCATGCGACCTTCGAGGACATCCTGGGTATGCATCCTGCTGCCTTGCTCTCTGGTGGCTGGTGCGGGAGGGTGACCCTGGCCAGCCTGGGCAGTGCTCACACCTCCCTGTCCCCAGAGGAGATAGAGAAGAAGCTAAACATCTACCACAAGGGGGCCAGGATCTGGAAGATGCTGATTTTCTGCCAGGTAGGCCCAGCCCCTCCTTCCTGCTGGGAGGAGAAGCGGGTGTGTGGGGGGTGCCCAGGGTGCAGCCTGGAGCCTGTGTGTGCATGGGTGCCTTTGTGGGGCAGGCACCGGAGACTGCCAGGCCCGCCTCCCTCTGGCCCCCGAGGCCTGACTGCAGCCTCTTGCAGGGAGGCCCCGGACACCTCTATTTGCTCAAGAACAAGGTGGCCACCTTTGCCAAAGTGGAGAAGGAAGAGGACATGATCCAGTGAGAGGGCTAGGCGCCTGGGTGGGGGCTGGAGCAGTCCTGGGCCCTGGGAACCTGGTCCAGCACCCGTGACCACCATCCCTGCTGTCCCTGCCAGCTTCTGGAAGCGACTGAGTCGTCTGATGAGCAAAGTGAATCCGGAGCCGAATGTCGTGCACATCATGGGCTGCTACATTCTGGGGAACCCCAATGGGGAGAAGGTACGGGGCTAGACCAGGGGGCCGCGTCCTTTGCCTGTCTCTCACCACCTCCCTTCTCCCTCCACTCTCCTGGGGAACCCCTGTGCCTAGGTCAGCTCGGGGGGTCCTGAGAGGAGGCTGGCCCTGGCCCCCACCCCGGCCCCACACTCATGGATCTGCCCCTTCCTGCAGCTGTTCCAGAACCTCAGGACCCTCATGACTCCTTATAGGGTCACCTTCGAGTCGCCCCTGGAGCTGTCTGCCCAAGGTGAGTTGGCCCGGCAGGGCCAGTGAGGGCGTGGGGCCTGCCCCTGGGAGCAGGAGCCTACCAGGCCTGAGCCTCTGCCCCCACCCACTGAACCCCCCAGGGAAGCAGATGATCGAGACCTACTTTGACTTCCGGCTATACCGCCTGTGGAAGAGCCGCCAGCACTCCAAGCTGCTGGACTTTGAGGATGTCCTGTGAGGACACAGGCCTGCCCAGCACCACCAGGCCACTTCCTCTGGCCAGGAGACCCAGCGCTGGGCTACCCGGTGCACCCAGGACTGTGTGGCCCTGCTCTTGCCCAGAGTCACTTCAGGGACCCTCAGACTTTGCTCAGGTTCTTGTGGGGTCTGGTCCTCGCTGTATCGAGAGGCCACAGAGGCCGCAGTCCTAGGGGCCTGAGAGAAGCCTCGCCCCGCAGCTGGTGGACACCTGGTGGCCAGGCGCTGCCCTGCCATGCCTCGACTGGAGGCTGCAGCGCTGAAAAGCCCTTCCACAGGGTTTATAGAAATAAGTGCAATTTTCTACACCCCTGAAACAACCTGAAGGGAAGCATCATAACTAGTTAACTAGTTAAGCGCTATGCTACTAGTTACAGCGTAGACAACCTGGCCCAGTGTGTGCTCAGGACCCTCTGTCTCCCAGCCCCTCAGCCCTGCCGTATTTGATCACCAGCACCAGGATGGCCCATCTGTTTGAGGCCGGTGCTGTCAGGCTGTCCAGCCTGGCCCTGTCTGCACTGGCCAAGTCCTGTCAGCTTTCACCCCTCTCACTACCCCTGCTCACTCTGACCTCAGCCAGCACTGAGCCCTGCCAGGGCAGCCTGGGCAGCAGGAGGGAAGGGCCCAGCCTTCCCTCCTCTGGGAGGAGGCGTTGGACTGGTGCCCACCCCCACCCCCTGGAGCCTGCCCAGCTCTCGCTGCTGTTGAGTTCAGCATTTGCTGGCCGGTCGCAGCAGAGGCCTAGAGCTTGGCAGGGGCCTGGCTGGGTCTGGGCCCTGGGTGGTAAGAGCCTTGTCAGGCTCTGCACTGGGTACTTGAACCCAGCACCCGAGGCCTAGGAGCAGGGTAGCTGGTGGACTGTGGAGTCCCCTGACTCCCCCTCACAGCCTTGCCCAGGGCCCAGCAGCGTGAGCCCTCTTGTATATAGTCAGGGCTTGGGGGCAGGCCCCCCTTTTGCAGAGCCTAGGGTCTGAGGGCACCTGGCTGTGTCCCTGACCAAGGGAGGGGAGAGTTGGGTTCCAAATAATGTGCAATGTCCCTTGGAGTGACCATTAAAACTGACCCTCTGCTGCGGCTGCCATCCTCTCCGTGCATGCGCTGGCCAGGCTGCAGCTGCTTGGCTTGCTGCACGTGTTCCCTGGGCAAGTGGGGGTGAAGCCATTAGACCCCCTGGGGGGCACGCACATGGGGTGGGCTTTGGCACAGGGGGGAAGTGGAGACCTGTGGGGATGCTGGGAGACATGGTCCTGGCAAGGGCCGTGCAGGGTCAGAAGTGACCTCTGCCACCTCTGTCCCCACCTCTGGGCACCAAGTTGCCCATGCCCTCAGGCCACCTGTGCTTATGACCCACAGTGTGCCCACAGTAGGAAGCCAGGGAGTGACTGTGCGACCAGCTGGCCATGCCCCTGGTCTCAGTTGTTGCCAGTGTCCAGTCTGTAGCCAGATAAAACTCTGGGTGGCTCCCCATCCAGTGGCCAGGTCCAGAGCAGCCGGAGCCAGCTGGACCTGTGTTGGGCCACCAGGGGCTGGGAGGAGTGGGCAGCATGGGCAGAGTCTGCAGGCTTACATCAAGTTATTAGAGCAGAGCCCCTTCCTGAGGCCGTTGCCTCGGCAGTCGGGGCAGGGCCCAGGCCACCTTGAGTGTGTGGGCCTCCAGAGGTGTCGGTGAAGTGCCCTGTGCCCGTACGCCTTCACCTGTTAAGGTGCCCCTGCCACCTGAGAGGTGCATGGTGGAGTGCAGGTGAGCAGGCTGCAGGCACGCAGCGCACAAGAGCCCCTGCCTCCTGGGACCAGCTCCGTGCTACGCGGGCATCTGGGGTGACCCTCTGCAAAGCAGACAGCACTGGTGACATGGCCCACGTCGTGCTTACCAAGGTGCTGTGGGCGTCCTTTCGGTCCTGAGCTCCCCCGCAGCCGGTACCTGCCGTGCCTTTGGCAGACCCTGTGCAGGGCCTGGGCTGCCTTAGCAGGGCGGCCCCCCATCCTCCACGGGCCACTCAAGGTCCCATTTCCCACACCCCACACCCCTGCACCGAGGAGAAGTGGAACAGGAGGAGACACCAGAGGCCAGCAGGCCCTCAGGAACAAACCCAGCGTGAACCCAAGGAAAGTGCAGAGGGGAAAGTCGCCTTAGGAAGAGCCGTGGGGGCGGGGGGGGTGGTCCTCGCCCGTTGGTTTGGCAGATGTTTTGGAGGCATTTGCTGTGCTGGGGAATGAATGCCTCTGGAGGGACCTGGCAGTGCTGCAGGTGTTCACAGCCCATAGGCTCACCTGCCCTCCAGCAAGCAGCCTCCCAGGGCACCCTCTGAGGAACCACAGTCCTGCTGTACAGTGCCCAGCACATGGCCAGGTCTTCCAGATGGCATCCATAAGGTGTGTCACTCAGAAGAGAGCATGGTTGAGCCTGCCAGAGGCCTGGGAGCCACAGTCGGAAGCCATTAGGTCAGGGCAAAGCCAAAGAATTGTGTTTCAACTGCCTGCCTCCTTGGGACAGCAGGATAGAGGCCATCTTGCCTCCTCTGCAGTTCTACTCCATGTAAGCATCACTCCTGGGTGCGGACACCCTGGCCTGTGTGTCCAGGCTTACCTGTGTGAGTCCAGAGGAATCCTTGGCCTGAGGTTTACCCCAGCAGAACACGCACCCTGTGGGGGGCAAAACTGGGTGGCCTGGGGTCAGCTGGCTGGGGAGGAGCATCCACGGCATGCTGAGGCATGACCCCTGTCCTGTAAATGAAGAGCCTGTGGATGTGACGGTAGATGGTGGAGGAGCCACAGCAGCTTACCAGCTGCAGGGTGTTGCTTGCAGGCAGAGGGAGAAGACGTGACACCTTCCGTATGTGGCAGCAGGACCCAGGTGGTCCTGTCCCATCCTGGTAGCTATAGGCAGGTGAGTGGGCTTCTCTCCTACCTCTCTGTGCCTTCTGCCACCTCTGCTTCCTGACTTGAGGGCTGAGAAGGGACCAAGCAACTGGAAAGTGCCAGAGGACTACCTCCAAAGCTGTATGAGTGCTGCTCCTCACCCAGGCTTTTGTGTGGCTAACTTGGCCTGCACAGTTGGTCTGGGCCATTCCCAGATCCATCCTGTGGTGTACATGTGTGTCCAGAGCAGACTGTGCCCCAAAGGCAGGGAAGGAAACTGATCCTGAGCCCATAGCCCACTGAGGCTGAAAAACTGAGATACCAGTGCTCTCCACAGAGTAGAGTACCCCATCTCCTACGTAATATTCAGAATACTACTACAAACCAGAGTCGCTTGGCACTTAAAGAACCAGGAAAATCTTGACTGATGGGAGAAGCCAACTGCAGATCCCAAGGATGAGAAGACAGGCTTGGAAACATACAGCACTACTCTGAAGCAGTATTGTGAAATGACCAAATAAAGCCAGCTGTTCAAAGCTGAGGTAGAAGGATGGCAAGTTCAAGGTCAGCCTCAGCAACTCAGTGAGACCCTCAGCAATTTATCAAGATCCTGTTTTTAAAAAAAAAGAAAAAAAAGCCAGGTTGTGGTGGCACATGCCTGTAATCCCAGGAAATTGGGAGGCTGGGGCAGGAGGATTGCAAGTTCAAGGTCAACCTCAGTGACTTAGCCCTAAGTGAGACCTTGTCTCAAAGAAAAAGACTGGGGATGTAGCTCAATGATAAAGGGCCCCAGAAGGTTCAATCCCCAGTACAAATAAGTAAGTAAAGACTGGGGAATGTGTGTAACGCAGTGGTACACCCCCCTGGGTTCAATCCCCAGTACCAAAAATAAATATAAAAATAAAATCCTTCCACCGGGTACAGTGGTGCACACCTATACTCCCAGCTATTCAAAGACTGAGGCAGGAGGATGGCACATCCCAGGCCAGCCTCAGCAACTTAGCAAGACCCTGGCTCAAAACAGAAAGGGCTGGACTGTGGCTCAGCGGCAGAGGCTTGCCTAGCACGTGTGAGGCCCTGGGTTCCGTCCCCAGCACCAAACAATAAAAATAAAGCAGCCCTCTGTGGAAAGCACAGATGCACACAGGTGCACACCTTGGGGGAGGCAGAGGGGCCTGGGCCGCCTCTCCACAACGCTCACCGGTGGGCTGGCAGGCACAGAGGCAGACGCCAGCCTTGCCACCTTTTCAACCACTGGGCCCGTGTTAACCTTGGCAACTTCTAAAAAGAAGACCATTTAAGGCTGGGGGTGCGCCTAGCGTGCTTGGAGAGTTGAAGCTCTGGATTCATCCCCAGCACCACGAAAGGTGGGAAACAACAAAAACTCAAACGTGCCATCGGAAAGTACCAGCAAAAACTTCAGGAATTTAACTCGGGGTGCTTCAACACTGGGCCACATCCCCAGCCTTTTTTACATTTTATTTGGAGACAGGGTCTCGGTGGGTTGCTTGGAACCTTGCTGAATTGTTTAGGCTGGCTTTGAGCTCATGATCTTCTGCCTCACCCTCCCCAGCTGCTGGGATTACAGGCATGTGCCACTATACCTGTCCTGAATTTTCTTAATGTCTTTTGGGTATTAAAATCATGATTTCCCATTATCACCATGAAATTGAATAATAATATCTCAATTCAATTACTCTCTGGCAATTGAAATAGTTAAGTAGGTTTTGAGTTGCAGCAAAGGTAGCAGAATATACTCAATTCAGAAGAGTGTGTTGCATTACATTTAAAAATAAAGGTTTGCTGGGCATGGTGGTACATGCCTTTAGTCCCAGTGGCTTGGGAGGCTGGGGCGGGGGGATCTTGAGTTCAAGGCCAGCCTCTGAAATTTGGGGAGGTCCCAGGTGGCTCGGTGAGGACCCCTCTCAAAATAAAAAATTAGAAGGGGTAGGGGTGTGGCTCAGTGGTTACTGCCCCTGAGTTCAATTTTCAGTACCAAAATAAAGATTTAGAGGGTGGGATATTAGCAAGATGATGGAATAGGAAGTCCTAGCTCCTGTTCTCTCATGGAGACACTGACTTCACAACAACAAAACAGTTCAAATTGCCTCGTGAAAATTCCACAAATCAGCCAAAAGTAAAAAAAAAAAAAAAAAATTAAGAATTAAAACGTACAACAGCCAAAACAGAAAAAAGCAAACTCCCCAAAACAAAAACCTCACTGGACAGTCTCAACAGCAGATGGAGAGGGAGGAACTGGAGACAGACCTGTTCTGCAGTCCTGAAACTTTCTGAATCCTCTCCATTGGGTTTTAGGAAGAAAGCTTAGTGTTGGGGAAGAAGTTATGAGTCAGCAACCATCGGCAAAACGTGGTGCGTATATCATTAAGCTCATGGTAGCACAGAGCACCCCTGACTTTTGAACACAGATTCCCCAGAACAGCAAGATATCCAATTCAAAAGACACTGAAGCAGGGCTGGGGAGATAGCTCAATCGGTAGAGTGCTTGCCTTGCAAGCACAAGGCCCTGGGTTCGATCCCCAGCACCCCAAAAAAAAAAAAAAAAAAAAGACACTGAAGCATTACTACAATCCCATCAGTCGTGACTGTCTGACGCATCCTGGATGAATACGTCTCCCAGGGTTGCTGGCCTCCATTTGACCTGGCTAGGCCTGAAGACAGGTGGCCTCAGCAAACACAGCCGCGCCCTTCTAGGTACCTGGCATGACTGAGAAGAGAAGGCATGTCTTGTTGAGAGTTCTCCAGGTATTAGTGAGCATCGAGTTTTCCTCTCTTCATACTGGTTTGTCCGTTTCTTTGCTCTTGGCCACTATTGTTCTCTCCATGAACAGCAAACCTTTCCTCCTTGGGGAGAGGCGGTAGGTTTGGCACTGTGCTGGTCTGCTGGCCTAGCAGATGCCCCTTCTTCCATTCCCCACTTGGACAGGTGGGGAGCACAGGTACATGTCCATGACTGTCTGCTGCCAGGATTTCCAGTCCTGCCATGCGCTGGTGCCAGAGGGAGCAGGCACACACCCGGGGGTCCAGAGGGACCTGGTGGAAGTGTGTCTGACGCTTCTCTGCTTCCTGCACTTGCAGTTCCAAGATCTGGTCCCAAGATCACTGCATCAGCAGGGGAGGAAGGGGAGGAAGGGCACAGTCCCGGCGTGCTGCCTCTCCCCAGACCCAGCAGAACAGGAGAGCTGGTGGGAGGGCAAGCACTCCGCTTGAGGAGTGAAGGAGACGTTCCTCCTGGCCCTCGCAGCACAGCCGTCTGCAAGAATTGCTGTCTGCCTGCAGGAGAGACCGAAGCTGCAGAGAGCTGGGAGGCAGGCTCCCCGGGGAGAAGGCCCTGCACACAGCCGGCCAGTGTGACGGAGGCCGGCCAGAGTGTGACGGAGGCCGACAGCCCTGGGGACAGGAAGAGCCTCATCTCTGGGCTTTGCTTGTCCATGGAAAATGCAGGTGCTCGGAGTGCTACAGAGAAGCCCTGCAGGAGATACCGCTCAGATCGGATGGTTGAGTGTCGTTTGGACACACAGGCGTTGCCTGTGTGTGACAGAGCTCGGGAAAGCAGGAGCACACCTGGGCCGTCTCAGGTGGGAGCACCTGGGAGGCCTCAGGCTCTCAGAGGGAACTCTGTGTGGTGAATGTGAGGAGCTACGAGCTGCCCCCGGGCCCT
Source organism: Sciurus carolinensis (assembly GCF_902686445.1). Lineage (NCBI taxonomy): Eukaryota > Metazoa > Chordata > Mammalia > Rodentia > Sciuridae > Sciurus > Sciurus carolinensis. Next base: position 508,747 of record NC_062226.1, read on the forward strand.
GGGGCGCAGGCTGCTCCGCGGTCTGCTCCTGCACTGTTAGTGCACACACCCTCATCAGTCTCCAGCGGTGCTTTCCCTGGGCTTTATTTATTCTAAAGGAAACACACTATTCAGCTAGCAGCGTACCTGGGCACCAGTCACCTGGGTTCACAAAGCTCGATGCCTGCTCTTTTAAAGGATTCGGGCTTGGAGGAAGACAGGCCTGGGAGTGAAGGTAAGGGTGCGCATGGGCCTCTGGAGTCCCCAGGTCCTCTGCCCTGCTCTCTGCTGTCCCGTGTCTTCCCTCCCAGTCAGTGCCTCTGCCTCCTCCCCTTTCCGACAACCCGTCTTTCCACTGCCAGTACCACTTCTCCCCAGTGAGACTCCGGGATGACTTCCCTGCTCATAGCTGGGCATCATGGGCTGTGCCGCGTGCTCCTTGTCCTTGAGCCACTCCAGGGGAAGTGTATCCAAACGACACTCAACCATCCGATCTGAGCGGTATCTCCTGCAGGGCTTCTCTGTAGCACTCCGAGCACCTGCATTTTCCATGGACAAGCAAAGCCCAGAGATGAGGCTCTTCCTGTCCCCAGGGCTGTCGGCCTCCGTCACACTCTGGCCGGCCTCCGTCACACTGGCCGGCTGTGTGCAGGGCCTTCTCCCCGGGGAGCCTGCCTCCCAGCTCTCTGCCCCTTCGGTCTCTCCCGCAGGCAGACAGCAATTCTTGCAGACGGCTGTGCTGCGAGGGCCAGGAGGAACGTGTCTAGACCCAAGCAGTCTCTGCAGTCCCCACGCCCACCCATCCCGTGACCCATGCAGTCTGAGCACGTGGGGACACCAGGCACCTCCAAGCCTGAAAGGGAGCTTCTCAGAGGTGTGGGTGGGCTCTGATCGGTGGCCTCTCCCTGCCTCAGAGATGGGCCCCACGCCATCCCTTCCCTAGGCCAGGTTCCAGTGCCCTTCTGCCCAACCTGTGTTCAGGTCCAGGAGTCTGAAAAACTCACCTGGGCGTTTACCCCATGCCCTCCACGCTGTTTAAACCTTCAGTCAGAGCCTCCTCTCGCCGAGTAGGGTGTCACCTGTCATCTCAGAACCGCCATCCACGAACCCAGCGGCTCTCGGTGGGCCAGTCAAGGGCCGTTTTATGGGGCACTGTACATGCGGGTAGAACGCACAGCTTCTCACAAAGCCTGCAGTCAGTCCCAGGTGAAAGAGGCCCCTGCTCCTGGGCCCTGGCAGCGGGATCCTGTGTAGACATGCCCTTCATCCTGGAGGTCTGCTGGGTAGCGCTACCCCATAAGCCTGTTTCCCGGCTGCCCCCGAGCTTCGGCGGTACCTAGTCTGTGACATCAGCCCTCCTTCACTGAGGCGGCTCAGTGCCCCTCAGCAGGTGACCGATGACTTCGTGGGGTTCCCCAGTCCAGCCTCCTCGGCATCCTTGCCGGGCCCCAGTGCCCAGCCCACCACTGCAGCTCCTGCTCTGCCGTCTCCCCACCTCCGGGTGCTCATAGCACGTCCATGAGCACGGCTGGAAGCATGGGCGCCCTTGCCTTCCGCTTTCCACTTCAGTGAGATTGGATACCCACCAGGACACAGCCAGTAAGACACAGCGCTCCACGGGCAGCGTGTCCAGAGACACCAGCTGTGCTGTGAACTCTGTCCTGAATCCTCTCCAGTCCTCGCCCTCCCGACAGGGCCTGGCCAGGACTCCGCTCCATCAGTGTCCACTTTATGAACCTGATTTCTGTGTGTGTGGTGCTGGAGGTGGAGCCCAGGGCCTCGGGCATGCCAAGCAAGCACTCTACTGCTGAGCTACATCCCTAGCCCTTTTCATTTTATTTTCGGACAGGGCCTTGCTAAGCTGGAACTCGTGAGTTGCTGGGGTTACAGTTTCCCACCAGCTGACACCCCGAGTTTCCTTTAGTCACCTAATTTCTCAGCAAGCGTTAACGTCATTGTCTTCCTCCAAGGAGGCCTAGCATTGTCCCGCCTTTCTCATTCTCTTGCTACTGACCTAAAGTTCTGTTAGCGTCTGCAGAACCAGGAGAGCTGACCAAGGCACAGGTTCAATATGGCTTCTGGAACAGTCCTTGGAATGTGCAGCACTAAGTCAGATGGGCCCAAGCAAAGGGTCTCTGTGACCCGGGTCCTGGTCATTGTGAAGCCAGACCCACATGGTTGCACACCACTGACCAAACTCTGAGAACAAGAAGTCTGGAATGAAGTGCGTATTGAGCTACTACCGCCGCTGGTCAGAGAAGGGCCCTCGCTGGCCAAATGGTTCCACAACTTCCCCGGGGGACTGAGGGGAAGCATGTGGCCTGCAGAACCTGGGCCAAGAGTGTTCTGATGAAAACTTGGGAAGGAAGGTGTGCAGGGTGTGCCTGCCACCTGCACTGGCTGCAGATGAGGGGTGACAGAGGGCAGGGTCTGGGGACCAGAGGGCCGTCGTGCAGTGTGGCTCTGCCTCTGTGGCCAGGTTTCCAGATGCTTAGCACACTCGGGGGATCTCCCCCTGTAATATCAAAGCTGCTCTCCCCGCCCTTTCCGTTGCAGCCATTTCCCTGCCTCCCAACCGCTGTCAGTCTGTGGACATCCTAGCTAGCTATTGGTTCATCAGTCAGCTTGCAAGTATCCTTCTCTGTTACTGGTCCCCTGTTAGCCCAGCGGAATTCAACTGCTTCTCGGTAGCTACCCCGCCATCTTTTCTCTTGCTTTTCTCTCCCCCTGACTCACTCACTTTCTCCTCCTCGCTTTTCCACTCTCTAGCGCGCGCCCTTTCTCTTTCCCTTTCTTTTCCTCTCATTTTCTCTCTCACCCTTCAGGGAGACACTCTGTTTGCTTAATAAACTCCCTTATGTGATTTCCTGTGTCCTGCGTGGTTTTCGTGGGATTTCCTTACATTGGTGCCGTGTCTTGGGATGGGTCCTTCCACTGTCTCTTAAGCGAGTGGAACCCCATCTGAGCCCCAGTGCCCCTGGACACGGCCCCACCTTCCATTCGCCCGGACGCTCAGCTCAGCTTTTTGCATGCAACACCGGACTTCAGGTTGGTGAGTTCCCTTAGATAGGTCCCTGCTCTAGACCACTTAAACACACCTCTGCTGACCTGAGAAGTGACCGTCGAGTGTCCGGCGCTCTCGAGGCGGCTGAGGGGTCAGGGTACCCCCAGCCACAACTTTTATAGTTACAGCTGGCCCCTATAGTCAGTCTTACCTGCCGGGTGGATTCCTGATTTTATGGTGGGGATTCTCTCTCAGGGTTGAGGCTCATCTCGCGCACTCATACTCGAAAACCCTGATATCAGGTCCTCAACTCTTCTCGGCTTTTGCCTGGTACACATTGATGTTTGTGTGACGACACCATCTATGTGCTGCCTTCTCGTCTCCAGTCGACTACTCTGGCCTCGGGACGCCCTGGCCACAGACGCGGCTGTATCAGTCTCCACCATGGGACCCGGGTCCTCCATTCCAGCAGATTCAACCCTTCGCCTGACTCCTGGCTTATATTTGGCCACAGTACCCTTTAAATAATCAATCCAAAATGACCGCGTATGCCCTGGCTACAGACTCGGCTGTATCAGTCCCCACCATGGGATCTGGGTCCTCCAATCTGGCAGATTCACCCCTGGGAACCCTTCGCCTGACCCCCAGCTTAAAGCCATCAAAATTCCTTTGTGTAATGGCACACAGCTTCCGTGAGCGAGCGGGCAGATGGAAAGGGATTCCTTATCCTCTAGTCTCTTCTTTCTTGCATGTCTATGTTCTTCCTGCAAACTCAAAAGCCTCCTTCTTCTCCCCCTCTTAATCCCTCCTCCTCCTCCAACTTCGGCTCAGCTGTTTTTGCTTCCATTCCCCTGCCCAGTCCACCTAGTCCTCCTGCCACGAGATCCTGCATACGTTGGGGTGGAGGGAGTAACCAGCCCAACCATCAGTGGCATGTCCCAGTAAGGAGTATGATATAAGTAACCCCATTCCCCCCAAGTAATGGGAGATAATGTTTCACAATTTTCTGCGTCCAAACCTGAATTGACCAGTCTCAAACCCAAAAAAAGGAAAAAAGTGTCCATTTTAAATTTCTCCTGGGCTGCAACATAGATCACTTTATCTCTCCTCATCTTTTCTCTCTGCCCTTCTCTTTCTCATTTTCTCATGCTATAATTAATGGCCATTATCATTTTTCTTCTAGGACTTTTGTTTTTCTTAAATGCTGGATTTTTGAGCTCACAATTTTGATCCTACATACCTAGGTTAATGATTTTTGATCAGTTCTTTTTATCCAACTCTAGAGCTATTTTTGAACATTGTTACATTGCAATGGAGATTCACCTATAAAGTTACAAGACCTTTGATTTTGTGTTATTTGTATGTTGTGCTGTCTGATGTCATATTTTGTCTGTATCAAAACTGAGCACTCCTAAAATTAAAATTTAAAAATGGATCCAGATACTTTTAATTTACATGATTTAAAAAGGTTCAATTTAAATTGGGTAAACCAGGGCTGGGGAGATAGCTCAGCTGGTAGAGTGCTTGCCTTGCAAGCACAAGGCCCTGAGTTCGATCCCCAGTACCACAAAAAAAAAAAAAATAAATAAATAAAATAAATAAATAAATAAATTGGGTAAACCAATAGAAGTAAAATGTCTTTGAAAATAACTCACAAGTCTCTAGGTGGTCAAACTAATAAAATGTTGATGTTAATAAACTGTCTAATATCAATTGTTTCTAGGACTTTTCTTCAACAAGAAAGAGATGGCAAATACTGTTGGTACACTTGTCCGATATCTTGTTTTTTTTTTTAAAGACTTAAAGCTACAAAAGAGAGATTCTTAGGCAAATGTGCCTGATAACTATCAAGAGAAACTGCCGACCCCTCGATTAACCCGATTTCTAAAAAAGGAACTCCAAACTGCTTGCCCCATGCTGCCCCCTTCCAGTTCGAAGAAGCCAGAACGGTCATTGCCCCCCTTTCCCTACAGCAGTAAAGGAGTTCCTAAAATTAGAGGGGTGAATGAAGCCAGAATTGGGGACACGCAGTTAGTGTACAAATGGGATCAGTCAAATTGAGGAAATGAAGTCCATAAAAACCATCTGCCTTTGGAAATCTGGAAGGAGAATGGACTTTTTATATCTCACCTGCAAAACCAGCCCCAGTCACTTAGGCAGGAAGGAGAGAGAAGGCTTCAGAAAGAACTGGAGAACAAAAGATTTTCTTAAAAAACAAATGGGGGAATGTAATGTACAAAGCTGCTCTCCCTGCCCTTTCTGTTGCCTCCCAACTACTGTCAGTCTGTGGACATCCTAGCTAGCTATTGGTTCATCAGTCAGCTTGCAAGTATCCTTCTCTGTTACTGGTCCCCTGTTAGCCCAGCGGAATTCAACTGCTTTAGGGTAGCTACCCCACCATCTTTTCTCTTGCTTTTCTCTCCCCCTGACTCACTCACTTTCTCCTCCTCGCTTTTCCACTCTCTAGCATGCGCCCTTTCTCTTTCCCTTTCTTTTCCTCTCATCTTCTCTCTTACCCTTCAGGGAGACACTCTGTTTGCTTAATAAACCCTCTTATGTGATTTCCTGTGTCCTGCATGGTTTTCGTGGGATTCCTTACACCCCCATCAGCAATTTCTGACCCAAAACTAGGTTTGTGGATTCCAATCAAATCGGGCACTGACTGAAGAGTGAAGGTTCTATTCTTTTATTTATTTATTTACTTTTGTGGTGCTGGGGATGGAACCCAGGGCCTTGTGCACGAAAGGCAGGCACTCTACCAACTGAGCTATCTCCCCAGCCCGAGGGTTTTATTCTTGGCCAGAGAATGAGGAGCAGCTGGGAGAAGCAACTGGTGAGTTAGCATCCCACCAGGACAGCAGGAGAGGGTCCGCCTGCGGGGCAGGGGGAAGAGGGCTCTGGTGAGCGAGCAGGAGGCGGGGGTCCCTGGGAAGGCAGGACCACCTGCCTTTGATTCCCAGGTGAGCTGGCTGCAGCCTGGGCTGGAGGTGGGCCAGGCACAGGTGGTGCTGGCTGGTGGGGTTTCCCTGGGGCCCTACTGCCACAGGGTGCTCACAGGTCTGGGGCGGACTGTGGCCCGGGTGCCACTGTCCCCAAGCCCAGCTAGGTTGGTGGCTGGTCTGAGCAGAGCCCTGGTTAGCACAAAGGTTTGTTTCTCAGGGTTTGAGAGGGTTTCTGTGGTGACACCCTTGCCCTCTGGCCTTTGTAATTAAACTAGGAAACGTGGGACTTTTCCTGATCCATGTGGAGCGATCTGCTGGGCAGTGCTCTTGGCACCTTAGGTGGCAAGCAGGCCTGGTGGTGGCTCCTGTTCGTCACCCTCACCCCTGCCCTGGGAGCAGCCTCCTGCGGTGCAGAGTGCTGAGCCATCAGGCTCTTCTGGGCCCATGGACCCCAAGATGCCACCGCGTCCCACTCTGCATCCACTCCGCCAAGGCCCCAGTAGGTGGCGGCCCTGCCCCTCCGCTCACATCTTGCCCTCCCCTCCCCTGGCCTTCTGTGGCCAGTCCCTTGCAGGCAGCTTCTGTCCTCCTGGTGCAGCTTCCCCTCTGTGGCCTCAAGGCTGGTGGCTGGGCTCACACTACCATCTGGGCTGGATCCAGCCCCAGGACCCACCCAGAACTCATCTGTTTTGTCTTAGTGTTTACAGACAGTAGACACCACAGGACAACGTTTCCCTTTTCCTTACCAGCATCCACTTCCCTGTGCTCAGCAGACCGGCCTCCAGGCTCCCGGGAGCCGACTGCAGCCTAGACTGCATCCCCTGAGGCTCCGAGTCACAGTTCCGCCCCTGGTCTTCCATCCTTCCTCTTCCCATGCCACACGTTCCTGTGAGCCAGGCGCTCCACAGATCCCACTTCCCTGACACCAAATCTGAAGATACAGAAGAAAAATCGGCACAGATTCGGGTTCTCGTGCTGGGGGCTCGCAACACAAGCTGACCCCTGTGACCCCCAGAGGTGGGGCTTCTCCCCACCAGCAAGCGATGGGACTCTGCAACCTACCCCGTCAGGTACCTCTGCTCCAACTCAGCTTTGCAAGTTGAGGACTGTGTCACCAAAACCAGCCCAGGTGCCAGAGCAAGCCCAGGTTACCTGGACTGTGCTCTGGCCACCCGGCTATGACTCTGGTCCTTACAGCCTCTGACTGGGCTCGGTTAATTTTCTGGAGTGGTTCAAAGAACTCAGGGCAGCACTTGCATTTTCTGGTTTATCACAAAGGCTACAGATGGAGAGCTGCGGTGTGGGTGTGGGGCTGGGGCCGCCCCTGCGTGTGCTCGACCACCCAGGAGCTTGCTTTCTTTATTCTTTTCTTTTTTTTAACCAGGGGTTGAACCCAGGGGCACTTGACCACTGAGCCACATCCCCAGCCTTTTTGTGTTTCATTTTGAGAGAGAGTCTAAGTTGCTTAGGGCCTCGCTAAGCTGCTGAGGCTGGCTTTGAACTCTTCCATCCTACTGCCTCAGCCTCCCCAGCCACTGGGCTGCTGGGATTACAGGCATGTGCCACCATGCCCAACTCACTTCTGGAAGCTTTCTGAAGCCGGGCTTCTTGGGTTTTCCTAGAGACTTGGTTGAACATGTGTGATTGAAGCACGAGCAACTGTGGTTAGACACCAAGCGTGTGACCTGCTGCTGTGGACTGCGGAACCCAGAGGCCTTGGTGCAGCCCCCTTCCTCCTGGCATGGGCAGGACCTGTCCAGAGTGAGGGTCATGAGAGTCAGTGCTGGGCGCCGCAGGTGCTTTGTGGCCAGCTCCTACACAGAGGGCCAGGCAGTGCAGGGTCTCAGGGCGTGCCGTGGGGGCGCCTGAGCCTGGCCTTGCTCCACCCTGGGCACGGGCAGGTGCCTGCAATCCTCTGGCACCAATTCTTGTCAGCAGGTGGGTACAAAGCCTCGGACCTGTGCATCCACGTCACGTGCACATTGCAGACTGATCCTGACTCACAGCACCACAGTCATGTCCAGTGAAGGGCCTGCCGCTCCCCTGTGCCCGTGAGGCAGGACCAGCACTTCTCACAGTAGGCAGCACTTCAGCACAGGCTTGGGGCACTGTGAAAACGCGGTCACCAAGAAGAAGCACTGCACGGAACAGGCCCTGCACAGGCCCGAGGGGAGCCGTCTGCATCCACGCAGATGGGGAAGGCAGCATTGGGGACGTGCGCGCTGGCCACTCGGGCGTCTCTGTTCTGCTCTGGACAAGTCCCTGGGTGACCAGGAGGCACTGAATTTGGGCTAGAAGGCCTCCTTGGTCTGGGGTCAGGTGAGATTGACCCCAAATGCTGAATCCACACACCACAAGGACCGAGCAGAGGCAGCATGATTCAGACCCAGCCACGTGTGTGCAAACAGGCCGAAGCTAGGCCGCTCCAGCACCCAGGCACCATGGGCTGAGGGTCCAGAGAAAACCACGGTGAGACAGCCACTGCTTCGGCCGACCAACGAAAAGTGTGTTACAAACAGCCCCACACCCGAGGGGCCCTCAGCACCAGGAGCAGAACCTCACCCACAGGCCAGTGCCTCACCCAGTGGGGGCCGGGAGGCGCTGCCCTTGATACCGCCGTTTACCGGTGACGAGTTCTGCTTCCTCTAATGTTGAAGATTGAACACTAGAGAAGCAGCCAAGGCAAGCATATTAAGCAGGTAATAATACAGACTTCTCCCGGCAGGAAGAAGGGGGCCATGGCTGATGTTCTAAAGTCCCAAGAAGTGAGCACACCCTCCATCTTTTATAGGTTAAGATCTCTTTTGTTCTCCAGTTCTCTCCCCCTTATCTCTCCTTCCTGCCTAGTGACTAGGCCTGGTTTTGCATTAAGTGAGAAACCATGGGCAGGGGAAGGGCCAGGGTGATTCAGGCAGATAAGGGCCCAGGGGGCATTAATTAGCAGCCCCTTGTTTGCAATCCTTGATAAAGGCAGATAAATTTGGTCATCAATGGCCTCTGGAGATCCTTGACATTCCATTCTTCCAGGGGCAGTCTCCAACTTCCAGAGGCAGATGGCTTTATGGCCTCCATTTCCTCGATTGGACCCGATCCCCTATTTCTATACTAACTACCTGTCCTTAATTCTGGCTTCACCCTGACGCTGAGCCAGCAGAGGCATCCACCCTCCTGCCTCTACCCACAGAGCGCCAGGAGCCCTCGCCAGGGCAGGGAGGTAAGGGTAGAAGCCAGAGCAGGCGGGTTGCAGAGGGGCTAAGGGAGCCCTTCCTATTTCCAGAAAACGTGAGGGTCTACGTCAAGAGCTCCAGGTAACACACACCAACTCCCAGAAGCAGTGAGTGAGCTCCGGGAGGCCCCGGGGTAGACACTCAGACCACCCTCACTGCACCCGAGGAGCAGCACAACACGGGATGCGCAGCCCGGCCACCTCGGCCTCTTCCCCAAGGGAGGGCTGTTGTCGGTGTCAGTCTAAGGGGACGTGGTCAGTCTAAGGGGACGTGCGCTGGACCCCCTGGGACCCGGAGGATGAGAGAAGTGCTAAAGGCCTGGCCTACAGGCGCAGAGACGGGCAGCGTCCAGGGCTGGAAGGCGGCTCTCTCTGGGCACTTCCCACAGCACCCCATCCCACAGGGCAGTGCCCTGGACACTCAGAAGCTGACCTGTGTGGGAGGCAGGGGCTGCACTGGAGAAGTGATCTGAAGGATGGAGGCGGATTGGGGAGGAGACAGACCCACCACGTCCAGCTGCCCGGTCTCACTCGAAGCCTCTGAGCGGGTCCGTGGAGGAGCAGCAGAGCAGGTGGGTCCAGGGCAGAGGCTTGAACGTGGCCCAGACCTTCCTGGCCTCCCAAAGAGGGACACAGATTGGATCCCAGATCCAAGAGTGCAACACAACAGCACAAGAAAGAAATTAGGACCTGCCGCAGGGCAGAGCCTCTCACAGAGTGAAAAGCACGTCCACAAGTGACACACTGGAAAACAGGGTTTCGCCAGAGCCTTCAGTGCGTGCGTGGACACGGCCACGGCAAGCAGCCCAGTCAAGGCCAGCAGGGCCCCAAGCCCAACAGCAGGCAGGCGCCGGGGCAGCTCTGCCCCCGAGCTGGTGGGCACATGCAGGTCGGCAGCCAGCAGCCGGAGTCCCGGGGGACGCTGACCTGCAGCGAGGTCTGAGGAGCCTGTGGGCCAGAAGTTAGAACTGGCACCAGGCACTGGCCAGGGTGCACTCCACTGGACCCCACCAGGGAACAAGGTTCACAGTCCTGCATCAGCTCAGACAGACTTTGCCTCACGCACCCAAGTCCCTTTCCTAGTGTTCACCCAAGAGGCGCAGGTGGGTGTGCGGGGGAGAGTCCCATGAGGCCAGCAGTGGCAGGTGGTCAGCAAGAGCAGCCCAGGCCACGCCAGCCACCTCAGGGGCCTTGCTTGTAGGAAAGAGCAAGTTGCACAGAGCCATTGAAAACAGACAACACAGGGCCAAGGGGAAGGCCTCCTCCGGTCTCCCTGTCTCCGGCCTCCGGTCACCTGACTCTGCCCTGGCCGGGTCCCCACAGGCAGGGCAGAGGGCAAGGTCTGCCGCCTCGGGCGTGGGGTTCCCAGACCTGCCCTCCCACCTGCCCTCCCACCTGTCCCCAGGGCAGCCCTCGAGTCCTCCTAAGACTGGCTGGTGCCTGTCCTCCCTGCCCTGGGGGCCCCACGGGTGGGCACTGCGGCCAAGCCCAGCACTGTGGGAGGTCCCCTGCCTCAGCCCATTCTCTGCAGCCCCGCCCATCACCGCCCCAGGGCCAGGCGGGTGCAGACCAGGGGTGGAGGACAGCAGGTGTGCAGGGACTGTGGTCCCACCCAGGTGAGTGCTTCCGCCTCCTGCATCTGCAAGCGGCCGCCAGCCTAGGTAGGGTCCCCTGGGGCTGCGCTCTAGGGCTGCCTGGGTGGGGCTGTCCTGGGGAGGGGGCTGTCCTGTCTTGACTTGGGGAACTTGCGCCCTCCCGTTTTCCGACCTCAGACGTAGGACCTCAGGTGCTACATTTCTGAAGGGGGTCTCTGTGTCCCTGGCCCTGCCTGTGGCCTGTCTGTCCCTACAAGGTGGCTTGGGTGCTGGTTTTGGATGCTGGCCAGGTCCTGGACTGGTGACCTGTCCTCTTTTGTCTTGGGACAGAAAGTAGCCCTGCCTGCCCCGGGAGCATGGTCTTCCTGAGGGACACAGGACAGGTCAGGGGTCCGAGCCTCAGGAGGCATTTCTGGCTGCAGCTAGGCCGAGGGCAGCCGTGCCCTGTGTGCTGCTGGCACCAGCAGTGGGCCTGGGCAGGGGCAGCCTGTGACCCCTGTGCACGGGGTGCCCTGGGGGGCTTGGGCTCTGAGGGCGGGGGAGGGATGTGGGTGCCCAGGCCTTGTGGTCATTCTTGATCAGTTGGCTAGAGGACGTCTGGGGCCAACCAAAAAGTCTCAAGTTCACATTCCAAGGTTGGGTTTCCAAAAAGAAAGAGACATCTTTGTTAAGCCACCCAGGGTGACATCTGGCCTCATCAGGGTCCACACGTGGCGGCAGACCCTCCTACTCAGGCCTGACTCATTCTGGGAGGCAGCCTGCCTGGGGGCGGCTCTAACTGGAGCAGGGGCTCTGCCAGGCCCCCTGTGGCCCACGGGCCTGCCTGGCCCGAGGCTGGCGCCAGAGAGAGCCTCCTGCAGTGGGCTCTGCTGCGGTGGCCCTGCCCACGGTGCCCCCAGCCACTGACCTGTGGGGCCGGCTATCTGAAGCTTGGGAAGAATCCAGAGTGGAAGCCGCTGGAGGGCCGTTGGGTGAGTGAAGACCCTGCCTCTGGAGGCCACGGCGTCCACTGCTGCCTTTGCCTTGCAGGTGCCAGCCCCACACCTGCCATGGCGCTGTCCTGGAAGGAGCGGGTTTTCATGGCCCTGCTAGGGACGGCGACGGCCTCCGGCCTCACCGTGCTGGTCCTCATCCTGGTGGAGGCCACCAACATCCTCCTGCCCGCAGACACCAAGGTGCTGGACTGGGCAGGGCAACCAGAGGCAGGTTGGCAGGGGCCTCAGCCTGCCCCACCCTCCTGACCCGAGTCTCGCCCCCAGTTTGGGATCGTGCTGGACGCCGGCTCTTCCCACACCTCTCTCTATGTGTACCAGTGGCCAGCAGACAAGGAGAAGGACACGGGTTTGGTCAGTCAGGCCCTGGCCTGCCAGGTGGAAGGTCAGTGGGGTTCAGCCCACTGGTGCTGGACTTGCCGTGGTGGAACTCCAGCTGGGGAAGAGGCACAGGCTTGAGTGGATCAGCCTGAGGACAGGGGCTCAGAGAGGAAGTGGCTCACACACAATTTGGCGGATGGGTGGTGGGACTGGCCGGAACTTGAGTTGGTTCCATGGGGCTGGGCTAGCCTGACTGGCACCAGCCCCGCCAGGGCTGTTCAGCAGGGGAGGCCGTGCATGGTGACCCTGCAGAGCGGCCGCATCCCCGCCCTCCTCACTCCGCGGCTGCAGGGTCCTGCCCCCCAGGACCCTGTAAGGGAAAAGCAGCTGCTCAGAGTGAGAGGTCAGAAGCTTCAGGGCTGCTCCCCAGAACTCCGCGGCCTCCACAGCTCCAGCTCCTGGGGCCCAGTGCCCTTCTGCTGTGTGTGCCACAGGGTAGCTCTCCAACCTCTGGCCCTCCACACGCACCCTGGATCTAGGAAAGTCAGACTATGCTGGGAAGACCGTGTTTTCCAAAAAGGTCACATCCACAGGCCTGGGGTCAGGACGGGGCACGTTTTGGGGGCCGCCACTCAGCCCACCCACCTTCGGGGCTGGTGCTCGTCCGGGGCTGTTCTAGGGCCTGGAATCTCCTCCTACACCGCTGACCCTGCACAGGCTGGCGAGAGTCTGAAGGGCTGCCTGGGGGAGGCGCTGGCACTGATCCCAGGGGACCTACATCGGGCAACACCCACGTTCCTGGGGGCCACCGCCGGCATGCGGCTGCTCAGGTAGCGCAGTCTCAAAAGCGAGGGCTCAGGGGCCTGGGGTGGGGGCAGGCCGGGCCAGCCTCCCTGCCCGCTGGCCTTGGTTTCCTTTGCCCAGCCAGAAGAACAGCTCGCAGGCAGGGGCCATCCTTGCTGCGGTGTCCAGGGTCCTGGGCCAGTCTTCTCTGGACTTCCGGGGTGCTGAGATCCTGGCCGGGCGGGACGAAGGTGCCTGTGCCTGGATCACCATCAACTATGTGCTGGGAAGGCTGGTCAAGGTGCTGCGGGCAGCCCAAGGGTGGGGGCCGGCCGGCCAGGGCCTGGGGGCTGTGACTGGCCTGGGCTGAGTGCCCCGTCTGTGGCTAGTACTCCTCTGGAGAGTGGATCCAGCCTGCAGAGGACACGCTGGTGGGTGCCCTGGACTTGGGCGGGGCCTCCGCCCAGATCAGCTTCGTGCCCAGCGGCCCCATCCTGGACGAGAGCACCCAGACCCGCTTCCGTCTGTACGGCAGCGACTACAGCGTCTACGCGCACAGCCACCTCTGCTTCGGGCGGGACCAGATGCTGAAGAGGCTCCTGGCTGGGCTGGTGCCGGTCGGGCTGGCCCGGGAGGGTTGGGGGGCCGGGCAGGCTGCAGCTCACCCTGCGCCCCTGCAGCGCGGCCCTGCGCTCCTGGCCCGCCACCCGTGCTACCTCAGCGGCTACCAGACCACGCTGCCCTTGGCCGCCCTCTACGAGTCGCCCTGTGTCCACGCGGCAGCCCAGCTGGACCTCACGCAGAACCTCACGGTGGAGGGCACAGGCAGCCCTGGGGCCTGCGTGGCAGCCATCAGAGAGCTTTTCAGCTTCTCGGGCTGCGAGGGCCCAGGAGACTGTGCCTTCAACGGGGTCCACCAGCCCCCCGTGCAGGGCCAGTTCTACGTGAGTTCCTCAGGCTACCCCAGCCCCATGGCTCCCTTCCAGAGCCTGACCCCAGAAGGAAGAGGAGCATCCTGGGCTGGGCGGTGCAGGGAAGGAGCAGCTGCGGCGGGCTCGTAGGGACTGGGGACCCTGGGGCGGCCTGGCTGGCCCCGGCCACCCACAGGAGGCTGGGCCTCCCCTCTGCCCCCAGGCCTTCTCCAACTTCTACTACACCTTCCGCTTCCTGAACCTCACCTCCAGGCAGCCGCTGGGCACGGTGAACACCACCATCTGGGAGTTCTGCCAGAGGCCCTGGAAGCTGGTGGGTAGATGGCTGTGGGCATGTGGGCCTCGGTCCAGCAGGTGCCATGGTGGGACCCCACCCAAGGCAGCAGGCAGCAGGCTGGGAGCCTGGAGGGAGGGCGGGCACCCTGGCTGTCCTGCTGCAGGTGGAGGCTGGCACTAGGTGTGTGGCCCAAGGGGCTGGGGAAGGGCTTTTGGCCGTGCGAGGCCCACCAGGGCTGGGGAGCGAGCGGAGGTCCTGGGACCCTCACAGCCCTGCCCTGGGCCCAGGTGGAGGCCAGCTACCCCGGGCAGGAGCAGTGGCTGCAGGACTACTGTGCTTCTGGCCTCTACATCCTGGTGCTGCTGCAGGCTCTGGGGTTCAGTGAGGAGACCTGGGCCAACATCGAGTTTCAGAAGCAGGTGACCACCTCCCAGCCAAGCCCATCTGCCCTGGGGAAGGCGGACTCTGGGGCAGCGGCTCGGCGGCCCCGCAGCCCTCAGCGGCCCTGTACCCTGCAGGCTGGCGGCACCGACATCGGCTGGACGCTGGGCTACATGCTGAACCTGACGGGCATGATCCCGGCAGAGGCGCCAGCCCAGTGGCGGGCACAGAGCCATGGCGTCTGGGTGGCCGGAGTGGTGTTTGTGGTGCTGACCCTCATGGCCATTCTTGGGGCTGCTGCGGTGCAGCTCCTCTGGGTCCAGGACTAGTTGAGGCCCAGCTAGGACAGACCACAGGGAGCCGGGTGGCCGGCCCAGCCCCGCCGCTGCCCCCGCAACCCCGCCCACAGCCGGCTTCTCTGCACACGTCCCAGGGGCGCCTGGCAGCACCCCAGCTTGTGTTGGGTGCGCTCGGGAGGGAGAGGCTGGCTTCCCGGGGTCCCCATGTTCCGGGGAGGGGACAGGGCTGTGGCACCTCACTGTGATCATCCCCCACACCCTCTGCTGGCCAATCCAAAACACAGACCACGTGGTGGGGAACAGTTTTATTCAAGCTTTCCTTGGACTGCTTGGGCCTGGGGTCCAGGGCCGGGTAGGGGCTCCTCACAGGCGCCGGCTGCAACCACAAAGCACTTGGGGAAAATGCCAATTTGGCCATCCAGGTGGCCCTCCAGCCACGCCTCGTCCACTGCAAAGGGCACGTGGGTGATGCTCAGCCCCACACCAGGGCAGCCCTATGGGCAGGAGGGGCTGAGCCTGACCTTCACACAGGACGTCCACCATGTCCCCGCGACGGAGGGGCAGGTCCTCTGGCCCCTGGGCCAAGTAGTCATGCTGCGCCACCACCTGGCGGAGGACTGGATGGCCAGCGGCCCCCTGTGGCAGGAGGGTGGGCTAGAGGCAGCGGGGGAGGAGGGTGCCCCGGGCCGCCCACGGTCAGCGCGCTCTGCCCAGCCTCACCCGGCACTGAAGCTGCAGCCCCCGGGGGCCCTGGGCTGTGTCCCTCCAGGCTCTCTGCAGCTGCTCCTCCCCAGGGAGCGGAGTCCAGAGCCCAGCATCGCCAGGGGCTCGGTAACTGCAAAACGTCCCCAGGGTGGCCCATGAGGGATGGCCCTGGGGGTCTGCAGGGTGGGAGGGCCTGGGTATCCCCTGGGGGGCTGACCCCTGTGGCCAGCTCCCTCTTCTACACCTGCCCAGGACCCTAGACCTGGACTGGGGAAGCCAGTTTGGCCACTGCCTTGGCATGAGAGTGCCCACCTGCTCCTGAGCTCAGGAGCCACCCCACGCCCACCCTGTCCCTTCCAGTTGGTAGCACGGGGTCTTTCCAGCTGACCTGAACTGCCCCTGCTGGGCCTGGTGGGGGAGGGCCTGAGCCAGCAGTGTCCGCAGGTGGGCCAGCTCAGCTCCTCTTGGAGCCTTGAGGGCCACAGTGAAGGCGCACTGCACGGTGAGAGTCACAGAGGGCTCGGGGGCCTCTGCAGCTGTTCCCTGGGCAGAGGGGAGTGGACTGCATCCGGGCCTGGCCAGGATGGACTTCAGGCCCAAGGGGGGAGACCTGGAAGCAGGCAGGTGGCTCCATCTCTTACCCCAGCACCTGAGGGGTCCTCGCAAGGGCCAGGGCCAGGCCCCCGAGATGCCGGCAGCCCTGTGGGTGAAGCAGGGCTCATGTGGGCATCTTTTCCCGACAGGGTCATTTTGGGGTAGAGGGCTGGCTAGTGGGCATGTGGGCATCTTGCCTTGAGGGACGAAGGCCATGCTCCGGCTCCTTCCACAGAGCAGCCTGCCCTCAGGACCACTCCCCGTGGGTGGAGGTCTCTGCAAGGAAAGCACAGGCTGGGGTCCTGGGCTGGGGTCCTGGGCTGGGGCCCTGGGCTCTGTCCTGGAGAGCCAGTGTGAGGTGCAGGGCAGCAGGCGGCCAGCACAAGCCAGGCTCAGGGGCAAATCAGCGCGCTGACCACAAGCTCTTGGACATCCTAAGGCTTCAGACCCACCAAGCCACGAGGAAGGGCCAAGTGAGGGCATCGGGCATGAGGCCAGCGTGCAGCCTCAGGTGCAGCTCTGAACACTGGAGGGGCCTGAGTGTGGCTGGTAAGGGGGACGCTGAGCTGAGACGAGAACGGGACACGAGAGGAGCGTGGCTGCTCTGGGCCTGGGGCACGTGCGCCACAGACCTCAAGGCCCTGCTCCTGGCGTCTCCCACCCACCCTACCTGGGCCTGGGGCTGGGTGCTGGGAGCCAGGAAGCCAGGCTGGGTGACGCCTGTCCAGGGAGGCCAGGAGCCCAAGGCCCCTCCAGGGCTGTCTGCCCCCCCGCTGCGCCTGGCTCCAGGCGGCCCACAGGGAGAGTCCTACCACAGCCTGGCCTGGCCTGGCCAGTGGGGAGGCTGCCCACGTCCCACCCAGGCTCACTCACTGGCATGGAGAGGTCAGCCTGCGCTGCTTGGCCCAAAGCCACCTCTGTCTCTGCATGGACAGGACTGTGGTGGGCATTGGCTCTTTGGAGGTCTAGGACTTGGGCCCCGGGCAGGGGTCTCAGCTCGGGCCCTGCCTGGTGTGGAGCTTGTAGACCTGCCCTCCTCGAGCCCAGGACCTTCCTGTCCACTATCTCAGCAGCCCCTCTGTCAAATGCAGTAAAAGCCTGCCCCATCCAAGTCATGTCACGGTGAGGCTGAGTCCCTCCCTGGGCAGCTCAGTCCAGACCCTTGTCCCTTTCTCTCAGTGCTGCCCGGAGTCATGGTGACTCAGTGAGTCTCATGCCCCCCGTGCCCACCCACCTCTCCAAGGGGGTGTCTTATGGCAGGTGCACACAGGACACGGGGAGGTGGAGGGAGGCCAGGGTCCCTTTCCTGGCACCTGGGTATCTAGCCAGTTTCAACCTACAAACAGTTCTGCCCCTGGCAGGAGCGGCCACCCCCTGCCCCTTCCTACCATGGTGCAGCCTCCAGACCAGCTTCACCCTCAGCTCTCCACCCATGAGCACAAAGGGACACCCTCACCTGGCCTGGCCAAGAGTTGGGGACAGCACCCCCTCCCACCAGGGGAGGCTGGGGCAGGGGGACCAGAGGAGGCTGGGGCTGGGGACAAAGGGCAGGGAACCTGCAGTGCTCTTTCCTAGCAAAAGCCAGGCAAGGGCAGGCCTGGCCTGCTGGAAAGGCACTCACCTGCTGAGGCTGGACACCTGAGTGCTGGTCACTGGGTATGGCAGGCGCTACCACCTGGGGGTAACAGGGGCATAGCTGTCAGGCCCGGCAGGGTCTGAACCCCAGCACCTCCAGGTCTCTGATATGCAGGCTGGGGGTACCCGTGCCTGGCCTGACTGCTGGGCCAACGCCCAGGGGAACAAAGAAGACTTTCTGTGCTGATGGGTTTTCATGGTGCTGGGGACTGAACCCAGGCTGCTCTACCGCTGAGCTACGCCCAGCCCTTTTTATTTTGAGACAGGGTCTCACTAAGTTGCTGAGGCTGGCCTTGAACTTACGATCGATACTCCTGACTCAGCCTCCCAAGGGGCTGGGGTCACAGGCCTGTGCCACCATGTCCACCATCTGTGCTGATAATTTTAACATTTTTAGTATAAGTTTTAAAATATTTTTTGTTTCCTGTAACAGTCTTGTGCTGTGAAAGGTGGACTCTAAATGGCTGCATGAATAAGCCGCTTCTCCACCTGCCTTGGCCTGCTGTGCAATAGTGTGCTGGCCAACTGCTGTTGTGTCTGATCACAGGGTCCACTGCCACTCTAAGGGCCACAGTGCAGAAGCAGGTGGCTCTTCTTTGTGCTGCTGGGGGTTGCCATTTCCCTGAGGGCGTTCTCCTGCCTTCAGAGGGCAACTTCTCCCCAGTATCCTGTGCTTCGGGGTTGCTCCCTGGCTGGGGCGCAATGCAGCCCAGGACAGCCACCTGTGTCCCGCCCCTGCCTGTGGTGTGCGGCAGAGACGGCGGAGGCACAGGCCCAGCCTCCTGGGTTCTGCCTCCAGGTCCACAGCCGCTTTTGGGGTTGCCATCCCCTAACCCTCAAGCCGGTCCGAGGACCACTTCTGCCCACCTCCTGCTGGCCAGCCTTCCAACAGCCTTGACTGGACCCTGTGTGTCCCCACCAACACAGCTGCAGCTCAGCACCAAGCGCCAGCTCAGAGGCCCCGGCTGCCCGCTTGGGCCGGGGAGGGGCCCCCACACTGTACCTTGGCCGCGCCCAGGAAGTCCACTGGTTCCAGGTGCTCCAGGTGCCGCCGCGGGGGCCGGAACACCTCGCCCCCAGGGACCTGACGGGGCTGCAGGGTGACCCGTTTCTGCAACAGAGCCACTGCAGACCTCAGTGGCAGGCCAGCGGCAGGGGCAGGAGCCACTGGGGCCCTGCCGGCCCACACCACCTCTCTGGGGCTTCTCCCCCTCACACAGTGGCCCTGCGGGGCCTACAACCGGCCTGAGCTGCAGGCCATGGCGGCCTGTCCAGGGCCAGCACCCTCACCCGTCCTCCACATCTGACCTCCTCACCCGCACTTGGTCCAGAGCAGTGTCCAGGCCGTCCTGGGCCCTGTCTGGCCACTTGGAGATGGCCTTCATCAGCGTGTCAGCAGCCTGGGGCCACAGCCCCAGCTGGCACTGTGCAGACGCCACATTGAAGAGCACCTGGGGAGGGGGCAGGGGACGGCGGGGGCGGGTCCCACACCTGGAACCTCACTGGGCCCAGAGCTGGTCCCTCAAGGCCCTTGCCCCTCCCCTGGGCTCCCCAGCCACTGCAGCTGAGGGTGCTTCTGGTGCCCGGCTGATGTGGGGGCTGTGGGTGGGGACCAGGCTGCCTGTGGCCTGCCCAGCTCAGGCGTGGGCAGTCAGGTGGCCATGCCCTGTTCCCAACTCAGCCTCTGGCAGTGCCATACTTTGCTCTGGGCAGTCTTCTGCTCTGGACACCAGAGCCGCTCCCTGGACTGTGCCAACTTTACACACGGCTACACGCCCTCCTGTGCCACCTGCCACCTGCACCCGAAGTCTGAGGAAGGTCCTGTGGGTGCTGAGGGGGCGGTAGGGACACCCTACTGTGGGAAAGGACATCCACGGCCAGGGTGGGCTGAGTCAGGCTGCCATGGTCAGGGACACACAACGTCCTGTGGTGCTCTGGACGCCTTGCCCTGGCCCCACAGCAAAGCAGTGCATAGTCGCCTGGCGGTTTCAGCAGGGAGATCTAATGGCCCTTCCTGTGGTCCTCTGTCGCCAAGTCTGCCACGTGGAACCTGAGTTCCTGCAGCCCTGGCTGTCCTCTGGGCCCAGGGGGAACACTGCCCAGCTCCACTCAGTGCCCCTGGGCTTGTGGACACAGTGGCCTTGGATCCTGGCTCCTGGACCCACACCCACTGGGTTTTCCCCATGATGATGGTCATGACTCACATTGTCCCCAGAAGCTTCAAAGCAGGGAGTCCCTGGAGACACGTGGCTCTGCTAAGTGTCCTTCTCTGTGCCAGCCCTGCTCCCAGCAACCAGGAACAGGACCAAGCAAGCCAAGGCTGGAACACCCGCCCCCACCCGCACCCAGCCCACCAGCCTCTTGGCTTGCTGCACCCAGCCCTGCCCTGCCCTGCCCTGCTGTGCGCCCGCTCTGGGTTCCCCACCGCCTGGAGTGGTCCTCCCAGCTCCACTGCCACCAGGCCTCAGGCAAAGGAGCGTCTGATGGGATTCGAGGGCTCTGAGACCCTTGGGCTCACCACAGCATTTCAGTGCAGGGCATTCCATGACAGGAGCCCAGGGCCCACAGACCCTGCAGAGTCCAGCAGGATACCCTGGGTGGCCGCACCCCACACAAGCCCCACACCCCTCACCTCCCAAGCCTGCAGCCTGAAGCGCAGGCCCAGCTGCGTGTAGTCGATGGCAGAGTTGCCCCTTAGCTGTGCCAGGGCCAGGTGGAAGTCAGACAGGGCCTCCTGGAACCTAGGGGAAGAGGGGCTCCTCAGAGGCTGCAGGGCGGGCCTGTGAGGGACAGCTGGGGCACTGGCCCTGCTGTGACTTGGGAAGACCTGCACTCCATGGGCTCTCAAACCCGGGCAAAGGGCTCAGGGGATCAAGGCAACAAGGTGCTGAACAGACATGGTGGGGCTGGGGGCCCAGCTCTGCTCACCTTCCTGCACACCTGTGTGTTCCCACCATGCGCAGTGCTCAGACACACAACCCTAGAGGGCTTCCCCTACCAAACTCTGAATTTCCAGCTCCTGCTGGGAGATGCCCCAGCCCCACCAGACGTCCCACCTCCCCTCAGCCAGCTTCCTAGGCTGATCAGAACCTGTGGCCCGAAGGCCCCCCTGGTTTCTCCTCTAGGAAAGACATGGTGCAGAAAGCTGGGTGGCCACACATAACCAGGGAAAAGCCTTCATTTTCCACATCTGAGAAATGGGCACAATCAGAGGGTCCTGCCTCTACAGATGCGATGAGGAGAGAACCAAAGGTACTGGGAAGTGCCTGTGAGTCATGGCAGAGACAAGGGCCACGTCGGGCCCTGCTGTGCATCTCCAGCATGACCACTGTGTCCTTGCCCAAGGGAGAGAGGAGGAGGTGGGACATGAGAATGGACTTGGCATACACAAGGGGACATCAGATAAGGAACCAGGACCCTGCGCTCACCTCTCTAGCTGGAAGTTGGCTACTCCTCGCTGGAGAAACCCAACAGCCATGCAGCTGTCCTTGGTCACTGCTTGGTCAAATGCCTAAAACCAAAACACACACAGAGTGCCAAGGCCCAGAACCCAGGGACCCAGATGGACACGGGATGCCACTGGCCATCTGCAGGCCCCTCCCACCGCTGCCCAGGCCTTCAGGGTTGCTGCTTCCACCTACACCAGACTGGGTAGGCTGAAGCCCTTGAGACAGGCCCAGGACCCACCCAGGGTTGTTGAAAGCCCACCACGAGGACAGAGAGGGAAGCTAGAAGACAACACTCCAGGGCCAGTAACAGCTGCCTCTGGGGTGGGGGTACACGAGAATTTTGTCTTGTTAAAATTCGTCTTTGGTAGTTCACAAAAAAGGGCCTACTAGATATCAATCACAATCAGAACAAAGACGTGTCCGCGTGAGCAGCATCTTGTGTGGGAAGCATAGCTCCTCCTCAAACCAACCCAGAAATAACCCTGTATTCCAAGGGGACAGCAGCCATCAGTTAAGGACAGGTGATAAAAGGGCCTTGTCTCACTGCAGCCATCTGGCCCAGTACAGAGCTTGTTGTTCACCTGGGTTTGCAGGTGCCATTAGGCCTGGAGGTGGGATGGCTGCTCGTGTTTGCTGTCCCACCACACCCAGCAGCCAAAGCAAACATTGTGCAAGTTTCATACCAACGGACAGCAGCTCAGCCTCACCCCTCACCAGCCTGTGCTGCTCCCAGACGGTGTTACTCATTCCGGAGGCTCCATCTACTTTTTGGGATTTCCACACCTCTAACTAGCATGCCTGTGCTGTTACATACCCCTTCTCTCGTAGTGGAGGACTTCCCAGCTCTGACGCCCCTGCAGTTCACCGGTTCATGAAGGAAGCCTGGGTCAGCCTAACGTGACTCAAGGCTCACCCACCGGGAGCCAAGGCTACATGCCCTTTCTTGGATGGCACTTGGAACTGGGACCTGTTACTGGGGGCAGATGCAGGTGGAGGAGGAAACGGCCGTATCCTGGTAGGTGCTCTGCAGGGCACAGGGGGCTACCTCCCCCACCCAGTCTGGTTCTTTCTGCTTCTTGTCTGCAGTGTACCCAGGCAGCTGCCACCACTTGTCCCAACAACTGTGGAAACCTGTTGTCTGAGCGGTGGGCAGAGTGCTGCTGGCTTTTGGTCACACCCAAGAACAGGCCCCACGTGATGCACCTGAAGCACTGAGCAAGTGGACGGAGCCCAGCAGCCTCCTCCGGGCAGGTGTGAGCTGTGGCACTCTCTGCGCCAGGCTCCCTTCACAGGTGACAGACAGGGCAGGCAGTCCTCCACATCCAGCCTCCAGCTGGCTTTCAGGTCTGCGCCACCCTGGGCCTGAGCCACCCTGGGCCTGAGCCACTGAGCCAGTGCTGGCCTTGGCTTTCCAGCATGACTGCTGCAGCTGACTGGTGGGGAGCCCCCATTCTGGTCCTGCCGGCCCAGGGGTCCCTCAAACACACAGCTCCCTACTGCCTTAGGCATTCCCTAAGGAGCACTGGAGGGGGACTCCCCAGATCACCACAGCTTTAAGTCAGCAGCCCGGTGTTCATCCTCAGCCCTCATCAACCTCCCCCAGGGAGGGTTCTCTGCCACCAGTCCTGGGGCTCTCACCCGCAGCGCGGCCTCGGGGTCCCCGGCCAGCAGGTGCACGCAGCCCACGTTGAAGCAAATCCTGGCGGGCTGCTCCGAGATGCCGGAGAAGAGGTGTAGCGCAGAGTCCCAGTCCCCGCGCGCCACGGCCTGTGTGCCCAGGTGCCAGTCGCGCACCTGGTCCCCTAGCGAGCGCATGGCGGCAAGGACTCCAGCTGGCCGCACGGCGCCGGTCGGGGTCGGGTTCTGCGGTGGCCGGGGGCCGGGGGCCCACGCGGGCTTCAGAGGCCGGCAGCGTGGGCCGGCGGGACTCCTCCGAGGCGGACAGGGAGGGTCGGACCAGCGGCACTTCGTGTCTGGTGCCAGTGCTCCAGCGGCCGCCGGAAGGTGCGGGCCCCCACCGGCTTGACCACGCCCCTCCCGCAGCCCCGCCCCTCCAGTTGACCCGGCCACGCCCCTACCGGCCACGCCCTCCCCGCCACCGGGTTAGTTCTGGCTGCGCCCTGCGGTCTCTGCCTCCTTCGCAGCGAGGCCCGCGGGTGGCGCCCCCAGGGACGCTGGCTGCCTCTGGCAGCCCAATAGGCGTCTGTGCACACAGACCCGCAAGGATTTTAAGGAACAGGCACGTGGCCATGGGCCTGGCCAGTGTGAACTCTGCAGGGCCGGCAGACAGGTGGGGGCTTGCGGAGCATCTGCAAGCGGAGTCCCATCCTTCCCCGCGCCTCCGCCTTTTCCCCTGGGGCCTCAACAGATTGAACGAGACCCACCCACGTGGAGGATCATCCGCTTTACTCCACAGCTACTGATTCACACATTGATCTCGTCTTTAAAATACCTTCACTGTCGGGGCTGGGGCTCAGGGGTAGAGCGCTTGCCTAGCTTGTGCGAGGCACTGGGTTCGGTCGTCAGCACTACATAAAAATAAATAAAACAAGGGTACTGTGTGTCCATCTACAATTAAAAAAAAAAAGCCTTCACTGTGACTTGGCTGGTCACACCTCTGGGCCCCAGACCTAGCCAAGGTGACACATTAGATTGACCATCACGACACCCAACGCAAGGAGCCAAATTTGCCTTCCTGCCAGGTTGCCCTGCCCTCTGGGCTGGGTGTGGCCCTGTGAACAACTGGACCTGTGACCTGAGGCCACTCTGCTCAGGTTATGGCTGATGGTCCCACCCACGTGATGGAGGACTGCCCCTTGCCTCACTAAGCCTGCACCTTCACTTGCAGGATGGACTTGGCGAGCCTGGGCTGCAGGGCTGCCTTCTCCCTGCCCCTCCATGGGTGCTCACCTTGCAAGTGAGGGGCCAGGGCATGGACACAGGGTGGGGCAAGTGTACTCCTTGGCCTCAACTCACAGCCGGACAGCAGCCCCAGGAGGCTTAGTGTGTGCTGCCCCTGACCAGTGTCCATGCCAGGGGGCCCCATGTGTTCTTCCCAGGCCACCTGCTTTGCCTTCAGCAGCATAGGGACCCGCTTGAGCCAGCTGTGCCTGAAGCCATCACCAGGCATCCACCTTGCCTGTGCTCACGGTACTCACCCTGACTTCACTTCCCTCCTGCCTCAGCATGTCAGAAGACCCCAGTGTCTGCCTCAAGGGGAGCAACTGCTGCTGGGTGTCATGTTTTAGTCAGCTCTTCTGCTGTGTGGCCAGAGGACCTGACAAGAACAGTTTTAGAGGAGGAAAGGTTTATTTGGCCCATGTTTCAGTGGTCACGGTCCACAGACCAGGACTCTGCTGCTCTGGGCCCAGGCGAGATGCTACATCGTGGCAGATGGGCCTGGCAGGGGGACGCAGTCTGGGCCTGGCCACCAGGAAGCAGAGACTAAGCTTGGTTCACCAGGGACAACACTTGAATCCCACAGGCACGCCTGGGACCCTCGTCCTCCAGCCACACCCCACCGCCTACAGCCACCACCCTGCCCATCCATTCCGAGGGATTGAGGTGCTGATGAGCTCGAGGCTCCCAGGAGGCCGTCCTCACCTCTGGACTTCCTTGCATTGTTTCGCGCATGAGCTTTTGGGGGCGACTCACATCCGAACCCTAACAGGTGACAAGTGATTAGAAGGTGGCTGCTCACCTACGCTCTCCGGTCACGCCTAATCGGCATCTCCAGGAACCAGCAGGCAGCCAGGCGTGGGCCAGGTGTGCGTCAGAGCTGCTGTGTCCAGGGCCCAAGCTGCGCCAGGAGCCAGCAGTGTGCCCACCTGGCTGGCGCCCCTCATCCTGGCTGCACTCCACGACTCCGCAGCCCAAGGTTCGAGCGCCACATGGGCCCCACTCCACTTGGGGCTTGGGGCTGAGACAGGAACTTGAGAATAAGGAGAGAGTTGCAAGGGAACAGCCTGAACAGTGAGATGCGGAGAGCACCCAGGACCCCGGGTCTCCTGGGTACCGCCCGCCACCCTGGGCTGCACCCCGTCCACTGCACACCCAGCCCTGGCTCTGGCCCTCTCCACACTATAAACGTGAACACCCCAGGCCTGCAGGCTGCTGCCTCTCCCTCTGGGAATTCCTTGCTTTGCCCCAGAGGCTTCCCTGAGCTGCCCTTTGCCCTCTCCCGGGTGTGTCTGCTGATTGCCTCCTACGGGTGCGTTCGGAGATCCTTTCCAACACGCACACCAAGAACCCCTGATCCTGAATCCAGTGCCCCTTCTCTCTGGGAGCCCCAGTGACCCTCTTTAAGACCCCACTTGCCCTGTGACAGGCTCACAGGGTGGACTGGCCAGCTTCCCACATGTGGAGCAGTGGCTGAGTGGCCCACGCAGAAGAGGACTCTGCTCCGGGGGCAGTGGGCCTGGCACCCAGGAGCCCAGCGATGCCTGCAGTCCACAGAAATGCTCCAAGGACACCTGCGATCTCAGGTTTCCAGCAGCACATGAGGACAGAGGGGCAAGGGAAAGGACCAAGTGTGCGTTCTGCCTGACCAGGAAACCCCGCTAGCCTCCCTCACAGAGGCAGGGCCTTTCCCACGGCCTTTGGCGCTGGTGCCCAGAGGCGGGGGCCGTGTCTTGGGAGGACGGGGAGGGGCAGGACTCTGGGACTTGGGCATCTGCTGCGGGGCTGAGGAGGCCATTGTCACCTGATCCCCACAGCCCAGGTTGGCCTCTGGGCGCCCAGTGTCCCTGAGAAGGGATGTGGGCACACATGGCTGCCAGGTGGAGCCCAGGGCTGTCAGAGGCCCAGACCAGCCCCTGTTGTTCCTGCCCAGTTGAGGGCGACCTTGGGGGCCAAGGCCACACCCTGCCTCCTGACCCCTCCAGGTGACACTCCCGGAGGCCCTGCTGGCCCTTCCTGCAGAAGTAGCTCTGGGAGGCTTGGTCAGGGCTCACACTTGGCTCCTCGCTGCAGTGTAGACCTGGGCCTCTGGGTCCTGGGGCCTTGTGCTCTGTGCAGCCTCGGGAGTGCAGGGAGCCACCCTGGCGGGTGCTGCTGAAAGAGGATAGCTGCTGGCATCTGGCCCCACTGGCCACTGCTGACCCTCGGCCAGCAGTGTGGTTTCTTGTGGGTCCTGTGCACACTGCCTGCGGGGGCCATTTGCAGGAGCCATGGGCATCAGAACTTGCCTGCACCCTCCCAGTTGGAGGGAGGTGCTCCGGGTCGGCCTGCACCCTGGAACCTTGGCACCTGGGAGGCTGCTCTGCTCAGGCCGGAGAAGGGGCCTCTGGGCTTGGGGCCAGGTCTCTGAGAGGCCACTGCCTAGGTGCCCTCAGCCCCGCCCCCAGCCCCAGAGAAGCTGGGGGTTCTGTGGCTTCCTGCCGATCCCTCCTGTGCAGTCCAGGGAAGGCACCCATGAGCTCACCTCAACTGTCCACCCCTGCCGGTGGTCCCAAGGTGGCTGGACACTGCCCAAGGCCACACACAGGCTGGGGGCCAGGATCCCACCTTAGAATTTCCTGGAGCAGGCCACACCCAGCACCTGCTGGAGGGCAGCCAGGGCCACGGTACAGGCTCAAAACCTGGAGAGGGGCTCTGAGTCAGGGGTCCCTGCAGGCCCAGGACAGGCGGGCTGGCCTTGCCCTGCCCCACAGCCACCTCTGTGGGCCACTGTGCAGGCCTGCCCACTGTAGGGAGCCAGGTCCTGGGTGGGGGCTGCTACTAAGCTCAGGTGGGCCCGCTGCTGGGCCAGGTGTGGCCAGGTCCTGAGCCAGGGTCTGGTGGGGTCAGGGCTCACCTGGCCGAGTGTGGTCAGGAAACAGCTCTGTGGTGCTGCATGTGCTGCAGTGGGTTGGTGGAGACCCACTGGAGGGGGGCCTTCAGGAAGCCAGCTGCAGGAAGGCTGTGGACACCTGGCCTCACACCCAGCTCTGGGCTTGCGGAGGTCAGTGTGCAAAACCAGTGGTGGTGGGGTGACTTCACCAGGCAGTGTGGACCCCTCCCCAACCAGAGCTCAAGCAGCTGCCAAGCAGGAGTCCTGAGGAGGGCTGGGTGGAGTCTCCATGGACCTCCCCTCTTCCCAAGGAGAAGCAGGGTCCTCCTGCCTGGCCTGGGCTGCTCTGGGGAGGACTCCAGCTCTCTAGGGAAGGGGAGGCTTCCCTGCCAGGAGCTCACCCTCCCTCCTGCAGCCAAGGGCCTGGAGAAGCAACAGGGACACTGGCAGGCACAGCTGTGGGTGGGCCCCGTGAGGGCAGACCCACCCCTCGCCCTAGCAGGGCATTGCCCAGGGAACCCCCGGGAGGGGCCTTTGGATGGACAGGCAGGTAGATCCCTGGGGGCCATGAATGGGTGGTGGGGTTACAGGGGAGCAGCCCTCAGGCCAGTACCTGTGCTGCATTCAGGACAGACAGAAAAAGCCTGCTGGGCCACAGCTGCACCCTAACTCAGTTCCAGTGCTGCAGGACATCCAGGGCCCCACGCTGGGACTGCAGGCTCTGACTGTGGACACTGAGCTCCAGGAGGTGCTGCCAGGTTTGGCCAGCAGAGGGCCCCAGAGACCAGCTCTGACTGTCCCCCAGGCCCTGGAGGGTGGTTGAGACCGGAGCCTGCCTGCTGGGAGCAGGCGCTATGCCCTGAAGGGGTAGCTCTGGGTGGCTCCAGGTCCTTCAGCTCTGCTGCACCCACAACGGGCTCCCCCTGCTGGCAGGACGTGCCATTGCAGATGAGTGGACCCCCCTGGGAGGCTGGGCTGCCTTGGTGTGGTCTCTGGAAGCTGGAGCCCACTGGTGAGCCACACAGCCACCTCGGGCCACAAGGAGGGTCTGGTGCTCTCTGTCTTGTTTCTAGGGAAGTTTCCAGAAGCAGCAGGAGTGCTGTGGGTGGGGGCTGCCCTCACCACCCACCCCGCCGCCTGCTCAGATCTTCACCCACAGCAGCCGTCACCCACAGCAGCCCTGACCCTGGCTGTTCTGGAGAGGAAGGGGCATCCCTGGGAACTGGGAGCAGGAAAGGGTGGGCAGTCCTGAGACCCAGCAGGGGGCATCTTGGTCTGCACCCTGTGCTGCCCTCTGCACCCCAGGTAACTCATGTGGGTCACCCTGGACCTGCCCCTGAGCCCAGCTTTATTTATCCTTAAGAACACACAGAGGAGCAGAGGAAAACCAGAACATCCCCCTTAGTGTGGGGGTCTTTGGCTGGCAGGACCCCCGGAATCTGACAGGTGGACAGAGCAGGGGCAGGTCTCACGCCCTGGATGCTGGCCAGGGGTCAGTGGGAGAAGCCTGGTCAGTGCTTGACCTTTGCCAGAAAGGAAGAGGCCTGGGACCAGCGGTAAAGAAGTCTTGAGCTTTGCCCCTTTAAGGCGTGGGGCAGCATTCCCCGGGCGGGTGCTGGAGACGGAACGGGCTCATTATTCCACCGCTGAGCAGTCCCCAGCCCTTTCTATTTTGAGACAGGGTCTGGCTAAGTTGTTCAGGCTGGCCTTGAACTTGTGACCCTCCTGCCTCAGTCTCCGGAGCAGCTGGGATCATGGGCGTGGACACCACGCCCAGCAAGTCCTTCCATTCCTGAATCACAAGACATAACAGTTTATTGTCAGAAACTCGGAGATCTTGGCTGTGGTGCGGGCTGCCCTGGCTGCCCCTTGTCCAGCAGCTGTGTGGGTCCTCACAGGACCCAGGCACTTGCCCAAGTTTGGTGTTGGGCAGTGAAGTCCTTGACTGCAGCCCTGGTGCAGAGGGGTGGGACCCAAATCTAGGACTGACCGGCCCTCACTGGTGCCGGTCACTGGAGCAGGGCAGGTGGGCTTGGGGTTTCTGGTTTTTGCCCCCAATCAAGGTGCCTGCTGCCTTCCCCCAGGTGTGGGCAGAGGCCCTGGGTGCTGGCCTCCTTGCTGGACCCTGTGCAGGTGGGTGGTGTGGGTGCAGCTGGGCTCCTGGGGTCTCTGGGAACATGCCCCTCCCCTAGCACTGGACGGGCGTGGGAGAGCGGGCACCTTGGAAGCAAGGCTGAACCCTAACCAACAGCACTAGCCCCGACCAGGAGTGGGCAGAGACAGGCCAGGACAGGTGGGTGTCCAGAGCACGCAGACTTACTTGTTCAGAATTTGCAATTTTATTTATCCTCCCAACTATTCCACATGCGTGGACTGCCTTTATAGGTAGGAAATGATTAAAACGCACGTGAAAGCAGGTGGTGTCTTGGAAAGCGCCGGAACACGGTCGCGGCCCCGGCTGCACCTCGTTTTTCTCCAAGCCCTGTCGGTCTCTGGTCTGAGACACACTGGGGTACAGCCTTCAACGCAGAGTCCTGACCCCCATGGCGAGGGGCTCTGTGAAGAGTCCATTGGGGTAAATGGGTTGCGAGCCCTAATCTGAGACCAGACCCAGGCACATTAGGGGGGCTGGCCATGGGACGTGGAGGGGCCTCTGGTCTCCAGCGCCTGGGCCTCAGGCTTCCTGCCTTCTCAGACTGCGAGGGGAGGCCTGGGTGGGTGGGTGAGCTGCCAGCCTGGTGCTCTGAGGGCCTTGGAGCAGACTGCCCCCACCCGGCAGGACTGATGGGGGTGTCCATGCTCCTGGGGACCTGCCCACCCACAGGTCTGTCGCTCCCTCCACATCCTGGTGGGAAGCCCAGGCCTGTGGCCATGGGAGGGACCCTCAGGCCTGAGTACGGTGGGACAGGCGAGGCCAGACCCGGTGAGCGCGATGGGTGCCAGGCCCTTCCTGGCCACACGTGGCCACTGACCCTTGAAGCCCATGTCTCACTTCACTTGAAGCCCTCTGAAGTGACAACAAGGGACCAGAGATGAGCAGCTGGACCTCACAGAGCAGAGCTGAGTCTGGTGCCTGGAAGCCGAAGCCAGGCCTCGGGGGCTCTAGGAGTCCAGGGGCCCACCCGGCAGGAACCAGGGCTTTGGTCTAGTGGGAACTGGCAGCAGAGCTGCAAGCAGGGCCTGGGCAGGCCTCGCAGCCCCCAGTCCGCTGGAGCCCCTGGGCCCAGGGGTGCGGCCCAGTGGGTGGGCTGAGGGTGGGGAGGGCTGCCTGACCCGGCTGCTCCATGGCCACAGTGCTCCTCCTGCATGGGGCTGCCCTGTCCCCACAGGGCCTGTCCACCAAGGCCTGTGTGCAGCCCCAGCACGTCTGTACTCTCTTGGGTGTGGACCATGAAAACCCTCAGAAACCATCTGGACGCGGGAACTCACGCCAGAGATTTCATGAAGTGGACAAGCAGAGTGTCTGCCGCAGGGTGAGAGCGAGCGAGAGAGTGAGAGAGAAAGGATGGCGGAGGAGCATTCTAAGAAGTGGAGTTTCCCAGGCTAATCACAACTGGACCAATGACTAGGAGGTTCGCAGACGAACAATCTGGGTTGTAAAATGGGAGGTGGGGGGCAGAATACTGGCAGCAGCAAAATGGCAGATCTGATGCCAACATTCCTCCCTTTTTGTTTTTATAGATACTGGGGGTGGAACGATGGTCTTTCTTCCGTAGCTTCTTCCTGCTGGCTAGGGGCGAAGAGTCTCATTCCTGTGAGAAAAAGAGGACTAGGGAGGGCTTTAGTGGGAGCAGAGTTTTTGGAGCAGAGGTGTCAATAGTGAGTCGCAGGACTCGGCTTTGGGCGTCAGGGGCTGGTGGTCTTGAAGGAGAAGCGGTTGATTGGCCGATCGGTTGGTGGACTTGTGTGTGTCCACCAGCTCTGGAACTTGTGTATCTGACCTTGTGGGAACTTCTGTAGGCAATTTGGCAGGCATGGTCCTGTTTAGGAAGATCTGTAGGCCTTAAAACGACCAAACATTTCTGACTCTGGCAGTTTCTCTAGATGGTTACCAGGCACTCCTGCCTGGCAATCTCTTTGGTAGCCTCCAGTCTCACTTCTTCTTGGGGCTAATACAAGTGTACATCCTAAGTTACATTTAACTATCGTTTCTTCTTTTAAATGCCCAGGAACGGCTATGTTTTAGTTTTAGCTGTTTTGCTAGGTGTTCAAGAGCAAGTTGGTCAAATTGACCTTGTTCCTATCTGGTGTTAAGAGTCAGCTGAGTTCCCACAGGGGTCACTCATGGGGAACTTGAGAGCAGCTTCTTAGCAACTTTAGTGCCATAAGGTGATGAGGTGGTTTCCTTTGGAAGCATCAGGGATGTCTCCCTTTTCCAATGACCCTCCTCTGCAGCAGGGGCACTGATTGCCTTCTCATCCTCTAGTGGTCTCATCAATCTTCCTGATCGGAAGGTCATGTGGCCCAGAGTTGCAAAGCTCCTTAGAGAAGCTCTCCCATTCCCTGGGTTCAGGCTGACTCAGAGGGCAAGAGCCACATACTGGTTTTCTTGGCCCTTTTCTTTTAATCTTGATCTTAAAATTGATCTTAAACATCCAGCAAACCAGTCTCACCAGTCATAAAGTAAGAGTACTGGGTTTTAACTCTAATGTCTATGACCTTACAGTCATTTGCTCCCTTTTATTTAATTGCAGTCTATATTATCTGTCCTATGGGTGATGCCTTATTATCTCAAATTAATTTAGGTTGTTTGTTCTTAAAGCAGTACTTCTGCAAAACATTGATCAGGCAATAGTTACGGAGTTTACAAGGAAAATACAAAATGGAATTAACAACAGTAAAACATTTAGTTTGTGTAAAAGCTATTTTGAATTTTGACTGAGCTATACATTATATCCCCTGTTTGAGATCACAGTAATTTTACAACAGAAAACAATCTTTTGAACATAACTTTAAATAAACTGAAGTCTGGCTTATTTTGGAGCCATTCTGACATGCAGCAGGTGGGAGGCAGAGCCTTATCTCAGGTGAGGCATGGCTCTTCACAAATCTTAGGTAAAGTGTTCTAGTTCTGAAGCTGATCTTTGCCTCTTTCTTAAATGTCTTTTTAAGTTTACATATATTGTTTCCTGAGTCTGTATGAACATTGGTTAACACAATGTAACATTATGTCTAAAACATAAATCAAAGAAAGGCTGAGAGAGCTTTTAACTTTCCTTTTGTGTGGCAAAGTGGCAAAATGCTCTCCTGTTTTATGATATAAACCTTTAAACAGATCAGACTCTCATTACCTTTTAGAAATACATTTACATTTTTAGCCCAGTGTAGAAGGTAACATAAGGTTCAGGTCCAGTTACAGAACATTAAGTGATATAAGTAAATTCTCAATAGAATTCACTATTCTTATAAGTTTATAATTACCATTATAGACAAGTTTAGTGTGGAGAACAGCAACTTGATAAAAATATTCTCTTAAATTTTCTGCTTTAAAGACTTGTATACCTGGAAGACATGCACACATTTAGTTTGCGTACTGATATTTTTATATTCACCAAGTTTAACTTTTAAAGGATAATTTAGACTCTAATGTAGCATAATATTCTAACAGTTGTTGTTTAACCATAATTGTACAAGTCCTAATTTTTAAGACTAATTGCTCTAAAGAATAAAACTTAACAGACACAACATTGAGAGTAAATTAGTGTTTTTAAGAAATTCTTGTCAATTTAAAATATGGATTAAGTGGACTGGGAAGATAGCTCAGTTGGTAGAGTCCTTGCCTTGTAAGCACAAGGCCCTGGGTTCAATCCCCAGCACCACAAAAAAAAAAAAAAAAAAAAAAAAATTTTTTTTTTTTTTTTTAATCAGCACATTAGTATTTGACCTTAGGGAAAAACCTTAAATAGCTTTAACTGATCGTCTCACATACATATAACCAACTTAGTTACTTATAAACTTGTTGAAAAATGCCCTTTACTCACACACAGACTTTCTTAGCACTTATTAGACCCTCATGTATTTCATCACACAAGCACTTTCTTACCCAGAAACATTTCCTTCTCCCTTCCACTAAATATATTTCTATACCTAGGACCTTTTATTTTTCTCTCTCCTATCTGTTAACCACTTTTGTTCACATTCTGAAACAACTCTTATGAAATTTTTGAATTTAGATAAATTACTCCATTTTAATAAGATGAAGTATTTTATGTTATTTATAGTACTCTAATTGAAACACAGTTGAAACTTTTGGA
Organism: Sciurus carolinensis; assembly: GCF_902686445.1. Lineage (NCBI taxonomy): Eukaryota > Metazoa > Chordata > Mammalia > Rodentia > Sciuridae > Sciurus > Sciurus carolinensis. The sequence goes on from NC_062226.1 coordinate 541,885, forward strand.
TCCCTTTGTACATAGAATTGTACCTGTTAGGACCTAAGTCTTAGTAACCTTGTTTTTAGTGATGACGCAAAGCAATTTTAAACCCTTTTTATTTACCAATCTATGAAAACACTAAAAATGTTTAGGTATGTTACCCTGTGGAATCTAAGGAGTTAAGAGTACTCGATGTTATTTAACAGCATTTTAACTTTGTAAATTAAACAGAGATCTCTTACAAACACATTTGAGTAATCTTATATATGTCAAATCTAATTCACTCATCTTATTGTAAAAAACCAAGATATCAGACAAGTGTATTGAACAGTATCTGCCGTCTCATTCCTGCTGAAGAAAAGTCCTAGAAATAATTGATATTGGACATTTTATAAACATCAACATTTTATTAATTTGACCACCTAGAGAACCTTGTATGTTAAGTAATTTTAAAGACATTTTACCTTCATTTTTTTACCTAATTTAAATTGAACCTTTTAAAATCACGTGAATTAATTATCTGGATCCATTAATTAATTAATTAATTATCTGAATCCATTTTTTAAAATTTTAATTTTATGAGCACTTGTTATTTGTTTCAGTTTTGATTATCATGTACATATTTGGACACATATACATAGACAACACGATATACACATAACACAAAAGCAAAGGCCTTGTAGTTTTTTGTAGGTGAATCTCCACTGCAATGTTATAAATGGTTTAAAAAAAACAAACTTTAGAGTTGAATAAAAAATAGAACTGATCAGAAAAACATTAACCTAGGTATGTAGGATCAAAACTGTGAGCTTGAAAAATATAGCATTTAAGAAAAACAAAACAAGAGTCCTAGAAGAAAAAATGATAATGGCTGTTAATTATAGCATGAGAGAGTGGGAAAGAGAGAGGCAGGGAGCGGGGTGAGAGGTAGAGAGAGAGAGTTCTGTGCCGCAGCCCAGGAGAAGTTTAAAACAGACACTTTTTTCTTCAGTCTCAGGTTGGTCCCTCGCTGAGCCTGCTGCAGTCTACATTCCAATGCAGGCTTCAGGAAGGCCAGGCAGGGGAATTGCCTAGGGCTTTTTAACCCTTTTTCCTGATTGGTAATCAGGTCAGGTTTGGATGCAGAAAATTATGAAACATCAGCTCCCACTTTTAAGGAATGGGACTGCTATGTCATACTCCTTACTGCAACACGCCACTGGCTGTTGGGCTGGTTAGGGTTACTCCCTCCACACCAGCCACCTCCAGTGTGTGGGACCTCGTGGCAGGAGGACGGGGTGGGCTGGGCAGGGGAACGGAAGCAGAAACCAAATGGGGCAAAGCAGATGGAGGAGCAGGGGCCGGAGGGGTCTCTGCCGCAGGGGACCAGTATGGGGGTGGTCAAAGTCAGAGGAGGAGGAGGGATTGAGAGGGAGAGAAGAAGCCAAATGGAGGGACTCAGGTTTGCAGGAAGAGCAAAGATCAGGCTTAGCATGCAAGAAAGAGAAAGCTTGAAGATAAGGAATCCCTTTCCCTCTGCCCGCTCGCTCACAGAAGTTGCCTGCCATTATGTGGCCATTTTGGATTGATCATCTAAAGGATAAGTTTTGGTGGTTTTAGGTAAAGGGGTTTAAGATTGTCTGGTAGACACCCCAGGGGTGAATCTGCTGGAAGGGAGGACCCTGATCCCATGGTGGAGACTCATACAGCCGAGTCAGTGTCCTGGGCATCCCAAGGTCACAGACTAGCTGGCTGGAGGCGGAAGGCAGCCCAGTGATGGGTCGTCACCTGACCATCAGCGTGTGCCGCGCAAAAGCCGAGAGAGTTGAGGACCTGACGTCAGGATTTTTGAGAGCAAGCGTGAAGAGGAGCCTCAACCCTGAGACAGAATCTCCACCAGAAGATCGGGGACCCACCCGTCAGATAAGGTCAACTAAGGGGGCAGCCATACCTGTAAAAGTCGAGGCTCGGGGAGCCCCCACTCCTCAACCGCCCGAGGGCACCGATGATCAACGGTCACCTCTCAGGTCAGTGGAGGAGCGTTTAAGCTGACCTAGGGGAAAACTCACCCACCTGAAGCCGGTGGTGGGTGTGGAGGAGAGCGTTGGGGCCAATGGAAGGTGAGGCAGCGCCTGGGCTCTGGGCGGCCGATGGGATCCCACCGCCTAAGTGGGAAGAGCCCATCCGAGTGGACTCCCAGGAAGGCACTCCAGAGCGGGAGCTCACGCAGGAGGTTTTATTAAGTGGACAGGCAGAGTCTGCCGCAGGGTGAGAGCCAGGGTGGGAGAGCCAGGGTGGCGGAGCACCATGCCTCAGTAGCGGAATTTTGCGGGCTCACAGCAATTGACAGTGACTGACTGGGAGGCTCGCAGGCTAACAATCCGGGTTGTAAAATGGGGGCAGGCAGAACATGGCGGCAGCAGAACGGCAGATCTGAAGCCAACGGACAGTGCCCCCAACACCCCAGAAAAGCTTCTGAGGGCGGCGGCGATGCAGCAAGCCCCGGAGCTGGAAGCCACCTCAGCCGAGAGGAGGCTGCTCAGAAGGCGCCTCGGGGAGGCCTGGTGTCACTGAAGCCCTGACACAGGAGAGAGAGACTCGGAACGTTGTGAAGGCAAATCTGCGGAGCCAGCGGGGTGGCGCTCAGGAGCTGGGGCAGGAAGAGCCTAAGTTCAAGGCCAGCCTGGGCAACTTAGCCAGACCCTGTCTCTAAACTCAGTTAAATAAGTAGGACTGGGGACTTCGCTCAGGGTGATGCTCCCAGACCCACCCAAAACCAAAACCAAAACAAACAAAACAAAACACAAAGGCTGAGGGAATCTCTCAAGAAGGAGGAGAAGAGGGAGATGAGAGGGTAGCAGCAGCTCCCAAGATGTTAACCCTTCAGTAATAGGAGTCAAGGAGGCAGGGAAGAGGCTGGCTCAAAGATGGAGGACAGGGTGCTCTTCCCTAGACAGAAGGGCACAAGCTTTCACGGAAGGTTCCCCTCAGAGTCCAGCAGGCGAAGACCACCATCCCGAGGAGGAGGAGGCCCTGGCTGTGAGGAACAGGAGGAGGACCTGGGCTGTGGGGAGGAGGAGAAGGCCCAGGCTGTGAGGAGGAGGAGGAGGAGGAGGACCTGGCTGTGTGAGTAGGAGGAGGAGAAGGAGGAGGAGGACCTGGGTTGTGAGGTGGAGAGGAGGACCTGGCTATGAGGAGGAGGAGGAGGAGGAGAACCTGGCTGAGGGGAGGAGGATGAGGAGGAGGAGGACCTGGCTGAGAGGAGGAGGAGGAGGAGGACCTGGCTGAGAGGAGGAGGAGGAGGAGGACCTGGCTGAGAGGAGGAGGAGGAGGCCTTGTGTGGACGCGGGTGCTCAGCCAGGTGTCAGATGGCCTCATGGTTGTGGACTGCCCCCTGGTCCCCACTCGGGTGAAGGTGATGCTCATGGTGTGCACCCTTCAGCGAGCTGGGGTCCTGTGCCGGCTGTTGGAGAACCAGGGTGGGAAGGCCAGGAGCCACGCTGGCGGGGGTGTAGGGCACACTGGTGGCTCGGCCAGGGCTGGGAGAAGGCCGGAATGGTGAGTCGGGGGCAGTGCGCCAGGGCAGCCCCCTCCTGGCCTGCTCTGGGCTCCGATCCTCCCACCTGCAACTCAGGTTTGCCGTCCAGCACTGGGAGTTCTTACTGGTTGTGGTTTATATTGGAGAATTTGCACCCCGCTTTTTACCATGGTTTTATATCCTTTCCATCTCCCCCTGCATACTCATTAGGACCTCATTTTACTTCAACCTTTTAATTTTTTAATACTTTTTTTTGCTATTGGGGTTTGAACACAGGGATGCTCTACCACTAAGCCATGTCCCCCAGCCTTTTTCATTTTCACGAGACAGGGCCTCACTAAGTTGTCGAGGCTGGACTTGAGCTTGTGAGCCTCCTCCCCCAGCCTCCAGAGTCCCTGGGGTTCCAGGTGTGCACCCTGCCTGGCTTTCTTTGACTGTTTGAACATGTTTTCTGGTGGTTTTTTAACACAGTCACAGTCGCTGTCTTAGAGTCCTTGCAGATCTCAACATCCAGGCCACCTTGAAGTCGCTTCCCGACTTCTGTTTTTCCACTTCCCGTCATGTGACCTTGGGGTCCACCTACGGGCATGGCACGTGCAGAGCTCTGGACTCTTCTGTCCCGTGGAGGAGGCTGGCTCTGTTCTGGGAAGCAGTTCGTTTCCAGCTGGTGAGTTTGGGCTGGGGGTCGTCTGACTTGCTGGGGGGGTCTCTGGAGGCTCAGCAGGCACCTCCAGTACCTCATCCTGGTGGGTGGGGCCGTGTGCCCCGGGTCCTCCTGAGGGTGTTCTGGGACTTGGCTGCAGACGTGGCAGGTCTTCCTGTGAGCGTGGTAGTGGGCGTGGCTGTTCTGGTCCTGGCAGCTGCCGCAGCGTGGGTGAGGTCCTTCCCTCTGGCCCTGGCTCGGCTCTGGTGTGTCTCGGAGCCATGGGCCTGGCTGCTCCTGGGAGCACTGGGGCCTGCCAGGTGCTGCCCCACGGGGCACGGCCTCCTCCCAGCTCCTGCCGGAGTCCCCAGGTAGAGCTGCATCCTAGGCCCAGCTGACCTGCTGTCAGGAAACAGTCTTGTGCTGCTGGCTGCCATTTGCAGTGGTGGGCCAGCCCTCTGTGTGGCTGGTCACTCTGGAGCAACCGCTGTGCAAGAGACAGACTCAGTGCCTCAGGGGAGTGTCCCAGGGCAGAGGTGGTTTCTGGTGACAGCGACTCTGCAGAATGTTTCAGGACGCAGCACAGGTGCTGGGCACAGACGAGTCTCACCTGCATCAGGGGAGCTGGTCAATCACAGGTAGAACTGGGGTCCAAGGACTAGCCATGGAGGAGCCTTGCACAGAAACGTGAATGTAAATCAGTCTCAAGCGTGCTTTCCATGGTCAAGGTGCATGAGGGTCACGGGTTCAGTGTCCCGCATCCAGCCAGGGACCTTGGCACTGCTGGGTCCAAGCAGGATAACTGCAGTGGCCGAGGAGTGGGAAGCCCGGGCTGCTCCGCACTGTGGGGACACAGAATCTGGTGGTGAGCCCCATGCACACCACGTGTGGCCTGGGCTGAAGCTCCATCTACAGAGAATACCTGACTCTGTGTGGCCTCGCGTGGGCAGATGAAGGGAAGGAGGGTGGGCAGTTTCCAGGGTGGCCAGCCTTCAGGGTGGTATGAAGTGCTCCATGTGGAACTCTCCGGGAGCCTGTGCCCGGGAATGGCCAGGGTTCATCCCAGCCTAGACTGAAAGTTCAGTGGGTCCACCTCTGAGGTCAGTGCTGAGTGTCCCCAGGTCACACAGAGGAAGCCCAGACCCTCTGTGTGAAGTTGGCTGCCATGCTCACCCCTAAGGAGGACCTTGTTCCAAGCTTGGGTCAAAGGGTCACAGTGTGCCGCCGGCCACCTGCCGTGACAGCTCTCTGGACACCTCGCCCCTTTCCAGGGCTGCAGGACACTGCAGGGGTGGGAGGGTGGGCAGCTCTAAGGCCTCCCTGACGCTGTCCTTTCTGCTACTGTGTTAGGCCAGGAAGTTGGTGGCCTGATGTCCCTGCTGTGAGAGTTGCACGGAGGCTGCCCACCTGTGCTCAGGGCCCGGGTGAGCCCAGCTTCTTGGAGGACTTCGAGGTCAAAGACCCTAGCACTTCCCAGGGCTGCAGGCCAGGCTCCCCGGCTGTGCTCCAGGCTCCTAGCTGCCCTTTGCCCCTGGGTCCTCAAGCTGCCTGTCACCACCCCGCTGCTGGCCACCCTGCTGCTGGTGTTTGCTATTCCCCAGGTGAGCCTGTGTCCCTCAAGGTGCCCAGGTGCAGTTGGGTAGCGTCTGGCAGGGTGTGAGCTCAGGGCACGAGTGTGGTCCCTGAGGTGTGGCGTCTGCCTCTGCACCTGGGTGACAGCCCCTGCTGGCCCTGCCTGGGACGCTCCCCAGTGACCACAGCTTGGGACCGGTGTATGTGTGAGGCACAGCTGCAGCCATGGTGGTCTCGGGACCACAGCTGGACACCTTCTGGGCCCCACCTACTCGTGGCTCTCGGTGGGATTCCGGGTGGTGGCCTTGGAGGAGAGGGCTTGCACCCTGGGAGGAGCCCGAGGCCTGCCTCTCGCTGAGTTGGATGCCCAGACTGCTGGGCCTCCGGGTGGTCCCCACAAGTTCCCTGCGGCTTGAAGAACCGGCTTTTCCAGTTGAGGTGAAGTCTTCTCCTTTGTGGGCAAAGCCCAGGCTGGAGAGCCAGGAGCACTCGGGCTGCCAGGGTCTCCACACCCCGGGCACCAGGCCTCTTCTCGCTCCCGGGTGGGCGCACAGATGTAGATCTTGGTGCTGGGACTGGACCCAGGGCCTTGTGCATACCAGGCTAGCAGTCCACCTCTGCACCCCAGCCCTCTAATTTCACTTTAAAAAGAAAACACCCACACTGGAGGTGTCTTCCTGGCTGAGGATCACGCAGCCGCGTTTGAGGGTGCTTAGCCGCCAGCTGTGCTGGGCTTGGCCTCCGAGCTGGGGCCTCCCTCCTGCAGCTCGGTCAGCCCTGCAAGGTCAGGACTGGGCAGAGGCTGGGAGGAGCGGGGCTGTGGCGTAGGGCTGGCCCCAGCCCATAAGGCACTCCTCACGCCCAGGCTGCCTGGCCCTGGGTCCACCTGCTGGGAAGGACCCAACAAGGTCTGGGGGGCACCCAGGGACTGTCTTTGTGTGTGGTGGGAGGTGCGAGGGGTTGTCTTGGGACCGGGGCCAGTGGGTGCCTTGTGCTCAGGCCTCACTGTCCCAGCCCCCCAGGTGCCCCATGGGGGCTGCAGGATGGCGACTCACTCAGGGGATTGTGCCCAGGGCTTGGCTGACCCCAGACCCCCAGCAGGTGCTGGGAGATCAGCCCCCAGGAGCGGGCACCCAGGCAGCATGGGCCTGAAAGGCATGCTTCTCCAAGCCCGGGGCGTCCACCTACGGCTCTGGGCAGCCGGAGCATTTTAATCCCCCCTGCCAGGAGGGAGGAGGAAAGAGGGCCTGTCTGAAGACGGACTGCCTTCGCCCCGGGGGCTGTCCCCAGCCCTCAGTGTCCTTGTCCTTGCTCTGCACTGACCCTGGGTCCTGCCCAGCTGCAGGGGACTCAGCTGGGTGTGGGGGTTGTTCTCTGGTGTCCCCCTGGGACTGGCTGGGGAACCCAGCTTGCCTCCCCTTTTCTGGCAGCCACTGTCTCCAAATGACCCCGAGGTGTCCTGCACTTGGGGGGACTGGCTCTGGCCCTCAGGGCAGGTCAAAGACAGCAATGGAGGCCCAGGCCCCAGGGCAGGCGAAGAGGCCAGAGAGGTGCCATGGAGGACAAGGCCCGTCTCCAGCCCCACCCGGGGCCAGTGGGTTTGCTGCCCTGCATGTGAGGCTTGGCCAGCTGGGATGCGGGCCAGGTTAGACCCTCCCACGGGCACCTCCCTGTCAGGGGCTGGGGCTGGCATGTGCAGGGGGCTCAGGCCCAGTGGGCTGGAGCCCTGAGGATGGGGTGCTGGGCATCCTGGGGAGGGAGGCCCGGACAGGGCAGGGCAGCTCTGGGGAAGGAGAACAGGTTGGGAGAACTCCTGGGAGAGGTGGTAGGGGAGGAGGTGGGGCCTGCGAGTCGTGGCCACGCCCAGGTGGGTCAGGGTCAGCTCGGGTGAGGGTTGCCATTAGGGTGGGGTAGGGTTAGGGTTAGGTTACATTAGGGTTAGCTCCTAGCATTAGCATTAGGGTTAGGATAAATTAGGATTAGGTTTAAGTTATGTTTAGGGTTAGGTTAGGATTAACATTAGGTGAGGCTTAGGTTTGGGTTAGTTTAGGGTTTGAGTGAGGTTAGGTTGGATTATTGTTATGTCTTGGTCAGTGTTTGGATTAGGTTACATTAGGACTAGGTCTTAGGGTTAGGTTTGGTCAAATTTTAGTTAGGTTTATTTAGTTTGGGTCAGGGTATTTTTATTTTTTAAGGTTAGAGTTAGGTTAGGGTTAGTTTTAGGTTAGATTTGGGTTTGGGTTAGGGTAGGTTGGAGTTACAGTTTGTCTGTGTCAGGGTTGGGTTTATCCTACATTAGCATTAATCTTAGGGTTAGGGTTAGGGTTAGGTTAAATTAGAGCTGGGTTAACCAGGTGTGGTGGCACACACCTATAATCCCAGCAGCTTGGGAGGCTGAGGCAGGAGGATCGTGAGTTCAAAGCCAGCCTCAGCAAAAACAAGGTGCTAAGCAACTCAGTGAGACCCTGTCTCTAAATAAAATACAAAATAGGGCTGGGTATGTGGTTCAGTGTTCTAGTGCCCCTGAGTTCAATCCCTGGTACTGTGATGGACTGACAGATCTGGCTCCATGAGAATGTTACAGGCCAGACTCTCAGGGAAATGACTAAACAGACTCCATTTTGCTCTGAGACTCCATGTTATGTAGGAAATAAGCTTCTCCCATGGGAACACCCCGCCTCTGTGCCCATCATCAGTTACTTGGTGTGACATGTTTAATAATATACAATGGCAACTCCTATGTAGTAAAGAATTTCTCTCTTTTGATCCTTATTGCTCCTAAACAATGTACCATGTGAACAGTGATTGTGTGGATGTTAGTGACCATTCTTCAATTCGTACCTAGGTAAGGGTCAGTTTGACCCACTTCCCCCTCTGTCGATGATCTCATGATGTTAATGTGTAATTTTGAATCATAGCAACAGACACTTATGATTAATGTGATTTTTGGTATAAGAACCCCTACAACCCTGTGGTCAGGGCTGTTCTCCCAATAGCCATTTTTTGGGGGGCATTGTGTGAGACAGTCAACTGGCCAGCTTAATAAAGACTCTCAAATTTGGACTTCTCAGTGGTGATCGGTCTGTTCTTAAGTTGCGCCCCATAACATTTGGAGGCCCCAGCGAGATCCTCACTGCCTGGTGGGAACCACCGCTCACCACTGACCTGGAAACTCCTGCGGAGGGGAGAGGCCACAGCGCTGCTCCCAGGGGAAGGCCTCTGAGACGTTCCTCAGCCCCAGGCTGCACGGTCTGTGGAGCCCCAACCCAGGACTGAACTAAATTCCCTGAGAGAGTCACCTGCTTCTGCACCCCGAGGGACCGGTAAGTCTGTTCTGGCGGATCCGCATCTGGGGACTCTGAGGAAGGCTGGACGCAGCATTACTTCCCGAGTCTGGGTCTGGCAGGACGTTGCTCAGTCCCTCTGGTCTGGAATCTGGAGTGGCCACTTGTCTGTGTCTTTGGTGTTTTATCTGTTCTGTGTTTGTTTGTCCTTTTCTGTTTTTTGTTGCCTTTAAGTGTAAGCCTGGGTCAGGCTCCCTCACGTCAGTCATGTGCTCCCCTCCAGTGCATGTCAACTAATTTCCAGGAATTCCAGAAGAGAGGCAGGGACGATGGAACCCGCTGCAATGTCTTTTTTCTCTCTAAATTCTGTGAGAGAGAATGACCAACTTTTGAGGTCAGATGGCCCCCTCAGGGATCCACCAAATTGTCTTTGGACAACCTGAACAATCTGATCAAATGTTTTATAGTCAACTTTGAGTAAAAAATGGTTAAAAAGGTTTTTGACCATGTTCACTAAAGCTTACATTAAAATGTAAACTGCTGCCAATAGGAACTTCCAACTATTGGAGTTTGTCTGCCAAAATGCCAGGCTAAAATTTTGATGGCTGTTATCCAAGAGACCAGGAAAACCAGTTTAGAACAAGACCCCAACCTGAGGGGGTTCTCCCAAGGAGACCAATGGAAGCAGCTCCCTTGCTGTCTCTTCGGGAAACTCCTTCAGGGAGGGATAAGCATAACCTTGTTTATATTCTCTTAATTCTTTTCATCTCAGGAGGGAGGCCAAAAAAACTTTTAAAATTCTATTGTTTTTGAGTTCATAATTTTGATCTGGTGCACCTAGGTTAATTTTTAATCAGACCTATTTTATCCAAATATAAAGATTTTCTTAATGCTCTGTTTCATTCAGAGGCCAGTTTACAAGGGTTAACTCTCAATCTAATGGGTTTTAAAAATAAGCTATAAGGTCTTTGTCCATCTGTTTATTTTATGTATATGTACACTGGTGTATTGTCATGTCTACATATATTTGGTACCAAAATTGACATATGAGCTCATAAATTAAAATTTAAAAAAAATGGATCCAAATATTTTTGATTCACATGATTTAAAAGGTTTTTAAATTAGGTAAACAAAAATATGGCTTTCAAGTTACTAACAGTTTTGTTTCCAGGTGGTCAAAAAATACATAAAATGTTAATTTTATAAAATGTCTAATATCCATTGTTTCTAGGTTCTTCTTCAACAAGAAAGAAATGACTGATATGGCTCAATACAATTCTCTGATAACTTAGCTTTTAAAAAAATAACTAAATTAGATTTAACATATATGGGATTGATCATAGATGTGTTTGTTAGAGACTTAAAACATTTTTGGTGTTTTCATAAATTGGTAAATTTAAAAAAGGGTTTAAATTTACTTTATGTTATCACTAAAAACATGATTACTTAAAGTCTTTTTTTTTTTTTTTTTTTTTTTTTTTTAGAATGGCCACTGTTCAAGGTTTAAAGTCTTAACAGGTATTATTCTATATAAAGGGTCCTAAAGTTTCAACTGTATTTAAATAGAGTTCTGTAAGTAACAAAGTATTTCATCGGATTAAAATGGAGTAATTTATCTGAATTCAGAAATTTATAAAGGTTGTTTCAGAATATAAATTTTTAAAAGGGGATCAACAGATTAAAACATTACAAGGTTTTAGATATAAAAATATATTTAAAAAATGTTTCTAGATAAAAAAGCTTTTATGTGATAAAATAAGGCTGTGATACATATAAGTAAACAACAAGAGTGTCTAAGTGATTAAAAAATGTAAATTAACAAGGCCCTGGATTCAATCCCCAGCACCGCAAAAAAAAAAAAAAAAAAAAAAAAAAAGTTAATTAAGAGTAAATTTTAAAAGGTTTACATTTATATATGTAAGTAACACAACAGTTAAAACTATTCAAGGTTTTTTCCTAAGGTCAAATATTAATGTACTCATATAAACCAAATTTCAGTCTATATGCTAAAATGACCAATAATTCTGAAAGCATTAATTTACTCTTAACATTGTATCTGTTATGTTTTATTCTCTAGAGCAACTAGTCTTAAAAATTAGAGGTTTGTACAACTCTGGTTAAACAGCAACTGTTAGAGTGTTGTACTACATTACAAAGTCTAAATTTTCTTTAAAAGTTAAACATGGTTAATAGAAAAACATCAATGTAATTATGATTCTATTATTCTTATTCATATATTAAATGTGTTCATATCTTCCAGGTATGCAAGTCTTTAAAAGGTTTAAAAGAACATTTTATCAAGCTGGTGTTCTCCACCTAAAGTTGTAATGGTAATTTTAAACTTATCAGAATAAGAATTTTTATTGGGGATTTATTTATATCATTTAGTGTTCTGTAACTGGACCTGAACCTTATGTTACCTTCTGCACTGGGATAAAAATGTAAATGTATTTCTAAGCAATAATGAGAGTCTGATCTGTTTAAAAGTTAATATCATAAAACAGGAAAAACATTTTGCCACTTTACTAAACAAAAGGAAAGTTAACAGCTCTCTCAGTTTTCTTTGATTCATGTTTTAGGTGTAATATCATACTGTGTTAATTAACATTCATATAGACTTAGGAAACAATATATGTAAACTTTATAAAATGATATTTAAAAAAAGATAAAGATCAACTTCAGAACTAGACTGCTTTACCTAAGATTTATGAAGAGCCCCACCTTACCTGAGATAAGGCTCTGCTTCCTACCTTACTACATGTTACAATGGTTCCAAAATAAGTCAGATTTCAGCTCATAAGTTATACTCTAAAGATTGATTTTTTGTTATAAAATTACTGTGATCTCAAACAGGGAATATAATATAAAGCTCAACCAAAATTTAAGATAGCTATTACACAACTAAATATGTTTTTACTGTTGTTAATTCTATTTTGTATTTTCCTTGTAAACTCTGTAACTTTTGACTGATTAATGTTTTACAGAGGTACTGCTTCAAGAACATTCTAAATTAATTTGTGATAATAAGTCATCACCTATAGGACAGATAATATAGACCCCAGTTTAATAAAAGTGGGTAAATGACTATAAAGTCATAGGCATTAAAGTTAAAACCCAGTACTCTTACTGTATGACTGGTAAAACTGACTTGCTGGATGTTTAAGATCAAAACTTAAAGATGGAGATTAAAATAAAGGGGTCAAGAGAATCAATATTTGGCTCTTGCCCTCAGAGTCAGCCTAAACCCAGGGAGCAAGAGAACTTCTCTAAGGAGCTTTACAACTCTGGGCCACACAACCTTCCAATCAGGGAGACTGATGTGACCACTAGAGGATGAGAAGTCAATCAGTGCACCTGCTGCAGAGGAGGGTCCTTGGGAAAGGGAGACATCCCTAATGCTTCCAAAGGAAGCCACCTCATCAAGGAGACCCTACCTAATAAATGGCACTAAAGGAGCTAAGAAGCGCTCTCAAGTTCCCCAAGAGTGACCCCTGTGGGAACTCAGCTGACTCTTAAGAGCAGATAGAAACAAGGTCAATTTGACCAACTTGATCTTAAACACCTAACAAAACAGTTAAAACCAAAACACAGTCATTCCTGGACATTTTAAAAACAAAACAATAGTTATTTTCATGTAACTTGAGATGTACACTTGTGGTAGCCCCCAAAATAAATAAAACTGGAGGTAACAAAAAGAGTCTTAGACAAAAATGCCTGATAACTATCAAGAGAAACTGCCAGAGTTATAAGTTTTAGTCAGTTTAAGGCCTGCAGATCATCTTAACCTCTGATATAGGTAGACTTAATCATGTTTGCTAGTATGATTCTCTAACCCTAAGTAACAAAATAAAGGGATCTCTACTAAACAAAAAGATCATGCCAGTAAAAAAATATTTTACAAAAATCAGGTGACATTAAGTAACTTATGTTGTGCTTACATTCCTGATAACTCCAACAGTGTTAAGATTTACAATTGAGGCCTTATCCTCTCCAGGCTTGTTAAGCTTTGTTAAGCCTTTTTATGGGAACAACCTCTCAGCTCTTCCACCTCCTGGTAAGAGATTATTAATTTCTATCAGCTTCATGATATTCATTGACATGTTCCAGATGCTATTTATTTTGCACTCATGGTTTTTTGTTTCTTTCATAGAACAAGACTTTTACCCCTAGAAAGATCCAGTTTCTAAAAAGGAACTTTTTACTGCTTGCCCCACCCCACATCACCCCCTCTCAGCTCGAAGCAGCAAGAGCGGTCATTGCCCTTTTTCCTTATAGCAATAAAGAGCCCCTAAAATTAGAGGGGTAATAATAAGAATTTTAAAAGACCAGTCAATATAGATAGGTAAATTGGGTTAAATCACAAAATAAGGGCCAGTTTGGGTCCAGAAAGTTGGAGGCAAATGACCTCTGAGAGATTAAAATGTTAATGCTTCCAGAGCCCTTCCTCCACCCTTACCAAGAACCTGCTCCTGTTCTAACCTGTTGTTAAGTCTCTCTAACAGGTTCAACTTATGAGAAAACTAGCCCCAAGAGATCACTGATTTCCAACACCCATTTCAGTCAGAAGACTGTCTACATCAAATTGTTCCAGAAAGGACTAACACCTGGCTGAAATGGAAGGAAATTCACTCACAACATGGGCTCATCGCATGTGAGTCAAGACAACAGAAAAATGGACAGCCCTCAGAGACCCCAACCACCACCCAAAGATAAGACTGAAAAAAAAGTTAATCGTGTTTTTTCTCTTGCTTGGACTATGTCAGGAATAACTCTGTGCGTAACCGTTCAACTTTTTGAGATTGCCAAATGGGATGAATTCTGTATACTATTATGATGGGGAGGGATAAAAGGAACATATGGGGCTAATATCTAAACAAGCAGCCCCTGTCTTAGTTCCCCTCCTAGTGGAAATAGGTATGATGGGCTCCACAGCTGTGGGAACCACTGCACTGATTACTGGAAATCAGAATTTCAAAACTTTAAGTAGACAAACAGATTTGGACTTAAATATGTTAGAGATAGAATCCAGTCTGTTAAGCTAATGGTGTTGCACACTCACTACAATCACCTATGCACTACTAATGAATCAATGATTTGATTATGTACATAAAACCAGTGGGGAATGTGATGGGCTGACAGATCTGGCTCCATGAGTATGTTACAGGCCAGACTCTAAGGGAAATGACTAAACAGCCTCCATTCTGCTCTGAGACTCCATGTTATGTAGGAAATAAGCTTCTCCCATGGGAACACCCCGCCTCTGTGCCCATCATCAGTTACTTGGTGTGACATGTTTAATAATATACAATGGCAACTCCTATCTAGTAAGAATTGCTCTCTTTTGATTCCTATTGCTCCTAAACAATGTACCATGTGAACAGTGATTATGTGGATATTAGCAACCATTCTTCAGTTTGTACCTAGGTAAGGGTCAGTTTGACCCACTTCCCCCTCTGTTGATGATCTCATGGTGTTAATGTGTAATTTCGGATCATAGCAACAGACACTTATGATTAATGTGATTTTTGGTATATGAACCTCTACAACCCTGTGGTCGGGGCTGTTCTCCCAATAGCCACTTTTGGGGGCATTGTGTGAGACAGTCAACTGGCCAGCTTAATAAAGACTCTCAAATTTGGACTTCTCAGTGGTGATCGGTCTGTTCTTAAGTTGTGCCCCATAACATTACCAAGAAAAAGATAATTAGGGTTAGGTTTAGATCAAGTTGTGTCATGGTTAGATTTTGATTAGGTTAGTGTTAGGTTTATGGTTAGAGTTAGGGTAGACTTAGGTTATAGGTTAGTGTTAGATTTCAGCCAAATTAGGTTTAGGTTAGGGTTAGGTTTATGTTAGAGTTAGGGTTGGTTAGGTTAGGTTAGGGTTAGGTGTGCGTTAGGTTTAGCATTGGGGTTAGGTTTAGATTAGATTTGTGTTAAATTTAGGCTAGATTAGAGCTGTGTGGCTTTCGTGTGGGATGCTCTGACATGTTCCTGTTAGATCTCCTCTCACAGCCTTTTGGGGGTAGAATCGAGTCATCAAGATGGGAGCCTGGGCGTGGACCTGCACTGTGGCGCAGCCTTGGAGATGGGTCTGCGTTGGTGTTCAGGTTTGGGGAGAGTTTCTCAGAGTGTGCTCCAGCCCTGCAGCCTCCGCCTGGGCTGTACCAGCTCTGACTCCACCTGGCCCTTTGGACATCGACAGCCCTCTCCATCCTCAGTGTCTCAGGGTGGATGTCCAGCACTTCAGCCTTCTTGGGCCCACCCCAACCTGGCTGGGCACTGACCCACTCCTCCTGGACTCAGTTGGGGCTTTGGTTCCTCTTTCGTATGGTGAGCCAGGAACCTGGCATTGGGGACCCCAGGTGGCTGGGCGCAGTGAGGATGGAGGGGTTGTCTGGGCTTCAGAGTCTGGAGCCCACAGGTCTTGAAGGGTATGTGCTGACCACCAGGACAGGGACAGCAACTGAAATCTTCACAAATGGGGGTCCAGACTGGTGTGTGTGGTTCCCGGGCTGGGTCAGTGTGGGGCTTGTGGGGTGGTCCTGAGGAAGCAGGTCTTGGGGTGGGCTCCAGAGAAGGCAGACGCAGGTGAGAAGGGTTGTGTTGGTGGACAGGGACACGGGGGTCCATTCACAAGTGCTCTGAAGATCTTCCTGTGCCGTCTGCTGGGGCGAAGCTCAGGCAACAAGTGTCACCACTTCAGCGCTGGCTCCGTGGCTGTGAGCTGACCCGGTCCACGGCCCCTGCCCACCTCTACCTCCACGGTGCCCTGTTCTGGACTTGCCACCTGACGGCAGCCACCCAAGTGCCTGGGGCCTGGCTCTGCTCCAGGGACGTGATGTCTGCAAGGCCACCCTTGCTAGGAGCACCACAGCTGGGTCACGCTGCTCGGTTCCGAGGGTCGTGTGCAGCTCCGCCATTCGCCAGCAGGGGGACCTTCAGGTCAGTTCTGCCTCCTGCCAGCTTCGAATGAGTTCCTCTGAACGTCCGTGCAGGTGGCAGCTCCGAATGAGCAGTCCAGGAGCTGCCTGGAGCCGCTCTGTGGACCCGCCCTGCGCCCTCTGCCCTCTCCGTTTGCCTTCCCTGGCCTCCTGCCCTGTCCCTGGTCCTGCCCTGTGCTTCCTCCTTGGCCCCGGCTGCCACCCCTCTGCTCACTTCTCTCTTCGCCTGCCCACACCTGCTGTCCAGGTCCACCCACCTGCTGTAAAGTCACCCAGGTGGCCCTTTCCTAGAGTGGAGTCTGCCAGCCTCACTCCAGCCATCCCCCTGCCCAGTGTTCCAAGTGGCTTGGCCCAGAGCACCAGCAGCAAGGGTTGAGGGCCTTGGCCTTCTTGGAGAAGACCCCTGCCCTTCTGAGCCTGGGTGACAGGGTTTCACAACTGCCCCATGGGGGTGTCCAGTTTCCTAGGGCTCTGAGAGGGGCTGGCCTCCAGTGCTGCACGGCTGGTCCCCACCAGGTGTTCCTACCCTTCCTGGGGAGTGGGCAATGCCAAGGCCCAGCAGCAGCAGCCAGAGACCGTCTCCAGGGTCTTGGCCCCTCAGGGCTTCTGCCAGCTGGAGGCGGCAGCCAGCCCTGCCCAGCACAGCTCAGCTCTGCATGGGGGCTCCTCGAGGGGTCTCCCCCATCTCCCTGGGCCCACGTCCAGCTGCACTCCTCTGCCTGTGGGCATCTTGGGGATGCAGTTCACCTCTGCACGACACGAGACCACCCAGGACAAGATGAGTGCCCTCCTGGAGTCCATCTCTCCGATGAGACTGGAAGGGAGGAGGATTTTTCTTCCATACTGGGGACTGAATCCTGGGGTGCTCTGCAGAGCTCCACCCCAGCCCCGTATGTTTCTCTTCCAAGACGGGATCTCGCTAAGCTGCCCAGCCTGGCCTCCAACCTGCGATTCCCTTGCCTGAGTCTCCCGAGCCTCTGGGCTGGCAGGCGTGCCTCACCACAGCAGGCATGGCAGGAAGAATCTTGGCAGACATGTTTGCAAATTCCGCAGCCTGGGAGCTTGGTCTCCTGGACATTCAGGGTGGGTTCTGGGCCCAGAGCAGGACTGCCCAGACAGGCCGGCACAGCACCGTCCCAGACCTTCCTTCTCGGAGCCGTTCTCCTTGCCACCTTCCCAGAGGGCTGGGCACAGCCCCGCGGTACCCATGCAGCCAGGCCCGGTAACACAGGGTGGGCGTGGGTGGGGACGCTGCCGCGGCTCAGGGCAGAGGCTCAGGGACAGACGTCCACACTGACAAAGCCCAGCTGAGCTGCTGCATCGGAGCTGCTGCCCAGGACCGGCCCTGGCTCCTTGGGCCTCTGTTGGTTCTACCTGTGGGCAGGAGTTGCAGAAGCTCTGATCTCTCAGCTCCTGGGCTCGGCACCCCTGGGTCAGGGCCTGGAAAGTAAGGGAGCCCAGTTGGGTTTTGGGCTGGGTTCCCTCACCTGCTGCCTGTTGCATGGAGACACTGGGCCACCCACCATGTGCCCAGGTCCTGTCCAGCAGAGCTGGGGGACCTGCTGCCGGGCTGAAGCCGCTGCTCGGCCAGTGCACTTTGGCCTACAGAACAAGCCCCGTCTTCACAGGGTCATCTGTGTGGATGATGACCACTGCCCGGGGCCCTGGAGTGCAGCAAGCGGAAGGAACCCTCAGCAGTGGGCATTGCAGGAGGCGTGGACCGTGGCTGAACAGCGACAGTTACCTTTTGAATCGACCAGACTTCAAAACCTCCGTGCAGGTGGGGAGGGCTTCCCTGGGGCTTCAGGCAGGAGGCAGAGTGGCAAAGAGGGTCTGTGTCTCCGCAGCTCTGGGAGGAAACCTGGCAGGGCTCACTGCCCTGGACAACCCATGGATGGACTGCTGGACGTGCCACAGGACAGGCAGAGGGGCAAGGGAGGGCCCTGTCTGGAGCCTGGGGTCCTTCAAGCCACAGCCCTGCCCTCGGCCAGCCCAGGCGGACCTGTGCACCGCAAGCTGCCCTGCCCCAGCTCAGTGGCTGCACACCGCCGGACCGGGCCTCTGCAGCCCCTGGGCTTGCCCAGGGTGGGTGCGGGAAGGTCACTTGGCCCTCGGCCTCCTAAGAGCCACATGCCGAGACTGGACCTGGCACCCTCACCTCTGACCTCACCTCTGACCTCACCCTCCCGCTTCCCCCGAACATCCACCCTCAGCCATGGGCTGCCCAGGTCAAACAGGTGCCCTGGTCACAGGTCTCCACCTCCAGGGAGCCTGGGTCTTGGGTATTTCAACATGGTGAGTATGGCACAGCTGCGGGCCCCTGTGGTTGGGGTCCTGACCGGCCCCTGGTCAGCCTCTTCCAGCCGCAGGACACAGACCCAAGCCCCTCCTGGTTCACGTCCTTGCCTCCACAACAGCAGCGTGAGGCAGGAGGGGCCTCCTGCTGCCTGGGCTGCGGGGAGAGGACAGGGCCGGCTCTGCCCTGGGCCACGTGGGCTTCGGTTCTGGGTGGAGGGTCTCAGGGACAGCTGTGCCTCCACATCGTGCTGGCCTTGGGGTCCCCGGAGCCCCTCGGGCTGCCTGGGCCAGGGATGGCGGCCAGTGGCCACATCCCTGCATCTGGGAGCCTTTCTTCTAGAGGGTGCCTCCTGGCACTGGCCTCACCCCAAGGCACCGCCACGTGCCCCCCATGTGCCCCTCCAGCCTGGAGCCCCTGGAATGCTGCAGAACCTCCTCTGCTCCTGTGCCTCTGCGCTGGTTCAGTCCCGGGTTCTGTGCTGGGCTGCCTGTGCTGAGCGCAGGCTTGGCCCGAATGTGCCAGCAAGCCCCCCACCCTCCACCGAAACTCTCAGGAAGGGCCAAGGGGAGGGGGCTGCGGGAGAGGCAGCGAGGGTCCCCCGCCCCGAAGGACCCTTCCTTGACCCTTTCCTGCAGCAAGAGCTCAGGACACGGTCTGGCACTGGGGGCCCAGGTGTGAGGTGCATCCCCGCTGAGTCTGAGAGCGGAGGCCAGGGGAGGCTGGCCCAGAGCCTCCGGGTGTGGGTTCCGTGGCTGAAGGCCCCACTAGGGGCTTGGAGTCGATCTGGCTTCTGAGTCTCCGTCTGGAGTGTTGGTGACTCCTACGTAGGCCAGCGGGTTCTGAGAGGAAGACTGGGCCCTGAAGTTAGGGCCGGGGTGTCCGAAGCCTGCCGCGCACCTGGCTGGACAGTCTGGGAGCAGCAGGAGCCGTGAGGCCTGCGGTGTGAGGAGGCTGCTCCGCCCAGGGGCGGCAGGATCCCCGGGCTCCAGATGCCCTGAGAGGCCTAGGTCCCAGGGTGTGACCGGAGGCCCGCGACTCGGGCCCAGCTCTGGGCACACCTGCTCCAGGATCTCAGGGCCTGAGGCTGAGCCCATTCAGGGACAGCGCTGCGGCCAGCACTGCCCTGCCATCGGGGTAGAGGCCGCAGGGGCCACCTTGCCTCCCAACTGCCCAGCTTCTGTCTGGGAAGGGCACTGAGGAACAGGGACGGGCAGAGCGCTGGGACGGCCGCTCAAGGGTCCGCTGCTCCCTCAGAGCAGGGCGTCGGGAGCTGCAGGGCGGGAGGCAGACGGCGCTGGCAGCCCGGCCTTCTGCTGCAGCCCAGCCTTCAGAGGGTGTCTGGACCAGAGTGCACCCCCTCGCTCCGAGGCAGCGTCTGGACACAAAGGGAGTCTGTCCCGCACAGGCCCCTTCTGCGAAGAAAAGCCATTGTCCCGCGGCCGCCCGGCAGGCGGTGCATGGTCCGCTGCCCACCGCGCAGCCGAGGGGCCGCATTCAGCCTGTCCGCTCGGATTAGCAGGGCCTGCGGCTCAGGGCTGCGATATTTCATGTCGAAGGCAGCGGTTGGCTCTGGGCAGGATGAATGCCCGCTTTTGTCCACTCGGTTATTTTATTTACATTTTTTAAACAGCTTATCAAGGTAAAAAGATAGCTTTGCTTCAAAAAAGAATGTCCCCCTTGGCCCTAGGCCCACGCAGAGGTGGAGGCTGAGTGGGCGCTGGGGTCCTCGGCCAGCCTGGGCACCTGCCGAGCCCTCCTGACCTTTGGGGTGGGGGACCCAGGGGCCACAGGGTGCTGTCCCCAAGTGCCACCACCCAGGCCCCTCTGGGTATTCTTGCTTGTTTCCCCCAAAGTCACAGCTACTGGGCCTGTCTGCCACCCACCCTGCCCAGCCATGGGACAGCCTGGGTCCTTCTTAGTAGATGTGACCTCTGCTCTGGCGCAGCAGGGGTCAGAAGCCCCGTTTGCCCCCAGTCCTGTGCTCTCTCCTCCTGGGGGCCTGGAGGCCCCCCTGCCTTCCACTGGGTCTGCTCCCTGGGTCAGGTACAGGCCCCCGGCTGGTCTTCCTGCACCCTTGGGCCTGCTGGTCTCCCTCATGGCCAAGCAGCTTGGCCCACTGTGAGCCCAGAAGAGTCTGGTGGAAGTGACCAGAGACCCATTCTGAGCCCGTCCTCACAATGGTGAGAGGCCACTCGGAGACCCCAAACCTGGAGACCGGCACAGCTAGTGGGCTTCCCTAGAGGACGTGATTCTGCTGCCCATCTCACCCTGAGGACACCCAGCTGCCCCGTGAAGCCAGGGAAACTGGCCGCGGCTGGGTTGGCTGGGCAGGCTCCTTCCTTGCCCGGCTCCTGGGCTTGAGAAACCCGTGGGGCTACAGGCACAAACCTGAACAGAAGGGGTTTGTCCCCAGGCATGCTGGCCACCCATCCAGCAAGGCCACCTGGCCGCAAGAGGGCAGCCTGGATGCACGGAGAGCTCCTGCCCAGCACAGCCAGGAAGGCGGGAAACCCGGCTGACTGTGCTCTGAAGGGTCCTCGAGAAGGGAAGGGGAGCTAGGTACCTCCAGCCCCCAGGGCAGTGAGCCTGGGTGGCCAGTGTCTCAGTCCACTGGACGGGCGAGGCCTGAGGCACCCTGGTCATCCCCAGTCACAGGGGGACCGATAACAGGTGGAGGCAGTGGGGGCAGCCCCAGGCCCAGGCCTCTGACCCTCCCCGTCCCTGTCCTGAGGGCATGAGGGGAGCCCCCAGCCTCGCTCCCCCTGACCCTGACGGTGCCTAGTCGGGGCACTGCCTGGAGCGAGCTGGGGCGGCCCTCTGACTGGCGGTGAGGTGGCTTCTGGTCCAGGAGAGGCAGAGGCCCCCCGGGAAGCAGCAGGGCGCCACCGCAGGGCCCCTGCCTCCCACCCCCTCCCCACGACCCCTCCCACGCCCTGTGCCCTGCAGGGCCTGGCCAGCCACAGCCCCTGGATCCAGGCCAGACTGGAGGCGCCGGGTCAGCCCACAGAGAAAGGCCCAGCCCCAGCCCCCACCCACCGCCGGGCTGGGGGCTCAGCAGCCTTTCCCAGGACGCTATTTCAGTCCCTTCTGTGAGCTCTGGGGGTGGGGCTCCCAGCCGCTGCAGTCTGCTGGTTATTTTTGCTCATAATGGGAGCCCAATATATGGGAATTATTAATAGCCGCTCGGGCCTGCAGTACGTGCTGGCAGGCAGGCCAGGGTCTGCCCCGCTGGGAGATCGGAATGCCCAGCAGCCCCAGCCAGGAAGCCCACCAGATTTGGGGGGCTGCCTCTCAGTTGTGCCCCTCTCCATGTTGCCCTGGGCTGTACCTGGACTCCCCTCCAGCCCACCTCCACCTGGGCTGGTCTTGGGCACAGGAGTGGAAAGTGCTCAGAGGGGCCTTGGTCCCCCATTCCCTGTGTGGCCCCCTGGAAGCCCTTCACCCCTCAGGCCCCAGGGTGAGAAGAGGGGCAACAGCCCCCTGGACCAGGCGGATGCCCCCTGGGAGGATGGGTAGGAGCAGGCACATAGGTCAGGTGGGTCCTACACCAGGGGTCCGGCTCAGTGCAGGGGTCTTGCCGCCAGCTTCCTCAGCCTGGGGACCTCAGGGCTGAACCTGGGGAGGCCCTGCATTGGGTGGGAGCCCCCTGAGGCAGGGACGCCTCCCACCCCTGGTAGTCCTCCCTTGTGTTGTCAGACAACCTTGCAGGCAGGACTCTGCAGCCAGAGGTCGACACTGAGAAGGTAAAGGTCTTTCTCATCAAACTGTGAGGCTCCACTGGGTGAAGCCCAGGTCTCAGGGAGCACAGGTGAGGGGCTGGGGAGGGCAGGGCCTGAGAGCGGCTGGTGCCTGTGGGCTCTTGGGGCCCCAGCTGTGTGCCACTCAGGTGCAGCAGCACATGCAGGACCCTTGTGGCCTGTCCCCCCAGAGCCCTGGAACTGCAGGTGGGCTGGGCACCCTGCCCTGGAGTGGGGTGCCAGGCTCCTCACTGGACGCCTACCCAGGTGCTCCTGGGGCCTCATCCTGCTGCCTCCCACGCATCCCACCCTCAGGATAAGAGGGAACTTGAAAGGAAATGAAGACCTTGAAGTCATTGAGCCCAGGTGTCCAGGGGGATGGCAGGTCCAGCCCTGGCCTGCCCCTCCGCTGCCTGCTGGGCACCCTGGGCAGGTGAAGCCCAGGGTGGAGGCGGCAGGCTCAGGTTCTGCCCCAGCCAGGGACCCTGGGGTCAGGGGCTGGGCTCTGCCCCCTGGTCCTGCCCTGCAGACGGCCGCAGCCAGGCTGGGCTCTGCGTAGCCTGTGCCTGGCTGTCTTGGAAAGCTAGTAAAGACGGGTCTTCTGCAGGACGCGTGGGAGGGCTGTGCCGAGGTGGCTCTTGCTGAGGAATGGCCAGCATGTCCCAGGGCCTCCCAGGCCTTGTGGACGTGCGGTGATGTGAACACTTGTGTGGGTGCCCCCAGGTGACCGCCTGGGTTGTTGGTGAGCACAGTGGCCAACAGCCAGCTCCCCGGGGCCTTTAGGGTGGGGACAAGGCTGGAAGGGCTGCCCTGGGGACAGGCCCACGTGCCCCTGTGCCCATGCAGGGTCACAGCAGGAACACGTGGGGGGACCGCCATGCTAGCCCTGGCCCGCAGGAGCTCTGCACGCCTGGTCTGTGCACTGGTCCCTGCAGGGAGGCTGGCTGCTGCTGCCCACCAGCCCTTCTTTCTCAAGCTCCATGTGCAGGGTACCTCGGGGGCCGGGCCGTGGTTCTGACCGTGGTCCTGAGCACCCACTGCTACCCTAGGACAAGGAGAAGGGTGCAGGGCCAGCTTACCAGGCCTCCAGAGGAGGCTACCAGCCTTCATGCACTGCCTGACCTTGACAACAGGCCAGTCCCAAGGGAGCCCAGGACCCGGGCAGGGACTTGGTGGGGCTGCAGCAGCTGCGCCTGGCACTCTGGGTGTCTGCCTGGGGCTGCACCACGGCAGCCAGAGCAGCTGTGGGAGGAGCTGGGGGTGGAGTGTAGCCTCCCCAGGGGGCGGCTCCTTCCTGACAGCCCCAGCTGCAGCTGACCTCTGCTTCCTCCCTTCCTTCCTTCAGCCACCTGATAAAGTTCTCTGGAGCACTTTGTGTGTGGGATCCTTCCAGTGGTTCCAGAGAAAGAGCAAAGAGCCATGGAGCTGCGGAAGCCACCTGGGAGGGGCGGTCTCAGTTGATGGCTCAACTTTCCCCAGCTTGTCAGGGGACAGGCCAGATTCAGGGCTGCCAGCAGGGACTGACAGCATACCTAGCACCCAGAACAGGTGCTCCATGGGAGCACCCCAAGCCAGACTGATGGCAGTGGATTGCGGTGACACGGATCTAAACTCAGAGGTCGAAGATTCAGGGGAAGGGGGAATACACAGAGTATCCCAGTCAACAAGGTAAAGGCCATGAGAAGGTTAAAGGGCACTCGCAGTGTGCCCAAGAAAATGACCGGCTCTAGCAAGGATCACAGAAGGTCGAGGAAGACAGAACCCAATCTGCCAGTACTTCCAGGAGTGCCCGTCTCTTGGGTGTGAGACTATGTTTAATAGAACTGACACCTGTAGAAAGGAAAACTGAACAGTCCAGTCATGGAAGGACACTGCATCCAGAGAGGAGAACCTTGAACCCTGAACAGTCCTGTCTCTGAAGCAAACTTGAACCCTGAACACTCCTACTCTGAAGCAAAGTGCATCCAGAGAGGAGAACCTTGAACCCTGTACAGTCCTGTCTCTGGAGCACACTGAATTCAGAGAGGAGAACCTTGAACCCTGAACACTCCTGTCTCTGAAGCACACTGCATTCAGAGAGAAGAATGTTGTATCCTGAACACTCCTGTCTCTGAAGCACACTGCATTTAGAGAGGAGAACATTGCATCCTGAACAGAACTGTCTCTGAAGCACACTGCATCCAGAGAGGAGAACTCTGTATCCGGAACAGTGTTGTCTCTGAAGCACACTGCATCCAAAAAGGAGAACATGGCATCCTGAACAATCCTGTCTCTGAAACACGCTGCATCCAGAGAGGAGAACTTTGCATACTGAACACTCCTGTCTCTGAAACACACTGCATCCAGAGAGGAGAACTTTGCATCCTGAACATTCCTGTCTCTGAACCACACTGCATCCAGAGAGGAGAACTTTGCATCCTGAACATTCCTGTCTCTGAACCACACTGCATCCAGAGAGGAGAACTTTGCATCCTGAACACTCCTGTCTCTGAAACACGCTGCATCCAGAGAGGAGAACATTGCATCCTGAACACTCCTGTCTCTGAAGCACACTGCATCCAGAGAGGAGAACTTTGCATACTGAACAGTACTGTCTCTGAGGCACACCTCATCCAGAGAGGAGAACTTTGCATCCTGAACACTCCTGTCTCTGAGGCACACTGCATCCAGAGAGGAGAAATTTGTATCCTGAACACTCCTGTCTCTGAAACACACCGAATCCAGAGAGGAGAACTTTGCATCCTAAACACTCCTGTCTCTGAGGCACACTGCATCCAGAGAGGAGAAGATTGCATCCTGAACACTCCTGTCTCTGAGGCACACTGAATCCAGAGAGGAGAACTTTGAACCCTGAACATTCCTGTCTGTGAAGCACACTGCATCCAGAGAGGAGAACTTTGAACCCTGAACATTCCTGTCTGTGAAGCACACTGCATCCAGAGAGGAGAACTTTGAACACTGAACAGTCCTGTTTCTGAAGCACACTGCATCCAGAGAGGAGAACTTTGAACACTGAACATTCCTGTCTGTGAAGCACACTGCATCCAGAGAGGAGAACATTGCATCCTAAACACTCCTGTCTCTGAAGCACACTGCATCCAGAGAGAAGAATGTTGTATCCTGAACACTCCTGTCTCTGAAGTACACTGCATTCAGAGAGGAGAACTGTGCATCCTGAACAGTACTGTCTCTGAAGCACACTGCATCCAGAGAGGAGAACTTTGAATCCTGAACATTCCTGTCTGTGAAGCACACTGCATCCAGAGAGGAGAACTTTGTATTCTGAACAGTCCTGTCTCTAAAGAACACTGCATCCAGAGAGGAGAACATTGCATCCTGAACACTCCTGTCTCTGAAGCACACTGCATCCAGAGAGAAGAACTTTGACCCCTGAACATTCCTGTCTCTGAAGCACACTGCATCCAGAGAGGAGAACTTTGAATCCTGAACATTCCTGTTTCTGAAGCACACTGCATCCAGAGAGGAGAACTTTGAACACTGAACAGTCCTGTTTCTGAAGCACACTGAATCCAGAGAGGAGAACTTTGAACACTGAACAGTCCTGTCTCTGAAGCACACTGCATCCAGAGAGGAGAACTTTGAACACTGAACATTCCTGTCTCTGAAGCACACTGCATCCAGAGAGGAGAACTTTGAACCCTGAACATTCCTGTCTGTGAAGCACACTGCATCCAGAGAGGAGAACTTTGAACACTGAACAGTCCTGTTTCTGAAGCACACTGAATCCAGAGAGGAGAACTTTGACCCCTGAACATTCCTGTCTCTGAAGCACACTGCATCCAGAGAGGAGAACTTTGAACACTGAACAGTCCTGTTTCTGAAGCACACTGCATCCAGAGAGGAGAACTTTGAACCCTGAACATTCCTGTCTCTGAAGCACACTGCATCCAGAGAGGAGAACTTTGAACACTGAACAGTCCTGTTTCTGAAGCACACTGCATCCAGAGAGGAGAACTTTGAACCCTGAACACTCCTGTCTCTGAAGCACACTGCATCCAGAGAGGAGAACTTGGAACCCTGAACATTCCTGTCTCTGAAGCACACTGCATCCAGAGAGGAGAACTTTGAACACTGAACACTCCTGTTTCTGAAGCACACTGCATCCAGAGAGAAGAACTTTGACCCCTGAACATTCCTGTCTCTGAAGCACACTGCATCCAGAGAGGAGAACTTTGAACACTGAACATTCCTGTCTGTGAAGCACACTGCATCCAGAGAGGAGAACTTTGAACACTGAACAGTCCTGTTTCTGAAGCACACTGCATCCAGAGAGGAGAACTTTGAACACTGAACAGTCCTGTCTCTGAAGCACACTGCATCCAGAGAGGAGAACTTTGAACACTGAACATTCCTGTCTGTGAGCACACTGCATCCAGAGAGGAGAACTTTGAACACTGAACATTCCTGTCTGTGAAGCACACTGCATCCAGAGAGGAGAACTTTGAACCCTGAACATTCCTGTCTCTGAAGCACACTGCATCCAGAGAGGAGAACTTTGAACCCTGAACATTCCTGTCTCTGAAGCACACTGCATCCAGAGAGGAGAACTTGGAACCCTGAACATTCCTGTCTCTGAAGCACACTGCATCCAGAGAGGAGAACTTTGAACACTGAACACTCCTGTTTCTGAAGCACACTGCATCCAGAGAGAAGAACTTTGACCCCTGAACATTCCTGTCTCTGAAGCACACTGCATCCAGAGAGGAGAACTTTGAACACTGAACATTCCTGTCTGTGAAGCACACTGCATCCAGAGAGGAGAACTTTGAACACTGAACAGTCCTGTTTCTGAAGCACACTGCATCCAGAGAGGAGAACTTTGACCCCTGAACATTCCTGTCTCTGAAGCACACTGCATCCAGAGAGGAGAACTTTGAACACTGAACATTCCTGTCTGTGAAGCACACTGCATCCAGAGAGGAGAACTTTGAACACTGAACATTCCTGTCTGTGAAGCACACTGCATCCAGAGAGGAGAACTTTGAACCCTGAACATTCCTGTCTCTGAAGCACACTGCATCCAGAGAGGAGAACTTTGAACACTGAACATTCCTGTCTGTGAAGCACACTGCATCCAGAGAGGAGAACTTTGAACCCTGAACATTCCTGTCTGTGAAGCACACTGCATCCAGAGAGGAGAACTTGGAACCCTGAACATTCCTGTCTCTGAAGCACACTGCATCCAGACAGGAGAACTTTGAACACTGAACATTCCTGTCTGTGAAGCACACTGCATCCAGACAGGAGAACTTTGTATTCTGAACAGTCCTGTCTCTAAAGAACACTGCACCCAGAGAGGAGAACATTGCATCCTGAACACTCCTGTCTCTGAAGCACACTGCATCCAGAGAGGAGAACTTGGAACCCTGAACATTCCTGTCTCTGAAGCACACTGCATCCAGAGAGGAGAACTTTGAACACTGAACACTCCTGTTTCTGAAGCACACTGCATCCAGAGAGAAGAACTTTGACCCCTGAACATTCCTGTCTCTGAAGCACACTGCATCCAGAGAGGAGAACTTTGAACACTGAACATTCCTGTCTGTGAAGCACACTGCATCCAGAGAGGAGAACTTTGAACACTGAACAGTCCTGTTTCTGAAGCACACTGCATCCAGAGAGGAGAACTTTGAACACTGAACAGTCCTGTTTCTGAAGCACACTGAATCCAGAGAGGAGAACTTGGAACCCTGAACATTCCTGTCTGTGAAGCACACTGCATCCAGAGAGGAGAACTTTGAACCCTGAACATTCCTGTCTGTGAAGCACACTGCATCCAGAGAGGAGAACTTTGAACACTGAACATTCCTGTCTGTGAAGCACACTGCATCCAGAGAGGAGAACTTTGAACCCTGAACATTCCTGTCTCTGAAGCACACTGCATCCAGAGAGGAGAACTTTGAACACTGAACATTCCTGTCTGTGAAGCACACTGCATCCAGAGAGGAGAACTTTGAACCCTGAACATTCCTGTCTGTGAAGCACACTGCATCCAGAGAGGAGAACTTTGTATTCTGAACAGTCCTGTCTCTAAAGAACACTGCACCCAGAGAGGAGAACATTGCATCCTGAACACTCCTGTCTCTGAAGCACACTGCATCCAGAGAGGAGAACTTTGAACACTGAACAGTCCTGTTTCTGAAGCACACTGCATCCAGAGAGGAGAACTTTGAACCCTGAACATTCCTGTCTCTGAAGCACACTGCATCCAGAGAGGAGAACTTTGAACACTGAACAGTCCTGTTTCTGAAGCACACTGCATCCAGAGAGGAGAACTTTGAACCCTGAACATTCCTGTCTGTGAAGCACACTGCATCCAGAGAGGAGAACTTTGAACCCTGAACATTCCTGTCTGTGAAGCACACTGCATCCAGAGAGGAGAACTTTGAACCCTGAACATTCCTGTCTCTGAAGCACACTGCATCCAGAGAGGAGAACTTTGAACCCTGAACATTCCTGTCTCTGAAGCACACTGCATCCAGAGAGGAGAACTTTGACCCCTGAACATTCCTGTCTGTGAAGCACACTGCATCCAGAGAGGAGAACTTTGAACCCTGAACATTCCTGTCTCTGAAGCACACTGCATCCAGAGAGGAGAACTTTGAACAATGAACAGTCCTGTCTGTGAAGCACACTGCATCCAGAGAGGAGAACTTTGACCCCTGAACATTCCTGTCTGTGAAGCACACTGCATCCAGAGAGGAGAACTTTGAACAATGAACACTTCTGTCTCTGAAGCACACTGCATCTGGAAATGGGATCTTTCCCTGCTTGAAGGAAGTGTCAGACTCAGGCGGTTTCACGGAGGAGCTCCTAGGGCATCTCAAGTCTTGCATGGAAAGCAGGAAGAGGCACCTGCCCAGCTGTGTCAGCATACAGTTGTGTCTAGTCCTGAAGGATTTTGGAGAGGGTGCCGAAGCCCAGTGCACTCCTGACAGAGGGCGAATGCCAACCATAACAGCAGTAATCAGTAGCTGGCACACTCAGCTGGTCCATCGAGGGGCTCCTGGGATGTGGGCACTCAAGCAAGACCATCGGATACAGGACACTGGCTCCATCTGCCTCAGGTCTCTTAAAACACAGGATGAAAATGAATGACCCAGTTTAAAACCAGGCAGAAGACTTGAACAGCCACCTCACCAAGGAAGCTCTGGTGGTGGAAAGTCAGCAAACTGAAACTGGGGTCACCTAACACACCTGTCAGAACAGCTGGCCTGTGCCAGGGAGGATGGAGCAGAGGAAGAGGAGGGGCCAGGGACTGCTGCACCCTGGGGCACCCAGGATCTGCTCCACAGCCCCCTCCTAGCCTCCAAGGCCTGGGGGCTAGGGATTCACAAGCCACTCGCCCACTATTGCCCGGAGCCCTCCTGATCCCACCCCTCTGAGCAGGCCGCCCTGGGCAGGCCCGCAGCCCAGGAGCCTTAGCAACCCGCCCCGCACTGTCCCACCTCCAACCCTCACTGCTTTTTTAGTGGTTTTGGTTATTGTCGGCCCTTTGCATGTGGATATAAGGGTCAGAGTCAGCTTACCAATTTCTACCTCAAAACAAAGCCTCCTGAGGGCTGGGGTTGTATTTCAGTGTAGAGGCTCGCCTGGCACATGTGAGGCACTGGGTTGGAGCCTCAGCACCACATAAAAATAAGTAAATAAAACAAAGGCAGTGTGTCCATCTACAACTAAAACATAAAACCTGCTGGGCAGCATATCCAGTAACTCTGGAGGCTGATGCAGGAGGATCACAAGTCTGAGGCCAACCTGGACTACTTAGTGAGACCCTGTCCCAAAATAAAAACTAAAAAGGGTTGGGGTGTAGCTCAGAAGTAGAGCACCCCTGGATTCAAACCTCAGTACAAAAAAAAAAAAAAAGGCTCCTGGGATTTTATCTGCTTCGCGTTGAGGCTGCAGATGAACTTGGGAGTGAGCGTTGGCGCTCCACAGCGTGGACCGTCTGATGGGCCCCCGTGTTGGTCCATTCTCAGCAGCACACAAGGTCTCCCTGCCTGGAACCTGCATCTCTGAGCCCTTCACCCTTGGTGCCGCAGGGCAGTGTCCAGGTGGGTGCCAGCTGCCCACCTCGGGTGCAGAAACGCCACTGACTTTCCCAGGTTCTCTGTGGTTCCTCTGGACTTTGGCTGTCTATGAGTGGAGACGACATGGCCTCTTCCTCTCCCCAGAGTCTCCATCACAGCGGAATGTGGACCTGGGCAGTGCAGGCAGCTTTTTCTTGTTCCTGGTCTCAGGCTGCTGAGTGCTGCCCCCTGCCAAGGGCTTGAGTCCCCTGGGGTTGGGGCAGAGACCCTTCTTGCATACAGTCTGTGGACTCCCTGTCAGGTGAGCATCAGGCTGGACAAGCAGGTTTTCCACTTGTCCATTGGCAAGGTGGACCACACCTGGGTACTTCTGATAAGTCAAGCCTGCCTGACATTCTTGGGATAAGCCCCACTTGGTCACGAGATAGCATTTTTCAGCTATGAATTCTGGATTTCTTTTGCTTAAATTTTTGTTAAGAATTTCTGCCTTGTGCTCCCAGGGGATAGTGGTTCGCATATCGGAGTAAAGCTTCTTCACTCACAGCCTGAGTTTGGAAGTGTTCTTGCTTTTCAGCTTTTTGAAAGAGATTGTGCAGAGTTGGTATTGGTCTGATTTCAGACATGATTTCTTGAGCACGGGCTGCTTGGGTCACCTAGTTCTTTTTGAGTAAGTCTGGGTGGTTGTCTTCCTGGGAGTTGGTCTATTTAAGTTGCTGGACTTCTGGTGTAAGCTGGTCCTCAGCCCCTTATCCTGCCTTGCCACCTGTGGCTCTGTGGCTCTGGCCACCCAGCAGGTGTGGTCAGCGGGCGACCATGGTGTCCAGTCAACTGTGCAGGCTGGCTCCACCGGGTGGCCACGCCATGGACGGCAGGTGCTATGGGTTGGTTGGAGGTCCTGGAGCTGCTCCTGGGCGCTGCTCTGAGGTCAGGCTCCTTCCTGATGCCCCTTTGATCTCAGTGAGGGCAAAGCCTGCGTCACCTGGGGTCCAGCCCTGCTCACCCTGCCCAGCATCCTGTACCTCTGCCCTTGGGTACGCAGGCTCCCAACTCTCCAGATGCAGGGTCACCCCTCTGGCCTTGCCCTGGGTTTTGCTCAGCTTCTGGGGGTCTCCTTGCCGCGTGTGCTGACCACACGTGAGAGAGCAAGGCCCCTCCGCGGGTCCCCGCCGTGGTCTCTCGGGGCGTCCTGGCGCTTCCCTGGCCGCCAGGCCCTGCTGCGAGCCGTGCTGCTGCATCTGGCCTCCACTGTGGAGTCCACTCCTGTGACTCTGGAAGAAGCCTGGCTGATGCTGAAACATGCAATGCGTTCCCTCTGGACTTGGGAGCCAGACATGCCGCCGCCTCCACCAGTGTGCTGGGGACCTTCGCGGGCACTGAGGCAAGATCAGGAGCAGAGAGACGGCTGTCTTCAACTTCCCCGGAAGGCAGGGTTTATAAGGTGGGGAAATCCCACAGGTAAACTGTTAGAATCCACAAGTAAGTTTAGCAAGATCGCTGGTTGTGAAGTAAGTTTATGAAAAGCAATTGTACTTCTTTATCCTTGCGGTAAAGATTTCTCAGTAGGATATTACAATTCGCTAAGAATAAAGGAAGAGATTGGCAGATTTTGCTGGAATTAGTAACTGTGCAAGAAAGGACCTCAGGAGGGTGCAGGCAGCTTCCAAGCCTTGCGCTTCCCTTAGGAGCTGTGCTCAGAGTGCTGGGTGCAGAGACCCGCAAAACCCGCGCGGGGCAGGGCCGGCGGTGGGGGTGGGGGTGCTGCTCAGCACAGCCCCAGGGAGGCCGCCGGAACGCTGAGACTCACCAAGGACTCACCAGGGTGGGCTGGATGCGGCTGGTGTCCTGCGTATCAGGACAGGGGCAGGACAGGGACTGGACGGGGACAGGCACAGTGCCGTGGAAACCCTTGAGGACGTGATGCACCCCGCAGGTCGGGTCTGGGGCGCATGACCCAGGGGGATGTCTTCTTGGCAGCTCTGCTCACAGCCCCCGAGGCCTGGGAAGGCCCTCGTGGGGAAAGTCAGGCCCTGACTCCACTGTGCGCCCCAGACCAGGCACAAACCTGCTGACACAGAAGCCGGAGAGGAGGCCGCTGGGACAAGGAGGGCAGGGTGGCGTGGGCCTGGGGGGTCCTCCGCTGCCTCCTGGCCCCGGGGCCAACTGCACCTCAGTGAACCACACCTTGAAAAGCACTCAGTTTAAGACAACAGAGAGTCACAGCATCCGTTGCCTCTCTGCTTTAAAAGGAAGGAAGACATTAAGACAAGTGATTGGAAGTAGGTCCAGCTGCGCCTGCGGAGCCTGCAGACACGGGACACAGCAGGCACGGAGTGCAGAGGCTCAGGACAGAGGCCCCGCTCCACAGGGCCACAGAGCTGGGGACAGGGTCTCAGGAGGCTCAAGGAGCAAGGCGTCCCAGCACTGCTGAGGACAGGGCTGAGGCTGAGATAGACCTTTTTCTGTGGCTATGACAAAGTGCTGGATGCTGGGTGCTTACAAAGAAAAGAGGTTGACTTAGCTAATGGTTTTGGAGGTTAAAGTCCAAGTCCTGGCCCCACCGTCCCACGTGTGTGGGGTCAGATTCTAGTAGGTTCAATTCGCACTGCCTGGGAAGTGGAGGACATGGTGAAGGGTGTGGGGGAAGTGAGGGTGGCCCCGGGACCAGGCAGCCCTGTGGCTGGGTGTTCAGTGGGTGGCCTCAGGACAGGGAACGAAACCGGGTGGAGCAGAGCAATGTCTGCTGTGGGCCACACTCGGTCAGTGTCACAGAGGCAGGACACGCAGATCTCACTGGACACTCTGGTTCTAACTGAGTTGGGGACACCGCGACACCACACAGGTCCCTGAAAGTGAGCATGGGGGGTGGGTGGTGAGTGACAGGGAAACGCCCAGCAACCCACAGGCTCAGAGACGCTCCACAGTGGCAGGGCCGGGCAGGCAGGGAGGACGCATGCTTCTTCCTATAAGCTTCGTGCAGTTACTTTTAAACTACGCCTGCATGTGACTCTGTGAAAATCAAAACTTGAAACACATTAACTTGAAAAAAAAAAAAAACAGTGACAGACAGGTCCCCAGTGACCTCCTGGGCCAAGAGCTGAGCCCAGGAGCTGGTCAGCAGGTCCTGCAGCGGCCACTCCACGGGCCTGCCCGCCCTCTCTGTCCCCAGAGCTGGGTGTGGATTGCTTTGGTGGTGGTCTTGGGTCTGTGCATGATCCCTGCTTCTGTCCTTCCTCCCTCAGAAGTAGTGGCCCGGCTTTGCGAGGTGCAGTCCAGGGGCTCCCCGGGGCTCCCACGGCTTAGAGGCCAGGGCAGCTGAGGCTGCAGCCTGCCCCTGCAGCATGGGCGGGGGGAGGAGGGCAGCCCCACACCTCTGGACAGCCTGGTGGACACATCCCAGCCGACAGCTGGCCCTCCCTGGGGGCACAGACCCCCACTGTCCCCCTGCAACAAGGAGCTCCCAGGTGCTGGTGGACTTCCCGGTTTCAAGCACAGGGCATGGCTAAGTCCAGTCCAGGTGAGAGCAAGGACGGGATGTAGCAGCCTCTAGGTGGACAGGGCTCAGTGAGGTCGGCGTCCACTGAGGACCCCTGGCCTGCCACAATGCAGCACCCAGGAGGGACGAGAAGAGCTAGACAGGCGTGCCCTCCCTGGAGGCTGGGCAGTGGGCCTTCGCTGGGCAGTGGGCCTCCGCTGGGCAGTGGGCCCTGCCCCCACAGGCCTGCGGCAGACAGGAGTCCAGTGGTGAGCCTGCCTCCAGGAACTCACCTCCCGCAGTAAGAAGGCAGGAAGCTGAGGCCCAGCACCACAATGTCAGGAAGGCCCTGCCCTGCGGGGAGGGCTGCGCCCGGTCACCTGTGCCACGGCCCCGGAAGGGCCAGTGAGCAAGCGGCACACGTGAGACCCAGGGAGTCTCAGGGACCAGGTGCTTGGGGGCAGGTAGAGGGCGCTGGGCCTTGGGCAGGAGGCCAGGCCCTGGGCTGGGTGGGACTGGGAGGAGCAGTGGGGGCGGGGGTCTGGTGCAGAGGTTGGCCCTGCTGCCAGTAGTGCCCCCAGGAGCAGAGAGTCCTGTTCTGGGGGAGCCTGAGCCCTGGCCAGTGCTGAGCCCCACACTCTCAGTACTGGGTCCCAGCGCTGGACCCAGCAGTCCCTGCAGAGGGGACACAGGGGCAGCCTTCGTCCGGCGGCTGACCATGCCACCGTCTCTGGCCTCAGGCAGTGACAGCACCTACTAGGAGCCAGGCTAGCCCTGGCCAGCACCTGTGCATAGGCTCACCAGGCACCTGGGCTGGCCAGCCTGAGCAGGGGCTGCATCTCCCACAACCCACGCTGCCCACTTGCCAGCCAGCCCTGGGCATAGGCCCAACTAGGCCAGCTCTGGCCAGCGGCCATCAGGCCCCCTGATGCACTGAGCTCCAGCCAGTTCCACCAGGCAGGGTCTACATGCTGCTCTCCCACCAGGATGGGCCTGGTGAGTGGGTGGCCACTGTGCCAGGGACTTGGCCCAATGCAGGAGGCCCAAGGCAGGCCTGTGGGGAGGGACGACTCAGGTCAGTCCATCACTCTAGAGCTTCTGCAGTGACCCCTGGGGCTGGTTTCTTCTCTAGAGAAGCCTGTCTGGGCTGGGCCACCACCTGCAGGTGAGCGGGAGTGGCCTGCCTGCCCTCCGGCCGGGCCTGGGGTTGGCTCCTGTGGGGGTGGGGTGGCCGGGCTCTTCTGCGGCTCCCAGGCCTAGGGAGCCCACGGTGCGGGGCTGGGGGTGAGTCCTGAGCCGGGGCCTCTGCTCCAGGGACACCTGCAAGGCATGTGCTGGGCAGCACTGTGCAGCAGAGCGTGTGGGCCTGAGCCGTCCAGGCCACGCACACCTGGGCGCCTCGTGGCCCTGGGCACAGCTGTGCTGCTGCTGCGCGGGGAGGAGGGTGGGCCCCGGAGGCCCAGAGGCAGGACCAGCCCCCCAGGGGCACCAGCTGGGGTGTGCCGAGCGGGGCTGGACAGGGAGCAGTGAGTCACCAGAGAGGAACGCACAGCCCTTGGGTGAGCCCGGAAGGCCAGTCCCTCCTGGGTGCCAAGGCCGAGCTGGCCGGAAGGGCAGCGGACATCCTGAGGACCGTGGAGGAGCTTCCACGTATTGTGGTCCACGTGGGAACCCGCAGTGGGGAAGTGGACGCCTGGGCCTCAGGGCACTGCGGCCGTCTGGGCAGGCGGCTGGGAGGGGCCGGCAGGGCCCCTGGGGATGGGGACGCGGAGGCTGTGGGACCAGAGTTGCGAGGGCAGGGGGCAGGCTCCTGTGGTGCCCAGCTGGGTCCTGCCCATTCCCTGGGTCTGTGGGTCCCGCAGGCCATGGAGACGTTCCGCCCGGTGCTGGGGGACAGGCACTCGGGGCCTGCTGGGCCTGCCACCCTGAGGCTGCCGTTGGCTGTCTGCCCTGTGGACGGAGGGCTGCCTGGGTGACCCTGGACACTCAGCCCAGCCATGAGTCTGGTTGAAGGGCTCTTAAGCCCGCCCAAATGCAGAGAGGACAAGGAGCAGGAGACGCCAGTACAGGCTGCCCAGGGCACAGGCCAGAGCCGTGTGCAGAAAATGGCCTCAGGTCCAGGACAGGGACCAGGAGAAGGGTGGCTTCCTGGTGAGGGTGAGGGTGAGGGTCTGGAGAGGGGCGGGGACAAGCCAGCCTCTGGAGACGCTGTCCTTGAGCCAGGGTGAGACTGTGCACAACCTGCACCACGTCCTGTGCAGGGGCATCTCAGATGGCCTCGAGGGCCAGCACATCATGTGACGGGGACACCCAGCCACACTGCTGAGGGGGAGCAGCAGGAGCCTGCCTGAGAGTGCACACCGCCCTCCTGGGCCTCAGCAGACAGCACCCATGTGGCTGGAGGGCGCCAACCTGTGGACCCCTGCAGGTTGCAGCAGGGCTGCCCTCTCATTGTGGTGCTCAGCATGCAACCAATTTAAGTTTTGCTTTTTCAGAGCATTCTGGAGTGACATCAATGTTTTCAGCATGCAGCTGGTTGGGTCCACAGCAGCAAGACCACAGAGATTGGAGCTGCCTTCCTGCACTTGCATGCGCTCCAGGATCAGTCGGGCAGCATGTGTCAGAAGTGCCTTCCTCTTCCAGGCTGAGTAGTATTCCATGGTATGGGTAGATCCACTTTTGTGCACTGACCTGATGTCGGTGATCACCTGGGCTGGTTCCCTGCTGCGCTGCTAGGTGTAGCCCTACTATGTGCTGGTGTGTCCATGTCTGCCTGAGTCTCTGCTCTTGGGTGTGGAGCTGCTGGATGACGTCGTCTTCAAGCCTGCGTGCTGCTCCCCACAGTGGCTGTGCCACCGTGCAGCCCTCCAGCAGGGCATGTGCCCCACAGTGCCTCCGAATCCTTGCCAATTTGCTGTCGACAGTTAACAGATGTCGTCCTGACGGGCAGGATGTGGCGTCTCATGGTGGTTTGATTTTCATCTGCCCTTTTGTAACTGGCCTCGTTTGCTTTTCCCTGGAGGTGGTAGGAGTTCCTCAGACGCTCTGGGTGATGCTCCCTGACCAGGTGCATGATCTGTGAACACTTGGGCTTCTGCTCTGTCTTTCTCATCTCTTGAAGGTGTCCTTTGTCTTGGGGTTTTTTGGTACTGGGTATTGAACCAGGGGTGCTTAACCCTGAGCCACATCCCCAGCCCTTTTAGCA
This sequence comes from Sciurus carolinensis, assembly GCF_902686445.1. Taxonomy (NCBI): domain Eukaryota; kingdom Metazoa; phylum Chordata; class Mammalia; order Rodentia; family Sciuridae; genus Sciurus; species Sciurus carolinensis. The sequence goes on from NC_062226.1 coordinate 578,578, forward strand.
TCTTATTTAGAGACAGGGTCTCGTTGAGTGACTGAGCACCTTGAGAGTTGCTGAGGCTGGCTTTGAACTCACCAGCTTCCTGCCTCAGCCTCCCCAGCTGCTGGGATTGGGGGCGTGGCCGTGGTGCCATCCAGCTACAAGCCTGCAATTCTGGTGAAACGTCTTTTCTCTGTTGCCTTTGTGTTTGGGGTCCCGCCCTGGCGTCCGCCCCGGGGCTCCCAGTAGCTCTGAGGGAGTTTTGCTCCAGCTTCTCAAGTTGCCTCGCACCCTCCAAAGAGTGACTGAGGCCAAGGAGCCAGCTGAGAGCACAGCGGTGGTGCAGGGCACCCTCCTGGCCACGCCCACAGCACCAGGCTCCTCCCCGCCAGGGCCTGCAGGGGCTCCGCCCTTGCCTCCTGGTCTGAGGGTGTTCCCACCTCCGCTCCCACTTCTGCTTCAGACCTGGCACTGGCCGCCTGTCCAAAACACCCGGTCCCTTTGCCACGGCATGTGTTTAGAGCCTGCGGGTTGGGGGCGTAGCAGGCTTGCCTCGCAAGCACAAGGCTCTGGGTTCAACCCCAGCACCACAAAAACAAAACAAACAAGGAGCCTGGGGCAGAGGTATGGGTCCACAGGGATGGCCTTGCTCCCAGGGCTGGGCAGCGGGTTCTCCTAAAGACGCTCCCAGGTCTGGGCAGCGGGTTCTCCTAAAGTCGCTCCCAGGTCTGGGCAGAGCGGGTTCTCCTAAAGACGCTCCCAGGTCTGGGCAGCGGGTTCTCCTAAAGGAGCTCCCAAGTCTGGGCAGAGCGGGTTCTCCTAAAGGAGCTCCCAGGTCTGGGCAGAGCGGGTTCTCCTAAAGGAGCTCCCAGGTCTGGGCAGAGCGGGTTCTCCTAAAGACGCTCCCAGGTCTGGGCAGAGCGGGTTCTCCTAAAGACGCTCCCAGGTCTGGGCAGAGCGGGTTCTCCTAAAGGAGCTCCCAGGTCTGGGCAGCGGGTTCTCCTAAAGACGCTAAGTGCTCCAGAGACGCAGGGCCCTCTGCTGCTCAGCCTGGCCTCCTCTGAGGCCCCTCTTTCAGCCCTGTCCCTTCTCTCAGCTGAAACACCTGCACAGTGCTCCGTGGTCCGCACCAAGGGTGCGGTGCCCACTCCACCACGGCTGGGACTGCTGCGGGCGCTCCTTCTCAAGCTCCCTTGGGGGCTCACCGTGTCTCCGTCTCCCTGGAGAGACCTGTGCAGCTCGCCGGGTTTTTAGGGACGGCTTTTATGGTAACCTTGTTTGTAGTCACGGGAACTGCTCGCAGGGCTCCAAGATCACACCTACAGAACCAGGGGCTGCCCAGGACTTGGGCAGAGTTCTGTGCCCTTGGCCCCAGGGGACAGGATCAGGAGCCAGGCCTGGGGCGAGGGTCAGCCCAGCAGCAGGCTGAGGGCCGCGAACCTGCTCCCACCCAGGCCTCTGCCCGCGATGCCCCAGGCCCCTGCCTCTCGACCTCAGTGTCCGCCCATGGGCAGTGGGTATGGGCACGGCCGGGCCGGGTGGCCCAAGGATGGGGCAGCTCGAGGTCATGGCTGGACTCTGGCGCTCTGGACCCAGGGGCAGGGCCTCCCTCTGCACACCTGCAGCAGGCGAAGGCCCTGCTCAGTCCTTTGGCCGGGTCTCATGCAGGCAGGCCATTCAGCCCCTGCCAGGAGGGCCCTGCCTGCCCTGTCCTCCTGGAGGCGGGGAGGACCGGCGTAGAGGCAGAGACGGCAGTGAGGCAGGGCCCCAGGCATCTGTGGAGTTTCCCACCCACGCAGAGCAGCACCTGGCCAGCTGGCACTCACGCCCCAGGGAAGCAGGCCCCAGGGCACAGCATGTGCTGGCGTGGAGGGGCTGTGGGGAGCCAAGGGACCTGCAGAAGTCTCATTTTCAAGAGCTGCAGGTTGCCACTGTGTCCACTCGGTCAAGTGTGGAAAGGTCCAGACGGCTCACTCCTGAGTGAGGGGACCACATTGTGGCGAGGGTCCTGTCCACTGCTCTCCTCCCCCTGTGGCCCCAGTGGAGGTCGAGTGAAGGCCACCTGTCTAGAGGCCTCCAGGGGCTGTACTGTCCAGTCTCTGAGTCCCTCAAACAAGGTATGACCAAGCTGAGGACGGCCCATGCTGCCTTTGTCCCTACCAGGTCAGGGCAAGGTGGGGGCCTCTTCGGAGCAGAGCGGGGAAGGAGGGCGGGCTGCCCAGGCTCAGGGGCTTCCTGGAGTGGGCAGTGTCCCTCTAAACACAGCTCCTCACCTTCTGGTGGACGTTTGGGACCCACCATGCCTGGCCTCCCAAAGGGAGAGCCCTCCTGAGGCACTGCCAGGCCCCCAACAGCAGGTGGGAGGGCTGAGCCGTGGGGTGGGGGCTGGTCCACATGGCCGGGAGGGACAGGCCAGGACGAGGGGTTTCTGCACCCCGTGGCTCCAGTGCCCAGGCGACCACAGCCTGGAGAACAGGGACGAGGGACAGCAGCGGCCCTGCTGCCTGCGCACCTGCCCCGCCGGACCTATACCTCCGCTCCGCGGTGGGGGCGCAGTCCGACCCTCTGCCCTGGGGGCCGGTGAGCTCCCTGGCGGCAGGCAGTGAGGAAGTGTGCTCTGGGGCCTTTTCCTTCAGCCCTGGGCTCCAGGGGTGGCAGGAACCACGTCCTCCCTTTGTCTGTGCTCAGGCGGCAAGTGTTGTAAAGACCCCAGGATGTCCGGACGCCTGGGGAGGCATTTTAATGAGCTTTTCAGAGCCCTGGCTGCAGCCTTTTCTTGAGAAAACAGGAAGCTGGGTAGCTGGGAGGAAGCCCCCACTTAAGCCCGGGAAGCCGAGCCGGGAACTGCCTGCTGTGCTGCCCGGTGCTCCTGCAGACCCCAGGGCCGGGAGGCGGGCCGGGAGGCAGCCCGGAGCAGCAAGCTGGGCCAGGGCCGGCGGGCGGGCAGGTGGGAGCCACCTGCCTCCTGGAACCACACTGCAGGCAGCTCCGGGCCGCTGGCACCATCTGCCCCAAACCTCCACGGCCCCAGGCCCCTGGCAAGCGGGACAAGCCAAAGGGCAGCGCTTGAGAGAGAGGGGCCTGGGGACAGTGCTATACCCACATCAGGACCAGCCAGAGCACAGACCAGAGAGGTCAGTACCCAGAACAGAGGACAGGCCTGAGAGAACAGCGCCAGGGGAAGAGTGCCAGCTCGACGGTCAGGGCTGAGGGCAGCGTGGCACTGCACTCGCCCTCCAGGTGGGGAAGGGCCCAGAGAAGGGCTCCCGGGCTGCCCCAGCCCTGGCCCACTGGCCAGCCAGGCTCTGCCCAGCCCTGCCCCTGCCACAAGTCCAGGCTTTGCCGGCGGGCTCCTGCCTCTCCCAGTTGCAGGACATCCCAGGAAACTGCCCTGGCTGGAGGGCAGAGCGAGCCACAGCTGCCAGCCAGACGAGGCACACACAGGACCAGGCACGTGTCCAGGGCAGGGTACTGGCTGGTGGCAGAATGCTGTTAGGACAAGACACCGGTGTACACAAGGACCCCACAGGGCCAGCACGAGGAGCCAGGTGGGGAGAAAAGCGCCTGGGACTCCTCAGCCTGAACCCAGCTGTGTGGCACTGCAAAGAAGGATGGGGCTTGCTTTGCGTGAATGTCAGCGGCTGAGGCTCGGGCCTCCCCTCTGAAGGCTGCCCTGGGCCTGCAGTCCCCCCAAGTTCTCAGGGCTGAGAGCCAGGGTGCCAGGACTGAGCAGGCTCCCAGCACAGGCTCCGAGAACCCAGCCAGCGGAAAGCTTGACCCGAGTGGGAGTTGGGAATGCCACCAACGGCCCACCCCCACACATTGGCCACCCCATCCCTGCCCCAGTGGCCAAGGGAGGCCCTGGGCTCGGTCAGTAACATGGACACTGGAGAAGCAGCTCATGGTGCATCAAGGGATCTGTGGCTACAGGGAGCGAGGCCCACCCTGGGTGGCCACTGTGCTGCAGACCCCTGCTCTGCCCACAAGGCCACTGCACAGAGCTATGTTGGCTCATGACCCATCTGAACAGCAGAGAAAAACAGCATTCGGGACTGACCCAGTGGGGCCCCAGGTGCTGCCTCAGTGGACAGCACAGTGGAAGGGAAGGCAGCCAGGCCCCGCCTGCTCCAGAAGGGAGGCAGACCCCTGTTCCCTGGGCCTGCTGGGCAGCCGCCTCTGCTGCTGGCTGGGCGCCTCTGCAGTCCAGTCAGGCCAGGGCTGCTGCCTCCCTGGAGAGATCCAGCCAGGCCCACTTTCCATTTTTCTTCCTTCCTCCTGCTATTTTGGTGCCGTTCCGGAGGGAAAACCCACTCTACATGCAGTGTTCCCAGAGCGAGACCCAGGATGCTTTGCCGGCTCAATGGGGCTCTGTAGAAGCACGCTCCTGTGGTAGGGCCAGGGGCCTGGCCACGCGGGGCCACCAGGCCAGCTTTCTGGGGCATCTGCCCTTGAGGACAGAGACCCCAGTGGGCTGGGAGCCAGGCAGAGGCCTGTGCTGGACAGGGAGCAGCTGACCTCAGGGAGCAGGTCCCACCTGCCCAGCTCAGGCTTCAGGACAGTATGTGGGGACAGAGGGTCTCCAGTGGGGGCCGTGTGCCCTCTGAGGTCAGATACCTGGGGGACTTGTACTGTCCATCAGGAACCTCTGCCAACAGGACATTCCCAGTACTGTCCACCATGGGAAAATATTCTATCAAAGAAATCTGAGTTAGAAAAAAAAAAAACTTAAACGTGAACCCCCGACACAGCCAGGCGTAATGTCTATTTTTACTGTCCCTCTGGTCCCCCAACCCATGGTTGGGGAACGGGCTACAACCCTCATGGGGCATGTCCTGAAACCGTGACGTCAAGCCCTGGGAAGTGGGCATCCCCGGAGACGGTGACGCCCCCCAGGAGCTCTTAGGCAGAGCCAGCTGTGGGCGTCCTCAGGAGAGGCAAGAGGCGCCCAGGGTCAGGGCCGCAGCTGCAACGAGGACCAGGTGCCACAGCAGAGGGCCCCACAGGGACGGGTCGAGGGGATGCAGGGCAGCAGACAGCCTTCACGCCAGGGCACTGCCCGTGGGCCTGGGGAACTGCCTGCTGCTGTCCCCTCCCTGGCTGCCCGCCTGTGGCAGCACTGTGGCAGCCTGGACCCTCCAGGCCCTGGCCCAGCAGTGCCACACCTCCCCACTGGCAGCACCAGGCCACACACACCAGGCCAGGCTGCGCCATGACTCCCCAGGAGGCTGTGGCTGGGGCAGCCAAGGTGGAGGACCAGCCTTAGCCAGGGAGGACCCTGCGCCCTGTGAGCCCCATGCAGGTTTCTGCAGGGTGAGGACCCAGCATGATCCAGGTTCAGGGGCAGTTGGGGGACAACTTCAGGGCTTCCAGAAGAGCCCCAATTCTCAGTGGAGGCCTGCATGGGGTCCTACTATATGGCCTCTAGAAGACTGAGGACCTGGACTCCGCGGCCTGGGGACCACCTGGCTCCCGGCGGCCAGACCACATCCAGTCACTCTGGTACTCCAGGGTCCCTGTGCAGCTGCACATCGTTACACTGAAGCACCACCACTCACCCCAAAGCTCAGCCACCGCAGCCTGCATACCGTGGGCAGGTCTCTCCTGCTCCCCAAAGTGTCCAGCCCTCCCAAAAAGCCGGGGCAGCCCCAAGATGTCTCAGGTGTACAGTGAGACCAGGAACCCTCCATCAGCAACCCACTCTACAGAACCCTCAGGAGTTCCCCACAAAAGGCCTGGATGGAGGAGAGGCCCCTCTGAGTGGGCCAGGGAGGGTTTCCCTGCACCTAGAGTCTTTGGGGGGGTCAAGCCTGGATACGAAGGTGTGGAACATGGTCAGTGGCCTGGAAAGATAGCTGCCCCTACAACATGGGCCTCAGAAGTGCAGTTGCCGAGGGAGAGAGTGGGAGCTGGCAGGGCTCCGAGCAAGTTCTGGCTGTCTTGGGCCAGAGTGGCCTCTTCCACAGCCAGCTGGTGGACAGGCATGTAAGAGGCTGCTCCAGACAGAGCCGCATGCACATGGCCTCAATGCCACTCAGTCCTGGTGAGCTGGCACACTGTGCTGGAAGCAGGAGACCTGGCTACAGGCAACTCCCATGAGCTGGGCTCCAAGAAACTGGCAGGTGGGCAGCAGCCCAGGTCTCTCAGAGCCCTGGCAGCCTGAAGAAACTGCCCTCATCAGAGGTGGGCATTGGACTATCCATAACGGACTGAGAGCACCCGGGGAAGACAGTTCAGCAGTCAAGAGCAGCCCACAGGCCCTCATTGGGTGGGCCTGGCTACATTCTATCCACTCAACCCCTGATTGAGGATCCAGCCAGGAGCCCCTTGGGACTGCAAATAAAGCGGGAGGCGGGGCGGGTATTGGGGACAGAGAAGCAGGCCACAGTCTGTCCAGGGAGGTGGTTCTGGGAGGTCCTTGGGGTGATAAGGCCAGGACGGCCGGCACTGGCCATCCCTCATACTGTTCTGGCAGGGCAGGCCACCTGTGGACAGGCACTCACTGAAACAGGCCTGCTGGAAGCCACCTCCCTCTGCTTCCAGGGACAAGGGTCTGCCCTTCCCCCAGTGTGGGCATCTGGAGTTCCAGCCTACGGGCTCCATTTTTCCCTGCCCACTCTCCCAGGGCCTCTCGGGAAATAAACTGCACAGTGTGGGCAGGAAGGGTTCCCCACCCCTGAAGATCACCACACTGTGCCCCGCCTGCTCCCCCAAAGCAGCAGGGGCAGGGTGGCTCCAGCGGGCGGCTCTCTCCAACACACCGGAGCCCCGCCCGGCGCCCCGGCCCAGGTGCTCCCGCAGCGCCATCCCCTGGCCTGCGCGCCCGCCGGTGCCAGCCAGAGCCCACTCCCACGAGCGCTCGGTCCGTTCCGGACAGTCTGGCTCCCCCGCGCCTGAGCACAAGCTCCCGGCCCTGCTAGAACGGAACCAAGGGTCACTTCCTCCAGGAAGTCCTCGGGACCCCAGCCCAGTTGTGGGCCCACGCGGCCTGCCACCTGCTGCGCGCCGGACCCTGGCGTGGGGCCGCCCCGGGACCCCAGGTGGGCAGCCCGCGCCCCTGGAGGGCCGGCGGCCGAGCGCGCACCCCTACGGCCCGGGCGGGAAGGCGGCAGCCGTTTGCTTTTGAATCCCCGCCGGCGCCCTGAGTGGCCCTTTCAAAGGCGGCGGCGGGGGCGGGGGCGGGGGCCGTTCCCAGGCGCGCCCCGCCCGGCCGCCCGCCCCTCCTCTCGCTTTCCCACGCGGCCGGCCCGGCGCGTTCTCACGCCGCCGCCCCTCCCCCGTCTGGGAACGGCCGCGCCGCGCCTGGGGGGCGGGGGCCCCGGGAGCGGGGGGGAGGGGTCCGGGGGGCGGGGCCCCGGGAACGCGGGGGCGGGGCCCCGGGAACAGAGCAGGGGGAGGGGGTCGGGGGAGGGGGTCGGGGGAGGGAGGGGCCCCGGGAACGTGGGGGCGGGGCCCCCGGGAACATAGAGCAGGGGGTCCCGCGGGTAGGGGGAGGGACCCAGGAGAGGGGCGGGGTCCCGGGAACGAAATGGGAGGGGGCCCCGGAACAAGGAGTCGGGGCCGAGGGGAGAGGCCGGGACCCAGGGAGCAGCGGGAGGGAGCTGGGGGAGGGGAGCCCCCCCACGAAGTGGGGCGAGGTCTGCGAACGTGCGGGTAGTGGTCCGGGAATCCTGGGGGTAGAGAGGGCCCGGGAAGCGGGGAAGAGGGAAGGGAGCCCTGGGAAAGTGTCGGGGTGGCGGCCCCGGCAACCGGGGAAGAAGGAGGCCCAGGAGGTGGGCATCTGTGGGGGCTCAGGGGTGGCCGGCGCGCCAGAGGGGCGGAGAATTTCGTGAGTGGGGAGCGGGGAACTCCGGCCAGGCCTGCGGCCAGGCGTCCCGTGTGGCCCAGACTTATTTTCCGGGGAGCGGGGAGACCCTGGGTGGCAGAGCCTGGTGCTCTGGAGGCCCTGGGGTCCAGCAGCGCCGCCCTCTTCCCTGCCTTGAGCCGGAGAACCGAGCAGGCCAGGTTGCGCCTCCTTCGCCCGCCTGCCGCTCTCCTTGCTCCTCCCCTCAGCCTGGCAGGCTCAGGGCCAGTTTTAGCAAATGCACAGAGACTTGGGCTACATGTGAATTTCTGAAAAGAACTTTTTATATAAAAACATGGCCCACGTTATCTGAAGTTCACTTTTGGCGGATTTGTGTTGTGCCCCCAGGGGACTGTGACTGTTCCTTGAGTAAACACCCAGCGCCTGGGGACACCCACTCTCCAAGCCCTGTGGCTCACTCCACACAGCATGGTCGGTACAGGACAGCCAAGGCCCTGAAATGTGCTCTACTGGACTCAGGTCCTGAGGAAGAGGCTACGAACCTGGGAGTGGCCAGCAAGATGCTAACCCTGGTCCTGGGCACCAAGGGCAGGGGTGGGCAAGAGTGCAGGCAGGCCCCTTGCTTTGCACCTACTTCTCAGGGCTCAGAGCTGAAGGAAAGGATGGATTCCCCACCCTGACCTGAGCAGGCCCTTGGCTGGGGGCACCGCTTGGTGGGGACCCCCTTGTCAGTGGACAGCTCCTCCTGTACCCTAGGCAGGTATAGGGGGCAGACTCCAGATGCTGCAGGAAGCCCTATGTCCAGTGCTGCAGTGCGGCGTCCCTGGGAGCTCAGAGGCAGCACTTGCCTAGCATGCCCTAGCACCACACAGAAAACTAGGGGGGAGGCACCCTGGCCCACCTGCAAGCCCCTCCTGCTCTGCAACACCAGACCCTCCTTCTGGGCCACCAGGGTGCAGGCAGGCTGCCGGCCCAGCTGTCCCGCCCTCTCAGGGGACTCTCAACCGCAGAGGTTAGCCCCAGGCCCATCCCCCCATCCCCATCCCCCATTCTGTCTGTGGAGACATTGTCCTGGCCGCACAAAGACTATCAGGCAGGGGCGAGGTGGGGGAGGGGCTGGGGCCCATGGGAACTGCCCTTCCTGGGCTGGGGGCAGGCCGTGGGGGCAGGGGCTGTTCTAAGGACAAAGCTCCTGCCAGGGCTGCCATCCTTGGTTACAGACTCCAGACCCCAGGGACACTGGGAGGATACTAGCTCACCTTCTTGGGATAGGAGAGCTCTGCCTCCGGATTCTGAAATCTTCCCATACAGGCAAGCCTCCCCCACCCACACTGGTCCCACCTCCAGGGCCCAGTGCCCTGACCCAGCTGGGTCTCCAGTAGATCAGAGCCCAGCTATGGGGTGGGGGCGCCCAGGACTGGGCTGACAGCCCCAGGGTGGGCCAGTCAGGTCTGTCAGAAATGCTGCAGAGGGGCTATTCAGTTCTTTGAACTGCACACAACTCTGGTGGGCAGCTGCAGCCCAAGGACCCCTGAGGTGCTCCTGGGACAGCGTGGGAGAGTGAGGTGTGGGGCAGACCCAGGGCTGGCAGGATGGTGTGTGACCGCTTCCTCCTGGGGCCCCTTCCTGCCCTGTCCACCAAGGTGTCAGGCAGGCCATTTGTTGGGATGGTTCCCAGGCCAAGTCAGAGTGGACAAGCCAGGCTGCGGCCTCAAGACCTATGGGCTTGGCAGGGATCAAATGCACAGCAAGTACCCTGGGGACCCCCACCCAGGGACTCCTGCCTGGCAAGTGCATTGATCAGCAGCCCTTGCCTGGTGAGGACAGGCCTGGTTTGTGGATGTGTCCTGGTGTGGGCGTGTGCTGGGGTGTGAGGTGCTGGGTGTGGGCGTGTCTTGGGATGTGAGGTGCTGGGTGTGCTCTGGGCGGTGGCTCTTTCTGCCAAGAGGTGGGGCAAAAGGTGACTTTCTTTTTGCTCTTTTATGCTCTGCTACTTCCCCGATGGCTCAAAGTGAGCTGAAATGGTCCATCTCTGAGGCACACTCCCAGCCCCCCATTTCTCTGTGGGAAGTACAGACCTCTGAGTGGAGTTCCCCTCCCCTCACCCTGCCTGGGGGGTGGAAATTCCCAGGTTGGGTCCCCCAGCTGGAATTCCACCCAAGTGCAGGGCCCCAACCTCAGCCCTACCCCACCTCCCAGCTCCTCCAAGGGGCCTGGGTCCAGTGGGAAGTGGGAAGCAGGGAGGGAGGTGCTGGCAACAGGCTCAGCCCAGGTTTTGCGAACCTGCCCCTTTGCTCAGAGGCAGGAGGCCCTCTGGTCTCTGCCATCCTTCCTCACCCTTCTTGAGGGGTCAGTGCCTGAGCATGGGGGCAGAAATCCAAGTGAGCCGGGATTGTCCCCAGTGGTAGGTGGAGCCTGGACCTCTTAGCCTTGCCAGGTACCTGCTGAGATGGGAGAACAAGGCCGTGGGAATTCCCGGGGCGGTCATACTGTGGGAGGCAAGCACAGGTCACCTCTGTCCAGCCCCCAGAGATCCCTGGCCCAGGTTCTAGATAGCAGTGTGCCCCTTCCCTGGGCATTCAGCCTGATGGGCTACTGCCTGCTGCCCTGCACCTGCAGGGCACAGGACCCTCGCGATTCCATCCTGGAGGGACCTACAGCTTGCATCCCACCCTCCCTTGTCCTTCGCCCCGCCCCCCAGCTTGGGGAGTCCTGGGGCCTCAGTGCTGTTAGGATCCAGTGGTGTCTGGTAATGACTGGTGGCCTGGGCCAGTTGGAACCCTTCTGCCCTCAGCCTGGGGAAGGGTTGGTGGACTCGGGAAGAGTTGGCACACGCCAGGGTCTGCCCCTCTGATCCCTCTCCCGACTCATCACACCTGCACCCCGGCTGCCCACTGTTCAGGGTGTACAAGTCAGGCACACCTTCAGGCACACACCCAGCCAGTGCATGCGGCCCAAATGAGCATCAGAGTGCACAGCACCAGGACAGGAGCACCAGGACCAGGGGCACTGGGACAGAGGGCACAGGAATGGGGTCACTGGGACAGGGGCACCAGACATTCCTGGAAACAGCTCGGAACAGACACTGATCTATATGCTCCTTCACTTCCCTGGGGATTATGGTGGGACTGCTGGGCTCAGCACTGAGAGCAAGCCCGCTCCTGGTGCGGAACACAACCCCCAGAGCCTTCCCGCTGCCCTCCCCCCTCACCAATCTCCACCTGCAGTCAGGAGTGGGCAGCTCTTCCAGATGGAGAGGAAGAGGTGGACTTGCCTGCTCTGGCCTCTCCACACACCTCATAGTCCAGGTGAGGGGCTGGCTGCATGAAGGTTGGGGCGTGCCTCCCTGGACAGCCAGTACAGGGAGCACAGACCTGGCCACCTCTCACACCTGCTCAGGGAGGAAGAGCCGCTGCAGAAGGTGGACTGTGGGGTTAGCCCTGCCCGGCTGTGGGGCCACAGACCCCAGCAGTCCCAGGACAGCCTCAGTGGGCAGCCAGTCGCAGGAGGCACATCAGAGGGCTCATGCCCTCCCAGTAGCAGAGCCAGGCGGAAGTGCCTGAGTCAGGGCTGCACACAGTGTTGGCACCTTGTGGCCCAGGAGCCGTGGGAATCAGCTGAGCAGGCGGACCCCTGGGACCGGGCAGCTGGGAGCCTTCCCAGTCCCTCCTGCCCCCGCTCACCTGGTCCCTCCCACACCCTCTGGGCACCCCTCCCTCCTGTCCAGGCTCTGGGGGTGGGGGGGCCCTGCCCTCAGGCTTCCAGACTGGAGGTGGTGGGTAGGGGTGCTAAAACCAGGCTGGCCACTGACCATAGGCAGGGGCCCAGCTGTGCTCTCCTCTGGTCAGGTCCCCAGTGTCTGCACTAGTCTGCATCCAGACCTGTGGCATCCTGCAGCCAGAGTCTGCTCCTCCTACATGGACGGAGCAGGCAGAGCAAGGACCCTAGTGAGGGATCCTAGCCAACCAGGAGCCGAGCCGATGGGCGGTGAGCAAGCTTGACCCTCGGAAGCCCCCTTCCTCCAAACTGGAAAAGCAGAGGCTCCTGAGCCCCAAGTGCCTGGAAGCCGGGTTGGTGCTCCGTGTCAGCAGAAGTCTTCCACCGGAGAGTGGCTGTCCAGCTGGCCCAGAGTGTGCTTGGCCATGATCCCCACCCATGAGGGCAGGGCCAGTACAACCCCATCCCTGTGCTGCTGCCTACACAGTGCAGGTGAGGGCTGCTGGACCTGAGTGTCCAGGAGATGGACAGGGAGGCTCCGTGGCAGGCAACCTGTGGAGAGGGAGCCAGGGGCAGAGGGTGGGGGCAGCAGATGGTGCCGAACCGGCTTTTCCAGCCTTGGCAGGGGCAGGGCTCCAGGGCCCCGTCGGGGTGACAGCAGGCCCCAGAGCGGGCAGCAGGCCGTGGGAAAACCAGCACCCATGGTTCCCGAGGGTGGGGCCAGGTCCTCTCGGACGACACCGGGCGTTTGTCTGCCTGGTGTGACTCAGCATGAGCGGGCGGCCCTACCCAGGCCGCACAGGCTGGTCCTGGGAGGGCTGCTGGCCCCCATGCAGAGGTGGGCCCCCAGCACCCTCTGCAGCACTGCACTCCCACCTGCTGTCCCCTCAGGTGGCCTGGGGAGCAGAACATGGACCATGGCCTCCGTGATAGGCAAGTGCAGAAGCTAGGATCCACAATTCTTAGCCCTTCCCCAGCTGGACCTGCAAGTGGTGCAAACCAGACCTACAGCTCTGCCCACGCTGCCTAGGAAGCCCCCGGACCCAAAGGCCAGGCCTGGGCCGGCGGGCTGAGGTGGAAGAGGGCACAGGAAGGAAGCACTGTCCTGGACTGGGGGGCTTCCTGGAGGAAGGGATGGTGCTGCCTCCTCAGAGGAACCCCTGTCTGCAGCCCCTGGCCCTGGCTCAGGCTCCAGGGCTGGAGGAACAGCAAAGCCTTAGGAGTACAACCTCCATGGGAAAAGGACGTGTGGGCGGGCGGGGGCCGCCCCAAAGGGCACACCCTGGGACTCCAGCTGTGTCATCCCGGGACACTGCCCAGCCCAGGCCCTGGGTGGGGAGGGGGCCCAGCACCGCCAGGTGACCACAGCTTTCAGCCGCCTGCCTGGGGCCCCTCCCAGAGTCGGACAGGGGAAGTGCAGGCTGCGCGGTGCCTCGTGTGCTGGCCGGGAACCCCACACCGCCTCCCATGGGACTCCCAGTTCAGACAGTGGCTGCTGAGAGGGCTCTGCACTGCCCCTCAGGCTCAGGACACCTGAGCACGGGCTGGTCCTGGCCTCCCTTCCCCCAGGTCATGGTCAGGCAGCAGGGCTGAGCTGGCCCCTCACTACATGGCCACACTCAGGCATGAGCCCATTGCCCGTCCTGGACGAAGTCTCTATGTCGAGGCCAAAGTGGTTTTGTTCCTGGTCCTCCATGGGCTTCAGGGCCACATGGGCTCCTGAGTGTCAGAGGGGAACGTGGACCCTGAGATAGATGAGCCACCCACACTGACCCTGCATCCCACGCCTGAGCAGAGCTGGCAAGAGAACCCGGGCCTGGCTCTGCCCTCCAGGCTCTGGGTCTGGGAGGAGAGTCCACAGGGCCTTAGGAAGCAGAAGAGGCTTGGGTTCCAAGCGGGGAGGGTTCCCAGGGTGGTTTGGCCCGCTCCCACCAGACCACAGGTGGGACAGGGTTGGGGACCATCGTCTGTCTCTGTGAGCCCCTGGCCAGATCCACAGCTGCAGGAGTAAGCTGTCCCAGGCCTGTGGACGTGACCAGTACCTGAGTGTCTCCAAAGACTTGAAGTCACACTAGTGTGACGCTGGCTGTGGGGAGGACCCTGTGGCACAGGTGAGAGCCTCCCTGGGCAGGCTGCCCAGGGCCCCTTCCAGCGCCAACTTCCTGGGGCAACACAGGGCTGCGGCCTATGCTTCTCTCTGTGAGTGCACGGATGGCCCAGGACCTGGATGCTCAGGACCCCATGCCCTCTCTGGTGGCCCTTCCTGTGGCTGTGTTGCACATGCACTCATGTTTACACACACATGTGCACACAGGCATGCTCACAGGCACATGTGTGCACATGCTTAATCGTGCACACCTTCCATGCAAAGATACACGCCCACACACACTGGCGAATGGGACACACTGTGTGAATATGGCCCACTCCTCTGTGAAGGGCAGGGATGGGGTAGATAGAAGGGGGTCTTGGGACCCCTTCATGGGACCAGCCTGAGGCCAAGGGAGAGACCATCACCCAAAAGGCCAGCAGCACATGCTGGAGGCGACCAGCAGAGTGAGGCTGCAGGTCCTTGGCTTCAGGTCTAGCTACCACACATGCACGTGCTGGTGCCAGGCCAGAGCCTCAGGAAGGGACTTTCCCTGGGCCCCTCAGCACAGTGTGCCCCTCTAGGCAGCCCCTGTCCTGCCCCCTCCAGCTGTACTGTCCCCACCTGGACAGCTGGTCTCTGCCCCAGGCTGGCCACTTCCCACAGAGGTCTGGGGCAGAGAAGGCCCCTCCATGCGGCAGGTGGGTGGGAGGTGCCTTCTGTCCTGGGCAGCTCTCGCCTCTTCACAGCATGACTTTGATGCACTTGACAGGAAGCAGAGGGAGCTGACCCTTCTTGAGTACTGCCAGTGTCAGTCCCGAGGTCTCAGCCAGACATCTCAACTTCCCTGGGCGTGGACAGCACCTGAGTGTGCTGGTGGCACAGGGAACTACAGGGCAAAAGCAGGGGCCAGGCTAACTGGGTTGAGGCCAGCAGGGAGACTAGAGGAGGCCTCTGTGACTCCACGGAGGAGCTAGTGGGGCCAGGGTGGGGCTGCGTCCATCCCTGCCCTGGCTGCAGTTGTTCTTGGACCATCTGTAGAGAAATGTTTCCCTAGCAAATGACCACGGTTGACAAGACTAAGGACTGTCCCACCTGCTGGTCAGAGTTCCGCAGTCATTTCTGGCCTCAGAGGCCCCTAGCCTGGCCCGCATGCCCAGTGCTGACAGCAGGGATGGGGAGCTGTTGGCAGGGGCCGCCCTGAGGTCTCTGGTGGGCCCCTGGCCCCGCCCCCTCACCCTGCTGCGGCTGATTTCGAAACAGCCTCCTTGGCGTGGGCTTATCTGCTCATCGCCACCAACGGGCTGCCCCGCCCCCGCCCGCGGCGCTCAGGCCCCAGAGCCCTAATCAGTATATCTTGCGCCCAGAACATGTTTCCCAGGGACCTTTGAGCCCCAAGAACATCCCAAGGTGTGAGATCCCCAGGGAGGGAACCCAGTGGCCTCACAGCTCCTCAGCTGCCTGCACTTTGCGCCCACCCCCGCTGAGGGTGGAGGAGGCTAGGAGGCTGGGTACCCACCAGACAGTGACAGGGTTCTTAGCTGCATTTTGGGCATGGGTAGCGCTCTGAGCCCCGTCTTAGGACAGTCTCATCATGCCTTGTCGTCTCTGATGAACAGATGGGGAGGTTGTCCAGAACAAGGATGAAAGTCATGAGGGAGGGGGCTGAGCTCTGGGACCACACACTTCTCCACAGGTGCCCAGGACTTTGGCCTACTCCAAGATGGGGTCTTGGCCATGCAGAGAGTACAGCCTGGGAGCTGTGAGTGGGTGCTCTCTGTGCCCTGTGGACCACAAGTTCTACCGGGGTAGTAGCCAGAGGGGGCTGAAAATGGAGAAGGCCAGAGGTCAGTGAGCTGGGGAACCACAGGTTCCAGGATAGAGAGGGGTATGGGGTTGGAGTGGATGGGGAAGCAGGAGATGGAGTTGCCAACCAGGGACTTTGGGCACAGTGCAGGTGACTGGTCTCAAGCCAAGAGCCGGGTGGGGACTAAGCAATCAGGGCACTGCTTCTATCTGTCCTGGCCCAGCCTCCTTGCCACTAGCTAGAGGCAGCAAGACCTACAGACCAGGACCCCAAGCACACGGGGCAACAGCAGGCATGCAGCTGCAGCTGACCAGGGTCCCGGCAGGGGGGCTGGGGAGCCCCCACCTGCTGGTGTTGCTGCTCACTTCCACAGTGTCCTGGAGGGGCCTGGTCCCTGCGAGCCACACTGAGCCCCAGTCCAGTTAGCAGCCCCTTCCAGGGGGCAGCCAGACAATAACCACAAGGAACGTCTGACCCACATGGGCCAGTTCTTCCTGTTTGCTCATCCTACAAACCTGTTCTGAGCCCCCTCCCAAGCCTGAGGGCCGAAGGACACACAAGTCCAGGGCTCCCAGATAGCAAGGGGGCTCAGAGTCAGAGCCCGGGTATGACCCTGCAGGCCGGCTCCCAGCTGGCCCTCTAGGGAGAGGAAGGCAGCGGCTACAGGCAGAGGCGTCTGGCTGGAGGACTTGGATGCCCACACCATGGGCACTCCCCTGGGCGTGGGCACCTCCTTGTCACCACTGTGGGGAAGCAGCTACTGCTACTCTGCTCCAGAAGGAGGCCGAGGCCCAGGTGGCCACTACTGACCACCACTTGGAGGCTCAAGGGTGCTGGTGACATAGAGTGCAAGGCGCCCCCAAGGTGGAGGAGCCAGGGGTAGGGGACCAAAAGGGAGGGGGAGGGGAGGGAGGAAGGAGGGGGAGGCCCAGGAGGAGTTCCTGTGAGCAGCCAGCCAGGGCAGCAGCCCGGGCTCTGACTTGGTCTTGCAGTGGCCTGCCTCCTCCTTGCTCACCCCCCAGGAATGCGCCCCCCCCACATCCCTTTCCTTTACTTCCTGTCCCCAGCGGAAACCTGCTCAGATTTGGCTGAGAAGTCTAGGCGGATGCATGCCTCCTGGGGGCCTGGAGGCAGGGGCGGAGTAGCCACCTCTGCCCAGTGCAAGGAGCACCTATAGGCCCCAGGTGTGTGGGCCCAGGAGCACAGGCCTTGGGCAATGCCAGGACCACCTCTGCACAGTCCCTGGACCAGCCCGGCCAGCTATTGCCCTGAGCATCCCCTGTGGCCTCAGCCTGGCCCATTCGGCACCCAGCACATGGCTGCGTGCTATTTCCCACGTTTCACACATGGGGAGAGTGGGACTCAGAGATGGGTAGGGACAGGCCCAGGCCCAGCCAGCGTCATGGCCGGGACAGCTCCAATCCCACCCTTCCCTCTGAACCTTCTGGGAAGCCAAAGAGCCTGACCCTGAGGGTCATGCAGGGGCATCAGGGGGAGTTGAGGGGAGCTGGGGTGCTGTTTCTAAGAGTGGGATCCCAGTTCCATGGGCTATCCTGGGAGGGCAGCCCCTGACCACACTCCTCCCTATTGAGGATTAACAGGAAGTAGCTGCAGGCATTTGACTACTGCCCAGTCCAGCTGCATCCTGAGTTTCTGCTCCCAACTAAAACCCAAAGGCTGCAGTGTCAGGACAGACAGAGAGGCAGAGCTGGGGGAGAGAGGCCGTGGGGATAGGGGGCGGTGCCCCCTCTCCTGGTAAGTTCCTGGCCAGGTCCAGTGGAGCCCAGGCACCTCCATGCTGGCTGGCTCTGTAGGGCTGAAGCCCTCTGCCCTGGCCCACTCTGGGGCCAGGAGCTAGACGCAAGCCGGGTGTGCGGGTTCAGTCCCAACGCACCTTCCTCAGCTCCGGGGCAGGTCAGCAGCAGTAGGCTGCCTCCTGGACTGGGCACAGTCACCAGGCTGACAGAGAGACTGTGGCCCCTGGTGCCAGTGTGCCAAGAGGCTGGCTGGGTGAGCAGGAGCCCGGGTCACGGCGATTGTCTGCTGCAGTTCCTGCCCAGGCGTCCTTCCTCCGCTCTGGCGGCGCGGCCAGGGCTGAGTGCTTGTTATTTGATTCCTACCCTCTCTCAGCCCTGCTACCAGGTGTCTGGGTACTGGGAAGAAACACTCTCCTCTTTCCCACGCTCCCCGACACATTCTAATGAATTAGCTGGAAGCCCCGCCCCCACTGCCCGCTGATCTCCCTCCCCTGCTTGGTGCCTTTAAGGTGGCTGCAGGCCGTGGCCCGGCTCTGGCCAGCTGCCCCTTCTGCGCTGTCCTCCCCAGGCCCTCCCAGGCTGCCCCATCTGCCCTGCCCAGACTTCTCCGTTGGGTCCCAGAACCTCCCCATGCTGCCCACTGCTCTGAGCCCACTGGGAAGGAAAGGAAAGCGGTGCCTGGAGGGAGACAGGGTCCCACCAGTGCCTGCCAGGGTGGTGGTGGTGGGCGGGACACCCCTGGGCTTGCATCCTCAGGATGGGGGGATGGGCATGCCTAGCTCAAGGGGCAGGGGGGTCTCCCCAGACCTTAGGCAGGGGTTGCAGATGCAGGGAATTAGCACTAGGTCCTCTGAGTCTGGCTGGTGCAGTGGGTCCCTTCCCCGCCCTCTCTCTAATGGCATCTGGAACAAACGTCCACCTTTTGGACGTGTCCTTCGGCAAACACTTGGGCAGCACTTATGAGGGGTCAGTGTCCCCATGGTCCTCTCACATCCCGTCCTCCAGGGGCCGCTTCAAGGAGAAGGAGGTGGTCAGGCCAGAGGGCCTCAGCAGGCTGCCCTGCAGCCAGGCTGGAGCAGCCCACAGGAGCCCCCTGCATGGTTTGGCCAGCTGAGCTGCAGGCTGGCGCCTCGCCACACAGCGGTGGCAGCCCGGCCACGTCTGTCAGCCCTGCTGACTGAAGGCAGGGTGACCTCAGGCTAGGCTCCACCAGGCAGGGCTGCCGCGCCAGCCACACCACCCCTGCCAGGGCCGTCAGAGCCACCGGCCTTCAGGCCCCCACTGATTTCACGGCCCCGTGGCGGCAGCGTCAAGTTCCCACGCTGGACTCACACAGGCCCCTTTGTCTGCTGAGGGCCTCGGATGTCGACGGGACCTTTCTCCCAGGATCTGCTCCTGCCCAGTGTCTCAGATGCTCTTCTCAGGTCCGGAGGGAGCGCACCTGGGCAGGAGCCTATGTGGGAACCCACCTACCTTCCAGGGCACCCTGGGCTTGGTGAGAGCATGGGCTCCCTCACCACAACCACGCCCTCCACGTCCCACCGGTCAAATGTCACCAGGTCCTGGGCAGATGCACAAAAAAGAACCAAAAGGCAGTCCTGTCTTCCTGGGCATGTTCCCGGAGCACATGGCCCTGCTCAGTCCCTCTGGACTGCAGTCCAGTCACCCAGCCAGAACCAGGGCTGCCGGCTACAAGGTGGCTCCCCATTCTTAGGAAACCAAAGGTGCTGGCAGACAGTGTCCCCTTGTGAACCTCAATGTTGCTACCTGCATGGGGGGAACCCTCAGTGTTCCTCCAACCTCAAGAGCTCTTGGTAAAAATGGGGAGGCCGAGAGGGCAGTGTTAGGTGAGCAGAACCAGGAGGACTGTGGGCTCTGGAGGATGAGAGCTGGTCCTAAGTTGTACACTAGAGGGATTCAGGTCCCCGGGCCACCAGGAGGACCCCAGGTGAGTATGGCCCTGTCAAGTCTTGAGAGGACTTGACCAGGGTCAGGTCTGAGAGTAGTCAGAGAGAGGTGGGCACTTGCCCAGTTGCTCTTCCTACTCTGACTGTGACCATCCCCAGAAGACAGAACAAGATGGGGACACACCCATGTGGGTAGCCAGGTACTGGGAGAGGGGTGAGGTGGAGGGATACCCAGGAGAGCCTTGCAGCTCTCCTGGAGAGACCCAGAGCTGCCTGCTTTGAATTCCTGCTCTAATCTGGGCACAGTGGTGCTGGCCTATAATCCCAGCTGCTGGAGGCTAAGGCAAGAGGATCAAAAGCTTGAGGCCAGCCTCAGCATGTTAGTGAGACCCTCAACAACTTAGTGAGACCCTGTCTCAACCTTTTAAAAGGGCTGGGGACGTAGCTCAGTAGTAAAGCACCCCTGGGTTCAATCCCCAGTACCCCCACCCCCGCCAAAAAAAAAAAAAAAACAATTCCTGGCCTGGCCTCAGAAGGAATGCAAGCCCCAGCGTGCCCTAGCCTCCTGCTTTGCAAGTCTGAGAATCATTCCTCCTTAATTCCCAGAGACCGCAGCAGAGCTGTAAACAGTAAACCCTAAGAGGAAATGTGGCAGTGTCCCTGGCTAGCACCTCTAGGTCTGTTAGAGCCGGTCAATAAAAAGTGGGCTGGTTTTAGAGTTTGGAAAGAGTCATTCCAGGGGGCTGGGGATATAGCTCGGTTGATAGAGTGCTTGCCTCATAAGCACAAGGCTCTGGGTTCAATCCCCAGCACCACACACACAAAAAAAACCAAGAGTCATTTCAGAATTCCTTTTCAAGGCAATCTTGGGCACCTTACCTGGAGCTGCCCATCTGGCCAGATCTCTGTGCCACCCACTCGCAGACAGGGGCTGGACAGCAAAGAAGGCCAGTACTGCGGTTCAACGACTGTCTCCCACTGAGAACCTGAACCACCCCGCTGCCCTGGCTTTATCCCGGATGACTGAGGGCTTGGGGCTCCTCTTGTCAATGCGATGGAGCCAAACACAGGCTGGGCGTGCCTCTGGGGAAGCTGCCCTCGCGCGGAAAGGGCCAGTGTGATGGAGGGCCACATGCCAGAGCCGTTCGTGGAGTTGTCACCTGCGTGGTCGTCACCTGCATTAGACTGAGCAGGAAGCTCGGAATTTCCTGGGTGGCTGGAGCTGGAGGGGCTGAAGTGGGCGGAACAAGGACGGAGACGGGAGGAAGCGCGGGGACAGCGGACCCAGGCAGTAGCAGTGTCGGAGTGGGCGCCCCGCGGCCAGCCGGCCTCCCAGCTTCTTGCCTCCCGCGACCAGCGCCCCCTGCCGTGGAGCCTATGGCGCCAGGACACGCCCCCGGCACCGCCCATGCCCCGCCCTCACGTGGACACGGCCCAATCGCGGGCCCGCCGGCACGCGCGTCACGGGGCCATTGTTATGCAAATATAAGGACTGTAAAAGGCTCCCAGGCGCCGCCAGTGAGTGAGAGCCCCGGCGCTGGAGGACGCGAGTGGGAGCTGCGTGGGAGTGCAGTTGAGCCCAGGGACTGGGACCGCGTGCGTTGCAAGGACTGGGACCGCGCGCGTTGCCCGCCCCAGCCGTGCCCGGCCCCCGAGACCTCTGCGACCGCCCAGTCACCCGCCAGCCCGGGCGCAGCTGGATGCGGCGGGGGCCCCGCGGCGGCGGCCCGCGGCCCCGAGCGCCCGGAGCGCGCAGGGGCGGCGTGCGGGGCCCGGGGGCGCCGCGCCCTCCATGCACCGAGGCGCGTTCCGCGACACGCCCGGAGACAACCGGGGACCCGCGCCGCCGCCGCCGCCCGTGCTGAGCCCCGGCCCGGCCCGCGGCCGGCGCCCGGCGGCAGCATGAGCCAGGCGGAGCTGTCCACCTGCTCGGCGCCTCAGACGCAGCGCATCTTCCAGGAGGCGGTGCGCAAGGGCAACACGCAAGAGCTGCAGTCACTGCTGCAGAACATGACCAACTGCGAGTTCAACGTGAACTCGTTCGGGCCCGAAGGCCAGACGGCGCTGCACCAGTCGGTCATCGACGGCAACCTGGAGCTGGTGAAGCTGCTGGTCAAGTTCGGCGCCGACATACGCCTGGCCAACCGCGACGGCTGGAGCGCGCTACACATCGCCGCCTTCGGCGGCCACCAGGACATCGTGCTCTATCTCATCACCAAGGCCAAGTATGCGGCCAGCGGCCGGTGATGCCCGCCTGGACCCTGAACCCCTCCAGCCGGCGCCCGCGTTGCCTCTGCTGTACCTTCCCGCCAACTACCTCGGTGTACGCTAGTGTCCGCAGGCCCTCCGGGAGCCCGGCCCGGCTCGGCCCTCGGCGCCCGCAACCACGACGAGGACAGCGCGCGCGTCCGCGGCCCCGGGGCCGCTGCCCCGCCGGCCAGCGCCTCCCCGTGGCCGTGCCCGGCTGCCCGGCCGGCCCAGCGCCTTCCCACGGTCCCCGCCCGCCCGCCGCCTCGCGGGTGGGGGCGGGGCGCAGGCGCCAGCCCCTTTTGAAATCTGAGTCTCACAACCAGCGAGTTCCGAGTCCCGAGATACCGGATCCTCTGCTCAGAATGCTTTCTCCCGAAGCTGAAAGGCGCGCGGCGGGGGCGCAGCGGACTCGGCGCCGGTCGCCGCCCGCGGGACCCACCATCCCCAAGGGCCGCGCCCGCAGGCGTCCGCGGAGCAGTTACAGCGCAACCTGCGCGCCCGCGCGCCACAAAGGAAATGCTCGCTGTCCCTGGTGCCCCAAACTATTTATCAAGTGTGTGTATATTTGTGGGTGAAGTTTGTGCGCCTGATTTTTGTTTGGAAAATATTGTGCGTGGTCAATGTGGTCATGGGGGAAAGATGCATTTTTTTCTAGTCTTAAAACTAAAAACTTGAGTCTACCATTTCTTGGTTGCACTGAAAATACCGCCTAGCCGGGACGGTTTTCCCGTTGCTCTTCCCTCCCCCGCCCCAACCCCCTCTCGCTCCCCCCTCCTCTTCCCCCTCCCCCCTCTCCCTGGATCTCGTGTGAGTTTCGGGAGCCCAGGGCCTCCCTTCCTTTCCTTGAGATGCCACCCTCTTCGAACAGGCTGGTTTTGCAGTTTCCGAGGGGACCTGGAAGCTCGCTGGTGCTCGCGTGGCAGGGATGGGGGTGAGGAGACGTCGTTACCCTTACTAGTGAGTTCTATTATACTTAACAGTCGGTTGCACACTTTTAAAAAAAAGTAAATGAATTTGCCGCGATTAAATGTCATAACATTTATGACAATATAAAATATTAACATATTTTAAGCCAAGTTTTAGGTATATGTTTTGAATCTTGGTTATAAACCCAATTTTAAAGGGCGTTGTATCCAGCGTTGTGAAGGCAACAGTGTACCCATATTTATATTTTTATAAAATGCTTATAAGACTGTGAATCTCGTGCTGTTGCTGTGTGGAAGGGCCCCTGCGCCCTTCCTCGGCCTCCCCGGCTCTAGGACCCACTTGGGATCCGAGGATCGGCCGTGGGGGAGGGGCTGCACCGAGTACAGGGCGGCTGAGGCGCTTGAGCGTCGCTCGCGGTCCCGAAAGGAGCCCTTCCTGGTTTCTGTGGTTCCGATTTTCTATGCAACCCCACACCCCTTGTTTTGATCCTGGGAAATAAAAGGGAGGCTGAATTATTCAAATTTAAATGAGGTTTCCCCTTCGTAGAAGTGCTGCTGACCCTGCGTGCAAAAATGGGGAGCACTTGAGGACACAGGTGGGTGGAGGCCCTTTGTGCTGGCTGGTCATGTGCGGCCGTCTTAGGCTCTTTAAGGAACGTGGGAGAAGAATATATTGATAATGTCGGTGAAACAAGCAGACATTGAAACAAGCACAGATTACTCCAAAAGGAGTTCTGTATATTTTTTCTACATGCAAATGCCTTTTTAATTATGTTAATTAATGTTAAGACGCCTAGGCTTATGTTGGAGCTGCCACGGCCGGGTTTTGACCACTTCCCACTGGACAGAGCCTGCAGCACATTCCTGAGTGTACGATATAGATTTGTAGCCCAGTGTGAGAAATTTACAAATAAATGTTTCATTGATCTTTTTATATTAAAAAAAGGAGTTTGTTGTTTCTGTTCTTGGGAGTGGCAGATGCTCCCTTCTGGGGTAAGATCATCTGGGTGTGCACTGTTTGCAGTCACCTAAAGACAGCACCTGGAAAACCACCACCCAGTCCCACTCAACTGCCAGATCCAAGCCAGTGAGGACCCAGGACTGCCCCCATTCCAGCCACCTCAAGGGCACTGGCCAGCTCTGTGGGAAGGCATCTCTGGAAAGACCTGCTTGCCACCACCCTGAGAGCTGAGGTCCTGGGAGGGACCAGGTCCCTCTTCTCTCCTCACCAGATGCACACGTGGGTCTTAGACTGTGGGGAACATTACAGCTAGGCGCTTCCCCAGGGGGAGAGATCTGGGTCACCTTCAGGGAACAAGTTTGAGGCCTGGGGTCCCCAGATATGCAGGAGAGACTCCCTTCACTCCTAACATGCCTGGGGGCCCTGCGGGGGAGACTCCCACCCCCAGCAACAGCAGCTAGCAAAGAGAAGATGCAGGGAAGTCTCACTGCGACTGCTGAGTGTTAGGAGGTGCGGCTGCCTCCAGGTGCGCTCAGACCCCTGCACGGCAGTCCAGGGTGGCCGCTGCCCAAGTCCTGCAGAGGAGTGCTGCCCTCTCCAGGCTGGCACCCACTCCTGTCCTTGTCAAGGTCCCGCTCCTGCCCTTGAAGGGATTGCAGGTGCATTTCCATTGGTTTAAGCAGGCCTTCCCTGCCACCCAGCATTGGCCTAGGACAGCAGCAGGGCTGTCCACAAAGTCTGCAGAGGTGAGCAGACTGTGATGCTAATGAGCTGTGCTGAGAGGGAAGGGTGCCCACCCGGCCAGGCCCTCCCCAAGGCAGGCCTTGGGAAGTTCTGCCCTGGGCCAGCTGGCAGCTGCCCAACCCGCCACAGGAGAGCCGCCACAAAAAGTTTGATGCTACAAGGGCACCTGGAAAATGAGGTCAGGCCTGGGCATTGCTGGGGTACCCAGGGGTGTGCTGGTCCATGACTTCACTCTCTACGTGCCCGTGCCCTAGCAGGGACCACTTCACATAGGGAGGAAAGGCCTTGAAAACAGTGCTGGCTCTGGATGGGGGCCCAGTGGCCACTACCCTGTAACACCCTTGAATTTCTCCACTCAGGAGAGGTGCTAGTGCTTCCCGGGCACATAGCCACCACCCCGAGGGGCTGCTTCCAGTTCCCTAAAGTTCTCTTATGAGAACTTGACTGAGAAGTCTCCACGCCGGCCCCTGGGAAGACAGTCTCCTCTCTGGCACAGACATCAGGCTGCTGAAGGGGTAGCCCAGGGGTGGAGGCTTGGTGAACTCACTGCCTTTCTCCTGAGATGCTATTTTCAAGCCAACCCTGGCAAGTGAGGAAATGGGCAGGGGAGAGGATACAGACTCCTTCACAGGAGCCCTCTTGTCTTGGAAAGGGACCCTGGGCAGCACTTTCCAGAATGAGCAACTCGGTGAAGAGGGGCTGACTGTGCAATTGTGGCCCAAAGTGTGACTCCTGGGAGGGAACAAGGTGCTTGAGGTGGGGGCAAAAGGGGAGTCCCTGCTCTCCGGACATGAGATTAAAGCTGCTGTGTGTCTCGGAGTGGGGTGTCTGGGGCAGACTTTCCTTCCAGCCTTGGTACCCAGCCAATAGCAGACCGCCTCGGTCCTGGTGGGTGTGGGCAGGTATTGACCAATGGAGTCTTTGGGAAGGCCCCACCCCCCTCCCACGCTGGACTCTGGTGGCCAGGGTGAAAAAGAATGCACAGCTGCCCAGCCTCCAGACCTGCAGGGTGCCTATGCAGGCCAGTGAGGGTGCCCTGGCACTGAGCAGACCCGGGGAGGAGTGCAGCAGACCGGGGTGTGTTACCAGGAATCCCTGGTACGGAGAGAGGAGGCAAACCAAACTAGTGAGATCAGGGCCTGCCCCACTGCCCTCTCCAGCAGGGTGCTTGGCTCCTGTCTGTCCTGTCCGCCTCTGATCCGACCTGCCGGCACACAGGAAACACTGTTGGAAATAGAGGAAGATGGTCAGATAGAAAGTGGTGCTTAGGAGGATTTGGAAGCGAGGGAGGAAGAAGAGAGGGAGGGGCTGCCTGGGGCAGTCTGTTCCCAAAGGCCTGTAGCTCAGCACCAGGAGGGACAGAGGGGTGTGCACGAGAACACAGGGACAGCCGCCCTCTGACCCGGGGAAGGCCAGCTGCCTCCTGATGCTCCCGGGGAGCCTTCGAGGAGGCGGCGGCGTTCACCGGCCTTAAAGGAGGCCCCGCGCCGGGACAGCTGGGGAACAAAGCGGCAGGCCGCAGTGTGAGGGCGCAGGCCATAGAAGGGGCCGTCGGAGGTCTGGGAACCTCCGCAACTGCTCCTTCCGAGGCCTCTGGCGAGACCCTCCTGGGGCTGGGGTCCGGGGAGGTAGCCCCCACTCCCGCACACTCCGCCCCGCCCGCCCGGTCGCTGCACCAGCCCCCTGCGCGGCGCATTCTTCTGCTCCGCCGTCCTTCCGACCGTCCCTCCGCGAGTCCGTCTGTCGGTCTTTCTTCTCTAGCCCCTTCCAAAGCCGTGGCCCCATTCATCCCCGAGGCCTCTGCCCTCTCCAGCGCGCGGCCGCGCTCGGCGAGCAGCTGCTATGCTAATGAGGCGGGGGCGGCGGCGGCGCGGGGCGGGGCGGGGGCTCGCCGGGTGGGGCGGGCTTTCACAAAGCGGGTCTTTGCATTCAAAGCCGGCCTGGCCCTCCGGCCCAGCGCGCCAGGCGGGGCGCGGCGCGGCGCCCCTGCTGAGCGCAGGGTCCGCGAGGGGCTACGCCCTCGCGCAGGGCAGCCCGCCGCCGACCCGACACCCACTTGCCCCGCGCGATTCGAGGGCAGAGCCCAGCTGTCGTCTGCTCGGGGTCACGGCCTGGGACTGGCGGCTCCTCTAGAGACCCGCCCGTGCCACCAGACGCTGCAGCACGAGGGTCTCAAGGACGCGCCGCGCGGATGGGGCGGGGGCTGGCGGGGGCCGCCTGGGCACCCCGGGCCCCGCAAGATTGCGAGGGGAGCCGGCTGAGCTGGAGATGGGGACACTCCCGTCACCGGGCGCAGAAGGAAAGGGCGCCAGGGGCCCCGACCCCAAGCGATGGGGCTGGACGCACAAGTCTGGCCCCAAGTCCTGGAACCCCTTGCCCCACTCGGGACCTGCCCAGCCTCTGGGGACCTCGCCCCTCCAGGGGCGCGAATCCAGCGGAGCCGAGCAATGAGAAGGCGGCCGTGGTGGGCGGGGCCGTCGGGCCGGGAGGGACCCGGCGCATCTGTGCTGCCGCCGTGTGGCCGCGACCCGCACTGCACCCTGGCACACGGGCCTAAGGATCCCTCTGCGCCCACCCCGCCTGCTGCCCTCCGCCCCCTCCCCCAGCATCTGTGGACCAGAGTCTCGGGCCAGCGCCCAGCACCACCCTCACCGGTGTGGAGCTACGCACAGCTGCGCTGGACCCCGGCCGCCTCCGGGAGGTAAGGCAGGTGGGGGGATTTGGCTGGAGCGCCGCAAACACCGAAGAGCAGGGGCTCGCCTGCTCCACCACGGTGCGGTGCAGAGTCCTCGCGCGCAGGTCAGGTGGGTCGGGCAACCCCGCTGCATGATCCGAGCATGCGCCAGGGCTAGGATCACTACCCGACCCGCCAGGTCCAGATAAACCCTGTCACAGATTGCGGCGCCAGCACCAGGGAGAGCAGCTCTATGCCAGCAGTCGGGTCGTTGCCATGGAGTTGGTGGTGCTCTATGTGAAGCGGCAGGGTAAAGCTTAAGATGCCCAGAGGGAAAACCAGAAAGGACCTGCCACAGGGCCAAGCTGGGCGACCTCAGGAGGACATGCCAGCAGGTCTGGGATAGTCCGAGTTGAAGGTGGAACACTGACCCTTTGTGGGACGTGGAGTGGGCAGATGGACCCAAACTGGAGACTCTTGGTGGAAGGTCCTCTCAGCCCGGGCCGTGCCAACAGGTGGGCAGGAATAGGGACCCAGCAGATGTCAAAGGAGACAGCAGCAGGTGTGTGGAGCCAAAGGACACCCAAGCCAGGGGTAGGTGGCCAAAGTGTGTCTGCCGCACTTGATCCAGTCGGGGAGGGAAACATTCCGGGTCCCAGGACGCCAAAGGAGGATGGTGAGCAGGGCAGTGTCCACAGCCCTGGGACATGCCACTATATGTCACACTTCAGATGGGAGCAGGACACAGACCACATCCCTCCGGACCCCAGGGATGGTTGCAGGGTGCTACCAGATCACCATGGAGCCTGGAACTCAGTGGGGGTGGGAGAGGCTCCCATGGTCCAGTGGAGGCTGGCATTGCCAGCTCACCACCAACCCCAGTCTATTCTGGAGGATGTGGCCACGCCAGATGGGCAGGAAAAGGACTCTTTGTTCAAAGTCTTGCCTACCCAGGGACAGAGCTAGGACACCTGGTGTATAACTAGATGTGTTTCCTCCAACAATAAGGCCCATGCCTGCAGGTCTCTGCTCCTCCTCACTGGATACCTGGTGCCATCTCATATGGGAAAGAACCCCCAAGGGAACTAAACCCCAAACATTCCATAAACTTTCCAAAGAAAAAAGACAAAATTGAAAAGCAGTGGTGTCAATATCACAGACATGGATTTCTCTCTCCCAAGAGATGGTCCAGGGCTGATATCCAACATTAGCATCCCAGCTGGTCAGACTCATGGCTGGGCCCTTCATTCTATGTGGCTCAGGATCCAGCCCAGATCCAGCCGTGAAGTCTGCCTTCCAGCCAGCAGGAATGAGGCTCGGGTCCTCTCCTTCAAGGACACTTCCTAGAAGTTGTTCTTGCACATCTGCTTACATCTCATTGGCAAGAAACCTGGTCATCTGACAGCCGTACTGTCAGGGGCTGGGACACAGGCTCTTCTGTGCTCTGCACCCAGCTTAGATGAGGGTGTAAGAGGACTTGGCCCAGTGGTGCAGGCCTGGAGGTCTAGGTGAGGCTCAGTGGCCATGCCTGTACTGTCAGGAGGCTGAAGCAGGAGAATAGAAAGTTCCAGGCCAGCCTGGACAACTTGGTGAGATGCTGTCTCAAAAAATAAAACACCCGTCATCCCAGCAGCCCAGGGGCTGAGGCAGGAGGCTCATGAGTTCAAAGCCAGCCTCAGCAAAAGCAAGGCACTAAGCAACCCAGTGAGACCCTGTCTCTAAATAAAATATAAAACAGGACTGGGGATGTGGCTCGGTGATTGAGTGCCCCCGAGTTCCCTGGTACCCTGAAATAAATAAATGAAAATAAAATTAAAAAGGCTGTGGATGTAGCTCAGTGGTAAAGCATCCCTGGATTAAAAAAAAAAGAAAACCCACCATTTTGGGAGGGACACGCCCCTCAACTGTTTTGAAATACAAAGACTAAGAACGGGAAGAAGAGGGGCCAGCTTGCTCTGCAAAACGCAGGGCTCCTTGTAGAGCTGCAGCCATCGGCCTGTGATGCAGGATAAGGCGTGGCCAGCAGGACTCGCCCTGCGTTGCTCAGGGCACAGATGGACAGCCCCTCGGTCCTGGGACCTCGGTGTGCAAGCCAGAGTACATGTGGAGCCACGTGTCGGGGCCCTCTGAGGTCGGAGGGATCCCCTCACCCAGTACTGGAATGGAGCCCAGGGCCTCACACGTGCTAGGCAGGCGCTCTGCCACTGAGCCACAGCCCAGCCCCTCAAATTTTATTTTGAGCAGTGGCACACACCTGTCGTCCCAGCGGCTCCTGAGGCTGAGACACGAGGATCGCAAATCCACGGCCAGCCTGGGCAACTTAGCAAGACCCTGCTTCTGAAGAAAAAGGGGTGGTGAGGGCCGAGGGTGTTATAGTCTGGATGCGAGGCAGCCCCCAGGGGTTCTGTGCTCAGGCAGGGACGTCCGGAGGTGAGATGGCGGGACTGAGCTGTGGCCTCATCCGCTCATCCTGGTGAGAGTGGACTGAGGGTGGGGACTGGGCGGTGGGCATGGCTGGGGGAGGTGGGCACTGGGGGCATGCTTCCTGACCACAAGCCCAGCAGCTCTCCTCCATCATGAAGTGCTGCCTCACTTTGTGCCCAGAGAAATGAAGTCAGCGCACCATTGACGGAACCACTGGACCATGAACCAACTGAAGCTTGTCCTCCGAAGAGGCATTTTGTTGAGTGTTTTGGCCACAGCAAAAAAGAGCTGACTGACACAGGGTGCAGCTCAGGGGTGGAGTGGCCCTGAGTTCAATCCCCAGCACTGAGATGACTGATTGATTAATCAAGTTGTCCAGGCTGGCCTCAAACTTGCAATCCTCCTGCCTCAGCCTCCCAAGGACCATAGGCATGCACACCTAGCAGAGATCTCTTACATAGGGCACAAAAAGCCAGAGAGAAAAGGGAAAAGATAAACACACAGGAACACATTAAAGTTCAGATATTCTATTCATCAAAAGACACCATTAGGGCTGGGGTTGTGGCTCAGTGGTGGAGCACTTGCCTGGCATGTGTGAGGCACACGGTTCAATTCTTAGCACCACATAAAAATAAATTATTGAATAAATAAATGTCCACTGAAAACTAAAAAAAAATTTAGAACAAACAAAGCACCATTAGAGCTGAGTACAGTGGCACACGCTTGTAATCCCAGTGACTTGAAGGCTGAGGCAAGAGGATTGTAAATGAGGCCCTAAGCAACATAGCAAGATCCTGTCTTGGACTGGAGCTGTGGCTCAGTGGTGGAGCGCTTGCCTGGCATGTGTGAGGCCCTGGGTTTGATCCTCAGCACCACATAAGAATAAATAAAATAAAAGATCCATTGACAACTGAAAATATATATATATATATATAAAAGATTCTGTCTCAAAATAAATAAAAAGGGCTGGGGATGTGGCTCAGTGGTTAAGCACCCTGGGTTCAATCCCCAGCACCAAAACAAAAACAAACACACAAACTTAGGAGAGAGGGAACATGAACCACAGCACAGAAGAAGATATTCACAAAGGCTCACCCAGAAGATACAAGGCCCTTCTCAGAATCCATGGGGAAAAGAGCCCCAGGAGCTGGGCATGGGGTCCATGCCTGCGATCCCATGACTCAGGAGGCTGAGGCAGGAGGATTACAATTTCGAGGCTGGCCTGGGCAAGTTAGCCAGACCCTGCTGGGTTGGCTGCATAGCCCACAGGTAGAGTTGCTCCTGGGGTCCGTTTCTAGTTCCCATCCCTGATCAAAGCAAGAAAAAGAAAACCTAACTCAAAATTGGCAAGAGACTTGAAGGGAGGCTTCACGAGAATCAACCCAGGGGGCACAACCCAGAGACCAGTGTTGGTGAGGAGGTGGAGCAGAGGCCCTGCACCCCTGGGTGGGGAGCAGCCGCTTGGGAAAGCAGGTTGCTGTCCACTGCGGCTGAACTGGACCAGAATTCACTCACGTGTGGGTCACTCATGATGCCCACAGAGTGCCACATGCAGGTGGTGAGACAGCAGGACCTCGCTGAGCCACTTCCAGGGCCAGGAAGGCAGTGACAGCATGCAGACTACATCTGCACCCTGTGTCCCCAGGAAGAAAGTCTGCGGGAAGGAAAATGGAAACTACCACCAAGGGCCCCCTCGGGGTTGAGTCTCACAGATACTGTGTTCAAGGAAGCCAGACGCAAAGGAAGCGTACAAGGAGTCTGTTCACATACAGCTCAGAGACTCCATAAGAACTAAAGCAGGGGTGGGAGAAGGCCAGGATGCAAACCCAAGAGCACAGAAGCACTCTCCCGGAATTGGTGGAATTGGTGGAAAGAGGGCAGCCTCGGGAGGGAGGTCACCTGAGCACACCACACTCAGAGCAGCCTGGGGCATGCTGGCAACAGGTCAGTCAGCTACAGTGGACACTCCCAGACCTGTGCAAAGCCACAAGAGAGCCATTGAAGACAGAACTCACAGCACCACCCGTCGCCCCCAAGACTCAGGAGGCTGAGGCAGGAGGATCTCAAGTTTGAGGTCAGCCTGGACAACTTAGTGAGACCCTGTCTTAAAATTAATTTTTTTAAAAAGTGCTGGGGATGTGGCTCAGTGGTAGAACTCTTGCCTAGCATGGGTTCCATCCCCAGCATTGTAAGAAAAAAGAAGGGGAGGAGGAGAAAGGAATGACACATCAGAGAATGTCAATACAGAGAATCATTCTAGTTGGGACTACTTCGCAGAACAGTTTGATAGTTCCTTAAAATGTTAAAATAGAGTTTGCACGTGATGCAGCAGCCACAAGCCTGTGTATGTGTCCAAGGGAACGTAAGGACCTGTTCAAGAAGAGAGTACAGGGAACCCACAGCACCTTTCGTCACAGGAGCCAAGACAAAGTACCTGGGAGACCATCACAACCAAGGGACATTCCAAGGGACATTCGCTCCCATGAGAGGAGCCAGGCACAAAGGACAAATACTGTGTGATTGTGCACTTAAAATAAGACTCTAAAAACTAGCTTTTCATCTATGGGCAATTTTATAATGCTGATATTAACAAGTCCAGAGAAGAGTTACAGGGCCCTCAGTCCTGTCCGGCCATGGCCTGGGATCCAGGGTGTCAGCTGAGTCTGAAGCAGAAGCACGCAGTGGACCCAGGACGTAGTGAGTGAGTGGCACCTCCTCCACTTGGATGTTGGTTGGTGCTCCTGTCCCAGTGGTAGCACCCGAGCTTCCCCCGGAGCCCGGAGAGTCACTGGGGACCAGTGGCAGTTCTTCCACCGCCCCAGCCCGGCTCGGCCCAGCACGCAGGTCAAGCTGGTTCTGAGCAACTTCAGATGGTTTCAGGCCCTGAGAAACCTCTCCACAGGGTGGAGATTGCGGACCATGAAGGATACTTTCAAGAGCGTTTGCTTCAGAAGCCATTCAGGAAACGGGGTTCTAGCACGTCTGTTCTACACAGCATTGTTCTGGATGCAGACTCCAAACTGTCGAAAAGAGTGAGCTCTGTGGCCACCCTCAAAGGCCAGGGGCAGAAGGTGCTCGCCAGGTCCCGGGCAGGCGGGGTGCAGCACCTCCCGCCCTCTTCCAGGGCCTGTAGCAGAAAAGCCGTGCGAGGTCACCCACAAGCCCCAGAGCAACCTGTGAAGTCGTTTTTAGTTGTAGAGAGACACGAAACCTTTATATTATTTATTTATTTTTATGTAGTGCTGAGGCTCGAACCCAGGGCTCTACCTCTGAGCTGCAAACCCCAGCCCCCATGGAGTCTTGAGGCTGAGTTGCTGAGGGATCGAGTCCTGAGCCGCACTGACACCTCCCAGGGCGGGGAGTGCCCTGTCCCGCACACCTTGCCCGCAGATCCCCCGCAAAACCTCTGGGTGACTGTCTTTGCGGAAACCCGGAAGCCCTGGGTTTTCAATCCCACAAATATTGCAACAAAACGTACACAGGTGTGTTAAAACAGGTTGAAACTTGGGTGTGAGGACCTCACCTGTAATCCCAGCAGCAGATCAGGAGGCCAAGGCAAGAGGGTTGCAAGTTCCAGGCCAGCCTGGGCAACTCAGTGAGACCCTATCTCAATATAAGAAATAAAAGTTAAGGGCTGAGGATATGGCTCAGTGGCAGAGCACTTGCCTAGCATGCACTAAGGCCCCGGGGTCCGTCCCCAGTACCACACACAAATGCAAATTAAATAGATCTTTTTCCTGTGACCTATCAATTCCATTCCTTGGTATTATTCAAGAGAAATGAAAACATATGTCAGACAAAGAAATGCTCAGCAAATGTCTCTTGCTCCATTATTCACAATGACTAAAACATGGAAACGATCCAAACAGCCATTAAAGGGTGAACGAGTGGGCAAAATGTCTTTGATCCCTGTGAGGCAACCCACAGGAGCTACTGAGACCTCCTGCACAGCCAGGGAACCTCGAGTAGCAGGGTCGGGGGGAGGCTGGACACCAAAGCTGCAAAAAGCTCCAAGGCCCTGAGACCTCTTCAAACTGCCGCACGGCAACGGCGTGTGGGCGGAGTGGGGCGGTAATGGCCGCTGGACACCACTGCCAGCCTCAGATCTGCCCAAGCAAGTCTCCCCTCAACACAGGCGTCCTAGCGTCAGGAGCCTCAAACGCCTCTCTTGCAGTTCTTAATAAAACGCCTAATAAACGATTGTGAACGAATGCTTTTTAAAAAAGCAACCCTGCAGTGGTGGAAAGGGAGCATGGTCATCCGAGCAGAGGGGGACACACAGGTCTGGGCACGTCACAGCTTTCTGCGTGATGCAGAGAGTCTAAGCCTGCATCGTGGCCACGCTGCACGACTCTGTGATTCACCAAAATCATCAAACTGTCCAATTAAAATGAGTAAATTGCATGGTATGCAAAGGATACCTCAATAAAGCTGTTTATTTTTTTTAAGAAGCAAGAAACAAAGCTGAAAAATGAGAAACAAATTAAACCAGAGCCGTTAGTTAGGGTTGTAAAGTTCAGTCATCAAAGCGTGAAGAAAACTCGGGGCAGTTACCTTGGAAGGCAGGCTGGCCTGGGGCCAGAGGGAGAGGTCCAGGGAAAGGGGCTTTCGGGGGCTCCTTGAGGGCTGTGGCCCTGACGGACCTGGCTGGGGAGCAAGCCTGGGCTTTGTGAGAAGACTCTGAATGTGTGCTCTGCTCTGTGCACTTTGTTCAAGGCACGTTTCATCTGGCAACAGTGACCTTTTTTAACACCAGTTCAAGAATATGACAAGTCTAGGAATCAGTCTACCAAAAATGAACAAGACCTTTCTGTAGAAAATTACAAAACTTGGCTCATAGATGGTAAATAAGTCTTAATAAAGGTGTAATGGTGTCATGATATCAACCTCCCCAATCAGATCTGTAGAGTTAATGAAATTTCAATCATACAAAGTTTTTCAAAGAATCTGGCTAAATCAAGTTGTAAGAATAAAATGGCCTGGCGTGGTAGCCACACCTGTGACCCCAGGGTCTTGGGACAGTGCCGCAGGAGGGTCACAGGTTCTAGGCAGCCTGGGCAACTTAGTGAGGCCCTGTCTCAAAATAAAAATAAAAAGGATGGGGATGTAGCTCAGTGGTAGAACAGCCCTGGGTTCAATCCCCAGAGCCAAGAAGAAGTGAATCCGTGGAGCCAGGGGTCTGGTATGTGGGCTGCACAGCACTGAGATGCTCCAGCCTTAACCTGAGCAAGGGCGGATGCCGCTCAGCCTGGGTTGCCCACGTGAGGTGCAGGCTGACACAGGGGTGCAGGGACTCCCAGACCCATCAGAGAGAAAAGGGGAGCACTGGAGATGGGGGGGCAGAAGAGAGAGAGAGCGGGAATGGAGGGAGGGAATAAGAGAGAAGAAAAAGCAAGAAGAAAAAAGCAGTGTAGAAAAAGAGACATCCAAAAGGCACAAAATAAAGTCACGAGGTTCACCTGTGGCAACGGCCACAGTAAATGTCAATGGGCCAAACTCAGCAGCTCAAAGATCAGGACTGCCAGGTTGGATTTGTTGAAAATCCAACTGCTTGCTGCTTACAAGCAAGGAAAACATATCCCAAACACCAATTTCAAAGAAGGCTGGGACCGCTGTTACCTCAGACAAAGTGCATTTTAAGAAAAAGCTACTGTTAGAGACCGAAGGGCCATTGCATGGTGAAAATGGGGTCCAAGTGTCCTCAAGGCAGTGTACACGGAGGGAAACCGCCTGCCCCACTTGGGACCGTCTGATCCGCAGGCAGCTTCCCACAGGCAGAGCCTGGGCAGCCTGCCCGCAGCACCTGCCCAGGGAACTTTCCAGCTGTTGGTGGGTTTCCTCACGTTCTCCAGCCTCAGCCCTCAGCCTGCCAACCTGCACCCCTTCCCTCTTTTGGTGTTTCTCAAATATTAGAAAGTAAAACGATCTAATTAGTGTGGCCTAGTAAATACAGGCCGAGAGAGAAACTGACCAAAAGAAGTGGGTTGTCGGATTTGAGCCACACGATTTATTAAAAGGCATACACCACCAGCCACAGCACTTACGGCACATTCCTCTTAGGCACAGAAATTAGCCTCCATGTAATGTTTTATAAATAAATAAAATAAGATTGCTTGGATTTTCAGGTGCTGCTGACGGGGGAACAAGCCACCCTTGGCTGGGCACTGTGTGTGCTGGCAGGGGAGGTGGTGGTCATGGTCCTGGGCACCCTGCTGGGGAGTGGTGAGAACCCCAATAGCACCCCTGCCCAGAATGGACAACATGGCCTCAGGCTCAGCAGCTCTCACACACCCCTTGAAGCATGGATACAGGCCACGGGACTGCCCAGCTGGACGTCCTGCTGCAGGCTGTCTCCTGGATGTCGGGCTAGTATGGATAGAGCCAGCCCTGGGATCCCACAGCTGACCACCCCACCCTATCCCCGTAAGCCCCAGGGGCAGAGGTCCCTGCCACCCAGTGCAACCCAGATCCCCCCACCAGGCCCTGGATCTGTGTGCTGACTCAGGTTTGAGAGGCCCGAATCTGCCCAGATCCAAGTGCCCAGGCCTGCAGACTGCCGGCAGGAACCCCAGGGAAAACGCCAGGACCCGCTCAGGCAGGCGGTTGGCGAGCCCCTCTAAGGACACTGTGGGCTCTTGTGGTCACGGTTGGGAGCAGGTGTCCCTGGAGCCCAGGTCCGACAGAACTTAGACCAGGGTGCACGCGTGCACAGCTGCGCTTCGCAAGGGCGCACTGCTACTTTGCGGGGCCCTCCTCTCCCCGCACCCATTGCATGTTGTCTCCCCTCGTTGCCCCCGCAAGCCCCACTTTTAGGAAAGGAACGTCGTAGTCCTTGTTCCTGTTTCCCTGATAGGCCGCGCGCTCTCTAGGACAGGGTTGGTAGCGAGCCGGGCGTAGACACCAGGCGGCAGCACTGAGGCCGCTCCAGTACAAAGTCGGCGCTGTAAACGCCCAGAGGGAGGAGTCCGGGAGTCCGGGAGGCGGAGCGTGTGCAACCCGGTTCTGCAGCGTCCCAGGAGACAGGCACGAAGGGAAGACAGGTGCACAACCGTGGTGGCCAGGCGGCCATACTACCAAGGACAAACCACCTCCACAGCCGAACGCAGAGAGAGTCCGCACGGGGGACAAGATCTGCCGAGGCGCCTTGCCTCCACTGCTTCCTAGGCAGCCAAGCCCTACAAGTCTGGTGCTCCTGGAAACGTGGCTCCTGGGTGGATGGGTGGAGCAAACAGCAGGACTTCCTTCGCTCACTGCTGTAAGGGCTGGCTGGGGACTCCACGGGGCCAAAGTGGAAGGGGCCCCTCCACCCAGGAAAAGAACCCAAGGCCCGGGCTCGGTGCATCTAGCTGAGTCCAAGGCATCTCTGCATGGCCATCTCCCTCAGTTCAGGGCCCTGTGGTGGATCAGTGGCCAGGGCAGTAGGAGTCAGAGGTCAGGGTCCCCCATTTAGGCCCACCTCCTACCAAATGTCAGCCTGAGTTATCCAGAGCATTTGGGGAATTCCACTGGTCCATAGGTCACTCATTGGTGTGGAGACACCCAACTGCCCCAATGCCTTCAGGGGGGCTGGAGAAGCATTCTGGACCTTGGGCCCCTAGGCCCAAGAGGTGTGCAGGGGGCCACTGGGTGTTACTGGGGGTTGTGGAAGCTGTAGCAAGCACCCCATATGGATGGGTTCACATCCCAGTTCTGCAACCTTAGGGATTAGCTGTATGGCTCTGGGGGGCTGCTTGTCCTCCGAGGTCATTTGTACCCTGAAAGCAGACTGCCCACCTCTTAGTGCTGCTGACCAAACCCCATCATACATGTCTGGGGTGTGCTGGGCATAGCAGGTGTGGAGGAATGCGGGCTGGATTAAGAACAGGAAGGTGGCTACTCTCCTGATGACCTCAGGGACAAACAGGGCTCTGGGGTGGATCTGGAAGTTGGGAGCACAAAACTGAGTCACCTCGGCCAGCCCCCCATCTTTCAGGGTGAAGCAGTTTAGTGACCCCAAGTCACACATCTCCACACCCCCTGCTGCACCAACAGTGTGTGCTCCTGTGCTACAAGAGGTTCACCTTGGCTACCACCTGCTTGCAGCCAGTGACAGCGAACTCACGGCCAGCAACGCGGTAGTAGCTGAGCTGTGAGGCCAGGAGCTCTGCACGAGCCTGCTCAGGAAAAAAGCCCTCCCCGGCCATCTCGTCCCGGAAGCAGTTGACCACGTCCTGCTTATCCAGCAGCAAGAAGGGCACGATGGCTGCGGCCTGCCACAGCGGGTGCTCACGGGCCAGGAGTGCCCGAAGACTGGCATGCAGTTTCTCCTCAGCCTGCTCTGCAGCAGCCTGGGCCCCGCGAACTTCGTCAGGGCGCAGGGGCTGTGCGCGGGACGCGTTCTGCAACACGAACTGGGTGATCTCTGTGCCACCGGTGCCACTGAGGAGCACGTAGATGGCATTGTGAAAGTGGTGCGAACGCTGTGGTTGCATGAAGCCGTGTAGCTCGTCCAGCAGCGATGGCGATAGGAGCTCCGCCTCGTCCAGTACCAAGAGAGGGGTCTTCTCCTCCGCCTCGGCCTGTGCCACCACTTCAGCCACACGCCGCGCCAGATCTTCCCGGCAGTCCTGCGCGGCGCGCGGCCGGGGGCAGTGGTGCCCTGAGTGGTACTGCAGCACCAGCGCGCTGTCCTCCAGCACGGCGCGGAAGTGGTGCGCCAGCAGGCGGCCTACGTGACTCTTGCCCACGCCACTGGGCCCGTGCAATGCCAGGAGGAGCGGGCGGCTGTGCACGTGCGTGGCCAGGTAGTCCCGCAGCAGCGCCACAATACGGCCCACGGCGGCCGGCTGGCCAAACACAGCGCGCTGCAGCGCCTTCTCCAGCCCGTCGAGGTCGTAGCGCTGAGCGTTATCGTCCAGGTTCTCGATGGCATTGAGCACCTGGAAGCCCACGATGGCCGCGAGCAGCAGCAGGCATCGCTGTGCGCGGCTCCGGCGTTCGGCTCGCGGTAGGTATTTGCGCGAAGTCTCAGGGTAAAGCACCACGCGGCTGCGCCGGCGCCTCTTGCGCGGCGCCCTGGAGGACAGCTCCGCCGGGCCGTCGAAAGTGAAAATTTTCGGCTGGTCCAGCTCTGCACGCAGAGCCCCGGTGCCGCAGCCCACCCTGAGGGCCCCGGTCCCAAGGTCGGGCCCAGAGCCCGGCTGCAGGAGACGCCGCTTGCGCAGGACGTACACGCGGCAGCGTAGGCGGAGCACCGCGCGCACCGGAGCAATCACGCAGGGGCCGGGGGCTCTGGGGTCCGCGGCTGCGGGCTCCAGGCTGGGCTGGCCGTGGTCCATGGCGCAGGACCGGCGCTCTGCATGCAGGTCACTCTCCCTGCAAGAGGAAAATGGGGAGGGTCTCCGGACTCGCCATGGCCCTCTCCCGCGGGCCGCCTCCCGGGGCCAACAGAAACCCTGGCCCCGAGTGATCTTATCCATGAGGGGCTCGCAGGGTGCCACACCAGAACCTGGCCCCACCTCGCCCCGCTGACCAGGAAGCTGCTGCTCCGTGGGGCCCCAATGCAAATCTCTCCGGTCCTCCCAGAAACCGCCGCGGGCCTTGAGGAAGTGGGAGGGGGGGAGGGCGTGCAGCTAATCGGGTGGCTACCCCAGCTTCCTGGAGGAGCCGCCGACTCGCGGCGTTTAGGGATGAAGAAGGGTCAAGCTGGACCCCGCCCCCGGCAGCATCTCCCGACTATCTGGCGCCAGGGGCCGCTGCGTCCAGAGGCAGGGCCCCTGAGCAGCAGAGGCCCCTACACCCCTGGGAGTTCGGATACGCCACACACACTGAGAACAGCGAGTGGGGATCCTGCCAAACATGCTTTTGAGAATGGGTCCCAACAGTGACTCCTGATTTTGCTCAGGCCTCCCAGCCCCCTATGCCCCATGGTGGGATCTTCCC
This sequence comes from Sciurus carolinensis, assembly GCF_902686445.1. Taxonomy (NCBI): domain Eukaryota; kingdom Metazoa; phylum Chordata; class Mammalia; order Rodentia; family Sciuridae; genus Sciurus; species Sciurus carolinensis. Next base: position 617,529 of record NC_062226.1, read on the forward strand.
AAAATAGTCCCCCCTTCCCCATTGAGGAAGCAGCAGGGACCCCCAAAGGCCAGCAAAGGTGGGGCTCAAGATGGACAGAAATAAGACTGGGGAAAGGATGAGCCCTGAGCCGGGGAGGCTGGCCTGCGTCCCTGCACCCCGCAGCCCACCCCTACCTGCAGCTCAGTGTTCCCGAGCTCCAACTGGAGCAGGAAGCAGGAAATGCTGTCCTCCCTAGGGCGAGTCCGGTGGTTCTGGGGCCTCCTGGGCCAGCTCGGGCCTGGAGGGGGCGGCGACACCTGCGGGTCCCCAGGAAGCGTCTGGAGCAGAGGAAGCTCTGGGGAGGTTTCCGTTCCATGCAAAGGAAGTGAGTCAGGGGTGCGGCCGGGCGGGACTAGGGCTGGACAGAGGAGTCAGCTAGGGAGGCCTTTCTGGCCTGCCCAGAACCCCTTTCCAGCAGGTCAGCTCCTTTCTCAGCCCTGTGGCTCTTTCAGGACACCTGGTCATACTAAGAGTCCCTTTCCCTGGAACCCCTGGGTTCCTTGCAGCTCAATCTGACCTCCCTGGACCCTAGCATTCCCCAGGACATCTCCACCTGACCCAGCAGGGCCCACTAGGATTTCCGGCTGCTGTAAACAAGGGGAAAGCAGGGTCCTCTGTTCAGCCCTCCCTTATTTTCCTGTCTCCTTTTTCCTCCCCCACTTCTGAGGCCTCTGCACGTAGGACATGCTGGGGCATAAGTTCTAGCATTAGGGATACAACCCACACATGGCTCGCGTTCTTCTATGTGGGGGATGGGGAACAAATTCAGATTAACTGGGGTCCCTTCTCTGCCACCTGCTTGCCTGTGCCTGATCCCCACCCCACTCCCAGAGCAGCCTTCCTGGATAGCTCTTGGCCCCTCCCATTCTGTAAGGAAGCTGGCCTCTTCCAGGCCAAGCCAGCAGCCAGGGTGGACTTCTCTGTCTCTGGATCATGTAGCCAACACAGTTGTGTGCCACACCAGACTGGCTCAGACAGTCCTGAGACCCCGGGACCCCACCAAAGTCTGTCCTGCCCATGTCACCCTCCGTCCACCTGCACATGACCAACATGGAATGCCAGGGCAGGAGGCTGTGCAGGCCCTGAGGTCTCACATGGAGGGGGTCCTTCAGGGTCACGGGGCCCCTCTATCCTCTCTGCTTTTTCTGGCAGGAAAGGAACAAGCCAGTATCCAATTGGGTCCAATGCTGGCCTCCTGGCTTTTGCCAGAGGTTAATCAGCCAAATCCTTTGGAGCCCAGAGCCCCACACTGGAGACTCACTGAAGGGTGGTGATAGTGTTCAAGGAGCTCATGTCCCAGAGGGTTCGCCCCATGGTGAAGGGGACCCCAGAACTGTAACTCAGCACTGTCATCTGCAGCCTTACCTGGACCCACATCCCTGTCCTGGGAGGCCTCCCCTCCTGCCCACACACGTAACTATAGTGCTGCTGCTGGGGACTTCATGCTGCCACCTGCAAGTGCCACCTGGGTCTTCAGGCTTCACTCTGAATGGACACCTCACCGGGAGCCCCTCAACTCCTACATCGATGGCACCCCCGTGGGTGCTCACCCCCCAGCGGTCCCCAGGGCCATGCTCCCTGACTAGCTGATGGCATTCTCCCCCTCCATCCCAGTTCTGCCAGGCCTGGGCCCCTGGCCTTCTCCAGCGACCATGTGACCCCCAGGCTCCCTTGTGCCCTGCCATCCCGAGCAGGACACCATCTGCATGGCCACTCGAGGGGCATGGCAGGACCCAGCACACTGACCGAAAGTCTGTCCTCGCTGTTCCCTCAGAAGGCCCTTACCGCCAGTGACCACGCCACTCTGCCCACGGCCCACCCTGCCTCCGCCAGGCCCTGGCCCTGCCCCGAAGCCCGCCTTCCTCCCCGCACAGCACTGCGGGAGCCGCCCTCTGGCTCGCTCAGTGGCACTCCAGCCTCCCTCAAGATGCCCACTTATCACGAGTGCCAGGTGCTCCCATCAGCCCGGAAATGTGCTTCGTCTGTTATCGAAAACGACATGGCTGGGGCTGGGGCTGGGGCTGGGGCTGGGGCCGGGGGTGCAGCACTTGCCTGGCACATGTGAGGCACTGGATTTGAGCCTCAGCACCACACACACATACATACGTAAAATAAAGGTCCAGAAACAACAAAAAAAGAATCTCCAGACTCCTCCAGGCCCTGTGGCCACATTCGTGCCCCATGATGGCTGGAGTGTCCCCCAAGGGCCCATGTCGAAATCTGATCCGGCATGAGGTGCCACAGTGGGAACCACACGACTGTGTTGAGAGGACCTCTGGGAAGTGATTAGGGTTAGTCAGGGTGGCCAGGCTGGAGCCCCAGGATAAGAAGAGAGAGCGGGCAGTGTCACGCCTGTCACCCCAGCCTCAGGAGGCGGAAGCAGGAGGGCTAGTGCGGGGCCAGGAGGGGCGACATGGCGAGACACTGTCTCCAACAAACAATGAAAAGCACGGGGACGTGGCTTGGAGTGAAGTGCCCCTGGCTGGGTTCAGGCCTCAGTGCCACAAGAAAGGAACCAAGTGACCAATGAAAGCACACACTCCCCACTCTCCCCAGGATGCCCTGTGCAGCCTCGGGCCCCTGGATGGGCCAAAATAAACCTGTTTTCTTGTAACTCACCCAGTCTAGTGTTTTGCTGAGAACAGAAAACAGACTAACGTAGCTCCTTCCCTTCGACCGGTCCTCCCTAGACTACTGAGACAGTTCATCTGCCTGCTCCCCCACCGGACCGGCCATGGGCAGCAAGGCCCAGAATGCACCACTCCATTCACTGCTGAGTGGGAAAAGCTGGCACAAGCTGAGGGTCCCCAAACCCACCCACACCAACCTGACCCCAAAGTGGTCAGACAGGTTCTCTTATACCCAGCCCAGCAGCCCAGCCCAGCCTTGGCCTGGTGGTCCACATCCTCATTGCCCAGTGACCAGCCTGTCTTCCCTAAGCCCCTGCCCACCTGGACAGGCTCATCTGAAGAGAACCACCCCAGAGCTGTGCCAGCGCCCGTGGGCTTGCCCCGGCGCTCCTGGGGCCTCATGTCCCTCATCTGTGCAGGAAGTAAGTGGCTCACCTGGACCACAGGACAGACACCAAGGAGCTGGTCTGTCTCAGCACCACGCAGCCTGCGAGGCCCTGAGGGGCTTCTAGCAGCCTATGCCTGGAAGTCCAAAGACAGTGGCCCAAGCAGGGGACTAGAGACTCATAGGCTCCCTAAGAACTCTCCACCTCTGAGCTACCCCAACACCCAGGGCCAGCAGAGAAAAGGCTCATCTGCGGAGTTACCAAAATGTCTTTTATTTACATAAGTGGAAACCTCAGTGTGTACCCAGTGTCCCACTTGAGAGTCAACCAGTGCAGCTGGGCAAGGAGCAATCTCCTCCAAGGGTAAAGGAGGCAGTTCACATAGGAGCGGGGAGGGGCACTGCCTGCAGGGCCTCGGTCCATCAGATGGGGCACCCTGGTACCAGGTGCACAGTGGCTCAGGTCACTAGCCTGCAGCTCCTCCCGAGTGATCCTACAGACATCTGGGCCCAGCATAACTGCTTTGGCCAAAATGATGTCCACTCCCTCCCCTCAAGGTTGCCCACACATCACGTAAGGTCAGCTGCTAGGGCAATGAACACTGCCAACACAGGCAGGCAGGAGCAAGCCTTCCACTAGGAAAGCCCCAGGAAACGCAAGGCCCCAGGGCAGGAGCAGGTGCCTCCCAGGAGCAGCTCTTGGCAGCTGAGAAGGGAGGAAGGGTGCCCGACTGCACTCCCAAGGTCAGGAGAGCCTCTTCCTGATGACTGTCCCAGGAGGGGCCTCTGCTCTTGAGTAGCCCTTTGGATGCAGAGACTCAGAGACCAGCTGGAGCGGGCACGCTAGGGAGAGGCAGCTCCAGCGCTGGAGGCTCTGCAGCCTGGGCTGGGCTGGGTTTTCGATGGTCCAGCTGCTCCAGCTTCTCACCCAGCTGGGAGTAGAGCTCCTTCACAGCCTCGCCACTCTGCAGACAAACCCAGGTTGTGGGACCAGCACACACAGGCCAGCCCCAGGGCTACCCAGAGGGATGCACCACGGACCAGGCAAAGCACTGAGGGCCAAGGTTGGCATCCCCAGAGGTGGAGGTCAAGCACTCACCTGGCCTGTGGGCTCCAGGGCCTTCTGCAAGCCTCCAGCTTGGATGGAGCCACTCTAGGGTGCAGGTGGAGGAGCAGCCGCAGCACATGGCGATGCACATTCTCCTTCCTGGAAAAGGTCAGGGCCGAGTGGGGAATGGGGCATGGGGCTGAGAGAAGGACACAGACTGCCCTCCTCCAAGGTCCAGCCCAACTGCAGTAGAGAAGCCCCTTTAGGCCCTTCCTGCTATCCCTGGAGACAGTGCCCCCCAACTATACTTGGACAACCCTTTGGCAAGTGCAGCCATGGTGCCCGACAGACCCACCTGCAGCCTCTCACCTGCCAGGCAGACAGAGTACAGGAAAGTCTGAGTGGCCTGGGCTCGCCCACTGCTGTGTGGCCTACCTGGGTGAGGCTGTGAGGAAGAAGCCATCAAAGAGGCTGCTGCAGAAATCCTCCAGGGCAAACTCATCGGCCAGCAGCGCCAGGCTCCCCGTAAGCAGGTGGAGGAAGATATCGCTGAAGGCCAGGTCGCCGAACGTTTCCACTGCAACCACAGCAGGTTGGCCCAGCCCAGCCACCATATACCCTTTGCCAGGGCAGGTGACCTCTACCCTCAGGAGCCTGCATCTGGGGCCTCCCTGGGGGTTCCCAGTTGTCCTGGGCCAGAACAGGGTCCCAGGTGGGTGGTGGTCCAGGGTGTGGGGATGAAAACAAGACAGGGCCTGAAGGCCCTGCCCAACAACTGAGGGCTCTGGTCAGAACCAGCTCCAAGAGAAAAACCACAGACCAACAAGGAAAGGCAGGAAAGAGCCAAAACATAATCTGGAGGGAGTCCTGCCAAACCACCCAACCATCCCTCAGGAAAAAAGAGTGAAGAAATGCTTCCAAACCCCCTTTCTGAAGCCACTGACCCCGAAAGCAGACAGACTGCAAAGCCAACTGCAGCCAATCCTTGCTGGCACCAACAACCAAAAGGGTGCAGCCAGGGTCTGCCAGGAGCAGGCCTCAGGGACAACACACGGCAGCAGTCCTGCACAGGCAGGCAGCCACAGCACAGGAGGACTGGGGACCAGATACCAGCGTCCCTGATGCCTGCCAGGCAGACCTGCCGACACTGCCTGAACCAGGGGAGAGACATTTCAGGGAGACACAGGCATCCCAGGGGATGCGCTTGCCAATGCCCAGACCCTCCAAGCCCTACAACCCGTGGGAGCCTCGACGGGCAGGCGGCGGGGCTGGCGGCAGCACTCAGGTCCCACTGGAGGGTGACACTTGCCAGACACCAGGGGAACACAGCCACCACAAGGCATCTGACCCAAGGGATGACAGCAAACCTGCTGAGAGGTGACCATCCTTCTTTTGTAGAGGTACCTACTAAACTGTTCAGAGTCACAGGTCATGTGTCAGGGACAGGTGGCCACACACTGCGACCAAGAGTTCTCAGAAATACCCACAATCAGAAGAAAATACTAGAAAACCCACATAAGAATAAGCAAGCTTCTCCTGGACATGATTGGAGTGGCACATTCCAGCCTGGGGGGTAGCAGCATGCTCCAGGAAGGACAGCCCACTGCCCACCTCAACCCACTTCCAAGTAGCCAGAACCAGATGTGAGCGAGACACAGGTTGCTGAAGCACACGTGGGACAAGGCAAATCACAGTGACTTGTGTCCCTGGAGACCTCAGAACCCCGACACCAGCCCTTCATGCTGCACCCTGATGCCCCCGCAAGCTGGAGAGGCACAGAACAGGTCCCTGGGAGCCTGCAGAAGGGGCCTTGGCCTGCAGATCCCTGACCGTGGCCCTGTGAGGCTCACTACAGACTTCTGGTCCCCAGCAGGGCAAGGCCCAGTCAGAGGACCCAGCAGGTGGTGGCCACACATCAACACCCACAGCTTCCTCCACACAGAAAGCTGGAAGCAGGTGCACCAGCACGGAGAGACAGGCCTGTCGAGCCCAGGTCAGCAGGGTCCAGGGCTGTCCCGAGGGGGCACAGCATGCCACACCTCCCACAGGCCCGGCCAGAGTCCTCCCTCTTCCTGGCTGTGCCAACCCCTCCGAGAGACGCTGGGAGAGTGGGCCTGTCATGGTCTTGGAGGGTACACTCCCGCAAGCCTCTGGGGACTCAAGGATAAAATAAGGTGGCTCTGCATCCCTTCCTGTGGGAAGGGACACAAGGCGAAGCAGCCTCTCAGGTTCCCACTGAAGTAAGCTGCAGACAAGAACGTGGAGTGGTAATTGCTGTGGCCGGCCGGCCAGCCGAGGCAGGACTCACCGAGCCCCGGCAGCAGGCGCAGGAGCGCATTCTTGTTCCGCTGCTTGGTGATGTGCAGGACGTAGTACAGCCCCACCTCGCAGGCCATGCGCTGCTCCTGCAGGAACCTGGGCAGAGGGTGCCCAGGACCCACCCTCAGCCCCACTCAGCACTGGCCACGCCTGGCCACGCCCGGCTCGCCCCGCTGCCGCCCGGCACCTACTTGGTGAAGCTCTCGGGAAGTGTACTGGGGTAGGACACCGGGGCTTTCTCCTCAGCTGGAAGCTTCTGGTCCACATTGAAAGTGTGGTCGTCCACCACGAGGGACATGAGCATGGGCAGGAACCTTGTGACCAGCTCCGCCTCCTGTGGGGATGAGGCGTGAGCCAGCAGCCCCGCAGCCCCACCCGACTCTCCACCCTGCCTCACAGGGGCCCGCCCGTGCCCTTCCTCAGGCCTGCCTGTCCCTTTTCAGTTGCTACTTTTTGCACTGGGGACTGAACCCATGGAGCTTCACCTCTGAGCCACACAACCAGCGTTTATTTTTTATTTTATTGTTATTTTTTTATAGTTCTTAGTTGTAGGTGGACATGATATCTTTATTTATTTATGTGGTGCTAGGGATTGAACTCAGTGCCTCACACATGCAAGGCAAGTGCTCCACCACTGAGCCACAGCCCAGTCCCAGCGTTTGTTTTTTGAGACAAGGGTCTCACTAAGCTGCTGAGGGCCTTGCTAAGTTACTCAGGCTAGCAATGATCCTCTTGCCTCAGCCTCCCAAGCTGCTGGGATTATAGGTGTGCGCCAGCCACCCAGCAGGTATGCCTATAATTTTTTTTTTTTTATATTCTTTAGATGTTTATAGGCCTTTGTTGTATTCACTTATTTTTATGTGGTGCTGAGGCCCGAACCCAGTGCCTCACACATGCCAGGCAAGCGTTCCACCTGAGCCCCAGTGTGGCCCATCTGCTTTCCTCGACACTGCTCCCCAGGTTCCTACTTCTGGCTTCCTGAGACCCCTGCCCAGTGTTGTCTGTGGATCCCCAAACTGGCATGATTACAGCCACTTCTGTGGAAACACTGTGAGCCAAGTTAGCAGGCAGCAGCCCACCTCCCTATAGGTGGCCGGTTCAAGACACCCTGAAACCTCCCTGATGTTTCCTGAAGGAAGCCCCCAGGAGCACAGCTCTGGGACTAGAGGGGGCTCACCTCACCACCCCCCATAAGTAGCAACAAAGCAGGGAAGCTGAATCCATACCATCTTGGGCTCCTTGAAGACCTGGCTGTCAATCAGGTCCCAGGCACCCTGGCCCAGGGCCAGCAGCCTAAGCAACAGCAGGAGGTCAGGGCTGTCCTGCGGGAAAACAGAGGCCTCATGAGAGGGCACACACCAAGGTTGTGCTGTCCTCTGACCTCCCTCGCTATGCAGGGGGTCTCTGCCATGCCAGGACTCCAGGACCCAATCAGGCTCCCACCTGCCCACCCACAGCGAGAGACCCAATCCACACGTGGAACCCAGCAGGATGCCAGGGCAGGCTGCACTCACCCTGGGCAAGGTCTCCTGGCTGACGAGCTCCTGCAGGTGCCGGATGGTGCTGAGAGACAGCGTGTTGATGGCAAAGGGGTCGCAGAGGATCATGGACAGGTCCCTGAGGGAAGTGGTCCTCAGCATTAACTGGGGAAGCCCGGCCGTCCTACCCCTGCTGACTACACGGTACACAGACCACTGAGGATAGCAGCGGGCGGGCAGGGAGACGGGAGGCGCTGCCCAGGGAACTGGTCTTGTTCTGCATGGAGCAAGCAGATCCTACTCTGCGTCCCCCTCAACAAAAAGCCTAAGGTTTGTAATTTATCCTTAACTCACTCAAAGGTTTTTCAAACTAGAAGTGAGACGTGAAAAGGTCTCTGGCTCAGACACCTGAAGGAGGCCACCCTCCCCGGGCGGGATTTGCAGAGGGGCCAGCACACAGCACACAGGGATATGGGAAGACTCAAGGCACGCTGTGTTTCTGAAAGCCTGGCCCAGACCGAGTTCAGTCAGAAAACCAAAGGGCTCTAACACAGGTGGCGGGCTGCACAGCAACAGCCAGAGGTCGCGGGAGCCTCAGCCTGCAGCAGCCCCACACTGCGGCACTCCAGGCCACTGCATGCTCACACTAGCTCCCTTGGGAACATGGGCTCCACATCTGTGCAGAGATACAGGTATTTCTGTTACCCACACTCCTCCCACGTGATCCCATCTCTAACTCAGTTGTGACTGGCATGGCTCTCCCAAAGCATACTGGAATGAGCCAGCTAGTAAGGGTGGGACCCTGGGGGCTGGGCCCTCAGTGCAGACCCTTACCCCAGGACTTGCTCCTGTCCCTTCTTCACTCCATCAAGAAATCCCTGTAGCTCCCGGGCTCTCTTGCTGTCCACGAACCGCTCTCGGATACAGGCATCCAGGCACCAAGTGAACTGCAGGCAGGTGAGAAGCAGGTTGGCACTGGATTCTCCCCGCCCAGCCGGAGGCAAGGCCCTACAGGCAGCTCTGGCCTCTGCCTCTCTCAGGCACAGCACTGCCTGAGCATCGTGAGATCCAGAGGCCAAGACACACACGGGCCAAGGTCCAAAGCTCCACCCCAGGACCTAGGGGCCACAGGAGAGGGTAGGAGGGTACAGAGAAGGTCACGGGGCTTGCAGGAAGTGGGGACATTCTCCCAGGGAGCAAAAGCAGCACTCTGAGCAGTGAGAAGCTCAGAGCAGGACACCAAAGGTCCCCAGGATATGGTCTCAGCACTGCCATGCCTGTGCTTGGGGACACAGGGCAGCATGAAACCCTGTTCCTAGAGCATCCTGGTACCTGCCAGTGAGAAGCCCCAAGGGCCTGGGGCTGGGGAGGGCCAGAGGTCAGCTGGCAAGACAGAGGAGCTGGGGCAATGGTACAGGGTGGCTGGAGGGCCTGCACCCGGCTGGAGCAGGGAAGGGCTGGAAGGCAGTGAGGGAGGCACCAAGACACCCAGGTCTCTGGCTCAGACACCTGAAGGAGGTCACCTTCCCCAGGCAGGGTCTGCAGAGGGGCCAGCACACAGCACACAGGGATATGGGACAGCCAGCCAGACATAAGCTTGGCACTGGTTCCTGGAAGCAGTATGTGCCAGGGAAGCAGCAGAAGAGGACCCCTGAAGGAAGTGGGCACGGAGAGCTGCACCTTGTGGCAGGGGTCCACAGTGCAGATGTCACCAACGTCCAGGTCGTGCAGGGACATGAGCAGCTCAGCCCGCAGCGTGCAGTAGTGCACATTCCTGGTCCGCAGGAAGAGTGTGCGCAGGAACTGCAGCACCATGTCGTACAGCTTCACGTTCTTCCCGACCATCTGTGTCAGCTTCTGCACCACCTGGTAGGAGAGGCCACTGTGCCCAGGACCCCGCCCACCCCACCCCACCCGCCACACAGATGGCTGAGTCCTGGGGACAGCACACACTCCCTCCAGAGGGTGTCCTTTCTACTCCTGCCTCTTCTCAGCTGAAATGCTGCCACTCTGCTGGAGGTGGCAGGCTATTACTTAGGGGGTGAGCCCATGCCAGGACCCACAGTTCCCTGAAGGGTTCCAAGCCTATAACCTCAAGCACTTGCCTGCCGAGTCAAGAGTGGCCAGGCAAGAAGCAGCACTGGAAGAACTCCACTGTGGGATGATCCAGGCTGCCCCATCCTCAAGGCTGCAAGGCTGTGCTGTCCGTTACTCTAGGCTATTTACCCAGCCCAGATGGCTTCTGTCTCCCCGTCTTCGACCTTGGCTAGAGGCTGTGTGACCTTGTCCCACCACCAACATCCAGGGCCACAGAGCAAAGGCTGAGGCCCCAGGTGTACAGAACACGAACAAAATCCAGTTCTCTCCTACCCACCACTGGAGGGCCATGCAGGGATATGGGTACCCACTCCCTGGCAGAAATAAACCACCACACTCTTCCTCAAAACAGGATTTGGCCCACACAGTCTTGGTCAGCTTGGTCACTGTGCCACCATAACTACCACAGAGCTTCATTCAGCTGCTAACTGTAGCAAGGACCACAGGCGACCATTAGCCTGATGTGCCCCGTCACAGCACTGTAAATCAGAGCCCCAAGAAAAGACTGCAAAGCTCAGAGAGGGAAAAGCAGGCCACCAACCAAGTGCCACAAACCAGAGCCCCTTCCGACTTGTCTACAGACACAGATGCTGGAGAGCAGTACAAAGGCCTTGGACACCTGGAGCTAATTCTGAGTCCACCCAGTCAGCTAAGTCAAAACAAAATAAATGTCAAGTATATTAGGACTCTGAAAGTGCATGCCAGGGTTTTCTGAAGACACCCCATCAAAACAAGAGGAAGAGAAAGCTGGGTGTCGTTAAGGAGCAGAGTGGCCAATGTGGGGGCTAGTGAGGAACTGAGCCAGCATGCTGGGCAGGCAGCCTGGGAGGCCATGGGGTCCACAAGCCAGAACTCAGAAGCCAGGACACCAGGAGGAGCAAGGAATGAGGACAAGCAGAAATGGCAGGGAAAAAAGCAGCCACAGATGGAAATGTGCTGGCCCACCCAGGCTGAGGAGGTGGGAACATCCCCGGGACCTGATGCCAAGGCCACTTCTTCTCCAGGAGCGCTGACATCAAGGTGACCCAGAGACACAACCCACACAGAAACTGGGCTTGAGGCAGCAATACGTGGGCGTGGGTGCAGCAGGGATGAGGCTGTGCCCTCTTTCCAGCAGGGAGGGGAGCTGGGAGGGAATTGCTTCTCCCATTCCTTTTCCTGCTCTTCAGAACACTTTGGCACTTGAGAGTCTCATGTGTATAAAAATGTAACTTTTTGAAAAAGATTGACTTAGACAAACAAGTAAGGCAAGTCCCTCACAGACAGAAATCAGTGCTGTCAGCACCCGGTCACCAGAAGATACCGGAGGCAGAGGGAGGCTGGAAGAGGGGGGCCCAAGCTGGGGGAGTGGGAGCGCTGCCCTGGCAGCAGTGGAAGGAGAGGTTTACCAAGGACCTAACCCGAGAACACAAACACAGGACAGAGGTCAGGGACAGCACAGGCTGCACAGCCTCCATCCTGACAGCTGCCGGTCCAAGCGATCAAGAGCCTTGAGGCCCCACTGGAGCTACGGGCCACATTGTGGCTTCTGGCATTTGAACTCTGGCAACTGAAATGTGTTGAGGCATGAAAGACTCATCAGATTTCAGACCCAGTGACCCCAAAATAAAAGCGACTAGCTCAGTGACAACCATCCACATCAGTCACACACTGAAAGACAGCATTTGTGAATAATGAATCGACTGGTCAGGCACAAGGGTGGAGGCCTGTGATCCCAGCAACTGGGGAAGCTTGGAGGAGGTTCACAAGTTCAGGTCAGCCTAGAAGACCCTGCCACTAAATAAGAACATGAGAGGCCCTAGGGGTGCAGCTTAGTGGTGGGGCACCCCAAGTTCGACTCTCATGCCATGAAAATAAAACAGACCTGGTCTTCATTAGCCTGAGATGACTTAGATAACATGTTTTACATCTCTACTAAGTAGTGTTAAGTTAGCTAACTGCTGGTGTGGTAGCCAGCTGCTGTTGTATGTGTGGTGCTAGGGACAGAACCCAGAGCCTCACACATGCCAGCAAGCACTCTACCACACTGAGTCGCTCCTCAGTCCCAGATCCCAGTTGCTTGGGAGGTTGAAGAAAGGGCTCATGAATTCAATCCCAGCCTGCAACAATAGCCCCCCACTTAAAAAAAAAAAAAAAAAATCAAGCCAGGCAAGGTTCACACCTGTAATCCTAGCAGCTTGTGAGGCTGAGGAAGGAAAATAACAAATTCAAGGGCAGCCTCAGCAATTTAGCAAGGCCCAAATCAATTTGGAGACCCTGTCTCAAATAAAAAGTAAAAAAGGGCTGGGGATGTGGCTCAGTGGTTAAGTGCCCTGGGTTCAATCCCTGGTACCAAAAAAAAAAAAAAAAAGGAATAAGAGAATTTAGCTAAGAAATTTAAAAATAAAAAAGATGTCAATTATTGCAAACAAACAAAAAAAAAGTTTGTTTCTTGATAGTCCTGAGGATTGAACCCAGGGCCTCATGCATGCTAGGCAAATGTTCTACCACTGAGCTACATTCCCAGCCCAATTACTGCAAATATGAGTTCAGGTCTAACATCAGTATTAGTAATATATGAAAACCTGAATTCACTATTTGTGAAGAATTAAGCCACAACCACCTTAACAAACTAAAGACATAACAAAAGTTTAACTGGTCATGATAGCACAAGCCTATAATCCCAGTGACTCAGGAGGCTGAGGCAGGAGGACCACAAGTCTGAGACCAGCCTCAGCAACTCAGCAAGACCCTAGGCAACTTAGTGAGACCTTGTCTCAAAATACAAAATAAAAGAGGCTGGGAGTGTAGCTTAATGGTTAAGTGCCCCTGAGTTCAATCGCCAGTACCAAAAAGAAAAAAAAAATTTAAGGGTCAAACAAAAATTGCTTTTTGGAAGTGGGGTGGAGAGAGCTGTCACCCTTCATAAAAGCCTATCTGTAGACATCCACCTTGCTCCACATCACCTCACTGAAAAGCATAAGGTATGCAAGCACACAACCAACAACCCTTCCTGCCACACTCCAGGAGCAGACCCACACTCGAGTCCCCCCACACCCTGCCTCCCTCACCTCGCCCTGGCGTCTGGTCCTGGGGGAAGGACTGAAGAAGTTGTGCAGGACAGACAGCTCTGTGCTGAAGAGTGCACTCTCCTTCTCCAGGATGTACTGTTTCAGCAGTGGGGAGACTTCATCCCCGAAGAGCGCCTGGTTGTCCTGCCAGATCTGCCGCTTCACCTCCACCGCACAGGCTCGGTACAGCTCCTTGTCGGCCATCACCAGCTTCAGCTTCTTTTCAGGAACCTAAAGGACAACACAAGCCCTGTAGCCTCCTGTGAGTGGTGCCTGTGTCCCCAAGGGCCCCCTCAGGGCAGCCATTCACAAAAGCCCCAGCCCATGTTCCCAACAGGTGCAGGCAGACATGCTGAATACCCACAGCTCTCTCCAACACACCAACTCCAGAATCAAGTTTTCTTCTCCATGTGACCCGTCTGAGAGAAGCTGATTCAGGTACACTGCTCACCAAAACTCCCCAGAGCTAAGTGGCTACCTGCACCAAGTAGAGTCTGACTTCCACCAACCAAGGGCATGCAGGTAAGCTGGCCAAACTGCACCTCAGAGCACACTGGTCTCGGGGGAGGGGTGGCCCCATAGCTCTCACCTTGGGCAGGTGTTTCATGACACACATCACCACTGGCTGCAGGGATGGCATCTTAACCAGAGAAAAGCTCTTCTCCAGAAGATCTTCCAGCTTCTTGTATCTGGAAAGACTTGCACAACTGAGGGAGTGGGTCTCCACTAGCAGGAGCGGGGTGGGGCTGGGGGCGCTCCTCAAACAGTCCCCAGCCCTGAAAGTTGCCCAGTCAACTCCGAGGCGGCAGGCGCGTAACTACCTTTCCTCGGCCTTCCCCTCCGAAGCGATGGCTGACACTCGCTCCAGCAGCTTATCCCGTAGCTCGTCAAACACCGACTGGTGGAACTCCAGCCGCGGCGTCCCGTGCAGGTCCAAGAAGGGCAGGGCCGACTGCAGGGAGGGCAGCAGCACGCCATTCTCGGTCTGCGGAGGAGAGGCCAGCGCGGTGAATCCTCCCGGCCGCAGCCACGTCCGCCAGCGCGGAGTGCCTCAGGGCGCTCCCGGCTCGGCCGACCCCGCGCCTCCACCCGCCCGCGCACCTGGAACTGCTCGATGGCCTTGAGCGGCTCGGTGCAGTTGGTCAGGGTCTCCTTCAGGTCCTCGCCGTTGGCCACGCCCAGGTCCTGCAGCCCCGCGAACATGGCCGAGGCCCCGGCCGCCGTCCGGCTCGGCGCCCCATCCCCGCACCGCTCGCCCGGCGCCGCCGCAGAAGCCGCGGGAGCCCCCGAAGCGCGCTCCCCCGGGCCTCGGGCGCCGCCCGAGCCGCGCTCCCCCGCCGCCTCCAGCTCGGCCAGGTCGCGCCCGCAGCGCGGCTCCGCACGGGCCCGCACCGCCCGCTTCCGCCCCGCACGGCCCCGGTCCGGCAGCTAAACGGCCAGGAGGAAACGCCGCGAGGCCAGCACTCGAGTTCCGGGCAGCGACGCGCTACCTCCACGGAGGCTGAGCGAGGGCGCGTGAGGGGTGGTGCCCGGGCTGCGGCAGCGTGGCCCCGCCCACGCACGCACGCACGCACGCACGCACGCACGCACGCCCCGTCTCTCTGCCCCAGTCCTGTGCCCGCCTGGAGGTTGTCCGTAACCTCGCGCCCGCGTCCCGTGCGCAGGAGAACTGCGCCCGGCGTGCGGACTTCAGAACTGACATTTTAAAATCTTTTTATAGTCACGAACAACCCTAATGCTGATCTCACAGCAGCCTCTTGACGTTAATATTTTGCTTGAGGAAGTGACGCGTCTCCGCCCTAGAAGCTCCCTGCCTGGGTCTCACCAGGTGCGGCACAGGTGTAGGACATAGTGCTTGACCTTCACGCTGCCTGGAATTTGGCTTCTCCAGGTAAAACAGGGACGAAGCCCACACCACAGACTTCTCACGTTCGAAAATCCAAACGTGCCTCTAGTGGTGCCCAGGGTCCCTAGCAGAGACCTGGGAGCAAGGTGGAACACAGGGCACGGCCGCCTGCACTGCCATGTTAGACTCTCATTACCGGGCTGGCGTGGTTGGCCCTCACTGAACTTTGAGTCAGAACCTAGGTTCAGTGTCCCTTGCCCTTTGCAGAGCAGGAAGTCCATCCTGGCTGGTATTCTCCCTCTGCTAGGTGTGCAGGTGCCTGTACCCAGCATTGTCCGCCAGCTCTCAACCCTCCATCCCACCACCATGCCCTCCCCCAAGTTCTGATACACCAAACACTACCCCCTTTACGTATGCCTGTGCTGCTGACGGTTGTTCTACTAGAAATTTTCTTCCTAACCTGGTCTGTAATCCCAGCAGCTCAGGAGGCTGAGGCAGAAGGATCGAAAGTTCAAAGCCAGCCTCAGCAACTTTACAAGGCTCTAAGTAACTTACCGATACCCTATCAAAACTTTTTGAAAAAGGACTGGGGATGTGGTTCAGTGGTTGAGCATCCCTGGGTTCAATCCCTGGTTTAAAAAAAAAAAAATTCTTTCTTTCTACTTCTCAGCAAATATTTGCTGATACTTGAAAGTCCCTTCCCCCATGCCCTCCTTCCTCATCCCAGCTGGAGGGGAATGCTTCATTCTTCCAGCTGTTCCCACTTCAGCCTTTGGACCTCTGAAGTGCCTGGCGGTTCAGCCCTAAGCAGGACTCCTATTCCCATCTGGGCAGAGCTTCCAAGGCCAGGGCTCCCACAGCTCTATCACTGTTGCTGCCGGCCAAGTTGGTCAGCCCAGGGCTGAGAACACTGGGGATGGACCTCCAACTGGCCCAGGCCTGGAGGAGGACACAACAGGTGCTGGGTACTCAAACTCCCAGGGCTAGGGCGTCCTCTGCAAAAAGAGGGTGGTGCCGCCCTCAAGGAAGCAGTTGGGGTAGTTGGTTTGCAGGGCTGAGTTCTGGGCATGGGTGGGGGTAGCCGCCGAGAGGGCACTAGAGCAGAGTCTCCTTTTTTGGAGGGCAGGCCAGTAGTGAAGAGGGGACAACAGCAGGCTGCTGTTCCTGCAGGGACAGGGACCTAAGGAGTAAAGGGCCAGGCTATGACTTTGGCCTGAATGTCCTTAGGCCAGGGTTCACAGGTGACCAAACCCAGCTGTGTCCTCAGGTCAAGCTGGTCCTCTGGGCCCTCCCTAGTGGCTTGCCAGGCTGACCCCACCTCAAGGTGGCAGCTCAGGGAACCCCAACAGTTGGCTCCTCACCTCAGCAAGCAGCCTGACCCTTAGGTAGACTGGCAGCTGGACTAGTCCCCTGGGTAGCATGATTGGGTTGGGGTATTCGGCCAGGAAGCTCAGGGTGAGTCCCAGGATGCCACCCAAGATTACCCTAGAAAAGAGGGCTCTCTGAAAGAGTGGCTAAGTAGAAACCCCTGGACAGGGAAAGCCAGAAATGGCAGGGAAGCAGCAGGCTTCTTCAGGACAACCCACTGGGCAATGCACAGACAGGCAGACACCAGGAGTCTGGGAGAACCAACTGCATCTCAGTATAGCAGGGGATGGCCTCTCCTTGTTCACAGCCCACAAAGGGTCTGCTAGTCAGAAAGGTGAATTAGGGGTGCCTAAAGAGTCAGAAGGCCACGCTCCAAGCCCCAAGTTCTAGGAGGAGGCCCCAAGGGAGGCCAGCGTTCCTACTAAATAACCAGCCGAGCTGGCAGGGTCCAGCAGGCTCTAGAGCGTGCAGAAGGGGCCTGTGTCATGGCGCTTGGGTCTTCGCACACCCTGGATGACCACTCCGGGCACAGAGGGGAAGCGTGAATTGTAGCAGTCCTCCACATAGTAGGCAGCCGGGCCGGGGGTTCGGGCTGTAAAGAGAGAGGGCTGGGAACCCACCCAAGAGCAGCCCTCAGCCTTCCACAGTACCCCGCCTCAAGGAACCCAAGCCTCCTTACAGGAACTGAACCAGGAGGCAAAGGCAGGTGAGCGGCTCATGGAGAAGGCAGGTGAGCGCGGGTTCTGCAGACGGTACCCCGGGAGGACGTTGTAAGTGTTGGGGCTGGGGCGCTTCTCTCCCGGAGCCTGCAAAGAAGCCTGGAGCGGGAGATGGGCACGCGGGCCCTTGACCCGGAGCAGGCCTGGGCGGGCAAGGCCCGCAGGTGTCTTGGGGGTGTTTACGCGGCGGCCTCCGAAGCTAAAGGCCGGGAAAGAAGGGCGGCTGAGCGGCCTGTAGTCTGCAGGAGATGGCCACTGGAAGGATGCAGGAGGCGAGGCTGCAGGGCCTTCCTGGCCCAACTCCAGGCCTGAGCCGGCAAACCGCCCGGCCCCTTCCCCTACCTGGCTTGGCCACGCGGCCCCCTGCGCTCCGCCTGCGCCTCCTCATCGCCTGGCCCCTCCGCCAGGCCCGCTGGCCCCTCCGGCCCCTCCCCGCCACTAGTGGCTTGGTGGCTCGTCCCCACCCGGCTTGCTGGCCATCCTTGGCAGCCTCCACTACTAGTCCTCCGCAGGACCCGTGAGTGCGCACTCCCCACCTTTTGCTCTCGGTTGAAGTCAACTTTCTGCGTGAACGGGCTTTCGCTCTGAAGCCACATGGTCTGCCACGCCCTGCGGCCGCCGCCCTCTATGTTGGAGCCGATAGTCGTTGGGGGCTTTAGGGAGGGATGCATCCATTCCCAGGTTGGGGGCAGACTGCAGGGAGCTGGGGCGGGGACACGCACCTCGACCCGGGTACTTGCAGCCAATGCTGTAGTGGGGGTGTGGGGAAGATTCTCGCACCGCCGCGTCAGGCACCTCGTACTTGGTGGGGCCGGGGACGTCCAGGTCGGTCAGGATCGGGGGGCGTCGCTCTAGTACTGGCCGTAGGAAGCAAGCTCTGGGCCTGGGTTTCCCCCAGCACTCTGCTCCCTGCCCTTTACAGTTTCCAGACCATCCTGGGGGTGGGGGTGGTGTAACCAGAACCCTCACTCACGCAGTTCCTTCAGGGTCCCGGTGCAGGTAGGGGGGCACCTCTGGGGGGTGCTTATTCCTAGCCTGAGGCTGGGTGGGGCCCCCTTTCTCTTTCGGGGCCACATCTCATCCTGACTTCTCAACAGCACAGCAGCCTCAGGCCTGCAAGACCAGCAACCACTGTTCACCCGGCCCACTGGCTACCCCCAGTGCCTCCAGCCTGGCAACACCCCCTGATATTACTGGGTGGGATATAGCGGCTTCTGACTCGGGGGGCCATGGGTCCAGTGTTTGCCCCCATTGATGTAAAAATTTGCCAGGAATTTCACAGCCTTCTGGTCGAAATTCATCCTCCATGCAGAGCTCCCTTCCTGAGGGCAGGCACAGCAGGGCTTTATGACCTCACTGGTCATCATGGGGCCCCTCCGTTGCCAGGAGCTCCCTGGGGAAGGAGCACTGTCCTGCCCAGTAGAAGCTGCCCCAGGGGCCCCGCCCAGTAAAAGACCCCTCCCCCAACGTGCTGAACCGGGTGGGGAGGAACTGTCCGGTGGCCAGGAAGATCCTTAACCTGCCATGGGGCTCCAGGCCCAGCATCCCATACCACCTTCCCCACTTCTGACCCCAACCGTTTTTCCTCCCCTGTTCTTTGGGATCACCTGGGGACTAGACCCCACTTCAACAGGGCTCCTGGGAGGTTTGAGTCCCACGCTGAGGGTGCCTGGGGAGCAGAACCTCTGTTCACCAAGTCCTGCAGGATTCCAGGGGTTGGGCCTACCCAGAGGATGAAGAGCAGAGGGAGGGGTCTAGGAAGGCTGCCTGGAGGAGGAGGAGAAGCTGCTGCCTCAGTCCTGCAGGACAGGGTGAGAACCTGTCTTCCACCTGGGTGCACAGAGGCCAGAAGGAGCCTAGTGCTGGAGGTTCACAGGTGAACTGAGCTGCCCGATGAAGCTGCAAGCAGTAATGAGCCTGCGGGAACAAGAGTGCCTCTGGGCACCAGAGCCTGTGCTGAGCAGCCTCTGGTGCTGACTGGCCCCAGCCCTGACCTCAGCTCCGAACATCAGGCTAGGGGTGTGGCTCAGTGGTAGAGCACTTGCCCAGCACGTGCAAGACCCTGGGCTCAATCCCCAGTACCGTTAAAAAGCAACAACAACAAAAAACGTGTCCACCCGGAGCAGCCTCTCCAGTCCTCTTCTGCTGCTCTACCCTGGTGGCATTTCTTCCTCTCTGGATCCCTCCCGTCCAGCACTGCCTCTGCCTGGCACTCTGGAGGATGGATGGACGCATGCTTGAGAAAACACACTGAGATGGGCAAGGGTTCCACCTGGTTGTGCTTGGGCTATGTGTACTTTGAGAACATGACCATAATTGAAGGGGACTGCAGACAACAGCTGTGCAGTGTGTTAGGTCAGAATTTGGGTGACTGTAGGAGAGAGAGCGGAGCAACTGAGACGAAGGGCATCGTGGCATATGGTGGTCAATCAAATGGACAAGAAAACTCCACTGACCCTTAATTCCACCTGTTGAACCTTAACTCCACTGACCTTTAACTCCACCTGTTGATCCTTAACTACCTTAACTCCACCTGTCACTCAGCAGGACCACCGCCTATTCCAGCCTATAAAGACCTTGGGCAGCCAGGGCCACTCACCCGGCTCCCTACCCTTACCCCCAGGGGCTGGGAATTTTGCCTGAGGGCCAAATTCTAATAAAGCTTGCTTCTGCCACTTTCTGCCCGATTTTACTTGGCCGCTAACCTTGCCCCTGAGCTTACACAGTGCGCTAAGGAAGCCTTGAGCTGCTGCTGAGGGTCACTCAGTTCCTCCCTGTGGCGGGCCTGGTGTGGTGAGTGGCACTGCACACACCTTTGGCTAGTATCAGTCTTGTTCCTGCTTGACCTGCATTAGCAAATTGTGCTCCAAAAGGTGTCTCCCAGCAACGAGCCTTGGATGCTGCCTTATCAGCATTTCATCAGCATTTCCTTGATTCGGTCGACGTCACCCTGCACTCAGTTGTTGACTGGGCTTTTCTGGAACCGTCCACAGTATGTTTGCGTTGTAACCTGTGGGTGGATCACTCAGGTCGCATGCTCTCCAGTTTGTAGTGTGTTTTGATTGTTTATGCTGTTTTTTTGACAGTGGTACTACTAATTTTTTTCCTATATGATGTCTTCATTTTTATAGTTAGAAAGTTCTTCCAGTACCAGAAAATTTTTATTAGTTTTTGTTCAAAATGGGAAATAATGTGCTGCTCCAGCAGAAAGAACCCACAGAGCTCACACGGCTGTCCAGCTGGGAAACCCCACTTGGAGCTGACCTCTGCAGGGAGGAGGACTGGGATGAGACAAAAAGCCCACTCTGGGGTGGGGGCTGCTTTTCTGTTGGGTCCTGGGGTGGGGCAGGTGGCCTAGAGGGGAGGTCCCTTTGGGGTTGCAAGAGCCAGTCTCCTCCCAGTCTGTTTTCAGAGCACTGAAGTGGATGGGCTTCTTTCCAGGGCCCCTGCCTTGCCAGTAGTCTCCTAGACTGGTGCCTGGGTTAGCAGGTGCCTAGACAGGGTTAACTGGTGGCCGGGCCCAGGGGAGCCCAGCAGTACTGGCCCCTTCACAATGGTTGCCAGGTGACAGGACTCCCCTCAGGAAAGGAGCCAGGCATAGGAGGAGCTGAGCCAGCAAGGGCAGAGTCAAGGCAAAATGACAGCTACCCAGAAACATGACCTCTTCACACCAGAACCTCACTACATCCCTGGGTAAGAACTACCTCAGGCTCCAGAGGGAGGCTGCAGCCGGGCCTGGACTCCAGGGAGTTGAGGGTCAAAGCTACGGGACCAAAGGTCAGGGTGGCCAGGGAGCCAGGCTGAGGCCCACAGGGCTGGAGAACTCTGGAGTGGGAAGCTCTGGGTGGGGCTGCAGAAGAGGGCCTCACCCCTCCCTGCTGCCTCGGTCCCAGATACCATACCAGGTGGCCAGCTTGTCCATCAGGAGCAGAATCTGGGGCAACCCAACAGCTGGTAGAGGCTGGCTAAGAAAATGCCATACACTCCTCCATAAAGCTCCCGATTTAGAGATGAGATAAGCCTAGACCAGTTTGTTCATTAGGTTTCCTCCTCAAGTAAAACAAAAATCCTAGCCTATAATTCCTGTGACTTGGGAGGCTGAGGCAGGAGAATCCCAAGTTCAAAGCTAGCCTCAGTAACTCAGTGAGAGTTGCCTCAGCAATTTATAAAGATCTTGTCTCAAAAAATTAAAAAAAAAAAAAAAGAGCCAGGTGTGGTGTCACATGCCTGTAATCCCAGGAAATTGGGAGACTGAGGCAGTAGGATAGCAAGTTCAAGGCCAACCTCAGCAACTTAACCCTAAGTAACTTAGTGAGACCCTGTCTCAAAAAAAAAAAAAAAAAAACTGGGGATGTAGCTCATGGGTAAAGTGACCCTGGGTGTTCAATCCCCAGTATAAGTAAGTAAAGACTGGGGAATGTGTGTAACGCAGTGGTACACCCCCCTGGGTTCAATCCCCAGTACCAAAATAAATATAAAATCCTTCCACCGGGTACAGTGGTGCACACCTATACTCCCAGCTATTCAAAGACTGAGGCAGGAGGATGGCACATCCCAGGCCAGCCTCAGCAACTTAGCAAGACCCTGGCTCAAAATAAAACAGAAAGGGCTGGGCTGTGGCTCAGCGGCAGAGGCTTGCCTAGCACGTGTGAGGCCCTGGGTTCCATCCCCAGCACCAAACAATAAAATAAAGCAGCCCTCTGTGGAAAGCACAGATGCACACAGGTGCACACCTTGGGGGAGGCAGAGGGGCCTGGGCCGCCTCTCCACAACACTCACCGGTGGGCTGGCTGGCACAGAGGCAGACGCCAGCCTTGCCACCTTTTCAACCACTGGGCCTGTGTTAACCTTGGCAACTTCTAAAAAGAAGACCATTTAAGGCTGGGGGTGCGCCTAGCGTGCTTGGAGAGTTGAAGCTCTGGATTCATCCCCAGCACCACGAAAGGGCAGGGGGGCAGATAATTCAGCCAAGATGGTGTTGTTGCCCATAGTCCCAGCTCTTTGAGAAGCTGCGGCAGAAGGGTCATTTGAGCCAGTTCAAGGCCAGCCTTAGTGAAACCCTGTTTCAGGAGGGGGAAAAAATTCACTCCCTGGGTGATCACATAGGCCTCTGGCAGTGCTGAGCACCTACCTAGATTCCCCATGTGGCTAAAGGACTTCTCCCCTTCAAAGTCCTGACCATACCTTCCTGCTGGGACCAGTTTGTGCATAATGGACTTCCCTCTGCCTGGGTCCTGTGCAGGGACAAGTCACCATCCCTGGACTTGCTTCTGCAGGACAGAGCCCCCTACTTCCCTTGTCTTTGAAGGGAAGACAAAGATCAGGGGGGTGGAGGATGGCAGGGCACAGGGGCAGTGATGACAGCAGTCTCACCTCTGGGCACAGCTTCCACAACCCCCATTTTACAGGTGAGGTCAGGCAGCTGCTGAGTGGCAGGCAGGCTGGATCTGCATCCTGATTGCAAGGGCCTTGCCCAGGGATCTTCTCTTGCCAACTGGCCCTGCTCCTCTTCCCTCTGCAGCTATGCCGGCTTCTATCCACAGCTGCGTTACCAAGTGGGGAACACCTATGGGCGCACCACAGCACAGCTGCTCACAGACCCCAGCGTGCAGAAGAGCCCATGCTCCGTTCTCTCCCCTATGTCCAAGCCCAGGTTCATTGAGGACTTCAGCAAGTCTAAGCCCCCCTTTGTCCCTTGCCGGGACCTGAATGAGCCCTATATCCCCCACTACTCTGGTGAGCTGCTGGCCCCTGCTCCATGCCCTGCCCCTTCCCATGCCTACCTTCCTGCCCACGTGGCTTACTGGCTGCCATGTCTGCACAGGTTTGAAGCCATACAAGAACTTTGAGATCCTGGGCCAGCTCCCAGCCCAGGAGGTGGGCGCACAAGGGTCACCAGAGAACATATCCAGACAGGTTCTGCTGCCTGCAGGTTTCATGCCCTATCCTCCCTACCCCCCATGCCCACCTGGCAGAAAGGGGTACTCTGGAGACTTGGGACACCCAGGCCTGCTGCTGGCACATGGAGAAGATGCCTGGAAGACCACTGCCCCTGTCCCTGAGATTCCAGGGCAGTCCCAGGTAACTGGAGACACTGGCGTTGGACTCAACCCCCACCCAGGCCCCAGGTGGGAGCTGGACAATGACTTGCTCCTCTCCCACCCCAGCTGTACCACTGCAGGAGGGACGAGTATCTGCCCCCACCCTACAGGCAGGAGACCCTGGATGTGGGCAGATTTCAGAGGCTGCCCCAGTTGGACCACCCCAACCTGATCCAACGCAAGGCCATCTCAGGTGGGTGCTAGGAACCTGGGCTAGTCCCTCACTAGGTCACAGGGGCCCAGATGAGATGGAGGGGATGAGGGACTGAGGCTGCTGCCCTGGCCCCTTCCCTACTCCCTGGAACAGGCCAACCTGCCCTGCCTCTCAGGAGGTCTCCCTGACCTGCCTATGCCCTCTTGGCCTCAAGACAGTCACTTTAAGCTGCCCAGCTTCCCCAACACACCTGGAGGCAAGTGGGTATACCTGAGGAAAACCAAGGGGACTTGGGTGGGGTCCTGACAACAGCCCACCCCCAGGCTATGCTGGCTTCATCCCACGGTTCACTTGGGTGATGGGGATGAATTACCGCGATGGAGTCACACAGGCTATGGATGAGTTCGACAAGAACCAGGTAGGAGAACACCGTCCAGGCTGTTCCCAGGTGCCTACACGTCAGTTGCAGCCCCACCCGGCAGCACCCCCAGAAGGATAACAAGGACAGGCTTCCAGAGGCTGGGGCAGGAAGGGTCCTACCTGGCCCAGGGACCCCCATCCTAACAAGGTCAAATATTTTTACAAGAGCTTGGGAAACAGGAAGACCCATGAGCATCATCACCCTTTTCCCAGAGAAAAGGGACATGGTGGCCCTTATCTAGTCCCAGCAGAAACAGGATTGCAGGGCTGGGGATATAGCTCGGTTGGTAAGAGAACCTCGTGAGCACAAGGCTCTGGGTTCAATCCCCAGCACTGTCCACGCCCCCCCCCCCCCCGCAAAAAAAAAAAAAAAAAAAAAATGATTGCAAATTTAAGGCCAGCTTGGGCGACTTGACCAGAATCTGTCTTAAAATCACCTTAACTCCAGCTATGGTAAGTCACCCCTGGTAACACACCCCGACAGCCAGCCCTTTTGCTCACAAGGAGGGTTGTGGTGCAGGCAGTGCTCCTCAGCACCTCTCTTCGGTCTCCCCAGTTCCTGTTCAGAAATCCAGTCTGTGCCTTGGGCGAGAGGTTGCCCAAG
The DNA here is from genome assembly GCF_902686445.1 of Sciurus carolinensis. Classification (NCBI taxonomy): domain Eukaryota; kingdom Metazoa; phylum Chordata; class Mammalia; order Rodentia; family Sciuridae; genus Sciurus; species Sciurus carolinensis. The sequence continues at coordinate 641,769 of NC_062226.1, forward strand.
ACCCACTGGCCAAACACCACCATCTACAACAGCCAGGGCCTGATCCCATTCTACATGGGCTTCATCCCACGTAAGCACTGCTCTCTGCTACAGGCCACTGCTCGCGTCCCAGGTCTTGCCTTGGGCATGTGGGAGAGGTGGGAGGCTGGGGCCCCTGGTCCTTTGTGGGTGTCAGTCCTGCTGCCTGGCCACGTCATCCCACCATTCCCCAGACCCGGGAGGGGTTCACCAGCCCTTCCTATTGAATTTCTGGACAGAGGTCAGTTGGCATAGGATTGTGCTTCCCTGGACAGACCAGGCCACGCGAGCCCTGCAGGAGCTATATGCAGGCCTGCCCCAGGCATGTGGCAAGCCTAAGCCAGCTGCAGCCTTGCTCCCTCACAGACATGCAGGACAACTATGCACTGACCTTTGGCAACAGCACCCGCAAGGCCTACCGCAAGGAACTGGAGAGGCGAACCCACACACTGAAAATGCTTTAATGGTGGTGTCTGTACAGCATGTGACGTTAGACAGAGGACAGCAAGTGCACAGTGAGATATGGCCTGCAGAACAGCTGAATGAATAAAGAGTTCACACTGCTTCCACGCTTCACAGACAACTCTAGGCCACCTCCTCCTCAGCCTCCTCCTCAAACTCGCCCTCCTCCTCCGCTGTGGCGTCCTGGTACTGCTGGTACTCAGACACCAGGTCGTTCATGTTGCTCTCGGCTTCAGTGAACTCCATCTCGTCCATGCCCTCACCCGTGTACCAGTGCAGGAAAGCCTTGCGCCGGAACATGGCAGTGAACTGCTCCGAGATGCGCTTGAACAGCTCCTGGATGGCTGTGCTGTTGCCGATGAAGGTGGCGGACATTTTTAGCCCCCGGGGTGGAATGTCACAGACAGCTGTTTTCACATTGTTGGGGATCCACTCGACAAAGTAGCTGCTGTTCTTGTTCTGGACATTAAGCATCTGTTCATCCACCTCCTTCATGGACATGCGGCCCCTGAACACAGCAGCCACCGTTAGGTAGCGGCCATGGCGGGGGTCACAGGCGGCCATCATGTTCTTGGCATCAAACATCTGCTGGGTGAGCTCAGGTACCGTCAGGGCCCGATACTGCTGGCTGCCTCTGCTGGTCAGGGGGGCGAAGCCGGGCATGAAAAAGTGCAGGCGGGGGAAGGGCACCATGTTCACAGCCAGCTTCCTAAGGTCAGCATTGAGCTGGCCTGGGAAGCGCAGGCAGGTGGTGACCCCACTCATGGTGGCAGACACCAGGTGGTTAAGGTCACCATAGGTAGGTGTGGTCAGCTTTAGGGTTCTGAAGCAAATGTCATAGAGGGCTTCATTATCAATACAATAGGTTTCGTCTGTGTTTTCTACAAGCTGGTGGACTGAGAGAGTGGCATTGTAGGGCTCGACCACTGTGTCCGACACTTTGGGGGAGGGCACCACACTGAACGTGTTCATAATCCTGTCTGGGTACTCTTCCCGGATCTTGCTGATGAGGAGGGTCCCCATCCCAGACCCAGTCCCCCCACCCAGGGAGTGGGTCAGCTGGAAACCCTGCAGGCAGTCACAGCTCTCTGCCTCCTTCCTCACAACATCCAGCACAGAGTCGACCAGCTCCGCGCCTTCTGTGTAGTGCCCCTTGGCCCAGTTGTTCCCAGCACCACTCTGACCTAGAAGACAGAACAAGTTATCATTCTTGCTAAGTATGTGGTCGCTTCTGGTCCCCAACACACATACCAAATGACATTTCGAGGTTATGTCCTGAAAATAAGGAAAATGAATCCCAAGTGATACAACAACAGTCTGCCCCACCAAAAAATTAAATCAGGCGCCAAAGTTGAAGCAGCTTAACAAACCCCGCCCTGGGAAACCGCAGCCAATTCCCAAGGACGGCCAAGCAGCCAATGCTGTACGGAGATTACATCTACTCCTCCTTGCCGGAAGGTGGACAGCTGGGCCTGCCTCCAAAGCGGCTTTAGGCAGAGACTGAGTGACTCGGAGGGCAGGAGATGACCAGGGGGGCCCCAGCTCTCTAATTCCAGCAGCAGTGACCTTGGGGCAGCCCCTTAAACTTTGAGCCGCCCAGGTTACCAAACCTTGCCCAGCCCCCACCCCTATATACCGAAAACGAAGTTGTCTGGTCTGAAGATCTGCCCAAAGGGGCCCGAGCGCACCGAGTCCATGGTGCCAGGCTCCAGGTCCACGAGCACAGCGCGGGGCACGTACTTGCCACCTGGTGGAAGAAGAGAGAGAGTCAGCGAGGGGAGACCCGCAGGGTCGCAAGAGGGACTGGAGCGGGGGTCTCACCGGTGGCCTCATTGTAGTACACGTTGATGCGCTCCAACTGCAGATCGCTGTCCCCGTGGTACGTGCCGGTAGGATCGATGCCATGCTCGTCGCTGATCACCTCCCAGAACTGCAAGCGACGCGGGCAGGCCCGGCAGGCGCAGGCTGAGTCACGGCGGCCGGTGCGCCGGGAAGCGGCCCCGCCCCGGATGGGCGCGGCGGGCCCTCCCCTCCCCCGCCCGCGCGCCCCGCCGCCAGGCCCATAGGGCCTAGTAGTCTGCCGCTGTCCCCGCTAGCCGCCCAGGTACGGCCCCGGCCCCGCGCGGGCACTCGGGCCGCAATGCGGGGCGCCGCCCGGCCAGCCGCTGCCGCCATCTTCCCCAATCGGCCGGCCGGTCTCCCTCCCCGCGGGCTCGCCCCACCAGGCCGCACCACCCTGTCCCCGCACCTTGGCGCCGATCTGGTTGCCGCACTGCCCGGCCTGCAGGTGCACGATCTCCCTCATGGCGGCGGCGCGGGAAGTAAGACGAAACGAAGAGCGGAAGAGCAGACGCGCAGAGTGCTACAACCGACGCTCAGCCAGCGCTTATATACCTACGGCGCCCGCCTCCACCAGCCCTGGATTGGGCCTCCAGAACGAGGCCGGCAAGCGTCCTCATACGATTGGCTACATTGCCATCAATCGAGCCGCCTAAGGTCTGCCTTCCCAACGACGTCGACTTGTTATTGGCCAGGAGCAGTTGCGGACCTCCCTATCACAATTCCCCCCCTCCTGGCTCGACAGTGCCCCGTCCATTGGGTGTTTCAAATGATTGATTTGTCCTCCCATTGGCTGACTTTCGGAAGCACGCCGACAGGCGGGCTCTATTGGCTGCGCGGGTTTGGCGTCCTGGTAACCGCCGCAGTGCAGCGGGAGACGCGCGGGGAGGGGGTGGGCCGCGGAGAGTGGGGCGCGGGCTTCCGGCCGGAGGAGGGGGCCGGGAGCGGGGGGTGTAGGCTGGGCCCCGGAGGGGGCCGACCGTGCGCCTTCTCGAAGACGGCCACGACGGAGGGCGCGGCACCGGGGCCCGCGCTGGCGGGCTCGATAGCGGCGGGACTGGCCCGTCCTGCGGGGCCTCCAAGCCCAGGCGGGGTGCGAGCCGTGAACGGCTAAATTGCAAGCGGCTTGGTGTCAGGCGAGGGGCTGGGTCCTCCGGGACGCGCAGGGACCCCGCCCCCGCCGCCCCTGCGGCGGCGCGCAGTGTTGTGGAGACGGTGCTGGCCCGGCGCCCGTCGCCTTGGAGCCGCGGCCCAGGAGCGCGGAGCTGCGTGGAGACTGCAGGGCCCGGCATGCCTGGCCTTGACTCTGTTTGTACTCGAGAGGAAAAACAAAACGCGTAAAGGAAAAACAGTTAAAGTACATGTGGTCGTACCATCAAGCGCTGCAGAGCAGTGTATTTGCGTTGTATGTTTGTAACATTTTAAAAGGGATAAATTACACCGTAGGGTCTGCCCCTGCCTGGGCATCTCCGGATCTGGCTTTCTGGGTGAACTTTTTACCCTTTGCCTACCAACACGAGGGTACTGGGGACAATTTCTGCTTATCTGTCTTCGTAGAGGAAGTGCACCCCCTTCCTCACCACATAGTGCGCAATACCACAGTGTTGTTTTGGTGTCCAATGACTGAAATATTGTCAGAACAAGCTGCCTCCTGAGCCTACGTAGCGACATCAGCATTTTCTTACCGCCCCCCCAGCCCCCGTGGTCTGTAGCTTCAACTCTTGGGGTGTAAGGGGCATTCTGTTGCCCACTTTTGCCTTCCTAACTCAGGAGGAGAGAGGTGAGTCAGCATGTCAATGCCAAGCAGTTCGAGCAGGACCTGGGGGATGAGCCCCCACCTGGACAGACTGGTTCAGGAGAGGGGTTGGCCATTGACACAGGACCCATCCTTCAGAAGCTCTGGAGTCCTACAATGGCTTGTGGGGTTTGCAGGGTCATTGCCTGGCATCCTAGGGTCCTCCTGGTGCCCACTGCATCCCCTGAGTTGGCTCAGCGCCCTGCAGAGTAATTCAGCTGCCTGGGCAGTAGACAGGGAGGCCATTTAAACCCATGGTGAAGCAGGGAGAAGTTCGTTTTCCCTCTCACCAACAAAGCCCTGCCAGTCTGCTCATCAAGATGTTGGGGTCCCCAGCATTCTGGCATCCTGTTAAAGCCACCTCACCCCCAGTCTGTGGCCTGAGGGCCCATCCTCACTAGAAAAAGCCCTTGCTTCCTTGACCAGTGCCCACAGTGGTGGGAGGTCAGCACGGCACCCTATTTACAGGTCATAGGATGTAGGTTGTGCCACCTCCCTGCATGAGTCAGAACTCTCCCTAGCGTGAAGCTGTCTACCTTGCCCCTTATGTTGCCCTTGTGAGGTGGACTTTAGTCAGGGAAAGACAACAAAAAAGCTGGGCACAGTGGCTCAGGAGGCTGAGATAAGAGGATCACAAGTTTGAGAACAGCCTCAGCAATTTAGTGAGACCCTGTCTTAAAATTAAAAGAGCTGGAAATGTAGCTCAGTAGTAAGTGCCCTTGGTTTCAATCTCCAGTCCAAAAAAAGAAAAAGAAAGAAAGAAAAAGAAATATAGCAAAAGACTCCCCGTGGCCCTTGGTGGGGGCCTGAGCTCAACAAGGACAGTGACTGCAGAGCTGATGGGGGGAGGCCTTGCAGGTCCCCACTCTGAACCACGGTGCTGCTGCCCGTAGGGAGAGGAAGACAGAAGGGACCAGGAGCGCCTGATTCTGGGCCTGTGGTCAGGCAGGATGCACAGCAGAGAAGGCCTGAAGAGCAAGGAAGCAGGGCAGGAGGGGCCTGGGAGCACTGCGCACCTGCCCTCCCCCCCAGCCTGCAGCTGTTGGAGGCGTCCACAAGGAAGGCTCTGTTTACTGGTGGCCATGGTCCCAGTGGGAGGGTGCGTTACCACCAGGCAGGGGCAGCAGGCGGACAGTCCTTGCGGCCTTAAAGCACCCTGCAGTCAGCCTTTATGGAGCCTCCTCCGCCCCGGAAGGAGAGGTGCCCAGGGTGCTTCTTCCCTGTCTCCACGAGACCTCATGCCGCCCCAAATGGGTCTCCCTGGGGAACCGGCCAGGCCCAGGGATATCAGAGGGACCTGACGCTGGGTCAACAGGAGGGTCCTGCAATCTCAGGGTGGAGGAGTAGGCTGGGGTGCATGGGCTTGCCGTGGAGAGGGCTGTCTGTCCTTGCTGAAGCCCACCCTGCACCTCGTCGGGCTTCCAGAACAGGCAGTTCCCTCCTTTAGTGAAACCCAGGCCTCCCAGGTGTGTGTGTGGGGGAGAACCTAGAGAACACCAGGGGCTAAGGGGACAGAGGACCTGGGGGGACCCGGGGGGTACTAAGGGAACCAAAGAGTAAAAGGACAGGGCCACAGGCAAGAAATGACTCTGGGGCTTCCCCAGGCCTCATCTTCCTGACAGCCACATTCCATACCCACTAGTCTGGTTAGGCAAATCCCAGAGGGAACTGGGAAGAAAGGTTCTGGGCCAGGAGAGTGTGAGTGGCAGATGGGCACACCCCCGTGTTCCTGTTGGGGTCGCCTCCTGGGGTCATCCCCCAACACCCCACACACAGCTTGCTGACTGAGTGCTGAGAGCCGCATGCTGTCCTTGAAGGTAGTGTGGGGTGGTGGGATTGGGGGGTAGGCCGCCCAGGGCTGCAAGTTACCGGCGCTCCCTGCAGCTTCCCTGGTGTCCAGTGACCTGCTGGTGGGCAGACAAGCCTTCCAGTGTGGAAACCAGACCGCAGAGCCGGAGGCTCGAGGAAGACAGGACGCCCAGCCAGCACCCCATGCCTCCTGGGGTGCCCCTGCCCCTGGGGGCGTCCATCCTTTCCCCAGGCCCTCATGTCCTACAGGGCTCCCATCCCCTCCCGGGTATTGGGGACACTGGCTTTGCCTCGCCTTTGGTCGCGGCGGCGGCGGCGGTTGCGCAGGTGGAGCAGGTTCCCGCGGGCTGAGGGGCGCCCCCTGGCGACGTGGGAAGACCCTGGTCCAGCCCCCATGCGCTGCCCGGGCGCGGCGCCCTTCTCCAGGAGCAAGGACCAGGACCTGTACCTGGGGGCCGGGGGTGGCACCTCGAGGACAACTTGGTCCTGGTCGCAGCTCCCTCACCCCCTCCTCCACGGCAACGTCATGTGCCCGACCGCCTTCCCTCCAAGCACCCGCAGGCGGTGCAGGGGGACACCGGCTGCCCTGCTGGCTGGGCCCTCCAGCAGCCTGGAAGGACGCAGGCCGGTTCAGACCCAGAGAGCTCTCGTGCGGGAAGCCTGCCCCTGCAACCCCCTGTCTCCAGGGGCCACGGAGAGAAACCAGCTGCAGCCTAGGACATGATGGGTCACTTACGCCCCAGCCCCTGAGTGTCGCTAGGGGCAGCATCCGTGCTGCTCCTCCTGGGAGAGAAGACCACTCGCTACTCTTGGGTACTGGGTAACAGGTTCATTTATTTTCAAAGGGGCTGTGGAGGCTCAGGAGTCTCTGCACCACAGCCCTCCCCCAGGGGCACCTGGTAAGCTTGCTCTCAATTGTGGGACCCTGAGGCCAGCGGAGCTGGGGTGATCTGATGTGGTGCCCGCCCTTCACAACTGCTGGGAAGCCAGGATCTCAGGATTCCCATAGCAGTGAGCCTCTTTGGTGGTGGTCTGAGGGGGGCCACAGGCCCTGCCAGGGCAACAGTGAGTCACCAGGCGGTCCCAGGGCTCCAGAGAATGAAGCCAGAGGGGCAGCCAGGCCCAAGACTGCAGGCAGTGGGGCAGCCAAGATGGCCGTCGCTGCTGTAGAACATTAACTAGGATGACAAGGAGCACCAGCCCCACCAGGGGAGCCCCAACTGCAGCCAGCACCGCGCTCCCTGCCAGGGAGAGCCCAAAGGCTGCCAAGGGCAGCAGTAGGAAGGTGAGGAGCAGATAGACAATGGCCACCCAGTGGTAGCGGGCAGTCAAGTCTCCAAAGCGCTTGGCCAGTGGGATGGGCAGCCGTAGGATGGGCACCAAATACCACAGCAGTATGCCAGCAAGATTGAAGAGGAAGTGGATGAGGGCAACCTGGTGGGTGGGATGGCAGAAGGGTTAGGAGCCTGGGCCAGGTAATGTGGGGTCACCTGGGCTCCCAGGACCTCTGGCCCTCTCACTCTGCAGAAAGGGCCCAAGTCTAAAGCTTGTCTTCACATCCTGCTCAGAGACTGAGGTGGACCACCTGGGAGGGCAGGTTCAGGCCAGGTGTGGGCACATTCCCACTCGCTGCCTCCTGCACACACCTGGGCCAGCCCCAGTGCAGCGGCTGCACCCTGCCACTCTCAAGGCACGTCCTGCTGGAGGCCGAGTCACATGACCAGGGAACAGACCGCTCCTGGAGGGTGCAGTCTGGCAGGCTTCTGGAAGGGGTGGGGCAGGGCCCTGCACTGGGAGGGTCTGAGTGGACAGCTGGGGCAGGGTGGGATGCAGGCTGGAGCCGGGCAGGGCCTGATCATCACTTCCTGCAAGCAACAGCCCAGGCTGATCCAGGGTTTAGGGGTTCTGTCCAGGCGCCCAGGCAGAGGATGCTCCAGCCAGGGCAGTGGACAGAGTGCTTTAGAGCAGGAGCAACGCAGGTCTGGAAGCAGGGTGCAGAGCTGGGGGGTCCAGAGTTGGGGGAAGCACCCTGGAGACAGAACCGTGGCTGGGCACAGGTGGCATGGAGTGCCCAGCACAGGTGGGTGGGCTTGTGAGATGGGGCTGGAAAGGCAGTGCCTCATTCAGGGGACCACCTGTTGTGTTCAGGTGATACATGGGGAGGCTGCTCTTCACAGGAGAGGCCTTCTGGGAGCCCCAGAACAGAGACTGGGAGCTGGGAGCCCCCCGAGGCCAGGGCAGACCTCCAGGGCTCACAGTGCAGAGCAGGAGGTGGATGGTGGAGGAGCAGGGGCCACACAGGGGAACCTGGGGGGGCTGCCAAAGGGAGAGGATTGGAGGTCATGCTGAGAAAGCAGCACTAGAGAGGACAGGTCTCAGGAGGAAGAGCAGGGACTGGGACCGTGAGGGGTCCAAGGGGGCTTGTGGCTGGAGCCCAAGGAATTCAGGGAGAACCTGGGCTGTGGCTGGGGAAGGGAAGGGAAGGGAAGGGGCTGAGGGTGGTACCTGGACGGCAGGGAACAGCATGTCCGCAGGGCTGGCCAACGCAGCCAGCAGGGCCGTGGCGGTGGTGCCGACGTTGGAGCCCAGGAGAAGGGGGTATGCCCGATCCAGGCTGATCACCCCAACACCTGGAGAAGCGGGGGTCACCACCAGGTCCCACCCAGAGGCCCCCTAGCTCCACTACCTCCCAGCTCACCCATGAGTGGCACGATGGCAGCGGTGAAGACGCTGCTGCTCTGGAGCAGGAAAGTCAGGCCGGCACCCACGAGGATCGCCAGGTAACCACCGAGCCAGCCGCAGGGGAAGGGGAAGTCTGGGGGTGGGCAGCCAGGTCACGGGCCTGTCCCTGCCCTGCCCTCCGGTCCCAGGCCCAGGGACCCCCCACCTGCGTTGATGACAGTCCTCACGGCCTGGGCGAGGCGGCCGCGCAGCAGAGAGTGGAGGAGCTTGACCATGAGGACCAGGCAGAGGCAGAGCACCAGCAGCGAGCCCGCCAGCAGGATGCAGCCCACGGCCGGGTCTGTCAGTGCCGAGCCCGCAAACAGGTGCCGGCCTGGCGGGTGGGGGGCGGTCAGGTTGGCCCCGGCAGGGGCGGGGGGGCTCACAGGGAAGCCTGTGCAGGGACCGGAGGCGCCGCATGCGTTGCTGGTACCCTGGGTCTGGGGGCAGCGGGGGAGGCAGAACTCAGGACAGGTCCAACAGGCAGGCGGAGCCCAGAGGACGCAAGGGTCAGAGTGGGTGGGGTGATTTGGCAGATCAGAGGCCAGGCGAAGGACTGGGACGGGGCACCTCACCGTCTCTGCCCTGACGCCGCACCACCGCTTAATGAGGCTGCTGTTGGTGGCGTTGCCGGCGATCACACTGCCCTCCAGCTGGGGTCAGAGGGGTCGAGATTGGTGCTCAGGTGTCCACAGGGTCCGTCCTGCTCTGCCCACTTGTGCCTTCCCCTCCCTCCTCGGCCCCTGTCCAGGGCAGGGCTCCCCACTTTCCTTCAGTGGCCAGACCCACGGCCTCCTGAGAATACGGCCGATCTCACCTGCACTATGAGGTGGGTGAGCGGCTGCGTCAGCACCTTGAGGATGCCAGGGGCCTGCCCGCCGGGCTGCAGGCTGGCGGCGCCCAGGATGCACTGGCTCAGCTGCGCCAGCATGGCCGTGGCACTCTCCAGTGGCAGCAAGACCAGCACCGTGAGCCAGTTGAAGACGCCGTGCACCGCTGAGCCACTGAAGGCCCTGGACCCGCGGGTGGCCGTCAGGAGGCCTGGCTGTGGCTGCGCAGCCCCTGGCCCTGCCCCCCGCCCTGACTCACCTGCGAAATGCGTCCCGGTCCCCAGACTGAGCCATTGAGACCAGGGTGCTGGTGACGGACGTGCCGACGTTGACACCCATGATGACGGGCACAGACACCTGGACGGTCAGCACTGTGGGGGCAGCACGTCAGCCACCCACCCACTCCCACCCCCACGGTGGGGAAAGGGGCACACTCACATTGGGAGGCCACCATGCTGACCACGATGGAGGAGGATGTGCTGGAGCTCTGTACAAGGACGGTGACCAACACGCCTACGACCAGCCCGGCCGCGGGGTTGGACAGCACCACACTGTCCTTGAAGATGTCTCCAGCCATTTTGCCTGTGTCCAAAAGAGAGTTCCGTGGAGGCTGCAGAGGGCTGACAGCCTGCACCCGCCCCCACTGCCCACCTGGTCACTTGCTGCCTAGCAGCTGGAAGGCAGAGCTAAGGATGTCCAGGGAGGCTGCCCAGGGGCCCACAAGCCTTCGGGAAGCCGACGCCCCGCTGGTGCGACCTGCTGGCCACGCCGAGTGCTGGGAACACGGGGCCCCGGCAGCCCTTCCCCTCTGCCCAGCAAGGACGGGCCATCTCTTCTCTGTCACCCCAGGTGGAGTCCAGAAACCCCTGCTGTCCCACGGTCCCCAGGGCAGGGCAGGGCAGGCTCCCCACTCCTTTCTTTGGCAGTATGGCCAAGCCCACAGCCCCAGGGAGGAGGAGGAGGGAAGGTCGGCAGGGTGGCCCTTCACCTCAGGGCAGGGCAGGTGGTGAAGGGCAGAGGTCTCCCTGGGCAGCGGCCTGCTGGGTGGGTTTCCACGGGGCCTGTCTGGGCAGGAGTCACCCTGCACTCTCTCTTCACAGATCTGGGGAATAAGGGACCTGCGACCTGCCACCCCTGGTACCCAGAGGCCTACCTTTCAGCTGGCCAGTGTCCTTCTGCTGAGGAAGGGCCCATGGGTCCATGGTCCCCTCCTCTAAGACTGGGACAGAACTGGAGTTTCCTGTAGGGTGGAGTCAAGTCCCCAAGAAGGGGACAAAACAGGGCAGGCAAGAGGAGGGGCTGGGCATGAGGGGCTCGGGGCAGAAGCAGGACGAGGAGGGGCGGGGGCTCCAGCTCTGACCAGAGTGGTCCAGAGCCCCAGGCTCTTCAGCCAGACACCCTCCCCTGCTCAGGTGTGCGGCTGGACCTGGGCATTCCCTGAGGCTCCCGGTACCTGCATTGCTCAGACTGCAGTCCACCAGGTCAATGGTGTCCAGATTTGGCGGGGAGACCTGGTCACTGGCGAGGGAATTCGGCATGGATTTGGGGTAGGATGAGCCTGAGGTCCAAGCTCAGATCTGAGGGGGAGGCAGTGGAGAGATGTCTCCCCCCCGCCGCCACCCCACCCTGCCAATCAGCTGAACTCAGGTCCTCCAACCCAGGCCTGGCTGCTGCCCCTCACCCGCCTCCCGCACCTCACGGGGGGTGGCTGTAGTGACCTCAGGCAGCTGCCACGATCACCCAGTCCACTTTGGGGGCGCAGAGTGGAGAGGGCCCTGTCTCCCCAGCTCCCTCGCGGGTCCCAGTTGGAGGAAGCCTGGCAGAGGCACAGGGTTCCGGGTGCCGCTGGCGAGAAGTGTTCGGAAGCTAGGGAGCCCCGAGACCTCTCCTGCCAGGTGTCACTGGGGACACTGCGATGGTCCCAGGGTAGACTTTGGCATTTGATACCAAACGGTGACGTCTCCACTTGATAAAGGCCCCACCCCCAGGATGAGAAGCAGGGCCAGGGGCTTGGGCACCCCAGCCCACTTGCGGCTCCTCTCCCCAGCTCTGCGCCTGCTGTCTTCGGGGCCAGGGCTGCCTGTCCCAGCCCTCTACTCTGACGCCCTCCCAGACCCCTGGACTCAGGTCTGAAGGTCTTTCCTGTCACCCGTCCTTCCTGTCTCGGGCTAGCCTCACTTGTCCTGAGATCCTGGGGGCCCAGTTGAGGCCTAAGCCCTGGACCTGGCAGTCACTAGGCCTCCATGTCCTTGGCAGGGGCTTGGTTCTGGGGGCTCCTACCTGCGTGAGTGTTGAGGGGCACCTGCAGGGAGGAGACAGAAGGAGCAGCTGCAGGTCAAAGATCCGCTGGGTGCGCACATGACCTGCTGTGTGCCGAGCCCATTAATGTTTACCCAGGAGCCGAGGCCCCCGAGGGGAGACCCTGCCCAGTTCCAAGGCCAGGGGCCTAGTGCAGGTCCTGGTCTCCTGGAGCTAGGAGCTCTGAACCCCCAGCCCAACTCTCTTGGAGTGGGTGCCTCCCAAAGATGGGTCCCCTTTTAGGTCGGGGCATTGCAGGGCTGGAGCCACGAGGTCCTCCAGTAGGTGTCTATGTGACCAGTGACACTGCATTCCACCCAGGGCAGGATGCTGGTGCCCTGTGGACTGTATCCCGGTCATCCCCGCCCTGAGGGAAGGTAGCAGGCAGCCCTTGGATGTACATCTGCAGGAAGGACAGGCTTCTCCAGGTGGCCTGGGAGGCACCTGGCCAGGGTTTGGGTCCTGGTTCAGGGGAGAGTGGTGCCTGGCCAGGCTCTCAGCAGGCTCAGCCCCAGTAGTGGCCAGTGAGCTTCAGGGCATGGTGTCTTCATCTGCAAAGAGGGAGGGAGGAGGGCAGAGCCCTGCCCCAGGCCACACTGCCCAGCTGCTACCTGACCCTCCACTTGAATACTTCTCTTCAGCTGATGCTGATGACCTGACCTAAAATTGTGGGATGCCCTTTCTGGGGTCTGACCCCTTGCTGCCCCTGGCTTGTGGGCCGGCCCTTCCCCCATAAGCCCAGTTTCCCCAGGGAGCCTGCTGGCCCCAGCATCCTGCTATGCTCACTTCCCATCCCCACCACCAGGTGCCTAGGGGACTTTGCCCCAGGGAAGGAGGAAGCCTCTGTCCACTCAGCAAATTCTCTTTCCTCCCCGTTCTGCCCCCCACCACGTAGGGGGCCCTCCCAGGGACCTGAATAACAGCTCCTTCCCGTGGAGATGAGGGTGTTACAGCCCTGTCTTGTGGGGGTGGTCCTCAGTGTCCACAGCCTCTCACCCCTGTGAAGGGTCTGCGTTGTGTCTACCAGAGGCAGAAGGAAGCTGGGAACCGACCCAGCCTCCCTGGGCTGGCCTTGCCCACAGCACTCTCCTGCGTGCCTGTCAGGGTGGTGGGTGGTGGTGTGCACTGGAGACCCTCCCAGAAGGTGCCTGACTCACAGTAGAGCTCAGTGAACATGGTTGACAGACAAATCCACAGGGCTCCTGTGCCGGTCAGGGGTGGAGGAGCTGGCCCTGCCCACCCTCCTGGCTCCTGCATCCCCTCAGGAACAGCTGGAGCCCCAGCCTCTTAGGAACCATCATCTGAATGAATCCAGGCCTGGCTAGTTCGCAGGGGACTCAGACAGCAGCAGCCCAGCTGGGCACACAGTCAGGGAATCTGGCCAGCGTCGTGGGACATCACCAGCCTCCTGTAGACTCTGCAGCACTGTGACCATAGTCCCTGACCTTAGGCTATGGCCTGTGGGCATTGCAGCTGGGGTGTCAGCATCATGCTGGGCCATGTGGGGCTGTACCCAGGAGGCCGTGCCACCAAGTTGGGGGTGGACCTGTGTGTCCAGCAGTCCAGTGCAGGCATGCTTGGGCAGCCGTTCCCCCCACAAGAGTGGGAGTGGGCAGAGCTCAGACCTCGGGGCTGCCCTGGGGACTCCAACACAGGCTGCCACAGCCCCAGCAGCAGTGTCTGGGCCGGGGCAAGTGAGGCTGGGGGCCCAAGGAAGGGCACAGCGCCCCCGGCTGCCGCGTGACGGCGGCGCTGCCTTTGAAGGGGGTGGGCGGGCGGGGCTGCATCCTCAAGGGTTCCCGCTCAGCCCTGACCGCCAGGAAGGCAGCCAGGTCCAGGTCCAGCATGGCCACCCCTCCGCGGGGTGTGGGTGTGCTCTGGCGGCACTGTGGACAGGGGATCCAGTGCTGTTCGTGGGCCAGGGTGTCCAGTTGCCGCACACATGCCTGGCAGAAGGTGTGGCCACAGTAGAGGCGGCGGGGCAGGTGCCCAGAGAGGTCATAGGCCGAGTAGCAGATGACGCAGTCGTCCCGCAGGGCCCCAGGGCCTGCCCCCTCCTCCAAAGCTCGGGGGCTCTCAGGCCGCAGCATCCTAGGGGAGGCGTGTAGGGAAGCTGGCAGGAGCAGGGGCACGGGTCACATCCCACACCCTCCTGTGTCTGTGACCACCTGGCAGGGGTGGGCACTAGCACTAGGAGTGTGTCCCAGAGCCCAGGAACCACTTGTAGGGTGGGCAGAACCCTCAAGGCGATCAGACACAAGGGCTGGGTGTGCCTCTGGTTTCTGTGGCCGGTGGCTGGTCGGCATCCTGTCCCCTTCCACCTGTGACCCTCCTGTGCAACCCTGGCCCACCCCGCCCCGGCTGCTTCAGCCCAGGTCTTGCTTACCTGCTTCAGCTCCACTGAGTGGCTGTGCCCAGTCAGAAGGTGGCCAGAGAAGCAGGCTGAGGACCTGGGACTCCCCACCCCGGGCGTGCGTCACTGGCCCTGCAACAGACAGGTGGTTGCTGCAGCAGGACTGGGCTCCTCTTTCGTCCACAAAGCACCTGCAACTGGATCTGATGCACCACCCACTTGGTAGGAGGCAAGCTGACCCCTCCCCTTGCACACCACTCCCTTCCTGTCCGTCATAAACGCCAGCTAGGCCTGGCCTTGCAGTTCTTCCCCCAAAGCGCCTCTCCTCGACGCTGACGCTCCCCGCAGCCCCCACTCTCACCCTCCCCTCCCACACAAACTCCCCCACCACAGCTTTCCTGTCTTGGCCTGGGACATGCCCAATCTTTGGTTCCCAGTTCATGTCATCTCCACCAGGAAGGTCGCCCAGTGCCTTGCCAACTCAGAGCCCGAGGGTCCCTGCTTCCCTGCAGTCTCCCTTTAGGGGTGCACGTCCTTGTTCCTGTGTGACTTGGCATCACCTGCGGGGCTGGGTCTAGGACGTTCGGCTATGTGCAGCAGCCAGCCCTTTCGGCCACAAGGTGGCGCTCACACACCACGTGTAGCAGTCCCCTCACACCGGGACCATCCCAGGCCTCCCGGAAACACTCTCAGCTGGCCTTTGCTCTTCTGTGGCCTTCAGGCCGGCTCAGGAAGCTTTGGTTCTGGGAGGTGTGGTGAGGGTGCCCAGTGACAAAGACCACAGGCACAACACAGTTGGGGGCACCCGGTAGGGTCCCCACTGGGAGGAAGTCCAAGAACAGAAGTGCTCTTCTCCCTCCTGCCCACCCCTTGGCAGTCCGCTTCCAGGACTGGTCAGGCAGGTTTCCCTGCCCGGGAGCAGGGACAGAGAGCCAGGCCCAGAGTAGAGTAATGACCTGTCCGCCCACGTGCAGAGACCTCCACACACAACACACCTGCTTTGCCTGTCCTTATGTGCAGGGGAGGGCTGGCCACAGGGGACCCGTCTGTCTTGTGAGGCCAGCTCGACTTCCACCTCCTTGTGGTGCCATGTCTCTGCCCCGCCCCGGAAATGTCAGGATGCCCACAGGGGAACTTCTCATACACTCCCTGCCCTGGTATCTAGCTCCTCACATGTGGACAGGCATCCTGCAATGGTGGACATGGGAAATGGCACCTGTGGCCCTTACTCCACCCAGCCCACTCCCTGCCTTGCCTTCAAGAAGCCCAGCCCTGGTGTGGGACAGCAGGCAAACAGCACAGATCTGGATGTGCAGGAGTTTTGATGTTTTGTGGGAAACCAGAAAAGCAACCTGGTTCAGACTGGGAGGTGACTCACAGTGGGCAGGGCTCCATCCTGACTCCTGGGCGTTGCTGTCCTGAGTGCCCACTCCCTGAAAACTGCCTGTACCAGCCCCTCCCTCCACCATCCTGCGAAACCTCAACTATCTGCCTTTCTTGGGGCTCCTGCACCCCTAGAACCATGTATGGCATCCTCCTGCCATGTGACTCAGGAATGGACCCTGCTCAGGGTCTCAGCCTCAGGCCTAGGAAGTGCAAGGCAGCCTGGCCATCCCCTGGAGGCTGGGAGCCTGCTGCAGGGACTGAGTGTGTGCATAGTGTCCACATGGGAGAAGCTGCTGTCTTCTAGCCCGGGACCTTTCCCAAAGGGGCCAGCCGCAAAAGAGGGGTTGCTGGCACCGAGTTCACACTGCTTTATTGCCAGGGCCTTGCAGGAAGTGTAAGGAGTGTCCCTGTCACCATCAACATGACCAGTTTCCAGGACTTTGTTTGAAGGGCCCAGGCTGAGCCAGTAGTCTTCCTGGTCCCAAGTGCCCAAGGTCCAGAGGCAGGAAGTGGCTGATGCTCATGACAATGGCTGCCCCTAATGTCCAGCGCTGCCTTGGCTGCTGAGCAAAGGCCTAGGCCCGCAGCCTTTTGTGGGCTATGAGACCACGCAGCAGCAGCTGTGACAGCGGCAGAAGCGTGGGCAGTGGCAGCAGGAGCAGCAGGGGCAGCAGCAGCAGTGGTGGGCGATGTCATCTCCTCGCCCCACGGGTGGCAGGCCAGCATAGGTTAGTCCTCCCGGGCGCTGCCCACTGCCATAGGGGTTGCAGGGCTGCTTCCAGGCCTGCTGGCTCTGGTCTGGAGCAGCTCCCTTGGCCCCTTTGGGCCCTGGGCCCTTGGTGGGTTGCAGGAGACAGGCTGGTTCTGGGGTGCAGGTCACCTCTGGCAGAGGCTGCATCTCTGAGGATGTGAACGAGGGACCCTCCTCTAATTGCTGCCCCAGGTCAGGCCGCAGGTGAGCCCGGGGGATGCTGATGTGGGCATATGGGTTCTTGACAACCATCTCATGAGGATCCATGGCACAGGCTGCAGGGGTCAATAGAGACGCGGACATCAGCTCAGGAAGGGGACAGTGGCCTCAGAGCCTGCAGCACAGGAAAGCACCCACCCAGGAGAGGCCTGCCTCATCAGGGGCCTGCATCCCCAAGGCATCAGTGTCCACAGGTATGGAGCCCTGTGTGTGCAAGACCCAGATGTCATGGAAGGCCAGAGTCTCCAGCTGTCACCCCCCCCCCCCAAAGTATTCTAGCCCTACCCCTGGGATGGAGCTGGAAATGGAGTTAGGGAGGCTGGGAGACACAGCTGGGCTGGTCCAGGGAGGGCAGGGGCTCTCCTGGGGTACCCTGAGTGCAGGTCAGAACCCACAGCCAGGACTCACCTGCAGGGGCAGTGGTGGCAGTCTGTCCTCTCGGTCCTCCCAGAGCCTGTGAGTGCAGTCTGGCAGCTCCCTTTTCCCTCCTGGGGAGGGGCGGGGCCCTGGGGTGGAGCTCAAAGATGGGGCTCCCAAGATCCCAAGAGGCCCCAGCAACTGGAGCACAGCAGCCTGCCCACCCCGCATTCTCAGATAGGTGCGGCCACCGTTTGTGCTCTGAGGGGCACCGCCAACCTGGAGTGACTCAGGCAGGATGCATCCAGAGCATGCTCTGCACCCTGGATGGTTCACCATGAAGACCTGGGGTCATGGCCCCAGCAAGGAAGTGGCATCAGGTCCTCAGATCCTAGGGCCTACAGGTGGTCTGGGGAATTCCTCAATGCCCCTACTGGGGCAGAGTTCCTCCCTGCCTACATCAGCTACTTGGGGATTTTCCACTTTTCTAATTAATAAAAAACGTTTGACACACCTTGGTAGGTAAACCTTATTTATCTTACAGTTGGCCACAGAGACTTCAGACACAAGTGACATTGTTTTCTGCTCACTTCTGAAACTGCACTTTCCCTCCAGTTGGTGGGCTGGGTCAACCTGTCCCCAGCGCCCCATCTCTGGCCCTGGCCCCTTCCCGCCTCCACAGCTTCAGCTCCCAGGTCTTTAGCGGTCACGCAGGGTCGTGGGGGTGGGGGTGACAATGGATGCAAGCCCTAGGGGCCCGGCTTGGCACTGGTGGGCTCCCCTGAACCCTACACCTGCAGAACTCACGCCGGGGAAACACCAGGGACCAAATGGGAGGTGGTCCGCTGACCAGGGTGATGGGGTGGTCGGCGTGAGGCAGCCAGACCAGTCTGGACAGGAGTTCTGAGCATCTAGAAAGTGCAGCCAACTGAGTCTGGGAACCCCGGCTTCGGAGGCAGAGGACGGGGACCCACTGCGCAGGCGTCTGAGGCCCCGCCCATCGCTCGTTCAGATCCCGCCCCTAGCGACAAGGCGGAGTGTTGCTCATGCGCAAACCGGGCCGAGGTGCCCAGCGGAGACGATTCCCCAGAAGCCTCAGCGCTTCAGGGTTTCCCAAAAGACCCGGTTCGGGTACTTAGATACTCGACTTGGGCCGCCCCCGCGGGGCGGGGCGAGGCCTCGCTCAACTGGGCGGGGCCTCGAGCAAGGGGTGGAGTTGACGGCCCGGTACCTCCCCGCGTGCGGAGCTTGGGAGCCCTCGGGTCAGTGAGCAGAGCCTCCTGCCGCGGTGGGCTCTGGGCCCTCTGGCCGCAGCTGCCTCAGTTGCCCCACCGGCACGCCAGGCCCCGTAATGCCGCCGCTTCTACCGCACTCCTGCTCACTAGCACACTTCTCACGTCTGCTCGTGGAATGAGTCCAGGCGCGGGGACTGGGTCCCACAGAGCCACAAGGCAGGCCCTGTGTCGCTCCACAGGAACACCGTTCCCTTAGTCTGGCCTGTAGAGAGGAGAGGGGCTGTGGTCCTGAAGGAGGCCTGGCTGGCTGGCTAGGGTCAGGCATGGACCCTGATCACCAAGTGGCAGCGCGCTACATGGTGGCCTGGCAGGGAAAGGGAATGGCCCTCCGGAGGCTCCCGACGCTCTGGGTCCCCAGCCCTGCAGTTACCCGCACATCCTGGGACCTCCTCTCACCCGAGGGGTCTCTCCTCACCTGAGGACACCCCACGGGTGGGCAGAGGGTGCAGACCATGGAACAGGGAAGCCCACTGAGGGGAAAACAGGAATGGGGCCTCTCTGCTGGGTGGGGTCAGGTTGGCACACAACCGAGTGACGATGGCGTGCCTTCCTTCTGACCTGATGGGATGCCAGAGGGCCACTCCCGCCTTGGGCAGGTGAGTGTCCTCAGTGGGCTGCCCTCCACCCAACAAGTGAACTGCCCAACTATCCAGCCATCTTCAACCTTCCGCATACGCTCACCCCACCCCTCTGTCCACCCCTCCTCCAAGTCTCCTGACCCCGGAACTCCCTTGGTCCATTCTTGTCATATCTGCTTGCCCTCCTCATGCTCATCCCTCTTGAAGTCACATCCCTCTCTGAGCTGTCCAGTACTGGGCGCACGTGGGTGCGCGGATGAGCAGGACACGAGGCAATTCCACGAACAGAGTGGAAGGACAAGTAGAGACCATACTCCCAGGGGTCACGTGAGGGCAGGCACAAGGTGGGGCGCTGGGTGGGACCCAGCTTTCCTGGAAATCCCTCGCGGGCCCCCTCTCCTCCTCCCTACTCGGGGCATTGTGAGACCTCGAAATGTCAAGGAAAAAATGATTTTCTTTCCAGAGGTGGTGGGAGGTTGCAAGGACCCAGGGTCAGCCAGCAGGGGAGGGGAGGACCGGGGAGCAAAGTGGAGGTTCTGACCCGTACGCAGCTTACAGGGGGGCGACCCCGGGAGCGGCGCCAGGCCTGAGCCGATTGAGGGGCGGCGGAGAGACTGGCCCCGCCCCGCGGACCCCGCGCGGGTCCCCAGACGGGGGGTGGCGCTGCGGGCGCGGGCGGGCGCCGCGCGCACTGCGGTCCCCGCGCCTCCGCCGCAGAGCGCGCCACGCTCCGCACGCACCTGCCGCCGCCGCCGCCGCCGCCGCCGCCGCCGCCGCCGCCGCGCTGAGCCCCGCGCCCCGAACCCTGCGCCGGCGCCCCTGGGTGCCGCCCGCGCCCGCCATCGCCCGAGGTCGCCGCCGGAGCCGCCCGAGCCGCCCGAGCCACCCGGCCAAGGCGCGGGCGCCGCATCCGGGCCTGCCTTTGAGACAACCTCTGCGGCGGCGGCGCGGCCCGGGGACGCCAGGCTGGGGCAGGTGAGCGGGGGAGGGGCGGGGTCCCAGGCACTGCCCCTACCCACCCTGGCAGGGTCGGCCCTCCGGACCAAGCTTTCGGCCTTGGAGGCGGGGACTGGGGAGGGGGCTGGGTCCAGTCCCGCGGAGGTCGGGTTCTACCGCCCAGGTCAGGGTCAGAGGTCGGGCGCCCGTCCTTTGTGCAGGCTGGGGGTGAGGGCGAGGTGGGATAGGGCCAGGGTGCTCCCTCACGCTGTTTCTCACCTTCAGCTCGGGCCTGCTGCAGGCCTCTCCTCTGGTCGTGCCGCGGAGCCTGCCGCCCAGGTCCTCCTGCAACCAGTGTCCAGGCTAGCTGCCTTCCCTGGGCGCCCTGTCCTGGAGCCATGGGGCCCACCTAGCCCCTGCCTGCCCCGATGTCCCGGCCCAGGGATTGCTGACCTCGGCTGCTGGGGGGGCTCTCCTCACGCCCCCTTGCCAGCCTCAGCAGCCAGCGACCCTGGGTGAGCCCCTGGGTCAGACCTCCAGCCCAGGGCAGTCTCCCACACCTCCCTGTCCCCGTCTGCCTCCCCCACCCCCACCCCTTCCTCCTCCTCCCAGGACTGGACCAGAGAAGCCACTGTGGCCACTGGGCGGGGGCCTGCCCCCCCAGCTCTCACCGGCTGTCCCTAGGAGTCCACGGGGCAGCCGGCGTCCCCACCAGGCCTGGCAGGACCAGGATGCTGCTCCCTCTCTTCCACCCCGTCCCCCGCCAACACCCTCTCCTGCCCGAAAGTCCAGTCTGACTGCAGACAGCCGGATGCCGACTGACCCTGGGCCCGAGGTGGGCAGTGGCTGGCCGGGCCTCCTCATGTCCTGCCTGAAGGGCCCACATGTCATCCTCAAGATGGAGGCCATGAAAATTGTCCATCCTGAAAAGTTCCCTGAACTCCCGGCAGCTGCCCCCTGCTTCCCACCCGCACCCAGGCACACTCCCACCCTGGCACCCAAACGTGCCTGGCCCTCTCACACTGAGATCATTGTCAACCAGGCATGTGGGGGGGACATGCCTGCCTTGGAAGGGGCCCCCCACACCCCACCCTTGCCACGGAGGCCCCGGAAGGGCAGCTCTGACCTGGGCTTCCCCCGAGTGGTGGCGGCGGACGAGGTCATCGTGAATCAGTACGTGATTCGGCCTGGACCGGCTGCCTCTGTGGCTTCTTCATCAGGGACTGGGACGGTGGCAGCAGGTGAGCCCCTGGAGTGCCCCACCTGTGGGCACACGTACAATGTCACCCAGCGGCGGCCCCGAGTGCTGTCTTGCCTGCACTCCGTGTGTGAGCAGTGCCTGCAGATTCTCTATGAGTCCTGCCCCAAGTACAAGTTCATCTCCTGCCCCACCTGCCGCCGTGAGACTGTGCTCTTCACTGACTATGGCCTGGCTGCACTGGCTGTCAACACGTCCATCTTGAGTCGCCTGCCTCCTGAGGCACTGACTGCCCCTTCCGGGGGCCAGTGGGGGGGTGAGCCTGAGGGCAGCTGCTACCAGACCTTCCGGCAGTACTGTGGAGCTGCGTGCACCTGTCACGTGCGGAACCCGCTGTCCGCCTGCTCCATCATGTAGGGCCCACTTGCCCACCACTGCGTGCCAGTCCTCGCTCAATGCTGCTTCAGGGAACTGGCCCTGCCCTGTTGCCCGCTGACCCTTCCTCACCCACCATGGCTTCTGGCCCCACCCCGAGTGGCATTGTCGCTGCAGCCAACTTTGCCATTAAAACTCTTTGCCAAAGTTTATACCTGTCCCCTGGACTGGAGCTTGTCCCTGTGGGCTATGCCCAGACTTGGGCACTAGGGTGGGCACCTGCCAGAGGGAGGCCAGGCTCTGCTCAGGGTTGGTCTCTGCTCACTGGGGCCAGGATGGGTGAGCATGCCCCTCGGGAGGGCGCGGTCTGGCTGTGAACATGTGTGTAGACCCCTCATGTTGCTGCAGCAGGGCTGCTAGTGTGCACCACAAGGGCTGTGTGGCAGGTGTGCAGAACTGGGCCAGCCAGGCAGGCTAGGCCTTCCCTTGGCATCAGCCGGTGGCTGTATGGAGGAGAGCTTGCCTGGTCCTGAGTGCCTGTGCAGCTCTACCAAGGCTGTGTGGGAACGGCCTTTGGGTCAGTTATGAGTAGGGGTCTGCAGCTGGTTAAGACCGTGGTGAGAGTACAAGGACTCAGGCTTCCCTGTCTTGACACCTGGACCACTTGGGTTTGTAGGAAGTACCTTCACGGGATGCAGGGATAGGGCACAGGAGCCTGGATGGCAGAAATGGAGTAACAGCAAGGACAGGCATGTAACAATGGCATTAGCAGCAACTGTTTATTGAAAGCCAGTGGTGCCAGGCACAGCACTCTGCACACAGTGCTGGGCTCACCTGTATCACCAACAAGTTGTGAGGTAGGCCACAGCTGTGCCCTTGTTCAGGTGAGGGCCTGAGGCTTGCAGGAGGGAGGTGGTGCAGTCCGGCAGGCAGAGCTGGGGCTTGGGCCCAGCACTCCTTGAGCTCCAGGGCCTGTGTGGGCCCTTGTTTCTTGTAGCACACATCTAGTGGTGGTACCCTGGATGTTCCAGGCCACCCCTCTGGTCCTGGCCCAGGTTGGGTGTGTACAGTGTAGGCTCCTCCCACTGGCCACCCTGACCTTCAGGGACACACACTGGCCCTTATCTGGAACACAGGGTGGGCAAGCCTGTCTCTCCAGGGAACAGACTCACTGCCAGATCTGTGTTCACATTCACATCTGCCTGCTCAGTTGGGCCTTGGAAGGGGGAAGTGTGGCCCACTGTGTGCCCATGGCCAGCCTGTCCCTTACAAGCATGTGGGATCCTGCTCACAGACATTCCTGCTGGGCTGGCCTCCTCTAGCAGCTGTCCTTGGCATGATGTCCTCAGGCTCAGAGTCGGATCACAGGTTGGGTGGGTTCTCTGATGAAGTTGGGCTTCTAGGAAGCCCTGGGTCCTGGTCTTGGGTTCAGTGATAGCAGGTGTGGACTGGAGGCCATTTCCTGGGCTCTGCTCAGCGACCAGAGTGGTCCAGGAGCTTGAAGAGCAGCCCCAGCAGCATGAGTGGCATGAAGATGAGCAGCAGCCCCAGCAGCTCAAGCGTCAGCAGACTTAGCAGTGCCAGGCGGCGGGCACAGGGCCCTCGCTCCCGCAGTGCCCACAGCCAGGTGCCCAGGCAGGGCGGGCAGGGCAGGAAGGGCAGGCAGCCCCGGCCACCCACAGGCCCTGCTAGGAAACGCAGCTGGTAGCGGTGCTCTAGGGGGCCCCAGGGCCCAGGGCCACGGAGGGTAGGTGCTGGGGGTGAAGGAGGTGGTGGGCACTGAGGCCCATCAGCCTGAAGCAGCTCCTCCTGCAGTCGGCAGATCTCCCACTCCAGCATGGGTGTCTTCTGGCGACACAGCGGGCAGCGCACACGGCCCAGGTCAGTACTGGGGGTGGTGCCCAGCAGCTGGTGCAGGCAGCCCACACACAGGCCATGTCCGCAATTCAGCCGAGCCAGGTGGTGCTGCCCAGTCCCATAGGGCTCTGTGCAGATAGGGCACTCCTCCCCCGCACCCCCTTCCTGCTCTTGTTCTGTTGGCAGGGCCCAGGTGCCAGCTTGGGCTCTGATCCCCAGCAGGGGCTCACTGTCGGGAGTCCTGGCACCCCGGGGGGCCCTGAGATCATTCCTTTCATCTGCTGGGGGCTGGCATGGTGGGTCCAAGTGCTCAGTGCCCAGAGAGGCCCAAGATGGACTGGTGGACCTAGAGCTGTGCTCACTGGGGCCCAAGGTGGGGACCCCAGGGCAGGAATCAGGATGGATGGAAGGGGACTCCAGCCTGGCCGAGGCGGTCGTGGGGTGAGTCTGTGGCCCTCGGGTCTCGGCAGGATCTGCACTCCACCCGCTGTTTCGTAGGAGCACTGACCTCCAGTCGCACCTCTGGGCTTGCTGGCCCCAATGGGAGTAAACTTCTTATGGGCCGCTGCTGCGTGCCAGCTCCAGGTGGCTCCACGGCCCAAGCGGGGTCCCTCCAGAGAGCACGGACAAACACTCCTCAGCTCCTCGCAGACGTGGACTCCTCCCACAGTGTGCCCCTCCTAGAGTCAGGGCCCCGCCAAGGGGCGGGACTGCATGCCTCGCCCCTCGGCGCCCCGCCCCCAGTCCCAGCGCCTCCTCGTGGTTCTGGAGGACCTGCTGCTTGGTAGTTGGCGGTGGGGCAGGGCTGGGGCTGAGTTCAAGACCTTAGGTACAAGTGTGCAATGGCAGGCGCTCACCATCCAGGTACAACACCCTAGTACAAGGGCGCTCAGGAAGACAGCTGACCAATGGCTTAAGAGTGCCCATACAGGTGCATGTGCCAGGAAAGGGTCATCCCCAGTTCAACCCGTGCAGAGGAGCTGTGGCCCACCCACCACCCATAGCACCAGGAAGGTAGAAAAGCACACATGGGTGCAGCTGTCCAGAGGCCATGTTTATTGCCAAGGTTTCCAGGATCAGCAAAGGATCTGCTTCTCAGAAAGTCAGGGGGTCCTGGTGGCCTCCAACCATAGCCCAAGCTCTGTGGGTGCTACAGGGTGACCGGAACAGCATGGTCGCTGCAAGCTACAGAGGGCAGTGGAGCCCTCACCGGCTCCTGGTACCCATCAGGGTGGGGCCTTCCTGGGGCACTGCACCAGACCAGGGCACCAACCTGATGGGGAAATGGGATGGTGTGGTGCAAGTGAGAGGAGCCAGTGGAGTCAAGGCTGAGAGTGTGGGGTTCTGGGTCCCCTGGAGTGTGCCTGTGTGCAAGGAGGGCCCTTTGAGCCAGCTGAGGCCTGGGAGCCCCAGCCCTGGTCTGATATGGTTCCAGGACTCAGGTATTAAACAGGGTCAAGAGGTGACAACTGGCCCCTTGGCTAGGTGGCTTCTCAGGCCCAGGTCTCAGTCTGGAAGCGCAGTGTCCGCTGGAGTCTGGCAAGGTAGGTAGCTGCATTGGGGTGGGAGAGCCCACCCTCCTCCTGGAAGATGGACATCAGGGCTTCCGTGACATCTGCTGGCATGTACTTAGCATTGCTGGAGGGGCAGCAGAGGATTCAGTGTGGTGGGACCCCTCAGAAGGCTGGACCCGTCCCAGCACACCGTGACTAGGGCTCACCCGGCCAAATAGAAGTAGGCGCCATGGTGGTCCAGCAGCTCCCAGACCAGTGGTCCTCGCTCCCGGAGTCGGTGTTGCACGTACACCTTCTGCCCCTGTAGGTAGGGTAGCAGGGTCTAAGTCTAGACCCTCTTCTCTCCTGTCCTGCCCTCGCTCCTGGGCATACCCACCTGCTCCCGGGAAAAGGCTGTGACCAGAGTCAGGCAGCCCCTCTTCTCCAGTTCCTGCCACTCAGCTGCCCAGTAGAAGTCTTGGTCCTGCCAGCGGCAGCCAAAAAACAAGAAGTTTCCTGGAGAACACAAAGGGGGCCTCGAGACTGGACACAGGCCCGTAGGATTCAGTCAAGCTAGCCCATGGTGACACTGCCCTAGAACTCCGCACTCACCAGTCTGGCCCTGGGCCACGCGTTCCTGAATAGCTGCTCGGAAGGGGGCCACGCCAGTGCCAGGCCCCACCATGATCACAGGTGTGTCTGGTGTCTCTGGGAAGGCCAGGCCCCCAGGTCGCACCCACAGAGGTACCTGGACAGGTCCTGCCACAGAAGAGGTGGCATAAAGGGCAGAAAGGACCAGACTGCCCAGCGCCGACTGTGGCACAGGGAGGACTGGGGGCCTGGGCTGCATCCCGACCCTCACCTCCCAGGAGCAGGAGTCACCTTTCTCCGGGTCCAGGGATGCCAGCCAGGAGGAGCAGAGACCCCGGCGGGGCTCCCTGAGGCGTGTCTGGTACTGCACCACAGCCACAAGGATCTGGAGCCGCCTAGGATGAACCTGGGGAGCAGAGGGGCCTGTGCTAGGCCACTCTGCCCACCACCCGCTCCAGTCAGGAGCAGTCCATCTCCTGCTAGGGTGTGGCCCCTGCCCGAGTTCTAGGGCCAGTCCCTGCTCTGCCTGCCAAGCCTCACCAGCAGGGAGGAGGCGATGGAGAAGGCCCGCGGCCGGATCTGTGGGATGAGGTCCAACAGGTAGTCTGGGGGGATGGCACCCGCTGTGTGTGGGAAGTCACACAATACCTGGACAGAGAGAGTCTCAGCAGAGCCACAGCGACCATGGCTCAGGGCTCTGTGGCCTCCCCACCGACTCGCCCACCTCCAGGATGGTCCTGCGAGGCCGGCTGCAGTACTCGCAGAGATCTTCCTGGCCTTGGGCAGAACTGAGCTCCAGCAGCTTCTCTCGCTCCAGCTCGTGCAGGGAGAGACAGGCCAGGAGCTCAAAGAAGGAGCGACGAGGCACGCTGGCAATATCCAGGTACTGGGACACGAGGTGCCACACGGAACAGGGCTGGGGCAGTTCTGGTGGGCAGGGGACATCTGCAGTGGAAGCAGAAGACCTTGGTGCACTGGAGCCTCAGGTGGGGACCTGGATGTGGGAGGGTAGAGTGGGCAGCCACCGCTGAGGTCTGGCCTGGCACGGTGCTCACCTGGCTCCCGTGGCTGTAGTATGAAGTACTGTTTGGGGTCCAGGCCCAGCACTTGGCAGAACTGCTGGATGTGGGCGGCTGAGTTTGAGGGCTGAATCAGGACCACATCTCCTGGAGCAAAGCTGTGGGAAAGCCACCAGGGCTGTGGAGATGGGGCAGGGGGCGTACACTTGAGGGGAATATGTAGGGGCTCAGGAGACTGCAGAAGGAGGCAAATGTCTAGGGAGGGCTGGGAGTCCATGGGCAGAGGCCTCCCTGTTGCTAAGCCTTCTCCCCAGCCTTAGCAGACCCTTCTGAACCCCAGATTCACTGCCCACCATTGCCCTGCCCGTCTTGGCTTCCAGGAAACCTAGATACCTGTCCCTCCTGCCTGCCTGGGGTCTCAGGCTTGCTCAGAACGCCCACCTGAGGCCAGAGTCTGTGATGTCGAACTCAATCAGCCGAACATCCTGGAAGTGTGAGGGACCTGTGACCCTCTGGTTGGTGACCATGGGTGCCAGGAAGGGCTGGGACTCTGACGGGGGTCCCAGAGACTCTGGGCTGGCTAGGCACGACTCCTTGGAGCCTGGGTTGGGGGCCTCCTGGATGAACTGGAGGGTGAACTTGGAGGGTAAGCTGTGGGAGGGCAGAGACATCAGGCCATGCCTCCCTCCCAGGGGTAACATGCCCACACCAGAGGGGACGGGGCGAGGTTCCTGGCCAGGCCCAGTCTGTGGCACCTCCAGGCCCACACTCACGGGACTCCAGGGGGGATCACAGGGAGGTCAAGGGGCACTGGGTACAACCTCAGCACCTTTTCCCACAGGTCTCCCAACCAGGGGTCGATGGTGGCATCAGGCCTGGGAGAGAACACAAGCGTTGTCAAGGACAGTGGCTGGCCTGCTGGCCAGAACCCCAGGGGCACCACCATCCATGCTCACCCCAGCTCATGCTGGTCATCCCCCAAGCACATGGGCATGAGGGCACTGCCCCCAAGCTGCAGCAGCCGGCGGTGCAACTTCTTGGCCACAAAGTTGAACCTGTGGATACAGCGAGGCTGCCCCACTGGTTGGGGCAGAAGGGCCTCCCTCAGGTGGAGATACCCCGCACTGACTACAGCATCAGAGGGGGCAGGGTTGTGACATACCAGGGACACAAGGAGACAAGCCACCATAGGTGCCATGAACAGCAGGGCCTTGCAATGCCAAGAGACCATGTGGGGAGACACAGTTCACCTCCAAGTGGGGACTGAAGACCACCACGGCCTCCAGGTTCTGCCAGAGGCCTTGAGTTGCAGGGAGGAGCAGAGGTCCTCCGGGAGGCTGGTTTCATTTCTCTTTGGTTTATAAAGGCACAATCAGACCTTGCACAATTCAACCTCCAGGGACCACACTGGCAGCTGGGCCCCTTCCCACTGCCCTGGTGTGTTCACACTGCCAAGGAACAAGATCTCCGCACGCTGGTCACATGGTCATGGAGTTCCCATTGTCTCCCCTTCACTTGACTGAGAACCCACTAGGCACACAGCTTCTGAGGGTGTCAGAATGGCATGTGGCACTGTACAGCCCTGGGTCCCTTGCACAGGAAGTTTTCAAAACCTTGGTGTCATAAGATGCCATCTGCACCCTCAAACACAAACCCCTCATCATCTCCTTGGGAAAGGATGCAAAGTAACACCACTTCTTACTTAGGGACAGTGGCTGTGTGTCAAAAATGCTCTAAGAGGAAAGCCAGTGGCCATGCTCCTGCCAGGTGAGCACGCACAGTGAGCTGCCATCTCAGAGCTCTTTCCAAATTTGAAACCTCACAGTATGTGTTTCCTACCTAGTTTTTGTTTTGGTACTAGGCATTGATCCCAGGGGCGCTTAACCACTGAATCACATCCCCAGCCCTTTTTATTCTGAGACAGGGCCTTGCTAAATTGCTTAGGGCCTTGCTCAGTTGCTGAGGCTGGCTTTGAACCTGTGATCCTCTAGCTTCAGCCTCCTGAACCACTGGGATATAGACATGCACCACTGTACCTGGCCTGCTTCCTATCTGGTGAAGAGCAGGACCAGGCTGATCTCTGCTGAAGTTACCACATTTTGGGATGTGATGCTGACTGGTCTGAGCCTTGGCCTGGCTCTGTGGTAGTGCTGTGTTGCTCTGCCTGCTCCCTGTCTGTCCCTCCCCTACTGTGAGGATCAGAGTGCCCATGTGGCCCGGAGGTCGGGTTGCCTGTCACTCCACCAGGGCACCTCTTGTGTGACCTGGAGAACTGTCCCTGTCAGGGCAGAGTACTAGCCGGTGTGTTCATTGACCCCTACTCACTTGGTGTAGGCGGAGTCCCCAAGGCCCACGACGGCAAAGTCCATCTGACACAGGGAAGTGGACGGCAGGTTTTTCCGGAATATAAACCTCCAGAAGTTCTACAGGCACAGGAAACCCACGTCAGGGCCCCGACCTCTAGGCTGACCCTGTAGCAGGGAGGGTATCGGGAAGGGGAAGAGGACTGGGTGGGGCAAAATGGGACAGGACATCTGACTGAAGGGCAGGCCTGGGCTGGCCTGCAGGATGAAGGGTGCCTGGGAGGAGCAGGGCCAGCTGGGGCCTGAGCTCAGGGCTGCCTGCCAGGGGGAGGCAGCGCCACTGTGAGCTTCAGCCTTCCCGGAGCACCCCTTCTGCTTGCTGCTGAAGGCCTTCATTCTTAAAACAACAAAACTATTTTTATTCTATCAGGATGAGAAGAAACTTCAGAACATGGACAGTTGTAAAAGAGTAAAACTACTCCCTTACTACCAGAGCCACCATCATGAAGAGGTCAGGTGGCATGGCTGCCCCGCTCTGACCCCTCTGCTCTCTGCAGTCAGGCCTCCCATCACACCACAAGTCCCAAGTCAGTTCTCAGCCTGAGGCCGAGTGTGGGCCTGCTTGGTCACAGCAGTGGCTCTGGGCTGGACCCTTCAATAGGTTCTGAGCTGCCCCTGGAATCTCCTGTTGGACCCCCTCCTTGCTCTGCATTAGCCCCCCAAACTGCCCCCATTCCCCATGGAGACCTTCACCTGTGCACAGGTCAAGAATACCTCCCAGGGGCTTGGGTTGTTGCTCAGTGGTTAGAGCACTTGCCTAGCATGTGTGAGGTACTGGGTTCAATTCTCAACACCGCATATAAATAAGTGAATAAAAACAAATGTCTACCAACATCTTTAAAAAAAAAAAAAAAAAAAAAAAAAAAAGAGTACTTCCATTTCATGCCTACCTTGCAGCCTTCTGGCTCCTCTGCAGCACCAGAGGCCCCCTTGCCAGGAGCCTGCTGGTTACCTCCCTACTCTCAGCCCAGGGAAGCCTCTGCGTGCAGTTCCACCTCTGTCTTGCTGCCTTGTCTCACAGATGGCCAAGAAAGCCTCTGCCTCCTGAGGCCTGTTTCCTGAAGCTGCAGGGCTCTTTCCTGCTCCAGCTTGTCTGAAAGTGCCAGAGTCCTCCTCATGCCCTTGGCAGCCTGGGGTCACTCTCCTCAGGCCTGAGAAGCTGGAGCCACATGCCTGCTACCCTCTGTCCCTATCAGCCACTGGTGCATACTTTGTCCCCAGTGCAGTACCCACACGGAATGCCTTGCTGCCCCCTTTGCAGTTGGCATGGCCCTTCCCAGGCATAAAGCTACTGTCTCAGGCTGGCAACTTGCCCTCCAGACTGGGGACATTGTACCGCTCTCCATGATCATCCCCTCCTCCTGCCACCTTTCATTCTAAGGCTCCTGGAGGAGCTTCCAGGTCTGTCTTTTCCTTTCCACTTTCCTTATTATGCTATCTGGCACAATTCTTCAGTTTATCTCCCAGTCTTTAAAGGCCTTTCTTGGGGTCTTCAGCTCTGCTCCTGAGTTCCATTTGTCTCTCTAGGTCTTTGCCTTTTACTGCTTCAATGTATGGTGGTGTTCTGTGGTCTACCTATACTTGAGAAACTGATGAGAGACCATGGGGACACCTGTTACCCAGTGGATTTTGCCACCAGGGGATGAGCAGGGCCCTGGCTGCTTTACTGCAGGGTTTTCAATGAGGAACCAGCAGGGGCCAGGGCCTTCCTGTCCAGCAGCCTCTCAGACAGCCCCAATTCCTGCTGTCATTCCCCATTCTGGCTCTTTGTCCAGGACACTCTTGTCTGGTCATCTCAATTCTGGTGTGACCATCACCTCCCTGGTGCCCTTGGCTGCCCTGACACCTTGACACCGAGGCCGGGGAAGCTTTCCTCTCCTCTCCTCTCCCTGGCCCTGCGCCTGCCCCGCCACCACAGCTCCTGCCATCCTCCCAGTGCTCCTTTTCTGTTGTCCTTCTGTCTGTGGGGATACCGCTCGGTCCCCTCAGCTGTGCACAGGCCTTACCCCAGCCTCCCCACGGCATCTGTCTCCCCACTACCCTTCTAGCCAGCATTTAGCACACTGGGGCTCTCCTGTCTCACAAACGTTCTCTTTTGAACTCCTTAGCCCTTGCACAGCCAGCAAGTGTTTTCTAACTAAGGTCTAAACATCCTCAAAACTATCCTCCCTTGGAGCTGGGGTTGTGGCTCGGTAGAACGCTTGCCTGGCAAGTGTGAGACACTGGGTTCGATTCTCAGCACCACATATAAATAAATAAATAAAAAATAAAGACTCATCAACTTAAAACATTTAAAAAAAGTTTAAAACAAACAAACAAACAAACAAACAAACAACAACAACAAAAAAACGATCCTCCCACCCACTCCCTGATCCTGTTATGGGTCTTCTCTCCCTGCGAGTCATTGCAACTGCTCTCCCTGATGACCACCAGCAACCCCAGGGACTCCATCCCAGGCCTATTTCTGGACCTCTGTGTGGCTTTGAGGCTACCACCCTACTTGAAGCCCTCACTTGCCCACCCTGGACCTTGAGGAAGGTGCTCTCCATCTCCTCACTGCCTGGTTGCATCCCATATGCCCATGTTTTGTGCTCTGTTCAGGATGGCAGTCCTAGGGAGGGAAGGGGCTTCCTTTTCTCAGACCTCTGTATTTTGTGGGGGGAGGTAGTGGGGATTGAACTCAGAGGCACTCGAACACTGAGTCACATCCCCAGCCCTGTTTTGTATTTTATTTATAGAGACAGGATCTCACTGAGTTGCTTAGTGCCTCACTTTTGCTGAGGCTGGCTTTGAACTCACAGTCCTCCTGCCTTAGCCTCCTGGGCTGCTGAATTACAGGCGTGCACCACTGCACCTGGCTCAGACCTCTTCAACACTGACTTCACCCCAGGACCCTCCTGGAGCTCGAGACCTATGTGCACTTCCCCAGATGTCTCTAGGCACTTGGCCCCCCCATGTTGTCTTTCTGCAAGTGGAGCTACCATCTACCCTGGTTCCTGAGCCCAAATCCCTGCTGTGATTACACTTTCTTTCTCATCTTCCAGTTCCCTTCCATTACAGGTCCTGTTGACTTTACCTTCTTAAACTCTCTGGAATGTGTCCACTTTGCTCTGCTCTCTGACATCACCCCACTTCAGATCACCAGCTTCTCTTGCCTGTGCTGTGATCTCCTGGCATTTTCTTGGCCCCCTACAGACACATGGTGTTCTTGCCAGAATTTGGGTGTGACTATATCAGTCTCACAGTCTCCAAGGGGCTTTGTCTCAACCCATTTCAAACCATTTAAGGTGGCTGCCCAGTTCTTCGAATCAGCAGACTTCCTGCCTCTCCTCCCCTTCTCTCTTTCCCAGTGCTGTCCTGGCTTGGCCATCATGAGTTGTCTTCTGCTCTTCACATGGGCTAGATCATCCTTCTCTGCACAGGCTGTTTCCTTTTCCCTGTCCAGTTCCATTCATCCCAGGACTCAACCTATACTCTTTCCTTCCAGAGAGTTCTGCTCAAGGCTTTAGGCTCCCACAGCATCTGACACTTTCCCCAGCAGCAGGCATTTCCAGGCACTGTAGCAGCCCATTAAACCTACTGTTTCTGCTATTGTGTAGGTAGAAAAGCGACTACTGGGTTCACAGCTGGATTTCCAGCAAAAGTTGGTGCCAGGAATATAATATGTGCTCAGAAGGTGATCAAAGAATTAAATGTACCCTAAAAGCTGCACAGTCTAGAGATCCACACAAGATCCAGCCCAGATTCCTATGTAGCTTTGAAAACACAAACAGGTAAAATGGAGAACAAGGTTATTTGGTGGCTGTGAAGAGTTTGTTAGAGGACAAGCAGAGTTCCCATCAGTTCCACTCAAGGATATTCTCAAATCCACATCGAATGTGCACCTGCTATGAAGGGCAGCTGACTCCGGGCAACGAAAACGCGGGGTGAGGGTGGAGGGAGCTTTATCAGGTCGCTCTTACCTTCATGTTGTCAGGAGGGTCTCCTTGCCCAGTAGTCGCACAAACAAATATCACCAAGGGCTCCCTGATCAGATTGGCCTCAATGAAAAGACACAGATGTAAGACCGTCACCGTCAGGCACGCACCCGACCGGCCCATCTCCTTCCCTCAGGCGGCAAGGGCGAGGCCCCGGTGCCAAGCCTCCCCTCCGCCTACACCCGCCGGCAGGGCACGCGCCGAGGCGTCCCGCCGCGGCCGCCGGCCTCACCACGGCATACGAGTCCAGCGCCTGCACGCGGCAGCCCAGCCGCCGGCGCTGCGCCTCGCGGCCCAGCCTCTCGGCCACATCCTGAGCCGTGCCGGTCTGGCTGCCGAAGAGCACCAACAGCCGCGGAGTAGGCATCTTAGGGCGCCAGGAGCCCCGCCGCAGGAGCCGGCCCGGAAGTCGCTGCCGACTCCCGCTTCCGCCGTCGACCGGAAGTGACGCCATCAGCTCGCGCCGGCAGGGCATGGCGTCCGGGCGCGGCGGGCGTCCGCGAGCGGCCAGTGCTGGGTCCCGGACCGTAGCCGGGGGATCGGCGGCGCTCCGGGGCTGGGGACTGGCGCAGGCGGGGCCGCTCGCTGCCTCCCGCTCGCAGCGGCGGCGGGCGGCGGCCGGGCCCGTGGACAGAAGAGGCGCGGCGCTGGGAGGGGCGCGCTCGGCCGGGCTCCGGCCAGCGCTCGGCCGGCGAGATGCTCTTCTCCTTGCGGGAGCTGGTTCAGTGGCTGGGCTTCGCCACCTTCGAGATCTTCGTGCACCTGCTGGCCCTGTTGGTGTTCTCCGTGCTTCTGGCACTGAGAGTGGACGGCCTAGCCCCGGGCCTCTCCTGGTGGAACGTGTTCGTGCCCTTCTTTGCAGCTGACGGACTCAGCACCTACTTTACCACTATCGTGTCCGTGCGCCTCTTCCAAGATGGGGAGAAGCGGCTGGCAGTGCTGCGTCTCTTCTGGGTTCTTACGGTCCTTAGCCTCAAGTTCGTCTTTGAGATGCTGCTGTGCCAGAAGCTGGTGGAGCAGACAAGAGAGCTCTGGTTTGGCCTGATCGCATCTCCGGTCTTCATTCTCCTGCAGCTGCTCATGATCCGCGCCTGTCGCGTCAACTAGTCTCTCAGGGATTGGAGAAGGAGAGCTGCACAACTGAACTGCTGGCCTTCTGGATGAGGCCCTACTTGCATCACGCTGGAGAAAAGATCCTGGTCTGAAAGCAAGTCTGTGCCCAGCTGAATGTCCACTTTTCTCAATGCCAGTGATGTCTAACATTGTTTCTTCAGCAGGGTTAAAAAAGAGCAGCCTCCATCCTTGAACTGTATTTCCTGTTATTCATCCTTTGAGTAGCTCCTGAATTGAGATCCTAAAAAGGGATCCAGCCCAGGCAGCCCTGAACTTCTCTTACAGAAGGAAACCACACATAAAGAAAATGCCCCATTGGGCTCCGAGTCTTCAGCATGGATCCTGGGGATGTACTTCTTTACGAAGGTGGCAAAACTGGACTAGGATTTTGTCCAGCCAGCAGCACTGACCGAAGAGCTCACAGATCCCCTGTGCCATGAGGGAGAATGACCCTTTCTTCATTCCAGGTCCGGCAGAGGCAGAAGAATGCTTAATAAGAGCATGATCAGGACCCTATCTGGATACCTGCTACCTGAAAAAACACTACTAGCAAGTCATAGCTTGGCTTCCTAGTCCAGTAGACTGCAATTTCAGGACTTTCCCACCACCTTGTGGCCAGCATCATTAGTGCATCTGAGACAGATTTAGGCCTTCCTAAGGGACCAAAGGGAAACAGGTGCTCTGATGCTCATGGCATGGAGACCGACTTTTGGGGGCTTGTGAGCAGCCCAGGTTTGTTGGCCTGAAGTCTTTGGTTTGATGCCAGTTAGGTGCCAAATGAGAACATTTGCTGAAATGAAAATAAAATAAGAGAATGTTTTCCTGAAATGAATATTGTCACCATTTCTCTCTTGAATAAGACGAATGCCAAGATGCTCCCTGCTACATGGAGTAACTGTTTACATAGTTGAGGTTGTAGGTAGACTAGAAAGTGTGGTGGTAGAAGACTACTTGGAAAATAGGAATTGAGCAACTCTGCACTGCAGGAGAAAGGTAGTAGTCCAGCCCAGAGTCGAGGACTTGCTGAATAGTTTCTGTGACACCAGAGCCCTTGACTTCTTGCCAGTGGCTTGGTTGTTATTGGGTCTCACTGGGGACCTGTAGAGCAGGGATGGCACCCAATGGCCCAAGGCTATTTTTTTATTTGATACTGCAGATTGAACCTGGGGACACTTAACCACTGAGCTACATCCCCAGCCTTTTAATTTTTTTATCTTGAAACAAGGTCACACTTAATCCCCGTACAAAAACAAACTCCAAAATAACAGCAAAGATAAATGTGTGACAGAGAGCAAATGTGTCTCAATCTCATCATTTTAGCCTTTTGGGCCAGGTGGTCTTTGTTGAGGGTGTAGGAAGGACTGTCTTAAGTGTGTAGGAGGTTCAGCATCATCTCTGCCCTCTACTAAACTGGATGCCAGCAGACTCCTTCACTTGTGACACCCAAAAGTTTAGCCTGACATTGGTAAGTCCTCTGGGGGACAGAACTGTTCCTGTTGAGACCCACTGGGCTAAAACACTGTCTGGCCTTTCACAGAACAGGCCTGCTGACTGCTGCTCCAACACAGCAGCTTGGCCAACAGTGAGCTTCATGTACCCCTTGCCTGGGAGGGATGGGAGGGGTGCTTGGTCATGTTAGCTTTTACAGTACCTGAGTTGGAGACGATGTGTATAGTTCGTCTCACAGCTACCAAAATTGGCATGACTTTTGTCAAAGACAGATACAAGCTGAACCTTGGCCGGTTTTCCTTGTAAGGTTATTTATTTTTAGAATCTGTGTTTTGTGTGCTCCTCTTTTATTTTGGTAATTTGGAATTGGCAGCCTGTTGCTGCAGAAGTGATGAGCATGAAGCTTTGGAAAGATGATTTGAAAAGCTTCTGGAAGACTGAAATCCAGTTTTTCTCCAGCTTAATGGAGCGGTTGAGAAGGTGAGGCAGAGTTATGGTGGTGGCAGCTGCAGACTGTCAGGGGGCCCAGAAGCTGAGAAGTGACCCTCAGACCAAAGGTCTCTGTCTTTGCAGAGACATAGTTGCTGCTGGAGAGAGTTCCTGAAAGGTAAGTGGAGAGGAAGTCAATGATATTTGTACTGAGACCACTGCTAACTACAGGACAGGTGAAGGACAGACTGTCACTTCTCTGTGCTCCCCAACTTCCCCTTCTCATTGGCTCCAAGCAATCTCTCTACTGTATCTGGGCTGAAAAGAATATAGTGGGCCCTTTGCAGTTCTCCCCAGAGAAGAAACCTTGGGTATCCCTAAGAAGTCAGCTCCAAGGCTGTGCCCTCCGTGTTAATGGCACCTCCACCCAGCTTTGGGGGAGGGAAGTTAAACAGATAAAAGGAATCGCTGAGGTGTGACAGCAGGGGCTGCTGGTGGCCTGGGACTGCTGGCTTGTTTGATTTTCTGCATGGGAGAGCTGTTAAAGTGTGCAGGGCCTGCAGGCCTGCTTGTGTGTGGGAGCAAGTATGCTTCCCTGGTGCTTCCTCCAAGACAGGTCCTACTGCAGTAGGTACTGGGAAGGACCACTGATGATAAGAGGTTCACACGCTTTTCTGAGCAATGCAATCTTGAGAACCTGCAAAACCCAGGGTTCCAGAGAAACCCATTCCTTAGGCTTGAGGGGCGCTCAGAAGTGGCACCTACTTCTTCCAGGGGACCTCTGCTGAGGATCCACTGTTGGAGGACACTCAATGTTAATAGCACTCCCCACCTAGGTCATGAGGTCGGAGGCCTGTGTAGTAACCTGCACCCTTGTCCGCCCGGGTCCTGACAGCTCCCTCGCTGCGCCCTCAGTGAAGGGAACTTGCAGGCTGGGTGCTGGTGCAAGGAGGAAGTCCAGGCTCAGCCAAGGTCACCCGCAGCGCTGGCCTGGGGTCCGCTCGGGGGCGCTCCAGACCCCGGCCCTCCGGGCCCGCCCGGGGCCCCTGGAACCCAGGGCGCAGAGGCGGAAGTGGGGGCCACCAGGATGAAGTGCGAGGACCGGGGGCGTGTCCGGGGTTCGTCCCCAACAGGGGCTGACCGGCGCCAGGCGTAGTCCAATGAGACATCTGGAGGGCGGTCCAGGCGAGCGTCCTTCATTAGACAAGGCCGCCGATCTCCCCTGCCATAGGTGGGGCAGCGCGACGCGGGGCGGGTCCGAGCACGCTCGCCCAATGGGCAGCGGCGGGGCATGGGCGTGGCGCGGCGCAAAGGCCGGCGCGCCCCAGTGCCCGGCGCCTCTGGCCGGGGCAGTCCGCCCAGTCTCGTCCGCGGCCGCGTTCATAGCATGGCAGGCCTTGGGCGGCCGGGCCCGGGGCCGCGCGCCGCGATGCCCGCCTGGAAGCGGGAGATCCTGGAGCGGAAACGGGCCAAGTTGGCCGCCCTGGGCGCCGGCGCAGGGCACGGCGCTGCGCCCGCGGGGCCGGACGAGTGCTTGGTGCTGGCGGAGAGCCTGGGTCCTCTGCGCGAGAACCCGTTCATGCGGCTCGAGTCGGAGCGGCGGCGCGGGGCGCGGCCGGCGCAGCAGCTGCTGGAGCTGTACCGCCGTGTGCCCGGAGTGCGCACCATCCGCGCGGACAACATCCTCATCATCGAGTCGGCGCCCGGCTTCCCGCCCGCCGCGCCGCCCGCCGCCGGCATCCGCGCCGCCGAGGTGCTGGTGTTCGAGGCGCCGCCGCCGGGCCGAGTCAGCCGCCTGCTGGAGAAGTTCGACCCACCGGCCGCGCCCCGCCGCCGCGGGAGCCCCGAGCGCGCCCGCCCTGCGCCCCCTGCTCCGCTGGCGCCCCCGGCTCCGCATGCGGGCCAGCGCACCGCCTGTTGCGAGCCCGGGCGCCTCGGTGGCGGGGCCGGACCCGTGACCCGGCGTAGCGACTTCCTGAAGAAGACCGGCAGCAACTCCTTCACCGTCCATCCCCGAGGCCTGTCCGGCGGCGCGGGCACTCGCTCACTCTCCAACGGGCCCGCGGACCCCGAGCTCCTGGGCGGCCCTGCCAACGGGCTCGCAGGCTCCCCACCTGCGCCCGGCGAGTGGAAGCCAAAGGTGGAGTCGGGGGAGCCCTCCCTCCACCCGCCCCCTAGCCCTGGGACACCGAGTGCCACTGCAGCTGTGCCCCCTGCCTTTCGCGTGCCCAGCCGCGCCAGTGCCACTTCCACTCCCAGCCAGCGCCTGAGAGTCTCTGCTGCCACCAGCGCCAATGACTCTTTCGAGATAAGGCCAGCCCCCAAGCCAGACATGAAGACCATTCCTTTGGGGGACCTCCAGGCGCGAGCCCTGGCTAGCCTCCGTGTGAACTCCCGCAACTCCTTCCTGTTCATCCCCAAGCGCAAGGCTGGGATTCCTCTTACCCCGGGGGAGCAGTTGGTGGGGCTGCCAAAGCGAGAGACGGGCTGGGCCTCCCAGAGCTCCGCACCCCTAGCCCAGCCGGTATCTGGCGGGGATGGTGTGCCTGCCCTCCCAAGGAGTCCCTCTAGGGTTGAGGTAAAGTGCGCAGTGGAGGAGGGGAGCTGTCCCAGGCCAGCCACCACCCTCACAGACAGGGCCATGAGGTGGCAGAGGCCATCCTCTCCCCCTCCATGCCTACCAGCCACTGCTGAGGCAGAACCTGCTGAGCGCTTGGGGATTCCCAGCTGCGCCAAGGACTGTGGGGAGCATTCAAAGCCAGGACTGCCCATCACCTTCATTGATGAGGTGGACTCGGAGGAGGAGGCTCCCCAAGAAGCCAAACTGCCCTGCTCAGGGGTCGAGGTGCCTCTCCAGTACCACCTACACCGTGCCAGGCCTGAGCACTCCTCAGAGGTCCAGCACCGAGGCAGCAACACGTTCACAGTGGTGCCCAAGAGAAAGACAGGGGCCCTGCAGGTGCCACGTTTGGATCCAGCCAACGGGGAGTCCCAACCACAGCAGGCTGAGGAAGAGGAGGCTGGCAACCTCTCAGGACCCTGTGCTGCCCTGGGTACCACACTGAAGAAGCGCTACCCTACTGTGCATGAGATTGAGGTGATTGGTGGCTACCTGGCCCTGCAGAAGTCCTGCCTCACCAAGGCTGGTTCCTCAAGAAAGAAGGTTAGTGGTGGGGGGCAGGGCTGCCTCTTAGGAGAAGAGAGTGAAGGACAGGGAGCTACAGGTTAAGTGTGAGCCTAGTTCCTAGGACACCGGATCTGGTGGGGAAGGCTTCTATGCAGACTAGAGGAGAGCTGGGGCTGGGGCTAGGTCCAGGGTCCCTGTGGAGTTCTGAGGTCCACTGGATTTGCTGTGTACTTTGCAAAGCTGAATGGGTAGGCAGCCAGCTAGTGCAGAGCCTCCTGACAGTTCTTGTGGCACCATCTGGAATTGGCTGGGCAGGCCTGTCCCATTGTGGGTCCAGCTGAGCCTTGTTGGCTCTGCCCTGGCCTTAGCTTTGAAGGGTAGCCTGATATGGTCCTGTGGATCTGGGTCCTGCACAGCTGGCCAGGACCAGACATAGAATAGAAGGCAATGATGTCAGTGCAGCCAGATTCCTCCCTTGAGGTTGGCATAGGGGCACAGCCCATGAACTAGTAGAGGTGGCTCTCGGCTCCCCAAAACATATGGTCCAAAGCTTGGCAGACCCTGGCTTTGTGCATGAGTGGATTGAACACTGAGGATGTGTGCCAGGCCTGGCCAGGAGCAGCCTGGTCAGGAAACCCAAGTGCAGCCCTGCTGGAGGCTCACAGCAGGCCAGCCAGGTGAGCCTCACTCCCGGCTAGTTCTAGCCAGTGGTCTGGAACCCTCTAGGCACAAGGAGAGCGTTCCTCAGATTCTTCCTGGTCATTCCTGGCCAGTGTTTGTCCCCTAGGGCAAATTCCAAATCCTGCTGCCTGAGTCTGTCAGCTATAGGAGTCCAGTGTGTCGTGCTGTTGCTGGGACCAGCCTGGGTGTGTCTTCCCCTGTTGCTGGGAGGAGCCTGCAGCCCCACCCCGGAGTCCCCCTGGTGTCCGCCCAGCCCACCTCTCCCCCACCTGCGTCCCTGGGACCGAATGCCACTTCCCGCTCTGTCTTCCTGCCCCTGGGGTTGGCCTCACCATCATTCCTCCTGCAGTCCCCATCTGCTGGGTCGGAAATCCATAATGATCTCCCCGGCGGTTCCAAGACAGGGGGTTTGGGGCTGTGGCACTGGAGCCCTGAGGGGCTCTGCCCGACTCCTGCCCTGCTCTGTGCCCTTCAGGGGAGGCTGAGCTCCAGTCGCTGCTCCGACCTCCCTCCCCGTCTCTCCCTCCCTCCCTGCTTCCTGACTGGACCTTGCCGCTCTGTCAGGTGGCCCCTCCCCAGGCTCGCCCCAGAAACAGAAAGGATGACAGTGTGCTCATGTCGCTGAAGAGAGAGGCTCCGGGGTCATGGGTCATGGAGCTCCTGGGGCAGGAGCGGAGTCTGGGTTCCTGTTTCCAGAGCCCTGCTCCTAAGTAGAGTTGCCTGTCCACCATGAGCCAGGCCTCTTCCTGGGACTTGAGGGGAGCTGCCAGAGCATGGCCATCCTGCCTCCAGCCAGTAATAGAACCGTGGGCCACTGGTAGCCGAGCTGGAGTGAGAAGGGCAGGGCAGAAGGAAGGAGGGCAGGGGGGCTGACGAGAAGCCGTCTGTGCCAGCTGGAGGCGCTGGGGGTCCAGATGGATGGCACCAGGCATGCTCAAGCAGGCTGGCCAGGGCCCTGCCTGAGCCGTACCACCTGCTGGTAGACATTCTGCCCGCACCCACACCAGCTGCCTTGCCCAGCAAGAGCCGGGAGGCCGGTTGGGAAAGGACAGGTCACGCCCAGCCTTTGGGAACACTCTGCCTTTTCCTTGGCATCCCTCCTGCTTGTGGCCCCTGGGCCATGAGCACCCCAATGGGTGGGGGACCAGGCTCCAGTCTGCTTCTGCAGGCCCCCAGCTTCTCCAACCAGCCTAGGTCAGGCACTTGCCTGCTGTCCCCTGGGAAGTGGGTGGGCTAGGGGACACAGCCCAGAGGACCTTGCGCAGACTGTTCGCTGTGGTGCTCTCTGGCTGAGTGGCTCTGGGGTGGTATGGGAAGTGCTGGTGGCCTTCCCAGGGTGCAGGTGAGGGGCAGCTCGTCAGGGACTGCTGGCAGCAGGGCTCGTGGGGGAGCCTGCCTCTGGCTGACAGCCCAGGTGTTATGCCCTCACCCAACTCCAGAGGCCCCAGACCTGCTCTGAATGGTGGGGTGCCTCCTCTGGCCTGTGCCCCATAGGGCCTGCCTGGCAGGAGCACATTTCCACTCCGGTCATTTGTTGGCAGAGTGGACAGATGCCTTGTCTCTCCCTCCTTCTGCAGCCGGCCAGTCGGGGCAGACTGCTGCTGCCCACTCAGCTGTTTCCCTGGAGGGTGCCCCCAAGGAAATGGACGCTGTGGGCTTCTCCTCTGTGGAGTGCCACCTGGCCTGGCTCCTACCTGTCTGGCTGCTGCTTCCCCTCCCCACCTCCTGGTCCTCCCAGAGCGTAGTCCTTGACACCAGGCCTGCCATCCTCACCTCCGTTAACCTCCACCCCAACTCCCGTGGCTCAGCTGAGGCCCTCGGCCTCACTCCCGGGAGACACCATGGTGTGGCTCCCCACACCCTCTTCCCTGAGTCACCCCCTCCCAGCTTGGAATGCTGAGCCTGGTGGGCACCCTCCCTCCTGACAGGACCCTGGCTGTCTCCTCCTTCCAGTTCCCCACTCCCACTTCCCATGGGCACCCCCTCGGTGATCTTTCTGGAGCCAGGAACCCCAGGACCCTGCTCCAGACGGCTTCCCCACTGGCAGAGGAGCTGCCCTGTGCTAGAGGCCAAAGGTGCCTCAGGGAACAAGCAGTTGTGGACACCCCAACTGGGCAGTCCTGGTCCTGGGTCCTGTCACCCATGGGAACTTTGTCTGGAGGCTGTGTCAGGAGGGCAGGGCCAAGCTGAATGCACACTTCCACCAGGCAGGTTAAGTCCAGCTGGCTGGCCCTCAGTCCAGTGTGGACGCCTTTCAGTAATTCAAGCTGGGCGTGCATGGGCCGGGTGGGTGGAGGGAGAACAAAGGCACCCTGTGAACACCCAGAGGCTCCTCTACCACCTGCCTGCTGTGCTGGGTGTGACGGGCAAAGTCCCTAGGCCAGTGACCAGGTGTATGCAGTGCCAGCCCTGGCCACACCCTCACACCCATCCTGGCAGCCC
Source organism: Sciurus carolinensis (assembly GCF_902686445.1). Classification (NCBI taxonomy): domain Eukaryota; kingdom Metazoa; phylum Chordata; class Mammalia; order Rodentia; family Sciuridae; genus Sciurus; species Sciurus carolinensis. The sequence continues at coordinate 683,530 of NC_062226.1, forward strand.
AGGGTCTGGAGGCTGTGCCCCACTCCCCAGCAGCATGAGTCATGGGGTGTCTTGTGACCCACTGACCTGTGTTCTAAGGGGGAGAGAGGGCTGGGAGGCCCATACAGCACTGGCCCAGTAGAGAAGACAGGGGAGGCAAGATGTGGCTGGGACCCTGGGTCCCAGCTGGGACTGATGGGCCTGTGAGCACCTCCCCCTCAGCCCAGCCAGGCTGTGCCAGGCTCGGTGCCCACGTGCATCCAGCCCCCAGGCCTCTCTGGCAGAAGCCAGTCATGCGGACTAACAAGGGCTCACTAATCCAGCTGGGCCCTGGCAGCTAGTCCTTCCTGTGTTCTCAGTGGTGGGGGATGGGTCAGGGTCAGCAGGGGCCACTGGGAGCCCAGTTCACTGTGGGGCCTGGGGCAGAAGGCCAGTTTCATTCTGCCTTGGGCCCCTCCTTAAGTATCTGTCCTGGAGGACTGGTCCATGAAGGCCAGGTGACACCGTCCCCAAGTTGAGTGGCAGTGGGAAGACGTCTGTGGTGTCTGGTGGCTACCCCACTGTCATGGCCTTGTCCCTGCCCCAGCTCTCGTGGGACCACAGCTGGAGGACTGGATGGGCTTGCTAGAGGGCAGGGTGGGGTGAGGGACAGCATGTCTTCACCTGACAGCAGAGGTCATCCTCCAGTTCTGCCTGACCCAGGTGGTCTTCCCCTCTGCTCATCTCCCTGTGCAGACAGCCAGGCCATGGAGGGCTTTTATGGGAGTGGGATCTGGTGATGCAGTGCTCTGCAGGGCTCTGTGTGAGCCAGTAGAGCTGAGGCAGTCACCCCTGCTCAGCTCTGGAGGGCCAGGGTGACCGTGGTTGTGAGTGCAGCCGTCAGTGTGGGCCTTCATCCCTGGAGGCCGCCTCGCCTCCAGCCCCTGGTGGGCCGTGTGCATGCCTTGTGGTCTGTACCTGGTCCCTCTGCCATCCTGTGCCTCAGCCCTTCTGCCAGGCCACTCTCCCATCCTGCTGTGCCTGGGCTGCCCTGGTTCTATGCCTGGGGCCCTTCCTGCCTCCTGCTCCTTCCAGGGGAGGTGGGGGAACTTGAGCTGGCTAGTGGTGTCTTGTGCCCAGGAGTTTAATATTTCGAGCCCCAGCTGGGCTGTTCCCATCTGCTGCAGGCTGTTAGCTGCTCATATTCATTACGGTCTAGTCAGGCGCAGGCCAACCATAGCTGAGCAGGCCTGGGGAAGCTGAGTCACCCCCAGCACAGCCGTACCCAGTGGGAGAAGGGGAGGATCCTGACCAGTGGTTCATAGCCCTCTGCCCTCAGAACCAGAAGCCCAGTTTGGGCTCTGAGACCACTGGAAGTGGGGATAATTTGCTCAGGTGTGAAATTCTGGAGCCTGTGGGGTGGTCAGTAGGGTGGGAGTTGGAGGCCACTGGAACCCCAGGCTTTATAGAAGCAGGACCCCCACTTGGGCCTATAAAATGGGTGAGGAAAGGCTGTGAGGCCTTTACAGGTGCTGGACCTTCGTAGTGTGGTGGTCAGTGGTCAGCAGGACTATCCAGGATTGTCCAGGTGCCCAGCCAGCCAGGATATGAACTTGGCTTTAGGAGCCGCTGGGGGACAAGGTTGAGGAGCTGCATGAGGCCTTTGGCTCCAGGTGAAGGGTCCTTCCCACCTGCTTAGAGTCTCCAGAGGGCTGACGGGACTCAGCATCCCTGGGTGGAGGGGCTCTTGCCAGACATGTTTCTTACTTCCAGATGAAGATCTCCTTCAATGACAAGAGCCTGCAGACTACATTTGAGTACCCCTCGGAGAGCTCCCTGGTGCAGGAGGAAAAGGTGGAGGCTGAAGAGGAGGAGGAGGAGGAAGGAGAGGAGGGAGAAGAGGAAGAGGAGAGGCTTGGCTCAGAGAAGCCCTTTGCCCTCTTCCTGCCCCGTGCCACATTTGTGAGCAGCGTGGGACCTGAGAGCCCCCGGCTGCCAGATGGCAGCTCAGGTGAGCGTCCTGGGATGGGCACCTGGGAGGGGCGGCACCTGGGCCACACATTCATATGTCTGTGTGTCCATGCATATGCTCCTTGATCCACAGGCCTGTCCAGCTATACTCCAAAGCACTCCATGGCCTTCAGCAAGTGGCAGGAGCAGACGCTGGTGCAGGCTCCAAGGGAGGCAGAGCCCCCACCCAAGGAGGTCATGGTGAGCTGGCATAGCAGGGATACATACCCATAGTACCAAGGGCTATCTGGCTGGGGACAGGGGGCAGGCTGTTGCCTAGACAAATGCTATTGGCTTCGTTCTGTCCTTTCTCTTCAGCTCACACCCGCCAGTCAGAATGACCTCTCCGACTTCCGCAGTGAGCCTGCTCTCTATTTCTGACACCTGCGCTGTCAGGATGGCCAAGGCTGAGCCCCAGCTGTGACCCTGGGAGCCAGACCGTGCCCGGGAGCCCTACCCTGACTTTGTACTGGTTGCCTCCTGGCCCTGCTCCACCACCCCTTCATTCCTGTGGCCTCAGAGCCATGCTGGCTCCAGAAGCATCTGGGGTTTCTCCCACTGTTGGGGCCAAGTCTGTCTGGGTTTCATCCTGGATTTGGGGACTTCAAGGAAGAGCAGAAGTGGGGGACTTCCTGTGGGGAGGGTAGGGGCCTGAGCAGATTCCGTCCTAGGCTGCCCTGTGTCCCATCTCCAAGGCCACCTCCTCCCTGCTGCTGTGCCCGGTAGCTAGTGGGCACATCTGGGGTCAGGGGCTGTCCCAGCTGCTGTCCTTTGCAGGATTTCTAGCCCCTTGCCCTCAGCTCACATTCCTACCATTGTGGAGCTTGACCCACCCTCTGACAGACGTCAGGTCTTTTCTTGTCTCTGATGTCGGACTCAATAAACAGCACTGGATAAGGCCGCCTTCTGTTTCTCCTGCTTATTCCCCAGCCTGAGACTGGGTAAAGGGCCAACTTGAGCCAAGGAGGTTGGGAGGTGGCTCCAGTGGCCCTCACCTTGAGGTCCTGCTGGTCCCGGCTCTTATCCACCACAGCTATTGTACTGCTTTCCCTTTCCCAGCCTTCCAGAGCCTACAGTGGGAAGCAGCAGTCAGGTCTGGGGTCTGGAACTCATCGAAATCTAGACCTAGGGGTCAGACTCTTAGGTAGGAGGGTGAGTGTATTCCAGCTGTTAGGTCTGCAGTGGCTTTGTGAGAGGCCAAGAGCCTGGGAGGGTTCCAAGGCAAGGCAGAGTGGGAGGTGCAGGAGTAGAGTGTGTGTGTGTGAAAGAAGTCTCCTGTTTGCTTTGGAAGCTCCCTGACACACAACAGCCTACAACAAGAACCTGGCAGCAGACAGTTTTGGAAATGCCAGGGAGAGACAGGGTTGTCTGCTTGGGAGCAGCCCCAGCTAGGTTTTGACATGCTCTCAGGTGCCTGGGCAGCTGCAGTAGAACTGGGGTTGTCTACAGCACACAGGCAAAGCTACTCAGGCATCAAATACAAGTATTTCACCCTGGAGAGCTGAACCCAAGATCAGAGATGCTGTCCAACCAGGCTCTGAATGGAGGAGAGTGGACCCAGGAGGGGTGGACCCAATTTCCTCTGGACCCTCATGACCAACACAGGCTTCCAAACCAACCCAGCTCCTGGGCAGCTGGGCCTTGTTTGCTCACAGCTGCAAGGACCCCAAGGAGGCCAACAGAGCTGGACCCAGGGTGCCTAGAAGGATAGAAGTTAGCAACGATTAGTGTGTGGTCAGGAAAGAACACCAGGCCCTGCCCATAGCAGTGGTGCACTGAGCCAAGCAGAACTTGGCATGAGGAATGGACATGGGGTATGAAGTCCCCCTAGTCCCTGCTGAGCAGGACTGGGGCTTCCAGTGGCTGGTATGGTTACTTGGGAGTCACCAGCTATTTCTGGTCCAGGCTCTTTGCTTGGCAATAGAGCTTGGCCCTATAGCCCTCATAGGACAGTAGGCTGCATGCTAGACCCAGGGGACAGGATCTGCAGTTCTGCTGGGAGAGCTGAGAGCTGGGGCTGGCCTGGGCAGGGTGGGCACTGTGAGCTCTGTGTCCCTGAGATCAGAGGAGCAGTCACAGGGAAAGCTACTGCAGGCACCCCCTTCCCCACAAGGAGGGGCCATCACAGCTGGGCAACATTGTGCTCTGGTTCTGCAGGTGTCTGGCAGCCCATGCTCTAGACAGACAGCAGAGTGGTACAGATATGTACAAAAACAGCCTTTATTGACAGTTTGAGTCTGGGGTGAGGGAGGCCCTTTTCCCCACTTGTCTGTCCTGGTACCCTGCTGGCTGAAAAGGGACAAAGGAAGGGCCTCCCCCAGTGCTCAAACTAGAACCAGGATCTTTTTAGCAGCCCAAGGGAACATGGGGGCTTCAAAAGAGAGGCCCCTTGCAGAGCTTACCTGGAGTCCAACATCCCCATAGCCCATATGAATACAGAGGTAGGACCCCTCCCACCCTCTGTAGGCTGTGCCTAAGGTTTTTCTTGTCACCCTAGGCTGATAGAGGTTGGCAGCAGCCCCTCTGGGCACCTGAAACAGTGAGAAGGCAGCTGCTGCCATGAAGAGGATGCTTTAAGACAGATGTGCTGAGGGGCTGAGTGGTCATGGGGCACAGCTGAAACAGGCCCCTGCCCATCAGCTGTCCTTGCCTCCACTGCTCTTCTGGTCTGAGGCTGTGGCCTTGGTCAGGTTCCCGGCTTCCCTTTTCAGAACACTGAGCAGAGTCTGTGAGCTCTCCAGAATCTGGAGCCAAAAAAGAAGGTTGCTGCTGCTTCTCCTGGCCAGAAGTCCCTCCGCCCCAGCCCCCAACATGGGGTGTGGGACTCTGGGAAGGGCCCTCTTCCTTCCTAAGTCTGACCCACAACCCTTTCCTCCCACCCTGCAAAACCAGGCTGGGTCAGCTCTGGCCCATGTTGTGTGCTCTGCTTTTCACGTTAAGCAGAAAGCACCACGGGCCCCGCAGACAGCGCCACCGTCATGCCTGTAGCGGCCTCGGTTCCTGGTCTGTCCGCGCTGCCCCAGTCGGAGATGCCAGCAAGGGACAGCTAGGAGCCCCACCTTGAGGTAGGCGGCCTCCGTCTCCGCGATGGTCCGGTCGAACTCGTTGCGAGAGGCGATCTTGCGCGCCAGGTTCTCGTTGACGCGGGCCAGCTTCTCCGTCAGCTGCCTCACCTCGTTCTGCAGTCGCTGCTTCTCGTCCTCCTCCTGCTGGATCTGCCGGCACAGCTCCTCTCGCTTCTGACACAGCTCCTCGATGCCTGGGGAAGGCGGGGACGGCGCCGTGGGCCCGGGACGAGGTCCACGGGGAAGGCCCCTCCTCGCACCGCGCACATCCCGGCGAGGCCCGGCGCTGGGCTCGCGCAGGCCGGTTCACGCGGCCCCCCGGAGCCCAGACCCCCGCCCCGCGGCCCTCCGCGCCCCGCTCCCCGCCGCTCACACTTGACCAGCTCGTTGTTGTAGTTCTGCAGCGCCGCGCCCTGCTGGGTCATGGTCGGCACTGCGTCTCGCCGCTTCAACCGCCGCCTGCGCAGCGCCGCTCGCGCCTGCGCACGCCCTCCGGTAGCGCGCCGAGTGACGTCATCGCCGTGCGCCTGGCGTGCGTTACGTCGGCGCACTGCGCCCGGCGCCACGTCATCGCCGCGTGCCACTCAGGGCGGGTCAGGGAACCAGTGGGCGCTGATGGAGACGGAGGCGGTGGCTTCGGTGGTGGTGGGGGGGGCGGTGGCGGCGGTGGCGGGAGGCGGCGGCGGCGGGCCTGGGCAGGAGTTATTGGTGGCCTGGAATACCGTGAGCACCGGGCTGGTGCCGCCGGCTGCGCTGGGGCTGGTGAGGCTCGGGAGGGGAGCGGCTGGCCCGCGCGGGGTTCTCGGGACCCTGCGTGCTTTAGGCCATCTATCCCGGGGTCCACTCGGCTTCCTCCGCCGCCCGCCGCGGCGCCGCCTCTTTCCTGCACTGTCCCACTTCGTTTCGCTCCCCGGCAGTCCTTCCCTAGCGTCGGCCGCGGATGGGGGTAGCGGGGTTTCCGCAGCCTCTCCTCCCCTGGGTCAGAGAACCGGTGGGCGACACTCCCCGCGTCTGCGCCTTAGCCCCTTTCCTCACGGTTTTCTGCGCTCCAGGCGTCCTCCCGGACCAGCGGTGCGGTCCCACCAAAGGAGGAGGAGCTCCGTGCCGCGGTGGAGGTACTGAGGGGCTACGGTCTGCACTCGATCCTGGAGGAGTGGTTCGTGGAAGTGCTACAGAACGACCTGCAGGCCAACATCTCCCCCGAGTTCTGGAATACCATCTCCCAGCGCGAGAACTCTGCCGATGAGCCCCAGTGCCTTCTGCTGCTCCTTGACGCTTTCGGCCTGCTGGAGAGTCGCCTGGACCCCTATCTGCGTAGTCTAGAGCTCTTGGAGAAATGGACTCGTCTGGGCTTACTAATGGGCACTGGTGCTCAGGGGCTGCGGGAAAAGGTCCACATCATGTTGCGGGGAGTTCTGTTCTTTTCCACCCCTCGGACCTTCCAGGAAATGGTCCAGGGTCTTTATGGGCGCTTCCTGAGAGTCTATATGCAGAGTAAGAGAAAAGGGGAAGGGGGCACCGACCCAGAACTGGAGGGGGAATTGGACAGCCGATATGCACGGCGTCGATACTACCGGCTCCTGCAGAGCCCTGTGTGTGCAGGATGTGGCAGTGACAAGCAGCAGTGCTGGTGCCGCCAGGCGCTGGAGCAGTTCCACCAGCTCAGCCAGGTCCTGTGAGTACTTCTGCCTGGTAGTTGTGCCCCTGTATCTCCTAGTGACCCACTTGCTCTTCTGGGTCCAACTGGCCTTTGCAGAGAGCTCTGCAGTGAGCTAGATGCAGGGGGGTGGGCAGGGGGTTCCTCTTCCACCTGTCCTGATAGCCAGAGACATGACAGTGATCCCTGAGTGGCAAGTTGACACTGTGCTGGACACAGGAGTACCTCTTGTCACTCACACCTATCCCAGGGTTTCAGCTTTGGCTTTGCTGAGACCCACATGGCTTGTGTCTGCAGTAATAGACTTCTTACGGTTTTAAACTTCCTGGGCTCTGCAGAATTCTGTGCTTTTTGTAGACTTGCTGAGAGAGAAATAGCATTCATTCCCATGAGAGTTCTCCCCTTGTAATTGTGAACAGTGTGCTCACTGGTTCTTTCCCAAATGTGTTGGAAGTTAGGCCAATGTATGGGCAAACAGATTTTTTTCCCAGTCATTCAGAGAGGAAAAGGTTCTGCTGCTGTTAGAGCCAGGTCTTCTTGTAGTCCTCTAGTAACTGTTACGTCCCCCATAGACATTTGTGGTGGTTTGTCATGTAGAATAATATGCAGTGATGCAGTTTGGGAAAGTTTGTTAGGTGAGCTGAGGGAGTGATTCTGTTGGTGGCCAGCATGGAGGAGACCGTGAAGGGCTTATGCTAGGTTCATCCCAGATGTAATTTACGTAGTAATTTTCTTTCTCTTCCCGAATCCCATTTGCTACTGTAGACCTGAGTCTGCACTGGAAGCACAAGCCTCAGCAGCAGCTGTACTCGCAGCCAGGGCAGTGGTGTATCAGAGCCCTCCCTAGATAAGGCTTATTCCTTGGTAGCTGCACCTCTGCCACTGATTACATGGGAAAGGCCAGCGTTCTACCCTGAGCAGAGACCAGCTAGGCAGGAAGGGCAGTGCCTTACCAGTGCTCTGTCCTTCCAGCAGCTTTTCTCAAAGCCATTGGTACAGTTGCCTTCACCCCCCACATCAGGAGAGCTGTGGGGAGGGATGCTCTGGGCACTGGGTGGTGGGTGGTGTGTGTACAGCACGTACTCCAGGCAGGGCCGACCTGGGCAAGGGGCAGGTGTGTGTTGTGGGTGTTCCATGGGCAGGGTTCTCCTGTAGGCACAGGCTCAGTCTGCTGGAGCGGGTCAGTGCCGAGGCGGTGACCACTACCCTGCACCAGGTGACTCGGGAGAGGATGGAGGACCGCTGCCGGGGCGAGTATGAGCGCTCCTTCCTTCGAGAATTCCACAAGGTGAGGATCCCCTTTCGGGGTGTGCCCTGCCTCACTAGGGGCGGGAATAGGTTTCAGGCAAACCTCATACCCTAACTGTAGAGGCAGCCAGAGTGTGGTGACCTGGGTGGACCAGGACGGGGTGGTGGTTGAAACTTTCTTGGTCTTTCTGGTTTTTCTGGTCTCTGGTAACAATGAGGACATATCCACTGGTGCTGGGTATGGAACCCAGACATGCACTATCACTGAACTACATCTCCAGCAGTTTTTATCTTTCATTTTGAAATGGGGTTTTGCTAAGTTGCCAAGGCTGGCTTTGAACTTGTCTCCTGCCTTAGGCTCCTGAGTAACTGAGCTACAAGTGTTCACCACCTGACTTGATCAGACTCTCTGCTTTGCTGCCCTGAGTGTGGGCTCACTTGGTAGTTTCCTTGTGGACCAACCTGCAACATGGAGCTAGTGGTCCCAGTGCAGGACCTCAGGGTGCCTATACTGTTGGGTTTGTTCTGTGGCTCTGCTCTGGGTTCCCAGTGTTGTGGAGAAGCTGGGCCCATTCACATGAGGCTGTCCACCTTGCTCCTGTTTCTCCTGTCTTCCCCCACTGCTTCCAGGTGTCTTGTCTCCTGTGGGTGCAGATTAGCTGTAGTGGGGGGATCAGAATGGATGTCCCCACCGCAGTGCTAGAGCAGGTATGGGCCCTGCAGGGCTAGCTGCTGTGGGGTAGGTGTGCTGTGCTCCAGGTGGTAGAGTGGAGAAGGTAAACTGTCAGAGTGAGCTCCCTGTTGGTCTGTGGTCTATGTGCTCACAGGTCCGTATGGCAGTATGGTTTCCTATGCTTTACACACATAGGTAATTTGACTGCATGTTGTGTTCTCTGCATAGGGGTGGATTTTTGGTAGTCTCATTTGTGGTCCCAAGAATGGTTTTATTCACTAAGTCATTGGATGGCATGCAGACCATGTGTGCCACTCTCTCACACTAGGGTCACTGTTACCAGAGACGTGCGCGGGTGCTGACGTAGATGAGTGGGGTGCTGATTTATGGAATGCCAGGAACACCCATTTGGGGGCCTGTTATCCTGCAGGTTTTGATGTACTTCTGGTGTCCAGATGCTTGGCTTTGGGGACTCCCTGGGACCTAGCCAGAGGGTGGGTAGCTGCTGGGTCAGGCTGGAGCTTGCTCAGTGTCCAGTGCCTCACACCCCAGTGCTCTCCCACAGTGGATCGAGAGGGTGGTTGGCTGGCTGGGCAAGGTGTTCCTGCAGGATGGCCCCACCAGACCCGCATCCCCTGAGGCCGGCAGCACACTGCGCCGCTGGCGCTGCCACGTGCAGAGGTTCTTCTACCGCATCTACGCCAGCCTGCGCATTGAGGAGCTTTTCAGCATCATCCGAGGTTGGTCTTGCCCCGCCTCCTGCAGTGCCCATCTGGGGACCTTCCTCAACGCCTTTGTGGGTCCCCTCATAACCGCAGTTGCCATTCTGTAGGGTGGCACTGCACTGTAGCTTCTGGATGTCTATTCCTTTGTTCCTTTTGTCTTGGTTCCTGCTTGGGACTGGTCCCGGATGTCACTTTGTCCTTTCTGTCCTGTGGGATTACATGGTTAAATGGCCAATGTGGAGGAGTGTCAAGAGTGATTAAGGTCAGTCACCCAGCAGGTGACTCTCAGGAGTGGCGCAGAGTTGTGTGTCCTCTCAAACACTAGGCAGCCCTTCACCAGCCCCTGCCCCTTTATGCACATGCTCACACACACTCCTTTCCCTGAGGGATGTCCCTTTGCAGATTTCCCAGATTCCCGGCCGGCCATCGAGGACCTCAAGTACTGCCTGGAGAGGACTGACCAGAGGCAGCAGCTGCTCGTGTCCCTCAGGGCCGCTCTGGAGACTCGGCTCCTCCACCCAGGTGCCCCACATGGCCATTGCCAGCTTCATCCCTCAGGCTCAGATGAATTCCCAGCCCTGGATTTTTAGGCCTAAGGAAGGAATGGGTTAGGAAGCAGCTTTTTTGAGGTTCTCAGGGAAGCCGGAGCAACCCTCAGCTTCAGCTTTCTGGAGGAAGTCGTGACCTGCCTGGCTTGACCTGAGAGGGACATGGCCTCAGAACAGAGTGTCTGGCAGAGGGAGGGCCTGCTGCCGAAGAGTTCTGGAGAGCCCTGCAAGTGGGTGGAGGTGGGGATGGGGCCTGGGGTGGCCCCTGCCGTCACCCTGGCCCCATGGGGAATGAGATCACAGCAGTGACCTGTTGGCATCAGGGAGGCTATTGTCTGGGGCACTGTCTGACCTCTGCCTTATGCTTTTGACCATAGGTGTCAACACGTGTGACATCATCACTCTCTACATCTCTGCCATCAAGGCACTGCGCGTGCTGGACCCTTCCATGGTCATCCTGGAGGTGGCTTGTGAGCCTATCCGCCGCTACCTGAGGTAAGGGCTGTGGCTACCTGGGAGCTGCTGTCCTCGGCTCTCTGGTCCTACTGAACTTCCTGTGGTCCTATCTAGTGGAAGCCAGAGGTCCTGAGCAAACCAGGGACTTGAGGCTTATCCTGACTGGCCAAGTCGACTGGCCTGGGCCAGGGGCTCCTTTCCTCTTGCCAGTGTGAGGTCCTGCCCTTGTCACTACAGTGTACACAGGCCCAACCTCAGCTTCTTCCCAGCACCCCTCTTAGCACAGAGAGAGACTCCTCCACTTGATGCAGGTCTTGCTGCTGACCAGGTCCTGCAGAGCAGGGAAGAGGCCTGGGCTCTGTGTTTGAACAGGTACCTTGGCACAGCTGCCCAGAAACCCTTCAGGCAGCAGAGACCCAGTCTCAGGGTTGTGGGGCCCAGCGACCCCAAGGACCTGAGCAGCAGGAGCTGATGGTGTCTGCTCTAAACTTCAGTTCACCGTTTCCTGACCACAGCTAGACTAGTGATTGGGCCTCTGATCATATTGGTCCCCTCTGGTGTCAGTATGGTGTTAGGTCTGTCTTGGAAAGTCAGATGGGCCTGTCTTTAGTACCAATCAGTTGGCATTGACCATAGGGGTGGGGTCATGTGGTGTTGTCATGGCTAGGGTGGGTGATGGGGTGTCATGTGGGCCATGCAGACAGTGGGGACAGCAGCACTCACCCTGGCAGGACACGGGAGGACACAGTGCGACAGATTGTGGCGGGGCTGACCGGGGACTCTGATGGGACTGGAGACTTGGCTGTTGAACTGTCCAAGACCGACCCAGCCAGCCTGGAGACTGGTCAGGACAGTGAGGATGACTCTGGCGAGCCTGAAGACTGGGTGCCTGACCCCGTGGATGCTGACCCAGGTCAGCTTGCTCCACCAGCCTCACTCCTCCCCTCCCCTCCTGGGCTTATCTGGGAGCCTGCTGCTTGGCTCTCAGGAGTAGCCAGTACCTCAGGCTCAAGGGCCTTGTTCAGCATCACTCAGCTTTCTGTGTGCCCCTTCACGGTCTGGTCCCTCGAGCTGCAGGAGGTACTCTGCCCCTTGTGGGTGTTGCTTGTGGAGGAGTGAGTGGGTTCATGGCAGGTCCGTGTACCCCAACCCTCCTGGTAACTTGGACCTGGCTTCAAGGCTCATCAGGGTTGTGGCCCCTCTGTGGGATCTCTGATGAGTGTGGGTCCCTGCCCTGCTCCTGTCCTAGCACAGTTGGTAGGTCTTTGGTCTCTGAGGGGAAAACCCAAGGGCCTTTGGTTTGTTCCTGAGCCTGGGTGAAGGATCCATCAAGGTCCCTATGAAACAGAAAGGTCTGGGGGATCAGAGCCTGGGTCTGTTGGGAATCACTGGATTGTTCCCAGCCATGTGTGGCATCAAGGAGAAGTGCGCCCTCCAGGCTGTGCTGGGCTGCGGTGTCCAGCAAGGTGGGCTCTGGGGTGTCCCTGTCCTTGCTGAGGTGCCTGTGGTGTGACCCCCTGTGCCAGGGAAGTCGAGCTCCAAGCGGCGCTCCTCAGATATCATCAGCCTGCTGGTCAGCATCTACGGGAGCAAGGACCTCTTCATCAACGAGTACCGCTCCCTGCTGGCTGACCGGCTCCTGCACCAGTTCAGCTTTAGCCCTGAGCGGTAAGACCTGTGAGGTGCCAGCTGACCTCCAGGGGGCACTGCGTGCCGCCCTCTGGGGCCACAGGAGCTGTGCTTCTGCCTTCCTGGTGGTGGGTTGCCGGGCAGGCTCTCTATTGCACACGTAGCTGCAGGGGGCACACCACAGCCCCTCCCAGAAACTCATCCTTCCAGGGAGATCCGCAATGTGGAGCTGCTGAAGCTGCGCTTTGGTGAGGCCCCGATGCACTTCTGTGAGGTCATGCTGAAGGTGGGTGTCCAGGGCTCCCCAGCTCCCTGACCTGGCCCTCCAGCCCAGGCCCTTAGTGAGATGCTGTCTCCTCAGGACATGGCAGATTCCCGCCGCATCAACGCCAACATCCGTGAGGAGGATGAGAAGCGGCCTGTGGAGGAGCAGCCACCATTTGGGGTCTATGCTGTTATCTTGTCCAGTGAATTCTGGCCTCCCTTTAAGGACGAGAAACTCGAGGTCCCTGAAGACATCAGGGCGGCCCTGGAGGTTTACTGCAAGAAGTATGAGAAGCTGAAGGTATGGCTGCTGGGGCTCTTGGCAGCTCCTGCCTCTGGTCCACCTGACCCTGCTGTCTGAATTGCCCCTGCTCAGCCAGCTCTGCAGGATGGGCTCGGGCATGGCTCTGCTCCCTGTGCCTTCCTCCCTGTAGGCCTGGGGTGTGTGCAGGTGCTCCCTCAGCCGTCACGATGGCTCACGGGACCTGTGGCCACAGCAGGCCCCTGCCCCTTCCACTCCCCCTCTTCTGCCACCTCTGGCCTTTCAGCCAGCGTTCTGGAGTGCTGTGTACAGCTCGCCCTGTTAGGGCCATTCAAGGCTGCATCTCTGCTGTGAGCATCTCTCAAGCCCCCTGACCTCCATGATAACCCTCCTCCTGGCTTCTTTTTCTGGTCTCAAGGGCACTCAAGGACTAGAATCGTACAATTGGGATCAGAGCCTGGGAGGCACAAGGTTCAGGCGAGGAGGGAAGGGAATGGGCAGTGCATACTGGGGAGAGAGGACCACTGGTCTGGAGGTCACTAGCTATCATGATAGGATTGGGCCCATGTGGCATATTCTTCCTGAAGCGTCGCTGGGCCCAGCTGTACCAGGAGCTGGAGCCCCAGTGGGAGGTGGGCAGGCGTGGAAAGAGGCACAGGAGGAGTTCAGGGGCCTTTTCTCCCGAGCTCATGGTCAGCCGTGTGGGGAGAGAAAGCAGCTAGACACCTGGCCAGGCTCTGGGCACAGGGAGACAGGATCCAGGCCATGTGGTGGTACCCAGTGAGCGCTGGGGCCTGTGAGGAGCTGGGCACCCCAGCACCGTGGGCAGAGGGTGTGAGAGTAGGTCCTGGAGCACAGGCGTCCAGGAGGTGAACCCCGAGTCTGGAGGTGGGTGAACCAGCAGCAGCCCATGCGCGAGGCGCAGCAGCCAGGCTGTGGGAGCATGGGTGGAACTGGGCTCCCCACGCGGCGGCGTTGAGGCTGGGCTGGTTTCTCCTGCTGACGAAAGCCTGGCCCTGCTCACAGGCTGCCTTACCACTTGGCAACAGTGAGTCTCCTCAAGCACTGGAGTGTCCCTTTCCAGAGGTAGACAAGGGGTGCCTGTGCAGAGGGTCCTGAGCAGGAGGCCAAGGGGGGATGTGCTGGTGCTAGTAGCCATGAGACCCTGGCTGCCTACCCAACATCTCCACTCAGGTTCTAGAAGAGCCAGATCTGCATGACCCTCGCTGCTGCCAGAGAAAGGCGGACTGCTGGTGGCCTGTGGTGTCTCCAACTCCTGCCCCTGCAGTGGCACATGTCCATACAGTCCACAGGAACCCAGCCCACCACCTCCTGGTCAAGGACCTCTGGGTGGCCACGCCCACACTGAAGGCCCTCTCTGGCTGCCCTGTTGGTGTGAGGCACCAGCTTGGGTCCCAGGTCACTCTCTTGCTCAGGCCTGATGTGCGGGGACGGCCACACTTCAGTGCTCTGGACACCAGAGTGGCTTGGGAGGACCCCGGGGCCATGCTGACAGGCAGGCCAGGCCTGTGGCCATAATCCCTCTGCCTGCTGCCAGTAGAGCTCCTGAACAAGGACGTTGGTGGGTACTTGACTGTGTGGCTAGGTGTCTGCACTCGTGTCATCTGCTGTGGCCCTGGGGAGGTCCTGCTTGGAGCCAGAGCTGGGATGGCTCTGTTGACTACAACACGGCTGTCTGCTGGCTCTGCTTCCATTTCCATCCGTAAACTGGAGTTCCTTGCTGCCCGTGCCTTAAGGGCTGCAGGGGGCCCAGGAGGATTCAGAGCAGCTGAACCAGTGTTCTGGGGCTGCTGTCACAAAGTGTCACAGAGTCTTTGAGAACACAAATGTATTGATTAAGAGGTCACAAGCAAAGTGTTGCAGGGCCATGCTCCCTCCCAAGTTTCTAGAGGAGGATCCTTCTCGCCTCTCCCAGGAGCCCAGTGGCCCTTGGGGTGCTGTGTTTCTTAGGCCTCTGTGATACTAGAACCCTAACCCCTCTTAGTGTGGGACAGGGCACAGTGCCACCCATCAGTCTGCTCTGTGGTCCTTCAGTCAGGTCTCCTGCATGCAGAGTGTAGTCAGTCCCAACATCCCTACAGGTCATGATGTTTAACGTCGACTTCTAAGTTCAAGATCTCATGTGTGAACACAGAGTCCCAAATCTCAGCATCTAAACCAGGAGGAGTAATTGTGACTTGGGATCTGATCCGTCTGGGGCAGGTTTCCCTCTCCAACTGTGAAATGAGGTAGATATTCCCCAAGGAGAAATTGGAGAGAGAAGGGTCATGAATCCCTTCCCATAAGTGAAACCCAGCAAGGGAAGGAAGTTGCAGGGAATCTCAAGGCCTGGTACTCTGGCTGGTGCTGTCCTCCTGGCCTGTGGGGGCAGCCCACTCCAGCACGCAGCTCTGACTGGCTCTGCTCTGTGGTTCTTTTGTGCTGGCTCGACCCCTCTCAGTCCAGCTGGTGTCCAGTTCTTAGACACCATGTTCTCGGTTCTCTCGGAGTGAGCCATCAGATGCCATCAGACTTCTCCTGAGTGCCCAGGGGCTCCTGATCTGCTGAGATGACCAGCCAGCCCACCAGTCTCCCGTCTTTTCAGCAGACACTAGTCCCACCACCGCCTGGTCCTGTTTCAGAGCTGCAGGTCACGTACTGCTTCCCCTTTCCTGAAGGCTCCTTTATTCCTCTGCCCATGCGTTTTGCTGTAAGCAACAAGGAATAGCCAGACTGCCCTCCTACACCAGCTTCGCATCACAGAGCAGAACAGTTTAGCCGAGTTTTCTGCCATCTTTGCTGATTGCTAATGACATGTTCCTCATTTCCATCTGAGACCTCACCAGAAGCACTTTTTAAAAGATTTTTCTTTTGAGACTAAACCTCAATAAATTGCCCAAGCTGGCCTCAGACTCAAAATCCTCCCACCTCAGCCTCCCAAGGCTTTGGGATCACAGGTCTGCACCACTGTGCCCAGCTCAGAAGCACCACTAGCTTTCTGTCCTTGATGTCTGTGTGCTCTAAGCTGACCACAGCACTCCTTCCTGAGCCTTCAACCTCGTTCTTACCCGTATTATCTCCAGGGCATCCCAGGCTTGTACCTTCATGCACCCCACTGCTCTCCCAGGCTCTGCCGTTGCTCAATTCCAAACCTCCGCGTTTTGGGTGTTTGTATCATGCAGCAGCACCCCTTCCTGGTGCTTCCGATTCATTTCTGTGACTGCTATAAAAGTATCACAAACTGGTACTTAAAACAACAAATATATTGTCTCAGTTCTGGAGACTGGAAATCCAGTATCAAGGCCATGGCAGGGTCACGCTCCTTCTGGAACCTGTAGGAATGTGTCTTTCCTAGCCACCCCCAGCTTCTGGAGTCTGCCTTCAGTCCTTGATGCTTCCTGGCTTGTGTGCCTCCTGTGTGCCTGCCCTAACCTCTCCCTCCCTCTCCTTACACGGGCCATCCTACTTTAATATGACCTCCTCTTAAAGATTCACCTTGGTGCTGACTCCAAGGGTGCATTCCAAGGTACTGAGAGTACAGGCGTGGATGTATCTTTCTTCCTGGGAGTGGGGCACAGTTTAACTCAACTACTAGTAGCCCCTGTTCTTATGGTAGCTGAGGAGCTGGGAACGAGAACTCAGGAGTCTGCTCTTGCTGACCGCCTCCCTGCCCAGGGATAGCAGTGATGCAGGCAGAACTGGGACTGACCGCCTTCCTCACGTGTGCCGGGGGTATGGCCCATGGGTCCGAGCCTTGTTCTGCAGCCTGGTCAGGACCACTGGACTAGCTGTGCATGCTGACCTCTGTCCTCAGGCAATGCGAACCCTTAGCTGGAAGCACACCCTGGGCCTGGTGACCATGGATGTGGAGTTGGCTGACCGCACTCTGTCTGTGGCGGTGACCCCCGTGCAGGCAGTGGTCTTGCTGTACTTCCAGGACCAAGGTGAGCCCACAGGTTCCGACAGTCTGCCCTGGCCCTGCTCTCATCACAACTAGCCATGGGGTGAGGCACTAAGGCCAGTGGGGGCAGGATTGGGGGCAGCCCTGGGCCATAGGGCAGCAGCCCCTTCCCTTTGCCAAGGGTCCCACTGACCTCTGGGAGACCATGCTGGGCTCTCAGGACGCAGGCTAGTGTCCCTGTCCGTGCACGCAGCCAGCTGGACCCTGGAGGAGCTGAGCAAGGTGGTGAAGATGCCGGTGGCCCTGCTGCGGCGGCGCATGTCCGTGTGGCTGCAGCAGGGCGTGCTGCGGGAGGAGCCCCCCGGGACCTTCTCTGTCATCGAGGAGGAGCGGCCCCAGGACCGGGACAGCATGGTGCTCATCGACAGCGATGAGGAGAGTGACTCGGGCATGGCCTCGCAGGCCGACCAGAAGGAGGAGGAGCTGCTGGTGTGTCCCTGGGCGGGCCTGGGGGCGGGGGCGGCAGTCTTGGTGGCGGGTGACTGACCGCCGGCTGCTGTCCCCAGCTCTTCTGGACTTACATCCAGGCCATGCTGACCAACCTGGAGAGCCTGTCGCTGGAGCGCATCTATAGCATGCTGCGCATGTTTGTGATGACCGGCCCTGCACTGGCCGAGATCGACCTGCAGGAGCTCCAGGGCTACCTGCAGAAGAAAGTGCGAGACCAGCAGCTCATCTACTCGGCCGGCGTCTACCGCCTGCCCAAGAGCTGCAGCTGAGGCTGTTGCCAGGCCCAACCTCGTGACGCCCCCACCTGAGTGTGACCCCAGGATCAATAACCCAAGGCTTCCCTCCTGTCCAGCCCCTTGCACCCCCACACCCTCAGAATGCAGATTAAAGTAGGTCAGTTCTTAGCCTTCCGTGTCCTGCTTTCTTTGTGGACCCATGGACATGTCCTGGTTTTCCCTCTAGACAGGCCATTCACCTTGACCCTAGAGCCCAGCAACAGGTGAGGCCCACCCCAGGCCTGCACATCTTTTGGGGGTCTAAGCCCTGGGTGGTCAACCTGTGAAGGTTCACCTCTGGGGTCTGTGTCTCAGGCAGGAGTGAGCCAGGGTTGGCTGTCTGGGAGTCCCCAGCTTTGCTGTCAGCCACCTGCTCCATCTCCAGCCTCCCTCTCTCCTGGCCTTGGAAAGGAGCCCTTGGGGCTCCCTGTTCTGCAGTCTGCCTGGCTCTGCCAGGCTGTGCTGCTGGGACTGGTAAACTCCATCAGAACATGAGTTGCAGAGGTGACCTGAACTAAGAACTTTGGGCACTCTAGCTTTGAAGGGCTGCTTGAGGACATGCCCTCACGGCCTGAGACAAGTCATTTGTCCACCTGCCCCGGACTGGGGTGGGGTGGCCACAGTGCTTGGCGCTCGTAAGTGGATGTGTTCTCCAGGCAGTTACCTCCATGTCCTGCAAACCTGTGGTCCCAAGTACAGGCCAGGCATTGGGAGGGGAGAGCACCGTGAGGCAGCCTCTCCTTCCCCTGCACCTTGGGACAGCCACTCATGGCAGTCTTTGTTCGAGAGGCCATGGGCAGAAGTCCCAGCACTGCCCAACCCCTTGGGTCTGGGCTGGCCTGGGACACCGCCACACTGAGCAGTGCCCTGGGACAGCTCTGTCCCAGCCCCAGAGTTCCCCTTCTGCTTCTGCCTAGGGGCACGCCCAGACCATGTGCCACACCCGGCTTCGGCTCTGTCACTGCCACCGTCCCAGACCCTTCCCGCACCCCTCATGTCACTGTCCTGGGGTGCAGAGCTGCCTTCCCACGACTCCAGCTCTGGCCTGTTCTGCATTGGGGTCTTTGAATGGCACTCCTCTCTTGTTGTAGAGCATCCGGAGCAGGAAGCAGTATGTGCTAAGCACCACTTCAGCAGTGGTCTGAGGATTTCCAGAGCCCAGGCAGGCTTGGCCGCAGCATGGGAGCGTGCCCCCTGGGCTCCACTCCACTCCCAGGCTGCCATTCTGGTGGAAGCAGAGCCCTGAAGGCTGACACCCACCTTTTCTCCATGAGGTGGCCCCACCTGGGTCCTGCTGTCCCTGGTCACTGCTTGACCCTGGGCGGGGGCGGGGGTGACCAGGATGCAAACCTGCTAGACTGGCCTGACAGGGTGGCTGTGTGAGCCCTGGCCTCTGGCACGCCTCTGCTCTTGTGTGCCTTTGGATTTGGCTCCAGTGTGTGTCCTGGAGACCTGAGAGTTGCGGGTCACAGTCTCACCGGGAGCTGTTGACCAGTGCTCTCATGACTTTATGAGAGGGCACCTTATCTGCAGTCAGAGAGGACCCCCAGTGACCAGAGCCATTGGATTCAGGCTGTGCCCTTCCTCTGGTCCCTGTGGGGCCCCAGTTGGCAGGGGGCCCCACCCTGGTCAACCACAGGTTGGGCATTTCCTCTTGTTGCCTTGTGGTTTGCTTGGCAGGTCCTTAGGGGAGGAGGGGGGTGTGGTGACCGGGTGGGGCTGCTTGCCATCCCACCTTAGAACAACAGGTTCAGAGAGGAGGGGGAGGTTAGCAGCATTAGCCCAAGGTGACAGACTGCAAAGGGAACAGACACTGGGCAGCAGGCTCTTGCTTTAATGACATTTAGACCTGCAACTATTTTTGAGCCACTTGCTCCCAGAGGGAGCCATGACCTGGGGTCCTGCTCAGGCAGGTGTAGCCAGGGCCCCTGATGACTTCTCCTGGGTGATTGGGGATCCCTTGCGGGTGCCAGCAGCCCTCCTATCCTGGTTTTACGGTAGTGTGGGCCCAACCTTCTCCAGAACAGCTGGTAAAGGCAGCTGAAGGCAGCCCTCCTTGGCCACTTCCTGCCCCAGCCCTGCGCAGCTGTGACATGCAGCTGACTGGAGCCCACGCGGCCCTGCAGTCCTTATGTTGACAGCAAAGCAAGGTCACTGAACACCAGAGGCTGATGCAGGCCATGCCCCCCTCACTATGAAGCTGTTGGTACCCCCAAGGCCCTAGCCCCACCATGGCCTGCCTCTGATCTGGCCAGGGCTCCTCCCTACCTGCCGCATCTCAGGGCTGCCTACCCAAGACTCCTTGCATCCCGGCGCCCAAGGGTGAGTAAAACTCAAGCCAGCCTGGAAGCTGAGACCCTGCCCCCACCCTCCCTGCCTCACAGCCCACTGTGAGGTCAGAGCCTTCCAACAAGTTCCGTCCACAGGTGTGCCGTGGGACTGGGGGCTGGACATGGCCCCCTGTCCCCACCCTGACTGCTGCCTGGCCAGCAGCCCCCTGGGCCTGATATGTTTGTCCCTTTTGCTCATCCCTGCTGCAGGTGCCTCTCCCTGCCCTTGGCTCCCAGCCACAGCCCCTCCCTTTTGCAGGCAGGACCCACCTGCCTGTGTCCTTCTGGTGGCCTCTGGGTGAGAGTGGGCTAGAAGTCCCGTGCAGGCAGGTGACGGGCCCTGCCTTGTGGCCTTGTCCCTGCAGCTGGAACCTACTGTGAATGCAGCCTGGGCCTCAGCCGGGAGGCCCTCATCGCTCTCATTGTGGTGCTGGCGGGAGTCAGTGCTAGCTGCTTCTGCGCCCTGGTGGTCGTGGCAATTGGAGCCCTGCGAGCCAAGGGGTGCGTGAGCCCCAGGCCTGGGAGCAATGGGAGTGAGGCCAAGCCTCCAGGGTCTCCCACTGGGGTAGGGTGTCTGGAGGGTGGGAGTGGCGCTCCCTGGAGCGTGCACCTTGGTGGGGCCGGGCACTGCTGCGTGTTCACGCTCACTTTCGTCTTCTCAGTGAAACATGCCCCAGACGCATGGACAACAGGTGAGTGCCAGAGGAGGGCCCCAAGGGTGACCTGTGCCCTCTTTCCCTCGCTGGAAGTGCAGCTCACAGTGACATGGAGAGCACTGTCCCCAAGGGCTGGCCTTCCCAGGGTGGCCAAGGCCCTGCCGGCCCCTGCTGACTGGGCCCACATCGTGCAGGTTGGTGGGGCACTTTGGGGTCCAGGAAGATCGAATGGACCTGCATGCAGTGCACGTGGAGTCCCACCTTATGGACCCTGAATTGGAGGTTTCCATGATGCCATCCCTGGAGGACCATGCCCTCATAGCCATCCCCCTGGAGGCTTCTCTACAGGAGCCGCCCCCACCCCCACCTCCTGAATAGGGTGGAGGGCAGTTGGGCAGGGGAATTAAACTTTATTTAGTGGTTGTGTGCTGTCCTCCTTGCAAGCTTCCAAGGCCCCTGGAGAGTGCACTGTGATATGTATGCATTCGCTTACGGGGCAGGGAACCACACCCTCATGCTTCCACCTTCCGGCACCGGCACCGCTGGTCTGCCCAGCCCCCTCCCTGAAGCTTCCTGTTGCATCTTCCCCCAAAGCCAGCAGGGATCCTGGGACCCTCCCGACCCAAGAAAACCCCTAAAGGGAGCTGCATCTGAGGCCGGATTCTGGCTGATGCCCCTGGTCACTCACAGTGCCCCCTTGAGGCTCTAAGGAGTGGAGGCACCCACTCTCCTGCATCACCTCCCCTGCCTCTGGTGTGCAGTCCTCCTCGCCTCAAGGTTGTCCCTGGAGCTCAGGCCCTATCATGTGTTTGAGCTCCGCCTGCTTGTCCATCACGGGGGTGGGGCAGGGGAATTCGCTTTCTCGACGTGGGGTCCTTTCGCTGAGCCAGAATGGAGCTGAGACGGAATGGGGTAGGACACACTGCGTTGCCTTCTGCCACTCGGCGCGTTCAGTGGGTGCAAGTGGGTGTGATCCTGCTGCTGCTCAGCTCACAGCTGGGCGCCCGGTGGTCTCCTTAGCGCCGCAGCGGGCACAGAGCCAAGAATCTGGAGCTCTGGGACAGGTGGCTGGCAATACCTGGCGTTGGCTCTCTGCCTGGCCCCCGCCCCAGGCGCGGGACAAGCTGTGGGACAGGAACTGCCGGTGATCGGGCCGGACAGTTAACATTTGTGCAGGAACCAAAGGGACAAGCTTCTGGGACGCTGGGGATCCAAGGACGCACAGACGGCAGGCGCCCACCTTGGGTTTTGGAGCTGCCCCCATGAAGAGCTCCTCTGTATTCTCGCGGCCTCCGCTGCTACAGTCCCTGCTGCTGTTGCTGCTGTTGCCGCCGCCTCCGCTGAGGCCAATCTGCGCCCAAGTGTCCACTGGGGCTGCCACAAGCTGGACCCCCGGCGCTCCCGACTGCCCCGAGGCGTGCGCGTGCGCGCCCGGCGGCCAGGCCAACTGCTCAGCACTCGCGCTCGTCGCGGTGCCCCCGGGCCTGAGCCGGCGGGTCCGCACGCTGCTGTTGGACCACAACCGCGTGCGTGCGCTGCCTCCGGGAGCCTTCGCGGGCGCGGGCGCGCTGTTGCGCCTGGACCTGCGCGAGAACGGGCTGCGCTCGGTGCACGCGCGGGCTTTCTGGGGCCTGAGCGTGCTGCAGAGGCTGGACCTGAGCGACAACCAGCTGGAAGCGCTGGCGCCCGGCACCTTTGCGTCGCTGCGGGCGCTACGTTCCCTCTCGCTGGCCGACAACCGGCTAGCACTCCTGGAGCCTGCGGCACTGGGCGCGCTACCTCTGCTACGCGCGCTCAGCCTGCAGGACAACGCGCTGTCAGCGCTATCGCCTGACCTGCTGACCGGCCTGCCGGCCCTCGATGCGCTGCGCCTGCGCGGCAATCCGTGGGCCTGCGGTTGCGCACTGCGCTCTCTCTGTGCCTGGCTTCGCCAGCACCCGCGTCCAGCTTCAGGTGAGCGGTCCCGGGCTCAGGCCGTATCGTGCCCTGCCGGGTTTTCGCTGCTGCCCACCTGACATCGCGCCTGTATCCCGCAGAGGCCGAAACCCTGCTTTGCGTGTCACCAGGGCGCCAGACACTCAGCCCCCTGACCGCCTTTCCCGACGCTGCCTTCAGACACTGCGCGCAGCCACTCGCTGCACGGGACCTGGCGGTGGTCTACGCGCTCGGCCCTGTCTCCTTCCTCGCCAGCCTGGCCACCTGCCTGGCGCTAGGCTCTGTGCTCACGGCCTGCCGTGCACGCCGCCGCCGCTGCCGTGCCTCCGCCCGCCGCCCGCCAAGGAGACCGCCAGATCCCGACCCGGACGGCCCTGCCTCCCCCGAAATCCCTGTGAGCCCCACCGCCGCATCTGCCCAAGCCTGAGGGCACTGCGGTTGCCCTGCGCACTCCCCCACTGCCCGGCGCCCTCGAAACTGCCCAACCAGGTGTTCTCCTTTCACATGCTGGGGTCAAACAAGCGACACAGACCGAAAATTTCGTGACATTCCTTTAGGCATCACCACTGCACACGGCGGGGGGGCGGCAGTGCACACCGGGGCCCCTGGGGCAAGGGGCAGCGCGCGACTGCGCACGGGCCACACGGGGAAGGCCGGTCTTTACAAGGTGGCAGGCGCGTGACACACCTGAAGGGGAGGGCAGGCGGGTGGCACTCCCCCATGCCCCAGGTGCGGGGCAGGGTTGAAGACAGTACGAGCCAGCATCTGGGGCCCACCGTGGGCTGCGGGTCAACAGAAGGCTCAGCCCTGAGTCTGAAGGAAGCCCGAGGCAGCGGGGTGCCCCAAAGAAGGCCCCTGTGAGGCTGCCAGCAGGGGAGTCGGCATAACTGTGGGGAAGGCAGGGCCAGCCCGGTGAATGGGGGGGTGGGGGAGGGGCGTGGGGGAGGGGCAGCAAAAAGGAGAAGGGTGGAGTTAGGCTGCAGAGAGCAGAAGCTGGAGGAGGGGAGACCCAGCCAGCTGGGGCCATGGGCCCCCCTGTGGCTCAGGGTGGTGACTGGGGGTAAGGATGGGGCTGCCATCTCTGCCCCAAGCCCCTCTGCCTGGGGCCGCTTAGGCCCCTCGCCCCAATGCTCAGAGCCCCCAGGGCAGATCCCTGCCTCTGCCGGAGCGCCCTGTGGCCCTGCCCAGCCGGCTCAGCTCGGCCTGTCCTCAGCCGCTCCGGTCCGCACCTTGGTCCAGCAGGGGCTGCCCGGCAGCAGGGCGAGCGGACTGACGGGAGGCCCAGGGTGGGCAGTCTCTGGGGCGGGTGGGCTTCCCTCAGGCCTTCCCGAGCAGCAGGACTCATCAGTGTCCTTGGCCGGGCTAACTGGGCAGGTGGGCGCCTCCGGGGGCCTCACACCACGGTGCTGACCGAGGGATCTGAGAGGTTGAGCGGGCCCGTGATATCAGTGGGATGGTACTGCTGCAAAATAGAAATACACAGACAAGGCGGCCGTTAGCCCTGGTGCCGGGGACACGCGCGGGCCGGGACAGGGTAGACCGGCCAGCCGGCCGACCGGCGGGCGGGCAGGCGCGGCCTGGGGGAGGCTGGGGGTGCTCCTCCCCCGACCCCGTCGTGTTCCGGGGCTCTGCGTGGCCGGCCGCTGTCCCGCGTCTGTCTGTCTGCGGGGGAGGGGCAGAGGAGGGCGGGCGGGGCGTCTCAGCTCTCCCTATGACGGGAACACAGCTGCAGCTGGCCCTCCTCCCTCTCAATAGCGCGTCGCGGCAGCACTGTGTCTTTTTGGTTTTGCAAAGCGCCGCGTCCACCCCCGGTGCTCTATAAATAAGAACCAACAATCAATACCCGCCGGCCCCTGGCCGCCAGGGATCCCAGCCCTGAGCGCCCAGTGCCACTCTGGCCCGGACGGCCACAGGACAGGGGCAGAGGATCTCAGCAGCTGGACCGACCCCACCCACCCACAAGAGCCCCCACCCAGGCCTCCCTCTGAATAGGCGCCCAGCCCCAGAGACAGGGTGGGAGCTGGGCTGCCCAACCCGCCCATATCCCAGTGGCAGTGCCCCATAGTCAACACTGCAGGAGGAGGCCAGCCCCAGATGCCACCTGGCGCCAGGGCTGGTCCCAGAGGGCGGTCCCTAGTGCCCAGATCAGGCAAGGATTCCACTGGGAGTATGTCCCCAGAAGGGCACCATGCAGGGTTCTGAGCTGCACTTGGGCCAGCACCAGACGTTGGCGCTGGGACTCGGTGCCACCACCTGAATGTGGCCCATCACCTGCATGACTTCTGTGTCTCCCCTTTGGCCACCTTGCCCAAGAAGAGCTGTTTCTCCTGTCTGCAAGGAGGCATCCCATTCCCCTGACTACCCCAACCCACAGTCCTCTCCCTCCCACTTCCCAGCGCCCCCTAGTGGGACCCCTGGCTCAGACCTTAAGCATAGGTCCTGTCCACTTCCCCTGGGCTGGGCAGCCCTGAGGGTGGTGCTTCCACCAGTTACTGAAGCCTCTAGTTGCTCACAGCCCTTGGACCCTCACTGTGCATTCATCCTCCCTGTGCTCAGCCCCTGCCTCAGGGAACTGAGTCCTGGTGACTTTGCCCTGGAACCAAGTCCTATCTGTACCTTGGAGGTCTGCCCCGCTTCCTGTGTAAGGGGTAGGGGCTGAAAACCCCAGTTCCTTCCTGGGGCATGACCCCTTTGGGTGATGCTGCCCATGGGTAAGAGGGGCTTCCTATGAGCTGGAGATGAAATTGACCCCTGGATTGCAGGGTGGCTGCTGGGCTGAGGTCTCTGCTGGCTGTGCTCCCTGGGACAGGGCGACTGTAGTAAGGCAGAGTCCCTTTGGGGACCATTTTTCTTTTTTCTTTCTTTTCTTTTTTTTTTTTCTTGTGTGTGTGTGTGTGTGTGTGTGTGTGTGTGTAATGGAACCCAGAGGTGCTTTACCACTGAGCTATATCCCCAGTCCTCGTACTTTTTTATTTTTATTTTTTATTAAGCTAAGTTGCCTAGGGCCTCCCTAAGTTGCTAAGGTTGGCCTCAAACTTGCGATTCTCCTGCTTCAGCCTCCCAAGTCACTAGGGTTACAGGTGTGCACCACCACCCCTGGCTGTGGGACTTTTTTTTTCTGAGTCCATTTCCAGTGCAGTGACAAGCTGCCCAAGGCAGGATACAGGAGTTTGGGCTCAAAAGGCAGAGGGCTGGTTCTTACAGTGGCCCTGGGGGGACCCTGGGGGTCGGAGCAGAGATACCTGTCAGCCTCCTGCTCCACAGCCTCCCCCTGGGAAACAGTGTCACCCAGGGCTCTGCAGGTTAGGGCTATGGGCTACCCTACCTGCTTGCAGACCCTCTGGGGGCTGCCACCTCACCAGCAGTGTCCTGCTCAGCCCTGGGAGGAGCCACCCCTCTGGTCCCACCCCATTCCCCACCTGATGGTCCCCTGGGCTGGAGCCAGTTCCAACACGAGGCCCCAGCCGTCCACCCAGCTTGGCCCAGGCCCGGCCCCCAGCCCCGGCCCACACAGAGACCACATGGAGGGTGCGACAGGCATGGCTCTGGTGAGACAGGTGAGACAGGTGTCTGGGGACATCACAGCCACCCCCGCCAGGGCCCTGCAGGGCAGCAGTGAGGGCCGCAGGCCCCTCGAGGGAGGCGATAGAAACAGGGATGTCACAAAGAAGTGGTGTGGCCTCCTGGCAGGGAAACCTGGAACATGACGCTCTGGCTCTCGGGCTGGGCGCAGCCCGGAGAGGTGGTGAAGCTGACTGACTGACCAACAACATGAGACGGCTTCAAGATGGTGTGTGGGTCATGGCACGGGCGGAGCGGGGCGGGCAGATACGTGGAGACACATGGGGAAAGCTGAGGACCAGTGAGGGCTGGGAGAGGCCTGAGGAGTCCCGGAGGACAGTGCCCAGGTGTGGGCAGAGGGCTGACCTGGGGTGAGGGGCCAACTGGGGGCAGAGGCACAGATGGCCGGGTTGGCGGGGGAGCAAGGGTGGGATGGTAGAGGAGAGGGAGACAGACATGGGGCGAGGGAGGAGTCGGAGACGTGGGACTGGGGTGCTCTCCCCCTTACCGTGTCTTTGGAGGACCTACGTCTCTTGAAGCTGGATGCCAGGGTGGAGGTGATAGCCCTAAATGTGGCTTTCTTTTTAGGGTCAGGCTCTGCTCTACCACTCTTTCTATCCTAAAATGAATATGTATAAGTGATTAGATGGCTAAGGGTGGCGGCCACACCTGCCCTCGCCTGCTCCTTGGGGGCCGTTGCCCGGCCTGGCCGGCCACTTGGGCCCTCACTCCTGCCTGCCTCCCTGTGCTGGACATACAGAACAATAGCTGGACTTGCGAGGGTGGCCTCTTCTCTTGCCCGAGGTCTCAGGCCTGAATTTGCTTGTGCTGGGGCTGGGCTTGAGGGTCCCAGTTGGCTTTCTTCCTGGGAGTTCCACCTGGCTCCCTGGATCCTAGGTGGCCCTGGCTTACGGGCATCCTGGGGAGGAGGAGCCCCCCAAGGACTAGAGGAACTGCTCCTCAGGCCACACCAGCCCTTCTGTGCGGAAGCTGCAGACCCCAAGGGGCACACATCAAGACTGAGGAAGAGGCCAAGTGCCGAAGGCAGGTGTTGAGATGGAGTGACAGACAGAGGCAGCTCCCAGGACGCTGGCCTGTGTCTGATGGCCAGCATGGCCCTGTTCCTGCCAGCAAGAGCAGTGGCTAGGTCCCCAGGGGACGGGGCCAAGAGCAAGAGTGGGATAGATGAGAGGTGCGGGGGCTCCAGCAGCCCCACCCCACAGCCCTCAGTGCCAGCTTCATCCCAGGACAGCTCCAGGAAGGCACCCAGAGAAAGAGAAGGATGAGGGAACCGTCACTTGGCATGGGCCACCAGCGCTCAGACCTGCACAGGACCCTCTGCCCACCCAATCCCCATCCCTGGTGGGCCATGGCGGTCCATCCCACATGCAGCCTTGGCAGCAAGTCCCCTTGAATTCAGCCTGGGACACCAGGCAGGAGTGGGCCAGCCCCATTCGGATTGCAGACACGGAGCAGAAGGACACAGCAGGAAAGGGGGTCCCTCAAGTGTGTCGAGGGGGCCTGGGCGGCGAAGGCCATCTGGAACTCACGTGCTAACACAGTTGGCCCCTGTCTTATCCCGCCTGCTTGCCTTCCTATGGAATGGGTGCAGGCAGGCAACTGGAGAAGAGGGGTCAGGCAGAGGCTTGGAGCAGGGTGCATGGCCTCCCTCCGCCGGCTTGGCAGTATGTGGCCACCTGCAGGCAGTCCCCTGCCAGTGCTGTCCCTGTGCCCTGGGAGCACTCACCACTGCCCCTGGCCATGGCTCCTAGCTCCAGTCCTGCCCATTGGAGCCAGAGCCAGTGCCACGGTCTGCAGGGATGGAGGAGGGCCATGGCCAGGCCGAGCCCTGGGCGCCAGGCCTCGGAGGGTGGCCTGCCCTACCTGCAGGTTCTTCCTCCACACGTTCACTGCGGCGAAGGCCAACTGCATCTGCTTCCTTCGGGCATCCTTGTGCCGTTTGTAGGCGATCTCAATGAAAATCAGGAAGATCCCAGCCACGATGCCCCCAGCCACCAGCATGAAGACCCCTGGGGGTAGGAATCCGAGCCTCAGTTGTGGCGGGGAGGCCCCGTCCCACACAGAACCCTCTCCAGCCTCGGCACAGCCTGGCGGGGAATGTAGTGCCCACCTGCCATGTTCTCGAAAGTGAGGGTCGCAGGGGCGTTGCTGCGGGAGTCGCATTCCTGGTACCGAACCCACGTCTTGTCCAGGTCTTCCATGAAGCCATTCTCATGGGACCTGGGACACCGGCAAGCTGTGAGCCCGGGAGGGCCTGCGGTGGCGGCCAGGGAATGGGTCCTGGGAGCCCAGCCGCGGGGCGTCCGGATTGGGCCAGGACTGCGTGGGTGGGGCGTGGTGTAGGCAGTCCCCGCCCTGGGCGGGGCGGGGTCAGTGCGCCGCCTCCCTGAGACTGGGCACTTGGGGAGGGGGTCCAACTGCTGTGGGGAAGCTCGTGAAGGAGAAGGGAGATAAGCTGCAGGCGCATGGGCAAACTCACTTGAGAATGGACAGGGAGACATTCTGTTTCCAGGGGCTGTCCTTGCGCATGCCGATGCCGAAGCCGGAGCGGAAGAACAGCTCGCCGGTGGTCACCAGGTCACACTTCTGAGAAGCTTCGAACTCCAGCACCGCCGAGTCCCAGATGAAGGCATGGAGCTTGCTGTGAGCAGAGCAGGGTCACCACAGCCCCCACGTGCGTGCTCCCCCTGCCCGCTCGCTCGCCCTCTTGCCAACCCGACTTCTCCTGGGTCATTTTAACTGTGAGGGTGGACGGCCCCCTTTGCCTATCCCCTCACTGCCCTGTCCAGCCAGGGTGGCCTCCCCGCCACTCACTTGTCCCGCACGGCCTGGATGGCCTCGGCTGCACTCTCGTAATTGTGTTTCTCCATGTGTCGGTACATGGTGCTCAGCTCCACCTGCCGTCGGAAGTAGATGTCCACAGAGCTCTGCTTCACAGTTGCGTAGATGAACTTGTCTGAGGGGTTCCTGAGCTGCATGGGCAGAGGGGTGGGCTCCGGCTGCTGCCCAGATCCCACGGGAGGCAGAATCCCTCCCCTTCAGCCTGCCCTCAGCCAATGTCCTCCCCCAGCCTGACTGGGCCTCACCCGAGGGTCGTTGATGCCTGTGATGCGCTCCTCAGGCCGGTCCAGCACCAGGAAAGCCGCCAGGTTGGCGGTGTAAGAGGCCACGATGATCATGGCAAAGCCGGCCCACACCATGCCCAGGATTCGAGCAGAGAAACTTCTGGGGGCACCTGAGGATAGAGGTTTAGGTCAGCTCCCGGAGGCAGGGATGGAGCAGACAGGGACTATGCACAACCTCACCTTCCCCAATGCCAGAGTTGAGCAGGACGCCCCAGGAGAACCACATGGCAGAGGACAGGGTCAGAGCATCCTCCTCCTCCTCCTCGCTGTTCACCTTGAACCGGCCAAAGGGGCTGCAGGGTGTAAAGGGCAGGTGGGAGAGAGGGCGGAGAGGCAGCCCTGTCCCTCCCCTGTCGAGTTCAGTCTGCCCTGAAGGTGGGGACGTCCAGGCCCACCTTGCTGCGCTCACCTGAAGCGGTCCAGCAGGTAGAGCATCACAGCCACTACGTGCACCGACAACCCCACCAGCAGCCACAGTGTGCTCTGGAAGGGCTGCATGAACGAGTCCAGTGTGCTCCGGGGAATCTCCTGCAGGTAGACAGCTGGTCAGTGCTACCTCTACTTTCCAGTACCCTATCACCACCCCTCAGCCCCTGCTCACCTTCTTGACCAGAATGGTCAGGCCCTGGTACTTGAAGGGCTTAGAAAACTCAATGTACTGTGCACGCTCATTGTTGATGGTCAGCGGCGCCACGATCATGTCCGCCTGCCCGCTAAGCAGCTCGCCCATCATCCCGTTCCACTCCTTTTTGTTGCTGTTGTTTACCTGCAGGGCGATGGAGCTGGTGTGGTTGCAGAATGGATCTGAACGGCTTCTGCGCCAGGTCCCCCAACCCCGGATCAGCCCTGGCACATCACAGGGGGTGGGGGTGGGTAACTTCTGCTCTAGACCCAGCTCCAGCCTGAGGGCCCCTCCCACCCCAAGTCCCACCCCAGGCCCCACCCCAGGCCCCACCCCTGAGGCCTGCTAACTAAGGCTCCTCCCAATCACGATCCCCCATGCTCCAGGCTCTGCCGGACAGCCCATGCCATACCCGTTCCTGTGTGCCGAACTTGCCATCGGCCACCAGGTGCACCTCATAGGTGAAGTTCATGGTCCGTGCCAGTTTGATGAGCAGGTCAATGCAGAAGCCGTAGCAGCACTGAGGCACTGTGTGGCGTGCTAGGGGGTTTGAGGCGTGGTCATCCCAGGCTCTGGGTTGCGCTGTCCTGCGTCCCCCTCCCCCAGCTAGCCCAGCACTCACGGCTGCCCGGAGATGTGTCGTTGGGCCCGGTGCAGATCACCTTCTTGACGGGGTCTCCGTTGACGGTGAACTCCTCCTTGCACGTGCCGTCGCCCAGCGTGGGCTTGACGTAGACGAAGGGCTCCTGGTGGATGGTCACAATCTGGGGGGGGGAGAGCCAGCCTGGACCATCGGACCCGCTGCCACCTGGCATTGCCTGCTGGGCCCACAGCCCCAGGCACTCCAGCCCCACCTGCCATCCCCACCGCAGCGGGCCCTGCCTGGAGCCTTCCCGTGGCTTCCGGATCAGTGGGCCTCCTCCTGGCCATGCCTTACTGGGCCGCCCTGGGCCCCCCGCGGGACCTTGTGAGCATCTCCTGAAACACCTTCTCCTTTTCTTTAGGTTGTCTTTACATCACTCCCTGCACCAAAGCAGACTGTGGGGACCTCCAGTGTATACTGGCACCTTCTCTAGCCTCTCAGGAGAGAAGCAACTCCCCATTCCATCCAGGGTCCCCACACCCCTCACGGTGCCACACAGTCAGTGGAGACGCCCACAGGGCCTGTCTGTCTCTCCTTAAGCTGTCCCCTGCCTCTCCTGGCCTCCGCCTGCCCTCAGTCTGACCCTCATCTTCGTCCCTGCCCCTCTGATGCTCCTGTGTTCTGCCATGTGCCTTGTGAACCCAGGTTTCAGCTTGTTCTCTCCTCCCTGTCCTTCAGGGCCCTCACTCTGGGTGTGGGGGAACAGATACAGGTGGAGGGTTGACTGAAGTGTAGCTCAGCATACTGACCAGGCATTCTGGGGAAGGTGCTGTTGGAGTTGAGCCTGCAAAGTGGGCAGAGGGACAGGTGGTCTAGGCGGAACTGGATGGCAAGGGTGGGACACATGATGCTGGGTGGGAGGGAGGCCCTCAGCTGAAGGTCTTGGTGAGTGGAAGCTGGGAAAGGTGGTCAGGGCCCAGCCTCACCTCCATAGTAGCATGGTTAGCTTTTATCCCCTGGAGGGGGGAATTGTAAGCTCTTGAAGCTTATTTACTTTTAAATTTTTTCTTTTTTTGTTATACAAGTAATAAATGTTGATACTTTTAAGTTAGTGAGGTCAGAAGCAAAGTTGTGAATACCCATCTGCACCTCATAGCCTACATGAGGCCTTCTGGTCACTGACACGTTTTTGTTTTGTTTGACTGAACTGGGGATTAAATTCAGGGGTGCTTTACTGCTGAACTACATCCCCAGTCCCTTTTTATTTTTCATTTTGAGACAGGGTTCTGCTAAGTTGTCCAGGCTGGCCTCAAACTTGTGATCCTCCTGCCTTAGCCTCCCTAGTACCTGCAGCTGCTACTTTCAGTGTTTTGACTGCTACTTAGACTTCGAAAGGCAGAGTGCCTGAGCTCCAGGGAGATGCCACATGGTGCTTCAAAAGCCCACTCGTCATAGTAAAGGGTCCAGAGTGAGGTCAGGGCTGTCTCCAGGCGGTGGGGGCGAGCTCAGTGAGAGGACAGTACTGAGGGACAGCTGACAACCTGGGACACTAGGAGAAGGGTAGTAAGGCATATTGCACTCCAGGTCCTGTTTTGTGGCCTATGGCACCAGTGGAGCTGGTGTGGCTCAGCATGGGGACAGAACAGCACCTGGGAGGAGAGAGGAGCCGTGGGTGAGCCCAAAGGGGCGAGCAGACAGGCCAAGGAAAAGATGCTATGAGGGAGGATGTCAACCGGAGGAGGGGGCTTCCAAAAGCCCAGGGAGACCTAAGCCAGCTGGATCAAAGAGAAGACATGTGAAGGGCCAGGACTCAGGTCAGCAAACACTGGAACCAAGGTCTGCACTGAGCACAGAGTGGCCACCCAGCTGTCCCTCTGTCCCCATCAGTTGTTCCCCAGGCTTAACTGGCACTGGGTCAGGATGGGTCAGGAGAGAGCCCATTGGATGGGGCCAGCTGCTTCATCTCCTCCCTTTCCTTTTCTCTTGCTTCCTTTTGTGCCAGGCATGTGGAGGGCAGCCAGGTGTGGATGGGCCCCATCTCCACTTCCTTTAGCTGACCTTACTGCCCCTTCTTCCAGGCCTGAGGGGTTGGTGGGGTATCCAGGGTGGGGTGCTGGGGCAGGTTGGCAGGACCCCACCTTTAGTCTGGTAGACATCTGGTACCCTCGAGGTTTCTCAGTCTCTCCACCTGGCCAGATGATCTTCCTGTCGTTAGGGATGACCTGGGGGTGGGAGTATGAGATGGAGGGTGGCCACGCAGGGGTCTTGGCCCCAGGACCCTAAGGCCCCAGCCCCCACCCCCTCATGACCCCCACCTACATGGGTGCCATTGTAGATGCCCACTTGCACCAGCTTGCGGTTCTGCAGGTTCATGATGCTGTAGTTGGCAAACTTCCGGTCCCCGTCCTCGTTGAACTCCACACGGCCAGTCACTCCGTCTGCGTACTTGGAGGACATCAGTACCCTGGGAGGGCAGCATGGTTCAGACCTATCAGCAGCACCTTCTCCCCAGCCTCCTAAGCTGCCCAAGCCACTCCTTCTGCCCCCGTCCCATCAGAGGGAAGATCAGCATACAGCAGACCTCACTCTGAACGATAGGTATCATGTGTGTCTGCCCACACCAGATGGACGGCACTGCTAGTGACAGCTGAGTGGATCCTAGGTGCCAGACCCTTTGTGGGCTTCCTGTGGGTTAGGACGTTTGGCCCCCATAGCAGCCATCCTGGTTTTACAGAGGAGGCAGAAGCAGCCAGGTGGGGAGGCAGGCCGAGCCTGGCGTCAGCTCTGCCCACCAGGCAGTCCGTATCTCTGTGTGTGCACGTGTGTTGTACTCATTGGAACCTACCAGGGAATGGACAAATCTGCACGTGTGACCCCCATGCGGGGTGCACATCCATGCCCGTACTCGTGACACGTGTCATGTGCTGAGTCTGTGCACACGTGGGTGTGTGTATGTGTGTGCATGTGCGTGCGCTGTGGGTATGCTTCTGTTGTGGGTACTGTGGACCCTGGCCTGGGTACAGAGGTGCTGTGATTTAGCTTCTGCCCCGCTGCAGTCATTCCCTGGGTCTCTGGCTCTCTACAGCCTTGGGTTTCTTGTCTGACCTCCTGGGTCCCTAGAAGCTTCCCGTCCCCACCTGCAGCAAGAGCGCTTCCCAAGGGCTGCCAACCACTGAGGGAAGCCCCCCGCCTCCGGGTGGGCTGTCCTGTGGACAGGAGGGGTGGAGCCTGGAGGCAGTCACGGCTCCAGTGACAGCCCAGGTGCTGGTGTCAGTGTGGGCAAGAGGGCCATGGCCACCGCAGTGAGGGGGTGTTGTGGGAAGGCGGGGATGCGTGGCCGCCCCACCTCTTGAAGAGCGGCCCGGTCTTCCAGATGTTGGTGTTGCCCACGCAGCCGCGGGGCGGGTCGGTGATGTTCTCCTTCTCCAGCAGCTCGTGCACGGCCTGGGCCACCACGCCCACCGCGTCGCTGATGTGGGCGGACTCGTTCTTGCCGTTGATGAGCTGCAGCCCGATGATGCCTGCAGGAGGTGCGGCTCAGAGCCCGCGGGGCTCCCCGCCCCGCCCCGGGGGCCCCCGCACTCACCGTCGGGCGCGTAGCGCAGGGCGTTCCCCGAGATCTCGCGCTCCCCCACCAGCCACACGTACCCCGAGCCGGTCATATTCAGCATGGCGGCCGCGCGGTACACGGTGGCGGCGTCGTCCTCGCTGTGGGGCAGACGGGGCTGACGCGCCAGGACCCTGGCCCTTCCACCCGAGCCTCTAGTGCTTGGGTTCTCCATCTCAGAGCCTGGGCGCCCCAACCGGAGCCAGACAGGAGACCCCTGCGCAGGAGGACGCCCTGACCCCGGGAGCCTCCCTGGCCGTCACTGGCAACCTGCCTTTGGGGCAGGGATGGGGTTGGACACCTGCTTACAGGACTGGACAGGGGCTGGCCCTGGGCTGGGTGACCCAGGGCAGTGAGGGATCACTGTGCATGCCCGCTCACCAGGCAGTTCTAAGGCCTTCTCGTGCCCACTTCCCCCATCATCTCTACTGGGCAGGCAGTCACACCATCCCTCTGCTAGGATACTGAGGTGTACAGTGGCAGTGAATGGCAGAGGACGGTCTATGCCTGGACTGTCCACCCAAGAGCCCATGACCTTGAGCCCTCATGGACCAGTCACAGCCCTCCTCGGATCCTTCCTGTTCAATCGTGCAAGTGAGAGGGTTGGGGTTCCCTGCATGGATGAGATGCTGGTGGAACTGCCCCCAGGGGAAGC
Source organism: Sciurus carolinensis (assembly GCF_902686445.1). Classification (NCBI taxonomy): domain Eukaryota; kingdom Metazoa; phylum Chordata; class Mammalia; order Rodentia; family Sciuridae; genus Sciurus; species Sciurus carolinensis. The sequence continues at coordinate 717,806 of NC_062226.1, forward strand.
TGCCCTAAGCATCCGGCAGAGGCTTCCAGGCAGAGGAGGGCCGGCTCTCATTTCTGGTGTCTGCATAGCAGCTGTGTTCTCCTTCCCCCCAGGCCAGGGCGGCCAGGCAAGTCCCACCTTGCAGGGACATGTGGTCTTGAGCTCTTGGGGTATCCTCAGAGGTGATTCCTGTGCACAGTGAAGGAGAAGACCTGGTCCCCTGGGGCTGGGTCTCCCTGGACATGACAAGGACTCTGCGACCCACTAGGGGTCCTCCTGCATCTTCCTCTTGTCAGACCCTTCCCTGCAGGGTTTGAGCCAATCCCAGTTGGGCCTAGACTTCAAGGGACAGTGCCTGGTGCAGGTGTAGCAAGTTTGGGTGGATTGCCTGAATGTTAGGCAGGTTTCACAATGGCTGACTCTCAGCCAGGGTGGTCTTCAGCTCTCTAAGGCCTGACCCAATTTTCTCAAGGATTAGCTAACAAAGAAACGCGGGCCCTCAGTATTCGCTCTAAATGGCAGCGCCTCCCAGTGATCCAGGCAAGAGCATCTGGCCGGGATGTGGTGCAGCCAGCATGCAGATCAAAGGAGCCAACACCAGGCAGCTGCGCACACTGGCACCTGCCAGTGAAGCCTGTCCTCTGTTGGTGATTCAGACCTGTGACATGTCACTTGGTGGAATGATAAACCTGATCAATCTATCAAACCTTGTCAGATTATGTTATGGAAATAGGTGACGCTAATAAGGAGAATTTCAGGAAAACGCTGGTAAGAGTGAAAAGTTTGGAAAGTGATTTCTCTGCCTTCTATAGAAAATTGACCAAACTTTAAGAATGGCACAATGGGGTCTCGGTACGATGCTGCTCTCAACAACCGTCACAAAGGAGGAACCCAAGTGTGACAGGTGCACAGGGTGTAACTCGGTGGCAGAGCGCTTTCCTAGCATGCCCACGGGCCTGGGTCCCATCCTCAGCTCCTCAGCACCACCAAAAAACTCAACAATGGTGAGAAGACCCGTGCTTGCTGCTGCCTGGGTCCTGCCTTCCTGTGCTCCTGAGCTTGGTGCTGCTGGGTGGCTCAGTTGATCCATCCTCTGCTATGGGACTTTGACCCTTCTGCTCCAAGGAGCCCAGAGTGTGAGGGGAGGGGTCCTTGCCAGTCCTGACAGGCCATGGATGGGTTCATTAAGAAGGCTATAGGATGGGGCTGGGGATGTAGCTCAGTTGGTAGAGTGCTTGCCTTGCAAGTACAAGACCCTGGGTTTGACCCCCAGCACCGCAAAAAAGGGCTGTAGGTGGGTGTGAGCTGATGGGTATGCTGTGTGTGCACATGTGTAGAGTATGGTGTGCACACACATGCCTGAGTACATGTATGTGTGGTACGTGTTATATAGAGTGGTACTCATGCCTGTATTTGTGTGTTATCATGCCTACTTGTGTGTAATGTATGGGGTATGTACGTAGCATGTACATGCACACACGTGCATGAATGCCATACACATGTACATGGTGTATGGGGGGCACTTGTGTGTGACATGCATGTGTGTGAGGTATATTGTTTGTGCATGAGTGCATAGTGTGCACAAGGTTCATGTGCATATATATGTGTGTGTCTATCATGACATGTCCCCTTCCCTGGACTGGCCTTTCTCTTAGCAAAAAACATGCCTTGGGGTTTTTCAACACAGGGTAGGCCCCTGCCAACCTGTGTCCGAAGACAGGGACATATGACAAATGGTATTTGCCATAGGGAAAATACAAAGTGTCCACCCCTCTGCTGGGACCTGGATGTAGAGGTTCTGTGGATCTGTTTTACAGGTGGTTCTCTGGCCTGGGTCCTGTAGGTCACCCTAGTTATAATGTATGGGTCAGGTAGTTGGCTTGCTGTAATTTCGTTCACTGCAAAAGTGCCCAAGAGTAGAACTGGGGATTGAACTCAGGACTTCCTTGAGCTTCATTTCAGTCCTTTTTATTTTGAGACAGGTTAGTGCTAAGTAGCTTAGGCTGGCCTGGAGCTTGCTGACCTCCTGCCTTAGCCTCTCAAGTCCTGGGATTACAGATGTACCCACCCATTCTTTTGTTCCGTCCCATCCACCAAATCTCCCTCAAGTTGTAGGATGAGTGAAGAAAGTGTAAATGGATCAGAAAATAGGAGGGTCTGAGCAGGACATAGTGGCTTAGGCTTGTCATCCCAGGTTCTGGGGAGACTCACAAGAGGATCACAAGCCAAGACAGCCTGGGCTACCTAGCCAGACCCTGTCTCAAAATAAATAAAAAAAAAATTAGAAGGGCTGGAGATGTAGCTCAGTGGTGCCCCTGGGTTCAATCCCCAGTACTGGGGGCAGAAAAAAAAAAGAAGGGTCTGGCAGGGGCTTTCCTGGGTGGGGCTTCCCTGGGTTGGGCGAGGCTTGTGCCAGGAAGGGGCTTTCCCTGGGCGGGACTTCAGAGGGGTTTCTGCAGCCCTGCCCCTTGCCTGGACACAGCTTTAATCCTTTCTCAGGAAACCCTGGACTGCCCTCCACAAGTGCCCACAGTTGCATCCAAGGCAAAGGCAAGTGACCCTTGACTCCAGGGTCTGGGTTTGCTACTGTAAAATGCGGAGTGTGGTGGGGAGTGACCGTTGCCTGCCCCGGCTGCCAGAAGGGCAGGTGAGGCCTCAGGCCGTCTTAGCCTCAGCATCTGGCCTCTCACTCAGAGTGGGGCAGTGACCCCAAGCCTGCCATCTGCGTAGGGGAAAGTCCTACCTGAGGGTCGGAGGAGACCCAGCAGCCCCACCCTGTGTGCCCACAGTGGGTGGAGTGCTGCTGGCATCGAGCCGGAGAATTTATTGACCACATGTGCAGACAGACCCTTGTCCTGCTGCTGGCCTTCCCTGCCTTTAGGACAGCAGGGACAGGGTGTGTCCCTCTGGGCCTGGGGACTGCTGTTTTGCTCCACTCCCAGTGGAGCTCTCAGGTTGGGGTGGACAGAGGAGTGTGTGCACCAGGCCCCTGCCGTCTCCAGCAGGGCTTCCTTTTCCTGTTCGTTCCCTCTGCAGGGGGACGCAGCCATTTGCAAACAGGGAGAATTTCACTGCAGGACTGTCCTGGAGGCTGGTCTGGGGCAGCAGTTCTTCACAGGACCCTAGCTGGTGTCCCTGCCACGCTGCTCTGATCCTTTAGTCGGCAGTTTGGGCCTCTCGCTGTGTGGGCCTCGCCACCTGGATTCACCTGCCCGCCTGCATGTCACTCGAGGTGTCTGCATGTGTGTCCTGCATGAGTCTTGGGGATTCCTAAGGGCAGGGTCTTCTCCATCCCTCACCCAAAGTTCACTTCAGGGACAACAGCCGCATGTGGCTATGGATGGGGAAAGGGCCAGGGAGGGATGGGCAATGGAAGTGTGGAACTGGCCCGCTGGCCAGGTGGGGAGGTGCAGTTTCCTCTGTGAAGGCGTTTTGGAAGCCCAAGCTCTCTCTGCCCATTGGTGCCCCAGCCCTGGCCGAGGGTGGGTTCCTGGTCCAGCACAGCCCTGAGTGCTGTGTGGGGGGGCACAGTCCAGCCTTACCTGGCGGAGAGGATAATGACCCGGGCCTCCAGCTCTCGTGCCTCCATCAGCAGGGCCGTCACGTTCTTGGTCCCAGGGTCGAACTGCAGCACCTTCTCAGCCTGCGGTGTGAGCAGGAGTGTTAGCAGGCGGTCGGGGCAGGGGACACAGCGCCTCAGTGGCGAGAGGGGGGCCGGAGCCACTAGGAACCCCAAGGCAGCTGAGCTAGGGCTGCCGTGGCCTGCGTTGGCACTGCACTGTCCACCTTCCTTCCTCATCCGGGCCTGGCCTGGCCTTTCCTCCTGTCCGTTCTTCAGCCTGCTCACTGTGCTGCGCTCCTCTCTGCTCTCTGTCTGCTTTCTCTAGCTCTCTCTCCCTCGCTCTTGTCCTCATTTTGCACTGAGCATGCAAGCTGAAGTGGACCAAGATTCAGAAAGAGACGTGCAGCGGACAGGAAATAGAATAGAGTTTTGGAATGCAACCGGGAACGGATATGGGGCCGACTTTTCCAAAACCATGGGAGATCCTCTCAGCTCAGGCCTCATTCCTTAGGCCCCTGCAGGAGCAGCCGGACCCAGGCAGGGGCCAGGTGGGCGGGCTCCCTCCCAGGGTTCCTCAAGGAAACCCTGGGGGTCCTGGAGATTCGCATGCACTTCCCAGAGAGCAGCTCCTCCTGCGGCCGGGTCGCCTTGAGGATGCAGGTCAGGGTCACAGCAGTGGGCCGTGGGCACCCACGCCGCCCACGCCTGCCCTCTCCTGCCTGCCTGCTGCTGCCTCACAACCTGGCTGTCCTCACTGCTCAGGCCTGCGGCTCGGCACAGCGAGGGCCAGACAGTGGCCCTAGTGGCCGAGGTGCCGCAGGCCGGGGCTCGCTAGTCGGTGGGTGGCGTGCACGTCCATGCATATATACCTTGGGTCCGCGCTTGTTGTCATAGGACAGTTGGTCGAGGTTTTCATAGTTCCTTTTTTTACTCTGATGAATAATGTGCACAGAGAAAATATGCAGACACAGAAGAAGATTATAAACGGTTGAAAATGACGGCGCTAAAGCAATCACACCACCTCCTGGGCACGTCTGCAGACGGGCACGTACCTGGAGCTCGCAAACACCGAGGCCCGGGGCAGGGCTGGGGCCGGGCTGGCGCTGGGGTTGGGGCAGGGCCGGGCCGCGGAGGCTCCTGCCACAGAGGCTCCCTACCACGGAGCTGGGTTGACTCTCAGGAGGACGGGAGGCCCTGTCCGCATCCACCCTTGGGTCCCGCCTGCCACCCCCGCCCTGCCATGCACCTGCTGTGTGGCCCCAGCAGTACCCACCCTGAGTGGGGAAGAGCAGCCCCCGGGGCAGTGCCCCATGTCCCGCCCACTCCACCCCTGTCCTCCCTTCTACCCTCTGGAGGCCCAGGTGTTCTCTTTTCACTAACTGGCGTGCCCACGCCCGCCGGCCCACGTGTGCATCCAGGAGTGAGCAGGATAGGATGTATGTGCCTGTGTCTCTGTGAGGCGACCTGTGTCCATGGGCGTCTACATGGGAGTTTTGGTCTGCAGAAGGCCTTGACGGGGACGGGGGAGGGGAGGGCAGGAGGACTGACTCTGTGTGTGTGTGCGTGTGTGTGTGTGTGTGTGTGAGTGAGCTGGTGTGTGCCAGGGAGAGTGCACACGTGGAGGATACACTTTGCGGCCAAGTGTGCGCGCCCTTGCTGGGCTGCACGAGGTGTGGAGGCAGGTGGAGTTGCGATCTTTCCAGGGAAGTGTGGCGTACCTGCAAGTATGAGGGCAGGTAGCTGGGCACACCGGTGTGACTATGGTGGAAGTCTACGTGGCCCTGGGTGGGCATGCCAGGAGGGGAAGTTCCTATGGGCAGGGTGGACCCTCTGCGTCTGGAGCCAACCCTCCCTCCCGGCCGTAGCAGCCACCTGTGACAGGACCTCAGGGCCCTCTGGCTCTACCTCTGGCTCCCCCCACCATACCCTCTACTTCCTCTAGGGGCTTATGATGTCTTGGAGGGCCCAGGCTTGGCACTAAGTGTGGCGAAGCCAGTTCTGACTTCACAGAACATGCCCCATCCCGTCTGGCCTCTGGGACTCCCAGCCTGGGAATACTCCCTCCTGTCTGACCAGGGAGTCGCAGGCTGTGGGACTTGGTGGAGGTGACCCAGGACCAGGTCCTCCTCAGGCTGGCCACAGGCGTGGCAAGGCAGGGGTGGGGGGTCCCTTGGACCCCCAGAAATCCTGGCTCTGATTTCTGGCAGTCTCACGGAGGGAAGGCTGTGCTGGCCTGGGGTGTCAGTGTGTTCTGGGATCAGGATCTGATAGGTCCCACACGCATGCAGAGCCCAGCCCTGTGGTGGGGGTGGGGGAGGAAAGTGAGCCTGGTGAGCAGTGCCCAGGCCAGGGTCGCGGCAGGTGTTGGTGGGTGGGGCTTTGGTGAGGGCAGCAGTGAGCGGGTGGGAGGAGGCTTCCGGAGGCCTCTGCAAGGACACGGAATGGATCCCAGCAAGAAGGGACAGGTTCTGGGGAAGGGGCCAGGCAGTGTGGCCACCACATTGGCGAGGTGCCCTAGGGAGGCGGTTGAGGCTTGGGATGGGTGGGAGGGCAGGCTGGCTGACTTGCCTGGGGCGAGGGAACCTGCGGGCTGGCGGAGGGGCGGGGCAGGGTGTTTGCGGAGCTCCAGGTGGTCCGGCCCTCGCCCCGCAGGGACTGACACGAAGGAGATTTCGACTAATGGCAAAAGCAAGTGAAATGAGCCGAGGACAGGCCGGGGCGGGCGCCGCCAGACGCGGTGGTGCTGAGCATGCAGGATGGAGAGAGAGGTGTTCACAACGAGCCACAGACACGGCGCGGCCCGCCTGCTCCTGCGCGCTCCGAGGCGCCCCCGCCGGCGGCCGGGCCTCACCTTGGACTCGCGCTCCTCCAGCAGCGTCTCGAGGCGCTTCTGCGCGGCCCGGCCCTCGTGGTCATCGCTGACCAGCAGGATGATGTGGTTCCAGCTGTAGACGCGCATCATCTCGAACCACACGCTCGACTGGTGCGAGTAGGGCGGCACGGTCCGCAGGAAGCTCAGGTGAATGCTCTGTGGTGGCAAAGGGGGCGCTGAGGCGATCTCAGCCAGGACCCAGCCAGTGTCCTGCCCCGGGCGGCAGGGTGCACCTGCCTGTCTCCCGGCGCCAGCTCCTCCACCCCCTGGCAGCACTGGGGAACCCTCCTGACCCGGGACCCCAGCTCCTCCACCCCCTGGCAGCACTGGGGGACCCTCCTGACCCCGGACCCCAGCTCCTCCACCCCCTGGCAGCACTGGGGGACCCTCCTGACCCCGGACCCCAGCTCCTCCACCCCCTGGCAGCACTGGGGGACCCTCCTGACCCCGGACCCCAGCTCCTCCACCCCCTGGCAGCACTGGGGGACCCTCCTGACCCGGGACCCAGCTCCTCCACCCCCTGCCAGCACTGGGGGACCCTCCTGACCCCGGACCCCAGCTCCTCCACCCCCTGGCAGCACTGGGGGACCCTCCTGACCCGGGACCCCAGCTCCTCCACCCCCTGGCAGCACTGGGGGACCCTCCTGACCCCGGACCCCAGCTCCTCCACCCCCTGGCAGCACTGGGGGACCCTCCTGACCCGGGACCCCAGCTCCTCCACCCCCTGGCAGCACTGAGGGACCTCCTGACCCCGGACCCCAGCTCCTCCACCCCCTGGCAGCACTGGGGGACCCTCCTGACCCGGGACCCCAGCTCCTCCACCCCCTGGCAGCACTGAGGGACCTCCTGACCCCGGACCCCAGCTCCTCCACCCCCTGGCAGCACTGGGGGACCCTCCTGACCCGGGACCCCAGCTCCTCCACTCCCTGGCAGCACTGGGGGACCCTCCTGACCCGGGACCCCAGCTCCTCCACCCCCTGGCAGCACTGGGGGACCTCCTGACCCCGGACCCCAGCTCCTCCACCCCCTGGCAGCACTGGGGGACCCTCCTGACCCCGGACCCCAGCTCCTCCACCCCCTGGCAGCACTGGGGGACCCTCCTGACCCCGGACCCCAGCTCCTCCACCCCCTGGCAGCACTGGGGGACCCTCCTGACCCGGGACCCAGCTCCTCCACCCCCTGGCAGCACTGGGGGACCCTCCTGACCGGGGACCCCAGCTCCTCCACCCCCTGGCAGCACTGGGGGACCCTCCTGACCCGGGACCCCAGCTCCTCCACCCCCTGGCAGCACTGGGGGACCCTCCTGACCCCGGACCCCAGCTCCTCCACCCCCTGGCAGCACTGGGGGACCCTGCTGACCCGGGACCCCAGCTCCTCCACCCCCTGGCAGCACTGGGGGACCCTCCTGACCCCGGACCCCAGCTCCTCCACCCCCTGGCAGCACTGGGGGACCCTCCTGACCCGGGACCCCAGCTCCTCCACCCCCTGGCAGCACTGAGGGACCTCCTGACCCCGGACCCCAGCTCCTCCACCCCCTGGCAGCACTGGGGGACCCTCCTGACCCGGGACCCCAGCTCCTCCACCCCCTGGCAGCACTGGGGGACCCTCCTGACCCCGGACCCCAGCTCCTCCACCCCCTGGCAGCACTGGGGGACCCTCCTGACCCGGGACCCCAGCTCCTCCACTCCCTGGCAGCACTGGGGGACCCTCCTGACCCGGGACCCCAGCTCCTCCACTCCCTGGCAGCACTGGGGGACCCTCCTGACCCGGGACCCCAGCTCCTCCACCCCCTGGCAGTACTGGGGGACCTCCTGACCCCGGACCCCAGCTCCTCCACCCCCTGGCAGCACTGGGGGACCCTCCTGACCCCGGACCCCAGCTCCTCCACTCCCTGGCATTCCTCCTTCCTCCTCATACATCTGGTCTGAGAAATGGAAGCTTGGTACCCGCAGCAGCGTGCTGACTGGGACTCAGGTCTCTGTGGAATTCTTCCTGGGGGCAGACCCACCCCAGGCCTTTCAGACATTCCTGGGCTGCTCTCTGCCTTAAGGCAGCTTGATTGGGAGCTGTGGGCTCTGGGTAGGAGGAATTTGGAGAGGACAGGGAGTCCTGGAAGTCCAGCTACAGAGCCCGGCCCAGCACCAGCTGGATGTCCCCTGACAAGTGGCTTCCCTGTTGTACCTGCAGGTGGCCCTGCGCCTGTGGGCTGTGGACCTCATCTAGTGTCTCAGAGCCAGATTGCCTCCCAGCTGGTAGGACCTCCCAGAATCCTGGCAGACTGAAGGCTGCATGCCTCATCAGTCCCTGTGCCCCTCTAGGTTGCAGTGTCCTGTAAAACTGGCTGGAAGTCCTCTCTGCCCTTCCTGCTGCTGCACCAGAATTGGACAGAGACCTGACCCTGGCCTGTGGGCTTCAGGGCTCTCCAGGTAGGCACAGAGCCTCCTGCCATGAGCTACCTGGTCTGTCCACCCCAAACCATTTCCCCCCCACCCTGTGGTGGGCAAGGCTGGTGACTACAGCCCTCCTGAGCACCCCTCTTCCATCCAGGTACATTTCTTCCTGGAGACCCTCCAGCTCTCCCAATGCTCCCTGTAAAGTCTCCCGCCCAGGAAGTCTCTCCAGCCCACTGGCCTTCTCCTTCCCACCATTTGCCTCTGAATCCCATCTGCCTGTGCGTGAGATTGCATGGGTACCTGTGTGCCTGTATGAGCACATGTTGGGGGACCAAGACACCCACAGGGCGTGGGGGGCCTCTGAGGGCATGGATGACTCGTGGTGCGTGGTCCAGGTGTGAGTGTGTGTGCTGCCTGGAGGCTCCTCCGGGGCAGCGGAGCACCCTGCCCTGCCCTGGCCCACTGCTTGTGGGCCAGCAGCCTCTGACCCTGGGCTCTGCAAGGCTGAACATGGGGGCCAGAGAGCCAGCTGGGCTTACCTTGTCTGAGTAGATGGACATGCGGGTGGTCAGCCCCAAGACGGGGATGCGGTAGAAGCCGGCTGTGTAGGAGACAGGCGTGGGAGTGAAGTGGTCATTGGGAGTAGGTGGGTGGCTAACTAGGATGGCATAGACCTGTGGACACAGGAAAGAGGGTCAGTTCCATGGGGGAACAGGGGCAGCAGGGGCTGGGCCTGGCAAGCCAGGGTCCAGGTGGTGTTATTTATGTGCACATAGCCACAGATGCCCAAGGGGCTTTACCATTCTGACCAAGAACCTACCATAGAGGCTGGTCAAGCAAGACTCTAGGGGCTGAAGGGACACAAGCAGGGAGCCATGGATCCCTGCTCAGCTGGCCCTTCACTTCTCGAACATGGCTGACTAGGGCCCCAGGGTCTTTGGCCTCATGGTTTCCCTGGGGTCTGCTCATGCCCTGGCCCTGAGCATGGGGATGCACTGGGTGGCCAGGGGGAATAGCTAGTCCTGCAATATGCTGACATGGACACCCCAACCAGCCACTGAGCCTCCCGCTGGTCAGAAGTGGGAAAAGCCCAGGGCCCAGCAAAACAGTTAACCCTGTGGTTTGTATGGAGCTGTGAGGAAGTTCAGCCAGGGGCTGCCACTGGGCAGGGTCCTGTGGGCCCTGTTGCTAGTGTCCCCTGGGGCTGAACCCAGGATGGCATGACACAAGCCCGGTCCTGACTGAAGCTGACCTCATCCCTGAGGGCAGGCCCACGGTCAGTGGCTCCCTAGAGTGGATGCTCCCCTCTCCTTAGCCCCTCCCCAGATGGGAAGAAGAAGGCTGGGGCTCCGTGTCACTTCACATCTGAAGGGCTTGTGTCTGTCCTCAACTCTACCTTGGGTTCAGGTCCCCCAGTTTCTGAGAATGGGGACAGGGTGTCGGGCACCAACCCACATGATTGGGCTGGGGTTGCTGTGCTAACAGTAACTGGTCCCAAGGGTGCTCTGTGAATGACAGCGTCTCCTGGCACTGACTGCTCAGCAGGCCATGCCCAGAAAGACACTGAGTGAGTGACAGGATTCCCTCAGACGCCTGCCCGGAATTCCTGACTCCACCCATCCATATCATGATCCCAGGTAGAACACGTGAGAGAAGCCACTGGTCACAGGCACCAGTCCCGACCTTGGCATCCTGCACTAGGGCATGGGGGCTGACTTTTGAGGTGAAGGTGTCCTGTCCCTAAGCTACACCCGCATCCCTTTTATTTCTTATTTTGAGGTAATGTCTCATTAAGTTGCTGAGGCTGGCCTTGAATTTATAATCCTCTTGCCTCAGCCTCCCATCATTGGGACAACTGGTGCATGCCACCATGTCCCTCAAGGAAGGATTTTTGAGAAAAACTCTGGCATGGCCTCTGCATGGGGCTGTTCAGACATTCTTCCTCCCCGGGTCTTCATCTCCAGTCCACACCCAGGGGTGCCCACAAAGAGCTGTGGATTGTCGTTTGCATGAGCACAGGTGCATATGTGCTTGTGTGACTGCAGGGCTCCACGAGCACGTGCTAGGATATGTATTCCTCATGCTCAACATGTGAGCACACATGGACATACTGTGTGCCCAAAGCATCTGCTTTGGTACATGTATGTGAGCACATGTTTGTGCACCTGGGAATGCCAGTGTGTCCACAGATGTGCATACGTATGCGAGTGGGCATGTGTGATTGATTGTGTAACATCGAGGCGCATGAGTGCGTGTTCCTGTAGTGTTCATGTGTGTGTGTGTGTGTGAGCATGTGTGTCCATGGGTTTGGTGTTTCTGCCAGGGAGCACGTGAACAGCACTTGACCCAGCCTGTGCTGCCTCTCACAGGAAGGGCTGCATTGCAGTTGTCCTCAGGCTTCATCGGAATTCTGCAGGCAGCACTGCCGGGGCGGACAGCTCCAACAGAATCTCAGGAGTCACAACCTCCCCCGCAGTGCTCGCTGCTGAAAGCACCCATGACGTGTTCAGTGCCTCTCACGTGTGCAGTCCCCACTCCCAACCCCACAGAGCACCCTGCTCCCACACCTGGTATGCTTCCCCTCTCAGGCCTGCAGAAGGGGGAACGGGAGGGGAGGAAGGAAAGGAATCAAGAATCAGAAACAAAGATGGCCCCATCCTGCTTGGAAACCTGCACGTTTGCCCTGACTCTGGAATGCCTGGCCCCACACTGACACCATGGAACAAAACACCCCAAATTGGCCACATGTCTGCACACGGAGCCCCAGAGACCTTCTGAGGACCTGCCAAGGTGGCAGGTGATCAGTCTGGGGGCCAAGACGAGAAAACCAGCAAGCCCTGGTGTTGGGTTCCCAGTGAAACCAAGCCTCCCGGGAAGGAGCCCGTGTTCTCGGGCTTGCCCGTGTTCTCTTAAGGGGAGCGAAGGGTTAGGAAAGGAAGGAAAGAAGCCGGACAGTGGGAGGGTGGCAGGGGAGCGGGGAAGGAGGGAGGCGGCAAGCACCTGGCTGGAGATGAGGTCCTCGCACACCGACAGGGCCATCTGGATGGCATTGGGCTTGTGGGTGACCGAGGTGGCGTTGAGCTGGATCTTCCAGGAGCCGTGCCGCTTGTTGGCCTGGTTCACGGCCTCGCGGAACATCTGCTCATGCTTGCGCGTGCTCAGCACCGCGCCGATGTTGACGATCTTGGGGTCGCAGGCGGCACGGGCGAAGGAGCAGGTGAAGAGCAGGGCGAGCGTCAGCAGGTGCATGGTGCTCATGGGCTCCGGCCACCGCGGGCCTGGTCCTGGGCGGCGCGAGGAAGGCGCCCTAAGTGCATGCCCCGCGGGGCGCCCCGCGGGCGGGGGTCGCCGGGTGCGCGAGGGCCGGCTCGGCGTCCGCGTGTGCGGCGGGCGCTGTCCACGGTGCTGAGCGCCGCGCGCGGGCAGGGCTGGGCGGCGAGGGTGGCTAGACCCGGTCCCGACGCTGCGGAGGCTGCGGCGACTGCGGCAGCTGCGGAGCCGCGAGCGGGGCCAACGCGTCCTACCCCTCCCGCCGCCCCCGCTTCCCGACGCGGAGCCGAAGGGGGCGCCTCCCGCGCAGAGCGTGCGCCTGCGTTCGCGAGAGCGCCGGGTGCGCGTGAACCGGGAGCGCCCGAGTCCGCGCGTGTGTGCGCGCGTGTGGGGTCCGAGGACAGCGAACGGTGCCGTCGCCCGCCTGCCTGCCAGAGCTGGAAGGTCGGAGGAGCCCGCGTCACGTCGTGCACCTGTGCCCTGTGTGTCGTGAGCATGACCGGGCATGTGCGCGCGCGTGCACGAGTCTCCACCCGTAGTCCGTTACATTTTAGGACCTAACTCTCACAGGAGGGAGACTCAGGGGAAGCACATGCCTCTGGGCAGGGAGCTGGGGCGCCCCTCCACCCAAGGCTCAAAGATGTGGGGGCTTAACCACGTGACATGAAATCCCTCCAAAGGAATAAGAATAGAAGGGGTGACAGTAGCTGCCCACTGTGCAACCCGACCTTCCAGGAGAGTCTTGGGCCTGGATCCACACTAGCTATGAAGAGACCACGGCCAGAGCGAGCTGAGCCGTTGGGACTGAGGTAAGACTGTGGCTTATGTGTGGGGCCCTGGCTTCCATCCTCAGCACCACACATAAATAAATAAAATAAAAAGATCCATTGACAACTAAAAAAATATTTAATAAAAAAAGACTATGCATTACAGGGCTCCAGCACAGCATGCTGGGTTCAGCTTCTTCTCCACATCATCTCCAGCCCCTCTTTAGTGCGTCCCCAGGACTCCCTCCCTCCTGCTCCTTGTCAGAGCCTCCCTTGTCCCTCTGTTCCTTGTGATCCTAATTCCCTGTCCCCTCCCAGCTCTGGAGTGTGCTTCCCCCTCCCAAACGCAAAAGACAGATGAAGCTCCGCCCCCTGCCGTTGACATCACTGTTTCCAATAGCAACCAAGGATTCTGCACATTCAACTGCAAAAGCCCCCAAGGGGGACAAAGCAGGGTGGTGTCCACATCTAAGTCTGTCTGAGCAGTGCAGTGAGGTGAGCTAGATCCCCCATCAGGTCACACTCCCTACTCCCCGCTCCCTCTGCCATCACCACCCTGGAGAGGAGGGGCAGGGACCCTGGCATTTGCAGGCTCCCTTTCTTGGCTCCTCTGCAGGGGCATCGCTGCTGCTTACGGGCTGTGTGCATGCATCCTGCTGTGAGCTCCAACCCCTCTCTGTTCTGAGTGCCTCAGGACCCTGCTGGCCAACAGCACACGTGGGGGTGCTCAGGCCCAGTCAGCCCCACACGCAGCGGGCTTGTGCCCATCTCCAAACTTCTGTGGCTTCTGGTAGGTCAGAGCCTGGAGGCTGTAGGGGAGGCCTGGACTCAGTTCCAGGACAGTGGGGAGGGCAGCAGGGAGAAAGGACTCTTCAAGGGCCTCCTGTTTGTACCATTCCTCCAGTGGGCGGCTGGAGGTGGCTCCGACTGGCCCTGGAGAGCTAATTGCTGATATTTTAGAAATCTGTGAGCCAGGGGACGGTTGGCAACATGAAATCAGTCATTGTTTATACCATGGGATCATTTATACCATGGGGCTCATCAAAACCTACAATCAGGGTTTCCCCCCAACTCCTTCGGTGAGTCAAACACATGAGGCTGCCTCTGTCTTGCAGGAGGACCTCAAGTTTTTGTTCCAAACTCCTGGGACAGGCCCCCAGTGGTGGAGGACACAGAGGATGCTGGGCTTCCCAGGCATGGCTGGGTCTCATGCCTCTGGTGGGGTTCTGCTCCTCCCCAACTTCAACTGCCCAATCATAGTACGGCCCTGCCTTAGCCTGCCCTTGGCTTCAGTCATTTGGACAAAGGGTTGGCACAGGACCCGTGCAGACAAATCTGGGTAATTCCCTAGATTCCTCTCTTCCCTTCTCCCCTCCCCTCCCCTTCCCTCTCTTCCCCTCTCCTCTCCTCTCCTCTCTTCTCTTCTCCTCTCCCCTTCCTTCCTTCCTTCTTTCCTTCCTTCCTTCCTTTCTTTTTTTCTTTATCGGGGATTGAACCCAGGGGCACTTAAGCACTAAGCCACATCCCCAGCCTTTTTTAGTATTTTATTTAGACATAGGATCTTGCTGAGGCTGGCTTTGAACACTCTTGCCTCAGCCTCCCTCAGCCTCCCAAGCCGCTGGGATTACAGGCCTGCACCACCATATCCAGCTTCTCCCCTCGTCTCTTGACTTGATCAGAAACTGGGACAGGATCTTTGCTCAGAGTCCAATCTGGAGGCTAATCTCTGAGAACTGGGCTCGCGATCCACCTGTGCATGCATTTCTGTTGAGAAGAAGCCCGTTTGAGAGGAGGAATCTGACAGGCTGGAGAAGGGGACAGGCACGAAGCCATGGCTATCCATTCCTGCCCACGTGGCCAAGGGCAGAGGACAGGCCTTCATCTGAAGTCCAGTGCTGGGGGGCTGTATTCACACCAGGACTGGGGAAACGGGGCTGTCCTCAGCAGACTTGGCTGCCAAAGAAGTTGGCTGGGTCAGGGCCTCTGTCCCTGATCTGGGGGAGCCAGACACCCCTGGGGCCTCCTTGCCAGCCCCACGCCCATTCCAGCTCCCACAGCACTGTCCATATAGTCGTACTGCCCTCCGCCCCAGGGATCCTCCCTCCTCTGAGGCTTTTCAAACTCCCACTCTCCTGGAAGAACATCTTCCCAACATCACATTTCCTGAGCACCTGCTCTGCACGGGACGCTTTCTGGTGCTGGTGCAGCAGAGAATAAGTCAGACTCCCAGGTTTGTGGAGCCAGGTACCTTAGCGCATGTCACGCAGGCTTAACTCTGAGGAAACAGAGCAGCGCAAAGGGACAGAGAGCTATGGGAACAGGCGATGATTTAACAGATCTGCACCTTCTTGGCACACCACCCACTTCCAAAGGTGGAACCCATTGCCCATTCCCTCTGCTTCAGTGGGACTGGACTTGACTTTTTTGGGGGGTCGTGGGATTGAACCCAGAGATGCCAAGCCTGCTGAGACACACCCCCGGCCTTTTCATTTTTTGAGACAGGGCCTCACTTAGTTTCCGAGGCTGGCTTCAAACTTGCCGTCCTCCTGCCTCTGCCTCCCCAGTGGCTGGGGTTGCAGGCGGGTACCCCTGCACCTGCTTTTTTCTTTTTTGAGCTGGTCCCTCTCTGTTACCCAGGCTGTCCACAAACTCCTGGGCTCTGGAGGCCCTGCCTCAGCATCGTGAGTAGCCAGAACAGGCACATGACCCCATATCCAGCTTCAATGCTTCTCTGTTGACAAAAATGTGGTGGAACCCTGTGTTCAACAGGGAAAATTTCACCTTCTTGGTTTGTTTGTTTATACCAGTGATTGAATCTAGGGAGCCCTTTTTATATTTTATCTAGATACAAGATCTCACTAAGTTGTTTAGGGCCTTGCCAAGTTGCTGAGACTGACCTGAACTCTCGATCCTCCCACCGCATCTTCTGCGGTGGGTGGAGGAATTCTGTAGCTGTGAAAGCATCTCACTGCAGCTAGGCTTGCAGCTCCCTGATGACGATGGTACTGAGTATCTGTTCATGCATCTGTTGCCCATTTATATGTCTTCTTTGGAGAAATGTGTATTCAAATCTGTTGCCCAGTTTTAATTGGGTTATTGTTTTAGTATTAAGTTCTAAGGGTTCTTTACATATTCTGAATAAAAGTCTGATCAGATTCATGTTGTGAAGATGTTTTCTCTAGTCTGTGATTTGTCTTTCCATTTTCTCAGCCTTGTCTTTCTTTTTGGCACCAGGGACTGAACCCAGAGTGCTTAACCACTGAGCCACATCCCCAGCCCTTTTAACTCTCTATTTTGAGACAGGGTCTTGCTAAGTTGCTGAGGCAGGACTATCAACTTGACATCCTCCTGCTTTGGCCTCCCAAGTCGCTGGGATCACAGGACCACACCCGGTTTGTGCAGTTTCTCTGCTGTTGGCTCGGTCTCTGTCCTGAGTGCGAGGGCTGCAGGCACTCAGGGATGGGGGCACAAGGAACTTACACTGAGCAGTTAGGGAGGTCCTGAGTACCCTTTGCCCAGTTCTCCCCGATGACTGCGTGTTACACACACAGGATGGTGTGAAACCCAGGAAGGCAGCCGGGCTGGGGACGCAGCCCTGTCAGAGCACTTGCCTCGCGTGCATGAGGCCCTGGGTTCCATGCCCGTCTCTGCAAGACAGAAGCAAGGAGCCCTCGGGAAAGCGACATGGGACAGCGTTCCGCTGCGTCCGAGGTGCAGGACTGTCCCCGTCACAGACCCCCTCGGGCTTCCCTTCTTACTCACACCCTCCACCCCAAGCCCAGCCCTCCCCGAAGAGGCTACCAGCTCTTGAAAGTGCCCCCATCTTCATGCCACATGGACACTTGCAATAAACAAGGTGCCGAGATTGGTCACTACCTGACGGGAGCAGTTTCTGAGGAGCACACAGGTGGTGGGAACGGGGCCAGGTGTGCACGGCTGTCTGAGGGCTGGAGCGTGGGGGCCCTGTGGGAACCGGAGTCCGCACTGGAGCAGAGACAGCCTGGGGTGCCCAGGAGAGCCCTCGTGCTCCGCCCGGCTCCTCACCAGGGCCGAGACAGCCCAGCTCTCACAGCTGCTGGGGCTCCTCCTCCTGCACCAGCCTCTTGAGATGGGTGGTTTTCCTGGAGGGTCTGAGGGCCCTGCTGGGACTGCCAGCAGAGCTGTGCAGGAGAATGTCACTGTAAAAGAGAGACCACCAGGAGAGGGTTCCAAGGAATTCCTGGAGAGTGGGGAACTGGACTCAGGACCAGCAGGGTCCTTGATATACATAATGGAAAAGAATTTCAGTTCACGTCAGACAGAGGCACAGACAGATCTATCCAGGAAAGCAGAAGCACACTCAAGGGAGAATGCAGGCCATCTTAAGAGTGAGAGGCATGTTTTGGGGGTTCCCAGCTCTTCTTTTAGAGCAGACTTCATGAGAAATGGGGATGGGAATGTATGTAGGGATGATGTCAATCTGGTCATCCTCAGAAGCCTTAGGCTGACCTGGTCTCCATTGTCTGATCAATAGATAACCCTAGAAAGTCTCCTACATTATAGGTTTCCCAAATTATCATATCTCTAATTAACAGTGCACAAGGTAGTTAAAACTGAGTGAATTTATCATTAAGACTTACAGATTTCACCCAAATTTGGGAGTGACAGGCCTGGAAAAGTATGTGGAACTTTAAATTAAAACTATATTTCCTTCTTTTATGTCTTCTTTCTACCTATAACTTTATGTCTTCTACCTCATTGCCTCTTCCCAAACTTCAATCCCTTTTTCCTTGATAAAATTCTTTCATTTTCGAGGTGCTGGGGATGGAACCCAGGACCTTGCACACACTGGGCATGTGCTCCACCACTGAGCTCAGCCCCGGCCACAGCCCAAGCCCTTTTATTTATGGATGAAGGGAGAAGTTCATCTTTTTAAAGATATTTCTATTGATGCATTATAATTGTACGTAACAGTGATCCCACTCTTACATATTCACATATGCACACAATATAATTTGGTCAGTAGTGTTCCCCTCTAAGCAGGTCCATCTTCTTTGGTTGCTTCAGGCTGACAAGGAGCAATGGCCCCACCTAGCCAGGGAAGGGAAGTTTTGTCCTGACTGATCTCATGGAGACAATGGGGGCTGGGGCTGAGCTCAGTGGCAGAGCGCTTGCCTAGCACATTTGCCTAGCACATTGGTTTGATCCTCAGCACTGCATAAAAATAAATAAATAAAATAAAGCCATTCTGTCCACCTACAACTACAAAAAATTTTTTTTTAAATAAAGGAGACAGAGGAAGTCGAGATTTGCCAGTTGTAGAAGCATCCTTCTTCAGTAGTCTGGAAAAGAAGACATAAGCATGCAAGATATTAGTAAATGAAGCACTAAAGAAGCACTGCTATGGAAGTGCAGAGGCTGGGAAAACAAGAGCCTCTTCCCACCGAGGCGTCCGGAAGACCAGGAGCACAGAGTCGTACTTCCTCGTGACAGCCAAGGTCCTGTCACGCAGGACACACACTCCCAGGGCTACTGAGGACAGGAACACGACAGTCCACCTCGACTGCACAGGCTCCTCCTTTACTGCAGTGAATACCGCCAGTGCCACTGGGCTTGAGAAGATGGCCTTTCTCATCATTTAACCATGATATGCTGGGCCTGTGTCCTGAAAGGCCTTTTGTGTACACTTGCTAAAGGACTCGATATGCCTTATCACACCTTCAAGCCTGATTTGGGGAATGACGGTAGAAGCCAGATGACTGCATTAGTGAAAGACAGAGGTGCATGTCAGTGTGGCAAGTTTGGGAAGCCAGCTAGCTGGACCATCCAGTCAGTCCAGCGGCTTGTACCAAGGATATCCCACTGCACATGTCCCCATCCAGTCAGGAGGTAACCAGGGCCAAAGGCTGGTAGCACATAGCCACCGGGTGCCATGTGGGGGTGGAAAACAGTTCTGCTCGCCACCTGCAGTCGGTGGCAGATCAACTGGCATCACTGCGTGGAGCTGTGTGACTGTAGCTTTCTACAGGGTCCATCCCCTTCTACACGTGGAACTGCTCCATGGATCAAGAGCGTGATCTCTGTTCCCAACAGGGAGCTGCCTTTTGGCTGAGGTGACCCACAAGGATGTTGGCCAAATGCTTCTATCCCACATTTGAAGATGACCTTTCAGGTGTCCATCATTATCACCTTTTATCCCAGATGTCTCTGGGGCTTGAGAAAGAGAAGGCTCAGCATAATGCCACATCTGAGCATCAGTCTCAGGAAGAGAGAGATCCTTTCCATGGCCCTTTCCTAAGGTCTCGTGGACAGGGCACGGGGACTCACCAGATCTTAGTGTGAGCCTTGAAGTGGCAGTCACTGTTTGCTTCCTCATGAGTCCTGGAGCTGGACTCAATCGCGCTCCTGTGAGGAGGCACCCACCAGGCCACCAGGCTACCAGGCCACCAGGCATCCTGGGTGTGGCGTTTGCATTAACACCTCTGGCACACTGCTGGGCCAGTCAAGAAGAGTTCTTTCTCCCTGGGAGACTGATGTAAGAGTCAGGAGGCAAACTGGTGGATGAGCCTGAGTCAGGTAGACACAGTACAGTCATAAAAACTACATTCAAGGCCAAAAACCAACTTAATGGCAGGGCCGAATCTGCCGGTGTCACACTGTGAGCCCCAAAGTAACTAGAAAGTAGATCATAGAAACACCAAAACATTTCTGAGTAGTACATAAAAACAAGCTTATCCTGAATCAGCTTTCTTGTTTTTCTTGAACGTTACTTTTAAATCTTCTAATGGCTCAGAATAATATTGATTGCAGACCCTGTAAGAGTATTGAGATTGATTCCAGGTCTCTTAGAAGCTTGGTTCTGCAGAATCTCAAGAAAGACAGGTTTAATTCTAGATCCATGAAGTGTGTCCCTGTGATTTAACAGCTGTGGGGTGCCAGGGAGAACCTGAAAGGGACCCTTTGTTTTAGAAGAAGCTGATCCAAAAGGAATCCTTTCTTCAGGTCTCAATTAAGACACAGATTTTTGTTGTTGTTGTTGTTGTTTAATTTTTGGTTCTGGAGATTGAACCCTGGGGTGCTTTATCACCAATCTGTATCCCCTGCCCCTTTTACTTTTGGGGACAGTCTCACTAAGTTTCCCAGCCTGGTCTGAAGCTTTCCATCTTCCACCTCAGCCTCCCGAGTTGCTGGGGTCACAGGTATGGCCACAGTGCCTCGCTCAGTTTGTATTTTTGATACACAAGTTGATTCATCAAGAGCCAGAGGACCAGGGCTGGGGAGATAGCTCAGTCAGTAGAGTGCTTGCCTTATAAGCACAAGGCCCTGGGCTCGATTCTCAGCACCCAAAAAAAAGAGCCAGAGGACCTTGTTGCCATATTCTGATAAAGCTTTTAGTACTTGGCCCAAATTAATTACATGTTTACTCATTTCCTTTACTTTAGGTTCAGTTGCAGTATCTGAGGTCAGAAAAGTCTCCCATGAAGCCTTTCGTAAGGGTTCAGCTGGAGCAATTCTGATTCTCAGCAGAGAAGCAGGTAGTGAATGGAGCCAGGGCTCTGAATTCCTCCCAATCCCACTGTTTAGAAAAGTGAGCCACAGTTCATGAGGTGTCCAGTCTTCGAATGGCGATGTCCAGTGCCATACCTTGTCTCTCTGCTGCATGTAAGGCAAACAGCTTCCCAACTGGCAGACTCCTAGGGCCAGGGCAGACAGCAGCAAGACCGTGAGCTTCTGAGAGGCCTTTTGCTATTTTCCTGTCCAATACAGGGGCCCATCACCAGCCCCCTCGTGGCTTTGGTAGAGTGGCTTGGCTCAAAGTTCAAAGCTGGGAATCTGCAAGACCCAGACATCCCCAGGAGGGCTCTCAGTTGCCTTTTGGTCTGAGGTGGTATTTTTAAAAAAGACTTCTTTTCTCTCAGGGGTGAGATTTCACTTCCCCGGAGCTAGGATGTGGCCCAAACATTTTGCCCTTTGTTGGGCGATCTGAGCCTTTTGTGAAGACACTAGACATCCTGTGGCTCCCAGGAAGTGAAGAACTCTGAGTGTTGTTACCAGAGTACTGTTGTGGGAATGCAGACAAGGAGATCATGTGTATTGGAGCAGAACTCCATTTTTAAGAGTTAGAGATCTTGATTCCTTTGCTAAAGCATTTCCAAACCAGTGGGGGCTGTCTCTAAGTCCCTGAGGCAGCTCGGGCCAAGTAAGTCAGGCAGTTTCCATGGCAACAGGATCAGTCCATTCAAAAGGAAATGGTTGTTGTGAGTCCGGGATGCAGAAGAAAGCATCTTAAGATCAAGAACAGTGAGCCAGGTAGATTCACTTGGTATGAGTTAAAATAGTGTATGGGTTAGGAACTACAGGATATAGTGTGATTACAGCCTTGTTAACTGTCCCAAAATCTTGGACTAATCCATACTCCCTTTTTGGTTTTGATACAGAAAGGATGGGGGTGTTACGTGGGGATTGGCAGTGAACTAGAAGACCATATTGAGAAATTTAAAGATAAAAGGCTGAAGTACTGGCTGGGTCTCTGGTTAGGATATCACCATTTATGGGTATAAACTCTTGGGTTCAAGGACACAAGCTGGGTGTAAACTGCTTTTCCTGGAGTACGCAGGACCCCAGACTTGAGGGTCCACTTAGGATAAAGCACCCTCAGATGTCTCCCTCAGCTGTTGGCCCTGCTACTCATGCAACTACCATGTGGGAGGCTGTTTTCCCAGCGAAGGGGGGCACACTGGGGGAACGTGAGGCTCGAGTGAAACTAGTTCTCTAGGTCTCCAGGTAAAGGCACTGTAAATTGTTGGGTCTCATGGGGGCCGTCAACACCAGTCACAACCCAAGCTGGATTAGAAAGGGGCCCAGGAGTTTCAAGCAGAGCAGGGAATTGAGCCCATGTGTCCAAAAGGAAGTAAACATCTCTACCTGCATGTCCAGAGTCACCAGGGACTCTTCTGCTGTGACGTCAGTTGACCAAGGAGTGCTTGAGAGACTTCAGGCAGCCTTGGTCTTTCTGGGCAGTCATACTGGGAGAAGAGGGCCTCCTCTCTCTGGCAGAGAAAGCAGTCTTGCCTTCAGTGACTTCCCTCTTTGCAAAGTGGGCATAACACCAGGTGTGGCTGGACCTCACTTGGGGCCGTCAGCTCCAGGGCCCAGGCTGTGCAGTAGAAACAATTTCCAGGTCTCAAGTCACATCCCTTTGATAAGGAGGCTTTGGCACCTCTAAGAGGCAGGGTCCTCAGATCTCAATGAGGGCATGGAACTGGGCTGATTCTGTAGCCAGCATGCATCCCTTCTGAACACTGAACCAGGGGTGCTCACCATGGATCCACATCCCCAGCCCTTTTATTTTTTGAGTCAGAGTCTTGCTAAGCGGCCTGGGACTTGTGATTCTCCTGCCTCAGTGCCCGGTGGTGGGACTCCAGGCAAGCCCACCGCACTCAGTTCCCATTCCCTTTCTATTTTGTCCCTATTGTTGAAAACTCCAAAGGCCAAATTTAAAAGTTGATTAACAGGAGTTTGAAGTTACAACACCTGTTTCTGAAGTTTTCTTTTACTGTCTGGAGCTGATCAGCTGATAAAGTTTGTCCCTAATATTTATCCCTCACTTGAGTTAGGATCAATATTAGTACATTTCTGGAAGGTTTCAGCTAAATGCTCCCCAATAGAGCAGGATTTTCATCTTTAACTTGTCATCTCCCTGATCTTGTTGTGACCAGTTGGTTCACTCATTCTCACTGGTTCTCATTCCCTCAAACACATGATGGTGCAATTTTGGGACCCTGGCCATTTCTGATGATCCAGCTAGGACTATGGTTGGGGACAGCAACTTCTCCTACAGGCTGCTCATGGTCTTGAACACCTACTCATCATGTGCCCTTGCTGCTGCCCATTCATAGGTGTCTTCCTCAGGAGGGCAGTAAGTGGAAAGGAAGACTGCTGGAATGTCAGCCCACTGGATCAAACATGACGGTCAGCTGAGAGCTCATTTATGAATCCATTCAGGTCCTCCAAGAATCAACCCAGTTTTTGTTCACACAGTGTTAATTATGTCATGGAAAAGGAACATGCCCCTCAGTACATTCCACCACCACTTCGAGAAGGCAAATACCGGCAGGTTTAGCAGCAGTTGGATCACAAGTGGTGCTGACTGTTACTCCTGCAGGGCTGGGTTCCTCTGGTAATGGCGGCTGATGAGGAGGTAGTGTGGGGCGGAGTGGGGGTGGAGGGAGCAGGGAAGCTCAGAGCTTTGTCCAGGGCTTTCACATGAAGCCTCAGAAAGCTGCTGGTCCTGCATTCTGAGCAATGGGTGCTAAAGGAAGCCTGCCTGGGAGTACCTAGAAGTGAACCCTCCATTGTATGAGTATGACATCTTCCAAGATCCCTGAGATTTCAGGTTTTGATATAGGGTCATAAAGACTTGACTATATGGGATCTCTGTCCATTTTCTTCCCCCTTACAGAATAAATCAAGCTGATGTGTTGTGTTACATTTCAGAGTCCCATTTTTAGACCATATTTCTCCACTGACTAACACATATGAATGCAAAGCTGTATCACAAAAGGAAATCAATTCCTTTTTCCTTAAGCCCTCTGCCTTAAAATGATTCCAATTACTTATGCCCCCGTGGGATAAATTCTCAGGGACAGACACTGAGTTACCCATGATCTTGTAATTTGCACACTTAAGAGTTTTTCTTGCATTTTTTTTGAAAAGATAGGGGATGATTCAGGTTCTCAAACTGGGTTTGGGGATCAGACGATTTTTGTCTATCCCATATTGTAGGATCCAAAAAGCTTAAACCTCTAAAGGGGAATTAGATAATATTAACCTGCCTCACTGCTGCCATCAATTGGTAGCCGGACATCCTTGAAACCCTCGAGGTGGAAATTTGGTCCCAGGTAGTCCTGGGGGTTTGGAAGTAACTGACAAACACCTGAAATCCCAGCAGCTCAGGAGGCTGAGACAGGAGGATCCCAAGTTCAAAGCCAGCTTCAGCAACTTAAAGAGGTCCTAAGCAACTTAGTGAGACACTGTTTTTAAACAAATTTTTTAAAGGAAGGATAGCTGGGCATGCCTGTAACTCCAGCAGTTCAGGAGGCTGAGGCAGGAGGATCACAGGTTTGAAGCCAGCCTCAGCAATTTAGCAAGGCCATAAGCAACCTAGTGAGACCCTGTCTCAAAATAAAAATAAAAAGGGCTGGAAGTGCTGGGGTGGTGGCTTAGAGGTAGAGCACTTGCCTAGCATGTGTGAGGCACTGGGTTCAAGTCTTAGTACCACAGAAAAATAAACAAAATAAAGGTATTGTGTTCATTTACAACTAAAAATAAATAAATAAATAAATAGACCAGGCTGGGGATGTGGTTCCGTGGTTGAGGGCCCCCTGCGTTCAACTCAATGCCTGATTAAAAACAAAACAACAAAATAAAAACCCGACACACACAGAGGAGGAGAGAACACCCTGAGAGTTCTAAGAAATCCAGGTGTACTTGAGAACTTGTAATTCTCTTGTGTGAGAACTTATGATCCTTAACACAATGCCAACAGACAGACCTTGTAGCCCTCAGGAGTATCTAAAGGCATTCCAGAACAGGGCAGCCAGGTAAACAGAGGAAGACTGATTCACAGCAGATGTTCCAGGAAGGGTGAATGCCTCCTGGAGTCTCTTCATGGCTGGATCTGACCCAGAGCAAGACATGTCTCGGTACCACCACTGCTGCTCCCAAGGGCAGGGCTGTCCTCCTTCAGCTACACAGCACCAGCAAGGTGGGCGTCCACCTCAGCAAAGAGGCCAGAGGGCATTTCCCTTGAGGAATATACACACATGTACACATGTGCGTGTGTGTACACACACACATACATGAAAGCCAGAGATCAAGACTGCAATAGCACCTGACGTGATGGCCACGCCTGTAATCCCAGCAGCTCAGAGGATCGCAAGTTCAAAGCCAGTCTCAGCAACTTAGTGAGCCCCTGTCTCAAAATAAAACAAAAAAGGGCTGGGGATATAGCTCAGTTGGTAGAGTGCCTGCCTTGCAAGCACAAGGCCCTGGGTTCAATCCCCAGCACTGCAAAAATAAATAAATAAATAAATAAAATAAATAAGTAAAACAAAAAAAGGGCTGGGGATGTGGCTCAGTGGTTAAGCAACCCTGGGTTCAATCCCCAGTACCAAAAACAAACAAAACTTGGGCAAATATTGGGCAACAAGAAGGTAAAAATTCACAAGAAGCAGCATGATTTAGTAAAGCAAGGCTTGAGAATGCTTCCTCACTAACAGTAGCAGCACAAGACAGACTAGTTTAACTGGAGCATGAAACACAAGATTGTGTGCACTGCGGAAATACTTCAAGAGTATGACAGGAATCCATCCTTAGAACTATCACAGCAGAAGCTTAAAGAGACAGGCTGTGAAATGTCTGGGGTCTGAATGTGATGAATATCGGGGTTCACTCCCTTTGTTATCACCCCCGAAGTCAGACCCCCACAGGATATTGGTTGAACCCTACTTGGAAGAAAGCAGGGGATCCTGGAAACAGGCAGAATAATTCCTCATATGCACCTTTCAGAGGAGCAAACTTCCCTGCGACCCAGGAGCAGGATGGGTCAGGCTAAAGGCGTTTCATGAACAAACACTCATCCTCCACAGGGAACAAAGGACTTTGGCTGAGGAAGAGAGAGAAACATCACCCATTTAAGTCTTACAGCACTTGGATTAAAAGTGACTTTTTCCTCTGGTCTCAAAAGCATCTGGGCAGTGACTCACAAAATTTACATTCCAGCTGGACTGAGATGGCAGGCTTTAGCAAGGACAGATAACAGACAACTGAGAAACATAGTAGGTAACTCTACATTTGCAGTGAAAAGAGGAAAGAAATGAGGATTTTAAAGACCACTGAGCTCCTTTGCAGTTTTAAGAGTCCAAGACTCTTACCAGATCCCAAGGGTGGCATCAATCCTAACCTTATTGCCACTTGAATCTACACAGTTCAGGGATTCCCCCAGTCACCCCAAAGAGGGGACAAATGGGGTGGATAGAGTTTATGCCCTTCAGTCTTCGCAAGTGAAGGAGGCAGAGGGAGAAATTCTAAGTACAGGAGTTTACATAAAGAGCATCTCAGTCAAGGCACAAAGATATTAAGAGCAGACTTGCTGAAGGTAAGGTCTCAGATGCCACATTGGGTAACAAGAAGAGATATCCCTCCAAGAGGGCTCCTAGAAGTTCCCAGAGCAGGGGAGTGCTCAACTCAGGGCCAGTAGGGTCCTTGGGGTACATGATGGGAAAGAATTTCAGCACACATCAGAGAAACAAACAGGTATTTATTTAGCAAAGGTACACATTCAAGAGAGAATGTAGGCCATCTCAAGTGACAGAAGCGTTTTTGGGGTTTCCAGCTACCTTTTAAAGGAAACCTGGTGAGAAGTGGGTGTGAGAAGGTATGTGGAGATGCCACACATGGTCTGCATTATCTAATCCATAGAGAGCGCTGCACAGGGCTGGGAAGTAGCTCAGTGGTAAAGCATGTGAGAGGGCCGGTGTTCAACACTCAGCACATCAAAACAAAACCAAAAAAAGAAAAAGAAAAAACGCTGGAAAGTCCCCTAAACTATACCTTTCTTAAAACAGCATTTCTTAGCATAACCTTTTTATTGGTGGGCTAATAAACAGTGCACAGACAATTATCACGAGTGAGTGATTTCCCAGAAACTTGGGAGTGACAGGCCTGGAAAACCCAGGGGTGCTTAACCACTGAGCCACATCCCAGCCCTTTTTATGTTTTACTTCGAGACAGGGCCTCACTAAGTTGCTGAGGCTGACTTTGAACTGTGATCCTCCTGCCTCAAGCCTCCCGAGTCGCTGAATTACAGGCGTGGCCACCGCGCCCGGCAAGTATGCAGAACTTTAAATCAAAAATGTTCCTTGTCCTTCCTTTATCTCTCCTTTCCTCCTGTTTCTTTCACTTCTTCCATCCTACTTCAGAAAGAGGCCAGCGGAGACCTCGAAGATGACCCCAAGAAGGCAGGGTCTCCCGCGCAATGCCGCCGGGTCGCGGAACCCGCGCAGGGCCCTCGGGCTCCACGGATGCCTCGCCACGGTGCTCCCGCCGAGGGGCCGCGCCTGTGAGACCGTGTAGGGCCCCGCCGGACGCTTCGGCACGGCCTGGAGACCCAGGTCCCCATCTCGGACCTGGCCGCTTGCTGACGGCCGCGACGCAGAGCCGGACCACATCCCGGAGCCGCAACCAGAAATTCACGCTCGCCGGTCGGCGCAAACGCAGCGACTCGAGGATACTGCGCAGGCGCGCGATCCTCGGCGCAGGCGCCGTAGTAGGGAATGGGGCGCCGTGCGCCGCATAGGCGGCGCGCGTGCGCAATGGCACGAACAGGGTAAGGCGCATGCGGAATGACAGGCGGAAGGCGCGGCGCGTGCGCACTCCGGCACAAAACGATGGGCGGGGTGCGGACGGCTCCGCTATGGCGGCTCACTCTACCCCTCGGACTCGGGCTTCCTGACACCGCCGGCGAACGGGAGCTCGCGGGCCGGCGCAGTCGCCATGTACCCGCCGCCGCCGCCGGCGCCTCACCGGGACTTCATCTCGGTGACACTGAGCTTGGGCGAGAGTTACGACAACAGCAAGAGCCGGCGGCGGCGCTCGTGCTGGAGGGTGAGAGGGGACGGGGCCGGGGGCCGGGGGCCGGGCCTTCCTGCCGGGAGGGCGACGCTGGACCTGGAGGGCGGCGGCCGGCCGACCCTTGGCCTGGGGTCGTTCTGGCCTGGCCGCAAGTTCCTGCCGCCGCGCTCGACCCGCGGCGGGTCACCCTACTTCCAGATGGTGTGGTTCCCTCGGGAACGGGCAACGCGCCCTTCCTGGTTTTCAGCTGGGGTGTTCATGGTGATCTTGAACAGAGGAGCTTCGATGCACCACAGCCCGGGCAGATGCACGGCCACTGGGCGCCTGATTGCAGGAGTCTTTCTCCAGTGCCCATGAAACTGGACCAGAGTGTCCATGTTGTTCTTATTCTCATTGCACATGAGCCCGTGTGTTACGTCACCATAGTGTTGTCCCAGCAATGTAAACCCTGCTGATGGAGAACTTCTCCGCACTAGAAACAACTGCAGCTGGCCACCGAGTCTTGCTGAATTGCTCACTGCCCTCACTGAATCCGTAACAGTGGAGGAGATTCTCAGTTGTTGCACCTTCACTAAGAAATGTCATTCTTTGTCCCTTCCTTAGAAATGGAAGCAGCTGTCGAGATTACAGCAGAACATGATTATCTTTCTCTTGGCCTTTCTAATTGTCTGTGGATTCCTGTCCTACATCCATATGGCGGACCAGTGGAAAGGTATCAGAAGCACCCCAGGGGTGCTAGAGGATACTTGGGCTGAGGGCAGAAGGCGGATACAACCTTGCAATACACAGCTTCAGCAGGTACATGTAGCAGCATATTTGGAAGAAATGCAGAGGAGAGAACTGGAGCCGGCTGAGACCTTTGACTGGAGCACAGATAGCCACTTTATGCTGGCTGGCTGCCCTTTAGGTGTCTGGTGTCACCTTCTCTCTCTTGAGTTTTCTAACACTTGTTACTGAGTGTTTGGAAAGACCAGCAGATTTTTGTAAGGAGGTAGAGAATCACTTTTGAGCTTCTCTAAGATCACTGCTCCTGGGGGAGAGGTGCAGAGCTGCTGGAGGTTGCTCAAACACATCACCTGTTTGCCATCATGTTGTGCTATTAAGGTGAAGTGTGTTGGAGTTTTGTGTTGTGCATAAGGATACACACTACCAAGTGCTTTGAAAAAGATTTGACTTCCTCTGGCTGTTCTCAAATGCAGTGACTTCTTGGAGGTCTCACTCTTCTCCTGAAACAATTAACACCTGTCTAGATGTTTCTCCAGGAGCAGTTTAAATCTTTATCCTTGTGGCATGGTTGAAAAAAGGATTCTCTCCTGCAGCTCTGAGTGGCAAGCCCACAGAAGAGCAGAAGATGATGCCAGAAGTCCCTGGGTTGAAACCAGCAAACCCTCCTGTCTTACCAGCGCCTCAGAAGGCAGATGCCAGCCCAGCTTTTTCCAAGATGTTGCCTCAGGTACTTCCAGGAAACACTAGATGGAGTTTAATAGGGCCTGTTCAGCATCCAAGACAGTAATTGCTTTGTGAAGCAGACTGAGAAGAATCCCTCTCACTACTACTGTCTCTACATTTTCATCTCACACTCACTCATTCCTTGCTGGTTGCACAAGAGTTGGGGAAAAAGAGAGGCTTGTTCTTCTTCCATTTTCTTTGAAGTAAAGAGGCTGTTTGAAGAGGCAGGTGAGAGGCCAGTGACAAACAGGCAGGTGGCCTTGTTGCATGTTCTGTGTGCAGAGGAGCAGGAAGTGTGGAGGCAGAGGTGGTGCCAGTGTTGAGGGCAGCCTCTCTGAGGACATGGCCTTGAGAGCCAACTGAAGGCTGAGAAGCCCATTTCTGGTTGGGGTGGACAGAGCAGGCCTGACTGAGTCAAACGACCTGAGTAAGGAAATTCCCAGAGTGCCAGGCCAGGAAGTGGGGAAGAGGGTCTGCCTGACTGTGGGTAGCACTGGAGCTTTCTCTTGATGTGCCCAGGATGATTTCAGCAGAGAGCCACATCCATGATGTTGGCTGTGAACCCTGGTGGCCCTGTGGAGACAGTGCTGGGCACTCCGGGCAGGTGGGAGGGAGACCTGAGCTGTGCTCAACATGACACAGCCTTGCACTGGAGGAAGGCTCCTCCAGAGTAGGTGTGAGGTGGGGAGGCAGCAAGGGTCCCCAGGCAGAGGAACCAGTGGAGCACATGGGTCAGGAACCAGGCTGGGGAAGCTCAGGCCCTGTGTCTGTACTGCTCTGTTAATGGTCCCTGGCAGCAGCACGGAACATTTGGTAGACAGACTGCGTGGGGCTCCCTGGGCAAGGGAAGTAGATATGGGGAGTTCCCAGGTGAAGATGATGTGCATTATGTGTTATGTAGGGGTAGGGGAGGTACCAGGCCGAGTCCCAGGGCTTCCATGCTGAAAGGTCTGAAGTGGGGGAACAGGACAGAGGAAGTGGAGTCCAGAGATGGGTCAGAGGCAGGAAGAGGAGCTGCAAAGTAACGTGTGGGTGACAGGCTTAGGGTGGAGAAGGACCAGACCTGAGTCCCTTGAGATCTCGGGCAGGTGCCCACAGCAGTACCTCTGCTCTACTCTGCTCTTAGGTGTCAATTGCTGTCATCCACGTGTCCGTGATGAGCCTGGCAGACACAGCTGGGCCTCAGGTGCTTCCCCATGGGCACAGTTCTGGGCTCCAGGTGGAGGTTTCACATCCCTGTAGGGTGTTGTGTGGACAGAAACTGGAAGCCCTTGCTGAGAGCAGCCTTAGGGAGCTTCCTCCCAAGGATTGGCTTCTGGGTGGGGAGGTTGAGGACAGACTGCTGCCCACTGTGTTGGTCCTGGCGAGCTTGGGGGCACCTTTACTCTAGATGGGGGCCATTGCATTTTTTCTACCTAAACATGTAGTTTGTTGTAATTACTAGATGCTCTGTGGAGGTGGTGGAGAGTAGAGGAAAGCAGGGGGAAGCCCACCACCTGCACTGGCAGGCCACACAGGGGTAGGGGGTGAAGGTCAAGACAGGCCCCATGGAACGGTTGTGCCTGTGGCTGGATGGGGGCCTGCTCTGTTGGATGCGAGGGTCAGTGTGTACAGGGTGCATGTGCATGAAGCTGGCATGAGGAGTCGTGGAAGCATGAAAATGTGCTTCACTGCTCTGAGGTGTTCTGGAAGCTTCATCTAGTGTCCAGCAGGGCCTGGAGTGGCATACAGTGGACATCCTGGGTCTCATTTACTTGGACTGGGAACATGCCGCCCTCAGCAGCCTGTGAACCTCCTCTCCTGCCAGCCTGTGCTCTTCCTGGAAAGCTTGGCAGTGAGGGGCTTGGTTTCTGCCATACCCTTTTCTGTTCATGTTTAGACTTTGACTGATTTCAAACATTACAGGTGTTTAGGAGGGAAAACTGAAACATTGAAAGAGGAATAGAAGGGAAAAACCAAACACTCAATGCCACTCTACCCAGAACAACTTTTGAAAGATTTGGTATATTCATTTTAATGTTTTATTTAGATGGATATGTGTCTACTATTAGGTCAGTTTTCTGTGGATTTGTGTCCTGGATACTGTGTGCATATCATGAGAGTATTCCCTTTGCAGGTTTTTATAGCCGGGTTTTCTTTTCCTTTTTTTGGTGGGGGGTGGTACTGGGGATTGAACCCAGCGGGTGTTTAACCCGATCCCTAGCCCTTTATTTTTGATTTTAAGATAGGGTCTTGCTCAGTTGCTGAGGCCGAGTTACAGGTGTGTGCTATTGCGCTGGTTGTCACTGGGTTTTCCTTTGCATAGACGTACCATAATTTGATAAATCGTTTTTCTGTTGAGAATTCTTTTACCACCTGTAAATTAAGCCAGGGTGGCATTCTGTGCCCGCTGCTGTGGAAACATGGAAAATGAGGCTGGACGGCCCCCCACAGCCTGTGGCCAGGACTGCCTCAGGTGTCGGCAGCAGAGGGGTCACCTTTGTGGTGTTTGCGTCCTGTGCTGTGTGAGGACATGGTGTCCTGCTCTTCTCAGGATGGAGAACAGACAGTGGGGAGCAGGGTGGAGCTGTCGGTTTCCCCCATCCAGAGTCTGGGTCCTCACTGCTCTTGCCTTTCTAGGAATGTGACATTGAACTCTTCCCACCAGGGCTCTCAAGTCTTTGTCCAGGCCTGTACTAGCAGGTTGGCTTTAGCGCCAAGTTCCTAAGGAGATCATCTCCCAAGCCTGCAGATGTGCTTAAAAATCAAAATAATCGGGGGCTGGGGAGATAACTCAGTTGGTAGATTGCTTGCCTTGCAAGCACAAGGCCCTGGGTTCGATCCCCAGCACCAAAAAAAAAAAAAAAATCAAAATAATCTCCTGAGGTTGAGTGGGCCTGCCAGTGCCCCTCCTCCCTGGAGTGGGTGTGCACTCTGGGGAGATCTTGGCATACCTAGAAGCACAGCTCATGGGCAGTCAAGGTGTTCTCACCTGGGACTCTGATTTTTGTCCAGAGGCCTCGAAAGCATTTCCGGAGAGGGCCTCCCCACCTGCAGATCAGAGCCCCCAACACGGACTCCAAGGCAGGGATGCAGGATGAAGCTAAGGAGCAGGCAGCAGCCCCAGGGGATGCTCTTCAGGAAGAGAACACACAGCGGACTGTCATCAGGTACCAAGGATGAGAGTGTGGGGTGGGCCTGGATGTGCAGGGGGCAGGCCAGCCAGGTGCGGTGTGGTCTGTCCACATCATGCTTCCCATTCAAAGAGGTAGTGTGTTCTGCTGATGGATCTTCATTGAGCTTTGATTACCCAGTAAGGTTTCAGGGACTTAGGGTCAGAGCTAAATGCAAGGACAGGGTAGGAGAGAGCAAGACTCAGGCTTTTCCTCCTGTGGCCGGCGGTTGTGAGGATACATAGCTGCCCAACAGGCACCCTTTTTCCTGAGTCCTTTCTGGCCAGGCAGTGAACTGAGCAAGAGGGGGTGGTCCATTGCCCAGCTCCCAGGACACCAACACCTGCCAGCCTGTCCAGTGCCAGGTTACAGCACCTCAGAAGCCTCGGTGCTGGTGGGTCTTCAGCCTCAGTTCCTACTTGATGTCTCACTGTGGAAGCAGTTGTGTTGCCAAGGCAGAGTGCCACCTCCCAGCAGCTGCCCAGCTCTGCAGAAAGCCCAGCCCTGAGCACTTCTGCCTCTCTTTCAACGTGGGCTAACAGGTGGGCTGGCCCCAGCCAGGTGCTCTGTGCCTCCATAGCTGAACCTCAAGGACATGGGACCAGAGGCCTGGGCACAGAGCCCAGGAGGACAGCCATCATGGATTCATTCACTTGAGGGAAAACCATGGCCCAGGGAAGCTTTTAATCATGTTAGCGTGGTTGACTTTCAGAGTCAGCATTGAACTTGTGTTCCCAAGTTGTGGGCCCTCAGTGGAATCCAGAGGCCTTCAGCTCACCTGGAACCATTGAGGTCATTAAGAGACTATTTGGGCTGGGTGCAGTGACACACACCTGTAATCCTGGCTGCTCAGGAGGCTGAGGCAGGAGGATCACAAGTTCAAAGCCAGCCTCAGAAACATAGCAAGACCCTAAGCAACTTAGTGAGATCCTGTCTCTAAATAAAACATTAAAAAGGGCTGGATGTGGCTCAGTGCTTAAGTGCCCCTGGGTTCAATCTCCAGTACCAAAAAAAAAAAAAAAAAAAAAGACTCTTTGGACTGATCCTTAGCCCCAGTTTTGTGTGACAAGCCTTTTGCCTATTCCTGTCTGTTGACCAGGCCAAAACCCAGAAAGGGACATTGGAGTGACTGCATATCCCATGAGTAGAGAAAATGCCAGTGTAGGTGACCAGCCCTTCATCTCTGTCCTTCTCAGTTTGAATTGGGTGTGGATGATAAATCGTATGCTCACCACCTTAGCAACCCTCAGCCTCTGGTCTCTACTCTCTTGCAGGGTCCTTAGCCCTCAGCCTCTGGCCTCTGCTCTCTTGCAGGGTCCTTAGCCCTCAGCCTCTGGCCTCTGCTCTCTTGCAGGGTCCTTAGCCCTCAGCCTCTGGCTTCTGCTCTCTTGCAGGACCCTTTCTCAAGTTCCCCACTGGCCTCAGGACCTCCCCATGCTCTCTCTGACCCCAGACTCTCTCTCTGCTTAGAGCAGCCGGGGCGTCTTGTCCCACATCCAGTGACCACGATCTCTCTCATCCGTGATCCTCACTAGATGGCCTGGGGCATATCAGGATAGTTCGGTTGTTTTCCTATTGCTCTGTGGCTGCACCCCTCACAGAGATAGGTCTTGTGGGGTGTGGAGGGTGGTGGGTGTGGAGTAGCTGATCCGGCTGACTGCCCTCACTTTCCTGAAGCTGGCGGGGTGCAGTGATTGAGCCTGAGCAGGGCACTGGACTCCCCTTGAGAAGAGAGGAGGCCTCCACCAAGCCTTCCTTGCTGGTGACCAGGATGCAGAAAGAAGCAGGTAAGGTCCCACTTGCCCGCTGCCTCACCTGGGCCTGTGCCCAAGAATTGGGTGTGTGGTATCTCTGCATTCATGCTGTGGTCTCCTGCCTGACTGGCCCACGCAGCTTGCTCTTCAGTGTCCGCTGCCAACCCAGGTCCTTGGGCCTGTGTGCTTTTCTCGGCCCTGGTGACAACTCGTGGCGTGTTTTGTTTTGTTTTGTTTTGTTTTGTTTTGTTTTGTTTTGCCGTGCTGGGGTTGGTAGCACTCTACCAACTGAGCTATATCCCCAGCCCAGCCCATGGCTGCTTGGTGGCCCTGGTCCCCTTGTCTGAGCACTTGGCAGTAGGAGAAGGAGCTGTTTCTGTGAGGTTTGATTCCACTGCCCAGCCAGGCCGAGCCCTGGGATGAGTGCAGACATGGCTGCCCCTTGGTGTGGTCCCTGGGGTCTCAGCACCAGGGCTGTGTTTTTCCGTCCTGGCTCCTGTTCTCACTGTGCCCTCCTATCCCTGTTCCACAGGCGGGAAAACCGAGGCTTGGTCCCTCCTTGCCAGGGCCCGCACATGGGTCCCTGCTCTGCTTCTGCTGCCGGTGCCTCTGGCTTTGGAGGACAGGCATGGCAGAGACTCAGGAGTGAAGAGGCCACACTGTGGCCTTCAGGAGGAGCCTCGCCTGTTGGGAGGGAGCAGTGAGGCCAGAGGCTGAGGCTCCTGAGGTGGCGACTGCGTCTCAGGGAGATGGCTGCACCACCTGTGGGAGCCGCAGCCATGGCTCCATGGAGTCCTGTCTGGGCGCCCAGAACTGGCCTGCCTCGGGACGGGCTGGGGCCCCGCCAGGCCCAGCCTCGTGCCTGTCCGCTCCCTCAGGGCTGCGCTGGGTGCGTGCAGTGGCCACACCTGGAATCCCAGCTGCTCAGGAGCTAGAGGATCACGTTTGAGGCCAGCCTGGGCAACCCAGTGAGACCCAGTCTCAAACATCAAGAACTGGGGATGTAGCTCAGTGGTAGAGTGCCCCTCAATCCCCTATGCAAAAAAGTGGGGGACTTCGTCCCAGTGGGCGGTGGGGCTGCCCCACATACCTTGAATGGAGGCCTCTGTGCCATGAGGGGACAGATCTGCTCGGGCTCCACAGGGGCCGTGTGCCAGATGCTGTCGAGTGTGGCCTCTGGAGTCCTTGCCCCCATCTTCAGGTCCCCGGTGTGTCTCCTGTTCCCCTCGCCGGCTCGCTGCTGGCTCTGCCTGCAGGGTTCCTACCTGCGCCCTGACAGCAGGACCAGGGCCACATCCCCACGGCCCATTCTCTCCAGCAGGGCTCCCGAATGAGCGCCAGAAAGGGGTGATCGAGGCCTTTCGGCATGCCTGGAAGGGGTACCGCCAGTTTGCTTGGGGCCACGATGAGCTCAGGCCTGTGTCCAGGTCCTTCAGTGAGTGGTTCGGCCTGGGCCTCACCCTGATCGACGCCCTAGACACCATGTGGATTTTGGGTCTGAAGCAAGGTAAGGGCTCACTTCCAGGGCGGGCCAAGTCCTGTGTGCCGCTGTGGACGCTGAGTGGGCTTGCC
Source organism: Sciurus carolinensis (assembly GCF_902686445.1). Classification (NCBI taxonomy): domain Eukaryota; kingdom Metazoa; phylum Chordata; class Mammalia; order Rodentia; family Sciuridae; genus Sciurus; species Sciurus carolinensis. The sequence continues at coordinate 753,189 of NC_062226.1, forward strand.
CTCCTGGGCACAGGGTGGGTGCTCGGCAGGGTCGGGGCTGTTCATCTGTGCAGCTCCCAGGCCCACTCAGGAGCTGTCCCCTGGCCTCCTAGTGAGTTGGGTGGACACGGAGGGTGTCCAGGAGGTATTTCCAGTCTGCTGTGGCCACAGTGGGGCGGTCAGCAGGCCCTCCAGGTCTGAGGTGGCAGCGTCGCGCCATCAGAGCCGAGCCATGGCCTGAGTGTCGGCAGGCAGGTGCGTGGCCTCAGGGGCACCACTTGAACTGGTGCTGCCCGCAGCCCTGCAGGCGGAGTGTCCCCGCAGGCTCAGGAGGTGGGTGGCAGGAGGGCACAGCACAGCCCTGCCAGCCCTCACTTCAACCTCAGAATTTAGAGAAGCCAGGACCTGGGTGTCAGAGAAGTTAAACTTCAAGAAAGACGTGGACGTGAACCTGTTTGAAAGTACCATCCGCATCCTGGGCGGGCTCCTGAGTACCTACCACCTCTCGGGGGACAGGCTTTTCCTGAGGAAGGCTGTGAGTATCTCCTGGCCCTGCCCCGAAGGGCGGGGTTTTGGGGGCCGGCCGGGTGTTCTCCTCACACACTCCAGTCTGCACCTTGCGCATGCAGGTGGCTGAAGTGGCACCTGGGCCACTGTGCCTGGCAGCTCGGGTGTGCTGCTGTGCGTTGGGTGAGCAGAGCTGCTCGCTGCCCTAGCGTGGATGAGAGTGGGAGGCTCTGACCTGGAGCCCTGGTTCTCTGCTCTGCTTCTATGCCAGGAAGATTTTGGCAATCGGCTAATGCCGGCCTTCATGACGCCCTCCAAGATTCCGTACTCCGATGTGAACATTGGCACCGGAGTTGCCCACCCACCCCAGTGGACTTCAGACAGCACAGTGTCCGAGGTGACCAGCATCCAGCTGGAGTTCCGTGAACTCTCCCGTCTCACAGGGGTCAGGAAGTTCCAGGTAGGACTGGTCCCCTAGGAGCTCTCCCTCCTCGTGTTGATCTCTCTTCTCGCAATTCTTGGTTTTGTCTTCGTGTGAGAAGATGCACGTGGAGCCTGCAGTCAGCCGTTTGTCAGGGCACAGTCCTTTGGTGTCAGGACACTTGCAGGACCGTGTGCACAGTATGCATCCGTGTGGTCCTCTTCGCTTGTGAGCTGAATTGTCCCCATTCAACCACAGGCTGGTGCCCTGCACTGGCAGCCTGCTCCTGTCTGTCCTGAGCTGCATGCAGGTCCCTGTGGCCATGGAGCCCTGCAGGCTGGTCCCTCCAAGGCCACTCCTCTCTCATGGCACGGGACCTCATTTTGCTTGTTCACTCATCTGTGGATGCACACTTGGGTTTCTTCCAGGTTTTATTTTTGTTTGTTTTATTTTTATTTTTAGGTACAAGGGATTGAACCCAGGGGATGCTTAACCACTGAACCACATCCCGAGCCCTTTTTATTTTTCATTTTGAGACAGGGTCTCGCCAAGTTGCCCAGGCTGGCCTTGAACTTGCCATTTTCCTGTCTCAGTCTCCCAAGTTGCTGGGATTACTGGCATGCTCCATGGCACCCAGCTTCTTCTAGGTTTTAGCTCCTGCAAATAATGCTACTTGAACACAGATGTCGATAGCTGTTGTCAATAGCTGTTTGAGACTGACTGTCTACCTAGCCTGGAAGTGCGGGGTGGGATGTCCCTGTGTGTTAGTTTTTGGAGCCTCCTCAGGGCTGCACTGTGCCGTGCTGATGGCTTCCTGCCGGCAGTGCGTAAGGCTTCCACACCTCCCAACACGTCCGTTGCTGGTGGCCTGAGGTGGCACCTTCTGCTTTGACTTGCGTTGCCCTAGCATCGCCCCGGCATCAGTGACGTCCACTAAGGTTGAGCCTCTGGTCATGTGCTTGCTGACCGTGTCTTCTGGAGAGATGTCTGTCTGAGCTTTGACACCGCCCACCCCCCACCCCTTTTTTTTTTTTCTTTGTTTCTTTTTTTTGGTACTGGGAATCGAACCCAGGGCCTTGTGCTTGCAAGACAAGCACTCTACCGACTGAGCTATCTCCCCAGCCCCCACTTCTTTTTCAATGCTGGGGATGGAACCCAGGCTTCGCATATGCTAGACAAGGGCTCTACCACTGAGCCACATCCCCAGCCCATTGGCCTATTTTGGGTGGGGGACTGGTACTAGAGTTTGAACTCAGGATCACTCTACCACTGAGCCACATCCCCAGCCTGGTTTTGTATTTTATTTAGAGACAGGGTCTCATTGAGTTGCTTAGTGCTTCAGTTTTTCTGAGGCTGGCTTTGAACTCATGATCCTCCTGCCTCAGTCTCTAGAGTTGCTGAATTACAGGCTGTGCCACTGCATCTGGTTATCCATTGGTCTGTATTTTATTTGGGATTTTTTGCTTGTTCGCCCTTATTGAGCTTAGAGATTTCCTTGTGTACTCTAGGTATTGATCCCAAGTCAGACAAATGATTTTTGAGCATTTTTTTTTCCCATTGCTGCTTATCTTTTTTTGCATTGTCGATAGTGTCTTTCAGTGCACAGCCCCTTAAATTTCATGTAGGCCAGTGTGGCCTGTCCCTTTGGTGTTGAGAAATCCCCACAGATGCAGGCCCTGGTGCTTCTGCTGGGGCTCCCGTGCGGCTGCATGCTTGTCTCAGGTCCAGGGCTCTGGTCTCTGTAGCGTCAGCCCTCGCGTGGCGGTAGGCAGGGGCAGCTGCACGCCTCCTGTGGGCCAGGGCCAGTTTCCCGCTCCTGTCCTGGAAAGCTGTTCTTTCCCATCAGACAGGCTTGGCATCCCTCCTGTGTCCCTGTGTCCCAGAGCTTCTCCCTGGGCTCTGCTTGCTTGTCTGGTTTCATACCAGGAGCACACTCCTCTGGCCACGGCAGCTCTGCACTGCAGGAAGCAGGAACCCTGGTCCTGTTCACCTTCTTGAAAGCTGCTTTGACTGTTTGAGTCCCTTGAGTTTGCAGGCGAATGTCCGAGTGGACTTTTCTAAGCTGCAGGTGTGTCACCGGGGTTGTGAGGGGTTGCCTTGACTGCGCCGACTCGGGTGTGTGAACCCCTTGCTGTGGGGGCCGTTCTCGCCTCCCTCACCTCTGCTCTGTTGTGCAGCACTTGGCCAAGTCTTGCCCCACCATTGCCTGGGGCTCCACGTGCACGCCTGGGGTCATGCTGAGGTTAGCTAGCCTTTGCCCTGCTGATGCTAACCACTGGGCCGCCTTGGCCCAAGTTGGCTGCGGGCGAGCATCCCTAGGCTGTTGAGCAAGGGGAGTTGTTTTTGTTTGGTACTCCCTTCAGCTGGGCTCCTGGGTTTCCCTGTCTGTTCAAGTGGCTCATCACGTTGGTGCCCCTGCGGCGGCTGACCTGGCACCTGGGAGGCCGAGAGCTGTGCGCCTTCATGGGCCTTCTGAGGAGGTGCTCCTGCCTCTCGGGTCGGAGGCGCTGGAGGGCTGCCTGCCGCAACCCACTGTGCTCCGTGTGCTGCAGGAGGCCGCAGAGGAGGTGACGAGGCACGTTCACAACCTGTCTGGGAAGAAGGACGGGCTGGTGCCCATGTTCATCAACACGCACAGCGGCTCCTTCACCCATCTGGGTGTGTTCACCTTGGGCGCCAGGGCCGACAGCTACTACGAGTACCTGCTGAAGCAGTGGATCCAGGGCGGGAAGAAGGAGACACAGTGAGGCCTGTTTCTGCTGCCTTTGACTGGGTCCCGAGCTCCGCCTGCCCTGTCCTTGGGCAGGAGTCAGCAGCGCTGCAGGCACTTCCCTGTGGGGACCCTCATAGGGGTGAGGGGCTGGACTCTTCAGCAAGGCCCACTCCTTGCCAGCACCCCGCTGGGCAGGAGCTCAGGGCCATGTAGTCCTGGGTTGTGTGCAGCATCTTGTCCCCAGGCAGTGGCCTGCTTGGTCCTGTAACCCTGGAGGAGGCAGTGCACCAGCGTGGCCAGAGGAGCTGACTTGCTGGTGTTCACAGGTTGCTGGAAGACTACCTTGCAGCCATCGAGGGAGTAAAAACACACCTGCTGCGGCGCTCAGAGCCCAGAAAGCTCACCTTCATAGGGGAGCTCGCCCATGGCCGCTTCAATGCCAAGATGGTGAGTGCAGGTGGCCTGGTGGGGCCTTGGGGAGGTACCTGTTTCCTGAGTCTGTGTGTCAGAAGGAACGAGGAGATCCTGGCCGAGGGGTGCACGGCCTGTGAGCTGTGGTCACAGGCAGACGCTCGCTGCCTGACCTGGCCTTCCCCGTGGCACCTGTGTGTGGCCCCGGGCCGGCCCCTCAGAGCCCTCCCTCAGGAGTCTGACCTGCAGCAGGTCCAGAGGGGCCTGTGAACCCCAGTCAGCCTGCCCTTGGGAGGAGGCCACGCCAAAGCTTCTCCCCTGGATGCTGCATCTACCCTGCAGCTGTGCCCAGGAGAGTTGCTCAGGCTGCCTGTCTGGGGCTCTTCCCTCCTGGGGAATGAGAGGCTGGTGTGCTCAGCCCCAGCCTGGCCAAGTGCATGGGCCTGGGGTCCAACTGTGAGGAGACACTCTGGTTCCAGGACCACCTCGTGTGCTTCCTGCCAGGGACGCTGGCTCTGGGCGTCCACCACGGCCTGTCTGCTGACCACATGGAGCTGGCCCAGGCACTCATGGAGACCTGTTACCAGATGAACCGACAGATGGAGACAGGTCTAAGCCCTGAGATTGTGCACTTCAACCTTTACCCTCCTGCAGATGATCTGGATGTGAAGGTCAAGGTGAGCCTGGGTCTGGGCTGTGCTTGGGGGTGAGTTGGGTGTGGGGCTGGCACCAGCAGGGATAGACACATCCTGAGCCTCTGCTCTCTTTGCAGCCGGCTGACAGGCACAACCTGCTGCGGCCCGAGACCGTAGAGAGCCTGTTCTACCTATACCGCACCACAGGAGACCGCAAGTACCAGGACTGGGGCTGGGAGATCCTGCAGAGCTTCAACAAGTACACGCGGGTGAGCCCCCGGCTTGTCCCAGTGCCAGGTCAGCTGGCTGTGGACTGGCTGCACCGCAGGATTGCGGGGGCTCAGGCAAGGTGGGGCCAGCTCCAGGGGCTTGGAGGTGGCCGTCCCCAGCTCTGTGCAGCCCAGTTGTCACAGCCGTCCTGCTGGGCTCCAGCACGGGGACCTGTGCATGGAGGGCTGGGTGCTCCTGAGCTCTGCCTCTTGGGCCCAGCCTTCCAGGAAGGGCCCTGCTGCACTCCCAGCCCGTGGCACATGCTGCAGCGACGAGGGCGCTGCCCACACCGTGGGTGCAAGCTGCTTGGTGTCCTGACTTACAGATGGCCCAGTTCAGGGAAGGTCATGCCCTGCCCAGGCCCAGCGATCACCGCTGGAGCCAGAGCCAGATGTAGCCAGATGTAGCCCCACCCTTACACCTGGCTCCAGCCAGCTGCCCCTGCCCTCTGCTCAGTTGTACATGAAGTGCTGCCCCGGAGACCCCAGCCCTTGTCCTTGCTGAGGCTCCTCAGTCCAGGTCCTGGAGAGGGACTTGCTGTCCTCGGCACTCGAAGGTTGGCGTTTTCTAGGGGGTCCCTGGTGGAAGCACAGCTGACCTTTGGTGGCTGTCACCGAGGCACGCTCCAGCCCAAGCTGCACCGGGGTTTGCAGGGGCTGTGGCAGGAGCAGGTAGCCTGGGGTGGCCCCTCGGGTGGCCACTCTTCACAAGGCTGACCCCGCATGTGTGGGCCAGGTGCACTCGGCCTGTGTCTTAGAGGCCTTGGCTCCCATGCAGGTCCCCTCAGGCGGCTACTCATCCATCAACAACGTCCAGAGCCCCAACAAGCCCGAGCCTAGGGACAAGATGGAGAGCTTCTTCCTGGGGGAGACGCTGAAGTACCTCTACCTGCTGTTTTCTGATGACCCGAACCTGCTCAGCCTGGACACCTATGTGTTCAACACGGAAGCCCACCCCTTGCCCATCTGGGCCCCCGCCTAGAGCAGCTCCTGGCTGGGACTGCTGAGAGGGCAGTGTGGCCTCGCCGGGCCTGAGGTGTTTCACGGGGCCGTTGTGGTGCTGGGCAGCTGCTGAGCACCGGTACTCTTGCCCCAGCTCTGGGCTCTCCTGGTTTCTTGCTTCTAATTAGACGGTGTGAGGAACGGGGCACGTCAGCTGGTGTGGGGTTCAGGGTCGCCAGTCCACCAGGCACCTTCGACCTTCATCCTCAAGAAAATCAGACTGTAGTTCCTGACTCCTGTGCCTGATGTCCAGCAGACGGGCTTCACGGAGCTTCCTGGTGGTCCCAGGCCCCTGGTCGCCTCCTGAGGCTGCTGCGTCGTGTTCAGAGGGAAGAGCTGAGGGGAGGGCCTGCCAGGCAGCTCTGCTTGGGTGATGGCCCATGAATGTGCCCTACCCCACGTTCTGGAGGGCCCTCTAGCCTGGTGGGCCGTGGCTTGGGGCCTGACTTGGGGCCAGCCTTTCTTGGAGTGGGTGTTTACATGTTGGACTCAGGGATCCTGGCTGCCCTGTGGGGGCTGTGGGGGCTGGTCGGCCAGTTCCTCTTGCTCCCAGGGCTCCAGGTGGAATGGGGCTTCTCAGTTGAGATAAAAGTCGACTTGCGACCACTGCGGCAGCTCCTGTGTGTGTAAGGGGGTCTTTGGGCTGGCAGGTCTGGGTCTCCCTCGGAATCCCTCCCAAGGTGGGCCCTGCTACGCTGCAGGTGGGAAGGGCCGGAAGGGCCCGCTTGGGGAAGCCCAGGGTGTGTTGACAGGTCAACCTGGTCTCCTTGCTCCTGCCTCACGCGAGCTGGTGCCTTCAGGCTGGCCAGGCCCTGAGGCCACTGGCCAGCACCATTCTGAGTGAGTCTCTGAGTGGTGCAAGCCTTGGACACAGGACAGTTGTCCTCATCCTTGCTGTCAGGTGCAGGTCCCTGTCACAGGGCTGGCCCTGGGCATTGCTGGAGTTCCCTTTCAGACCAAGGTGGTCTCTGCCTTTCTGTTACCATAAGGAGTCCTTTGCTTTTGTCATTCCTGGAAGTTCTCTCTTACTGAAAAGCCAGAACCCAGGCAGCACCCCAGGGCCACCCAAGGGGCTGGCCCCTCGAGCTCTTGGCCCCTCAGGTGAGGCAGGATCTATTCCCTGCCTGTTTGCATCTGGGGCCATCCTGGGGGCAGAGACCCTGTGCCTCCCAGTACAGCAGGTGCCCTCAGGAGCTTGCTCTCCGTTTCTCACACCCCAAGCCGACTGGACTCGGGCCAGAAGCATGTGCGTGGGAGGACCTGACTGCAGCATCTTCTTGGACCTCAGCCCTGTGACTCCTGGACCCACTGAGGACACCTGGCACCTTCCCCACAGCGAGGGGGTAGCCATGTTCTCCACTGCCCTCTTGAGCCAGGAGCTCTGTGGACTAAACAGGCAGGACGGGGCAGCACTTGAGTCCACCTCAGGGATCAGGTGTGAGTGGGGCCTCAGTCAAGTAAAGTGCAGCTTCCATGTCTCACCTTGGACTTCCAAATAAATGTGCTCTGGAGGGGTGACCAGTGCTGAGGGCCTGGGGATGTGGTTCCCCCGACAGGGGTGGCTGGGGGTCAGAGGCTCTGGTGGGTTGTCCTGAGACCAGGGAGAGGTAGGCGTCCCTCCCTGTGGCCCTGGAGTATCAGACCTTAGAGTCAAGTCGGCTTTATTGAATGCTCAGCTGGCTTCTTCCCTGGGTCCTGCTCCCCATGGGACATGCCTGGCCCCAGGCGAGTTTATTCAGTTCCTTCCTCTGCCAACCCCCCCCCCCCAGGTCCCCATAATGCACCAGCCACACCCTGGCCCTGGGTGGTACATCCAGGTGCAGGACGAGCAGCTCAGCCAACCTCACTTCTCCGGGTATCCGGGACACTGCTGCTCACTCCGGGCCTCCTCCACCCACTTGTGGATGAGGGCAGCCTCCAGCCTGCGCACCTCCACAACAGAGGCAGGGTCTTGTGGGTGGGACGCCCTGAGGAGTGGGCACAGGTTGGGAGACCACTCATCTGGGCACGCAGAACCCCAGCCTTCAGGGTGAGCCTCACCCACGCCCAGCCCAGGCCCAGGCCCAGGCGGGGCTGCTTCACTCACCTGAGGTCTAGGTGGTGCGCTCCCCCGTGGACGGTGACAGCAATGACCGATGCACTCAGGTTCTTCTGTATCTGTGGTCAGTGGAGGGATCTCCCATCAAGCATGCAGACTGAGCTCTGGTCATAGGCAGCCCACCTCAGCTGCGCCACCCAGTCATGCAGCTGAAGCAGTAACGAGGCAACTGCATGGCTCAGTGGTCCCGTTGGGAAGGAAAGGTGAAGGTCAGCAAGCCACAAGTCCATCCACATACGCGATCAGGACCGAAAGCCACGGGAGCAGAAGTGGCTGGTGGACGGAGGTGTGGGCCCTCAGGGCAAAGCCAGTTCTTGGGGGCTCTGGCAGGCTGATCAGGGACGCCCCACTCCGTACCCCTCAGCAAAACTAGTGACCCCGGAGCCAAGCACACTCAGGTGGGGTCCACTGCCCAGACCAGGACTCACCCCACCCCCTGTCCAGGGGTCCAGGTCACCATTGGAGAAGATGATGTTGCTGGCAGCTCTGAGGTCTGAAAGAGAGGGCCAGTGGTGGCGAGGGGCAGATGTGGCCCAGGGCTGTGAACTGGCAGGTGCAGTGGCAGGGTGCTGCCCGGCACCCTCCCCCCTGCAGCCCTTACCACCGCCCCAGAAGCTGGTCCGCAGCCAGTCCGGCCGGGGCCACACGCCCCACTTATCCAGGCAGTACTGCTGGCGGAGTTCAGCGGTGAATGGGAGGTCCGGGAACATGTCAGTCACGTTGTTGCTGTCAAACATCAGGTTGACCTCGGTGCAGGCCTGGAATGCCCCACCCCGAGGTCAGGCAGGTAGGGGGCACCCCACCCCCAGCCCCTCTGGCCGCCACACCCCACACCTGGTAGTCCCAGGCCTTGGCGTCAGGGCCCATGCCACAGCCGGTGGGGTCAGCACAGCTCTGGTACAGCTGGTAGATGTTGTAACAGTGCTCTGTGCCCGAGGAGTTGTAGACCAGCCCTGGGAGGAGGGACGCTGGGATCAGCACAAACCTGCACACTCAGCCACCATCCCCACCCCTGGGGCGGGCCTTGCAGGGGTCCTGTGTGCCCAGTGAGGAAAAACCCTGGGCTCTGCCTGGAGGTCCGTGGAACCCCTGCTGTCAGCTCTGCCCTGGCTACTGAGGGCAGCCCAGTGTCACCTGACCTCCCGCCTACTGGGCAGGGTGGGGCATGCTGGCCGCCAGGCCTGGGGGCCCCACTGAATAGTACCTCCAAGCCGACCTGGCCCCAGGCAGCAGGGAGGGGCCCTTGGGGCAGCCACTCCGCAGCCTGGGGCTGTGGGGACCCGACTGCTGCCCCACAGAGCCTCAGCCAGCCTGCAGTGCAGACCGCGCTGACCTCTGCAGCCAGGGTGGCGTGGAGACAGAGCCCCCAGTCCAGGGATGCAAGTCCTTGCTCTGTGGCCCAGACCACGGGCAAGCTGCAGACTTGCCCCCTGCAAAGCGGAGGCTCGGACTCACCTGTCAGCGCTCGCAGACCTACAATCCTCTGGGCCTCGCTCAGCAGCCGGTCACAGCCGACCTGTGGTAGAGGGACAGCAGAGGGTCTCAGAGGAGTCTGCCTCCTACAGCTCAGCCTTCCCTGGTCCCAGGATGGGTGTCAGGACTGCTGGCCTGTGGGGATGGATGGCACAGAGCAGGAGCAAGGCCCCTCCTCCTACCTGGGAAGAGGAGCCTCACCTTCACAGGGTTGGCAGGAAAGTACCCCATGAAGTCCGTGGGGTACGGGTAGTTCATCATGGCCAGCAGGACAAAGGCATTGCGGGCAAACAGGAAGAGCTGAGTCAGGTCCTTCGGGTCCAAGAGTGACTGGCAGGTGCCAAACTCCTGGCTGACCCTTTCATGGGCTACAGGGAAGGGACAGAGGGAGGCTGCTGGAAGGTCTTGGCAGGGAGACAGGTGATGGGGGCTGAGGAGGCGGGAAGGTGGGGGTGAGGTAGGAGGGTGGGCAGTGGCCTCCTGGCCCTCACCTCCCTGTAGGACTAGGTCCCTGATCTGCTGGAAGGCCTCTCGCACGCCCTGGACACACCTGGGACTCTGGCTGTGGAAGGTCTGGAGAAGAGACCACAGTCACTGAGGTGGCTGACCCAGGCTGGCCCACAGACCCCCAGACCCTCACTCACTGCTGTGATGTCGCGAAAGAACTGGCTGGAGGTTCCAAGGCCCGCAACAGACAGGACAGGTGCACTGGCTGCCAGCGCGCCCGCCACCAGGTGGGGGTACTTCATCCTCATGTAGGCGCTGAGCATCCCCCCATAGCTGGGCAAGCACGGGGTCAGGCTGTGGGCCTGCCCCCGGCAGCCCTGTGTGCAGCTGCAGCCCCGCCCTGGCCTCTGAGCTGTCCCCCCACCAGCCTCCACTTCCTCTGCTTTCCTCAGAGGCCACAGGGGTTGAAGGAAGGACCCGGAACTTCCCTCACCCACCCGTTCTGACCCGGGCTTCAGGCAGGCACAGCCTGCACTGGGAGAGGGCCCCTGGTGCCCACTCCCACCAGGCCCGGCCCAGAGACTGGCTCAGGACCAGCAGAGAGGGCTTCCTGGAGCTGCCGTGTGGACTTGGGAGAGGTGGGAGGTGGGGCAGAGGGACCAGTGACATCTGAGCGCCGAGGGGCGGGGTGGGGGCCTTCAGGAGGCCTGACTGGCCTGGACGGGGTGATGGCTGCCCTGGTGAGCTGGGGCGTGTCGGGAGGAGAAGAGCAAGGACGCCAGGCACAGGCCACACACACCTGTGTCCCATGGAGGCCCTGCCAGCCCACGGACTCACCTCCCTCCAAAGGCAATGACAGGGCCGCCCTGTGCTCCCAGTTTCTGCTGCAGGGTCTGGAGCAGCGTGGCAAAGTCCGCCAGGGCCTGCTCCACGGTCAGCAGCTCGGTGTACTCGCGCTGTGTGGACCGCACGCCGAAGGGGAGCGACGTTCCGTAGTAGCGCTGTGGGTGGCAGTGGGGGAGGCTGACCCGCTGCCTCCCGGGGCCCAGCCACCAGCCTGGGGACCGCCAGGAGCCGGCCAGTACGTACGTGCTCCGCAAAGACAAGCAGGGCACCCTGCTGGGCCGCCAGCTCCACCAAGAAGCCCGTGTTGTTGGCCAGGGCCCACACGTCCACCTCGTTCCCCGTGTAGAAGAAGATGGGCCCCTCGCCCCTTCTCCAGAACTTGTCTGCAGGGGACAGGTGGGTGGGGTGAGGCCAGGGCAGGGGCAGCAGGCACGTGTCAGAGGGCGGCCAGGGCAGGGCTCACCTGACACCAACACCCGCTGGTGAAAGGTCTTGTTGCCGAACCTCGCAAAGTTGAAGTGGTCCATAAGCTGCTCAAAATGCCTCTCCTGAAAGTCAGGGTCCAAGCCTCTGTGGGCTTGAGGGGAGACGGGACTCAGGGATCGGCAGGCGTCAGGGAGGAGGGGCTGCTGGGCGGACACTCACCCCGAGCCTGGAGGCCACCCAGCCCCAGCATCAGCATCGGCAGCAGGACCCAGGCCCAGGAAGGGGCCCCACAGGCCACGGGCGCCCGGTGCTTGGAGCTCATGTCTGGCTCTGTGGACGGATACCAGCAGTCACGTGGGCAGGATCACATGACAGGCAGGGCCGCCTCACGTGACAGTCTGGGCGGGGCTGTCCTCCTGCCGTGGTGGGCACCAGAGCAGGGCTGGCCTACCCCTCCAGTGGGCCTCAGCTTCTGAGTCCTGGCAGGTCCTGAGGGTTCCTGGGCACCCGCTGTGTTCCCATGGCGACAGTCGCCATGGGACCCACAAGGCTTCGGATGAAGGCTGAGGCCGTGGCACCCAGGGCTGTGTGGGCACGGGGGCAGGGCACATGTGCCCAGCCACTACTGGGGGCCACAGAATGGGGAGAGGGTCCCAGAGGGAGAGGAGAGGGCGCCTAGGCCCGAGGTGCCCGCCTGCACCCTCCCCCACCCACGCAGCTCGCCCTCCCTGCCCCGCAGCCCAGTCAGCTCACCTGCACCTGCGGGCCAGTGCTGGGCAGGGTGTGCTCACAGCCAGGAGGCGGTTACTCTGCCCCAGCACTCAAGCATGTGGGCAGCGGGGCTGTGGTGCAGTGTCCTCAGGCAGAGCAAGAGAGGGCAGTGCAGTCTGTGGCCTCCCCCGCAGGAGGGGGTCTGCAGAGGGACACGGGCCCCTGGTGAAAGCAGGGGCTCAACCATGGGAGTGTGGGTGCCCTGGGGTTTGGGCAGGTGGAAACACGGCTGTTCTGTTTCCCTGACTGGCACCCACTGTGCCCTCAAGGACCGGGAGGAGCTGCCTCTCCCGAGTCCAGTCCATGACCTCGGTTACTCAACCCTGACTGGAGCCACGTCCCTGCAGCTGGTCCTGGGAGAAGCCCCGTGTGTGAGCCCCCCCAGAAGGGACTAGAGAATGCAGGGGGCTCCTGGGGTGGGGTCTTCAGAGGGTCTTCCTCGCTTGTCCAGGGCCCAGGCCTCCACACCCCTTCTGGGCAGCAGCCAAGGTCTCCAGAACCTGGGAGGGGTGGTCCCTATGGAGTTGAGCCTTCTGACAACCACCTGCAGGTACGGGGCTTTGAGGGTCTTCTCCTTGCACCCCCCGCTGGCCAGTGGGTGCATCTGCAGCCGACCTCCAGGGCACAGGGCGAGAGGTCTGGGCGTGGGAGGCCAGAAGGCAGTGACCTAAGCCCTCCCCTCCGGCCACCTGGCCCACAATGCTCCTAGCCCACCCTGTGGCCTGTCTGTGGGTCTAGGCAACCTCCTCCCACCCAGGATTTGGGGATTTGGGGACCATGCCAGCCCCTGTCCACCATCCACCCTGCCCCCTCAGGCCTCAGAGCTGCTGGCACTGGGGACGCGGCTCCCAAGCCGGCCCAGAGCTCCTCATTCCAGCCTGGCTGTGCCTCTTTAGGGCCCGCAGGCTTCTGTGGCGAACCACATAAGGGATGTACTCCTAAGGACCCTGAAGCATTGGGTTCAGTGTGGGGCACCGCCACCAGGAGCTAGTTCCCAAGCAATTTAAGCACCCCAAAGAGAAACCGCCTCTCACAGTAGTGGACGCTCTGCTCTTTCCTGGAGCCTGAAGGAGGTGTGTCAGGTGGGGAGACTCGGGGTGATGCCGGGAGGTGGAGCTGCCTCCGCTCCGTGGGAGAGCTCCCTGCTTTTCCTGGCTGGCCCATCGTGAGCCTGTCACAGCCCTTGAGTTGCTTCCACAGCTTGGTGCTTGTCAATAACGCTGCAACAAACACAGGTGTACAATACTACCCGAGTCCCTATTTTCAATTCCTTTGTACATGAACACAAGGGGATATGCTGACCAGGCATGGTGGTGTACACCTGTAATCCCAGCGACTCGGGAGGCTGAGGCAGGAGGATCACAAACTGGAGGCCATCCTGGGTGACTAACGAGACCCTGTTCCTCCATTCTATGGCTGTCCTTTTGCTCTGTTGGCAGTGTCCTTCCTGCACGTGAACAAGCCGCATCTTTCCCCTTATTCAGATCTTTCTTCAACAGCACTTGGAGATTTTCATTGTGTGTTTCACCTCACTGATTAAACGTGCCTCTAGGTGGGCTGGGGTTGTGCTGGTGGAGCGCTGGCCTAGTCTGTGTGAGGCACTGGGTTCCATTCTCAGCACTGCATATAAATAAAATAAAGGTTCATTGACAACTAAAAAAATATTTTTAAAAATGTGCCTCTAGGTGTTTCCTTCTTGCAGATGCCATTGTAAATGGAGTTGTTTTCCTAATTTCCTTTTCAGTGTTCGTGGCTGGTGCGTGGAAATGCAGCTCAAGTTTCTGGTGCAAGGAAATGCAGCTGAAGTTGTTATCAACCTCAAACCCTGAAACTTCACGGAGCTTCTTTACCAGCACTGGTAGCTGTTGTGTGTGGGGTCTACATATAGGATCCTATTACCTGCACCTTTCCAGTTTGGACACCTTATTTCTTCTTTAGCTGCCCTGACTGGCCTTCCAGGGTGACAATGAATGGCAGTGGCAGAAGCAGGCATCTTTGCCTTGTCCCTGATCCCAGAGGAAAAGCTCACAGGCTCTGCCACTGAGTTTGGTGTTAGCTGTGGGCTTCTCGTGAGACCTCTGTGACGTGGCCAGGTCCCCTTCCTCTGTGGAAGGTGCCGGCCTTGTCAGTGCTTTCCTGTGTTGCTGTGTTCTCTCCCTCTGCTGCTCACCGTGGTCTGTTGTACTGGTGAGTTTCGGGTGCGAACCACCCCTGCATCATGCTGGTGAATTCCACTTGGGTGCTTTTAACTCTCGATCCTCCTGCTTCAGCCTCCTGAACCTCTGGGTTTACGGGAGTGCACCACCACACCTGGCTGACTGACAAATTCTGCTCACTTCAAATGTATCATTCCCAGCCAGGTACAGTGGCACACACCGTAACCCCAGTGCCTCAGGAGGCTGGGGTGCGAGGATCCAAAATTCAGGGACAGCTTGGGCAACTTAGCAAGACCCTGTCTCTTAACAAAAAATTAAACAAAGCAGGGCTGGCGGTGTAACTCAGTGGTAGAGCACCCCTGGGTTCAGTCCCTAGGACCACAATACATAAACACTCATCCCATTTTCTTCTGGCCCTCATGGTTGTGCTGGGAAATCAGCTATTAACTCACTGGAGATTCCTTGTCTGCAACAGGTCTCTCCTCTCCTCTCGCCATTTAAAGGTTACCTTGTATTTCGAGAGTTCTGTATTTGAGTGTTGGGTGGTAAAGGCTTGGTCCCCAGTCAGGTACTGTTGGGAGGTGGAGCCTTTTGGGGAGTCTCAAGGTCACTGGAGGTGAGCCCCAAGGGGCTTGGGGGGCCTGGCCCCTTCCCTTCTCTGCCTTCCGGGCACAGGGTGCGAGGTTTGGCCCCCATGACATGCCGCCTCCCCACAGGTCAAAGCAACAGGGCTGATCCTGGACTAAGGAACCTGGGAGGGAAGGCGTGCCATGGGGCTGGGAGCTCCTGCAAGCAGCCCCAACAGGATGAGGCAGGGCTGTGGGAATGGAACCAGGGCTGCAGTGCAGGCCCCAGGAGCGGGAGGCGCCTGCCCCTCACCAGGGAGGCTGCAGGAAGAAGCTTGCCAGAGACTGGCCATCAGGAAGCATCAGGACGGAGCAACCTGGTTATCCAGGCCCTGCCCGAGCAGCCCGCAGGGCCTCACCAAGCAGCTCCCTGCAGAAAGAGCAGGGAGGCGGCCGTGCAGACAGCGGGCCGCTGGGGTTCTGCCGTGGGATTCCCACCACTGGCATTCTGGGGATGGGGGCTCCCGGCTCAGCGTGCCTCCTGCCAGCGCTTGGCTCATCTGCATCTGTGTGGAGACCTCCTGGTCCCGCACCCTCTCCCTTCTTGGGATCAGCTTCGAGGTCTCCTGCACAGCTCTGCTGGCAGTCCCAGTAGGGCCCTCAGACCCTCCAGGAAAACCACCCATCTCAAGAGGCTGGTGCAGGAGGAGGAGCCCCAGCAGCTGTGAGAGCTGGGCTGTCTCGGCCCTGGTGAGGAGCCGGGCGGAGCACGAGGGCTCTCCTGGGCACCCCAGGCCGTCTCTGCTCCAGTGTGGACTCCGGTTCCCACAGGGCCCCCACGCTCCAGCCCTCAGACAGCCGTGCACACCTGGCCCCGTTCCCACCACCTGTGTGCTCCTCAGAAACTGCTCCCGTCAGGTAGTGACCAATCTCGGCACCTTGTTTATTGCAAGTGTCCATGTGGCGTGAAGATGGGGGCACTTTCAAGAGCTGGTAGCCTCTTCGGGGAGGGCTGGGCTTGGGGTGGAGGGTGTGAGTAAGAAGGGAAGCCCGAGGGGGTCTGTGACGGGGACAGTCCTGCACCTCGGACGCAGCGGAACGCTGTCCCATGTCGCTTTCCTGGTTCAGCACTGCACTACAACCATGTACGATGCAAACGTGAGCTGGGGACAGCGGCACAGGACCGTAATGTCAGGAACTGGGGAGCCTGAGGCAGGAGGACCACAAGTTCAAGGCCAGTCTCAGTAACTTAGCAAGGCCCCATCTCAAAATAAGTAAGTAAAAAGGGCTGGGGGTGCAGCTCAGCAGTAAGAGCGTCCTGGGTCGATCCCCAGCACCCAAGACAACACACAGAAACCAAAGGCACCCAACAGGGGAAGCTGGCCCGGCACAGGTCCCCTGTCCTTGACACCCATGTGGAGGAGTGACTGGGTTCTTCTTCAGTTCTCCCAAGAATTCACCCAACTGCCTGACTTCCACAGGAAAGGTGTCCTGACGGTTCCAGTTACAGCCAGGAGGCACAGCTGTGGGCAGGACATGGCCAAGGCTGTCTCCTGCCTGGGCCATCTGCTTGCCTGACAGGTGCCAAGGCACGCGAGCTGCTTGAGGTTGGCAGTGGTACCCTGCAGGGCCTTGGGGAAGCCGGCACTGCGAGGGCACGGGCCCACTAAGGCCCTCTGGCTCAGGTGGGGAGGATGGGCTCCATGTCCCGGAGAGACCCACCCTTCCCGGCAGCATCCCTCCCCTGGAAAACAGATGGGGACGGGTGGGCGCTGCAGGGGTGGGCAGGCGGCCTTGCGGGCACAGGCCAGTTCCCAGCCCATCTCACATCAGTGGGGTGTGTGCCCTGCCCTCCCGCAGTGGAAGGCAGGTGTGCTAGTGAAGACGGAGCCTCACCTGGAGCACAGGAAGAGCACCAAGTGCTTGGAGGAGCCCAAGCGCCATGTTCTGTTGCAGCTACAGGCAGGCAGGGCGAGAGCTGTGCTCCTAACCCAGCTGACTGTGACTAAGGAGAAACCACCCGGCGGTCCCCCCACCGGCCTCACTGGTTCCCGGGGAAGCACTCAATCTGCAGCCACAGCACCTACAGACGTGGCCAAGAGGAAGGCAAGAGAGCCAGTGTGCTGCCCAGCTGCTCAGAGCCTTTGCCATGGACAGCCAGACCTCTTGTTGGCCTCCGTGTGGCACGCAGGGTGAGGACCCCAACCTCACCCATTACTGGTTAAGCTGCCGAGGAGGGAAGGGACAGCCCCTTAAGCATCCCCCTTTGAGGCAACGAGACCTGTCTGCTTGTTTCATTTCCTCATCTGAAGTCTGAACAGCGCCCTGGCCATGGCCAGCGTGCCTCCCCATGTCTGCCAAAAAGGCAGTGGGCCTGCACATTGGTCAGGGTGGCTTCCAGAGGGACGGGGACATCCCCTACTCTGGGCCCTCCAGATGCACACCTCCCTCCCACCCCACCCCGATGACACTTTTCATTATCATTCTCTGAGGTCCTGAAACCTCCCAGCCAGAACCCCAGACCCAGAAATGAAGCCAAAAAGCCCACAGCAGGCTGGTGGTCACTCGTGTCCACAGTGATGGAGGAAGGGGCTCTTCATGCAGTGAAGGAGCACATTCCCTTCTGGGTTCTGCAGGCTGGAGGTGCACAGCAGCCTGCATTCCAGCAGAATGCAGGACAGGGCTGTGTCCCCACCCACAGGCCCCCCCATGCTGCAGGCCTGGGAGAAAGTCAGGTCTCCTGCAGCTGCAGAACCCTGGCCTGCTCCTCATCCAGGATGAACGGGGACTGCAGCTCCCGACCTTGCAGGTACATTTCCAAACCCTGAAACAATTAAGTCATGATGTCCAGTTGGTCATTCCTCCACAAAGGCCTCTGGCTACCTCTGCTCACCTACACCCCAAAAGGTTCTCTTCAACTTCAAAGGACCATTTACCTCACTGGTAAACTGAGGCAGGTTCTGATTTATCCACTCCTGTACCCACCTCTCCCCAGACTCTTCCTTTGGCTCACACAAGCCAGACCCCAGAAAAGCCCCAGACAGGAATGGGCAGCTCTCACCTCTCCAGAGTAAGACACCAAGGGCGATATCTCACAGATGGCCGGAGGGTCTCCATTTGGGAGCAAGCTGGAAGAAGCCCGCAGGTCAGCATCTGCCTCCTGTGCGTGTCCTGGATCCTCCCCAGCACACCATGAGCCTGCTCAGCAGCTGAGCGCCACACGCCCGCCCCCTGCAGGCCCCTCCTAGCTCTCCCCTCTGTACTCAGCCTGTGCAGACTGCCCCACAGCACGGGCTCTGGCCTGGCTAGAATGCACCCCACAGGCACCCCACAGCCCAGGCAGCCAGATCTAGCTGCAGCTGCAGATGGCTGGGGTCGGAAGCCAAAGGTCCTTTTCTTTTCCAGTCCCAAGTCAGAGAACCTGATGTCTTCTGACAGCTCTGTCTAGGTATTTCTCAAAGCTTGTAAGTTCAGAGGTCCAAGCCCCCTGCCCAGCAGAACTCAAGGATGAGAGTCACAGTGCAGGCTGGGCTGGCTCCGTATGCGGCCAATGGCGTGTGGCAGGGTGCTAGAGCAAAAGCCCCTCCCCGGCTGGGACAGTGGCAGGGCCCCAGCCCCTCCAGGCCACACCCCGAGGCCCACTTACCAGGGCAGCGCAGGAAGCTGGGCCCCGTGTGCATCCAGGAAGCGGGCCCCCGCCTGCAGAGCCCACCGGTAGTGCTGAGCCAGCAGGGCCCGCCTGGCAGTGGAAGGGTTGTCCCTGCCGGCCGCCTCTGCATTCTTCAGGGGGGAAAACTCCTCCTCCCGAGGCACTTCGAAGGCAACGAAGTTCCTGGTGAGGAGCAGGGCTGGTCATCCCATGTCCAGCCAGTAGCCCTGGTCTGGGCAGGCAAGGGGTGCCCGGCTCACAGGGAGTATGTTCCCACAAGCAGCAGGTCCAGGGAGGGTCTTTCCTCCAAGTCAAACTCTTCTTCCCACAGCATCTGCCCAAAGCCTGGAGCCAGGCAGAGTGAGGCTCGGAGGCCCTGGGAGCCACCAGGCAGCGTCCAAGCTCAGAGCAGGGAGGACTGAGGCAGCGGACTTCCAGGAGGGCAGCTGCGTCGCCCCACCACCCAGCCGCCCAGATGTCCCCTCTGCTGCCCCCGCCCTCCGCTGTTTCCCTGAGACAGGAGCATGCGCTGGCCTTCTCCCCAAACCTGTCTACAGCCTCCCAGTCCTTCCACCCCTCACTGAGCCTCACTTCCCTGCCTGGTTGGGCCTCAGAACCCACCACCAAAAAAGAGGCAAGAAGGAAAACATCACGACTTCAGCACGAACCCCGCAAACCGGAACACATCGAACACAAACTTCTCCATCTTTATGCCGTTTGGCTTCAGCGGTGTCACCAGGTGCCCCGCCTCATCCACGTAGGGAACCTTCTTCACCGCCACGTGTTGCTTCAACAGGGGCTCACGGTCCCTGGGGGCAGAGGGCAGGGGAGGACGTCAGACAGGACCCCCCTGGGAGCCCAGTCCCACCTCTGGGTGCACCTGGTCAGGCAGGGCAGCTGGCAGTAGGGCGCCGCAGCACAGGTGAGGCGGCCTGGCCAGATCTCTGAGGAGGGCACGGCTCTCTCCCCGCACCCCCAGCCACACCCCTGCCCAGGTTAGTGGAAACCAGCAAGTCACAGGGAAGAGGTGGTGTCCCAGGGCAAGGAGGCCCACAGGCAGGAGAAGACAAGTCTGATCACAGAGCCCTGCACTGGCTGCCCAAGAGCACAGGTGCTCTCCTGGGCCCCGGCTTGCTGAGACCTGGAACTTTCTCCACCTAACCCCACAGCCGTTCTCAGCTCTGCGAGGCCCGGCGGCTCCCGTGGCTGCAGCCCAGGGCCCTGGCCCCATCTGGCACTGCTGGTCCCTGGTCAGGGTAGGCAGCTCTGGCTGTTCTCCCACAGCCACCAGCTGGCTACCTGGCGACAGTCTGGAGGAAGTCCCGGGTGAAGAAGTGATTGCAGATGTTGCCTGCGTTGTAAATCAGGCCACCATCGGTGCCACGCAGTTGGGCCACCTCAGGGCTGATCTCACTGTACTCCACCACCTGGGGGACACCGTCCAGCCGGCATACCACACCCACTGGCTCCTCAGGGTATGCCTTCTCCACCACCTGCAGCCACCAGGGATGGGCTCAGCGGCTGGGTGCGGCCGGGCGGGGTGAGGGGCGGGGCTTGGCGGAGGGGCGGGGCTTGGCGTTCACCTTGGCGCCACAGTCCGCACCCTGCAACACGCAGAAGCCGATAAAGACCGGGTCCGCCAGCCGCACCAGGATGTTGTCCACACAGTACACGTGCACGAACTCCACTCCCCGACGCTCCATGTCCTCTAGAATACGGTGGTCCTCCAGAGCGCAGTACAGACCCCCGTTGCCATCTGCAGACAGAAAAAGAAATGGGCCTTATGGCTGGCTTCAGTCAGGACTCGGCACTACTCCAAGAAATGTTGCAGGTGGGCAAGCCCCCACATTTGCCATCCCAATAGCTCTGTAACATGCAACAGATGGCAATCAGTGCCCAGAGAGAGCAGGCAACTGGCCTAGGATCAGACAGGCTCTTGATAGCACATTCAGCCTGCAACCCAGGCCTCTTGATCCTCATCTGCCCTGAGATCCAGGTTGGGTGGTCCCAGCCTTTCTCAGTGGTGGCTGGTACCTGGGGCCATGGCAACTTTGTCTTTCCGCTCCAGGATGACCCTGCCCTCAAAGGTCACAGCAGGTAGCATGCGCTGTTCAAACAGGACCACATTGGCAGGGTCCAGGTGGAAAAAGTCATGCTCCTTGAAGAACTTGGCAGTGGGCTCCAGCGTGAACTCACTGGTCATGATGTACCTGTTCGGGAGACAGTCGTGAGCTTCCTCCAGGTGACCTGCCTCTCGGCCAAATGGGGCTGGGAGGGCTGGCACTGGGATCCAGACTGAGGCCTGTCGGACCTCTGCCTGGGTGGGTTTGGGGATTCATCCGGGGCTGTGTTGGTGTGGGGGATCAGGCCTTGGTGTGGGGGAAGGGCTGGGACCACATGGGGAGAGTCTTCTGGGGCTAATGTGAAACAGGGAGGACACACCAGGGCACAGTGCAGCGAGTCCCGTGGCGCTCGCCAGCCAGCTGCTCCACCCGCCGGATCCGCTCCGCCTGCAGCTGGTACAGGGTCTTCTGGCTGGGCAGCCCCACATGATACATGCCCTTGGGGTAGGAGACCCCCAGTCGAGTGCCCTGGCCGCCCGCCAGCAGCAGGACTGCCACCTTGTTCAGGGCAATCTGGCGGAAACCTAGGGGTGAGGGAACATCCGGGGCTGCGGCTACGACCTAGTACGCGCGGGTGGGGAGCGCTGGAAGGCAAATCGAATTCCCCGCGTCCCGCTCCGTGGGCTGGTCTCGCCACCGGGACCCCTGCGCCGCCTACCTTCCTCCTCCCAACGCCGCCGCATCTCGGGGTCGCCGCGGCTCGCGCTGCCCACGCGCTCTGGAGGCAGGGGCCGCAGGCGCGCGGCCAAGTCCGGCGGGGGCCCGGAGGTGCGCGCACAGGCCGCCGCTGCTCGTTTACAGTGCTCGCGCAGCGCGTCGGGCTCCAACAGCGCCAGCTCCGCCAGCAGCGCGGCGCGCGGCCCCGGGGCCAGCTCGCCCCAGAAGCGCATCAGATGCTCCTGGCCCGCGCGCTGGAGCTGGGCGCGCACGTCCGTCTCCGAGGCCATGTCATCGCCGACGACGCAAGACCAGCTGGCACTCGTGACCCGCACGCTCCGTCTGAATAGTATCACGAGACCGGGCGGGCGGCGCTGGCCCTGGCTGGGCGGGCCCAAGATGCCCCGCCTGGGCCCGGACAGGGCCCTGCAACGGCCCCGTCCCCGGCCTGCCTCCGCCCCATTCCGGGGCCTCCCGGTCCCTGGATTCGTCCCCGGAGCTTGCGTCCGGGAAACGCCCGGGTCTTGACTTTGGCTCCGCCCCGGGTCCCCTCTATACCCGCCCCCAAGACCGTCCTGTCCAGCCCCAAGCCCGACCCTAAGCCCAGCCCTCCCCGTCCGCCCCGCCCCAAGACCACTCCCGGGCGGATCCCTACCGCCCCACCGCCCCGCCCCGCTCCTAGGAAGCCGGAGAACTTCTGTGGCGGTACCTGCAGGAGTGGGTGCAAGAGCTGGACCTCTGCGCTGGGGGAGAAAGGGCGACCGAGCTGGGGCCGAGGCGCCACTCAGGGGATCGGTGACCCGGCCAGCCAGGCTTGAGGGATGACCAGCCCTAACCCTGCCTGCTCACAGCAGAGCGGCCGGCAAGAGTCCGCCCTGCGCAGGATGAGCCTGTGAAGGACCTGGGCATGCTGGCCTTCACCAAGACTCGGGCAGAGGTCGGGGGACAGTCCAGGGGCTCAAGGAGAGGTCCAGAGACTGGGCTGGGCTGTAGCTGGGAGAAGGGTGGAGCCAGATCTAGCAGGCCAGCGTGCCAGACGTCCAAGGGCTGCGGGAGAGCATTGCCCTTCGTGCGGGGGCGGGGGCTCCCTGCTCACAGGGGAAACTTCCCACAGCCCACCGCCGCAGCCCGTCGGGCCTGTTTAACTATGACATTTTGATATCTTAGTTTTCCTAAAGTCTCTTGTGAAGAACAGGAAGACATAGCTTCAGCCACCTAGTTTCTTTTAGAAACTAACTTCATTAAGTCTAAAAGTAAAGCATGCTTTTAAAAAGTTCAAGTGGTGTTTTGGACTCAAAATGGAAAGGAACATTACCCTCAGGTCTGCTCCTGTTAAGGGAGTGTGTCTTCTGAGTTGGGAAGCCCAGCTTTACAGGAGCCAGACCACAATAAAACCCCTGGACCAGAAAGCCCCCCCCCCCCCTTAACTTGCCTCAGGCCTTCCTGGTCCCGCAGCCGAACACTCAGCCCCAGAAAGCCACGTGACTCAGGGCTGCAGCCTTCCTGCATTCTCTGCTGCCTGCCTCTAAATGGAGAAGTAAAATGAAGGTAGGCTGCTGGGCCCCTTGCTCAGCCCTTGCCTCCCTAGATCGGCACAGGTTTCCTGACTGACAAGGAATACTTGGACCCCAAGCCTAGCATTGCTGAGACCGCTGCAGCAAAGGGCCAGGAGCTTGCTGATGAATGCACAGTCTGTTCTGCTCTGGTGGTCTGTGTGGTGGAAAGGCAGCCACAGCAATCTTTGCAGGTGGAGGGACGGGAAGTGGGGACTTAGGTGAGCAGAGCAGGCTCCACACCCCAGGCCAGGGTCCATGGGTGCCCTTATCACCCTTACAGGGCTGGGCAGCAGAGGTGCATGTGCCCTTTGAATACAGATGTCAGAACATTAATTCTTTTTTAAAGAATTTTGTAGTTGTAAATGGACTTACTTATTTTTATGTGGTGCCAAGGATTGAACCCAGTGCCTCACACATGCTAGGCAAGCGTGCTGCCACTGAGCCCTAGCCCCGGCCTAGAACGTGAATTCTGAGCCCTCTGGGTCAGGATGCCCCCAAATCCTGCCTCAAGATGGGAGTGGGGCTAGGATCAGTGAGTTTGTGAAGTCAAGGTCTGTGCAGCCAGAGGCATTGGCAGGACCAGAAGAATGGACCTACTTGGACAGATAGGAGTGTGGAGTGTCAGCAAGGCCAAGGTGGGCAGCAAGCTCTGGGCACCTGCAGAGGCAGCCTTGTGGCCAGTAGCCTCCCCTTGATTCCGGGCCTTGTCCCAGGGGTCCAGGAGAGCAGAGGCTATTACCCTGTGAAAGTCTCAGGGACTGGACAGCACTTGCTGGTCCCTCTCTCCATTCCCAGTGCTGGGTCTACACCAGGGGCAGAGGGGCCTGGTCATATGCCCACTTCTCCCAGAGGAGCTCTGGGCTGGCACATGAGAACATGATTACAACTGGGATGGGTGCCTCAAAAAGCCACGTGGGCACCCTGGAAGGCCCCCAGGGGTGGCGGCAAAGCTGAGCGCTTCAGAGTCAGCGGAGGGCAGAGCCGGGCTGGGAAGCAGCATGGAAGGAGGACGAGTCAGAGCTTAGGCCAGGTGGAAACAGGGCAGTGCCTCAGTCCACACCAAAGCCAGGCGCTGACGCCAGTCTCTTCAGTGCCCTCCTCAGGCCATCCAGGGGCCATGGGGAAACCACAGGCCCAGAGCCAGCTGAGATCACCTCCCCTGGGGTTTTGGACACTCCAAGAAGCCCTGTCTCCTCTGTACAGTATGCTCAGGTTCACTGGGGGCCCTGCCTGGCCTGGGTACTGCTGGTGGCTGACTTGCATGCCCACGCTGGCCTCCAGTCCAGTTCCACAGAGCTGGCCCCTAGCCTCCCCATCCCACAGGCCTTATCCTGGCTTGTGTCCCACCCAAAATGGCCTTCCTTATCTTTATCCTCTAGATAAGGTTTCCTGTGTGCTGGTCATCTCCTGAACCAGGGCAATGTTAGGCCAAGGAGTGGCCTCACCCTGCTTAAGGACTCTTGGGAAGACAGCCATCATAGCCAGACATCTAAGGTAGGGGTGTCTAACTGGACATTGGGGGGCAGGTAGAAGGATCAGTACCTGGGAAAAGGTTTGTTTTTTTGTTTGTTTATTGTTTGGTACTGGGGATTTGAACAACCCAAGGGCACTTAACCACTGAGCTACATCTCTAGCCCTTTTTATTTTTTATTTTGAGACAGGGTCTTACTAAGTTGCTTAGGGCCTCACTAAGTTGCTAAGGCTAGCTTTGAACTTGTGATCCTCCTGCCTCAGCCTCCCAAGCCACTGGGATTACAGGCATGTGTCACCAGCCTGGCTATTTTTAAATTAAGGCAGGGTCTCACTAAGTTGTTTAGAGCCTTGATAATTGCTGAGGCTGGCCTTGAACTTGCAATCCTCCTGGCTCAGCCTCCCAGGTCTGGGATTACAAGCATGCGTCACTGCATCCAGCTCTGGACAAAGTTTGGAAGAACACAGATATCAGTGAAGAGTAGAGACAGAGGAGAGGGCTTTCTGGTAGGAGAGTCACCAGGCACAGGGCTCAGGGGTGAGGAAATGAGTACACTAAGGACTGGGGCAGGTGGAGTACTGGAAACAGAGTAGGTATGGGGAGATAAGTCTGCAGAGTCCTTGACCTGCCACCAAGGGGAGGCAGGGATGGGCTTCCATGACCAAGATCCATGGGGTGACTCGGGTCATGGCCTTTTGGGGACCCCACCCAAATTCCTTACCCTGAAGGAGCCCAACTCTGTGTATATCCCCAGAGAGATGTGGAGCCAGGGGAGCTGACTGTGGCAGCTGCCACAGGACCTGAAACACAGGCACTATGCTCCCGACCTAAGACACACAAGACATAGGAGAGGCTGGCTGAGGCCTGCCCAGGAGGGGCTGAAGGGAGGCCTCTGGGTCAGGAGCCTATCCAGAGGTGTTCAGCAACTTTGCTGAGAGTTCTTGAAATGGACAGTGTATTTAGAAAGCAGAGGCCACAGATAACATGTGGATAACGCTCAGCGATCCAGGAGCCTGTGACATTCGGGAGTTGGCCAGGGTGGGGGTGGATGGGACCAGGGCAGGTCATAGAGGACAGGCAAAGGTGGAGGCAGGGGTCCAGCCAGACAGTGCCTGAGCACCTTCTGCTCTTGGAGGGCACTCCTGGTCAGCCCTGGAATGCACCCCTGGAGCAAGAACGCAGCGAAGGCCTGGATCCCTCATCTGGAGTGACTTGACCCTGCTAGAAAGAAACTGAGGCTGAAACAGGATCTACGGGGACAGAATTGAGACCCAGGAGGAGGTATCCGCAGAGGACCAGGAGCCCAAGGGAACTGGTTACCGGATGGGTATCTGGGGACACAGGAGAAAGTGGCTTTGTCCCGAGGCCGGCAGGACAGGCCTGTGTGGGGGTGGGGGCGAAGGAGGAGTTAGCAGAGTTGGGGACAGAGAGGCCTCTGTGACCGGGAGCGCCCAGCTGGCTGGTGCCACGGCTCTCTTGGGACCCTCCTTCTGCAAGAGAAGGAGGCCCCAGAGTCTGCCGGGGGACCCTCAGCGAAGAGAACCCAAGGGAGCTGGTGCGTGGGGGTTGGGGGGCGGTGGGATCCCTGAAGGGGCTGCACCCTCCCGTCCTTACCCACTAGGCTACCTGGGAACAGGATTTTTTGTAGGGCCCCAGGCCCTACCTGTCGGAGAAGGGCGGGCGGCTACGGGGCGGCTGAACGGAAGAAAAGGTTGAGCCGCCGCAGCAGGGCTGGTGGGCGTGGAGGCAGAAGAGGAGAGCGCGCCCGAGCTGGGGGGTTCGGTCCAGTCCGCGAGCCTTCGGGCCCCTCCCCGGCACAGCGGTCTGGGGAGCTCGCCGCTGGATGGACCCTCGGTCGGAAAAATCAAATCGGGGGCGGCGGCCGTTCAGCCAATCGGGGAGCAGATAGGCCAGCTTCGGCCAATGGCTGCTGCGAATGCTAATGAGGGCTGACGCCGCGAGGAGGGCCCCATTCAAAAGTAGCAGCTATTGTCACGCAGGGCCGTGCTCCGGGCGGGTCCCGCCGTCTGGACGCGCAGAGAAGGGTACGTGTGGACGTGGGGACGCAACCCCGGCGCCCATGGCCGCGGCCGCGATGGCCCAGCGGGGCCGCGTGCCGCCCGCCGCGACCGCGCCAGGCACCGAGGGGCTGCCGCGCGCCTTCCTGCAGAGCCTGCGCACGCTCTTCGACATCCTGGACGACCGGCGGCGCGGCTACGTGCACCTGCGCGAGATCGAGTCCCGCTGGCAGGGTACCGACGCGCGCGAGCTGCCCCGCGGCGTGCTGGAGGGCCTGCGCCAGGTGGCCCCGGCCAGCGGCTATCTCACTTTCGAGCGCTTCGTGGCCGGCCTGCGCACCTCGCTGCTGAGCGCCGACGGCGGCCCGCGAGACCCGGCGCGCGCGCCGGTCCGGCCAGGGGAACTGCCGCCGCCGCCGCAGCGCCTAGTGTTCGCACCGGCGGACGAGCCGCGGACTCTCCTGGAGAGGAAGCCCCTGCCTCTGGGCGCGCGCCCTCCACCGGCTGGCCCGGGACAGCTGTGCGGCCCTGCGGAGGCGATGCCCTGCCCGGCGGAGCCCGAACGTCCCCAGAGCGCAGCCCTGGAGCGGAGCCCGAGCGCGGATGCCGGTGAGTGTGGGGCGCCCCCCAGCACCTCCTCCTAGCTCCCCAGGCCTGTGTCCGTGGCCGGAACCCGGAAGCATCTCCCATGAGGGATGGGACACCTTGCGTGGTGGACTCCAGAGCCAGGAGTGAGCCTCAGTGGACCTGGAGGTCTAGGGGCTTGGGCCTGTGCCAATGTGCTCAGGGCCTGAGGAGGCCAACCCGTCCCCTGGCACAGCGTGGGAAGAGCAGGACTGTGATTTGGAACACTCACCAGGAACACACCCTGTACCAAGCCTGAGCCAGGCATGGGAACACCTGCCCAGTGTGAGGGAAGGTGGGTCACTTCCAATGCCTGACCCACACCTGGGCCCTCCACCTTTTGCTGCTGCTCAGATAGAGGTGCTTCACTGTGGAAGAGAAGGTCCCCCTAGACTGTGGTCAGAGGGTCCTTCTCAGTCTGACAGTTCAGCCCAGAGAGCTGGGCCTACTGCCCCAACCCAGGCTGGAGTGCTTGGGAGCTGTTGGAGGTTCTGCAGGAGCACCTGCCACCTGTGCAGGGAAGAACAAGGTCGGGGCAGGGAGTGACTAAGAGTCTGGGCTGCAGCAGATGCCACAGAGGGATACAGACTATAGTCCCTGGGGACTTTCAGCAGGCTCCTCTCCTGGCTTCCGGTCCAGTTGGCAGAGACAGGAGACTGTTGAATAGCCCCTGTCTGCCTCACTCGACGGCGCCATCCTTGGGAACAGGACCTGCATTATGTCTGGAGTGGGGGCAGGCTGCAAGAAACCCAAGACCCCCAACCCCTCAGTCCATTCAGCCTTAGCACGTGCCCTTGGGGGAGGCTTGGTCACTGGTGGCAGCTGCTAGTCCTTTGTTGCTGCCCATTGCTTTGCCAGCTTGCCAGACCTCTCCCCCTGCCTCAGACTGATCTCCAACCCTATGACTGGTGCTTGGAGCTACAGTGAACCTGGCCTCTCTGGTGAACTGATCCAGCAACCCCACACCAGACTGGGAGCTCTCCCTGCACCTCCATGGTCCAGCTTCCCTGTCCCTGTGATCAGGAGGCTTCTGGGTGTATCTGGTACCAAATGCAAGGTGGAAGTCATCTTTGTGGCTCTGCAGTTTGAAACCAGCCATGGGACTGCATGCAAGGACAGGCTCAGGGCTTGGTTGTGGTCTAGCCTTGCTCTGCCCTGCGGCACTGATTTATTTTAGCACACCCTCTGAAAGGCCACCTGGCCAGTGTGCACACCATAGGCAGTGTTTACACTCATTACTCAGCCAGGTTCTAGCAATTGCCCTTTTACAGGCAAGCCAAGATCCAGACAAGGATCAG
Source organism: Sciurus carolinensis (assembly GCF_902686445.1). Lineage (NCBI taxonomy): Eukaryota > Metazoa > Chordata > Mammalia > Rodentia > Sciuridae > Sciurus > Sciurus carolinensis. The sequence goes on from NC_062226.1 coordinate 781,305, forward strand.
AGCATGCTTGACTGACAGAGCTGGCTTTCAGAGTACCAAATCTGGATCCCCAAACCACCAAATCTTCAGGAAAACGCCCCAACACCCATAGAGCCTCCTAAGACCTCAGCCAAGAGAGTCGGGCTTCCTACCTTGTGCAAATCAGGCCCAGATGTCCCAGGTTCCTCCCTATCCCCACTTTCCAGTGCCTTCTTGCCCCTGCCCCCAGGCAGCAACATGACTGTGCCTCCCACTGGCTCACCCTGAACTGTGCTCAGCAGGCTGGGACGTGGGCCCTGAGGCCTTCGTGGTGCCAGAGCCCTGCCATGGGCTCTTGGGCCAATCCTTACATCCCCCACCCACTCCTGTGGCCTGGAGGATGAGCCTGGTGCTGGCGACAGGGCTGGAGGGCTGGGGGTGGTGCCCTCTGTGCCTGCACACAGCCCCATGAGCCTGAGGCATGCATCCCTGAGCTCTAGGACACTCCCCGTGAGCTTGCATGTGTTAAGGACTTCTGGTACTGCAGTTGCTCCCAAGCAAGAGTTGATCTCCGTCAAGCAGCTCACCTGTCCCCTGCCTCAGCTCCTGCCCAGCAGGGCCCTGTGCATGGGAGACAGAGGCTGAGGGAACCGGAGGCCCTGCCTCTCCATCCCTTATCCCTTACCCTTTACCTAGCAGCCTTTGAGACCCCAAGGTGTACCACTGTGTTCTGGGCATGGGGTGAGGTATGGAAAAGAGTCCATGCAGCTTACCCCCCAGGGAACTGTTAGCCCTCTCTGGGCAAGTGAGTGGGTTCCAGGTGGGGGTGACTGGCAGAGGCTTGGCCCCCCAGAACCCACACTGCCTGGGTTGGCTGGGCCTAGGATGAGCTGGGGCCTGGAGTTCAGCTGGGCTTCTCCCTCCCCGCCGTAGGAGGAGCCGTGGCTGGCAGGGATCTGGAAGTAGATGCAGGAGACGCCTGGCGGGCCCCACGGGCCCGAGGGGAACGTCGGAGGCATACGATCACCAACGGAGTGGACTGTAGCCTGGTGAGAGGGGCCAGGGCTCTGAGGGACTCTCCAGGTTGCCTGGGAGGCTAGGAGCCAGGGAGGGGCATCCAGACCAGGGTTCTGGGGGAGCCCTGACGGGAGCATCCGTCAGCTCTAAACATCTCCCTACCTGGGCTTGAATGCACTGGAGGGCTGGCCAGGATCAAGCAGAGGGAGGTCTTGAGGTCCTTCAGGGACATGCTGTGACAGTGGTCTTGGGCCCTGCTGTGCTTGCCCCATGAGACTCAACTCTGCCAATCAGCCCATCATACCAGGTGCCTGCTTACTACAGGCAGAACCCTAGAGAGGGGCGCTGGGGCAAGCCAGGGGAAGTAGGAGAAGAGGGCTGAACCAGGCCAGGGCCCCCTCTGTGCTCCCCAGAGCAGCGGTGTGAGGCCCCCCAGGGACTGGCTGTGTGGTTGAAGACTGCCCATAAGCTGACATACCCTGTGTGTGCGTGTGCTGACCTGACATGCATGTCTTAACGTTCACGCCCGGGGCTTCTGGCACATTCACATAGGCATCAGGTGTGCATGGATGTGTGTGTGTGCTTACTGGCACGTGTGTTCCTGCACACGTGTGTTGTAGCTGAAGCAGATGAAGGAGCTGGAGCAGGAGCAGGAGGCGTTGCTGCAGGGTCTGGAAATGATGGCCCGGGGCCGAGACTGGTACCGGCAGCAGCTGCAGCGTGTGCAGGAGCACCAGCACCAGCTGGGCCAGGGCAGAGCCAGTGTGGTGAGTGCTGGGACCCCGAGTCGCCAGGCGCCCCGGGCAGACCCACAGCAACACCCCTGCGCTGCCTCTAGGCTCTGAGCAGCAACTTTGGGGGGCAGGAGTGCCAAATGGGGGACCCCCATCACTGCCCAGTGCTCCCCTGCTTTTCTCCCAGGACTTTGGGGCTGCAGGGAGTCCCCGCCCACTGGGGCAGCTGCTGCCTAAGGTACAGGAGGTGGCCCGGTGCCTCGGGGAGCTGCTGGCTGCAGCCTGTGCCAGCAGGGTGAGTGATCCCAACCTCCCCACTCCCGTGCTGGGCCACCCGCTCCCTTGTCCTAGAGACTGTGTCCAGGAGAGGCCTACCTGACCATATCCTCCCACAGGCTCTGCCCTCACCCTCGGGGCCTCTGTGCCCTGCCCAGGTCACCACCTCACCCTCAGCCCCAGGCTGGCAGCAGCAGACCATCCTCATGTTGAAAGAGCAAAACCGGCTTCTCACCCAGGTAAGGTGTGGGGAATCGGGGGCTGGGGCCTGGAGGCCAGGCTGGCCCTGACCACCTGCTCGCTCACCCAGGAGGTGACTGACAAAAGTGAGCGCATCACCCAGCTGGAGCAGGAGAAGTCTGCCCTCATCAAGCAGCTATTTGAGGCCCGAGCTCTCAGCCAGCAGGACACTGGGCCTCTGGACTCCACCTTTATCTAGCTGGGCATTCATCTGGTGGGATCTGCCTGCAGCAGGACAAGCAGGATGTGCATCTAGCCACAACTAGACACAGCTCTCAGCCCTGTGGGCACCCGTGTGAGCCTGATCTCTGGCTGAAGAGCTTCAGCCGGCCTGGGAAGAGCCCTTGAGCGGGAGCCTCCACTCTTGTGGTCTGGGCCTGCCCCAGGCCCTCCCTGCCAGAGCACTGACTGTTGGAGCCTTGGGGACCGCGTGGGGAGAGACTCTGTGCACCCTACAGCCTGAAGCTGCCACTGTCACTGGATGAGGGAAACCCCCTGACAGCCCTGGGCCATCAGGGGCACATTTATAGCTGTCCTGATCCCTCCTGCCTCTGACCCTGGGGTCCTTAGTCTCCAGTAAAAGCACTGGTCACACTGGGCTGCACCTCCAATAGTGGCCAGCAGAGGGCAGCGAGTGAGCTGGTCCTTTGCTGAGTGGCCTGCGTGGTGGTGTCTGGGGGTCTGGAGCATGTTGGGGTCTGGTGGTGTGAGGATGGGTGGGGAGATCTGGAGGCCAGCCAGTAAAGGGCCTAGGGGCAGATGCAGGTTGAGGTCCCGAGACAAGGTGGCTGCGCCTCAGGAGCAGATGAGGGGGTTGGGGTTTGGCCTTTACGTGGGACTCTGCCTGTGCCTGTTGGGGAGCCCAGAGATAGCAGTCAGGGTCTGAGTCCCAGCCAAGGCCGAGAAGGAACCTGCTGCCCCCAGAGCAGGCCTGGCAGGTTCCTGAAATTGAACCAGGAGCTTGGCTTGCCTGCCCCTTCCCACAATACTCTGAAAGCACTTGGGTCCTTATCCTCTTGGCCAGGACTCCACCCCACACTGAGTCCCACAGCAACCTGGGAATTGGGCTCCAGACCTTCACCTGATCCAGGGGCAACTGATGGTCACCAGGGTGTCTCGGGCCCATTCCCGGGGGAGGACCCTGTCCCCAGGAGGGATGTGGGTTTGGGCCTCCAGTCAGGCCCCAAGGCATGGTGTGGGCATAGCCCACCCACCCCACAGGATGCAAGACCCCCAGGTCTGGGACCTGCTCAGACCTCCGTCCTCCCACACTCAGGTTGGCCCCAGGCCAGTGGGGCTAGAACACATCCTCTCAGCCACAGAGAAATGAACCGGGGGCACAGGAGGAGGCTGGGACCACCCCCACCTCCAGGCTCCTGCCCAACCCTGCTCAGCCTGGCCTGGTGGGGCCCATGTGCAGTGCTGTCAGGGCAAGGTGGGCTCTGCGGGGCGGCTGCCAGAGCCTGGCCCCACTGCGCCTGCCCCTGGCCTGCAAGGGTGCCAGCTCAAGCATGAGCCAGCCTCCTCCAGGGCTTGGACAGGAAGTCAGTCCTGAGGGCAGGTGCAGCCCCAGGAGGACTCGCTGCGCACTGCTCCGAAAGCTACCCCCGTCTCACCAGGTCCGACTCTCACGGCCCCTGGGTCGCCCCCTGCCCCACCCCGTCCAAGCCCCCACATCCACCTAACTGCTGTAGTGGGCCCTCCACAGCCATGACAGTTCCAGAACTCAGCCCCCACTGCACCTCCCCTGCTCCTGACAGTCCACCACTCAGACCCAGGCCTAGCAGGGTCCAGCCTCAGGTGGCCAGGCCACAGCTCAGCGGGCGACCTCTGCCACCTTGGGACTTTGTCCAGGATGTTCTGTCTACCTGGAGCCTGGCTAGCCCCTGCCAGCCCTTATTTGGGGTCTGTCCTCAGGCACAGGGCCCCGAGGGCCTCCCTTTTCCCTGGGGGTGTCTCACCCTTGGGGGATTCAGCAGTTCTGAGCACCTCACAGGAGGCAAGAGACAACACGGTGAAATTGGTCAGGAGACCCACGTGATGACCTTCAGCTGAGGGGTAGGCTGGAACAAACCGGTGACAGATGAGGGGCAGCATGGTTCCCTGCAGGGTTCAGAAAGATTCTCTCCACGTTTGCAGCCTGCAATCAGGCCGCCCGTGCAACCCCAGAGATCTAGAGGGAGAATTTAAAGGGTCCCAGTTGGCAGGGCCCAGGGGCCTGGCAGAGGCCAGTGCAGATCCTCTGTGAAGCCTCAGTCCGAGTGGCCCCTGGGGCGGCCAAGTGTCCTTCCAGCAGGCTGGTCCATCCTTGTAGGAGGTGAGCAGCATCACTGGCCCGTGCGCACAGATGCCAGTGGCACACATGCTACCAGATGTGACAGTCACAGGTGCTTGCTCCATGTCCCTGGGGGCAGGGGGCTGCCCTTTGAATCACTGCTCTGAAGGAAGCCAGCTGGACCAGGACCCTGCAGTTGGTCCTGGGTAACGAGCCTGTGGGGACACCATCACTGAGCCACATCCCCACTCCCTCGTTTGTTTTTTAAGTTTTGAGACAGGATCTGGCTAAGTAGCCCAGGCTAACCTTGAGCTTATGATCTGCCTGCCTCAGCCTCCCCGTCACTGGGATTACCGGTGTGCACACCTGTCAGAAATGAGATTCTTGAAAATCTGGAAGAATGGTCCTTATGGTCTCTTATTCCATAAAAAGTATGATCTTTTATGTCACAAAGAATACCAGGGCAGGGGTGCGGCTCGGTGGTAGAGTCCTTGGAGAGCATATGAGAGGCCCTGGGTTTGACCCCGGGAAAAATGCCAATCAAGTATGAAAAAGAATCAAATAGAACCAGAAACTAAAAAGGAAAGAACCATTAGTTGAAATGGAATAGTAACAAGGGACCAACATCAGATGAAAGATTTCAGCCCTGCTCAAGGGGTTTAGTGGATTGAAAGGGAGGATAAGGAATCATCCAGAGCACATCCCAGAGAGACAGGAAGGAGAGATAAAGGGCCTGGTGGACTCAGGTCTGGTGGAGTCTCCTGGGGGGGACGGTGGGGTGGGGAAAGAGGAGCAGCAAACAGATGAGCTGGCCTAGAGTGTTCGGAAATCATCTAGAAGAACCACGTCTCAGATCCAGGAACCTCCACTGGGATGAACCAAAAGAATGCGCGGTCTGCTGAGATCTTGAAAAAGTTCAGGGAGACAACCTAAATCCCCTGCGAGCTGGGGCTGGGGTGCAGCTCTGCGGTAGAGCCTCCACCTAGCATGTACAAGGCCCAGGGTTCAACCCTGGCACCAGAGAGCAAAACAAGACTTTCAAACAAAATTTTACAAGTTGTGACCAGATATTTCCTCAAGGGAACTGCAGGGGAAATACTTCAGGAAGAACCTAAAACTTGAAGGAATCATAAAAACGACCTGGTTGTCCACTGCAGCATAAAGAATGAATTTTGGGCTCAGTGACTGAAAGTGATGACTATTTCCTGGCTGTTACTGTGGGTTAGGAACTCAGGAGCAGCTACACGGGGTGGTTCTGACCTGGAGCTCCATAGGTTCAGGCAAGGGGACTATGGGGCTCTGCCATTGTGGGCTGAGGATCCACTTTCAAGATGGCGGACATAGATGGCCATTGGCCGAAGTCTGCTTCTGGGATCTGTGGGATTCTCACAGTATGGCAGCTACTTCCCCGGAGGATGTGGTGACCCAAGAGAAAGAGCCGGGAGGAAGCCACCTGCCTTTTATCTCATTTCAGAAGCCACTTCTGGGGATGAGGCTGCAGCTCAGTGGTAGAGTGCTTGCCTGCTGGTTCCATGCCCAGTGCTACTACTACTAATGTAAGTCACTTCTGAAATATTCTGTTGTTGGAAGTGAGCGTGTCCAGCTCCCGCTCAAGGCAAGTGAGGAACTAGGGATTAGGCTCCAGCCTTTCAAGAAACAGGGGTAACATAATCTGTGGACATATTGTTGAAATCTCCCCCAAAAACTAAGTGCCAAGGAAAACCTAAGCAACTTATCTCACATTGAGAGCAGTGCGGATTTCTGTGGGGACCACAGGAGAGCTGAACCGTCTCAGCAGCGGCTCACCGGTGGGGAGGAGAGGCGGGAGAGCACAGCACCCAAAGGCACTGTTCACAGGGGGGACGTGGACCGTGGGAGAACCCGGAGAACGGCAGCGGTGCAGCCTGAACCACGTGGGGGGCCGCAGAAGGGAAAGACATTCACCCTAAGAGGCCAGGGTGGCAGCACACCGGGAACCCCAGCAACCCGGGAGGCTGAGGCAGGAGGGTCGCAAATTCAAGACCCTGTCCCCAGATATAAAGGGTTGGGAGTGCAGCCCAGTGGTAGAGCGCCCTTGGATTCAATCCCTGGTACCACAAGGAAAGAAAGACACAAAGAAAGAAAGAAAAGAAGTTCAACCAAAGGTGAAAAGAAGAAATTTAGAAAACACAATGAGATGATAGAAGTCCATTAGAAATCACAATGTATGTAAATGACTTAGGCTCACTAAATAAGAGACAAAGTGGTCAGATTGGATTTTTAGAAATTAAAATTAAGCTGTTTTAAGAGATACACCTGAAAAAAAATGACAACAGAAAACAAAGACACAAGTTTTATCCTATTAATGTAAAACAAAATAGGGTTTTTTGTTTGTTTGTTTGTTCTGCTTTTGATTTTTTTGTTTCATTTTGGTTTTGATGCTGGGGATCAAAACCTTTTTAAAATTTTTTTAAATTTTGAGACAGAGTCTTGCTAAGTTACCCAGACTGGCCTCAAAGTTTCCATCCTCCTGCCTCAGCCTCCTGAGTCTCTGGGATTACAGGTAGGCCCCACCATGCCCAGTTGAAGGCAAAAGATATCACTAAACATAAAGAGGGTAACTACCCAATCATAAAAACTAATTTTACTACTAAGATACAACGACCCCACACCTGGAATCACCCAGTAACATAGCTGCAAAATATGTAAATCATGAAGACCTGCAGCTGTTTTCACGCAGAGTAACTACAGATGGCAAATAAGACATGAGGAGATGTCAACCTCACCAGCCACTGGGGACGGGCAGATGGAGGCACAGTGAGCTTCTGCAGCCCATTGGAATGGTCCCCTGAAGCCTGCGAGCCAAGAGACTGGCTCCTCCAGACGCTGCTGGCAGGAGCCTCCAAGAGCCTCCAGTACTACAGCGGCGTTCAGACGGTGTGAGCCGCAGCCCCCAAGATGGAAGTGCTCAGGGACCAGAGGCAGATGGGCTTAGGGTTGCAGGGTGAAGTTTGTTGGGGCCTCAGTGGACAGAGCTGTCTTGGACAGCAGCCCTTACGTGCTAGGCAGCCACGGTGGGCCTCTCTCAAAAACTAGTAAGGCGGCAGCAGCTGCATGAAGGCTCCACTGACCATGTAAACAACCATGTTCCCCTGGGGTTTGGCGGGCATGCCAGGGCTACCTGCTGGCAAAATGGCGGTTACCACCAAGATGGCCACAGTCATGTAAGCTGGGTTCTGCTTATAGCCACTGAGGAAAGTGCTAATTGCTATCAAAACTGAAATCGAGCCGGGCACAGTGCTGCATACCTGTAATCCCAGTGGCTCAGGAGGATCAGGAGTTGGAGACCAACCTGAGCAAGACCCTGCCTCAAAATAAAAAATAAAAAAGGCTGTGGCTGTATCTCAGTGGTAGAGTGTCCCAGGGTTCAATCCCCAGTACTCCCCCCAAAAAGTAACAATGAAACCAATCTGCCCCAGTGACTGTCACTGCCGAGTGTCAGCTCAGCCATGCTGGGTACCCAGACGCCCCAACACCCTGTGGTGTTGCTGTCATATTCTGAGATGTGATTCGTGTTTAGATCAGCAGGGCTCCTTCCATGAGGTGGGTGGGCCTCGCCCAGGTAGCCGCAGCTCTGAGAGGGAAGCTGGGTCCTCCTGGGAGGAAGGAGCTGGGCACAGGTGGCCTCTGCCCTGCAGGCTGTGCCACAGGCTCTGGACTGCCCTGCGGAACCAGAGCTGGGCCGTCAGGCCCCTGCCCCTCAGTGTGTGCTCCTCTGAGCAGCTCCGACCGACCCGGCACCTCAGCCCACGTGTGGGCACTTACCCCAGAGAACCGCGCTTATCTTCATGCAGCAACACGTATAGGAATGTCCACAGCGTTTCACTTATTTTATAAATTGGGAAGTCCCCCAGGCAGACATCTTCCTGAGGGCAACTGGTTAAACAGCCTGCGGAGAGCCAGGTGTGGTGGCTTACACCTGTAATCCCAGTGACTTCGGAGGCTGAGGCAGGAGGATCCCAAGTCCCAGGCCAGCCTCAGCAACTTAGTGAGGCCCCATCTCAAAATAAAAAACAAAAAGGGCTGGGAATGTGGCTCAGTGCTCACGCACACCTGGGTTAGATCCCCAGTACAAAAACAAAAACAAAAACCCGTGGCACATCTGCACCCTGGAATACCACGCAGCAATACAAAGGAGGGGGGCAGCGCGGGTACAGTTCAGGAAGACCATGCCACGCGGCAGGAAGGTGACCTGGAGGTCCTGAACCTAATGGACAGGCTTCCGGAACTGCACACTGCCCACGAGCACCTGCCGGACCAGGAGTGCTCTCAACCCGACTGCAGGCACAAGGAGAACCAGCACCAGAGAGTCAGAGAAGCTCAGGCTTCGGGGTGTTCAACACGCCTCTCAACCACTCAGGTGTCAAAATAGGGACTCTCAAGGGAAAGGAAAGTAAGTTACCTCAGTGGAATGAAAAGGCTCGGCATCCAAGGCAGAAACGGGAGGCGAGTTGATACAGATCCTTCAGGACTCGCACTGCGAAATGGCAGCCCCCAAGTCATGAAGGAGCAGCTGAGCTTGAGAAGCTGCAGAAAGAGATGGCAGAGGAAAGGCAAAGGGCAGGAAGGAGGAAGCGGCTCTGAGGTGTGCCACAAACGCCCCTCCGTGGCGCCAGGTGGACTCTGGGAAGGGCCAAGCACAGCAGAGGCAAATGTTCCTACTCCTGTGAGTTCACATCCTGGAGAAACCACGGAAGGTGGAAACAAAGGTGAACAGGACGGAGGGCATCAACCAAGGCAGAACACAGCTGGGAAAGCTAAGAAGTGCACCAACAGCAGGCTCCATCAGGCAAGAAGACCCAGGGCATGAGGAGTCAAAAAGAGGCCACAGCTATGCATTGCAGAAAAATAAAGCAGATCTCAAGGGGATTCCAAGCAAGGTTATGCTAATCCACTTAAGTGGACAAATTCCTAGAAAACACAAAATTGACTACAGAAGAAATAGAAAACCTGCTGGGCATGGTGATAAATGCTTGTAATCCCTGCACTTGGGAGGCTGAAACAAGAGGATTGCATGTTTGAGGACAGCCTCAGCAACTTAGTGAGACCCTGTCTCAAAATAAAAAATAAAAAGGACTGGGGATATGGCTGGTAAAGTCCCTGGGTAAGATCCCCAGTACCAAAAGAGAGAGAGAGAAGAGAAGAGAAGAGAAAGAGAGAGAGAGAAAGAGAAAGAGAGAAAGAGGAGGGTGGGAAGAGGGAGGGAGGGAGGAAGGAGGGAGAGAGGGAGGGAGGGAGGGAGGAGAACCTAGCCCTGTAGCCCTGTAACTAAGGAAGAAACAGCAGTTCATGATCTCACCACAGGAAAATGCTGGAGTTGGAAGATGTCACAGGCAGGTTCTCCCACACATTCAAGCAAGGATAATCCAAATGCATGTTTCCAGAGAAAAGCTCTGTGAGGTTAGTGTACCTTGAGAGCAAAACCCAAGAGGGACAGTGAAGACCAGGGCATACGCTTTCCGTCCCGCAACGTGTGAAGTGAGACAATGCCGGATGCCAGCTGGGATCGGTCCTGAGGAATGTGGGGTCACTTCAATATCTAAACTGCACATCCATGAGTCATACTAGTGGATTAAAGAGAAAGCCTGTGGGTGCTCTCAGGACGGGCAGAGGAAGCCTCCAGTAGAACCCAGTGCTGGAGTTAACTCAGGGCTGCCCAGGGATGGCTGCCCGACCACAGAGGAGCTGGGGACTCCCCTGCCTGTGGAGGTGGAAGGAGCCGGTCTGAAGAGACCACACTGCCGTCCTCTGCACGTGCAGGAGAAGGCGACGCTGTGGGGACAGCGAAAAGAGCCTGGCTGCCAGGCCTGGGGGCGCACGGCTGTATCACAGGGGTTTTGGTCAGCACAACGGTCCTGGGCGGCTCTATAGATGGAAGCAGGTGGCCATAGTCTGTCTAAACCCTCAGGAGCAGCACCAAGAATGGGCACTCTGGGACCAGCAGCCACCCTGGGACCTGGGGAGGCTGGCATGTGGGAGGGGCCTCCATGCTTGTCACTCAGTCCCGCTATGGGCCTGAACGGCTCTAGAAAGAAATTGTCCATAAACAAAACCCAAGCCCCTCGGTGTCGATTCCTGCTTGTTAGCTTTGCTCTACTACTTGTTGCTCCCAGGGTGTTCCACCCCTGGGCTGCATCCCCAGCCCTTGTCATTTTGTAAAATTCTGAGGCAGGGTCTCATTCAGTTGCTTAGGACCTCGCTAAATTGTGAGGCTGGCGATCCTCTTGCTTCACCCTCCTGAGTTGCTGGGATTACAGATGAATGCCACCCAGCCTCGCAAGCAATTTATTTTTTTAAAAACACTTTCGTTGAAAGACCTAAAAGAAAGGCTACATAAATAGAGAAACAAACCACACTTTTGGGTTAGGACCCACTTGTTAATCTGGTGCCCAGATTCAACGTCATCCCATTTGGAATCCCACCTCGGAAGATGGTTCTAGAATGCCTGTGGGTGGGGGTGGGGGGCCGTGCAAACAGCCCGGAGGCTCTGCATAAGATGTGGAGAAAAGGGTCTTTCTTCTCAGAGGTCACTCCAGGCCTGAACTGTGGGGGTGACTGGCCAGGCATTGCATGAGACCTCCAGATGCAGCCCCCTGCAGAGAAGGGCAGGCAGGCAGAGCACAGTCACACGGGATTTTCCACCAGCACAAACCCTCTTCCAGAGGGACAGAGCTTGTGGTCAGCAGATCATATGGCCTTTAGAGGAGAGGAGCCTAGGGCCTCCCAGTCGATCACTTTGCATGAGCCAAATGAGCTAGCCTTAGAACAGAAGAGAAGGCATCAGGACTGATCAGGAATCTCCAAGATGTGCTCGGCACAGTGGCCATGTCTGTGATCCCAGTGGCTCTGGAGGCTGAGGCAGGAGGATCAAGAGTCCAAAGCCAGCCACAGCAATTTAGCTAGGCCCTAAGCAACTCAGTGAGACCCTGTCTCTAAATAAAATAAAATATAAAAAGGGGGGCTGGGGATGTGGTTAAGCGCCCCTGGGCTCAATTCCTGGTACAAAAAAAAAAAAAAAAAATTTCCAAGATGTTACTGACGAAGGATTAACGTCCAGCACATATGTTGTCAGCGCACGAGGACCTGGCCAGGCGCAACTTTAGGGTTGGCCTGGCCTTTATGCAGGAACAGAATTGCACCTCCGATAGACCCACTTTCCTGGTGGAGAATGAGCCATCTGCCCAAGTGGGAGTCTATGCTTACATAGGTTACACTGAGAGGTGACTCGATTAATGAGCTTGTCAGTTGGCGATACTCAGGAATTTGGGGTCTGTTTCACTGGGCGAGGTGTGGGTTCTGGGGTCAGTGGTCAGTGTTTATCTCTTTCCCTTTGGGGTACCATTGTACTATAAACAGGAGAGAATTTATTTGGGGAAGGATCAATGCTTTGGTTTCCTTTCTTGGGATTATTCTGTCACCGGGTAAGAATACACTGGAAAAGGATCAGTGCCATCAATGTGCTGCTCTCCTGTTCACTCCCTCTTCCCAGGCCACACTATTTTGGGATTTCTCATTTTCCATATCCAACATATGTAAAGAGTGCTTATAAGTAAATAAGAATAAGATCAGCAATCCTTACAGAGAGCCTCCAGTGAGTGCTCCCACAGAGGAGGAGAGATGTCTGTCTCCTTAGCAACTGAGGAAACTGAGGGACCATTTCACTCCCAACAGTGTCTCCAAAGTCTAAGAGATTCACAATGCTGAATGAGGACTGGATGCGGAGCAGGCAGAGCAGCTGGGAAAGCTTGTGTGTGCTGAGGGCAGACTGTCCTGGAGAACACCAGGCACTGAGTGGGGCCAACACTATAACATAAATTCTGCTCCCAGGTACTGCCCAGGGAAAAGCCCACAGGCGTGCCCGTAGGAGCAGCAGGATTGGTTCCAGCCTAAAGCCGAGCCCCATCTTTACACCCTCTGCATGACAGGTCTGCTGTGGTGTACTCGCAACACAAACTGCCAGCAACGAGGATGCCCAGACGGCACCTTCTGACCTCGACAGGGCTGAGTGAAAGGAGCAAGCTGCGTGGTGTGAAGCCAGGGGTGCTGCCAGACTCTGCGGCTGCAGAGGGCCCCTCCCTCCTGCCCCTGGGGAGATGTGTGCTGAGTCGTGCTGAGGTCCCGACTGCAGCAGTCTGTCATCCAGAGACGCATCCACAGGTGCAAAACCCCCAATTCAGCAGAGCAGGCTCCTCTGACGGGGAGGAGGGTGCTCTGCATAGCCCTGCCAGGGTACGTCTGGAGCTTAGGTGACAGTCCTGCTGCTGCTGTCCTCAGCCATACACCAGCTGTCCCACCCACCGGGTGGCCCAGGTGCAATACCTCGGGAGGCAGTCCTGGTCCCCCTTCAGCGGGAGGCACCGTGAAATCCACTCTGTCTGGGACAGGTGGGAGCCCCTGCCCCACACCGCAGAGTTCAAGAGCATGGCTGCTTGCTCTGTGTGCAGGACGTGCCCGGCAAGCGTTTGCCGAGTAACTACGTAAGAAGGGAGGCCTGCAGGGGCAGGGGCACACTGACCATCCCAGAGACTTGGAAGGCTTCGGCAGCAGGGTCACAAGTCTGAGGCCCAACTGGACAACGTAGTAAGATTTGGTTTCAAAGCAAAAAATAAGAAGGGCTGGGGCTGGGCTGGGGCTGGGGCTCAGTGCTAGAGCTCTTGCCTAGCATGTGTGAGGCACTGGGTTTGGTCCTCAGCAACACTCAAAATAAGTAAATCAAGTAAAGGTATTGTGCTCATCTATAACTAAAAAAAAACTTTTTTAAAGGGCTAGGGATGTGGCTCAATGGTTAACCCTCTGGGTTCAATCCTTAGTACCAAACAAACAAACAAACAAAAATTTAGAAAGCAAAAGATGTCTCTGCCACTGAACTCGGGCTTCTGAAGGAAAGGCTGAGGCGGACAGCCAGGAACTCACTTCTCAGCCAAAGGGCCTCTGAGTCGAGCTGGGGAGGGGAATCTGCATTTCTGCTCCACCCGGCTCCACCTGGAGCCTGGACAAGGTCACGTGCAGCACACCTGAAGCCCCCCACCCTGCTGAGATCCCTGGAGGCCAGGGCTGCTCCCTGCTTTAGCTGCTGCTCATGGGACCCCAAGTCCCCCTTGCAGGGGCCCAATACCCAGAGGCTGCTTGAAGCCAGGAAGGGGCGTTCCCTGCCCTAGTTACATCTCAGAAAGAATCCAGCGCTCAGCCTTCGTCCTGGCTGCTCCCTGCTCCCACTTCTGCCCTTCTTGGCAGGACAGTCCAGGCACTTGGCCGGCCGGAGCCTGTTTCCCCAGGGCAGGGGCTAGGCTCCATCCTGCCCCTGTCCCATCCCCTCAGGCCTGGTGGAGGTCTAGATGCCCCAGGCTTGTCTGTTCAAGGATAGTCCAGACCACCAGGAAGCCTGTTACCCCTGGTAGGATGGGGGCTGGTGGACAGCGCCATGCCACCGCTGCCCATCCACAGGATGAACATTCTCTGGGCAGCCTTTGTTCTTTGCTTTCAGGCCTCCTGTGCCTGCCTCTCCCTCCTCTGGTTCAGGGGTAGGAGAAATGGCCTGGGGGGATGTGGGGTGGTGATACTGGCTAGACACTGGGGCCTGGAGCCCAGTGCTGGCCACACCCAGAGAGTCCTTTCTGGAGACCCTCCAGGCTGAGCTCTGGGGAGGTTCCCACCCCTCCCTCTGGGGTCCTGAGCTAGAAGAAAGACGCTTTTGCTGAGCTGTGACACCAGACCCTCAGCCTGGGCGGCAATCCCAGCCCATTGTCCCTGCCTGTTCTGCTGCCCAGGGCATTGCCCAGGCCTCGCCCCCATCAAAGGCGTCCCTTCAGCTCAGCTGGGCACCTCCACGCCCTGTGGTCTTGCTGTGTTGCAAGCCACATGCTTCCTGCTGCCTGCGGCTAGGATTCTCTGTACTGCACTTCCCATTCTGCAAGCATAGAAGCAGGTGGCTCCTGGTCAAGGAGTCCCCTGAGCCTGGTCAGGCTGATGGGCAGCTCCGTGTGGTGTCAGAGCAGAGGACAGGCATTTTGTAGGTTAAGAGGAGCAGCCGTGGGGCTGGGGCTAGCAGGGCACTTGTCCACTCCAGCCGCATTCAGGAGCCTGTTGCTGACCAGCAGCCTGGGCCTGGCCTGGGGGCCCTGTTCCTTGCCCTCCAAGTCTATGTGAAGCACTGTCCTGTCTCCTCCTGGGGAAGCCCTTTCCCAGGCAAAGGGGACAGCAGGGATGACCAGGGCCCTCAGTGGAGAGAGGAGACTTGGCCCCATCAGTGCTGTTTTGCTGTTTCTGGACTTGCCTGACGGTGGGTCATTCCTGTCCTTCCCTGTTTCAGTGTCCTCAACTGTCATCTTAGTAGAGGGCTGTGTGAGGTTCAGCTGGCTTAATTCTTTCTAGTGCTCAACTTGAATGCTCAGGTAGGCAACAGCAGGCCCACCTGAGTCAGCTCAGCGCTCCTGGAGCTGACCTGTGCAGGCTGGTGCCCGCCCAGAGCACTGTGCTCCACAAGCAGGACTGGGTCTCAGTGTCCTCCAGAGGCCCAGCCTGGAACCCAGGAGGCTCCTGTAGGTGGCTCCTCTAACCCCTTTCCCAGGCCAGGGAAAACATCTGCCTTTCGGCCAGCCCAGCTACTCGCCCCACGCCAGGTATCCTGTCCCCACGACTTCACAGGACAGGGCTGGGTGCTAAACAGACAGGAGAGAGGAGGGTAGGCAATAGTGACAGGGTCACCAGGCTGCGACCTGAGTGCTGAGAGGGACTTCGAGGATGACTCAGCCGAGTCGCGTCTCTCACCTGCGCTGCCGGCGGAGGCGGGGACTGGGCTTGTGGGCGTGGCCGAAATGGGCGTGGCCTCCCGCGCCCCGCCCCGGGCGTCTATCCCTTGGCCCTGGCCACCCCGGTCTTCTAGCTGCCGACTGCCCGCGGGTCCCCGGCGCGTCCTCCCGCGTGCCCGCCCATGGCCGGGAAGGTGCTGTCACTGCTGCCTCCACTGGTGCTGGCCGCGGCAGGCCTCTCCGGCCTCCTGCTGCTGTGCGTCCCCACCCGCGACGTCCGGGAGCCGCCCGCCCTCAAGGTGCAAGCTCGGGCGCACGTCCCGGGAGCAGCGGGTCGGCAGGCCGGGAGCCGGGCGGGGGCCGCTCGGAGTCCGAGCGGTCGGGCTGCACTCGCGCAGTCAGCCAGCGACCACCCGCGCTGCGCTGGGACGGGCCGGGGTGGGGTCCTGTCCCGCGCTGGTCTCTGCGCGTCCGCGGGGCGGCGGCGGCGCTTCCGGGGCGACTCGGCGCTGGAGGTCGAAGTTGCGGGAACTCCCCGGCCGCCGCGGAGCCTGCCAACTCCGCAGACGGGCTGTCTCCCGGCACCCCAGGCTGCGGCCAGACGCTCTTCCCCAGCCCAGCGCGGACCTCAGGGCACTCCGGGCCACCTCCGCCTGTGCGGCCGCCCCGGGTGCGCAGTTAGAGGCGCATCCGCTCCGGATGCAGCGCAGATGGGGAGCGATAGGCGATGAAGGCCGGGGACCCCTCCCCGCCATCTGGTGGCTGGGTCAGTGTGGGCAGACGCTGCCCCTGGACGGGGGCTTGGCTGGCCCTAAAGGGGTTGAAGGGGGCTAGGCCAGATCTCCGCCCCCACCCCCACCCTAGGTCCAGTTGTCTGGCCCACTGGATCCTTTAACCCTTTACTGCGCTTGTGCTGGTGAGTGGGGGTGATCCTGGCCCCAAGAACCTGATGGAAGGGGGGTTCTGTAGCCATGAAGGATGGGGCTGGCTGCCCTCCCTGATTCTGGAGAAGTTCCCTGATGGGGGGAGGTTGGTGCAACCATCCCCAGGCTGAAATTGGCACTGGGCTGTGGGCAGGTTTCCGGTCAGTGCTGAAAGGGGGTCACTTACAGGCTGGTTCAGGCATCACCTGCCAGGTCCATCCTGAGATCCCTCTGCTCGGCAGGACCAACCTGTGCCTGGCTCTGGCCTTGATGCCAGGGAGGGGGCATGGATTGGAGGCCCATTTCCAGACTCAGCCAGTCTTCTCAGGTTGGGCTGAGGTCAGAGCAGATGGAGGCAGAGGCAGGGAGGAAGGAAGAGCAGTCTGGTGCAGTTCTTTCCTCTCCCTGGACCTGAGGACCTTGTGTCCCCAGGGCAAGCTGCAGATGTTGCGATGACCCTCTGTCCCTGGCACAGCCCCCCGGTTGCCCTTGCCAGCAGGGCTAGTCCTGGTGCATGGCATGCCAGCTTCAGGTAGTCAGAGGAAAGTGGTCACACCTAGGGGTGCCTGGTTATCCCCCACCCCCATTCTCCTTCCAACCAAGCCCCATTACTATGGCTGTCCTTGGCCTTCTCTGAGCTTCAGCATGAAGCCCACCACATGACAGGAGGGGGTGGGGAGCAGGAGGCGCCAAAGGGCATGGCCTTAAGTGCCCTCAGACCCTCCAGCTGACTGCCCTCTCCCCTCAGTACGGCATCGTCCTGGATGCTGGCTCTTCACACACGTCCATGTTTGTCTACAAGTGGCCAGCAGACAAGGAGAACAATACAGGCATCGTGGGCCAGCACAGCTCCTGCGATGTCCAAGGTGAGGTCCCTGGAGCACTGGTGCTCCCAAGCTGGACGCCACGCCTATGGGGTCCCAAGGGCCTTCTCCAGCCTACAGGCTCAGAGCAGTCGTCCTCCTTGGCTTGATCCCGGCTGGAGCTCACTCCAGAAAGAGGCTGGACCCTCTGGTCTTGGGAGGGGGTGTGGGCAGTTTGTGTCCCAGAAAGGAAGCTCCAGGTAGCAGGTAGAAGGTTCAGGCCTCCCCTGGCTCAAGACTGATCTTCAAGCCCTAGACAGAGTAGGAGGGACTCAGAATCAGCAGGCACATCCAGGGAGGTCCCCTGGGAGGCTAGGCTGGGTTGACAATGCCCAGGGCACCTGTGCCCACACCCACCCAGCAGGCGGCAGCCTCAGAGACTGGGTGGCACCTGGGCCCCTTTGTCTCCGAACTGGGTGTCTCTGGGGGCTTAATCTGGAAGGTGTGTCTAAGCTACCTGGGAGCGGCCAGTAGTACCTGGTTGGGCGTCCATATCCCCAGCCCCACTGAACTTCAGCCCACTTGGGGACTATGTATAGGGTCCAGCCATCTCTCTGCTTCCCTCTAGGTGGGGGCATCTCCAGCTATGCAGACAACCCCTCTGGGGCTGGCCAGAGTCTGGTTGAATGCCTGGAACAAGCGCTTCGGGATGTACCTAAAGAGAGACACACTGGCACCCCCTTATACCTGGGAGCTACAGCAGGCATGCGCCTGCTCAAGTGAGCTGAATGTACCCTGCCCTTGCCCTGGGGTCCCAGGACCGCTCCTGCACGGGGTGGACCCCACGTGCCCTTGGTGGCAGCTCTGAGCTGGAACCTCCCCATTGGGTGGACCCCAAGTGCCCCCTGCAGCAGGATCACAGCTACGGGGAGGAAGCCCCTCAGAGTTCTCCCTGCTCCGTAGCCTGACCAGTCCAGAGGCCTCGGCCAGTGTGCTTGCAGCAGTGACGCAGACGCTGACCCAGTACCCCTTTGACTTCCGCGGTGCACGCATCCTCTCTGGCCAAGACGAGGGGGTATTCGGCTGGGTGACTGCCAACTACCTGCTGGAGAACTTCATCAAGGTGGGCCTGCAAGCCGCCCCAATGAGCCCAGGGGCACCTGCACCTGCCCACTGGCTGACCCAACCTCCACTCTCCACAGTATGGCTGGGTGGGCCGGTGGTTCCGGCCAAGGAAGGGGACACTGGGAGCCATGGACCTGGGCGGTGCCTCCACACAGATCACCTTTGAGACAGCCATTCCAGCTGAGGATCCAGCCAATGAGGTCCAGCTGAGGCTCTATGGCCAGCACTACCGGGTCTATACCCACAGCTTCCTCTGCTATGGCCGAGACCAGGTCCTCCAGAGACTGCTGGCCAGTGCCCTCCAGGTGTTCCTCCACCCCAGTCAACCCCATCTGAGGGAGGGAGAGAACAGATGGGAGTCAAGTCCCCCAGAGCAGAGGGTGGGGTGACCATGCTGATGAGGGCTCTACATCGAGGCCCCTCAGCAGGGGGGGCTCCACAGGGGGTCTGGATGGAGAACCCAGGGCACAGGAGTGATATTGCCCAAGTTGGCTTTGTGGGGGATTCATCAGGCTGGTCCTCTGGGGTGGGGATGGCAGAAGTGTGGGTGGGGCTCTGATATCCTGGTCATCTCCCCAGACCTACCACTTCCACCCCTGCTGGCCAAGGGGCTATTCCACTCAAGTCCTGCTCCAGGACCTGTACCAGTCTCCATGCACCGAGGCTCAGCGGCCCCGGACCTTCAACAGCAGCGCCAGAGTCAGTGTGTCTGGGACCAGTGACCCTGTTCTCTGTCGTGGCCTGGTCTCAGGGCTCTTTGACCTCTCCTCCTGCACCTTCTCTCGATGTTCCTTCAATGGGGTCTTCCAGCCCCCCGTGGCTGGGAACTTCATTGTGAGTCCTGAAGACAGGAGTGGGGGACAGGTGCCTTATAGCACTTGGGGCATGGCCTTGGTGTGACCACATCCCCCTTGCAGGCCTTCTCTGCTTTCTACTACACGGTGGACTTCCTGAGGACGGAGATGGGACTGCCTGTGGCAACTCTGCAGCAGCTGGAGGCAGCTGCCATGACCATCTGCAACCAGACCTGGGCTGAGGTGAGGCCTGCCCCTTGGTCAGGGCTTGGTCAGTTAGTGTCTCATCTCCAGGTCATGCTTTGCCCTGTAAACAAGGACCTAGGCCTCGGAATATCTGCTGTGGTGACTGCATCAGGCTCAAGTAATGACTGGGGTATGGCAGGGAGCACAGGAACCAAGTGAGCTGCAAACAAGACCTGGTGGGCAGAGGGGTCAGGCCGTGCAGAGGCCCCGTGGGGAGGAGAACAGGACTCACAACTTGCTGACTCTGCCACTGCTGCCATCTAAGGGAAGATGGTGGGGTCTGGCCACCTAGAGTGTGAAGGGTGCACCTGAGTCTCCAGGGGAAATGTGACAGCCCTCACCCAGTCTTGGCTGTGCCCCTCTCGGGCACACTGGGGATGTGGGGAGGTGGGAGCAGGAGGAAGGTCCATGGGTCCAAGCCTGGAGCTCCCGTTCCCCTGGTGGCACCCCAGCGTGCTGCTGCCCTCAGCTCCTTCGAGGCCACCCACAGCCAGCCTTCCAGGCACTGGTGGCGGCTAGGGAGAGGGACACTGCCATCCAATAGTCACTCAGTTCAGCCCCGAGGGGGGCGCTGCCTGGGGATGCCCCCTTGGCCTCAGTCTTGCTGAGCAATTCCTGGTGGTGTGACTATCTCCAGCCTCACTTGGCCTGTGGTGAGGGAGGGTAGGGTACTCGGCAGGACCCCTCTCCCAGGGGTCGCTGACACGACGGTCTCCCGCCCGTGCCCCAGCTGCAGACTCGGGCGCCAAGGCAGCGAGCCCGCCTGGCTGACTACTGCGCTGGGGCCATGTTCGTGCAGCAGCTGCTCAGCCGCGGCTACGGCTTCGACGAGCGCTCCTTCAGCGGCGTGGACTTCCAGAAGAAGGTGGGGGGCCGGGCGGGCCGGGAGGGCCGGGCGAGGTGGGCGGGCGGGGCGGGCCGGGGCCTCTTGGGCGCTGACGCCGCGCCTCCCGTAGGCCGCGGACACAGCGGTCGGCTGGGCGCTCGGCTACATGCTGAACCTGACCAACATGATCCCCGCCGACCCGCCGGGGCTGCGCAAAGGCACGAACTTCAGCTCCTGGGTCGCCCTCCTCCTGCTCTTCGCCGCCATGCTCCTGGTCGCGCTGGGTTTGCTGCTGCGCCAGGTGCGCTCCTCCAAGTCGCCGGGCGCCATCTAGGGGCGAGCGCGGCGCCTCCCCGAGTTCCCAGGCGCAGCCTCCCCCACCCTTCACTCCAACCTCGGCGTCTCTGACCCTGAAGCAGCCCGGAACCGAAGCTCTGGGGCCCAAAGCCAAGGGCCTGGCTGGGCAGAGGGGGCCCCCTTCAGCCCTCAGGCCTCTGCAATCCCCTCCATCCCCCGCAGCCCACCCCAGATGGGCTTCCTCAGTGCTTCTTGCTCCTCCTCCTCCTGGGGTGGCAGGTGCCGCAGCCTGTGACTCAGGGCGAGGTCTCCGGGAGCGAGGCTCCTGTTCCGATCACCAGGTCCCTGGGAGCACCCCCTTCACAGAGTCTGGGTCTGCGAAGGGGCCCTAGGGGGTCAGAGACCACGGCTGGGAGCCAGCCCAGCTCCTACTTGTAAGTTTTGTAATAAAAGGTTCTTTTCCTAGAGCAGTGGAGAATGTTCTTAGGGTGGGGCGCCTTCCCTCCTTCCCGCTGTGTTGGCCGTGCAGGTCTGCCTCTGGTCCCAAGGGTGACTCTTCCTTCCTCTCTGGTTCAGACTTGGGGCCGTGTGAACCTCCTGGCTGTGGCCTGTGGGGCAGTCCCTGAGTCCCCGAGCCTACCCGCTCATTGTACGAGGGGCCGGGCCCTGGCCTAGAGGAGGCCTGGGGGTGAGGGTGGGCACTGGGAGGGGAGGGAGGGGAGGTAGTCTCCATAAACCATGAGAGGCAGGGCAGGTCCTCGGGGGATGCGGGGGCCGAGGTAAATCAGGAGCAAGACCGACAGGGCCCATCCCACGGAGGGTGACACTTGCCACAAGCATGGCTCTGAAGCCCAGCCCGCAGGGGTACGGGGACACGTTGCCCCTCTGGCTTAGGCCCTGAGATTCCTGCCCTCGGAAGCGGCACCTAGCAGCCCCTCCAGTCACTGTGGGGTCAGAGGCGCCAGCAGCCCCAGCCCAAGCACTGTTTTCTTCGGGGTGGGAAGGCGTGGTGTCCGCGACCTCTTCCAGACCCCCCTGCCCCGCCCCCGGGAAATGAGCTCAGACACTATTTCTGTCCGGTCAGGGCTCTGTGGGGGAGGGGGCGGTCCTTGTTCTGCTCCCTGCTCCCCGCACACAACAACCCTTCAGCCATTTTGCAAACCTTCGGCAACCAGCCCCAACTTTGGCGTTCCGAGACTCGCGAGACTGAGAGGAAACACCGGGCTGGGGGTCTCAACCATGTTCACTTGACTGAGCCAGAGGGAGGTGTCCAGGTGGGCTGGGGTGTCCTCTCAGGAGACAGGTGAGGTGTAAGGGAGGGCATCACAGGTGCTCGGTATCGTGGGAACCCAGGCAGCGGAAAGCTGTCACCTGGGAGCATGACCACCTTGGACAGCTCCCAGCTGGCTTTCCGCAGTAGCTCTGGGTCACTTTTGCCCCCTGGCGGCCTCACTCAGGATCCAGCCTGAGTGGCACCGGGACCCACGTAGTTCTGTACCTGTTTGCTTTTACTCGCGTCAGAGTGCTCCATGCGTTTTCGGGCACACGCGTGCACCTGGTTACCCTTGTGCGTGCCTGGTGTTCCCCTGATGCAGGGTGCCGGGCCCCTGCCCCAGGCGGGTTCTCAATTCCAGCGTGGTGGGGCGTGAGGATTTGGCAGTCCCAGTGGGAAGAGGAGAGAAGGGGGCGCATCCTGGGAAAACTCACCCCTAATCAACCCCATGCCAGAGTTCTGGGGGACAAGGAGGGACAGAGGCTGAAGGGGACGAGGCAAGGGGGGCTTGGAGTGAGGGGACCTGAACCGGAGGGAGGGGGAGGGGGCGCAGTTCGAAGACTCCGTCCCGCCCCCGCAGGTGGAGCGCGCAGGCGCACTGCTCGCGCGCGCGCCTCTCGCCGCCGCGCCTCCGTCCCGGATCCTTTGCCGCAGCGTCAGCGCCGTCGCCTCCTCTTTTCCTTTTCCTCTTGCTCCTCCGCCCCCTCTTGCTCCCCGGCTTCTCCGGTAGCAGCGCCCGGAGCCTACACCGAGCCCGGGCCCGCGGTGTGCCATGCTGCCCGGGCGGCGGCGCTGAAGGATGGCGACGCCCGTCCCTCCGCCCGCCCCGAGGCACCTGCGGTTGTTGCGGCTGCTGCTCTCCGGCCTCGTCCTGGGCGCGGCCCTGAACGGTGCCGCCGCCGGCCGCCCGGGTGAGCGAGCGCGCTGGGCGCAGGCTGCCGGGAGTCCCAAGGCCTGGATCGCGCTGCGCGGCGCCGTCGTCATCCGCCCCGGAGCCTCCCAGGCCCGCAGGCCACTCAGGCCGGGTCCGCTACCGCGCCGGCCCCGTCTCGCCTGGGATGGGGTAAACAGGCCGGGCCGGGAGGGCGGCCCCAGGGCCCCGCTGGATGAGCTTCTCCCAGGGCCCTGCAGGCGAACCTGAAGTTCACGCACTTCATGTCTTTGTCTCTGGGTCCGTGAGCCAGTCTGGGTTTATCTCGGGGTCTTTCTCTGCCTCGCAGCAATCTGGCTGGTGTGCACCATGGGGATCTGTTCTGTGCACCTCCGTGTGTATCTGGTGTTCTTTGGGCTCTAGAGGTGCGGGGCTAGTCCCCGAGCCTTCTGGCCTTGCTGCCTTGACTGGCCTGGGTCCAGTCGCTGAGATGGACTGCTGGTTCTCCTGCCTCTGGTGGTATGCGACACATGCTGTGCTTTGCCTCTGCAGGGTCTAAGGTTCCCAGGCCTAGGGTCTTGCTCTACCGTCCTTAAGAGGCAGGCTGTTCTCTTCGCACACCCGACTCTGCCTGGAAGACACCTGCCATCCTGTCTTTGGCCTAGGGTTTGTGGGTAGACTCCAGAGGAGAGAGGGAGCCCAGGGAGACCCTCCCTGTTTCACAAATGGGCACTGAAGTTCCAAGTAGCCTAAGGTCTACAGGACTCCAGGATCCAAAGCACACATTTTCCCAAGGGTTCTGAACTGGGAAATATGTCCATACATTCACTCAATTGTGGCTTCCCTGTGGCAAGGATACTATCAGCTTGTCTTACAGATGGGGAAACTGAGGCTCAGAGAACTTAAGTTACTGGTATGTGGCACATTTGGAATGCTACCTTGACTGACCTCATTCTGCATGTGTGGCCTCAAGAGGTCACAGCAGGGCAGGTGACCCTGAACAGGAGTTTGGCAAGGCCAGGAGAGACCCAGAAGAGGAAGCCTGAGGGTCTGAGAAGGGTTGGTCAGCGCTGGTGGAGGCCACCTGCTGAGAGTCTGACTCCAGGATGGGGCCTCCTCAGGAGGTGGGATTGCCACTGCTCCCCTGAGCCACACCAGTGGGCAGGTGTTATCCCTGCTGCTCCTCTCCTCTGCAGATTTGGACCCACCTCACTGGGAGATCTGGAGCACCCTCCCTAGGCAGTCTCCTTCCATACCCAGGGACTGGGGAGGGCCTTTCATAGCCCAGATGTGGGGCCGAGTGCCAGCCATTCTGCAGCCACCATTGCTTCTGGGACCTCCTCCCCCTCCCCAAGGTTGGAGGTGGCCCTCCTACCCAAGATTAAATAGGCAGCAACTATACTCTCCTGGGTGGAGGAGCTGGAGGGCCAGGGAGGCCCCAGGACTGGCCTTGTACCACAGGCCAGTTACCAGCACCAGGGGCAAGGACTGCCAGCTCCCTGGTGCCCAGCTGGTAGGTGGGGACCAGATGAGCCTCCTGGCACAAGCTTAATGTTTAACTAGCCCAAGTCCCAGACCCTGCCCACTGATACTGGAAGCTGCTGATCCAGCCTGTTGGGGGGGTAGCATGGGAATCTGGAGGCCCACCTGCTACTCAGGATACTGGAACTTCCTTGCAAGAATGCCTACAGCCTAGAGGCCTAGAGTGTCAGGTCACCAAGGAAACCAAGCCAGGCCAGTCAAGGTCTGGAGGGCACATCTTCCACTCTGGACCCTAGTGACCCTGCTGTGCAGAGAAGGATCTGGTTGACTGGAGACCCACTGCGCAGGGTTGATGCTCCTGCTGGGTGTTCTAACTGTGCTGGCTTGCTGTGACTGGCCCAGGGACCCTGACTTGGGGACATTTCTTAGCTTCGAAGCAACATCCCACAGGGGAAGCTGAGACAGAGAGGGCCACTGTCCCCATCCTTCAGCATCAGGATGGGACTGATGGGCTGTGTATAAGTAGGATACCAGGATCTGGACCCCAATTCAAGGAGACAGAAGTGTGGCTGGGACTAGGGTCTGGCCTGGAGTCTGCAGCACTAGCCAGCCTAGGCCTCCTGAGGCCCTGGGTCTGACCAACTCCATTTTAGGTCTCTTCAGTTCCCAGTGGCTTCTCTGTGCCCTGGGAACAAGCCAGAGGCTAGGCAGGCAGCAGCAACTGTCTTCCAGACTCCACTCTGTAGGGCTGTAAGATGATGTGATGAAGTTTGGGGGCATCTCCTGAGTCAGAGAGAGATGAGGCTCCCCCTTCGGGGACCTCCCCACTTCCTTTATTCCAGTCTGAATAAAGGGTCTCTGCTTGCTCTGGGGCACGCGGAGGCCAGAGGCCAGTCTTGGAGAGCTGTGCAATCCTGCCCAAGAGAGCTCGGTACTGGCTGGACAGTGAGGGCCAGTTTCTGTACAGAGGGCTGGACTCTGGGAGTGGGTGGGGCAGGGCAGTTCCCATGTCTTGGGACTGTTTGCTTCCTGATTCTGAGAGCTGGCGTGGGAGGAAGGGCGAGCCCAGAACAATGGCCGGAGCCAGGCCTGGGGGAGGGTGACCGTGAAGTGCTGTTTCTGTGTAGGGGACAGGCCGAATGGGCTGTGATGGGCCTTGCCTTCCGCTCTCTTCCCAGATGTGGCATCCTGTCCTGGGAGCCTGGACTGTGCTCTGAAGAGGCGGGCAAGGTGCCCCCCAGGTGCACAAGCGTGTGGGCCATGCCTTCGGCCCTTTCAGGAGGACCAGCAAGGTCTCTGTGTGCCCAGGATGCGCAGGCCTCTGGGTACGTGAGCGCAGATGCAGGGGAGGTGGGCAAGTGAGATAGCCTCCTTCCCCCATGTGGTTTTCTGTACCCCAAGGACCTCCTAGCCTCGTGACAGTGGCCACCAGGTGCCCTGAGTTTTGTGAGGCTTGGGGCAATTAAGCCCTCCTAGGGCAAGGGAGGACCTCAGGAGAGGGGAAGCATTGCCCAGGCCTGGGCCCCTCAGGGTCTGCCAAAAGCCCTTCCCAGTACTCACTGCCCACCCTCTGGGCAGCCCTGTTCTTCTCTCCATTGCTCTTGCCCTGTCTACTCCATGACAGATGTTTGAGGGCCCCTGCCCAGGGCTGATGGCCACCATCCTGAGTCTGTGAGCTGCCCAGTCATGGAATGCCTTTGGGCCTAATGGGGGCTCCACAGAGAGGTGCCAAGGCTGTGTCCAGAGGGGCCTCCTGGGAGGGGGTAGCAAAGGGGGGTACTGAGGAGTGGCCAGCAGGACTTCTGTAGAAGGGGTGCCTTCTGTCCCCACTCTTTTGGGGTTGTATGTGGTCTGTGGTGTCTGCCTAAGTGTTTCTGTCTGAACTATGGCACCCATAGTGGGTACCAGTGGGGGTCTTGCCTCCAGCCTGCCTCCCGAGCCGCCCTTCCTTCTCCTGAGGACCTGGAGAGAAGGGCCTGGGCATGCTCTGGCCCTTCAGCACTTCCTGGGGAGTCTGTCCCCTCCATAGAGCAGGTACTTGGGGATAGGGCAGCGAGGAGGTATTGTGCCCCAGTGCTCTGCCCATCCCTTTGTGGACCACAGCCAGGTGAAGGACCCCTTCTGTTCTCCAGCCAGGTCTCTGCAGTTCACCTCCTCCCCTGCCCCCGCCCCTACTTTTCTTGGGAACCACTGCTGTTCACAGAATGTTCCCTCAGTTGTCACCATGGCAACCCAGTATGGAGAAAGGCCCCTGGCTGGTGTCTGGTCCTCAGACCTGAAGGGCCCCTCCATCTCTGGAGACTGCTGGCAGCGGGTGTTGGCTAAGGGCCTCCACCTGAAGGCCCCTTACCCTCCCTAGAAGAGAGCCAGCCCCAGCCCAGACTGGAAGATGAGATCGACTTTCTGGCCCAGGAGCTAGCCCTGAAGGAGGCTGGGCACTCCAGACTTGCTGCCCAGCCCCTGACTGAGGCCCGACAGCAGCTCCTGGAGCCCGGTGAGACCCCTGCCCTGCTCTCCTCCCCCAGCCCTTTGGACTCTAGTCTGGTCCTGCTCTCTCACCTGCCCTCTGTCTCAGCAGCTGCCCTGGGGTTCTCAGAGAGAGGTCAGGGACTCGAGCTGGGTCTCCTCCCCACTCGGGGAGGCCCTGCACCCACCGCCCACACCTCCTCGGGTTCCCCTGTGTCGCCTGGGCCGGTGCACATGTCTCCCCTGGAGCCCCGGGGCGAGCGCAGCGACGGCCTCGCCCTCGGTAGGTCTTGGCAGCGGCGGGAGGGGAAGGCAGGGGTCCCGAGAGCCCTGCCCTCACCGCACCCCTCCCGCAGTGCTGATGGTGGCGTTCTGTGTGGCCGGTGCGGCCGCCCTCGCCGTGGCAGCCCTTTGCTGGTGCAGGTGAGCGGGTGGCCGAGGGCGGGCTGGCGGGGGCCTGGCAGGGTGCGACCCGAGTGCCTCGGTCTCAGCTCCGCCCCTCGCAGGCTGCAGCGAGAAATCCGCCTGACCCAGAAGGCCGACTACGCTGCCACCAAGGCTCCTGGCTCGCCGGCGACAACTCGGGTCTCGGTGCGTGGCCCCGCACCTCCAGTTATGTCCCCATCCCTCTGCCTCCCCGGTCGCCCCGGCCTGCAGCTTGACCCTCCTCCCTCCCACGCAGCCAGGGGACCAGAGGCTGGCGCACAGCGCCGAGATGTACCACTACCAGCACCAGAGACAGCAGATGCTGTGCCTGGAGCGGTGAGCACCCCACCCTCGCCCCTCTGCTCCACCTGGACCCAGCCCACTGTCCCCCTCCCCTTACCCAGTCGCCCCAACCCCATCCCGCCACCCCGTCACTCAGCCCTGCTGCTCCCACCCTGGGCAGCGCTGTGTCGAGCGCCGCCTCTAGTCTGGGCCACTGGCCCCAGAGGACCCAGCGATCCCACCCCCACCCAGGCACAAGGAGCCTCCCAAGGAGCTGGACTCAGCCTCCTCAGACGAGGAGAATGAAGACGGGGACTTCACAGTGTACGAGTGCCCTGGCCTAGCCCCGGTGAGTGCCAGTTGGAGGGATTCCTCCATAGCAGGCTGCCTCCCCACCCCACAGGGGCACTGCCCATGCCCTCTGTCCCCTCCACTGCCTGGGACCTAATTTAGCACCACTTTTGGCAGACCGGGGAGATGGAGGTGCGAAACCCGCTGTTCGACCACTCCTCGCTGTCTGCGCCCCTGCCGGAATCCCGTTCACCACCTGCACTGCAGTGACCTGGAGGCCAAGGCCCAGCCCATAGGCTAGCCCGCTGGGACCCGGGGTTGGGAGGGACAGGGCCGATGTTTCCTACTAAAAGGCATTGTTCTTACCCCTTCCTGCTTGTGTGTTGGGGAAGGCACAGGCCTGGCTGGGAGAGTCCCTGCCTTGTGCTTGGAGACCTTGTGTCCCCCTTGCACCTCCACTGCCCAGTCTGTACCCCCAAACTGGAGGGAGTGGGGAGAACCTTAGAGCCCAGGCATGGACAGGAAATTCTGGAGAAAAATGCCAATTAAAGTATGTTCCAAACCTGAACCTTCTGGGCCTGTCAGAGGAGGGTTGATCCTCAGTCCCCACCCGCGTTGGGGCCCTGGGGACGGATCCTGAGCAGGGCACCTCTGTGGGGCACTTGTGAAGACCCTCCCGTGGAGGCTAGAGGAGAGGGGCAAACACAGTACCACCCGTACCATCTTCACTGGGCCCCACACTACCCACACACCACCCATGCGTCCCACAGTGGGAAAGGGCAGGGGAAGTTCTAGGCTCTGACTCCCTAGAAGACCCCATTTGGTGTGATGACAAGGGCTGGGAGAGGGCAGTCCCCACAGGCCTGATCTGGACACCTGCATTCCTGCCTGCTGTCCAGCTGGGGCAGAAGCCGGAAGAACAGTGTGCATGCATCGTAAGTTTCTTACAGGGGAGCACACAGACCTCAGGGCCCCTGCATTTTTATGGGGGGCATGCTGGCCAGAGGGACCTGAGGGACACAGTCTGTACACAGCCAGGTAGATCAGGGGGCCAGGTGAGGGGAATCAGATGGCAGGGGGCCTTTAAGGCTTAGACCTAGGATTTGGCCTGTTACTCCCCAATATGAGGAGCAAGAGGTCCAGAGTGAGGGAGGGGACACTCTTTGGTCAAAAATGCTGAAATAGAGCCTGCACCAGGTCGGGGTGCAGAGTAGGGCACAGAGGCCAGAGCTGTCTGCTCCACTGAGGCTGGGGAGGGAGTGGCTGCATTCAAAAGCCCCTCCATGGTTGCTAAGTACAGGAGTCCAGGCTACTGGACGGTCCTGAGATGAGGAAGGCAAGGCCAGTTGGGACCAGGAGGGCCCTGAAGAGCGGGTGGGGCAGACTAGGAGACATGGGAACTCCCTGCCTGGAGCTACTGATTTTCCTAAACAGTTTCGTTTTGGAGGCCAGAGCCCCTGCAAACCATGAAGCCCTCTTACCTTTAGCCCACACTCCTCAGCCGCGACCTTGGGGTGGCCTGCAGCTGGGATGGGGGCAAAGTGTGCACTGAGCCAGGCATGGAGGTGCATACTTGTAATCCCAGGAGCTCTGGAGGCTGAGGCAGGAAGATGGCAAATTCCAAGTCAGCCTTGGAAAGCTTAGTGAAGCCCCAAGCAACTTAGAGAGACTGTCTCAAAATGAAAAGCAAAATAAAAAATAAAAAGGGCTGGGGATGTGGCTCAGTGCTTAAGTGCCCCTGGGTTTAATGCTTGGTACAAAAAAAAAAAAAAAAGGTGTGTGCTGAGCATCAGGCATAGCACATGCATGCCCACTGCCGTGCCCTGTCATTTATCTGAAGCATTAGGGGAGGGGGCCACAGAGAAGTGTGATGTAGGGAGACTGCAGCCTCACTCCAAGGCCAAGAGTGGCCTGGCACCGAGCCAGTCTAGCTCACAGACCCAAGGCTGAAGGCTCTACTCCCCAGGCCACCCTGCTGGCCTGACCTGGGGGTTTAAGAGCAGCCACCTGCGTGTCCCATCTTCTTGACCTTCTAGAGCCCCCTGTCTGTCCCCAGGGCCCCTGCTGCTCACTGAGGCCTTGGCAAGGAAGGTCCCCCTCCCAGCGGCTGCTGTGATGAGCTAGGCAGCTGGAGGACCTGAGCAGGAGAATGTGGGCAGGGTCCCCTCAGCCACTTCCCTGGCAGGCTCCTCCGCAGCTCAGCACCACACGCCTCACCTGCTCTTTGGGTTCCCATCAGTCCCGGGCCAGTTCCATGTGGCCTTTTCAGCCACCACTCTTCCATAAGTCCCAGGATGCAGGCAGACTGCTCTGGAGACTGCAGGAGCTCTGGAGATCCCAATCCTGGCTGAATGCCTGACTCAGGCCTGCCCAAGGCCCCATTCTTTACCGCCAGCAGCCTGGGAGCCCTGACTGCTGTCCTGTCTCTGTCCCAGGGCCCCTGTGGAGGGGTACCTTCCCTGGCAGCAGGTAGAGGCTGATTTCACCTCAGCACTCTGGCCCACCTGCCTGAGCCCTGAGCCCACCTGAGCCTCTGCAGGCCTGCTCCCCGCAGCCCAGTACCCTCCATGTCTTCTCACCAGAGGAAGCCCAGTAGATGCCTCTCTGCTTCAGTGCTTAGCAGGACCTGCCTGATGTGTCCCTGAGCACAGATGCCAGAGGGTGACAATCCCCACCCCAGCACAGACCTGGATGCACAGACATTCATTTGGAGATGCCTCCAACCTCACAGTACTCTGGGGCACAGAATGTGGGGTACTCTGATCCCTGAGTCAAGACTCTAGGATACAGGACTTCCCAGCTTCAGTCCCTGGGAAGCCATGTTCTTCCATTGTCAGACCCTTCCCCTGACAAGCTGGGTGGGTGGCCCCAGATTCCGAGTGTCCCAGCTGCAGCTTCCTGCCTGCTGTGCAGCACAGGAGCATACTTGGTGCAGAACAGGAAGGGACATGCAAAACCTGGTGTGTGCTATGTGGGTCCCTGAAGAACCAGTCCCCTAAAGCACCTGGAGAAAAGGAGGACGTGCTCCCTACCCTGGGCTTCATGGGAAAAATGGAGGGTAGGGCTGGGTCATTCCTATGCCCTAAGGTGACCTAGAAGGGTGCCTTCCTGCTGCCTGGACCAGCTGCTCCCAGCACTGACCTTGCAGTGCCCTTGCACTGCCCTCTGGGTGTGCTCCCTTGGCCCTGCCAGCCTCCAAGGCCCCCTTTCCCTAGGTGCCCACCTTCCCAAAGGCGAGCCCAGAGTATTCCTGCAGCCCAGCTGACCTCACTGAGAGTGTGCCTGGGTTCCTTCCTCTGCAGGGACAGGTGGCTCTGAGGCACAGCCACCAGGGGGCGCTCATGGCATGAGTCTGGGCTCTGCCCTACCCAGGCCAGCACTTGGGGCCCAGTGTTTGTCAGGCAGTCTGCCAGGCTCTGCCCTGCTCCCTGTGGTGCCCTCAGGCAGGGGCTGGGTGTCCCTCGCCCTCTGGCTACCCCAGGTGCTGTTGTCTGCGGGGGCTAGCAGTCTACAGGGTCCACGGGGTTGAAGCCTCTTCAGGTGGCCCCCTGTCCTCCCGGGAGTTGACCCTGGGGCAGGCAAGAGGGCCTGGCAGGGCAGAGTGAAGGATCCTGATCCCTCGTCTCCATGCCACCAAGCTGGGTTGGTGCCCACCTGGGCCCCTGGGAGCCCATGAGTAAGGCCTGGCTGGGCGAGTGGCAGGTGGAGGCCCCAGCTTTCCCTCTGACTCAGGCTCTCTCACCCTCTTACTTTTCCGTCTCGTTCTGACCCATTTCTGGGCCAAATCTCGGCGCCCATTTCCCGGCTAGCGGTTTCTCACGACAGGGGTCCCTGCCACTGCCAACCTGAGCTGGGGTGTGTGTGTGTGGCAGGGAGCAGCCTGACAGAACCAGGTGGAGGTGGGGGAGGCTCCTTCGAATCCACCCAGGAAGGGAGCAGGCTGTGGGTGTGGGCGAGGTGGTGGCAAAGGGCCCCAGCCAGGCTGGCAGCACAAACAGGAAGGACAACAGGCCGGCCGCCCCAGGCTGGTAGGATGGCCTCCTTCCTGCAGGCCCCACTGCCTGAGGGGCACCCACCACAGAAGAGGTGGGGTGAAGTGAGGCCTGAAGCCGGGTGTGGCTCCCCCAGGGTGGCCCTGCTGGGGCTGATGCCAGGGAGGGGCCAAGGTCCCAGGTGCCACTGCAGTCATCTCCCTAAGCACTGGGTGGCTGGAAGGGCAGGGGCTCGTGCCACTGTCCACGCTGAGGCCGGTCTTCAGGGAGCAAAGCCCCTCAAGCCAGCTGGACAGTTTCTGAGGTGCCCACAGCCCTCCCTTCCCCTTGAGGCATTGCACAAACTCTACCGCAGCTGAGCTGTGGAGGGTAGGTGCCTCCCAGGGGCCAAACTGCCACTCTTTCCTGGGTTTGCCTCTGCCCCCACGGTGGGTATACTGCCAGCAGCTGGTTCCTGTCCCAACGGCAGCCTTGTCTCCATGTGGGCTAATAGCTAGGGACAGCCAGCAGTCCTGGGGCCTGGAGTGACTGGGAAAGGGCTGGTTGGGGTGTGGTGCTGGCTACTACGGTTCTGGCTACCCTCCCCTCTAGGACTCCTGGCCTGGGTTCTCGGTATCTAGGTCTGGCTTGCCATGCCTTGCCCGGGACCTCTGGGGCCCTGGGGAGCAGAGTGAGAGGTTTGGTTAGGATGAAGTCAGATAAGGGGCACCACTCTGCCCGAGAGCAGGGTGTGCCCTGAGCTCTGGGTGACCCTTCAAGGCATCCCAGAATCTTCAGGGCTGGTCGCGTCTCCAGCTTGGAGGCCCAGGGGAAGAACTAGACCTCAAGGCCCCAGACTATGTCCCAGGGCTGGCTGGAGGTAGGGGGAGGGGACCCAGACCTCAGGCTGGGGCTGGACTTCTTTTTCCTGGAGCCAGAGCCAGATTCTGCCCGGCAGTCTGCCTGTCAGCGTCAGGGTCACAAGGACTCCTTCCCTTTCCAGCCTGGAAAGCCCCCTCCAAGGCAGCAAGGAGGAAGTGCATGACCTGGGACTCCTTGTAGCCCACCCAGGACCCTGGGTCCAGCCAGCAGCCCAGGCTCTATGGGTACACATCCCTGAGCAGCCCCCACTCCCTCTGGGCACAACGCAGCCTGGGGCCTGCCCCTGAGGGGCACATGCTGGGATTTCCTAGGAGGGGGATCTGGATTCTGGGGACAAGGAAGTTCCTAGAGGCAGCAGAGGCGGGGCAGGATGAGGTGGGGTAGCCTGATAGAAACCTCAGCCTTGGGGAAATGCTGAGCACAGCACATCTGGGACACCAGAGGGTCTGGAGACCATGGCCAGCCAGGGAAGTGGCTGATGCCACAGGGAGGGGCCGCGGCCTGGGCAGTGCACCTGCTCTCCGAGGGTACGCTGGGTCTGCATGGTGGGCGTGCTGGGTGCCCATCTGGGTAGGGGCTGCATCTGCGCAGGGTGCTCACGCGGGCAGCCTTCTCTTCCTGGACCAAGCAGGCCTCCTCCTCCTCCTCTGGTGCCCAGGTGGTCAGCTTTGGGCCTCTCTGGAGACCAGCGGGCTGGCGGGGGCCCTGACTTGTGGCTCTTCCTGTAGCCACCCGGCTCCAGCAGAGGAGTAGAGAGGGAGGTGGGGGCGGGGTGGGTGATGCCAAAGGCCACGGGCAGGGGCGGGGCAGGAGTGGGAAGGCCCCCACTGCCCTCACCTCGGGCAGATGAAAGCACAGTGCTTCCAGGCAGGGGCTGAGCGAGGGGCGCAGCTGTGATTTCAGGGTGCTGCTGCCAGGGTAGCTGCTGTGATTTGAGAACCTAGGTTTCTCTGGTGACTGATTCCCGGAGGCTGTGAATGAATAATGCTGGTGAGTACCTGCTGGGAGGCCCTGGCTGGGGGGAGGGGAGGTGGAGAGGGGCCTGCAGGCGTCCTGAGCTGGGGTGCCAGCCTCTCCTCCCTGTCCTCCTGCAGGGCGCAGCACCACCTGGAGACTATGGGCCTGGGGGGGCCTGGCTGGGGGCACCCTGCTCTCAGTCCTCTGGCTCCTGTGGCTGCTGGGATCAACCCCAGGTGGAGCACCAGAGCCCCAACCCATGGTCACCATCCTCATCTGGCACTGGCCCTTCACCAACCAGCCCCCTGAGTTGCTGGGCGACACCTGCACCCGATACGGTGTGGCCCACTGCCGCCTGAGCACGGACCGAAGCCTGCTGGCCAGTGCCGACGCTGTGGTCTTCCACCACCGCGAGCTGCAGACCCGGAGGTCTCACCTACCCCTGGCCCAGCGGCCGCGTGGGCAGCCCTGGATCTGGGCCTCCATGGAGTCACCCAGCAACACCCACGGCCTCGCCCGCCTCCGCGGCATCTTCAACTGGGTGCTTAGCTACCGGCGCGACTCGGACATCTTCGTGCCCTATGGCCGCCTGGAGCCGCACTCTGGGCCCGCACCCCCAGTGCCAGTCAAGAGCAGGATGGCCATCTGGGTGGTCAGCAACTACCAGAAGCGGCAGCGGCGCACGAGGGTGTACCAGCAGCTGGCACCTCACCTTCAGGTGGATGTGTTTGGCCGTGCCAACGGGCGTCCACTGTGTGCTGATTGTCTGCTGCCCACCGTGGCTCCATACCGCTTTTACCTGTCCTTGGAGAACTCACAGCACCGGGACTACATCACTGAGAAGTTCTGGCGCAATGCGCTGGCCGCTGGGGCTGTGCCCGTGGTGCTGGGGCCCCCGCGGGCCACCTATGAGGCCTTTGTCCCTCCCCAGGCCTTCGTGCACGTGGATGACTTCAGGTCTGCCCAGGAGCTGGCTGCTTTCCTCAACGGCATGAACGAGAGCCACTATCGTGGCTTCTTCGCCTGGCGTGACAGGCTGCGTGTGCGGCTGCTGGAGGACTGGCAGGAGCGCTTCTGTGCCATCTGTGCCCGCTACCCCCACCTGCCGCGTGGCCAGGTCTATGAGGACCTGGAAGGCTGGTTCCAGGCCTGAGCTCCCCCGGGTGACAGAGGCTGTGGGCAGAAGACTGATGCTGAAATCAAACCATGGGCATCCGGCCCCGAGCCAGGGGAGCCGACCCAAGGCTAGGGTCAGAGCCAGGAAGCAGGGAGGAGCAGGCTGGGGCTGCACAGCAGACACTGGGGAGGAGGGAGGAGCAGGAGGGAGCTGGTGGAGCGCACGTTGCTCAGGCTGATGAGGGAGGAACTCCCCAGCTTGAACACATCTTGGTAAATCAAAGTTCAGCTGGGGCTGGGGCTGGGGCTCAGAGGTGGAGCGCTTGCCCAGCACAGGTGAGGCACTGAGGTACTACCCTCAGCACCACATAAAATAAATAAATAAGTAAAACAAAGGTAGTGTCCATTCACAACTAAGAAAAAGAAGTTTTAAAAAGCTCGGCTGAAAGGGGTGGAGCAGGTAGGGCCCGGGGACTGGGGACATCCCCTAGTTTGCAGGGTACAAACTTGGGCCCCTGAACATCCCTAACTATGGTGCTCTGACCCCGAAGGTGCAGGTGCCGGGCCCTGCTCTTTCTGCATTCTGGAGCCCCTGCCTTAGGCCTGCACTGAGACCAGGCTGACAGGGCTTTGCTGAAAGGGAGGGAGGCAACAGATAAACGCAAATCTGCTGGACACCACTCCCCAGCCATGGGGTCCTTGCTTCCATCCCCACCTGTCTGCTTGGCCTGGGGTCCGTCACCCTCCCTCTGCCTGAGACCTCTGCCAAGTGGCACCCTATCATGGAGCTGGCCCCTGAGTCCCAGAGACCCAGGTGTGTGGAGAGCAGGGAGTTAAGGCCAGCAGCCCAGCTGGGACTGGCACCTTGGCATCTCCTCCATGGTGGTGGCATGCCAGGTGTGGGGAGAGGCCAGGAGAGGCAGGGGTGAGCCTGCGGGTGGTGCCGACAAGGGCCCTGGCAGGCCAAGTCCCTGGGGTGGGGGCAGGGGCTTCTCCTGGGTGGTGGCAGATGAAGGCAGGAAGCCCCCCTCCCCCAGTGACCTTGGGGAATGCCTGCCTTGGCTTCCTGTCCTGACCCAGTTCCGTGGGCTAACTGGGGAGATGCAAGTGTCCTGAGACTGGGGGTTAGGGGTGGGGTTTGTTCCCTCACCCACCTACCCAGGGTCACCTCTCCTGCAAAGGAACTGGGAGGGGTGGGAACTTGCAGTACCCTAGGTTTTTCACTTATTTTAGGGGTTCCCTATGTGCCTCCCAGGTTGGACACCACACAGCCTCACACCCACCCATCCCATTCACAGGTGAGGACACAGGCTGGTAAGCAGCCATCAAAGCCACCCATAAGGGCTGGGGAGATAGCTCAGCTGGTAGAGTGCTTGCCTCGCAAGCACAAGGCCCTGAGTTCAATCCCCGGTACCGCAAAAAAAAAAAAAAAAAAAAAAAAAGCCACCCATAAGACCAGCCCCCCAGCTCCCGGTTCCAGCCTGCTTTCTTCTGCCCTCTGCTGGCCATGTGGAGGAATGGACCCTGCAAACCTTCCCGGACCTGCTATTAAGTCCTGTTCTGTCCCAGTTCCCGCTCACCTTCAACAAGTGATGGACCACCTTTGTGGAAGTGATTGGTTCCCTATGTCCCTCAGAACTGGGAAGACAAACCAGTGCAAAAGGGCAGCCTGTTTCCCAAGCACCCTGCTTGTCCTTGCCAGCTGAAAGCTGTTTCTGGGGCCAGTGTCCCTAGAGTCCCTTCACTGCTCAGAGGTCACAGCTGAGCGGAGCACCCAGGTGTTCTGTCAGCCGTGTGCATGTCTGTAACAGGCTCTTATAATAACTTAGGATACCTTGGCACTATAGTTTGAATATGTTTATCTTTTCCAGACACGGTCAAACGGTCACCCTTGACAGTTTCCAGGTGGACCTACCCCCACCCCCAGTTCCTCTGCCTTGTGTTCACGTCCCTGTAGAATGGCTGGATGCAACCTGCTCAGCTCACCCAATGACCTTCACACCTGCATGGACTGTGTGGACATGCCACAGCAA
Organism: Sciurus carolinensis; assembly: GCF_902686445.1. Lineage (NCBI taxonomy): Eukaryota > Metazoa > Chordata > Mammalia > Rodentia > Sciuridae > Sciurus > Sciurus carolinensis. The sequence continues at coordinate 817,656 of NC_062226.1, forward strand.
CCACTCTTGGTCAGTGTGACCCCATGGAACTCATGCCTGCCCACCCACCAAGTAAAACTCCTGCTGGGAAGCTGGGCACAGTGGTGCACACTTGGGAGGCTGAGGCAGAAGGAACACTTGAATCCAGAAATTTGAGACCAACCTGGCAGCATATCAAGACTCCCCCATCTCAAAATAAGAAAAAAAAATCTCATGGGAAACTCGTTTGTGGGATGCAAGAAAGGAGTTGGACCATGTGCTGTTCCACGGCCCTCTATGACCTGTGAGCTCTCTAAGGACATCTTCATTTCTACCTTTCCTAATTGCTGAAGGATGCTTTCCATCTTAAGAATGTAATCAATGGCACTTAGACAACAGGTGGCCCATTTACTAGAGACACAGAAAGCCCTTATTGGGTGGGTCAGCCCACTCAGTCCCTGTCACCAGGGGCCTCCGCTAAAAGGCACCAGCCAAGATGTGCTGGTTGGGCTGGACGCTGGCTCCTGCAGCCTCCAGGGCAGTGCCTGCCCGTGCAGGTGAGGTCTTTGCCACCCATCCTAGGCAAACTCCCACCTGTCCTAGGTTAGAGCGCTGACCTCCACAGTGCTCCTGGGGCCTGTCGGGCTCTCGCGTCCAAAGGAGACTCCTGCCTGGCACAGCGGGGCGGAGCAGTGACCTGGTGGGGACCAAGGCCTGCAGCTTTCCCTCAGGGTGCCTGGATGACAGCGACCACCTTGGGGCGCCTCTGCGGGAGACCCCCGTCGTGGAGGACACAGGCCTGGGGCTCCTGGAAGAAACTACGGATCCCAGATCCGGGAAGGGGTGATCCGGGAGTCTCGCTTCAGTCGCGGGCTCTGAGGGGCTTTGGCGGGCACCGCGCTTCGGCGTCCGGTGGGAGGACGATGGAGGCCTCGCTCGCGGCGCAGGTGCAGGCGGGCCCGGACGCTGCGAGCGCCCCCTGATGGACGCAGCGCGCGGCGCGGCGCCTTTAAGCGGGGGCGGCGGGCGCGGGCGGGGCGCGGCGCCGATCGCTGTCGCCGCGGCCGCCGGGGTGGAGCTAGCGCGGAGCCGGTCCCGGACGCCCGAGCGCCCCGCCCCGCGCGGGCGATGCCGAGCGGCGCGGCGGGCAGCGGGGCCCGGCGGGGCGCGCAGAGGAGCGGGCCGCGGCGGTGAGCGGCGGAGCGCGGCCGCGCCATGGGCTTCCTGCACCAGCTGCAGCTGCTGCTCTGGAAGAACGTGACGCTGAAGCGCCGGAGCCCGGTGAGCCCCCGCGCCCGCCCGCCAGCCGCAGGCCGCGCGCCCGGTCCACGGCGCGCTCCCCGCGCGTACGTGAGGCATCGACGCACGCAGACCCCGGCGGGCGCGGGCCGAGCCCCCTCCCCGCAGCCCCGCAGCCCCACCGCTTGGCCCGAATCCTGGCCTCGGGGAGGGTCTCGGCGGTGTCAGCGCGCCGCCCGCGCCCGCTGGGCTGAGTCACGGGCGGACGCCCTCCGCAGCGCTCGCCGGCCGGCTGCGCGGGGGATGGGGGTAGGGACAGGTGGCCCCCAGGACTCGGGCTCCCGGGAGGTCCTGGCTCCCAGGACCCAGCGCTGGCCTGGGGCACTCCATCCAGCACCAAGGCTCCGTGGGCCTGGACCCACTCCTCTGGAGCCCCGCAGCGACCTGTCCCTTCCCTCCCTCCACCCGCCCTCTGCCCTTGGGCAGACGCCTGAGGCCCAAGTTGGTTCCAGGGAGCCGCCGCCTCCCACCCCCCTCCTCCTCCTCCTCCTCCTCCTCCTCCTCTCCTCCTCTCCTCCTCTCCTCCTCTCCTCCTCCTCTCCCCTCCTCTCCTCCTTTCCTCCTCTCCTCCACACCTCTCCTGGCACGTCCACAACCCTCGCTTCTGCCTTCTCTCCACCGAGATCGCCCTTGTGCCAGCCTCGCCCAGCATCCCAGCACCTTTTGTCCTCTGGGACAAGTTCTCCCCGAGACAGACTGATCCGCACTCTGAATCCTGCAGCCCCAGGCATCTCTGGGATGGGTCCTGCCAAGTAGAGCTGTGACCACCAGCTCACGCTCAGCACTTCCAGGGGCAGCCAGAACACAGAGCTGTGAGGGCAGGGTTCCTGGGGGAGCAGGGCTGGGGCATGGGTGTCCTGCTGGCCCTTGGCTGCTTCTCCTTGCTCTGGCCCCAGGAGGACAGGTGCACCACAGGAGGCCTGTGCCAGCTTGGGTTTCTGAAGGCCCTTGGGATTTTCCAGCACAGGGCACAGGGTGGTGGGGGTTCTGAGGAGGAGGTGGCATCCTTTTGCCCACCCTGGGCACTAGAATCTCTTGGGTGGCACCAGCTCCTGCCTATGTTCCTCCTGGAGAGGGGCTTCAGAGTGCACAGTGGAATACCCAGGGCTGTGGAAGGGTGGGGTGGTCATCATCATTACAGCCTACAGGGTTCCTCTGGGCACCTGGCCTTGGCTGGGAGCCAGGGTGGGTAGTGTCTTGCCCACAGTGCCTGGGGCTGGCAGCATGGGGTCTTGAGGATTGGGCCACAGCTCTAGCTTTGGTCCCTGGGGACAGCAGGGTGGGGCTGGGGGCTCATATTAGTATTAGCCCCAGGGTGTTTGTCAGGAAGGCCCCCCAGGGCTTGGGAGCAGAGCCTGGAATGTGGCCCTGCATCCACTGGGACCCCAAGTCTCCAGGAAGGGAGCAGTAGCTTATGGGGCTACTTGTCAAGCAGGTGGGAGGTGCCCTCTGTTCTACCCCCAGGAGTGGCCCCTGCTAGACTGTGCTGTTTCCCCAGAACCTTCCAGGTCCCCCACCCTACAGCATTCCTAAAGGCCCCTAGGCCACCGTGGAGGGCCCCAGCCTATGGCTGTGGCAAATGGGAATTTCTTTCTCCAAGAGGACTGAGTTTGCCTGTGGGACTGGAGCTGATGGGACACCAGGCTCTCTTCTTCTGGATCCCCACTTTCCCAGGAAGGGCCTTGGGCATTGGAGCTGGACTCCTGGGGCCGGGTTTGGAGAGGCAGAGGCTCGGTCTTACCTGCTGTGTGCCGTGCGGGGACAGGGGTATTCATGTGCAAACTTCAGGGTGGGGGCAGGAACCCAGGACCTTTGCCCTGTATGCCCCCTCCTCCCAGGGGCTGTGCCTCAGTTTCCCTACCTGGGATTGTGGGATGTGGGTCCACCTGGGGCCCCAGGCCGCCCTTGGTGGAGGGAGGAAATCATTATCACCAAGTAACTGGGGCAAAAGGCCACAGCATCACCCTTGAGTCCCACTGTCCTCACCCTTGTCACAGCAGTCATGGGACTTTGGGTGGGGGGTAGGGAGCAAGGTCCTGGGAGGGTATCAGACCCTGGGACAATGTTTACCTACAGGGCTGGTCTTGGGGGAGAGAGGTTGGTCACCTGCAGGAGCCCAGGTGGGGCACCCAGGTGGTGCTGGACCTGTGCCACCTGCCTGCCAACCAGGACTCTCCTCCTCCTGGCAGCTCGTGCATGGCCACAGCCGTTGCTATAGCAATGGGGGAGGTAGCCATGGTGTGTTGCTGCAGTTATAGTGACAGAGGTGCCAGTGTCCGGCGGGTGTGGGCGGGGCTGGCACCTGGCCGTGACCCCTGCCTCCAGCCACCCTTGCTCTGGGGTGCTCACAGCTCCTCCTCGATGTCCTGGACTCCATCCTGGCTCAGGGAGGGGGTGGAGGCTGGCACGGGCTGGGGCGAGTGTGGGGTGTGCACACACAGCACGGTGTTCTGGATCACAGAGCGCTATTGTCCAAGCACAGTGGGCGCTGCCGGGGACGGGGGCTAAGCTAGCCACACACAACACCGCTGGGGGCCTGGTCTATTTCAGTGTGGGGATGAGGGCGAAGGGAACCGGTGCCCCTGAGAAGATCCATGGGGGCAGGCCCAGGGCCCTCTGTCCTGTGGGTCTCAGAGAGGGCTGGTCCGCAGGGCTCCCCAAGAGCACTGGCCCTCCCACCCCCATCTCTGAGCTGGGGACCTAACAAGGAAACCTGGGCCCTGGGGGTCTCGAGCACGTCCCTCCCACTCAGAGCAGGCCCCTTGGGGCTCAGCTTGTGGCCTGGCTTCAGGTAGCAGGAGTTGTTCGTGAGAGACCCCGGTGGACAGCGGTGCCTTTGCCTCAGAACTGGGGGCTGTCAGACTTCTGGCAAGGTCTCCCCAGAGGCTCAGGGTCCTGGGCTTAGGTGGGCCTCCCTTACCTAGGCCTCACTTCCCAGGTCCTGGTGGGGGGTGACCCTGGGAGTAGGTGGGAGCTGCAGGAAGAGACAGTGTGGGTCTGCGACGGCCTCCAAGGTCCTGCCCAGCCACCCTGAAGCTGACGGGGGTGATATGCTTGGGACACAGTGGATCACTGGTGGACTGACCTGGCCCTGCTGGCCCAAGGCTCTCAGAAGGCCGGTGTTCCCAGTGTGGCAAGTAGAACTTAGGACAGGGGACAGGAAACCTGTTTGGGGGCACCGGGTGCCCCAAAAGGGGCTGCGAACTTGGTCGGACCTGAAGACCTTGTGCTGACCTGCGGTCCTGACTGGCTGGGCTGGCCTGGAGGGAGCTTAGGGAGGGGCAGAGCCCACACAGGTGCCTCATGTGCAGCTGGGCAGGTGGTGGAGGGAAGCCAGGCTTACGTGGTCCACCCTTTTCAGTGGGTCCTGGCCTTCGAGATCTTCATTCCACTCGTCCTCTTCTTTATCCTGCTGGGGCTGCGGCAGAAGAAGCCCACCATCTCAGTGAAGGAAGGTGAGGCAGTGGCCTGATCTGGGGCACAGCGGGTGGACAGGGAGGGTCAGGCCCGCTGCTTCGAGCCTGTGTGCCCAAATGCACGTGCCTGACTCTGGCTCCCCAGGCGTGGACCCGGCCACATCCCCTAGCTGTGCTGTGGAGGTGTGGCTGTCTGTGTGGCCACCAGTGTGACAGTTCTGTGGCTGGCAGGCTGGGCACTCACTGTCTCCTCTGTTCTGTTTCGACCCCCTCCCCCGCCCTGCATGGTCTTGTCCTCTTCCGCCGGCCGCGTGCAGTCTGTAAGTGACGGCCCAGGCGGCAGCTGTGGGGCCTGTGTGGCCTCCTGGTGCAGCTTGAGCACCCTTCCTGCTTATATTAACAGCACCCCTGCCCCCGGCCGCTGACTTCTGCAGAGCTCCTGCCCTGGTCAGGAAGAGCTGGCTTACAAGGCAGTGGTGGGCAGTGACGGGGTGGTGGTGGGTAGCGAAAGGCCAGGCCAACTGGGCCACCACTGATGTCCTGGTCAGGCTGCTGGGCATTTCCTCATCAGGGTGTCTGTGGGATCCCCTGGCTATGCATTCTAGGGGTGGGATGCCTGGGCTAACCTGGGCTAAGTCTGGGCTAGCCTAAGCTGGGGCAGGGTCAGCCTGGCTGCTCTCCCTTCAAACTCCTGTGGGCTCTTGCACTCACTCTGCTAACCAGCTGGCCTGAGAGGTCAGAGGTCGTGCCCAGTAGGGCCTCAGTGCTCCCCTGGGCCCTGTGGGGGGATGTGTCAGGGCATTGTGGCTTCATGGGCTCAGGAGAGAGTGAGACTCTGGGAGTTATAGGGGAAGGGGTGCAGGTGCCTCTTTGACCTCTGACCTGCTAGAATCATTTGCATCAGAACTCTTGGCCCTAGCACAGCCATGGGCCAGGTGCTCTGTCCTGCCCTCCCTGTCGTTCTCTTGACCACCCCCTGGCCTGTCCCTCTACTTGACCCCTCTCCCTGTCCCCTCCAGCCTTCTACACAGCAGCACCCCTGACCTCCGCCGGCATCCTACCTGTCATGCAGTCTCTGTGCCCCGATGGCCAGCGGGATGAGTTTGGCTTCCTGCAGTATGCCAACTCCACGTGAGTGACCCCTGCCCCTTGGGAGCCGGCCACTCCCCCTCCCCCATCCCAGAGGGTGACGTCCCCTGGTGGTGCAGGGTCACCCAGCTGCTGGAGCGCCTCAACCGCGTGGTGGAGGAGGGCAACCTGTTTGACCCAGCACGGCCCAGCCTCGGCTCGGAGCTCGAGGCCCTGCGTCATGACCTGGAGGCCCTAAGCTCAGGCCCAGGCACCTGGGAGAGCCACTCGGACAGACCTACAGGTGTGCACTTGGGAGGTGGGCTTGGGGGGAGGGCCTCAAGCACTGCTTTGTCACTCTGGGCAGTGACCAAGCTCCGCCTGGGTTTCTGCATCTGCACGTGCTGCTCCACATGCATGTGCTCTGGCGGGCCTCTCCTTGCTGCCGCTACAGTCGCTGAGCCTTGGTGCTCTGCCCAGGGTAGTGCTGACCCTTCAGCTTCATCTTCCTGCCTGTCCAGTGTCCTCCTTCTCTCTGGACTCGGTGGCCAGGGACCCACGGGAGCTCTGGCGTTTCCTGATGCAGAACCTCTCACTGCCCAACAGCACAGCCCAGGCCCTCCTGGCTGCCCGTGTGGACCTGCCCAAGGTGAGATGGGGCATGCCTCAGCAGTGGGCACAGCACTGGCCTGGAGTGCCCCTCCAGTGTGGTGGGGAAGGGGATGCAAGGGCCCCAGCCTGAGGCCTCCTCCCTCCCCCCCAGGTCTACCGCCTGCTTTCTGGTCCTTTGCCTGCCCTGCGTGGGGAGTCAGGCTTCCCCAGGGGTCAGGCACCTTGGAGCCACCTGGGTAGCAGTCCCCTACTCCGGATGGAGGTGAGGGGCCTGTCCCTGGGATGGGAGCTGTAAGCCTGCTCTGGGTGGGGACTTCTGCCCTGTGGGTGAGGAAAGGGCCCTCCCTGGTCACGTGGGGCTCCTTCTGGTAGTTTGTGACTGGCATGGGGAGGGGGAGGAGGCAAATGGTGACATGAGCCTCCACTTACAGCCCAGAACCCCGAGGTCCCAGGCTGGCACAGCAGTTGGGGCAGGGTGAGGCCCAGACCACCCGGCCTGGGCCTTTGGTCTCCTTCTGGTTGGGATGGAGTCCCTGTGTGGTCCCAGCTGTCCCCTGTATCTTGCTCTCAGGAGCTGCTGCTGGCCCCTGCTCTCTTGGAGCAGCTCACATGTGCTCCAGGTTCTGGGGAGCTGGGCCGGGTCCTCACCATGCCTGAGGGTCAGCAGACAGCCCTGCAGGGCTACCGGGACACTATCTGCAGTGGGCAGGCTGCAGCTCGTGCCCAGCGCTTCAGTTGGTTGGCTGCTGAGCTCCGGAACCAGCTGGACATGGCCAAGATCTCCCAGCAGGTAAGGCCCTGCCTGCCAGCTGACTGGGTTGGAGGAGGTGCTGACCTCCCTACGGTCCTAGGGAAGCTTCTGTTGTCAGGCAGTACAGGGGACGGTGCCTGCGGCTCGCCATCTAGTACCCCCCACCATGATTCATGCCCCCTGGCCTCTATCTGTAGTCTGTGGGCAGCCTCCTTCCCCAGCCGTGTCCTCTGCTGGTGTCCTCCCTGTTCCACCCTGACCTCACCCACCCACCCGTAGTTCCCAGCCTGAGTTTGGCCATGTGCCCCATCTTCCCTAGCTGGGCCTGGATGCCCCCAACAGCTCGGACTCCCAGCAGCAGGCGCCACCCCCACGCAGGCTTCAGGCACTTTTAGGGGACCTGCTGGATGCCCAGAAGGTTCTGCAAGATGTGGACGTCCTGTCAGCCCTGGCCCTGCTGCTGCCCCAGGGCGCCTGTACTGGCCGGGCCCCAGTGCCTTCAGCCAGTGGCCCGGGAGGTGCAGCCAATGGCACTGGGGTTGGCGCAAGTGCAGGCTCCAACTCCACGGCAGAGGAAGGCCCCCCGCCAGCGGCAGCCCCGGCCTCCCCAGACACGCTGCAGGGCCAGTGCTCCGCCTTTGTGCAGCTGTGGGCAGGTCTGCAGCCCATCCTGTGTGGGAACAACCGGTAGGTCTGGAGGGTCAGTGAGGACACGTGGCACAATGCCTGAGCCCATGACCTGGTCCTGACACAGGGCCCTCCATCTGAATGTCTTTTGGTGCCCTGCCCAACGTCTACCCTGATTCCCTGCCCCACTCCTGAGCCCCTTGCCCAGACCACAGCACCTACCTGACCTCTGACTCCTCCCCGCACCTGTGCCAGCACAATCGAGCCAGAGGCGCTGCGGAGGGGCAACATGAGCTCCCTGGGCTTCACAAGCAAGGAGCAGCGGAACCTGGGACTTCTTGTGCACCTCATGACCAGCAACCCCAAAATCCTGTATGCACCCGCAGGCTCCGAGGCTGACCGCGTCATCCTCAAGGTACGTGGGTCTGGCATGCTGGTGCATGAGCTGTGCGTTTCACACAGGCAGGAGCCCAAGGCTGGGTGGCGGGTTCTGCAGGCCTGGGACCTCTGCAGAGGTGGTCAGTAGAACGGGCATAGTAAGGGTGTGGCACCATGCAGGGCATGGTACACAGGCCCTGGAGCACTGATGTGGCTCCACAGGTGAGGGGAACCTGTGGAGTCCAGGGATTCAAGGTACAGATGCATTGGGGTGCTTGAATGCCCTGGTGGGGCTGGTCTGCCTGGGGTCCCCTGCTGGTTGGCCGTGACGGGAGCAGGACAGTGCTGGTGGGTGAGAGGTGTGTCTAGGGATTCCCAAAGCAGCATCCAGGGGGTGGGGTGTTCGGAACGAAATTCTGTCTGGAACAGGAAGGCCAGGGCTGGAAATGGACCTGACGGGGCCCAGGGCACAGAGGGGTTCCAGGACGGGGCGCCTCCAGGTGGGAGTGCTGTCAGAGCAGGACTGGGGAAGTGGGGGAAGAGAGGACCTCCATGCTGGCTGGGCACCTTCCTGGAGTCCCCTGCCCTCACTACAGGCCAACGAGACTTTCGCCTTTGTGGGCAACGTGACTCACTACGCCCAGGTCTGGCTCAACATCTCTGCCGAGATCCGCAGCTTCTTGGAGCAGGGTGGTCTTCAGCAGCATCTGCACTGGCTGCGGCAGGTGGGGATGGGGGAGGTGGCCTAGCAGTTTGTGGGGTGGGGGAGCCCCTTTCTCCCGGGGCTGGTGGGCTCTGGCCACCCTCTGAGCTGGCCTTCCATCCCAGTATGTGGAGGAGCTGCGGCAGCACCCGGAAGCACTCAACCTGTCGCTGGAGGAGCTGCCCCCCGCCCTGCGCCAGGACAACTTCTCGCTGCCCAACGGCACAGCCCTTCTGCAGCAGCTGGACACAATTGACAATGCGGCCTGCGGCTGGATCCAGTTCATGTCCAAGGTGGGGTGGCACAGCCGCGCCCCCCACCCGGTACCATGGCCAGGGCGGACTCTAAGGATGCCTCCCCCAGGTGAGCGTGGACATCTTCAAGGGCTTTCCGGACGAGGAGAGCATAGTCAACTACACGCTCAACCAGGCCTACCAGGACAACGTCACGGTGTTTGCCAGTGAGCTGCCATCCGGCGGGGGGTTCCTGCCGGGCCCCTCCACCCGCTCCTCCTGTCCTGCCCTATGTCCCGCGCAAGCGCCAGTCCCCTTTTACCCTCCCACTGCTTGGCCCACCCTGTCCTCTAGCCCTGCCCGCTTCACCACCCAGCCCCGCCTTGCTAAGGCTCCGCCCCACAGCGCTGCTTCCCCTGCAGCCCGGCCCCACCTTTCCCTGGCCCCGCCCCTGACCCTGCTGGCCCCGCCCCTCGACCCCGCCTGCCTCGGGTCCCCAGGTGTCATCTTCCAGACGCGGAAGGATGGCTCGCTGCCGCCGCACGTGCACTATAAGATCCGCCAGAACTCCAGCTTCACCGAGAAGACCAACGAGATCCGCCGCGCCTACTGGCGGCCCGGGCCCAACACCGGTGGCCGCTTCTACTTCCTCTACGGCTTCGTCTGGATCCAGGGTGAGGGGCAGAGCCGCCAGCGGGGGGTGTGGGGTCCCCGCGGCGCGGCACACGAGGCCGCTGACGGCTGCGCCCGCCCGCAGACATGATGGAGCGCGCCATCATCAACACCTTCGTGGGCCACGACGTGGTGGAGCCCGGCAATTACGTGCAGATGTTCCCCTACCCCTGCTACACGCGCGACGAGTGAGTGGCGAGCGCGCGCCCCGAGGGGGCCCCCGAGGCCGGAGCCGCGCTCACGCCTGTGCCCCCACCAGCTTCCTGTTCGTCATCGAGCACATGATGCCGCTCTGCATGGTGATCTCCTGGGTGTACTCTGTGGCCATGACCATCCAGCACATAGTGGCTGAGAAGGAGCACCGCCTCAAGGAGGTGGGCACCTGGGCACCTGCGGGCACCCCCCTGCCAGGCTGGGCTGGACAGGGTGGTCCCTTCCTGTGCCCTGCCCCATGGGGCCTTGCCTGCCACCCACCCACCACAGGTAATGAAGACCATGGGCCTCAACAACGCGGTACACTGGGTGGCCTGGTTCATCACTGGCTTTGTGCAGCTGTCCATCTCGGTGACCGCGCTCACCGCCATCCTCAAGTACGGCCAGGTGCTCATGCACAGCCACGTGCTCATCATCTGGCTCTTCCTGGCTGTCTATGCTGTGGCCACAATCATGTTCTGGTGAGCACTGGCGGGGGCACCCAAAGCTGTGTGGGCCCCAGCAGGGCGTGCAGGATGGGGGGAGCTTTGGGCACAATGCTGAGGGTGCTGTGGCCACACCTGCCCAGCTTCCTGGTGTCCGTGCTGTACTCCAAGGCCAAGCTGGCCTCAGCCTGTGGTGGTATCATCTACTTCCTGAGCTATGTGCCCTACATGTACGTGGCGATCCGTGAGGAGGTGGCTCATGACAAGATCACGGCCTTCGAAAAGTGCATTGCGGTGAGGGCCCCGGGTGGATGGGACAGGTGGGGTGGGGTGGGGTGGACACTGCCCACAACTGATACTGCTGTCTTCTTAGTCCCTGATGTCCACCACAGCCTTTGGCCTGGGCTCCAAGTACTTTGCGCTGTATGAGGTAGCAGGTGTGGGCATCCAGTGGCACACATTCAGCCAGTCCCCCGTGGAAGGCGATGACTTCAACCTGCTCCTTGCTGTCACCATGCTGATGGTGGACGCAGTTGTCTATGGTGTGCTCACGTGGTACATTGAGGCTGTGCATCCAGGTACAGGCCCACCTGAGGCTGGAGGTGGGGATCCCCAGCAGCCGTGGGGCCAGGTCTGCGCTTCCTCCCAAATACAGCAGGGGCAGCTCCCTGGGTGGGCAAATGACCCACACAGTGGACAGTCACCCCCAGGTCTTAGGTCAGCCTCCTCTTCTCTCCCCAACCCCCAGGCATGTATGGGCTGCCCCGACCCTGGTACTTCCCACTGCAGAAGTCCTACTGGCTGGGCAGTGGGCGGACAGAGGCCTGGGAGTGGAGCTGGCCCTGGGCACGTGCCCCCCGACTCAGCATCATGGAGGAGGACCAGGCCTGCGCCATGGAGAGCCGGCGCTTTGGTGAGGCTGGCACCAGAATGTTGGTTGGGGTGGGTGCCCTGGGGGCAGCTCCTGCCCCGCTGACCCACAGCCCTGGTGCAGAGGAGACACGTGGCATGGAAGAAGAGCCCACCCACCTGCCCCTGGTCGTATGTGTAGACAAGCTCACCAAGGTCTACAAGAATGACAAGAAGCTGGCCTTGAACAAGCTGAGCCTCAACCTCTACGAGAACCAGGTGGTCTCCTTCCTGGGCCACAATGGGGCTGGCAAGACCACCACCATGTGAGTAGGGACAGGAGAGCGTAACCAGCTGGGCAGGGTGGGATCCCTGCTAGGGGGTGGGTCCTGACCCTGTCCACCCACCCAGGTCCATCCTGACCGGCTTGTTCCCGCCAACCTCGGGCTCGGCCACCATCTATGGGCACGACATCCGCACAGAGATGGACGAGATCCGCAAGAACCTGGGCATGTGCCCGCAGCACAACGTGTTGTTCGACCGACTGACGGTGGAGGAGCACCTGTGGTTCTACTCGCGGCTCAAGAGCATGGCGCAGGAGGAGATCCACAAGGAGATGGACAAGTGGGTGGGCGCAGGCGGGGCGCGAACCCCGGGCGGGGCCTCTGCAGACCCCCGCCATCGCCCTCCTGTCTGGTCCCCAGGATGATCGAGGACCTGGAGCTGTCCAATAAACGCCACTCCCTGGTGCAGACGCTGTCGGGTGGCATGAAACGCAAGCTCTCTGTGGCCATAGCTTTTGTGGGTGGCTCCCGTGCCATCATCCTGGACGAGCCCACTGCCGGTGTGGACCCCTATGCTCGCCGGGCCATCTGGGACCTCATTCTGAAGTACAAGCCAGGTGAGCGGAACACCCGGCTGGCATGGGCAGGTGTGGGCACCCCTGCCCACTCTGACCCGCCCCTGAGCCGGGTCTGGACCACCCTGCAGGTCGCACCATCCTCCTTTCCACTCACCACATGGATGAGGCTGACCTGCTGGGGGACCGCATCGCCATCATCTCCCATGGGAAGCTCAAGTGCTGTGGCTCCCCGCTCTTCCTCAAGGGCGCCTACGGCGACGGGTACCGCCTCACACTGGTCAAGCGGCCTGCCGAACCCGGGGCCCCCCAAGGTCTGTGCTGAGGCTGAGCTGGCCTCGGACTACCCCTGCCCCAGGACCCCCTACCTGGGACCCCACGGTGGAGAGATGGACCCTCAGCATCACTCCATCAGACCCAGGATGCCAGGGGACCTGGCCCCGCCCCACGTCCCCATCTTGACCTGGTTCCCATCAAGGGTCCCTCTTACTTGGTCTCCTAGTGAACCCCTCCCGGCTCTGCCTCCCTTCCAGAGCCAGGACTGGCATCCAGCCCTCCAGGCCGGGCCCCCCTGAGCAGCTGCTCAGAGCCCCAGGTGTCCCAGTTCATCCGCAAGCACGTGGCCTCTTGCCTCCTGGTCTCAGACACCAGCACCGAGCTCTCCTACATCCTGCCCAGCGAGGCCGCCAAGAAGGGGGCCTTTGAGCGCCTCTTCCAGGTGTGAGGGCGGAGCACGGGGTTCGGGTCGGGGGCCAGGCCGGGCGGGAGGCGGGCGCACCCCTGCCCCATGTGTCCACCTGCCTGGCCTCTCCCCACGCCCTCACAGCACCTGGAGCACAGCCTGGATGGCTTGCACCTGAGCAGCTTCGGGCTGATGGACACGACCCTGGAGGAGGTGTTCCTCAAGGTGTCGGAGGAGGACCAGTCGCTGGAGAACAGCGAGGCTGGTGAGAGGCCCCAGAGCTGCCCAGCAGCCTGCCCCACCCCACAGGGCCTCACTTGGGGGCGTCAGGGACTCCTGGGTGATAATGAGAGGCCAGGATTGCCCAAGGTCAGCGTGGGTACCGGGTGGTTGGGCATGGTACCACAGCTCCTGGTTAGGTGTGAGGCTAGGAGCTGGGGTCCTGGGTGGACAGCAGGGGCTGAGCTGCTGGGCAGGCCTTAGGGGCAGTCAGCCTTCAGCCTTCCCCCGCTCGCTGTCCCCTCCTCTGTGGCAGACGTGAAGGAGTCCAGGAAGGACGTGCTTCCCGGGGCGGAGGGCCTGGTGTCCGGGGAGGGCCAGCCCAGCAACCTGGCCCGGTGCTCGGAGCTGGCCGAGTCGCAGGCGTCCCTGCAGTCTGTGTCCTCAGTGGGCTCTGCCCGTGGCGGCGAGGGAGCCGGCTGCGCTGACGTCTGTGGCGACTACCGCCCGCTCGTGGACAACCTGCAGGACCCAGACAACATCAGCTTGCAAGGTGTGGCCGGGAAGGCCAGGCCGGGTGGGCCCCGGGGTGCGGGCCGCACACTCAGCCCAGCCTCTCTGCACAGAGGCAGAAGCGGAGGCCCTCACTCGGGTGGGGCAGGGCAGCCGCAAGCTGGAAGGCTGGTGGCTGAAGGTGCGGCAGTTCCACGGGCTCCTGGTCAAGCGCTTCCACTGTGCCCGCCGCAACTCCAAAGCTCTCTGCTCGCAGATCCTGCTGCCTGCCCTCTTCGTCTGTGTGGCCATGACTGTGGCCCTCTCTGTCCCCGAGATTGGTATGACTGCCCGTCCTGCTGGGGGCAGGCTGGTGTCCAGCCCTAGCCTGTTTGGCTCCACCTTCTGTCAGGCCTCCTTGGGGATGTCCCCCCTGCTCTGGACCTCATGGGGGACCGGGTGTGGGAGTCCTGCCTCCCAGGGGCTGAGACCCCAAGCTTGGGCTCTCTGGGTAGTAGGAAGGGACAGGCCTGGGCTGTGGCGGGCACTGGAACCTGCTGACCCTGCTCCCTTGCCAGGCGACCTGCCCCCGCTGGTGCTGTCCCCCTCCCAGTACCACAACTACACCCAGCCCCGGGGCAACTTCATCCCCTATGCCAACGAGGAGCGCAGGGAGTACCGGTGAGGCCAGGGCTCCACAGGAGGCAGGGGTGGGGGAGGGAAGATGGGTGCCCCCACCCCACTCACCCAGTGGCATCCCCAGGCTGCGACTGTCACCGGATGCCAGCCCCCAGCAGCTGGTGGGCACCTTCCGGCTGCCCTCGGGAGTGGGTGCCACCTGCGTGCTCAAGTCTCCCACCAACAGCTCGCTGGGGCCCACGCTGAACCTGAGCAGCGGGGAGTCCCGCCAGCTGGCCGCGCGGTTCTTCGACAGCATGTGCCTGGAGTCCTTCACGCAGGGACTGCCCCTCTCCAACTTTGTGCCACCCCCACCTTCTCCCGCCCCATCGGACTCCCCTGCATCCCTGGATGAGGACCCGCTCCAGGCCTGGAACACCTCCCTGCCATCCACCTCGGGACCAGGTACTGGCTCGTGGGGGCTGCTGGGTGCACGGGACACAGGGGTATGTCTCAGTTTGCCACACTGTGCCCACAGAGACGTGGACGTCTGCACCTTCCCTGCCACGCCTGGTGCGGGAGCCTGTCCGCTGCACCTGCTCTGCGCAGGGTACAGGCTTCTCCTGCCCAAGCAGTGTGGGCGGGCACCCGCCCCAGATGCGTGTGGTCACGGGAGACATCCTGACGGACATCACGGGCCACAATGTCTCTGAGTACCTGCTCTTCACCTCTGACCGATTCCGGCTGCACCGGTGAGCTGGGCAGGAGGGCTATCAGGGAGGGCTGCTGGGTGCTGCCCGCCTGACCTCACTGCCCCTCCACCCACGTGCCCAGGTATGGGGCCATCACCTTCGGCAATGTCCAGAAGTCCATCCCAGCCTCCTTTGGCGCCCGGGCCCCGCCCATGGTGCGGAAGATCGCAGTGCGCAGGGTGGCCCAGGTGAGCTGTGGCCGGGACCTCGTGGTGGGCAGCTGCTATCTAGGGCCTGGGGCTCGGGGCCTCTCTGAGCCCGCTGTCCTTCCTCAGGTGCTCTACAATAACAAGGGCTACCACAGCATGCCCACCTACCTTAACAGCCTCAACAACGCCATCCTGCGTGCCAACCTGCCCAAGAGCAAGGGCAGCCCTGCAGCCTACGGTGAGCCGGCGGTCGGGGCTGGGTGGGCGGGGGTGGAGCAGGGCCTGAGGCTGCCGTCCCTGTGTGCAGGCATCACCGTCACCAACCACCCCATGAACAGGACCAGCGCCAGCCTCTCCCTGGACTACCTGTAGGTGGGGCGGCCCGGTGGGACCGGTGGGCGGAGCAGCCCTGAGCCGGGCCTGAGCCCCTCCTCCCCCAGGCTGCAGGGCACAGATGTGGTCATCGCCATCTTCATCATTGTGGCCATGTCCTTCGTGCCGGCCAGCTTTGTGGTCTTCCTTGTGGCTGAGAAGTCCACCAAAGCCAAGCACCTGCAGTTCGTCAGTGGCTGCAACCCCGTCATCTACTGGCTGTCTAACTACGTGTGGGACATGGTGTGCCTGCTCACCCTTCTGACCCCTGCCCCATCCCCCACCTGCCCCTCCTCACCTGCCCTGCCCCTCCCTCACCTGCCCCATCCCCCACTCCTGCCCCATCCCCCACCTGCCCCATCCCCCACCTGCCCCTCCCTGCCCTCTCCCCCTCCCGGCCCCTCCCTCACCTCCCTACCTTTGCAGCTCAACTACCTGGTCCCGGCCACCTGCTGCATCCTCATCCTGTTTGTGTTCGACCTGCCGGCTTACACCTCGCCCACCAACTTCCCAGCAGTGCTCTCCCTGTTCCTGCTCTACGGGTGAGGGGCGGTGTGCAGGGTGGTGGTGGGTGGGCCGGTGCCCGTGTGACCCTGCCGCCTGCCCGCAGCTGGTCCATCACGCCTGTCATGTACCCGGCCTCCTTCTGGTTCGAAGTCCCCAGCTCAGCCTACGTGTTCCTCATCGTCATCAACCTCTTCATCGGCATCACGGCCACCGTGGCCACCTTCCTGCTGCAGCTCTTCGAGCATGACAAGGTAGGGGCAGGCGCAGCGGGCGGTGGGGCAGGCCTGGGGCAGCAGCCCTGAGGCTTGCCTGGCCCCCAGGACCTGAAGGTGGTCAACAGCTACCTGAAGAGCTGCTTCCTGGTCTTCCCCAACTACAACCTGGGCCACGGGCTCATGGAGATGGCCTACAACGAGTACATCAACGAGTACTATGCCAAGATCGGTGAGGCCCGGGGCGGGGGGCGGGGGGCTGGGGCCAGCCCTACACACCGCTGAGCCTGCTGCCCACAGGCCAGCTTGACAAGATGAAGTCCCCATTCGAGTGGGACATCGTCACACGCGGGCTGGTGGCCATGACGGTCGAAGGCTTCGTGGGCTTCCTCCTTACCATCATGTGCCAGTACAACTTCCTGAGACAGCCACAGTGAGTCCTGGGCAGTGGCAGGGCAGGCAGCCACTTGCCTACCCTGCCCTGGCTACAGCAAGAGGGCTGAGTGGATATTGGTGGGATTGGGTGGCAGCAGGGGTGGCCTGGCCAGTCACTGCCCACCCCGTCCCCATAGACGCATGCCAGTATCCACCAAACCTGTGGAGGATGATGTGGATGTGGCCAGTGAGCGGCAGAGAGTGCTTCGTGGGGATGCTGACAATGACATGGTCAAGATTGAGAACCTGACTAAGGTGGGCTCTGGGCAGTGAGAGGGCGACAGGACCTGGAAAGTGGGGTGGGGGAAGCCGTGGCTCAGCCCGACAGTGGAAGTGGATCTGGCCAGGCACACAGGGGCGGGGCCAGGCACACAGGGGCGGGGCCAGGCACACAGGGGCGGTTCCTCTGCCAGGTGTACAAGTCCCGCAAGATCGGCCGCATCCTGGCTGTGGACCGCCTGTGCCTGGGCGTGCGTCCTGGCGAGTGCTTTGGCCTCCTGGGTGTCAACGGAGCCGGCAAGACCAGCACCTTCAAGATGCTGACTGGCGACGAGAGCACCACTGGGGGCGAGGCCTTCGTGAACGGGCACAGGTGCGCCGGGGCGCCTGGGGGCGGGGTGCCCGTGCCGCCCTGGTGCTGACAGGCCTGCCTCCCCAGCGTGCTCAAGGAGCTGCTCCAAGTGCAGCAGAGCCTCGGCTACTGCCCGCAGTTCGATGCCCTGTTCGACGAGCTCACGGCCCGCGAGCATCTGCAGCTGTACACACGCCTGCGCGGCATACCCTGGAAAGACGAGGCGAGGGTGAGGGCCTGTGGCAGGGCCGCCGGGGGGTGTGGTGGGCACAGTGCGCCAGCTTGAGCCTGTACGGACATCTGCCCACCAGGTAGTGAAGTGGGCCCTGGAGAAGCTGGAGCTGACCAAGTACGCAGACAAGCCGGCTGGTACCTACAGTGGCGGCAACAAGCGGAAGCTGTCCACTGCCATCGCGCTCATTGGGTACCCTGCCTTCATCTTCCTGGTGAGCCCCTCCTTGGTCCTCTGGGTGGGGAGTCGGGTCCCCCACCTTGATCTTCCTGGTGACCCCAAGTGGGATGCCAGAACAGTGGCTGAACCTGACCCCCACCCCAGGATGAGCCCACCACAGGCATGGATCCCAAGGCCCGGCGCTTCCTCTGGAACCTCATTCTGGACCTCATCAAGACGGGTCGCTCGGTGGTACTGACCTCTCACAGGTAAGCCCCCTGCCCCACCCCGCCCCTGGGGCCCCTCAGTGTTCAAACCCGGTGTCTCCTGCAGCATGGAAGAGTGCGAGGCCCTGTGTACGCGGCTGGCCATCATGGTGAATGGACGTCTGCGCTGTCTAGGTAGCATCCAGCACCTGAAAAACAGGTGAGCCAGGGCGGAGTGCCAGGTGCTTCTGGTGGGCCCCACAGGGCTCCCGGCCATGGCTTTGTCCCACCAGGTTTGGAGACGGCTACATGATCACTGTGCGCACCAAGAGCAGCCAGAACGTGAAGGAAGTGGTGCGGTTCTTCAACCGGAACTTCCCAGAGGCTGTGCTCAAGGTGGGCAGGGCCTCACGGGGCCAGGGGACCATCTCTGGCCTGGCGGCCCTGACCTCTCTCCAATTCCACCCAGGAGCGGCACCACACCAAGGTGCAGTACCAGCTCAAGTCCGAGCACGTCTCTCTGGCCCAGGTGTTCAGCAAGATGGAGCAGGTGGTGGGCGTGCTGGGCATCGAGGACTACTCAGTCAGCCAGACCACCCTGGACAACGTGAGCAGGCTGGCAGTGGGCGGGGGGCATGCAGTGCCGGCCCAGGCCCACCCCACCCACCTGCCTGCCTCTGCTGGCTAGGTGTTTGTGAACTTTGCCAAGAAACAGAGTGACAACTTGGAACAGCAGGAGACTGAGCCGCCCTCAGCCCTGCAGTCCCCCCTCGGCCGTCTGCTCAGCCTTCTGCGGCCCCGGCCAGCCCCCACTGAGCTCCGGGCACTGGTGGCAGATGAGCCTGAGGACCTGGACACAGAGGACGAGGGCCTCATCAGCTTTGAGGAGGAGCGGGTGAGCCACATGCCACTGTCCCTACCACCAGGGCTTTATGACCAGGGCAGTTAGGCCAGCTCTGCAGGGACCCAGGCCACTGAGGGGGTCAGGCTCTGGGATGGAGGTGCCTGCTGGTCAGAGGTCAAGGCAGCAGAGAGGGACCTGTGTGTGCTGAGGACTAGAGGAGACAGGGGAGACTGGGGACAGGCAGAGAGAGACCAAACGCAGAGCCCACAGCATGCTAGTGGCTCTGGGACTCCAGAGCAGAGCTGGGGAGCAGAAGGGACCGGAGCCTGCAGACAGAGAGACGCAGACACAGCAGCCACAGGGCTGGGCAGAGCTGCATGGAGGAGCCCAG
This sequence comes from Sciurus carolinensis, assembly GCF_902686445.1. NCBI lineage: Eukaryota > Metazoa > Chordata > Mammalia > Rodentia > Sciuridae > Sciurus > Sciurus carolinensis. The sequence continues at coordinate 836,560 of NC_062226.1, forward strand.
ACTTGGACAGAACATTGGGGGGGTGGAGGCAGGAGAGCCTGCGAGAGCCTGGCCCCGGCCAGCGTCCCAGTGTGAGTGCCCTCAGCACCCCCAGGGTGCTGGAAGACACCTGCCCAGCCTGCCTGTCCCGCCAGGCCCAGCTCTCCTTCAACACGGACACACTCTGCTGACGGCCAGGGGCTGAGTCAGGGATGCGACTGTGGGAACAGGAGTCAGCTGGTGGCTGAGGCCCTGCCTGTGCCCTTCAGTGTCCACCTGCCAGGCCCTGGAGCGGGAGGTTCAGGACCAAGGGGCTTTTCGCCTCCTCCAGCCACCACCATCCTCAGCCCTGCCCCACGGTCACATGGCCGCCCTGCCCTGATTGTGCCAAAGGCTGGCCCGGCCCTGGGCTCTGCGCACCCTCACCCTGCTTTGCCTTAAACCCTTGGGGTCTGGCCTGGCCCCTCTCCCTGCCCAGCTCTGCCAGCCCTTCTCTGCAGCGACCAGGTCAGGCTGGCTTCTCTCTCACTGACCACTGAAGCCAGAGCTGCAGGGCCTGGGGCTGGGACTGTCCACCTATTTATTTTGCTTTAAGAAGGGGCTCCCTTGCCTTGCTGCCAGGCAGGACGGTGGCCACCCATGGGAAGCTGTCGACGTGGTTGGGGCTGCCTTGGCTGCTGGCAGAGTGGCAGTAATGGATAAGCTGGCCCTGCTGGTCAGGTGAGGGGCCAAACCCCTCCCTGCCCCCAGCTGCCTTTGCTCTCCCGCCCAGCTTGGCCCCTGCCGCGCCCACCTGGGAGCCAGGCCTGTACAGAGCGCACACGTTTGTTTTCAATAAATAAGCGAAACTCACGTGAGTGTGTATCTGCGGGCAGGGGTGTGCGGATGGACCCAGCGGGCCTCGTTATTGCCACCACTGCTGCCTGACCCTGAGGGTACTTCTGGGCTGGATGAGCTGTGCTGGGAAAAGCCCTGCTAGGTCCAGGTATGGGGCAAGGTCAGCCGGGTCAGCGTGGAGGAAGGGCCCGGGGCCCAGCTGGAGAGGCAGGCAGGGGCTCATCGTTCCCACACAGCCCAGGCCCTGCACTGGGACAGCCCCTAGTTGGGAGAGGCCCATCTGGTGGGGTCCACAGACAGGTTGGCAGCTCAGTGGAAGGTCTCCTGGGCCCCTGCCCATCCCATTTGAGCCTCCTCCCTGTCTGGCTCCCCCCACCCAGGCCTAGTACCCACAAAGGGTGCTGTACTATGTGCTGGGCTGTCCATCTGGAGGATGGAGGGGGCTTCCAAGTGGAGAGGCCCTCGGCTGTGGCTGAAGTCCAGGTAGAAGGGAGAACAGGGAAGGGCATGCCAGAAGGAGAGCACACGCAGGGACCCACCCACAGGCCACAGGAGCCCGGGTGCCAGGTTGCTCCAGGTGAAAGACAGCAGGTGAAATCCCCAGGCACTCCATGTGGCTTGGCCGAGGTCAGACTCCCATTCTCGTTTTCAAGTGCCTGGGGGGTCACAGAAGGCCCCTCTGGGGGGCACCCAGCTGGCGGAGGGGTGCATGGGGAGGAGCTGGGGAAGGACAGGTGTGGTCCCTGGTGCTGCCGTGACAGCTGCACTGTGCTGGAGTCCCAGTGGCTGGACCCAGAGCTGCCCCTGGGCCTGGGGCCGCTCAGGAGGGGAGAGCGTATGAAAGTCTCCAGGAATGCTGGCTCCACTGGAGGCCGGCAGGGGTGGACCTGGTTTAGTTGAGTAGAGAGGTGGGGCTGCCCTCAAGGCAGGACCATGCAGTGGCCTCTCGCGGCCTGGGCCTTTATCCTGCAACTGCAAGGAGCTGAAACCTGCCAAGAAGAGGACCCCGAGGTCCAGAGGGGAACACAGCCTGGCACAGCACCCAGTGAGACCCTGTGCTGAGCCACACCCAGCTGACTCCTGCCCTGCACTAGTGACAGTTTGTAACAACCCCACCAACGTTTTACTGACAACAGACTCAGAGAAGTTGGGAGAACAGTGTGCACCTGCAGGCCCTTGACTGCGTTGCTGGGCTCAGCTCAGTAAACACCCTTCTCCTGCTGACCATCTGAGTGCAGGCCGCAGTCCCAGAGCTGGAGCCTTCTCTCCCAGGAGTGAGACCATCCAGAGAAGACAGGGACGCATCACCCAGGTTCCGGTGTCTCAGGCATGCCCTTAATAGCTATTTCAAAAGTTCCGGGATCCAGTTGGGAATCACGCTCCTACCTTGCCTTGCCCTGCAAAGTCCTCTGCAGTACCTTCAGCTGTCCCTTCTGCCCTTCGACTTGGACAGGTATCACAGAGCCTCCACCTGGGTGGGACTCATCAGACACAGGCTGGACCTGTGGCAAAAACGCCATGCCAGGGCTCCAGAGGTCCCTGTCCCTTGGCCTGTGGTGCTACAGGTGGTTTCCTGGCCACGACATGGCCACTGTCTCCATGGGAAGGGTCCCTCGCTGTCTAAGACCTGGGAAGACAATGGGCAGGAACAGCCTGTCCACACACCCAGTCAGGGGGCAATAGCTGAGGTGGTCATTTTCTAATTATTGGCCTCTCTGCATTCATTAGCTGGCATTTTTTGCTAAACTTTTGAAAACATCAATGCAGGCTGGTAGGTTTTTAAAAAATCCAAGTTACCACTTGTCACTGTCGCCTTTGATTCTTTGTAGTGAGGCAGAACATGCTCAATGCTGACCCTTCTACTGTCACACTTCTTATGCTTGCTTGGCCCTCCAAGGGGTCCTCTGTGTCCTTTTATTTTATTTTTTTTTCCAAAATTTAAACTCTTTAAAAATTTAATTCTTCAGCTTTAATATACACAAATGCTATTGGGGGTGGGGAGGGGCTGGAGAGGGGCGGGTTACAGCTTCCATCGGGATCTCTGTGTCCTTTTGATCTCTCCTGTTAGTCTTTGAGGGTGTCCTTGCTTCCTCTGCCCCTCGCAGGGTCAGGCATTCCTCCAGGAAGCCTGTCTCAACCCACTTGGGGCTGCTCTGGACCATGCACTGGGGTGCCCACAACAGCAGACATGACTCCTTGTAATTCTGGAGGCCGGACGATCAGGGTGCTGGCATGGTGGAACCCTGGTGAGTGACTCACCTGGGCCACACTACTGTGTGTCCTCAAGTGGAAGAGCCTGGACGGGGGGGCCCTGTCCTGATCCCATTCACAACGGCTTAGCCTTGTGCTGATCACCTCCTAGCACTTTACCTCTGGGAACCTGACAGTGCATGGCGGAGCCCTGGTTGTCTTTTGGGGGCTGGTCTTTGGAAACAGGATCTGGGCATTGGGGCTGCTCACTGCTGGAGGGTGTCCCTTTAGGCACCGCATGGACAGGGCATGGAAATACCTGTGCAGTCCCCACCCGTGCCCCAAGAGCACCCCAGTCCCCTCAGCTTCCCCCACAGGCCTGTCAAAGCAGACGGGCTACACCTCATGGGGAAGGGTCTCTGGAGGGGCAGAGCGTAATGCATCAGTGCATCCCAACCATAGCCCTGAGACCTCTGTCCCAGGGTCTGCTCCGCATGGTGGGAGGGGCCTGCAGGGCACTGGGGGGCTTAGGCACAACCCTGTGGGGCGACAGATCTCTGTCCTTTAGGACGTGATTCACACTGCAGATGGACTGAAGGCTCACGCTGGGCCTGTCCTACTTGCCAAGGGCCCCTGCAGCCAGTCTCCACCGCAGTCAGAATCTGTGCTAATGGTGCTTTTCTTTGATTTCCTGGGGTTTTCCCCATCTGGATTAGTTTGCCGTGGCTGCCAAACAGTGCAACGTGGTGGAAGGTGGGCTTAAAGCAACAGAAATCTCCTGCCTTTGTTCAGGAGCTCGATGTCTGAGACCCAGGGGTCGGCAGGCTTGCTCCTCCCGGGGGGCCAGGCCGGCTGTGCCATGGGCCAACTCCAGTCCTGGGGTGCAGCCTCTTTGCCAGCCTAGCCTCTCTGCCCTCCTGTTCACGTGGTGTTCTCCTGTGTGTGCATCCCTGTGTCCTCTGCCTGGGCCTCATGCCTAAGCAAGTGCTCCATCCCAGTCCTTTTTTATAAGGATCAAAACCCACACTGATGGTTTCATTTGAATTTAATTACCTCTGTAAAAAATACTATCTCCAAATAAAGTCACATTCTGGAGAGATCCAAGATGGCGGACTAGAGGGAGGCTGCGTTCCTTGTCACTCCATAACTCGGGTTTCGAGCAGAGGACATTTGCTTCTTGGTGAGACAGTTTTTGCTGCTTATTGATCCCCTGCTCTTTACCCCATCTGTCTACTGTGATCACCTGCAGCCTGCCAGCATATCGACTACCTTTAGAGTGCAGATTGCTCACTTACTGGCACCTATCATCTGCCATTTGCCTGCCTCTTGCCTGTCCATTGCCTGGCTATCACCTACCCATCACCCACCGCCCGAGGTTCACCTCCCGATAGTCCCACAGCAGTCAGCAGACTGACCGCAGACCCCCCAGTGGAGCGCCGGCTGCCTGCTGTTGCCTGGAATTTTATTGTCACAGTACCTGCAGGTTTGGTGACACGTGGCTGCTGCCATTTTGAGACAAAAGCCAGGCCCCATAGGACCCTTGGCCGGACTCACCGAGCCCCATCTCCAGGACCCGGCAGCCCAACCGACCACTCCCTGCCTCTGGGGTCCCCGGACGGACTGACTGGTCCCACAACCAGACTGGCCACACCCCACCTCCAGGACCCCTCCCTAATCACCCACACCCTCCAGGACCTCCAGCTGACCACGCCCACACCCCAGAGCTGCAGCTCCCCATTTGCCAACACATTTGGAAGCCAGAGCAGCCATCTTGTATAATCCTGGAAGCGGTAGCTCCCATCTTTAGGTGGGGCAAATCCCACCCTGAGAGGCCTGCTGGGGACTGGAAGCTCATTGGCAGGTACCTCTCATGTATCAGGCTACTGAAGACTGGGAGGTTTGAATACTGTGTGACTGTTTTGTGTAGATTTTCTTTTCTTTCCACCTTTTTGAAAAACTTTATAAGTTTTTATTTCTTTACTTTTCTTACTCTATTTTCCTTTTGTTTACCTGTTTCCTCAGAGTCTCTTTCTCCCTTTTCTCATGCTAACAACCAACTTCTTTTGATTACACTCTCACTCTTTCTATGATCTAGAACTTCTATATACTCTTTTCTTATCCCATTAACAGCTACATCCTACACCCCTTCCCATCCTCTCTGTCCTCCATTAGAAACTGCAGACCTTATTGCAAATCTATTTGTTATACTGTAGATAATAATTGAACTCATTCCGTTTATTATGACAATATTGCTAACATCTTCATAGGGGCTATTTGGTTTAGGGTTGCATATTGTCTGTACTGGGCACTGGTAATATTGATCTCCCCCTTAAAGAAAAGGTTTTGGAAACGTATAGGGTCACTATAAGCTTATAGGAAGGAAACTACAATACCCCAGATTTTCACTGCTAGAGGGGAAAACACATGAACAACATGAAAAAACAAGGGAAGAAAATGATCCAAACAAAACTAGATTCTATATTAATAGAATCCAGGGACAGTAGGATAGAAGTGTCAGAAAAGGAGTTCAAAATATACATAATTAAAATGAGGGGCTGGGGAGATAGCTCAGTTGGTAGAGTGCTTGCCTTGCAAGTACAAGGCCCTGGGTTTGATCCCCAGCACCCCCCCCCCAAAAAAAAAAAAAAGATTCATGAAGCAAAGGATGGGATAAGAGAGCAAATGCAGGCAATGAATGATCACACCAATAAGCAGATGAAAGAGCAACTGTAGGAAGCAAAAGAGCATTCAACAAAGAGAGATTCTCAAACAAACAAATGAAAATCCTTGAAATGAGGGAAACAATAAGCCAAATAAAAAACTCAATGGAAAGCATCACCAACAGACTAGATCACTTGGAAGACAGAACCTCAGACAATGAAGACAAAATATTTAACCTTGAAAATAAAGTTGCCCAAACAGAGAAGATGTTAAGAAATCATGAACAGAATCTCCAAGAACTATGGGACATCATGAAAAGACCAAATTTAAGAATTATTGGGATTGAGGAAGGCACAGAGATACAAACCAAAGGAATGAACAACCTATTCAATGAAATAATATCAGAAAATTTCCCAAATAAAGTCTCATTCTGAAGTCTGGGGGGTTAGGACTCCAACCCATGAACTTGAGGGGCCACACTCCAGTCCACAGTGTCACTCAATCACCTCAGACCTCACAGTGGGCACACGGGGACCCACCTCTTCTGCCCTCTGCCCTGGATGTACCAGGGCCCTCCCGTGGCCCAGGTCGGTAGTGGTACGTTGGGGTCTGCTGTCCAGTGGGGTGGCAAGCACACTTAGATTTTAGGGGAACCCGGGGACTCACGCCAGCTGGTGGAGGAGCCCAGTGTCTGGCCACCACCCCACACCTGACACCAGGTCACAGGACCAGGGTTCTGTGTCTCAGGGGGAGCCCCGTCTTACTCCAGCTCATCTCTTAAAACCAGTGTGAAGTGGAATGTCACTGGATACCTCCTCTTTTCTGTGCCACTGATCATGTCTTTTGTGGAGGTGGTCCACTGTGCACTGAATCCATGGGTGCTCTACCACTGAGCTGCATTTCTAGCCCTTGTAATTTTGAGACTGGGTCTCACTAACTTGCCCAGGCTGGCCTCAAATGTGGGATCCTCCTGCCTCAGCCTCCCAAGTTGCTGGATTACAGGTGTGGCCCCATCTGGTCACTGTTCATGTCTTCTGTCCACTTTGCAGCTTTTCGTGTGGATTTCTACAGGGTGTCTTTATAAATGTACATAAATATATGAGACATCTAGTGACATTGGGCAGGTATAGAAGAGCCTTAGCAGCTTCTCCATGGCAGTGGTTGGTCTGCCAGGAACACAGGAACCAGTGGACAGGGCCCCTGACTGTTGGTGAGAAGCAGCCCTTAAAGTTGTGGGTGGAAAGGAAACTGAGGCTTCAGCAGAGAGCACAAACTCAGGACTCTAAAAGATGTTGGAACCACACATGGTCAGCTTCCAAGACTCATGTGGAAGCCTGTACCAGGAGCCCTGACCACGGGTGGGGTTCAGGAAGGGGTCAGCATGGGCTGTGAAAGGGAGACAAGACAGTCGTGGGGACTTGATGCTGGTCACAGGGGTCCCTGCCAGGAGTCAGGTGAATGAGCAGGCAGGTGTGGCAATCCCAGGCCCCACCCTCCAGCTTCAGCAGCTGCCACACCACCCCAGGGAGAAGGCAGCCAGGCCAATCACACTTACGACCACTGGGTGGCACCAAGCCTCCATGCGCCCACTGGGTTTGCTAGGAGCCAAGGCCTTGTGGAGGAAAGGAGACACCCCCACCCCCCAAACACACCGCACACACCCGCCAGCACCACCGCCGCAGAAGGAGCACCAAGCTGTGGATTCCGGAGGAGCTCGGAGTCCCGGGCAGGGTGGTAGGCATGCATCTGTGGGGCCGCCTGTCCTGCCCTGGTCTTTTCCTTCCTGCCGAGGCTACCCTGCCAGCCCCCTAGGCCAGCAGGTTGTGCCTTCTGCCCCCGGTGCTGTTCAAAGGCTAATCAGTGAAGAGGGTAGGAAAGCCGGCCCACACCTGTGCGGCAGCCTGGGTCGGCTCTGAGGCTGCCACACAGCGGGTGAAACACCAAGGCGGGCGTTATCTGCCCTCAGCACGTCTGGAATGTGGGCCCGCCCTGGGAGGGAGGGCTCTGCCTGATGGGGCTCTGTGTGGGTGGGGGGAGTCTCTCTCAGGTGGGCTCATCATCTGGTAATGTCCTGGTAGGCAGATGGGGAACTGAGCAGAGTACAGAGCCACACCCGGGCCCTCCAGGCTGGGGACCCAGACGAGGCAGCCTGCACTGCAGGTAAGGCTGGAGGCAGGTCCTGAGCCCAGACCGTGGTCCAGACCCAGAGCAGCCCCTCCAGGCTGGCCCCCCACCTCACCCCTTCTGGACCCTGGGCTCTTCTGGCTCCCCAGTGTGCACACACCAGGGCTTCCCAGTCCCCTGGTGTGAGCCAGCCTTGTACACCCACCACCAGCCCCCAAGACTCGGCCCCCCACAGCCAGTCATGCTTGGACACCCTGATAGGCTCACCTCGCACTGGCGGCCAGCTCTGAGCCCTGGCAAGATTCATCTGCCTGCCTCGGTGGCTCCACAGGGCGGGCCCCAGGCGGGGAGGGCGGGGCAGTGGGGAGACTTAAAGAGTTCCCAGGTCCGGGCTCAGTGCCCTGCGCCTGATGCCTCAGCTCCACCATGGCCGAAACAACCAAGCTCCAGCTCTTTGTGAAGGTTCTGGGCAGGCTGGGCTGGGCTGGGGGAAGGTCCAGGGGAGAGGGCTCTGTGGGTTCTGCTTTCTGGGGCAGGCGAGGCAGGGGTCTCCCCAGCAGATTCTGAGCCCTTCCCCTGTGGTGGGCTGAGTAGACTGGGGGCAGTCTAGGGGAGGATTCACCCCCTAAGAGAGTCAGGGTGACTCCTGTCCCCCTCCCAGTCCTCCTGGAGAAAAGCCCCTCGGTGGGGAGGTGCCGGTGCCCTAGGCAGCTGGCGTGGAGGCCTGACTGGAGCCAGGTCGTCCCCCCAGCATTCAGGTCAGCCCTCCGCCCAGAGCTGGGGGAGCGAGTGTGCTGCCAGCCGCTGTGCCCACTTTGGTGGAGGGAATCACTCAGAAAACAGCTGGTTGGGGCCACCCCACCCTTGCAGACTTTAGGGCCTGTAGCCCAGGGGCCTAGCCTGTGCCCAAACTCTAAAGAAGAGGTTCTAGGGGCTGGGGAGATAGCTCAGTCAGTAGGGTGTTTGCTTTGCAAGCACAAGTCCCTGAGTTCGATCCCCAGCACCACAAAAAAAAAAAAAAAAAAAAAAAAAAAGAAGAGGTTCTGGGGGCCAAGCCCCAGAGCCAGAGTCCCTACAGGCTCCCAGCTGCCCCATGCCCCTCCCAGGAACCAAGCCAAGGGCCCTCACTGGACACTTGGAGCAGCCCTGCCCAACCAAGCTGAGCCTGGCAAGGCTCCAGTCCCACTGGAAGTGGGGGGCAGGGTCCCAGGCTTGTGGCAGGTCTGCTTTCAGCTGGAACACCGCTGTTCCACCCCTCACCCCAGGCCAGTGAGGACGGGGAGAGCGTGGGACACTGCCCTTCCTGCCAGCGGCTCTTCATGGTCCTGCTCCTCAAGGGTGTGCCCTTCACACTCACCACGGTGGACACACGCAGGTGAGATCCCAGCCCACACCCCTCCCTGGCCTCTGCCCACCTTGGGCCAGCTGCCTCCCTCCCACCTGGTGTCCACAGGGCGCTGGACGTGCTGAAGGACTTCGCTCCAGGCTCACAGCTGCCCATTCTGCTCTATGATGGTGACGCCAAGACAGACACCCTGCAGATAGAAGAGTTCCTGGAGGAGACACTTGGGCCGCCCAAGTGAGGACCAGAGGGGGCAGGAGGCAAAGATGAGACCCCAGGACGCAGTCGGGGAAGGTCACTTTGGGGAGCTGGGGGGTGAGTCTGACCTGAGGCCTCATTCCTCTACCCCAACAGCTTTCCCTGCCTGGCGCCCCGTTACAGGGAGTCCAACACGGCTGGCAACGACGTCTTCCACAAGTTCTCCGCATTCATCAAGAACCCTGCGCCCGGGCAGGATGATGGTGAGGCGTGGGCGCGTGCGCGTGTGCGCGTGCGGGCAGGCTCGCCCCAGGCCAGGTCCTCATCAGCCCCTGCCCCTAGCCCTGTACCAGCAGCTGCTGCGCGCGCTTGCCAGGTTGGACAGCTACCTGCGGACACCCCTGGAGCATGAGCTGGAGCAGGAGCCGCAGCTGCGCGAGTCGCGTCGCCGCTTTCTGGATGGCGACCAGCTCACGCTGGCCGACTGCGGTCTGCTGCCCAAACTGCACATTGTGGATGTGAGCATGGGCGCGGGGTGGGCGGGCCGGGAGCAGACGTCGCGCTAGGCCCTGACCGCAACCCGCGTTCTCCCACAGACTGTGTGCGCGCACTTCCGCCAAGCACCCATCCCTGCAGAGCTGCGTGGCGTCCGCCGCTACTTGGACAGCGCGCTGCAGGAGAAGGAGTTCAAGTACACGTGTCCGCACAACGCAGAGATCCTGGCAGCGTACCGGCCCGCTGTGCGCCCCCGTTAGCGCCCCGCCTCTCCCCACCCTGCGCACTCATACGCAGCCCCATAAAGGCATCTCTGCCCCCAGTGAGTGTGTCCTGACATCCAAGGGGCCAGAGGCCCACGATTACTTCCACCCTAACCCCACTGAGTGGAGACGCTCAGGTCAAGCCGACCGGCCCAGAATGATGAGGCCAGGACTCCCAGTGGGTGGGGCCCCTCCAACCTCCTACACAGAGTAGTGCTCAGGCCTGGGGCCTCCTGTCCATGTCACCTAGGCAGAGGCGTAGGGGGACTGGATTGGGCTCCCAAACCAGTCAGGCCAGGGTGGGGCAGGTGCCCTGTATGGACAAGGAGGGTGGGGAGCAGAGTCCTGTGGAGCTCAACCTCAGGGCTCAGGGCCAGGTGGGTGGGGAAAGCCCGCATTCCTCAGCTACTCCCCAGGCTGCAGGCCAATACCCTCTCCAGCAGTGGGCTTCCACTGCCTGGCCCACAGTGGTGGCCTTCCACACACACACCTGCATGGGATGTCCTCCCAGGTCCAAGCTTGTGTGGGGCATGAGGGGCCTGTGCCCTGCTTGGCTAGGGAATGAAAGGGTAGAATAGTGTTCCAAGCCTTTAGAAGCCTTGGCCCTGGGCTGGTCATGCAGGAATGGCTGGACTGGTCTGAGAGCTCGGCTGCCCCAGATCCAGCCAGGAAGAGCCTCCTCCAGGAGCTGGGGTCCTGGTGTGCCTGTTTACACCCTGTGTTCCCAGGCCCAGAGCACTGGCCTAAAGGGGGTTCCTGCTCCCTTCCCCAAGCCACCCCCCAAGAATCAGAGCCTTCACCTAAGGGAGCCCTTTATTTTATAGGGCAGGGACTTGGGCAGCAGCCCTCCTCCTGCCCACAGCAGATGGGTCCCTGTAGGTGGAAGTGGAGGCAGGGTCTCTGGTGGGGGCCTCAGGCTGCTGCTCCGCTCACCAACGGGCTCCTGACCAGGCCACGGGTTTTGCTGCGCTTCAGTTCTCATCAAAGTCTACACCACCAGCTGGTTTCTTACTGAGCGAGAAGAGGGGGTGATCCGACGGGGGTGTGGAGGAGGGGTAGGGATCCAGGTTAGGAGGGATAATGGGCAGGTACCTTTTGAAGCCAGGGTTGATGAGGGACTCCCCTGGACATCGTTTCCTGACCCCAGGTCCAAGGCCACCTTTGTGGAGATCAGGATCTGGAGAAAAACCGAAAGGGGGGCTTCTGAACCCAGCAGCTCTCCCTGCCATGGCTCTGTCTGCAGACAGTCTCCCTCCAAACTTGAGGCTGTTTTTGGGGAAGATAGTTCCAGAGGGAAGAGAATAGACCCAACCTATCTCTGAGGTCCACACCTTACCTGGTAAGAAAAGCTGAGATTCTGCTGGCCAGGGGCTCTTCTTGGGGCTGGCAGCTGTCTTTTCCACAGCTGGAGAGAAAGCCCATGGGCACTCTACTCAGTGCAAGGAGGGGAAGCATGACAGGGACCCCAGTTAGGGTCCAGGTGCCTATGCTCACCCTACCTGCCAGTTGCTGCTCCAGGCTGCACACACGCTCTGCCAGGCCCAGGGTCAGCGCCTGCAACCTGGGGGCTGCCTCTGCACTGGGCACCTTGAATAGGTCGAAGGCCAGCATTGATGGCCCCCCTGAAAGCGTCAGGGATGCTCTATCCTCCTGAAAGCTTAGAGTCACCCCTTGCTGATGGCAGGCTGCCCTGGGAGAGGAGAGGCATGAAGTGCTGTGACCAGACCCTTACCCCTGTTCCCTCCCACCTCTCCTCCCTGCTGTGGCTCACCTGAACCGGGAGACGATGTCCTCAGCTGCACTAAGACCAAAGCGGGCTTTCTGCAGGGCACAGGGACTTGTCAGCAGCTACCCAGGACCCAAGACCCACTGGAAGGTCCCCAAACCTGCCCGACTGTGGAACACCTGGGATGTCGGGCCAATTTTAGGACTGCCGCTACAGCGTGGGGAAAGGGAGTGCTCATGCCCCTTTGGGGATCACTGGTCCCTACATCCCACAGGAGGCTCGGGCTCAGTGCGGGGTGTGGCAGGCTCCCAGACCCGCCCGGGCGCCGTTACGCACGAGGACGGCCAGGCTGTCCGGCGAGAAGCTGGTGCTCCAGAGCTCCGTGGCGTCGGTGACACTGCGGAAGGAGTTGTCAGGCGCGGCCGCCCGCCGAGCTCCTGCACCTCACCTCCCGGGACCCCACTCACTAGAGGTTGAAGCAGCCGCGGTCCGCGTCCCCACTCTCCTCCTGCTCGCAGTAGCACACGAAGCGGGGTGGGCCAGGGCCCGGCGGCAGCGTGCAGAGCGGAGGAGACAACGGCGGCGGCACCATGACAGATTCGCCGGCGCCGGCCACACGGGGGCGCTGGGGGCGCTGGGCGCGCGGCCCTGACTGCAGGCCCAGGGCGCCTGCGCGGAGAAGCGGCCTCTGAGGCAGGCGCGGCCGACGTGGGGCTTAGGGCGCCTGCGCGGGGCGGAGTCTGGCCGGGGCGGGACTTCAAGCGCTGGCGGGGGTCTCGGCTCCGGGATTGGGTGTGGCTAGACGCGAGGCGCGGGGTGGAGCCCGGAGGGCGGGGGCGGAGCCCCGAGGGCGGAGGGCGGGGCCCCCAGCCCTGGCGTCTCCCGTGGTGCGCTCTGCGGCGGACCCCGGGACTAGCCCTGCACTCATGCAGGGTTCTCCTCGGGCCTCGCCCCCTCCGGCGCTCATGGTCCCGGGTCCAGGATTCCCTCAGCAGCCGCGCACACAACCGCCGCCCTCCGCCTGAGGGGCGCTCCTACTTCCCATCCCACATGCGGGTCCCTGCGGCCTCCGTTAGTCCCTCGTCCTCCCCCACGGGTATCTCACGTCGCTGTAGATGTAAAACCATACTTCCTACCCGGAACCAGCCCAGTTGCAAAGCGACCAGTGCAGAAGGCCCGTCGCTCACCCGTGGTCCCGTGGTTATGAGCCAGCACTCCCCAGCATGTGGTGTTGTCCTTTCCCTGAGGACACCGTGCATGACAGGAAAGGCCTCTGACCTGAGGCTTGGGAGAGCCAGTGGGAGAGACAGTCAGCATGAAACCTTCGGGTAGAGCCAAGCTGTAGGCCGCAGCCAGCAGAACCAGAGGCCTGTGGGTGGGAGCAGGGGCCTGCTTGAGCTCTGATCTGGAAGGAGAAGGGTGGAGTCCTGCCAGACGGGGTCTGCCCAAGATTCTGCAAAGGGCTGGAGTGAGGCATGGTGGCCTTGGGGAGGGCTGTTGGTGGGTTTGCAGTCTGTCAACCTATCTCCAGTGCCCTCAGCTAAGTCTGCCTCATCTCTCAGGTTTCCTGGCTTACTCCCCTCCAGGCCTGCATAGGCTCTGCCACAGGGCCTTTGCACATGCTGTTATCTGGGCTTGGCATTTCCTTCCTGGGAGCGCTCACCTCCTGCAGGTCTTTCCCCAGATGCCACCTTCTCTATTCCTCTCTCCTGCTCCATTTTTAATTTCCCTGCTTGTCACTACATAAAGTACATTCTAGCTTATTCATCGTGGTAGCATTCTCTAGGATGGCCCAGACCCTCTTGTGATTGCCCTCCCCTCAAACTAATGATCTACTTCTAGCTACTAGAACATGGCCGAAGCCATGACTGTCACTTGGTGCGCCCTCCTAACCTGCTCACATAACAACGTGGCCCTGTAGGCCTGGTAGCAGAGCACCAGGGCCTGCCCACAGCTGCGTGTGAGGGGGGACAGCCCTCACAGCCCTGGCTGTGCCACTCCTGCAGGGGGCCTGGGCCCAGTGGGGCGGGGGTGCAGCAGAGAGGAAGGCGCTTCCTCCAGAGCCCTCCGGAGCACAGGTAGGCCACGCCCCGATTTCAGCCAGCGAGCCTGATTTGACACCTCTGGCCTCAGAAGCTCTGAGGCACTGACGCCAATCTCGTTGTCTGTGTTTTCCAGTACTGGAGATGGAACTCAGGAACACTGGGTGCTGTTCCACAGCACTGGGAGCTACCTAGCCAGTCCTTTCTATTTTTTAATTTTGATACAGGGTCTTACTAAGTAGCTCAGGCTGGACTTGAACTCGTGACCCTTCTGCCTCCGCTCCCAAGTAGCTGGGATTACGGGGGTGCACCACTGCAGCTGTAAATGCAGGTTTTCAGCCACGAGTTTGTGATGATTTGTTCAGTAGCCATAGGAAATTAATGCAAGACCTGGAATAAAAATTAGTTCTAAAACATAAGAAGACCATACAACCTACATTTGAGTAATCACTATCAGGTCTGGAAACAGGGCTTGCCGGCCAGTCTATGCAGCTGGACCCTTTCTGGTAAGCAATGTTATTTCTGTGGATATGGGTACCTGTTACCAGATGGGAAGTGAGGTGGGTGGGGCCTCAGAAGCAGAGAAGGGGAGGGTCTTAGAAGGGTCCTCACCCACCTGGGCTTGAGGTCAACCTGTGAGGGGGACAGGGAAGACAAAGGGCCCAAGGCAGTGAAGAGGAGCAAGAGTACAGAGAAAGGGCAACTGGGGGCGAGGCCCAAGGAAAGTGCAGGCACAACAGCACTGAGTCAGACTTCAGGAGGGGAGAAGAGGTGATGGTGCCTAGCCCAAGCACAGCAAGCATGGCCACACAGGCGCCACCTGGGCAGGCCCTCGCGGCCCAGCGGGGACCAGCAGGTGCCAGGGACATCAGAGGGGCCCTCTAGGGTCTGTGAAATGGGAAGACTCCTTACCTCTGTGACCTCGCAGTCCAAAGATCCCAGTCAAGAAAAGATTGACAAGATAGGAGTGCATGTGCACGCGTGTGTGTGCGCGTGCGCTTGTGTGTCTGGTGCTGGGGCTGGACTCACAGCAGGCCAGGCGACCACTGATTGTGCTTTTCAATAAAAAATTCTCAATCAAGCGAAAAGCAGAAATAATAGCCCCAGGAGCCCCTGGCGGGATATTTCTTGAGTTTTTGAGAAATTTGTGATCAATATCTTTAGCTTTTTTGCTGAACAGTTTACATTACGGTTTTGCATTTTAACCCTCAAAACTTTCAGGACGTGTTGAGCGTGGAGCGCTGTGCGTGCCCCTCCCCGGCCCGGATGTGATTGTCTAGGTTAGGCGATTACTTTGGCCCAGACACAGGATACAGTGCGGCACAGACACAGTGTTTAGGGCGAGTTTATCACAAGGGGTGAAAGACAAGAGAGCCCAGAGGGCGCGGCTGGCGGGTCTGCGGGAAGCAAGACCCAGGGAAGCCAGGGTGCCTTGGCCTTGTGCTCGGACGGGAGAGGACACCCAGTTCCTGCAGATGCTGGCCACACCTCCCCGAGCCAGGGCTCCGCATCCTGGTCATTGCCCATGTGAGGGACATCGAATGCCCGCCCTGTGCTAGAACTGAGGACGTGGACCTGTGTGCGGACGTCCTGTGCCCCCTCCTGGCCTGACGTCACCAGGGGAGGGTCTCCAACTGGCAATTGACCCTCAGGTCAGCTTGTGGGTGTGTGTGCCATCATGGGGACATGTCCCTGAGCCCACAGGAGACAGCGCTGGGCCTCTCTCTAGAATGCAGGAGACTGGTGCCTCTGGGCAGGGCACCAGAGCTAGGGTCTGGGTGAGCTGGGGATGGAAGGGGACAGAAGTGGCTCAGGTCAATTCAGCCTCCGCTGGAGAGGCCCCTGAAGGCCCAGCCGGTGGGCAGTGTGTCTGGGCAGCTGAGTGAAGGGCCATGGCCCTGAGCTGGGTGCACAGGGACTGCAGGGAGCCAGGATCGCCTTCCACGCCTGCACAGAGCCCAGCCTTGTCAGGAGACCCAAGGGATCTGCAAGAAGGATGGACTCAGCGTGAAGAGGATCTCAGCACAGTGGGAGACTCAGGGATCCATTCAGGAAAGCAGATTCACCTTCAAGGCAGAATGTGGGCCATCCAGAGAGCAGGACATGCTTTTGAGGTTCTGGGCTCTTTTCAAGGTGAGGAGTCGCGTGGGAAGGTGTGGGGGGTGCCCTCTGTCCAGCGACCATGGCACCATCTCTGCTGCTCTGATCATTCTCAGGACCCTCTGGCTGAGTGGTCTCCATCATCTCATCACTAGATAACCCTGGGAAGTCCCCTGAACCACAGGTCTCCTGAAATGACCTGTTTCCCTTTGCTCAGTCTCTACTGTGTGGGGAGTGCACAAGGTGATTTTCTTAAGTGGTGACTTCACAGCGCTATTAAGATTTACTGGATGGGCTGGGCTGGGGCTCAGGTGGAGCGCTTGCCTAGCACGTGTGAGGCGCTGTGTTCCGTCTTCAGTACCACGTAAAAATAAGTAAAATAAAATTATTAAAAAATAAAAAAGACGTAGTGGTGTCCAGAGCCTTGGGAGACGGCCTGGAAGGCAGAGCTGGCGGAGGGCCATCTGGGGCCGGGCTGGGGAGGAATGGCAGAGGGGCTTCAGTGCAGGTCTTCCTCGACCCTTCTTTGTCCGTTCTGTATCTGCCTTTCTCTGTCTTCTCTCTGCCTCAGCCTCCCCCGCCTCATGCCTGCCTCAGGCCGGCAGAGCTGGCTCCCTATTGGTGGAGAGGTCTCCCTGCTGGACAGAGCCCCTGGTGCTCAGCTCTGTGGGTCCATGGCCCCGGGGCCAGGCTGCTCTCCCAGGGGTCCCCAGCCTGGTCACCCAGCCACCCACTCTCTGCCTCCCCTACAGGAAACACACCACAGAGGGCTTTTGCAGACCATTTATTGTGCTTGGGGGGCTGTGGACAGAAACAGGGCAAGACCCCCGCGGGCACTCCAGGGCTGGATCCCTCACTGCAAGAAAAGGAGCAGCTGCAGGCCTGGTGTCTCAGGCCTCCTGGGCCCTCCCGGGGCTGCACTGCCCACCACTGCTGCTTGTGTGCGTGGGCACTTGACCCTGGCGACCGTCCCAGGGCAGGCCCTCAGCGCAGCCCCGCACTCACCGGCGAGAGTGCGCCCGCACACTGGTCTGCGGAAGAGAGTGGCCTCAGTCAGCAGCTCGAGCCCCTTTTCCTAGGGGCCCCGGGCCCCCCCAGGCCACCATGCCCTGGGCACATTCTCGCCTGTTCCTTGGCCCAGAGGGTCCAGGGCTGCCCCTGAACGTTCTATCCCAAATCAGGGATAAGTGGAGTGACCCTCAGGACCTGTCCCTGCCAGTCCTGGTTTCTGCAGCCCTGACCTGGGATGGGCGCAGCACTCACCGGATTTGGGTAGCATGGCACCCTGGCTGGGGTTCAGACCCACGCGGGGTGCCAGCAGTTGCATCTTCTGGGCACCTTCAGGAAACAGCTCTGGGACGCGGGCTGGGGGCAAGGACGACGGGTGAGCAAGGGGCTGGGCCAGAGGAGGGCTGGGCGAGGGCCAGGTGCCTTCCCCACAGGCAGGGGGTCCGCAGGGGCCACTGGGAAAGGCTCCACCCGCTGCAAGTGAGAATGTGCTGGGTGCACACATGGGCAGCACTCCAGACCAGATGCTGGACACCGCTCCAAGGTCAAGGCCTGTGCCTGGGGACCAGGGGAGGTGTCGGCGCCCACCGTACAGCTGCAGCCAGACGTTCCGCACGCCCCCCTTCTGCGTCTCGAAGTACATGATGGCGAAGTTCTTGTAGTCCGTGAAAGGCACGCGGATGTCAGTCTGGGCCATGGCTGAGACACCGGGGAGAGCAGGTGACGGCACCACGCTCGTCCCTGGGACGCTCCAGCGGGAAGCCCCGCCGCCAGAAGCCCTGACTCCGGATGCCAATCAGGCGGAATGCACAGGCCCTAGGCCCCCTGCCTCCCTCCCTGCTGCCCACCTGTGGGCCACCACGGCCTCACCTGGGTTGCTGAACTGCCCGTCCACTGCGCCCTTGCTGAAGGTCGTGCTTATCTTCTGGCACCCGCCGTCTGGCCTGGGGAGGAGCTGCCCACACTTGAGCCGCAGCCCTGCTGGTGCCCAGGCCGGGGGCCTGCCTTGCCCTCTCTGGCAGTCCCAACCCTGTGGGTGTCCTGAGGACGCTGCCCGGGCAGAGCCTCAGCAGGGTCCCCTGTTCACCTCAACCTTTTCAGGATGCAGGTGCTCATGTCTTACGGGGGAGGGAAGTCCTCCTGGAGTGGAGGCAGTGTGGGGTCAGGGCCTCAGGTCTCCCCTCTCGCACACACAGACACACATATGCACACAGGACACACACACAGAGCACATACAGGTGCACAGACACATTCACATGCACAGAAACACATGCACACAGAGGACACGGAAACGGACTCACACACAGGACATACACAGATGCACAGGCACACATGCACACACGTGTGTGCACATGTGCACAGACATGCAGTCGCTCTGGCTTCAACACCCAGGCCTCAGGAGGACTTGCAGATACCTGGCTCCCTCTGGGCAGCAATCGTGCTGTGGCTCCTATTTGGGTCTTGGCAGCCCAGGCCAACAGGAGCCTGTAGTCTGTCCCCCTGCTCTGTTAGGGACACCGCTGGTTCCTGCTGGCCTTTACGTGGCCTCACACTGGCCTTTGTCTCAGGTAGATCACCTGAATCACAGGTGAGGCTGGTGGGGTCACTTACGTGGGGTACCCAAACTTGACATCCAGGTCGCCCTTGGCCAAGAGGGTCACTAAGACCATGGGCATCTTCATGTTGTCCTTGGAGTCCTGGAAGCTCTGGTCGTCTGACACAGCCCCAACTATGTACCAGATGCCCTGGAACTGCAGGGCAGAGCAGGAGGGCTGGGAAGTGGCCCTGCAGCCAGTCCAAGCCTACCATGTCCTTCCCTGCTGCCCAGTCTCATGACCTCTACCCATGAACCAACCCTGACCCAGTACTGGGGGACAAGGCCTGGACAGTGGTGGTAAGCACAATCCAAACGCTGAGTCAGGGGTCTACTGTCCTCCCCAGTCACCCCACTCCTGGTCTGATGGGGCAGGCACCAGGGAGGACCTTTCCTGAGGCCCCAGGCCCTGCTAAGCCTGGATCAGGGAGGGTGTGACATGGAGAAGCAAGTGGGATAGGGTCATCCATGCAGAGGAAGAGCAGGCGTGGGCACACCTTGGTGGCATCGAAGTTGTCCTGGATGGGGACCTGGGCCCAGCTTGGGGACACCCTGA
This sequence comes from Sciurus carolinensis, assembly GCF_902686445.1. NCBI lineage: Eukaryota > Metazoa > Chordata > Mammalia > Rodentia > Sciuridae > Sciurus > Sciurus carolinensis. Next base: position 855,675 of record NC_062226.1, read on the forward strand.
GCAGGACAAGGAGGGAGCTGATCAGCAGAGCCTGTAGCATCCTGTCAGCTCCTCTGGGCGCTACAGCAGGACAGGAGAGCTGGGGTGGCCTCTGCCAGTGGGACTTTTATGCCCCCCAGATGCCCTGGGGCAGCTGGCTGGCTAGCCTGGGACACAGCCCACTTTGATAAGCACCCTATCCAGTTGCACCCTGTAGCACCTGGCCCAGCTGCTTCCACCCAACACCGCCCTACCAGCCTGGTGTTTCCTGTGGGAAGGGCTGGGTGTCTGGCAGCTGGGGGCAGGTCGTCCTGGCAGCCACTGGGCCAAGAGCTGAGACCACCCGTCCTGCCTCCCTGACTTCTAGCCCCTCTGGGATGTTGGCCCCCAGCCTTCAGCTCAGACACAGGCCAGGTCTCCTCCTCCAGAATGGCCCCCCAGAGGCCCACCCTCACAACTGAGCCTCAAGGGGGTCTGCCTGCAGGCCAGGGAGCTTGCACATTGTAAAGTAGGAGGACTGGGGACAGGATCCTGGGAAGGGCCACCCTGCTGGGTATCTCAGGGAGAGGGAGTAGGCAAGGGGCTGCCCCACAGTGTGGCTTTGTTGCCAGGGCTCTGGTGAATGGCAGGACTGCAAGCTCTGGAAGTCCAGGCCAGGCGCAGCAGAACTCTGGAGCAGAGGCGTGGGGTGGCCTGTCCCCAGCTCACTCTGTCAGTCTTTCCCAGCAAGGGCCACAGATTCTCCAGCACCTTCCAAACAAACGTTCCTTTCTGTGCCTTCCCAAACCTTGCTTAATCTGAGTGTGCTAATCCCAAACCTTGAAAAATGTATCCAAAGCTCCCTGGGCCTTTCCTGCTCAGGAGTGATGGGCGGGTAGGGGGTGGACACCTGCCTAAGTGATTAGCTGCTGAATGACTGACCCCCACCAGCCCACAAACTGGCAGCTTGAGGAGGTACACGTGGAGGAGGTGGGCTGTGGTAAGGTCACAGCCCTGTGCAGGGAAGGGGCAGCACTGGGCATTCCTAACTTTGCAGTCCTGACCAGGAGCAGACACCTGCTGTGGGGACTTCGTGCTGAGGTTTTATAGGAGGGATCTGGGGAACCAGGTGTCAGAGGACAGACAGGCAGGAGTCAGGCTCTGACTTGCTTTCAGAGTTTATTTCTCAGGTCTGGGATAAAGCTCAAGGGTGCAGAGATGCTTTGAGGATCCAAGGCTGCCATCTTGAAGGAAGGAGAAGAGCAGAAGAGTCCTGAGGCTGGGTCACCTGGCCAGAAGGACAGGACCCACTGGTAGTGCAGGAGACATCTTGGCCCCCGGGGTAGGGGGGCAGACTGAACTTCTAGTGTGGGCCTCCTTCCTGGGGATTCCGCCAGAGCCCGGCCCCCCCAGGTCTTGGCAAATGCACCACAGAGCCCTTGATCCCCCTCTCCAGCCCCCATCCCCTCCACCCCTAGCTCCTCCACTCTGGTCTGGGTTCCAGAGCACCTCCTGCCCTGCCTCCAGGCCCTTCTACCCAGATTCCTGCTGTGGGATGGGAATCAGCCCTAATCTGGTGGGGGCAGCCAGGTCTTCCTTCTGATGGAGTCTGGTCTGCTCCCGGAGCTCCTGCCCCGGACCCAGGATCCATGAGGTGGCGGGTGTGTGCTGCATATGAGTGGTGTGGGGTGGTCACTGGGAGAGCTGACCCGCCACACACTCACTCACCTACTCTTCCTCCTTCAAGCACTTATCTGCCAAGAGAGAAGTGCAGGGGGCCACGGTCAGTGCCCCAGGCTTGGGCCCATTCTCTTATCTGGGCTTCCTGCCCCTCTCCTCATGCAGAAGAACCTGCCCTCAAGGCCCTGGAGAGCTGGACTTGAATGAGACCCCCAAACTGCAGACTTCACCCCACCCCTCCCCCAGCCCTCATGGCGCCCCCAAGAGGAGCTGGGGCCTCCCCTGTGGCTGGCAGACGGGATGCTTGGCGTCCTTTGGGACGGGTCCTGGTGACGAGGCCGCAGGCCAGTGTCACTGAGCATCCTGTCAGCCCAGGGCTGTGGGCAGGCCAGCCTCTCCCGACCCTGTCCCCTCCTGCCACCCTGATCTGACTGTGACCCCTCCCAGCAGATCCGCCCTCACCATTCCGGGGCAGGAGGACAATGGCATCCTCTGTGAAGCCACGGGCCTGGCAAAAGGTGACGAACTTCTCCTTCAGCTCAGCCCTTGGGGCCTGAGTGCGGCCTGGGTGGGTGGAGAAGGCGCCAGCCTCGTGGGGAGGCTCTCTGCCCTGCCCACCCTGCGTCTTGGGCACCCCTCCCCGGGACACCCCAGGGTCAGGCATCAGTTCTCTGCATGCCAGGCCAGCCTAGGGGTCCCTTCATGGGGAGCCTGTGGAGGTGGGGACCTACTGTAGAGCGTGGCCATGTGGAAGTCCTGGCCAGGGCCCTGGGCGCCCTGCGTGAACAGCAGCGCGTACTCCCTGTAGTTGGTCTCCACCACTGAGACCACGTGGGTGCTGCCCGAGTCTGGAACCCAAGAGGGAAGCCTGGCTGGGGCACCAGCCTCTGGTGGGGGAAGGGCAGCTTCTGTGGGAGGGGTTGTGGGTGTGCACGGGAGGGCTTAGGCCCTGGGCCTGCAGGGGATGCTCCCCTCTGACTGGCTGCTCCCCTGGTCCCTCCCCAGTTCCCAGTCTGGGAACTGTGTTCTCAAACCAAAATCCTGGGGACATGAAACACGCAGGATCAGAAAACCAGGAGCTCGCGGTCCGGTGTCGAGACTCTTGTTCAGAACAGGGCAGGGGAACTGGATCGGTGCCTGGGAAAATTCCATCCCGCAGGGAGGAGCCTGGCACAACATGAGTGGGCTCCCGAGAAAGGTTCCAGTCCCTTGCGCGAGGGTCCCTCTGTCCCCCGACACCCACGTGTGTGCTGGCAGATTCACACCCAGGCCTTGACCGAGCTGACCCTGGTGGAGTGGCCATCGCCCCAGCATGGCCTGCCAGGGGGCCGCCCAATCCCGTGTCCTCAAACGCCTTGGAGAGGAGGCGGGCGGGGCGGGCCCACTCACGCGGACTCAGGTAGCTGTAGAAGCCAGGGTTCCCTGTGGGCTGCAGCAGCATGATCCGGGTCTCACACCGGTTTTTCCTGTGGGCAGGTTACCTCCCAAGTCAGGGGTCAGGCCTGAGGAGGTCCCCAGACCGCGATAATGGGCGGGGTTCTCTAGGTCCCTAAACTGCCGTCCCACCTGAGGAAGGTGGAGGTGAGGTTGAGTCCGCCGTCCGCGGTGGGGGTCAGCACCGACTTGCACATGGACAACATCGATTTCTTCTCCCGGAACCAGCTCGAGTTGGAGGCGAGGCCCGCGCTGAACCAGCGCCCCAGGAACTGCGGCGAACGAGCGCGACGGGTCGGCGGGACCCTGGGGACTCCACGGGGCGGACCCGGCAGGCACCCAGACCCCCACCTGCTGCCTCCTGCCCGGCCCCACCGCCACGCCGAGCTGGCCCCGCGCCGCCCCAGGCCCGCCGCGTCCGAGCCCCTGTCCGGCTCAGGCGTGCCCCGCCCACCCTCCGCCCCCGGGCTGACCAGGCCCCTTCCCTCTCCCTGGAGTCCCCAGCTGGCCGGATCAGCATCCAGTGCTCTGCTGAAGCGCCTGCCTCCCGGCAGAGCGGGCGGGAGTGCGCCCCGGTCCTGGAGGGGTCAGGGCGGCATTCCGCTCCCGGCGGCCAAACGCGAGGCGTCCGCGCGATGCCGGGGAGGGGCACGCGGCGGCGCGCTTAGGGGCAGGGACTCGGTCCTCGCGTCCCCGCCGGCTCCGGAGCGAGCACGCTGGTGGCTCGCAGTGGCCTGAGCGGAGCGCGTCCCCCGTGCACTGTGGGGATCTCTGCGAGTCCGTGCGCCATCGCCGTCTGCGAGCTGCGCAGAGACGCGTCCTGGGACCGAGTGTGGGACGTGTGCCTGTGAGTGCGCCGGGCATGGTGTTTGAACGCCGTGGACGCTAAGCGGCCCTCCTGTCTGCGTGTCCAGTCCGTGGACGGGGTGCAAGGCTGCTCACGGTCAGCCTCCGCAGTCAGCCTCCTGGGGCAGTCGCGCAGCCCTCCTTCTGTGCTTGGCCCAGGCTCTGCCTGGCTCTGCCCCACACTGCAGGATTTAGTGCCCCTTCAAGTGCCCATTCTCCTAGAGCCTGTACAATCTCGGGTCAGGGCACCCTCACCTTGTCTTGTTGGAAGTCGGGCTGCACAGAGACCTGCGCCCGGGTCTGCAGCACCCCCAGGACCCCTAGCAGGACCAGCTCCATCCACAGCATTCGCAAAGCCACCATTCTCCTGGAGCCGGGCAGGTGTCCCAGTCGGGTACCAGCAGTGTGGGCAGAAGAGGGTGGGGGAGCAGGAGAAGCAGAGGACACTGAGGAGACCCCTATTTATTGGCCAAGCTTGGCCTCCACCCAGGGCCCAAGGACAGCCCACAAGAGGCTCGTGATTGGGGGGCGGGGGTTGAGCCCAGCTGCAGCCTCGTCCCCCACAGGGCTGCTTATGCAAGAGGCTCCCACAGAGACAGGCCAAGGCCCTGCTGTGCCAGGGACAGAGCTGGCTGGGACCTTGCCTATCCCACTCTTGCTGAACCCACCCCAGCACTGGATGGGCAGGGAAGTACTGCCCTGCCTCCAGGGCCTCTGGTCACTACCCGCCTGGGGCCCAAAACTTCCACAAAACCTACCCATCACCCACCCTCTGAGGCTTGAGACCTAAACAGGGAATCTTAAAGCCCCAGATGTACCTTGAGAATTTGGTTCAGAGAGGCCAGCAGGCCAGGTGGTGACCAGAAGCTCAGGCCAAGGCAAAGAAACTCAATCTAACAGGCAGGGAACTCAAAGCGGGTGTCCTAGGCACAGCTACCCCGTGACCAGATGTGGGGCTGGGATGACGTCCCCTTAAGTACCCTTGGGTAGGGGAAAGGGGGTGGGGCAGCAGGCGGAGAGGGGCATCCGACTTCAGTGGGGCTGCAGCGTGCAGCTGCTCTCTGGCCCTATGGCCTCCTCCCTGGCTGGGGACCTGCAGGCCTTGGGGAGAGGCTTGTGTGTCCTGTCCTTCCTCCGACTCTCTGGGGCCTGGGGTTGAGGGACTGGGAGCATAGGTTTCCATAGCATCAGGAGCTGGTGGGCAGTGTCACAAGAGTCTCTTGCTCTCAGTGGGTTTGGGGCTGTTGGGGTGGCAGGGCAGAGGCCAGGGTCCAAGCGTGGGGCCAGTTAGGAGGCACCCAGAGAGAGCCTGAGGCCGCATTCCTCTGCCCACCCTTGTCATCTCCTCAGAGCAGTCCACCCATGCCTTGGGTCAGCAGGGAGAGCCTCTGTGGGGTAGGCAGGACGGGGGCCCTGACTCCAGACTCTGCACAGATCTTGGGCTGCACCAGGCCCCAGCCTGGTCCAGCGGCAGATCTGAAGGTCTCCTCCAGAATGGGCCAGCAGAGGGGCCGAGGGCCGGGGTGCGGGGGCAGGAGGAGGGGCCTGGGTTGTGCCACTGAGGCATGGCTGCCTCTGGCCTGGGGAGAGCTGAGGGCGAGACGACCCCCCAGCAGGGTCCAAGGGTGGGACCCTCTTGGAAGAACACCATGGCACCCCGACCGTCTGTGGTGGTAGATCTCCCTCAAGGGTGGGCCCTGCCTGGTGGGAAGAGGGCTGCCCCTTCCTCCCCATGGGGCCAGCTCAGGCATCTCCCTGCCCTGTCCTCCTCTGTGTCTCTTCAGGAAAGATCTCGCTCTGCCCCAGGGTGAGACCCCTCCTCACTCAGCACCCACTCACAATTCTGCCCAGCCAGACTGGCAGCTCTGGAAACTTGGTACAGAGCTACTTCCTGTGGGAAGGGACAGTGAGTGAGAGGGGACAGGCCTCTGCTACAGGCCCAGGTTGGACCAGGCAGGGCCGGATACTTCTGGAGAGGCCCACTCAGCCCACCCCACGCAGAGGGGCCACGTGCCCTGCTCATTCCCTCTCGAGCACCCACCTTGCCCGCTCCTGGCATAGGCCCCCTGCCCTTTCTTGCTGCCTCCTCTCTGGTTCCTCTCCTGGTGACTCACCTCAGGGGCCCACACTGCCCTAGCACCTGGGCTGACCCTGACTCCCCTGACCCCTGTCCCCTGGCATCCTAGGGCTGGCTCCTCATCCTGCCCTGTCCTCTCCCTTCCCCCAAGAGCCAGGTCCCATTCTGCCAGGTGACCGGGTCAGTTATCCATAGCCCTCCTCCAGGTCCTGACCTGCACCCCCCTCTGGTTGTCCAGCTCCTCCCTTCTCCAGGCCCCTTGCAGCTCCCAGGCTGTGCTGGACACAGCCCAGTCCAGGCTTCCCATAAGCCCAGCAGGAGAGACCAGGGCGGCACGTGAGCTGCCAAGCAGGGCTATGTGTGTCCTGGGGACTGGGGAGCAGGGCACTTCAGCCTGGCTGCTCGGGACACTGGTGTTTTGGGGTCACAAGGAATGGTCCTTGAGAGGTCGCTGAGGCCATCCCCCTGCCTCTGGTCCAGGCCCAGACTCCCAGAACCAGTGCCAGCCTAGTCTGGGAGGGGAGCGGTTTCCTCCTTGGTGGTGGGCCAGTGTCTGTGAGGCAGGCACTCATGGGTCCAGCTTTTGCTCTCCAGGGCCCAGGCTGCTCCAGCACCTGGTGAGCCCTACCTCTGACTATCCACTGGGCCTCTTTGGCCCCACCCTCCTGTGCTTGGCAGTTAGTGTCCCGCTCCAGCTGTGGGTAGTGGTTGTTGCAAGGGGCTTTGGGGAACATAGGTGGTCAGGGGCAGCCCCTGGACCCCGTGTCTCAGGCCCACCATCTGTGGATTGCAACTGTGGAAAAGCTAAATAAACACTGCTGGTGTAACTCCTTAGATCTGATCTCCTTCGGAGGGCAGCTCCACCTGATCCCAGCTTACTCTTCAAAACCTCTGTCTGTGAATCGTTATTTTCCAATTCCTCTCCGCCCCTCCCCACACAGGCCACCAACTGTGTGTGTCCCTGCTCTGATTCAGGCTGGCAGGGTCTCCAGAGTCTCCTGGCTACTACCAGAGGCACTGGGGCTGCTGAGGGTCCTGGTTCTTGGTCCAGGCAGGGACTTCTGCCTTTCAGTCTGGGGCAGAGGACAGCCCCATGGCATCCCTCACTCCAGATGCTGGCCCAGCCAATGAGGCTCGGGCCTCGGGACCCTCCCTCAGTACATTGTCCCCTTAAGACTGGACCTGACTTCCCTACACACAGTGGGCACTGCCCAGGCTCAGGCCACAGAGGCGGGTCTGCAACCCTACTTCCAGATCTTTCTCTGTCATCCCCCTTCCCCACTGGGCCCCTCCCACCAGGCTCTGTCCCTGTGGGGCTGGCCTCAACTAGAAGCAGACAAGCTGTCCCCACGGCCCCTCCCGACTTCCCCCTGTCCTCGGGGCCCCTGTGCCAGGGACTCCAGCAATCCCAGGTGCTGCCCTAGATTCTCTTCCTGAGGCCTAACACCCTGCCTGCTCTGAGGACCTCCTGCCCAGCTCCGTCCTCTGGCTTGCATCTGGGGGGATGAGAGCTGGGTGCATCTGAGGTCCAGCGTCTGGACCTCAGCTTTGTCCCTAGAGATCTGGGGGCCACATCCCTGCCACCCTGTAACCCAGTGCCCCTCCTCAGTCCACCTGAACCTCCCAGTACCAGCCATCCTCCCAGGACAATGCCGTCCTGCCAGATGTCCAGGGTCCTGGCAAATTTGACAAATTCTCCCTCAGATCAAAATCCAGCTCTTCTGCTGTGCCGGGAAGTGGGGGTGAATCCTGGGGAGGCCCCCTTATACCCAGCACTGGGGAGCCTTGGGGAAGGGCCCTCTTCCACGGGGGGCCTGCACCCCATGGCCCAGGGCTGTCCTGCTGCCCTGGGGCCCACCGAGCGTGTGGTCCTGACTTCCTTCCTGGGCCCCTGCTTCCTGTGTGGGGCAGCAGGGTGAAGGGCTCGTGGCCTGTCTTGACCATGTCAGTTTTGTGAGTGTCTTGAGTCGGACTCTGGGAAGCAGGGAGCGGTCAAGACCTTGCCCGTGGGGAGGGACTGCTGATCAAGACCCCTCTTGGCACACACCAAGCTGGTCTCTGGAGCATCCCGGGCACGTGACTCTTCTCAACCTCAGGGAGAGAGGACTCACCTTCCTGGAGAGTTCTGGCCTGACAGACCCTTGGGGACAGGGGTCCTGGCCCAGTTTGCAGGCAAGGTCCTGTGGAGGAGGTGGCCCAGCCCCTGGTTGGGGTGGGGCTTTGGAGGAAGGCGGGGCGGGGGCTTCGGGGGTCCTCCCGGGGAGGCTCTGCTTCCCACACTTCCCAGGCAGCTCTGGCCTGTGGCCGCCAGCTCTGCCCCCAGGAGCAACAGTCAGGGGTACCAGGGGCCTCCCCTGCCTCCCCATCTTGACTCAGTGGACAGACACCAGGGAGTGGCCCCTCGCTCACCTCAAACCCAGGTGCCTTCTGAACCAGAGTGCCTGGTTATGGCTCTCCAGTGACAGACCACCTGAAGGACCGGCACGGAGGAGGCCCGGAGCACAGATTCCCAGGCCTGCTGCTGCCATGGCGTGTCCCCCTCCTGCCGCATCCTGACCTACAGCAGCTCCTCCCGCCACAGGGCAGGGACGCCGAACCGCGGATACAGAAGGCGGCATCCAAGTGGGATACTGGGCTCCAGATGCCCAGAGGAGCCACCCACCTTCCCAGCCCCTGGCCCACCTGCGGGAGCCCTCGCTCTTCTTCCTGGGAACTGGCCCCTCGCCTGCCCTCTCCCAGAACCCCAGGAGACGCTCGCCCCCAGCTCGGAGCCCAAGGCCCTGTTTCCAGCGTCCCTCAGAAGAAGTCCCTGCGCCACTGACTGGCTGCCCCCAGCCAGGCCTCCCTCCTTCCTTGACTTGGCCCAGGGCCCTCATCAGGCCCCAGCCCCTGCTTGGCTGGCCCTTGGAGGTGGAGCTCCCTCACGGCAGGCACTGCCTCTGCCCCCAGGAGTCCACCCACTGCCACCGGCCAACCCAGCCGCCGTGTCACCTGGCAGGGACTGGGTGTCCAGTCTCACCTGAGTGGGACAGGTGCAATGAGCAGCTGGTGGTTGCCACCCACTCCCCGAATCCGGCCCTGTTCTTGCTCCTGCAGGTGTTGCCTGCCAGGCCAGGGACAAGCCAGGGGCAGGTGCACGGTCCCAACCTCCCCGGGCAGCAGACTCCAGGCTGGGCCTGCATGGAGCCGGCAAGCACAGGGAGATCCTGGCTAGGGGGCCGATGGCCTTCCTGGGCTGCAGTCTCCCTGCATGGACGGAGGAGTGGGTCCCTGCTGGCTGGGGTCCTGAGGCTGGACAGAGCTCACTGCGGGCTGCAGGCTGGACTTGCCCAGTGCCCGCTCTTTCCTGCCCCTCCCCTGGTGCACACTCACCAGCTCCTCCATGCTGGGCTGCAGGCAGGTCTTGTGGAAGGCCAAGATTGGGGCCAGGGGCCAGGGGTGCCCCAGAGCTGTTTGGGGCCCTGGGCCTGAGTCTGCTCAGTCCCCAGCAGAGTGAGACCCATCCACAATGGCTCCATTTTGGGTTGAGGAAGGGGGTCCTGGGCAGTGCGACTGGGCAGGGGGCAGATGGAGTGGGTGGGTGAGGTACTGGCCTCAGGCTCCTGTTAACAAGCTCACCTGTTAGCCTCACCCCAGGGCGAGCGACTCATATCCCAAATACAAGAAAATAAGCGTGCCCCCTTACGCCTCCTTGGCAGAATTGGGCAAGGGGCAGTAGCAGGAAGGGCGGGGAAGACCTTCTCACTTGGCCCAGCAAAGGTCAGGGAGTGGGCCTCCCACCTGCCTCCGTCAGTCCTGGGTCTCCGCCTGAGGAGGCGGCACCTGCCAAGACCCCCAGCTCCCGGGAGGTCTCGGCTGTGCCCTTCCCCACGTGCCCTGGCCCTGCCTGCTCTTTTGTCCCCCAGACCTGCCACACTCGGAGAGCGCCCAGCCCAAGTCGAGGCAGGACAGCAGCCAGCACCTGTGAGTGTCCACTGTGTGCCCAGCACTGGTGGTTGACCTGTAGCTAGTTACTACCTGTCCTGATCCGGTGGTCACAGCCTCTGTGTCCACCACTCCCACCTGGGAGCAGGCCGAGCTGTGCCCTGGTCCCTGGGACAGGCGAGGAGGGACAGAATGTGCTTGCTGGGGCTGGCCCACTGCCATCCTGCTCTGCCCACAGGATCAAGGCCACCATCCCCACCCCTCTAACCTCCTTTTGCTTAGACACGACTATGAACTGGCTCTGCTGCTCAGCACACCCTGGCCATGCTGGCTGCCCAAGGACCACGAGCTCTCCCACCGGCCTCGCCTCCAACCCCTCTTCAGCTACTGGGAGGGGCAGCTGCCAGGACCCCACAGATGAGTCCTGAAGTGGGACACTGGGGTGGGTGGACCTGGGAGGAGCCCTGTGGGCCAGGCTGGGAAGCCCTCAGAGCCACCTGGGTCTCGGTCTCTTGCAGCCCCCGCTTTCTGGTCTGGGGACAAGTGAGTTTGGTGGCCCAGACCCTGAACTGCAAAAGGAGCAGCCCCGTCAGATACCGCTCCTCACATGCTCAGAGGCAGCCCTTGGTGCTGGAAGCCCCTTTCTCCCCTGTAGGCCCCTGGACCTTGGGTGGCTGCTGTCCTCCTCCAGGGTCTGAGCAGCGGCTTGAGTGCAGGCTGGGTCCACAGAGCCGCAGGGTCTCCTGGTCCTGGGTCTCCGCCACACACCCAGAGAACATGTGCAGGAGACGGGAGACTCCCCAGCCAAGGCCAGGCCAGGCTCAGGAAGGTCCCATCGCTGCGCAAGTGCGAGCGAGCCGCGTGCTCCTGGGCTCCTCTGCCGAGACCACGAAGCAGGCAGGTCATGGGTGCTCTGCGCACAGGTGGCCTGCGCATTGCTGGAGGTGCGGCTGGTCGAGGTCTTGGGAGGCGTGTGTGACTCTCAGTTTTAGACCTGCAGAGATGCGGGCAGGGGGCGGCACCCTCACCCCCCAGAAGCCCCACGTCCCGGGCACTGTCACCATCATGACCCCACATGGAGGTGTCAGGCCAGTCCCCTCCTCTGTCACCCAGATGTTCTGGCCCCTCATGTCCTCCTCCTGCCCAGCCTCCTGCCCAGGACCCTCGGTGTCCTTGGGCTGCTCTGGGCACTGGCTGGGTGTCCTGCAAAGGTTCCTCTGTGGGGCTTGTCTGCTCTGCCATGATTCAGGGCGGTGACAGGAAGACTGAGGTGACGGGCCTGCACGGGTCACCACGGCACCTGGGGCCACTCAGCATGGCCTTTTCTCTACTGATGTGACCTTGGCCTCCTGGCCCAGTCTGTGCCAGGCCATCGGCACGACGTCCCTTCCATCCGTCTCTTCACCTGTGCTCCTGCAGGGGCGTCCCTGGTGCAGCGGCAACAGCAGGGTCTCGGCCCACCTCCTGGGATTTCAGTGTCTCCTGTCATTGGCAGGTTTTCTGCATCAGAGATTTGTGTCCTCTTTCATTTCCTTTTCCAGCTGTTTATTGATATCGGTGTGGACTCATGACATGTATCATACTTTGCAGTATGACCTAATGCTTCATTGTTTACTTTGTTGCTTGAATTGTTCCCACTCTGGCCATTGGGAGCCTGGTCATCGGCCCCGTGTCCCTTCACCTTGACTCCCTGTGTGGGTTTCCCTCCCTCTTTTCTTCCTGCGTGAACACCTGCACCCCCAGAGAGTCCTCCTGCCTGCAGGGCCTCCCGCCTGGCCTTCCGTGCCCCCCAGAGGCCCTGCTCTGCCCTGCAGGCAGCCGGCCCTTCCTGGTGTCCTGAGTGGCGCCACACCTCAGATCCTGGACGACTCCTACGCCCAGTTGTGACCCCAGGGTTACCTGGCGTTGCAGAGGGCACGGCTCGTGCTTCCTGTGGCATGGGTGCACCACGGCCGCCTTGCCTCCCCCTGTTGATGGACACTGGGGGGCTTCCAGTTTGGGGCTGTCACTCATAACATTGCCCGGAAGATCCAGGCACAAGCCTGGCGTGTGCTTTGGTCTCATGGGGAGCACAGAGGAGCCATGGTGGTCAGGGGTGGTTGAGCAGGGGTGGCTAAGCTCCACACCGCCAAGCTGTTTCCCAGGCAGGCTCTCCTCCTGTGGCCACTGTGGGGATGGGAGCACCCAGGGGACGTGTGGGTGCCTGGTCCACCCGAGACCATGGGAACCAGCGGGTTAGCTGCCAGGCTGCAACTCAGCCAGGCCCTGCTGCCCCCAGGATTAGGGTGGTCCCAGGCATCCTGGCAGCCAGGATGGACCCAGCATGCCTGCTTAGACCAGGAGGAGGGCTCAGGCACCTCCCGCTCGGCCCCGGGTCAGAGCAGTGGGGCTGCTCTCACAGTGGCCCCCAGACCCTGAGGGCTTTCTGGGACGGGAGCCTCGGAGACCCAGGAGTGGAGGCAAGGGTGGGTGTGTGGGGGCCCTCGGCGGTCTGAGGTCTGAGGCCGCCCTGGACCTGGCTGACTTGGGGCGTGGCTCACAAGTCCCAAGGCCTCAGGACCAGCCCTACAGTGGGCACCGTCAGTGTCTTGGGGGGCTTCTCTGGCCCCATAGAACGACTCCACAGAAGGGGCCCGGCTCGCCCGGAGCCCAGCACCGAGTCTCCTGGTCCCAGGAACCTGCTGAAGTCTGCTGCCACCCTGGCCTCCCCGCACTGCACCTCCTGCCACTGCCCAGCGCCCTGTGATGCCAGAGGACCTCTCAGCACCCCCTGGCAAACACTGCAAGGTTACCTCCCTAGGTCCCAGCCTGATGTTCCCAGCACCCTGAGCCCCGGACGAGGGCAGAGCCTCTCGCGGATGTGGCCAGGGATGCACCAATCACCAGAAGGCCAGGATGGAAAAACCCCAGCTCCCGGTTAATCCACACAAAGCCAAGAAGCAAGACGACTTCCTGCAAAACAAAATAGCTTTCCACCAGCATTCCTGGCTGATGCACCCAGTCCATCCCTCAGGAGGGACAGAGAGGCTCATGGGCAGAGGCAGCCTGTGCTGTGTGCCTGTGCCCACGTGTGCCAACCTCCCCAGACGGCCTGGAGACCACAGCTTCCTCACCAGGTGGCCGAGCCCTCTGACCCTCTGAATTCCAGCACAGCCCACTCCATCCATTTGCCGAGAGGACACCAAGGGGGTCCCCAGGGCTCCTGCCCTGCCCCTTGTCTGGGTGTTGCTGAGCAGACCTGCCCTTCAGCCACTGGGGCTCCTGGTGGCTGCGCGCTGTGGTTGGGACCTCAGCAGCTGCAGTTCATGGGAGCCCACCCAAGGCCCCTGCCCCGAGCCCTGACTTGGTGGTCTTTGGTGACCAAGAATGCCCTGGTCTGCCTCTGGCTATAGTTTTTGCTCACCAGATACTATCTTCCTCGCTCCTGAGCTGCCCCAGGGCAGAATCTGGACACTCCAATGTGCCAACCACTGGGCCCCCTCCCTGTCCTCCCAAGCCTTCTGTGGGAAGGGCCGAGCCCACATGCAGTGCAGTCTTGGGAGGTCGGGAAAGCCCTGCATGCTCAGAGGGTCTGCAGGGTCCAGGCTGAGGGTCTCCCTCCCAGGCTAAGCTCAGGTGGGAACTCACTTGGCCCTGTCCCCAGAGGTTTCCACCTGCATCAGCTTCAGACCCTCTCTTGGGGCAACTGGGCCTGGGCTGCCCTTCCCTAAGATCCCCCAAAGTCACCCCCTCCCCAGCAAGGAGTCTCAGACACAGAGTCCTGCAAAGAGGGAGGAGTGAACCCCACCCTTCCCCAAGGGTGAGGGGAACAGAGGGACACCCCCTTGTCGCTCCTGCATGGGAGGGGCACTGCCAGGGAACAAGCACCCCTGACCCTGTGGACATCCTGGGATACCCGGGTAGGAAAACATGGGGCCTCCCCAAGGAAGAGGGGCAGCTGTGGGCCTCAGGCCCCAGGAGGGAGGGCGTCAGGGTCTGAGATGGGAGCAGGGACTCCAGTGCAGTTGCACAGCCGCAGGCTGACCGTGGGCGGACAGAGCAGGCCCCCACTAAGTCCTGTCTCCTGAGTCAACTGCAGACTCAGCTCTGGAGGCCGCAGGGGCTGGTCCAGGGCCAGCAGGCCCAGGTGGGGATGGGGAGATGTGCTCTCAAGCCAAGAAAAAGAGAGTCCAGGGCCTGGGAGCCAGGTGTACTGGCCCACAGGGCTGGGCAGGCACCACCCAGGGCCCAGCAGCAGGGGCCAGCAAGAGGTTGCCCACCTGAGGGACAGTGTGCCCAGGCCCCAGGCCCAACCACACCTCTGGGCCAAAGTTCCTGGACAAGCCCTGTCAGACCCCTGGAAGCCCACGACCCTGCAGGACCTGAGAGGGGCCAGGGGTGACCGCGCTGCCCCAGTATCCTCTCACAAGCCTGACCTCCTCTATGGCTCTCTGAGAAGGGCCTCTGTCCTTTCTGTAGTGCCCCCACATGGGCCGGCAGGCAGGCAGAGGGGTCCAGTTCCCTGACAGCATTGCATCTGTCTCCCACTCTGCACGGCCAGGCACACAGGGCTCCGCCATGGGCACGCTGACCCCACCACGGCACCCGAAGGTGGCAGGGGTGGTTTCCAGACCACAGGGACAGGGCAGACAGACTGACTGGGAATGTGGATATGAGCAGGGTGCTGTGTCCCCGTAGCCAGAGTCCAGGGCCCGGAGCCATCTAGGGGCAGCTTCCCGGCAGGTGCCCAGCTACTCACAGGGCTTTGCTTCCTGCCCAGCTTTGCCTACGCCTAGTGACTTGGGGGCTTCATACCACCAAAGCCATCAGCATCCAAAGGCATCTTGAGCTGACTGAGACCCACCCCAGTCACCCAGCCGGGGGCCGCTGTAGTGGGCGAGGCGCGTGAGTGCGGAGCCGGGGTTCCCGAGTGCCCAGGTGCCTCTGGCACCTCCAGGCCCAGGGCGAAGGTCACGGAAACCGAAACCCTCCAAGGTGGGAGGTCCAAGAAGGGAAGTCCCTCTGGGCTTCTCGGACTCCTCACCAGTGAAAGCCCTGCCTGGGTGCCCAGGTGGCTCAGTGACCGGCCTGCACCAGGCCCCAGTTCTGTCCCCGGCAAGGAGAAAGTAAATGGGGCAAAGATGGAGACTCTGGCCTCTGGCTGCGAGGGCAGCCTCCTGGACTCTGCTCTGTGCGAGCCCCTCCCTGGGCATCACTACGCCGGCCGTGGAGCTCAGCTCTCAGCCTCAGCCTCAGCCTCAGCCTCGGAAACAGACTACGCAGCGGAACTGGAGCTGAGGGGTGAATGGCCCCGAGGGAGGGGCCAGGGACTTGAGACCAGCAGTCCTGGTTCGGGGCCAGGAACAAGAGCCCCTCTCGTGGGTGAAGGATGGGGGTCTCCCTGGGAGGAGCTAGGCCACCTTCACTGTGCTCGAGTGTTCGAGTGTGAGGCGGTGAGAGGAGGGGTCCAGCCCAGGGTCGGGCCAGGCTAGGCGGCCCTTCCCTTGCCCTGGTCCCTTGTCCGCAGAGACCCAGAGGAAGAGCTTGCCCTGCTAGTGGTCCAGCAGAGGTGGCTAGGACGCCCAGCATCTCACCCACAGTGTCCAGGGCAGCGTATGGGAGGCCCACGGGGCCATGGCCTCCTCCAGCAGCCTGGGCGGCCCCTCTGAGCCTCATCCACAGGGGCGCGGTGGCCCCTCGCCACCTGGGCTCCCGCGGCAGCGACTCTGCCTCTGATCTGCCCACTCTTCTCCTGTCAGTGCCACAGGTTTCCAGGGCTGTGAGACATTTCCCATTTCGTCTGACCCTCAACTGGGGCAGGACGTGCCCCTGCTGCCAGCTCCACTTTTCAGGCTCTGCTGTGACGCTCCTCTTCCCTTGAAGGCTGGCTGCTCTCTCCAGCTCTCTTCCTCCTCCTCCCCACCATCGCTCCTTCCCGCTGCCCTCCTGCCACCTCCCTCTGTACCGTCCCCAGCTCGCTCTTCTGGGCAGTGGGTTAGGTCACCAAGATACCAGAGTGCACACCGGAGACGGGATGTGTGACACAAGGTCCACCAGGAGATGCCTCCAGGGAGGTCCAGAGGTGGGGGGCTGGACAGTCGCACCTGGTTCTCATGACACCCCCAGTGCATCCCTGGAAAGTAGCACCTCTGTCCCTCTGGAGCCCTGTCCAGTGGTGGCCAGCTCTGTAGCAGGAAGCTGCTCTGTGACAGTGCTGAGCTGCCTGGTCCCCACACATGTCCTCCAGAGACGCATGTTGGGGCCACCAGCCCAGACCTGCGTGCCCGCGCCCCAGCCTGGCTGGTGCTGGGGCACAAGAGGGACGTGGGGCTCCTCCGTTCCTGAAGGATGGCACCTTCTGCCCACGGTGCCACAAGTGCCTCATGGTCTTATCTTGCCCATCTTTTGTAAGGTCCCCCGCTGGCACGTCAGGAGGCACATTGTGACCAGAGCCCATGACCACAGTGCCAAGGACACGGAACTACGGTGAGCCTGCTGGGGAGCAGCCAGGACAGGCCTCCACGCCTCCAGCCTCCAGTCTCCACGTAGCAATCAAAGCTGAGCAATTAGGGCCGACATTGTCTAGCCATGATGTGGGTGTGTGGCCTATTCAGGGCCAAAGACACATTGTTATAATTACTAAAACCCAGCATTCTGGGTTTGGTTTGGTTTGGTTTGGTTTGGCACCGGGGATTGAACCCAAGGGTGCTCGACTACTGAGCTACATTCTCAGCCTTCTTTATGTTTTTTGAAACAGCACCTCCCTAAGTTGCTGAGGCTGGCCTCTGACTTGCGATCCTCCTGACTCAGTCTCCAGTAGCACTGGGATTAGAGGCATGTGCCCCTGTACTGGGCTAATCATTCATAACACTTGGGTTCTGGTTGTACCTCTGGCTTTATTCTCATCTGGCTGTGTGTCTTACACTGAGCACATCACTCTGTAGGAGACAGTGGTGCCCTGTGCACCTGTCCCCTGTCCCCCAGGCCAGGTCCCTGGCCCCTCCATCTCTCTCTGTTTAGTTTTCATCCAAGTCTGTAGGGGGTGCGCCTTTTCACAACTCACTTGACTAGCTCTGGTGCGGCTGACGTAGATGACCAGGCAAGGTCCAGCGGTGGCCGATGAACTGGCAGAGGCAGACACCTGCACAGGCCAACCCAGGCAGACAGACAGCACCCATCCCACTCCTGTCCTGCCTGGCCAGCCTCCCACCTGCCCACTGTGCATCCAGGTCCAGTGGGAGCTTCTGAACAGACTCACAGGGCTGCTGCCCTCTGTTGCGTGAGGTGGTGGGACAACTGTCACTCATGCCGGGCGGGCCATGCAGTCCAGGTCACACCTGGAGTTGGCCTGGGGGCTGGAGAAGACACTCCTGGCTCCAGCAAGACTCTTCCTGCTCCCGAACCAGCTGCACAGCCTGACCTCAGTGCAGGCACAGTCCAGGTCAGCAGAGGGGACAGCACTGGCCAACCCACCACCCACCTGTGGCTCAGCTTCTAGGCCTAGGCACTAGGGTGGACATCCAGGAGGTTCCCAGGAGCCCTTCTGTCTGAGAACCCTGCCCACCAGGCCTGAGAATCTTTCAAGGGGGACTGGGCCCTGTCCCCCCATACACCATGCCTGCACCTCATGGCTCCACACACTGTCCAGCTCTGGATCCCTAGTCTTGGCCTCCTCCTCCTCCCCCTCCCCTCTGTCCTGGGCCTCCTGCCTGTGTGTGCATGTGTGCGCATGCGTGTGCATGTGCGTGTGTGTGCATGCATGTGTGTGCATGTATGTGTGTGTGCGTGCATGTATGTGCATGTATGTGCGTGTGTGTGCCTGTGTGTGCGTGTGCCTGTGTGTGCGTGTGTGTGTGTGTGTGCCTGTGTGTGCATGCACAGGGGCCCAGGTCTGGACAGAAGAGTTGGAGATGGTGTCTCAACCTTTCCCCTCACAGTTGGAGGGGAGTCGTGGGACCCCAAGGTCAGCTGTCCCTGATGTGTCCTGAGTCTGAGTCCCCTCCCTGAGTCCCTCAGCAGCCCCTCCTGCCCATCTGGAGGCCTGGCCTGGCTTCTCCCCACGACTCCTGGCCAAGCCCAGCAGACATTGGGTTTCAAAGAGTCCCAAGAGCCTGTGCCATGGGACCCAGGCCTGGGGGCCATCCCCCCCCTGTGGGCTGGGGCTGCTCTCCCTGGAACATCCCACCCAGGGCTGTGGACTGCTCGGCTGCCAGCTGGTCAGCTGGGCTACCGGACTTGGGCCTGCCTTCCAAGCATCTGAATGCCTCAGGCGCCCTGGCAGCAATGCCCTGGGGACAGAGTCCTGGGTGAAGACAGAGGGCACACTGTTCTCAGAGGCACAGACCCAGGGCCTGAGCTCCAAAGTGGCCTCTGTGTCTGTGCCTGGACAGGCCCAGGTGTAGCTGGTGTGCAGAGCCCCAGACACCAGGGTGTCTCCGTCCTCATGGGCCCACTGTGTCCTTAGTCCCAAGCTCTGGGTGTCACGGGATAAAGTAGCTTCAGTTGTTCTCTGACCCATCCAGGGACTGGCAAGGGCAGGAGCATCCAGTCAGGCAGCTGTCCCTCTGCACCTGGGGCACACGAGGCCAGGTCCCCGCCCAGCTGCTTGGGTCCAGTCCTGGCTCCTCCAGGTTCTTGAGGGGGCCCTGCACTGGGGCCTCAGGAAGACAGGTGTCCTCTGAGAGGTGTTGTGGGGACAGTCCACAGGGTCGCTGCGTGCTGTCAGCTGCCAGGTGGGCCGGAGGGAGAGGAGGCGGGCCAGAGGCCCTGGGCGGCCAGGAACAAGGTCTGAGGGTCCCAGGGACAGTGGGGCGAGTGTCTGCAGAGCTGCTTGCAGGTAAGGGACGGGAATGGGCAGCTGGGCAGCGGGTCGACTGGCTGCATGGGTGCCTGCCAGGCTGGCCCCGCACGCTGGCTCTGAGGCTCGCCCCAGCAGAACCACGGGCCTGCAGGACTCTGACCATGCCCATGGCCACTCTGGGGGTGTAAGGACCCCTTCCCTCAAGCCACCTTCTGGCCCCAAGGAGACGGATGTGGCTGCTGGAGGTTCCCAGGCAGGTCTTGGCCTCCTGGCCAGCAGCCTGCAGTCCCCTCAGCCTGGGCACAGCCGGCCTACGCTCCTGAGCTTGGCCTCCACCTGCCCAGCCCAGACCTGCTGACTCTCGGCAACTGAGGGGCACAGGCACTCCGGCCCCATGAGCTGCCTGGGGCAGCTCCCTGCGACCTTGGTGGAGACTCGGTCGGTATGGCTGAGGACAGACTGTCTCAAGGCAGGTCAGACCCCTCACCCATCAGGGCCAAGGCCAGGGGTCCGTGGGCACCAAAGGCACAAAGACCAACCCAGGGCCATGGATGAGCCCCTGGCACCGACCACTCCACCCACAGCCCACCTGCTCCTCACTGGCCCTGCTCTGTGGGAGGGGCAGGCTGGCTGCTGGCCCAGCAGGCCCAAATGGTGTCCTGGGAGGGACTCCATAATAGAAGACCTGGGAACCTGGCCAAGAAGGGCCAGCAGGAGGCCCCAACCCAAGGGCTGCTTGGCTGGACTCCAGCGAGTGACACAGGGGCAGGCAGGCTGCTCTGGTTGTGCCTGGCTCAGCCGCAGTGTCCCGCAGGCAGGCTGGGAGGGGCTCCCTCAGACAGGAAGCAGGACTGCGCTCAGCAGGCAGGTGCACGCCTGGAGAAGACATGGCAAGGGGAGGCGGTGGCAGCCGCCACCAAAACCCAGAATCACACACGAGGGCTGGCCACCAACAGAAGACGGGCTCTGCCCAGGACTGGGGACCTCTGGGAGAGAGGCATGCCCACACCTCGCTGGGGTGGGGCAGGGGAATCAGCCAACAGAAATGCACAGCCTCCTCCTGCCAGGGCCAGAGGAGCCAACGGGGTGGTTAGGGGCCGGTCCAGCCAGGCCAGCCCACCTCACAGGGCAGAGATCCTTCCTGGGCGCAAGTGGGAAGGACCACCCAGGCACGGCCCTTCTGCCCAAAGACACCTCCTTCCCTCCCAGGTCTCCAGGGTGGACTCCAGCAAGGTGGCTGAAGGCTCCTGACCCCAAGGCCACGTCCTGGTCAGCACATGCACGGGACCTCCCCACGCACCTCAGTCCAGAAGAGCTCACTGCCTCTAACCTGAGGCTTCTGACAGCACCAAAGAGCACAACATATCCCTCCCGTTCACCGACACCTTCCTCGTCCATCTGTCCCTCACCATCCACCCACCACCAGCCAGCCATCTGTCCAATCACTCACCCACCAACCATCGTTCACCCTCCACCCCACACGCCTCACCACCCACCCATCACCATTGCCACCTCCTTGCAACATCCACTTGCCACCCACCCACCTGTCCATCATTCACCCGCTCACCCACCTACCACCATCCACCACACCCACCCGTCCATCTAAACATCCACCCATCTGCCATCATCCATCATTCGCCATGCCCAGGGATCCATCCACCACCCCATCCATTCACCTCCACCCCACCCCCGGCTCCACAGACTCACCACCACCGTGCACCCATGCAATCACACAGCAGACAGGCGTTCACAGCCGTCTCTGTGGCAGATGCCATCTAGTATCTGGGACAGAAGGAAGGACCAAGAGGCTGCTCCTCCGCGTGCAGCTTGCGACGGGCAGCCAGGTACATGCCACGTGGGATGGTGTGGTCAGCCCCGCTGAGGTGCCATCCGGATGGGGCTGGTCATGTCGGGCTTATCAGGGATGGCACAGGGCCTATGCGGACCCTGCCCCAATCCCATTCCAGAAACTTCCTGGGTCCTGCACCAGCTGCCCAGTAGGGAGTGTGTCCAGAACTGGCTCAACTGCCCAGGGGGGAGGTCTGCCTTCACAGGGATTTCTAAACAGGCCCCTCCTGAGTGGTAGTGCGGTCAGGCCCCGGGTGGGCCGTCTCTGGATGTTTTTTGCTGTCTAGCAAGGCCGGGGACTGCAGGGCCAGCCACCTGGCTGGTCCTGGGTGGTGACCTGCTCCACTTGCCCGGTGCGAGGTGGGGCTGAGACCCAAGACGAGGGCTGAGCGGGGGCTGCCCTTGTGGGCTGGGTGGGGCAGAAGGCAGCGGGTGGACCGTCACCTCACAGGTGTGCATGGTTAGGGCTGGGGTGGGGATCTTGGCTCGTGGCCCGGAACCTTCTGTGACTCCCCACGCCTCTCTACAGCCTGTGGGGGCCAGGCCTAGGGCTGCTCATCCCCACTCCCCAGAGAGGAAGCCCCACCACCTCCACCCTCCCAGTCTGGGTCCTCCACCTGAGGCCTGCTCCTGTCCTGGGCCCTGACCGCCCTGCCTGCGTGCTCAGGGGTGCCCTGGCCCCATGTAGCCCCTCATGGCGGCCCTGAGCTCTGCCTGGAGAGGTACACAGCTGGGGGCCCGTCCTGGGGTGGAGGGCCCATTGTGACCCTGCCCTGCCCCGGGCCCCTTTGCCCTTGCCTCTCACCGACCCCAAGGCCACGTCGGGCACTCTGGGTCCTGGACAGTGCCTTTATTCATGTGGACAGTGGAGGAGGGGTAGGGCCAGGGGAGGCACGTTCAGCAGGCAGGCTCGGGCAGCTGGTCTGCAGGGGTGAGGGACAGCAGCACAGAGATGAGGGAGAACCAGTGTGCAAAGCCCAGGAGGGACGCCAATGAGGGGAGCAGGCAGGTGGCCTGGGGCGGGAGGGATGGGTGCCAGGAGGGAGGGCCAGGGATGTGCCTCAGCGTGCTGCATGCCCCCAGCCGGCCTGCTCCCTTCCCACCGTTACCCAGCGCAGCCGGGAAGGCGATGTTGTCCCTCGTCAGGCCCTGAGCCTGCACCAGGCAGGCGAAGCGTCTCAGCGTCCCCAGGGGTAGGTTCCAGTTTCTGCCTGTGCCCGAGACGCATGAAATCCCTTAGCCACCCAGCTCGGTGGTGGGCGGGTCCCTGGTCCCCCGCCGCCACCAGGGCTGTCGCAGGGCCCGGGCCAGGCTAGGGCTCACCCAGCAGGCTGATCCTGATGATGGCCTGGCCGCCCGACCGTCTGACGGACAGCAGCAGGGCAGAGGCGGTGTAGTCGCTGTCCACCACCTGGACGTCTTCGCTGAACGTGCCAGGCTCTGAGGGGCACAGGCGTCAAGTCCCCTGGCCAGCGCCCGCCTCCCACCCACGTCAGCCTCACCTTTGGTGTCCACGGTGAAATGCCCAGGCTGGGCTGCCGGTGTCAGCACATAAGACCAAGTGTCACAGCGCTTGCCCCTGCGGGGGTGCAGGGGGGGCTGTGGAAGTTGGCTGGCCCAGCCCGAGGCCCCCGGGAGACCTATTCCTGGGCTGGCAACCTTAGCCCTGGACCCTCGGTCTACACTTGGCAGCCCTGCCCGGTCCACACGTAGGCAGCTGCCCTTTGGCCTGACAAGGAGGCCCCAGTCCACAGGGGGCAATGAGAGAAGAACAGCCTTTTCTGGGTCAGCCCCGCTCCGGGCAGCGTGGCTGGACTCCAGCCCACGAGCCCCGGGCTTGGCCAAGCAAGGCTGGAGCTGAGGCCAGAAGGTGCGGGGTGGGGCATAGAGGACCCAGGGCAGACCATCACTGGCCTAGGCTGGCCACCCTGCGTGCCACTTGCCTGGGCCGTAGGAAAGCACCCAGGGTGGAGGGCTTCCCAGGAGCGTGCTTGTTCAGAGGAGCTGCGTGGGCAGGCGGGCCAGGCCTGACCCCTTGCTCCCCCAGCCCCCAACTCCCAGCCCATCAATCCTGGACCCAACCCAGGCAAGCAAGACCCCCAGGAATCTGAGGCCCTGTGAGGGGTTCTGAACGCAGCCAGCCCTGCGCAGGTGACCCCCGGTCTCCTGGGGCTGATCAACTCCCAGTCCCCAGAGGTTGGGATGCTTCGGCCTCGGCTCCCCGGCCTGTGTGGCAAAGTCCCCTCACTTCAGTGATCTGCGGGTGCTAGTTGGACTCCAAGAGCCCTAACCAGAGAAGTCACCAGGCCCTCTTTCTCCCCTGCAAGCCAGCCAGGTCAGGAAGCAGGGCTGCAGGCCAGGAAGGGGCTGCAGGGAGAGGCTGTTGTCCCCGGCACCCTCGGGGTTCCCACAGGCTGTCCATCAAAGCCAGCTGCTTCTCCTCATTATCCAGGTAGGCCCCCCGAGAGCACGTGGGCCCACGTGGCCCCAGGCGCAGCTTCTGGTTCAGGAGAAGCCATGACTCCAGAAGGGCCGGTCAGAGGCTGCCCCCAGAGTCCCTCTGTGGCCTGGGAACCTGTGGGAACTCTGGCGCTGCCTGATAGGGATGGCAACCTGCCTGGACAGTCAGGCGGGGTGGGCAGAACCGACCGCAGTCCAGCCACAGCGGGATCCACATGCACTGCCCGTTCCGGGCATGCTGGGCTGGGTCAGCCAGTCACTGCGCAGCCTGTGCACTGGACAGAGGCCTCAGGACGTGGCACGCAGCCCGTGGTGAGACGGAGCCCCTGATGGCTCCTGGGAGAGAGGACCCAGATCCTCAGCTGCTCAGACCACAGGACACCCCGCTTACCGGGTCATGGCATTGGAGACCTCAAAGTGGCCCTTTTTGTTGAGCTGATAGGTCGTGGAGAAGGAATTCAGCAGAGCCCGGTCTTCCCGTCTGTAGGTGTTGCTCGCCAGGCCGAGGACGAACCACTGCCCCTGGAACTACAGGGCAGGATGGCAGGCCAACAGTCCCCTCCCCCACGCCCGGGACAGCGCTGAACCAGGATCCCACCCAGGCGGCTGCCCAGCATCCGGCCTGCAGCAAGGGCACTGGCGGCACAGACTGTCCTGGATCTGGCAGGGACTGGGGGACCTAGCCAATCGCCAGGGGCCTTCTGCAGCCCCAGTTTCCCCGCATGTACAGAGGGTGCAACTAGTGGGAGCTATGGGAGGGAGCTGGTGGCCCAGGAAGGTCTGTCAGGGTCCTTTCCTGTTGGAGGCCAGGGGAGCCCGAGAGCAGTGCCCGCCAGCCTTTGTGTGTTCCCCCTCCATGAACTTGAACTTGGGTCCCAGCCCACTGCCTCCCCTCCCCCTCCCTCAGAGACCCTGTACCTGTTCACTTTGGAAGTTGGCCATGTGTGGCCTGGGGGTTGGGTCCTGCCCCTGCAGGGCTTCGGGCAGGGTGAGTGAGAGCAACAAGACACACCAAGGGCTCATCCTGGTAGCCACTGGCCCCAGAGGGACCTCTTTATGGCTCACCTGGCGGGTGCCCCTCCCAAGGGGGTGTGGCAGGAGAGGCGGGTGTGGAGGGCAGTCTTGCGGGAAACAGGGCAGGCAGGTGGGTCCCTCTGCAGACCCTGCCCCTGCCTGGGGTCCCTGAGTCCCAGGCAGGAGGGCATGGAAGGCCTGCTGGGCCTGGTTTTGGATCCCTCTTTGCTCCCAGCCCCCTTTCAAGTGTCCCACAAAGGGAGGGTCAGAGGACCCTGCCAGCCCTGCCCTGATGACCCCTCCTACCACAGAATGTCCTGTCCTGGGCAGACAGCATGGCCCCACAGAGCTCGGCCAGCCCCCAGGGCCCCACAAGGACCTCTGCCAACACGGGGTGGGTGGCACAGCCAGCTGGCCTGCAGCCAGGAGAGCGTGGGTGGGCCCGCGGGAGAGGGAGGGGAGGCAGCCTGGACTTCCAAAGGGACCTGCACAGCAGGGGCTCTCCCTCTGCCAGGGTCCTGCCCAAAAAGGGTCTAGCAGGGAGGACTGGACAGACATTGGCTTCCAGCTGCCCTGGTACCCTTGGAAGTCAGGCCTGGGAAGCAAATGCCCCCTCTCTGGACGCTCCTCCCTCTCACCACACTGGCAGCTGAGGTGGGCAGAGCTGGCTCCTTCATTGCGGGACCAGGGACGCTATGGCCTGGTTGCACCTGCCCAATAGGGCGCCTCACCTGTAAGCCCCCAGTCCTGGCCACTTCCTCCCTCTCCCAGCCCTGCTCACAGGGGAGGTGGGCCATCCCAGGAAGTCCCTGGCCTTGGCAAGCAGTCCTGGGCAGGAGCCCCACCACCAAAGCTGAAGGTTTCAGGGCTGGACCTGCCCTGGCCTGGCCAGGAGGGCAGCTTGCTGTGCTCTGACTGGTTACCCAGGAAGAGAACCATGTGATCCAGGTACCAAGACCCCTCTCTACCCTGAGGTTGCGGAAGCCACTTTCCACTCTCCATCTCCTGGAGCCTACTGGGGGCCTGGTCAGCAGCCCCTGGCCCCACTCTCAGCCTGGCCAGTCATTGTCCCCTTCCCAGTGCTGTCTTAGTCACAGGGCACTCTGGGGCAATTTGGGGAGCAGTGGTCACTAGCATGTCCCAAGTACAGAGACAGCTGGTCCCTCCATACGGACACACACCCATGCAGGGCCCTGCGATGACCGGGCCTTCCCTGGCCATCTCGAGCTGCACAAAGCCCCAGAGCTGCAGAGGCCAGGCGGGGCCATGTCCTTTTCCAGACGCCATGTGCCACTCCAGCCCCGCCAGGCCCACTCAGGCTCCATGTGTGTCGCGGGGCCGCTGGCAGCCGCTGCTGACCTCTGCGCCCCACTGCCCTTCCAGGAACGTCCTGGACTGGGCAAGGGACAGCTGCAGGGTGGCTGCTCCTGCCTTTGCTGTGACTGGCAAAGGATGCAGGTGATCCCACCGCCAGTCGGGTGCCCCAGGTGTGCTTACCCAAGCCGGGCAGGAAGTCCCTGTTACATGGCAGGACGGTCCCACCTGCCGTGTCTTAGGGGCCAGAGTGGGGTCTGGGCTCCTAGGGTGTCCTGGAGCTGACAAGGGCTACCCGCAAGGCCAGGACACAGGCAGGCAGAGCACTCCCGGGAGACTGCGGGAGGGGCAGGCCAGCCTGGGGCAGAGGGTCTGACAGGGAGGGGAGCTGCCCAGCCCCGGCCCAGCCCTGGCCCGCTCGGAGCCCAGCACACCCCCACTGCACCACCCGTACCCCTCCCTGCTCCAGGACCCCTCCTCCTGCTCCTCGCTGTTCCCCCACTTCCTGCCTGTCCCCTCGGTCCTCCATGGGCCTTCATCTTGCCCTTCCTAACCTGCCAGGAGGACAAGTGACCTTCAGCACCTGCCCTGTCTCCTCCCTCCCAGAAGACTCCTGGCACTGCCCATACCTGCTCCCAGCAGCTCCCAGGGACATGGGAGGGATGGAGGAGGAGCTTGTCCCACCTGTGGGGCCCGACCACCTGCCCCTCCAGTGCCTGTGGGCAGGAGGGCAGATGCGTGACTGCCCATGGCCACCCATCCTGCCTATGGAACCAGGACACTGGGACCCAGAAACAGTCCCTCACACCAGATAGGTCGCACGCGGCGCAGCCCCCGCCTGTTCCCAGGCCCTCCAGCGCCCTCCCTGCCACAGGTCTCAGAAGAGACGACCAGCTGATCATTCGTGCCCACAGATCTTTAAAACAGATTTTCTCTTGATGTTGCAAACCACCTATCAGAATTCAAAGGCACAGTACAAACTACAAGAAATAGTTTTAAGTAAAAAAGACGCACGTGGAGCTATCATTATTTAACCTAATGCTTGAACATTTAATTGGAGCTTGTTAATTTTATGAAATCATGAATTTATGAAAATGAAATGTGTGTCGATTCTAGTCGCTGCATCTTCTAGTCCCCTGCAAGGAACCAAGTCGCCTTGGTCAACTGCCCCCAGACCCATGGCAGATTCGCAGGTCCAGGCCACTGGCGCTCTCAGAGGGCCTCGGCGCCTCCCCAGAACAGAAAGACTAGCAGGCTCACTCGGGAGCCGCAGCTCCTGTCTGGGGACACTGCCAGGCTGGAGGAGGCTCCTTGGGGCCCGGAGCCCTCAGGGTCTTTCTTCAGGGCCCCGTGTGACATGGTTGCCCTTGGGGTCCCTATTTTTTGGGCCTCTGGGACATGGAGCTGGGGGCAGTCCTCTGTGGCCCTGTCCCTCTGGCCCTGCCTCCTACTCCCTCCAGCCCCACTTATCCACCCTCCCGAGTCCAGCTGCACAGGGCCACTGGGGGTTGCAAGGGGACCCGCAGGATGTGGAGCTGTGGGAGGGCTGCTCTTCCTTGTAGCCCCCACCCAGCCTGAGGCCTTCTGTGCTCCCTGGGCTGGGCCGCAGGCAAGGCTGCTCCAGACCCCCAATGCTGTTCCCGTTCTCTGTGGCCCAAAGCTCACTGAGCACCCTGGGTCCCCCCACAGCCCGAGGCAAGGCGGACACTAGAAGGGAGGACATGCTGAGCAAGGGACCCAGCTCCAAGGTCCTGCCCCACCCACCACCCTGCCTGTGACCTGGTTGGACTCTGGGTGTGAGCTCTGGGGGCTGCCCGGCCCGTCAGGGGTTCCTCCTGTGTCCAGAGTCCCAGGCCCACCTTAGCTCACCCCCAGAGACCTCCACCTCTCTGCTTCAACTGTTTTCCCTCCCCCCAGAATCTCCCTGGCAAGGGGCACCCTGTGGCCAGTCCTGCTCCCAGGAGTCCCTGGCTCACAGAGTACAGGACATCAGGCCTCACATCTTCCTAAGAGGGACAACGGCTCAGCTCAGCCAGGCACCATGTCCCGTGATGGTGAAGGTACCCCTCTGCCCATCTCTGACAGGGCTGTCCTGCCGCAGGCCACAGGGGCCCCTAGGCCTCTGGCTCTTCAGCTTCCGGGAGGGGGTCAGGGATATGAGGCCAAGACCTCCGGGCAGGAGCTGTGTTCTCCTCAGGTAAGTGCACCTGGGCAGGGCCCTGGGGCCCAGTAGGCTGTTGGAGACGGGCAGCCCAGAGGCTAGCATGGGGTAAGGGAAGCACAGCCCCTGCAGAGCCGGGCTTCACAGCAGGGGGAAACTGAGGCCCAGGGGAAGTCAGGGCCCAGGTGCTTCTAGGAAGATGTTTCCAGCCCCACTCCCTGGAGGGGGCAGTTCTCAAATGGCCAGGGGAACAAGCCACCTTCCCCCCTAGTGCTAGCAGGCACCAAAAGGAGTCAGGGGTCCAGTGTGATGTTTAATGAGTTCCCAGGTGGAGGCGGCTTCCAGGGGCAGATGCGCAGGGCCCTATGTGGCTGCACTGCTCTGGGTGCCGAGGAGGGCAGCAGGTCCACCATCGAGGGTCTCACAGGCCTCACCTCCTCACTTCTGCAGCAGACGGGAGGCTCAGCAGGGGCCGGAAGGAACCCCACTGAGGCCAGTGACCGCTACCCCTCGGCCCACTCACCATCTAGGATATGGAACTCGTCGGCAGCCGCGCAGAAACCTGGAGGCCCAGGTGGTAGTCAGAGGGGGCAGTATGTCAGCCAGGAGGGGACCCGCTGGGGACACTCACCATACTTGGGGAAGTATAAGATCTGGTCTTCAGTCAGGTTGGCTCCCTTGACCTGCTGCTCGAACACACTCAGGACAGAGCCACTCACAGGCAGCGAGCGGGCTGTGGGACAGACAGGGCCACTGGGCACTGGTGCGGGCAGGGTAGGGTGCTCTGGGCACAGTCTTGGTGCGGGCAGGACTGGCTGGCGGTGCCCATTCCCACCCCAACCCCCACACCAAGCCCATCTGCAGCAGTTCCTCCCTGGGCACCAGCACAGGAAGGTCAGGGTGGGAGGGGGAAGGGAGGCCCTTGCACGTGCAGAGCCCGAGTGCCTGAGTGGACACTGGCCACCACACACCGTACAGCTTCACAGACAGCTGCCTTGCCCGCTCCAGGTACAGAATGGCGAAGCCCTGGTAGTCCGTCGCAGCGACCACCACGTGCACAGGGCCCCGGGCACCTCGGGCTGCGGCAGAGCCACGCATGTCAGCCCCCACCCCGCCTGCCGCCCTGCACCCTCTCAGCTGCCCGCACCTCACCTTGGAGCAGGAAGCGGCCGGGGACCCCTGTGTCTCTGTAAAGCTGCCGCACCTGCCAACAGACCCCATCCCTGGGGTGGGGGGGAGTGGAGGAGACGCCAGGCACAGGGGACCCCGGCCTGGGCGGGACCACAGCAGGGCGGGGGCAAGGGTGGCAGGTCATGTGGGGACTCACAGCTTGCGGGAGGTGCTGATGAGCATGGCTGCACCCTGGGGAGCCACGTGCAGTGTGGTGGCCTCAGCCTGGTGACCCTGCTCCTGTAGAGAGCGGCAGGCAGAGCCCACACCCACGAGGAGCCATGTCCCTGAAAACTGAGGTCAGGCACCAGAGGGACTCCAGGACACCGCGGGGCTGGGCAAGCTCCTGCCCCACTCCCTCCGCCCTCCATCTGTCCCCAGCTCTAACCTGCTGGGCACTGAACCTGGCCTTGGGTTGGATGGTGCTGACAAGGGTTGGGGGCCGGCGGGGCCGAATCCTCTGGCCCAGTGAGTTGGCCACCAGCAGCAGGGTCAAGAGCAGTGGGGTCCCAGGGGGCAGCATGGTGACAGTGGCAGTGTGGGGAGGCCAAGGGCAGCAGTGTCCCAGGTCAGAGTCCACTGTCCAGTGCCACCGGAAGCCCAGCCCAGGAAGTCCACGGCTGTCCCCTGCCTCCCCAAACCCCCACCCTGGGCCACGGTCCTCCCAGCCTCCTCAGGAGCCAGGCCTCAGCAGGAACCCGGCACTGTGTCCTGGATACAAAGTTCTGGTTGACCTTTGGTTCCTTGTCCATGTATCCCTGCAACCTCGATTTCCACTGGAGGTCAGTGCTCACCACTTTGCGCATCTATCGCCTTTAGACTACCAACGTCCGGTTTCGTTCTCACCGTCAGCGACAGTGGGCTCGCGAAGCTCGAGGCGGGACAGTCAGAGGCCGGTCTCGAACCCGCGGACCTTGGACCGCCGGGGTCCCGCCCCCGGGCGCGTCCCCACCGCCCCTCCCCCAGGGCGCGGTCCCGCAGGCGCACGGGAGCGCGCCGGCGCGGGCTGCCGGCGGTCGGCCCTCCGCGGCCATCGATGCCTCGGGGCTCGGAGCGTCGGGCCTGGCGGCTCCACCATAGAGACGCGGGGGCGGCGGCGGGAGCGGCGGCGGCGGAAGCGGCTCGGCGCAGCGCAGCGGGCGGAGGCGCCGCGGTGAGTCCGCCTCGGCCCTGCGGCGCTCGCCGGCGCCCGGCTTACCGGCGCCTGGCCCGGCCTCGCCCCCGTTACCGGCCCTTCCGCCCCGGCGCTGGCCTCGTCCCCAGGGCCGGCCTTGCCCACAGTTGCGAACCCGTCCGCGCCGGCCGGCGAACGGATGTCCCCGCGGCCCGCCTGGTGGCGGTCGTGCGCCCCCGCGCCCCCTGACCCCTGCCCGCACGTCCCCGCCCGGCCAGACCCCTGGGCCTCGGGACAGAGGCCGGGGCCTGCCGGGCCTCCTCTGGGAAGGAAGTCTGCCCCGAGCTGATTCCTAGACCCTGGGGCAGCAAGGTCAGCGACAGGCGCCCAGGGGAGCCACTGGCCCTTCCCTGCCTGGGCTGGGCCTGGCCAGCACAGGCGGCCCAAACCTGCTGACCTACTCTGGCACCCAGATGTCCCCCTGGGCCCCATTCGGAAGGTGTGACCTGGGCCAAAGCCTTTTAGGGTAGACATATCTGGGGTCCAGCGGGCCACCTCAGGCTGCACCAGGCCCATCCGCCTGCTCCAGCGCTCCAGCAGGGCCTGGGGGCAGCAGGGGTCGGGGTTAATGGCTGGGCAGGTGCTTCCTGGAGCTGCAGTGGTCAGGGCAGTGCAGCAGTGCCCACCGCACACACCCGGTCCAGTGGAATTCCCAGCTGGGCGTTTGGTGGGGTTGGAGGGACAGTGGGGCTGCCACAGCTTGAGCTCCAGGCCCTGCGCCTCTCCTGGGGGCTGGGGTAGGGGCTTGGGCTCAGGGCAGCCTTTGGTGGGTTCCAGGGCTGCCTGGGCAGAATGTCACGATGGACGAGGGGGGCACACCCCTGCTCCCTGACAGCCTCATCTACCAGATCTTCCTGAGCCTGGGCCCTGCAGACGTGCTGGCCGCTGGGCTGGTGTGCCGTCAGTGGCAGGCCGTGTCCAGGGACGAGTTCCTATGGAGGGAACAGTTCTACCGATACTACCAGGTGGCCCGTGATGTGCCCCGACACCCAGGTCAGTACTGCACACGCCCCAAAGCCCATTCAGCAGCCACCTGAGAGGCAAGAGCTGTCCGTGCCATGTTCTGAAGCCATGGTGGGACGCTCCTGCTGCCCACCTGCTGGGGCCACTCAGACAGGGAGGGTTTCTGTGAGCTGAGGGGGCACTCCCAGCTGAGTCCTGATTCGAGACCAGCAGGCTCCACACCCCTTGTTCCTGGTGATCCTACTCCTCGAGGTGGCCTTGCCTGTGGGAAAGGAGGCTTGGACCCAGCAGTGACAGTGATGCTGTCCTGCCCACAGCGGCCACATCCTGGTATGAGGAGTTTCGTCGGCTCTATGACATGGTACCCTGTGTCGAGGTGCAGACTCTGAAGGAGCACACTGACCAGGTCCTCCACCTCAGCTTCTCCCACTCTGGGTACCAGTTTGCCTCCTGCTCCAAGGACTGCACGGTGAAGGTGAGGACACCCCACCCAGGTAGGTGGGGCTGGGTGGGAAAGGTTCAGGCCCGAGGTGAGACGGCCAGTCTCTGCATCCAGTGGAGAGGGTTAGCTGGGAAGACGCACTTGAGCTGGGACCTGGAGCCCCAGCCTGGACCACAGGACCCAGCTAGGATGACTGTGCTAACCGCTGGGAGAGGAGGAGGGATAGGGCAGGACTCCCAGGTCCCCTGGGGAGGGATGGGTGAGGCCTGACGGAGTCTCTGCCCCAGGGCCTCTCTAGGCAACCTCAGTGGAGAGGGTCCAGGGCTTCCTGTGCAGCCAGGTGGTGCTCCTGGACCTGGCCAGTCACCCGCTGGCTCCTCTCCTGCAGATCTGGAACAACGACCTGACCATCTCGCTGCTACACAGCGCAGACATGCGGCCCTACAACTGGAGCTACACCCAGTTCTCCCAGTTCAACCAGGATGACTCGCTGCTGCTGGCCTCGGGCGTGTTCCTGGGGCCACACAACTCCTCCTCAGGCGAGATCGCCGTCATCAGCCTAGGTGAGCGTGAGCCTTGGGCTGGGCCACCCCACTGCCTGCTGCCGGCAGCCCGTTCAGCCCTGGCCTCCCCACAGACTCCTTCGTCCTGCTGTCCCGCGTGCGCAACAAGCCTTACGACGTGTTTGGCTGCTGGCTCACGGAGACCAGCCTCATCTCGGGGAACCTGCACCGCATCGGAGACATCACCTCCTGCTCAGTGCTGTGGCTCAACAATGCCTTTCAGGTGCGGGCGGGGCCGGAAGGTGGGCCAGGCTGCGGAAGCTGGAGCTCCCCAGCCTGGCCCGCACCCACCCATGTGCCCTGCCAGGACGTGGAGTCGGAGAACGTCAACGTGGTGAAGCGCCTCTTCAAGATCCAGAACCTCAATGCCAGCACCATTCGCACAGTGATGGTCGCCGACTGCAGCCGCTTCGACAACCCTGATCTCCTGCTGGACCCCGCTGACCAGGCCACACCCCTCTGCCGCGTCTTTGACCTGGGTGGTGACAGTGAAGATGAGGCTGCCAGCCCCCCTTTGCACAGCCCCTGCCCGGGCCGCACCAAGGAGGGCTTGCGGCGTGTGCTGGATGGCGTGCTGGACGGGGACAGGCAGCTATCAGAGCGTGCGCTGGAAACCAGGGTGGCCGAGCTGCTGGCCCAGGGTCACACCAAGCCCCCAGATCGCAGTGCCGCTGACACCAGGAACAAATACCTCATCTTCACCACTGGCTGCCTCACCTACTCGCCACACCAGATCGGTAACAGCAGGCAGGGCCTGCAACACCCAAGTCCTGCCTGGGCCTTCCTCAGTCCCGGAGCCCTCAGGGCAGGACAGCCCATAGGTCACTTGCTCCTGAGGGAATGGGGCTGAGGCATGGAAATGTAGCTGGTGCTGCTCGGCCGGTGACGGGGTGTGTCTGTGGTTCAGACCTGGGGCCCCCAGTGCAGGCACAGCCTGTGGCTCCCTGGGGTGCTCGGGGGTAGGGGTGCCCTGGAGGTGACCTCCCTGCAGCTCTGCTCAGGGCCCTCACCTGGCCTCTCCACAGGCATCAAGCAGATCCTGCCACACCAGATGACAACTGCTGGGCCTGTGCTCGGCGAGGGCCGGGGCTCTGACGCCTTCTTTGATGCCCTGGACCATGTCATCGATGTGCATGGACACATCATTGGCATGGGCCTGTCCCCAGACAACAGGTGGGCCTCTCACAGCGTCCTGGGTGGGGGTGCCTGCAGGTGGCCCATACCCAGCAGCACGCCTGTACCTGGCGCATGCCCCTCGCTCAGGTACCTGTACGTGAACAGCCGCGCCTGGCCCCCAGGCTCTGTGGTGGCTGACCCCATGCAGCCACCACCCATTGCGGAGGAGATTGACCTGCTGGTGTTTGACCTCAAGACCATGCGGGAGGTGAAGCGGGCACTGCGAGCACACCGGGCCTACACGCCCAACGACGAGTGCTTCTTCATCTTCCTGGATGTCAGCCGGGACTTTGTGGCCAGGTGTGCTTGAGTGGCCCTCAGGGCTCCGGGTGGGGACACAGCAGGAGGGTGGCAGGCTCACCCAGGTGCTGTCCTGCAGTGGGGCTGAGGATCGGCACGGCTACATCTGGGACCGCCACTACAACATCTGCCTGGCCAAGCTGCGGCATGAGGATGTGGTCAACTCAGTGGCCTTCAGCCCCCAGGAGCAGGAGCTCTTGTTGACAGCCAGCGATGATGCCACCATCAAGGCCTGGCGCTCACCACGCACAGTGCGTGTCCTCCAGGCCCCACGCCCACGCCTGCGCCCCTTCTTCTCCTGGTTTGCCAGCCATAGGCGCTGAGGGCATGGTGACTCCAGTGCTGGGACCCACAGGGACGAAGCCTGTGGCTCCTCCCTGAGTGGGGTGGAGAAGCTCACGTTAGCCATGCCTTAGGAAGGGGCAGCCTGGCCCCAGCACGCTTGCTCACACAACCTGCTCAAGGCCATCAGGCTCAGCGCTAGGGTGGCCGCTGTGAGCGGCACCATAGACCCCCACATCAGCCTCTTGGCCAGCTTAGGTGCACAGGACACTGGAGGCTCTGCTCCTCACCCACCCCTACCCCTGAGCTGGCTCGGCTCAAGCCCTTGGGACAGTCAGGGCAATCTGCACCCAGGAGTCCTGTGGCTGTGGGTGACCGCCCACTGGTGGCAGAGGGCACCTGGTTTAGGCACCAGGTGCTTGGGAGGGGCCAGTCTGCTGGGCCCATGTGTGCTGCACATGCACGCCACCTCTTCAGGGTCTCGAATAAACAGCTGGCCATAGCACATGGTCGTCCAGTCTCTGTCTGCAGGGAGAGGGCCCCGGGCACTGCTGGCCCACTGCCTGTTGGTAACCACCTTAGAATTCCTCCTGCCAGTGACAGCAGGCCGAAGCAGAAGAGCTGATGCAGGTCTATGTGCCTCGACCTCCGAGATGGCTGTGTGCTCTGCTGTGCCCTGTGCTTATGGCCCCAGGGAGACAGTGGCCGCAGCCCAGGCCAGTGCTGAGGCGGCGTCCTCAGGGAGTTCCCTGGCTGGTGGGGAAGCACGTAGCTGCCTGGAGCTCCAGGGGTAAGGGAAAGGACGAGGTTCAGCAGGGTCAGCCTCCAGTATGACCCAGCAAGGAGTCGCTATACTTGGAGCTCGTGCTGAGCTGCCCTCTGTCCCACCAAAGAGCAGAGAAAGACAACGTGCGGGGAGAAGTGCCTGGTGAGGCAGCGTCTCTCCAGGACAGGGAGCAACAGCAGAGGCTGCCTCAATCGCACAGGATTCAGCCCACTTTCTGCAAGGAAGGGCAAGGCTGAGCTCCGCGTGCAGGTGGGGTTTACAGGGCCTGCAAAAAAAGCAGGCAGAAATGCAGCAAGCATCCCTCAGCATGTTCAAGGGTTGGGGCCATGGACTGCGTCAGAACCACTAGACGTGCGAGGCAATGAAAGGTGGGAGCGACACAGTGGGAATCGGCATGGCCTGCACTCCTTGCTCGGGCCAGTGTCCGTCCCCAGCTCTGCAGAAGCACAGTATAGCACACCAGGCACCTAAAGTCGGGAGTCCAGCACCCACAGGAAGCTGGTGCCAGAGCAACCCAAGTTCAACCAGTTAAAATATGCTACTGAGAAGCTGCAAAACATGAGCAACTCCTGAGGACGTAAGATCTCTCATTTAAAGTGGGAAAGGAGACTAACAGTAGCATCCATTAAAAAAAAAAAAAAAAAAAAAGGGCACTGCAGAACGAAAGCACAGTCAGAACAAAGAAATGCAAAAACAAATTGTGGGAAATAAAAGGCAGATCCAAAAGTTCAATCCAGGACAAATGCTGGACTTCACCTGGTCCAAGATCACGGAGCAGCAGATGGAAGAGAAACGCCGACCACCCCAGAAGCGGAGTGCCAACCCCCATCAACGGGGGCTGTAGGGAGATCGTGTTCAAAGAGAAACACGACCAGACTAGACAAATCCTCAGGAAATTTGTGTTGAGCTTTGAACAAGAAAAGCAACCACAGCTGCAGCTGCATCCCTGAGAAATTGTGGCTCCAGCAAGGACACAGAGGATACCTTAGAACTCAAGAAAGGTTGTGTTCAGGCTAAGATGGAGCAGGCCTGCAAGGCTCTGTCCCCTTGGATGCCGCAGTAAAACCAGGACCTGTGCAGCACCCTGAGAAGAGCAGACCTGCAGAGCAGGAGGAGCCCCACAGCTGGCACCCTGGGACCCACGGCCTGACTCAGCAGACGGCAGCCCAGGGGAAGTCTCTGATGTGAGCACAGGAACGCCCTGGGTTTCCTCGCTTTCCTTTCATGCCCAGGCCCCACGGTGGCTGGAATGGTGGTTTTAGGAATCCAGGAGATCCAAACTGGGTCCTGAGCTGTCCTCACCGTCAGTGCCACTAAGGTTCAAGAGGGAGGGGCCCTGTTAACTTTTCTCCCTTTAGCTCTTGCCACATGGACCCCCATCATGGCCCAGCAGAGGAAGAGCGTGACAAAGCAGGATGACTACAGCCCCACATGTCTGGCTCAAGGACCAGTGGGGAACCCAGAGTGGGGCTCAGGAAGTGGTCCCAAAGAATGGTTTCTGAACACAAGGCTGGTCCTTGCTGCACAGTGATTCTCAAGATCACATCCAAGACAGCCTGCAGGCAGCCCCAGGTCTGCTCTCGAGAGGACCTCGAGAGCAGTGTGGCCTGCCTAATGACAGCATTTCCACAGAGTGGAGGCCAGGTCTAGCTCTCATGAACCTCAGGACATCTGGAAGATGATCCAGAATTGCCTGGCACACAAAGAACTGTGAAAATGTCCTCTGGCAAGGAAAGACTGCACAGTAGCTGAGATGAGAAGAGAGATGCTGAAATCCCAGCACTATGCAAAGGATGCAGAGATGCAGCAGCAGCAAGAGAACAGAGGAGAGAAGCTCTACACAGAAATGGTGGGATCCACAAAGCACTCAAACTCAAATAACCAGACTGCCAAGAAGTCCAGATGCAGCAGGTGGAGACAACAGGCAGCCTGTAGGTGC
Organism: Sciurus carolinensis; assembly: GCF_902686445.1. Classification (NCBI taxonomy): domain Eukaryota; kingdom Metazoa; phylum Chordata; class Mammalia; order Rodentia; family Sciuridae; genus Sciurus; species Sciurus carolinensis. The sequence goes on from NC_062226.1 coordinate 891,966, forward strand.
ACATGCCTGCATCGAATAGCATCACCCAGCTGGAATAAGGAGGGAACCAACCATAGCTTAAGGACCTGGGGACAGTAGCCAGAGCAAGAGTGCTTTGCAAAAACACTGGCTAAAAGCTTCCCATGCAGAGGGGGAGTACAAACCTACAAACCCCAACAGACTATTAACCCAAAGGAATCCACACCAGGATGCACCATGAACAAACTGCTGAACATGAAGGCAAACACCAGCACGTGGCCTCCAGGCACTCTGCTCTGAAGGGCTATGGACCTCTCCTCAGGACATGGAGGCTACTGGAAGAGCACATCTTTAACATGCTGGGCAAGAAATTCAACCTGAACTCTACCTTGAAAGTGTCCTTCACAAATCGAGGTGAAATAAATCCTCCAATGAAAGGTAACAAGAGTCTGAGGCAGAGGGCAAGCAGGCAGGCACTGAGCCCCGTGCAGGCACTTCCTGGAAAAGATGCTGACAGCTGAGAGAAGGCAGCACTGCTGGGAATATGGGGGACCTAAGGGAACACATCCCAATTAAAGCAGGCTGTAAAGCTCAGTATGTATTTTGATCCTTAGGACAAACACTACAAGCATTATGCAAAGAGATAGAGTCAAAGAATAGCTAAACTACAATGAAGTACCAAAAAACGCTCAGGTGACCACAGCATCGTAAGCAGGAGAGAGGAAACAGGAAGGGGCCAGCAAGCAGAAAACAAACGTGAAATGGTACACTGAAGTCTTCGCCTGTCAGTCATCACAATATGGGAGCTGTGCTGGGGCTCAGTGGAAGAGCACTTGCCCAGCACCTACGAGGCACTGGGTTCAATCCTCAGCACCACATAAAAATAAATAAATGAAATATAGGTATTGTGTCCATCTACAACTAAAAAATAATTTTTAAATCACAATATCGCCAAAAACCAGGACCCAACTACATGAAGGCCTTGCTGCAGGTACTGACAAGGGCATCACAGGAAAGGATGGAAAAGCATCCCCACAGAAATGCCAATAAAAGGATGTAGGACAGAGCACACCTGGGAAAAGTTCCACCAGGAATGAAGAGGGGCTGAGGATGATGAAAGGGGTTTACCAGGAGGACAGCTGGCCAAAGCCTCACATGCTAGAGCAGAAAGCAGCACATCTGGGAGAAGCGCGAGCCTGCAGTCTCAGGACAGGTAAGAACAGGTAGCTCCCTAGGGTGGCCAAGCAAGGACCCCGACCAGGTGGCTCTGGAGAAGAGAGGTGGACATCAACGTGTGGGGCCATGTCACTCTAGGAGTCACCAGTCTCTCCCCAGCTCCAGGTGGCTTATGGCTGTCTCTGGCAGTCCTTGGCTTGAGGGTGCCACTCCCCTGCCTTCTGGTGCCCGTGACCTTCCATTACCTTCCCTCTGTCCAAATCCCCCATCCATATACACATGTCCTGCTGAATTAGGGCCCACTGTAATGGCCTCCTTTTAACTTGATTACTTTTATAAGGGCCCTACTTCCTGGGTCCTGGGGTTAGGGCTCCAACATACCCATTTTGTGGGGGACGCAATTCAACTCATCCCAACCACCTAACTGGTAAGCATAGAACATTCCAATCCACCGCAGAACAGCTGCACCTGGACACCACCAGACAGACCAGAGTCCAGGTCTGAAGCCAGTCTCTGCACTTCCACCGCTTTATACAAGACAGGTGTGGCCACCTTGCCCACACAACCCTGCCTCTTAGTCAGTTCAGCTGCCTAACAAACACCATGAACTGGGCTCACAGACAATAGGAATTTACTTCTCACAGATCCTGGAAGTCCAAGATCAAGGAAGGTGCTGCAGCTGTAGTGTCTGCTGAGGGCTGTTTCCTGGTTCATAAAAGGCTACCTTTTTGCCGTGACCTCTTGTGGTAGATGGGTCAAGGATGCTGTCTGGAGCCAAGGGCACTAAGGCTCCACCCTTGTGACCTAGTCACCTCTAGATACTATCACACTGGGGATTATGTGTTAACGAATTTTGGGTGGGAGGCAAATATTCAGGCTTAGTCCATTTCTGCTCCTAGAAAAGATTACGTGAGACTGAGTAATTTATAATGGACAGAAGTTTATTGGGTCACAGTTGTGAAGACTGGGGGTCCAAGAGCAAAGGCCTGTGCCTGTGAGGGCTTCCTCCTGGGCAGCCCTTCCACAGCAGCACCCATCCCACCCATGAGGGCAGGCCCCCTTGCCCAGCATCTCTCAGACCCCCTAATACTGTCATGATAACAATCAAGTTTCAACGAATTTTGGCAGGACAGACAATAAAACCACAGCGTTCTGTCCCTGGCCCCCCAAACTCGTGTTCTTGTTACCTATAAAACAAACATTCATCCCAGCCCTAAATCCTAACTTCTTCCAGCACCAACTCAAATGGGCAACGCAGAACCCTGCCTGAGTCAGCCTGGGTGGTACTCGCCATGACTCAGAGGCAAATGCCCTCTCTCTGCGATGGCACGAGTCAGGAGCTTCCAAAGCACAATGGTGAGGCAGGCACAGGATAGACTTCCTACTCCAAAGGAGAGACAGGCAAGGTTCAGGGAGAACAGGGCCCAAGCAGCCCAACCTCATAGGGCAGACCCCACTAACTCCTAAAGCTGGGAAACACTGACTGTCCTGCCTTCCAGACACCCTAAGGGGGGCTGGGCAGCCACCAGGGCAGTGCTCGAGTCTCACATGCAGCTCTCCTAGGCAGGAGCTGTGCCACGGCAGCCCCACAGTTCTGGGGGGCTGCCCCACTGGGCACTCTCTGCTACCCTTGAAACCCAGTTGGAGGCTGTCACCCGCCACCGCCTGCATCTTTCACACCTGCAGAATGAGCACCAAATGGTTACTGCCTGGGTTTATGGCAGTACTTTCTGGATCAGCAGGTTCAGCCACATCTGGGCCCAGCACATGCTGGGTTGGTGAGTGCTGTGCAGGAATGTGGGGGACAGAAACCTCGGGCCTTGAGAGCAGAACCCAAAGTCCCTAAGGTGCCCTAGGCCTCTCCTTTGAAACACTTCCCTCCTCGAGGCCTTGTACTTGGGGCCTGGGGTGGCGGGGCAGCACACCAAGGGATTCCTCTCCTGAAAATGCCTTTTCATTCTCCACTACAGCCAGGCTGAGAAGCCTTCTGGTCTCTAATTCTGCCAACCTTCGAGACCAGAACTCCACATCCACACTGTTCTTCTCCCCTGGCACCTAGCTACATGCAATCCAAGGCTCACGGCACTTGGAACGCTGCGCTGCCTGGAGATTCAGGGGCATACCCCTGAAGTTCCACCTCCCACAAAGCCCTGGGCCAGGACGAAGTCTCCCAAGTCCCTTGCACTCTGAACAAGGCTGGCCTTTCCTGGTTTCCAACACCTGGTCCTCACTTCTGTCTGAGGTCTCACTGGATGCCTTTATTGTCCACACCTGCACCAACACTGAGCTCACGGCCACTGGAGCCACCTGGGAAGTCCAGATGCTGCAGCTGCCACCCGAGCACCCCTGGACGGTCATCTAGTCCTTTCCCAGCCGGCTCCTCCCAATGTTCCCAGCTCCACTCACTATCCAGCTCTAAAGTCACTTTCACATTTTGGGATATTTGTTGTACCAATAACCCTACTCCTGCTACCGACTTTCTGACTATACAAACTTAAGACCAAAACCAGACAAAGATAACACAGGGTCCCTAACTAACCCATGGGAGATGTGATGCCAGAAACCTTGGATGGCATCAGATTCTATACATAGCATGCATTTTCACACATGTGCACACCTGTGGCAAAGCTTGATTTAGAAATCAGACACAATATGAGACTGACCGATGGCACAATAAAAGACATAAAAACGTATCATAATAAAAGTGATGTGACCGTGGTCTCTCTCTTAACCCCCCCACCCCCGTATTTACCTTTTCGCTTAGTGGCTTCTCTTGGCACTTCTGGGTCTCCATCAGCACTCTCTTGCACTGTGGGGTCATGATTCACTAACCAGGGCTACAAGCAAACAGCACTGATACTGCCATGGCTTTGGCTGCCAGTGCCTATGGGTGGGTGGGGCATGTGCACAGACGAGCTGGGTGCTGGGGTGACCCAGAAGACTGGTACAAGGATGGTGTGCAATTTCAACATGCTCCTCAGATGGGCAACACGATTTGAAGCTTATGACCTGCTTATTTCTGGAATTTTCCATTTAACACTTCTGGACTGCAGCTGAACAAGAGTAACACGTCATGGAAAGTGAAACCACAAATAAGGGACTACCATACAAAAAGAACCACAGATGAATACACCTCACACACACAAGCCAGAGACTCAGCAGAACATGAACTCAAACACAGCAGCAGGTAACAAACAGCATGGCCCCACCACACAGGTCCCTCCAGGAAGGCAAGGCTGGGCCGTCAGGGCAGGTCACCACAGTGCAGTACAGAAGGCCGGCAGCATGAACTCCCTCCTCCTCATGAGAATAAGCACTGACAAAACAAGGCCAAGTAAAGAAAACCAAAACTCCAGCTGGCATGGTGGTGCATGGGACCCCGACACCTCAGGAGGCTGTGGCAGGAGGGTCCAGAGTTCCAGGTCAGCCTCGGCAATCAGCCAGACCCTGCGTCAAAATGAAACATGAGAAGGGCTGGGTGCAGCTCAGTGGTGGAGCACCCTGGGTGCAACCCCCAGCGCAAACCAACTCCTGGCAAACTACAAAGAGCAGGGAAGCTGCTCAACGTGATGAGTGCCCAACAAAGCCTACACCGCCACACTTCCAGAGAGGACCCTTCACAAGCCCAGCCTCCTGCCTTGTGCCTCATGCCAGCCGGGGAACGAGGGGAGTGAATGGACACCTCAGGGAGACAGCACCGCGCACTCCTCACGAGGACCAAGCACTGACCCTTCCCAGTGCCCTGAGCACGTGGACCGTGCAGCGGGGCTCCACTTGGGTGCAGCACTTCTGGAAGGTGTCTGTCAGTCCTAGGAGCTCACATGTGCTCGCCAAGCCAGACATGGTGATGCATGACTCCAGCCCCAGCTGCTGAGAGGCTGAGGCAGGAGGATCCCTGGAGCCCAGGCACCAGAGACCGGCCTGGGCTGCACAGTGAGGACCTGTCTCAAAAACAAATCAACAGGGAAGACAGATTCCTTTACTGTGTGACCCGGCAGCCGACCCCTGAATACTCTGCCCTGGAGAAGTGGACCCGCTCCTCTGACACAAACGTCACAGCAGCTCTATTCACAACTGTGAAGATCCAAATAAACACAGCAAAACAACGCAGATACGCTTCCGGGGACGAACAGACTCCCTGTGTCACCCGCGCGCTGACACTGCAGCAAAGCAGGGCAGTGGCACCTCGACTCAAGGGCGTGCGCCATAGGATGCACAGCTCCACTCACAGAGCAGCCAGGGAGGACGGGGAGTGGCACCAGGGCAAGCCTGGAAAGGGCAGGGGCCTGGAGGATGGAGCCCAAGTGGGCGAGAATTCACAGAACTGCACCAAAAGGAGAAAAGACATACTTGTACTATGAGAGACTTTAAAAAGCCCTTAGGGAGAAAATTCATTTTACCTGAACAAAGAATGGCAGACAAGCAGCAGATGTTGAAGCAGCAGATCCAGGTGACAGGATCGTAGTAGCTTCAAAGTGCTAGGAGAAATCACCCACCAGAAAGCTAAGCCAGGTAACCCACACCAAGAAAGAGGGCAAGACAGGCTGGCGCAGTGGGGCACAGCCACGGTCCCGCCCTCGAGGCCCAGGTGGTGGCTTGCGCCCGGCGGGTACACAGCCTGGGCACAGGAAGTCTTGGCCCTTGGGGAAAGGATGTTCTTTCTCAAGACAAACAAGACAGAGTGGCTGGGACACAGAAACACCCCCAATGCTGGCACCACTCCCCTGTGCCTTACAGTGTGCTGGAAAGACACGGTGGGCCTAAGCTGCAGCCAACACAGGGAGCACAGAAGACCAATGGGGCGTGCCTGAGAATTCACTGAAGGGAGTGAGCACCGAGTCCGGGCACCTCAGGGCACTGAACCCGGGGGTGTGGCTCAGAGGCGGAGCTTGCCCAGCATCTGCGGGAGCCCCCGGGTTCACCCCCAGCACCAGAAAAGAAAGATAAGAAGTTAAACATACAGCCCAGGGGCTCTACTCCCAGGCAGGGCAAGTTGAAAAATGAAAGCACAACCAGGTGAAATGGAGCAAATGTTGAGAGAACATCTTCAGGGTGACCAGCAAAGGGAAACCACCCAAATGCCCCTCGACTGAGTGGAGAAACCAATGTTCCCCCACTTCCAACTGTAAGGAAGTGAGACTCTGGAACCACGCTGGGTGCCAGAGCCAGGTCCGCACCACCACAGGGCTGTCCACAGTGGGCAGACCTGCCAGGCAGAGGTGGACCTGAGGCAGTGAGCCTGAGGGAGAGGACAGACTGGCCGCTGTCTGGTTCTTTTTCTTTCTTTCTTTGGGTGCTGGGGATCAAACCCAGGGCCTTGTGCTTACAAGACAAGCTCTCCACCAGCTGAGCTATCTCCCCAGCCCCCGCTGTCAGGTTCTTTTTCAGTAAAGTGCCCTAAAACTAGAGATGATGGTGACACTATAAACTGGGGACCCAGGGTGTGAGCAGAGTCCGACGACGCCTCCCTGGGGGAGGCTGTGGGCCAGCCTACTCACAGATCTTCCTGGAGGACCTTCTCCTGCCACTGCCCTCCACCTCTCCCGCTTCAGCTGCACCCCAGCCCCTCTGCACTGGGGTGGGGACCGTCTGGCTTTCCACCAGGTTCTCCATACCCATTGCCCCTGCAGGGTGAGGTCGGGAGGACAGCTTGCCTCCCAGGACAGCAGAGACACCTGCAAGAGATCCCCTTTCACTCCCAGCCCCTTCCCCAGACCAGCAGCCCGACAGGTGGGCAGCTCACTACCTCCACCCTTTTCTGCTCAGTTGCCACTTCCTGACCCACTTCCCACTTGCAAAATGGATTAGAGCTCTTTGCTGTGGCCTTCTCCCAGCTTTGTCCCCACTCCTCTCACTTTGTAGCTCCATTTCTTTTTATCTTTCTTCTTTTGTGTGTGTGCTCACACATACCAGGGAAGAGACCCAGGGCCACATGCACTGCCATTGAGCTACACCCCAGTCTATTTCCTCCTCCTCCTCCTTTTTTTTCATTTTGGAAGTGCTGGGGAAGAAACCCAGGGCCTCATGTATGCTAGGTCCTGGTGCTCTATGACTTAGCTATATTCCAGCCCTTCTGGGTTTTTTTCCAATTTTATTTTGAGACAGGGTCTCAGTAAGTTGCCCAGACTGGCCTTGAACCTGGATCCTCCTGCCTCAGCCTCTAAATAACTGGGATCATAGGTCTCCACCAACATAACCAGCTTCCTTTTCCTTTCAAGGGAGAGAAAATGACACCAATGATCCCCCAGCTTTAACCTGAATTCATTCTAAGAATAGACATTACATATAAATTCCCAAACACAGAAACTCTCTGTATTAAAAATAAAACTGCCTGAGATCCCAGTAACTCAGGAGGCTGACAGAAGAACCTTCAGTTTGAGGCCAGTCTCAGCAACTTAATGAGGCCCTGTCTCAAAAAGTAAAAAGGTCTAGGGATGTATCTCCGGGTAAAGCACTCCTGGGTTAAACCCCAGATACCAAAACACATAACAAAACAAAACTTTAAAACCAATATTCAACTGATCATATCTAAATTTTCAATTTCTGCACATAAACACCACAAACATATTTTGCCAGGCACAGTGGTGCACGCCTGCTCGGGAGGCTAAGGCAGGAGGATCTCGAGTTCAAAGTCAGCCTCAGCAACAGTGAGGTGCTAAGCAACTCTGAGACCCTGTCTGTAAATAAAAGACAAAATAAGGCTGCAGATGTGGCTCAGTGGTTGAGTGCCTCTGAATTCAATCCCAGTTACCCCCCGAAAATAAAAATAAAATACAAACGTATTTCAAACCAAGGACTAGCACCCAGGGAGATGACCAGCCTGTACCAACCAGGAGGAAACCAGGTTCAACATCCCAGTAGAACAGTGAACACAGACAAAAGCTGACGATTCCTGTAGGAGGATCCCAAATGAGTAATGAACCTAATAGAGGTCTGACCCCACTGTGTCCTTGGGGAAATGTAAGTGAGGATGGACCGTCCACACACAGTAAAGTCTGATGACATGAAGCACTGCAGGGACAGAGGGGTGGGCACCTGCCCCAGAGCAGGTCAGCAGCATCTAAGAAGAGGAGACACTGTGGCCCAACTCTCCGGGTCCACAGAAGGCAGCCGGGTCTGCACCGTTGCTCATAGTCATCGAGAACTCGACACGGTCTCAGGAGAAGGGAGCAGGTTGTGTCGTCCAGCAGCACATCACACATCAGCCGAAGTCCACACGGGCTTAGGACGGGTGAATGAGACGCCCAGGCACCTGCCCACGCTTCAGGGCATGGTTCTACACACTGTAGAGCACACGCTCCGAAACCCAGGCAGAACGGGGAGCGGCCATCGTGGGAACAGCGAGCAGGACAGCACACCCCAACCCCAGCAGCCCTAGTGCTCATCCTCACTGGCTCTCTGTGCCTTTCTACCTGGTGACAACTCAAAATGCCCAGTGAGGGTGGGGGAGGTCACACCTCCTTCCTGCTGATGACACACTAGCAAGCCTGGCGGCACAGCCTGGGCCTGAGCAGAGCACCACACCCACACCCCACCTACTCAGTCTTGGGAACAAGCCAGGCCAGGATCCTTGAGGGAGCTCCCTGCTCGCAGGGAGGCTGGCAGGGACCATTTCTGCCATGCTGCTTGACAAGGTCTGAGCATGGGGAAGGGCTTGGCAAGGCCACCTAGGGGAACCCGCGAGTTGCTGGGCCTGGCTCCCGGCAGGAGGCTGCCCCACTACAGCCAGGCCCAGGATGGGATCACACGTGGCCCTGTCCTCATGGGAACCTCTGGGGAGCTGGCAGGGTGTAAGAACAGGGAAGGCAGCCCCAGGGTGTAAGGAACAGAAAAGGCCCCTGGGAAAGGAGGAAGGTTCTAGAGGGTCACCACTGCCCAGGCTGGTAGCCACTGGCAAGCTGGAGCCAGAAGGACACAACTCACCACAGAGGTCTGAACAGTTTAATAGTGATTTCTCCTCAGCCTGCTGGTGCAGCCAACATGGGGCAGCCTGGGCACCTCTTGCCAGCCTGGCCAGCACAGGCTCCTGTCCAAGAGCACTGGGTTTCCAGGGCCCCTTCTCTTCAGGGCCACACTCTGCAGACAGAGGCCCTGCTCCAGCACAGACCACGCTTCCTCTCTGCTGACCACACCGAAGGCACACTCCTGATGCTCGGGCAGCTCTGAAGCCCTCACGAGAGCAGCTCCCCTCTGGGCACCCTGCCCGGCGACTCTCCCTACACTGCACAGGAAACAGGGAGGGCAGTTCTGATGGGAATCAGAAGTGCCCTGGCCAGTCCCACCAGGGCCCTGGGGTGAGTCATCCCAGGGTCTCTCCACAGTCTCTGCCAGCTGAGGACTGGCCAGCAGCTCCTTTCCCGTGTAACAGTGAGCGTGGCTGCAGGCTGAGGCCTCCCCAGCACCTGCACCCAGACTGCCTGCCCTGCGTGGCAGGGCTCTAGGCCAGCCTGGCAGCTCCTCGCTGAGCTCCTGTGCTTGCTGTGGGATGGCTACAGCCCAGTCAGGTCCACAATGGCCTTGATGAAGATGGCATCATCTCGCACGTAGGAATTTTTGGCCTCCATCTTGGATACGGGACAGAAGAGGGGGCAGCCGCTGGCAATGTTCATGTCACTGACCGGCCTCTGGAAGGAGGATGAGGTTATGTCGGGCCTGAAGGCATCGATCACATGCTCCCGGTTGTTCTGGTCCAGCAGCATCAACGTCACCTGCCAGGAGGCAGCCCAGGGAGGGGGACACATACCCATGAGTCACCCAAGGCCTCCTGTGTCTGGCTCCCAGGAAACCTGAAGTGGCTACACTCTCCCAGAGCAGAGCACTTGGGCACCCTGGCCCCAACATGCTCGGCCACTTGCTCAGGAATGTGCCCATGCTGGCACCTGTGTGTCCTGACACCTGGAACCGCAGGCCAAAGAGGGGTTACTCCCTGTGCCACTTCTGAATAGCACTGACAAAGCAGCACGCTGCCCAGCTGGAGGAAAGCACTTCTGGGGAGAACCTGAGACACCACTGGCTTGGCTATAGACTGCTCAGGGCCCTGGACCTCCTGCTGCCCCCTCTGCTGGCTGCTGGAAGCATGGTGGAGGGAAGGGACCATCCTCATTTCAACCTGGTCTCAAGCTTCCATTCCTCGGCCAACATGGACCTGGTTTCAAATGCTCAATCAAACCCAGACAGCTCTGTGGCTGCTGCCTTCCTGTGGAGTGCCCGCTCTCAAACACTAGTGGGGCCCACAAAGCCAGCTGCCATGTCAGGGCCAGGCCTAAGAAATCATGGAAGGGACTAGAAACCACCAGAGCACTCCACTGCAGCACCACAGCCCATGCACCTGCTGTACCCGGGGACTCCCAGGTGCTCCCCCAGCCAAGGGATGGCCTCTCACACCTTCTGGTTGAAGGGCCACCGCAGGAGGGCGTCATTGGGGCCTTTCATCACCACAAAGAAGAGAGACAGATGTGTTCCTCTCCCGGTGCCATCACCGTTCAGGTAGACGCGCAGACACATCTTGTAGCCATACCTGCTGGTGTAGAAGGCTGGAGAGACGGGAGAGCCAGTCAGGCGGGAGCATTCTTCCTGCCAGGAGGCCCTCCCGCAGAGACAACCCCAGGAGAAACAACGGCTTCCAGAGCAAGAGGGGATGTGTTCTTACACTATGCAGTTAGTTGCTAATGAAAATAGTGTTTATTTTTCATGATTAGAATAGCAATTTTGGGAACCCTAAATGTTACTCCTAATCTTGCAAGGCACTAAATAACCATGAACCTGGAGGTGGGGAGCAATGTGGCAAGAACCACCCACTCCAGCATCTGGGGCCACAGATGGGAGCCAACCTGCCTCAGGAGAAGCCGCCACTGGGTGGAGGCCCAGAACGAGCTGGAGGTACTGTCCCTCGCGCCGACAGGTGCAGAGTCATGAGCAATAGTTGGAACACGGCTAAGCTACGTGGAGCATGACATGCCAGTCAGGGGCTGTGATGGCTAATTCAGTGTAAATGGACTGGTTAAGGAATACCTAGAGAGCTGAGAAAGTATTATCTGTGGGCCTGTCTGTGAGGGTGTTTCCATAGGAGACTGAAGGGTAAGTGGAGGGCCGAGTGGGTCCACCCTCAACCTGGGTAGATCAAACCAGCCGGGACCAGAAAGAACAAAGACAGGAAGGCAGGTGGTTCTGTAACCTGGTCCACTTCACCTTTGAACATAGCTCTGAGGCTTATTTTCAAAAGGGACAAGTTTTCCTTCTCTTCTTCTCCCTCTCCCCCTCCCTAACCTGGGGGCAGGGACCAAGATTACCCTGAGCTATTAGGTGCTCCACAGGAAGAAGATATCTGCCAGGATCTAGGAACTGAATATCTCCCAACTTAACAACTGAATGTCAACACACCACCAGAGCCTCCTGGGACCCCCTGTCAGGGCACACCTGGAATGTAGCCTTTGAAGAGCTCCTTTAAAATCCCCCTGTTCCTGCTGATGGGTACAATCACAGCCTCTGGGACAGGAGTCCCCTGTGCTTCTCCTTTGCTAGCAAAGCAACAAAACTTCTTCTTCCGTGTCCTTGTGAGTGTTCTTGTTATTGAACTGGCATTGGAGACGAGGCCTACCTACCCTGGAGCTGGGACACCCATCCTCCCCACCCATGGACATCAGAGATCCAGGCTCTCTAGCTTTTGGACTATGGGACTTGAGTCTGAGGCCCTGGGGTTCTAAGGCCTTCAGACTTCCAGTACCCAGGGTCTCTAGTCTGAAGGCAAGCCTGCAGCCTCTGTGACCGGTGAGGCACTTCCCCTAGCGAGCCCCTCTTGTACATTATGTACTCATCTGCTGTGCTGTGGATCTGGAATGTCCCCGTGGCCCACGTCCTGAAGGTTTGGTCCCAAGCCTGTGGCACTGCTGGTAAGTGGTGGAAACTATTAGGTGGGGGCCTAGGGGGAGGTCTTCCAGTTACTGGGGATGGGCCCTCAAAGGGAGAGTAGCCCTCAGCCCTTCCTCTCTTTTGTCCTCTCCAGCCGTCAGAGGAGTTCTGCTCCACCACTGGCTTCTTACCATGATGTGCTACACAGGCCCAATCCATCATGGACCGGAGCCTTCAAAACTCTTGAGCCAAAATAAACCTTTCTTTTCTCTTTTTTCCTCTTTGGGATTGAACCCAGGGACTGGCACACTCTAGGCAAGTGCTTTAACACTGAGATGCGTCCCTAGCCCTCCATCTTCCCTCTTAAGGAAGTGCTGACACACAGTACCCGACTGCTGTCCCCTGGAGCACCCAGGCAGCTCCACCCTGCCAACAGCAGCTCCCCTCCTCCCTCCAAGACAAATGCAGACCCATCCCCAGTCCTGACAGCACGGTACAGAGCCGTCTCAGAGCACTCCCTTTCAGCTCTTCCCAAGACAAACTTGCTCTTTCAGTCTCACCCCAAGGAGGACAGCGTGTGCATTTTGCTCATTTCTGGCCCTTGCTGAAGGCACTGCAGGATGTACCACACAGGATGGTGGTGTAGGTCCCTCAAGAGCAGGGCCAGCATGCCAAGGCCACCCAACGAGGGGGGCCTCAGCCTCTCAGCCTCAAACCCCAGAACCTACTGTTTCAGCGGCAGGTTCCCTAAGAAAACACAAAAATAAAGTGCACTTGAGGGCATGTTCTGGCAGATGATGTCCAAGTCTGCGCCAATGACTGGGCCTGAGCAGGAACAATGGCCAGGGCCATCGCACCAACTCGGGAGGGCTTCCAGGCACAGAAGTGGGGTGCTCTGAAGTACACAAGGAGGAGGCAACAGCAGCACGTTGAGAAGCACAATCCTGGCAGGAGCAACCTTGTCACAGAAACGAACTTGCCCACAGATGGACAGCCCTCTGGCCCACAGTAATGCCTTCCAGAGGAGACCCAGAGCACCCTCAAGAGACCTCATGGGCAGAGGCACATCCTCACAGGCCTCCAGTTTGCAGGAGACACCAGAAGCAGACCTGCAGGGATCGGCTAGCTCAGCCACCGACACCCAAGACAGCCAGGTCCTTCCTGTGCTGGCCCATCTTCCATCACCATCCCCTTATGCCCTCTGCTCACCCACAGTGGCAAGGGGTACACCCTGTGAGCAGCCAGCGGGCATTCAGCAGCTCCTTACGTTGCCCAGATCACCACCCTCAGGGAGTGCAGGTACCCCTGGTGTCAGCAGGGATATGCCCAGTCCTGCCCTGGGAGTCACTCCATGCGGCCACTGGGGCAGGGGACACAGGTGTACAAAAATGCAGCAGCATAGCTGCTCTGGAACAGCACCTGGGGAGAAGATGGCAGGGGTGCGGCCGGCCACAGCCTCCTGGCGCTTCCTGGCAAAGTCTGAGATCTTCCAGATAAAGATCCCATCGTAAGTGGATGCCTCCAATTCCAGCACCTTCTGCTCCAGGTCAGCCATGGCCAGGTCCTTCAGGCCAATGCTCCTCTCCAGCTGCTGCACCTGCAGGGCAGTGGTCACATGTGCCATGAGCCCCAAGCCCCTACCTCCCATACCCAGCAGTCCCAGGAGGACAGCCACCCCAACTCCCTTGGTTCAGCTCCTCCTAGGTCTGCTCCCTCCAGGTCTGAAGTGAGGCTCCAAGTCCACACCGAAGGCTCTGGGCCTGCGTGTGCCCAGGAGCTGCACAGTACCAGGTACGTGATACTGCTGATGCACACTTCCAGGCCATCAGACCCTGCGACCCTTCAAGTCAGTTTCCTCAGGGAATGCAAAAGTAGGAGGCCACAGTCCAAGGCAGGCACCGTGCACAGCTGAGGTTCTGTGCTACCCAAGCTGCAAAGCTGATGAGCCATGAGACCCCACCAGGCACAGACCTTGTTGCTCAGGGCTTCGATCTTGTCCTGGTCTAGCCGGTGCTGCCTGCTGCAGGCCTCGGCAGTCACGGCCACCCTCTCCACCTCTCGGTTCAGGACACAGACAATGTTCTCAAAGGTAGCCGTCTTTTGCTCCAGGGTCTGGCACCGCTGCAGCAGCTCTGGCTGCACCTGGCTCTGGCACCCTGGGAGAGCCTGTGCCTCCAGGAGGGAGCCCAGCAGCAGGGCCAGGTGCTCCCGCAGCTGCTCTGCCTCGTGCTCCTGCAGCCCCTCAGCCTCCACCTGCAGACATAGGGCACGAAGCTTCAGCCACCACATCCACGCAGCGCTGGCCATGAGAGCTGTTGAGCTGTGGGCCTCATTCCACTGAAGGCAGAGGGCCATCAGGACACAGGAATACCCAGGACTAGCAACAGCTGGGCTCAAACATTTTTTTCCTTTTCTATGTGATGATGTTTAATCGGCTACTGTCCAAAAGTATGTTTCAAAAACACAAAGCCAGGGCTAGGGAGATAGCTCAGTCGGTAGAGTGCTTGCCTTGCAAGCACAAGGCCCTGGGTTCGATCCCCAGCACCGCAAAAAAAAAAAAAACCCACAAAGCCTGAGTCAGGTGCAATGGCCACAACTGTAATCCCAACAGCTTGGGAGGCTGAGGCAGGAGGATCTCAAGTTCAAAGCCAGCCTCAGCAAAAGTGAGGCACTAAAAGCAAGTCAGTGAGACCTTGTCTCTAAATAAAATACAAAACAAGGCTGAGGATGTGGCTCAGTGGTCGAGTGCCTCTGAGTTCAATTCCCAGTACCAGAAAAACAAAAACAAAAAAACAAAACAAAGCTTCCTTTGTAACTTGCTTTTAAAATAAAAAGGAAGCTGGGCAACGTGGTGTACCTCTGTAGTTCTGGCACGCAGGCAGCTGATGCAAGAGGGTCACTTGAGCCCAGGAGTTTGAGGTGAGCCTGGGCAACATAGTGAGACCCTGACTCAAAACAAAATTAAAATGCAAAGGAAAAAGTACCATTAAAAAACAGTTGCCGGGGGCTGGGGAGATAGCTCAGCTGGTAGAGTGCTTGCCTTGCAAGCACAAGGCCCTGAGTTCGATCCCCAGTACCACAAAAAAAAAAAAAAAAACAAAAAAACAAACAGTTGCCGGGGCTGGGCTGGGGCTCAGTGTAAGGCACTGGGTTCGATCCTCAGCACCACATAAAAACACAAATACATAAAATAAAATAAAGGTATTCTGTCCATCTAAAACTTAAAAACAAGAGGCAGGGGAACAAAAATACACTCATTTGTGTACCCAGTTAGAGGTGCAGAGGGTGCTACAAGGCTGCCCTTGACACCTGGCCTATCTTCAAGGCAAAAAGTCGTTGAGACCAGGATGTGTGTGATGCGGAAAGGTGGCCCTCAGCAGCCTGGTGGCTTTACCAGCAGGGGTATCAGGGATGGGTCAACAAGGTCACCACCAACACTGGAGCCCCCGGTGAACTCACAATGGGTTCGAGTTAGTCCGAGTACTGAAGAGGCCCGGCAACAGGGACCACTATTTACCACTGCTCAACGCTGAAGGCTACATGACGAGTCATCAGACAGGACCCCACCATGACGGCTGCCACCATGAGTGCTGCCCAGATCATCCTCCAGAGGAAGAGGCATCGGCTGGTGGACACCATCCCCAGACCTCCAAGCACTCGGGCTGCCCACCCACCCAGCACCCCACGAGGGAACGCCAGAGTCCAGACCTCAAGGGGCTCTCACTGTACAGAACAAGTGGGAGAGACACAAAGACGTGACTGTGACATCAGGATGAAAATGGAACAGGGACAGGTGAGGCTGTGGGTAGAGAAGAGGTTCTCACGGACAGGCGTACACTGAAGTCTGAGGGAGCCTGGGACGCTGGCGGGTCAAGGGCCTAGGGTGGGAACAGGCCAGCAGTCACCAGCAGAGGTCAGGGGCCACGGCGGGGGAGGGGTGAGGATGGAGAAGCAGCGAGGACAGACCAGAGCACAGGCACCGTGAAGGACGAGGCGGACAGAACGGTCCTCAGAGGTGTGTGCATGGCAGGCAGGATGCATCTGCCAAGTCAAGCACCTGTCACTGGTGTGAAGTCTGGGATCACAGGGGCATCTGGCACGACTGCCAGGCACAGGGGCTTTGGCTGAACAACCAGGTGCGGGTGGTGCTCTTTTCTGGGTGAGATGGAAGGCAGGGGGATGGCAACATGAGGCAAGCTGGCTGTGGTGAATACGGAATGCCCACTAAGCGTCCAGGGAAGCCCAGGCACCCGTGGACGCACACATTTAGTCAAAGCCAGGGCACTGTGAAATCTCCAAGAGAATGAGAGTGAACGCAGTCCCAGGCTGGACCTGGGGCCTGAGGGCAGGAGGAGGGTGCCACAAGGGAGGCCTAGGGAGCAAGCAGGAGGCTGGGGACCAGGAGAAGCTGCGCTGCAGGCTGAGTGAAGACTGCCCAGGATGAGGGGCAGGCTTGCCCAGTCCTCACTGTGGGTCCCAGGACTCACCATCTCGGGGCAGCCAACAGAACGGAATCTGCAGGGGACTCGGCACTTGCCACATGTCCTGATGTGGTCCTGAAACTGGAGGGGTGAAAGGGATGAAGTCGCCAGGGAAGCCTCTGCTTAGGTGCATCCCACTGCACCCCTTCTGCACTGGCCATGTCAGGATTTACACAAGGGACCACTGGCCCTACCCTCACGGGCTAACTCTTACACAGAATAAAACCTGACACCTGTCCAAAGTTGTGTGTGCGCACACACTGGCCACCCGTCCCGTCAGTGACTGAGGTAGGCTAGCACTTCAGGAAGCCTGTGGAGAGTCCAGGCGTTCATGAGGAGGTCTGTGCCCCACACAAAGCAGCCATGCCTGTCACCTTCAGCTGCAAGGAGGCATGGCACTGAGGCTCTGCGGTCTTGGGGGAGATACATGGGCCTACAACCTAGAAGTGCCAGAGGATAGGCCAGGCCCTTGCCAACACTGAGCATGTGCCAGGACAGAATGGCAAAGATGGATCACAGACGGGTGCTTGAGACCCAGGAAGAGGCTCCACTGCACAGACATTCTGCACACTATGCTTAGACCAGGGGAGGAAAAGCACTACTGCTTTGACAACGAGTCTGAGGGTGAAGCAGCAGCCAGAGGATGGAACCTGTGCAGGAGCCCTGCCTCCTCCTCTTGAAGGTTCCACTGTGAGAAGGTCATCCGACATGTACCAGGAGGGAGGCCCAGAGTGGGAACACACCCAACTGCACATCAGAAACCAGGAACAGTAACATAATTCCTCAGACGCTGCCCCTGCACCATTAAGGAACACAGAAGAACAAATGACGGCCACCTCCAATCCCCAGCACCCCGAGAAACAGACAGGAGCCACGGAAGGAGTGCAAAAGCACCTGCGGCCAGCAGGCACTCGGCACACTCCCTCTGGGAAGTGTGGGTCAAAAGCCCCTCAGCCCTCGCTGTGCTTGAGCTCACTCAACTCCACACCAAGGGCAGGTCTGCAGACAGAGCCCCACGGGGCCCAGCCAACACCATGTCGCACACCCCTGGACTTCTGGGAGCACACATTCTGCAGGTCCGCTGTGGGGCACATGACCGTTTTACAAAACTATGGAACATTTTTTCCTTAAAGTGCCATCTTTAAAAGTCAAAAGCAAAATGAAATAACCAGTCTCGAAAGGTCACTGAGACAGCACCTCACTGAGTCAGAGAACTACTTTTGGTGGCTTCAAAACAGTCACAACCTACAGACTCTCAGAGCAAAGAAAGAGAGGAACTCCATCAAGAGCCAGCCACATGGGCAGCACTCATGCTACTGCTGCTGATGCAGAGCTAGGGCACTGAGCGGGACAGAAGAAGCCACCAGGTTCAAGTCATGAAGACTGGGTTTTCTGCAAAAAGAATGCAGAGTTTACCAAAACTCAGGTAAAAATCTAGAGTGAAAAAAATTGGAATGAATCCCCAGAGTATTTTCACTTCTAAAAAGCAAGCAACCTCCACAATCACTGAGGTGTGTTCGGGTGAGACACGAGGCTGTGGGAAGGCGTGGCGTAGGAGTGAGGCCCCACCACCAGGCACCCCCTCTGGAGCCCTCCCACCACAGAAGAGCTCAGAGCACTTGGGACGCTGGAACACGGCTGCACAGGGGATGGGGAGGCTCAGCTGGAAATCTGTGGAGGCCAGTCCACAAAGCCAGCAATCTGGCCTCCTGAGCCTCAGCTTCCCCTGATGACTCCTAGAGAAGGACAACCCCCAGGGCCCTCAGCAGACAATACGTGACCTTGGCCTGAGGTTACTGTCACTGTCATCATGAGTGGCAGATACATCACCACGTGTGAAGGCATGGTGGCTACCCACTGACTCCCAGGCTATTCTGACCTAATGCCCACAGCCATGGCCAGCGCCTGCTGCCAAGCAGTCTCACTGACTGGCATGAAAAGACCTGGCTCCCAGCTCTCCTTTCAGAAGAAAGACACCACCAAAACCTAACGCGGCCAGGGTAGGCAGCAACTGGTGAGGCGGTCAGAAGGAGGCTGCGCTGGCGGACCTGTGAAGGTCTTAACTCTGGAATAGGCAGGTGTTTCATACCATAACACAAATGCAAATAAAAAGACAAGCACCCACCACCTTTAAAATAACTGAAGCAAATGAACTACTGGTGTGCTATGAGTCAGACAAACAGAAAATTCATCACAAACTGACCTCAGAGTACAGCATTTGGACCACACCACTCAGTAAGATATTCTTCCAAGGACAAAATGGACCTCAAAGAAATCGTAAACTTCACTCTGTTTTTACTGTACTTTCATTTTAAACCTATTATCTATATATATAGGATAAAACAAATAAATTAATGTTAATGTTGCCAAGAAGTAAGATTTTCAGCATGGTCTTTCTTGCTCACTCTCTCACTCTCTCTCTCTCTCTAATCAATCCAAAATGGCCAGGTAATGGCATACAACTCCTGTGAGTGAGCAGGCAGATGCAAAGGGATTCCTTATCTTCAAGCTTTCTTTCTTGTGTGCTCTCTTGCTCTCTCTCTCATTCTCTCTCTCTTTCACCCTGAGGGCAGACACTCTGCCTATCCACTTAATAAAATCTCTTGTGTGAGGAGGAAAAAAAAAAAAAAAGTGGCAGGCATGGTAGTGCACGCCTGTGATCCCAGGGACCTGGGAAGCTGAGACAGGATCCCAAGTTCCAGGTCAGCCTCAGCAACATGGTGAGGCCCTGTCTCAAAAAACACTTTTAGAAGGGCTGGGATATGGCTCAGTGGTAAGGCACCCTGGGCAGCCCAGCAGCATGGCAAGTCCTGCCATCCTGACAGCCCCGGGTCCTGACCTCCACAGGACCCCAGCATCCCTACAAGCCCTGCCATAGCAGCGTCCACTTCCCTCATTCCTAGACGCATCAGTGCCAACGCCTTCCTTGCTCTTTCCTCTGAAAAGGTCTAAAAGCACAGACAGACACTGGAGCACAGGGCACTAACACTGAGGTCCCTAAATGTCACTTTCCTCCAAGGGTTGAAGCTCCAGACCTGGATGGGACTTCCCAGAGGAGCCACGCACTGGCACTGCTGCTGCAGAGGTGAGGGGCCTGTGAGAAACAGACCCAGGGCATCTGGTGATGAGGGACCTGAGGATCAAGATGAAGATGAGTTATGGAAAACCACGTCTAAAGACAGGAGAGGATGACCTGTTGGGTCCAGGCCAGTTCTCTCACTCTATGCTGGAAAACCACAGGAAGAGGATTAATTCTGGCTTTAGTACACAGAGGACACTGCAGGTCACACCCAGCAGGGGCAGCACCTGCCACCACACCAGACAGCCTCACAGAACTGGATACCAGGAGGCATCCTGGCCACCACAGGGATCTCGCCCATCACAGACCCTCGACAACACTCCATCAAGGGTGGAGCTGAACTTCACACCGAGCCCCAGAGCCAGCTCCAGTCCCTGGTGAAGGCCAAATGACACCTCAAGGAAGCACTCAGCCAAGGCAACAAGAGAGCCTTCAACAGGACAGCTGGGTCAGAGGAGAGAGGCCCCTCCCTCAGAGCCACCCCATTTCAGGACTGGGCCATGACCCGTATTTAAACTGAAGCAAACCAGACAGGCACAAGCTGAAGGGCCAAGCGAACAGGATAGGCTTGGACAGTCTGCAGTCCCTCATGCTGCCATCCAGACACAAACTTCAATGACTGGCATCATCCTGACCTCTGACACTGATGCAGTCACACACCAGCTCTTGCTGCTTCAGCATCTGGGGAGAGACCCTTCCCTGACCCCACCTGCCAAGAAGAAAGACTTGGGAGAGTACATTTCCTTGACCTCCCAATGTCCTTCCCCGAGGGGTCCTCCACAGCACTGGTTCTATGCAGGGTGCCAGACACCCTCCTCACAGGATGAGCACACAGGGAGAAGGAATGCCCTGGGCCCCAGACACTGATGTCCTACTGCTACTGCAACAGGCTACCAGGGCCCATCGCTCCATGCCCAGATCTCCTGCTGCAAATACCATGTCAAGGTCAACACAGTACTTCTCATAAACAGCGCCTGGAGGACAAGGACAACTGATGTTTAATTCACCATAATTAAACTTCACACAATGTGACTTCAACCAGGGACGTAGCGCAGTAGTCATGCACTTGTCTAGCATGCTCAAGGCCCTGGTTCCATCCCCAGAGGAAGAAAAAAAGTGGCAACATTATGTTAGGTGATTGAGCGCCAGTTCAACCAGGAGCATGGTTATCATGCCCAAGTATATCCTGCCCACCCTGTGCTCCCAGCAGCAGAGAGGTTTTCTGCTGTTGTCTCTGCCCCTCTGGGCACATCACGTGGCGAAGACCCTTAAGCCATGGTCCTCGGAAAACACGAGGAAGAACCTTACCTTCTCCCGAGGGATCTTCTTTTTGCCACAGCCTTCGCAGGTCAAGGGGAACTTGGGGCAGACCTCATGGTGTGCCTTTAAGAGAAGCAGTCAGGGGCATGAGGTGGGGACATCAACACCGGGCACTGAGGGAGGAGGAGACTGAACAATCTCAGATGGTGGTTGGCTTAGATCCCAGCATGGCACTGAGGGAGGATGATGGAACCTTCAAGAAATGGTGGCCACACCTATAACCCCAGTGACTAGGGAGGCTGAGGAAGGAGAGTCACAAGTTCCAGGCCAGCTTTAGCAACCTGGCGAGACTGTCTCAAAATTAAAGGGGAAAAAAAAAAAGCGGGGGGTGACTAGGGATGTAGCTCAGTGGTTATCAAGTGGTTAAGCACTCCTGGGTTCAAGCTCAGAGCCAAAAAATTATAAAAGGTAAAAAAGACCTAGTGGGAGGACTTTAGGTCACTTGGGGGTGTGCCCCCAAGGAGACAAGGAAAACCCAGCACTTCCTCTTCCTCCCTTTCCTTTCCCAGCCAGGAGGTGAGCAGCCTCGCTCCACCGTGCATTCCAGAGCCCAAACAGACCTTTTCTCTCTCTACGTGGACTACCTCAGTATTTGTTAAAAGGGAGCGCTAACTACAGGACACAGTGGCCACAATGCAGTACACTCAGGGCCCTTTGGAACATTCTTGAACATTCTGGATGAAATGTCAGACCTGCTGGCTAGCAGTCTGGGTGAGGGACAGGTCAGGTGGTGGTGATGCCCTACTCTACACCTGGGTGTCTGAACTTTTTCTGAAGAGGCTCAAGTCCAGTTCCACCAAGAACCCTGCACCCTTATGGCCTCAAGAAGGCTGACGCTGTGGGAACAAAAGCAGAGGAGCCAAATGGCTCTGGCTGCAGGCGCTGAGCTGCAGCAGTGGTGCAGCACCGACCAGCAGGCCCCGCCCTGCCCGCACCTCCAGGCCTGCATGGCCACAGGGCTCCTGGCAGTGCTGGCAGTCCAGGTTCCTCTCTGGGCACTCCTGTTCGGCGTGGCGCTCTTTCTCCCCAAGGCGGACCAGGCCTTTACACGCAGGGCACTCAGTCAGGAGGAATGGGCAGAGTCCTTCGTGGCAGCTCTAGAGACAAAGAAGCATCAGCAGAACGCAGGCAGACACCACAGGTAAACGCAGCATGTGCACCTCACTTGGAGTCCCGTGTTGTGCTGCTGTCCATCCTGAAGGTCCCCTCCACAGGTCAAAAGGGCAGTGGAGGTCCAATGTGTCCCCCTCTCCCACTCCCAGAGGCCAGGGACATCAATCTCTCCTTGTCCCAGCCTGAGCCAAGGGAAACTCCCCCAACTGGTCTCTGGGTAGGCACCACCACCCAGGCCCCCTTCCCCTGCCCCCACCTCTGGAACAGCTGAAAGCACTCCTGGTGCCAGGGGGTCCCCATGACAGCTTCCAACCAAGCAAGCAGGTCATGCCTCAGCACTGCGGGGTCGATGCTAGAGACTGTTTCAGCCCCATCAGTTACAGTGAAATAGGGAGCCAGAGGCATGCTTAGAGGCATGGAGACACTGTGGAAGTAGCCACCCTGCAACTAGCACCAGATCACCCAGCAAAAGACAGAGGCACAAGATCAGCCCAGGCACAGAGCTGGACACCAGGCCTGGTGGGGACTGTTCTAAGTGCACAGGATTCCATGTAAGGAGACCTATACTGCGAGGAAAACGGGCCAAGGGGACCAGAGTGAGAGGCAGGGACCACCCAGGAGCCCACTCGCTTGTCCCAACCCTTTAAGAGCCGATCACAAGCCTTGCAGGACAATGAACACAGATAAGCCACAGGTGACAACCTGGTGGCACTGACCACCAACATGGGAACCCCCTACCCGGTGAGCAGAGACAATGTGCTGGAGATGAGGCAGGGCTGGGAAGGCACCCTGAGCTGTAGTCTAGAGAAGGCAGGAAACCCAAGTTGCAGGTCAACAGTTGGATGAGGGAAGGGTGCCCCAGGGAAGGGTGGGCAGTGTGGAAAAGAACACAGAGGGAGAACACAGAGCAAGAACCCATCGGGGGGCTGGGGTTGTGGCTCAGTGGTAGAACACTTGCCTAGCACATGTGAGGCACTGGGTTTGATCCTCAGCACCACATATAAATAAATAAATAAAATAAACGTCCGTCTACAACTAAAAAAAAAAATTTTTTTTAATTTAAAAATAAAAATAAAGAAAAATAAAGAATCCATCCAGGCACCTCTCAGGCCCAAGGCTGCCCTGGGCAGGTCCTCACAGACCCTCCTGGGGACTGCCTTACTGTGAAGGGTCTGGAAGGAAAGGTAACTCAGTCTAGCTAAAGCCTTTGAGGCCTACCTGGCTGCCACACTACACACAGACTGTAGGCAAATTGGATCATGGATGTGCCTGGGGAGCCCAGAGAGTCTGCTGCAAACTCAGCATGCTGCGCTGAGCAGCAGGACAGAAGTCTAGCAGGCCCCAAGCCTCCCAGCCCCAGGAGGGATGAGGCCAGCCTGCGGATGCCAGGGAGGTGCAGAAACCAGTACCGCAAGCCTGAGACAGGTGCACTGTGAGGCAGTGGGGGGGGGCAGGTAGCTGGGAGCACAGAGCCCAAGATTGGTTGGTAAGGTTTTATTTGTTTATTTTAATATATATATTAACATATGTGTGTGTGTGTGCGTGTGTATATACATATATTTTAAAATATATATTAACATATATATGTGTGTATGTATATATATATATATATATATATATATATATTCAGATGTTGATAGACTTTTGTTTTATTCATTTACTTATATGTGGTGCTGAAGACTCGAGCCCAGGGCCTCACACATGCCAGGCAAGTGCTCTACCACTGAGCCACAGCCCATCCCCGGTTGGTAAGCTTTTAACTTGGGATGAAAACACATAAATCTTACCATCCTTACCACTTTAAGTGCACAGTACAGTGGCACTCACACATTCACACTGTCAGGCAACTGTCAGTCACCACTATCCATCCATAGTACTCTTTCATCTTTCCAAACTGACACCCCGTCCACATGAACACAGACTCCCCCTCCTCAGTCCCTGGAAATCTCCATTCTACTGCATCTCTATAGACCTGATGGCTCTGAGGACCTAACAAAGGAATCCCAAAAGGCAGGTCCTTCTGTGCTTGGCTCATCCCACTGAGTGCCAGGTGAGCATTAACAGGAGATATCAGAGCACAGTAAGTATGATGGCACAATGGGAGAGGGGCAATAATGTGAAGGAGGGAACATGCCTATGGCCAATAGGTGGTCCACAGTGACTCAGAAAGAACTCAACCGCAGGGCCCCTTGTAGTGGTTCAGCAGCTCCACAGGACTGGGCTGCAGTTCAGGATTCCCTGGAGACTCCTGAGTGAGGCTGCTCTGAGGGGCCGTACCTCATCAAGCCCCGAAGCAGGTGGGACTCTAGACAGAGAAAGCCATCGTCTCTGGGCAGCGTCCTCAGGGCTCTCAGGAGACGGCCCTTTTCCCAGGGATGGGATCTAAGCGGTCGACTGCAGCCTGAGTGGGGGGCCTCCCACAGCTGGGAAGCACAGGCGCTGGGACAACCACCCCAAGAATCCTCAGGCCAAAGTGGCTGGGCCTTGTGGGGGTGCCTCTGGCTGGCACGGACATGCGCATGTGCATGGCCCACAGTGTAGAGTACTTTAATCCAGAAGGGAAACGTGGCAGAGGATACAGCCGAAAGAAGACTGGTTTGGCCAGTGCTGCAGGTGACGGGCCAGAAGCTCCCACACTGACCACTCTCAGCCTATTGCTCTCTGCTCACACTCGTATGCATGAAATCACAGTAATAAATAAAACTCTTCTCCTGGGCCGGGGCGTAGCTCAGCAGTAGTGTGTGTGCTGAGCATGTACAAGGCCTGGGTTTGACCCCCTCAGTGGTTCTTGAAATTCCCAGTCGAGTCCAGGGCTCTCGACAGATGGGTCGCACCACCACACACAGGCAAACAGAACCAAGGGCAGTCCCCTCCCAGCCCACACAGAATTCCAAGAAGCTGATTTTTTCTTTTCTTTTTTATATTTTTGGTGGTTCTGGGAATTGAACCCCAGGGCCTTGCTCATGCTAAGAAAGTTTTTTACTACTGAGCTATACCCCCAGCTCTTCTTATTTTTTGAGACAAAGTCTTGCTAAGGTGCTGAAACTGGCCCCAAATTTGTGATCCTCCTGTCTCAGATGCTGAGTTGCTGAGATTACAGGCGTGCACCACACCTGGCAGAAATCAATATTTATTCAACACACATCTGTGAGGCCTCTGTGCCTACCACCCAGGCCCTGCTCTCAGTCCTGCAGCAACAGTGGTCTTGGGGACACCTGCTAGAGTCTCTCCACAGCCATTTAGATAGTTCAGACAGTGAATGCAACAGTTCCATTCGTTGAAGGAAAGACATCACCACAAAGGAAAAACATAGCCTAAGGCTAACCAGGATTTCTGCCATTTTTCCAAACTTTTAATAACCCAGGCTATCAAGAGAAAACAGTTTTAACCTCACAACTCACAAGCAGTCGAGCAATAGATGTGGGCTGGGCAAGAGGAGAGGCAGGTCTCTGCAAAGGACACAATCTCTGTCCCTGCCTGTGACACTTACAGCCAGGAAGAGGTAATATCAATAAAACCAGGCCACGGCCAAGCTGCTCCAGAGCAGGGCCTGCCCCTCCCACATGACCAAACCCAACTCCTCTCAGGGACTTTCCAGAGCCCTCAAAGGGCGCAGCCAGGGACTTTCCACCCTGCATGCCTGCAGGGCCGCGTGGCACCCAAGTCCATGCCTGGCTGCTGTCCCTAGCACTCAGATGAGGCCCATATAGCCACTGACCTCACCTATACAAGTACCACAAGCCTGAAGGCGACAAAGAGCACAGAGGAATCCAGAGCCAGGGACTGTTATTTTTGCCTGTTCTAAAGGTTTCCTGGGCCCCCTGAGGGCAACAGGACATACAGCACTCCAAATGCCTGTACCCACACTGTCCCTGTACCCACCCAGCACCCCACCCTCCCAGGAGACCCTGATCCCATACCATCTCCCTAGGGACCAGCTCTCACAGCATCAGACAAGTGTTTCATTCTGGGCAAGCAGCCAGGGTTGTGGCCACATGATCAGGCTGTGACAGACCCCAAGCTAGGAGAGACAGCACAGCTTCTTGTTCACCCAGGTGCAGCCAAAACTGGAAAGCATTATCTGGAAAACAGAACTGGGAGCCCAAAGATCACATAGTGGAGTTGATCAAATCAATGAGGGAAGGGCTAGAAATAGCTCAGTGACGAACTGTGTGCTTAGCATGCACAAGGACCTGGGTTTGATCCCCAGCACCAAAAAATTTAAAATATTGAAAAAGCAAGAGCAGGGAGCAAGACAGAAAAAAAAAAAACATCAGGAATCAGGATTCCAACTACCCCAGAGTCCATCTCAGTCAGTGACACCCAGGCCCACTGCCTGGGCAGGAAGGCATCCCCGTGGGCCTTGGCCTGGGAATCCCCTACGCGTAGCAAAGTCCAGGTTCTGAGCCACAGTCCTTCATGACCTCACTGCCCAGGCTGCATGGGTGGCATCAAGGTGCCTCCCGATCCGAGGTCCCAATTTATTATTCGGTACGACAACTTCCAGCCCCAGGACCTGTCATTCTGCTATGTGTCCCCATGAATTTGACGACTCTAGGGACCTCATGTGAGTGGAATTCTACAAGATTACTCCTTCTGTGGCTGGCTTATTCACTCGAGCTATCCTCAAGGTCCACACCTGCTGTCGCAGGGGTCAAAGTCTCTTCCTGTTTAAGGCTGCACTACATTCCACGGTACGGAAGGACCATGTGCTGTTTATCCATCATCCACCAATGGACACTTAGGCTGTTTCCACTTTGGGCTACTGTGAATAGTCTGTTGCTGTGAATGTTCCCAAACTAGCAACTGAGATATAAACTTTTTAAAAGCTGTTTACTATGATGAGAAAGAATGAGTAACCTGATGGACCTCAGTGTCCTAACTAGCTCTTAGAACCTCTCAGCTCACACTGCAGGTTTAGCTAGATACCTAAAGGTGAGATGAGGATCACACTGAAGTTCCCAATACACTGACACAGGACGAGTCAGCCTCAGCTGACACAGAGTACAAGTCAGGCGCCAGTTGCTACTGTCACTGGTCAGAGCCTTTCGAGAGCTCAGAACCAATGTGCCCACGTCCAGTCCAACAAGTTTAAAAACAAGGGGTACCTTGTGAACACAAGGGACACGACACAAAACCCTACCAGGCTTGGAAGCTGCCCTCCACTGCTGGGAAACCCGAAGCTGAGGCAATAGCTCTCCAGGGTTAGCAAGACCCCAGGTCCTCACACACACAGGAAGTCTCCACATACTTCCAATCCTCACCACACCCCACAGCAAAGAAACTGAGGCACAGAGAGGGGTGGTATCAGACTCCATAGTGCAGGCCTGTGCACAGTAGTTTGGTTTCTGAAAGAACATTTTCTAAGGAGCAGCTACATATATCAGATGGGCTCCAACCCCAGCAAGAGCAGAGCACAGTTCTGGTCAGAGCTACTTTGAGGAGCAGAAACCTCAACTCCCTGGCTCCAGCCACCAAACCACCTGCAGGCCTCTTGGAGCAGCCCACAGCAAAATAGGAGTACCTGTCTTTACCTCATATTCCTTCAAGGTCCCCTTCCAAGTGCACCCATCATTGGGACAGATGGCCGGCAGGCTCTCCACCTCCCTGCGGGCAGCATTATCTGGAAAAGCCTGGGAAGAAGAAAGCCTGGGGTTAGGCCTCCTCCCAGCATCCAAGTGCTAATGAAGTGCTGTCCAAAGCACAGGACTCAACGTGCACAGCCTTCCTGGGAAGTTCTAGAAGCAGAGGATGACTCTGAGGACCAACTCACCTCTGCACACCAACTCTGAACATTCACATTTGTTAGGGGAAACTGCTAGCTCCTAAGGCCTCACTCAGTCACTGGTGTTGTTAAAGGAAATTCCAAAATATTTTCTGTTAATGTCGACCAGTTTAGCTTTAAGATACTGTACTTACCGAACTGCTTTCTAAAATAGAAACACCTTCCTCGTATATGCCCTCATGAACACAGGCAGCACAATTCTGAGGCCCGGAGCTGGCAGGATAGAGAAAAAGCAAAACCCCACTGTGAAAACGATTACAAAGAATAAATGAACAGGCTAGGCTGGTAGCGCATGCCTGCAATCCTGGTGAGAGGTAAATTCCTGTTGTCTATGAGCCCAGTTCATGATGTCTGTTAGGCAGCTGAACAGACATAGGGTTGTGCAGGCGTGGTGCCCACACCTGTGTCCCCAGACACTTGGGAGGCTGAGACAGGAAGGTCTGAAGTCCAAGGGCAGCCTCAGCAACTTAGTGAGGCCCTGTCTCAAAATATAAAGAGGGCTACGGATGTAGCTTAGGGGTAGAGCACCCCTGGGTTCAATTACTAGAACCAAATAAATAAATATATAAACAAACAAACAAACAGAATTTGCCCAACTCCACACCATAAATTCTTCAATTTTTAAAATTTTTTAGTTGTAGATGGACATGATACCTTTATTTTATGTATTTATTTTTGCGTGGTGCTGAGAATGGAACCCAGTGCTTCACACGTGCTAGGAAAGCACTCTACCACTGAACCCCAGCCCCAGCCCCCAATAAATTCTTAAATCTTCTCTCTCTCTTTTTTTTTTTTTTTTTTTTTTTTTTTTGGTACCAGGGATTGAACCCAACAGCACTTAACCACTGAACCACATCTCCAGGCCATTTTTATTCTGTATTTTGAGGCATGGCCTCGCTAAATTGCTGGGGCTGGTTTTGAACTTGAGAACTTGAGATCCTCCTGCCTTAGCCTCCCCAGCCACTGGGATTGCAGGTGTGTGCCACTGCGCCCAGCACTTTCTCAACTTTAACGTAAATCAACAGCACGTATCAGTGATAGTGCTGAAAAGATCTCAAACAAATGAGACGACTCAAACTCTGAGAGGTGCATGGGGACTTGGACCTCTGAGGTTGTGACTCTCTCTTGCTGTGAACAAGGCACACGCTGAGAAGCCACCCAAAGGTACACGTCCCAGATGCCCTCCCCAGAGGCAAAGCTCACCCTCAGACCACTGGACAGCTGATACACACCAACCAGCCACTACCCAGGAGTGACACGTCCTGCCCAGTGGGAGCAGTGTCAGGGAGCTGTGAGCCTCACATTAGACTTAAAACTCTCTGGTACGCACATCGAAGCGACCAGAACAACAGGTGAGATTCATCTTAATGACACACAGAACTTAACCCCACATATCCAAAATTAGCATTTCAACAAGCAATATTTTTAAATGATTAACTTCACATTCTTGGTTTGTGCCAAGCTCTGGAACTCAGGGAAAATTTATACTGGGAGTGATCACACTGGAGGACACACCTCAAACACCAGTGCCACCCACCTGTCCCCAACCATCCCGGGTGTCTGGCTATGCACACCTGAGGATGCTGGTTAGACAGAATGAGCAGTAGCGATGGCCACACTGGGCCTGGAAGGGCCTCCGTAGGACGTTTCTGCAGGCAGAGCACAAATACTTGGCCTCTAGCTTGGTCCCCAGGAGGGTCTTGGAGAAGCCAGGCTGCAGCAGGTCTAGGGAGCCAGGGGGGGTCACACTGGCTGCAGCCATGAGAGCTGTAACCCCCACACGTCACGAAGCCCTAAGGAAAAACACAGATCATGTCACGCTTCAATTCCAAAACCATCCTCTAGAGGGAAAATGAAGGTGATGGAGCCCACCAACTGCAAGGGGTGAAGGGTCTGAGCTACTGTGGAGACCTGTGATATAGAGCCTACCACAAAGCTCTTGGGAGCCTTGGAGACAGGCTAGTTCCATTTCCTGTGGAACCTGCGGCTCAGAGAGGGTGGTGGCCACACTCTGGCACACACACAAACCATGACCACAGGCTTCCCAGTGGCATGAACCCTGGCTGGGAGAACTGGCATCTTCCTGCTAACGCTAACGTACACCATCCTCCATCCTGTACCCATGGTCCCTACAAAAAGCATGTTTTGGGATGGTGCCCACCTACCAGTTCCTCAGGTCCTAGATAGTGCCCAGAGGGAGTCCCACTTGGGCAGGTGACGCAGGTGGTTAGGCACTGGCCACTGTGCTCCCCATTTGCTCAGTTCCCCCACAGTCCAGGCTAAGCACACGACCTGCAGAGCCGCTGTATGCCAGCTCGGCCTTGGCACCTGATGATTGCTCGGCCTCAGCAAGCCCCGCCAAGGAACCTCACTTGGATTGCCCATTCCTTCTGCCTCTTCTAAAGACTGCCAGTTGAACCTGCAAAGCTGCCTCTGCCCACCCCCACCCTATTCTTTTTGTTGAACTGTAGCACTTCCTTAACCCCTGGCCTCCTCCCTCACCCTCCAGTACAAGAGCCTCCACTGGCCTCCTGCTGGAGACTGACCTCACAGCAGGCTTCTCTCTTCCCTGCCCATCAGGAGCCCTCACTATGCAGGAGTCCAGGAAGAGACTGGGCTGGATGATGATGGGCAAGGATGCCAAGACTTCCTAATCAGGCAGAAAGGGAAAGCAAGCAGCACCCAGCATACCACATATTCTCTTCCCAGATAGCAGCCCTGTCTTAGATCCTGGCAGCAACATCCATGAGGTCTCTCAAGAACTCCTGGACTCCCTGGCAGGGGAAGAGGGGGCCCTGAAAGGACAATCTACTATGAAGCTCCCAATCATGGCCTCAGGCCCCTCTCTCTTGCCAACATTTTCAGGAGCAAAGGGGAGAAACAAGCACACCTGCCCCAGGCAATTTGGTAAAGCCCAAGTACACAGATCTCAGAGCTTCCGGCTAAAGTGAGGTCAGCTCACGTGTGCTGGGTCCAGAAACATCCATGTCGAAGGCACCAATGATAAGATGTGAACCAGAAACAGGGCCAACAGCAGCACAGCCGGGGGGAAGCCTGGGTTTCCCAGGCCGCAGCAGGACACCTCTGATGAGACAAGCAGGTCTGCTGCTCGCAGCCTTGCACCCGGCAGGCCAAAGCCCCCAAGAGCATGCTACTTGCCAGGGACAGCTTCCCTGCCACCTTCCCCTTCCAAAAGCAGCCTAGAGACTGGGACTGAGCTCTAACTTCGCTGTTCTCAGGGCTCTTCCTGCTAAAAAGGATGTGGGAACGGGTCACCTCTCGGGCAGAAGAGCAAGCTTGTACAGCGAGGATGAGGGGCAAATGGAGTCGCTCCCAGTGCAGCGCACAGCTGGAGGGTTGGCCCAGGTGGCACTGGGTGCGTGCCCTGGGAAGATGAAGCAGGAAGGAGGGCCTGGTGCCTGGGGAGACTCCCTGGAAGAAGTAGGGAAGCCGGAGAGGTGGCAAGCAGCTTGGAGCAGTGCCCTCCCAAGAATCTCTCCAGAGCAAAACCCTGGTCACGTTGTATTTCATTAAGGAATCAGCTCTCAGAGCCACTCCAACATTCAAGAGGCAAGTGTGCTTTCTTTTCCTCTGCAGGAGTGACAAGCATGCTGACTGCCCTGGGCATAGACAACAGCCCTAGCCAGGGGCTTCGCTGCCTGCTAGATCCTTACTACCTCCAGCAAGGCTATGCGGGTCCACCTGGCTACAGGCCCTATCGATTTGCCTGCCCAAGGTCCAAGTCACCTAGAGTGTCCTGGTGGCCCTCAAAGCCTTGAGTCACCCACATCCTGGCATCAGCAAGGGCCCACCCAGAAGTCAGATCACTGGTGGGAAGACTGTGGTAAGGTAAACAGCATTGTCATGTGGTCTTGACACAGAGTGCAGGTGACTCAGTTCCACAACTGCTCACCTGAGAAAGGGACTGACCTCTTGCAGCAGACCCAGTGACTGGACAGTCTCAGATAAACCCAGGAAGCTGCTAATGTCTCTCCTTCCTCCTTTCTGGCCTCTGCCCTGGATGCTATCCCAGAAAGTGGGTTTTCTAGTCTCAAGGCCACTCACCACTTGCCAAGGACTTGCCAAATCCAGAAGGTTGGGTCCACTCCTTGTTCAAGCACCAGTCAATCCCACCCGCTCTGCCTCCCAAATCAAAATCATGGGCCCTCTCACCTCCACCCAACACCCTGCTTTCCTCCACACCCACACCAGATGGACACCCCACCCTTATCTAGGGTGTCCTGTGCACTCAGAAGAAAACCAGTTACAGACTCCATCACCCTCACTGGGACTGAACCCACTGTTGTCCTCTGCTCTCAAACATACTGAGCCTCAGGCCCTTCCTTCAAACATGCCCTCATTACCCGACCTGTGCACATTTAGGTCTGCTCCTCATGCCTATGATTCTGGGAGATCACTGAGTGACCCAGGAGCTGACAGAATGTACCTGGATACAATAATGCAGCCTATCAAGGTATACTGGCTGATTTTTTTAAAAAAATTTTTTTAGATGTTGATAGAGCTTTATTTTATTCATTTATTTATACATGGTGCTGAGAATCGAACCCAGTGCCTCACACATGCCACGCAAGCGCTCCACCACTGAGCTACAATCCTAGCCGCTATACTGGCTGATTTTGAAATGGCTATCTGACTTATGAGCTGTTCACTATTCCTTCGAGCACACCTCAGTGTTGATCATATATATTAAAACAATCCACAACACAAACCACACAGCAGGGACAGCTGTCACAGGCCATTGTCTGTTTATTAGTCAATGTTTTCAGATCCCTGGCAGCCAACATGGCTGGTCCCTGTGGACTACATCCTGACAACAACCTCCAGAGACCTCACGTCAAACCTCTATGCAAAAAAATAAAAACTAAATAAATTTTTAAAAACCCATGGAACATCCAGAGCTCAAGCCTACAAACCCTGGAAAAGGGGCAACTATGACAGCCCATGAACAGGAAGCACTTTTTTTTTTCTTTTCTTTTTCTTTTTTTTTTTTTTGTGGTGCTGGGGATCAAACGCAGGGCCTTGTGTTTGCAAGGCAAGCACTCTACCGACTGAGCTATCTCCCCAGCCCAGGAAGCACTTTTAACTCAGAAAACTCATGGCCCTTGAAGTTGCTACACGCCCTGCTCACCTTGGAATCAATCCAGGCATCACCAAGCAACACTCCAACCCCAGACCTGTAGGACCAGCACCTTTCATGGCAGAAGGCACAGACTTCCAAGTCATTAGGTCATCTGCAGAGCCTCCAAAGACCTGCAGAGGGCAGCAACCAAGAGCTGTTCCCACTGTCCTGGGCTGGTCCAACACTGTAGAACAATGACAAGACCCTATGGGTCATATTCCATCTGCTGGGCACTACCCAATTTCAACCAACCTTCTAAATTTATGATTTAATGACAACTGCATCCACAAGGCAGAGTCCCTCCCCTAAGCGCCCAAGAGAGGGGGTACTGGGGTTCTGTATACCAAAGTCCCCTAGAGGGAAAGCACTTGTCTGTCTCTAACCCTGAGGTGGATGTGCTCTCCTCTCACCATATGTGCCCACTTCTACTGGTGGCACATCTTTACAGATGTCCTGGAGAGGCCAGAGAAGTAGCATGCACCTTTCGTCACAGATACTCAGGAGGCTGAGTAACACAAGACTCCATCTCAAAAAAAAAAAAAAAAAAAAAAAGTCCAGAGAGCTCACAGAACACCCACACCATGCAGGGCAGACACGGCGGTTCTGCTCACCTCCACACCCCAAGACAGCACCCCCAGTCCACACACAGCCTCCGGTGTTTCACCACGTCTTGCTGCATCTGTATATGCAACTGAAACAAAAGGTTCGTCAAACTATACTTACTTTTCATGAGCAGTATTCAGAGTTTTCTATTTTATTCCTTTTTTCTGGATAGAAGCTACTAAATTGATTTCATGAGCCACTGCACATGCCTGTGATCCCAGCAGGGTGGTAGAAGGATTGCAAGTTCAAGGCCAGCCTCAGCTTAGAGAGGCCCTAAGCAACTGAGCAAGACCCTGTCTCAAAATTAAAAATAAAAAATGGGCTGGGGAGGCTAGGGTTGTGGTTTGGTGGTAGAGCACTAGCCTAGAATGTGTGAGGCACTGGATTCAATCCTCAGCACCCCATAAATAAATAAAATAAAGGTATTATGTCCATCTACAATAAAAACTTTTTTAAATTAGAAAAAAAAGGGCTAGGGATATAGTTCAGTGGTTAAGCACCCCTAGGTTCAATCCTCAGTACCAAAAGTAAAAAAGTTACATACACTTCAGACCTTTCCAGTTCCAGATTGGTTTTACTGTGAAGTCCTGCTCTATGGGCCAGTAGAATACAAATGGAATTGACATTCATATGTATCTGAGAGTGTGTGTGTATGTGCGTGTTGTCACGGGCAGTCCTGATTTCCTCATTGCCAAATGTGGTCCAGACACAAATGCTCTGGCTTCAAACACAAGACTTACATTTTGCTAAAAGGGCACCACAAGCCAGGCAGGCGGGTGCACACCTACAATCCCAGCTACTCAAGAAGCTGAGACAGGAGCATCCCAAGTTCCAGGCCAGCCAGAGCAACTTAGCAAGACGCTGTTTCAAAAAAAGGGTTGGGGGTGTGACTCAATGATAAAGTACTTGCCTAGCATGCATGAGACCCTGGGTTCCAACCCCAATACTGCCAAAAAAGAAAAAAAGGCACTACTACCAGACACAAAATAGTATTTGGGGAACAGTCCCAGTTTTCGGCAGTTCAAGGTAAGGCAAAATAAATCTGTGATGACAGAGGTTGAGTGGTTATTATCTCTGGAGGTCAGCACTGTCCTATGAGGGTCAGGAGGAAGCCTCCAAGGATGCTAAAAATGATGCACATGAGAAACAAAAATATACATGGCTGACTACTTAGCATTTGTACACAAAAACACAAAGTGGAATTTCTATTTTCAAAGAGCTAAAAAAAGATGATGACATGCTTAATTACCACAGACACATGTCTGTTTCTCAAAAATAATCTAAACTCCTAAATATAAAAAAATGGCAAGAATAAACCTCAATAAGGTCCCCCACCCAGCACTGAAGCGTGTGGGCTATCAGTGCCCAGATGATGCTCTGCCCTTTCCCTCTGCTGAAGTGGGAACCTGGCAGTATATGCCCTCCATAAGTCCAGCTCCAGCCCAGGAACCATAGACCCAGGCCACTGTCTAGGGGAAAGAACAGCAAGCCAAGGAAAATAGGGACATGCCCCCAACACTGTGACCCTGACCAGGTTGAAATGACCTGTACCTAAAAGTCAACACACAAATCTGAAATGTGAACATGGCTGAGTAATACTGGTGTGGAACTCAAAAAAGCAGGTTGTATGTTACAAAGATCAAACAGTGCCCAAACCATGACACCAAATCAGATATGGGTAAAACCTGGCCACGTGGGGTAGCATTGCCTTGCCCCTGGCAAATGATGGAATTTATGCCAGGGCCTCATTCTTCAAACAAACAGGCAGACTCCAGAATAACCCAAATGCTGGGACTCAAGCTCCCCTAATCTGTGTTTCCACCTACAGCTCACTATCATTTTATACAATTCTAGGATCCCACATAGGAGTTCACTTGCATGTACCTAGTTCTAACCCACACACATAACAGGTAAGATTAAATCTTCACTCAGCCCCAAGTATGAGGCCCTTCCAAGTATAAGAAATATACTTCACATTTATAAATTTATACTTAAGCTCATCTTTTTTTTTCCAGGCAAAACAGTACCAAACAAAAGCTTATACCAATTTGAATACCTGACAACTGTATATAAAAATATCAAAAGCAAAAGGCAAATGCTGTGGGAAAGAACAAATGTTGGCTGATGTTTATTTATGCAACCAACATTTAGTTTCACTTATTCAAAGCTAGGGTCACTGGGCAGGGATGTGGCTAGGTGGTAGAGTGCTAGCCTAGCACACATGAGGCCCTGGTTCCGGTCCAAGCACCACACGCACATGCACACAACAGGTTCACCAACAGAGATGTCATTCAAACTCTAAAGTAATACATACTGTTTGACATCATGTGGCTACATGATAGTATCTGTTTTTCGTTGGCACTGGCTATAGGGCTCCTGCTCCCTGACCTCTTCACGTGGGGTGTCAGGAATCGTTCAGCACCTCAACCCTTTAAATATCACCCAAAAGAGTCCAAGGAAAGCTCCAGCCCTGACCAAGTCACTGCACCAGCTTCCCTGCTGCCACCCAGGCCTTGCTGGCTTCACTCTCCTCCCAGAAGCCAGAATGACCTTTAACACAGGATTCAGACTGGGTCTCTCCTCCACCAAGAACCCTCAATAAAAGCTGAAGCTAACCCAACTCCACCTGTCCTGCCCCCACCCCTCTCCAACGGACCTGGCCTTCCAGGATGACCCTGCTTAAACCTGCACCAGCCCCTTCTGCTACCAGCCAGCCCTTGGCTCGTGGGCAGCCTGCCAGGAGACCGGGACTTGGAGACACGAGTCCAGAGTCTAGGCCACTGTCAGGCACACAAAAACGGAGAGAAGCCAGGCCTCCATGCTCTCCCACTGCTTCCCAGGCAGGCGCCCTGCAGGACTGCACGGGGCGGCCCGCTGCTCCGCCGGCCCGGGCGCACCGCACACCCCCACACGCCTCTCCCGGGAAGCAGCTCAAGGACTGGCGGCGGGCGGGGCGGCGAGGCCTCGCCAGGAAGCCGAGGCTCGGGGCAGGTGGCGGACGGAGGGGGCTCCCATGGGCAGAAGTGCCTGCGTCAGGAAAGGCGGCCGGGGTCGCAGCGACGCCCGGCAATCGAGGGGACCCGCGCTGAACCACAGCTGGGAAAGCCCGGGGCCAGGCGGCGGGCTGCCGAGGGGGCCCCGCGGGGCCAGGCTGAGCGCGGCGGCGTCCCGGGGCTACCGCGGAGGCGGGGGCGGGCAGGACCCCTGGACCCCGCGGCCCAGACACCCCCGGGCCCGCGCGGTCCGCACGGCCGCCAGCGTCGCCAACTTTCCCGCCCCACCCCCGACTTTCGGTTTCCGTCTCCGCCGCTCCGAGAAGTCCCCTCAGAAGGCGGCGGCTCCGCGCCCGCCCGCGACCCAGCCGCCGCCCCTGACCCCGGCCGGACCCCGCACCCGGCCCACCCCGAACCGGACTCGCGCTGCCTCACCCAACGGTCTCCGAGCGCCCGGAACTCGGCGCCCGCGCGGCCACCGCCCCCACCGCCGACGGCCCGCCCCGCTCAGCCCCGAGCCCGCCTGATGGACTAACGCAGGAGCCTACCACGAACGCGAAGGGAGCCGCGGAGAGCGCCGATTGGCCGAAGTCACCCGCCGTGGGCCCGCCTCCTGACGGATTGACACGGGAGCCTACCGGGAACGCTCAGGGAGCCGCAGCGGACGCCGATTGGTCGGCGCTGCAGCGGCGTAGTACTTAAGCTTGCTATGGCAGGTTGCAACACCGCGGGGTGTGGGTGCACACTCTGGGTCTGCTGTGAGGTCCGATGCAGCTAGGGCCTGTATGGGACCCTCTCGCTCCATACTCCCGTCCCCACGGAGACTCGAGTCGCTGGAACAGAGGCGTAGTCCCCTTTTGAGATTGTGAAACGTCTAGAACTAACTGGATTGTATACTTCAAAAGGTTTAAATGGTGCTTTTTATGTTGCGTGAAATTTACCACCAAACAGAAGCGGCTCCTCTGCCTTCTTGACACATGAAAGGGGCATCGCTGGGAGGGCTGACGCCGTCATCTCCACCAAGGGGTCAGCCAGGAGAGGACAGGAATAGCACGTGGGCTTTGCCAAAAGATGAGGTTGTGTGAGTTGCCGCGGCTGTCTCCCTGTGCTGGAAAAGAAGAAGGTTCACAGGTAAGATCCCAGGGAACCTGCACCCCAGGAAGCCTTGGAAATTGCTGAAGAATGGAACGGGCTGAAAGATGGGGTGGCTCATTAGACCACACTGCCTGCACCACATCTTGGTTTGGAGTTGGAATTTCCCCCACCTGAAACCCACTTTCCTGCCTCAGATAGAACTCAGCCACCAGGATGAGTTAACTTCATGGTGGCTGCAAACAGCCCTGGAAATGTTCTGAGTTCTCACCTTCAGGGTCAGGAGAGTCTCATTCAAGCCCAGAAACTAAAAGCTCTGAGGCACAAGGAGGTGTCTCCTCCCAGCTGCATCTGGGTGCTGAGAATCCAGCAACCCAAAATGAAGGGGGTTCACCCGCAGCAGAGTTCATACTTCCTCAGAGTAAAATGGAAAAGTTGTGCCCTGGGGGTGTAGCCCAGTGGAAGAGCACAAGCCTCGTGTGCAGAGGCCCTGGATTTCACCACCCGCACAACTAAAGAGGAACGCTCCACCAGACTTCAGACAGTGGGCCCTTCCTTGAGAGTGTCAGACCCCCTGGTCCAGGATGGTGACATCCTCCACCCCACCCACATCCAGAGATTTAGGGCTGGGACGTAGCTCAGTGTCAGAGTGCTTACTAGCCTGCATGAAAAATGCCCCATACTGGGGGAAAAAAATCCCTAGCGAGACAAATCCTGGTAGCACTTCAGGGCCACGGGGGTGGATGGGGCTGACAGCCTCAGTGTCATGCCTTCATTTACTTTAGACTTTCCTGCGTTCAGAGTTTCACACTTTTTTTATTTATTCTGGTAACAGGCCTGTAGAGTGTGTGTGGTTGAGACAAAGGAGAGTCAGGAGGTGCTCTGAATGAGAAGTGGCCCAGGCTCAGTCCAGAAAAAGGTGACTCACTGTGGTCGTCAGGCAGCCCAGGGGATTACCACACAGGTTCCCTCCTGCCAAAAGAAAGCAAAAGTCGTCCCACCAGGGCAAGGCAGGGGATGCCCCTAGGCAAGCACGGGAGGAGCCCCAGCGTCCCCCATACCCGAGAACTACCAGCTGCATTGCCATCAGCCTCAGGGTCTGGGGGCCTCAATGTCTTGACCTGAGGGTGCTATATCCTTTGCAGAGAGGTGTGGACCTCACCACAGATGGGACTAGATGCAGTGGACACCAGCTGCTCTGACTCGGTCACAGAGGAGAGGCCCCATCAGCTGCCCACTCGACCTACAGAGCACTGGAGGTGACAACTGCCAGTGCCACCAGTCTGCCTGAAAGTTCCTCAAGGAAAGCAGCGGCCCCTGGGGTCCAACCCTGTCGTCCCTCTCTGCTGCTGCTTTCATTTCATGTCCAGCAGGGCCCTGTGGACACTTTTGAACACAACTGAGCACTCAGCTTTGCCCAGACAGGGCGGGTGCCCTTGAGGCCCATGCCTCCTGTTCTTTACTCCCTCAGGCCTTCGGGGTGACAACCAACTTCCATGTGGGGGCAGGAGGCACGAAGACTGGCTTCACCCCTACTTGGGGCCCTACACCTGGGATGCCCCTCATGTGACAGGTGCTGCTCCCAGGGAGAGAGTCCACCTCACAGAGGCCAGAGTCCCCTTGCTCACCCTAAAAGCTGGCCCTCTTTTTTCTCAGGCATTTGAAGGTTGCCTTGTGCTGCCACTTCTGAAAGACACCAGTCCCCTGTCGGCCACTGTCTGACACACACTCCTGGAAAGGCCAGTACAGCTCTGAGCCAGGATTTCTCCACACCAGCACCAGCGGAGGGCTTTCCCCTAGGTCAGTGCACAGCTCACAGCCAGCTAGGGATGCAGGGGATTCCAGGTCCTTCTTCAGCATCTCCTCAGGGCCCTGTCGGGATTGGGGGACCCTAATGAGGGAAAGACAACGGCGAGTCTCCAGTGCCAGTGCTCTGGGGCCAGCAGGTGGACTGCCTCCTGGAGGCAGGAGTGGGGCACTCTCACCTCCAGGCAGTGGCTCAAAACACCTAAAGGGTCAGCCCAGGGCCACCCCCCAGGACCCCCTGTGTGAGGGTGAGCTCCGAGGTGACATGGGCACCTGTGGGGAGGGCATGGTGGGCAGCCACCTGTGCAGGGGGCCCCATTCTGCACAGGCTGGGACTGAATGGGTGGGTTGCCTTGTCTGTTTTCTGTGGACTTGGAAAGGACACACAGAAATGGTGGGGCAATGAACGGGGCAATGTAACTTCGCATGTGCCCGTGTCAGAATGTTTCGGTTAGGCACAGTGGCCACACCTGTGATCCCAGGGACTCCAGAGGCTCAAAGTTCCAGGCAACCTCAGCAAGACTCTGTCTCAAATTAAAGAGGACTAGAGGAGCAGTGCAGTGGTAAAGGCTAGTGTCCCCCAAAGTTTCTGATTTAAGCAACACAGGTCACTTGGGAAGGTCTGGAAAACACAGAAAGGACTGTGAAGAACGTAAAGAAGACACTCAGTTCCCTCATACAAGACGACGCATGAGGTGCAGACCTGCTTCAGCACGCCCCCTCAACCAGCCTCACAGCCACCTCACACCAGAGCCAAAGGGTCCAGTGCAAGAGCCAGCCTGGCCAGGCCTCTGCAGCAGCAGTACCTCACCTGGCCCCCCTCCTCCCCCTGCTTGGCATGCACTGGGCCTTGTTTGGGTCTCAGGATGAAGCTGGCCTCTCTCCTGGTGAGCCTGGTTTCCCACTCCCCACAACCTTTGTACTTATACAGTGAAGTGGAAGCAATCCCATCATGGGAGCCCTTCAGCATGCCTGGGGCCTGACCTGGGGCCCAGTTCCCTGTCCTTCCTGGCTGAAAGGCCTGTGATGGACAGAGCTCAGGTCCTGTGACCTCTTGTGCCACCTGCTGATCAGAATGGGAACTACTGCCTTGGCTGATTGGGAGGCCACCCTGCCCACCAGTGGGGCAGTAGTCATGACCTACATCCTGCAGCTGCCAGAACCATGCACGAGGGTCTCATAGTAACCAAACCCCTGAGCCAGCAAGTGTGGTCACCTGGTAAGGCCACACAGTCCTGCATCAGAGATCCTCCTGGTGGCCTGAGGGGCTCCCCTCCACCATGAGGCAGCTGGGTACTCCCCAGCCCCACAACACTGTCCTCCCACCTTCTGAACTTTTCCACCCTGGGCTGGAGTCCAAGCAAGCTGGCAGCTCTGCCCCTGCCCCTGTGCACAGGCCTAGCTGCTAGGTCATACCCCGCTCCACCTAGTGTCTCCCCTCACCATGGCTATCTGCCTACCCTGCTCCTGACCCAGTCTAGGCCCCCTCTGCTCAGTGACTGGCAGAGCAGACTTGGGAAGGCTGCTGGGAAAAGCTGGAGGTCCTGGCGCCTAGCTTGCCCTCCCTGGACTCCGCCTACACACCCACCAGTGGAAGAGGCCCCTGCCCTGAACCCTGCAGTGTGATGGGAGGGGGTCACCCACACACCAACTTGGCAGGTGTGGGAATTGGTAACACTGTAGTCATTTCTGTCTTTGAGTTTTCACATCTGCAAATTTAACCCTGTCAAAATCCCCATTTTAGCTGGGCACAGTGGCACACACCTGTAATCCCAGTGGCTTGGGAGGCTGAGGCAGGAGGATCATGAATTCAAGGTCAGCCTCAGCAATTTAGTGAGACTGTCTCAAAATTAAAAAGGGCTAGGGAACTGGGGATATAGCTTGGTTGGTAGAGTGCTTGCCTTGCAAGCACATAGGTCCTGGGTTCAATCCCCAATACTGCCAAAAAAAAGGGGGGGGGGCACTAGTGATGTGGCTCAGTGGTTAAGTACCCCTGGGTTCAATTCCCGGTACCAAAAACAAACAAAAAAACCCCATGTTTTTCTATTGTCAGGTTAAATAGATAGTTCATCCATGTTATGGTTTGGATGTGAGGTATCTCCCAAAAACTTACATGTGAGATGATGCAAGAAGGTTCAGAGGAGAAATGATTGGGTTGTAAGAGTCTTAATCCAATCAGTGAATTAATCCCCTGACAGGGATTAACTGAGTGGTAACTACTGAA
This sequence comes from Sciurus carolinensis, assembly GCF_902686445.1. Classification (NCBI taxonomy): domain Eukaryota; kingdom Metazoa; phylum Chordata; class Mammalia; order Rodentia; family Sciuridae; genus Sciurus; species Sciurus carolinensis. The sequence goes on from NC_062226.1 coordinate 933,584, forward strand.
ATGATGGGGTGTGGCTGGAGGAGGTGGGCATTGGGGCGTGGCTTTAGGTATATATTTGTATCTGGTGAGCAAACTCTGCTTCCTGATCACCATGATGTGAGCTGCTTCCCTCCACCACACTCTCCTGCCATGAGGTTCAACCTCACCTCAAACCCGAGGAATGGAGGCAGGAGGATCATGGACTAAGACCTCTGAAACCATGAGCCCTCAAATAAACCTTTTTCCCCTACAATTGTGCTGGTCAAGTCCTTAAATCACAGCAATTAAAAGCTGACTAAAACAATCCATATTTATCAGTTTGTTTTTCCTCCTAGTTGTTCAAAGAATACCTTTAGTATATTTAGTCAGGGTTTATGGGATATTTCCATGCACTTCAGTCTTCTAAGGACATCCACTACTTTCCTCCCTGCATGGTTCTGGGCACTTAAGTCAGTAAGAAGTGAAAAAGAAAAGGGGTTTGTATGTACATAGCTGGTGGTGAATTTCTGCAAAATTCTTTCAATCAGCCAATCTGCAATGTGGGCAAAGGGCTCAGTTCCCCTGCTGCCTGGGTGGAATGAAAACCGTCTCCTCCCAGGAACATATCTGGAACTGCTGCATATACAACTTTATATACATCTTTTTTTCTTCTTGGCTGGGATTGCATTTGTCAGAATTCCTGTTTGTGGAACATAATAAACCTTTGGCAGTGTCCACAATGAACTCATCCTTGGGAAGCCTTGAGCTTCCCAAGCCAATGTCAGTACTAATAATTACATACAAATTTAATCAAGCACACTAGAGAAATGTCTGAATCATCTTTTTATTCCATCTAGAAAACAACTCTGCAAAATCGTACAGAGGTAAACACAAGGTAAAAATAGCAGGCAAAAGCATTAAAGACATTCACCATGCAATTACTAGTTCACACAATTGTTATGTTGCTGAATTTTGTGATGCTTGTGGCATTTATACTTTCAAAAATTATAATTTATTTTCTTACTGTACAAAATTATCATAAAACATTACAAATTATTGTAAAATAACAATACATCTTATACCTTACATGCATTGGGCTGGGGGTGTTGCTCAGTGGTAGAGCACATGCGCAAGGTTCAATCAGCAGTACTGCCACGAAAGAAAGAAAAAGAAGAAAAGGAAGGAAGGAAAGGGATGGAGGGAAAGAAGAAACAGAAAGAAAGAAAAGAAAAAGAAATGGGATATTATAGTCTGCCATGATGACACAGGCCTATAATCCCAGTCACTTAAGAGCTTGAGGCCAGTAACTTAGGAAGACCTTCAAAAAAGAAAAAGAGGTAGGGATGTAGCTCAGGGGTAAATTGCCCCTGGGTTCAATCGCAGTACCAAACAAATTATACAAAACACTCATTTCGGTAACTAGTTCTCTTTTCACAGTTTAGCATTCTTTTTCCTAAAGAGACCCCGCTACAGTAGTATACGTTTCAGGCACAAAACCTGCCCCCAACATCTTTGCATCCTGTGAACTTAACTCCAGAGAACCAGAACTTTCAATCCAGGGCTGAGTGGCAAAGCAAAGGTATGAACGGGCCTAAGTCAGGCACAGAGACAGCTAGGATGGTGCATCTCCCTGGTCCTGTCTGGCCACCGCTTTGTCCACGTGGCCAGGCCTCCACCATCCCCAAAGATGTGGCCAGGAAGCTAAGTGTGGGTCCCTGCAGGCGCCCACCCAGGTTGCCAGGTTGAGCGGGTCGTGCAGAGCTGCCGGGGCCAGTGGGGTGAGGACTTGGGGACCCTCTCCCCGCCGCCCCCACAGGTGCACCCTCTTCTCAAACACCCCTCCTGCGCCGAGCTCCCCAACCCTCACTCCCCCCGGGGGCGCCCCCCTCCCCCGAAGCCCTCTTCCCGGTGGCCCCGCGTCCTCGCATCCCCCTCACGTGCCCCTCTCTCTCGGTCCCCCTGCTCCCCTCCTTGCCCCGCATCGGTCCTCCCCGAAGCCCTCTGTCCCCTCAACTCCTTTCTCCCGCATCCCTCCCCTAGAGGCCCCGCATCCCTCTTCCCCGGCGCCCCTCTCCGCCCGCCCGCGCCCCCCAGCGGCCGCGGGACTCTGCGGCGGCGGCGGGGCCCTGACGTCGCCCTCCCCACGTCGCCCGCGGGCGGCCCCGGCACCCCTAACCCAGACGAGCCGAGCGTGGATTGGCCCTGAGCCGCGGGGAGTGCCCGCCCCTCGAGCCTCGGGCCAATGGGAGCCGGGGGCGGGGCCTCGGCGCAGGCGCCGGAAGCGGGGAGGCGCCGAGGGGACGTCGCGTCGCCGCGCCGGGTCTCGAGCCGCTGCCGGAGCCGCCCGACGGACCGCCGCCCCCGCCGCCGCGCTATGGCTGAGAGCGACTGGGACACCGTGACGGTGCTGCGCAAGAAGGGCCCCACGGCTGCGCAGGCCAAGTCCAAGCAGGTGCCTGGCCAGCCGGGGAGCGGCCGGGCTGGGCGGGGTGGTCCTTGGGCCGGGTCGGGGGACTGGGGCAGTGGGCGGGGACGGCAGGCGTGGGACTTCAGACACGAGATGGGGTCCGCGGCGGGAGCCGTGGGGCGGGAGCCTTGGGGACCCCGGAGAAGAGTCGGTGGGGGTAGGGACTAGGGGCAGAGGGTCAGGAGACAGGCAGGGCTGGGACAAGGGTCAGGGGTTGGAGGACAGAGCAAGAACTGGGCGCTGCAGCAGGGGACCAGGGCGGGGTCCAGGGTGGAGTTGGGGACCAGGGCGGGGACAGGTGCAAGGGCAGAGCAGAGAACCTGGGGTGAGGGTGTTGGGACCAGCGGTGGGCTAGGGGCCAGGGCCACTGGGCCCAGGCAGGGTTTTCTCCCTCCTGGCGCCTGCCAGGTTGTGCTGATATCATCAGTCAGTGGTTTGCTGCCCCCAGAACCTACCCAGGTGCAACATGGGCTGTGGGAGGTGCCGTCTGGGTCCGGGTGGCCCCAGGCTCAGGTGGCAGGTGGACCCTGCCTTTCTGACCTGCAGAGGGAGGAGATCCTGTGTTCTGAGTGGTGCTGGAGACAGGACTGGCAGGAGGTTGCTATTTTGGCTCATCCCTCCAGTAGTCATTGGTGCATCCATGTCATCCTGGAAGGGCTCTGGCTGGAGCCTTAGACACACAGTACAGGCCAGGCCTGGAAGGGCTGGGGCCTTAGTGACAGGTATTCATCATCAGTCCTGGGCTTATCAGTTGCACAGTCAACACCAAATTTACCCTTTTCTTTTCAAGGAAACTTAATAGCCCAAGCTAGGAGTCACATGAACTGTTTGGAAAGTGTCTTTGAACATACCACACTTAGAATGGCTCACAAGTTACTTCTCTGAAGCATTAAGAGATGCCTTATGTTAATGCTCAGTGACCATGGACCCTACGGAGTCACTGCTATTGGTCATGTTTCCAGGGAGACTGCAGGTTTCTGTAGGATGCGTCATCTGTCTCACTAGGAGCCAGACTCTGGGAGGAGGCTACACCAGGCCAGCAGGCATTCCTTTCTGCTTTGCAGAGTTGTTTAGTAGAGAAGTAAATCTACTTCACATATGAATTTCTGAAAAGAATCCATTAGTTTGTCTATTTTAATGCAAAAGAAGTGAGCTGTTTCTCTTAGTAGCAGTTTGAGTTGTCTATGTATTTGATTGTAGAGTGTTTGTGTACAGTGGCACCTTTGTCTTCTGGGGACATATCCTAAGGCCCTAGGGGATGCCTGAAACTGGGGAATTCTTGAAGTCTGCATTTTCTATTCATACACACTTAACAGCAGTTTAAATCTATGAATTAGGCACAGTAAGACTAATAGGTGTAGTCACGTACTGTAGTAAAAGTTACGTGAATGTGGTCATTCCACTGTGCTCACCCTCCTTGCTGGTGTGAGATGATGTAGGGCCTACGTGAGGAAAGGAGGTGAACCACAGAGACCTGTGCTGTGGCATTAGGCTACTATGTAAGGGCTACTTGAACACAAGCACCACCATGTCAATATCGTGACTGTTGACCTCAAAACCGGGGTGGCTGCTGAGTGGACAATGGGCAGGTGGCACATAGTGTGGATGTGCCAAACAGAGGGATTTGTGTCTCAGTAGGACAGAGCGCTGAGGACACGAGATTTCATCACACACTCAGAGCACTCGCAATTTAAATCTTGTGAGTTGTTTACTTCTTATGTTTTCCATGTAACATTTTGGACCGAGGTTGATCATGGGTGATTAAAACCATGGGAAGCACAGCCGTGGAGACGGGACCCGTGACAGGCTTGCACTGTTGCGCCAGCATCACAGTCAGCCTTCTAGAGCTGTTGGTGGAGTGCCGATTACTCACAGCAGCCTGCTCTGTGTGCCTGACACCACTGATGTGGTTTTGATCAGAGACCATTTTCTAACTTTCTAGGCCATCTTAGCAGCTCAGAGACGAGGAGAAGATGTGGAGACGTCCAAGAAATGTAGGTACCTGTGTCTTTACTTGCAAAATGCAGATGTGCTGCCATCTGCCATGTTGAGCAGTACAGGCACCCTATGTCAGAAGGCAGTGACTGCCAGCACTGGAGAGCTGGGGGTGGCGTGCGGTCAGCAGGACCATTACCTTCCACCCACTTCCCACTGCCAAGAGCCAGCTCTGGTAGTACATGCTATTAGGGCTGAGTTTGGGGCTGTGTCACCCTGGACCTGGGGTGCCTTTTGTTCTGGTTACTGTTCTGAAATTGCTTTTCCTTGTGTCAACTGCAATCCTTCCCTCTGCTCCACTCACACTGACCACAGGGGCTGCTGGCCAGAACAAGCAGCATTCGATCACCAAGAACACAGCCAAGCTGGACCGGGAGACAGAGGAGCTGCACCATGATAGGGTGACCCTGGAGGTGGGCAAAGTGATCCAGAGGGGCCGGCAGAGCAAGGGGCTGACACAGAAGGACCTGGCCACGGTGAGGCTCTGGCAGCGGTGGGCCTGGGAGGCCCAGAGCTGATGTTCAGCCTGGGGTGGGGCAGGCTCACCACCTGGGGTTTCTCAGGCCTTCAGTCTGGGCCTGCACCCAGAATCCTCCAGGGAAGCCGGGTCAGAGCAGCTACAGCCCCTCACGAGACCTGGCTGCTCAGGTTGGGACCTGAGCCTCCTGGGAGGTGGCTGCCCTGTGGGAGCTGCACTTGGCTCCTTAGCACATCCCATGGGGCTGATGCATTAAGCACACCTTCTCCTCAGAAAATCAATGAAAAGCCACAAGTCATCGCAGACTATGAGAGTGGACGGGCCATTCCAAATAACCAAGTTCTGGGGAAAATCGAGAGAGCCATCGGTGAGTGTCCTCTGGCTTAACCTTGGCAGGGGCAGTGCTCTCTGGGAGGGTGGTAGGCTGGGAGCACCTGGGCCCTGTCTCTGAGGTCAGGACACTATGATGCCATCCAAGACACTTGTTTCTCGAGGCCATCATGTGCTGTTTGGAGCATGGTGGGGCCCTGGGACCCAAAGAAAATAGTGATGTAAGTTCTAACCCCAGCCCCCTCTGACTGCCAGCAAGCACTGTCTCTGAGCTGAGCACAGAGGGACCGTGACCCTCTGGGATCTGCCCTCCAAGGCACTGGCCACATGCCACATTTTGCTCCACAGTGCCCCTCTGCCATAGCTGAACAGGAGGCTCTTCTGGGCTAAGACGTTAGTCCTCATCTTTCTAAATTAGCAGTTCATGCTTTTAAAAATTAGATGCAAAAACTAGTCATGCCTGTGTGCAAAGCCCTACAAGGAATGGGGCAGCCCTTTCCCCAGGCAGATCCAGGAAAATGGAGAAGGGAGCTGGGGCTTAGGGCAGAGCGGATGCCTGCTGCCAAGTAGGATTGACAGGCGGACACTCTGGAGCTGCATAGTGGTGAGCAGGCCACTGGTTTGTTGCAGGCCTCAAGCTCCGGGGGAAGGACATCGGGAAGCCCATCGAGAAGGGCCCGCGGGCGAAATGAGCACAAAGCCTCGAAACTGCGTTCCGGCTGCTCTTCTGGCTGGTTCCCCTGACCACCAGCACTGACGTGGGTCTTCTCACGTGGCAAGCGGAACATGGGGTCCGGCCTGCGGGCCCTCGACCCATACCTGCTGTCAAACAAAGCAAAACCTTGCAAAGTCCCGGCTCCTCCTGCTCCTTCTTCCCTGCCCGCCTGTGAGCGCGTGCCCGTAGCCATCGTAGCCTGGAGGCCTGGGGAGTTCGGAGGACAGGGTGCGGGGACAGCCTCCCTGTGCCGCTTTCTCTCCTGTAGCTTTAAAGAGAGGCCACTGGGCATGGGCCCTTCCTGTGGGCGTGGCCCTAGGCTCCTGCGGCCTTCAGCTTGCTCCTCCCACTGGGATGCAGTGTGGGGGACACAGACCAGCTTCACGACAGACACCCCACTGGACCTGAGGTTTAAAGGTGGGTCTCAGCGCCTGGCTATGCCCTGCTGCTGCCCCCTGCTGGCCGAGCCCTGGGGCGGACAGGAGCCCTCCTGGCTTCTTGGGCATGTGGTGTCTGTGAGGTGGGCAGGAAGGCAGCACCTGACTGCACAGTATGGGTGTCTCTGCCCTGTTGGAGGACACCCTGCGAGGCCCCAAGTCCTTGCAGTGAGGCCAAGCTGAGTGGAGGACCAGAGCTTTGGAAGCCACCCTGGGGTTATAGGTGCCAGCTTAACTTCATTAGGACCACAGCCCTGTATGGGCATACCAAGTCTGTTCACACACCTGCATGCAGGATCACCTTCCCCTTAGGCCAAAGGTCAAAAGGCAGCTTCTCTGGGTCCTGCTTAGGTTTTATGGGAACTCTGCATGTCCTCAGCTTTACCACCTGCAACCCAGGATTGCTTAGACCTTTATCTTGGGCAGCGGGCACAGGGGACTTCCTGCCGTAGGTTGTGGGGAGCTCTGGTGGACGGGTTGTTCCTCTGTACTAAGACAACTGCATGTCACCATGTCCAGTGTGCTTTAGCCCTCAGTGTCCCTGTTGCATGTGACTCTCATCCTGGCTGGATGCAGAGCCACCCCAGAGGCAGAGGCTAGAGGGCAGAGCAGGTGGGGCCCCTACAGACCATGGGGCCTTGGGCCTGCCCGATCCGAGTAGTGGCTCCAGTTCCTGAGGGGCTGCCCCCATCACGTGAGGCACAACAGAAAGAGTGAGTCATTTTTGGTCCTGAGCGCATGGATGAGCCACAGTCCCCAAACATGTTCCCTGGTTCTCTTCAGCCCTGTCTGGAACCCTGAGGAGGGCCACTCACCCAGTGGCCAGAAAAACACAGATGCGCTGGTCTCAGCCTGAAAGGCTGGGCTGTCCTCAGACTGAACATTTATTCATGGGGCAAGCACCCTGAGGGTACAAGTGGGCAGTCGCTGGACAGGAGGGCTGTGGAAGCTCTGTCCTCTGAGTCCCCACAGCCTGGACCAGCCTGGGGCGGGGCGAGGTGCCTGGTGATGGAGTGGGTCCAACCTGGGGCCGAGGTCTGAGGGTATCCTGTCTGGGATGGTCTACGAGCTGCTGGTGGCAGGTGCTGGGAGGGTGACTCCATCCTGGGAAGGAGGGAGGAGCCTGGTGATGGCCACTGTGAGAGGCAGGGCCAGCAGAGGGCACTGCAGGCTGGGACAGGTGGGGCTCTCTCCTGCCCACCACTGCTGCCTGCTCTGCTGCCAGTGAGCCCAGAGGCAGAGCTGGGCTCACGCACACCTGGGGGTCCTACCGCGTTGAAGAGGATGTTGTCGAAGCCAGCGGCCGCCGCACCCTCACCACTCCAGAAGGGGCAGCCCCCCTTCTTCTGCAGCCAGTGGCGTCCCCCGAGTCCAAGCAGCACCAGGAGCATGAGGAAGAGCAGGGCCCCCCCAATCATGGCCGGCACCGTCACGGATGCTGTCGAGTCCCCTGTGGGCCAGAGGGCACTGAGCCCTTCACCTCGCCGCCCCCCATGCCAGAGGGTGAGACAAATCCTGGGGCTGCCGACCCTTCGTCCTGCCGGCCTGGGCTCACCCCTTCACACGAGAGCATGCAGATGGTGTCTGCACAGGCTGCAGCTCGGGCTGGGGGCCCTGGCCCTGAGCCGAACCCCACTTCCTCACTGATGAATGGCAGCTGCAGCTGTGCCAAGGACAGGCCCAGCTGTGGGCCCTGCCAGGCCCCGGCAGCCCTTCAGGACTGGCACTGCCAATGGGCACAGGGAGTGCAGGTCCCATAGGACAGGACCTGAGGGTCAGTGGGGCAGGGTGGGGAGGGCACAGGGTTGGGCTGGGTCCTGGGCTGGGTGCTGGGTGCCAGCAGCCATTTGGGCTAGCAGCTGGCTGACGGGGGCTCCTCGGAGCTGCTCCAGCCTCGACCCCGTGCTTACCCTGACTAGACGCAGGCTGCTGGCAATGCTGCCCCGCCTGGTACTCCACGTCGTCCAGAGCGATGGGCCCCAAAGCCGGCTGGCCACCCAGAGTGGCTTCAAACACGATCTGATAGGGAAGGGACAGGGTGAGGACCTGGAGGGGAAGGGGGAGGCAGCCCCGCCGCAGTGCCTGACGTCTCACCTGGAACTCCTCGGCGCTGGCCACCTCCACCTGGACTTCCAGCCACTGGTGCCGCAGGCGTCCGCCTTCACCCCACACAGCCAGCTGGCCCTGGGCACTGCTCAGGAGCACCCGCAACTCACCCTTGTCTGGAAGTGGGGGCTGGGTGTCATGCATGCCTGGCTGGTGTGAAATGGAGGCCTGGACTTCACCCTGACCCCTGCTCCACACCCAGGCACCCCTAGGCCCAGCCCGACTTACAGAAGTGCTCGGGAAATCCCATGTGGTACCAGAAGCGGAGGCAGGAAGCCCCGGTGGCTGGCAGAGGCTCGCTGCGCAGCCAGGCCACCTGGCCCCCCGGACCCAGCACACCGGTTTCGAAAAAGGCAAAGTGGCCTGGAAATAAGAGGCAGGGTGCCAAACTGCCCGCTTGTCCTACCTGTGGTCTTTGGCCTGAGGGAAGTAGAGCAGACTGTGCCACGTGGAGTCATGGCAGAGTGGCGGTGTGGCTTGGTAGTCACTGCCCCAGTTTGGTCCCCTGTTCCGGCCAGTACGCACCTGCTTCTGTGCCTAGGGTGTGGTCCACAGTGGGCAGTGGGTAGCGGGAGGGGGTGTCGCCACCACTCCAGTCCCAGCTGTACCTGCCCAGGCCAGGCCAGGCCAGGTGGCTCCAGCCACACAGGCCGGATTCAAAATCACAGGACCCTGCAAGAACCAACGGGTGAGCAGAGCTGCCCCCCAGGGAGAGGCAGACGGGCACCACCCTCAGGCCACAGCAGAGTTCCCACCTGGCCGAGGGCAGGGCCCATCCTGAAGGGAAAGGTCGTCCAGTGCGATGTAGGAGTGGTCCACGCCTGCAGCCAGAGCCTCGAACACCACCTGCAGGGGCAGGCCAGGCACCCTGCAGCCTGACCAGGCAGCTCTCAGGGGAAGAAGGACTCCCTGCCCGTGAGCCCAGGCACTCACCCTCCAGGCCTGCCCAGCCTGCACATCCACGCTGCCCAGGCGCCAGGTAAGCCCACCATGGCCACCAACACTGAACACCTGGCGCCTCCTGCCCTCGTCCACGTGGACCCGCAGGGTGCCTGCCACACCAGGGCCAGCCCAGGTCAGCAGCAGTAGGGAAAGATCCACACAGCGCCCCAGGTCCGCACAGGGCCTGCGGGACACCTGCCCAGCATGGAGCCCCAGGCCCTCCCACAGCTCCTCACCTGGGTTGTGGAGGCTCAGGTGGTACCAAAAGCTCAGGCAGGTGGGCTGGGCCAGAGGCCTATGCTCCTCCGAGGTCAGGAAGGCCACGTGGCCCTGAGGCAGTGTGTCTGGGCTTGTGTCCACCACCATGTAGTACCCTGGGAGGGGCCAGCCTCAGCCTGCCTGCCCCGGCTGGGGTTGGCCCTCCACCCTCCCCTTGCCAGCACAGACCTTGGGCTGTCTCTGTGGTGTGGTCTGTCCGGGGACCCCAGCGGACAGGGCCTGAGGCGCTGGCTTGGCGCCTCCACAGGCCCTGTCCTCCAGTGGAGAAGCCACAGGCAGAGTCCTCAAAGGAGCAGTGCCTGGGCGCCCAGCAGGGCCCGGGCCGCACAGCCACGTCGTCCAGCCCCATGGTGCCATGGTACCCATCACGAAGGCCCTCGAACAGCAGCTGGGGGCAGAGGGAGTTGGCTGGCTGGGGCCAGCCCCCTGCCCCCCACCCCCAGTGCCAGGCTTACCTGGAACCTGGTGCCGGGTTCTAGCTGGTGGTGGAGAGTGGCCCAAGCCTGGTGCCAGCGGTTACCATGGGTGCCTGACCGGGACCACAGCAGCGTGTTCTCCTCTCTGTCCCTCCTCATGATCAGGCGCAAGGTTCCTGCAGGGTGGTGGGTTTGCAGGGACCAGCCCCAACTGCTAATCCCCAAGGCCCCAGTGGGCACCAAGCACTTCTTGGACCCCCAGGCATCCATGAGGCCCTGCCAGCTCCCAGGCTCACCAATTTGGGGTCCATACAGGTAATACCAGAAGCTGAGACACTCCTTCGGGGTTGCCGGGGTCTGGGGCCCTGTGAGCAAGTGGGCACCATGGCCACGGGCAGGGGGGTCTGTGGGGTCCAGGAGCATGAAGAAGCCTACAGGAGAGGCACAGGCTGGGCTGCAGAGATGGCCCCCAGGTCGAAGGGTCCCCCAGGCCCAAGAGTCCTCTAACCTTGGCCAGTAGTGTGGTCATACCCAGGGCCATGACTCTGTATCCGACGCCAGTGGGCATCTGTGAAGTGGCCCGTGTGCCAGCCGCAGGTGTCCCGCTCAAAGTTACAGGAGACCTCTGGGGGCAGGGCAGGGTCAGCATGCCATCCACCCACACATCCCTCCTGAGCCCTGGGTGGGTAGAGGCTCTGGGGGTCCCAGAGGCGTGCTGGGAGTCCCCTGGTGGGGTCGAGATGTGGACAGGAGAGACCTCTGTCTTTCTCGGTGGTCGCTGTGGGGCTGCAGTCCCTCATGGTCACGTTGTCCACCCCAGCCCCCTGCTGGCCAGGACTGTCCCAGTCCACGAGGCTGACAAGCTCCAGCTTCAGCATGGTAGAGGGAAGGGACTTTTAAGTCAGGGGCAGGCCTGTGCCCACCCCTCACCTGGGCTACCCTCCTCACCCGGAATGGCCGGTGGTGTGCTCCAAGAAGGACCTTGTCCACTGTCCAGCCCTCTGTGCTGCTGCTTGGAGCCTGCCACACCAGCTCCCGGGAGTTACCCTCCAGCACCAGCAGAGCCAGGAAGCCTGGCAGAAGGCGTCACGGTGGCTGAGCCTTCCTCAGACCCTCCCTCCACGTAGGGGTATCTTGGGACTGGGCAGGGGGCTTCAGGTGGGCAGTACCTTGGGGGTGACTGTGGAAGTAGTAAGCCATGTGGAATTCACAGTTGGGGCCTGAGGGGCCCAGGGTGGGTGTGAGGGCCCGGGCCTCAGCCCTCAGCTGCCCCCAGGCCCTCTGTAGAGACAGGAAGTGCCCTGGGGAAGGCAAGGCCCTCAAAGTCCTGTTCTTTCCAGGCCACCCCTCTGTTGTTCAAGGACCCCCAATTCGGAGGCCACTCTGGTGAAGAAGGACCCCTGGGGACTCTGGGCCTCACCAGCAGCAGCCCCGCCAGCGTCCCTGCCAGGCCCCCTGCCTTCCTGGGCGGCGACCCGCTGCCACTGCAGCCGCCCCACACTGGCGTCCTCCCAGCCCCCGGCAGTGGCCGCCTCGAAGTCCGTGGTGCCTGCAAAGCAGCAGAAGCAAAGGGAGGGCCCATGACCGCGAGTGCCCACCTTCTCTGGGCCCCTGCCAGGCAGGCTTCTGCCGAAGTTCCCTACCACACTCCTGCTCGTCCTCGCCCTCCGGGCACTGCTCCTGGAAGTCACACAGCTGCTCCGGGGGCACACACAGGTCCCCACAGGGAAGCTGTCCCAGCTCACAGACCTCCCAGGGACGCAGGCTGGACAACTGGGGCTGGAGGGCCTGGGCCCAGGGTCCTGGAGGCAGTGACTGCAGGGCAGACCACTCTGTGGGGCAGGGCTGGGTTCAGGTGGGGGCTGGGGACACTGTGCTTCTCTTGGGCAGGCCAGGGGAGGGGTTTGGGCAGGTCACCTGGAGATACTCTGCAGTGGTCCGACAGGATGAGGTCGTCCAGGCCCACCACGCCTCCTGGACCTGTTTCCCCAGCCAGGAGGATCTGAAGGCAGGGGTGCTCAGGGACACTGCAGGCCCCTCGGTGCTCCCTGGGGTCTGCTATGGGACACCCACTCCAGGTGCATGTGCTACTTGGGCTTTGTAAGTGGCTGGACACCCCTCCCAGGGCTCCTTGGACACTACTCCTTGTGACCACCCAGCCACCACCCGGCCAGCCTCACCCGGAAGGGATGGGCACTCCTGATGTCAATCCGGTCTCGCACCCACGCTGCTCCTAGCTGTCCACGGCGCCTCCGCAGGAGGACAGGGTCCTGAGGGGCACTGGACCCCTGCATCTGCAGGAGCAGCTGGAGGCAGCCAGCCTCAGAGCCATGCAGGTAGTAGTAGAAGACGAGCTGGGAGTGACCCCAAGGCGGTCAGCGGCCCTGCAGCACCCAGGCAACCAGGACAGGTGAACCTGCATGTGCTTCCCTCCCGTCTCACCGAACAGTTGTGGGAGCCTGAGGCTTGAAACTCAGGGCTGGAGAGGACAGCAGGGGTGCCAGACTTGGCCACAGAGACTAGGAAAGTGCCTGCGGGAGACAGCAGGTGTGGGCCAGCACTGCTGGGCAGTACCAAGGCAGACAGAGCCGTGGTCAGGGTTCTTATGGGCCTCACCCTGTGCACTGTTCCGGCTGTGATCTCGGTTTGGCCAGGCCAGGTCCTCAGGGCCTCCAGCACTGTGGTTCCGGGCCCAGCCCTCTGAGTGGTTCCATGAACCCAGGCCTGACTCAAAGTCAGTAGCCATGTGGTGGCCTTGGGTAGGGGTGGGGCCGTTAGGGCCTCCTGCAGCCACATGGCCAGCCCCAGGTGGCACTGGCTACCCCACCTCCAGAATGACCATGTCAAGGGACATCCTCCCAGAACAGCCCTCAGTGTCTCTCAAGGACCCTGGAGCTCAGGTCCCTCCTCCCAGTCTCACTCTGCTGCCCAGCCCAGCCCTGATGGCCCTGGCCTCACTGCAGGCGAGCGGGTCTTCATCCGAGCCGTCCCCACAGTTGTCCTCCCCGTCGCACAGCTGGTGGGGCTCTATGCAGGCCTGGTTCTGGCAGTGGTGGTGCCCCAGGGGGCAGCTGGCCTGGGGAGCTGAGGCCAAGACCCCAGAGTGAGGGGGCAGGCTGGGGAAGACCAAGGTAGGCTGCGCAGGGGGTAGGTGGTGAGGGCCCCGGGTGGAGAAGGCTGGCGCAGGGCCTTACCAGGCAGCCCACAGCCCCAGAACCCCACATCATCCACGGCCACAGCTCCCCTGTGTGTGGCATTTCGGGTAGCAGAGAAGGTCACCTGAAGAGAGCAGGGGTCCTTAGGGCCCGCCCAGGTCCAGGCCTCCCCACTGCCCCCGGCCAGCTACAGTACTCCAGCTCACTTGGAAGTCGCCCTGGATGCGGCCAGTGGTCACCACTAGCTCCTGCCAGCTGGGGCCCCAGGGTCCGGCACTCTTCCACAGGGTCAGCGTCTCTTTTCGGTGGGTCAGCTCCAGGCGCAGCTCAGCCACATCTACAGCAATCGTGGGGGGCCTGGAGCAGCCGCAGCCCTGCACTACCCAGCCCATGCCTGCCAACTATGCCCGGGTTGCCCTCCTCTGGGGAACCCTCCAGTCTCCTTCTCCAGAGCCGCCCTTCCCTGGATCTCAGGGGTCCTGGGCACACACCTCCCGAGGCTGCGTGGTACCAGAGCCTCAGCTCACAGGTGGGGGCTGCCTCTCGCAGGGCGGGGGAGCGCAGGGCTGCTGTGGACGCCTCCTTCCCACGGTGGAGTCCCACAGCCATGTACCAGCCTGGCCCGGGGGCCGGGGGAGAGGTCAGGAGGAGGGCAGCGGGCTGGGAGGGAGGGCAGGGGGTGCACAGAGACTTGCGGGGCCCTCACCCAGGTCAGTTCCAAGTGTGTGGTCAGAGTGAGGCCCAGGGCCCTCCAGCACAGCCCCTGCCCGGTCTCGGAGCCAGCTGTAGCCCGAAGTGCTGATATCCTGCCAGCCACAGGCATCCTGCTCAAAGTCGCAGGTGAAAGGGGTGCCCGGGACGGGCGAGGCCCCGTGGTGCCCTGGGAGAGTGGGTGGTCACATGTCTGCCCCAGTCCTGTCCCTGCCCACCTGCCCGGCCCCAGCTCACCACACTGAGCCTCGTCTGAGCAGTCGTTGCAGTCACACACAAAGTTGCACATGGCCTCACTGGGGCTCCTGCAGTGGCCAGGGAACCAGGCCCTGCCTGGGGACCATGCTGCTGGCAGAATGACAGCCAAGTGGGAGCAGGGACGGCAACTGGCCATCCCACTTTGCCCAGGAGTATCTAATTTTAGCACTGGAAGTCCATGGACCTGAGCAGCCCAGGACACTGGGTACCCAAATTCAGGGCTCAGACTCAGGCAGGAAGGGCCCTGGGATCTACGGAGAACTGTCACTGGGAATTCCATGTCAGGAGCAAACAGAGCACCTCCCCGTGCTCCTAGCCTTGTGGAGGCTGGCCAAGCAGAGGCTGCGGGGCAGAATGTGGGCACGCACACGGAATGGGCCTTCAAAGAGGGACACCCCTGGGGAAGGACAGGAATCCACGCCACCCGGAAAAGAACTGGAGGGGCCCCAGGAGGGTGTCCCCCAAGGGGACACACCAGCGGGTGACCAGGTGTCCCCCACAGGTCTGGTCACCCGAGGTGGCAGAGCTGGGCAGGTGCGCGGTGAGGGCCCAGGCCTCTCCTCAGGCGGGCAGGCTGCCATCCTCAAGGGGCTTTGGCATCAGCACTAGCACAGCACCTGTTGCCAGCAGGCAGCCAGGCAGCAGGCTCAGTGCAGCCAGCTGACTCACCCACAAGCAGGACCAGGACAGGCAGGAGGGGGTCTGGAGGTTGCATGGCCAGGCTGAAGGGAGTGAGGCCCAGTGGCAGAGGCTGAGCAGCCTGGTGGGGACTTTGTCCAGTTATCAGTCTGCAGTGGCCCCACAGGCTGACTTGGCTCCAGCCAAGGGGCCCAGTCCCTTTTGTGCCTCTAGGCCCTTGGGAGGGCCCCACCCAATAGTGATGGGCCAAGCATCTAGCTATAAAAGTGCCCTCAGGAGGGCCCCTGGACCCCCACCCAGGGTCAGCTCCCACTCGCCTGGCTCTTTCTGACCAAAGGTCGGGCCATCCTGTGCACCTGCTCAGACCTGCCTAGCAGAGGTTCCTGCTGGCTTACAGGGTGGGGCAGGGAATCCCACCAGCAGGGCTCTGTACAGCAGCGTTGGGTGCAGAAATCACCGTGGCTTCTCTCATGGGGCCTCTGGCCCTACCTTGGTCCAGGTCCAGGTCCAGGTCAAGATCAAGGCAGCCCACCCCAATAGCTACATATAGGATTCCAACATGTATACCCCAGAACCTACCCAGTGTTCTCCACCTTGAAGGACAGAACAAGCCCAGTATGAGGGTGTAAGGTTCTCCTCTCCCTCCTGCCCCACATGTGGCTCAGGTTGTGAACTCCTACGTGGCCATGTTCTCATCTTTCAAAACTGCCGAGCCAGGCGCAGTGGGGCATGCCTTGTAATCCCTGCTATTTAGGAGGCTGAGTCAGGAGGCTGGCCTGGAGGAGACCTGTCTCAAAATAAAATGAAAGGGCGGGGGTCGTGGCTCAGTGGTGGAGTGCTTGCCTAGCATGAGTGAGGCACTGGGTTCAATTCTCAGCACTGCACATAAATAAACAAGTCAAATAAATGTCCATTGGCAAACTAAAAAAAAAAAAAAAAAAATTAGAAAATAAAAATAAAATGAAAAACAAAACTGTCCACACTGTCCTGAGCAGCACAGGCCAGGCGGCTGGTACCAGGGGCAGGGTTCCTGTGAGCCCAGAACTTCTGGTTCTTTAAGAAGCAGACTGACAGCTGGGGCAGGAGGGCACCACGACTGTGAGGAGCATAGCTCTGCCTGACCTATTGCGGTGTGGCCTCAGGGCTCCTGCCGGGGCCTCAGTCTGCTGGTCTGTGAAGTGTCCCCACAAGGCCTGCATGGAAAGGTGGCTTGAGGGCCTAACTGTAGGACCTGCCAGCTCCAGCCCTGGCTTACCCCAGCACCCACCGTCACTGCACACTGCATCCTACTGTGCCCAGGTGCCCTAGGGCAGGTGCCAAGATCCTGAGGGTGTGAGAGTGTCCAGGAGAGGGGGCTCCAAAAGCTGGAAGCCCTGGCCTGGTCAGAGTGAATGGAACTCAGTAGTGGTCTGTGTGTGGCCACAGAACTCAACCCTGAAAGCAAAGGCTATGGATCACACCACCTGTGTCCTCGGCTGGCAGTCCCGTTGGCCACACAAGAAGCCTCAAAGGTGGGCCCAAGGGCCTGTGACAGCCAACATCAGCTGGCCAGGACCGTGGCCACTGGATCCCTCCTGCCTGGAACCTTGGGCTAAGCTCTGGGAAGGGGCCCTTGTGTATCTCAGGCCTTGCCTGCCATGAGGGACCAGGTACTGACTCCTTGTGCAAGGCCTTGTGGGGCCTCCTCCCAGGTGTCCTTGGGGATAGTAGTTGCACAGGAGCAATCAGACCATAAACGGCAGTACCCCAGGGCCCCTTATCAGACCCAAGGGGCTAAGAGTGTACTGCCACTCCCTGGGGCCTCCAGAGGCCAAGTAGAGGGGTCCCAGGTTATGATCAAAGGGCAGGAAGCCAAGACACAGGAACTGCAAGACATACCAAGCTTTTAATTTCCACAAGCCAGGTTGGTCTGGCCTCTGAGGCTCAGAGGGCTGGCACATTGCCAAGAAATGCAGAGGAAAAGGGCTGGGCCAACCTCTCAGGAGGGACCCCAGCAAGGACAGAGTCCGCAGGTGGGGCTTGGCCTTAGTAGCCATCATCGGCCCAGGTGACCTCGTAGTCAGGATACTTGGCCTTGATCTTCTCAGTTGAGACGGAGTGCTGGGCCCGACCGTAGCCCTGGAAAGGTGACAGCTACTAGCTCCACCTGGCCCTTGGCTCTGGGAGTCCAGCCAGGCCAAGAGTGGGCTTGGAAGGGGTACTAAACCCACCACCTGACTGTCTTGAGCACACACAGGTGGGGCACAGAGAGCTCCAGAAGTGAGCTTGTGGGCTGAGTTCCACCCTAGCAGTGACTGCCCCAAAGAGCCAGGTCAGGGAGAGACCCACATTCTCTGCATCCAAGGCAACTGGCCTCCCACCCCCAGTGCCACCTGCAGAATGTTGGGTATCCTTAGGCCCTTGAAAGAGAGAGAGAGGGTTCTGCACTCACTGGGAGGATTCAGGTGGCCTGCAAGGCAAGTCAGCCCGTTCTGTGTGGGGTCAAATGGTCAGGGGCAGGCAGAGGAGGGGCAGCTTTGTAGCCAGGACAGGGACCTCCAGCAGGGCTCACCATGGAGTAGCCATAGACGTGAATCTTCTTGTCCTGGCTCTGGTGAGAGATGCGCCCACCCCCCAGGCACTCGCAGTCATAGCCCTTCTTCTGCAGTTCGCCAGATACTTTGTCGTAGATGTCGGCTGGGATGTGCAGAACGGTTTCAAGAGTGCCCAGGTTGCCCCTGGGGGCCAGCTCTGAGCAGGCCCTTCCCCAGTGGAGAGGAAGCCCCTCCCGGCTGGCACTGGGATGGAGGCTTCAATGGGATGCTCCCGGGGCGAGCGCTGGGGCCAGGGGTCGGGCCACGGCACCCCTTCCCAATCAGGACCCCGACTTCTCTAGGCGCAGGTGCAGGACCAGGCCCACCAGGAACCGCAGCCACTCCGGCCCCGCCCACAGCCCCTCCGGCCCCGCCCACAGGCTCGCCCCGCCCTCACCGTGGTACTCGGCCCACTTGTAGCCTCGCACGATCTCCTTGCACTCCCCGGCCGGAGCCCCGGAGGGCTGTGCTGAGTGCACCCGGACCAGCACGTACTTGAAGACGCCGTCCGAATCGATGTCCACTTCAGGAATCTGTGCGAGGTCCGCCGCCGCCATCTTCTCCGGAGAGCCAAGCCCCCGCGCCGCGGCACCTTCTCCCACCCGACCCGGGGCTGTGCCGAGTGCTGGAGGCGGGCTGTGACAGCTGTGGCCAATCCCGTGGGGGGATGCTGGCTGAGGCCCCGAGCCTCAGCCAGTCGTACCGCCAGCCTGCGGCGCGGACTGGCCAATCGCAGTGCAGTATCTTGCAGCCTTGCGACCACGCTGCCGCACTTAAAGGGAGCGTGGACTAGGAAAACGGGCAGTGATTACGGGCAGCCAACGCAAAAGTTCCTTGCCACTGGGGTTGGGGACAGGCACCTTGGGAGGGGGAGAGTTACGTGGCCCGTGAGGCGCAGGGCAGGAGGCCCAGGGGCGCGCCCCGGGATCCCCCCCAGCTCCCAGTGCCACCCTCCCCGAGCACCCCGCCACGCCCGAGGGTCGCACCTCACCGGCGGAGGCCTCCCTCTCTGAGCGCCCCCCACCCACCGTGACCGGGGACCTCTCTCCCCCGACACTCACAAAGAGGCAGCAGCAACTACATTCAAGTTCTACTTTACTTGGTTCGCAAGCGCTCGCCCTCTGGAAACGATTCCCGTCCAGGGGCGTACCTGCCGGCCCTCAGGCGTGGAGCCGAATGTCGAGGTCCCGGGGCCGGGGCGCGGCGGCGATTGCAGCAAGCGGGACGCCGGGCCGGTGCAAACTCGCAGGCCCAGGCGGGGGCTCGGGGTGTTGGGGTGGAAACACCGTTGGTGGCGAGAGCAGGGCGCGGAGGCAGGGCTCAGTTTATCGCACTTAATGCCCCCTCCCCCGCTCCTAAGGGGCTAAGGGATTCATGAGGGCCCTTGCACAGCACCTGGCCTCATCTCCTCTATGTCATATGACCTTCCTTGGAGCCCGTTGCGGAACACGATGTGTAAAGGGAGAGGTGGGGAGCGGACCCGGCGGAGGGCCGCCTCAGCGTGCGCTCCCCATAGCGTACCAAGCTGGTGGTGCAGCCAGAGCGAGAGCCGCTGGGACCTGTGTGCAATCAAAGGATCTGACCCCGGGGCTTGTCACGTAGCTCGGTAGCTCCTCGGTT
Organism: Sciurus carolinensis; assembly: GCF_902686445.1. Taxonomy (NCBI): domain Eukaryota; kingdom Metazoa; phylum Chordata; class Mammalia; order Rodentia; family Sciuridae; genus Sciurus; species Sciurus carolinensis. The sequence continues at coordinate 952,663 of NC_062226.1, forward strand.
GGAACTCTGTTGGCCTGCTAACCCTCTCCTGCTCTTTCTCTGCCCAGCAAGTAACTGGAGACTTTCCCGGACCTTCCTGGTCCTTCCTTTGGAAGGGGATAGGTGCGGCTTCCTGGAAGGCCTCTGTGCTATCTTCCCAGCTGGTCCATCCTATGCACATGCTTCTGGGCTCTTGCCGGATTAGGGCCTGCCTTTGCATGCCCACCACCATGTTCTATCCTGGCACCTGTCTAGGGCCACCTTGTTGGGAACGGGCAGACCCCTGGCCCTCACCAAGCCTGATACCAGCTCTGGCAGATGCCCACACTCACTCTGCTTTTCCTGCCCAAGGTCCCCTCTGGCTGGGGGGCTTGCCCTTGGCCTCTGAGTATCCAACCCCTCCTGCAGGGCCTAGACCAAGGTGGCCAGAGGTGAGAGACTGCAGGATGGGCAGCACCTTGGAGTCTGGCTCTGTCCTCTGGGGCTCAGGCTCCAAACAGGGAGGCGCTGGCCCTGCCCACCACCTACCTGGCACTCACACATGGCTTTCTCGCTTGGGACACAGATGCACAATGGCTAACCAGGGTGTCTTCCAGAGAGAAAGGCCTCTGAGGGAGTCGCAACCCAGAGACGGGGTGAGCTTAAAGCGACTGTACTAGGCTTTGGTCAACACAGGCTCCTGGACCATGGGGGAGGAGGAAGCAGGGGCTTCATTAGAGCCCCACAGGGGATATGGATCCATTTGCATGGGTCGGGTCTGTGCAGTAGTGACCCTCAGCAAGAAGGCAGAGCCTGGCGGTCCTCGGGCCCACCCCACCTCCCAGCGGGGAGCACCGAGGGCGAGGACCGGTTTCTGTGGGGCCCGAGGGCTGGCTGTGGGAGGTGGGAACTGGGCAGCCCAGTGAATTGTTGCGCAGAAAGGAAGAGTTGGGAGAGCACAATGGGTGCAGGAAAACGAGGGAAGCTAGGAGCGGGGAATTTGTCGGGGCAGGGCTTAGGAGAAGAGGCGTGAGGGGCTGGTCTGGCCCTGGACGGATTGAGTGAGCTGGGCGGGGCTCGGGGGCGGTCCTGAGTGGACCGGGCGGGGCTTGAGTGGGCTAGGCAAGGGCTCTGGTCAGGGCTTGGGTCTGGTTGCCTCACGCCTCACATGATGTCGTCCAGCAGATTGGCGCTGGCCACCCAGTCCAGCGCGCGTGGCTCGGAAGCGGCCATGATCATGCACATGAAGGGGCGGCCTGTGCGCCGGTCTGTGGGGTAGATGGTGGTGGGTGTGAAGCGTCGGTTGGCCTCGACGAACTCGCAGAGCTGCTCATAGACGCGCGGGAACTCGTGGCGCAGGAATACGCCGCGCAGCCGCAACTCGCGTTGGATGTGGATGAAGGCCACCTCACGCGCGCGCCGGCCCGCTTCGCCTTCCTGGTCCAGGCCCGCCGTGCCTGGTGGCGGTGTCAGAATCAATGTTTCCATGTCCGGCTCCCGACCCCGCGCGGGGGGTGGCCTCGCCGGGCTGCCTGCAGCCAGTGCCACCTTGGCGAACTTACGCACGGTGGGCCCAGTGCTGCGCGGCGCGGGCGCCGGCCGAGCGGGCGCGCCCGGGGGCGCGGTGCCAGGACCTACCGCCACCGACACACTGAGCAGGAAACATTCGGCCGGCTCATAGAGCCGCCCTGCGGCCGCCAGCTCTCGCGCATAGCTGCCTAGGGGCGCTGCGTGTGTAGCCAGCTCGCGCAGCGACAGGTAAGTGGGCGACAACAGCAGCCCTTCAAGACCGAAGCGCAGGAAGTTGTCGGCGGAGCCGGGACTCGGGAAGCCCAGGAAGAGCACGCCTCGGCCGCGCGACAGGAAGCCCACACGAGCGATGCGCGAGAAGGCGCGATGCACCGGGCCGCTGTCGCGGCAGAACTGAAGCACGTGGCGGCACACGCTGCCTACGCGGCCGTACACGCAGTGCGCCTTGTGTGCGTCCCAGTCCTCGCGGCGGCACAGGCGCGAGCAGTAGTAAGTGTAGCAACTGTGGCAGGACTTGAAGTAGAGGCAGGCATTGAACATGGTTTCCGTGCGCCGGCAGCGCGCGTTGGAGCAGGTCATCAAGTCGTCCTCGTCCGCGCTGGGTTCTGGAGATCCACTGGCCGCCTCCCCAGGGCCTGCAGGCTCCTCAACGCTTCCAGCCGAGGCTGGGGGCGAGCGCGGTGGCGCCAGAGCCGGGGCTCCAGGGCCCGCGGATCGTGAGTCCAGTAAGCTGTGGCGCAGCTGACGGCCCAGTCCCTCGGCCGACGGCTCTGGGGCTTGGCCGGCAGGTGGCCTCGAGTCGATGACCAGATCGGTGATGAGCTCGTCCAGCTGCTCTAGGCTGCGCTGGCGGCCAGAGGTGGGGCCCGTGGGAGCCACCGACGCGGGCACACGCGGCCGGCCTCCCGGCAGCTCCCAGCCCCTGGCAGTCGGGCGCTCGGCGGCGCGCAGGTCGTTATCGGTGATGGTGATCTCCGGAGTGACGTACCAGTTGCGGCCCAGGCCTTCCCCCATGCGGCCCTTCTCGGACAGCGAGGTCTCAGACAGCGATAGCGCCGCGTAGCGTCTGGGTGAGGTGGATAAGTTCACTACTACTGGCGGACGCCGGCCTTCCGGTGATGCGCCCAGCTGCTCCCGCACCTCCCGCCCTAGCAGGTTCTCATAGCTGCGGCCTCGGCCCAGGGGGTCCTCCCGGCGGGACCCTGGTGCCAGGATGTTGTCCCATGAGCGCGAGTAGTGGCGGCTGTCGGTGGCCAGACGGGGTGGACTGGTGCCGGTGCCGCCATGCCAGGAGGCCAGCAGCGGACCCGGGACCGAGGGAGGCACCACCTGCAATGTGCGGTAAGGCCGAGGGCCCCAGTCGGCCCAGGCCGAGCTGTTGCGTGGGTGCGGGTAAGTCCGAGCTAGGACGTCGCGCTCGCGGTACCTCCCGAAGTCCTCTGTGTAGAAGGTGTGGGCCCGGGGATCCTCAGGGACATAGCGGGGACCAAAGGGCAATCCATAGGCCCTGGGGGCCTCCCCGTAGTAGGAGCGGGAGGGCGGTTCCTGGATTGGGAAAGTGCGCACTTCTCCATAGTAGCCGCCCCCACGCCTCGGACTGGGCCCCCGGGTCTCCTCGGTCGGGTAGGGCCTAGGGCAGTAGCCATCGAAGGGAGGACCGGGACTGGCCGGAAATCCTCCTGTATAGCCCTCGGGCTCCTCGGTGTAGAAGAATTGTGTGGGGCCTGGAGGCGTGGCGAAGGGCTGACTGCGGCGCTCGGAATAATCCCGAGGCCCAGGCAGGGGACCGTCGCAGTACAGCGCCCGGGGGTCCGCACAGTACAAGTCACTCGGAGTCGGGGTACGCGAAAGCGCCACGTGGCGGGGCCCCGGCACCGTAAGGCCATGGAACTGCGGGGCCGCACGGACCCAGGACGCGGCGTCCACCGGCCCGCAAGGTCGCGAACTCCGGGAGGCGTGCTGCAGCACAGCATCATCTGGCTTGATGTCCAGACGGCAGCGGACATGGGGGACAGGCCCCGTGGGGGGCTCTGGTGGCGCGCAGCGGCCAGGGGCGGCACACAGGGGCGCGATGCGGCCAGGGCCGCTCCGTTGTGGCTGCAGCTTAATAGGATGCAGCTCGTTGGCGAGCGCGCGCAGCGCGGGGTACGCGGGCTCTCGGCGAGGCGACCCCTCTACTCGCACGGCTCGCTGAGTTTCCCGGCCTCGGCGCTGCAGCACCGGCGGCGAGGTGGGCGCAGGTGCCAGGCCCGGGGGCGCGCGGGGCGCGCTCTTGGAGCGGGCGCGGCGCCGAGGCTCGCCTTCTCGGGGCCGCGCGCGCGGAGCGGCAGGCTCTGGGGGTGGAGGCTCCGGGTGGGCCTCCATGGCCGGCCCGTCCAGCGCCTCCAGGAAATCGAAGCTGCGACAGTGGCGCTTGTTGAAAGGCGCGGGCGCAGCGGGCCGGGCCACGGATCGCTCACATGGCTGGCGCCTGGACGCGGGCCCCGGCGCCGCCACCTTGATGTCCTGGTACACGGTCGACACCAGCAGGTCCGGTGGGTCCGTGCGGGTCATCTTAAAAGACGTCCCCAGGCTGGCGGCTCCAGCTCACGCGGCCTTTTGGGGCTTTAGCCCTGGGGGGAGACGCGGGTCAGGGCAGCCCCCTCTGCAACCCAGGCCCCTTACCCTCCCACCCCACGCCCTGGCCCGGCTTACCTGGGGCGCAGGGGGTGAAGCAACCCTGGCTGCAGGCCTTTGCCAAGGCCGCAGGCGCTTGCTCCATGCCGGCTTTAGAGGTACCCATGCTGACCTCAGAGATTCCTGCAGATGGGGGTGGGCCAGGTCAGCCTGAAGGGCTTAGTCTGCAGTGGTCCAGGCCTTCCTGTCCCTAGGCAGGATTCCTCCCTACACTTGTGACCGGCTGGGCAGGTTTGGGTGGAACAGAACCCCCTTTCCTGGCAGACCAGGAAGGTGGATAGGAGAGTGGGGAAGTGGTCCTCAGGCTGCTGCCCTCTGGTGTCCACAACTGGAATGATGGGACTCATTTCAGATTTAGATTGATTTACAGGTGTACATTGGTTTACAATGCCCACTGCCGAGTGACCCTTTTGCTTGTGCAAAGTCAGAGGGCGAGTCCTGGACCCTAGTCTTACCCAGTCCTACAGAAAGTCTCAGGTATCCCCACTAGCCTGCTGACTAGGCTGAGCACAGAACCCCTCCCCCAGGGCTTCAAGGACTGGGGACACTTGACTGTATTCAAAGCCATCTCCTCAACTCTGAGTGTCACCCAGGCCAGAAAAAAGCCCCCAGAGAGCGTGCCTATGCCTCCTCTGACCGCAGCTGTCTTGGGGTGGCTGAAACTCACCAAGCTTGATGGGGCAGGCAAGGAAGGCTGAAGATCGGCCCCTGCCAGTTTTGCATAAGTGCACATGGACACTGCTCGGTGTGTACATGGCAACCTCAAAGTCAGGCCCAGTCCACGGGCCATGTGCTTATGGTGCCCCTCTTCCTCAGCTGTGAACTAGCACACCAGGCCAGGAGGCTGCCAGCTGCGGGGGGGGCAGGGTGGAGGGCGGGGAAAGCTCCCCCACTGCCTCCCAGGACAGGGTCCTCCCCCCTCCTCCCTCCACTCCGGAAGGCTCCATGGAAACCTATGGTTCTTTAGCCCCTGAGCTGTGGGCTGGGCTGGGTCCAGGCTCAGGTTCAGATGTGGGCCACCAGGGCCTCCAGGTCCCTAGTGCCTGAGGCTGGCTGGGAAGGGGTTCAGAAAGAGATGACAGTCCCCCTCCTCCTACCCAGCACCCCTCTGGGGGCATCTGCTCCAGGGTAAGCTGGGGGAATTCAGGGGACTGACCATGCCCTCACCTGGCAGGACTGTAGGTGGACAGGCTGTTCAGGGTCAACTGTGTCCCAGCTGGGCATCGGCTTTCTGCTTGTAGGGCTGCTTTTGGGTTGGGGCTGCTTTTTGGTCATGGCCACTAAGTCCAGTCTATGGCCCCATCCCAGGCTAATGCCCACCCTGGTCGGACCCCTCTTTCATCCTAAGCTCAAGCCAGGCCAGAATCTGGGCTGGATGACAGGGTGTGAGGCTCCGCCCCAGGGAGGTGACAGCCGGCTTTGCCAGCTGCGGTTGTCAGGACCTGGACTCTGTGACACCCCCTCCCTGTGGGGATGGGGTGGTGTTGGGCAACTCCAGGACCTAGGTCTTCTGGAGTCCACATGGATGACAAGCAGCCTTCTTTACCTCCAGCCCTGCCCCGGCCTGTCCTGGAGCAGCCATCGCAGGGACCTATCCTGTGTTGCTTGGGGGCAGGGATGGCCCGTCCTTTCAGGTAGTTCCTGCCTGACAACAGTATGTTGGGCAGCTCACCCTGGCCTCTTACCTGGTTGTTGCTCCAATCCTGGGTGGGCTGCACAAACCCAAGCGAGTCCTCTGTATCCCCCGCACTGCTGCGCCCAGGCACCGGCAGAAGCTTCCAGGCAGCAGCGCTGATCCTGGCCTGACCGCTCAGTGCTGCCCCCAATGGCAGCCAAGGGGGCAGCACTTAAAGGGACCGCACCTGATGGGGGCTGTGCAGCAGGGCTGGGGCCGACTGGTTTGTTCTGGCTCTGCTTTGGGGCTTTGGAGAGCACATAGTGAAGGGTCCCTGCAGCATTCCTAAAATATGGGTCTTGGGGGTCCTGAATCATGCCCAGAGAGCAGCAGCCCGATGTTCTCACTAGCCTCCAGCCTCACCTCCAGGGCATCTGCACAAGTTGTTGGCAGCTTGGCAGAGCCTCAGGTTCAGGACCTGGAGGAGCCCCAAGCCCTGGCCTCATTGCAGACTGGTCAGGGGCTCCCAGAATGCACATCTCCGGTTGGGCCCAGGCAGGAGCAGATGGGTGACTCCCTGCCCCGTCAGTCTCCCCAGGTGCTGTCCATTTTGGAGATTGAGGTGCCAAAATCTCAGCAGGTATCTGGAGCCAGATGGCTCACTCAGTCCAGAGTGGGCCCTTGGCTTTGGGTCTGGGCCAGCGGGCTGCCACTGCCCACTGCCCACTGGGAAGGTCTGCACATAACTCACTCTTCAGCCACATGACCCTGTCCTCCCTCCAATCCTGCCAGCCTCATGCCCAGAGTGCCAAGCCCTGGACACTTCCAGCTGGGTGGAAAGACTCTTCTACTGAGGGGAGATTAAGTGCCCTGTCCTGTTTAATGGGGGGACGGGGGGGGGGCTGCTGAGGCCCCCACCACAGTGCTGTGTGGTCCTGGGAAAATTCATTTGCTGTGGACCTGTCCCACATCAGGCCCTCACAGGCTGTGGGCCACAAGACCAGGTTCTAAGGCCAGCTGATTTCTGGCACAGGCCTGCTCAGTGGCCAACTGTCCTGTACCTTTAGGACATACTGCACCCTGGCAGGAATTCAAAGGGAGAAGACTTTGGGGACTTGGGACAGGTGGCCTGGCTTACCACATGGGCAGGAGATGCTGCATTGTGCCCCGCCCCTAATGTCACCAGCATGCAGCTCTGCCTGCTGGCCCCTGGAGGACTCCATGGCAACATCCTGTGGTGGGCGGGGGCTGGATGCTGCCGGTTACTGGTGAGGGTGGGGCTGTGGGGATCTGGAGGCTGCAGGCAGCAGGCTGCCCAGGAGGAAGGGTGGCCGTGCAAGGCAGGACACATCTGGCCTCACTGGGTTGGGCCCCGGGTATTCTACGTGCAGCTGCCTGGTGCTGGCCTAGGTGCAGTGCACCCACGATGGCCATGGCAGTTCAGCATGGATAGTACACAGCACATCCAGTGCCAGGCTGGGCCACTGGCTGAGCTGGGACAGAATACTGGCAAGTCCTTAGGGCACTTGGACAAGGGAAGCTGCTTCTGAAAAAGGCTTTTGGGGCTGTGAAGGGCACCGGGGTGAAGGTAGCAGTAGGCTGGTCCTACTGCAGATGGCTCTCCAAGCCAAAGAAAGGAAGAACAGACACCGTGGTAAAACCAGAGCTTTATGGTCCGAGTGGAGTGTCTCAAAGGTGCCTCCAGCTCCAGCCTGGTTCACCTGTGCAGAGGTGCATCTGTGCCCAGCCTCTCCCAGGAGAGGCCTCACCCTGCGAGGCAGGTGCTGCCACACTCTCCCATGAGGGCACACCTGTGCTAAAGGTCCATGGGAAGGGACAGTCCACAGCCCAAGGCTTGCGACAGGAAGCAGAGCCCACTGGCATGCTGTGGCCCTGGAGAGTTTGGGAGGGCAAGCAGGAGCAGGGCTGGGTGGTGGACATCTGAGAAGCAGAGCAGCCCCACGCCCTGCCTCTGCAACAGACCCTTGCGGGTCCCTCCTCTGCCTCAGTCACATCCCTGAGAAACGCTGGGGACTGGCTGTGGCTCTTCCTGGAGAGGACCAGGTCATCTACCAAGCCAGCTGCAGCCCAGCTGTCCCCTCCCTCCCTGCAGAGCAGGCTCATGCTGGCCTGAGGCCCAGCACCTGTGGCGCCTGGCCTGGGGCCTCTGGCCACCAAGGCCTGGCCCTGGGCCTCCTCCAGCAAGGAAGCAAGTGCGGAGCGTGCTGGGCCAGGCCAAGTGGGGCGAAGGCAATGGCTGGGCCACGCAGCATGATGGTCCTTTCCAGAACAAGGGTGCAGGCTAGAGCTCCTCGTAGTCCCCGCCCCCGGGGTGCCGGCCTGGGGCCCCACCCCCCAAGAAGGCCTCCAGCTCCGCACTCCGGGGGGGCTTCCTCCTCTTCCTCCGTTCCTCCCCGCCTGCCTCCTTGTCCTTGCTCTTCTTGTGTTTGCTCTTCTTCTTTGCAGCCTTTTCTTCCTCCTGGTGAGGGGCATCAGTCACTGGGGGCCACAGTCCACCTCCCCACAGTGCCCAGGCCCAGGCCAGGAGGGTGGCTGATACCTCTTTGCTCTTCTTCTTCTTCTTCTTCTTCTCCTTGGTGAGCGGCCTGCCATCTTTATCTGCATGGGAGACATGCCTTAGCTGTGTGGCTGCCTTGCACGGCTGGCAGACACCCCACTGGAGGTCAGTCCTGGGAGGAAATTCCTTGTGCTAAGTGCTGGGTTAAGGTGCTGGTCAGAGGCTAGCCTGGGGCACCAGCAAAACAATGTGTGCTCATAACTGCAGACCCCACCAGCTCTGTCCACACGAGGGGCCAAGTTCAGAGTAGATGTGAGTTTGGGAGGGCAAGCAGGAGCAGGGCTGGGTGGTGGACATCTGAGAAGCAAAGCAGCCCCACGCCCTGCCTCTGCAAACAGACCCTTGCGGATCCCTCCTCTGCCTCAGTCACATCCCTGAGAAACGCTGGGGATTGGCTATGGCTCTTCCTGGAGAGGACCAGGTCATCTACCAAGCCAGCTGCTCAGTTTGCTGCCTCCAAGTGCCTGTTATGTGGACTCCTCCAGTCTGGCCCTGACCCACAGCCCCAGAACACTCATAATCCTGGGGTGTTGAAAGAACAGTGAACATCTGGGGATTAGTAGCTCAACTCTCAGACCTTGGCCCTGCCATGCACTGTGTTATCAGGCTTGGGCATGAGGCTGCCTCAGTCCTGGGCCATATCAGGAGGCAGAGCACAGCTTCTGTACTCTGGAGACCCCACTGGCCAACAGCCAGCCCAAGGGGAAAATCCCAGGCTGGGATCCCTCGACCACAGAGTGAGAACTGTGGCCTGCATCTCCAGGCTCCAGGGAGATGCCCACCTTCCTCGCTGCTCTCCTTGGGTCCTGTCTTGTCCAGCCCCAGCCCAAAGAGATCTGCATCATTCTTCATTCTGAAGGAGGGCACGGGAGGCCTGGGTGGCGGGAGTGGCTGGGCAGGGTTGGTGTCCTCGTCAGTCACATCAGAGGGGTCTTCTCTCACAGGGAGTTCAGCCTGGACAGGGAGAAGCTGGTAGGGCCACTGTCCCTCTCCACCCCCATATGTCCCCTGAAACGAGGTGGGGAGTTCTCTCAGGGGACCCCGGAGACTGGGGGGCTGCCTAATGTACCCCAGTCAGGACCAGCAAGGCCTGTGCAGGATGTCCCGGCACAGTGTCACAGCAGGACAGGAAGCTAGCAATGTCCCATCTCTCCTCAGGCCCTGCCCCAGGAACCTCAACCCTCCTGACCTCCATCTTGGGAGGGCACAGCCAGCAACCCATCCTCACCAATTTTCGCTGCGTGTCTGACTCTTCGCTCTCAAAGTCGGGGTCATCCATGACGAAAGACAGCATTTGAGCAGCGATGGGTCCTTCGGGATCACTTTCTGAGGATGACACCTGCCCATCTTTACCATCCCCAGGTCTGCGAGAGGAGCCCTCTGTGGCGAGTTTTGGGGGCTTGGTGCTGCTGAGCTTCTCAGGCCCTGAGCTAGTGGTGAGACCACCTGGCCAGGAGGGCGCTGTGGCTGGTGTAGGAGTTGCTGTCTTCGGTGGCCGTGAAGCCTTGGACGACCTTCACAGCAAGAAGGGTCAGGAGCCTGGAGGCCAGCCTGGGCTGCCCTGTCCCCCAGTTCCTGGGTACTCCCTAGGGGCCCCACCCCATACCGTTTTGGCTCTGGCCCTGAGCATTGCTGGGGAGCCAGGGCAGCACTTCTGGAGTGACCTGCCACCTCCTCGGCTTCCTCCTCACTTGAAAGACTGATGTGTGTGCTGGGGATGGGGCCAGAGGGCAGCAGGGGTTTGCCACGGGGCTGGTCTTCAAGATCCACATCGTCTTGGAAACCTGCCACCATCGGGTTCCCTCCCAAGGCCTCCCCGTCACTGCAAAGAAGGGGCAGGGCAGTCAGAGGTCACAGGGGGCTATGTGCTGCTCACTCCTCACCCCTACTGCCTGAGGGGCTGTCCACCCTTGGGTATACCCTTGGTGGAAGCAAGGCCTAACCTCCATTTTGGGGCATACGAAAGGATGGAACCCAGGGCTGTGCTACCACCTAGCTACACCCCCAGCCCTTTTTATTTTGAGACAAGATTTTGCCAAGTTGCCCAGGCTAGCCTCAAACTAAAAATCCTCCTGCCTTGGCTTCCCAAGTCACTGGGATTACAGGTGTGTGCCACTGTACCCAGCTCAGCCTCTGCTTTTTGAGGCACCTGCTCTGGCCCACCTGGCAATCTGGTGCTGTGTGCCTGAACCTGAGACCCAGGTGGCCTTGCCCACAACCTCCAAGTAGACCAGCCTAGGAATGTGCTCAGGGCCCAAGTGCTTCCGTCAGTTCTCTGCCTAATTCTGCTTCTGTCCTCAGTGCTGACTGCTTCACCCAGAGAGCACCAGGGGTGCTATGTGATACCCCCAGTGGTGTCCTGGATGTCCCTGCTTGGCCTGCCCACTATCCACACCTGTCGCTGTCCTGCCGTGGACCTGCTCCGCCATTCTCACTCCTGGGCAGGGCTGTGTCTTCAAGGAAGCTGCGATCCAGCCTGTCTTCAGGAACAAAGTCCTCAACGTTCTGGACTCTTGCTGGGACCTCTGCAGCTGGAGCAGGTTCTGTAGACAGCAGATGCCAGCTCCTGAGCCCTCAAAGGGCCCTTCCCCAGACCAGGGAGGGGCTTATGTGCCTGGGCTGGAGCCCACATCTGCCTCCAAAGTTTGGCCATGGGGCTGCCTGCCCAGGAGGAAGAGGAGAGCTTGCCTGGGACATGGGGGCCACATCCTGGTATGCAGGGCACATGGGGCCACAGGTGCAGGCTGCCACCCCATGAGTCCACCTTGTGAAAGGGCTGTTCCTGGGCCTACCTGGAGGTGAAGGGGCCACATCTGCAGCTGCCGAGGTACCAAATAGCCGGGAGATGATGCTGCGTCGTTGGGGTGGGGGTTGGGCAGGGGTTGAGGGGTGTGCAGGAAGGGGCAGGGCCTCGGAGGAGGGTGCAGAGGATGTGGGTGGCACAGGGGGGCAGGTCAAGGAGGTACTGAGGGGCAGCTGGGGGGCGGGCTGGGGTGTGCTGGGGCTAGAGCTCCCCGTGGACACAGCACTTGGAGGCACGATCGGCGACTGGGAGCCTGAGGACGGGCTCTGCCCGTTGGCTGCCAGGGGGGACACGTGGCCACGGCTGCGAGCCTCCATCATCTCAAGGAAGCTGGAGGGAGGGCAGAGGGCTGGAGTGAGGTCTCTCACCTCTCCCTCCCAGGCTCCGGAGGGCAGTCTTTCTGCCACAGGGTACTGGGAATGTCCAGCTGGCATCACACCCGAGAGGACAGAAGACGAGGCCCACCCGATTGTCACCCACTCACCCTACAGCCTCTGCCCTGTGGCAGAGGTGCTGGGGATGGAACCAGGGCCCCGTGCATGCCAGGCAAGCACTGTACCACTGAGCGACACCCCCAGCCAAACCCAGGGTGTCTTGCGACAGAGTAGTAACTTGCCCTGCACCTCCATCTCCATCACTGCACCCCTCCCAACAAGTTCTCCATTCATGCTGGCACCAGTCTGGGAAACCAAGCCACAGCAGGGTCAGGAGGCAGCCAAAGTTCATCAGGGACCAGTTGGTCTGGCCAGAGCTGGGTGGGCCAGGTGGCTGTCTGCCCTGGCCTATGACCACACATGCCTGGTGATCGGCAGGTGTGGCTCATTCCAGACAAGGGGGTGAAGCCAGGAAGTTACAAGCAGCTGCCCTGTCCAGGCCCACCTCTGTGGACTGTGCCCCATAGCTACACAGGCTAAGGGAGTGCCTGCAGGGTCTGTGCAGGGAAGCCTGGCACTGAAGCTTGGGGTATGCCTGGTCCGCCACCATTCACCCTGTCCCCAGGAGCCTGTTTAGGGGCTGGGCCCACTCTGCCTTAAGTGTAGCTCCTTTCTTGATTTATTTCCATTTGCTCCAGATATGTACTGACCTGACTAAATATTTTATTATCACACATTAATAATATAAAACCTTGACAGAGGAAAAGGAAGGACGGCAGGTGGCAGCATGAGGCACTTGTCCAAGGGGGCTGGGTGGTCAGGATGGGGGCACCCCCCACACACACTGTGCCCTCAAGGAGACCCAACAATCCCAGTGTGCAGCTCCCCCTACCACCACACTAGGGCCCACTGGTAGCACCCTCCCCCGCCATGGAGGGGCTGAGGCCTACAGGTCCAGCTCCCAGGCTCACATACATGCCGTAGTTCTGGTCCTCGGTCTCCTGCTGCACTGACAGCTCCTCCAGCGTGGCGTCAATGTCCAGCTGGTTCGTCTCCAGCTGCCGCAGCAGTGTCTCCCTCTGCAAGACAAGTGGACAAGACTGAGTAATGCACCTCCTCTTCACCCTGAGTGTCCCACTGGGCCCATGCAGCCAGCCCATGCAACTCAGAAGACATCCATGCAGGACCTGCACCTCAAGGCAATCCCCTTCCATTTCCACAACACGTCTCTGCAGGTTCAAAACCCCTGATGCTCATCTAGAGAAGAGCACCTGCCATTCCCGGAGCACATCGTGCATGCACAGCCTCTTCTGGTGCAGAGCTCAGTCTTGCCAGCTACCTGGGCTGAAGACAAGGGTGGTCCCCATGCACACAAACAGCCATGGGAGGCCTCGGAACAGCTGTGGTAGAAAGGCTCAGCCAGTCACGGCCTGGGGCAGACGGCAGCCCTGCTGGTTACACCAGCCCTAGCCTCTGATTCATGGTGATTCTCACACTTAGATTCAAATTAAATAAAACACAAATGTTCCACCCTTGGTCACCATAGCCACACTGAGGGCTGCAGGCCACATGTGTGAGCAGTGCTGGGGAACAGAGTGAAGTTTCCCCACACAGGACCCTGCACACCTACCTGGCCTTCCTCCTAGCTGATGGATCCCTGCACAGCCCCAGGGTGAGGCTGTGGGTACCCAGGCGGGCAGCCCAGGCCTGCTCCACCCTGTTCCTGTCCACCAGCCACAGCTGTCCTGCCCCTGGTCCTCTGGGCCCATGCTCAGGACCCACAGACCTCCTCCCACTCCTGCCCAATCCACTGCTTTCCCTGGGCTGGAAGGCCACCACACATGGTCTGTAGACCTGGCACACTAGGAGTGGGATGGTGGCGGGGCTCCCAGCACACAGCGGTCCACAAGGCTATTCCTGAGGTGGAAACTGGAAGGGCCCCAGAGGCTCCTGGGGAGTCCAGTGCTTCCCTTGTCCCATGACAAGGCACATGTGCCCCACGGGACACATGATAAGAAGCCAAGGAGGGTGCCTTCACCTCTGCAGTCTTCTGCCACAACCCAAAAACCACCACTGAGCCACAAGAAAAACCTCAGCTGGACCCAAGGGAGGGTCAGTCCACAAGACACCTGCCTAGACCTCAGAAGAGAAGGTCACGAACCCCAGAGCAGATTAGAAGGGTAAGGTTCATGCAGGTGGGGTCCTAGAGGGACAGTGGACAGAAGAGTATGACAGACTGATGCTGGTTCCTTTGATAAAAGCACCATGGAAATAAGACATGGGTGCTGGACACTGAGTGAAGGATGCAGGGACCTCCTTATCAACTGCACGGTGTTAGTAGTACTGAAAGAATCCCAGATGGAGGCACATTGGGAAGCAGAGCAGGCCAGGTGCGGGGCCACAACAGGCCTCCTCACCTCACCCCACCCCACCCACACAGGAGGTAGGGATGCCTTGGGCCTGTCCTCCAGAGAGTCCAAGGGCCACAGTCCAGAGTGAGTGCTGGCTCCACACATGCCCTGGAATGCAGACCATGAGGACAGGGCCTCAGTGTGACTGGGACCTCTGCATCTGATGTGCATCTGTGGAGGTGTGGGCACCACAGCTATGCCAGAGGCAGAGGGGCTTCCTGTGTGGGGCCATGGCCAGCACTCCACCCTCAGTGGCCTGGGGCAGCCCTGCTGCCTGTCCAGCTCCAGTCTGCTGGGTCCTTGCTGGTGCCCTTGCTGGTGTGACGAGGACTCACCTGCAGCTGTAGAAATGGGATGTTGAAGAACTTGTGCAGGTACTTGAGACCGAAGCTGTTCTTCATGGAAGACTCTGCATAGCGGAAATAGGAGGAGCCTGGAGGTCTGTTTTCAGAGGAGAAAAAGGTAAGAGAAAGGCCCTGGTGGGGCTGGGCTCATTCCTGTGCCAAGGACCTGAGTGGGGCCTCCCTCCTGCAGCAGGCTGGAGACCCAGCCATAGGTCCTGTGGTGGAGAGGCTGGACCAGTGGTGGAGCTCTGGATCCCTCTGGGGTGGTTTAAGGAACTGTACAGGGAACAGGTAGCCCCCAGGGATCCTGGCACCTCACACCCTCACTCACACGTCCTAAGGCACTGACATACTGAGGAGACCTGGGCCTCAGGGCTCCAGAGTCGTGTCCCAGACCCTCACTCCTGGCTCCCCAGCTTGAGTCAGGGCTGCATCACTCCATCTCCAGCACAGCTGCCTTAGTGTTTGACAGCTTGTCTGTCCTTCCCCAGTGCTACCTGAGCACAGCATGCTGCCCAAGGTGGGAGGCACCCACCTGTCCAGGTGGTCGATGAAGTCACGCACATCGTCTGGTAGGATGACTCGGTGCTCACCCATGTCACGGTAGTTGCCCAGCACGCACACCGGCACATGGGTTGGCACTTTGGGAAGCTCCCGCAGGACGTAGTTGAAGGTCCTTTGGGAGGGAGAGTATCTCAGTCTCAGTAGCACCGCCCCCCCCACCAGAAAACTGTATGGACTGGGGCTGCCCTTCACCTCCAAGACCCCATCCCAAGAGCCCACGTCACTGTGGGAGGGCTCTGGAGAAAACCAGTGAGCACTGCAACCCCGCAGCCTGCAGCGCTGCCCACCTTCTCTCCCAGATGGCACGCACCTCTGCACCCCAACTCCAGGCACCCCATTCCCCTGCCTTTCCTCGTCCGTGTCCCTACAAAACTGCCTCCAGTTTCGTCTGTTTCCAGCATTACCCTGAACAAACACATCACGGGTGGTTTGTCTCAGCTTCTGGCAAGCACCACGGCCAGGGCTGCAGCTTGCCCACATCTCCCTGTTCACTGGGCTCCTGGATGCCACTGCCGAGGTGTCTGCTGTGGGCAGAGCTGTCTCCAGGGCCTCGTTCCTCAGCAATCAATGCTGCCATGTTTGCAGGATGACAGGCAGGTCTAGGACTGACCTCACGTGGGTCCTCCCTGTTGCTTGACTTCACAGGTTGCTCCACACTCTTTTCCAAGTGTCTTGGAAAGGCACAACTGGTGGTGTCACTAGCTTTCCCCACGGAAAGCCTGTCACTGAAGCAGCCTCTCCTGCATCTCCCATCTGTGAAGTGCTTCCAGGTTCACCGCTGGCACCTCCCCGCCCAGGCGAGCAGCTGGGCAGCCTCCCCGGGCAGCCTGACCCTCCTGCACTCTGCACACTGTAGCCCAAGTGCACTTGTGGCCCTGTGCTCAGTCCAGCTAAGGGCTTGCTCTTCACAGGCCTGTCCCTCCAGCTCTGCCTGCTGAAAGCTACAGAGGCCTCATATGGCTTCTCTGCAAAGGCTACAGGACACTTCAGTGGAGCTAAGGTGGCCCCTCGACAT
The DNA here is from genome assembly GCF_902686445.1 of Sciurus carolinensis. Taxonomy (NCBI): domain Eukaryota; kingdom Metazoa; phylum Chordata; class Mammalia; order Rodentia; family Sciuridae; genus Sciurus; species Sciurus carolinensis. The sequence continues at coordinate 968,531 of NC_062226.1, forward strand.
CCAAACTCGATTTCACATGGGCAAAGCCACTTCACCCTCCCCGGGGTGGATGGGCCACCACCACCTGTGCAGGAGAAATGTTCTCCTCCCACCTCGGCACCCGAGGGGGAATGCAGCTTTGTATTGCAGGTGTGTGGAAGGTGCACTCCACTGAGCCGCAGCTCCTGGCCCAGGCCCCAGTGACTGCCTGTTCTGTGTCTAGCATGCTGCCTACAGCCTCAGAGGCTGGTGGTCAGCCCTTGCCAGGGGTGCTGCAGTTTGGTTCCTACAGACTGTGAGGGCTGGGGAAAGGCTCTGTGTCCTGCAGTAGCTGGCAGGGTCTGTGACAGCACAGCCCATGGCCTCTAGACCCAGCAGGTCCAGGTCTTCAGACCGAAGTCAGCAGCATGAGCCAAGTGCAAACTCTAGCTCCCAAGGCTTAGCATGAGAACCCATGAGAATCCATGTGGAAATAGGTCTTAAAGGAAAAGAAGTGTGCCTCATGGGTAGAAGTAAGACCCCAGCACATATGTGCCCACAGTATGAGGAAAAATGGCTGGACCCTGCCAGCAGTCAGCAGTAATGGCTCTGACAACTTTGCTTCTGCATTTTCCATTTTTCTATGATGAATATGGACTATGTATGCAATAATGAAAGTAGGGCTATACATGTGGCCCAGTGGTAGAGCTCTTGCCAAGCATGCCTGATATATCACTTAAGGGAGTAAATAACAGGACAGTAATGGGCAGGCTGGGCATTCCAAAGGCTACTTTTAGAATGGCCATCAGTCTATTCTGTTTTTTTGTGGTACTGGGGGTTGAACCCAGGGTCTTGCCTGCTGCTAGGCAAGCACTCTGCCACTGAGCCACATCTGCAGACCTTTTCACTTGTTTTTTATATTATTTTATTTTATTTTATTTTGTGGTGCTGGGGATTGAACCCAGGGCCTTGTGCTCCCAAGGCAAGCACTCTATCAACTAGCTATATTCCCCAGCCCCCTTTTCACTTATTTTGAGACAGGGCCTCACTAAGTTGCCTAGGCAGCCCTTGAACCTGCGATCCTCCTGCCTTAGCCTCCTGAGTAGCTGGAGTTATAGGGTGAACCACTGGGCCTGGCTCCTTCAGCATTTTTTGGGGGGTGGGGGGGATGTGGGGTACAGGGACTGAACCCAGGGGTGCTTCATAGGCCACATCCCCAGTGCTTTTTTAAATTTTGAGACAGGGTCTGCTAAGTTGCTTAGAGCCTCACTGAATTGCTGACTATAATCCTCCCGCCTCAGCCTCCCGAGTCACTGGGATTACAGGTCTGTTTCTTTCAGCATTTTTAAGACTTTAGTCTTCTAAAAAATCGTGTGTGTATGTGTGTGTGTTCTGTGCAGAGCAGGCAAGACAGCAAGGCAGCCCTTGCCTGGTCCCTGGGACCTTTCTCTAAGGAGTTGCAGCCCATGGCTGGTGACAGGAGGACTGCTGGTCTCATGCTGTGTCAGGAGTCCCCTGGGAGCACCTACGGGCTGTTGTTCTGAAGGTGGAGGAGTCAGGCTTCTCCAGGTCCACGGGGCAGCTCTGCAGCTGGCTTGGTTTCTCTGTGCCTCTGCCCACTACTCACCTTTTCTTTGCCCTTTGCTGTCATGAAATCTCCTAGCAAGTCATCAAATGCTGGGGGTCTTGAGGTGCCCTCAACATGAGGGGCTCCATGGCTGCCAGGTTTCTGAGGGTGTCTTCAGGGCTACGAAGGTGCCTCCTCCAGAACACCCTTTGTCACTGGCCTGCCCTGATCCTACCCATCCTTTCACACAGGTGCAGACGTGGGCCCACCCTGTCTCATGGCACAGACATGGTCCTCCAGGCCAGGGACACTGGCTGCCCACAGAACCAGCAGAGGGATGATGGCCACTTACCACTGCTTGGTGATGTCAAACATCATGACCACCCCATTACAGTTCTTGTACACATCCAGGAACTCAGCATCCAAGGCCATTTCAGACTCTGCCTGGGGACAGGAGTGGACAGGGGTAAGACTGTGTCCAAGGCCAGGTCCCACCCTTGTGGACCCTCGAGTCACCTGGAAAAGGTTGAATGGGACTTTTTCAACCTGAAGAGAGAACATGGAAAACACACGAAGAGCAAATGCTGGGAGTGAACACAGGGTTAACCTGTGGTGGGGTCCCGCAGCAAACTCTGACTCTGGTGGGAGTAACACTGAGACACAGGGAAGCAAGTTCTGGAGCCATCAGAACTTTCTAGAACACACAAGCTGGAGCCAGGTGGATGTGTATGGCACTTAATTGTCCTGCCTGGAAGAAGAGGGAAGAGGCATCCTGCACAGAGGGAGCAGCCAGGGCAGAGCAGCCTGAACACCTAGGAGCAGGGCACCTCTGGGACCACAGGAGGGGGTGCACTGTGCTGCAGTTCCAAGGCCACAGTCCAAGATCTCTAAGGGTTAGGCTGCGGCAGTCAGATAAAACGTGGCCACTCACCTGTGACTCAGGCCATCCAAACCCTAATGGGGTCGATGAAAAATGAAGGGCAGACAGGGTCACTCCCATGGGGCAGCCACCCCAAAACTCAGCCTCCAGTGGCACGGGGTCCTGGGAGTAGCCAGGAATGGTCAGCTACCTACACATCCATGGAGTAACTGGGACACTCAGGGGAGACCAAGATGGGCAGACAGTGGGGTCTGAAGGGTTGGAGGCAGCCAGGGGTCCTAAGTGACCACAGACAACCTGTCTGGGGTCCCGACACTGTCGCTTACCTCCTGGGGATCATTCTCTGTCTTCAAGCCGTCACCTCGCTTCTTGCATTTTCCTTATTCAATGACAAACAAAAATTATGGGGTGGAATCACTAGGCCCATGGGGTTGCCTCAAGGAGGCATGCCCCTCCCCAGTCCCACCCTGGCCCTGCAGAGCTACACTGGACAGTGCCCTGCTCGGCTACTGACCCAAGGGAGTACTCCTGGCAGCTCCAGCTGCCTCTTACTCAGTCTTGGGAGAAAGGGAGAAATGGGGCCCCCATGCTGGACAGGGCCACTCAAAGGACATAGACTGGCAAGAGCCTGGGCAGCAAGGTAGAGGGCAAAGGCCCAAAGGGCCCAGCAGCTGCAGGATGGGTCAGGTGGTTAGATGGCTTGTGGACCTGTGCCAGCCATGTCTGCCACTGAGGACAGGGAGCCTCCTGCCAGCTCAGTCCTAAAAGCCCCAAGGCCAAACCCAGGGCAGGGGCGGGCACAGAGGACACAGTTTGAGGTAAAGGGTCCCCACCAGAGCAAAGCTGGGGTGACCACAGCTGCAATTCCTAAAGTATTTCTCATGCTACACCCTGGACCTCAGGTACTAGTGCCGAGTGTAAAGAAGCCCAGGATTTAGCCCTGGCCACAGCCTGTGGGGAGGATGGCAGTGACTGTGGCCAAGGTGGCCAACCCAGGCTGTCAGCCTTCAGAGTCATTAAGGCTTTCCTGACCAGGGGACCAGAAGACCGCCAAGGGTCTGCCCAGGGTGACACCAGGCTCTGTGGGGTCCTGCTAATGACAAGATGGACAACACTTGCCTGCCCTTCCCTCCATCTCTAGAATGTTCAACTGGGCAGGGGTGCTGCTCACTACCTGGGAATTTTAGGGTAAAGAGCCCAAGAACAAATGGGGTTCATTTATTTAAAGTGTCAAATCCACCTCATTCCTGAGCCCATTTCTGAACTTCTTGCCTGGGGAATCAGGTGCCTGGCCCAACTCTCAATGACCCTCCTAGGCTGGACACTGGGCCTCACCCTTCACACAGGCACAAGCATGCTGATAGCCAATGAGCTTGCTCCTGTCCACATCCCATTGTCAGGAGCCTCCTGCTCAACCAGCACACTCGGGAGTTGCCAGCTCTTAGGGCAGGAAGGCTGGAGAGGGACAGGAGCCTGAGGCTTGTTTGGTGGGACGGGGAGATCAGAGGAAGTGAAAAGCCATGGAGGCTGTCCCCTGTCACCATTCCTTCAAGAAGCCCTTCCACATATCCATAAATTCTGCCCCCACACTCTTCAGTCGAAAGCTGGAGTCCACATGCCTCACCTGCCTGTCCTCAAAAACTCACCCGCTGGCCTCAAGCCCTCAGCTGTCACCACTGTTCTCTCGCTCTGCTGCTGTGAACAGCACTCAGACCTTGTCCCGTGGGGATCAGCACTTCCAGAGGTGCTTTCCTCCTCAAGAGAAAGGTTGCTCCCCCACGAGCAAGCAATGCAAGGCCACAAGGAAGCTGGTGCTTGCCTGGTCGTGACTATGCCCACATGGCCCAGCCTGGCTTCAGCTGTGTGAGGCTCTGCCAGGTAGATGAGGACCCAGGAAGCTCCCCAAGCCCATTACGAGAACTGGTGCCGGAGTCCAGCATGGCAGGAGAGCGCTTCTGGGCAGGAGGCATCACCCCCTGCTCCGAGGGCCCTCATGCCAATTAAGGGCACAGCATGCCCCCTGGAAGGGGTACTGGTCTGAAAGGCTGAGCCTACACTGTGTTACAGCCCACGTAGCACCCAGGACTTGGGAAATCCTGTCCATGGGACACCTGCATCCCACTGCAGCAAGTGTAACCAACGCTGAGGAAGGGGCTGGGGAAACTCACAGCTCAAGACCACGGCCCCTCCATGGCAGAGGTGCTTCCTCCTGAAGTGGCCAGGACAGGGTCATGGTGTGGGGGACAGTTTGGCTTAAGCTCCCTGGTGCTTGCAGGCAGATGCAACTCTTGCCTCAAGGTGGGGACATGTGACTGGGCCAGAGACATGTGCACATGGGTGTGCAGAGGAGGGTGTGGAAGCAGATCAACACAGGTCCAATGGGATGGGCTCGAGATGGCCTGTCCCTGGAGCAACCACTGATTGACGGCCTCAAATATCCTTGACATGCTGACATCAAACTCGACATGAACCCACCCTGCAATGAGCATGGGGAGAGGAGAGGAGCATGCACATCCTGCACTGGAAACCATAAGCCCACGAAAGACACTCTTCCCAAGGAAGCCCTGTAATTGGAGGACTCAGTACAGCAGGTCACCTCTTGCTTAGCAGCACGTATCATGTATGCGCGCATGTGCACACACAATACTGGCACCAGAAAAGGCTGAGATCTCACCAGAGGATCACAGAGGGGGAGCTTGTGACCTGACACAGGAAGACAGGAATGGGATCAGATGCTATTATGAGGATTGCTGGTCCTATGAGTTTGGCTGGGGAAGGTCTGCATGTGGACTGGGGTCTGCCCAGAATGAAGGAGCTGGAGCCTCGGTTGTGGGCAGAGTCCTGGACTTGAGGCACACTCTGCGAGTTCTGATTACTCGAGTGGTCCTGGCATCTGTCCTAAGCATGGTTAACTTTCTCAGACCATAAGGAGGACTGTCAGCACTGGCAATGTCTATACCTCCTTCCAGGAACTTCCAGGTCCATCTAGCTACTTTTGGCAGTAGACCACTTCCTGAAGGGGCAGCTACACAGGCTACATGGACACAGGCTGCACAGACAGCATGACACTCCTCAGTGACTTCCACTAAGACACAGCATGACCTGCCTTTAAGTTAAACTCATGCTGCCTGCTTTAAGTTAAACTCCAGTTAAACCAGTTAAAACTCCTTGTGGGAAACCTCTCTGGAAAATACCCTGGATCTAACACAGGCACTGGCCAGGGGTCAGTCTCTCTTCCTCTGCCTAACTCTTTGCTCCTGCCTTCTATGACCCAGGCATGGAAGACTGTCCTCCCGACTCATGGTACCCTTCCTGCCAGGATTGCACGTTCCAGCTCTGGTGTGTTGAATCTGTGCCTTCCATCTGAACCAGGGGCTATGCCAGGTCAGGTTTCCCAGCACCACAGCTGTGGTCAGGCAAGAAAAGCTGAACAGGGGTCAGAAGAGAGTCACAGGGTATCTGCAAGTGGGAGCACGTTTAGCTCATGAGGGACCCTGGTCATGGGTGGACCACTAGGCCTCAGGTCTCTGCCAGGTAAAATAGGTATGCCCCAAAAGTCACCCGTGTGCCCCACATCCAGCACCCCTCCTTTCCTTAGGGCAGGGTTGCCAGCTGCTCATACACTGGAGTTCCAGGGTAGCTGAGGGAGACCATGACAGGTCTGATCCTGGGTAGGTAGCTACGCCAGCTACGACAGGAGGGGAGGCTGGCAAGGGAGCCCCACAAGGGCCACAGAGCTTGAAGCGTGCCCACCCCAGCAGATGGCCAGCCATCCAGTACCAAACAGATGCCCAAAGCAGACAAGTATGTGATGGCAACAGGCCCACTGTGAATGTCTACCCTGTCCACCAGATGCAGAGGGGAATGTAGGGTACCTAGAACCTAGACCAGGCTCGGGAGGGAGCTGATGGCAACCAGAACCTAGATGTAAAGAGCTATCAGCAAACTCAAATCTCCCACATCACTAGTGCAGCTGGTGCGTGTACTGTGCCTCTGGTGCCTGATGTGTGTGACAGGGCAAAACAGGTCCTAAGTAGGGCACAGGACCTCAGCATAGAAGCCAAGACCCAAGGTTACGGGCACAAAACATGCACACGCAGTGGGTATGTGGGGCTCCTCTACTCAGAGAAAATGGGGCTTTAAGCAGAAAGTAAAGTGGCACCTTACCTTTGTCAACCACATCCCAGACTTCGACCTTCACTACATCATCAGTGGCTGAAACAAGGAAAACCCTCAAGTTAGTGCCCAGCTTCACTCAGGGACCAGTGTGCGCGGCCACCTGCTCCTCCCCAAGACGCCAGTGGCCATGGGACCTGTGCATTACCTGTTACCTGACTCGTGGCTCCCTGGTGGGAGGCAGGGTGGCTCTTCCAGGCCTCAGCAGGCCCAGCAGTAGAGCACACACACAGTGCCTCTTGCCCTCAGGCAGAGCTGCAAGCTTCTTTGTGGGGCCTCTTTCCTCGTAAGCTCTGTGGGGCTATGTGCCCAGCTTCCCTCTTAGACCCCAGTGTCTGGGCAGGCCTGAGCAAAGAAGGGGGTCTCCTTGGAAAGTGGCCTGGCTGGACTCTTAGCCCTGCTGGGTCATCAGGTCACTCCACACAATGGACAGACTTGGACAAGCATGGTTACCAGAGTCACATCCTCCTTGACCTATTTCTTCATCCTCTGGCCTCCAATTTACTCTGAGGAAAGTGGGAACCCTGCTCAGTGCTAAAGGCCAGAGCTTTGTTGGACATGGGAGCAGGTCCAGGAGCTGTGCCCTTGTGGCCCACCTGCAGCTCCTCCTTGGGCTCTCTAGGTCTGTGAGTCCTCACAAGAAGACGACTTTCCAGCTCCTGCAACCTCCCTGCTCTCTGCAGCGTCACTCTACTCCACAGTGCGCTGGGGTGATGGGAGCCCAGGGTCCAGAGGGAGGGAGGACCAGGTGGAAGTGCACCCACCCCAGGGCCAATGCCTGCCCCGTGTGCAGGCCTGTAGGACGCATCTCTGTGCACCACGAATGGCTACTCCCAGGCCTCTCTGGGGAGCTTCAGTCTCTGGAAGTGCTTCCTCTACTACTCTGCTACACCTATGGCTACCCTGGGCCTAAGGATCAAATTTGAGATGAAATTTCACGGGTTTAAATCCAGAGGGGGTGATTCAAAAGCACCTTTAATAAGTGTCCTCAAAACAGCCCTGAGTAAGTCTAGCTGGAATCTCCACAGGGTGGCCTGGGGAAAATGTCACCCAGAAGTAAGAGGGCAAGGGACACTGACATATGGGAGGAGGGGAAATGCACTCACTCTTGTAGTTCCAGTGGATGCTGGTGACCTGGATCTCCTGCGTAGGGATGTACTCCTCCACGAACTTCTTGCCCTGCAGCCGGTGCCACAGAGCTGTTTTGCCTGTATTCCTGTCTCCCCGGATCACTATCTTCACTGGGGGTGAGAAGCAAAAAGAAAGAAGAGGAATCAAAGTCATGATTTAATAAATGACTTCAAAGATCATGTCTACTCCACTACAATGCAGTTTGCAGGAACCAAGCCCCAGGTGAGTAATGGGTAGGGAAGAACTGGACCAGGCACACTGACAGCTTCTCCCAAGGCACAAGGAAGCACAGCAGTGAGTGAGTACCAGTGCCACGGGAAGCAGCCAGGGCCAGGAGTCTTCCCCCTAGGTCGACAGAGGCCATACTTTTTCTACTTGGGAGAACAGGATCTCCCCTGGGGGACGGCAGGGGGCCCTCAGGGTGAGGGATGAACCACGCAGGGGCCTTGACCTACCCAACAGCTGGAAGTGCATGGGGGTACACTGGGCTTTTGTGGTTTGCTCCTGACCTACTTTTGCCACAGTCCCTTTTTGGCTGGTGCTGGGAATGAACTCAGGGATTCACAAATGCAGGCAAGTGCTCTACCACTGAACTGCACCACCATCCCTTTTATCTTGAGGGGGTCTGGCTACATTGCCCAGGCTGGCTCGGGACTTGTGATGCTCTTGGTTCAACCTCCGGAGCTGCTGGGTTATAGGCGTGGCCACTGTTCCCAGCTCCCTGGTGTTCTGAATGCATGGTTTCACAGCGGGCTGCAACTTATCTCTGACTTTACTGAGTGTGCTGGGCCTGTGCCTGCTGGCTCCAGGTGAAGGACAGGGTCAGCAAGTGCTGGAGAAAGTGAGTGTGGGATGGACATGAAGGGAAGCAGACTCTTGAGTTTTCTGGTAGTCCTGTTCCTGAGATGAGCAGTTCTGTGGGAGGGCTGAGGCACCCATGGCTGCGGAGGACCCCAGAGTGCAGTGGTCAGGGCTGGCACTTCCTGGGCAGCCTTGCAGGCCGTGTGGAGGGTAGACATGTTGCCATGTGCCTGGATAAGGCCACCAAGGGCACTGTGAATAGCAGGGACTGCAGGAGTAAGTTAGGGAAGGGTCCAGGGGGACAGGGGAGGCTTGGGAAAGGCAGGTCAAGGGCAAACCCAAGAGCTCCTCTGTTCACATCCCTCCCAGGTTGTCTCATCTTGCTCCCTTCTCTCAAATTCTTCTGTGGTGACCAGGACCCCAGACACCAAAAGCCAGTGGCCACCTTGGCCTCAAAGCTCAGCTGGACTTGTCCCGTGTGGTCTCTTAGCCTGTCTAGCTTCTTTCCCTTGCTCCTACTTCAAGGCATCTCTGTTCCCACGACATTAATCTCTTTTCCAGAAGCTTCACTAAGTTAATTTCTTCACCCCACTCCAAATTCCTCTCAAGTCACAACTTTACTCCAACTTTTGAAAGTAACAGCTGTTCTCAGATCTCAGGGACTCACCCTCTTTCACGTTCCTTTGTCACCAGAGAACACAAGAGCTTCACGTCCCAATTCCAAACAGATGTACTCCTATGCCCCACACACTACAGGAGCACCCGAGTCCGTGACTCAAACCCAAGCTGCAGTGCAGGAAGTGTGTGGCCCAGGCACCCCTGCTGGCGTGGAGGAACTCCACCCACAGGGGTCCCCACTGCAAACACAGGGCCCTGCCCTTGCCCTTCCTTCCTTCCACAGGGGTGAAGGGGACAGAGGGGCAGTCTGTAGTCTGTTAAGGCAGTAGGCTCCCAACACCCCTGCAAGGCAGCAGCCAGGACTGAGGACGATGACCACCTACTATCCAAGCCATGTAAAACGCCCTTTTCTTTTTGGTCACAAGGTGGTGACAGGGAGTGTTAGCCTCTGGAGCTATGGGTAGCAGGAGCCACTCTGCTCATAGCCAGGCAGGGCTGAGGCAGGAGCCAGGGTGTCACCACCACTCAACTCCAAGTTCTTGGGCCAGTCTTGACAAATTTTCTGAGTATTTACACACAACATCTGTCTAGATTTATTGGCATAATTGCATTTAAAATACCGTATCTTTTTCATTTCTGAGTGCAATTATGTCCATTTAAAAGTAAGTTTTTCCACGCTTGTATAATCATGTCAAAATGGACCCCAATAATATATATAACTGTAATGTTCCAGTCAAAACAAAACAAACAAGCTGTGCATGGTGGCATGTGCCTGTAAAGCAGCTTTTGAGAAGCTGAGGTAGGAGGAAGGATCACTGAGCCCAGGAGTTTCAGGGTAGCCTGGACAGTGCAGCAAGACCCTGTCTCAAAATAAAAAGGGTTAAGCTGGGCACAGTGGAGCACCCCTGTAATCCCCGTGGCTTGGGAGGCTGAGGTAGGAGGAACTCGAGTTCAAAGTCAGCCTCAGCAATTTAGTGAGGCCCTAAGCAACTCAGTGAGACCCTGTCTCTAAATAAAAAATAAATAAATAAATAAAAATAAATACATAAATAGGGCTGGGGACGGAGCTCAGTGGTGCAGTGCCTGCCCGGCAGGAGAGGCCCTGGTTTCCTGCCCCAGCACCAGGCACACGTTTCCTGGTGCTCAGGTCTCCTGCTGGCCTCGCATTGGTCCTTCAGAGCCCTCTCTCCAAAAGACCTTCCTTCCACACGCCTCCACTGGCTCCCCCTGGGTCTCCTCTGTTCCTTCTCTCTGCTCTTCCTTATCACAAGTGTGAGCACCCAGCAATGCCCCCAAGGGCTCCTGTTGCTTGGGGGTGCACCTCAAGGTCTGGTATGTGGCATTCTTGTTATTCAATTCTAAGAAGCTTATTTCCATTACTACTTCTGTTAAAGGCATCACTTGATTTCCAAATGTAAGATTTTAAATTCCTGGTTACTAATTGCTACTGAGTTTTGAGAAGGTGGTATAAATTCTTTGAAATGTATTGAAACATCTGATGGTCAGTTCTTAATTTTCCACATGGGATTGAAAGATTGTGTATTTTTTAAACTGTTAACTTTTCTCACATAAATTAGATCAATTTTTTTGACTCTACTAGTCAAATCTACAGTGATTTTTGGGGGCTATTTTACCTTCAAGTACAGTGAGAAATGAGTTTCATTTTTCACAATGGTGCAACTGTCAGTTTCGTCTTATAGGTCATTATTTTCCTAAATGTGCATCAGAACCTACCACAGGGTGGAATATATTTAGAATTATCTGCTTTGTGAACACTTAAAAATCACTGCTAGCAATCCTTCATCTCTCACGATGTCCTCTGCCTCAGCATCTTCTTACCTGCCATTAACATAACTAACTCGACCTGCTTCAGTTAGCAGTGTTCCGCCCTTGTGGACCCCCCTTCTCTTGCTCTCCCTCTGCTACTGTGAAGATGTCACATGAACCTTGGCAGGCGTTTTTCCTGAGGGTGTGCAAGGTTCCATGAACCCTTTCAGCCTGAAAATAAAAATGGAAAAAATGTACATCCTTTAGTTCTAGAATTGTTTTCCTCTATTAATTTTTTTTTGTCCCCCCTTTGTTTTCTCCTGGTACTAGGGACTGAACTCAGGCATGCCCTCCACTGAGCCACATCCCCTGCCCTTTCTTGTTTTGAGACAGGGTCTTGCTAAGTTACCCAGGCTGGCCTCAAACCTGCAACTCTCCTGCCTCAGCCTCCAGAGTGACTGGGATTACAGGTGTGGCCACCACAATTAGCTGAATCAAAAAATTTTAGTAAGACTTTTAAAAAGCAGTTTTAGCAGTTTTAGATTCGCAGTAAAACTGAGTGGGAAATACAGAGACATTATGTCCTGCCAACCCCACAGCCTTCCTGATGATAGGCATCCTTACCAGAGGGTCCACCTGTAGTGACTGACACATTGTACTTCCCTGCTTCTTGGTGATGCACATCCTGAGTTTGGATAAATGGGTGATGACATTTGCTATGTTGTGGTACCAAACAGAATAATAGTTCCACTTCCCTAAAAATTCTCCATTTCATTTTACTATGGTTGAATACATCTCCAAGAATCTGTGGTGTTTCTCCGGGCTGTCTGGACCACCACCAACCAATGAACACCTTAAGGAAATCTCCATTTGAGATTTTTCTGGAGGACATGGATGATCTGTGGGCACACCCATTCAGAGGTTAAGCAGTAATGACCAATTCCAGGGCACCATTCCCTTCCACCAGCAGCTTCTCTGTGGAGGGATCCAATGAGGCCCACCCTTCTGCAGGGTCTGTGAACAGCATGGGTAGAAAGGCAGCAGCGCCTGCTTCATCCGGACCTGGATCCAGTCGGCTTCTGAGGACAGATGAGCAGCTGTGTGCCCATGTTCCAGACCTGTGGGGCACACCGCTTCCAAGGCAGAGCTGTCCAGGGGATGGTGACGACACTGCCACACATGGAGGCTGGGTCTACTGTGAGTGCGGCCTGAGAGAAGCGACTGGCATTTCTGTTTTGTAAGTTTGTTCCTGAGGAAGAGATGGCCTCTCCCCTCTCCCCATCTTCTTATCTTGTGAAGACCTCAGTGAATGTGTATGTCCTTGTCCTGGCTCAGACTTCGGAGGAAAGCTTCTCAGGTCTCACTGTTACACATCGGTTTGGGTAGATGCCTTTTGACAGGTATGCCTAGTTTGATAAGAAGTGTTTCGGGGTTCACGGTTTTTGTAAATCATGAGTGTTGAATTTCATTAAGGTTCCTGTATGTCTTAAGATTGAACTTTGTTTTCTCCTTTAATCTGCTAGTAAATCACACATACTTCTGTTGGACAATCCTTGCATTCCTACTTGGTCTTAATACACATTTATTATTGCTATTACTTTATACTTCTCTAGACTCCATTTTCTGTTCTGTTATTAGGCTTTCACATCTGTGCTCATGAGTGGTGCTGTTCTGGTCTGTCAGGGGTCAAGGCTTTTTGGCTTGAGGAATGAGCAGATCTCCTACCTTCTGCATTTACATACTGTCTGGACACACTGCTCTCTGGGTGACAGCTGGAGTCCACACTGGTTCTGTACTTCCTGTGGAGTCATTCTCAGTAAGTCATTCTCTAGGACACTATCCACCCAGAGTTTTCAATTGATGGGCATAAATTACCCGTAACACTTAGGGCTGGGGATGGGGTTCGGTGGTCCAGTGCTTGCCTAGCACAGGTTCAATTCCCAGTTCTGCAAAACAGTTACTCACTACATCTTTATATTTCATATTTAGAGCCTTGTATTCTGTATGACTGGTATTCGCATCTTATTAATATTCCCAGAGTTGTCGCCTTTATTAGTCATTACACACGAAATGCACCCTGTTTGTTTTGCTAAACGTCTCAGCTGGTTCTTTATCACGTTTTTTCCTGTTAGTTCTTTCCTTCTACTTGCTCAGTTGTGCTAGGTTTTTACATTATTCTTAGGTCAGTGACTCTCATAAGTTATATGGGTCTTTCCTAATCACTGAGTTGTGATTTCCATATGGTTTCTTCATTGACTTATAAATTATTTGGAAGTAGCTACCATTTGAATCTTAAATGTCATCCCCCTGCCCCCAGGTCTGTGTATTATAGGTTTCATCCCCAGCATGATGCTATTGCAAGATGGTGAACCTTTAGGAGTGGGGCCTCCTGGGAAGTCTTAGAATTATACCCTTCAAGGGGACAGTGAGACCTTGACCTCTTCCCACCCATGCCCACACCCAGGCTCTAGCCACAGGTGGGTGGCTTTGTTCTGCCATGGTCTCCCACCATGATATGCTGCATAAGCCCAAAGCCCAGGGCCAATCAACCCCCAACCAAAACCTCTAAGACAGTGAGCCAAGATAAACCTCTCCTTACTATAAGTTGATTATTTCAAGTATTTGTTAGAGCTACAGAGAGCTGATTGACACAGAAGTATTTTCAAGTTTCAGAACAGAACTGAGCGCTAGGTGCAGCGGCACACACTGGCTAGCTACCTGGGAGGCTGAGGCAGGAGGGTCACTTGAGTACATGAGCTCTAAAACAGCCTGACAACACAGGCAGACCCTGTCAGTGGCACTGGAGTCACAGAATGTGGTCTTGACGTGCATTCCTTTTTCTTTTTGGTACGGGGGACTGAGCCCAGGAGCCTTAACCACTGAGTCGCATCCCCAGCCCTTTTTTGCATTTTATTTAGAGACAAGGTCTCGCTGAGTTGCTAAGTGCCGTACTAAGTTGCTGAGGCTCGCTTTGAACGGCAATCCTACTGCCTCAGCCTCCTGAGTCGCTTGGATTACAGATGTGCACCACCATACTGGGTCTGAGATACATTCTAACGTGTTTTTGAGACTGTCCATTTTCATGGCTGACCCTTAAGAGGGACTGAAGAGTCACGTACAGATAGTTGGTTTCTGTCTGTAATACCCTCCCTACTCCCATCCATTCTTTTACCTCAAAGTGTTTTCTGTGTGACATTACTACAGCTGGGGCAGTCTCTTATGGTTCACACTTACCCATTATCTTTTCCCAAGTCCTTATTCCCAGCTTTTGACATTAAGTTCTGGAGTGTCTCTTGGAGACCATATGGCCAAATTAAAGGAAAAAAAAAAATCAAGTCTCGCATTCCTACTTGGAACTGGGGAGTCGTGCTTGATTACATTGTGTGTCTGATGACAGAAATGGTATTATTTGGGACTGGGGTTGTGGCTCAATGGTGGAGCGCTTGCCTAGCGCAGGTGAGGCAATGAGTTTGAGACTCGGCACCATGTAAAAATAAATAAATAAATAAAATAAAGGTACTGTGTTCATCTACAACTAAAAAGACTATTTATTTAAAAAAAACAAAAAACAAAAAACAGAAATGGTATTATTTGTACCATTTCATTTTATGATCTTAAGTCCCTATCCTGGTTTTCTTGCAGCCTTTGCTGTCTTTTATAGGTTGGACATGATTTTTTACCCCTTATTTCTGCCTGGTATTTATTTGGAGGAACTGCAAACTATTTTTATTCTTTGAAAAGGAACTCTTAAAAATTTGGGGGGAGGTACTGGGATGAATACAGAGGCACTCAACCACTGAGTCACATCCCCAGCCCTATTTTGTATTTTATGTAGAGACAGGGTCTCACTGAGTTGCTTAGCTCCTCACTTTTGCTGAGGCTGGCTTTGAACTTGTGATCCTCCTGCCTCAGCCTGAGTCACTGAGATTACAGGCATGCACCACCATGCCCAGTGACTCTTAAAAAATTTAACATTCACAATTACTGTAATGTATACTAATGTTAAGATACTTCTTTCTTTCCCCTAAACAATTTAAACAGTTTTGACCGCCTTAACTCTAATCAGCTTTCATCCTGGGTTACGTGCTGATTTCCACTATTTTAGCTCCTTTTATTCTCCCCATTGTTAAAACCTGGATCTGGAATGCCCCCACACCCTCACAAGGCTCACGTGTTGAGAGTTTGGTTCTCAATGCAGCAGTGTGCAGACATGAGCTTATGGCAAGCGATTAGATCATGAGGCTCTGATGATCTCATCCACTGAGGGGTTCATAACTGAATGAACTATTGGGAATAGTGAAAACTGCAGGTTAGGCCTAGCTGGAGAAGCAGGCCACTGGAGGCATGCCCTGGAAGAGCACATCTTGTTTCCTGACCCCTTCCTTGTGATCTTTCTCTCTCTCTGCTTCCTGGTTGCCCTGAGGGGAGCAGCTTTCCTCCACATGCCCTTCTACCATGACATTTCTGTCTTGTCACAAACCTAAAAGCAATGGAGCTGGCTGACCGTGGACCGAAACCTTGAGCTAAAATAAACCTTACCTTCTTTAAGTTGCTATTCTCAGGTATTTTGTCACAGAGAAAGCCAACACATATATAAATTCTCACCACCCAAGATTAAGGTACCAATATATTCATATTTCACTCACACTGACCAATTCCTCTGCTTACCTTTGCTTTTTGAATCCTGCACCTCTTTTGGGTTCAATTTCCATCTGTCTAAAGAATATCCTTCAGTGTTTTCTTCTGCAATAACCTCTGCACAGCTGACTATCAACCTGAGGCTGAAAGCAGTTTCAGTCACTCTCCTTCCAGCACAGCTGCAGAGCCAGGCACGGACCCCCAGGTTGACTGTGGCTTTCCCCGAGGCCCTGAGCTCTCCAGAGCTGTCCTCAGCTCGGGACAAAGTTCTAAGAAAGTGGTCTTTTGTTCTAGAAACGTGGAGAATTTTTTTTTTTTTTTTAAGTACTTAAAAGTTCCAATGATGTATCCAGTTATGGATGTTTTTTTAAATTTCTGGACTTGCACTTCTTGAAGTTTCACATATTTCACAAACTCTGGAAAATCCTCAGCTTTCAATTCTTCAAATACTGCTTTGTCTCCATTCTTGCTGTGCTTTCCTTCTGAAACCTGTTCAGACATGCCCTGGAATCTGCTTAGTCTGCCACACTTCTTCAAGACTAGTTCTCTTTTCTACTGAGTTACTGTGCTGCTTCACCTGTCAACTTTTTCAATTTCCAAGCTCAGATTTTTCACTTGTAGGTCTGTCCCAGCGTCCTCAGCAAGACCAGTTGAGAGTTCCACAGTGACAGCTTCCTCCTTCAGGACACTGCCCCAAAACTAATATTTCTCACCAAACAGCAGGAGGAAGGGGTGGACTGACCATGGCAACCTTCTTTCTTCCAGTTTAAATGCAAATGACTTCTAAAATGGGAATAAGATCCAATGTCTCATTCAGGTTTTGATTCTAATTTGATGGGTGTGCTGGGACTCTGCACGTGTGATGTGAGATACTTTTCATTATCCTATCATTTAAAAGCAAATGATTTATGGGCCCCAGGAGGTAATATTCTATAAGATAACTCAAGTGCAAGGAAATAAGAGAGTTAACTAAAACTCTTTCCAATAAGAATACTAAATCTATAATTATGATATTGCTGGTTTGTTCCCTAAAGTAAGATATTTGGGGAACTATGCACTAGAAATCTTCGGTTCTACTAACACACAAAATTAAAAACTTTCAAAACTGTGTATTATTTAACAATAGAGACAACATCCTTCTAAAACGTAATTTTGGTACAAATCCACATTTCTCTTAAGTTGGTACCTTTCACTGAGCTACAGGAGATTAAACTGGAGGATTGTTTTTTACTCTAAGGAACCGTCCTTTCTACCCGGGACCACAAGAGGGCAGGTCTTTGGGGAGCCCTTTCTGAAAAAGTGAGCAATTTGCAGTTCAGATCTAATTTCCAAGGGACTAGAATTGGGTTTCAAAGTATCACTGTAAGCAATAAACTTAAATAAGAAATCCAAATATAGATTCCAAAGATTTGCGAAAGTGAATATTTCGACTTAACACTCTTTTCTGAATGTGCGAGAAATACACGCAAATTTTCAAGATAACACGTCTAAAATGAGTTTGCTTTCAAACCTGCATAAAAGTCTTCTTAATCAGTTTTTTAATATGCCACAGTATCATCGAAATATCATGGATAACACAGGTTCCCCTTAAAGTGAGTAAAGTGAGATGGGGTGGAGCGTGTTCCAAAACCTCCAGTAAGGTAGAGAAAGAGTTGAGAGCACAGTATCAGGGCAGGGAATCACATAAAAGCCTTTAGATTCTGCTAGAAAGAGCCTGCAAATGGAAAAACTCAAAAGAGGTCAGGAGGACAGTGCGCGTCTCGGAGCTGCACGATTTACATAATTCATGACGGAACGAGGACCCCGGGGCGCTCCCGGCGCCGGCACAACCCCTCAGTCCTCAGGGATAGGGAGGTCTCCCACCACCACCCAAGAGTCTGTGCCCCTGGAGCCTTTCTGAGGTCGTCCCCTGCAAAAAGCCTCTTTTAAAGAGAGAGGAGAAAAGGCGCAGCGTGGCGGAGATGCCGGCGTACGGCTGGGCAGCCGGTCGACAAAGAGCCCACCGCTCCAGCCCAGCCGCCGCCGGCCGTGCCCCGCGAGCCGCCGGCCCCGCGCTCCCTCCCTGGCGTTACGTAACGGTCCCCAGGGCGGACACCGCGGCTGCGGGCGCGCTCGGCGCAGCGCTCCTCGGCCCCGCAGCCGTCGGACGAGGCGCCCCGGGACAGACCCGCGGCCGGGTCCGCTCCCGCCCGGCCCCGGCCCCGGCCCCGCGCCCGCGCGGCCCGCGCACTCACTGTTGTACTGCACGCCCTTGGCGAAGCGCCTCTGCAGCGCCTGGTTCATGGACTGCAGCCCGGCGGGGATGTTCTTGTCCCGGCCCGGGGCCTGCTCCGACCCCACCAGCTTCTTCAGCGCGGAGAACATCTTCCCGCTGGACGTCCGAGCCGGGCGCGGCCCGTGAGCTCAGCGGCGACGGCGGCGCGGTGCGCCTCGCACCATGTCCCGGCTACTCCGAGGCCGGAGCCGGTGCGGCCACAGGCCGGGGTCCCGGCGGCGGGCACGGCCTTGAGCGCCGCTCGGGGGCCTCAGCCGCGGCGGCTCCGCTGTGGCCCCCGCGGCCACCGGCGCGGCCGCCGTCCGCCCGTCAGCGCCGCCATCTTGGCGCCGGCGCGGCTACGGGGCGCTGCGAGGGACACGTGAGCTGTGCACGAGCAGCGCGCCGGCCCCGCCCCCTGCCCCGCCGGCCCCGCCCCCTACCCCGCCGGCCCCGCCCCGCCCCGCCCCGCCGCCTGCCTGCCTTCCTGCCTGCTTTCCTGCCTGCCTGCCTAGGGGCGCCCGGGCACTCCTGGAAAAATGTTTATTTGTGTAACATGCGCGGGCGGTACTACTTCTTCTTCTTCTTGGCCATCTTGAGCTTCCCCTCGATCAGTCCCTGGGCCTGTTTCTTGATCTCGGCCCGCGACGGGACGTAGCTGTGGTCCATGTCGGCGAACTGGAAGGTTTCTGCACGGGCGGGAGAGGGCCGCTGGCAGACCGACCTCGGGCCGCCACCAGCCCGGCTTGCATTCGCTGCCGCTTCCTACTTCCGGTGTCGGGATGCTGTGGCCTGTGTTGTCTGGCGCCTGGGGAGAGGCTGACCCCGGGCGTGGCCCATCCTTGGACGGGCAAGGACTCAAGGACAGGCCAGCGCCGAACTAACAACCTGGAACCACCTCCCTCATTTGACTCACCCAAACCAACGGTCCTCTGCCCTATGTCACGCAGGGCCAGGTACCAGGCCACCTGGGCCTGTTGGAATGAGTTAGTCCTAAGCTGCCCATCTGCCCTGCCTTTGGCCACACACAGAAACCCCACCAAATGCTCTGGCCCGGGTCTCCCCCTGTGGCCTTTGGCATGGTGTGCCCCCTCCTCTCATGAAAAGTGTCATATGTTCTTCTGTGGCGGTTGCCTTTCGTTGTCATAAGTCATCTCCATTAATCTAGTCCCTCTTAGCACCCTGGTCCCTCCAGGATATCCTGGTCAGACAGAGAGGCTATCCTCCATCCACTCTGCAGCTCAGACACTCTGATTGAGCTGTGGCCCCTCCCCGTGGCCAGGACCTTCTGAGGAGCCTCACCGATCATGTCCTCTTCTGCATCCTCAAAGGTGATCCTCATGTTGTGCTTCTCCTTCAGAGTTGAGGACTCCAGGGTGTCCCTCACCTTTGTGCTGACCTGTAGGGCAGTGCCTCTGTTACCTCAGAGGGGATCTGGGCCATGTGGGTGCCCCCTAGCCCAGGACTACCTCCTCAGTCCTGGACAGCATTTGCAGGCGGTCAACCAGATACGAGAGCTTTCCCTGGCAGTATGCCAGCTTGCTATGCAAGTCGAGGGTGTCAGAGGGTGCCACTTCTTTCTGTAGGCCAGAGGATGGTCTCATCTCCTCTCTGGCCCCACCCAGAGGCCCTGGGTACAGCAGCTCCTCCCTACTCTGCTGGTACCTGGGCAGCAGGCAGGGTGATGCCGATGAGCCGGATGTAGAGGTTGTCAATGCCTGTCTGCAGGGTCAGCAGCAGCTGCTGGCTCCGGGTCATGTTGTTGTGGGCCTGCTGGAGTCTGACTTCTTCCTCCTGCAGCATGTTCTTTATCTTGGACTCAATGGACTCAAAGCTGTGGAGTGTGAAGGGAAACACAGCAGGGGAGGTGGCACAGCCCCCAGGGTCCAAGGAAGGCCAGGGGGCCAGGTCTGCAGCTGGGTGCTGTGCTAACACCAGAGGCTCAGGCATTCAGATGCCAGTAAGTGTGTCCCCCAGCTTCTACGAAGCCACAGACTCATCATCCATGAGCTCCCAGCCGGTGCCACATGGCTGGCCCAGCAGCCCTGGAAGCTGTGTACCTGACAGAGCTGGGGATCTGTCGGAACTTGAGTAGTGCCTCCTCCAGTTCCAGCTTCTTCGTCAGTGCTTCCAGCTGTGTCCGCCGCTGTTCACAGTCCTCCATCTGCAGCTCCAGGCTCTCCTCTGTGTTCCTCTGAGCCAGGAAGCGACCGGCAATGTCCTGGCCAATCCAGGGTACAAAGGAGCAGGTGTGGGCCCGGAAAGGCAGAGGGACTCCTGCAGTCCTGGTTTCTCCTGAGCCCCTCCCTTTGGCCAGTGCAGGTTTTCTGTACCAGAGGCTCACTCATGATGCTGCCTGCTGCCTGCCACTCCCTGAGGGTTGGGGTGGGGTGGGGCACAGCTACAGGGCATGTGTGTCCTGGAACAGAACCTTCACAAGGGGTAGAGGATAATAACCCCAACTGTAGCCGAGGAGACCACGCATCACCTTGAGTCTCTTGTCTGATGATGGACAAGCTCATGTCAGGGCCATGCATAGGAGTCCAAGGCCCAATAACAAACCCAGGTTGGATTAAAATAAATGGGGCCCGTGGGAGGCAGCTGACTGCTGTGGCTCAAGCAGGTTGGGAAGGGGTGGAAATTGGAGGTGCAAGCTGTTCCTTAGCATTTGGATCCTCAGGTTCTGACAGGCTCCATGACATGCCTGGAACAGGGAGCGTCAGGATGTACCTGCTTTGTCCTGGGAGTACTCTCCACTACAGGCCGTGCCCGGCAGGCCCAACTCCTTCCATGCCTGAGAGCAGCATATCTGGGAACATCTGAGGGGCTCAGATTTCTGTGTCCTTTCCAGAGGGTCTGCAGGGCCTGGCCCAGCTCAGCTGCCCTCTTGCCAGGTCCTGGGAGTGCCAGGGAGTCTTACCCAGAGGTGAGAGCATCGCACAGCAGACTTGACCCTCTCCACCCACGCAGTCACCTCTGTCTGGTATCCAAGATCTGCTGTGGAGGTTTCTTTCTTCTTCACTGGGCAGAGAGAGGGAACAGAGTGTGTACATTCAGGGATGGCCATAAGAAGCCTCTGTAAACATCCAGCCATCGGGGAGGCCACCTGAGGAGCCAGGTGCCCCAAGTCACCTGTACCTGTGACTACTCCCTTCTCGTGGGCCCTTCTGGGGCACCCCAGGGGAGCCCCAGTGCAGAGAAGGGCAGGGAGCAGCATGGCACTCTGGGCTTCATGGAACTCTCAGAGGCAGCTCTTAGGAGTCACTGGGTGACAGCCCCTGGGTGCTGAGGAAGGGATCCCTTGGCCACACTGGCCAAGGACTCACAGCCTCTGCAGGGGCTATCTCCTTGGCTCTGGAGGCCCAGGTGATAGTAGGCCTCATGGTGACCTGACTGTGTGGTTCCAGCCAGAGCTGGTTTCTGGAGACCCTGGCTGCGGCAGGCAGGAAGCTCAGACTCACCCTTCAGAGTATCTGGGAGCATCATATTAGAGGGGAAGTCCAGGTCTGTCTGGCGCTGATGGGAGAAAGAGCAGGTGAAAGTGAACTTGGTCCTTGCAGGGAGTGGTCCTCCAGGTGGCCCTGAGTGGAGGGTCCTCTTGGCTCTCCCGTGCTGTGTGTATGGGTAGGTGGGTGGGGGTGCCTGCCAGGCCCAGCCCAGGACATACCCGGCGGTACTTCTCGCTGGTCTCCTTGGTATGGATCTTATCAATGAGCTTCTTCTGCTGGTTGAGCCGGTGTTCGCGGGCCCTGCGCTCCTCTATAAAGGATGCCTCTTCTTGCCTCATGTCCCTCTGGGAACACAGGTACACCACGGGGGTGCTGTCTCACCATGGCCATCCCTGGTCCTAGACCCAGTGGCCCATTTTTAGTCCTTGTCTCACTAGGTTCTGGAGTAGTGACTGAGGCTGTTGGCCATGCCCTTCTTCCTGGAAGCTCATGCCCATGGCTGCCCCATCCTCATGGGTACATACCCCTTTGCCTCTCAGCACAGGGACCCCAGGCTGGCACATGCTTGCTTTCTCTCTGCATCCCAGGCCCTGTACAGCACTCCAGACCCCTGCATGTCCACCTGCCTCCTAGCCTGCTCAACTTAATCCATCAAAGTGGACGTGACATGTCTAAAATCAAATTCATCATCTTCCCCCCAAAGCCTGGTCTCTTCCAGCAGAGCCTGCTGCCTTGATTCTGCTTACTGACACTGCTCTCTCCCTCTCCATTTCCAGTGCCAAAGACCACAGGAGTGACCTCTTAAAGACTTCTGCTGTTTCTGGCCACTGCCCTCCACCATAGGCTTGCCCAGGTGACCAGCACTCCTGTCCTGGGTCCTCCCAACCCTGGTTACCAGCATGCACCATTTTGAAGCACAGATTTGCCCATGTCTCCACCTCTTCCCAGGCTCCAGGTTAGGGGACCCCGCTGTCCCCACCAACTCCCACGCTGCACCTCTGCAGTTCTCTCTCCTCTGGCCACATGTACCTGTGCAACAATGTCCTTTGCTTTTCTGTCCCTTCTCCTGAGCTCTGGCTGCCCCTGGGTTTTGCTGGATCTTTCCTTCAGAACCTACTGAAGCACTGCATCCTTGGAAAGCCAGCCTGGACCTCCCCTGGTAGTCAGCAACTCAGATGGACTCCATGACACCCTACACCTCTCTGCCATAGTGGCCCAAATGATGTATGATGTTTTTTCAGGGACTAGTGGACCAGCCCTGCCCACTTCAGAAGGGTGGGCATGCCTCCCCAAGGCCTTTCGGGGGTCTTGGCACAGGGTGGGTCCATGGGGGCCACTGCCCTGACCACATCCACCTTGTGACTGCCAATGGGAGCTCCTGCCCCCATGCTATGGGTGGGCAGAGCACCTGGTGGGACAGACTGCTGGAGCCTTTCAGGGACTGCTGTGGTGTGGACATGGGGGTGTCCTGATGGGCCTGGGCCACACAGATTTGAGAGAGCCAATGGTGGAGGCCCCAAGCCCTGCGGCCTAAGCTCACCTTGACCTCATCAGTAATCACTATGGCTTCTTGGGACATGACCGTCATGTCCGACAGCTCTGAGCAATAGTTGACCACCAGGTTCTGCAGCTTGTCTAGCTCTGTTGGGTATCCTGCCAGCACCTGCAGAGAGTGGGCACAGGCAGGTGGGCATGTAGGCCACAGGCAAATTCAGTGCTGCCCACACTACATGCTGTCTTCCCTCAAGCCTCTCTGATTCTCTTGTGGCCTCAGAACAGAGTGAACCTGGCCCTTCCTCAACCCTTCACCCTGACTGTGTGAGCTATGAGGATAGTGATGGGATCTGATCTGTGGCCCCAGCCTACAGCAGGGCACAGAGCAAATGAGAGACATGTCCTGGGAGAAGCAGGCAGCCTGGAGATTTCCCACTGCCCAGGCCTGAACATGGTAAGGAAATAAATGTTTTATACCAAGAAACACTGACTCTGGAATCCAGAAGGGTTTGTTTGGGGTCAACTCCAGTCCTAAGGGGAGCAGAGGGGCTTGAAACATGGGCTTAGCGTTAGAGAACCTGGGCTCAAAGCCAAGGCCACTCCTGTCAGCCAGCTGTGTGACCTTGGGAAAGTAACAACGTCTCTGAGTGTCCATGTCTGCAAAAAGGTCATACTAGTTCTTTTAGAAGATTGCTGTCAGCATCAATGGAGAATGTAAAATGGATTCTTTAGCACAGGGCCAGGTGCATAAATGTCAAAAATAATTTAGCTATTAGTATTTTGTTGTTAATAATCACAAATGCCCAATCATGGCCAGTTTTTTAAAAAAGTGTGTATAGCTATGAGAATTTTTTAAAAGTGTGAAAAGAAGAAGGCCATACAGGGAAGACATAAAGCATGCCCAGGGGGAAAATGTATGGGGAAGGGCCAGGAAGCAAAGGTGGCAGGGCCTCCAGGTGAGCTTCCAGCACCAGGGCTGGGGCAAGACAGGAAGACGGGAGGATAGAGCTGAGAGCTGGGCACAGGCTGGGGTTGGGGACTAGACTGAAAAGGAAGAGCTACCCCACCCGGCCTCTCAGCTGAGCCCAGTCTTAGGGCTTCCCTGCGCACTTTCCCAGGCCCTGGGCTCTCAGGCAGGCCCAGCACTGTTCTCAGCACCCGTTCCCTGATCCCATGCTCTGAGATGTGGGAGGCTGAGGGGCAGTACTCAGCCTCCTCGAAGCGGGTCTTGCCATCGGGGGCCAGGATCTATTATCTGCTGGAGTGGGTGACCGGGTGGGCAGGTGAGCAGCAAGATGCGTGCCCAGCAGACCTCCAAGGTACAGAGGTGCCCGCTCGGTACCATTTTAGGGAAATTTCTGAGGGGCAGGCTGGTCTCTGACCCTGAGTTCACACTAAACCATTTCCTATGTGTGGGAAAGTCCAACTTGTTTGGCTACACTCCACAATATGCATTTTTAAAAATGAAGCTCTTAGAAGTTTCCAAGGCCTGGGGGCGGCCCCGCCCCGCCAAGGCCCAGCCCTGAGACCCGCCCCCACCCCGCCTGGCCAGCGCGGGGAGAAGGGCTCACTTTCTTCAGGTAGTCCAGCAGGCCTAAGTACAGCAGGTGCATGTTCTGGCAGGTGGTGATCTTGACCGTGGTCTTTTCGATGTTGTTCTCCAGCTGGCGGATGACCTGGGTCAGGCGCAGGGTTCATTGAGAGCGCCTGGGGGCAGGCCAGCCAGAGGCACAGATCCTACCCAGCGGAGGGTTTCTCCCAAGGGGTCGCTCCCGCCTGGCTGCGCCTCCTCCGCCGGAGTCCCGCCCCTTCAGAGGACCTGCCCTGCCCGCTGAGTCTCCTTCAGACCGAGGAACCCCTTGCCGCAGGGTCCCGCCCCGCCGACAGAGCCCCGCCCCTAAGGCCCCGCCCACCATGAGGCCCCGCCCCGCTCGCGGAGCTCCGCACCCGAGGCACCTGCAGCATCCGCTTCTCCTCCTTGGTGGCATCTGACTGGTTCCGCAGGCTGGCCAGCTCCAGTTGCATGCTCTCCAGCCTCTGCCCGCGCCGCCGCACCAGGTGGATCAGCACGTTGTGCGCGTTCACACGGTCGAAGACGTACTTGCGCAGCTTCTCCCGCGCCACCTGGGTCGGGGAGGGCGCCCGCGCGTGGGTGAGCGATGGGACGCCGCGGGGCACCCTGGAGGGACGCGTGGCTGCCCTACAGGAACTCTGGGATGGGACTTTGCCCTTCCCTCCTCAGGCTCCTGAGCGCCGTTTAGTAGGGGTGGGTCGCGGGACGGGGCGGGGCCAGGGATCCGCCCCGGCCCGCCAGCCTCGGTACCTCCATGGTGCTGTGGCCGTGCGCCATCCTCGTGTGCACGTCCTTCTCGCAAGCTCTGGAGATGATCCACTGGTCGTACTGCGGAGTGGCGGCGGCTGAGTCGGGCGTAGGATGGCCCCCAGCCGCCGGCCCCTGCAAGCATCTCCCTGAGACCTCTTCTACCCTATGCTAACCCAGCACCAAGACTTCTGGCTCCTGGGTCCGCCGGAGGAGAGCACTGCACGATCCGTCCTGGCCACCCCTGCTCAGACTTTGGGGTCTGGAGAGGAGCGCCCGAGGCCCTGCGGCAGGACTGCGTTCACAGATGCTAAGCCCTCCCGGTGGGTAGTGGGGAACCTGCCCAGGGCAAGGTCACAGCGAATCTCTCCCCACACGCCCCCTGGCTCAAGAGAGGAACGGGCGGGGGATGAGGGGTGTGTGTTTCTTCAGCACGAGCCCGCCCCCATCCCCAGCTAGCGAGGAGGGGCGGGACTTGGGCACCTTCTTGGCCAAAGCCCAGTCCTGGGCCCCACGGCGGATGTTGCTGCGCAGAAGGGCCAGCGTCCCCTTGTTCTGTGCCATCTTTTCCTTCACCCCCTGGATCTGGAGCGCCCGACATTGCTCTGTGGTGACGGAGAGGACAGGGTGGCCAGGGTGTGAGCCAGGGTGTGACCAGGCTGGGAATTCAGGGCAGGGAGGCCAAAGAAGGGTATGGGAGAACCAACACTGGCCCTCCTCCCACTCTTCCCTGGGAGAAACAGGCTCCATTCCTCTGCAATGGTGATCTGCAGGGCCACCCGTGAACGGGGTGCTGGACAGTGGAGAGGGCGAGGCCAAAACCGGGAATGGGGGCATCCTTACTCTCTTCCGAATAAGCTATCTGCAGAAGCAGGCAGGTCCTTCCTGTCTCTCCAGCTCTGGTGCTTCAGTTGCTCTTATGCTCATAACTCCCCTTTAGGTCCCCTCCTTCATCCAGCCCCCTCCCATGGCAGACCCCTTAGATTCCTTCTCCCAGCCAGGACTCAGGGATGGGAGTGGGGGCATTAGTTGGATAGCCAATTGCCCCTCCATGTCCTGGTGTTAAAACTGAAGGTACTGGCCCAAGAACCAGGAACCAAGAACCCCTGGTCCCTGCAGGCCAAGCATCAGCCAGTGTGGGACTCACCTTGGAGCCGAGTGATGGTCTTTAGCTCCTGCCCCTCCACATCTGCCTCATGCACCTTCATGATGGCTTTCAGGGTCCTTCAAGATCCCTGTGTGATTCCCACTCTCCCTCTGTGTTACCTGTTCAACAGAGCCAAGGCTCAGATTGTCCCTGGAATTTCAGACCATTGTGATGGGTGTCAGGGTTCTCAATGCTCAGGGAATCTGGAATCCCCGCTCCTCCAGCCAGCCTCGGGATCACCTGTGGACATTTGCCCTAATGGAAAAGTCTGTGGTGGCTGCTCACTGCTTAGGATCTCTGTGGTGTCTAGGAACCTCTTTCCTTAGTGGTGGTGGGTGATATGTAGTGGTCTGGCATGGCACCCCACTGTACCCCTGCACCTTCCACATTCCCTCCAATGTCCCTAGGCTGCTTCTATAGTCTCTGGACTGTCTTCCAAACCAATTTTGTCATTACCTTGCAGGAACTCTGTCCCTCTACCAAGTTCAAAGTCCACGCCTTGGATGACCTGGCTTACCCCTACCCCAGCTCTGGCCCTCACTTCCACACTTCTCCCAACTTCTCCTGTGCTGCTTGCAGTCCAGCTCCGCTGGCCCCCACATCCCTCAGAACCCCTGGGCCTTTGTTCAGAAGTTACTTACTCCAGGAGGGTCAGCTCCCCGCCTCTGTACCCCACCCCTTCCCCTAGAGTGGTGTGCATGGAGGAATGTACAGCCTGGAATGCTGTGGCCACATAAGATGAATTACCTTCCCCAACCCTGTGTGCATGAGTCTTCCCTAACAAAGCACCTCAGATCAGCAACTCACACAACAGAAGTTTATTCTTAGTCCTGGGGCTGAAGTCTAGGATCCAGGTGCCAAAGGCTAGTTCCTCTGAGGCCCGAGTCCTTGCCTTGCAGACAGCTTTCCCCCGTGCCTGGATGTAGTTGTCTATGTATGTTTGTATCCTGATCTCCTCTTGTAAGAACACACACCTGTCACATTGGATTAGACCCCCCATGACCCCATTTAACCATATGTACCTTGTTGGAGACCCTGTCTCGTCGTGTCCTGAAGTACTAGGGGACACAATCAGACCACAACATGCACAACTTAGCGATTGGCGGTGCTAGCTCTCCATTCTCCCTTGGGTATCGACTCCCTGAACTTCAGTGGGACGTGAGGCTGGCCAGAGCAAGCCTGCCTTCCTGGGTGTCCTTACCATAGACCTGATATATGAACTCAGCTCTGCCCAGTGGTGTGGAAGCAGAAATGGTAGGTGACACCTGGCACCATGACTGGAGTTGGGAATGGAGAGAGCAGGCTGAAAGGAGCCTTGGTTCTTGATTGGCCTCCCTGGCCCACTACTGCAATCTGAAGAGTTTGTCCTCCAAAACTGCCCCCAGAGTTTAATCCCACTGTTAGGTAATGAAAAGCTGGAAACTTATTGGACTGTGGTGTTCAGAGGTGGGGATCTCTGGGAAAGGAGTAAGATTAGATAAGATCAGCAGGGTGGAGCCCTCCTGATAGAATGCTTGTCGCCTTGCAGGAAAAAGAGAAAGAACAGGATACACATGTGCTGTTGCTCACCAGGAGATGCCCTAGGCCACCTCTGGACCTTGTCAGCAAAGTGACCATCACCATATGTGACCTCTCAAGCTTTGACCAGATTTGGGCCAAAATACATCCCTGGTTTTTACATGTATGGTGTGTTGCTGGCAAGAGGAAATGGATTAAGGCACCACCCACCTGGACTGTAACAGGAAAGAAAAATAAAATTCTAGTTTGTTTAAGTCACTGTTATTTCAAGCCTGCTGCCATTCTGTCTCCCACTAACTCAGACATTCTGAAAGACCGGCTCCAGGATGCAAGGGCTGAGCTAGGCTGACCAGTCAGTGCGCCTTCTATTACTGGGAAGTGGAAGTTTGGACAATCTCTGCCTTTTTCTTTGTGGACTTGGTGATGCAGGCTGTATGGCCTATTCAGCTTTCCTTTTCCATGGGGAGGAGACTTCAGCAATGGGTGAATTTGGAATGACAGGGAGGTGAGGTGGGCACAGCCACACCTCCAGACCACCTCTGCTCTGCTCCTTCAGTGAATGTGTGGTTACAGACCCCACACAGAGAGGCCTCGGAGCCAGCAGGAATGCCCAGTTCTGGAGTTCTGCATCAAGAACTTCCCTTGCACATCCTCTGAACCAGCTATATTGTCATAAAGATGACATTTGATCTTTATTGTTTTTCCTTTGGTAGTACTAGGAATTGAACCCAGGGGTGCTCAACCACTGAGCCTTTTTTTTTGACAGAGTCTCATAAGTTGCCCAGGCAGGCCTCAAACTTGTGGATCCTGCTTCAGTTTCTCGAGTGATCTCATCTTTGCTCTACCACTGAACTATACCACTTGCCCTTTTTTGTTTGGTTTTTGAGACAGTCTTGTGAAGTTGTGAAGACAGAGGGTGGCCTTGAACTTCCCATCCTCCTGCCTCAGTCTCCCAAGTCACTGGGATGGCAGGCGTGGACACAGCGTCTGCTGTTTTCTTCTCTTTGCCCCTTTACTCTCACTTGCTTTAGAGTTCAGGTGGGAAAAAGGACAGCCATTTATTAGCCTCACATGGCCAGTAACAGTAGTCTCCCTGAACTTGTTGTGGGTGTAGGGGCTGGAAAGGGGACACCAAAGTACCCAAGAGTGCACATGTCCCTTCCCCCATGTGCAGGCTGCCGTTTCTAAATGTGTATGCAACAGGGCACAACCGTTTCTGGCTCACAGTGTTCACCCTGTTTCTTGCTGCCCCACAGGAGAATGCCCACCCACAAGAGCCCTTCTGAGCCGACCTCCTGGGCAGGTCCTGGTTTGGGGGAAGAGCTTCGACAGGTATATGTGCAGAGGACATAGAACACTCTAGGTGGGGAAACCTGTGTGAGGCCAGGGGACCAGCGGAGGGCTTTGTTCCAGGGGCCTCCTTGCTCTGGATCCTTTGTGCCCTGGGGGACGCTCTTAGCTTCGTGGATCTGTAAGAGGCAAAGGGAGACAGCTAGAACCACATGCATGGTCACTCAGGATCCCTGCCCCATTTTACCATAGCAAAAACTGAGTCCTGTAACCAGAACGACAAGCCTGGGATTTATCGGCCCGGTAAAGGATTGGGGTCTCCTGGTTCAAGTGGCTCTTTTTGGGTACCCACACTGCTGCTGTGCCTTCTTCACTCTTCTGTCTCAGGTCACACAATTCTCCAAGTCTCCCGCCTGTGAACGTAGCACTCAACTCTTGTCTGCTGTGCCCAATCCAGGTCTGGACCCTCCAGAATGGCAGGCCAAGGAAGCAGGGACTGGAGGGAAACCCCTGCCTAACCTATCACGTGGGTCCCCTGGGCTTGCCTCCCTAAAACTCCGGGCACTAGAACTAAGGTTTCTGCTTCTTGCTGCCTGCATGCCCTCTCACCTGTGCCCGTGTCTCCGGGAAGTTGCCCAGTCTCCAGGAAGAGCCAGAGGTTGCTGCATTTCTGCGACTCCACTCTTGTCACCCCATAGCTTGCCACAGAGCCTGCAACTGGGAAGCAGGAAAAGGAGGGTGGTGGGCTGGGGGTGCTCAACCTTTGTACTTCTCATGAGGGAACCTAGACACAGGCCACATCTGGGTAGACATGGGCATGGAACCTAGACACAGGGCTTCTATGCAAACTGGAGACTCAGCCAGAGGCAGGAGTGCTGGAACCACAGTCCCATATTTTCCACAGAAAGCCACCCTTGCTTAAGACCCAGTCACCTCTGCTACTCTGGGGCACTTCAGGGCCAGGTGAGCACTCTGGGGTACCCACCCACAGCCATCAGCACGCTCCACTGCGCCGGGTACCGGAACTTTCTCTGAATGAACATCTGCAGGCAGAAGGTCACGCCGGTCCCTGCCAAGAGCCAGGGTCCAGTAAGCAGGGCTGGCTGGGGACCACCTGGGTGCCCCCAGTGCACCTGCTCAGTCTTTGCTTGGCGCCACCTGCTGGGGAGTCAGGGTGGGACAAGCGGGTGCGTTTTTTGGCGCTGCAGGACACCTGGACCCAGCCTACCTGTGACAAAGGTGAACACGCCCTTCATGAAGGCGTTTGACTGGCACGCAGCATATTCCCCGAGTCCCTGGGAGAGGGAAGGAGTTCGAGGCTCAGTCCTCTCTCCCTCTTCTCTCACCGCCCTCCAGTCCCTCCTTTGGACAGGGCCTGGTCGTGGGGGAGTTAGAAGCTGGGGACTGAACACGTCCCACCTCCCGCTAAGCCCACCAGGGACGCCCCATGCCCGGGCAGGAGGGTGCCCCTTCCGCCCCTCCTCCCTGCCGGGGCACCCCAGCCAGCCCCCGCCTCGCTCAGCAGCTTCTGAGGCCTGGGGCCACGTTCTAGGCGGGTCTTCTCACCGGATGTTTGGCGGCCACGGCCTCGTCGACGCGGGACAGGCCCAGGGTCACCATGGTGGCCCTGTGGGAGGTGCCCGCCCGCTGAGGCCGGCGGAGAGAGGCGGGGTCGGGAGTGGGAACGGCGGGGGGCGGAGGGGTCCCAAAGTACGCCTGCGCGAGCGCGGTGTGGGCGGGGTCGTAGGTCCCAAAGTGCGCCTGCGCGAGCGCGGTGTGGGCGGGGGGCGGTGGGTCCCAAAGTGCGCCTGCGCGAGCGCCGTGTGGGCGGGGGCGGGGGCGGGGGCGGGGGCGGGGGTGGTGGGTCCCAAAGTGCGCCTGCGCGAGCGCGGACAGTTGCTCTCTTCGCTGGCAGAGTAGTGGTCGCAGTTCCTGTTATTTATTGCGCTGGGGGTCTGCTTAAGGACTGTACTCGAGGGTTAAATCTCTGGAAAGCAACCCTGAGTAGTGATTTTTTTGGAATCATTATTTAGCAAAGTAATTTAAAAAATACTG
Source organism: Sciurus carolinensis (assembly GCF_902686445.1). Classification (NCBI taxonomy): domain Eukaryota; kingdom Metazoa; phylum Chordata; class Mammalia; order Rodentia; family Sciuridae; genus Sciurus; species Sciurus carolinensis. The sequence continues at coordinate 999,594 of NC_062226.1, forward strand.
CTAACGCCCATTCTTGGTGCCTGTTCTGTGCTGAACCTGGGGTCCCACAGAGGACTCAGAGCCCCTGCTCTCAGTCTGGCTGACTGCCACTGGCCTCAGACCCAGAAGCGTGGGGGCGCACAGGAGGCTCTCAGAGGGAGACTGCTGAGGGCCCCCAAACGTGGGAAGCAGCAGTGGGGGAGCAATGGACAGTGTGTGACGAGGGAGGACCCACGGCCTTGTCCAGGAGGCCGGCGGGGATCAAGGACGTGTCTTTCTGGATGCAGAATGCTGGGACTTGCCAATGAAGTGTGAGATGAAGAGCAGGAAATTGAGCGAAGGAGAGTAGGTAATGAATTTCAGGGGAAATGCACTGGGTTTGAGGAAAGACAGAAGAAATGTTTAAAAACAGGCAAGAAGGAGATGTAAAAGAAGGATAAAGAAATATGATTTTAGACTGAGATTCCTAGACTTTTCCAGGCCTGCCACTCTTCAGTCCAGTCTCTTTCCCAGGCCTGTCACTTCCCAATTTCTGGAAGATCTGTAAATCAAAGTTATTGGGAATTCAATCACTTATAAAAATTACTTGTGCACTGTTAATTAACCCACCAATAAATAGATTTAAATAAAGAGAGCTATGACATTTTAAGAGATCTATAATTTAGGGGACTTTCTAATGTTATCTACCTCTCAGATCATGGAGACCAGCTTAGTCAAAGGCTCCTGAGAATGTCCAGACTGACATCATCTCCACACACCTTCCCATACCCACCTCCCACTGCGAACCCGCAAACACATCTCTCATTCTAGAGAGGGCTGGTGTTCTCCCTGGGTGTGAGCTCTTGCTCTCTTCAGGGAGTCTCTGTGCCTCTACTGTAAGTAATGTACAAAGCTGCTCTCCCCGCCCATTGTGGTGCAGCCATTTTCCCCGCCTCCCAATCACTTGTCAATCGTGAACATCCTAGCTAGCTATTGGTTCATCAGTCAGCTTGCAAGTATCCTTCTCTGTTATTGGTCCCCGTGTTAGCCCAGCAGAATTCAACTGCTTTGGGTAGCTACCTGCCATGTTTTCTCATCCTTCTCTCTCTCCTACTCATCCTCTCATTTTCTCTCTTACTCTGCAGGGAGGCACTTTGTTTAATAAACTCCCTTATGTGATTTTCCATGTCTGGCATGGTTTTCGTGGGATCCCTTACACTGTATGTTCTGCAGTTCCTTTCCATGTGTGTGTAAAGGACTCTGCTGGTCCTGAGTCAAGTGTCCCCTCTCTTCAAGGAAGTTTTTGGGATCCTACCCCAGAGAGCTCTCTTCTTCGGTGACAGGTTTGTCTGACTTGCTGGGAGACCCCCTGGAGATCCCTAAGCCACAAGTTCAGTTGGGGGGTGCATCCAAGTGGTTTTCTCCTGTTGGGCTCAGATAGTGTGAACTGGATGGGTTTAGGTAGAGCTGGTTAGGATTTACCAGGTGAGTATGCCTGGGTATGAAGTTTGGTGAGTTGGTTCTGGTACTTCCAACAGGCTAAAGGCGGAGGGGCGATAAGGGGGCATGTAGTCAAGGTTCAGGAACTTGGAGGCACCCAGTGGGGTAGCACGTTGCTGGCGTGGGGACAGAAGAACAGTGATTTGAAAGCTAGTAGGTGAGGTGGTGGTGAGGCGGCCAGGGCAGGAGGCTGGGCCTGGGCAGAGCAGAGGTATGACCAAGGAGCAGGGGGGCTGAGGCGTGCTGCAGCCACCGCTGGTGCTGAGGGTTGGTGGGAGCATGAGTGTGTTGCTAAATAGTGGGAGGTGGAGATGCCAAAAGCAAGCGGGTGGTTTGGGGAGCAGATGTGTCCTCAGGGCTCTGCAGGGGAGGAGGAGCTGGGCCCTGGGCAGAATGGGGTGTGAGGAGCAGTCATGCTGAGGGCTGCAGAAGGCCGGAGCATGGATCCTGCTTGGCAGCCATGGTGAAGCCACAGAGATGATGGCACTTGCAGTCTGGTCTGCCGAGGTCTCTCTCCTTGGCTTCAGGTGGTGCCTTCTCCCCTTCCTCATAGTCTTCCCTTTGTGCCCATCTGCTCTATGAGGGTTGAAGGAATGTGCCTCAGGATTGGGGGAAACTGTTCTGTGGCCTAGCAACATGTTTGATCTTTTGTGGGGTTTTCCAGGAACCCCAGCCTCGGGCGTGGTCAAGATGGCGCCTGACGCTGAGCCGACGGCGGCCAGCTATACAGTAAACAACCAGCGAATTCCAATAATTGGCTAGTTAATGATGTGACTAGGGCATGCCCCCCCCCTCGTGCACCCGTCCTGTGCCTGCAGCTGTCCGCGTTTATCTCGTGTACTCTCCCCTGATTGACTGAAGTGTATATAAGCCTGGTGGGTGGGAGAGTAGTAGAGAGAAGCTGAGGAAGGGACGGAAGAAGCGGAAGAACCGGCGGCGACGACGGCGGCGACGGCGGCCGCGGCAGCAGCGGGAGCGGAGCTGGAAGGAGGGAGTACGCGGGAGTGGAAGGAGCTGGGAAAAGGAAAGCTGAAAGTGCGAAGAAGTTAGGGGTAAGAGAAGCGTAGGAAAGAACCTGTGCACAATAAACTTCCAAAGCTTCAGACGTTTGCCGTGTCTCTCTCTGCGGCCAGAGGGGACGCGACAGCTGGTGCCGAAACCCGGGACTATAAAAGGGACAAGGTAAGATATCTTAAAAAATTTTTTTTAACAAGCTAAACCGGTTATAAAAAAGTCAAAAAAGGTAAACAGGTAAAAAAGTCAAAAAAGGTAAACAGGTAAAGAAGTCAAAAAAGGTAAACAGGTAAAAAAGTCAAAAAAGGTAAACAGGTAAAGAAGTCAAAAAAGGTAAACAGGTAAAGAAGTCAAAAAAAGGTAAACAGGTAAAGGAGAGGCGCCTCGACGTTCGCGGTATAGCGACTATCCGGATACGCGGAATGCGGTCCAGTTAAAGGGTATCAGGACACGCTATCAGCGGTCCTGGGGGCACGCGGAATGCGGTCCAATTAAAATAAAAATAAGGACACACGGAAGGTGGTCCGGTATCGGGACACGCGGTCTAATTAAAGTGAAAGTAGAAACACGTTTGAAGTGGTCCTACGTGAAAAGCCGCTATAAAAATTTTAATGCGCACTTGATAGTTTTCCCTCCAGCAATCTCCTTGTTCCTGGTAGCTAGGCCACTGTTATTGTAATTACCATAACTAAAGCTATTCAAATTAGTAACAATGGGGTCTGAAACGTCTAAATTCAGAATGCAGTTACCCCTTAGGGAGTTATTGAAAAACCATGGAACCCCATTGAAGGAGAGGACAGCTAAAGTATTTCTTGATACTGTGGAAAGAATTTCCCCTTGGTTTTTGGAGGAGGGCCTTTTGAATACCCTACAGTGGGAACGGCTGGGGAAAGACCTTCGTATAGCAGATAGGCAAAATCCTTTGCCAGTAGGCACTATGGCTATTTGGTCTCTTGTTAAATCCTGTCTGCAAGATAAAAACAAAAAACCTTCACTCATTGAGCCTTTAGCTGAGGGAAGACAGGTTTTGGAAGAAATAAAAGAGGAGCGTTCATATCTTTCTCAAAATTCAGAAAAAGGAACTAACTCGGATGAAGAACTATCGGAAGGAGAATTATCGGGAGAGGAATTGGAAAAAAGAGTACAAAGATTAAAACTAGATAAACAGCCCCCTCTAGTGTCCGTGTCGCCTAGTGCACCTCCCATAAATAGGGAACTCCCTCATGAAGCGTCCGGCTTCGGGTTACGCACAGAATGGAGTCATCTTGGATCTGTAGCGTATTCTGTTTTTGAGGATACTCAAAATCAAAGATTCCACCAACCCCTAGACTTCAAAATAGTCAAGCAGTTAAAAGAGGCAGTTTGTACATATGGTCCTCAGTCAGCCTTTACTATAGCCTTGGTAGATACTTTGACATCATTAAACTTAGTGCCCCAGGACTGGACTAATCTTGCTAGGGCCGCTCTGTCTGGGGGACAGTACCTCATGTGGAAAACATCATGGCAAGAAATATCTATGGATACCGCCCGCCGAAATGCGGCAGCGGGAAATCCCCAGGTCGATAGGGACATGCTTATGGGTGTAGGACCGTATGAAACCCTTCAGGCACAGCTTAATTATCATCCAGCAGTCTATGCACAAATTGCCGTGGCTGCAACCAAGGCCTGGAAAACATTACAAGGAGCAGGAGATTTGCAGGGCCAGTTGTCAAAGGTAACTCAAGGGAATAATGAGCCCTATGCGGATTTCGTTGATAGGCTAATTCAGACGGCATCACGCATCTTTGGAGATGCAGAGCAAGCCATGCCCTTAGTAAAGCAACTGGCCTACGAACAAGCTAATAGGTGGTGTAGGGAGGCCATAAGACCATGGAGAAACAAAGACTTGTCCGCCTACTTAAAAGTGTGTAGAGATGTAAATGATACTTCGGCGCAGAGCGGTGCCTTTGTAGCAGCCATAGACAGACAAACCACCTTGTTATCTGCCGCACTTGCACAAGCCCAGGGGAGACCCCCTCAAAGAACTAATAAAGAGTCCTCAGGATCGTGTTTTGTGTGTGGACAGATGGGACATCTAAAAGCCACTTGTCCAAACAAAAGGCTGTTCCTTGCTCAAGGTGGGAACATCTATACAGGGAATAGTTCGGGAATCGGACCTGGGTTATGTCCAAGATGCAGAAAGGGAAATCATTGGAGCAGTGCCTGTCAGTCTATTAGAGATAGGGAAGGTAATTTTTTAGGTTTAAATCCTAAACTTCAAAAAAACGGGAGACAGGGCCCTCCCCGGGGCCCGCAACAAATATACGGGGTGATTCAACAAGTTCCCCGACGGTGGTATCCTCCCACAGAGAAGGGGAGCGCAGGGCCACCTCAGGGAGTGCAGGATTGGACATCTGTGCCACCTCCAGACTCATACTAACCCCAGATATGGGGGTGCAGATGGTTGATACCGACTGGCATGAAAAAATCCCACAGAACAGTGTAGGGCTATTACTAGGTAGAGGTTCCTCAACACTTAAAGGACTTATAGTACACCCAGGGGTTATTGATCCTGATTTCACTGGACAAATAAAAGCCTTGGTCTCTTCACCAAAAGGAATTACGGTCATCTCTCCAGGGGATCGCATTGCACAAATGCTTATATTGCCCAGTCAACATTCCTTATGGCCCAGTGAAAATACAAATAAAAGACAAGGAGGTTTTGGATCAACAGGAACCACTTTAATAAACCTTACTATGGATATGGAACAGAGGCCCCTCCTAAAATTAAAAGTGGGAAATATGGAATTTACAGGTTTATTAGATACGGGGGCAGACAAAAGCATTATCAGCGCAATGGTCTGGCCAAAGCACTGGCCATTGATCACAGCAGCTCAGAGCTTGAGAGGCTTAGGAGTAGCAGAGAGCCCCAATCAAAGTGCTTCCTCATTATCATGGAAAGATACAGAGGGACACACAGGAATATTTCAACCATATGTCTGTAATGTTCCTATTAGCCTATGGGGACGAGATGTCCTGCAGCAAATGGATATGAAACTCACCACTGATCAGATTTACCAAGGGACTCCTGTAAGAAATATGTTACAAAATATGAATTATGATGATAAAAAAGGATTAGGAAGACATAGCCAAGGATCTACCCAACCACTGCCTTTACCCCCACCAAAAAATGATTCTCATGGATTGGGTTTTCCTAGGGGCCACTGATAAACCATCAATCCCTATAATATGGAAAGATGATAAGCCTCGCTGGATTCCACAGTGGCCCCTAACAAAAGAAAAGCTAGAGGCAGCTCATAAGTTAGTACAAGAGCAGGTGCAAGTAGGTCATTTACAACATTCTACCTCTCCTTGGAATACTCCAATATTCTTAACAAAGAAAAAATCAGGAAAATGGAGGTTATTACATGATTTAAGAGCCATAAATGAACAAATGTACCCTATGGGACCCATCCAATGTGGACTCCCTCTTGTTACTGCACTACCAAAAAATTGGCTTACTATTATTCTGGATTTAAAAGATTGCTTTTTCTCTATACCCTTGCACAAAAATGATTGCTGGAGATTTGCCTTTACTTTGCCCTCTCTTAATCACACTCAGCCTGACCAGAGATTCGAATGGACTGTGTTGCCTCAAGGTATGGCTAACAGTCCTACTATATGTCAAATATACGTAGATAAAGCGTTAACAACTACTAGACAAAAGTTTAAGAGATTGTTGATTTATCACTATATGGACGACATACTTATTTGCCATTCAGAAAAAGAAGTTTTGTTAGAAGCATTACAATTTATAACTCAAGCATTAGAAAAGAGAGGACTAACGATAGCCCCTGAAAAATTACAATTAGAGGAGATCCAAGAATATTTGGGTACAAGGCTCACTGCTACTACAGTCAGACCAATAAGGTTGACCATCAGGACAGATCAATTGAATACCTTAAACGATTTTCAGAAACTCTTAGGTGACATTAACTGGATCAGATCCTATTTAAAATTATCCACAGGGGAATTAAAACCTTTATTTGATATATTAAAAGGTAATCCTGACTTGAATTCCCCTAGGAAACTTACTCCTGAAGCACGGATATCCTTACAGCTAGTAGAGAATAGACTTCAGCAGTGTTACGTTGATCGTTGTGATCCTACTCAACTATTAAGTTTAATCATAATCTCAGAGAAGCATACCCCTTTTGGCATAGTTTGGCAAGGAGGACCTTTGCAAAGTATAAATCTCCCTAGCTCTCCGGCTAAAACATTGCAATCATATCCCCAAGCTATTGCTCAGGTAATATTCAAGGGAATAGAATCTTGCATTACTGTTTTTGGAATCCATCCGTCTATTATTATAACTCCTTATTCCACTCAGCAAATTAAGTGGTTAATTAATAATGATGATGATTGGTCAGTATTATATTGTACCACTTCAGCTCAGTTCGATAACCATTACCCCCAACATCCCTGGATTCAATTCTGTAAAAATACTCCCATAGTTTTCCCAAAAGTGACTAGTGTCCAGCCTCTTAAAGACTGTGTAACCATTTTTACTGATGGCTCCAAAAATGGAGTAGGTGCAGTACTTATCGGTAAACAACTTCATACCATAATAGTTCCACCCAACTCCGCGCAGGTTACTGAACTTGCAGCTGTAATATTAGCCTTTAAATTGGCAGATAATCAGCCATTCAATCTTCTATCTGATAGCTTATATATCGTTAACGCTTTACAGGTTCTTGAAATGGTACCCCATATTTCTTCCATGTCCACGGTAGCTTCTTACTTTACTACGCTACAAAACCTTATCCTACAGCGTAAACATCTATTCTATGTAGGACATATTAGAGCTCATTCTAATTTACCAGGACCTTTGGCCAATGCTAATGACTTGGTAGATATGGCCACCAAATCAATTTTTGTCTTTTCCATAGAGGAACAGGCAAAACTCTTTCATGAAAAATTTCATGTAAATTCCACTACTTTGAGCAGAAAATTTCCTATATCTAAATGTATGGCTCAACAAATAGTAAAAAATTGTCAACATTGTGCTCCTTTAATCCCAGTACAATCCTTTGGAATTAACCCTAGGGGACTGCTGCCTGGTCATATTTGGCAGATGGATGTAACCCATATTTCTGAATTTGGTACTGTTAAGTATGTACATGTGTCAGTAGACACTGCTTCAGGAGTCATTATGGCTTCTGCTCATTCTGGAGAAAAAGTGAAAGATGTCATTCAACACTGCCTACAAGCATTTGCTGGCTGGGGCATACCTAAAGTTATTAAAACAGATAATGGTCCTGCTTATACTTCCAAAAGCTTCCAGTTGTTTTTACAAACATTTAACATCCAATCAGTCACTGGCATCCCCTATAATCCTCAGGGACAGGGCATTGTGGAAAGAGCACATCTTACTTTAAAAAATTGTTTAAATAAACAAAAAGGGGGAATAGGAGCCTCCTACAAGTCTCCTAAAGATAAACTTAACTTAGTTCTTTTCATTCTAAATTTCTTAACTCTGGATAGGGGCGGCCATTCTGCAGCTGATCGACATTATAATCCCCATAATACTTCTCAAGTATGGGCAAAATGGAAAGATATCCTGACAGGTTGTTGGAAAGGACCGGATCCAGTCCTTCGTTGGGTCCGAGGGTCTGTTTGTATTTTCCCACAGGATCAACTGACTCCAGTCTGGATTCCAGAAAGGCTGGTCAGAGTTTTACAGCATGCAAGTGATGCTGCTCCTCCTCACAATGGCGAGTCTGAGCCTTCCTCCAATGACAAAAACTCAGACGGAAAGGCAAACCCGGAACCTATGGGCCATTGTTAGCCTGGCCATATTTTTCATTTCTGACTAACATATTTTTTATCCTTCCTTTTCTTGTTTTTCACCAATTTCTCTACAAGTCTGTCAATTCTACTGATGATTTTTCAGGTCATGCTGTTTTTGGTGACAAGGATATTTCTAGCCTTTCTTTGCCTTAACAGGAGGAATTTCTGCACTTTGCCGTTGGAATCATGCTACAAATCAGACCCAGAGTAGAGCAACTCGTTCTGCTGACCCCAGCTGTGATATTGCTTTTCCTCCCACGTCAGCTTGTGTATTTCCTCCCTTTTATGTTTCTGCCAACTAACATTTCTAATAATACCTCTTAACTGTTAACTGTGTCCTATCTCTCACAATACTGGAATGGTTCTTTTGCCACCTGTGCAATTTGCACATTTCTATCTTCCTACCAGTCCTAGTTTCTGTTGCAGATATAGAATTGCCAGTGCTATTATCAAGAAGCAGGAGAGGCTTTGACATTGCAACAGCCGTGATCACTGCCACCACAGTCCTTGCAGTAGCAGCATTGACACAACCACAACAACGATCATTCGGCCGAGAATGCAGTTGCAGCCTTACAGACCATAGAGACTCTATCAGAGAATGGACTCATTATAAGAATAAGTGGATGCTTTGCAAGAACTTTTGGGACTGGGATGCGTTTATTCCCTGAGAGCTGCTTTGTGTTACCCATATTGTAACTCTATTGGGATGTATATTGTTTCTGTATTTGATATGGCTATAAGGTTCCTCTTCTGTTTATAGAATTGTCAAACAGTGGGCAAGCTTAGGAGCTATGGTGGTACCCCTCTGCCTTGGCCTTCTTCTCTTCGTTCGTTTTGGCATGCATCTGCAAACTAGCCAATAGAGAGATCAAATTATTTTTCATCAGGCCATGACCGCCCTAAAGGCCGACAGCCCCCCATTAGTATGGCTCTTGATGCTGGATCGGTAGTCAAGGACGGGTAATGAAGGAGGTGGCTGTGTACCAACCTAAGACAGGAGCTGCAGCATGCTCTGCAGGCTCTGATGACGGGTAAGGACATATGCTGACCACTCAGCCTAAGACAGACACGGTCCCGAGCCTTAGTTTGATATTAAAGAAGGGGGATCTGTGGGGTTTTCCGGGAACCCCAGCCTCGGGTGTGGTCAAGATGGCGCCTGACGCTGAGCCGACGGCGGCCAGCTATACAGTAAACAACCAGCGAATTCCAATAATTGGCTAGTTAATGATGTGACTAGGGCATGCCCCCCCCCTCGTGCACCCGTCCTGTGCCTGCAGCTGTCCGCGTTTATCTCGTGTACTCTCCCCTGATTGACTGAAGTGTATATAAGCCTGGTGGGTGGGAGAGTAGTAGAGAGAAGCTGAGGAAGGGACAGAAGAAGCGGAAGAACCGGCGGCGACGACGGCGGCGACGGCGGCCGCGGCAGCAGCGGGAGCGGAGCTGGAAGGAGGGAGTACGCGGGAGTGGAAGGAGCTGGGAAAAGGAAAGCTGAAAGTGCGAAGAAGTTAGGGGTAAGAGAAGCGTAGGAAAGAACCTGTGCACAATAAACTTCCAAAGCTTCAGACGTTTGCCGTGTCTCTCTCTGCGGCCAGAGGGGACGCGACAATCTTTCAGGGCTTGAGGGGATCACTTAACAGCCTCTCAGTGCCTGGAACGTTCAGGGCCAAGCTTGGGCTCAGGCCTGTAGGGAACACATGCAGCTGGCATGTCTAGAATGGGAATTGAATCACCCACTCAAGAGGTGCTACCCTTCCCAGAGCTTTCCAGAACCCACCTAAGAAAATGATCAAGGAAACAGCAGGTCTCTTTCTCAATGATAAATAAATAAATAAATAATAAAAAGGGCCCAGGATAGCTCAGTGGAACACAGCCCCTGGGTTCAAAACAAACAAAACAAAACAAAAACTAGTAGCTCTGATTTGTGAAAATAGAAGGTCTGATGGTCCATTTTCAAAATATAGTATTCAGCCTTATTTGGATCCAGTTGTAGACATTTTAATTATAGTCCTTCCTTTTGACCTGCCACAATTTAAAAATCAGCGAGATGTGTAACTTGTACCCTGGAGTCCTCCACTCAGGGCGAAAGGCAGAGCTGTGCTGGGTTTAAATTGGCAGAATGCTGCGTAGGCGGCCTGCTGGCCAGGTTCCAGTGGCACTCTTTCTTCCTTGCTCACCCATTTTGGAGCACGTGTTTGATTTCTTGCAGGACCTAGACATTTCTAAAGATCAGAGGTGGGGGCCTGAGCTTAATGCCTCACTTTGATAGGCTTATTTCTCCCTTGTAGTTAAAGAGTTTTTCTTTTGGGCCCAGCAAGGTGGCCCACACTTGTAATCCCAGTGACCTGGGAGCCTGAGGCAGGAGGATCACAAGCTTGGGGCTAGCCTCAGCAATTTAGTGAGAACTTCAGCCACTTGGGAAGACCCTGTCTCAAAAAATTGAAAGGGCTAGCAGGTGTAGCTCAATGGTAAAGTGCCCCTGGGTTCAATCCCCAGTACCAAAATAATAATAAATGATAATGATAAAATTTAAAAAGACTGATGGTTGCTTTCTTAGTGAAAGTGATGCATGTTCCCTGTGACATCAAGAGCAGTGCATTGCTCCTAAAAGTGAAAAGCACTTGCAAACCCAGCAGCACCATCGAGGGCCCGGACCTTGGGCAGAGGAGCTGCAGGGTGGGCAGCAGCTCCTGCATCTGCTCCTTCCCAGGGCTCTGGGGAGGTGATGGGCTGGGCGTCACCCCCTTGTCCTGGAAGAGCATGGACCACATCCAGCGCCCACCTGGACCCACTCCATCTCTCCCAGGCCCTTGGTGCAGTTTTGCAGTCTTCCCTTGCTCCCTAGTTCCCACTGCTAAGGGCCACCCAGCTCTGTGGCAGCTTTGGGTCCCCAGCCAGAGGAGAAGTGACCTCCGATGTTCTAAGCTGCTCCTGGTCACTGGCCTAGGTTAAGGTGCTGTTACCTCCTGCCCCAGAGCTACAGGGCTGCACCCTAGTCCTTGCCTGGTGCATCTTTCTGGGGGTGGGAAAACTTCTGGGTGGGCTGGTTTCCTGAGAGTGAGGGGAGGTCCCCTGGGCCTGGGTGGGGATGATTCCTCCCATCGGGATCTCCTTGGGCCCTGGATTCTTTCTGTTGTCGTCTTTTTGCGGTTCCACCTGTACAGGGGTCTCTGAAACCCACAACCGCAGGGTAACCATGCTCGAGGTTTTGTAGGAGTCTCAGGTTGGGCATGTCCTCACCCAGTGAGGCTGCAGCCTCCTTGGTACCTTTCTCCTCTGGAGAGGTAGGGTGGCAGCCTGGTCTCCAGAGCCAGAGCCCCTGTCCCTCCTTCTCTGGGCTATGAGTCCCCCAACACTCTGACATGTGGAATGAGGACTGGGCATGGTGGGGGCAGGAAGCTGCAGGTCCCTTCCAGGGTTGCATCTTATGAACCCCACACAGACCAGAAGGGGCTCCAGGGTCCCACCTCCCTTGTCTGCTCAAGACTGCCATTGGAGACAGTGAGACTCAACCTTAGATCCAGGAGCTGACCTTCTGATCCCCTTCTAGGATGGCCTTGGTCACTAGGTTCACCTCTGGCTCCAGGTTGGCGGGTGGCACATGTAGCTCCTGGTTCTCCTGTGGGAAGGGTCAATTCTTACACTCTGGGCTCCTTGAAGGCAGGTTATGTCTGTTGGACCCAGAACTGGGTGGAGCAGAGCCATATCCCTATAGCCCCATCTGCCTTCCTGGGCACCCTGAAGCGTGAGGGGTTGCTGGGCCCTATCCCTGCATAATCCCAAGGCGTCCCTGATATGTCTTGGTCAAGGGAACCCTGTGTCCATCCAAAAAGCAGGAAGTAGACTTCAGATACTGCCCAGGAGATGGGGGCTGGCCATTCTTCAGGGTGAGGCCCACTCCCAGCAGGCCCAAGGTGAGGGTCTGTGGCAAAAGTTGGCCCCTGCCACTAACCCTTTTGCAGGTAAAGTCAGGAGAGGACCCCCAGGGTTGCCTCAAAAGTGGTGGAATGGGGAGAGGGGTTTGGGAGAGGGACCTCATGATTCCGACCCTCCAAGGTGGAAGCCATTGGAGAGGCCTGAAGGGGTCCACCCCTCTGGATGCAGGTTAACCTGGGGCTCTGCCTTGGTGTGTTCAACCCTGCCACTCTTCAGGCAGCTGGGAGCAGGGTGGAGGGGCTCCCTCTTCCCTCCTGCCCCTGCATTCATCTCCACCTCTATTCATCTCCCCTCTTCTCTGCGGAGCCCCAGCCTCACCCTCTGTCTCTCCTCCACCCCTCTCCTCCAGGACTGCTGGTCAGTGGAAGTTGCCCCTGGCTGAGCCCCTGGACATCTTTGGACACCTAGCCTGGTGCCCCTCCTCTGCCTTCCACACATCGAGCCTGCAGCCTTGGTGACCTGTCTATCCAGGGGCCTTTGGGGATGTGTTTCCACCTGACCAGGGCAGCTGGGTGTGGGGGCTCCCCTGTACCAGCCCCCTCTCAGTCTGCATGCTCCAGGACCATATCTCCCTCCCACCTGGGCTCTGGAAGAGATCTGGGGTCAGGGTGGACTCCTGGTGATGACAGTTCTTGTCCTGCTTAGCTGACAGATTGGTACCACCGCACTGAGTGGCCAACCTGGTGAGGCCCTGACAGCCCCTGGGAGCTGACATGGAGAACAGAAACTTTCTTGTCCTGGGCTGCCAGGAGCCAGTCCCAGCAACTCGCAGTTCCCTGAAAGACAGGTGGGTCGGTACAGAGGACTGACACGAACCCCTAGAGCAACTTGAGGTAAGTGCTGCTCAGATTTATTTCAGCTCTTCTTTTATAGTATTAAGTGAAGCAGGTTAAACAAGATCCAAGTTATAGAGAAATTACCACAAGATCTGTCATTGACCACACTTCCCAGCAGGTGACTAACACAGAGCAGGTACCTTAAGGCCACCTTTCTATATTCACTTAAAGTCACTCACATGAGCATGTTACAGTGAAAGGAATTCTCCTTTTTTCATCCTACTGACCTTTGTTTACCCTCTGGTGTCAGACTTGTTGTCAGCATAAAAACTCTTATTTTGTTTGAAGCTAATTTTACCAAACTGCTAAGCAAAACACACACCAGTCTTCAGCTCATATTATTATGCTTTTGATTTAACCTTAAAGGTCTACTCTATTACCTAAACAAGTTCAGTTAAAACTAAGTTAGGTTATTTACTGCCAAACAATCAGTGTACTTAATTTTATCCTATTATTCTTTATGTCATTGATTTGTCCTCTACCTATTGTAATATACATGTGGGACCTAAGCCAGCATAAACTACTCATAACCAGTTAACATGCAATGAGGGCATTTGATCTTAAGATAATATTTTTCTAGTTGTTCGTGTATGCTGTTTCTTTGTTCTTTAGTCCTACATTTCCAGGGTGGCTCTTGACGGCCAAGCCTTTAAAGGAAGGCCAAATATTGGACATTTACCATAAATATTAATTATTTATTCACCATTTCATTGCACATTCCTGTATAGGGAAGAGGTGGATCTGTGGGAGGTGTGTCCTTAAATTTATTCACTTGTTTCCCTCTAGGTGGATTCCACAAATGTCCCCCTATCTTGTAAGCTAAGTGTAAGGCATCCCACGAATCCCATGCTGGACACAGGAAATCACATAAGAGGGTTTATTAAGCAAACAGAGTGTCTCCCTGAAGGGTAAGAGAGAAGATGAGAGGGAAAGAAAGGGAAAGAGAAAGGGCGCATGCTAGAGAGTGGAAAAGCGAGGAGGAGAAAGTGAGTGAGTCAGGGGGAGAGAAAAGCAAGAGAAAAGATGGTGGGGTAGCTACCCTAAAGCAGTTGAATTCCGCCAGGCTAACGGGACCAATAACAGAGAAGGATACTTGCAAGCTGACTGATGAACCAATAGCTAGCTAGGATGTCCACAGACTGACAGTAGTTGGGAGGCAACAGAAAGGGCAGGGAGAGCAGCTTTGTACATTACATTCCCCCATTTGTTTTTTAAGAAAATCTTTTGTTCTCCAGTTCTTTCTGAAGCCTTCTCTCTCCTTCCTGCCTAAGTGACTGGGGCTGGTTTTGCAGGTGAGATATAAAAAGTCCATTCTCCTTCCAGATTTCCAAAGGCAGATGGTTTTTATGGACTTCATTTCCTCAATTTGACTGATCCCCTGTTTGTACACTAACTGCGTGTCCCCAATTGTGCTTCATTCACCCCTCTAATTTTAGGAACTCCTTTACTGCTGTAGGAAAAGGGGGGCGATGACCGTTCTGGCTTCTTCATGCTGGAAGAGGGCAGCATGGGGCAAGCAGTTTGGAGTTCCTTTTTTAGAAATCGGGTTAGTCAAGGGGTCCATGGTAGAAGTCTGGTTGGGGAACAGCAGGTTGTAAAGGCATCTGGGGATGGGTGCTTCTGTGAGAGAAGAACAAAAAGACATGAGTACTGAAATGAGATTAATATGATATAAATGTTGCAGAATCTGGAACATGCCAATGAATCCCTCACCAGGGGGTGGAAGAACTGAGAAGTTGTTCCCATAACAAGACCTAGCAAAGGCTGGAGAGGACAAGACCTTTATTTGGGAACTTTAACATTGTCCAGGTTATCAGGAATGTAACCTGTATTTAGTAGAGATCTCTATACTTCTGTTACTTAGGGCTAGATAATCATACTAGCAGACATAGATTAAGCCTACTTGTATAGCTTAGAAAGATCTGTAGGCCTTAAACTGACTAAAAATCTCTGACTCTGGCAGTTTCTCTTGATAGTTATCAGGTACATTTGCCTAAGAATCTCTCTTTTGTAGCTTTTAGTCTTTATTCTAGTGGGCTAACACAAGTGTACATCTTAAGTTACATTTAACTATTATTTCTTTTAAATGCCCAAGAATGGCTATATTTTGGTTTTAACGGTTTTGCTAGGTGTTTAAGATAAAGCTGGTTAAATTGACCTGTTCCTGTCTGTTAAAGAGTCAGCTGAGTTCCCACAGGGGTCACTCATAGAGAACTTAAGAGCAGCTTCTTAGCTCCATTAGTGCCATTTGTTAGGCAGGGTCTTCTCGATGAGGTGGTTTCCTTTGGAAGCATCAAGGGATGTGTCTCCCTTTTTCCATGACCCTCCTCTGCAGCAGGTGCACTGAGTGGCTTTTCATTCTGTAGTGGCCTCATCAATCTCCTTGATCAGGAGCTTGTGTGACCCACCCAGAGTTGCAAAACTCCTTACAGAATTACTCTTGTTCCCTGGATTCAGGCTGACCAAGGGAAAGACCCAAATATGGACTTTTCTTGACCTCTGTATTTAATCTCAATCTCTAAGTTTGATCTTAACCATTAAGCAAGCCAGTCTCACCAGTCATAAAGTAAGAGTACTGGGCTTTAACTTCAATATCTGTAACTTTAGTTATTTACTGTCGGGGTCTTAAGCCCCCTTGCTCTTCTCGACCAGCGACAAGGGAAGGGGACACTCCCCAACAAGGTCAGACTGGGATAGGTAGGGCTGACTGACTGCCCGTTTCCAGCCCTCCCGGCGGAGGACAATCAGATACGTCAGGGAGACCCGTCACAGCAGGAACTCGTTTATTGAGGAAATCACACAGCTTTTATGTAGGGTGGGGGCTAGGTGGGAACCAATCAGCTTAAAGGTCAGCAAGGCAGGGGGGTTCACGCAGGCGAGAGTCCCATAGGACTATATGGAAAGCATGAGCTGATCACGTTCGCGGAACTGTTGTTAACCAATCCCTGACAGTGGTCCAATTTATCGTCATCAACTATTGAAACCACCTTTGAGGCCTTGATCTTGCTCACTCGCCAGGGAGTAAGGAGTCAGCCTGAGTTAGTTAACGTGTCATTAGTCCCAACAATTTACCCCCTTTTATCTAATTGGGGTCTACATTATCTGTCATATAGGTAATGGCTTACTATTTCAAGTTAATTTACGGTGTCCTTCTGCAAAATATTAATCAGGCAACAGTTAGAGTTTACAAGGAAAATACAAATGGAATCACCAACAGTAAAACATTCAGTTTGTGCAATAGCTATCTTGAATTTTGGCTGAGTTATACCCTGTTTGAGATCACAGTAATCTTTACAACAAACATCAAACTTTTGAACACAACTTTAAATGAGTTAAAGTCTGGTTTACTTTGGAGTCATTCTAATGTGCAGCGGGGTTGTGAGGCAGAGCCTTATCTCAGGTAAGGTAGGGCTTTTAGCTCTGTTCTCTGATGGAAATGCAGATCTAAAGAGTTATGTCAGCAATATTTAGATATGTCTTATTATTAGGTTAAAGACTATGTAAGCATTATTTTTTGTTTTTAGGAGAGTTAGAGAGACTAGGACATCTAACGTAACTTTTTCAGATCTGCAAAGTGCAATGTTAGGAGCTCTTCTCAAGGAAGTCCACTGTCCAAAGTTACTGTAAGGTGGGCAGGAACCAGAGAAGGGAGCTGAAGAAACACTGGTAATTGCTTCCTGACCAAGAGCTGTGTGCCTGAGATCAATGTACAGCCACAGCAGTTAGGCATCTTGTGCCCCTGCACAGGAGCACTCCAGGCACCAGGCATGCCACAGCCATGAGGTCAGAGACCCCAATCTCAGTCACTGTTGTCCCATTTTTGCTACTGCGCATTACACTCTTTCTTAAATATCATTTTAAGAAGTTTACACATATTGACCCCTGAGTGTATATGAACATTAGTTAACACAATTTAACATTATATCTAAAATGAATTAAAGAAAGGCTGAGAGAGCTTTTAAGTTTCCTTTTGTGTGGCAAAGTGGCAAAATGCTTTCATGTTTAACCTTTAAACAAATCATGCTCTCAATAACTTTTAGAAATACATTTAACAAATTTTACATATACCCTATTGATGACAGGTCCTATAATAGAACATTAAATGACAGGTTTACCATTACAGACAAGTTTAACTTGGAGAATAGCAGCTTGATAAATTTTGTGCTTTAAAGGCATGCCTGGAAAATATGAACACATTTACTATACAAAGAATAATGTTTTTAAGTATGTTACTCCATGGAATAACTTTGAAAATTAATTAGATGTCTCTAACAAACACGTTTGAGTAATCCCATACATGTCGACTCTAATTCAGTCATCTTATTGTAAAAAAAACAAGATATCAGACAAATAAGTGTACCAACAGTAGTTGCCGTCTCTTTCCTGTTGAAAAAAAGTCCTAGAAAAATTGATGTTAGACGTTTTATAAACCTCAACATTTTATTAGTTTGACCACCTAGAGACTTGTGAGTTAATTTTAAAGACATTTTTACTTCTATTAGTTTACCCAATTTAAATTGAACCTTTTTAAATCACATGAATTAAAAATATTTGGGTCCATTTTTAAAATTTTAATTTTTATGCATGCTTATATTTAACACAAAAGCAAAGGCCTTGTAATGCTTATCTCCATTACAGTGTAACAGATGTTCAAAAATAACTCTAGAGTTGGATAAAAAGAACTGATCAAAAATCATTAACCTAGGTATGTAGGATCAAAATTGTGAGCTCAAAAATCCAGCATTTAAGAAAAACAAAAGTCCTAGAAGAAAAGTTATAATGGTCATTAATTAAGCATGAGAAAATGAGAAAGAGAGAAGAAGTGAAAGGGAGAGAAAAAGTATTCTGAGTTGCAGCCCAGGAGAAATTTAAAATGGACACTTTTTTCCTTGGGTTTGAGACTGGTTTCCCACTGAGCATTCTGGTTTCCTCCATTGACATTTCAATGTAAGCCTTGACTGAGATCTGAAAGCAGCTAACAGGTTCTAGCAGAAACTTGATGCCTAGGGCATTTTAACCCTTTTTCCTGGTTAGTAATCAATTCAGGTTTGGACGCAGAAAATTGTGAAACAATTATCTCCCACTACTTGGGGGGAATGGGGCTGCTATAGCATACTCCTTACTGGGACATGCCATTGATGGTTGGGCTGGTTACTCCCTCCACACCGGCGTATGCAGGACCTCGTGGCAGGAGGACTAGGCGGGCTGGGCTGGGGAATGGAAGCAGAAACAGAACAAGGTAAAGGAGATGGAGAAGCAGGGGAAGATGGAGAAACAGGGGCCGGAGGTGCCTGAGCCTGCAGGAAGAGACAAGAAGCAAGAAAGAAGAGACTTGAAGATAAGGAATCCCTCTCCGTCTGCCGACTCGCTCACAGAAGCTGTGTGTCATTACACAAATGAATTTTGATGGCTTTAAGTTGGGGGTCAGGCGAAGGGTTCCCAGGGTTGAATCTGCCAGATTGGAGGACCCAGATCCCATGGTGGAGGCTGATACAGTCGAGTCTGTGGCCAGTGTGTCCCGAGGCCAGAGTAGTCGACTGGAGACGAGAAGGCAGCACATAGATGGTGTCGTCACACAAACATCAATGTGTACCAGGCAAAAGCCGAGAAGGGTTTGAGGACCTGATATCAGAGTTTTCGAGTATGAGTGTGCGAGATGAGCCTCAACCCTGAGAGAGAATCTTCACCATAAAATCAGGAATCCACCCGGCAGATAAGACCAAGGGGCCAGTCGTAACTATAAAAGTTGTGGCTGTGGGTACCCCCACCCCTCAGCTGCCTTGAGGGTCCCAGATAAACCAGCCTAGGGGAACCCACCTAGAGGACTCACCAACCTGAAGTCCGGTGATGGATGCAGAGCAGAGTGTATGGGCAGAATGGAAGGTGGGGCCGTGTCCGGGGGCACTGGGGCTCAGATGGGGTTCCACTCGTTTAAGAGACAGTGGAAGATCCCATCCTGAGTCGCGGCACCAATGTAAGGAAATCCCACGGAACCACGCCGGACACGAGAAATCACATAAGGGAGTTTATTAAGCAAACAGAGTGTCTCCCTGAAGGGTAAGAGAGAAAATGAGAGGAAAAGAAAGGGAAAGAGAAAGGGCGCGCGCTAGAGAGTGGAAAAGCGAGGAGGAGAAAGAAAGTGAGTGAGTCAGGGGGAGAGAAAAGCAAGAGAAAAAAGATGGTGGGGTAGCTACCCTAAAGCAGTTGAATTCCGCTGGGCTAACAGGGGACCAGTAATGGAGAAGGATACTTGCAAGCTGACTGATGAACCAATAGCTAGCTAGGATGTCCACAGACTGACAGTGGTTGGGAGGTGGGGAAATGGCTGCAACGGAAAGGGCGGGGAGAGCAGCTTTGACATTACACTAAGTAGGGCAGTCTTTGCACTGGTGGGGACAACAAGTCTCCTGTTTTGTTTGTCAGGCTGTTTTGCTGGTGAAGCATTACCTGGGGCAGGTGTGGTCAGCATTGGAGCAAGCAATCTGAAGAACTCCTCAAACTCTGTATTTATGATACTGCCATTTACCGGTGACGAGCTCTGCTTCCTCTAATGTTGAAGTTTGAACACTAGAGAAGCACACTAAGGCAAGCATATTAAGCAGATTTTATTTAAAGGTAATAATACAGACTTCACCCGGGAGGGAGAAGGGGCCATGACTGATGTTCTAGAATCCCAAGAAGTGAGCACAACCTACATTTTTTATAGGTTAAGATCTCTTTTGTTCTCCAGTTCTCTTCCCCCTTATCTCTCCTTCCTGCCTAGTGACTAGGCCTGGTTTTGCCCGTGAGATGCATAAAGTGAGAAGCAGATAGGCAGGGGAGGGCCAAGGTAATTCAGGCAGGTAAGGGCCCAGGGGGCATTAATTAGCAGCTCCCGGCCTGCAATCCTTGATAAGGGCAGGTAAATTTGGTCATCAATGGGCTCCAGAGACCCTTGACACTCCATTCTTCCAGGGGCAGTCTCCAACTTCCAGGGGCAGGTGGCTTCATGGGCTCCATTTCCTCCATTTGACAGATCCCCTATTTCTACACTAACTGCCTGTCCCCAATTCTGGCTTCACTTACAAACTTATGTGTGATATTGGTACATTTTTTAAAGCATTCCTTATCCTCCCCCAAACTGCAGATTCATTGAGGTTAAGTTCTTGTCACAATAATTCAGGGAATGTGATTTGCAGTTGCATAGTTACAAGTATGCTAATTAGAAGAAAGCACCCGACTCCCAGGAGAGGTGGCAGCGGCAGTTTCCTGGAATGGTGGCCTTGCCACGCCCTCCCCATGCTCGGAGATGTCAAACAGCATGGCAGAAACAGTCCCTGCCACTGGGCCTCCTGACTGTGGGACCAGTGTGTTGTGGGAAGGGATGGCAGAGAGTGCTGGTTGTTGCTGGGCTCCACTGGCTGTCAACCAGGGCGTCCACCCCCAGCTTGGTGTGACTGTGACAGCAAGGGACCCAGGGGGGCATGGGCAGGGCCTCCCTCACATCCTGCAACCACAGCTTCCTGAAGGGCAGTACAGACTCATGCACACCCTGCTGTGTCCTCAGGAGGCCAGGGTAGAGCTCAGGGTGAGCTAGGAGAAATGTATCCTTAGATAGAGGGTTCATACCTGGTGCCCCACCTGCCAGATGTTAACAGGTTATGCCTGTTTGAAGTGCCTCCAGGGGGTATAGAACAGTAGCCCTCAGGCTGCACCTGCCCTGAGTGACTCCATGATGTAGAACAGCAGCTCTCAGGCTGTGCCTGCCCTGAGTGACTCCATGGTGTATAGAACAGCAGCTCTCAGGCTGTGCCTGCCCTGAGTGACTCCGTGGTGTAGAACAGCAGCTCTCAGGCTGTGCCTCCCCTGATTGACTCCATGGTGTAGAACAGCAGCTCTTAGGCTTTGCCTGCCCTGAGTGACTCCATGGTGTAGAACAGCAGCTCTCAGGCTGTGCCTGCCCTGAGTGACTCCATGGTGTAGAACAGCAGCTCTCAGGCTGTGCCTGCCCTGAGTGACTCCGTGGTGTAGAACAGCAGCTCTCAGGCTGTGCTTGCCCTGAGTGACTCCGTGGTGTAGAACAGCAGCTCTCAGGCTGTGCCTGCCCTGAGTGACTCCGTGGTGTAGAACAGCAGTTTTCAGAGAAACATCCCAGGAGGCAGCAAGCAGAAGCCCTGGTTCTTTGCCTTTCTTCCTTGAGGCTGCTGAGGGTCTTTCTCTTACCTGTCCTCCACTGTGGGTCCTGGTCCCTGACCTGAGGTCCAAGAGTGGTGCCCCAATGCCACACACTACTCCTGGCCCAGGGTCCCTGGGTGCTCTGTGTGGACACAGAGGTCAGCTGTAGAGGCTTTCCCCAGCTCCACCTCCACCAGCCCTGGCGCCGCCCGGGCGTCCTTCCACCAGCACACTATGAAGCTGGTGATAAGGCAGCTGTGGGTACCATAATCCACTCTAATGCCACCCAGCCCTTCCTGTCCCAGGCATGCATGCAGGAAGCCCAGCTGTGGGTGAGGAGCAACCAGGTCTCTTTCACCACCATGCTGGCAAAAGCTAACTCTGGATGAGGTCTACAGGCCTGGCCAGTGGTGACCAAGCCCTGAGTTGGGGATGAGAACGAGAGAGGTCTTCTGGGTGCCTAGGACTCTGGATGGGGACCTGCTGGCCCAAGCAAACCCAGGCCTTGTGCCTCCCAGCAGCACCCCCAAGCCCCCAGTCTCAACTGCGGCCAGGCTAGGGGGTGGCAGAGGTGCTTGGGTGTCCGGCCTGAAGCCAGGACAGCTCTGCCATGGCGGGGGGCCAGCTGTGCTGGACCTGGGGTAGTGACGTGCCTGGCAGACGTGGGGACAAATCCTCAGCTGGTGCGTCAGGCGAGAGCCCGGATGTCTGGAGCCCTGCAGGAAGTGGCCCTGGGGCCGGAGGGTACAGTCAAGTGATTGTGCCCAACAATGGACAAAGGGGTCTGGCATTTCACAGAGCCTTCCGCTCACTCTGCACCTGTGATCCTGCGCCCAGGGCCAGGCTGGGGTATAAAGGCAGCATTTCTGGGGCTTAGGGACTGGGTGCCAGGGCTGAGTCGGGTCTGAGGATGAGGCTGGTCCTGCTGAGCTGGGTCCTGCTCCTGTTCTGGGAGTCTGCGACTCTGGCCGAGGTTCTGCTGCAACCTGACTTCGATGCCAGAAAGGTATTGGGTCTCCTCTGGCCTGTGCCTGGGTGCAGTAGGGGATTTCTTTAGACCCATGTTCCCCCTGATCCAGAAACAACCCTGGGCTTGGGGACATTGCAGGCCCATCCCACAAGGGGGCAGCAGGGGCTCTTGTCCATCCTGGAGTAGACCCTCATGGTGTGACTTCAGGCAGGTCCCTGCTTCTTGGACCTTCATTTTTCTCCCTGGGTCCCTGGGCAAGGAGGTCTGGCTGCTGGCTGTCAGACCTGTTGACCACTGAGCTGTCCTGCAGTTCTCAGGCCTCTGGTATGTTGTCTCCATGGTGTCTGACTGCAAAGTATTCTTGGGCAAGAAGGACCACCTGCTGATGTCCACCAGGGATATCAATGCCACCAAGGGGGGCTGTCTCAGTGTTCACATGGAGTTCCCAAGGTGAGCTGCCTGGGGTGGGCTGGGCTAGGGAGGAACCAACGCTGCCTGGCAGGCAGTGACCAGCCGTGCACCCAGGGTCGATGGCTGTGCCCAGGTGGATGCCACGTTCCTGAAGATGGGCTCCGAGGGTCACTTCAGAGTTCCAGGTAGGTCCTGGGGACGCTGGGAGCTGCTCCCCGGGGTGATGCAGGTTGTCTTTGCACTGAGACCCCTGTCCGCCCTCTCTGGGCAGCTGGAGTGGGGCAGCTGGAGTGGGGCTTGGCCAGGCTACCTGCTGGTTCCTGGGGCGATAGGGTGGGCTGGCAGGGGGGTTGGTGCCCAGCCCTGCCCAATCTACAGCCATGCGTGCCTCCTCCACAGCCTTGGGCTACCTGGACGTGCGCGTGGCAGACACGGACTACAGCTCCTTTGCGGTGGTCTACATCTACAAGGAGCTGGAGGGGGCGCTCAGCACCATGGTGCAGCTCTACAGTGAGCCTGCCCTCCCTCCCCAGGGCCTGCCCACCACAGCCTGGGCCTGGCAAGGACCAGGAGTGGGGGAACCCACAGCACTTAGGCCGGGGAGGGGGCTGGCTGGAGGGGTCCCTGAGAGCAGACCTCCCAGGTGAGGACCCACCTTCCCTGGTCAGCCTTGTGGTCAGCTCTCAGAGAAGTGGAGTGAGGCAGGTCTCGCCCTGCCACAGCCCCTGGGAGCTGCTGGGTTCACAGCTACCTGCTGTGCCCCAGGTCGGACCCAGGACGCCAGCCCCCAGGCCCTGAAGGCCTTCCAGGACTTCTACCCCACGGTGGGGCTCCCCGATGACATGATGGTCATGCTGCCCAAGTCAGGTACCCTGGCCAAGCCCCCCCAGCTTCCTAGGCCCGCTGTCCTGAGGGTGGGCAGCAGGTGTTCTCTGCGAGGCTGGGTGGCAGCCTCTCTCCACCCACTTCTACCCTACAGCACCTTTCTTGCCCCAAGAGGACGGAGGAGGGGTGGGGAGGGCCTCGGTCCCCTGCCTGGGGCTGGGTGGACAGGGGTGTGGGAGCAAGGGCGCCTTCCCATCTCAGCCTCCTGGACTGTTTGCTCCTGCAGGCGCGTGCTCCCCAGGGCAGGGCGGCACCTCGGCAACCCCAGAGTCCCATCCCAGCCCTGCCCAGGCGGGGCACAGGGTGAGTTCTCCAGACTCTACACGGGCTGCGCCTGGTCCCTGACTTCCTCTCACCCCTGAGACCTGCTGTGTAGACCCCCACCCAATTCTGCCTAGTGAGTCCCTTGCTTCAGGCCTTAGTCTCCTCTCAGGTAGCCTGTCCTGGTTGCCTGGGGCTGCCGAAACAGCACCAAACTGGGCAGCTTAAACAGGTCCAGTCTGGAGTCAGAAGTCAGAAGTCAAGGTGTCCATGAGGCAGGAGCCTGCCCAGGCTACTTCCAGCCTTCGTGGCTCCTACAATTCTGGGCCAGTCCTAGTTGGGATTCCTTTCTCCTCCTCCTCCTCTTCCTCCTCCTCCTTTTTTCCCCCTATACTGGGATTTGAACCCAGGGGCACTTAACCACTGAGCCACATCCCCAGCCCTTTTTATTTTTTATTTTGAGACAGTCCCACTAAGTTGCATAAGCCTTGCTAAGTTGCTGAGGCTGGTCTTGAACTTGCGATCCTCCTGCCTCAGCCTCCTGAGCTGCTGGGATTACAGGCTTGAGCCACTGCACCTGGCTGCCCTCTTATGAGAATTGTTGGATTTAGGGCCCACCCTACATTCAGGATGATCTCCAGATCCTTAACTAATTCTATCTTTAAAGACCTATTCCCAGATAAGTGGGTTCCAGGAGGATGTGGGATTTTGAGGGACAGGATTTACCCACTACACCCTGTGTCCTTTACAGCCCCTGGACCGCCTGCCTCCTCCCCTGGTGTCACCTGGGTCTTCATCCTCTCTCTGAGGGCAGACCCGCCACCTCTGGTTCCCTGCCCACTGCAGGCTGGGTCCTGGGAACCTGGGGCTCTGATGCTGGAGGGGTGTTGGGGAGGCCCCCCCAGACCAGACGCCAGAAAATGGCAATCTCTTGCCCAGGCTCCCAAAGGATTTGGGCACCCACATGAAACCATAAGTCATGGTGGGACGGGACAGCCCCTGGCGGCAGGAGTGGGGGTCAGAGCGGTGGGTCAGAACTCCGGGACATGGTCCCTGCACTGCCCCGTGCAGATCCAAGGCCTGACCTTGCCCCTATCTACTGGCCACTTCCTGTGTCTTGACTCTTTTCTGGTGAACTCCAGGTGGGCTTGCGGCTTCTCTCCTTGACTGTCCACCCTCGGGGCTGGGACCTTGGGCTTTTAGCTCTCATGGGCCTGGGTGACTGTGACCACCAAGTCTGCCATCACTGTGGGGGTTTGGAAACATGGGGGTGGGGACTCAAGGCCAAATCATGCTCCCAGGCCTTCTGGTCACTTTGGCCCCTTCATCCAGGGCCAGTCAGAGGCTGGGGGTTGACCCATGGCAGTGGGGGCTGGTGGTGGTGCTGCGGGGGGCCTCTGGCCTGGGGCCCCCAGGGCAGCGTGGGGCGGGGAGGGGACGTGTGCCTCTGTGTTGGCAGACGTCTGGTGGCAGGATCGGCTCCCTGGCCGTGTGGGCGACGACCCGGTGCCGTGCCCAGCTGGCGGTGGATGGGTGGAGCAGCTGTGTCTTTCCTTACAGGGGGAGCCGGCAGCCGCAAGCCCCACCTCCCCAGGCGGGCAGTGAGACCCGCCCTGGGCCACCCAGAGCCTCCCCTCCTTCTCCCTCACCTGCCTCCCCCAGCCTGGGGTCTCCTCCCACCCAATAAACGGATCCTGCAGCCTCTTGGCTCCTGGCTCTTTGGAGGCGGGTGGGGAGGCCCAGGGAGGAGGCAAGGCGGCACTCACACAGGGCGAGTGGCCTCCCCCTCCCGAGCCGCCCAGGGTTTGGTGCGCCTATGGGAAAGCCGGGCACCTGGATGACACCTGGCCATGGGCTCTGCTGGGTGCACAGGGCTGCGGCAGGAGCTGGGGTGGTCATGGCGGCAGACTATGATGTCGGACTTGTTGGGGTTTCGCCTCCCACTGTGGTCTGGGGCACAGAAATGGGTCAGTGCTATGGACAGCACACTCCCAGATCTCGGCTGGCTAGCTGGCTTGCTTGCTCCATGACAGACTCCCTGAACCCATATAGTCACCCCATTCTATCCTCATTTCTCGGATCAAGACATTGAGGCACAGAGAGGTTGGGCAAGTTACCCAAGGTCACACAGCTGACGAGTGGCCAGGTTAGGGTTCAAATCCAAGGGGTGGAACTCCGGGACACGGCCTCTGCACTGCCTCTGATGAGACATGGGATGCAGGGGATGCCCTTCCCAGGGCCTCACTGCCACTGTCCTTGCTGCACCCAGTCTGGTTTTCCAGAGAGGCCCAACTTCACACTTCAAAGGGCTGAGCGTGGGGAGCAGGAAGGTGCTGAAGGTTCTGGTCTGATGCTCACCATTGCCTGTGGCCCTCAAAGAGCGGGAGAGGAAGCAGTCAGCCCTGGGGCACTCCCCCATCCTGCCCCTGGCTGCCCACCTCCGCGTTCCGCCCGCCCTCTCCTTCCCGGCCAGGTCCCTCTGCAGCCACCCTGGGAGCCCTGGCCTGCCAGCCTGTGGCTGGTCAGCCCGTCCTCAGCCTCCCGCAGCTGTCCCGCTCCTTGGGCGTCTCTCTTGGGCTCCAGTGTGCCAGCCAGCTCTGGTTGCCCAGTCCTAGCTTGTTCACCCGCGCCTGCTGGCATTCACAGCAGCCAGGTCCCCTGGTGAGTTGTGTCCAGTGGCCAGGACCTCCCTTTGAGCTGAGCCAGCCTTTAGCCAGCGAGCTTCTCAGGCCCCTCCGCTGTGTGGGGCTCTGGGAGCTGGAGCCCTGGCCCCTGGTGACTCATGGGGACCAGCAGCAGTCTGCCACCTCCCCAGCCTCACTGGGGGAAGGGCTGTGTGGCCAGCATACCTCAGCCACCTTGGTCTCCTCTCCTTTTTTATCTGGAGGGAGCAGGAAGAGGTGGCAATCAGAGGTAGAAGGAGAATTTTGTCATTTTCTTAGCTTATTTCCAGAGGGTGAGAATCTTTCTTTTAAAATACGTGTCACAAAGTTGTTTTGAAAATAAAAGTTGCCTTACGAAAATCTCTGGCCTGAGAGACTCTTTCCTGGGACACTAAAGGGTCTCGGCGGCTTGCTGGACCCTGTCGGAAGCGGGCAAAGGGCCAGGGAGCAGGGTGCCGGGAGTGCAGGGCGGCACAGAGGCGAGGGCCAGGTGGCACGTGGCATCGCCATGCAACGGAGGCTCCGCCGTGGCAGCCCAAAGCCGATCCCCACAGACAGGAAGCAGAGAAGCAGCCGTTGGGGTCATGCCGCAGGAAGTGGGGACCAGGGGCTGGGGTCCAGAAGCACTAGTCCTCTCCCCTGAGGACCGTCACCCTGGCCCCCAGGTTAAAGGGACCGTGGGGTGGCCCTGCAAACCTCACAGCCGGTCCTGGTTCAGCAAAGATATGTTGCTGGTGGGCGTTGGGGGCGTGGGGCCTGGACGGGTGGGCAGAGCCGATGCCTGCAACCAGGCAGAGTGGACCCTGGCTTTTCACTCACTGGCTGCAGAAGGCCACAGGGTAGGGCTGAGCCAGGGCCTAGTCCCTCATGCTGCTTCTGTTATTCCCAGAGACCAGAAAGGCCCACAAACCCCAGAGTCCCCAGAGGAAGGTGGGCCAGCCCGGGGTATGGGTGGGGCCTGCTCCTCCGGTTGGCCCTCCAAGGCCCCCATGCCACCCACCAACGTCCTCACAGGAGGGGGGCAGGCATGGCTGCCGCCTGGCTGGCTGACCCCACCCTGACTGTGGGCGTCAGGGGGGCCAGATGGCACTTGTGTTGAATGCCAGGATTCCTGGGCAGCTGGCAGCGACGCTTACCAGTGACGTCATCTGGGTAGCTGGGCATGCTTGCCCACTCTCCAATATAAACCCAGGCTCTGTGGGAGAGAGGCACTGAGCCAGAGCCTGCGATGGCGGCCAGGCTGCGGGGCGCCGCCCTGGGTGTGCTCCTGGTGCTCTGGGTGCAGGTGGCGTCCACCTTGGTGGACCTAGACCTGCAGAAGGTGCCTTTCTCTTCCTGGTTTGCAGGCAGGTGGCAGGGCATGGTGGGGAGCTGGGCAGGGAGGGGCCGGAGCACCAAACGACTCCAGGCCCCCAACTCCCGGTTGGTGTCGGCACAGCTACCTGAAGGCCCCAGGACCCACCCTGGTCAGCCTCCCTGAGGGGCAGGCAGCTAAGGGCCCTGGTGGTCTACTCTCTCAGAGATCTGCTGTCCTCAGGGTTTGTCAGGGTTGGGGTCCCAGGTGGCCCCTGACTGTTCCCCAGATTGATGAGGTTCCTCCTACACCCCACCCTGTGCACTGTGGCGGTGGGGCCAAAGGAGGCCTTCTGGGTGGGCAGCTGGCAGGCTTTGGTCCCTCTAGTGCTTCTCCGCTGGTCCTCCCTTCTGCAGGCCAGACACACAGGGATGGTCAGCGGGGAAGGTCCTTAGGGAGACAGGTCCTATACTCCTGTAACATCGGCCATTTTCCAAGTTTCAGATGACGTCTCGGGCTCCGGGTGCATGTTGGTGGCAGGAAGGCCTGCTCCCAGCGAGGCCAGCAGGACTGGGTCTCTTCTGCTGGGCCGGCCCGGCTGAGAGGCCCCAACCACTCGGGCCCTGCATTCTGCATTCTGTTCTGCTCTCCAGTCCCTGAGGGCAGCCAGGGCCTGCTTGTCCTCCCCACCGGCTGGGCCTGGAAGCTGCAGAGGCCAGCTCTCTTGGGGCACCTCGAGCTGGTCCTGGGCTGCTCCAGAAGGCCAGGTGGGAGGGGCACCACTGGCTGATGGTCTTAGGACCCTCTTGGAAGGATGCCTCCAGTGGGGCCAAGCAGGGATGAGACATGTTGCTGTTTGCTCTGAGTCATGGCCACCAGCTCTGTGCCTGGGGCCCCTGCACTGCACCCTGGAGTCCAGCGATGGGGCCTTAGCCGGGCTGCGAGAGCCAGGGAGGCTGCAGCTCTTCTCTCTAGATTTCAGGCTTCTGGCGGGAAGTCGGTGTGGCCTCCAAGTATAATGTGGCCCTGAAGGCTGGGATGAAGGTGGAGGGCTTGTTCATCACCTCGAGTGGTCACAACGTGACCGTCAAGGCTACCTACAACAGGTGAGGGGCGGCCTGCCGGACATGTCCAGGGTGCCCTGCTGGGGAAGGAGAGGCGTGTGGCCTGTGGCCAGTGGCTGCAGGGTCCTCACTGGGTGGGCCGGCCCTCCCTGTGCCCACCTGCCTGGGAAGTCTCGCTGCAGAGAGAGTCAGCCTCCAGATTCTTAGGTCTGCACTTTCTCCCGAACATGAGGACGGGGATTTGAGGGAGCCCCTTCAATTTATAAGAAAGGAAAGTGGGCTGGAGGGCCGTCCTGCCGTGGGCTCCAGGCTCAGCCCTTCCTGAAGACACGCTCCGGCAGGTGGGCAGGCGGGCAGGCGGGCAGGCGGGCAGGCTCCTAACCAGCTGGTGCCATTTCAGCTCAGGAAGCTGCGTGACAGAGAAAGTGGTGGGCTCAGGAAGAGATGCGGTGGGAAAACTGGCTTTCCCTGGTGAGTGCCGCTGCCTTCCCTGTGGCCGCCGTTCCTGCCACACCCAGCAGCACCTGGCCCTCCCGCTCCCTGGGCCTGGGTCATCCTGCAGGGCCTGCTTCAGCCTCCCAGGACATCATGGGAGGGTTCCAGTGCTGGTCAGGAACAGGATGGACTTAGACCCTGCAGACCTGGCTTCCCAGGTCACCCCTCTCAGGCTGCCCCAACCCTGCTGTCCCCTGAAGGCCACAGGGAGATCTTTGTGCTGGACACAGACTATGAGCACTACGCCATCCTGAGAGTGTCCCTGCTTTGGCGGGGCAAGGAGTTCCACGTGTTCAAGTACCTCAGTAAGCTCTGCCCGGGTGGGGTCTGCCTGCCCTGCCCGGACTGCCTGCCCAGACCCCCTGGCCCCACAGCTCGGAGCCTTGACACTGAGGATGAGCCTGGATTCTGGAGGTTCCGGGAGATGACAGCAGACACGGGCCTTTACCTGGTGTCCAGGCACAGTGAGTCCAGGTCCCTGGGGGCTGGCACTGGGTGAGCCCCCGGGGTCCGCCAGCCTCCTGCCTGTGCCTCACACTGCTCTGTCTCACAGGGAGGTGTGCGAAGCTCCTGAAGGAGGTGAGCCTGCGCCCCTCGGTCTGCACGGAAGACCCCAGCCCCGCTCAGCCCAGCCCTGACAGGAGCCCCCTGGTGCTAGATCCGGGGCAGCAGGGGGCCATTCACCCTCTGAGCAGGACACCTAGTAGCACTGATGGGGACTCCAGAGATGTGTCCATTTTATGGTTTGGAGACAGCTGGGGCCTACAGGGTGGTGACCCTAGGCTGCCAGGTGGGGCCCTCGGGGTACAGGGCAAAGAGAGGATGGGGGAAGAGAGGAGGTGGTCCCATCCCCTCTGTTCACCCATCAGGGCTGTGCGGGGCTGCCAGTGGCTCTGCCCCTCGGGCCCTGTCTAGTATGGGTGGGGCAGGGCTCAGTGGGCATCGTCTCGGGCACCCTCTCTCTGGCACTGCACAGACCCACCACCTGCACCCCTGCCTCGTCTCAGCCCAGTGCCCAGCGGTCGGCACTGCCCCACCTGTGACCAGAGACACTGAGTCCAGGGACCGGATCTTTGCCAAAGCCAGGCAGCTGGGAGCCCTAACCCCTCTCTGGGACCCTGGAAGTGACCCAGGGCCCTGATCATCCGCTTCTGTGTGCAGGAGCTGATTTAGAGGAGCTCCTGCCCAGGCCCTGGCTGAGCCCCACCCCAGAGGCCACCGGCACCTGCCTTCAAAATAAACCCACTGGCAAACCCATGGCCCAGCGTCTTTCCTGGGAATGGGGATGGGTGTGGCAGGTGGGCAGCTGTGACCCCACCTGCCCAGGTGTGAAGCAAGCTGCCCACCTTCATGGCTGCTCTGCCAAGCATGCGCCTCACACAGGAACAGCAGCCCCGGGCTCCTGCCCCTGGGGCCCCCCTAGCCCTGCCATTTTCAGGCTGCTGAGGGTGGTGGGCCCATAATATCACCGTCACTCTGGAATAGTCTCTGTCCTGATCTGGAGAGATGGACACAGCCCCAGGCTGGGCCCCACTGAACAGAGACAAGAAAGAGGTCCTGATGTGATACCAGCAGGACTCACAAATGAAAGGAGGCCTCCCACCCTCCTGCCTGCCATCTTCCCTGGCTCCTGTTACCAGAGCTCAGCTCCCACAGTGGCTGTGTCCAGGACCCTGGATGTGGCTGCTGCAGCCCTCCCGCCCACCCTGACTCCACCCCCACAGCCTTCCTCCACGCATGTCCTGCACCATTCTCTCCCACATGCTGGTGCTGGGGTCGAAGAGCAGAAGGGGCCGGGAAGGTGGAGAGCTTCTGAGACAGGCCCTTAGGGGCCAGCTGGTCCCCTCACATGTGGGCAAGACAACACAAACTTTCCTGAGCATAGCTGCCTCAGGGTTGGGGCAGGAGGGTGGTACCTGTGGTCAAAAAGTGCTGGGCCGTGGTTGGGGAAGGGCCGCCCACCACAGTGGAGAAACCTCCATGAATCTGGCCTTTAGTCTAACTTTCAAAGCAATTTTCAAAACTTAAAATCTTATATAAGATTTTAGGCTTAGTGGGCTAGCACAGACCCACGCTGCAGATGACCTTAAGTCCCTGAATCAGGTTCCAGATGACCCAGAGGAGAGACATTTAGGGCTCAAATTCAGACACATGAGGGTCCTTTGAGGCAAGTGAGTTTCCTGGGATCTGCCCACCAAAGCCTGGCTCAGGTTCAAGGAGCTCAGCCTGTACTTGGGCTCTCTGCTAGAACGTTGTATTCTCTGCTCTGGCTGCCCCAACAGAATATCGTAGACTGGGTTTCAA
This sequence comes from Sciurus carolinensis, assembly GCF_902686445.1. Classification (NCBI taxonomy): domain Eukaryota; kingdom Metazoa; phylum Chordata; class Mammalia; order Rodentia; family Sciuridae; genus Sciurus; species Sciurus carolinensis. The sequence goes on from NC_062226.1 coordinate 1,031,165, forward strand.
CTACAGAGGTCCATTTTCTCACAGTTCTGGAGGCTGGGTGTCCAGGTTCAGGGTGCTGGGCAATTCCAGTTCTGGCAAGGACTCTTCCTGGCTCATAGCAGCTGCTCACCAAGTCTTCACCTGTACTTGTGGGCAGAGCACTTTTGGAGTCTTCCTGTTCTTACAAGGACATCAGCCCTGTTTGGCTAGTGCCACACCCGTTGATATCACCTACACCTTAGTACATCCTGAGGCCCTCTCTCAAAAACAGTGACATTGAGGGCTAGGACTTCAACTCATGCATTTTGGGAGAACACAATTCAGTGTATAATGCAACTCCACACCATGCGAGGGGTTACAGAAAACAGGGCTTCTACAATGAACTATCAACAATGTTCCACACAAAAGTTCCTAGATATGAAAGAAATAGGAAAATATGATCTATGGCTTTTAAAAAAAGAGTGGTTGATAAAACCTGATTCTGAGAAGATACACAGTAGGATTTAGAAGGCAAAGGTCTAAAGAAGGGTTATAAATAAAAGGAGATATGTGCCGGGCATGGTGGCCACACCTTTAATCTTAGTGGCTCAGGAGGCTGAGGTAGGAGGATCACAAGTTCAAAGTCAGCCTCAGCAACTTAGTGAGGCGCTAAGCAACTCAGTAAGACCCTGTCTCTAAATAAAATACCAAAAGGGGCAGGGGATGGGCTCAGTGGTTAAGTGTCCCTGAGTTCAATCACCAGTACAAAAAAAAAAAAAAAAAAAAAAAAAAAAAGTGCAAAATAAATAGCAATTTAAAAGATGGTGATTGGGGGTAAAAAAAAAGTGTCCATGAATGGGCAGCACCTCAGAAGTCCAAGGGGCAAGTGCATGCATGTGAAATAGTCTCCAAATGAGAAGGGAGTGAGAATTGGCAGGGGAAGTAGTTGAGGAAATAGCATCCGAAACACACCCAAACTTGATGAAAAACATGAATTTCTTAGATCCCAGAAGTTCAGAGAAATGTAAGTGGGATAAGATGAGGAAAAAATTAGAAAAATCACACCCAGGAACATCAATACACCACACACCAATACTTGGGAGACAGTTTTCAAGGGTCTGAGAGTCACAGGTGAGTCCCAAACGGGGGAAAGATGGCAGACTTTTCATGGCAGGCCATGGGCGTCAGGGGATGGTGGAAGGGCATCTTACATTGTTTAAAGGGAAAAACCAACGCAGATTTCCGTCTGTAGGAAAAACCTCCTTCAGAAATGGGTGAGTCATCTCAGTTTTTTCTATTTTTTGTTCATTTCTCCCCCTAGTTAAAAAATTTTCTTACTCAAGATTTTCTCTTAATACCCTTAAAAGTTGGTCTTGGATCGGCTGGGAGAGCTGTCACCGCTTCCGATCGGTGTGGGTGGGCACGTGCATCAGTCGCACGTCTGCAACTCCCGTCCTCCTTGGAGCGGCTCCGTATGGGTGCAGCCCACTCTGTTGGCCTCGCAGACGGGCAGGCGCCTGGGAGGGAGTCCCGGCCTACGCGCACCCGCACTGCGCAGGTGGTCCGCGGCCTCTAATGGATGGCCAAGCGGCTGTCCCATCTGCATGGGCTGCCATCGCGGGCGGTTGGAGCCAGCGATTTAATTCTCACAGTCCCGGATGCTGGGAGGTCCGAAGTCAAAGTCCTGGCCTGCTGGTCTCCTGTGAGGACGACCCTTCTGCACCTCTCAGCTCCTCTCGCCAGCGCGCCAATGCCGCGGGGCTCCCCGCAGGACCTCTCTAACCCTCGCCCTCCCACGCCGTCCCAGGGGGGCTCCGCACCTGCATTCTGGGGATGCGGCCTCCAGTCCGCAACCGCGGTTGCCACGCGGGCGCTGCAGGGGTCCTCCTGGACCTGTGCCTTCTCAGGCTTCCAGGCCGCCCTCGCAGGCTTAGGGCTTTTCTGGACCTCCGGCCTTGCGTCCACGCTTTTGGCGCAGCGTTTCTGCAGGGCGGGGTTCTGCCCTGGGCTTATTTTAGCCAGTCTTGGGTCCCTCGCCCCCTGCTCTCTTCTCACGTGGATGTGGGGACCCTCCCCTGCACTCTACCAAGTCTCAGACAGGGTCCTGAGAGACGTCTCTGCTGCACACTGGTGTGCTCCTTTTTTACCAACCCGTAACTCGAAGTTTCTAGAATTATTCCTGATTCATGTGGTTACCTTTTCCTTCTTTTAAGGTGACTTGAGTGTTGGATGATTACGCAGAGATTCAGCTTCAGTGGGCGCCTGACCTGGAGCTGGTAGCCTCTTGCTTATCTACCCTGCTTCCCATGGTGTCCAGCTGCCACTAAGACTTCCGGAGTGGCTCTCCTCTCTAGGTCCAGGGCCACTCCTGGAAGGTTTCAGCTGGAACGTGTATTTTAAAAGGACAACTCAGAGGATTAATTTGAAGAAGAGAATGATAATTGTGGAGAGATGAACTTTCAAAGACGATCTCTCTGTCCTCTTTGTCTATCTCTTCCATGAGGCATCTGGGGGATGACAGGCAGGAGCCACCCTAACCCAGGTTTGGGTCTGAGATGCTTCTGGTCTTAGGTGGTGGCAGCACAGTGGCAGGTCTGTGCAGGGCTGGTGAACCCTGCTCCCTTTTCCTGTGGGGTCCTGCCTGCTGCAAGGGCTGGGTGGGGGCCCATCAAGTGTCCTCCCATGGGAAGCCATGGGGGACAGATGCGCCTCCTTTTCTCGCCTCCCAAGGCTCACCTGTCACAGGCTGACAGAACTGAAAGCCCACAGCTGCAAGCCATGTGCAGGTGTAAGACAGTGGGTGCAGGGGTGTGTCCCCTGACCTGGCGGGACAGCTCTTTGTGGCCTCTTCCCTGCGGGAGCATCCCTATTCCATGTGTGGCATGAGTTCACTATTGAGTTCGGCTGGGAGAGCTGACACCGCTTCCACTCGGTGTGGGTGGGCACGTGCATCAGCCGCGCGTCTGCAACTCCGTTCCTCCCAGGAGCGGCTCCGTATGGGTGCAGCCCACTCTGTTGGCCTCGCAGACAGTGCCTGGTGCACTGGGCACCTGGGGCATTTTGTCTAGAGACTCTCTGAAATGGAGCACCTGGGTTCTCCAGGACCTGGTGAGCAGCTCTGGGTCTGGACTCCTGCCTTTCCGTGCTTCACCAGGCTAGGACCACCAGAAGCAGTGCTCAACCCTGGATTGACAGCAGTGGCCCGTCCTCCCTCTCGGTGGGACTGGACAGCCTTCTCCACCCCCATCATAGTGTCCTCTAGCCGTGATTGTGTGACGCTGTGGGACAACATGCTAGGTGCCGGCCTGCTACAGGGATGCTGGGCAGGTGGCGGGAAACCAGCACCATTCCCCTGGTCTTAGCAACCTTGGTGCATTCCCTCAATGGGTGAGCTGACCCTTCTTCCAGGTTCCAGCCTCTGCTGCTTGTGTAAGGCAGGAGGCAGAGATCATGTCCGACCTGTCTCCTGAGAGGGAGTCTGTGCCCCTCGGTCTTCTGTCAGGAGACAGAGACCACTTAAGGTGTGTTCAGAAAAGAGAAATTGAACACAGGCTCTTGTTACAAAATTGGATGCAAGGAAGCCCCAGGACAGAAGGATCAGCCCGGCAGCAGCAGGGCCTGCCCTGCCCTGGCCGCCCCTGCTGCCTCTGAAGAGGACCAGAGTGGGCACCCTGCAGGGCACCTTGGAAACAGGAAAGAGGGTGGAAGGAAGCTCCTGGGACCAGCGGCCACCACCCTCGTCTGGGACACAGAGGGAAGATTGGGATCATGATGCCCAGGACCTCAGAGGCCCCAGACCTCAGGGAAGGCGGCGGCTGCTGGGTAGGGTCCTCTGAGGAGGGCAGTGTGGGGAAGAGCAGGCTGGGCAGTGAGTGTGCGGCTGGAGGCACTGCTCATGGCGGTGGCTTCAGGGCATGGCATCCTGTCCTCCGTGGAGGACACTGGCTCTGCCACACCGTGTGCTGCCCCTCGGCAGCTGGTGTTGCCGTGGAACTGCCTTCTCACGTGCACGCGGGCACAGCTGCTCTTGGGATGCTGGTCACAGAAGCTAAGCAGGCTCAGGTGCCACTGTCCTGTGACTGACCTGTGGCCCTCCTTGCACTAGCCGTGTGGAACCAGGGGCACGGTGCAGAGGGGAGAGCCACTTGTGCCCCAGTCTGCCACTGGACAAGGTGCCTTGAGGGATGGGGGTGCTGTTTGTCCAGCTGTCACCCCTGGACCTCCCCAGACACTTCTAATAAACCTTATGCTGTGTGCACGGTCTCTGGGTGTCTTTTGGGGGTCTCTCAGCAATCTGTTCTACTGCCGTAGCACAACTTGGCCGTGGTCCCAACATAGGCCTGACAAGCAGGTCAGGAGGCCACCCTGTCCCCAGCCCAGGAAGCCGCCCTGTGTTGGAGTGTAGAAAGCCAGGCGCTCTCTCCAGTGACAATCCAGGAGGCCATCTGAAGCCACAGGCCAGTGGACCCCACCCTGGCCAGGACCTGACTGACAACGGCATCTCCCCTAACTCTTGTCCGTGCTTCTGACTTTGGACCTCTTGGAGACAGCCAAACATGCCCCTGTCCAAGCCCACGGGTGCCCAGTGCCCGGCACTAGGGAGCCACCACCAGCCTGTGGACAGCAGCCCCTGGGGCGCAGCCAGCCCCCTCCCCTCCCACCTGAGGTTTTCCAGCCCCGTCTGCCTGGGAGTCTGAGCCTAAGGCAGGGACGTGGCTGACTCCCTGCTGGGCAAGCCGAGTCCTTAGTCTGTTTTCCCTCGGGCCTTCCTGTGTTTCCACCGCTGTGTGCCCAGGGCAGGCTGTGGCACGTCTGGAGGCTTTTCCTGCTGCGGCCTCCAGCCCTGCTCTGGCTCCGGTCCCGCTGCCAGACGCCCTCGCCGATCTCCCACCTTCCTTCTTGACTCCAGTCACGTCGCACCTGGAGGAGGCTGGCTTCCGGAGCCTGGCTTGGGCGAGAAAGAGCAGGGGACGGCAGCAGGCATCAGTGGGAGAGGAGGACTCCACACCTGATTGTTCACTGTGGGCTGAGAGATCTGTGGGGTACTTGGTGTCACCTTAGACCTGGCCAATCACGGCTTTGTTTTTTTTTGTTTTTCCTGTTTAAAAACAGTACCTAAACTAGACTGAAGGCCTGTGCAGGGTCTCTGACTTCAAGCATGCTCACAGAAAGGCAAGAAGAAAGGCTCTTTCCTTCGCAGGCGCAGACTGGCGAATCTCCAGCCTTGCAGGCCTGCACGGGGTGTTACATTTCAAAGGGGAGCATCAGACTCCCAGAGACAGTTACTCACAATCCAACAGGTAGCGCCTTGGTTCATTAGGTTTCCTGAGGAAAGGCTGACAGAGGGGAGGAGAGACCCCTTCCCCAGGCATTGGTTTCCCACCATGACTCTTGTGATTTCATTTTACAGCAGGCCTGTTTTGCCATTGTGTGGACCTGAGCTTCCTGTTTGCTCTGGATGGGCCACCGCCTTGCTGCTGTGCCAGGGCTCAGTCCGTCCTCGCTGATGAGCGAGCGGGTGGCGAATCCCAGGAGAGTGTGGCTAGGGCTGCTAGCCACCTGCCCTGGGCTGTGGGTCCAGACCCTGAGAGCACCTCTGTCCACAGCTGCTGGACAGGAGGCTCTGATGACACAGCGGCAGCAGGAAGCCCAGGTGGCAGATAGCTCTCAGGGACCATGGGGACACACAGACTGGCTAGGGTCTTGGGAGGTGATGCAGCAAGGTTGGGAGCTGACTGTGGAGGACAGGCCAGGTGGTGGGGTGAAGGGAACAGGATGGGGTGGCCAGGGGCCAGTGGGGCTGTGACTGGGGGAGGCCACGGCTGGCTGAGCAGAGAGCCAGTAGGCCAGGAGAGGGTGGGAGTCCTTTAAAAACACTTTGGGGGATTTTTGTATTTCTAATGATGGAAATAGAAGACATCCCAAACCACAGTTTCTGGAAGAACTACTTGTTCTTGACCAGTCTGTACTGCCCTGGATATGACCTCAGCCCCATTGGATCTGCCCTGCAGAGCAGCATGATCCTGCCCAGACTCACCCCAGGAGAGTGCCAACCCTGGGGAGGGGAGGAGGCCAGGTGGCTGGGTTTAGGAGGCTCATTCTGGAAACCTCCGTGGGGAAGGAGGCATGCAGAAGAGCAGGACATGCCTGCACCCAACCCGAGGGCCCTTCCCACTCCGTGGCAGCTCCAGGCTGGGCACAGAGGCCACCCCTGCCTCCCTTTGGGTAAAGTTGCCACTTTGCAAGAAGAGTGGCCAGGATGCTGCCCTGTGGTCAGTGGCCGCCCACGTCCCAGCATTCAGAGTCATATAAGTGCTCCCCAGCTGGAAGGCGGCATGTGCTGGTCTGTGGCGTGTGGTGGGCTGGGACCTTGGGCAGGATGAGGGTGGTGCTGCTGGGCACCCTGCTGCTGCTAGTCTCTGTGCCCAGTGCCCAGCTGGTGTGGCTGGGAAGACTGGACCCCAAGCAGGTACCAACCTCCCGGCAGCAGGTCTGTGCCCGGACCCCAGCCCCTCCTTTGAGGCCACACAGCCTCTGGGTCCCCAGGGCCAGTCAGGACAGGCATGAGTGGTGGGGGCCAGGCAGGGCTGCGTTAGGGCCCTTGGGACCCCTGGACAGAGGGTGCCCCTGAGGAAGGGGAACCAGAGGCTTCTCGCTGACTGTGCCTGCGCAGCTTCTGGGGCCCTGGTACGTCCTTGCGGTGTCCTCCCAGGAGAAGGGCTTCATGGTGGAGAAGAGCACAAAGAACGTCGAAGGTGTCATGGTGACTCTCACTGCAGAGCAGAACCTGAAGCTGCTGTCCTCCCGGCACGGGTGAGCGGGCAGTGCCCTGCACAGCCCCACGCAGGCCCCCTTGGCAGATGAGCCTTTGCCTCAGTGGCTGCAGGCCACTTCCTGGGGAAGTGGAGGTTGCCCGGTGTCCCTGCGGGGCGGTGCCTGGGACGGCTTCCTCAGAGGTCTCTGCCATCTGTGGGCCAAAGTTGGCCTCCGCGTGCCTGCTCCTGACCGCGGAGCCACGGGCCGCACACCAACAAGCCCCCTCCGCCTCCTGTCCAGGGAACCGTCTGTTCCGACCCCTGCACATTCTGGTGTTTCTCACTGTGTTGTGGGATCCTGAACCAGGAGGGAGTGTGGCACAACCACCTGCCGTGGATTCCAAGGTGCTCTGCTCTGGGAGGAAGGGCTCACCAGCCCAGGGCGCTGGGAGCCACGCCCCGGGGGCCGCCCCACAGCGCGGGCATGCCTCACTCCTCAGATGCACCTGGAGCTTCGCCTGAATTCTCCATCTTCCTCGTTGCCCTGGGCATGACGATGGTCACAGGCTGGATGCCTTTTTGCTGTTTCTGGACTTCCTATTCTGGGCCTTTGATCTATTTATTGACCCGAACCCTGACATTTGATTATTTAGACTTGAAGTATGCCCGTTTTCTGAGGGGCCAGAACTTGCCGGCGTCTTTCCTTTGGGATTTTCCTAGCTCTTGAGGTGGATTTTTGTTCGCAGTGGACCCTGAGCCGTGGCTTGTTTTGTCCGACCAGGGCAGCTGCGCTGTTGGTGGGCCTGCTCGTCTGGGCACGGGCAGTTCAGTGTCCAGTCTCTGCACCTAACCGCAGACCCACACCACAGGTGCCTCCGTTTGGCTTGCTCCATGTGGACCTGGGTCGCCTGGGAGGTGACGGCGGGTGGCTGGCCCTTCCCTGCCAGTCTGTCTCCCCATAGCAGGGTTTCCTGGCAACTGGGGCATCAGGGCAGTGTGCCCCCTCTGCAGCCTCCCCGGCTGGCTGACCACACAGGGATGCAGCTGTCTTTCCCTTTCTAGGCTGGAGGGGTGCATTCAGAGCACAATGGAGCTGTCGAAGCAGAATTCCCGATGGGTGTTTGAGAACCCCTGTAAGTAGGATGTCTCATCTGGGCCATGCTTGCCTGGACCATTCTGGAGGCCAGCCAGACCCCAGTGGGCAGGGCCAGGGTTGGTGGAGAGGAGGTGGGCCCGCTCCAGAGGCCTGGATGTAGCTCTTCACGGGAAGTTGAAGGACTTGACTTTGGGAACTGGTGCCAATCCTGGGGGTGAGAGAACTCCGGACAAAGGATGCAGACGTCGTATCCCCACCCCCCATGCCCAGACACCTGTGGGGTGTCTCAGCCCAGGACCTGGGCTGCTCCCTGGGTGCAGAGAGCTGGGTGCCTGGACAGTGGTCGGACACCTCCTTGGAGGCAGGTTGGATGAGGTTGGCCTATCTTCTCCTCAATCACCCTGTGATGCACTGGGCCAGGCACTCCGCTGTCCATCTGTCCATCACTATGTCATTACAGCCGCTTTCTGCTGGCACCAGCCTGCGGACCTCTCCTGAGGTCTGGTGGGTCTAGCCCTCAATCTGTTCCTCCATCCCTGTGGCTGCCTGATGGCACAGTGGCCTGTGCCTGTCTGGGGACACCTTTGCTTCCTAGCCCTGGGTGTCCTGCAGTACCGGGTGCTGGGCACCAACTTCAGAGACTACGCCATCATCCTGACCCAGCTGGAGCTAGAGGAGGAGGACTTCAACACGCTGGAGCTGTACAGTGAGTGGGGGACACAGGCGCAGGGCCTCTACCCGAGCCCCTGTGCTGGGGCATCCAGGAGGTGGCCCTCCCTGAGTCCCAGGGGCTGTCCTGCTCCCCCAGGTCGGACGGAGATGGCCAGCCAGGAAGCCCTGCAACTCTTCACCAAGTGGAGCAGGGACCTGGGCTTCCTGTCCCAGCAGCAGGCCCAGCTACAGAAGGATTGTGAGTGTCCTCAGAGTGGCCAGGGAAGATCAGGCAGGTCTGATACCCACAGGCCACATCCTGCCTTCTGCCAGTCGGGGGCTTCCCGGAGTCCCCCATCCCCACACAGTCAGGCCTGCAGGACGTCTGGGGACAGGGCCGGGCACTGGGGGTCAGCCCCTCCTGACAGCTGGCCCTGCCTTGCCTTTCAGTCACCTGTGCACACAGGATCATCCAGCTGAGCTACCAACTGGGGAGGCTGTAGCCACCTGTGACTGGGAGGATCTGCGCCCGGCCTGCTGGCCACGACTCTGCAAGGCGGTGGCCGAGGGGGCCCACTCTGGGAAGCTGGCTCCAGTGCTCATCCTGCTTCCAGGAAGTGGCAGTGCCCAGGACGGTCTGCCCTCCCACCAGCCGAGAATAAAGGATGCCATTAGCAAACGTGCCCAGTGCATCTTGACCGGGGCCAGGCCATGTTCATGCCAGGCAGGGTGAGGAATCGGACAGTCAGCACAGGGAGGGTGAGGCACCACCAGAGGCCACACTTGGCTCTGGACAGAGGACTTGCTGCTCTGTGTCCCTCAGCAGAGTCCCCCAGGGACAGGGTGAGTTGCTTCTCCCTCAAGGACCCCACACAGCCCGGAAAGGCAGAGGATGGTCTGCCGGAGCTTGGGCAAGAGCTGGAGGGATGGGTCTGGACACAGTGGGCAGGTTGCTGGACCTGGAGGCTGGTGCTGACGTCCACCAGGACCACAGCAGTGCAGGGGACCCACAGTGAGCTCACCTTCCTGTGCTGGGGCTCTGCTGCTACTGGGCCAGGGGCCAGGGGCCCTGCAACTCAGGCCATGGGAACAGCTGGACTGGACAGTTGAGGAATGACCATTACTCACACTGAGATGAGCTGGGGTGCACACAGGGACCTCAGTCCTCAAGGCTGGACGTGCACACACGTGTACACCCGCCCCAGGCACAGTCCATGAGGCTCTAGCCCTTTGCCTCACACCTGGGGGTGGAGAATGAGAGGCCCAGGGTGCCCACTGCCAGGCCAGATGGTCCAGCGCTGTAATGGTGCCCAGGGGACATGTGGCAGCCCAGGCCACAATGGTGAGGGCATGAGGGACCAGACCCTTGGTGTGGCCTGCGAGGACATGATGGCCTCTTCTCCGGTGGCCTCCCAGAAAGGCAGTGGCCACAGTAGTAGACTTGGCCACACTGAGGGCCCAGTGCCTGGGCAGGTCTCTGTGCCAGGAGGAGGGACAGAGCCTAGAGCCACAGCTGCCCACCTCCCAGGCCAGTTCTGCTGCCTGGCCTGGGCCGGCTCTGGGTTCTGGGGTGGGTCAGATGCCCGTAGTGGGCGGAGCCATCAGGGACATTTACATGAGTGACCAGGCTCTCGGGTTGAGGGCAAGTGAGGATGAGGCCTGGGCTAGTGCTGGTGCTGGTGCTGGTACTGGCCCTGGCCCTGGCCATGGGGTCCCAGCCCCAGAAGCATTTCCCTAAGGAATCCAGTGCCCTCAACTGGGGCAAGGTGAGACCAGGCACAGCGGGCGGGGCAGCAGGAGAGCAGGGCACAGGCTCCTGCTGGGCTCAGTGCGGCTGCCCACCTGGCCTATCCCATGCAGCCCTCAGCCCTGGGATCCCAAGAGGTTCTTGACAAAGGGGCTTGAGAGCGGAGGAGGGCCCAGGGTGGAGGGGCCGGAAAGCGGCAGCCAGAGGCATCAGGGAGACCCAGGTGGAGGGACGGAGACGGAGTGGGGCATGTCCCAGAGTGAGGAGACCCGCTGGACGGGAGACTGGTTGGAGCAGCCTATCTGTGGCTGGGTGGACCATGGGGCAGCACGCACAGGGATTTGCAGCAGGGTGACCACTGGCCAGGGGTACAGGGGTGGGGGGGGTGGGAGGGGCTGAGTGGCTCAGGGCTCCCAGGACGCCCAGGACAGAAGGAGCCCACCTCTGAGGTGGGAAGGGGAATCCCCGAGATGCCAGTGCCCACAGCCTGACCCTGCACCTCCTGACCCTGCCCGGCCAGCCAGGGCCCCAGGCAGGGACTGTGCCCACTGGGGAGCAGGACCTGGTGAAGCCCAGGACAGGGTCGTTTGTTCCGCCAGTTCTCTGCCTGGGAGCCTGGGGTGGGCAGCTCCAGGTGGCAGCTCCAACCCCGGCCCCCGCAGTTCTCAGGGTTCTGGTACATTCTTGCGGTGGCCACTAATGCCCAGGGCTTCTTGCCGGCCCCAGACAAGAGGAAGCTGGGGGCATCTGTGGTGAAGGTGCACAGAGGAGGCCAGCTGAGGGTAGTCATCGCCTTCAACAGGTGAGTGGACGGGAGGTGGACCCAGCGCACCATCACAGACTGGCCAGGGGTGTTCCCTGCCCAGAGGAAGGAGCCCTCCTGCAGGAAGGAGAAAGGAGTCCAGGTGGAAAGCAGACCCAGCTGGCCTATAAGTTCCCACAGATTGTCTCACCTCTTCCAATCCTAAAATCCAAAGGACTGCCGTTGGGAGAAGCTGCTAGCTGCCCACAGGGGTGGCCTAGGAGGGGCATTGGGAGCATTTCTTCTCAGCTGGGGTTGGGTTCTGGTTTAACTTGGGAAACTACAGAACAGCAGGGCCTCTATGTCCTAACTGGACCTCACCCCCAGGCCCAGGCCCCGTGGGAGTCAGGACCAAGACAACCGTGGGGCTTGGCAGCAGTCAGGCAGGAAGGGGCCCCTGGCCGTGAGCCTGCACCCTTCTGCCCCCAGGTCCCAGGGCTGCCAGTCCCTGGAGCTGGTCCTGAGGAAAGACAAGAAGAAGCCGGTGTTCAGGAATACCTGTACGTAGGACACCAGGTCTCAGGAAACTGGACGGGACCTCACAGCAGCCCTGTCCCAGAGAGCATGTGGTGGGCAGGGTGGGTGGACGCTGGGCAGGGCTGTCAGACACTCCTCTGGGCAGTCTGGCCTGGGAGGAGAGGTCCAGCCTGATGCCTGGGTTGGGCTGGGCCAAGGCCTCGGGTGTCCAGCTGTGGGCAGCATGGACCTGGCATCAGTGGGCTTCTCTCGCAGTGAAGGGGGTGAAGGGCTTCCACGTGCTGTCCACCGACTACAGCTATGGCCTAGTGTACCTCCGTCTGGGGCGTGCTGAACGCAACTATAAGAACCTGCTGCTCTTTGGTAAGCGGGCTCCCACTGGAGCCCCTAGGGCTGTGGCCACCACCCGGGGAGTCAGACAGAGGGTGGAGGAGGGCCTGAGGACCACAGGCACAGGGGTGAGGGCTGCTTAGGGCCTGAAGGTGCAAGACAATGGGAGGTGTGGCCTGGTAGGGGAGGCTGGCAGCTGAGTGGCTGGCTGGGAGGGCAGAAGGTCAGGGTGGGTGGGTGGAGCCGGGGCGGTGCGGTCCTGACCTGGTGACACTCAGGGCCTGGCAGTGGTTGCAGTGGGGGTGAGCGGGAGACCCTTACAGGGAGGGCAAGGCCACCCAGGACAATGCTGGGATTTGTGGGGGACGCAGGTTACAAAAGAGGGGTGGCATGGGGTGACCAGACATGATAGGACGGGGTGGTGAGGTAGGGGTCTGCATTGGGTGGGGGTGTGGAGTGACCGAAGCGGGGGACAGAGGCTGAGCCCACTGCCAGACACAGCCTTGGGGCACAGGGCGGGGCAGCCGTGGGGGAGGTGGAGGGTGGTTCTGGTCTCGGGGGCGCACTTGGATGGGCACGTCAGGAATCTGCAGGCAGAGGGCCCCCCAGGGCGCGCCTCCGAGTGGTGACCCCAGCCCGGCTCTGCCGCCTTGAAAACGGGCAGGGCAGACTGACAGGTGGGGTAGGGGTTCCTGCAGACGCAGGATGGCCGAGGGTCCCTGTTGCTGTGATTCCTGGCCACAGGGAGACAGAAGTTCTCGAGCTTCCTGAGCCTGCGGGAATTCCTGGAGGCCTGCACCACCCTGCAGCTCACCAGGGAGGCCACCATCCTCCCCAAGGACGGTGAGGTCCGCTCAGCTCTGCTCAGCTCTGCTGCCCCAGGGGACACCGGTGCACCGGGCTCCACGAGCTGACCAGGGCAGGCCTGCCCCAGCAGCTCTCTTTGGCCTCTTCCCTTCCCAACAGCTTCCTGCGCACACACCCTCCTGCCCTGAGAGCCAGCTGTCCTTCCGCTTGCTGCCTTCGAGGTGGGGTCTTTCCAGACCCTGGGAGTGTTGTTCCCCATGAAACAACAGGTCTTCATGTTCAGCGGCTTGTTGAGAGGTGACCCCTGACGGTGGCCATGTGAATCACAGCTCTGGCTCTGACGGCAGAGCGGCAAGAGAAGGGGGCAGGTGTCCTGAGCGTGCCGCGGGTGCCTCTCTGCTGTGAAATAGAGCGCAGGCTGGTCCTGGGAAGCCTTGCTGCGTGCCTGCTCTCTGCGCCTTGGCTGTGTTCCTCGCCGTCTTAGGTCGTCTCGAGCAGCCGCTGGCAATCCAGCTGTGTCTGTAGGCCCCTCCTGTGCCACGGGCAGGCACAGACCCAGGCAGGAGCCGGGAGCACAACAGGCAGGTGCAGTGGGGGAGCCGGTGCCCTGTCAATGGTGACATGCCGGAGCCAGCTAGTGTACACCTCTGACACCTGAGCCCTGCAGGGAAGGCTGGGAGCTGCTGGGAAAGTGAGGCTGAGCCCCGATGTGCAGGTGGGGGGCCAGGGAGAGCGCCCTGGAGCACACCAGAGTTGGGGGAATGGCCTCTCCAGGAGGTCAGCGGATGCAGCAGGGGCACAGATGCAGGAGGGACACTGACACAGGGAGCTGGCATCGATGGCCGGACCCTGCAGCCTGCGAGGGCCTAGCTCTGGCCCCAAAGGGCACGGCTTGGGGGCTGGTCCATGGACGGAGCATGAGACGAGGGACTGAGGTGAGCCGTGGCGGGTGAGGCCGTCTGTCTGCTGTGTGGAGAGGGATCTGCAAGAGGCCCGAGCAGCTGCCAGGAGCCCAGGGGAGCCCAGGGCAGGAGGCTGGACCTGGGCAGGTGGTGGGCTGGGGAGAAGCAGGTGACAGGTTGGGAGCCCAGGGTAGGAGCTGGGCCTGGGCAGGTGGTGGGCTGGGGAGAAGCAGGCAACAGGTTGGAAAAGGCAGGTGAGAGGTGCGTCAGGCATGGACAGGGAAGACCAGAGGGACTTTGCCCCAAAGGTTAAGGCAACAGAGACAGACACAGTTTGGAGACAGGGATGCCACCTGCGGGCCCCAGTGAAGAGTGTCTTCAGCAGAAGTGGCCTCAGGTCCCTGAAGAGTCACCTTGGCCACTGCCATCATCATAACCTGCACAGCAAAGCCAGTGGGGGCTAATGACACTGCCCAGCCAGTGGTCTCCAAGTCAGTGGACTCTAAGTCCACTAACAGTGTGTGAAGCCAGCAGGGAGCAGTTATTCAGGCTTCCTGGTGACAGGGACAGTGCCTTCTTCAGCATCCTAAAACACTCCTGCTCTTTTGAGACAGGATCTGGCTAAGTTGCTGAGGCTGGTCTCAAACTTGTGATCCTCCTGCTTCAGCCTCCCAAGTCACTGGAGTGACAGGCCACTGTGCCTGGCCTGATCTCCTCTGATAAGGACCCCTGTCACCCTGGATCAGAGCCCACCCGATGACCTCCTTTTACCTTCATGAGCTCTGTAAAGTCCCTGTCTCCAAAGGGTCACATTCCGAAGTGCTGCGTGAGGGCTCGGCCCATGGTTGGGGAGACATGATCCACCTGCAACACCTCCACCTGCCACGTGGACCCACACTCCAGTGACCACTGTGGACACCCTGTGGGAAGGGGGACACTGGGCCACAAGGGAGTCCAGCAGACGGCATGAGTAGCTTAGTCGGCCCCGGTGGACCGTCCTCCACGGCTCTGTGCCCCGGGTCCCAGCTGGTTATGTATCTTCAAGTGCAGTTTCGTTAAAGGCCGTGGGGGTCCTCTTGACGTCTCTGGGTCCACTCCATTCATCAGAAACCACACTGCAAACCTGTGGAGACAAGCCCTTCCCAGCGGGGACAGGCTGCAGCTGCCTGAGGCTTGTCATCGGCTGGAGCCCCAGGCAGGCCTCTCTGGGCTCTCCTGCCAGGCTGACCTGAGTGCGAGCTCTGCCGTCTGCTCCGTGGTCGCCACGGCTCCTGTTGGGCCGGCTTCCCTGGCAGCGCCCTGGGGGTCACCGTCCCTGGAGGTCTGGCCTTGGCCTCTCCACCAGGACGTCAGCAGCCTGAGCGTGAGCCACAGCCCCGTCCCGGCTGCTCTTTTCTTCACTGCTGTTCTTTCCTGTCCTGTGTCACACCAGCAGAAGCACCTTCAACACCGGCTGGACGCCCCTCGGCCAGGTCCCCTCCTCGTTCTCACACACAGCACCACTGTCTCGGAACCCTTCTGCTTCATCAAGTCCCCTCCTGTCCAACCTCCAGGGATGTCCCCTCCCCTTCCTGAGTCCTCACCTGCGACCTCACCAAGGACCACAGGGCTCTGGGGATGGTCTTGGGACTCTTTTCTCCACCCAGGGCCGGGCCTGGTGCACAGCAGTGTGGTGGTGGCAGCGTTTTCAGCAGAAGTGGCCTCAGGTCACTCTAAAGCCACCTTGGCTGCCAGGTGTGAGGACCACGCCTGTGACCCCAGGTACTCGGGAGGCTGAGGTAGGATGATCTGAGTTCCAGGCCAGCCTGGGTAACCTCTCAAGACCCTGTCTCAAAATAAAAATAGAAAGGGCTGGGGTGCAGCTCAGGGTTGGGTGCTTGCCCAACAGGTGCAAGGCCCTGGCTCTGTCCCCAGCACTGCAAATCAATCAATCAATCAATCATTAAATAAACCCACTGTGACCATGTATGTGTTTCCATCAGTTTTGACAGATGGGACCAGCAAAATCCAGACAAAGACCATTCCCACCAGCCAGGAAGTTTTAAAAGTGGCTCTTTTAAAGCTTCCTGGCCAAGGAACCACGGGTCCACCTTCTGCTGTCAGGGACTGGTTTCTGTTGCTAGAGTTGGATGTAAACAGTCAGGTAGCCCACACTGCGGGGCATCTGGCTTCTCGGCTCAGTGTGGCGGTCCTGGACGTCCCTTTGCTGAGCTCAAGGACAGGGACGGTGAGCACCCTGCCACCGCTGATTGGGCTCGCAGCAGCTTGGATTTGCTTGCTCACGGATCCCTTCTCTTGGTGTGTGTTCCTTTAACTGGCTTGAGACATGCTCTAAGACACAGTTCAAGTCCTTAGAAATGACTCGATCCTTTCAAGTCTTCCTTTGAAGCTTGCTGGGCAGGAGGAGCTGCCTTTACGCTGCTCCACTCAGGCGAGAACCTTCTGGTTAGTGGGCGGGTGCCGCCTGAGCCTCTCCACTTGGGTGGAAGGAGGGGAGCTGATCCCAGCTCAGTCCTGACGACTGTTCTGCCTGCTCCTTTCTGGATTATTCTGCTAACGATTAGAAGCACATTAGCATTTTGGCAGGAGTATCACTTGCTAGTTGGTGATTCGTGTCCTTTCCAACACAGCTGATCAGGAGGCCCAGGGGGTTGGGAGGCCCAGGGGATCAGTTTGTCCTCAGTGGGCAATGCTGTGTGACTGTCCAAGGTGGCATCCCCCTGCTTGCTTCCTTGTACAGGTCCTGCCCCATGATCTTCAATCAGTCTGCAACAGTAGTTCCAGTCCATGTGTGTATCCATGGCTGGGCAGGATGACGCCCAGTGCATGGCTCTTAGCTAATGATGAAAATGAGATTCAGGGACCCAGCCTGGACAAAGGCACTTGATGTCCAGTATGGCCACACGCCCTCCTGGGACAGCCCAGGACCTAATGTGGTGGGCGCCTGACCACCCTTCCAAGCTTCTGGGCCCAGGCGGGTCGTGGGGAGGTGAGCTAGGGCTAGTCCCCTCCCCTGGTGTCTCTGTCCTCAACGCCCATGGGCGAGGCTGCCTCAGAGTGAAGGCTCAGTCCAGAGCAGAGGGTCACACCTGGCCGTCCAGAAGCAACCTTCAGTTTGAGCCTCCAGGTGGCCCATCTCGTCTGGGTGGCTGGGATCACCCTGCCCTCCAGGACCGGCAGCGGGGCTCCCGCCCGAGGCAGTGGGAGGAGGACAGCAAGGCCGGAGAAGACCACAGGAGGGGCAGGGGCTGCCCGGGTCACACCGGGCAGGGCAGAGGCGGCAGCAGACGGAGGTGGCCAGAGTCATTCTGGGTCACAGGGGCCAGGGCCACCCTGGCAGAGGCCTTTCCCCACGGCTTGTCACAGCCCACGTCTCAGTGGTGCCCGTGGGCCAGGAGGAGCCGCGCAGCCCTGCGGGCTCAGCTACCTCTTGGACCGTTTCCCTGACCCTCACTTTACAGAGGCAGCAGAATGGCGGGGTTCTCCTGGAGTGTGTGCCATTGGTGCCAGGAAGACCAGGCCAAGAGTCCAGGAGAGCCGCAGGAGACCCGCAGGTCTTCAGGTGAGCCAGGTGAGCCCACAGGTGGCTCACTCCTGAGCTCACGCACTATGGACTGAAGGCCCCCCCAACCCCGGTGTTGCAGCTGGACCTCTGGTGGGCTGCTGTTAGGAGGCTAGGGTTAGGCGAGGTTGTGCCACTGGGGTCTCATGATGGAGTCTGTGCCCTTGTGAGGGGCACCGAGTGCTCCTGCCTCGTGGGGACACAGCAAGAGGGCAGCCTGTGGTCCCAGAGGAGCAGGCTCGCCAGAGCCCCACCACACCAGCACCCTGGCCTTGGCCTCCTCCTCCAGGACAGCCAGAAATAAAGGCTGCTGCCTAGATCCCTGCCCATGTTCTTCCTGATGGTCAGCCAGCTGACGGAGATGGACCCAGGGAGCCACGGGCTGCACGCCAGGTGCGCAGGCTTTCCACCTTGCCTGGAGCGGGGTCTCCTGAGGAGAGGGTATGCTTGCACAGCTTGTTCCCATTTGGCCTTCAGAGGGTGTGGGCAGGAAGTAAGTCCAGGAGACCGAGGGCCTCTGGCTGGAGCAGCCTCCTCAGACTGGGGCACTGTGTTCTGAAGGAGGTGGCACTAATGGCCCCGGTCAGGTGCTGGAAACAAGCTTCCTGAGCTCAAGCCACACATCTGGAGGTTTGGGTCCTTCTTGCTTTTGGATCAACACCCTGTGCGTCTGACTCCTCAGTGAGGAGCTACCCAATTTCTTGGCTTCCTATTGCTTCCCCAGAGCAAGTTCTTGTGGCCAGGCCATTCGGGTCCAGGAAATGGCCCTTCCCATGGGCAAGGCCGGCCTCCAGGGCTTCATTCTTCACAGGCAGCTCTGAAGGCTGAGGCCCACGGTGACCGAAGCGTGCCCACACATGCTCACAAGGGCACGTGCACAGCCACCCACATGTGCACAGACATCCACATGCACAGCCCCACTTGCACATGAGGGTACACACGTGTGCAAGGCCTACACACCCACACACTCACACACTCAAACACTCAAACACACATGCCTGCACACTTACCCCATGGAGGCTGTTGGGGAGGAGAGGTCAGGGTTCTGACTCTGCCCACCTGCCCCCAGCACCCTCTGCTCCACCCTGGGCACTTGGGTGGACAATTACCCTGAGGACTGGGTCAGTCCTGGACAAGGCCAGCCTGAACCAGGGATGACCTAGTGAGGCAGTCTGGGATGACACCCTGCTGTGGGCCGGAGCAGGGCTTCTCTGGCGGCAGGGGTGTTCTGTCTTTGGAAAGGCTCAGGAAAGACCGGTGCGTCGGGTCTTCTCATCCTCACCCCGCGCCGGCTCGAGAGCCAGTCACCTCCAGCCCCACATCTCCACTTCCACCCCCAGATGTGGGGCTGCACGGTGGCAGCTCAGGACATCAGGGACAGCGCCAGCTCCTGTGCGTCCTCGGGAGGACTTCAGCCGCACAGGCTCCGTGCCACCCTGCAGCTGCGATGGCCTGGTCAGCAGCCCGACCAGATGGAGTCCAGGGCAGCTTGCCACACGACTGGGGGTGGCAGCAGATCTAGCCAGGTGGACCAGCACCCTGCATCCGGGGCCGCCCCGCTGAGCCCCAGCCAGCCTGCTCGTACCCTCCTGCGTGGAGCGGGGTCCAGCTCAGGCAGGAGCTGCCCTCCCTCCCCCGGGAAGCATCCTTTCTACTTTTTCTCATTCTCCACCCCTCATGCCACTTGCTCTGCCATTTTAAGTAGTTGTTTCAATAAAAAGTGACTGTTATCATACAGTTGCACAATCAGGAGTTCTAAGTCCACTCTCCCTGCTGGGCAGCCACCAGCACTGTCCGGCTGCAGGCTGGAGCTCCAGGGTCCTGGGGGTGGACACTCACAGGCTGTCCTGGAGGTGACAGGGAGGAGCCCTGCTTGTGTGGGGAGCCAGTGAGTGAAGAGATGGGGGTCCCGATGACAGGTTTGCTGCCATGGCTGGCTGCCCCGGTGGTGGGGGACATGGGCTCTGCAGTCAGACAGACCTGAGTCCTTGGAAAGGGCTCCTGTCTGAGCATGGAAGCAGGCAGATGGTGACGTGGGAGGGCACCTGGGGCTCTCTGCACCCCGGGCCCAGGGCTGTGCGTGACACAAGGTGTAGGATTCGGAGAACAGAAGGTGACAGCTTGGGAGGGCACTGTCCCTCAGACGTCTGAGGTCACGATGGTTTTCCTGAAGGACTGCTAAGCCTTTGCACAGGGTGGGTGGACTGAAGGGTGAAGCGGGGTCATGGGAAGCTCACGTGGGTGTTGGTGGGAGGCCCAGGGCAAGCCGCTGAAAGCACCATGCGCGAGAGCTTCCTCAGCACAATGCCACCTGTGCCGCTACCAAGTGGACCTCTTGGCACCTGCCAGGCTGGAAGTCCCAGGTGTGTCTGCCCAGCAAGGGGAGAGTGGGTACGGGGAGGGCCCTCTTGGGGTCAGAGGGCAGCTCCGTTTGGCTGCCTGGGGAGGAAGGGAGCCCCTGTGGCTGCTCAACATGACAGTTAGCCTGAGAAAAGATGACGGCCATCAGGGTGTCACAGGCCAAGGAGGTGAGCTGCAGGTCCTGTCCAGTCCCAGAGGCAAGGGGTCTGATGGCAGAGGCCCCAGTGCTGCAGATGCCCAGCCGAGGGACACCCCACCCCGACTTGGGGTGGATACTGGCTTCTCAGAGGAACCTGGAGTCAGAATGAGTCAGGCCTGCCCAGCAGAGGGGACAGAAGGGACCGAGGCTGGAGCTGTGGCAGAGTGGGCTGGCAGCAGGGTGACATCACCAGGAACAGCTGAGGGTCACTGTTTCCCTGCAGGGCCTCTGTCTCCCATGTGAGTTATCACACCAAGTCCTCTGACCTCTCCTCGAGGGAGGAGGAATAAGCACCCCATTGCATTGATGGGGAATCTGAGGCTTTGAGAACATATCCCCTCCGCCCTTCAGAGGGCCGGAGCCAGGATTTGAACCCAGGACTCTGAGACCCCCTGGAGCCTGGCTGTCAACAGTACAGCTCCCAGATGACATGGGAGAGATCTGTGGGTTCTGAGCTTCCATGAACCCCTGCCCCTGGTGCCCAGGGAGAAGCCTCGGGGCCTGGTAGGCCATGAGCCCAGAGCCAGCCCTTCCAACACCCTGACTCAGGCAGCAATGGTGGCTCTGCCGGCTGAGATCAGTAGGGCTCCAAGCAGGAATGTGTGGCACTCAAAGGCAGCCAGGACCTTGGCCCCAGGGAGACTCAGGTGGGGGCAGAGTTTAGCAGGGGACCCAAGGGCTAAAGCCAGAGAGGGGCCCATTGCTGCTCAGCCTTTCTGACCCTGGCGAGGCTCTGAGCCTCTGTTTCCTCATCTTTTAGGTGAGAGATAACCAAGTCAGCCTGGTGGGCTGTTGAGTGGATTACCTGGGAATGACCCGTGGGACCCTTGACCTGTGCTCGAGCCCACATGCAGCCACCTGGCAGCCAGTCACTTCTCAGGGGGCCCCTCCTGCTGCCTGGTCCAAGGATGCTCAGCGTGATTTGAGGAGTGAGGAAGATCCAGGACAAAGCAAACCACAGGTGAAGGGGTCAGCGGGAAGCACAGGTGGACTCGCACTGTGCACCCCACACAGGACCTGTGGCAGGGCACCTGCAGCCACCCCAAAGACAAGCTCCAAGGTGTGGATCCGGCTGCCGGATTTCAGTCATTCATCCATTCCTTCGGGCTCTGGCTCACTCACTCACTCACTCACTCATCCACGCTCACACTCACTCATCCACGCTCACTCATCCACACTCACGCTCACTCATCCACGCTCACGCTCACTCATCCACGCTCACGCTCACTCATCCACGCTCACACTCACTCATCCACCCTCCTGCTCACTCAGCCACGCTCCCGCTCACTCATCCACGCTCACGCTCACTCATCCACACTCACTCATCCACGCTCACGCTCACTCATCCACGCTCACTCATCCACGCTCACGCTCACTCATCCACGCTCACTCATCCACGCTCACGCTCACTCATCCACGCTCACTCATCCACGCTCACGCTCACTCATCCACGCTCACTCATCCACGCTCACGCTCACTCATCCACGCTCACTCATCCACGCTCACCCTCACTCATCCACACTCACGCTCACTCATCCACGCTCACGCTCACTCATCCACGCTCACGCTCACTCATCCACGCTCCCGCTCACTCATCCACGCTCACGCTCACTCATCCACGCTCACACTCACTCATCCACGCTCACTCATCCACGCTCACGCTCACTCATCCACGCTCACTCATCCACGCTCACGCTCACTCATCCACGCTCACTCATCCACGCTCACGCTCACTCATCCACGCTCACTCATCCACGCTCACGCTCACTCATCCACGCTCACGCTCACTCATCCACGCTCCCGCTCACTCATCCACGCTCACGCTCACTCATCCACGCTCACGCTCACTCATCCACGCTCACTCATCCACGCTCACGCTCACTCATCCACGCTCACTCATCCACGCTCACGCTCACTCATCCACACTCACGCTCACTCATCCACGCTCACGCTCACTCATCCACGCTCACGCTCACTCATCCACGCTCACGCTCACTCATCCACGCTCACTCATCCACGCTCACGCTCACTCATCCACGCTCACTCATCCACGCTCACGCTCACTCATCCACGCTCACTCATCCACGCTCACGCTCACTCATCCACGCTCACGCTCACTCATCCACGCTCACACTCACTCATCCACCCTCCTGCTCACTCATCCACCCTCCTGCTCACTCAGCCACACTCCCGCTCACTCATCCACGCTCACGCTCATTCGTCCACCCGCCCGCTCACTCACTCCATGTTCACACTCACTCTTCCCGACCGCTCACTCATCCCGCCTGCTCCCTCACCCACTCTCTCATGCACACCTTCTTTTGGTCTCCCCGTTCCTCCATGAATGGATACATCTCTCCATTCTCATGCCTCTTCTCATTCATTTCTCTACTCATGCAGTGAATATCCTCTGGCCTCTGCCTTGTGTCCAGTACTGTGGTTTCCTGTCCATGTGGAGTGCAGGTCCACTGTGTCGCATGAAAGGGCATGGCAGTGGGGTAGTAGGGACAATGGGCAGGGTTATCAGGGACAATTTAGAGAGGCCTGTGTTTGAAAGAAGTAGAGAAGAGGCTTGCTCGACATGGTAACTAGAGTCATAAACAACGAAAGTCAGGAGGAACAGCGTTTCCTGCTTAGCAAAACGCAGAGTGTGGTTTCAAGGCAAGCAGAAACCCCAGCCTCCAGGAACAAGCCCAGTGTTGATGGGTACTCATGAACCGCCCTTCCCAACACGTCGCACGATGCCATCACCACCTTCCAGGGCCCCACGAGGCTTCCTGGGGCTCTTCAGTGATGAGACTCGAGTCTCTCCTGGGAACCTCCGTTTGTCTTTGTCCGCCACCTCTTCTTCGATTGCGAGGGGTCCTATCTGGAGCCCCTTCTCAGTGACTTTCCGTGTGGTTCGGAGAGGCTGCCCACCTTGCTCCCTGGACTTCAGGAACCTCTGTCTCTTCACAGGATTGGGATTTTCACCTGCCTCATATGTCTCCTGTGACGTCTTCACGAATTGGCATTTTGCCCCCAATTTACAGGTCAGGACACGCAAGTCCAGAGGGTGGGCAT
Source organism: Sciurus carolinensis (assembly GCF_902686445.1). Taxonomy (NCBI): domain Eukaryota; kingdom Metazoa; phylum Chordata; class Mammalia; order Rodentia; family Sciuridae; genus Sciurus; species Sciurus carolinensis. The sequence goes on from NC_062226.1 coordinate 1,053,875, forward strand.
GACATGCTCAAGTTCCCCAGCCAGTGTGGAGCGGAGCTGGGTCCGAAAGAGGATGAGGACTTGGGGACAAGTCATTTTCTATGGACAATCTCGGGAAGCCCCAGTGAGGCTGTGGGAAGGAGAGGTGGAGGAGGAAAGCCAGCAGGTGCCACGGGCGAGCAGGCCCTGGGCGGGCACTCGGCTCCGTCTCCCGGGACGCCGTGGACAGGTTCTGTCCCCATGGCGCGGGGCCAGTCTTCCCCGGGGCACTAATGCTCTTGTGTGGCAGCTGGTGTGACTTCAGGGGAAGAAGCGCCAAGGGTGCCAGGGACAGAGGGGATGCGGTTGTTCCCGGGACTCTGTGCCCACAGAGGACAGGCTCCCCCGCTGCAGGGACTCAGGCAGGTGGGGACGTAAGCACACCATCTGCAGGTCGCCGGGTTTCCCAAATGCAAGGCCAGGACCCTGGAGCATTAGGAGTGTTGAAATCATGTGTTTAGATGGCGGGGCCCTGGTACCCACAGATTTGGTCAAACACCAAAACACCAGTCTAGATGTTAAGAGGAAGCATTCTTTTAGATGAGATTAGCTTTTGGGGGTGGGTACTGGGGATTGAACCCAGGGGCACTTTACTATTGAGCTATATCCCCAGCCCATTTTATTTTCTATTTTGAGACATGGTCTTACCAAATTGCTTAGGGCCTTGCTAAATTACTAAGGCTGGCCTCAAATGTGTGATCCTCCTGCCTTAGCCTCCTGAGTTGCTGGGGTCACAGGTGTGTGCCACCACCTGGCTAGATGAGATTAACTTTTAATTGAGGTTGGGTAAAACAGATTACTGCTGGGTATGGTGGCACACATCTGTAATCTCAGTGACTCGGAAGCTTGAGACAGGAGGATCACAAGTTCAAAGCCAGCCTCAGCAATTTACTAAGGGCCTAAGCAACTCAGTGAGACCCTGTCTCTAAATAAAATACAGAAAAGGGCTGGGAAAGTGACTCAGTGGTAAAGGACCCTGAGTTCAATCCATGGTATAAATCAACAACAACAAAATGGGTTATTCTCCATAATGTGGGTGGACCTCATGCCATCAGTTAAAGGCCCTAAGAGAAACCTGGTTGAGACCCCTGAGGAAGAGGGAATTCTGCCTCCAGCCTGCCTGGACAGGAATGAGGTATGTGAGGCAGGCTGGGGCAGATACTGGACTTCCCAGCCTCCCACACACAGAGCCAATTCTTGGAAATTAATCTCTCTTAATCCCCCCTTTCTATATAAACCAATTGATTAATCCATCTATCAACAATCTACATACTATCCCTCTATCATCTATCATTTTGTCTATATCTTATTTGTCCTGTGTCTCTGGAGAATCCTGAATATTAGTTCATAACAAGGAAAAAGATAGAATCTGTAATTCAACCCCTCTCCACAAAGAAAATCCTAAACCTGAGGTCACACTGGTAAATTCTACCGGGAATTCAAAGCAAGGGTCACAATAACTCTTCTCAAACTCTTAAAAAGATAGCAGTGTAACCTTTCACGCGCCCGGAGCAGCGCTGGTTGGACTCTGCTCGGGGGCTGGGGCTCTGTGCAGGGGTGCTGGCTCTGGGCTGGGGCCAGAGCTGGCTCTCCACTGCTCGTGGCTTGCTGTGGATCTGGGTCTGGTGCTGGCTCTGTCTCTGGAGCCATCCCTGGAATGGGTTCCAGATGGAGGCTGTGTGCTGAATCTGCTGCTGGAGTGCCTGGCGGGCTCTGTGAGGGGGTTGGTGGTGGTGTGGCTGCGGTGGTGGCTGATAGACTCCTGGTTCTGGCGTCAGGAACAGCGACCTCTCAGCCATCACGCTAATCCTGGAGGTGGCGCTAGAACTGCTTCTGCGCTGGTCTCACTCTGCTGACGGCTCTGTCTGTACCCTGGAGATGGCACCAGAGTTGGCTGTAGCTCGGGCCAGCGCAGGAGCTGGTTCTGCAAGGAACCTCGCCCAGGGCTTGATGCTAGAGCCAGTGACGTGGCTGGTGCTTCCTTTAAACACGTCGGCTCTGGCTCTGGGCTGGGTTTTGGCTCTAATTCTAGGCTGACCCTGGAGCCAGCACAGCAGTGGGTGACAGAGGCAGGGGATGTATTCTGTCTTTGAAAAGGCACATGGACAGGCGGGTCCTGTTGTAAGTATTCTGCCCCCCGCGACTCTGGCTGGCTGTAGCGCCTTTCAGCACCCGTGCCACTTCCAGCATCAGAGCCTTGCTGGTCTTCCCTGTGGGTTGAGCGGGAAGTCTCACTCTTTGGCGTCTCCTCCCAGCCTGGAGACAGGGCAGTTCCTGATGGTGCATGGAGTGAGTGGCCCAGCTCCGGGCCTTTCTTCTTGGTGCCCTGACCTGATGGCCCCTGCTCCAGAGCCATGTCCTAGTTGAAATCTCAGCTTCACTATTACAAACCATGTGACCAGGGCACCCTTCTTAACCGTGGGCCTCGGTTTCTCTCTGGACAGTGGGCGTGGGACACCTCCTTCCCCCATGACTGTGAAGATTCACGATTTGGAGCAGACAGAAAGGTTGACAGTCCTGCCCTGAGGTCTCAGGGCTGCTCACCAGGTGCACCCAGGTCTCGCCAGCCTCAGCACTCATAGGCACTTGATGTGAATCACAGTCTATGACAGACAAGGATAAGCCCCAGTGGAGTCAGATCTGGGTGCACCACTTGGCTCCTGGTCCTGCTCCTAGAGCGGGGGCTGGTGATGGCCGGCACCCCTGCCAGAGGCTACCAAGTGCCTGGAGTTACAGCAGCCGGAGCACATCAGAGACGAGTGGACTCACGGTGGAACCTTCCCGACCTGCCTCAGCAGCCTCCAAGTGAAGAAGAAAGCAGAGTATCACTACCTGTGTCCCTGGCAGGCTGGCCAGTCAGAGAGCCCTGGGGGAATCCCAGGGTGATACTCAAAGCTCAGGCCTTGTCTCCACTGCCAAGTCAGTGACAAGGATAAGGTTTCAAGGAAAGCGTTTTATTGATTTACTCGCAGAGGAGTCCCAACTGCTGTCCCAGAGGCTGTGATTCCGCCTGTCGTGGGGAAGGGGTGGAACTTTTTTTTTTTTTAATTTTTTTACTTGTAGATGGACACAATACCTTTATTTTATTTATTTATTTTTATGTGGTGCTGAGGATCAAATCCAGTGACTCACACATGCTAGGCAAGCGCTCTACCACTGAGCTACAACCCCAGCCCAGGGCGGAACTTTTAAAAGAGAAACGCAAGGTCTGGGATCCAGATATAGGGTCAGTAGATGTGGTGAATTAGTGTCCATCAGGGGTCCTGAGAGCCCTTGCTCGGTCCCCAGGCCTGGTGTTTCTCTATTCTTGTGACTGTGAAGGACATGATAGCTCAGCCTGGAGCCTGGAAAATGTTAGTCTTGTTTCCCCCACAGTTAGGGAGCGCAGGAGGGGGACAAAAAAGTAGAAGGGGGAAAAGAGTGGTTTTAAAATAAGCCACAGCAGGCCTGGGGCGGTGACACACACCTGTAATCCTAGCAGCTCAGAAGGCTGAGGCAGGAGGATGGCAAGTTCAAGACTAGCCTCGGCAACTCTGCCAGGCCCTGAGCAACTTAATGAGATTCTGGATGTGGCTCAGTGGCAAAGAGCCCTTGGGTTAAATCCCTGGTACCAAAAAAGAAAAAAAAAAAAAAAAAAAAAGCCACTGCGGTCGAGCAGCAAGGTTCGTATTCAAAGCACGGAGTGGACCCCGGTCTCTGTGGACACCGGCCGAGTTCCTGCAGGGAAGCCTCGACTGTGCCTGGGTCCGCCTGGGCGCCTCAGCGCCAGGCCTTGCCCAGGGCAGGGAGGCGGGGAGGCCGGGAGGCCGGACGCTAGAGGGCGCTGCGGCGCCGGGGCCGCGGTCCCTCGCGGGCCACCGTAGGCGCCCGTATAAAGGACGCGGCGCCCGCCCGTGCGTTCTTTCGGCTGCGGGCAGCAGGTCTTGGGCGTTTTCAACGCGCGCGCGATGGCGCGACCTGTAGAGCGCGAGCGCAGCGGCGGGGCTGTCTGGTGGTGCGGGCGCGGCCTCCTAGGAGCGGCCGTCTCCGGGCCAGGTATGGGACCCCAGTCTCCTCTTCTAGGCAGAAGGGACGCCAGAGGAGAGCTGCTGTCTGCTAATGTAGGAACCACAAAGCTCCTAACGCAAGGACGGCTTTCCAGACCCACGTCCTCTGCATAACCAACCTGAAACGAGCCCAGGACGTTCGGGCGGATGCGGACGCTGCCCCACGTGGTCCTGGCCCCGCGTGTCTTGGAGCCTCAGCTGCTACAGGCTCCAGGGTAGGCAGGGAGATTGGGTTGCTCTCTGCGGAAAGCCCTGCAGCCCCGAGCTTGTCCGCTTTGGAGCCTAGATACCGCAAAGCAGCCCTGTGCAGCGCCTGTGGCCGTGCCAAGACTTGTTTAAAGTGTGTGCCCTTTTTTGATTTAGGGACTTTGCCCACCGGAAGCTAAGTGCCTGCAAGGAGATGCCGGGACCTTGGGTAAGTCGACAGTTGGTGGTGAATCGGCTTCCCTGCCAAGCTGGCCTGTTAGGTGTGACCATCCCAGGGATGGAACGCCGGGAGCACACTGCCCCTAGAGGCGTTGCAGGTGTGGCTGCTGTGTCGCATTTGCGTCAGTAGGTGGCAGAGAGAAGCGAGGCTATGTCTACGCTCAGTGTTCTCACCCGTGAACGTTTGAATGATTAATAGCCCAACACTGGACCAGGCCTCAGGCGGCCTGAGCTGTGTGAGGCCAGCCCTCCTCCACAGCAGGTGGTGTCCACTCTGTCAGCTGTTGAAAGCCGTAAAATGTGGCAGCCTTTACAAGGTCCTTGGAAATTAGTGTTGCCCACCACGAAAGTTCTAGAGTGGTGGAATAACACCACCCAGCCGTCTGAGGTACTTGGGATTGTTTTAGGACCTCCTCTGCCACAAGACTCCTTGGGGAAACAGACAACAGGACTGAAACCAGACGGTTGGCCCCAGGGGCCAGCAGTGTCTCCCCAATGTGAGGCAGCCACTGTGAATCCCAGTGCACGGCTGCACCCCCCTTTCCCTGCTCCTGTCTTGTGCACTTGGGATCAGGGGGCCCTGGGAGAGGGTGCTGTGTAGGTGCAGAAGTCTCCAGGTTCCTCCAGCACTGAAGAAGAGGCAGGCTGGGTGCCTATAATCTTTAGTCTGACTGGCGGGGTGGCTAGCTGTAGGAAGAATTAAGTGCAGTAGTTGGTAGACAGTCCTCACTAACCATCTTGTTAGGACCAGGGAAGTTTGGTTAACAGTGATGAAGTAGCCGGCTTTATGATAGTTGTCCCCCATCACCTCTGATTAACCACAGCTCAAATATTAAGTTCCCAGGAGTAAACAGTTCGGAAGTTTAAACTGCATGCTGCTGAGGAGCAGGCTGAAGCCTAGTAACCCCACCCTGGGCATGACTTGGCCTTGCCCAGCATCTCCAGCCTGGATGCCACCTACACCTGTCAGTCATGGTAGCTGATGGGATGTCTGAACTGTCATTGTGGCAGTACAGTGTTGAAGTGACCCTCATTTTACTTAATGGCCCCAGAGTAGAGTAGTAGTGGTGTTGGCAATTAGGACATGCAGGAAAGCTGCCACCAAGCACGTGGACTGGGTACAGAGGTGGGTCCACAGCCACACATAGGGAGAAACCCCACACAAGGTTCCGTACCAGCTGCAGCTGTCCCGGGGTCTTGAGCGGATCCCCTGGGGATGGGGGTGTGCCCTCCCCTTGAGCTTTGTTATTCAATGCAGGGAGGCCACTGAATCCACTCAGCGTGCCCACTGGCCAGGACAACCAGCCAGCTTCTGCAGCCCCGTTGAGGTAAGAGGAAGGATGGGCTGGACCCTCTGGAGATGTGAGCAGCTGCCCTGCAGGTGCTGTCGTGGACCTGCCAGCACCACAGGTGGGGCTGTTCTGCTGTACCTGTGAGACCAGGGCAAAGAGCAAGTGGCTATTTCTACGCTCAGTGTTCAGGAACCATGAGCACTAAGAATGGTTTATAGCCTGACATTTCTTAGAACCAGCCAGGAGGCACTGGGTTTTTGCTTTGGAAATGACCACCTGGTTTGCTCTGAAGGGGTGACGTCACAGGCCTGGCAGCGGCCACTGCATAAGGTTGGGTTATTACTGAGAATCCTAACGGGACACTAAACGTAGTTTTTTGGGGTGCTGGGGACTGACCCCAGGGCCTTGTATGCTCAACTAGCACTGTACCACTGAGCTACATCCCCAGCCCCCTGAATTTTGGTTTTTAGTTTCATCATTTGTAAAGTGGGGCTGGGCATGAGGACAAGGGAGTCTGTCATCTGTTAGTGTGGCAGGCTCTGGCACAACGGGGTGAACCAGGAAGGATCTTCCTGGCTCCTTCCTGGAAGGTCTATCGGGAAAGGACCGACAACCCATGTCCTGAGCCCATGCTGTGAGGAGACTTGAGACATGCAGTAAGGGCAGGAGGAGCACAGTGCCAGGCCACCCTGGCAACTTGGCAAGACCCTGTCCCAAAATCATAAAGGGGACTGGGGTGTGGCTCTGGTAGAGTGCCCCTGGGTTCAGTCCCCAGGACAGAAACACAGATTTCAGGGACTCAAGACTGATGCCCTAGCAACCCTGTCTGTCCCCATCCTGTTCACTTTTCAGATCCAGAGGGGCCAAGAAGGATGTGGCCTGGCCTCGCCTTGTGTGCCTCATGGAGGGCCGTCACCCAGCTCCGTCCTCGCCTGGGGACTTGCTGAGACCACCTTCCTCTGCTGGGAGAAGTCACCTTTGTTTGTAGGTTAAGGTTCAAGTGTTAGCACCAAGAACATCAGGATTTATGGCTGAAGTTTTAAGCAAAAGGTGTTAAAGTGCATTAAAAGGTTTGCCTCACGTGCTTTGCTTGGGGAGACTGTCTGAGCAGGGCCTGGGGCGGGAGGGTGTGGGACCTGCTAGGACCCTTCCTGCAGATCCCCATGGCAGTCGCTGGACACCCCTGTAGTTGGGAACTGGTGCCAGGCTGGGACCACAGTGCTGCTGCGTCACTGGGCCACTTAATGGTTACCTAGGATCCTTCAAAGCCCTGGACTGCACTAGTGGGGCAGCTGGCTTTGAGGGGGTGTTTAGGTTCTTGTCAACATTGTACAAATCTATTTCTCACTGGAACACTCTCGTAGGCTGCCAACTGGCTGATTTGGAACCAGGGTGAACAGGCTGGCGGTGTGGCTCGGTGGCAGAGCCCCTGCCTGGCATGCTAGCCCTGGGCTTGCTCCCAACACCACAAAGAACAAGGTGGAAAGTGCTGCTGTGGACCTGCCCTGACACCTGTTCACGGCCTAGAAGTTTTGAGGCAGGGTCAGCAAGAGCTCTAGAACAGACATGTTGACCCCTGAGGGCTGCCTCCCCATAACTGGAAAGTGGGTGTCAGCCCAAGAACTGGCAGCCTCGTGTCCAGCAATGGGGACCCCCAGTCCTGGGTCCAGGTACTTGGTCTGAGGGGCAGCGTGCCCTCCTAGGGCACTGGTGTGAGCCCGACTCCACACAGGCAGGCATCACGTAAGAGCCATTTATTCGGAGGAGCAAGTGGACGGAGGCCAGTCCTCTGGCCTTTCCTGTGGAGCAGAGGCTCTTCTGTCTGGGTTGCTGGAGTCCAGTGCCTGATCCCAGGAGCAGGGGAAGGTTTTGCGGTGGGCGTCCAGGGGCCCTGCTGGGCCGAGGGCTGCGGCTCCTGCTGGGCCGGGTGCTAGGAGTACTTGGTGTTGGAGATCTTCTTCCAGAGCAGGGTCTTGAGGTGGCTGAGCACCAGGGAGTGGTGGGCCTCCACCTGGCTGGCCAGCCCGCTCAGCGTGGTGCAGGTGCGCAGCTGCTTGCCCAGCTCCTCCCGGAGGTCGGCGGGCGCGCCGGGCAGCAGGTAGTCCCGCAGCAGCTCGCACACCTTGGCCAGGTTGGGCTGGATGAGGTCCCCCTTGCACTGCCTCATGAGCCGGTCACAGGGCGCCCTGCAGTCGCGCCCATAGATGCAGTCGGCGCTCTGCTCACAGCGGCGGCCCTGCAGGAAGCGGCGCACCGTGGCCTCAGGCGCCACCTGCTGCAGGTCGGCCATCTTGAAGTCGTAGGTGGCGGTGTAGCCCACGTTGGCCAGGGTGGTCTCACACATGTAGAAGGTCCCGTAGGCGCCGTGGAACAGCTCTTCCACGAACTCCAGCAGGCCGATGGCGATCTTGGCTCGCCAGGGCCACGCAGGCCCGAACCACTGCTGCAGGGCCCTGTGCAGCGCGGGCGGCAGCAGTGGGCGCAGGAGCGGCGGCAGCGCGGCCCCCGGCCAGGAGCCGCGGGGGACGCCCTCCGTGAGGTAGAGGTCCCCGCAGCAGCCCAGCAGCCGCGAGGCGTGCTCCTTCTCCTGCAGGGACAGCAGCAGCAGGAACTCATTGCGCTGCAGCAGGGCCCACACGGACTTGGCCTCTGCCAGGGACACCCTGCTGTCCTTGTTGAAGTCCGCCAGGAGGAGCACCTGGCCTACGAGCGCCGGCAGGGAGGGCAGATCTCCCAGGTTCGCCTGGCATTTGGGACCAAAGGAGGGGAGACCACGTCATCTGGGGCCAGAGGGCACTCCGTGCAGGGCTCTGGGCTGGCAGCCCGCAGGCCCTGGCCGGCTCCTCTGGACCTGGGGATGCAGTGGTACCTGACGGGCGGGCTGCCCCACTCCTGCCACACTGCACACACTGTCCTCCACTACCTGAGCCCTTGCCCCACTCCCCAGCCTGCCTCCTGCCCAGGGGTGGGATGCGAGGTTTGCCACAGCGCCCACTGTGGCATGCCTGCTGTGGATGCCAGAGAACCCACTGACCTTGAGGAAGCTGAGGGTCATCTCTCGGAATTCCTTGATGGAGGTGCCCCGAGTTGGCTTGTCAAACAGCACCAGCTCCCGCTGGGGGGCCGCCTCGGATCTGGCCTTGGAGCTGAGGGCCTCCTCGATGCCACACTTGATGGTCACCTCCTTGTCCTGCCAGAGTCCACTGTACACCTGGACAGGGCCACAGCAACCCTCCATGCGGACACCTGTTCTGCACTACGCAGGGCAGCCTGGACCCCCAGCCCTCCCACGGGCGTACCTGCTGGCCAGGGACCGAGGACAGGCAGGTCCTCCACTCCACCTTGTGCAGCTCGCACAGGTCCCGGCAGATGGAGCCTGAGATGATGCCCTTACGGTACTGGTCACACTGAGGAGAGAGGTGCCGGGGTGGCCTGGTAGCCCCACCCTGGCTGATACCCCAAGGGCCCCTGGCCCAGCCACGCCCACTCCTGCAGGTGCCCACTGCAGGGAGGGACCCCATCACAACTAACAGTCTGCCCCAGGACTCCTGGATCCTGCTTCTTCAGCCAAGGTACTGTTCTCAGAGTGGGTCCTCATCCCGTCCAGAGCCCAGGCTCTGCTGGCCCTCGGTCTGTACGGTCCCTGGCCGCAGGGTGGGCCTTGCACACACTACACTTTGAAATCTGCCAGTTACTCCCAGAGGCAGTACTCAGGTCCCAGGGCAGGCACACGCCTGTGCTGCGAGCAGTTACCCTCTGACCTGTCTAGTCCCCCCATCCTAGCTCCTGTGACAGGGACACAGCGAGGCTCTGCCAGACACTGGAAGTAGAGCTCCAGGCCCAGGCAGCCCAATCCAGAAGCTCAAAGGCCTCTTATCTCGGACGGCTGCTGCTCCCTTGAATTTTTAAAAATCAACTATTTATTTACTTATTTACACTGGAGATACCACTGAGCTACATGCACCGCAGCCCTTTTAAATTTTCTATTAGTTATTTTGAGACAGGCTCTTGCTAAATTGCTGGGCTGGCTTCAAACTTGCAATCCTCCTGCCCCAGCCTCCTCAACTGCTGGGATTACAGGTGTGGCCACCTTGCTCGGCCCTGACACTTCCTTTAAATAAACCATTCCTGAAAGAACCAGGAGCTACCCCAGGTGGGGCTCCCAGCCTCAGAAGCAGGTGTCCATTTCCTCCAGGTCTAGGTCTCTTTCCATCCCAGGCACCCTCCCTGTGGGCTGATGCAGGACAGCAGGCCCCACAGTGAGGACCTGGTGTCACTGTCCTGCCCCAAATGCAGCACGGAGCAAGGCTCACCCCACTCCATGGCCACCTGGGGGGACACTCAGCTCCTTGCTGCTCCAGTTGATGGCCATCCTCAGGGCTGTTTGCCACCATTTGCTCAGAAGGGCATGCTGGAGTCCCACCACTACTGCCCACCCTGTCCTTCCTGCCAGCCTGCACCCATCCCAGGCCACCCCAGTAGCCAGTGGCCCAGGGAGGCCCTCTTAGTGCAACCACACCAGCCCTACCCCCTACAGGCTGGATAGGTCTAGCAACCCCTCAAAGCCCAGGGCGGGGTGCCGGCTGTTGTGGCGTGGGGTGAATTCCTGGATGTACATCACTGGTTGCCATGGAGCCCAGTGCCTGTGAGAGCCAGGCCCGGAGGAAAGGCGGGAGGGAGGTGCTGGATTCCGCCATCCAAGGGCGGACGAGGTGGGGCTGAGCCAACCCAGGGCAGGGGATTCAGCCACGTGAGCCCTGGTCCTGTGGCAGCATGCAATGCTCTTATCCGGACAGAAAAGGAAACGGGAGACCAGGCGTGCGCCCATGCCACCACCTGTGGGCAGGCCCTCACGGGTCTGGTCTGAACCCCACAGAGCTGCAGACCCAAGAGGCTGCTCTGCCCCTCAGCACACAGCAGTCGGGTTAGATTAAGGTTAGGGAAGGGACCTGCTGGCCACACAGCACGGGGTTGGGCTGGGGCTCTAGGGTCTCTAAGAAAACCCTGCCCCCACTGCCTCAGGCACCTTCCCCACACTTCACCTGGTTGGGGGTGTTGCACAGGCATGTGTGTTCAGCCTTCCTCAGGTCCCTGGGCAAGTCCCGCACCTCCCAGCCTCAGTTTCCCCATCTGCAGAATGGGCCAGGGTGGGGCTCCAGTGTTCAGCACCTGCAGGCCGAGAGCCTGGCACGGTCCCTGCAGGGTAGCAGGTGGAGGAAGGGGGCCTCCCTGGAAAGAAGGCAAGGGGGCCACACCCGGGACAGGCTTCAGGAGAGCAGGGCTCCGCCATGGGGCCATCTCACCTTGCCAGCTGTGCACCAGAGGAGTAGAGTCAGGGGCACATGCTCCTGTGCGTGTGAGAAGACCCCGCCCTGCAGCCCATCCAGCCTCCCTGCTGAGATGTCCACCCCTTCGGTCCATCCCAGCCAAATGCTCCGGCTGCCAGGCTTACCTTGGCAGCTCCGACGTTTGCCCGCTCCCTCCCTTGGCCCCTGCAGAGGCAGCACTGCAGAGCCCACCAAAGACACCAGCCTCCCGCCAAGTCTTCAAGGGGCCCGCGCCCTGGAAACACTGAGGTCCCCGGTCTGCTGACACTTACGATCACCACCTGGCAGACATGGCCACGGCAGAGCTCAGAATAGGATGAGTAGTGCAGGTACACCATCCAGCTGCCCGCGAAGATGCCCAGCCAGACCAGCAGGACGTACTTGACCCTGACGCCTGGCAGTCGGCCCTGCAGGGAGGCAGCGTGAGCAAGTGTCACACCCAAGGTCCTGCATGGGTCCCAAATTAGGGGTTCTGGACCCTTTCAGTCCTTTCCCAGCCTCCAGACCCACCGACACGGCCTACACCCACCCCTGCAGCTTCACGAACCACCTCCACCAGGGTGTTCCCAGCTGCCCCCTTGGCTGCCCCTGTGTTGGGCACACCAGGGTCTTCAGTTGGGGACCCCCTTGTGGGCAAGTAAAAATAAATTTCAAAATGAAAAGAACACAGGCGCCAATTCTTTTTGCTGAGTAAAGATACCTTTAAAAGACTCCCTCCTGTCTCCCACGTCGTGATATTCTCACCTCCAGTCTGGTGACTACCAAGAGGGGTTGTTCACCAACCCTAGGTGCTTCCCAACGTAGGGTAGGCCAGGGAGAGTTAGGACCAGTGGGAGAGCAGGGCGTGGAGGACAGGACCCCAGGACAGGACCCAGCCACACCCTGGGAGGTCACACATGTCCAGGGAGGATGATGGACAGCAATGCAGGGCTGTCACACAGACCTCTCGCCCCAGGCAGGATGGGCTAAGGCTGGCTGCGAGGTGGACGGTGCACCCTTGGACGGACTGAGTTGGCTTGCTTCATGCCATGTGTATACACCACAAATGTGCAGAGGGGGAGGCAGCCCGATCCCAAGACCACGCTCTGGCCTAGAGCTCTGGGGTGGGCCTGGAGCTCTGGGGTGGGCCTGGAGGCCTGGGGTGGGCCTGGAGGCCTGGGGTGGGCCGGGAGGCCTAGGGTGGGCCTGGAGCTCTGGGGTGGGCCTGGAGACTCGGCTTTTGTGAAGGGCTCCAGGTCACCCCCGGCCCCTTGCCTTAGTTTCCCCAGCTGGCAGGCAGGAACACAGTGAGGGGGTCCTGGGTTCCTGGTCAGGGTTCTTGGGCACTGACTCCTACCCAGGCTCCAAGCAGGATTTCCAAGGGTGATAGCCTGGGACAGCTGGAGATCACCTCCCTTTTCCCCCACTCCACCAACCTGGCAAATCATAGCCCTTGTGGGAGATGCTGGATTAGCAGGCAGCTTGTCCCACGCAAGGGATCAGCCACTCTGGCCAGAAGCTGGGGGAAAGGGGATCAGCCACAGGACTTGGCCCAGGCAGAGGGCAGGAGGGCCAAGCTCAGGGATCACCCACCCCAGAGGAGGCCCCTGTTGGCAAAGAGCACCTCCCACAGCCTGCCAGGACCCTCTGGTTAGCTCCAGGCTGGGCAGGAGGCTCCCCCATGAAATAGGGCCACCAGCTCCTTGCTGAGAACAGGGCCCTGCCAGGCTGCTGTGGTCATTTCTATGGTTCTTCCAGGGAAGGTGGGAGCCCCTCCTGCTTCCCTGGCATCAAAACATTGGAGGACTTGCAGCAGAGGACATTTGGGCTGTCAAGCATGCAGAGCCTCAGTGGCCAGTGGAAAGCAGCAAAGCCTGGGGGCCTGTGCAGAGGAGATGCTAGTCCTCAACTAGGCTGGGCCTCTGCACCACAGCTACTCTACTCAGGCCCTGCGTTTGTTTCCGTCAGGTCTGTCCACAACAGGAAAGCGTGCACGCACACATACACACACACTGCTGAGGCTGAACAGGTCAGAGGACTTCTGGCTGGTAATCAGTCCCAGCAGTGCTGAGTACAGAGGTCTCTAGATGGGCTGGGGCCCTAGGGGGACAGTCAGAAGGAGAATAGGCCCTGGCCAATCCTGTGCAAGACGCAGGGGCAGACCCAAGTTGGACAAAGTGACAGAGCACTACAGACTGCCTACCAGGCCCACCCCAGCCCTAGCCAGACTCCACCAGGGCTCCAGGCCTTTGCAGGAGGGTCCCACCCCACAGAGGCCATCTCTACCTAGCCAGCTCCTACAAGGGCTCCTCCCCGGGGTTGTCCTGCCTCCTGCAGGTTCCAGGCACAGAGAAGATCTCACTCTTCAGTGAACCCCAAGTAGCAGCACCCCAGCCCACCCAGGCTCCTGGGGCCAGGGAGGCGCAAGCTTGAGTCCTGAGGACATCCACCCCCACCCTGGGGGTCTGGGATAGGGCTTTGCAGGGGCAGGAAGTCTAGCTCCTGGTAGGGCCACTTGGAGGATAGGGAGGATCATTCCAGGGATAGTAAGGACACAACGACCCCAACCCAGCAAGCCTAACGCATGTGCCGGCGGTCTGTCACCACCATCCTAGAACGGTATTTCACAGGAGGGGAAACTGAGGCTGGATGCATGTCCAACTACTAGAAGGGTGGGGTGGGGTCAGACCAGGGTTCTCCCATTGAGCCAGACCAACCCAGATCTGGCCAAAGCAGCTTTCCTGCCCCTGGGAGCCAACTGCGACCCTGCAGCGATGCGCACCCCACCTCTTGGCTCAGCCCCCACCACAGTCCTAAGGCTGACAGGCCCCTCCAGCCCTGACCCAGGACTGCCCGGGAGGCCTGGGGAGTATTTTAAGCTCTGACCAGGGATGGCTCTTTCCTACAGGTGCTGGGGACCTGGAGGTGGTGGGGTTGGAGGCCAGAAGCAGGGCCCAGATGATGTGCAATGGATGAGGATTGACCCAGATCTTCCTAAAGCAGAAGGGAGAAGGGCCCGGCAGCCTGGGCCTCCCCGGCAGCCGGGAGCCGGACTCTGGAGGGAACGGTGACTTGTCCAAGGTCACAGGGGGTCGGGACCCGGGCCCTGATTCTGGCCGGCTGTTGGGATGGCCTAGCGGGGAAGGGACGTCCTTCCTGGGGCGTCCCTATGTGTCCCAAGTCTGGTAGGGCAGAAAAAAAAATCTTATTTTTTAAGTGGCGAAAAAAGGGAAGGACTCTCGGCCCTAGGCCCGGGGGCGCACCCGCGGCGCCCGCGCCCCCGCTCGCCGCCCCGGCGACCCTCGCCCACCCCGGCCTCGCCAAGTCCCTCCCCCCGCCCGTTCCCCGCCGTCCCCGCGCGCGGCCCGCGGGGCTGGACGTCGCGCTCCCGCGGCCAGGCCGGCCGCTTACCTGCAGGCCCTTGGAGAAGGGACAGAGGAGCACCAGGTGCGCCAGGCGCCGCAGCCGCCTCATGATGGGCGCCGGCCGGGGCTGCGCGCGCCCCGCGGCTCGGCTCGGCCTCAGCCCCGGCCCGGCCCGGCCCGCCACGGACACTGCTCGCTCGCCATGCGGGCCGCGCGCCCCCAGCCCGCGTTAAAGGCGAGGGCGCGCGCCTTCCTGACGGCGGACCGCGGCGCGCGCCCCGGGGGGGGTGGGCGGGGCGGACGCGCGAGGGAGGGTGGGCGGGGCGGGGGCGGGGCCGCGCCGGGAGGGCGGGCGGGGAGGGGGCGGCGGCGCGCGCGCTGTCTCGGTCTCCTGCTCCCGCGCGGCCGGCTCGCTGGACCCAGGTCTGGCCGGCACGGCGTGGGGCGTGGCGGACAGGTGCCGCGCAGAGGACCTGCCCAGGCGGTGGGCAGCGCTTGCGCGTCTCCCCCACGTGTTCAGGAATTGCTCCACAATCGGTGAAAGGCTCCGTTTTTACGCGCGGTCCTTCGCTGTTTGCAGAGGCAGCCGTGCCGCCCCCGCCGCTTTCAGGTCCTGAGCATCTCCTTCCGCAGGCGCGCGCCCAGCCCCCGACGGCACTGCAGTCTCCCGGCCCCACGGACGTGGAATGGCAGCGCTCTGCCTCGGGGTCTCGGTGACTGCCCTTGAGTCAACCCTTTCTGAGTACTGCTCCGTGGCCCAAGGTACACGCGCATCTCACCCTCTGGAGGGTGTTTGGGTCGGTTGGGGAATTAGGCGGTTGCAGCAAACTTCTGCGTTTTAACTTCCAGTGACTGACCCAGGAGGACATTGCTGGCTGGGCCCTGAAGGTTTGTTCGACTTCACAGGCAGCTGCTCAGATACCTCCCCCAGGCTGCACCGCGTCCTTATCCCCACTTGGTATTGTAGGTTTAAATTTTTAGCTGCAGAAGGCTGAGGCAAGAGGATAGCAAGTTTGAGGCCAGCCCGGGCAATTTAGCAAAGACCATCCTCTGGAGGCTAAGGAGGATGACGAGTGCTAGGCCAGCTTGGGCAGTAATTTTGCCAGACCCTGTTACAAAATGAAATTTGAAAAGGACTGGGGGTGTAGCCCAGAGGCGGAGTACTTATCTAACGTGTGTGAGGTCCCGGGTTCCGTCCCCAGTACAAAAGTCTTTCCTCCTCAGGCGTCCTGGTGCGTGTGCCAGGCAGTGGCTGCCATTTGCGCTCGCTCATGATTTGCTGAGGTTCCCACCCATAGCTGCGCTTTGCAAATCGTCGTCGAAAGGCAGATTACAACGAATTTAGTTGAAGGGTCCTGACTGTCTTCATTTGCAGTATAGGGCCTGGCAACACTCCATTGAGGAAACAAGTGCTCTGTGAGTCCATTTTAAGAGTTGCTTTAAAATTTTTTTTTATTTTTACATTGTGGATGGACACAATACCTTTATTTTATTTATTTATTTTTTATGCGGTGCTGAGGATTCAACCCAGTGCCTCACACGTGCTACGCGAGTGCTGAGCCCCAGCCCAGCCCAAGAGTTGGTTTTATAGACAGAGAAAGGCTGAGGAAAGCAGAACCAGACCAGAGCGGCCTGCTTGTGTCAAAGCTGCTTTCCTTGAGGGAGGGACAGGGAATAGGACAGTAGAAAACTAACCCATTAGTCAGTTAGGGTTATTTCAGGATACTTTTTTGCGGTGGTGGAAATACCCCAAAACAGGGAGCTCCATTATCAGACAGAAGGAAAATGGCCTGTCTTGGAAATTTGGTTGTGTCCCCAGATTTGATTTCTCAGGTCAGATAAACAGCTTAGTTTCCTCTAGTTGCATGCATAGACCTCTGACCCAAGTGACTCCATTTGGATTTTTCAGTCTGGTCTGTTGCAGCCCAGTGCAGGAGCCCAGTCCAAAACAGTGGCCTGTCATCTTTATTTAACAGTGTCTCCTGAATATAAGTCTGTTTACTCATGGTGCCAGGTGTCAGATCCTTGTGCATACAAGCACACATTCCACCCATGAGCTGCACCTCCAGCACCATGGTCATTATTAATGTCGCATGACCTCGACATCCTTGAAGCTCACAGGCTAGCTGTCCTGCAGAGTGTCCCTCCATGTGGATTTGCCCCGTGTTAGGATGAGACTGTGTAACAGTGACCACTCCTTCACAAGCTATCCTAGCAGAGCTACTTCCCCTCCCTTTGCCCTGCACTCTAAATTCTAAAGAAAAGTGGCACCTAAATGATTGAGATATTAATAGCTACATAGTTTTTCTTTAGGTCTACAGAACCCAGAACATCTGGTGACATTCAGATAACATCTGACTTATTCTCTTCTGTGTACCAGTTAGCCCAAAGCATGTGAGTTACTGTGAGGTTTAACTTGCAGGAAAGTAATATGTTTGTCTAAAGAATTATAGGAACTAACAGAGGCACGGTGGCCATACCTGTAATCCAAGCTGCAGGAGACTGAGGCAGGAGGATAGCAAGTTTGAGGCCAGCCTGGGCAATTTAGCAAAGACCACGTCTCAAAAACAACAGCAACAATGTAGCTCAGTAGTAGAACACTCCTGGGTTCAACCCCCAGAACCACAAGAAAAAAATCACAGAAACTAGCCCCAGGAGGTCAAGGTCAATTGCTATGTTACTGTCAGGAAAAGAAAGAGAATCCCTGCCCAGCACTTAATCCTCCTACCCTTGCCCTGCACCTCCCCTTCCTCCCTAGGTAGGCCCTTTCTCAGATTGCAATTCCCTGGGATGGCTTTTTGGGGGGATGCTAACCCTCCCCCCATTTTCTCAGGGCTTGACCCTTGAATGATCTCATTTCCTTCTCATCAATTCTCATCTCCCAAAATTGACTTTCAAGCAGTGAGCAGATGGCCTTGGTTCTGGTGGGCAGTCAGGGCAGAGGGTCCTTGGAGCATGGTGCAGGGGCCCATGCTGGGGAACCGGCTGCTATGGTGAGGCCGTGAGGCCGTGCTGGCCATGGACTGAGGCGTCCGCCAGGCCTGTCTGCTGCCCGGTCACCACTTCCCATGGCAGCTGGCATTGAGAAGCACTCTGAGTTCATGCAGGTGCCCTGTGGCTTCCAATGCGTTTTCTCTCCTTGTGGCATTGATTGATGAGTGCTGCTTACAATAACTACGTGGGAAAATCATCAAATGCAGATCAACACAGCCTTTTCTTTTTTTCCTACTTCAGCAAAGTAAATATCACATGACCCCTCCATCTTTGCTCTTTCCAGGTCCACTGTGCAGTGGCATTGGCCAGCACCGCTGTCCACCCACCACACTCTCTCCTTCTCCCATAAGTGCTTTCTAGCCCCTGCCCCGCCCCCCACACCCACCACTCCACCTCTGTGAGTCTGGATTTGGTGACTCTGGGGACCTCATGGAAGTGGGGTCCCAGGGCCCTTGTCCTCTCACCTTTGCTTCTTGGAGCACGCTGTCCTCAGGGTCATCCAGGTAGCAGCAGGTAGCACAATGTGCTATTTTTTTCCCTTTTTTTTTGTAGTGCTGGGGTTGGACCTGGGGTCTCACACGTTAGGCAAGCACTGTGCTACTGAGCTGCAACCTCAGCCCTTATTCAACTTCATTTTGAGACAGGGTCTCGCTGAGTTGCCCAGCCTGGCCTTGAACTTGCCATCCTCCTACCTCAGCCTCTGTAGCACCTCGCCTCACTAGTTTATTTCTTTTTTGCAGCACTGGGGATTGAACCCAGGGGTGCTCGACCATTGAGCCACATCCCCAGCCCTTTTTATTTTTAACATTGAGACAGAGTCTCATTAAGTTACTTAGGGCCTCACTCAATTTCTGAGTCTGTCCTCAAATTTTCGATCTTCCTGCCTCATCCTGAGGTACTGGGATGATGGGTGTGCTGCACACACCTTGCCATCACAGCGCCCTTGCCTCTTAAGGTGAACAGCACTCCACTGTGTTAAAGCCATTTGCCTATCCACCCATCCTTCCACGGCACTTGGGTTGCTTCCACCTTTCGGCTGTTGTAAACATGGATGTTTGTGTATCTATCTGAGAATTCAGTTCTTCTTATTTTATACCTCAGGTTGGAATTGCTGGATTTGACAGTGATTCTATATTTGTTTGTTTATTTATTTATTTAGGTGATTGAACTTGAGGGCACTTTACTACTGAGCAATAGCCCCAGCCCTTTTTTAATTTTTCCACTTTGAGACAAGGTCTTGCTAAGTTGCCCAGGCTGGCCTGGAACTTGCCAACCTCCTACCTTGGCCTCCTGAGTCGCTGGGTGTGTTAATCAGCTTTTTGTCACTGACCAAAATGCCTGACAAGAACAACTTAGAGGAAGAAAAGTATATTTT
Source organism: Sciurus carolinensis (assembly GCF_902686445.1). Classification (NCBI taxonomy): domain Eukaryota; kingdom Metazoa; phylum Chordata; class Mammalia; order Rodentia; family Sciuridae; genus Sciurus; species Sciurus carolinensis. The sequence goes on from NC_062226.1 coordinate 1,072,697, forward strand.
GGGCTTCTGATTTCAGGGTTCAGTCCGTGGTTGACCAACTCCATTACTCTGGACCTGAGGTGAGGCCCACCATCATGGCGGAAGGGCCTGGTAGAGAAAGGCAGCTCGGGACCTGGCAGCCGGTGATCAGAGAGAGAGAGACACAGTGGACAAGATACAGTTGCCAGTGACCCACCTCCTCCAGCCACGCCCCACCTGCCTACAGTCACCTCCCAGTGAGTCCATTCAAGGTATCAATCCATGGGACTGGGGCTGGGGCTCAGTGGTAAAGTGCTTGCCTGGCACGTGTGAGGCACTGGGTTCGATTCTCAGCACTGCATATAAATAAATGGATAAAATAAAGGTCCACTAACAACTAAAAAAAATTAAAAAAAAAAAGTATCCATTCATCAAATGGATTTCTGAGGCAGTTACAGCTCTCGTGGCTGCTCAAAGCCCCATGCCTAACCCTCACTACACTGGGGACCATGCTGCCAACATGTGAGCTTTCTGGGGAACTTTCCGGATCCAAACCATAATGCTGGGATCACAGGCATGCACCCCCAGCAGGCCTGCCTCTGAGCTCGGGGGAACCGCTGCACCATCCTCCACAGCCGGGCCCAGGCCTGCCCCAGCCCAGCAGGCCTCCTAGACTGGAGAAGCCAAGTCCAGAGTGGAGTGTTTTAGAGCCACACCGTTTGTCTTAGAGGTTTTCTTTGAGAAACGGTTGACTTTATCAGTTGGAACTGACATTTGCATGTGTATACACACCATATACACACACACGCATAAAACACACATACATCTCTGCTGTACCTATTTACGTCTGAGTAAGTAGCAGTCTGAGAGTAGCCTTGAGTAGACTTTAGCAGATGGACCTCAGTCTCCTTCCCTAAGATGGACTGCTACTTCCACCCCAAAGGCCGCTTCACGGAAGGATGAAGCAGGGTTAGCAACAGGAGTTCTCTGCACCAGCCCCTGGGCCCGCTTCCCGCACTGCCCACGCCCTCCAGTCCAGCTGCAGAGCGGCTGGCGGATGCCACGACCCCTGGAGGACCCCAGCATGGCAGGCTGGTGCGTGCAGGTGAACTTGTCTCCTGGGAGTCACCTGAGTTGCCCCACAGGTGAGTTGTGGCAGCTACGGTAACTGCATGGTCAACTAAATGCTGTGCATGTTGGCACCAGTTCCACGTGAAATGAGAATGGATCACTACTCTAAAAAAATATTGCCTGCTGGAAATCCAGTGACTGAAGGGCACAGGGAGCACCTCGGAAGTCTCAGAGGCCTCCGCTCTCATTGGCAGTGTCCCCGAGTCCCCAGAAGGAACTAAGGGCCACCTTGGAGGCTGGACCCGGGTGGCAGTCCTGGCAGGAGCAGTGTGCCCAGCGTGGTTCAGCGGTTGTGCCCTGCTGCAGGATGGGACCCTCATCACCACTGGCTTTTTGGTTAACCAGCTGGACTATGTGAACGCCCCTCCCAGAGGACAAGTCCATGTCCTGAACCCCAGGACCTGAGAATGGGGCCTATTTGGCAAAAGGGGCTTTGCAAATGGCCAGAAGCCGGAGATCCAGGCATGGGCAGGGCCATGCTCCCGCAGGGGGGTGTCCTGCCACCTTGCGTCCCTTGGTTATGGCCACATCTCTCCACCCTCTGCTGGCCTCTGTGCTGCGCCTTTGGCCTCTCTCTCCCCTTCTCAGGACGCTGTTGTTGGCCGGAGCCCAGCTCCATATCTAGGGTGATCTCAGCTCCAGGACTTTACCTCTGGTTCTGTGCATGAAGACCCTATTTCCAAGTGACATATCTTTTAGGGGTTCAACTCACCACTGCTGCAAAATCAAGCTGTGCCCCTGTGACGTGGGATGCCATTTTTGAGATTTAAAGTGTGTGTTGGCAGATGCTCACCTGCCTGCCTGCTGTTAGCACGGGGCTGGGCCTGGGTTGTGGGCTGGGGCTGGGAGGGACTCGGGCTCAGCTTCTCTGATACACAGATGCAGCCTTGTGGGTTCAAGTGATCAGGCATTGACTTCTCATTGAAAAGGAGGCCTCAGGGGCGGGAAGGAACCGCCAGCAGCTAAGTCCTGCCCCTGTGCCCCGAAGGTGCTGGGGCCCAGAGTGCAGGGTCCAGGGCTGCACCAGCACTGCCCCCAGGACTCCAGTCCTGAGACCCAGCTTGACGGGCGCTGCTGGAAGAGAGCCATGAGGCAGAGGCAAGTTGTTCGGGGAAACCAAGCATCCTGGTACTGGGTCGTGGGGACCAGTGGCAGACCCAGTGTGTCTTTCCCGGACTTTCCCAGGTGTCCAGCTCACTGTGTCTATTCAGCCTGTGGCTGGCTGTCCCTGCTCTTGCTATAAAGGTAAAAGTGGGAAACAGCTTTGCCAGGGATGAATTTTGTCCCCCAAATTCACATACTGGAGCCCTAACTCCTCACGGGATGGCATCGGGAGGTGACAATCTAGAGGTGGCCATGAGGAGGGGCCTCAGGAAGAGCTCAGTTTGCCTTCCTGGGTGATGGAAGCCCAGCGCGGGGTGCACTGCCCACCACGCGGGCGGCTGAGGCAGGAGCGCTGCAAGTTCAAGGCCAGCCTGGGCCACTTGGGGAGACCTTGTCTCAAAATAAAAAGTGGGGGAGGCTGGGATGTAGCTCAGTGGTAGAGCACCTGGACTCAGTCCCCAGTACCTGATGATCATAGTTGTTGTTCCTGTGTTAAAGTCAAAGGTGGGAAGGCCACTGTTTTGGACCGTGCTCATGCACTGGGCCACAGCGGACCCGACTAAAGACCAAGATGGGGTCACCCAGGCCAAAGCTCTACCACCCAGAGGGAGACTGAGCAGTGTACCTGCCCTCTAGGAAGTCGAGATAGACAATAGCCAAATTTCCCAGGCAGGCCGCTTCCCACTCAGGAATTTCTCTGCTTTGCTTTCGTCAGTCTTCTTCCACTTGCAAGGCAGCCTCCTTCCTCGGCTCTTAGAATGCGTACTCTAGAGTCACAGTTAAGATCCTTGAGCTGGACTGGAATTTTGTGATTCTTCAGGGGCTGGGGACAGAACCCAGGACCTTGCACCTGCTAGGTAAGCACTCTACCACCGAGCTGGTCCTCAGCCCCACCCCAAGGGAGCAGATAGGGCCTCAGAAGAGGTCCAGGAATTCCTGGAGAGGGAAACTGAACTCAGGACCAGCAGGGCCCTTGGATTACCTGGGAATTCCAGCTCCGCAAGTCGGACAGGCAAGGTTTATCTAGGAGCGCATATGTGCTCTGGGGAGAACGTGGGCTGTGGGCGTTCCCGGCTCCTCTTAAAGGAGACTTGGTGAGGGGCGAGTGTGGGAGGGTGTTTGGGGTGACGTCGGATTCAGGGGCCTCGGCTGACCTGGCCTCTGCCGTCTGGTCAGTAGACCACGCTGGAAGTCCCCTGCGTCACAGGTTTCTTGCCATGTTGCGCCTCTGCTTGACCTCTTCCTCGGTGGGCTGTCGAACAGTGCACAGGCAACCATCAGAAGTGACGGATTTACAGGTAGCCCAGAAGTTTGGGAGTGAGGGGCCTGGAAAAGTATGCGGAACTTCTGGATCACAGTTGTGTTTCCTCGCCTGCTATGAGCCTGCTTCCCAGAACCCAGTAAAAGGGAGGGGCAGGCAGGCCTGGGGCAGCGCCTGGGGCCCAGGGCGGAAAGAGGGGCGGCCTCACGGCTTCCTTTCCTCCAGCAGAGTCCTGAGGCTCCTTGTAGAATGCAGTGTATGTCCATCAGCCCTCGAGTGCTGGACAGAGTGCTGTGGTCTGTCCACCCAGAGGAACGCCCCTTGGCCCTGAGGAGGGCTGTGCGTCCGGCTCCGTGGAGGGAGCCGGCCAGGCCCCGCTGCCATTGCCTGCTCTCAAGGTGTTCAGAAGGGCAGAAAGCAGGCGTGTGGTTTCCTGGGCCCCCATGCTGTGGGGGGACAGCAACGGGGGGCGGGGCTGGGCCAGCCTGCGGGTGGCATGGCACCACCCCGGCCTGCAGGCACCCTGTCTGCCCCAGTGTCCAGGGCAGTGCCTGAGGGGGTCACCACTGCCGCAGCACCCTGTCCACTGTGGGGAGGAGGCGTCTTTACCAAACTCCATGGCCAGGCATGGGGCTCCCACGGGGTCCTGGGCTAGGGTCAGGGGGTCATGGGGCTCCCTGCCCATCGGGTCACCCAGGAGTAGGGGGTGCACAACCTGCCAGGCCACACCTGTGGCAGGCAAGGTCGAGCTGGCCTTGATGAAGGCAGCTGTGCCTGGCCCAGGGCATGCTAGGCCCAGCGGCCTGGTGCATGGCCAAGGAGACTTTACAGGGCTCTCAGAAAAGTTTTCGCCTCTGCCTCTGCAGTGCTGGGGATGGAACCCTGGCCCTTGCACCACCTCTTTAAAATCTGAAAAGACTTAGGGTTGAAGATTGTCTCCATCTTCTGCCTGAGACAGGAGATGAGGAGTTGGAGGCCAACCTCAGCAATTTAGTGAGGCCCCTAGCAAGACCCTGTCGCAAAACAGACTAGGCAGGGCGGGCCCGGGGCTTGTGGTGGGGTGCGTGCTACCCCACAGCACAGCAGTGATGTGTGTGACGTTCAGTATGTGGAGGAAGGAGCCCGTGAAGGCCAGGGCCCAGCCCCGAGTCCCACTGCACCTCTGTGGTGCTTCCTGGCCCCAGAGCTGGTGGGGGTGGGCACTGGGAAAGCTGGGTCAAGGATTTCTAATGCAGGCTGAGGGCAGAGGGGGTGGAGTGGACTCCACGCCAGGGCCTGGGATGGAGGGCCTCCAGAGCTGACTCGCTGGCGGCTGAGGGCATCCACGGCTCTGGGCAGCCTCCGGGCTGGCCCTGGGAAGCAGCTTCCTCTGCCCCTCTGTGTGTGGACTTGGGGGCCAACACGGCTCTGGTCCTACCCCGTGCAGCATGGCAGCGGGCCCACTGGCCAGGAGCTGTGAGCCCTTGCGGTGGGCCGACTGTAGCTGGTGGGCAGCTAGGTGAGGACCTGCGAGTGCCGAGCGATGCCCTGAGGGTGGAGGGCAGCAGCCACCCCTGCAGCGCCCACCCCACCCCCTGCACCAGGGCCCTCGGGGGAACCCGAGCAGCTTCCTTCCCTAGGCAGAGCCACCAGTGCTGCACCCACCTGCCCGCTTCATCTTGGGTCAGCCCGGCTGGCCACCAGGTAGACACCAATGGAAGCCCAGGCCCCACCTGAAGTCCACAGGGTCACCCGGCTGAGGACAGGCTGCTGATGGTGCCCAGGGCTGGACAGAGGAGCCTGGAGACTGCAGGAAGGCTGGGACCTCACTGTGCAGGCAGCCCTTGGCCTGTCCACCAGAGGGCAGTGCTGCCCAGCCTTCCAGAGGCCTTGGCAAATACAGGGTAGGGGTGGGGGAACAGTCTGGGGAAGGGGAAGATAAAACACTGGACACCTGGTGAGATTTGAATTTCAGGTAAACAGTGACTTAAAAATGCAGCCATAGGCCTCTGACATTGGACGTGTTTATGCTGAAGACCTCTGGTGGGGCTGGGGCTGGGGCTCAGCCTGGAGCCCTGGGTTCCATCCTCAGACCACATGAAAATAAAGGTGTCCAAATACAGCTAAACCGTATCTGAAAGAGCTGTGTGCCACGCTGTCTGACCACAGCCCACCCTGCAGTCCTGCTCTCCTCTGAGAAGCCTGGAGACCCCACCTGGGACCGCAGAGGTGGCTTGGGGCAGAGAGGGGACAGGGAGGCTGCTCCCCAGGAGGAGCTCCAGTGGGCTGGAGCTACAGTGCTCAGCTCTGGAGGAGGCCACACCTGCCCTGAACGTGACTCAGGGCCTCCACTGCATGTTTGGGTGGGGTGGGGCAGGCAGGGTGACGGCAGAGCTCCTGGACCTTGCCTGTCACGTCTCAGCAGAGGTAGCAGGGCTGGGCCCAGGGACCTCTACTCAGGACTCCTGGGTTGAAGCCTTTGTGTTACAGGGGCGTGGCAGGGTCAAAGGCCAGCAAAAGTGATCCTGCTCGCTCTGAGGGGATGGCTGCACTCATAGTCAGTGTTGACTCCCTCTGGACTTGTGCAGTGCATGACCTGCACAGGTGAGCCTGGCAGTCCTGTGCAGCTTCTCCATTTCCCTTTTCACCTTCTTTGCCTGCCATAGCTGTGCACTCCTGCTGGGGACTCCTTGGTTACACTTAAGTCACAAATCCACCTGGAATTTAACTGGGTTTGTGATGTGAAGTGAGCTGAGTCACTTCCCCCTTTCAGGACCTCCATGGAAAAGCCCACCTTCACATTTGAGTGTGCGCATGTGCACACACAGTGGGTGGAGCAAGAGCTCAGACACCCTGCACCCTGTGGGACAAGGAAGGAAACGGACATGGGGAACACACAGACCACTGTGCCCTCTTCAGGACCACTGTGGTATTGCACCTGGATTTCCCCGAGACCAAGCCAGCTCTCCACTCTGTCCGCCACCTGCGTGGGCACTGGGCTCCATGCAACTGTCCCATCCTCCCTGCCCCGAGATCCCAGCCACTGCCCGCTCTGGACCTGCAAGGAGGAGCATGCTGCCTGCCTCGATCCTGGCCCAGCACCTGGGGCAGGACCCTGGGACACCACTCACCCCTGACCCACACAGGCACAAGGCCCAGAGTCGAGGCCCAGCTGGCCTGCAGGAGAATGGGGACGCGAGGTCCACCCTAGTCTCTGCTGGACTCCCTGGAAGGCTGTGTGGGTGGCAGGGTCACCTGGGGGTAGCTCTGGGACTGAGCCATCAGGGCCTGGTGGGTCATGAGACTGCAGCAGCACTGGGCTCCTCTGGCCCAGGCCATGATGGCTTCCCTTGAAGGACTTGACATAGGAGGGGACAGTGGCCTGCAGAGCAGCAGGGCCTGTCCAGGGCTTCCGGGTAGCAGTGGCAGGCAGGGCCCAGGCTGCCAACTGAGAGCTGGTGGCCAGTCCTCTGCCTGGTTTTGCCATGGTGGCCTTGTGCAGGGAAATAGCTCCTGAGGATGGGGGTCAGGTCTGAGCCCCGCCCGGGCCTGCCCAGCCGTGAGCTCAGGCCAGTGGCACCCAAGGCCCTTCCCAGCCTCAGGGCCCTGGAGCTGTGGACACCAGCCACATGAGGACTGGGGGGTGGGGGTGCAGAGCTGCTGCAGACCAGAGCCCTCCCCGCCATCACAGCCTGCTGAAGGGACGTTGGGCGGCTGGGACTGAGGCCTCCACACCTGCTCCTGCAAGCCTGGCCGTGACCAGAGTCAGGCAGGGTCGGGGCTGCCCACGGTGGAGGAGGCTCCCCCGCCAGGCAATAGGAGGCTGACCCAGGTGAGCCCCGAGTTTGGAGCCTAAGACCTGGGACAGGGCAGTCCCTCCCTGTGAGGAAGCTGCGGGGTAGGTGGCATGACCTGAGGCCTCCGTCCCGCCTGCTCCAGTTGGCCTGGGGTGCGGCCAGCGCAGCTGACTGCCTGGGGGATGCCAGCTGGGCCAGGGGTCAGGTGACCCAAGGACTGGAAAGGCTCTGCCTGGGGCCTGCGGTCTGTCACCACCACCCAGCTCACACAGTAGGGCCACAGGAGCTGCTTGCCACGTAATCATCACAGTGGCCAAGGCCACATCACTGTCCCCCCACACAGATGGACATAGAGGTCCAGAGGAACCAGCCCAAGGTCACCCAGGGGCACACGGCCATGCTGGGCTGACCCAGGCTCTTCGTCCCTGCACTGAGCATGAGCAGGCCACACAGGCTGGGGTCCCTGGGGATGTCCCCTCTCCCTTCCTGGGGAGGGGCTGCGGGGTGAGCCTCCATCAAGGGCAGTAGCTGGTGGCAGCACAAAGCCACCTGCCCCACCACTTCTGCCAGTGAGCTTCCCCTCAGCACCCAAGGGCGTCACTTGGATGCAAGTGTCACAGGTGGCTGTGGCTGTGGGGACACTGCTCTTCTGTGGAAAGGGCCCCTTGTCCTGCAGCCCCTCTGCCCAGTGCCCCCAGCTCTTGGTCCTCTGTGAGTGCTCTGCCTGCTGTCCAGTGGAGACTGCCTGCCCCTCACACCCTCAGTCCACCTGGGCCTTGTGTGCTGGCGAGCACGGCCGGACCCTGCCTCGCAGCACAGCCTCCGCTCCCCACCTTGGGTTGGCCCTGGGCGCGGCTGCTGCCTGGCCTGGGAGACTGGCCTGGATACCTCACTCATCTATTTTTAAGCACAGGCGCATGAAAGATTCACAGACGGCTTTCCTTACAGGTGGCAGGGACAGTGTCCACAGGAGGCCTGCCAGGGGCCCGGAGCCCCCCGGCCCGGCTCGACCTCCTTCCCTGCGCTCCAGGCTGGCTCTCCTCCAGAGCTGGACCCCTGCCCGGCCCCACCCAGGGCCGAGGTGGCCCTCCCTTCCCTTCCCCAGCTCCGGCTCTGTCCTTGAGGGCTCCTCTTGGGCAGGTCTACAGGGAGCGGCAGGGTCATGAGGCCCTGAGGGCCCAGGGCAGCGGCTTCCTCTGACGCTCACAGGTGAGGCGAGTGTCCCCATTTTACAGACGAGACTCAGGCGTCACTCGGGCATCCAGTAACCTGGAGTCTGAAGCCAGGTGGACCAGACTTCAAAGCCACACGCCTGCACCCTTCCCTCCTGGCTATGGCTGTAGCAGGTGAACAGCCCCCACACCTCTGCTTCCTGGAAGGGGAGAGCCCCCCTTCCCTCCAGACCCCCACTCAACCCAGGAGGACACAGAGGCCCAGGCCGCAGGCAGGGGGTGGGCATCTGGCTTTCCCCCCCTGCTGGGCATGGGTCCCGTGGGCCCCAGACAGGCCAGCTCAGCCTGTCACCTGTGTCACCTGCCGTCTGGCCAGGTCCATAAGTGCCCAGGAGGGCTCTTGGCTGTCACTGCACTTGGGAGACCACCCACCTCGCTGGCCCTGGGCAGTGGAGGCAGAGCCCTCAGCCAGCACCGCTCTTTCCCCACCACACTCTGATGAACAGGGTAGAGCCCCTCAGCCCTGCGTAGTTGAGATGCATTCATTTCAGAGAAATTTTCTTTTCTCCATTTCTGCGAGAGCGCAGGGAGTCTCTGGGATTCACTTCTGCAAGACACAGTTTCGGCCAGCCTCCCGAGTGTGGCACGTTGGTTAAGACCCTGCATCCTCTGCCAGACCAGCGTTCCCCACCCAGGCCCGCTCCTCACCCCTTCCGAGGGACTCGGTTTCTTTCAGCCTGGCCTAAGAGGAGGAAGGGGCCTTGGCAGGAGGGGAGGTTGGCGACAGCCTCTCAGGAGGCAATGGCAAAACTCAGCATCTCGGGCCGACTGGGTGGTCCAGAGCCCTGCCCTCAGGCTGCCCCTCCACCTCTGGGAGCAAGAGGGCAGGGTAGCCCCTTGCAGTGGGAGTCTCTCTGGGACATAGGGGAGACTGTGACAGCTTCTCTCTGCCACCGGCTGCTGGCAGCTCACCTCTGGGAGCCTCAGTGCCCCGACTGTGAAATGGGGTGCACTTGGTGTTCTGGGGTGCACTTGTGGAACACCCCTTTGTGCTGGGCATCGTTGTGTGTGCTGGTGGTACGAGAACAGAGCAGACGTGTGTTCTAGTGTGAGGTGGAGGGAAGGTGAAACAAGACTTGCTGCATCCTGAGACGCGCTGGGGGAAGTGAGGGCCACTTTGGAGGGTGGTGGCGACTCGGAGGCCAAGGAGGCAGACAGCCTGGGCAGCACAGAAAAGGGCGCGAAGGAAGCTGCCACGGAAAGCCCTGGAGGGTGCTTCCTGGGTGGTGAGGACTGGGCTGCATGCGGGGGTGAAGAGCATCCAGGTCCCCAGCCCTCTGCCCAGTACGGGCAGTGTCCACAGCACTCTTCCGGGTTCTTGCTGATTTCTCAGGAAGCCGAACATGCTACAGCTGGCCAGTGGCCTGCTCAGCCTCCAGGCACAGCAGCTCCTGGTGCTGGCTCTTGGGCCTGGGGGCAGACAGACCCTTTCCAAGACTGACAGAGAAAATCCAGTTTGCTCAAGCAGACACAAAATGACCGCCAAGTGCTCTGCCACAAGACACCTAGAGAATGTGCTGGTAGGTGTCATCATGGTGCCTACAGGTGTGACACCATGGCCAGAAACAGACTAAGAGCGTGGGCAGGGAAGCCTAGAAAGGAAACTTCTGCTCTCTCTAGCTGCTCCCGGAGCAAGTGACCTGGGATGATCAAGTGATCCCAGTATTCCTGGGAACCAGGAATACCCAGAGTAGGAGCCCCTCATAGGGTGACAAGTTCTCTTGCCCAAGAGAGCACCAACTGTGCGGCCGCTGCCAGGCTGGCCATCCGATAAGCGGAGCCCACGTGAATGCCATCGCCTGATAGTCTGGGCTGGCCCAACACCAGGAGCGCCTGTGGTGACACACTGTTGCTGGCACCCCTCCAGCCCCGCCCAGAACCACGCCACAGTCTGTCACCTCCCCCAGGTCCCAACAAGCAGGGTGGCCTTCCACAGTGGTGCTCAGTCTCCCTGCTCAAGGGGACCCAAAAGGGTCAGGCATCCTGCCGGGTGGCCAGCCAGGTGACCACTGGTTACTCAGTAGCAGTCAAGGGCCCCCTTCTGTAATGACCGACTGGCACGATTGTCACGTCGTCCTTGGGCCGCCTGCACGCCCTTGGGAAGCTGTGGTTCTGGGCCCCGGGACGACCCAGGGGTGGGGCGGCGGGCGGGCAACGCCAGAGCCCAGGCGAGCCGGGTGCGGGCTGGGGTCCCGAGAGGGGCGGAGCATGGCCCCAGCCTCTGCAACCCGCGGCGCGGGAACGGGGTGGGTGCCCCGGGCGGGGCGGCGGGCGGGCCAGTGCCCGGGGCGCGGGGCGGGGCGGGCGGCCGCACCTAGCCGCCTGCGGCCGCGCCTCCCTCCACCGGCCGCCCCGCCCTCCGCCCTCGCAATAAGGGGCGCGGGCGCGCGGGGAGCGCCGGCGGCCGTCGGGGCTGGGCTCGGGCGGCGGCGCGGCGGGCCATGGAGCTGTGGCCGTGGCTGACGGCGGCGCTGCTGCTGCTGCTGCTGGTGGTGCAGCTGAGCCGCACGGCCAGGTTCTACGCCAAGATCAGCCTCTACTGCGCGCTCTGCCTGTCCGTCTCTGCCGTGGCCTCGGTCGTCTGCCTGCTGCGCCACGGCGGCCGCACCGTGGAGAACATGAGGCAAGGGCCCGGCCGCGGGCCGGGGGGGCGCCCGCGCCGCCGCTTCCGCTTCGCTAACTTTCCGCTCTCCTCCCCTCTTCCTGCCCCGCCCGCTGCCGCCGTCCGGGCGGAGAGCGTGGCCCGGCGCCGGCCGCCTGGGTCCCCGGGAGCCGGCGTCACAATGTCCCTGCGCCCTTGCCCTGGCATTTACTCGGCTCTGGCCTCCCTGCGCCCGCCGTGGCGCGCCGGCCGGCGGTGGGGGCGGCTTTCTGGGAGGAAGGGGTTGCGCCGCGCGGGGAGAAGCCCTGTCCTGCTTCACCCGCGGGAAACCGAGGCCGGTTGCTGGGCTTTCCCCAGAGCCACTGGGCGGGGCGCGCCCGGGGCAGGGGCCGACCCTTGAACTCTCCCTGGGACCGCTCCCCATCCGCAAGTGATGGAGGAGCCTTTGCTTCCTCGTCTTGGGCGGTGGGGAGACCTGCGAGGAGCTACTTCCGTGTGCGGGGAGGTGTTGGCCCCTGGGGCCCCGCTCTCCTTAGCAGGGACGGGAAGGAAGGTGGCAGTTGCTGAGAGTTTCCTCTGGACACCTCCCAGAGCTGGGAAGCTTGGCCCCGGTCGGGCACAGGGAGGGGGCCGTCTGGGCTGCAAGAACACTTGGGGGCCGCCTGTTCCCCATCCCAGGGGACTGTTGCTACATTTCTCTCTGCCCTGTTTGGACTGTCCAGCTGGTGGCTTTTGCAATGGCTTCTTGACTGTGGCTTGGCATAGGGGACATTGTGGTCCCCGAGGCCCTACCTTCCCCTTAGTTACAGGGACAATGGATGAGGTGTCCTGACTTTCCATCATCCCTGCCTTTTGTGGGTCTTGGCAATGGGGAGACAGTGCTTGGCTGGTCTGTATTTCATGTGTCCCGAGCCCTTCAGGGAACTTGTGGCTTTGCCTGAGGAGCCCAGATGCAAAGGAGAGGGGGTGTGAGAGGCAGGATGACCCAAGCCCCTCCGACCAGATGGCCCAGGCCAGTATCCAGGGTGCAGGCCCCAGGGCAGCCCAGACATTTTGCTTCTAACAGGTAGTTCTCAGTTCCAGATGCCCGAGGCCATGCGCCAAGCTCTGGAGGCCGGATGTGAGATCTAGGCCCAGCTCCCCTGCAGCTGGGAACTGTCTGAGGAGAGAAAGGGGGCTCCATTGGGGACCCTCCCTAAGTCCCTGGGCACTTCCGATCAGAGTAGAGGCTGGGGACTCCTGGAAGGGGCCCTCTAGGTTTGCCAAGTACCAGGCAGGTATACTCCTTGGGGGTGATACCCTCCCCAGGCCAGGCCAGCAGGTGTCCTGGGCCCTACGTTTTCAGCAAATACGAAGTGGGCGTCCCGGGAGCCCAGGTGTTTTGTGTCTGCCCTGGTGGCCTCTCTACCAGCATGTCCTTTACTTGGAAAGTCCTGGCCTGCTCTTCAGGTCTGCTGCTCCCCAGGGGCCGAGATCAATCACCAACTGCCTGCTCTGTGGTGTGGATGGACCCAGTAGGCTGGCCAGGCTCGCACTGGGCCCTCCTGTCTCACCCTCTACCCTGCCCTGCGCAGCCATCAGCCTGGAGAGTCTGGACAACTAGAACCCTCGGGCCCCTGGAGCCTCTCAGGGTCAGCACTCAGATAAAGGACCCACAGCCTCTGGGACACTGCTGGGTCACAGCAGGTATTTGGTTCCTGCCAGCACGTGGTTGCCCTAGGGGAAGGGAGGGCTGGAGCCTGGGAGCCCACAGCCCTGCCCTTTGCACCAGGCTCCCAGAATCCCCGTGATGACGCCCAGCAGTGACAAGGGTGGGGGTGCTGTCAAGACAAATGCCTCCAGGCGGGCCACAGGGAGGGCTTGAAAGGCAGAGTCAGGATGCAGTCCCTGGGTGCTGGTCAGACGGGCCCAGGAGCACGGGAGGGGGCACTCGGGAAGGGGCTGCTTTGTGGATGGATGTTCCCCCATTTCAGGCCCCTCTTGGACTCTGACAGGCAGAGTCTGGCTGGCCTGTGTGCTGCAGATGCCTTGCAGCCTGGAGAAGGGACTGCCATGCTGAAGAGCCTGAGGTTGAGACTCACCTTGAGACTAAGGCTTGGTGGCAGGATGGGAGGAGGGAAGCTGAGTGTCAGGGTCTCAGCCGGGGGAGGCACAGCGGGGCTTGGAACTCACAGGCAGTGGCTCAGAGTGCTCTTTGCTTTCGCTCTGTGCCTACCCCAGTGCTCGGAGCTGGAGGCTGGTGCTTGGGGAGTCCTGAGCTCTGGGAGGGGCTGCCCCTCTGCTCCCTCCCTTTCCACTTCCCTGTGCAGTGGCCATGCCCTGGCCTTCCTCTGGGTACCAGGCAGGTGCCCACGGAGTCCTTCCCTGTGTGCTCCTAGGGTGCTAGGGTCGGGTGGCTGGGAGAGGCCCCAGTGGCACCCATGCCATGCAGGGAAACAAAGCCCAAAGGAGCTCTGTGTATTAGGATTGGGGTCAGCCGCAGGGCCAGGAGGCCCTAATGACAGGTTCCGCCAAGAGGGAAGGTTATTTTCTTGGGTCCCAAAGGAGACCAGAGCTGGGCTGTGCCCTGCGACCCCACCATTCTTAGGGTCCCAGACGCCACTGTAGTGGTAAGAGAGGAAGGTGACAATAGACCCATCTTGTCACACCCAAGTGACCAGGACCTGGTCCCCCAGCAGCTTGTCCCCTGCACCTGTGCCCACACCACACTTGGGGAGAGGAGAAGGGGCGTTTCTGGGCCCTGGATCCTGGGACATGTACATGGATGGGGACTCAGTGCAATTGCTGGGCCCTGGTCCCAAAGGAAAGAAAGTCTGCCCTTCTTTGCTTGAGGTGTCCAGGGGACAGACTCTCCCGCAGGCCCAGGAGTTACTACTCCTTGGAGCTGGTGGAAGGGCTTCTGGGGAAGCCTGGCTCTGGCCTCCCACAACCTGTCCTCAGGCCCCACCCACCCACATTGCTCAGACCGGAAACCCCACCCCCTTGTGCCCCAGTTCCCTGGCACCTGTTGGAAAGCTCCTAGCTGTCTGGTGGCCTTGTTGGGGCTTCTTGTACCCTGAGCCATCAGTAGCCCCGCCTGCCCTTTGCCAGAGGGCTGCCCCAGCTTCTCTCAGCCTTCTGGCCAGTCTCACCTAGAGTGTGCCTGGGTCTCCGGGGAGCAACCCAACCCAAGCCCAACAGCCAAGGGCAAGGGTCAGTTGGTGACTGTCCACGAGGACAGCCAGGCTGGTGGCCTGGTCCCTGGCCTTGAACTGCCTCCCACTGCTGGAGCAGGTACTGGTGGGAGGGGCTGGGCAGGTCAAGGCACCCTTTGCTCTGAGTCACTGTGGTCCATTCCTGTGGGTCCTGTTGTCACAGCCACCACTGGTCCTCAGGCCAGGGTTGCTGGCCTCATAGCCTCACGGAGTGGCGCTCCCGTGCATCCTTCCGTTTCTCAGGAAGAAACGGAAGCCTAGGCGGTCAAGGGCATTGTCCCAGGCCACATCTGGGAAGAAGGGAGCCAGGCCCCAAGTCCACCTGACAGCCGTCAGCAGTAATCCTGGAGCGCTGGGCTGGGCACTCGGCACATCCCTTGGGCTTCAGGTGAGCCCAGCCCAGGATGGTACAATTTATCTTCTATTTTACTACAATTAAGAAAGTGGGAGCAGGGGATAGTGCACAAGTAGTGTGTGCCTTGCATGCCTGAGAACCCGGGTCCATCCCAGGACTACTGGAGAAAGGGAGGGAGGGAGAATGGAACCGGTGGTGGCCAACACCACTGCCCGAGGGGACCACAGTCCCTTTCCAGATGTGGCCTGAGACCACCCACCACCCCCTGCGGCCAGACTTGGAAGTGCAGAAATTTGTAGTAAGGTTATAAGTTGAAGATTCCTTATCCCAAGTGCTTGGACTAGAAGCTTCTCAGGTTCCGGATGACTTTGAACTCCAGAATGTTTACACATACATAATGAAATATCCTGGGGATCCAAGTCTAGATGTGGGCCGTTTGTGTTCCATGTGCACCTTTTACGGGTAGCCTGGAGGTGATGTGCGTGGCGCTTCCAGTGCACCTGCGTCCTGACTGCAGCCTCTTGCACGAGGTGGGGTGTGGAAGTTTCTACTTGTGTCATCGTGTCCAGAATCCTCAGGAGTTTGGAGCATTTGGGATTTTGGATAAGGGATGCTTGGCTCGTGGGAGCCCCATGTGTGCTGGGGGCGCTGTAGCTCATGCAGAGTCCTTGCCTAGCCCTGCAGCCCGGGTCCACTCCCAGAACCAAGAACGGAAGTCATATGAATGGCCTTCGCAGTAAGCAATCTCTACCAAGGTATCCCTCTGCCCTGGTGGCTGAGAAGTAACCTGGAGTTCCTCTGCCTGGCCTTCCTGGTACCCCGTGGGCATTTCTGGTTCTCTGATTCAGCATTCAGCCTTCTGCTGCCCTAGGGAGAATTCCTGGTGGAGCCGCTCAGGGCTGAGGAGACCAGGCGTTCAGGGCTCTAGTGCTGCCCTCCTCACCGACACCCTGACCCTGGCCCCTGCCAGTGCCTCTTTCCCTAGCCCTGGCCACACCTCTCAGTCCATCCATCTGTGCCAATATGAAGAGTGAAGGCAGATTCTTGTTTCAGTTTACATTTTTTTGATAACCCGTGAGTGAGTTGCTTTCTGTCTTTATTGGACGTTTGCCTTTTTAATCTTCTTGTGAATTGCCTGAGTGTGTCTCCTTCAATCCTCACTTGCTCCCAAGAGCTGTGATTTACAGGTGGGAAAATGGCATGGATCCAAAAGAGCCAGCCAGTTCTCCCTACCAGTGTCCAGGATCCAGGTCCTGCCCGCAGCCCCCAGTGGATGGGGATGGCAGGCAGGTCTGTCCTGGAGAGGAGATGCCCCAGCTGGCTGAGGCCAGCAGACCTGAGGAAAAGACACAGGCTTCTTGGACCCAGGGGCAGTGGCTGTCTTAGTCTCCCAAATTAAGCCCTGTGACTCTGGGAGGCACAGGTACCCCAGAGTGAGAGCTGCCCCTCCCCTGGCGTTGGCGCCATGGCGGGACAGCTGGGTGGTGCCTGGGCTTTGGTCATGGAAGAACCTGTCCTGTGGGATCCACTTCTGCTTGGCTTCCAGACTCAGAGCTGTGCAGGCAGACGGGAACGGCGGTTTCCAGGGGTTGGGCAGCCGGGCAGTCCGTGTGGGAAGATGGGGCTTCTCTGGATGGACATGGTGAGGGCAGCAGACAGGCGAGCTTGCCTGATGCACAGAGCCAGGCTCCTGAACATGGTCAGGGTCGTGTGCATCATGGTGTCTTGCCAAAGTCCAAAAGCCTTGGTTTGAGTGAGGCTCTGACTTTGAACCTCTGCTCTGCTGTGCCCTCAGTGCTAGGACCCTATGCAGCTACTTGACTGACCTGTGGACAGGGGTCCCTCTTCCCCTCAGGACTGGGGGGATTACATGACAGGGCTGCACTGATCTGCATGGACAGCAGAGTGTGTGGGACCACAACCCCCAGTAGGTGGCGCATGCCCAGGCTACCTGCTGGGGGCTGTAGAGGGAGCCTGTGCTTTCAGGCTCCGTCACCCCATGGGCTAACCTCTTCAGTGGCAATGTCCTGTCCCAGGTGTGGGCAAATCTGGGCAGATCAGGAGGGCCAAGGCCACCCAGCCCCACATCCCCCGGCCTGGTCGCACTGTGGACACAATCTGGGGGATGGACTGGGTACAAGAGACTTGAGATGCCCCTTGGGAGGCCAGGCCTCTGCAGGATGCTGGGCCCTTCTCGCTCCATCTCGCCCGTCACTAGCCTCACCCACTTCTGGGTGGTCCCCACCAGGAAGGTGGTCCCCTTCCTGCCAGGCACGCTCCCTTGGGAAGGCCGAGTGACCATGGTGCAGGAGAGGCTGGCAGGCCCCGCCACCCCCGCATGCAGTGTCTGACCTCTGGAGCCTCTTTGTCTTGTCTTCTGCTGTGTGGCAAAGGCAGGCTGGGCCCTGGAGGTCTGTCCACTGCTGGGGGCCCTCCAGTGTCTCCCATCCTACCCCACACAGCCAGCACCTCCTCCTCCCCAGCTGGCCCCCACTCCTTCCCTGCGCCTCATGCTGAGCCCCTGGCCACTGACCTCTGCTCACTGCCTCCTCTGCCCCCAGCATCATTAGCTGGTTCGTGCGGTCCTTCAAGTATGTCTACGGCCTTCGCTTTGATGTCAAGGGCCGGGAGAAGCTGGAGGTGGACCGGCCCTGTGTCATCATCTCCAACCACCAGAGCATCCTGGACATGATGGGTAGGCCGTCACGGGCACGGATGCCCCGCCCCTGGGGTGGGGGCAGGTGAGCCAGGCTCTGGTGGGCTGGGAAGGGGACCTGGGTGTCCCTGCAGCCACTGGCTTCCCCCAGGCTGGGCAGTTATAGCAGCTGGCTACCTATGCCTGAGACTGGGCACAGGGCTGTGCCGCACCCCAGGCTGGGAGATTGTTCAGCTACCTCCCCCAAAGGTGACCAGGCCAAAGGCCAGCTGGTGGGTAGGTGGGCAGTGGGGAGCAGTGGGCCAGCCCATGTGAGAGGCTCAGTCGGCTGACACAGTCCTGTCTGTCTCTCCCTGTCTCTCTGTTTCTCATCTCTGCCTTCCCTGGCTGCCTCACTGCTGCGGGCAGGCCTCATGGAGATCCTCCCCAGGCGCTGTGTGCAGATTGCCAAGCGGGAGCTGATGTTCCTGGGGCCGGTGGGCCTGGTCATGTACCTTGGGGGTGTCTTCTTCATCAACCGGCAGCGCTCCAGCACGGCGCTGACCATGATGGCCGACTTGGGCGAGCGCATGGTCCAGGAGAACGTGAGCCTGGGCTGCATGTGCTGCTGGCGGGAGTGTCTGTGGGTGGCAGGGGTGCTCGGGACCCCGCTCCAGGCCACATGGTCCTGGGAGGGGCAGGTGGCCTCCCTGGGTGGCCCAGGTGGCAGGCAGGGTACAGCCCGGCCACAGCCAGAACCTCTCTCCTGGCAGCTCAAAGTGTGGATCTACCCTGAGGGCACGCGCAATGACAATGGGGACCTGCTGCCCTTCAAGAAAGGTGCCTTCCACCTGGCCGTCCAGGCCCAGGTAGGCGGGGACCCAGGTCAGGGTGGCCTGAGGCTGCCAGTTGCAGCTGGGGCTCGGGAAGCCCTGCAGTGGGTGGGGACAGGGCTCGCCACCAGTGCTGCGGAGGCACCCGCGGGCCCTGCACCCTGGCACTAGGCAGTGCTCCTCCAGCCCACAGGGCCGGCGCACGGGGCAGCCTGAGAGCGTGGGCTCTGGCACCCCTCTCCAGCTGGTGGGCGCAGCCTGCCTCGTGTGGGCCCTTGAGAAGCAGCGGCAAAGGCGGGAGCCCCGTCCCTGCTGGCCTGTGCCGAGGGCTCCTCGCAGGCAGTGGGCTGGCCAGGGCACGGTCTGCAGCGCCGGCAGGGCAGGGGGAGCTGGAGTCTGCCTCTGGGTCTGGCTCCTGGTCCTCAGCCTTCAGGGGCAGTAATGGGGCCCAGAGTCTGGGGGTCCAGGGTGTATCCACCGTGGGGCAGGGGTCTCCTGGAGGGTGCAGGGGGCCCACCAATCCCTGCTTCATGCTGGGAGACTCATGTTGAGGTGAAGTCACCGTCCAGGGTCAGGGAAAGGGTTTTCCAAATGCTGGACTGGTCATAGCTCTGCCCCCACGGTGGTGGCCTCCAGTGCCCCTGGGCCCGGCCCTGAGGCCACGCACACCTTTTTCCTGAGGCTCCCCAGCACCTGGGCTGGCACAGGAGTCTGCCTCCAAGCCCAGCTCTGCCTGCAGCCACCCTGCTGTGACCGGGCCTCCAGCCCTGGGTGGAAGACACTCCGCCTGGGGCTGGGGCTGAGCTGCTTCCACCTGGCCAGTGGCAGTGGGTAGGGGCTGCACTGGCAAGGCCTGGAGGAGCAAGGTCTCCCAGCCACCTGTGCCCCAGGCCTGTCCCTCTGCAGTCTGCCCGCCATGTCCGAGGCTCCCTGACAGTCTGGTTAATGATCACCCCGGGTGCCACCTGTCACCGGCAGCTCTGACCCTGGTGCCTTGCAGGATTGTCAACAGGCTCCACCCCTCCCCGGGCAGTGCCACACTGAACTTCTGGGGAGGGGGACAGATGGAGGGGTGGGCAGGCGGCGAGGCCCTCAGCCCTTGTCCCTGCAGGTGCCTGTGGTTCCAGTGGTCTACTCCTCCTTCTCCTCCTTCTACAACCTCAAGACCAAGCTCTTCACCTCCGGTGAGCCTGCCAGCTCTTCCCACTGCCGAGGGGCTGCTCGGTGGAGTCACCCGCCGGGGCTGGCCTGCCCCTCACTGCTCTCCCGTGGCCCTGCCAGGCGGCTGTAGTGGGTCTGTTTTCCAGAGGAGGGCACTGAGGCTCCAGGAGGGGGACTGGCCCCAGGCATGGGCACGGGTGGGACCTGTGAGGCCCTCCTGTGCTGGAGGTGGATGCTGCGCCGTCCAGCCTGGCCCCACGTGGGCAGCCCAGCGAACCACCACTGGCCACAGAGCTTGTAGCCTCTGCCCCTTCCAGCATTGCTGGCCTCCAGGCAGGGGGCCCTGACCCCTGCCTCACCTGGGTGGGGTCAAAGGTTGAAGGCAGTAGGGGAGGAGCCAAGCTCTGTCTCCCATCTGACCCCACCGCCCACACCACTGAGGAGGCCAGAAGTCGGGTGCAGTGGGGCTGACCAGGAGGGGCCGAGGGGGCTTGCTGGGAGTGGGAATGCTGTGTGCGGTGGTAGTCACGGGGGGACCGTTGTCAAACACTGGGTGCACACTTGGGAGCTGTCTTACTGGTCAGTGTTGCCTCAGCCACAAGCCCACAGTGGCCAGGAGCTGGGGCCAGCCCAGCCCTCCAGGCCTGGGTCTCAAGGCTCAGGCAGCGCAGAGGGTGGGGGGCAGGGCAGACCCTGACACTGCTACCCCACCCAGGAACGGTCAAGGTGCAGGTGCTGGATGCGGTCCCGACCAGCGGCCTTACCGTGGCCGACGTGCCCAAGCTCGTGGATACCTGCCACCACGCCATGAGGAGCACCTTTTTCCACTTGTCCAGGACTCCCCAAGAGAATGGGGTGGCTGAGGGGCCTGGTGTCCAGCCAGCCCAGTAGCCCCAGCCATGGTGTGGGGGACCTGGGGCGGGGCAGGTGGGAGGCAGAAAGCTAGGAATGGACAGAGGGACACCCCCTCCCAGGCTGCCAAATATCACCGTGTCTGGCTCCCTGGCTCCCTGGCTCTCACTGGGACCCTAGAAGCAGGAAGCCCTTTCTGTCATTGGCCTCCAATGAAGGCCCCTGATATCTCCTCCAGGAGTCAGATGGACCCTCCCAGTCCTGGGGGCAGGGACCTCACCCC
Source organism: Sciurus carolinensis (assembly GCF_902686445.1). Lineage (NCBI taxonomy): Eukaryota > Metazoa > Chordata > Mammalia > Rodentia > Sciuridae > Sciurus > Sciurus carolinensis. The sequence goes on from NC_062226.1 coordinate 1,093,074, forward strand.
ATGCCTGTGCCTCCAGGATCTGGTATGTGGCCTCAGGCGGGCTGAGCCCCAAGGCCATGGGGGAGACTGGGAGCCCCTGGGGTGTCAGAGCTGAGGCCATGCCCCTGCCCTGGCCCCAGGCTCCCTGGTATGCCTGCAGGGCTCACAGGGCACAGAGTCAGGACCAGGGGTCCAGGCCATGGCCTGCATCAGGCCTGCAGGGGGAGAAGGGGCTGCTGCCTGGGCCACAGGGAGCTGGAGGGCAGGGTCTGCAGCTCCCACCAGCTTCAAGGACATTTGTGGGTTAGTGTTGTGCTCAGTCCTTTTTTATAAATGAACTCTTGAAAGTAATTGGTGAGTTGTGGTCACTTCAGAGGGTGTGCAGGGGCTTTCCTAGGCCTCTGTCCAGGGATGTAGGGTGACAGGGCAGTAGAGCCTGGCTGTCTTCCAGGCTGCCTGTGCTGTCCACCCAGGGGTCCAGTGAGAAGGCCCAGCCCCAGCAGGGGTGGGCCAGTCACCCACAGTGCCTCCTCCTTCATGGCCTTGTGGGGTCCACACAGCCAAAGGGGCGGGATGCCTGTGGGCCTGGAGGCGAGGGACAGAGGCTGGAGACTACCTCTGGCCTCTGTCATGAGCAGGAAGCTCATGACCACCTGCCTCAGCCTGACAGAAAGGAGCACCCCAAGTGTGGTGTGTGGCGCTCCTTTCCCTCTTCCCCACTGAGGCAGGGGTCTGCGTGGGCAGCATCTTCCTCCCACCCCAAATCCATCCACTGACAGCAGCTCAAGTCTTGATTTTATTCTGGCAGAGATGGGACAGGCCTCTGCCCTGGTCCAGGCAGGCTGCCCAGTGAGCCCCAGCCCTGGGCATGGAGCCTCCGTACCTTCCCTGGCCTCAGACCCACCAGGCCCTGGAAAATCCAGGCATAGGTGGGGGGGTTCATGCAGAGGACCCCACCTCATACACAGGTCCTGGGAGCCTCCCGAGGAAGGGGGACAGAGCAAGGGCCCTTCCCAGCCTGCCCACAGCCATCACCAGGTCCGGCACTGGCCCCAGCTAGAGGACTGTAGGGCTGTGGTGGCCAGGGCAGGTCAGTGCAGCCTGCAGTGTGGAGTGGGTGGGTCCTCACAGCTCCTTCTTGCACGAGCCTAGAGCAGAAGAGGGGGCTGGGTCAACAGCCAGCCTGCCTGTCCCCTGTGGTGGCCGCACTGGCCCCAGATGGTTCCCAAGCTTCCAGGTGGCTGTGGCACTCACAAGACCCCAGCTGCTCCTCCAGGAAGGATATCTGCTCACTCAGCGAGTCAATGCGGTCCAGCTGCTGCAGGGAGTGGGCCAGGAGGCGGCCAGGGTCCTGCAGACCCTGTTCCACGGCCCGCGAGGCCAGGCTGTGCAGTGGGGTGAGCACCAGCTGCAGCTTCTGTGGACATGCAGGAAGCCGGTGACCCAGGGCCAGCCCTCCCACCCTCCCCCAAGAACTGGAGGAGAACCAGGAAGGGCTGGCAGGGCCCCCACCCATCCCTGGCCACAGGGCTCTGCTCGCCACTAGAGGGAGCTGCTGTTCCCGAAGGGACAGAGGCTGGGCTGGCACTGATGGACATCAGACAGGCCAAGGCCTGGGCACCTGGTCGTGAGGCCTCGGGGTTCCAGCAGAGGAATCAGAAGGGTCTCAGAGCCCATGGCTCCGTGGGAAGGCCAGCAAGAGCTTGGACTGGTATGGAAGTGGGGGTGCGCTCTGGGCCTGGGCTCCCGCTCCAAGTGTGGCGGGGGCGGGTGGTCTAAGCTCGGTTCCTCCTGGCCTAGGAGTCCCAGCCACTGTCCCACTGCCCCTGCCCACAGAGCCCCTGGGCTTTCAGCAGAAGGAAGCAGTGGCCTTTGGGTTATCCATGGTGCCCCACACCCATCCCTCAGGGAGAGCCATGTCCCAGGAGGCCACGGGAGTCTGTGGGCCTCCACAGGGCCAGCCAGGCCACGCCCCCAGCCCTCACCTGCTCCAGCGTGTCTACCCGGGACTGCAGCCTGCGCACCTCCTCCCTCACTGTGGGCACCCCTGTGGGCAGGTCCAGGTGCGGTCAAGAGGGCAGCCCCCACCCCACCCCGCTCCACCCCACACCCTCCACCCCACCCTGAGGTTGGTCTCCGATCCTGAGGACTGCCTGGCATGTCCAGCCCCCACCTTGCCCCTCGGTGTGGGGCCAGGCTTGCTGTGCTGACCCAGGGTGGAGGCGCTCCTGGTGCGGGGCTGCTGACGGCGCATTATTACTCACGGTACGAGTTTGAAGTGTCACAGCGCGTACCAAAAGTAATAATGCCCCGTCACCAGCGGACGACGGCGACGCTCCAGGCCGCTGGCACGTGCATCTCTTGGCTGAGGCAAGGCCCTAGGAACCTCCCCACAGTGCTTTCCAGGAACCTGGGGGAAGGGCCCCTGCTCCTCCTACCCACCAGAGCTGCCCACCCGCCCAGCACGCCTGGGCTCATCTAGGCCTGGCACACCAATAGGGTGACCCCCCACGGTCCCAGGCCCGGCCCAGCAGCAAGGGTGGAAGGGTGAGCTCACCTGTCGTGTGGCCCAGGGCCACCCTGGGGGGCCCTCCCTTGGGCAGGCAGAGTGTCCCGGCTGCAGATGGGCCATGCCCCGCCCGACACTGGCACCAGTAGCTGCCTGCAGTGTTGACACAGCGCTGGGCACAGCTGGCTCGTCCAGTGCTGCATTCGTCCACGTCTAGGAAAGGGGCCTTGGCAGTGCCCGTAAGGGGCCTTCCCCAGGGCCCCTCAGGGAGGCACAGCCAGCCTTACCTGTCTGGCAGGTGTCACCCTGCCACCCTGCAGGGCAGTGGCAGTGGCCTGGATGGACACAGCTCCCTCCGTTCCCACAGGGTGGCTGGCATATTGCTGTGGGCAGAGGAAGCCTGTCGCCAGCGCAGGGTGACAGGGCCCTGCGTTGGCAGCCAGGGAAAGGGGTGGTCTGCTTAGGGGGAGAGCAGGTGCCATGCTGGCCAACTCTGAGTGGGAATCCTGGCGCCAGGTGCCCCCAGGGCTCCGTGTGGCAGGACCTGGGGATGGCCGTGTCCTGGGACCTGCCGCCCTCACCTGCTCCGCAGGCCCCAGGGAGCCCACTGGTCCTCTTCCAGCCAGGGCAGCAGGCATAGCGAGGCCTCGCAGGGGCCGGCTCAGGGCTGCGGCGATAGGCGGTCCTGTAGACGGTTCTGTACGGAGTGGGGCTGCTCAGAGGGGCTGACACACTGGGTGGCCCAGGCCAGTCTTTCCCAAGATAAGATGTGAAGGGCACCAGTAGCTGGTGCCCACTTGGCCTGCCAGCGTCTGGGCACCAGAGCAGGGTCACTCCCAGGTGTCCCCAGAGGTTCTCTCCCCCAGGGATGTCAGTTCTGGGTCTCTGCACAGTGATTCCCTAGGTGGCCGTTCAAGTGTGGAGTGGGGTTCTGAGGAAGCCTCGGCCCTGCCTGGCACAGAGCAGGGACAGGGCCCAGACCCGTGTGTACCTCCCTATCCCCTGAGCCTCCTGTGACCAGGCGTCTAGCCAGAGGGGCAGGCCTGGCCCTGTCCTGTGGCTGGTCACTGGCAGAACCAGCCCAGCCCTGGCCCTGTGTCCTTTCCTGGGGTCTGGCACCGGCTGCTCTTCCACACCAGCACTCCTCCAGCTCTGGGGTGCAGGAGGCCCAGCACCCCAGCAGCAGCTCATGAACCTGGGCTGTATCAGACCCATCCTGTCCCTTCCTCAGGATTTCGGGGGAGGCAGGCGCAGCTCCCTAAGCTCAGCACGAGGACCCTGCCCCGCAGCTGGGTCCTGGGCTGCGTGAGCCCCAGGTGTGCATGTCAACCTGACAGGACGTCTGGGCTGTGGTGGGAAAGATGACCACTGGAGCCCTGTGCAGGACCAGGGGGCCGAGACAGCTTCCACCCCAAGTCACAGGAGGCTTTGACCAGGGGTGCCCAGCTTGGGTGGGTGGACTGGACACCCTGGAAGCTGAGGGTGCAGATGGGTGCACAGCCCCTGGAAACGTGGGGGGTGCCCTGGGAGGTGACCTCCTCAGACTCAGACAACTGAGATCCAGTGTCGGGAGTCCTGCTCTGGCCTCGGCTTCTCGTCTCACAGTGAGGAGCCCTCTCAAGCCAGGTGGTGGACGGTGCCTTGGAGGGTTGGCCCTGGGGGTCTGGGTTGGATAGGCACTCACCGGTAGGTGCTGCAGGCTCGGTGCCCATCGCAGGTGGTGAGGAGGGGCTGGTACACACGCTGCACGAAGGACTCGGAGATGGGACCCCTGGCGACCCCCACTGCACACACCCTGCGGCTATGGCAGAGCAGGCAGGGGGTCAGCTGGAGCTCCAGAGCCAGGACCCACCCAGCCTGGGGCCCATGAGGAGGGTGCTTCCCAATGCTGCCTGGCAGAGCCCACAGTGAATCCCCTCGAGTGTTGGAGGCTGCCTTGGGGAGGGTGTGAGGGCTCCTGGCCCCAACCCCAGCACCCTGAGGCCCAAGCCCTGGCTCACCTGGGTCTGTAGACGTGCTCGGTGCCTCCCACTGCCAGCACCAGGAACCACACTAGAAGCAGCTCCCGGGAGCCCCACATGTCCTGTGTGTCCAGGTGGGGTGGCCTTCTCCTCTGGATGACCTGGGCACAAAGCAGGACCCCATCAACCCTCCTGCAGACTCCTCTCTGGCCCTGTTGGGAGTCTATACCTTTGGCTTTGTGAGGCCTGCCCGGCTCAGCCACTTGCTGGGTCCTCCTACCAGGGGGAGAGCCCCCAGGGAAAATGCCAGCTCCTCTGCTCCAGCTGCCCCCGTCAGCTAGGCCAGCCCTTGCCGGCCAGAGCCAGGCCGCTGTCCAGGGTTCTTGAAGGAGGCACTGGGCCTTCTGGGCTGTGGGGCTGAACCCAAGGGTACCCAAAGCTCCAGGTAGACCAGTCTCCCCTCCTTCCCCTGGCTGGTTTTAGGGTCCTTGTGGTCACAGGAAGTGGGGGTCAGCTTGACCTCTGCTCTGTCTGCTAACAGGGTGTTAGCGGGCAGAACTGGAATTCAGCCTAGCCAGGGACTTGTCACTCCACACAGCCCTGGACTCGATCCTTGTCTGCCAACAGAAAGCCAGTAGGGGGCCCCATGGGGCTGTACCAGGTGCAGGTATCTGGCCTCCACCAGCAGGTGCACCACAGCCAGAAGACATTATGAGGTGCACATCCTGAGACCAGGGGAGGGGGGCTGTGGCTAGGAGGGGCATCCCTCCTAGTCTGGAGTAGGTGTGCAGTCTCTGGTGCTCCCAGGGCAGTGCTCCACTGGCCCACAGCGAGGGGAGTAAGGAGTGCCCTGCAGTGAAGATGTACTTGGAGCCCATCTCCAGCCCTCTCCTGGCTTTGGGTGGGGGCCAGGGAGGCTGGGGGAGGCGACCTGGGAATGTAAGAAACCCCAGTCCAGAATTAACAGTCAGTGATGCTGAGGGTGGGCTTGGTGTCTGTGCAGTGGGGCGGGGCAGCTGCCCCCTGTCCTGTGGTAGCCCAGCCAGGGTGGTGAGTTCCATCCAAGGCTGGTCACCTCCCCGTGGGCTGCCCTAGCCCTGCAGCCTCCTCCCCACTACACTGGTCAGGAAAGGGCCAGGAGACCAGCAGGGTGGAGCCAAGGAACTGAGGACTCAGCTTCCTCAGACACATGAGGGTCTGTGAGGCCCTTCCTTGGCTCTGACAGCCTTGAGTGGTTACTGAGCCCTGACTGCCGGCCAAACCCCAACCAGAGGAAAAAACAAGCCTGTGGGGGCTTCTTGGGTCACTCAGCTGGGGGTCAGCTCCAAGATGGGGCCCTGCATCACTGGGTTCTGGGTGGGAAGGCAGCTGGCAGGCGAGCTTCTCACACCCTGCCTCTGCTGAGGGAGAGGCAGGGGAGGCCAGGGTCTGTGAGTGGGCAGGTAGTTTCTTGACAGGGGAGTGACCTGCCAGTCAGACCTGGCTAGGGAAGATTAATCCTGGGGGTTGTCCCTGGGGGAGGTCGCAGTTGGAGGTTGGCCTGTTGGTCCAGGCAAGAATCAGATGGTCCTTGGGAGTAGAGCCCAGGAAGAAGCGGTGGGCCAGCAGCCTCAGTGGCCTGTGGTGGGCAGGGGGATGTGGAGCTTGGCCTGGGGGCGGCCCCTTTTCGCCAGAAACATTCATCCACAGCACCGGAGGTACTTCGGGCTGTCTAGAAAGGGAACTGTGCTTAAAGAAACTCGATTTTTGAAAGTCATGCTTTGCCCAAGGCCGGAGGCAGCCGGTGCAGCCGTAGGCTGGCGGAATCTCGTTTCCCTTCGCTGTTCAGCCACTGGGGCCCGGGGCGCAGCGGGCGGGTGGTGGCGTCGCCTCCAGGTTGATAAGCAATCGAGTCCCCACCGACTGTAGCCAAGGGCCCTGGCCGCCACCTTCCCTCCCCGCCTGGCGACCCACAGCCCACAAGGGTAGGGGGAGGCTGGCTGCGCAGTGGGAGGGCCCCGGCCACCGTAGGGCGAGGGCCCCATCCCCTCCCGCCAGGAGCCGGTGTCTGGATGTTATCGCCCAGGAGAAGGTGGAGGGGCGCGGGAGGCAGGGCGACCCGACGCGCTCGGCGGGGACGCGCTCTCCACTGCCCGCCTCCCGCCCCCTCCCCGGCCCTGTGCGGTGGGAGCGGGGTGGAGCGCGACACCCCCTGGACTGCCCGGCCGGCCGGGCTGGGTTGCGGGGTGGGGGCCCCGAGGCCTCGAGTCAGGCTTGGGGGCCGCAGGCTGGGGGTCGGGGTGAGGGGCCGCAGCGCCCGGTCGCCAGCAGGGGGCGCCGTTTCGCAAGGCCGCTGGGTCCATTCCCTGGGCGGCCGCAGGACCAGGGCTGGGCGTGGGGTCCGCGAGCCCCGCGCGGCCCAGCCGCGGCCCCCGCGCGCTCACCTCTCGGGTCCCCGCGATCGCTCGGCGTAGCCCGGGTGACCGCCCCCAGCTCCGTGCCCGGTGGTCCCGGCCTCCCGGGTCCCGCCTGAGCGGCCCGCAGACCCCGGCCCCCGGCGCCCTGCGCTCCGGGCCCCCGGCTCCCCGCACTCACCGCGCGATCCCGGGCGCGCACGCGCCGCCGCCGCCGCCGCCGCCGCCGCCGCGCCGAGGGGGCCCGAGCCCCGCCCCGCCCCGCCCCCGGCCCCGCCCCACCTGGCGCCGGAGCCCGGCCCCCGCCCGGTGGGCTAGCGGTCCCGCCCCGCCCCCATTGCGCGGATGGGAAAACTGAGACCCTGCGCCCGAGGGTTCCCGCAGGCGCTCAACTGGTCAGCGAGAACCCGGGGATCTGGGCTCAAGTTGGCCTCTGAGCGCTGCCCCGCACCCCTGAGTCCCCATCGCGAGTGCTGGTCCTCCCTGAGCCCCTAGCCCCACAGCAGGTAGGACGCCTGGCTGTTGGGGCCACCAGACTGCCTTAGTGCTGGAAGCGGGATGCAGCTGAGGAGCGCCCTCTCCGACTCTATGCTAACTCTAGCCTCCAGACTGATCATCCCAGCCGCCAAACCGCCAGCCTGCTGTATTCGAGGAGAGGCAAAATCTGACCGCCACCCTGCAACCACGCATGGGGACCTTCCTCCCAGAGACCCAGTACCTGCCTAAGATCTCAGAGCAGCGCCCAGATGGGTCCTGGGCAGCACTCCCAAGATGCCCTCCTAACCACAGTATTTGGTTTTTTGGGGGGCAGTCAGGACCACCATTGAGAGTTCCTCCCTATGAATTGAAGGCCCCTCATCCCCGTGGTCACCTCCAGAGGTCCCTAGGCTGATCACCTCTCTTCTGCCCACTTCAATTTCCGAACCTGTGTTCAGGGCTAAGCAGTCCCAGGAACCCGCCTAGGATATGACTACACCTCCCTGCCTGCCTGTCACACCCACCCCGGCAGCTCCCTGAACCTGAGCCTGCCCTGGTCAGGTGATGTGTGGACACATGTGAGGTGTGCTCCTTCAAGGCCAGGCCTGTGGCTGCTGCCTGGAGGCCTGCCGAGAACTCACCAAGTGTCGGGGAGCGCCTCATCCCCTGGAGCCTGGAGACAGTGCTCTTCTCCGCGAGGGGGTCACCGCGACTCACTGGCGCCAGGGGCTGCTGGTCACAGATGGCATGTGGATTAGTGCCTTGGCAGATCCTTGGTCTCCCTGAGGTCCAGGGGCTGGGAAGGGGCTCAGAGTCCAGGCTCTGATGTGGCCATGTCACTGCAGCCTGTTCTAGGCCTATACCCACCCTGGCCTATACCCAGGATAGCGCTCTAGGCTCTATCCTGCACCCATCCTGACCCCATCAGGTCCCCAGATGAACTGGCCTCTTGGTTCTGCCCAGAGGAGACACGTGGTGGGTTTGGGCTCCCACCTGTAAAATGGGTTGTTGCCTCCAGCCCTGGCATGGGCTCAAAATCTGGCTCTAAGGCTCAGGTGCAAAAAAAGCCTGGATGTGGAGGGAGGGCCTGCGACGAGTGGGAAGCCGCAGCTCCGAGCTACAGCGTGCTGAGGAGCACCCCACAGCCAGGCCTCTGCCTGGACCGTCAGATCCCAGAAGCCCCTGAAGACAGGTTGAGGGGATGCCGATCATTGGGAATGGGGGCTCCTGAGTTTCCTGATCCCCTAAACCCAAGAGGGCAGCTCTTTCCCTGTGCTGAGCAGCGAGCAGGGCTTGGAGGCCCTGGGCAGGAGAGTGCCCTGCCCTGTCCCCTGCCCCATCATCATCCCTGAAGCAGTGGCCCCTTGACCCTCAGCCAGCTGTCTGCCCCTCCTGCTGGTCAGGTAGAGACGATGTGGCAGAAAGGGCAGCTGGGAGGTGCATCACTGGTCCTCCTGCCTTACCCTGGGCTGGGGCCTCACCTGTTCCTCACCTGAGCAGTGGGCCTTCTCTGACAGACCTCTAGTCAGGGCACCAAAGACAAAGGTGGGGGCTGAAAGCCCCAATGCCACTTTGGGGGATTTGAGACCTTCTCCACCTGACTTAGGAGCTGGGGAGGAGAACAGGAGACTTCCTCAGAGTACAGGGTGGGCCAACACCCTGCACTGCATCCTTCCAAGTTGTTCCTGAGATTGAAGCCGGCCCAGCAGGAGAGGGGTGCTACTCCCTGCCCCACATGCTGTGCCCCCAGGATGTACAGGTCATCTGGGCTGCAGATTTGGCTTTGGGGTTCCTCCCCTGGGGCTGATCCCCAGGCCAACGTCTTTCCCTGATTTCCTGGAGAGTGTTGTCCACTAGGGGAAAGCTAGGAAGACCCCAGCCCTCAGCACACCTGGGTCTTAGCAGAGGAGTAGTGAGGGGTACCAAGCCCCTCCCCAGGGCCCAGCCAGGCCGAGATTTGCTGCCGACCTCAGGGGTTCCTCTGGGGAAGCAGAGGGGTCAGAAGGTGAATCTGTGAGCCAGGCTATGTTCAGTCTCCCCTACAGGGGCCCACAGCCACTGCGAAGCTAGGGCGAGGGCTTGGAACCCAGACTGGGCCACCCACTAGTGATGCTGGGCCAAGGGCCTCAGTGGAGACGGCACCAGCTGGCAGGGCAAGAGAGTTGCCCCTGGGGCAGCCTGTGGAGCTGGCAGGCCCTAGCCCAGCGGCAGGGGCTGCAGCCATCTGGTCCCAGCTGGGGCGCTCAGGCCCTCTCTGCCCACTCCCTGCCCCTGCAGGTTCACCCTGCCATACCTGATGCTGCCCAGGCTTGGCCACAGCCACCACCACTGGCTGCTTGGGCCAGGCATGGTCCCTGCCCCTTGTGGGGATGTTGGGCCCAGACACCCCAAGGCACCTCCTGAGGCTGGTCGCCAGTCCTGTCCGCTGCAGCCTCCATTTCGACCCGCAAAGTGGCCAGTTAGGGCATGGAGGCTCCTCCCGGGCGAGGAAGGGCGGCTTTTTATGCTGGGTCCCGTGTAAATCGGGATTGGGATGGGCCCTTCCCGACCGGACTTCCTGTGTGTGTTCTCTGCTGATAACGGGGATCTGTCGGCGAACAAACAGGAGGCTGGGGGGCGATGGGGGCTGCCGAGCGAGGGGCCAGTGGGTTGCCAGGGAGGGGAACTTCCCCTGGGACTTCTCAGTTTATCCCTGAGGCAGCCATTGAGTAGGCTGCGGCTTGGCTGGCGACCCGCAGGACTGGGGCAGATGACGTTGAGCCGGGCCTTCCCACAGCTCGTGCCTGTGGCAGACAGAAGGGACCTTCTGCATCTTTGGGCCATCCCTGGATGACACAGTGTGGAAACCTGGAGGGGTCCAACCCAAGGGAGTGGCCAGCCATACTGGAGGCTTGACCAGTGGGTCAGGTGGTGTGTGGCAGGACCCCACAGGGAAGGAGTGGTTGTAGGACAGGCTGCAGGTCTGAGAACAGCCTGTCCTGTGGGTCCTGAGACCCAGGTTTGGTCCTGCTGAGGGGTGATGGGAGGGCCAACCGGGAGACTCCAACCTTCTCCAGGACTCTGCGCTCCTTCCCTGAGAAAGAGCCGCCTGCAGATAGTAAGCCCTGCCCTGGAGATGGGCAAGGAGACCCAAGGCCCTGTCCACTTCACAGAGCCCACAAATGCCCTCAGCTCCTGTCCCTCCTCGCTTGGCCTCTGGCAGGCTAGCAGGGATGCAGGAGCCTTTGGGTGGCCAAAGCAGGGGCTCCTGGGATTCCCTGAGGTCCCACCCCAGTGGGAGTCCAGGCTGGGCACGCAGACCCTAGTGGCAGGTGGGGTGGGAGGTACGCTGTGCCGCCTACCGTGGGCTGGGGGTCCCCAGGAGTGGGGCCTCGCAATCCCGGCTGTCCTTGGGGCAGCCTGATGTCCTGCCTGCCTGATGCCTGGGAAGCCTTCCCTCTCTGGCCCCAAGAGTCTCCCTGGCTCCCAGCTCCCTCTGTCCCACCCAGATGGAGGGGCTGAGAGGAGGTGGGAGAAGCTTGGCCAATCCCTGCTGGGCCACGGTGTCAGCAGGGCCAGCCTCTCCACCCCCATGGCCAGGGAAGGGGCTGCTGCAGGCACCAGGCTGTCAGGGAGCAGGGGCTTCTGACTGGGGTCCCAGGCCTGAGCCTAGCCCCTGCACAGGTGGTGCCCCACGGGGACAGGAGGGGTGCTGGACACTGGGTGGTGACGGAAGGGGGCTCCTGGCACATGGTGTTGTTGGCCTGAGTGGGAGGGGTCTGGGGCCTCTTTCAGGAGATGTCCCCCCTGCCCAAGGTGGGAGTGGACCGGCAGAGCAACTCTTCCCTCATCCTCTGCCCCGCCACACTTGCCTGCCTGGGGTCTGCCCTGACTCCCGCTGGCCATGCCTCGACCCCCTGCCCCGTTTAGCCCCCAGCCCCCCACAAGGTTTCATGCTGCCCCCCAGGGCCGGGTGTCCCACCTGCATGGGGCCTGCGAGGCCTATGCCTCAGGCTGAGACGCCCCTCTGCCTCTCTCCGCCCGGCCCCACACCTAGGGACTTGCTCTGGCCTCCAGGGGAAGAACCACCACTTGTCTAGGCTGGCTAGATCCAGGCCCTTTTGTGTACAGAAGGGGAAACTGAGGCCCAGAGAGGGGAGAGATCCAGCCCAGGTGAACAGAGGGGAAAGCAGGGCTCAGCTCTGGACTCCGCTCAGAAGCAGCTTCCTTCCTTTCTCAGGAAGCCCAGCTCCTCCTCGCCTCCTGCCTGGGCAGTCCTTGCCGGGGATGGCAAGGACTTGCTGGAAGCACTTGGAGGAACTTGAGTGTTGGTAGGCCACCCCTCCCCTGCCACTCAGCAGGAGCGACCCTGCTGGTAGGAATGGTGGACTCGCGTGCCGGAGGGAGTTCTAGTCCTGGGCCCCCACGTGTCTGGGTACCTGGTGCTGGGTTCCTAGGTGCCAGTCTGCTGCCCGCCTGTCTGTGGGCCTCTCCTGATGAGCTCTGCCTCCCCGTCGCCCCTCCCAGCCAAAACCAGGACCCACCCAAGGGAAGGGGCCTTGGCACAGGGTCCCAGAGTGCCAGGCTTGCCTGCGTCCTGACTGAGCCCCGTGTGGGGTGCTCCTCCAGCCTCCCCCAGCCCTCGGGGGACCTCGAGGAGGTGGGCGAGGGTCTCGCTCTGACACTGGGGGTATGTCTGGGGAGAGGACTCAGGACAGGCTGGTTCTTCCCACCCACCCTTCCCTGCAGGTGCCCACTCCTGCCAGGCACCTCTGCCCTCTGACGACGCTCGCTAGGAATCACTGACTGCTTCGGAAGGCGTCCGTGCGGCCCCCCACCCAGGCCTGTGCTCCCCCCACTGCAGGAAGGAAGCTCTGTCCCCACTGGCCTCCCCTCGCAGCCTCGGAGTCGGGGCCTGTGGGCCTGCTCCCATCCAGGCACCCAGCCCTGAGCTGGGGCCACACCTGCTCAGGGTAGTGTTCAAGGTGGGACAGGCTGTGCTGGGGAGCTGGACCTCTGGGGCCCCACTGGGCCTCAGTGTCCCTGTCTGTCCCCACCTTGGGCTAGATCGTCACAGCTGCCTCCAGCCTACCTGTTAGTGTGCTGAGGTTGCTGGCAGAGGGGAAGCGGGCGCCTCGCATCCACAGTGTGCAGGCCAGAGGGCAGGAGGGCAGGTTTGGCGGGAGCCCTGGCACCTCCTAGGCCCATCCTTGGCTCCCTTACCGCTGAGCTTCTGGTCTCCACAGCCCCAGGACAGGGTGGACCAAGCCCTGGGCAGAAGCCGGCATGGGCATCTCAGGTGTGAGGCCGGGGGCAGCGGGCGCGTACGTGCGTGCTGGGCTGCAGGAGGAGCGGCCCAGCAGGGTGCTGTGGAGAGATGGGCTTCCTGTTTATCCTGTGCGGCAGGGTTGGCCTCGGGGACAGGATGGCTCCGTCAGCCACGGCCGGGCCCAGCCTCGTGCCAGATGTGGCTGAGCCTTCCCATCAGAGGCTGCATCTGGCCCGGTGATGGGCCCCAGTGAGGTCTGGAAGGGAGGTGGCTGGGCAGGGGTCACCATGAGCCCGAGGAGCTGACCACTCCTAGGCCAGGCCAGTTCCAGAGGGAGTGAGGGCTTGGACGGGAGCGAGGTGGGGCCCACAGCTACCCCAGGCCCTGGCCCTGCCTCAGGCCCGGGGTGTCGTAGAGACCCTGTGTGCACTGCTGTGTGTGGTAGCCCCGTCCCCAGTCCAGACGAGGCCTGAGGCCAAGGTCAGCAGTGTGGATAGAGGCAGGCCCCTGGGGACGTTCGGCCCCTCCCCTTGCTGCTCCGCCCCCTGTGGCACCCGCACACGCCGCGCCCTTCCTCCCCCGACTCGGTGCTCAAACCCGAGGCCTGGGTGTTGTGGGCCTTCTCACTGGCTCTCGGCATGTCCCCGTGGGCTCAGCTCCAGACGTGTCAGAAACTGCTCCCCTGCCACCATCCCTGCCCTGTACGCCACCATATTTCCTGCCCGGAGGGCACTGCCACCCCCCTTGGCCTCTAGGTGCCCCTGTCTGCCACACTCAGTCCTCCTGGAGCCCCAGAAAGGGGACCTCAGGCGGCCCCCTCGGAGGGCTTCCTGCCACATGGAGCACGAAGTCTGGCCCCAGGTGCTCTGGGACCCGCCCTGCACCTGGGAGGACAGCGTGGAGCAGGGCAGAGCAGCACATCCCCCGCCTCGCTGGCTGCGCCCATCACCTGGAGTGGCTCGGCCTACACAGGCTGCAAGATGGCGGCGTGAGCGTTCGCCCAGGTGCCGTCCCCTGAGGGCGTCCTGGCCGAAGCGCAGAGCCCTGTGCTGCGCCCAGGGGCGGCTCTCCTGATGAAGCCGTGCGCCCTGGCAGGCTGTGAGATGCCCCCAAGACTTTTTTGTCACTGAGGCTGCTGCTTGTCACCACAGCCTGCTGGGGGAACTGGCTGCTGGTGCCTGGGGGCTCCTTCCAGGTGCACGTTGACAAGTCCTCTCAGCACACACCTGGGCGTTCATGGCAAGGTGCTGGCCCCAGAGAGGCAGGAAGCCAGTGACCACCTGATGTTCTGGGGCCACAGCCACCACGGTGCCCACCATGGTGCAGGCCCTCCTTGCCCCACAGCTCGGCGGCACTTGCTGCTATCTATCTGCATTTCGGCCATGCCCATGCATCAGCTGGGGCACCGCCATGCGGCTGTTCCCACAGTGCTCTGAGGTGCCCACGGAACTCTCCCTGCCTTGGAGGAACGCCTGGGGAGAGCTCAGGGGCAGGGAGTCACCTGCTCACCAGAAGGCCAGTGTCTGCTGAGGCCTGTGTACGTCACAGGCCCAGGGAGTCGGACGGGAGGAGCAGGAAGGTGCCACACGCCGGCCACGACCTGGGGTCTCCAGGTGGGCACCAGGTCCCACCTGGAAACACACACAGTGGGTCCCAGCAGCCCCACACCAGCCCTGCCGAGTGGGTGAACTTGGACAGAGCCAGTCCGCACCTGGGACTGCGGCCAGGGCCTGGGATCGCCTCGGGGTCCTCAGCCCCACCTGGGCGCATGCCGGAGCCTGGCTCTCCAGCCACAGAGGCCAGCTCCCACCCGCACAGAGCCTCCCATGGGGCGGGAAGGGAGCCAACTGGGCCCAGTGTACCCTCAGGCCTGGCACCTGGACGGAGCCGCACTCAACGGGGCTGCCTCTGAACAAGCCAATGGATGGGGCGGCTGTCGGGCGAGAGGAAAAACACTGTCTCCAGGGCAGAGGGGAAGCCCCTGAGGGTCACGCAGGCAGGTTGGTGCAGCTGGGCGAAGGCCGCAACCCGTCCCCACTCGAGCTGTCCTGTCCCTCCCACGCCGCCTGGCAGGGACGGGGGAGTCAAGCACCCCGCAGCCTTTGGGAAGTGACCAGAGGAACCGCGCGTGCTGGGCTCCCTGGGAGGGGACACACACCGACCCCTCTCCAGAGGGCGAAGCCTCAGGGCACTGGCTGCTCGAGGCCACAGACCTGTCACCGGCAGGGCCTGGGCTCAACCCAGAGCAGCAGCGTCCCCAGCCTCCGTAGGCACGGGGCAGGGAGCAAGGGCTCCCTTCTGCCTGGTGACTGCCTGCTGGGCCCAGCGTTCAGTAGAGGAAGGGGACTCTGGGAGAGGAGAGGAGTCCCAAGTCACCCCAGTCAGTCAGTCCCTCTTGCCGGCTGTCATGGGGCTCAGGGTGGGCAGGGACATTAGGGGCCCTGGAGGCTTCCCTGCCTCAGTTTCCCCAAATGTCAGATAGGGGCGTGGAGGGTCTCTGGTGGCCTGGGAGTAGTCTCCAAGTTTCCATTTACGGTGTGGACAGTTTGGGCCAGCCTTTAAAGGGTACAGAAGGAGAAAGCAGAACGTGCATCCAGCTCGCTGGGCCTGAGGCCCCAAGTTCGGAGCCGGGCAGCAGCCTCACAGTGCAGCCCATTCAGCCTCTCACAGTTGCCTGTTCTTATTTGTTAATATCCTTTAAAAATGTAAAGAGAGGAAGGGAGAACAGGCCTGGTGGGGCCAGAAATCTCTGTTTCCTCTCAGCCAGGAAACAGGAAGTGCGTGTGCTGGGGAGATGGGGAACCGGCTCCAGAGAACAATGGAAGCCCCTCCAGAAGGGAAGGGCAACTGCGTCAAGCCCCCGGACGGCAGGAAGCTGACCTCTCCCCCTGCGCCCTGGGCAGAGACATAAATTCAGCCTGGCTTCTTTTGCTGATGAAAAGCTCAAAGGTTCCGTTATGGGGGAGGGGGAGGCCGATCTCAGTCCTGGAAGTCAGGCTCCTGGGGTCTTAGTGACCCCCTAGCAACCACCTAGCGACCACCTTTCACCTGTGTAAACTGAAGTCCAGACGCCAAGAAGCTGGCCCTTGGGACCTGGAGACGGCACCCCATGGCTGCCCTGTCGGGCTGAGATTGGAGGTTGGGGGTTGCCAGCCTTCGGCCCCCTCCTCCACCTGCCCCTGGATCTTCTCGACAGGAGGAGAGTCAGGAGGCGAGAGCTAAGCCTGCTCAGAGCGTGAGCCCAGGGCTCCCAGCAACACTGCAAGGCCACCGCACTGGCTGGGCTCCCGTGGCTCCTGTTTCGGGTGCTTCAGCCTCAGGTCCGCCTAAGCTTTCCTGAGATACAGTTCCGTCCTCCCACTTAAGTATGCAATTCCGTGTTCTTGGGAACAGTCACAGTTGATCCATGTCCCCACCCCAAGAGCAGTTTTGGGCAGCGAGCCATGGCCCTCTGGCCCAGATGCCCACTTACCTACTGCCTGTCTCTCATTTGCCCTCTGGACATTTCCATATGTGTAGAGTGGGCAGTGTGAGGTCTTTGGTCACTGGCTTCTTTCACTGATTGTCTCTAGATCCCTCCAAGTTGGAGCATGGGTGAGAGCTTTGTTCCCTCCTGTGGCGAGTGTCCAGTGTAGTGGACACTCAGTGTTGGCCCTTGTCTGTGGTGGACCCCCTGTCTCTGTCCTTGGCTGTTTTGGACTCACTGCTGTGGATGTACATACACAGAGTTTGGTAGTAGCTCCTTCTCTCACATGTGTGCCTGGACCAGGGGTTTGCAGCATCAGATGGTCAGTGGCTGCCCTGCTGTACCTTCCTAGCTGTGGTTTCCAATACACAAACTCTGGAAAGCCCCAGAGAAGCTAGAGTGCTGGTGGGGACAGGGCAGAGGTGTTCCCAGGTCCTGCCAGCCGTGCACAGGAGGGCAGCATGGGGAACTACAGGAGTTGCCGTCTCTGGTCTCCCCGGGGCCAGGCATGGCACAACCCTGACGCTGACCTCAACCCCCACAAGACTTGGAGGCACGCCCCCAGTGTGCCCATCTGCAGCTGAGGACTGGGGCAAGGGGGAGCCCAAGTGGACAGGAGGCCCAGCCCTCTTTCCAGGCACCTGGGAGGCTCAGTGGGCCTCCTCCCTCCTCAGGGGCCCTCGGCCAGGAGCAGGGGGCAGGCTCCCACAGGCTGTGGGCAGTGGCTGACCTCCCTCCAAATGACCAAGGGGCCAGAAGATGAGACTTCCCTTCTGCAGACCCCAGCGGGGTCCCATCCCAGTGGGGCTTACCCTGGGCATGCTGGCCTGGTCAGAGCAGCCCGAGGTGAGCCCTGGGGTGCTTTCAGGCTGCCCACTGGAACGTCCGGCTGTTCTGCCACCGTGCCTGGGAAGCCTCTGCAGCCCCCACCTGGCTGCTCTCCCGCCCTGACTCCCGATCTGGGAGGCAGGATCAGGACCAGGACCAGGAAGGCGAGGGCGCCACCCCCCGCAGGGCAGGGGCAGTGCTGGGAACAAGCCAGCTCTAGTATTTGGGGTCTCCCTAGGGCCTGGGGCTCCCAGGCGGTCTCCACCAAACCCCGTCTTCTCTGGGCCCCTGCTTCCGCCCTAGATCTTAAGGTGTGCCAAGTCCCCATCCAGGCTCATCCACCACACCCCCCGCCATGCCAGGAGGGCACTGGGGCCCGGAGAGCCAGAGGCAAAGCCAGAGCAGAGTTCAGGTCCTGCTGCGACCTGTGTGGCCACGTCCGTGTCCCCTGCTGCCCCCAGTTCAAGGATTCCCATGGCTGCTCTCAGCCTGCGTCCTTCTCTCCTCTCACCGGCAGCATCCTGTGTCCCGCCCTGTTCTGTCTCACTTGTCCCCAGGGGTGACTGTGCAGAGGTGACCCTGAGCCTTTCCCAGGCAGAGGGGGTGGGGCGCCCCAGGCCCTGGCGGCCACTTTGCCCTAGGAGGGAGCATGTCCTGTGCGGGCCTTTGGCACTACTGCCACACGCTGCCACGTGCACCTGCAGGACACCCACTGGGCTCAGCCCAGATGCCCAGCTCCCCTGCCCATGTTCAGGCCTGCTGGGCATCACCGCTTGTCCAGTCAAGCCTTGCTCTGGACAATGGCCGGAGACCCTGGCTCAGACTGCAGACTGGCACGTGGGCCTGGGGGGCGGTGGGGGCTGGTGAGTGAGCCAGGCCCTCCCCGGGGCCCTCACCGAAGCCTGCTGCTGCTGTTGGCCGTGCGTGGACACCGCCCCTCGGAGGTCTGAGCAGGCAGAGGGCTCGGGAAGTTGGCCACAGATGACCTGGGCTGGGAGAGGGACCCCTGCCTCTGTCCCTGCCACCAGGCCCGCGGGTTGAGGGGCAGAGCGGGAGGGCGTGGAGACAATGGTGACAAAATCGCCCCTGGCGGGAGGGCTGCAGGCCCCCCCGCCCCACTGTCCGGAGTGAATTCTACTGGGGCTCTTCTCTGAGCAGGTCCCCCCTGCACAGCGGCAGGAGGGCCGGCTCCACTTCCAGCCAGGCTGCACTGCAGGGTGGAGCTCCTGACAGGGGCACTTCCAGGGACAGAGCAGTCACCACAGAGCCAGCCCAGGCTGAGGGACCCCTGGGGTGGGGCAGGAAGGCCACTCCAGGCCTGCGGATAACCTGTTGTTGATATTTATTTTATGATCCCAAAGGAAGAATTAATTTTTTGTTTGTTGTTCAGCGATGGAGTGAAACCTGCTCTTCAGAAGAGCCGGTAGGGTTTTAGGCACGAAAGCCTGAAAGAGAAGCCCCCGCCCCAACTTTTTGGAAGCTTCTGTGAGTCCGGCTCTGTCTTACCCAGACTGATCCTTGTGCACTTGGGACCCTCCTATGGGGAGCCATCCAGCTGAGTCCCAGCCCGATGCCGCCCCGGCCAGGCCTCCGTGTAGGTGACAGGGACAAACGTCCTTCAGACCAATGAGTGAAATTAAGACAGGCACACACATCCTTAAGGGTCTGTTTTTAGAGCAGTTTTAGGTTTACAGCAAAACAGGACAGGTGCATAGATTTCCTGGGCCCCCGCCACTCCACACAGCCTCCCTGGGTCAGCGTCCATCTCCACCAGCCAGAGCCCACACAGTCCAGGTGGAGCTTCTCCACCCTGCGTCCTCCGATGCACTGAGAACATCTGCAGAGTGCCCCAGGAGTCCCGAGAGGGACTGCTAGGCCCTGTCCACACCCCTGGAGGCACCCCATGCCCCACCCAGCCTCAGCGGCTGATGCGAGCCTGCTGCTCCCAGGACCTTCGCGTCCCTGGCGCCTCCCGGCCAGTGCCGCTCTGCGGGTCTGTTCACTCCTTTCCCCTGCTCCAACCTGGCTGCAACTCGGGCACAACTGCAGGGGGTGGAGAGGGCGTGGCACCCACGGCAGAGCAGGCTTGGGAAGACTGGGTGCTATTCCAAAAGGGATTCCTGCCATCACAGCTGCGCTGGGAGGACGCTGCATGGAACCAGGGCATGGGGAGGCCGGGCGCAGGCCTCGCTCCTGGTGAGCTCTGGAGTCCAGCTCACGGAGCAGGAGGTGGGAGGCCGCTGGCTGGAGGCCTGGAGGGGTTGCAGAGGTTGGTCAAAGCACACAAACTTTCAGTTAGACCCCAGGACTACGTCTGTGAAATCCACAGAGCGACGTGGGGACTCCAGTAGTTACATGGTGCTATCATCTTGAACTCCAAGAATGGAATCCTCTTTAATTTTTGCTGTGCTTGAGGATCAAACTCAGGGTCTTGGGGACCTACCACTGAGCTACCCCCCAGTCCTCAGGGAATGAATTTTAAGTGCTCTCACCAGAGAAAAATGATAAGTGAGGCGATGCATACTTTGATTAGCTGGATTAGGCACTCCACGGTGTGGACACATTAAAAAGTTGTGTATGACATAAATAGATGCAATTTTTTATTCACACTTAAAACAAAAAATTCAAGGTGCTGGGGAAGAAAAAAGTGCAGAATGTAGGGCCAGGCAGAGAAGACAGTGGAGTGGGGTGCTGGGCTCAGTGCCCTAAGGGGTCCCAGCTCCTCTGGGGCGCAGCATCGGGCAGATGGAACCGCACCTTGGAGAATTCTCCGTTTTCCTAGCTTTCAGAGCAGTCGGGACACGATGGGCCATTCCTCCGTGGACTCGTGTTCTTTGCTCTCAGGAGCCCAGGCATGGTATCTGGTTCTCCTATGGGAAAACCATTTCTGAAATGAGGGGTGCTCAGATCTGGTTGTCCCTGGAGCTGGTGACCGACTTCCCACAGCCTGGTGTGGACCTGATCCTCGGCAGCTGGGGCTGCGATTGGAGCCCCCGGGGATGTCCCTGGGAGCATGGGTGCCCCGAACAAGGGGCCCACTGCAGCTTACGCCGTCTTGGTAGTCACAGGAGGTGCTGGAACATGCGCTCTGCTTCGTCCCCAGATTTGTCCTCTCCGACAGATGGCCTCGTAGAATCAGGGTCATGTGCCCTCAGCACAAATTCACAGACTTGGCAACGTGGCACGCCCAGGCCCACCGAAGGGTGCACTTCACACAGATAATTGTCATGGGAAGGACATTAGAGAGCTGAGGAGGGGAGGAGGGCGTGTGTCCATGAGGGCAGGTGTGGCTAGGCCAGGCTGCCCTCTGCCCACTGGGCACTGCCAATGGACTCTGGGGCTCTTTCCAACCAGGCAAGATGAGGGGTCTGCTTTAGAGGGGCCTGGGGACCTGCCCCAGTGCAGGATGGAGAGTCTTCTGTCCTGCGCCCTCAGGCTCCAGAGACAGAGTCCCCAGGTTGCTTGATCTCAGCCAAGGGCAGCCCCTGGGGCTCAACAGGTGGGAGAGGATTCCTTCTGAAGGAACCCTTCCTCGCCCAGCACAGGGATCTGCTGTGAGGTCACTGCGTGGGCCCTGTGGGCAGAGTTAACAGTCCTCTCAGGGACATTGGGCTGAGTGGGCCATTTTAAGACAGATGACAGACACAGGAGCCCTGGGACACACCAGCTGAGCCAGGCCCATGCCTTCCTGGGACCTTGAGCTGGACAGTGAATAGAATCCAGCACCTGAGGGACAGCCCTAAGTGTGCTGGCAGCAGGAGGGTGGGCACCCTCCCTGGGCTGGAGGGTGAGGGCGGGGCCTCTGCTCAGGAGCTCTGGTGTTTTGTGTTGGTTTCGGCAGCTCCACAGAGTGGACTCTCCAGGTCCTGGCCTCAGGCCAGGAGCCCCTGTGTCCAGGTGTGTCACCTAGTCCCGGCAGTCACCACGCAGGGGCTCAAACTCCCCCAAGTCTGGACCCCAGGGACTTCGCAGCCAGGGGCAGAGGCAGAGGGGAGGAGGCTGCAGGCCACAGTCCTCCCGCCCTGGTGAGCCCCTGCAGGAAAGGCTGGCCGGAGCCGGGACAAAAGGCGGACGTGCAGCTGGCCATGTGCGCCTTATCAGGGCTGCACCCGCCGCGCCCCGCCGGCCGGGAAGTGCGCCTGCAGCCTGCCTTCCTGCTAGCTCCCCCACCCCGACGGTGAGCTGCTAAGGACAAGGAGGCCACAGCAGGTGGCCAGCTGGGAAGGGGCACCAGGGAGGGCGGGCTGCCGGGCCTTGGGAAGGCCACCTGAGCAGCGCTGAGCCTGCACATCCTCCCGTCGTCAGACGAGGACTGAGGCCCAGAGCAGCCTTGGCCCCTCAAGGTTAGCCCAACAGGGGAGGGCCAGGGCAGTTCCCAGAGCGTGTGGCCACCCCCTGAAAATCCCAGGTTCCCCTGCAGTCCCTTAGCGACACGGTGGGGACGGAGGCCCGGCTGCCTTCCAGGACAGGGTGAGGCTCCCGCAGGCATCACACCCTGGCCCACTCCCAGGGCCAGCCTGAGCCTCTGGGTTAGGAGGTGTAAGGTCCCCCCGTCCTCATGACACCTGCCTTGAGAGGGGGCCAGACACTCCCCGGCCCCCCATTTCTGCCCAAGAACCGGAAGGGCCCCGGAAGAGGCCCTCTGATTTCATAAGCTGTCCCATGGCTTCATCCTCAGAAGTGGCTGGGCACACGGGGACCGGGGCTGGCCAAACGCTGTTCACAGCCCGGGGAACACTGGAAGCCAGTCCCTGGTGCAGACCTGGTTTGGCTGCAGAGTGTGACTTTGTCCCGTCTGAGGGGCTGAGCCCCACCGCCCTGTGGGCGCAGTGCTGGCCATGCATCTGCCTGTGTGGGTCCATCACTGGCCTGGCTGGGGCTTGTGACACACAGGTCAGTGTGGTTGAGGTTGGACCCAGATTCCTGCTGCCTGTGGGGGCTCCAGGTCACCCTCTGTGAGCCCTTGGTGCCCAAGCACCCCTGCCTGTGACCAGACCCATCGACGGTGCCTCAGCTTCCCATCCGTCAGATGGAGCCAGGTCACAGCCAGTTGGCCTGGTCCTGGGGCATGGCCTGGGAACTGGAGGGTGAGACATGGCCGGAGAGAGGCCACATTCACATCCACAGCACGTCCACACTCAGGCCCTGGCCTGGCCTGGCCAGAGGCCCTGCTACTGCTAGTTTGACAGGACAGAGGAAGCCTGGCCTTCCCTGGCTGATCTCACCCCTCTGGGGCTGCCCAGGAAGCCCTGGGGTGTGCTGGGGATTCCTGACCCTCTAGCAGAACCATGGCCCTGGGCCCATTGCTCCGGCCATTGACTGCTGTGGCCTGGCCCCAACTCTGTTCTCTTTGAGGTCTGCCAGCACCCTAGAAAATGGCTGGGGCTTCCCTGACACCCAGCTCCCTCTCCAAGCTGAGCTCACTGGGGCAGGGGACGTGGCACGCAGTCCCCAGATGCAGGGCCTAGCACTCAGGGGGCACCAAGGCTGACCTGTACAGGGGCAGGCACACGGGTCATCAGGCCAGGGGGAGTGGGGCCAGAGAGGGCAGGGGTCCTAAAACCCTGAGACCCAGGGACCTGAGCAGGGTCCTCCGCCTCAGAAGCAGGTGAGTGGACTGGACTGCCGATGCAGTTCCCCCACTTCCCACAGGGCGGCGGTGTTTCCCCACGTGGTCGCGACGGGCGGACCCTGCATGCCAGTCCCTGCCCGGCTCTGCGGCCCTGGAGTGTGGGAGGCGGGGCCTGTCGCCCTGGGGACAGCCCGAGCAGCCCCGCACCCTGCGCGCACAGGTCCTCCCAGAAGCGCTCACGCTGCCATCCGTGGGACCTCGCTCGATGGTGAAGTGCGACCCTGCTCTCCGCGGCAGCCATCCGGCAAGGCCAAGGCCTCCCAGGCAGCGGGCCTCGCGGCTCCACCCCGGCACCCTGGAGGCCCGGCCGAGGGTGTCTGCCCCAGGTCCCATGCCTGCAAGTGACCGGCGGGCCTGTGCGGAATTGCAGCATGCCAGGAGCTCACTGCCTGGGGCCCACCCGGCAAGCCTTGGAGGCGCTGTCCCCTGCTGGCTCCGTGTGCCTGTCCACGCGGTGTGTCTGCTTCACACTGCACTTGGGTCATGCACCAGCCCTGCCCGGATGTGGGGAACATGGCTGGGACAGTGGCAGTTGGGGCGCTTTGATGCTGTGCTTTCCTGGGCTCCCAGAAGCAACCAGGATGCTTCAGGGTGATGCTCCTGATTCCCTGGCTTTGCCACTGGGGGGAGACTGCTCTCAGCAGTGGTTCCCAGGCTCCTGGGGAGGAAATGATGCCGCATCTCTGGAATTTGAAGGTGGAAAACCCACAGGCGCTCCCCATGGTGATGGAAGAAAGAGTCACAGTGGAGGCAAGGGTCTAAAGAGCCAACAGTCCAGGGACAGGGGACGAAGGGCCTCAGGAGGCAGGAATTCACAAGAAAATGGAATCACACAGTGACTTGAGGTTCACGCCATGTTGAAGGGGGCCAGGCAGCCATGTGAAGAGTTGGGGTGGTCAGTGGCTCAGGGTGATGATTTTTATGGGGCAATGCTTTATTACAGGGCTCAAATGGAATTGGGGGCATGTGGGGCAGGAGGGAGGGATGTGTACACAGATGTCCAGGGGATGCACATTCGATGGAAAAGTGGAGCCCCCAACTTGGGTAGGAAGTCAGCAGGAAGTTCCGAGGACCAGCACGATAAGCTTATCATCCAGAAATAAAGAAGAAATCCCAGGAGGAGTGGCTAAACTGGCTTAGAGGATGGCGAGCAGTCACTTTCCAAGACGGAGCAAGGGATGACTGTTTTCTCTTGGTCCTGGGGAGTTTTAAAATCGCATGTGCGTACAGTCCCGTTTCATCTTTCTCAGGGTGGCACCCAGGGACTCAGGCACACTAGCAAACCTGTACCGCTGAGCCACACCCCTGGGCCTTTTCTTTTGAGACAGGTCTCACAAAGTTGCAGAGGCTGGTCTGGAACTTGCCATCCTCTTGCCTCAGCCTTCAGAGTGCCTGGGATTTCAGGTGTGCTTCTTGCCCAACTGTGCATGCATTTCCTTTAAAAATGTGAAAAAAATGGATTTTTGTAACAAAGCAAAAAAAACGCACAAAACCTTCCAGGATTCCCAAAGCCCTGATTGCGTGTCCTTGCCCTTCAGTCCCAGCCTGGCCTGGGGCACCACTCGCCCCTGGCTTCTGGCTCTCACCTGCCATCTCCTTCTGCCCCAGGGCTGCCCTCCTGCCCCACCCACCTGTCAAGGCGTCTTCCTTCCCAGCCTTTCTGCAAGATGGCAGGGTTATCTGTTTGGACCACAGTGAGCTCAGCATGCACGGGTTAATGTTAACAGTCACGCAGTCCCAGAGGCCCAGCCTAGAAGCTTCCGTGGCGCCTGCAGTCCTGCAGCCCCCTGGCTGTGGCAATAGAGTCCTGGCTAAGAGATGTCCGGGTCACTGCTCATCAGCACACTGACCTTGGGCTGCTTCCTTGAGTCCTGCCTCCCCTCATCCTGCGGGGCTGTGGGGGCCATGGGGGCCTGGCACTCGGTGCCCCTCTGTCCTCCTGCTGGAGTCCTCTGAGCACCAGCCATCACGAGCTCGGTGCCCCCTCTTCTGGCTCCCCTGAGCCCCCATGTCCGGGAGTCAGGAGCTGCCGAGGCTGTGGCTGCCGGCAGGAAGGTCACAGGGTGTTGGGGGTTTCTGCACAGCCCTGGCCAGCCAGTGGCAGAGACGGCCCCGTCCTGGACGGTGTGGCTGTGGTGCCCTGTGCTCCCTCCCCTCCCCAGCCCGAGCCGAGGGTCCAGGGTCTCTGACTGTGGGAAGATGAGACGAGAGCCCCTCCTCAGCCATCTCTCAGCCCGCAGCCCGGGCACTGAGCACGATCTCACGGCTGAGCCACGCGAGCTTCCTCATCCTGCAACCTGAAACTCTGCCACCTGCCACACACAGCTCCTCGCTGTCCCCTGCCCCCTGTGTCCTCCTTCCACTTTGTTTCTGGTGACCCTGGGGACCTCACTGGACGCCAGGGCTCTCCGGAGAGACAGAACCATGAGGACACACAGCACTCCCTCAAGGACCTGCACCCTGTGACGAGGTGACGGCCCCAAGGTCTGCAGGGCGCCTGGGCAGCTGGAGGCCCCGGAGAGCCCCAGCAGGGGGTGTTACAGCTCCACAGCAGCCAGCAGAACTGCTGCCGCCCCTCCCCCATCCTCTTCATGTGGCACCCAGGATCCAACGGAGGGCCTCACAAGTTTCAGGCAAGCTGGGCTCTCCTGAGCTCTGCTCCCTCTTCCTGGGCCTTTCTGCCCTATTCTGGGCTTCCACTGATTGGACAAGGCCCACCCACCTGAGGGAGGCCATCAGCTTTACTGTCCACTAACTCAAGTGTCAATCTTGTCCACAGACACCCACTGACATGCCCAGCATGAGGGGAGATCCAGGGTCTGAGCACTGGGGCCCACTCACGTTGGCACAGAGGACTCGCTCTGGTTCTCAGAAGGGCCTTTGCCCTGAGCCTGCTCATTCCCTTGAGTGGGGTGTAGTGGTGCCAGAGCTCCCTCTGTCTTTGGCTGAACACGCTGGACTGCATCTGCTCCCGGCCGGCCCTCTCTGGACCTTGCCTCTTTGGGCTGCTTGGACACGTGTGTGTACCTGTGTCTGAGGACTGGCTCTTGGCTCTTGGCATGCGTGCCCAGCAGCAGAATCGCTGGGTCACCTGGGTGCAGTGTGCTTTGCCAGGGTTGCACACCATGGTGCCACCATCCAAAACCAAATCCAGAACACATCCCATACTCTAGGAAGTCTTCTCTTTCCAGCTGAGAGGGAGGTGGGAACTTAGCCTCTGCCCAAGGTAAGCAGAGAATGAAACAACCGTTGAGATGCAGAAACTCTGGCTTCCAGGACCCCGCGCACCAGGCACCTCGGGACCTTGGCCTGAGGGGCGGCGGCCCTGTGCTGTTCCAGCTCTCTGCGCTAAGGGTGTCCCCAGCCCAGGTGGTAGCATGGGAAGGGGGAAGACACGCAGGTCCCAGTGGACCCCAGAGCCTGGGAGAGCAAGGCAGATGGAGTTTCTAGGTACCAGAGAGGAGAGGGCTGCCCTGAGAGAGCATGGGAGCCCTCCACAGCCCCAAGGAGTCAGAGGACTGGCGCGCACGCATCCGAGGAGGCTCCCAGGGCGGGAAGACCTTTGGAAGGGTGAGTGGGAGCAGCACAGAGCCAGCCTTCCGCCAGCACACCGGAGCTCTCCAAGCCGGCCGCTGGGAAGGCCCCAGGTGGTCCTGCTCTGGACACGCCCATCGGGCTGAGTGAACACACCCCCAGAGCACAGCCCTCCATCCACGGAACTCAGGTCACCAGCACCCAGCCCGCCACATAGGGCCGGCCCACCAGTCGTGGTGTGGAAGGCAGCCAAAGCCACCAGGGCTGCCGCGGCAGCAGAGGACGTGGGGACCATCGTGGCTGCACTCCATATGCTCCGAAGTTAAGCAGACCCACAGTGACGCTGCCTGTGGACAGGAGGGTGGGGAGGAGGACCCCCGGGCGAGGAGGAAGCGCCCTGGGCTGCTGCTGGGCTGTACCCGGGAAATGCACGCAGCTCTCCATTACCAGCGCCTCAGGAGGGTGAGGCAGGAGGGTGCAGGGTCAAGGCCAGCCTGGGCAACTTAGGGAGACCCCGTCTCCAAACGAAACACTAAAGAAGGTGCTGGGATGTGGCTCCATCTCCAACACACTGAATAAGTAATCAAATAACAACGACTCCCTGGAGACCCGGGGCACCGGAGACCTGGAGCCGGTGACGGCTCTCTGTCCGTCTGAAGAAGAGTGGCGCCGGCTCGGAGCCGCCACCTTGTCTGTCTGGTTTCTTCTGCTCTCCTGAGGTTTTGCTGCTGTTTCAGGTCTGCTGAGGTCTCACCGTCACAGAACCTAGAATATGCAGAAGCTCTGAAGCCTCAGGACCAGCTGGTCAGTTGGTAACTCGATGTGGGGCGGGGGTGTCCTGCTTGCAGGGACCGCCTGTGCTGACCCACAGAAACAGCCCTGTCTCCACGGGCGAACCTGGCCCACACGATCGCGTCTCAGGTGCAGGAGGCCCTACTTAGTAGTTTGAGACGGGGCCTTGCTAAGTCGCTCGGGGCCTCGCTAAGTGGCCAAGGCTGACCTTCAACTTGCCACCCTCCTGCCCCAGCCTCCTGAGGCAGTGGGATGGCAGGCGTGGCCACCACGCCTGGGAGTGTGGATTCTACGCGCCCAACCATCGGCCTCCCTCGGGACTGCAGCCTGCACGGTGAAGGTGGTGCTGCTCATTTAGAGTGGATGTGGACCCACCTCAAAGCTTCACGGGGAAACAAGCACCCTCACACCCCAGCCCTCCTGTCTCCAGGGCAGCTCATTCCTCGGAAATGAAGTCGACGTGCCATTAACGGGAGTCCACGTCTTGGTCCCATGTCCCCTGCTTTGGCCTGAGGTCCCTTTTCCACCCCAGGGCACCACACTGCATGTCACCATGTCCCTTGGGCTCCTCGGGGCTGCAAAGTTTCTCAGATCCTCCAAGTCTGTGACTCTGACCGTGCTGGGCGGGCAGGTCAGATGTTGGTAGAGGTCCCCACTGGGTGGTGTCTGCTGGCTCCTCACAGCTGGCCTGGGCGGTGGCCACCGTGGGGAGTCCCTGGACCTGTCCTCCCAGGTGCACCCGTCAGGACCCTGCCTGCCACCCTGGCCTCCGTGAGCTGCAGGTCGTGTGGGCTCTGAGCTACTCCCCGCCCGTCCTCCCTGGAGGGAGGCCACCACGTGGCCCTCACGTGAGGAGAGGACGTGCTCAGTCGTGTGGAAGTCCCTCCTGTGAGCGAGGCTGGCCCACTGTCCAGCCCTTCTCAGTCACTCCTTCGTGTGGACCCGGGTCGCTCTGCACCTGGGCTGTGACCGACACCAGCTCTCCTGGGACTCTGCTGGCTCCAGCCCTGGCGCCGCCAGCCTTACAGTGGCTCTGAGCCTCTTGCTGTCATCCTGGCTCTTGCTGGTTTTGGTCTAGCGCTTCCTTAACTCCCGCCACCTAGAACCAGCCCTGCTCCAGGGGCAGCTTCTGCCAGGCCTGGGTGCAGGTGGCCTGTGGCTGTGGGTGTCCTTCCTCTTAGCCGACCCTGCAGCCACCTCTGCCTGGCGAAGTCACGCGAAGCCACTCAACATCCAGGCCTTGCTGGCTTGCGACCCCCCTTCCAATAAGGCAGCCGCCTCCTGTCCCCTGCAGCTGCCTGCCTCCTGTCCACCGGGAAACCCTCTCCCCATGCCTCACCCTCTATCAGCCCAGGTCCGCCCCCCTGAGGTGGCTGCTCTGTTTGAGCTCCTCCCTCTGAGGCTTCTTCCAACACCCCTGTGCTGACCGTGGGGGCAGGTCCTAGGGGCAGCCCCTCCACCTGCAGCCTGGGCAGAACCTGTGCCCACAAGACTTGCTGGACGTCAAGGTAAGTGATGCTACAGAAGAGAGGTTATGGGGCAGGAGTTCCCACGGTGTGAGCCTCAGGAGCAGGGGCGTTCGGGCGCCCTGTCCTGGGCTTTGGAGATGGACTGGGCTGCTGCTGAGGAGCAGGTGGCCTGGCAGCTGAGAGAGGTTCCTGGGACAGTGAGTGGGGCACGGGGACTTCAACTGTGCACCTGCCCAACAGCCCAAGTGAGCCAGCAGCAGAGAGATGAGACCCCAGGCAAGATGGCACCTGCGCCCAGCCTGGCTGCCAGGACTGGGCACTGTTAGCCGGGTGTCGCTCTGCCCTGTGCGGGCTGGCTCTGGCCGCCCTGGGCAAGCTTGCATCCAGGCGGTGGCGGCCCTGGGCGGGCCCCGGGTGGCGCACTGAGCTTCCGTGTGCACTCCCCCCGCTCACCTCTGCTTCATCCTCTCTGGAACATCCATTCCAGTCTTTTGCTCACTTTAAAAATTGGGTTTTCTGTGTTTTCACTCTTCATTTTTAGGAGTTCCTTCCATATCCCGAGTGCAAATCCTCTGTCAGAGGCAGGTGCCGAGGGAACCCTCCTGAGGTCTAGGGCACTATCCATTTCTTAACTGCGTCTTCAATGAGCAGAACCTTTGGTCTTAATGAGAACCATCTGTCCACTTGTTTTCTCACACGGCTTTGTACCCTTGTGACCTGGAAGAAGTCTTTGCCTGCCCCGATTGACAGGCTTTTCTCTCCTCATCCAGCTGGTTCCAGGCTTGCATTTGGAGCTGTGACCCCTCTCAAGTCCATTTGTGAGCAGAGTGAACTAGAACTGGACTCTTGCTCAGTTCCTGCACACAGCCCAGCACCTGTGGACTGACTGCGTCCCCTGGGGCCGAGTCTCCTCTGGACCCCCTGTTCTGCCTCTGCCTGCTGGTCTCTCCTGCCTGTTCCACGTGCTCTCAGCTTCCGTGGCTCTACAGTATGTCAGAGTTCCGCCGGGAATCCGATGGAGCCACACACGGTTTTGCAGGGAATGAGACCTCAGGAACGTGCTGAGTTCTCACCTTTCCGGGGTTCAGGCCTCTCCTAGTTTCTCTCAGTGTGTTCCGGTTTTTAGCATGGGAATCGTATGTCTTTCTCAGTGTGATTCCCACATACTGATGTCTTTGCTGCCACTTCGAGGGCTTTACCCTCCACAGAAAGTGGCCACTCCTGTAATCCCAGGGCCCTGGGAGGCTGAGGCAGGAGGATCTCAAGTTCAAAGCCATCTTAGCAAGTCCCTGGCTCAAAATAAAAAATAAAAAAGGCTGAGGATGTAGCTGAGTGCTGAAGCACCCCAGGTTCAATCCTCTGTACCAAAAAAATCAATCAGTGAACCAATTTTCTATTCCAGTGCTTCATCACTGACATGTAGAAATCCGTGGCCTCTGTCCTCACTCAAGTCACTTAGTCCTAGTGACGTCTTTGCAGCCTACAGATCTTCTAGAGATCACCAGCTTCCTTTTGAGTCTGCACTTCTCTTTCCTTCCCTGGCTGGGCCTGCCACCCATGCTGAATGGGAGTGGCCAGGTCAGGGGAGCTCACCGGCTGTTCACCAGGCAGTGACCATGGGTGCCGGTTTAGTGCACAGTCTTACCCACTTTGCTGTGCTTCCTGCCATTCCCATGTGTTTATTTGTGTTTGCCTGTTTCGTGGTGCTGGGGATTAAACAGGGGTCCTCCTGCTGGGCAGGTGCCCTACCACTGTGTAACCCAACCTTGACATGCTGTGTTTTGGGTGGGGTCCTGCTAGGTTGCCGAGGCTGGCCTGGGTTACAGACCTGCACCACCACGCCGGATGACCTGAACTTGTAAAGTAGCTAGGGGCCACTCTGGTTTTATTCCTCTTGAGCTGGTTTTGACGATTTGTAACTTTCAAGGAATTTTTACCTTTGGTCTGAGTTGCAGGCTTTTGGTCCCCAAATCGTTAATAATGCTGAGACATTATTTTCTTAATACCTGTAGTATGAGCCCTGCCTCTTCTCTCCTTCTTGATGTTGGTAAGGTATGTCTCTCTGTGCACTCTCTTTTCTTGCTCAGTCTGATTGGAAATCTATCAGTTTATTGATCTTTGCAGAGCTTCTGGCTATGTGCTTTCCCGCATTGTTGGTCCATTTCTATTTCCTTTATTCTACCCTTGCCTGTGCTGATTCTTCTACTTCACTGGTGTTGGACTTCCTCTTCTGTGGTCTTTGCCAGCTCTGCCCTGCCTTCCCTGAGGGCCTGGGTTCCCAGGAGGGGCAGGCCTCAGCTGGCCACCTCCCTGACTCTACAGAGGGGTCCAGGGTCTACTTCCTCCGGCCCTGGCCTGGAGTCGGGTTTCCAGGGAACCAAGGCCCCAAGTCCACGCCCGAGGAGCCTGGGCCAGAGCCAAGGGCTTGCCAGCTTTCGTCCTCACCCAGGCCTCACGTCCCTGCGGGCGCTGCCTGGTAAGTGCCCCTTGCCTGCCCTGGGCATCCCTGTCCAGCACTCCCGGGCGTGGGGTGTGAGCCACCCGCGGCCACAGGAGGGCAGTGCGGGCCGGGCCGCTGCGGGAGCGCGCGCCATGGGCTCTTCCCGCCCCAGGGCCGCACCTGCACCACCAGGGGGCGCCCGGAGCCGGGGCCTGTGTGGTCAGGCCGGGGGAGCAGGCGCCTGGAGAGGACCCGGGTTGGACTCGCCCCTAGGAGTAGCTCTTTTGCATTTCCTGGTCAGTGCAGAGCCAGCAGAGCCTGTGACACCCCATGCCCTGCACTGCTGGGGGCCCGGACGCCCCTGGCACTGCAGGTAGCCGGTGGTGTGCAGAGGAGCTGACCCGGGGCTGACCTCCCTCCTGCCTCTGGGCTGGGCAGGTCATGGCTGATGTTGGGCTTCTGCTCCCACTGCAGACCCAGTCCCAGCCCCCTCTCTCTGCTGCCACCAGCATGCAGGGCCTAGGGACTGAGCTGTGACCCACCTTGGCTTGGGACAGGGGGTGGGACGTTGCCTGGCTGTGGGGAGGGTCTCCCTTGGTGGTTCCGAAGCAGGGTGGGTGGGGCAAGCTTGTTTCTGTCCAGTCAAGGTGGGTGGGGTGGGGTATGCCAAGTGCCCCCAGGCCCCCAGGCCCAACAAATCAGAGCAGCAGCATATGGTTGGCAGCGCCTTTGTTTGCCCAGAAGAGAGATCTGGGCAGCTGCCAAGGTCCCATCCCGGCCTGTCCCTGCCCACCCTCAGGGGCCTCAGGGCTGAGTGCCCCAGCACCCCCACCTGGAGCAGCAGCCAGGTCGACCGACCCGGGCTGGAGCTGCCCTCCGTCAGTCCAGAGGACGGGCCCTCATGCTGCCCAGAAGCCAAGAAGCAGAGCAGGGGTTGGTGGCACAGTGTGGGTGAGGACCTCCGCGTCCAGGATCCCCAGCAGGAGCCCAGCAGCCCAGGGGCAGACAGCATTGACCCGGCCCGGCCCCCGCACACTGCCTGGTTCTGTCAAGCCCTGGCAGTGCCGTCCCCACGTCCAGGTGGAGAGTCCCAGGTGCCGGGGGAACAGCAAAGGGCCCCTGGCTCCTCACCCCAGGGCGAAGCCAGGCACAGCTGCTATGGCCAGGGAATGTGGGTGCCCCAGTTTTCTCTTCTGAGAGGTGAGGTACAGTTCATGTGACCTGGCCTCCCAGCAGGGTTCTGGCTGAGGGCTCTCCTGGGTGTCACAGGGCAGTGGAGGGTGGGCAGGCCCACGCAGGTGCTCAGGATGGAGCTGTGGAGGGCAGAGGGGCATGGGAATGGGAGTGAGCAGGCATTATGGTTGGCAGCGGTCTCTTGGCTGTGGGGTCTTTCTGGGGGCCCACAGGGACTGGGGCACTTTCACCGGCAGGTGGGGCCTGAGCACTTGTTGGGCTGGCCATGTGTGGTCCTGGGGCAGGTAGCCCCCAGGAGAAGCAGGAATGGGAGGGCAGATCCATGCAGCGGGGAAGCCACAGTGTGTGGGGGTGGCCTCAGCCCTCCCAGGATGCTGGGTGAGGATCCTCAACTGGAGGACACCTGCTTTCCCTCAGGCCTGCAAGTCCTTCCTTGGGCTTCATTGTACAGGTGAGGGAGCTGAGGCCTGGGAGCTGGACCAGCCTCCCCATCTGCTGGGCAACCAGTGTGGGCCTTGCCTGTGTTCAGCAAGCCTCAGGCCGCCTCCACACCTGCAGCAGCCTCTCCTCTGGGCTCTGGGCTGTGGCCTCAGTATTCCACTCCACACCCAGTCCTCAGTCCAGCCGCCTGCCCTGCCTGAGCTGCAGCTTGCCACCTGCCCTGGGGGGCTTCTGGGCCACCCAGACCCCGATGCACAGCCCACTCCGCCTGCTTTTCCCACCGCCCCTCTCCTGATCCTCTGTTCTCTCTCTCCCTGAAGATGGGGTCCCTTCTGAGCTCCCCCTTCCCCCGAGGGGCCAACTCCCCCACTAGGCCCAAGGACCAGGACCCAGGAGACCCATCAGGGGCTCACAGGTAATTCTGATTTCTTTTAAAATCAGGAAAAGGCTGGGGTGGTGGCACACACCTGTAATCCCAGAGACTCAGGGAGCTGAGGCAGGAGGATGGCAAGTTGGAGACCAGTCTGGGCAATTAGTGAGACCCTGTCTTAAAAAATAGAAAGGGCTGGGGATGTTGCTCAGTGGTTAGGCACCCCTGGGTTCAATTCCCAGTACCAAAATAGTAATAATGATAATATTAAAATCGGGAGAAGAACCCAGACTTCCAGGCACGACCAAGTGCTTCCATGTGCAACATTCATACACTTGTCTTTGTGCCAAGACAGCCCAAAAAGTGATCTTTAAGATGGGACACCCAACCATGCACTGCAGAGCTGTTCCCACCCACGCCCACCGTGTGATGTCACCCTGGGGCCGGGCCCTGCTGGCCCTGCCTCCCTGAGGGCACCTGCTTTGCTGAGGCCCAGGAGGGTGAGGGGCCTGTTTTCCAGGTCCTGGGACCCTAAAGCCCACGGCAGTCCCTGGCCCTGCTGGGCTCATCAGGGACCATCCACCTCTTCTCCCGGAGGTGAGAAGGGCCCACCAGTCTGCGGGGACCAGGAAAGCTTTGGAGGCCCCATAAACTGGCTAATGTGGATGATTAAATCCCAATAAATCCAGAAAGGAAAAGGGCCTTCTTCGGAGGAGGCGGCTGGGCGCCAGGGCTTGCCCACCCTGGCTCCTCCCTTGCCCACTCCTCTGAGATGGGCGTGGCCCCCCCGGCTCCAGGGGGGCCTGGAGGCTGTGGGCAGGAGGCTAGGGGGCTAGGCTCTGTGGGCATTCACCTTGCCCACAGTTCTGTCACGGGGAAGCACGAGTGTTCCCTCCGGAAACTGAACCTCCAGAAGTCACACTGCTGCCCAAGGCCCCAGCAGAACCTTCTGGTTGCCGCAGCCAGCAGGCCACACTGCCTCCTTGGGGCAGAACTGGGGCTTCCTGGAGGGGCTCTTCCTGTGGGGAGAGCCCAAGACTCTCAGGGCTTCTCTGCCGCAGCCCAGCTGGACCTGCAGCAGCCAGCACCTGTGGCTGGCCCATCCCTGGGACACCCGAAATACGCACGAGCTGTGCCGCCTGGCCGCAGGGTTTTCCCGCCATCCAGCCGTGGGCTGAGAGAGTCTGGGGGCAGCCAAGCGGAGCAAGAGGGCATTTCTCAGGGCTTTCCTAAGAGAACCGCCCCTCCGATGGGCCCTGGTTGGCCGCATCAGAAGCCAGACACGGAGCAGGGACTGTCAGCACCGCAGGCCTGCCACCTGGCCTCTGGTGCCTAAGGACTGGGTGTGGCCAGGGGCTGCAGATGCCCCCAGCCACGGAACGCTGTGCTATGTGAGGAGAACTGGGCAAGAACAGGGGTCCCTCCCACTCCCCTCAATCTGGTCTTGTGTGCGAACTCTCGCTGGGCAAACAGATAGCCGATAAGGAACAGAGATTAGGGGATGGTTCAGCTCTAGACAAGCAGCTGCTTCCCCCAGAGCACAGAGTTCCCAGCATCCGACCCAGGGAGGCCTGGGACCCAGTGCTGGCAGATCCAGCCTGAGCCAGGCCCTACATCCCATCCCTCTGCCCGTCCCCTGCCCCCTGCAGCCAGGGAGCACCCCTCCCCAGGCAGCCCCCACCCCACAAGCTGGCATCTGCTGGATCAGCTCAGCCCTAGGGTTAGGGGAGGGTCTCTGGGGCATAGGAAGGGCCAGCCACAGCATGCCCTCAGTATCCAGGCCTTCTGCTCCCACGCAGGCCAGCCCTGGGTCCTTAGCTTTCCCCCAGGTGTGCAGCTGGTACTCTCTCCAGGGACCAGAGGTGTGGCCAGGGCCCAAAGGAGTGGGCTGTTACCTCTCATATTCTGCTGCTCAGCTTCTGCTGTTGCAGGACACAGTGGTCTCAGTCTGGGGGCTTAGAGTGGAAAAGGTCAGATGTGGCCAGAGCCAGGACTAGAGATCTGCAAAGAGGAAGCTAAAGTTCTTTGTCAGGATCAGTCTGTACCTGTAGTCAAGAGCCAGACTCTGGTTGAGGTTGTGGTCAGTTCGTGGCTGGAACAGGGCTCATTTTGTCACTGTGTGGCTGGGATCAGGGCTCAGTAATTGGGATCAGGGATCAGCCTATGGCTTTGATCAGGGCCCAGCTTGGGCTGGGATCAGGGCTCAGCATGTGACTGGGGTCAGTCAACCTGTAGCTGGAATCAGGGATCAAGAAGTTCATGGCTGAAGTAGAGAGACTCATCAGTGCCTGTGTCGCATCTCGGTATCAGGGGCTGAGATCTAGGCTCAGACTGTAACTGGGAGCAGGGATCCCTCTGTACCTGGGTGTGTATTCCGGCTGTATGTGGTCCTGCACATCCACATCTGCCAGGCGCTCACTTGTTCTCCAGCGGTCTTGGGTCAGGTTTCAGCAGCTGGACTTTGCTTCCTCTTTGGATCAGCGCGTTCTTGGCCAGCACCCAGCAGCTGATTCCCCGGGGAGAGGCTGTTCCCGCCAGCCACATTCCCACGCCTGTCTGGAAGGGTGCCAGAGGGTGGTGGGTGTCGAGGGGCTGCCTCCGGGGAGCTGCTTCTTGCCCTCCCAGCGCCTGCCGGCCGCAGGAGGCTGTTGCAGGAAAGGCTCCTGGCCCTCAGGTCCCTTTCCCAGAGCCCAGCGCTTCCTTGCCCGCTCTCGGCCCCAGTGAGATGGACCTGGAATGCAGAGCCCTTGGCTGGCCTGAACACCATCGAGGAAAAGCTGGGCACATCCCCGAGGGACCCTGTGGCTCATGAAGCCAGTCACGGGCCTGTGCCTCCCCGTGCCTCAGTGTCCCCAGATGACAACAGAGATGGGAAAGTGTGGCGCCGGACAGGGTCTGTCCAAGCCCCTCCAGCTTGTGACAAGTTGGACAGGCCAGGGACCCACCAGGGGCATGTCGGCTGCTCCTGGGGACTATGTCGTTCTGGTTGCTCCTAGAAAGGAGTGTGTTTGCCCTTAGAGCCACAGGCTCATTCCAGGGCCCAGAGGGGCAGCCTGAGGGCGATCAGGGCAGGTGCGTGTCCCAGGAGCCCCACCAGTGTGACCTGATAGCTCTGCAGCCTCATCCCAGGGCCAGGCCAGGTCCATGACCAGGGGCCAGGGGCCACAGGCCTCTGTCCCGCAGCATGACAGTCTGGGGACCCTTGAGATCCCTGGCTTTGTGTCCCGCAGACACAGCCTCAGTACCAGCAGGACAGAGCCCCAGGCGTGGCTTTCTCCCAGGAGCCGGAGGCCGCTGTTCCCATCCGCCGCTCTCCAGAGAGGAGGCGGGCCGGAGCCCCTGCCATGCAGGCTGCGAGGAGGCGTGCGGCTGGGCAGAGACCCCTTCTGTATTGCTTTGCTCAAGGGAGGAAACAGGATCAGAGGGGGACAGGGTCCCGATGCCAGGGAGGACAGGAGCCCCGGTGCCCCCTGGGTGCCCGCGGGCTGGAGGCACACCCAGGCCAGGCCTCCTGAGCTGCCCAGCGGGTGCTGCAAACTCCCCCACTCCTGCCTTGTCTCGACTTGCCGCGGCCCCTGCCCCAGCTCTGGAGGAGAGCCTCGCCCGCCTTCCCAGGACCAGGACAAGTCCCGGCCTGGCCCAGGCCTCTGTGCCAGCTCCAAGCGTGGGAAAATGCTGAGCTGAGGAGGGAGGAGTGGCAGGTGGCCAGGTGTGAGTGCCCACAAGTGCCCCTCCTGGAGCCCAGAGGAGACCGGCCCAGCCCCCACTGCTCCCCCCACCCAGCCCCAGCCCCACCCCATGAGCTCTGCCCTTCCGTAGCACACTGTCGCACACAGCTGGTGCTCAATAGTTGCCTCTGTCAGGAGGTGGAGCGGGCAGTTTGAACATGTGCCCAGCAAGGTTAGCAGGGCTCTTGGTCAGGCCACTAAGGTTTGAAGTAGAGGGTGTGGGGTCCAGAAGCCCATCCTGGGTAGGGGCTTGCAGCTGCTCCTGGAGCCTCCTGGGCCTCCTCGTCTGCCTCCAGGCACCAGGGCAGAGAACTGCCGCAGGCCCTGGACCACTCAGGCCCTGGGCACACCAGGCCCGGACTCAGTCTCCCAGTCCTTCCTGGGGTGCTGGGCAGGGAGCTGCCTCGCCCCTGCCCCGAGGCGCCAGCCGGCAATGGGGCTAGCATGCGGCATTCCCAGCACCGGGAGCTGGTGGGAATGGGTGGGGCTGGGAGCCAGTGGGGTCGGGAGTGCCGTCCCTGCCACTGGACTCAGGCTGGGGCTGCTTGGCTCCACAGCGTCCGGAGATGGCAGACCGAGAGGCTTATTGAGGAGGCCGCCCGGCCTCCACTGTGAGGGCGGTTCCATGGGCTCTTGGGACTCACCAGGAGGGCGTGGTCAGGCCCCCTGGGCAGGTGATGGGGACACACTGGCTTTTCAGGAGCTCTGAAGTCAGGCACAGCTCGAGGGACACCCCTGAAGGACAGGGCTGGCACCCGTGTTGGGGAGGGTGTGCAGGGGGAGATCAGGCCGAAGCGTCCGGGCTCAGCCTCCCGCATCTACTCAGCCAGGCGGAGAGGTGGGCCTCCCCAACACTGGCGTCCACAGACCTCATCGAGCTGCGCCCCAGTCAGATGCCAGGGTCTCCTAAGTGCCTGACTCAGGGCCCTCCCAGCCCGGCAGAGCCCCTCGGACCAGTGGAGGACACGTCCCAGAGATCAGACAGGGACGGTACCGTGACTCACTGGCACCGCTCACAGAAAGGTCTGGCTGGGCTGAGGGGTAGGGGCAGAGGAGTGACCCAAGATGAGGCTGGGACAGGTGGCTGCCGAGGACTCAGGCAGCATCTGAGCCATGAGAGGCTGAACTCTTGCATGAAGAGTTTTAATCTGCACCTTAGAAAGATACAGGTAGGCTGGGCTGCTGCAGCCCCGACGCACAGTCGCACAGTCGGGGGAGAGTGCGCGACCCCCACGACAGCACAGGGCAGCCCCCACAGGTCTAGCATGGAGAGCGGCTGGTGGGACAGCGGGGAGGTTCTACTTCCAAGAACTGCTGTGTTGCCCGGCCAGCCCCTCACCCACCTGACAGCCCCACTCCAGCAGGTCCCCCAGGGCAGAAGCCCACCTTATTTCCTCCTCCATCGGCCACAGGAGAAGGAAGGCCTCTGTCACCTGCACACCCGTGGTGACCAGCGCTGAGAACAGGAAGCCGAGGGCTCAGGCCACCTGCCCGCCTGCCCCCACCAGAAGGAACACCAGAAGGAGTGGGCAGGGCAGGAGCAGCTGGCCTCTGTTGGACAGGGTCTGGGGGGGTCCTGCTGGGGTTCCCAGTCCCCAGCCAGTGTGGCCCCGAGGCTGGCCACTTTCCCTGACTCTGGTTGCAGCCCTGGACATGCCTGGGCAGAGCCTGCTTCTCCTCTAGCCCCCAGGTCGCTGGGGCAGGGGACAGGACCCCCACCTGAGGGCCCTTCTCATAGGTCCCACCCACATCCGGCCTCCCCAGGTAGACCAGGCGTGGGACCTGAGCCCAGGGGGGCCAGTGCTGCAGAGGGCCACCTGGAGGTCCTGGGGAAGGGTTGTACCCCAGTCTGCCCTCTCCCAGGGATGGCCTGGGTCATTGGGTCACCAGATGGCCCACTTGCAGGTGGGCGGCAGGTGCAGGGACCCTGGGCAGGTGTGGGGCCTCTGCCAGGGTCAGACACAGGTGGCATTGCCCAGGCGGGGGCGTGGTGCCCACCTCCCGCTTCCCGAGGACCCGCAGCAGGGCCGGCCCCTGGGTCTCCAGCCAGCCCCCACCCCACCATGGGCGCATCGCTGGGAGCGGCTGGGGGCACGTCGGGACCTGCGCCGCTGGGTTTCCAGTGTCGCAAGAGGAGAGGAAGGCTGGCGGGGCGCCGGGCGGGCGGGCGCGGGAGGCCCTTGGCGTGGGAAGAGGGGCTGTCTGGGGGTCCCAGAGGGCCGTTCTCCCAGGATCCCACGTG
Source organism: Sciurus carolinensis (assembly GCF_902686445.1). Taxonomy (NCBI): domain Eukaryota; kingdom Metazoa; phylum Chordata; class Mammalia; order Rodentia; family Sciuridae; genus Sciurus; species Sciurus carolinensis. The sequence goes on from NC_062226.1 coordinate 1,131,777, forward strand.
GGAGGCAGGTCCACCTCTGCTCCCAGGAGCCTGGGCCGGGACCTGGCCCCAGGGTGCAGCAGGCCTCCACCAGCTTCCCGGCCAGGCTCCCCTGGGCAGGGCAGGTGCCTGGGCACAGGCAGGTCTCCTCCGTCCTGAGCACCCTGCCCACGGAGAGCAAGCAGGGCCTGCAGGGCTGTGGCCCGCGGCCCCGTCCCTGAGAGGGGCGCTGGGCAGGGGAGGCCCCGCCTAGTCCGGCCAACCCCAGGCAGCCACCTGGGCCTCTGGGCCTGGTGCTCTCACCTCTCCAGCAGGACAACCAAGCTGTACTGACCCTTGCAAACTGAGGGGCTGCCAGAAACCACCGGGGGCCCCCAGTGTGCCCCCGCCCTAACCCTGCAGCCAGTGCCCAGAATCTACCTCAGCTGAGAGTGGACCCAGAGGGTTGGAGAGCCCCCAAGCCAACTGGCCTGGTGGGGCCCTGCACGTGGGGCCCTGTTGACTGGCCAGGGGAGAGTGGAGCTCAGGGCTGTGTCTCACGCTCTGTCAGGGGCCTGGCCTTGCAGAGTGTCTGTGGTCCCCTCCTCTGTCTTCCCTCGACATCCCAGGCTGGCCCCAGGGGACAATCCTGTGGGAGAGCAGGGGCTTCTTGGCTCCTGCCTGTCAGTGTGCCAAGGATCGGGTACTGTCCTGCCGGGCAAGGACAGGGACAGCTTGAGAGGTGTTACCTGGTCACTCTACTGCGGCCCTGCACAGAGCAGCCCAGGCCCTCCTCGGGGCGTGTGGGCTGGCAGAACAGGGTGATCCCTCGCCCTGCCCATCTCCCTGGCTGGAGCAGGGCTGTCCTGGTCCCTGGGCCTGCCCAGCTGCTCCGGCTCCTCCCCTGGCCCTTCCCAGTTCATAGCCCAGGACCCTGTCCTTGGACCTGGGGCTCTGGACCACCCTTTGTGGTCCAGGCCACACAGGGGCAGAAAGAAGCTCTGCTCAGCACACACTCGGAGGAACTGGGGTCAGGGCCTGAACAGCAGGGCTGGGAGACCAGTGCCCAGCTCTGCCTGGTCCACCTCTCACACTGTCCTGGAGGCCGAGGGGCACAAGGAGCAGGTGACCAGAGCCGGGCCCAGCATGCTGCACACAGAGGGAGAAGAGTGGCCACATGTGGGGGAGGGCAGCCTTAACTCCACAACCCCCCAGGCTGGTGGGGGTGGGCTCAGGCCCCAGGGCCAAGGCCCAGCGGTGTGATGGGCCCTGTTGGAGGCCTGCCCAGGCTCCCTGGTCATTGGGCCGCCTCCCAGTGACCCCTCCTGCTCTGCGTGCAGCCACAGGCAGCCCACTTTCCGGCCCCCTTTCATTGCACAAGCTCGCGGGTCATCGACGCAGACAACTGATTGCACCAGAGTCCCCACCCAGCTTCCTCTTGGCTCCACTGAGGACTTGACAGGCGGGTGGGGGCTGTTAGCCAGACCAGGAGCACCTCAGGCTGCCCTGTTTTCTCAAGTACTGGGCAAGTCACTAGGGAAGCTGTGAGCTCTGTGAGTCTGGGGTCTCTGACAGTGCGAAATGACCTGTGTCTACCAGTTCTCAGGTCCCCAGCTCCCCAGAGAACACTAGGACATGATGACTTGGACCCACCTCAAAGTCAGGGGCACTAATGAGCTCGGGGGCCACACCTGTGATCCCAGGGACGTGGGAGGCTGAGGCGGGAGGATTGAAAGTTTGAGGTCAGCCTCAGTACCTTAGTGAGAACCTGAGACCTCATCTTAAAACAAGAGAAAAAGGGCTGGGGATATATCTCAGTGGTAAAGCACCTGGGTTCAATCCCTGTGCAGAGGAGAGACAGAGAGAATCAGACTCTAGTGCCTCCCTGTCCCTGAGTTCACCTGTCCTTACTAAGACCCAGTGTGGTCAGTGGGACCAGCTCCTCTCTCCACCTCAGAGGGAAACTGAGGCCCAGAGAAGCACTTGCCTCCATGGACCCTGAAGATTCCCCTCTTCGCCCAGGAGTCCCCAGGCACTGCCAGCCCAGGAGGGGTCTGGCCTCTGGGTGATGAGGCTTGCCCGTGGGAGGACAGGGTGTGCCCAGTCCTCTGACTCTCTCCAGCAGGCCAAGCATACATGCAGTGTTCCATAAGCGTTGGCTGGACCAGCAGGCCCTTCAGCCAGATGTCTGCTCCTGCCACCCAGACTCTGCTGTCTCTGGGCCTTGTGCCTCCTGACCTCCCTGCCTGCTCGCCCAGTTGGGAGCTTGCACCTCAGGAAGGAGGTGGGGCAGGGCTGGGGCAGACGGACAGACGTGAGGACCCCAGGGCCCACCTCGTCCTCCCTGGCCCGGCCCCCAGGCATCGGAGCTTGTGGATCCAGCTGTGTCCAGCAGCAGCCTGGCCCTGGTCTCCACCTCTTCACTGCTTCCTCAACAGGGTGAGGGTGCAGGACAGGACCCAGGCTGGTCCAGGCCCAGGACACACACGTCGGCCTGGCAGGTGCCCACCAAGAGGTTGCAGCTGGGTGGGGGCCCAGGGCCCGGGTCAGTCTCGGTCCCATCCATGGGACTCATTCCTCAGAGAGCTGTGTCCCTGGAGCTGGCCACAGGGCCTCCACACAGCCCAGGGGACGTGCCGGGAGTCAGAGTCGGGGGCAGGGCTGCACAGGGGGCTCACAGCAGGGCAGGACCGGGGCTCAGAGCGATAGCTCAGGGAGCAGGAGAGCGGGACCGCCCCGTCGGGGGAAAGTGGCCAGGCAGAGGGAAGAAAGCACAGGCGGGGCTGCGGCTGGGGACCCCGCTGTGGGCTGTGGCTGCAGGCTGCCCCAGATGGCCGCCCGAGAAGGGCCACCCGGGACCTTTTCCCACTTTACAGCATGCTGTGCCCCTCTCGCCTGAAGGGAGCTTCGTCTTTTCCTTAAAGATGAGGGTCCCTCCAGCCCAAGCCCCCTCTGCTCGGCTCCTCCTGCCCTCCCTGGCCACAGGAATAGGGCGGCTGGCCAACAGGCTGGTGCCTGGGTGCCTCCCCTCCTCGCTCCTGGCTTCGCTGCACGGCGGGGGCCTGCGTCTCCTGCCCGGTGCTCCCACGCCCCCAGGCCCTGCATGGCTGCTCACCCACGCTCCCCCTAACCGCAGCTCACAGGTGAGACAGGCCCAGAGAGCCAGAGACTCTCCCCGAGGTGGCCAGTGGGCAGGGCTGCCTGCCCTCCACAGCTTCCCGTAGCTTCGAGGCCTGACCAGCCGTCCCCCACTGCCCCGCCGAGCTCCACAGGCCGGGCCTGGCATTGTGCAGCGTGGCCCCCACAGCGGGGCACAAGCTGGCCCCATCCTGTCCATCAGATTTGTGTCCCCAGGAACCAGCCCCAGACCCGGAGGTCAGCCAGGTCCTCGGACTTGGACCTCCCCTCCTTCATGCCGGCTCCTGTGTCTCCAGGACCCTGGCCCTGGCAGCTCAGGGTGGTACTCCCTGGTTCCTCCTAAAGCCCAGAGGTGTCAAGTCCCAGGCACGGCAGGTCCCTGGGCAAGAAGGAGTCCAGGCCATCCTGTGACGGTGTCCCAAGGTCCTGGGCCCTGATCCCACACCACCACTGCCTGAGAGTCACCGGGGAAAGAAAGGTCAGTGGAGCAGCTCCCGGGCAGCCCTCGGGTGGCCCTCAGGCTGTGTGGCAGCTGGAAGTGTGAGCCTGCGGGGGCCGCCCTCTTTGAACATGGAAGAGGCTGGGCAGAGGAAATCACTTCCACGGGGAGGTGACCCGCTGGAGGTGGGGGCTCCTGGACCCCAGCGGTGGGGAGGGAGGAGCACAAGAGTCTGAGAAAGCTCTGGAATGTGCTGGACGACGCACATCTGTGACCCGGGAAAGCAAAGGCCCCTGCCTTCGGGGGTCCCTCTAGTGAGGATGTGGGCTGTCCCAGTCCAGCACTCCCAGGCAAGGGCTGCAGAGACCCACCACCGCTCCACCCGCTGCCACCTGGTGGCCCCCGAGAAGCCACCTCCAGCATGTCCCCCCGCAGCGCCTGGGGAGACCCGGACACCCCTCCAACCTGCTAGGCCCCCAGGCTGCCAGGGTTGGAGCTGAATCCCCCAGGAAGTGGGACCCCTCAGGTGGGCATGGGCAGAGCGGGGCGGCCATCGGAGGAGCTTGGGGGAGCTCTGAGCAGGCACAGGGGAGGCCCTGCACTCTGACTGGGAACAGCCACCCGCCAGGGAGGCATGCGCAGGGGCAGGGAGGCCAAAGGCAGAGTCGCCCAGGGACCTTGCCTTTGCTCTCGTCCCAAGAATCCTCGGGGCCCAGGAGGGCGTCTCCTGAGCGCCTGCTGTATGCTGGTGTGTTGGTGGACGACTATTCACTGCACTCAGACAGTGTCCTGGCTCCGACTGACCCTGTTCCTCCTCAAAGCACCCCTGCCAGGCAGCAGTCACCCCCCGGACGAGGACACTGTGACTCAGAGAGGCTAGGAGACTCCTCTAAGACCCTACAGCCAGCAGTCGCCCACCTCGAGGTCCATCCCTCACTCCATCTGCAAAGGTCGCCGTCCCCAAAAGACCCAGGGCAGCAGGCGGAAGGAGGGCCCTGCTGACCGTCTCCCTCGGAGCCAAGTGCAGGCACCCGGCTTCGTGTTCCCAGGTGGCAGGCCCCCGCGTTCATCCCCTCCGTTCCTCCCACCCCTGTGACCCCTGTGGCCTCTGTGAGGCCTGGCGAAGGGCTCAGGGAGGGGGCTGGGCCTGGCTGGCATCCTCCCGAGTGGGCGCTCCAGGACCTCCTCTGCTGCCCACCCCCAGCCGGAAGTGCAGTGGCTCGGACGGAAGGCAGAGCGGGCCGGGCCCCGTCCACTCCTTTCGGGTGTCTACTCACTGGCCCTCCTGCTGAGGAAGATCCCAGCACACTGAAGGGAGAGGGCCTGAAGCCCAGGAGTCAGGCTGGCTTTACGAGGCCAGCCCAGTTGCTTTGTGGCCTTGGGTCACTGTGTCCCCCTCTGGTCCCCTCGGCACTCAAGTCCTGAGTTGTCAGAGGTCGGCAGGTTGTGGGGGGACTGGAAGCACTTTTCCTGTCCTCTCGGTCTCCCCTTGGCTTCCTGGGACACATCCGTGGCCTGGGAGTCCCCGGGGAGCTCCTGCTGGTCCTGCAGCCCTGCCCTGCCCGTCCTGCTGGGCTGCAGCTTTGCCGGCCTCTGCCTCTGGGCCCCCTGCACCTGCCCACACACTGCCTCCAGGCGGGCTCCCGAAGCACCCCAGTGTCCTTCCTCCTCCCAGTGTCCTGACCCTCCTGCACCCAGTAGGACCCACGACAACAGAAGGTGGACGCCTCCTAGGCCGGGGCTGCTGACCGGAGCAGCTGAAGACGTTTCTGAGGCTCCCTGACCGTACTCTTGCCCTGTGACCCACGCTGAGGCCCAGCAGCCTGAGCTGGACAGGAGGCGGCCACTTCCGTGGCTGTGAGTGACTCACAGCCGCATTTCTGGGAAATCACCCCCCAGACTGAGTGGCCGGGGCTCGGCCTGTGGGACCAGCAGTTAGGCAGGCCTGTGACAGGGGCTGTGTCACGAAGGGCAGGCCGAGCAGGCTGAGCCTCCCACCAGACCCCTGGGTGCTGGGCCACCAACCTGCACATCCACCCATGGACTGTTCTGGAGAGCTGCCCCTCTGGAGCCTGGCTTGTTGCCCCAAGCCCAGCGGCTGGACCCTACACCATCCCCTCCCCAGCTGGGGACCAGGACTCCAACTCAGGAGCCCCTCAGCAAGCAGGAAGGAGGTGGCCCCAGCGGCTAGTGGAGAAGGCTCTCCAGAGAAAGCCAGATGGAGGGGTGAAGAGCGGGGTCCCAGGCATGGCTGACCTGGGCTGGCGGTGGCTGGGGGCCTGGAGCTCCTGGTACTTCCTGCCTCCAAGGGGCAGCTGCAGGGTGGGAGGGGCAAGGTCGCAGTGGGGTGACCAGGCTCAGCTGGGTCTCCACTGGCCCCAGCCGCCCCCCAGCCTGGCCCTGCCTTGGGGTTCCCACGTTGGGGGTGCCCTGTCCAGAGTGAGGCCCCAGCTGCTGCCAGGATCCTCTTGGGGCACAGGCACCTTGAGTCTGTGTCCACCCTGCCTGCAGCAACTCCAGGCTACCATGGTCAGTAGGCCTTTTATGGCCCCTCCAGAAGGAGCCCCATGGGGCCAGTGTGGGACGGCCGACCACACACACCATTTGCTGAGCCTAGTGACCAGCTGTTGGTGGGCCTTACCCCCTGAGAGGAGACCCCAAGCCCATTTGGCATTTGTCCCCACCCACAGAGACCCTGTGGCAACTGTTTTCCCAGGACGTGGGACCTGTGGCTGGGAGACAAAGGGGCAGACGGAGGTGGGCTGACTCGGAGCCTCGGAGAAGTCCACAGAAACACCCGGAGACCAGGACCTGGGGCTGAGCAGCCCCCGCGCCCCAGGACAGAGGCCGGGAGTCTGACCACAGCAGGCAGAAGCTCTGTGTAAGGGGAGGTGCCGCCAGGCCCCACCTGCTGGTCTGCCTCCCAGCCCTGGAGCAGAGGGACAGGTGACTCAGAAGCCCAGGCCAGGCCCACGCGCCAGCCACGGCTGGGACAAAGACCCCTTTGAAATCAGGATCAAATGCCGTTTTATTTGGGCACCACTCTGTGATGGACAGGTGGGCAGGAGTGGCCTCCTAGGAGCCGCATCAGAGGTCCAGAGGTTCCTGGGCTCTTCCTTACCTCCCCTGCCAATGCTGACCATGTGCCTTCCCCGGCAGCCTCCAGGTGGCCCAGGCCTCACACTGACCAGCCTCACCTGGAGGCGGGTGCAGCCCCCAGAAGGCAGGCACAGGAGATGGGTTAGGGCAGGGCAGGCTCCTGAGTCAGGGGTGGGCCCACGACTGGGGCACACAGAGGTCTGGCCGTGCAGGTCAAGGTAGGAAGGCAATCACCTCCCTCATTCAGGACACCCAACCTCTACTAATGCCACCTGGCAGGCCCGCAAGCCAACTCCTTCCCATGCAGCCAATTCCTTTTGGCGTCTCAGTCCAGTGTCCTCTATCTTCAGCTCCTTTGGGAGTCCTCTCCCTCCTGGCCCATGGCATTACCCAGCTGTGTGGCCTATGAGGAAATAAATGTTCAGCTGCCCCAGGATGAATAGGGCAGGGTGCCTCTACCCTGCAGCTGTCGGGGAGGCCTATGGGGCCTCCCCACAGAGCCTCTCTACTTGGCCACTGAGCCCAGCCCTTGATCCCTGGTCTGGAATCTGGGCTCTGTCTCCCCAGCTGTCCCCCCAGTCCTTGTCACCGTGCCTGAGCCAATGGCTAGGCCTGCTCTGCCATGCAGCTCCCTGTCCAGTGCCCGGCTTGGCTCTGGCCTCAGAGTCTGTCTGTGGCCAGTGTCCACTGAGGACAGGCCCAGACCAAGCTAGCTATCTGGGAGCCAGGCTGCTCCCCAGGGGGCCTCCAGCAGGTAGGGCCTCCATGTGAGGAGCCAGGGCACTGCCACCTGGTCAGGGCAGCCCGGGCAGCACACCTCAGACCCAGGCAGGAGGGCAGGCCGTGGTGGGGCCCAGACTCCAGGCTCCCATGCTCCCCCAGCTGGGGCTGACGCTCCTGCAGCAGGGGGAGGGCCCTGGGCACCCAGAAACTTTCCCTGGCTGCCTGGGGCCAGTAGCCTTTGAAGTGGGAAGCCTGGGTGGAGGAGCCGTCCAGGGTGTAATTAGAGGGCCGGTTTCACTCTCCCACCAGTGAAACCAGCCCTGACTCCCAGAGTCAGCCCTGCACAGGGCGCCCAGGCCCTGTGGCCACCGGCCCTCTCCAGGAGGCTGGGCCTGCGCCCCAGGAGGCCAGGCGGATGGGCAGCTCCGCTCCTGGGGCCCAGCCCTTCCCCTCTGCTGGAGCTGCTGAGGGCCCTTGGGGTCACACAGGCTTGGTGGGTTCTGTCCGTCTCCCAGCACCTTGACCCCAGTGTCTGCCTGGCTGTGGAGCGAAGGCATGTGGGGCCACCGCAGGGCTGGCCAGTCACCTCCCTCCCGGCCCACTGCTGCTCTGCCGGCTGCTCCCCGTGTCAGGGTGGACCGGGCAGTGCCTGGAGGGACTCCTGAGCCAAGCAGGATGCACTGGGAAGGCCAGGCTGCAGGCCACACCCACCCAGCCTTGGGACCAGAGGCCTGACACCCTGCCGGGGCGAGTCTCTCACACCCGCACCTGTGCGTCCCTGCAACAGTGAGTCCAGTGACTCTCCCCCTGCAGAGGACAGCACCAGGCCAGGACGCCTCCACCCCCTCCCTCCTTCCTCCCCCTACCCTGGGAAGCCCTCCATCTTCCCAGCTCCCGTCATGGAGTGTCCATTCTTGGTCAGACTCTCCCCTGGGTGAGCAGTTACAGAGAGACGGACACAGCAATGTGGGAGGGACACTGTCCTCCTGGAGAGGCCTCTGAGTGCCCCGCAGGATGTGCTGGGGCAGGGACTGAGGGAAGGGTCAGTAAGGGCTGTCCTGTCCTGCTACCATGCTGTGGAAGGCAGGCTGTGCTGCTGTCCCCGCATCCCCCAGCACAGGGAGTGAGGACCCTCAACACCTGGGGAAGGGCCTGGCTATGGGGTGGGAGGGACATGCCCCACCACATTTCCCCAAATGCTCCTTGGCCTCTCCCTCTCCAGACTGGAGAACTGGCATCCAGAGCTCTGGAAAGGGCTCCTCTCAGGCCCTTGGTGACAGGGCCCTGCTGTCCAATGGGGGGACAGGGGTGGTCAGGGCTGGTCTCCTGTCCCCTGCGGACTACCCGTCTCCTGTACCAGAAACAGCAGGCACTGCTCATGGCCAGAGCGGGGCAGGTGGGTGTCCAGAGCGCCTGGGAGCCACACCCCCACCTCAGGCCCCAGGCACCCAGGGCAGGGCTGGGGGCAGGAGTAGAGGGGCCACCTGGGCAGCAGCCGGGTTCTGCTGTCCTGGCACTGGGCCAGCGTCCTGTGGGATGACCCCCAGCCAGGCTCTCCTTGCTGTCTGGGTGGCCGCCTGTGATCTGCTCGTTGGGGTGGAGGGGCCAACCATGGTGAAGGCCTGCAGGCTGTGGACAAGGAGGGGACAGCAAGTGCCGAGCCAGGGGCCCCGGCTGCCCCTGTCCCTCAGCTAGGGCCTAAGGAGGGCCAGAAATCACCAGGTGAAGGGGCCTGGGGAGGGGCAGGTGGTGCCCAGGGAGGACGGCAGGGGCACAGCTTGTGGGCCAGGAGAAGCCCCTGCGGGCGGCTTGCTGAGCTCTAGCTCCGGCTGTCTGGCCTCCTGTCCTGCAGAAAGCTGCCTTGTACCAAGGCTGGAGGGGGGCTGTCCCCTGCCTGGCCCCTGAAAACACCTGGGCCACTGGCCGCCCCACCCCTCAGGGCCTTGTGCAAGGCTCTACCTGGACAGCTCCTGCTGGGGCCACCAAGGGGAGCCCTGCAGCTGGAGGGGCCTGGAGTCGGACGTCCCTGCAGCCCCTTGGACTGCGCACCCCTGCCCACATGCCCTAGATCCCACAGCGCCAGCCACACTGCCCTCTGAGCAGACCCTCGAACCCCTGGGAAAGCATGCCTGCTGATGGCAAGGCTGGCTCCCCCGCCCAGCCTCGCACCGCCTGCCCCAGCACGGCCTGGCACGGCCAGGGCCCACTGTTTCCTGCTGGTCTGTCTGGTGGCATGGGAGAGCAGAGCCCATGCCCAGTGAGTGCTTAGTCAGCACATGCTGAGCCAATGAATGAGTCAGCTGGAACCCAAACCTCGAGGCCTCGAGACAGGAGATCAGAGACCAGGCGGCTGCAGCTCCGCTGGTCCAGGTCCATCCAGTCACCTCTCAGCCGACCTCACTCAGCAAGTCCCGTGAAGCTTGGAACCCCCTGCAGGGACCATCAGAGGGTCACGGTACCCCAGTTACACCTGGAAGCTGCGGGCACCTTGAGGCCCTGAGGGGCTGGCAGTTGGCTGTGGGTACCCTTGCCTGACCAGGTCCCAGCGGCCTCTCCTGTCCCGTGAGCCCCAAGGACAGGAGGCTGGGCCACTCACATAAACTCAGGACCTCAGGGGCCGGAGGGCCTGAGCTCCTGTCATGGCAGGGACCCAGTGCCCAGCCCTCTGGGTGGCATGGCCACCCCTCACACACACCTGTCAGGGGAGCAGCACACGGGAACCCCTTGGACTCCTGCCCGCAGGCCCACCCTGTGCAGCCTGCCGGCCACCCCTCACCCTCAGTTTCTCAACTCTCCAGAGGGCGGGCAGCACCTGAAGAGGCAGGGGAAGGCCCCGGGCGGTCAGCAGGTGCCCAGGAAGGGACTGGTAGGCCAGTAAGTATGGCCTGGGGTCAGGGTACAGCCTCTGACACACAAAAGTCCAGAGATGGAGTCCGGACAGCAGAGGGCTGCCGCCGGGCAAGAGATTCTGCGTGGGCACCCAGGTGGTGCTGGACGCCTGGGCTCTCTGGCTCTGGGGCAGCCTCCAAAACCCGCACAGTGCAGCTCTGGGCTGGGACTTTCTGGAGGAGGCTGTCCCTGACCCGGCCTCTGCCGTCCCAATTGGGACCTGGGAGAAGGTGGTCCCAGTGGGTGAGTGGGAGGTTCCAGTGTGTTGGGGCACCGTGGAGGGACATGGGGGCCTGGTTGGGGTTTGGGGACGAGGCTAGACTTTGAGGAGCATCTGCTCTGGGGACTGACCTCAGGCAGAGGCCGGGAGTCCGTGAGTGAAAGGCGTGGTGGAAGGCTCCTGGGGGGCTAGCCCTGGGGGCAGCTGCTCTCCCTCTCTCACCCTTCCCAGGACACACCCAGCAGCTGATTTGGGGGGTGGGGCAGAGAGCACTCGGGGGCAGGGCCAGGGATTTCCTGTCCAGGAGCCATCATGTCGTGGAACCGGACACTGCCCTCCCTGCCCACCAGCCACCGGCTCTAACAGTCCCTCAGGAAGTCCTGGCCCTGGGCCATCTGGGATCCCAGAGGGACACTCCTGTAGGACTCACCACGTGGCCCTCTGCCCCTCCATGCCACCCTGGGTCTGACTTCCCTGCCCGCAAGCTCTGCCCTGCCCCTGGACGCCGTGCACTCCTCAGCCTGGACCCTGCCCTGAGCCCCATGCTGCGTGACCTGTCCCCACCTCTAACCCCTACTTCTCCAGCTGCCTGGGGACTGCAGGGGCCTCAGAATCTGACACATGTCATGGACCTTCTCCCGAGAAAATCTGCAAAATCTCACACAATTTCCAGAGTTTCGGGGTTACAGGGTCGGGAAGCTCACCCAGGGACTGTCCTAAGAGGGGTCCAGGCCTCAGGCTGAGCCCTCATTGGAAAGGTGGGACACTGAGGCCTAGGTGACCAGTCTGTAGCTCACCACAAGGGTGATCAGAGCCCAGAGATGCCCTGGTCAAGGGGCCCCCTCTAGCTGCTAGCCTTCCCCCAGGGCCAGCAAGCACCAAGTCCCAGTACTGCCCAGCATAGCCCCAAGACCACTCCCCTAGGGTCCTCAACCTGAGAGGAGCCTGGCGTCTAGTCTGGGTTCATATGTGGCTTCTCCAGCCTCCCTTTTCCTGACTCACAGTGGCCCCATCCCCTGTACCTGAGGGAGCCCCTGGTCCAGAGCACTTAGGGACAGTAAATGTCCTGGTAGGGCAGACACTGGAGTCAGGATCCTGGTTCAAGCCTGGCTGTTTGACAGGTAGATGCCTCCCAAGCCTCAGGTCCCCCCCGTAACACACAGGCCCCCGAGTTTCAGGAGGACCGGAGCAGCTGAGGGCACCGTGGCCAGTCAGTGCCTGACCTGTGGTCAGGGCTCCGTGGAGGGGATACTGGTCCTCCCTGAATCTGTGCCCCACAACACTTTCCAGGGCCTGTGACTCTCAGGCAGAAGGGTCAAGGGGTTTCAATGTGGGGGTCGCGTGTGGGCAGGGGTTGCCTATAAGTGGTTCTGGGCAGTTGGCCGGTGCCAGGCCCTTGGGAGAGGTCAGAGGAGGTATCTCAGCTGCTGACAGATGGACCACTCTTCCTAAAGTGTGAGTGACTGCTCACCTTGCTCAGTAAACTGTCAGGCACTGGCCGGAAGCTTTGGGGCAGCAAGCAAAGAACGCTGGTGAGGGATGGTGGGAGTTTGGGGAGGGCCCTGGGTCAGGTGCCTCCCCAGGACCCACCAGGTCTCTAAAGGGGCTAGGGCTGTGGCTCCTGCCTCCCCCGGAGGCAGAACCAGGCTCAGGCTGGTGGCAAAATGGACCCTGGGCTCTGGAGGAGGGGTCCCAGAGCCCACCTGCAGGCCGGAGGGACGGCCATCCCAGGTGCCCGTGCTGCCCCACGCCTGCTGCCGCCGGGCCTCCTGGGGTCAGAGGTGTGTGCGCCCGAGGCGCCGTTCCCACGTTCCCAGGCTGGCAGCTGTTTCTTTCCACCTACGCCCTCCCTTCTCTGTCCCGCCCCCTCTCCAAAAATCACTGCCTGGAGTCCAGGAGACGCTGCTGCAGGCTGCGCCACCTGCCAGCAGGGCAAGGGAGCCAGGACGCCCCTCAGCACGCGCCCTGCCACCCAGCCCCGCACCCGTCCCGGGACCTGGGAAGCCAGCCGGGGTCCCTCCGGGCCTGCTGATGGCGTTCAGCCTTGGCCGCCTCCCAGGGTCCCTCCTCCGCAGCCCGCCAGCGCCCCAGACCAGGTGCCCCACACAGGGTCCTCCCCAGGCTGACCAGGTGACGGGAAGCTGAGGGCCTGGGCAGGAGCCGGCCTCTACCTGCCCCACTCCCCCAGTGTTCAGCCCGGTTGGTCCTCGGGCTCCGCCCCCCATGCAGCTCCGGCAGAGCTCAGTCTCCGAGCTACCAAGAGCACCCCAGGCTGGGACGAAGGGACTTGCCTGGGCAGCACACCGGCACTCAGCCACCCACAGGATACAGGTGTGTGAGGTGCCCAGCGGGGCTGCACTGGACAGGGGTGCACATCACGTGCACCCACAAAGTGTGTTTCGGCTGCACTTGGTGCACACACCCCCAACCACGGCTGTACCCCAGTCCCAGCTCTGGTCCTGGAAGACCTCCATGCGGCCCTTCCCTGCACAGCATGGACACAGCCCCAGCCCAAAATGGATGAAGGGGACACCTTCCTTCCCTGGCAGGAACACACGCTTGTGCACACACACATGCAGTCACACATGTTCACACGTGCACACACACACCACACAGCCCGTGTGCTGGGACCAGAGCAGAACTGGGCATTGGTGGCAGGGTGAAGTCACCCTGGGCTGTGTGGCCCCCACTGAGGGGCTGCGCTTGGTGGTTCTCCTGGTGGCCTCTTTTTCCCTGCACTGCGGGAGTGACCTCAAGCTGTCCCGGGGACCTGGGCATGCCAGTCTCCACTGTTCCCACAGGGGGCTGTGGTCTGTGGCTCGGAGAGCTTGGAGTCCCAGGTCTGGGACTGTCCTCGGAGGGTTCTGTCAGTCGGTCTTGGGAGGCTGAGGTGGGGTCAAGACCTCCCTCAGACCCTGGGCTGGCTGGACACGGAGTGTGGAGGAGAAGCCCAGCCTCTGAGTTGCCAGGAGGGCACACCCCCGTGTCACCGACCCTGAGGGACGGCTCTGGACATGGACGGCAAGGCCGTGGGGCCCAGCAACAAGGGACAAAGGGTCCTTTGTGCTGTACCACCCACCCCTGTGCCAGGGCCAAGGCAGCTGAATGAGCCCTCAGAGGCAGGCCCCAGCCCTCGCATGCCAAGGCACGGGGACAATAGCCATTAGCATAGGCCTTCCCCCAGCAGGGATCCATCACCAGGGAGGGAAGGATGCTGGAACCGGCTCCAGATCCCCCTCCCTGACACCCAGCTCCCCAGCCCAGGCCATGGACCTTCTGTGGCCCTTGTTGCAGCCCCTCTTCCTGGACACCAGGCTTCAATGTCGGCTGAAGATGCCCGAGCCCATGGGTCCCAGGAGGTCAAGTTTGGGAGGAGAGGAAGTCGGGGGGAAGTCACTACGGGTCAGGGCTTCGGCCCTGAGGCCGGCACCTCCTGTCCCGCCCCTCCCTGGGCCTCCACAGAGCCCTTGCTACAGGAGGAGAGTTCGAGGCCCCCAGTAAACTCCACCTGCACTAGCGTGGGCACTGAGCCCAAAGCCCATCCTGCGGGGGCACAGTCCTCTCGCACCAGCCAGCAGGTCCCAGGGCTACCAGTGGGTCTCTGGACCAGGGACGCTCAGAGAGAGCAGGCCGGCGGGATTCCCATTCTCTGGGGACCAAGGACAACCCAGGGACCGGGTCGCCCCAAGGGTCTTCCTTAGGCCTCTGGAGCCCACTAGGACAGGACCAAGGACTGAAGAGGGCAGGAGGAGGAGGAAGCAGGGTGTGGCACTGACCCCAGCACGGCATGAGCAGGGAGGCTGGGGAGGACGGGTGGTGAGCAGCCCCAGCACCAGTGAAGACAGGGCCTCCCTGGGCACAGGCACAGGAGCAGGCGTACGGTTGGGAACAAGACTCCAGGGCCCACAGCTCCCAGCTGGGGCTGCACACAGCAGGGACCCCAGTGGCCACAGGCTGACTGGGCACTTAAGCCCTTCAAGTTCCCGCTGCAAGATTGGCATGGTGGGCTAGTCCAAGAACCTGCGTCCTGCAGACTCCAGTGGCCCTAGAGGCCTTGGGTCAAGCACTGGGGACCTCTGCTGGGATGGCAAAGGGTGGTGGGCAGCAGCATGTCAGCTGGAGTAAGCACCCAGCGGCATCTGGACATACGCCCTTCAGGCTCTGCCCCTAGCTGGCCAGCAGCCCCAGAGGGGTCGGGCACCAGGTTCAGGGGAGGCTAGAAGGGGGTTATGTAACCTACTGGGCTCAAGGAGGTCTCCAGCTCTCTTATTCTGCCCCTCCTGATGGTACTGTCCAGTCCCTGGACACCCAGGTGGCCCCTACACTGCCCCCTGCCCATAGGCTGTCCATCCCTCCACCCACAGCACCTGGGTTGGGCACTATGGGCCCTGTCCTGGACTCCAAGGACAGGGACCTGGACGGGCTATGCCCAACCAGGCCACATGCTGACTCAGAGGCCTCCCCACGTGAAGGACAGCAGTCGGGTGGCGGGCAGGGCCCTCTCCTACACTGCCTAAGGCCTCAGTTTCCTCACCTGTCAGTGGGCCAGCAGCTGGACTGCAGTACCCAAAGGCTCCCCAGCTCCAGTGGGATTCTGCTCTGGAAGTTTCTGGCTGGAGGTGAGGACAGTGCATTAGAGAAAGGGAGGAAGTGGCCAGTGGCTCAGGAAAGTGCAGGTGGGCTCGCAGACACTCAGGCCCTGGGCAGAGAGAGGCAGTGCCCACCCAGGCCGGGGGTTGGGCTCACATTCTCCCCAGCCACACCCATGCCCCTCGCTGCCCCTCATTCACGGCCCCCATCTCCTACCACCTGGGCCCTGAACCTTCCCTCCCAAGATCATGTGCCGCCCTCCAGGGGAGGGTGGAGGGGTAGAACCCCGAAGCCTGCTTCCCGCTCTGGTGCCCTCCCCTGGCTCCTCTGTCCCACAGACTTGGGAGTCCTCAGTTTCCCCAGAGCAGTAGAGGCTGGGCAGAGCACACAGGCCTTCCCTGTTCCCTTGCTCTGCCAGGCTGCAGCCCACTTCGGCTAGAGGGCCAGGCTCCTACAGACAAAGACCCAGTCCCAGCACCCCTTCCCTGGGGTAAAAGGCTTCCTCAGGGACTCTGGGGTGTGCTGGCCCTGGGAGGGGTCTGACTCTAGGCCTTGCCATCATTTTTTGGGTACCGGGGATTGAACTCAGGGGCATTTGACCACTGAGCCATCCCCAGCCCTATTTTGTATTTTATTTAGAGACAGGGTGTCATTGAGTTGCTTAGTGTCTCATCATTGCTGAGGCTGACTTTGAACTCGGGATCCTCCTGCCTCAGCCTCCTGAGATACTGGGATTACAGGCATGTGCCATGGCACCCCGTCCCAGCACATCATGCACTCAGTAAAGGCTGAAGGCAGGGGCTTGGGTGCTGGTGGGGTGGGGTGAGGTGGGCAACCCAGGCACAGGCTGGTTTCATGTTGGCCCCCCACCTGCTCCACAGCCATCAGCTGGTGCCCATCTGGGGGTCCGAGTCTCTCCGTCTGACCTCACCCCCTGTCCAGGCAGACCCAGTGCCACCACTAGCGTGTAGCTGCCTGCCTGTTTCCTCCTGTCACTGGGCTGGCGCTGCCTCTGTCCTGGCTACACGTCCAGCTCCCTGGCAACACTGCTGCCTCCCCCCAGATGTCCATCAGGACGTGGTGCAGGAGAGGGGCCAGGGTGGGGCACAGAGAGGGGTCCCCCTCAGCCACATGGAAGCAGGCCGCCTGGGCTTGGACGCCTGCTTAATCTTTTGCTGAAAAGATAATTTCTTTCTGTGCCATTGTTGGGCACTGGGGGAAACAAAGGGGCTTTTGTGCAGGCCCCTCTGTCTGTCCAGCGATGCCGGGCATTTCCCTCCAAACGTCAAACCCCATAAGGGGAAGTTTTTCTCAGAACCCTCTCCTTTCCTCAGTACAGAGCCACTTTTGTTGCCGAGGTCCAGTGCATGGAGGGCCGGCCTTTCTTCTCCTTCTCATCCCTTGCAAAAGGCCTGCTCAGAGGAGGGCCTGGGAGGAGCGCTGCGGCCTGCTGTCTGTGGGTCAGGAACTTCCCCACACTATTTGGTCTTGCAGAGGGGCAGCTCCGCATGCCAGACCCACCCACCAAAGACTGCTGACCTTCATCAGTGTGGACCTTTCCTGTGACCTCAAGAGTCCCTTGCGTTCGCTGCAGCACGTTGGAAAAGCAAAAGAAATCCTGAACCCGCACTCACATGCACAAAGATGAAGTCACCAGGAAGCCCCCAGGCAGGGTGCGCTGCTGCTCCGAGGCCTCTTTCCTGAGCTCCTGAGCAATCACGGCCATGGCCTACTCAGAGCCCGGCCCCTCTGCGGGCATTGATGCACGCCCAGAGCCGCCACCCAGGGCTCTGCGGATGAGCCGCGGTGGGGCCGTCAGGATCCTCCTTCAGTCACGCTTGGCACACTGCTGGTTTTTATCTACTATGACACGAGGGCTCCCCGGCCATTAAGCACGCTTCGGCAACATGGCTTTCTCCAGCACTGCGCCAGGCAAGTGCTCTCCCACTGAGTTATTTTATTTTGAGACAGTGTCTCATCTCAATAAGTTGCCCAGGTTGGTCTGCCTCAGCCTCCGGAGTTACTAGGATGATAGGAGTGCACCACTGTGCCCGGCTGTAACGTGCTTTCAGCCATGGCCCTGGGTCTCTGCAGAGGCTTGTTAAAGGGTTCATTGAACCAAACCCTGTGGTTTGAATTTTAAGCTACCTGTATGCCAGGAGCTTCGGGAGCACAGCTTCAGAGAAGCATGTCCACGTCCACAGGTGAGGAGACCAAGTGCCACAGGAACACCTTACCCTGCCCGCTGGTGAGAACACATGGTCAGTTTGACTTTGCAGCTGCTCAAGGGGGAACCTCCATTCCAACCAGATTGGGCTCATCGGAGCGGTCTCTCCTGCCAGCCTCTCGGGTGCCCTGGAGCCCTGCGCTCCTCCAGGGAGGTGTGGGGCTTGCTCGTCTTCACCGCTTGGCTGCAGCAAGGACCTCGCAGAGGTTCAGATGGTCTTTGGGGAGGCCGGCCGCTGGCCTCCAGCTCAGAGCACTCAGCTGTCCTGCAGGGCACCCTCCTCCTGGAGGCCTCCCGAATGCCCTTGAGCTCCGTGCTTAAGTGGTGGTGAGGTGCACCCTAGCCATTTCCCCTGCATTCTGTGGCACAGAGGTCACCGCATCCACTCCAGAACCTTCTCACCTTCCCACGCTGACACTCTACCCCGAACTCTGGCTCCTGCCCTCCTCCCCAGCACCAGCACCCACCTTCTGCTAGCGTGAGACCCAGAGACCCGCACTGGGCGTCCCTCCCACCAGCCCACCCAGTGCTCCTCCCAAGACCTCCCCACAGCTGAGGCAGGCGCACTGGGCTGGCTTGGTCGCCTGAGGACAAACACCCAGGCACACTGAGACCTGAACTCATGCCGAGTGGCTGCGGGGCCACCCGGTCCCTTCTCGCCTCTGGTCAGACTCCTGACTCCTCCCTGCAGTGGCTCCCCACTCTGGGAGTGAGGCTGAGCTCTCTGCGGCTCCAGGGCAGGGCCCTCCTGCCTCTTGCAGGTTCTGGTGGTGCCCCCATGGCTCTAGTCTCAACTTCTGGGAGCATACCTGTCAGTGGACTCGAGGCCCACCTCAGCCCACGATGTCCTCATCTCGAGATCCTTAGCTAATTACTTTGCAGACACTGATTCCAAGTAAGGAACCTCTGAGGTTCTGGGGGAGATGAATTTGGGGGCCTCCTCACCTGACTGCAGGTACTCAGTCCCTGCCAGGTCCAGCACAACAGGAGCCTCTCCAGCCAGGGGCCATCTACTAGCAGACATTATGACCTTGCCCCAGCGTCCTCGGGCTCCTCTGCAGCCCGCGGGTGGGCTTGCCAGGCACCTCTGGCACCATGGGCCTCTGGGTCGAAAGGTGCAAGCACACAGACGGCCCCTGTTGCTCTTTCAGCCCCAACAGGGATGGAACCCACAGACTCCAGACTTGCTGTGGGGAGCCACATACCCAGTGCAGAGGCCAGGTGGTCCTCCCTGCAAACAGGACTCCTGTGAGAGGGTGGCTGTGGTTGGGGCCGCCACCAGGATTTTACAGGAGTCCGTTTGCCTGACCCTATGACTTTTGTAGGGCTGAGCTGCTGATTACTGGAATCCAGCCTCTGGGGCTTGAAGGACTATGTCCTCGGGGAAGCCAAGGTCTGCTGTGGATCTGCACCCGTTGCGTGAGCTCCTGAGGTGCCGGCTTCGGTGCTTCAGTACTCATTCTGCAGGAGAGGGGACCAAGGGAGGTGCCAGTCATTGGGTCTGGCCCTCCAGTCAGACGCTCAAGGGGACCCCTTGGGGGATGGTGCTGGCCGGGTCCCCAGTCTCTGTCTTTTCCCACCCTAACTGAGGCTGCGTGTAAGGTCACTGTGCTAGACTGGGCTTCTAGCAGCCTTGGAAGAGCTGGGAATCACCCCTCTCCAGGACCCAGGTGTTCCAGGAAGCAGCGGCCGGGTCCTCTGGGGAGGCAGTGGGCATCACTGCTGGTGTGTGCACTGGGGGCTGACAGGACCCTGCTGGGGGCATCAGTGGGCACAGGTCCAGGCCCTGAGTGAGGGGCTCTAATACAGTAGCTGACACGGCCTGAGTCCCTGGCTTGGGAAGGACAGGGGGAGAAGTTCAACGACTGCCCTGCTAGAGGGTCATCTGTCTTTGCCCAGGGTCGGGCATCCAGGCTGCCACGCTGCCTCTGCTACCTGCAATGGTCTGAGGGTGTCCCCACGGTCCAAGTGCGAGTCTCCCTGTGAGGGCCAAGGGTGGGACCTTGGCTTTGTCCCCACAGCTGGGCCGGTGCTGCTGCCACTGGAGAGGGTCGGTCTGCCCCCTGCTGACCCTCACCCCGATGCCTGCCCTGGAGAGGGGCCTGTCCCAGGATGCCAGCGCCTTGATCTTGGAGCTCCAGAAAGGAACTTCTTTTCTTTATAAATTACCCAGTTCCTTGGAATAGTTCCGTCCACCTTGACTCTGGCCTCTGATATTCCTGACTGAGGGACTTGGGGATCCTGGGAACCTGGTTTCATGGCAGTATCCTCCATAGCCAGTACCTGGGCACCTGGGCCCACCATGCCTCCTGTGGGCACTGCCCAAGCTGCTTCAGCTCAGGGTGTCTTCAGGCCCTCTGGGAGGGAAAGGTGGGCAGGGGTCTCTGGTTCAGGCTGCAGGCTCAGCCCTGCCCATCACTCTGCCAGCCGTGTTGGAACCTGCTCCAGGGCCAAGTGCAGCATCAGGAGAGCCCCAAGCCAGTGCACCCCCCACTCCACAGCCCACCTGACCCCCAGCTGTGCTTCCTAGGTGTGGAGCACCCCAGCAGATGCCCAGCCCTGTTCCCTGCTCCTTCCCATCACCTCAGTGGGGCCAGGCGGGGGCTGCACACATGGGCTGCCACTCATGGGCCACTACTGGCCCCAGCTGACTTGGTTTGGTTCTCTCCAAAACAGACTGAAAGGTCACCTATTTGGGAAGTGCTGGCAACAAGGTCAGGAGGTGAAGGAGGGTGGTAGAGTGGGCAGCCAGCAAGGTGCCAGGTGCATGGGGCCCCTGGGGGTGGGGCAGGGCCTCCTCTGGGCTGGGGGGTCTCTTGGGGAGAGGTGGGGTGGGTCTGTCACTGGTTAAGGGCTGTCCCCAGGTGCTAACTCCTGGGCATTGCTGGCCTGGGTGAGGCCAGGCAGGGAGGTGCAGTCATCGGTGGGTCTGGCTTCCTGCGCAGCCCTGGCAGGGGCTGGGAGGGAAGGGAGCACCTGGAGCAGCCAGACCCAGCCCAGGAGACCCAGGATGGCTTCCTGGAGAAGGTCACAGGGCCTCTCCCCGAGACAGGCTTCCCCCTGTCCCTTGCCATCTTGGTGAAGGTCACGTCAGTCCCCAGAAGTCAGTCCTGGGAGGCCAAGACAGTGCTATCACAGTGCCCACTTCAGAGACAGCCCAGGAGACCCTTCTGCTGGCCCAGGGGGCACAGAGCCAAGGAGACCCTCAGCCTCTTCCCTGCCTCCAACCTCCAGTGCAGCCTCGTCTCAGGGCTTTACCCCATGTCCCCTGCTCAGGCCCTTTCCTCACTGGGTCCCTGGCTCTCAAAGCCACCCTGCGCTTCCACTCTCAGATCTGTGGTCAATCCCACTTCCCCGTTCCCCCCAGGGAGAACAGCCTGAGCCCTTCCCCACCAACCAGGCTCTTGTCCCTCTACTGCATGTTCAGGCCAGAACCCTGCTCCTGCTGACCCTCTTCTCCCTCCAGACCGGAAACCATCAGCCAGAACTTCTGAAATGCAGATGTCCTGCCCTTGTGTGTGAAGCCTTGCTGACCAAGTCAAGAAGTAACCAGCTCAGAGGCCCGGGAGGCCCCGCAATGGGCCCTACTGCCCATGGACTTGCGACGTGTTCTGGAGGCACCAAGTGACTTCCCACAACAGGGCCCTGGCACAAGCTGTTGCCTCTGCTGGGAGTATTCACCTGTCTGATCCCTCAGGCCTCCAGAGTGCTTCTGCAGCGTCCAGGGTGCACACATCTGGCGTTCCTGTGGCTGAACACAGGTGCAGTGGAGGCTGAACTCAGGGCTGGCCTGCAGGCCCTGCGGAGCCCCTGGGAGCGGGTCTCGGCTCTGCAAGGGCACAGCCTGGTCTGCTGTGAACACATGAGGGAGGGAGGGAGCCCTGCACACCCCCAGGGGCTCTGGATGGCCCCCTGTGAACCAGGGAGCCCCGAGGGAGGCCAGGCTGCAGGTTCTGCAGGTTCTGAGGGGGGATCCAGGGAATGCAGGGCTGGCAGCTCAATGAGGGCTGCCCATGGGAGCCCCCTGCCCTCCAGGGCCTCCTTCCTGCCCTGCCCCTGGGGACTCCAGGGGCTTGGGGGGCAGTTCAACCAGCCCCAGAGGAAATCCTTGAATTTTCTGAGGGTGAATGGAAGCAGACTGCTTCTTGTTTACTTCCTGGTGAGTTGTGGAGGGGTGGGAACTGGCGGGGGGGGTTAACTCTTTCTCCTCTGGGTTAATTGTCCCCTTTCCGGCCAGCCTTCTGGAAGCTCCTGGCGCCTGGGACACTTTCCTGAAGCTGCTGGGTGTTGGCGAGAACCAAAAAAGCCCAACAAAAGCGAAAGGCAGCAGTAGATAAGCCTCTGGCTGTGGAGTCTGAGAACCAGGAAGCGGCCTCTGAGGCCCGCAGCAGGGAGGGGCATGCGCTGGGCACCTGGCAACGGCGGGCACACACCTGACCCACAGCTGGCCCAGCCGGGCTAGGGGAGGCGGGGACCCCTCTGATCCCGCCCTTCCTGCAGCGGGGAGGAGCCATGAACCCACAGGCGGCTTTGGGGATCCTCAGCTTGGGGGTGTGTGTCTGCTGCAAGTTTTTCCCATTACCTCACCGGAAGGGCTGAACCGGAGGAGGCTCGCAGCAGGGCTGAGGATCTGGCCTGAGCCACCCCCTGGAACTGTCCCCAAAGCCTGAGGCCCCAGTGTCCCATCCAGCTAGGACCAGGCTGGGGTGAGGCCGGTTAGACCCACTGAGGCCCAAGAGGCAGACCCTGTGCTGGGGGGGGTCTCTGCTCCTGCTTCATGCCCACTTGCTGGGCAGTACCCAGCCTGGACAGGCTGAGCCTCCTCGTGCCCAGGCCTGCAAGGGGACCTCAGCAGCCTTCACCCTGCAGGAAACCACATGAACAGGCCATGGGCCATGGGGGAGGCCAGCCTCCGGGCCCAGCATCTCCCCTAGCTCCCTGACTACCCCCTATATCCCGGAACCTTCAGAACTGCCCCTGCGTAGAAGAGAAAACTGAGTCTGGGGTGACCCCTGCGGCCGCAGCCAGCAGGGGTGGGGTTTGGAGCCCTCCCCGGCCCCTCCTGGGTGCTGTGTGGAGGCTGGGGTGGGGGCTGGCAGCAGTCCATGGACCCCTCCTCCTGCACAGCTCAGTCTGGGAGAGCTTAGTCTACCACCCCAGCCCCGCCCAGTAGCTGGGGGCGCTGCACCAGGAAACGTGACCGTCACTGTCAGGCCCGCCCGCCTCCAAAAATGCTGGTTCTCACAGCCTCAGCGGCAGCAGCCAGGACTCCCACACGGACTCCCACACGGCTCCCTTCCCGCAGACGCTCCCCTGGCTCCTGCTGGGGCCACCCCCACCCCCAACTGCTGGAAACACCAAACAGATGTTGGATCTGTGGCCTGGGGGGGCGGTGGCAGGAAGTGGCTTCTTGTTGGGGACATAGCCTGAAGCAGGCGGGACTTAGCAGTGTGCAGATCTGCACTGGGGCTGGGGACAGGCAAAGTCCTTTGAAGCTAAAGAGGCAGCAGTCACCCCGTTGCTCTGGTGGGGAGACCGAGGCCTGGGAGGCCCTGGGCTGACCTTCCCTGGAGGTGGGGACATAGTCTTCTCTTGGGGTGCAGCCTGGCCTCTGCCCAGCTCTGTCCAGAGTTGTAACCTCAGGCCATGTCTTGGCCTCCCTGGGGCTGCCTGGTCACAAACACCCCAATGACGGTCGGAGGGTGCAGGAGGCTCTGCTGGGCCACAAACACACAGCACAGACATGAGGACACACATGTGGGCACATTTACATGCACAGGCAACCCACCCATGAGCACACACACACATCACCAAGGTCACGCACATGCACACCCTGGCACCCGCACATGAGCACACACACACCCTGGCACCTGTGTTTGTGGCACACACGTTTGAGCAGGTGCTCCCACGAGCATCACACACGTGCACACATGCATGTGGACTCCCATACAGATGAAAGAGGACATTCTTATCTGCATGCGTAGATGGCCACCCAGTGCTGCCCCTCCCGCCTGCTCGTGTGCACACCCAGAAGGTGGTCTCCTCCCCGGGAGCACACGCCAGCCCTGCTCCTGGATGGTGCGATGCCCAGCCTCCCATCTGCACTGTCCCTGCCAGCACCTCTCCCCAGCACTTGGTGCTGGACCCGTGTCCAGCTGAGGAGCCAGCCACAGACCTGTCAGTGAAGCATGGCCGCCCAAAGTGAATGGACGCTGTGGCCTGGCAGCCTCTGCATCCTCAGGCCCTGTGCAGAGGGAGAACAGCCGCGTACCCAGGAGGCTCAAAGCCAAAGGTGGCAGCCAGGTGCACTGAGCCTGTGCCCCATGCAGAGGAGACAGGACCTGTGGCCCTAGGGTCCTTGGGGACAGAGGGAGCCTCCCGCCACACAACAGAATGAGTGAATGAAGTGATCTTCAGGTTTGCTCCAGGTGGCAGGAGCCTTTGTGCTGAGAACAGGACCCTGGGGTCCAGTTTGGGACTGGCCTGTGGTGCTGCAGGAGGAACGCTCACTGAAGGCTCTCCGCCCGCCCAGTCCCTCAGCTCCCCACGGCCATCCTTGTGTGCGTCAGCGCGGGGAGAGGGCGAGTGAGCCGTGTGTGCATGTGTGGGCCCACAGGCTGGTGCCGCCTCCCTGGTTTGGGGAGTGGGTGGGTGGGATGAAGGTGGGACTGGCCCTCTCTCTGTGGCCTCTGGAGTCACGTGGCTCTGCAGGGGTGATGTGGCAATGACCCCCCAGCTGCCCCAGCCCCTGTGCTGCCAAAGCGCTTCCGAGAAGCCCAGCTCTGTCCCACCTTGGGGAGCTAAGAGCCTGACCAGTCTCCTCAGTCCCGGCACTGGGCTCTGTCACCCAGCCTGGGTGGCCTTCCCAAGTCGCCTGGTCTGACCTGAAGACTATTGCATGTGTCTGTCACCTGGAGCCCCACTGCTGTCCCTCCCCCACCTCAGCAGGGTGCAGCTCAAATCTCAGGGGTCTCTGTGCTTCCCTTGCCACCCACAAGGGTAGGTGCCTCATCTCGTGGGAGTCCCAGGGTCACTGCTGTGCCCAACATGGGGCCAGGCTCTGTGAGGGCCACAGGTACGCGTGGACTGAGGGAAGAATGGAATCCCTCCATGCCTTGCTGGGAAGAGCGAGAGGAACTGGGGAAAGGGACCCAGGGCAGGTGACACTGCACCCCAGGGACACCTGTCTCTGCCCCGTCCCAGGACACAGGCATGGCCTGACAGCCGTCCCCACTCTCCGGTGTCCCCTCCCCTCCCCTGGGAATATCAAGCCCAGGACGCTGCAGGTGCTCCCCACAGCCGGGGAGGAGGTCTGCCCCCTCTAACTGCTGGACTGACAGCAGGGGCTGTTGCCCCTTCCAGATGTCCCCATTTACTGACTCTAAGGGATGGGGAGGGGTCAGCTGGTACTGGTGGGAGAGACAGAGGAATAGGGAGAGGAGCCAGGCCAGCATTCAGCCCTGCCTCTCAGGATGGTGTGACATTAAGCAGCTGGCTTGCCTTCTCTGAGCCTGCCTCGGCTTCCCCACCTGTACTCAGGTCTGTGTCCCTGGATGGTGTTGCTGCCCTCGCCTGTGACCCTGGGACCCCAGGCACACAGGCTGGGTGGTGAGCAGCTCGGCCGTGGGAAGTGGGAGGTGGAAGGAAGACCGGCTCCAGCTAGCCTAGGACAAGGGTGAGTGCAAGGACGGCCCCTGGGAGCTGCCCATTGTCACAGGACAGCAGGACAGGAGAGAGGAAGTGGGGGTGGCCCTCAGACCCCAAGCAGGGGCGGGGGCCAAGTGTGGAGGCCACTCTGGAAACCAGAATCCCCGGCTGCCCCACTGGTGGTGAGTGACCCTCAGGACAGTGGTGATGGCTGTGCCCCCTTCCATGGGGTACGTGTCCACCCCGGTGCAGCAGGACCCCAGGGAGACCTGACCAGCCTGGGATGGGGTTCTGGAGACTTGGATCCCTAGGAAGCTCAGTCCTGTGGCCGGGTGGCCGTCCATGAGGCCATCTGGTCTGCATCCTCAGCTGTCTTGTCACATCTGCTGGAGACTCCGACGACTGTGCCGAGTGTCCTGGGGTGGCTGGGAGCACGTGCCACAGATTCGGGGTGACACCAAAGCAACAGGCATCATCTTCCCCCAATTCTGGAGAGAGGCCTGAAATCCAGGGGTGGGCATGGCCCTGCTCCTGGCTGAGGGCTCTGGGGAGAGCCTGGCTGCGCCCCTGCTCCCTGGGCGACAGGCGCACCCCCCCGTCTGCCTCCATCTGCACCCAGCTTCCCCTTCGTGTCTGTGTCTCCTCCCTGTCTCACAGGAGGACTTGCACTGGCTGACCTCATCCCCAAACCCTAACTAACCAACCTCACCTAAAGACCCTCACACAGAGCACAGCTCAGCTCTGGGGCTCTGGGTGGATGTAGGTTTTGGGGGCCACAATTAAAGCCATGCTGAAGACCCTGGGCCCCACGCCCAGCCCCAGACACCTGTGTGAGGGCCGCCTCTCCCCAGCTGCTGCCTGCAGGCTCAGCTCCTCTGGTGGGTTTGCTGGGAGAGGCGTGGGGAAAGGGCTCCTGGCAGATGGGCTGGCTGGGCTGAGCCCAGGGGCAGGATGGAGTGGAGGCTCAGGCCACAACGCCTGCTCTCTGGTGGCTGCAGACTATGCTCTGGTCCTGGCAGCATGTCCACCAGCTCCCCGTACAGGACCAGCACTACTTGCCACAGATGAGGGAGGCTCAGGGCCCTAGGTCAGGAGCTGAACAGAACACAGGGGCTGGCCAAGCTGGGTCAGGGCCCAGAGAGGAGAGAGCCCCTGTGGGTCCAGAGCCTGGGAAGCCTGAGGCCAGTACGTCCCCAGCCCCCAGGCCCCAGCCAGGCCGGGCTAGAGTTTCCCGAGATGGTGCCGGTGTCGGGTCCGGCCTCCCCCTGTGGGCCAGCCAGTGGCCAGCTCCCATGGTGCTGCAGAAATGCCCTTTGTTGGCTGAACAAAGCAGCTTTGAGCTGAGCCCTTATCTCAGTCCGTGGTGAGATGGGACACCAGAGATCCAGGCGGGAGCCGGCTGGCCAGCCTGGAAGAGTGCCCCCAGCCAGGGGAGGCAGAAAAGGGGCGGGCAGGGGAGAGTGTGCACTGGTGCCACCTCCCTCTACTGGGGTCTGCACAGTCTCGGGAGGGAGGTGGCAGCCCCTTCAGAAAAGCCTCGGGGGGCAGAGCAGGCATGGGAGAGTCCAGACACACACAGGTGCTGTCACAGACGGGGTGGGCATAGGCTGACTTCCCTGGGTCGGGCCAGGACAGTGGTGGCGTGCTCCTCCAGCAACGGTGCCCAGTGGGTCAGGAGCTGCCCATCCTTGGCTGGAGCCTGTGACTCTGTAGACAAAGCCAAAGACTCGGGGCACCTTTCGGGTAGGGCCAGGAAGGCGTGGCCTGCAGGGTCCCACTGGTGTTCCAGAGAGCTCAGACACATGTCCGTCTTGCTGGCTGGACCCCTTCAGACTTCCACAGAGGGCAGTGCCAACCTGGATGGACCACAGTGCAGGGCATGGCAGGGGCCGGTCAGCACAAACCAGGCCTGGCACCATGCCCTCCCTGGGAGCAAGTCAGCTGGCTTTGTGCCTACCCAGCCTACAGAGCTCGGACACAGAAGTCGGTGGCTCCCCCTGCCCTGCCACTCTCTCTCCCCGGATCTGCATCTGGTGCCTGTGGGCTGAGGAGGCAGTTGCTGAGGGAGGGAGGGAGCGGGTGGGGGAGGGCAGGAAGGGAGGAGAGCCACTGGTGGGCCCAGCAACCTTCCCAGCCAGCAGCCTCTCCTGGGGCCCCGCTGATGCCCAGGAGCTCCCCAAGGGCTCAGCCCCCTACCCCAGAGCTGGGAGGGGTGAGTGCCTCACTGGTTGGCTGGGTTGGAGACTGGAACCCAGGCTGGACCACTGTACCTGTGCCTGGCCAAGATGCCAGGGGCGCCTGGACTCTGCTGGGGGCTGTGACTGTGGATGGTACTGGTGGCTCTCCCTGGCTGGACGGTCTTGCCTCTGAGTGAGACCAGCTGCAGGCCATCAGTACCCAGGGAGGGCAGGGCCTCTCTCGGCTGTGCTCCCTGGCTCTAACTGCCCAGTTGGCTGAAGGTAGACCTGAGGGTCCCTGGGGCTCCCCTCTGCTGGTGAGGCTGGAGTCTGGCCACAGGGGAGCTCCGGCCCCACCCAGCACCCAGGTCCATCCCATCACCCTGGGACAACAGCAGGCCCTATGCAAGCCCCTCCCTCACTCCCGCCCCAGACCTCAGCCAGGCTGGCGGGAAAGGCCGACCCAGGTCCTCCCCAGGCCCCAGGGTCCTGGAGTGCCACTTCTCTCCCTGCCTGTGGTCCGTCTTCCATCAGCCTGTCCCTCTCCCCACCACCTTTCCCACAAGCATTTTTGTGGCATAAAAATAGCTTCTCTGGGAAGACAATCCCTGTTGGCCTCATTCTGAGCCCCCAGCCCAAGGAGGTCCTGAGTGCAGACCCTGCCCACAGCAGGCCCCTGACAGGGGCTGGGGGGCTGTTTGGAGGGTGTTTCTCCAAGGAAACCCCTGCTCCTCCTGTTGATAAGCAGCCTGAGGTCAAGGTGTCACCCGGAGCCCAGGGCCTGCATGCCACTGGCTTGAGACACAGGGGGCCAGTGGCTTCTTCCTGGCTGCATCTATACTTCCCTGCTGAGTGTGTCTCTCAGGGGACATGGCAGCTGCCAAACCACCTAGAACCTTCCTTTAAACCAACCAGAACCTTCTTTTAACCACCCAGAACCTTCCTTTAGACCTTGCAGAACCTTCCTTTCATTTACTGCAGGCCAGTTCCCTGACCCAGCTCACCCAGGGGCTGAGCTGAGAGGTGCAGCTGTGGGGACACCTGGCCAGTGGCAGGAAGAGAGACAGCAGCCCAGGGTGGGTGCCTGAAGCTGGGTTCATGCCTGGTGGTCACTCAGGTCCCCCTAGAGCCCCAGTGTCCCCACACTCAGGGGATTACACAGGGGTGCAGGCAGGCGCTTGGTACCTGGGAGCCACCAGGCCAACACGGAGGCTGATTATTATGAATAAAATAATGATGATGAAACACTCTGCCCTGTCATGCACCCGCCGGCTCGCCAGCCTCTGCCCACACTTCCTATGCAGGTGCCCTGGTCTGTGGAATCACCTCTAGATGCAGTGGGAAGGGCCCACTATTATCCAGAAGACTGTGAATCACCTTTCTTTCTTTCTGTTTTTTTTTTTTTTTTTTTGGTAGTGGGGATTGAACCCAGAGACACTTAACCACTGAGGTGCAAAGTCAGCCTCTTTTTACTTTATTTTGAGACAGGGTCTCGCTAAGTTGCACAGGTTGGGCTTGCAGGTGTGGCCACCACACGTGGTTCAGCATGGAGTTCCTAGGGACCTCTTTGCTGAGCTCAGTGCAAATGGGCTCAAGAGACCTGGGCAAGGCGGGCGACTTCACCAAAACTAGAAAATACAGACAGTGACCACAGGACTCTGTCAGCATCAACCCACTGCCAGGCACAAGAGTTCCCAACAACTCTGAAGGTGGGTCGTCCCAGAGAGCTGGGTAGCCTGCTTCAGCCCATAATGGAGGAAAAAGCAAAAGGAGGAAGAGAAAAACTCCCGAATTTATGTTAAGAAGGCACTGTAATATTAATGCCAAACCTAACTAAAATTGCATGGGCATATGAAACCCATGACAGGCTTCTCTTGAAAAATCAATGCACAAGGGCTAGGACGCTACGAGCCTGGAGAACCCAGAGGGCACAAGAAGCAGAACACCCCCCTTCTCACCTCATTAGTCCTAGGGAGGCCAAATTCTGGCACACACCCCAGCTCTGATCTCCTTACCCCACAGTGGACACAGCCCTCCGTGGCCCTGCATGTTCTGACCTTCAGTCCCTCACCCTTCAGGCCTGCGACTCTTACAGCCCCAGGCTGCACAGCCTTGCTGCTTCCCTACCCTGGCCTCTATAAATAGTCCCCTCACTAAATCCCCCAGATTCCCTCCTCTGAGTATAGCATCAGTTTTTGTATTCTGTATTATATGATTATACCTCACCATTGACTAAATAAAAATAAAAATAAAAACAAAATAAAATATTCATCTTCAATGATGCCTAAAAAGCACCTGACAACTGTAACAAAATTTTTGATTTAGTAAAAAAAATCATAGGGGCTGGTTTGTTGCTCTGTAGTAGAGTGCTTCCCTAGCATATGCAAGGCCCTGGGTTCAATCCTTAGCACTAAAAAATCTTAATAAAATATGACCGAACACTTCCTTTACTTGATAACCTTTTTTCTAACTTAGCACCAAATCAACATATTCCAGAATGATCTAGAAGCATATCTATTAACTTCGGCAATAGGACAAGGGTGCCCACCAATATTTACTGTGGTTCTAGGGTTGCCAGTCAAGGCAATTAGACAAGAGAAAGAAATAAAGTTATAAATACTGGGAAAACAAGGTATAAAATTATCATTATTTGCTGATGATTTGATCTAATACCTCGAGAGTCAAAGGATTTTGAGCAAAAGGAGAATTCCTTAAGGTGGCTAGGAACAGAATTAATGCAGGAATCTCAGTACTCTTCATATGTGCCAACAGCCCCTGTTTGAAGGAAAAGGCCCTCTTCGTGACTGCCACAGAAAATAAGTCAACTCCATAAGAGCTGTCAGGTCTACATTTAGGAAACCTTCCACTGAAGGACACAAAAGATTTGAAAAATGGAAAGGTCTAACTTTTAAATAAAGACTCAATGTCATGAAGATATCAATCTCTTAAATAAATGTATAAATATAGTGAAGCTTTGCTTTGGTCGGGGGGTGCTTTTTGTTTTTTGTTTTTGTGGGGCTGGGAATTGAACCGCAGGGACACCTAACCACTGAACTACCCCTCCTTCTTGCTTTATTTTGAGACAGGCTCTCACTCAAAGCTGCCCTTAGATTTGTCATCCTCCTGCCTGTAGAGTGGGTGTTTATTTCTCTCCCCTGTGAGAGAATCCCTGAGCCAGGTCAGCAGCTCAGAGTTGTGGGACACCACTCTCTGCCCAACCCTCCTGTCCCATGGTTCCCATCCAACTTTGCCCAGTGGCCCCAGACTACTACCGGGGCTCCAGTAGTCCGGAGCCCTGCGTTCCAGGCAGCTGGAAGAAATGGAAGCACATCCCTGGAAGCCCCATACCAACATTTCCACTCCCTCTCTTTCCCCTCTCGGGCCAGAATCTGTTCCACTGGCCACACTTCTCTGCACTAGAGACTGGAAAATCAAGTTCTTAATGCTCTGCTGCCTCCAAGGAGACGAAGTTACAAAGGAGGAGAAGGCTGTGGGTGTCGGGGTGGGCTCCTGCAGTCTGCCAGAGGGAGGCGGGGGGCCAGCCCCGCCAGGCTGAGACTCGTAGGGAGGGACCGGGATGAAGACTGGGTGCTACGAACACAGGAATTAGCAGACGGGTTCATGGAACAGCGGAGCCCAGAAGTAGACTCAGTCGCCGGTGACAAGGACCAAACTGATTCTAGGACCCAGTCGCACCTCTGAACCAGATAGCCAACTGCAGGACTGAGGTCAGACCTGAGTCTCGCACCTCATAGCAACACAGATTCCAGATGGATCGCAGACTCTGAAAAACTGAACCACAGAGATAAGTGGGGAGAAAAGAATCTTCGTTTTTTGCAGGGTTGGATTTGAATCCAAGACCTATGTATACTAGGCAGAAATTTCTTTAAAAACCTGGGGAGAGCCAGGTGCAGTGGAACAACCTGAAGTTTAAGCACATCGAGAGGCTGAGGCAGGAGGATCCAAAGTTTGGCCAGCCAGGGCAACTTAGCAAGACTCTATCTCAAAACGGGAAAAATAAAAAGGGCTGGGGTGGTCCCTGGGTTTGATCCCCAGCACCACAAGACAAACAAGCACACTAAAGTCTTGTGGCAAGGACTTTGCAAGCACCATGCAAAGCACAAAAATCCAATATACAAAAATTATTTTTGATAAATTCAACAACATGCAATAAAATTTCTGCATAGGAAGAACCACTTTGAGCACAGTCAAAATCTACCATTAACATAATGGGAAAATATTTGCAAATTATATCATAAAACAAAGAACCATCTTGTCTATATGTAAAGCGGTCCAACAATTCAGTAACAGGAGAATGGAAAAATCAAGGATCTGAACTGAGAGGTCACGTGAAGAAACTTGAATGGTTCCGGAAATGTGATGTGCTACTCACAGGCACCCTTGGCGATGTAAATGCAAATCAAAGCTGCACTGATAAAATGTTCGCTGTCAGATTGGCAGTGGCTTTGAATACATACTCTAGTGGCGGGCAAGAAGACAGGGGCCCCATGCTGTCGTCGATGGCTCTCTCCGTGGTAGAAAGGCATACCCCTGGCCCCACTTCTAGGGAGGCCTCTGGCCCACTCAACATCTGGTAAGATGGCATCCCAGCGTTGGGAAGAGGGCAGGCCTTTGTGGGCACAGTGGACCAGAGAACGCAGAGGGCAAGGGCAGACACCCGCTGGCTGCCTAAATGGTCTTGTTGCGGAAGGGCCCATAGGTCACTGCTGCTTTAGGAGGGACGCTGAGTTTGGGAAACACAGCACAGGAGGTGGGGGAGGGCAGCAGGGTTGGAGGGTGCGGGCTAGAACCCCTATTGCGGGTGTGGGTGGGTGTGGGTCAGGGCTCTGAGGTTTGTGTGGGGCGGGGACAGGGATGAGGTTACTCATTCACTCGTCAAACACTGCTGTGCTGGGCAGACAGTCCAGCCATGACCAGGCATCTTCTCAAGCTTGGACCTTGGCAGATGGGACAGGGTGGTGACTCACATCACCAATGGGTGTGACCTTCCTTTGCAACAAGAACATGCTGTGCTGGGGACCAAGCAGAGGGGCACCTACCCAGCAGGGTTAGGTGGAATGGCTGAGCAAGGCCAAGGCCACTGGGTGCCCCTCCAGGAGGAGAGCCCCAGCCGCTGGCCTGAGCTGCAGGGGCTGGTGGGGAGGCCTGCCTCTGGGCTGGGTGGGGCCTCATCAGCATCTTATTTGCATGGCTATTCATCCTCTACATTCCAGCCCCTGCAGAGAGGGAGGCCTGGCTTCCAGGGTGTCCCCCTGTGCGACCCCCTACCCAGAGAGGACAATGGGGGTGGGGGTGATGTGGGGAGGTTCTGCCCAGCTAGGCTGGCAGGGGCCTCAGCGTGTGCACAGAGTGGCCTTGGCCAGTGAATGGCACACAGGCACCCCAGGAATGCTGCCCGAGCCAGTGGGGCTGCCAGAAGCCCCCAGCACTGGCCACCTTGAGCCTCCTGCCACTCACCAGGTGCAGGCAGAGGGTGGAGGGGGATGAGACTGGCTAGCCTTACGCCCCCCTGGGCTTTCAAGTGTTGTGATTCAGGTCCCTGCACAACTGGAGGGACGGCCGCTGACCTGGGCAGCCCCGGACTCCCAGTAGCCTGGCAACCTCCCCATCACCTCAGGGACCTCCAGTAAAATGGGACAGGAGACCGGGTCTGAGAGGGCATGGGGGCAATGGGTGGAAAGGCAGGAGGGGAGGGGGCGCTCTCTGACAGGCTGCAGCTGCACAGGGGCTGCGGTTGGTCCTGCAGATCTTCCAGAGGCCAGCATCCAGAGACCTGGCTCCTGTCCCTACCAGGCCCCTCAGCCCCTAGCAGTTTTCAAGGTCAGGGTTGGGGAGACCCCAGGAGCCCAGGGTGGCTAAGGTAAAATGGCCCTGCTGGGAGCCAGGTCCTCATCCCAGCGCCTCACCCGGCGGTGCACCAGGAAGCAGAGCAGGACGGGGGCGGGCTGTCTCCCCGGCACTGCGAGTTTTCACTGCTTTAGTGCTGGTCTGGCTTGCTCCCTGGGGACTGGACAGAAGGGACATTCTGGCCTGCTCCAAGGGCAGAGATGAGGGGACATGAGCCACCCATGCCCACGGTGGCTGGGGACTCAGAGTCTAGGCCCCACCCAGCTGCACATTTGCTGCGTGGTCCCTGCTCCCAGACTGTTTCCCCATCTGTAAAACACGGATGGTGACTGTCCACCTGCCAGGGCCAAGATGAGAACAGACCAGCTCCATCACAAGTAGGTGGCGACCATCACATCCAGAATGTCAGGACACACCAGGCAGGACTCCACCCTGGTGGAGGCCACACTTCCAGAGGGAGCCCCGGTGCCTGGTGCCAGGCAGGCAGGTTCCCGCAAGGGTGGGGAAGCCGAGCCTCAAGAGCAGCAGTGGCTTGCAGGATCAGCAGGAAAGGAGGGCGGGATAAAAAGAGGCCTGACCATCAGAACTGCCCAATAGTCACAGAAAGTCTGGGCGGCCTGGGGGCATCTGAAGGTGCAGCCCAGGCCGTGGGTAGGGCACAGAGGAGCCTTCCTGCCTGCCCACCTCTGGCCAGCAAATGGTAGGAGCATGGCCGGGGCCATCTCTAGCACAAAGCCACTCGGGGCAGGAGCTGCCTCCCACCCCTGTGTCTTGCCTGGGTACTAGGCTTCCCCTCCTATCGGGCTGCTCTGAGCTTCCCAGCCTAGGGACCGGGAGGCAGGAGCGGGCATCACCTGGGAAGAAAGGCCCATCCCCTCCCCAAAGCCAGGGTGGCTGCTCCAGGGCCCAGGTTGGGCAGGATGAGGGTGAGGCACCCCGTGTACACTGTCACTCTTAGAGCTGCACACAGCTCAGGGTGCCCATCCTCTGTGAGAGCCCTCTTCCCATCTGTGCAGGGAGTCAGCAGGGAAGGTTGGCCCTGCAGAGAAGGGCAGGCAAGCTTCCCTGGAGAAGTGGTCCTTGAGCACCCAGAGGCCTGGTCTGGGCTGCATCTCAGGTGGGCCAGCTCTTCCTGGGCCTCCAGCGAGGCACAGAGAATAGGGTCTGTCACACCCTCTGGTGGCCTGCGCTGATGGCCAGCAGGTGCTCACTGTGTTGCAGCGTCAGCCCACAGGCAACTGTGTCAGCTAGCTCTGGCCTCGGCTCCACCCTGCCTGGTGGCCTCCTTGTCCCTTGCCTGGCTCTGGCTCAGCTCCCTGGCCCCAGTCAGGCTCTGGGCCACAGCAAGGCAGAAAGGATGCCTGGCCCCAGGGTGAGGGGCCTCGGGGACAGGAAGGGGGAGTAGGAACTGTTTATACGCAGGGGCAGGCCCAGACTACAGCCATCCTTCACCCCGGATGTGGGCGGGAGTGCTGTCCGCCAGGCAGAGCTGCAAATGTGGCCACAGAGAGCCCATGTCTCAGGCCTGGTTCAACTTTTTCCTCCCTCTGAAGATGCCCTAGGGGAACAAGGGCCCTTGGCCCCAGAAGTTGACCTCACCCATCCTCCACCACAGACCTGTTTCAGGGGGTGTCTCTGCATGCCTGCTCTGAGGCTAGAGAGCTGGGTTGGAGCCCATCCCTGCTTCGGGCAGGACAACTCCCTGAAGGGGCCTGCTCACCTGAGACCCCTGGGCTCCCTGGAATGGGGTAGGCCCTGCATGCCACGAGCCCACTTGCCACTCTTGCTTTTTAACCCGAGGTGAAATTCCCAAGACACAGAGTGACCTTCAGACTGACCCCAAGGCCTCTCTGTGCTTTGGAACTGCCCTGTGACCACCACCTCTCTGGTTCCAGAGCACCCTCACCACCTCGGGAAACCTGCCTCTAGTGGGCAGCCACAGCGCCCCTCCCCTGCCCACGTGCCTTCTGCCTCTCCAGGTTTCCTAGTCTGGACATTCCACAGGACCAGAATCCTACCGCAGGGGGCTCGTGTCCTTCACAAGCCTCCTGCTTGTGAAGCCTGTGTCAGCCTCCACTTCGGCTCCTTCCAGTCCCTCCCTCTCCTCTGATCCCTCTGCTCCTTTGCCGGCCTGGCCCGTCTGCAGCCCAGGTTAGCCCTCTGGCTTTGCACAGCCTTGGGAGGAGGCAAGGGCTGCCTGAGGTTCAGGAGAGAAGAAGAGGCCCAGGGAGGTGAAGTCACAGACAGGGCTTCCCCGTGGGTCCTGTGCCATGTTCCTCATCTGGAGGAGCAAAGGAACACTCTGCAGACTTGGGATGCTGCTCCCCTGCAGAGGCAGAGCACCGTGAAAGGAGCACATGGCTTTACCTCCTGGAAGGGATGCAAGGGACCAGGAAGCCTGGGAGCCCGGAGCCCGGGAACCCGGCCCAGTGCAGGCCTGCTGGCCTGGAGGAGGCTTGCCCAGGCCCATCCACCTGGCAGGGAGAGGGAGATAAACGCCCCACTTAGCTTCCTAATTGCCTTCCTCTGTGTGAGTATCCAGGTGATTAACGGTGGGAAGATGTGCCTGCACGCTGCCAGGTCCCGGGCCTGGGCAGGCCTTTCTCAGTTTCAAGCTCTTCTCTGGAATAAATTTTCAGTAGAAAGAATAGAAATTATTTGCAGAGAGATGTACAGAGCCCAGCCCTAGCCACTCCTGGATGAAGGTGGCCCAGAGGGAGGGCTCTCCCCCACCTGCAGGGCCTGAGCCTGGGCCAGCACAGCCTGAGGTTGGTTTACCAAAAAGAAGGGTAGGGGGCTCTGGGCAGGGCCACCAGGCTCCCCAGCTGTCAAAGGGCAGAGCATCCCCATGACCCAGACCCCTCTGGTCAGGGGGAGACCAAGAGGGCAGCTGTGTTGGAGCATGGGCGTGGGCCACCGGCAGGACACCACCCTGGTTTCTCCCCTGGGCCTGGCCATGGGGAGCTTGGGGATTCTGGGGAAGGCTCAGACCCTCTCCCTAGGAAATCTCCTGAAAGCTAAAGTTTCAGGGAACTCCAGGGAGTCCTAGGAACCACCAAGAGGCAGGATGTGTTTGTTGGGGTAGTCTGTTCCCAATCCTGCCCTCTGCCTTTTTCCTCCATGTGACTCAGTTTCCCTGCCTTTAAAAAGGGCCTAGTCACACGGTTGTTGTGATAAAACATCAGAAAAAACAAGAGTCACCGAGCCTCAGCCTAGGTACGGTGCCCCCCCAGTGAAGGTGCATTCTCACTTTGTCCTTCCCCCACAGAAGCCCTGACCTAGCCCGGTCACAGTGCTCAGGACGGCACCTGCATCCTCCACCCTGGCTGGGAGAGGGACAGCAGAGGGCTGGCTGTGCTGGCCCCAGACTTGCCTGGGACAGCCATCCAGCCTGGCAGGCCCTGCTGCAGGGGGCCAGAGGCAGCCAGCACTCCTGGGCCAGGGCCAGTGCTTCCTTGGGCCCACTACCCTCAGGGGCTCAGATCCTCGTCCCTCCGCCCCTCTGAGTCCAGGTCTCACCCCAGGGCCAGTGCATGGCGTGGACGAGGGACGGCCCTCCCCACTGCACTCCTGACAATCATCTGACCCTCTCCAGGGAGCACCCTTCCTCCCTGTGCCTGCATCTAGGACCTCAGAAACTCTGGGTGGACTGGTGGGGCCGGAGGGTGCAGTGTGGACAGACCTGTGAGGGACAGAGGTCTGGACTTCGGGACACTGCTTAGCTGATCCTTGCCTCTGGACACAGCATCCATGGCTGTCTCTGCCTGTTGGGGAGGAAACTGGCCCCTGCCCTGCACCCACTCAACAGCCCAGAGAAGGGCCCTGGAATCGGGAGCCTACAGTGGGGACGACTCTCAGCTGGGTTGAAGGCCGAGGTTCGTAAATCAGCTTTGTGGGATGGTCCCAGTGCAGCAGAAGGCGAGGAGCCTGGCCGCTGCTTCCCACCACGGGAAGGCCAGCTGCGCGCGGGTATTTCCTGCCTCCCACACGTGTGTGTCCTGAAGCCACGCTGGGGTCGTTCTGCCAGCTGGGAGTCCTCGCCGGTGCAGCCTGCTCCCCACCTCCCGCCCATGAGCCTTTCCCACGCTGAGGACGGTCCTCAGGCACTGCTTTGCAACTGCACATTATTCAGTTAGACAGCCCTGGTCTACCCCCTCCCCTCACTTGGGTGGTTTCCAGGTTCTCCGGCGGTGAACAGTGCAGCCAGATGCGTCTCCCAGCGGTGGTTTCCAGGTTCCCCGTTATTTCCTCAGGAGTGGCTCCCAGGAGCAGAGGGCCCAGGTCATAAGAAGAACACTGAATGCCTCTCACTAACAAGGCCATTGGAATACATCTGGGATCCATCGGGATGGAGAGTAACACGGCTTCCTGGGGCTGGACCTTCACAGAGCCAAGGCGCGTCTGCCGGGAGTCCTTGCTCTGCCCGGCAGGACCGCCGTGCATGCTCTGGGGCTCACCCCACTACCAGCAGCTCCCACTCCCAGTTGCCAGGACAAGCTCACACTCCCAGGGCCGATTCAGAGAGCCTCTGGGATCTGCTGAAAACCTCCTGGGCTGCTTCACCCATGAGGGGCTCTTGTCAGGTTCAGAAGACCAGTCGGAGGGCTGTCGGGGACCGGCAGACACCTGCCACCAACCCGAGTGACCGTGGGCTGCCCTTTCCCTGTTGGGCCTCAGTTTCCCATGCACTGCTCCAGCCGGGGAGCCTGGCCAGGCCTGACCAGGGTCACATCACAGGCTGAAGGGCCGTGTGGGGTGGGGCCCCTGCTGAGGGCAGCCCCGGCTGCTGGCCGGAGCTGGGCTGTCTGGGAGTGAGTGGGCTTCGATCTGCAGCCTGAGCCGTGGGCTCCTGAGAAGTTCCCACATGGCGGGAGCAGTGCCGTCAGCCAACAGCTGGCTCAGCGAGGCTCAGTGGGCGGGTGGACACAGACGTGGAGAAGCCATCGCTTCCTGCTGACTTTAAACATCTCGTGGAGCCTTTGACCTGGCTCTTTCCTTTTTTACAAGGGCCTCCAGCCCCCCGTGGACTTTCCTGTTTACTGCGCCCAGAGGCAGGCCTGGACTGGGATGGCTGAGGCTAGTTGTCTGATTCTACTGTTGGTCTCAGTCCCAGGTGCCAGGGCGGCTGGGCAGCTGGGCTGGCCAGGGCGGAGCTCACCCAGCAGCTCTCGGTCTACACACCCGTTCCCTCAGGCCCAGTGGCCCTGCTCACTGTGCATCCTGTAGAAGCTGTCCCCAGACACACAGCAGCAGAGAAAGGGCCCTGCTGAGGTCTTGGAGCCTGGGCCTCCTCGTACCAGGGCCCTGCCCTTGAGCGTCCACAGGCGGGCCCTAGAGCTGCCCAGGCCCCAAGAGGCTGAGTCCTGAGGCTGGAGTGCAGGGCTGGGGCCTGTGTGGGGCCTGACTCAGGTAGCAGTAAGAACACTGCGCCTCCACCTGAGACATCTCCGAGCAACTTGCCAACACCCCACCCCACCCTGGCCTGGTTGCAAATTCCAGGCCGAGGTTGGTGTTGGGCCACCAGGATTCTCAGGGATGCAGGTGCTGCCAGAGAAGTTTCCATGTTACAGGAAGAACGAACTATATAAAGTCCCTACCTTGACCTGTGAATTACCACATGCCCAAATCAGCTTCAGGTTAGTATTTCCCCAAGGGCAACATAGATGGCACAGATGGAAAAGGGTAGCCGAGGTTCCATCCAGAGTGGAGCAGGCAGAAATATCTCCATCACTCAGATGAGGAGAGTAGGGTGAGTGCCCAGAGCCCCGGCTCACGGCAGAACAGCGCCTGGAGCCCAGGCCTTCTCCAGTCAGCCGGGGAACCTTGCCGGGGACTCGTTCCCTCCCCAGGAGGTGCAGCCTGCTTG
This sequence comes from Sciurus carolinensis, assembly GCF_902686445.1. Taxonomy (NCBI): domain Eukaryota; kingdom Metazoa; phylum Chordata; class Mammalia; order Rodentia; family Sciuridae; genus Sciurus; species Sciurus carolinensis. The sequence goes on from NC_062226.1 coordinate 1,170,618, forward strand.
CGAGGCCCTGCACCCTTCCTCCAGGTCAAAGAAAATGAGCCACCCTTGCGGGCAGCAGCTGCTGTCCTGGGGTGCAGCTGGAGGCTGGAGGGACCCACAGACAGCCGGCTGTGGGCCTCAGTGGCAGGCGAGGTGGCCAACCTAGGAGCAGGTTCCCCTTCTGGTGAGGCTGCCCTCTCCTGTCAGAGACACTACTGGTCCTCAGCACCCAGGGACACCCACCTCCTGAACCCCAGCACTGAGTACCTGCCCCCTGCTGGGACCATGGTGGACTAGCTCAGGTTGGCCACTGTAGGTCACTGTCCTCGTCAGGATGGGGTGACCTTGACTGTCCCCAGTCCAGGGTCCTCCCCACACTCTGCCCATGTAGCTGACACAGTACCTGGGGCACTGCCCAGGCTCTGAGCCCCCAGTTTGGGGGTGTCTGGAAGCTCAGGGCCTCGGCCTTGGGGCCAGGTGGTGGAGATGGGTCCCAGGCAGGCTAAGTCCGCACACCACAGAGGAAGCTGCTTCCAAGAATAAACAGAATCCGCGCTCTGGCCGAGGGGCCCTGGGCACCTCTGACCCCACTGTGAGGCTCTGAGGTCCCTGAACACCTGGGTGAGGAAACACCTGCTGGCCCAGACCAGGCGGCAGGCACAGCTCAGCACGTGGGAGAGCACGCCAGGCCCCGTGGGAGACCGTGCCTGCTCCATGGCCGCCACCGGCCCTAGCCCCAGTGGGTCTGCAGAGCGGAAGTGGCAAGGGGCAGGTGGGTCCTCAGTTGGAGGAAGGGGCCCACCATGGGAAGGGGGCTGTAAGTTGAAGGCAAGGAGCAGTGGAGCCCCTGGCCTGGCCTCGGTGGCCTGCAGGGAAGGGGTTGGTGCAGGGTCTATTGAGATAGGTTTGGTCCAAGGCCCTTCCCACAGTGTAGCCAAGATGGCTCACATCCCCTGGGAAGACCCCAGACCCTGGGCTGACAAGTCTGGGCCCACACCTGGACATAGAGTCCAAACACGAGGCAGAGGATTTGGGGAGAAGTGGGTCCCCAGCCACAGCTGTCCACTGCAAGTGCTGACCACAGCCAGACCAGGGATGTTGATACTTAGCCCACTTCCCCTCCATGGAGGCCAGAGCGGGTGCACCCCACACAGGGGAAGCCCGAGGCACAGAGTAGGACCACCTGGCTTGCCAGGGTAGATGAGGGCACCGTGCAATGGGGGGATCCTGGCTCCAGAGCCAGGAAAAGTTGGAGAAGAGGGTTGGACCTGAGGCCCAGGAACAGACCAGGCCATAGGGTCCCCTCCTGCCCAGTGTAGTCCACCCTGTCCCGGAGTTGTCGACGTTGTTGAGTGGGTCTTCATTGCCCCACTCACCCTGATCACGGCACTGCCAGGCCATGGCAGCCTCCATCACAGTGGGACCAGGAGTGGCTCAAGAGCCCCAAGTGACTTCTGGAACACATCTCATCCTGACTGAAATTCCATTCCCTTTGGTTCCAGCAGATGGACCTGTGCACGAAGCTCCCTGCCCATCCAGAACACAGGTTCTTCCTCCAGGTGACAAGGACCCTGAGTTGTAAGTGTGAGCTCCCATCTCTGCAGGGCTGTGGCTGCCGGCAGGTGCAGAATGAAAGTGGGAAGTTTCTCTGTGCCGGCATCTGTCTGTCCATCCCACACTGTGCCAAGCAAGCAGGACCCACCCAACCCAACCCTCAGTGAGTCCACAGCCAGCGAGGCCAGGGCTTGAATGAAGACGTGCGGAAATGGCTGCGTTCAAACCCTGACGATGGCCAGGGGTCCGTGGCTGTCAGGGAAGGCTCAGGGGGCGTGGTGGAGCCGCAGCACGCCTCCCCACATGCACCCCATGCAGCGCAGCATGCAGGAGTGGGGGCCGGAAGGTGAGCCCCTGCCTTGGAACAGGCCCTCACTGCCATGGGGTCTTGGGTAGTGCCACTCTTCTATGTGTTGGATTTGTTTGAATCTTTATAGTGGGGAGAGCCATTTTTGTTTGTGTTAAAAACACTTTAACCAGTGAACATGAAGGTATTTATTCCTAAACAGGACTTGAAGTGGAGAAGCAAGCTGCTCCCCAAAGGGGACATAGAGGAGCAAGCCTCTGGACCCCTCTGCTGACCGTGTGGTTCAGCCCTAGGGGTCCCTGCCTCAGCTTCCCCACTGGGGAGGCTCGGCCCCCCAGCTGTGCTGCAGCCAAGAGAGCAGGGTCCCTGTCCAAGTCCATGTTCCTGAGGGCCAGCTCTCCACCCCACTCCTCTGGGGATGGCCGGCCTTCCTGCCATTTCCTCTACTAAGCAGTGGGTCCCATGGGGAGCAAGCAGGTCCATCCCATGGGGAGGGTCAGAGGGGGAGGTCCTTTCCTGGACTGTGGCTCCTCAAGGTGCTCTGGTCTCCTTTGGCCCTGAGGGCAGGAAGGCTGCCCCTGGGCAGAGCCAGCCGAGATAGACTCCGAGCCTCTGTCCCCAGGCGCCCCGTCTGTCTCTGGCCTGCTGGGGATGGTGCCTGGTGCAAGCGTGGGGAGGCTGGAAGGCACTGGCCAGGACTGCACTGCCCTGGCCCCTCCAGCGAGAAGCTGGTCTGAGCCTCAGGTCTGCCCTCAGGCTCCTGGGGGACGAAGGGCCCAGAAACAGTCCCACCCCAACCAGGCCACCCCCGCACCTGCGGCTGCCCTCTTGGCCGGGTTCTGATCCCCTTCAACAGGACTAAATGATCTGGTCGGGGCGCGGTGCTGCCTACGGACAAGCCAGCCACGCTCATCGGGACCCGGTGCTGCCGGCTGCCAGGGTCAGGAAACAGTGGCAGGAGGAGCTTGGTGCGCGTCTGCCTGGGGCTGGCAGCCGGCAGTCAGCTTCCTCCGGCTCCTGAGCGGACGGCCCCTCTCTGACACGTCGTTCTTCCTTCTGGGATCCCATGATTCCAGGCCAGCGGCTGGGGCCCTGACCCCCCGGGCGGAGCTTACATTCTGGTGGTGTCCCAGGTAGGGTTTTGGTGGCCTTGTCCTTCATCCTCTGGTTCACATTGACACTAGTGAGGATTCGCTGTGCCATTTGTCTAATCGAGAAGCTGAGGACCCAGTTCCCAACTCTGCCTCTGATAAAGAAGAGCCCCGGCGAGCGCCAAAGCTCCGATGCCACCCTCAGGTTGGGTGCATGGCCACAATGCTTCCAAGGCGTCTGGACCACCAGGGCTCAGGAGGGCAGAGATGTCCCTCAGGCTCCTCTGAGGAGCTCAGCCTCCTGCGGCCTTAGCCTCACCATCCTGGCCTCCCAGCAAGTCCCAGGGAGCCGGAACCAGCCCTCACTTCCTTCCACTCTCCAGCCACCTCGGAGTTCGTATCCCCATCTAGTCCTGTCTGGCTTTTTATTCCTCCCTGGGTAGGGTTGCCACAGTGGTTTGGACAGAGAACTCTGGACCACCGGGGTCTGCCCCCTGACATGGGCTGCCACTGGGGCTCTGTGCTTGGGGACAGCGCTAACCCAAGGCTCGGTCAGTCCTCCGTACTTGGAGCACAGTGGCCCAGGGCCTGACCAGCAGTTGCCCATCTTGCTGTGGGAGCCATTGGCACTCGTAGTTTAAGTCACAGTGACGTGTGCTTCCACCTGAGGAGAGGGTCCTGGGCCCCAGGCCTCGGGGGGCAGGCGTGGCACGGCAGCTGCCCGGCAGGCCTCAGGAAGGCCCTGCCTTCCTTCCATCACCAACAGCCTTCAGAAAAGCCGTGAGGTTCACAAGGTACCTCATCCTCAGGAGACACCCTTGCCCATGTCGGTTTCCTGACTAACCAGCTGCCACAAACCTGGTGGCTTCCCACCTCAGAAATGCAAGCTGACCAGGCTGGGAGGTGGGCCCAAGGTCAAGGTCATCTGAGTTCTCTGAAGGCTGCAGGGAGGACCATTCCTGCCTCTCCCCAGGTTCCTGGGTTCCTGGGCTTGTGTCCACAGGGCCTCCATCTCCACCTGTCTCCTCAGGCCTTCTCCTCTGGGTCGCGTCGCCCTCTCCTGAGGACGCGAGTCCTGCGTTAGGGCCACCCTCATTCTTACTTGATTATTGGGAAGACCCTACTTCCCAATGAGGTCACATTCACAGATTCCAGGGAAACCTGTCCCACCTATCTTTGGGGGAACACGATTTAACCCATAAGGTCCTGTGAGCAGGGGCAAGTGACAAACCAGGAACATTAGCAAGGGTGGGGAACCTCTCTGAGGTGGCCAAGGTTGTGCTGCCCAGGGCCCAGCCTGTGCTCACCCACGTCAGTTCTCTGGGATCCACAGTTCTGGGGAAACTTCCTCCTGCCTTTACCTCCTCAGAGAAGCCCGCCTGAGCCCACTGAACGGTACTCAGCCCCTGTGCCCCAGGACACCTGTGCACTGTCCCCCATGTGCATGAGGCTCCACCAGGAAGGGCCTGCTCACTGACCTCCAGAGCCCAGCTCAGCAGAAGCAGCTCCACGATAGGTTCCGGATCCATAGAAGACCAGCCACTCTGCCAGCCATAGCCAGGGAGGGGCCCAGCACAGAGACAGATGGACGGACGGATGGAGCTACCAGGGCCCGCCCAGGACTGCCTTTGCTTAGCACACCTTGGTCAGGTCCCCTGGGTCCGAAGGCCCTCTGTAGCAGCCACCAGGACCTGGAGGCACAAGGGCCTGTGACAAGCCTGTCTCCTGTCTCCCCCACCAGCTCCCCAGGCTTCCAGACTCGGGATGGAGCACAGGGGTCTGAATGCAGACCCAGAGGATGTCTGCTTTGCTTCAATTTCTCCTTGGGAAGGAATTCCACAGCCCATTCTTTAAAAAAAAAAAAAAAGAAAAAAAATTGTGCTGGGGAGTGAATCCAGGCCTTTATCACTGAGTTATACCCCTAACTTTAAAAACATTGTTTTGTTTTGAGACAGGGTCTCACCAAGTAGCTGAGACTGACTTTAAACTTGAGATCCTCCTGCCTCAGCCTCCTGAGCCTGGGATTATAGTCATGGCCACCATGCCCAGTTTAAGACTTGTGCTGAGGAACAGACATTTGATGACCACACTCAGGACCCCAGCTTTGGGAAAGGAGGACAGATCTCCCCCACCATGAGTGAAGGCCCTGGGGACAGGAGAGGTGGCTGGGGTCAGACTCATTGAAGTGGCCCCTGCCCCACCCCTGCCCAGCATCTCCCAGGCCCAAGGGACTTAGCAGCTAGGTAGTGGAGGAGGGAACCCCACATACTCACCCCTCACGGGCAGAGTGGCCAGTTATCCCCTCTGGTCCCTGCCCTCTACTGAGGGGAACCAGCATTCTTTTGATGGTTGGGAACAAAAGAGTGGAAAAACCAATAATTCCATGAGGCTCCCTGCCCTTCCTCAAGGCCACAGACCAATGTCCACACCAAGCTGGCCACAGTGGCACCCAGCATGGGGTTGCCCACGTTGGGCAGGCCAGGAATCTGGATCTCACATGTGAGTCTGCTTGGTCTACTGGGCAAGGTGCTACCCTAGTCCTGGGGTTCCCAAGTCCTCTGGCTGGGCTGGTTCCTTCTGGACCCCCACCTGGCTGCAAGAGCCCCTGGGAACCGCATGGAGCCCCACGGTGGTGGCCGGTTTCTCCATTACCAGGAGGAGTCCAACCTCCCTCCTACCCCAGGGGCCGTCTGTCTGATTTATGTTGTGCCACAGGGCCTTGAGTGACTGCCGCAGCCCTCGGAACGGTGGGGTGGGGTGTGGGTGCCCAGAAAGCCTCTCTCCCAACTGGGGAAGCACCCTCCCAGCCACGAGAAAGCCCTGGGCTTTCCTTGCTGATCTTGAGAATTACTGTACCCAATGTTCACCAGTGAAATGCCGATTGTGATGAGGGCCCGCAGGGCCAAGAGGAAGGGGGGAGCCATGGGAAGCCCGTGCAGGGCCCAGAAGTGCCAAGTGCTTGCACATTCGGCTGGCATCTGCCACAGAGGTGCCTGTGTCTACTGAACGGCTCAGGGCAAGCCCCTGACTAAACTGACATTCCCACGCCAGCCCTCAGCAGCGCCTCTGGTTTTTGGCAATTTTTTTTTTCTTAGCTGTCAAGGCAAAAATATAGAAGAATTCTGGTCTTACTTAAGGGTTGTTGGGGGGTTTCCCTTCCCCTGGGGACCTGAAAATAGCTCGCAGATGTGCTGTACCTGCTAATGCTTGTGCTTGCGTTACTGCTCCAGGATGACTCCCTGCGCTCCCTGTAACCCAAACCCGGACTTCCAGGCCCGTTTTGTTTTTAAGAGGGGGTAGTGGGGGGAGCTTGGGGGTGGACGATGGAAGCACTAAACACTTCTAAATGTGTCTGGAGCAAATTCCAGGAAGCCCAGGTCCCCTGAGAACCGGTGCCCAGAGTCCGGGCTCTTGCGGGAGGATGGAAGAGGCTGCAGGGCGGGCACTGGGACCAAGGAGAGGACTTGCTTTGGGAGGCCACCCTCGTCCCTGGAAAAATAAAAATGAGCTTTCTAGAAAAGGGAGTTCTCCAGCTATTTTTATCCCTCGAAAGGAAGACAGGGAGGGAAGGGAGGAGGAAGAGAGACAGAGAGAGAGAGAGGAGAGAGGGAAGAAAGAAAAGGGAAGGAAGAGAGGAGGGGGAAGGAGGAAGGAGGGAGGAGGCTGGGGGAAGGATCTGTGTCTTCCAGTGACTCAGTCTTGGAGGCCGAGTTGGTTGGAGACTGGGGGCGGGACTTCAGAGTTTCGTCCCCTGGGGCCTCTTCTTTTTGGAGAAAGTTCTGAGCTGCAAGAGGGGGTGGGGGTGGGAGTGGGGGTGGGGGCCCAGGAAGGGTGGAAGCTCCTCCTCCCTCACGTTCTGCAGGGGTCCTTGGGCTCAGCTGCTCTGGATCCTGGGGGTCTGGGGTGCGGGATATAGGCAGAACCTGGACTTGGCTGGGCTTCACATCCTGCTCAGAGCCTGTGTCCCCCACACAGGATAGGCATGAGCCCAGCCCCTGTCTGGAGGTGCCGGCCTCTGAGTTTAGCCTCCCAGTGCCCACCCTGCCTGCTCCTCTTCCAAGGAGCCTCTTGGTTTGGACAGGCCTTGGGCAGGCATGACACCTGGGGTCTACATCCAGTCACTTCCTGACTTTGCAATGACCCGAGAAGCAGCAGATGAAGTGGGTAACTGACCCCAGGCCTTGCAGGCAGCTGTGGGGAGCTGGGGCCTGAGAAAGTCCAGGGAGACCTCCTTCTCTGGGCCACCTGCTGTCTCTTGTGTCCTCAGTTAGGGCAGGTGGATCTGAGCCCTGAGACACCAGGAATGTACAGGCCAGTGACCTCCACCTGAACCCACACTGCACTCCCAGCCTGTGACCCACCTCTAGAAGGACACCAGCCTCCCACGGGCCAGTCCTGTTGTCTCAGGACCCACACCGGCCGGGGCCTCAGTGCTTACCTGCTCTGGATCTGGTACCTATCTGGGGACTTGCCCGGGCAGCACACTCCCGGGCCTCTATGTGCAGGGGAACAGCGGGGCTGTGTCCGGGACAGTCCCTCATTCCTGGGCCTCATGGGACTCCAAGTTGTGAGTGCTGGGGCCATGAACAGACAAGACCATGGGTACAGTCCCGGCCATACCTGGGGTTCCTGTCCTTGCAGCTGGGCCCTGGGAGGGTGTAAGGCCATAGCCCAAGAGCTGACCAGGGCAACACCCCCGCGGCCTCCTTGGGAAGCCCTGTGACTGCACAAGGAGGCCCAAGCCTGCTGATGCACCTCGTCCTGCATATGACATGGGTCAGCAAACCATCCGAGCATTTGTGTGCAGGTGCCAGGATCTGGCAGGAACAAGGCTGGCCCCAGAGGCCCAAACACACAGGTCAGTCAGACCGTGGGGTCAGGATTGGGAGTAAGAGACGGAGGCTCTGGGATGGCCTCCATAGGACAGGAAGGCTGCGATGCTGACTCCAACACTGGACATAGCCTGGGTACCCAGCACAGGCTGCTGGGGGTGTGCACCTGGTCTACCTGGAGCAACGCCACAGGCCACACCTGAAACGATGCTCGAACCTGGGAAACGTTCACAGTGGTGCTGAAGTGGAGGCCAGTCAGGAGTCCACATGTCGCTCAGGAGAAGGGGACACTGAGGCTCAGGGCAGGGAAGTCCCCACGGGGCCCTGACCCAGAGTCCAGGGCTTGGACTCTGTTTGACACACAGGTCTGGGCCAGGGCCTGGTCATGGTGGACATGGAGGTTGGGCAGTAGGTGCCCTCAAGGCTGAGTGCTTCCTGGGCTTCCAGGGTCAAGCTTAGTAAGCAGCTCAGACATTTTAAAAATCAGCTTCAAAAGGTGGAGGTCCTCCCTCTTGGTGGTCTGGAATGTTCCTAACAGTTGCTCCCTTGGCACTCCACTCAGGATGCCCCATACCCAGCCCAGCCTCTGAATCCGTGCCCCTCCCCTCCAGGTTCGGTTCCTGAGCCACTCCAACCAGGCACCACCAAGCAGAGCCTCCCCTGAGCCCTGGGCCCTGGCCTGAATTGGGCCTGTCTCATGACATCTCTGAGCCTCAACTTCCCTCCTGAAAATGGGGAGCATCAGGCTACCTGCCCCTAGTGCTGCAGGGTCATACACCCAGTTCAGTCCTTGCAGGAGAGAAAGGGTCCCCCAATCCCTGCTTGGGAGGCCCAGCCCTGCTGCCCCTGAGAAACTCCTGCGGAGCTTTAGACATGCTGATCACCTCCCAAGACCAAGCCACTGATGGCCCCCTTCCCCAGGAAATCAAGTCACTCTGACACTGCGGCCAGTCATAGATTACGTTGAGGTCACCTGGTTATAACACTCCAGGTCCTTCTGCCACGTAGCACTTGAGGTTGGGTACACACAGGCACTCCGTAAGTGTTTCTGGGTGCTGACCTGGCATTTGGCATAGAAAGCATTTTGATTTACTAATGGGCATTAACAGTAGTGCCAGCAGGATCTACCCCTTCCCCTCCTGTTCATGGTGCCCCCAGATCCCTGGAAGCCAGAGCGGTTCTGACCAATTCAGTCAGTCTGGGGTGCTGGGCCCGAGTGACCACCTGAGCCTTAGGAGAAGGGGCCCAGGCCATCAGAACTTACCCCTGGTTAGTCAGGAGCCCTGCCTTTCCCTATCCCCCAGGTCCCTGGCCCTGGACAACCGGGGGCCAGAGCTCTCCAGCCTGATTTGTGAATGAAAGAGCTTCTACCCACTTGTCAGGGGCCCACCCCCTTCCCAGGACAAAGGGAGGGAAGCCACAACTGCTGAGTCCCTGGTCTTCCCTCAGCCCCAGCTGTCCATGGAGTGCCCAGCTGAGGTGGTGCTGGAGCTGAGAGGCCTGTGCACAGTGCTCCATGTGTACCTTGTCCTGTGTGCCCAGTCCCTGGGGGTCTGAGGTCGTGGCCATCAGAGTGCTAGTAGATGGTGGGGCCCAGAGTGGAGGTCCTGTAGGCACCCTGGTGCAGATGGGGTGGGGGACTGCTGGCCCAGGGCTCCCCGCCCCCACCCCTCCTGCAGGCGGAGCACCTATCCCCAAGCCTGGGCTGTTGGGCAGGTATTTCTGGCTTGGGGCCCACTGGCCCATGCAGGACTCCATGCAACACACAGGCAGTGCCATCTTGAGGAGACTGAGGCCCTCTATCCTGCCCTGGGTCCTGAACCTGTGCACTGTGCAGCCCGCCAGCCCTTCCTTCTATGGAAACTGCTCCTCCAGGCTGCTGGCTTGCTCTGTGACATAAACATTGTTGGTGCCTCCAGGCCCCTCCTCTGGGGTACTGACCCCAAGCTGCTACCCTAGGCTCAGAGATGTGAGGTGGCTTTTGGAAAGGGGAGGAGGCTCCCAGCAGCAGTTGGCCCAGGTCTGGACAGGCCCCTTCACCTGCCAATCGGAGCACACAGCACTCTTTGGTACAGGTGTACCAAAAGAGCAGGTGGGGGCTGGTCTCTCTGCGCTCCCCTGGATAAGGGCTGCCTCCACCATACTCTGGATTTCTGCAGCTTCCCCAGGCTAGGTCCCTGTCAGTCTTTAAGGTGCCCCTCAGACATGAGCCCTGGTCCAGAAGGGTCCCAGTTCATGGGGCTCGATTGGTTATCTGCTCTGCACTCACCACCCAGTGTTGGGATGGGGAGGACCCTGTCTGTCCAGCACCAGTAAACTTTGGTTGCACGGGTGCCATGGCAGACATTTTGAAAGCCCAGTGCTTAACTGGGTTTGGCACAGGATGCCCAAGACTGGCATCTCTATGGAGAAATAAATCATCCGGAAAGAGCACGTGGGAGAGGCTGAGCCCGTGCTAGCACCGGGTCTGTCCCACACAGGCGCGTTTTCCCGGGGCCACCTTAGGTGGGCGGCGAAGGGGCCAGGAGTAGGACAGTGACCAAGGCGCATATAGACGTGGGTCCCTCCCGGGGGAGCGGCTGCACAATTCCGCTGGAGAGGAACTGGCCGTGGGCTATTCGCGTCGGGCGCCCAAAACTCCCTCTGAGGAGGCCACGGGCGCAGCACCACCATCCCTCAGGGTCAAGTGCTCCGGAAGTCACGGCTAGGGGATCCTGGCCTCGATCCTCCGGACGCTTAAAACCGCAGCCACAGGGCTCCCGGGAGTGAAGCCCTGGGCCAGGGACGCACTCATGGATGCTCCGGGCATGACTTCTACAGAACTCCCAGCCTCAGAGTCCCCCAAACCTGATCTCAGCTGCTCCCTCCCACATCCCCGGACCCAGCACCCCGCTGGACACCGTTCTTAGCAGCCTCGCCTTTCTCACTCTACCCGCTCTTCTATTGAGATGCAAATCGTCGCCAAATGTCGCTAAGTGTGGTGACAACTTGAGCCGGATCCTTCCGCAGCCCAGGCTCAAACTTTTGGCCTCTGAAAACTTTCGAACAAGAAGTAGTCCCCAGGTGCCTACTCCTGACTCCTTCCGCATCTCCATGGTACCTAACCCGGGAGCCGGGGTCCTGACGCAAGACCCAATGGAGAAGCCTAAGGGCCAGCGGGGACGCCGGGAGGGACACAGCCGGCGCGGGGGCTTGGGGTGCGGAGGGATCGGGGGCGGGGCGGACCACGGGGGCGGGGCGGGGCGGGGCGGGAGCCGCGGGGGCGGAGCGCTCAGCAGGGCTGCGCCTCACTAGTGCCTCGGCCGCGGGAGGGAGCACAGGGGCGCGGGGCGCGCGTCGCGGGGCGCGGGGCGCGGGCGCGAGCGCAGTGAAGGAACGAGCAGGGGTGCGGAGCCGGACCCGGGAGACCTCTAGAGCACGGCCACGCCCGCCGGTCAAGAAAGAGGGCAGTAGTGGGCGGCCGCCTGCGGGACTGTCCGGCGCGCGTGTGTGCACCCGAACCCCGCCGGCCCAGCGCAGGAGGCCTCCGCCCGGGCTGCGGGCAACGGGCGGGCAGGCATGCCGCCGCTCCTGGAGCCCCTGCTCTGCCTGGCGCTGCTGCCCGCACTCGCCGCAAGAGGTAGGCGCCCGCCCACCCGCGAGCCAGCAACTTCCCTCGCCCTTTGGAAACTTTGGCAGAGTCCCGTGTGCGCCCCGGGTGGCTGGGAGTGGGGAGAGGACGGCCTGGGGCATGGGAGCTGGAGTCCCGGCGGGTGAAGACCGACCCTCCTCTTCGGTCCCTCTTCGGGCGTACTCACGCTGTCCGCGCTGGGAACCGCGCTGGATGCCGGCTTTGAAACCCGGCGTGGGACTCCGGAGGCCTCACCCCGGCTCGCCCTTCAGCAGCCGCGCGTGGGGCTTGCCGCGGGGGCGGGCGGGCGGGCTGCCTACCACTTTTCGATTTGAATCGAGTAGGTTTTGGTTTCCTGTTGCTTCTTGGGGCCATTTATTTTCTTTCTTCTCCGCGTCCGGCCCGCGCCAGGGGCGGATGTCGGGGCGCGCAGTGTGGGGTCCCGGGCTCTGCACTCGCTCGCTCTGACCGGCGCGGGGCTCTTGGCGGGTGAGGAGGGGTGGATGGCTGGGTCCCCGGCTCCCGGTGGCCTTGCCCCTGGTCTCCCCACCCCCCGGATCGCTGCCCCCCGCCCTGTTCGGACAGTACGAGGTAGGGGCGGTGTGCGAAAGGGCCGCATCAGGTGGACCGACTTTGACCTTCCCTTTGCTGAGTTGAAGTTTGGAAGTTTGCGGGGGACAGAATGGAACGTGGGAGGGAGTCGCTTATTTCTCTGCCAGTCTCACAAGGAGGGGTCTCGAGGAGCTAATGGTGATTGATTTCATCTTTCCTTAGAAGTCGCAGGGGGGAATGGTGTATCCTCTTCCAGAAAATAGGGTTCCACGTAACGCCCTGTTCCCGCCCCCACACAGGGCCTTAATTTCTGCAACCCGTCTGCTGGGGAGGGAGGGGCTTGATTAATGACCCCTTCCCAAGAGGGGTCGAATTCCTTCCAAATAGGGGCTCTTCATTCCCCTCCGTGGATGTGGGGGCCGCCCCTGGGAGCAGGTATTGGGTGTCGGGGGAGGCGGGGCAGGTCCCCGGGTGCAGTCCCGGTGCCCCAGGAGGCGGCCCTGGCGCGACAATGCGCCGCTCTGATTCTCTGCCCGCGCTTTGTTGGCGGGCGGGGCAGCGGGCTCCGCAGCTGTCGCATTTTCCCACGAGCAGGGGGGGAGCTGAGTGTGTCCACCCCCCTCCCGCGGCCCCCTTGCAGATTGCAGTTTGAACAGCACAATCCTGGTGGCTGGTCGGGTCCCAACCCTGCCAGGCTCTCCAGTGAAAGCTCACCCCATCTACACCGTGGGCATTACAAAGTTTGAGAGAATGGTCCCAGTCATCTCAGTATTTTCCATTGCTGTCCAGGTGGTGGATCAGACATTTCTCCCCTTGCCAGTGTGACCTGTTCACCTGCTACCTAGCCAACCTGCTCCTGGCACCCTTATTTTTGACTACAACACTCTGGGCAGAATGTTGAAGCTCCCTGGGCTTCACAGGGGGCTTCCCGTGATGCCAGCCGCAGCAGCCCCACAACATGCCAGTGTCTCTGAGGGTCTGGGGCTGCTGGTGGTGAATCCCATCCCCAGGGCAAAAAGGGGTGGGCCTGCCCTCCGGAAGCCCTGCTGACCTCTCTCCTTCCTCTTCCTCAGGTCTGAGGTGCTCCCAGCCAGGCAGTACCTGCCTGAACGGCGGCAGGTGCGAAGTGGTCAACAGCACAGAGGAGGCCTGTGTGTGAGTACTGTCCTGCAGGACCTGTTGCTTTTGTCAGGAGCAGAGCCCCTGCCTTCTGGGGACAGAACACTGGGCCATTGTCTTCTGGAGACAGCCCAGAGGCTGGGCACGGTCACGTGCCAACTTTTATTGGACAAAGTCTGGCAATTACTTAATCACCAGCAATTATGCTGCGTAGAGCTGCCGTGGCCGCTGCAGTGTGTGCACTCTGTGGGCCACCAAGGGCTGCTGAGGCTGTAGGGGATCCTAAAAGGTCCCTGAGAAGTGGGACGGGGGCGGGTCTGAGGCGGTCGCAGAGGGCCAGCCCCCACGCCCTGTGACTGGTAGCGTCTCTTCTGGGCAGAGGATGCTTCCTCTGGATAGGTGAGCCACTCTGCAGGAAATTGTTTCAAAGCAAAACCTGCCCTTGGGCTTGGGGCGAGGTTGGGAGAAGTTGGTATCCTTCTTGTGGGCACCACCTGCCTGGGTTGAGGGGTTTGAGGTCTCGGGGTCTGGTTTCTGTCCTGGCACCTGCAAACTCCACCCTTCTGACTATGGCTTTTAGACCTCCTGTCCCAGGTCTTCAGATGTAAAGTGGGCATGACTGTGGGCTAGGGAGCTGTCTGCAGTGGGCTGGGAAATCCTGTTGGGACCCACTGCCTGCCTGGCTGCCTGCAAGCACCAGCCGTCCTTAGGAAGTTTCTCTGCTGTGGCCTCTGCCCTTCAACTTGAGTTCATCCCTGACGAGAATAATGAGGAGGTGCCCAGGCTGAGCCTCCCCTCCCCTGGAGGCTACAGGCGAGAAATGGCTCCAGCCGGCCGCACACCCTCATTCCAACTGCTGAAGGCCGATCGCCTTGACAACACCAGAGCCCCTGCCTCCGCCGCCCAGCCTGTGTGCAGGCAGCCCCCACTCCCGCGCCTGCCTCCCCAACTGAAGCCAATTAAGCAGGTCTGTGAGCAGTTTATTGGACAAAGCCGATTGTGTCTTTGTCGGGCGCTAATGAATGCACACCACTTTTTTTTGCTTTTGGGGGGCCCCTTTCTCCCCCTGTGGAAGCCTCATGGACGCTTGATGCCCTAAATCTTGTTTCCTTCCATTCAGAGGCGACAGCTGGGATTCAGTGGAAGTGCAGTGGCTATTGTTGGGATTAATGCCGTGTGATTAATTATGCGTGGCTTCCCAGAACGCACAGACCCCTTCCCGCCACCTCCTTGGCCTGCCTCGCAGCCTGTGCAGGGCAGAGGGCCGCTGTGCTGGGGAAAGAGTGGTCGTCCTTTCTTGGCACCACCAGGAAATGGGCACAACCTGGCCTAGAGCACACAGAGGCTGGGGTCTCACATGCTGCCCCGATCGAAGGGGCTGTGCCTTGAGGTGCAGACTGCTATGGCCCCTCAGTACCCCACTGCCTGGAATATGGACTAGGAGCCTTCAAGCCAACCAAGCTGGGGACTGTGGGTTCTCTCCCTTTCCCAATCTGGGGAAGCTGTCTGCCAAGCCCCCCACAACGCAGGCTGGCCATTGGCAAGGGTTTGGTGATTGGCCTCGTTTCCTCCACTGGGGCCCAGTGGTCCTGCCTTCTTGGCGGAAGGAAGCCTGCCTCAGTTCAGCCTGGCACTTGGCCGAGCTCTGCCCACAGAGGCCCCATTGTGCACACCCCACAAATCTCATTAGAAGATGGGATGGAAGTGCCGGCTTCTGGAGAGTTGGCCATGGAGAAGCACAGGTCTGAGGCTCACACTGCCATTGGGGAGGCATCGGCTCCTCTCAGATGGGGCCCACCTCCCTCTCTGGGCTTGGATGCAACCCCACACTCCTTTGGGGCCCCACTGCATACAGGCCTTCTCTCTGCAGCACCCTGGCTCTGTAGCACCCAGAATTAGCTGTGATGGGAGTGGACTTGCTGGAGGGACCCTGTCTGCTTAGGTGAGCATGCACTCACTGACCAAAGGTCACCATGCTGCCTGGCATGGCCAGGGGTCCGAGGCACAGGGTGGCTAATTTCAAATTGTGAAATTTTTGGTTTTGGGTGCCAGCTACTCTTAGGAGGATCTGGAAAATGTGGAGTCTGAGTGTTCCTGTGTGATTCCTGGTGAATCATCTTTTTCCACCCGGGAGAAGGAACCTGCCTTAGACACCCATGCTCGGGGTTGCAGGGCTCAGGGCTGGAAAAGTGGATTCCCTTGGTGTCAGATGCCTTCCCAAAAGGTCCCAGTGTCTCAGAGACCTGTCTTCCAGTGGCCATGCAGGGAAGGCTGTGCTGTACATTCTGTGGGTGGGCAGTCTCTGGGCAGTTGCTCTGTGTGGCATCCCTGGTAGCTGCAGTGGGGATGTTGGTGGCCCTTTGGGCAGGTGCAGGGCTCACTGTGGCTGTTGGCCCTCCAACCTGCTTGCCAGCACCATGAGGGCTGAGAGGGGTGCTGGGATGGGCACTATCTTCTTTCATGTGATGGGAGTGGACTTGCTGGAGGGACCCTGTCTGCTTAGGTGAGCATGCACTCACTGACCAAAGGTCACCATGCTGCCTGGCATGGGCAGGGGTCCAAGGCACAGGGTGGCTAAGATCCTGCCCTGTCTGCAGCTAAGTCAGAATTTTATGTGGGTGTCTTCCAGGTGGCCACAGAAGTGCTGGGAAGGGCGACTGGTGGCTGGTGGGGGCCTTAGCTTTGGACCATCCTGCATTTGAGGCCTGGTTCTGCAGTCCACTGGCTCCGTGACCTTGGGTCATTGGGTGGCCTGAGCCTAGTTTTCCCATCTTTAAGTCAGAATGGATGTGCAGTTGATGTCTTGTTGATGTGAGAGGGGCTGTAGTAGGCACCTAACGAGTTTGTTTCCTCCCGCCTTCTCCGTGAGCTGATGGGCTGTGCCAGAGGCCTCCTCCTGGACGGTGGGGTTGACCAGTGAATTAATTCAGAGCTCTGAGGCATGCTGGGGTGGGTGGGGTGCAGGCTGGGCCATTGCTTGGGTTCCATGCCCTGAGGTGGCTCCAGGTAGCAGTCGTCAGTGCTCCCTTCTACAGACACCTTTGAGTGCCTGCTGTGTGCTGGGTTCTGCTGCGGGGGTGGCCCAGAGCCAGGCCAGGGGAGATGCAGCCCCAGCCCCTGCAGAGTTGGCTTTCCAGTTGGGGACAGGAGAGGCAATCAGCATGCACAAGGTGTGTAAGGGGAGCCCGAGGTGGCCCCCAGCAGCCCCGAGATGCCCTCCGCATCAGGCATGGGAGTCAGGGAGGAGGCCCAGAGAGGCCAGGGCTGGGCTGCGTGCCAGGCCCCGCAGGTCCTGCTGGCCCTGCCCCTCTCTTTGCTGCTCTTCCTTGCCCGGCTGGCTGCCTGCTCCTCTGGAGGAAGCAAGGCTGGGGGTGTGACTTCCCTTTAAGAGAGGGACAGGGCCACAAAGGAAGTAACTGGGGCTGGGGAGGGACTGAATGGAACGTTGTACGTCTCTGTCACCTGGGTTGCTGATGTTCCACTGAGTCACCACGGTCCTGGGAGGAAGGTTCCTTCCAGTCCTGCCTCAGGGACGAGAGCAGGGACAGTCACAGGCCCTCCGGTCTGCCACCTGGTCTTCAAGGTTTGGAGAAGCCACCTCATGTGGTGTCACTGGCCAGCTGTGGAGCCGTGGGGAGACGTCTAGGGACTGGGCAGGGCAGGGGCTGTCCTATGAGGAAGGTGGCTCTGGGAGCAGCAGCCCACAGTTTCCATTGAAAGGGTATTAAAAGGAGACAGAGTGAGGGGAACTGTGGCCTCAGCAGGAAGAGGGTGGGCGGATGGGAAGTCTGTTGCAGGGCGCGGAGCCCACTGGCCCAGGGGCATGGAGTCGGAGGCTGTGTCCCCTGAGGCTGAGGTAGCAGTGGAGGGGTTTCTCGGTGCCATGGCCAGGTCACAAAAAGCACTTGTGAGCCAGGACTGGCTTCCGTCCCCATGGGGGTCCGTGGGTGACTGGACCCACCCTGGTGCGTGGAGGGGACCTTTCCTGTCTCGTGTGGTGTCTGTAAATAGTGGGAGGATGTGGCTTTGCAGGTCACTGGAGTGTCGGCATTGCTGTCCTCAGAACATAGAATGTGGGCTCCATGCTCTCATCTGGCCTCCAGACCTGCAGCAGGTGCCGCTTGGTCTTCCCCTGGGACTGGCTGAGGTCTGTCTCATCCCGGTTCACAGGTGGGAACTGAGGCTGAGGTGCAGCGGCTGGCGGGACTCCGTCAGCTTGCGTCAGCTTCGTGTGCCGGCCTGTCCGGGGCCTGCTGGCCCTGTCCCAGAGGCTGAGCAGGAAGCATCACCGGCTTTAACGAGCGGCTGGCTCTGGGGCATCCCGGCGGGGCCAGGACTTGCCTGCTCATCTTTGTTCCCCAGGTGGGGCCCTCTGGTGGGCACACCCTGCACCCGCCACCTGGCTGGCTCTGGTCAGTATACCTCTCCACCCGCGTCTCCTCCTGGGCTTCGGTTTCCCCCTCTGTACCTGAGGTATGCCCTGGTGCCCTGGGACAGCCTGTGAGTGTGACGGTGGTGGCAGCAGAGTCAGGCTGGACCGTGTGCCAGGCTGGGGCTGCTCTGGCTCTGGCTTGGTGCTCAAGCCCTGGCTTCCGAGGCAGGGTCACCCTTGCGGGGAGGTGGGAACTGGGAAACGCCAGGCCTGGGTGTCCTGGATGAGGTGGAGGGCAGTGGAAGGCCCCTTTCCAGGTGGCCTTGCTCCACCCAGCCCTGCTTTTAAAAGCACAAAGGGTCCGGGGGCTTTTGGGAGGTGAATTACACATGTCATAAAGTTGGCCCTTTTAACCATCAGAAGTGCAGAATTCATGAGTCGGTACCACTGTCAGCACTGTCTAATTCCAGAACTTATTTTTGGGGTATGGGAACTGAACCCAGGGGTGCTCCCCCAGCCCTTTTAATTTTTTTTATTTTGGGACAGGGTCTCACGAAGTTGCTGAGGCTGGTCTCTGACTCCTGGTCCTTCCGCCTCAGCCTCTGAGTGGCTGGGAGTACGGTGTTGCAGAGCCTTTTGATCGTCCCAAAGGCAGTCACTCCTCAGGGCCTCCTCTGCCCTGGCGTGCCCCCGTCTCTGGGCATGCCTGCTGGGGCGTCCGTGAATGTCGCTGCACTCTGTGGACTGTGTGGGCTTCTCACTGAGCACCTTGCTGTGGAACTCTGGAGCGCCTCTCTGCAGGGCTCTCCAGGACTGGACTGTAGCTGCTGGCACCGTGGTGTCCTCGTGCACTCAGCTGACGCAGTCCAGAGGAGGGGCGTGTGCCTGGCGGGTGTCCGGGATGGCTTCCCGGGAGAATAGCTCTCATCTCTGGGCCTGTGAGGCCACCTGCAGACAGGCAGCCACCAGGGTGGTCAGTTGATGAGAGTGGCCTGTGTGCCACCCTTGCCCTGGACCCACCTCAGGCCCACATCTGTCCCACCTCAGCTCCTGCCAGTCTACAAACCTTTCTGCCTCTCTTGACCCAAGGAGCCAGTGGGACTCAGGACAAAACAGGCAGAGGGTTTTTACTGAGTGCTTACTATGCACCTGACCCTGGGGTGCAGATGACCAAGGCACTTGTAGGCCCAGCTGGGCAGGAAGGAGCCACGTGTCTTAAGAGTCAGGCTTCATCACCTGAGGTCAGCTGGGGAATGCCTTGCCAGGGTGTCCAGGCCTGCTGTGGTCCCGGGGTGAGCCTGCCATGGAGTAGCATCTAGACTGGCTGGGACGGGCCAGCAGCAGGGGAGCCCACAGCAGAAGGAAGGTGGGGTGGGTGCTGGGGCAGCAGTGAAGTAGGCTTTGGATGTGTCCAGGGCACCTTGGCTCCTGCCCACCCGTCACCTCTCCTCGGTCTTCCCCTGTCTGAACTGGGAACTGTGGGGCTGGCCCTTGGAGTCAGCTTGGACCTACCACCTGTGCACAGTGAGAGCACCTGACCCAGTGTGGCAGCTCCCCTTCTTGCCCCGGTGGGTGGACAGGAGAGTTGCCACCGGACTGGTCCTGGCTTTCCCTGTCACCTGCCTCGTGTCAGTTGTGTCTGTAGTGCTTGAATGGGTAGTGCTTCTGAGCAGGGTGAACGGCCCCACCATGGTCACCTGTGGACCCCACTGACTGCTGAACAGACATCCCGCAGAGCCCATGTCTGGGGAGGCCGCCTGGCCTAGGCCCATCAACCTTGTGTGAGCACAGTGGCCCTGGGAGACGGGCTGTGTTTGAGAGGTGGACACCCTCACCCAAGAGGCACCCAAGGCAGAGGCCACTGGGCACCCAAGAGGACAGGCGGCCAGAAGGTGGAGGAGACTCAGGCACCGAGGGGCAGTAATCCCGTCTCCAGCTTCTTGGCCCCTGGCAGTCCTGAGTGGGTCACAGCCCAGGCCCTGGGCCTCATCAGGGGAGCTGCCCCAGCAGAAGACCTGGCCCCACCAGGGAAAGGCTTGTGCCTGGTCAAGCTGAGGGGCACAGATGTGTGTGTGGTCCTGTTCCCTGCACCAGGTGCCCCCATAGCCCCCACAGTCACTTGGAGATACATTTGAGAAGGGAGGAGCAGCTTCCTCCCTTTCAGCTTAGAACATGCTGGCTGTGGACCCTTTGCCCACAGGCCAGGCCTGGTGAGGTGACCTGGGGAGCAGCTGAGGTGCTGGCCCTGTCCTCCCTGGGGCTGCCTGCCTTGGGGAGGAAGATGGGTGGCCAGGGCTGAGCTACTGGGACCGCACCGTGGGCAGGGGACCTGCCTCCCACCATTTCCTCTCAGTTTCGGTTGTTGAGCGGAAACAACAGTTACTGGAAGTGAGAGGCTCGGGGGAGAAGCCAGGGTTAGGGTGTGTTTTTCCCTGAAGTAAAGGGCCAGGGGGATCTGAGCTGGGCAGCATCATGTGGACTGTGCTGTGCTTCTGCTGGGGGCCTCCGTCTCCCTGGCCTTGTGCAGGGTGAGAGCTAGTTAGTGCAGCTCCTGGGTGGGCATGCAGGGTGGTGCTTCCCTCTCTCACGACCCTCTCTAGGGGTCCCACAAGGGTAGCCTTGACCCTGACCGACTTGAGAGCCAGAAGGCAGAGGCCACTGTGCTGTGTCCCGGCATCCATGGTGTGGGGGGGCCAGACCATGGTGGCACCCGCCCCCACAACTCCAGGGTCTGGCACAGCAGCTGTCTGTGGTATGTGCACCAGGGCTGGGCAGTTGACTGGGGCAGCCCTGGGGCAGGTGGCAGCTCCAGGTTTCTGCAGGGCCAACAGTCCAGCCCAGGGCCCCACTGGGCTTGGCCTTCGAGCCAGACACACCCCATTCTAGCACCTGTTCTTATCAGGCCGGGCTGGGGCCTGGTCAGCAGCCCAGGCCTGGGAGTCTGCGTCCTCCCCTGCAGCTGCCAGCTTGCTCTGAGCAGGCCTTCCTCCCCAGAGATGAGAGCCCCTGCTGCTGGCCGTCCTGGCTGTGGCCTGCCGGGCTTTGTCTATTCAGGGCCTCACATTTTGAGATCACTGTAGATTAGCATGGGCTGCAGGAAGCCATGGGTCTTGAGCCACCCTAGTGTCCCCGTGGGAGCCTGTCCCTCTTCTTTCATCCGGTGGCTCAGTGGCAGAACTCTGGGCTCTGGCATGCCCAAGGTCCCAGGTTCCATTCTCAGTACTGCAAAAGGAAGAGAGAGAGAGAGAGAAAGAAAAGAGAAAAGATCTCTCCCAGAGCCCAGCCCCACTGCAGGAATTGGGCGTTTGTACATTGTTCATGCCCTACAGGGGCAGAGGACCAGGACCTATCCACCAACCCCACCCCACCCCACTGCCCCTCAGGGAAGAGCCCACTGAACCAGCCCTGGGACGCCCGGGGTGTCTGGGAAGGTGGACAGTGCAGGCCCCTGCCCAGGGTGTCCCCCGGTCAGGCCCCCCAGGGCTGGGTACAGTTGGCTGGCGCTTGTCTTCCGAAGCCGATTGTGTCCCCAGGCAGCTCCGTGGCTGTGCTGGGTCCAGGGCAGAGTGAGGCTCCCATGTGGACAGCCGGGTGCACAGAGGGCCTGTGTGGCAGGCTGGCTAGCTGCCTAGGAGTGGGGCCAGGCAGCAGCAGAGGTGCTTCCAGCTTGGTGGGCCCCTCTGCATGTTCGCCAGCAGGAAGGGTTCTGCTGACTGTTGTGGGATGGAGGTGACCTCCAGGACCACCACCAAAGCCACCAGCCGTGCTTTCCTGAGTCAGGAGGCAAGCCCAGAGGCAGCCCTGCCAAGGTGCCTGTGGCTGCCGTCTTGGAGGGCTTCCTGGAGTGGGTGGGAGGGTGCAGCTAAGGACTGTCACTGCCTTCTGCCTCCGGGGCTGGCTGTACTGGGCCTCATCCCCACCTCTGCCAGTGCTGATGTGGGGTAGGGCAGTGGCCAGGGCAGAGTCAGGGGAGCCTACTGTTGGACAGGAGGGCTGGGAGGAGTCCTCCCTGGCAGCTGGGCCCTCCCTGTGCCCAGGCCTCTTACCGGCCCCGCCCCAGGGGTGTTGTGTTCCTGCTGAGCTCTGTGCGCAGGACACTTTCTTCCTGGGAAGTCCAGGCCTAGGTGAGGGGTGGCGTGGGTGCCGGGGACACCCCCTCCTATTCCTGGGGGACTTCTGCTGGCTCCTTAACTGCCTCTAGGGAAGTCGCCCTGCCTTCTGACTGTCCCCAGAGTCTGCGAAGTCCAGGTGGTGTGGTGCACCTACCTTGCCTGGCTGTAAAGTGGGCCCACCCCAGGGCCCTGGTGAGGAACCTCTGAGCTTGACTGCCCTGGGGGCAGGAGGGGTGTGGCCGCGGGTTCCTCCTGAGGTGGCTTGTGCTGGACGGTTGTCAAGGGGTCCTTGGTGCCCCCTCCTCCTGGCCCCAGTGTCCTCAGCAGGGCTGGCTGGACCTGGACCTAGGCTCCTGCCTGTGGGGAGGGAGGACAGAGCAGGCTCCCCGCGGCCCCGCACACCTGCTGGTGGAGCAGAGGAGGGAAGTTGCTGGACCCCTTCTGGCTTTGCCTTGGGGCTCGTTGCGATGCTGGCTTAGTTGATCGAGTTTGGATTAAGCCTTCCTGGCAGCGCCAGCCCGTGTGCCTATTGATCGCCATCATTGCTGGGACTGCGCAGCCAGTGCAAGGCTGGGCTCTGCCTGTGGGGGCAGAGGCCCCGGCAGTCAAGGTGTGACCATTCTGCCTTCTTGGTGCTGCAGGCACCAGCCCACAGGGCTCATCTCGTTGCCCCTCGAGGATTCAGGGTGGCAGCATTTAGGAGTGCCCAGGGAGCACCTGTGCTGTGCCTGCAGCCTGGGGCTCCATCTCTGGAGGACCAGCTGGGACATTACCCCCAGTGGAGCAAAGGACTCCAGCAGGTGACTCACTCCAGCAGCGAGTGCAGCTCCTGGTGACCCAAGCTCGCGGGCCCTGCGTCCAGCAGTGTTGGGAGGGGCTGGAGGCACCCTGGCTCCACCCCGCCCCAGGGTCACCTCTGTCCACTCCAGCTGGGCCATCCTGGGAAGTGACTTGACCCTGCAAGGCCTTTCTGTCGGCTCACAGGAGGCACACCAGTTCCCAGCCCAGCAGCGGGACAATGGGCCCTGTGGACGTTGTTTTTTTCCCTGTGGTGGGAAAGGTGGCTTCCCGGGAGGGAGGGGGTTCCATCTCCCATACAGAGGCTTCCCGAGCCGGCAAGGAAGCAGGGCCTTTCCTGCACTTCCCTTCCAGCGTGCTTCAAACCATATGAGGACGCAACTGGGGGCGGGGGCTGGCAATTTGCAGACAAAAGAGCCAAGTGTACTGGACGCGGCTCTTTGGGCTGGAGTGCCTGGGCTCCAGTGCAGGCTGGCCCCGCGGCGCCTGTGGGCATGCCACACGTGCCCTGGCCCCGACTCACTTTCCCCCTTTGCCCACCTTCTGGTCTGAGCAGTGGCTCATGTTTGGGCCAGGGATCGTCTGCATCTGAGCTGAGCCCATGTGGCCCCCGCCTGCTGGCAGCCCTTGCTGCCCCATCCTCCTTCCAGGCTTCCCTGCCCTACCGCAGGCTGTGAGCAGTCCCAGCGCAGCCACCGCAGAGGCTGGGGCAGCTGCAGCCCAGGAGTCCTGTCTGTCATGCCTGTTGGGATGGTGGGGCCACAGGTGGTGGCTGCAGGCCACAGTCCCTCGCTGCACCTCCAGCCCATGGAGCCTGGGCGAGTGGCGCCCTGGGCTGCACGGTACCGCTTGTCTCTGCACCTCTCTTCCATCCAAGGTGGGGAGAGGAACCCGAAGCAGAGAGCAAGAGAGCGGAGATGCTGGACGCCATCCCCACTGTAGTCTGGCTGGTCCTTGGATGCCCCCCATGATCTGGCTGGTTCTTGGACAGGTGTTTGGACAGAGGTTCCTGGCAAGTCTGGCCGGAACCGGGAGCCTGTGTGCTGTAGCTCTGTGCTGGGGCTTTGGGGAGGCAAGGGTTTGGGACTGTGAGCAGTAAGGGCCTCATGCCTCCTGGGGTTTTGTCCTCAGCTGAGCTGCTTCAGCTGTTCCCAATGGGAAAAGTCTCCAGGACCCTGGCTGTGGCACATGGGTTCAGTAGGTCACTGAGTTCCCTGCCCAGCAGGCTTGAGCACCTGCTGCTGGAAGGTGGTGGTACCTGCTGGGATTTGGGGAGCCTGGACTGGCTTCTGCCCAAGGTGCGGCTCAGTACCAGGCCCTTTCCCACCCCTGAGCGCCTTGGCCAAGGCCTGTCCTTTGGGCTGAGCTGGGGCACCCCACCTGCAGGGCACGGCCTCTGTCCCTCTCAGCCTGCCTCAGTCACTCCCCTCCAACAAGGGTCCCCATCCTCTGCTTGGGCCACAGGTGGCCCACTAGCCTGGGCAGGGTGGCCAGGGAAGGCCTGTGTGACTGGGTTGGCTGGTTCCAGGCGTGGTGTCGGTGGTTTGGTAACTGGCCTTACGTGGTCTTGACTGAGCAGGGCAGGGTCTGGCTGGGGCTGCGTGGAGCTATTCTTCCTGACAGCGACTTGCCCATAACTCCCGCGTGGGGGCTTGCAGAGCAGGAGTCTCAGACCGCAGACTCCCTTCCTGGAGAGAAAGCACTCGGGGCTGGGGGAGGGGATGCCGCAGGTGTGGGCTTCCAGGGTGGCAGAGCCTGGTGGAGGGATCGGCCTGGCTCCTGGCAGGATGTGGCACAGGCTTCTTGGGAGCTAGCGGCTGTGGGGCGTCTGGGGAGAAGACCCTTGTTGTGGAGTGAGCTGTGCTGCGGGAGAAGCTTTGGACTTCTGGGAAGATGGGCCTGGGGCTGGGTGGGGTGGCGGGGGCAGCTCTGCTGAGGAGGCTGGAGCAGTTCCGAGGCTCCCTAAGCATCGCTGCCTGGTGGTGCTCAGGACTCCCCTGCACAGGGCTGTCCCTTCTGTGCTGGGAGGCGCAGCCCCTGCTCACCCTTTGTGGTGCCAATCTGCAGGCACACCAGCACCCCACCACAGGCCCTGGCCCCAGAGCAGTGTGGGGCGGCTGCGCGTAGGGCCCTCCTGGTGCGACCTGGTGTCCTCAGATGGGGCGGGCCTGCAGATGGCCTGTCCGTGAACCACACCAGCCGTGGCTGGAGTGAGAGTCCCTTCTGCCCCGTTGGCCACCACTCGTGACTCACCACTGCGCTTAAGGCTGGGCAGCAGCTGGGCAGAGCCCAGGGTCCTGGAAGCCCCTGCCCGCTCTCCTGTGTGGGCTTCTGCCATCCTGAGTTCCTCCAGCTGCTGTCTGGGAAGCACCTCCCTGGGGTCTCTGGTTCCTCCTGCTGACCCCCACCCTCCTCGCCCTGCTTGACCGTAAACTCCTGGAGGGCAGGAGCTGAGTGAACGCCCCCCACTTGTCCCTCTGCCCCTCCTCCTCATTTTGGGGCTGAGGGAGCTGTCATCTGTCCCCAGGGGGTGGCAGATGGCCGCTTAGCTTGGAAAGGAAAACAGCACAATTTAGAATTAGTCCCGGGTGAGAGGTCGCAGCAACATCTGCCTCCGGATGCTCTGGGGAGTCACATTTCTATGGAGCGCGCAGCCAGAGGCGGGGGCCAGTGCTGTGGAAACCCTGGAGCTGGAACAAAGCTGGGCAGTGGCTGGGGACACGGTTGGGAGCAGGCTCTGGAACCATTCCTGCCCTCTGCCTGGGCTGTGGAGCCCACTTCCTCCGGGGCCCTTCCTGGGGCCCCCAGCCCACCTGTCACTCAGCTCCGAGCACCAGGTCAAGACAGGTCACTGTGCACGCACCATCCCACCAAGTGGAGTGGGTGGAAAGAGGCGAAGCTGAGGAGCAGGTGCCCAGGTGTCACGCATACCTGAAGCCGCCGGTGGGAGGCTGTGAGCCCCAGGACATGGTGGAGGTGGGGCAGTTCTTCTCCCATAGAGTAGACACAGGAAGTCCCACCTTTCAACCCCAGAAGGGTCTCCCTGCTGCTGGATGGGGAGTCGCAGGGGCAGCGGCTGTTGTTGGTGGCTCAGCAGAGCCCTGGCCCAGGCGCCTCTGGGCCTCCCTGCTGAGTGAGGCAGCTTCTGTGTGACTGTTCCTGGCCTTGCCCAGATAGGTGTTGAGGACAGAATGGGCCTTGGCCTCTGCCGCGATGCACCCCTGAGGGAGGTTGGAGAGGAGGCCACAGGTGTCTGACCCAGGAAGCCCCAGCTGTGGCCAGGTGGTGGGGAGGTGCAGACAGGTGGGCACAGGCTGGAGGCTGCTCAGGGCAGGAGCAGGAGCCAGGCACGGGTGGGCAGGATGGGCAGGGTTGGCCCACAACTTTGGGGAGCCCACATGTGCACCAAGTGCCAGCCCTTGAGTGAGACGGAGACTTTTGGTCTGTCCCTGAAGCTGTCCCCTGTGGATAGGCCCCTCCACACCTGGCTTGGGACCTTAGGGAGGTCCCTCTGGTGGCCCTGCCCTTTCCCCCGTGGGTGCTGGTGGTGGATGGCAACTATGCCCGTGGCAGCCTGCTGGGCGACCTGCCTTCACTGTGGTCCCCAGCGCAGGTGGGCAGTGGGAGGACAGTGGATTCTCTCAGCTGCCGCGTTCCCCCACGCAGGAGCCTCCTCAGGCCTCTGGCTGCCTGGCTCCTGCCCCGCCTGCCAGGGTTGGCTGCTGGCCACACCCGGCAGGAGCAGCTGCCCGTCCACAGGCGCACCTGCTCCCCAGCCGCCCTTTGTCCGTGCCGCCTTCTGATTCACTGGGCACGTTTCCCCCCAGGGCCACGTAAAGCAGTCTCGTAAGCGCGGGGTGCCCAGCCCCTACGGTTCTTCCAGTCTTACTGTCGGGGTCCCCGTTTGGGGTGCAGAGGGGGAAGGGTGTGCTCCGGGAACACTGCCCATGCCTGGAGGGCAAGGGCTGTGTGGTCCTGGCCTTCTAGACCATTTGGTGGCACCCGTGTCCTCACCTTAAGATGCTTAGGGGACTGTTCCATGGGCTGCGAGTCCCAGGGTGTCCCCAGGGTGTTCAGTGACAAGACTTCCCTGACTTGAGGGGTGGCACCTAGCAGTGTGTGGGGTGCCCCCAGAGCTGTACGGTGGGCCTGCCTCATCTCGCCCTCCCAGGGGGTCTTTCCTCCCCTTGGAGCCCCACCTGCCCGGCCCAGGAGCTGAGTGCGCGTAGGGAGGCATGGACAGCAGCTCCAGCCCGGGCTTTGGTGACCCAGCGCTGTCCTGCACCCACCGCTGCCGACCTTGTCAGTGGCTGGAAGGAATCCGCCTTTGCTCCTGTGGGCCCAGGCCAGCTTTGCCCGACAAAGGGCCCTTGATGTAGGAGTGCTGCTTCTGGCCGCCCAGCCCCAGGCCATAGGCTCCCAGGCTCCCAGGGCCGTCAGGCTGGCCCGTGGCTGGATCTGTGTGCAGCGGGGGCCCTGCCTTCTCCCCACATTCCCTGAGTGTGGCCCTGCAGGGGACCATGGTGCCAGAGAAGACAGGTGTGGGCACCCAGGCTCCTGGAGCGGCTGCCCCACTCCTTTGCCTGCTGGGCAGGAGCCATGGCGAAGGCCTGAGTTAACTCCCGGGGGTGGGGGTGGGTTTGTTTTCTTTAAGCCAGTTGGTTTGGGACTTTTGGCTTCTGGCAACAGATGGTCAGCCAGAGTGGCCATTTTGCATCCTCCCTACCCAAGCCACAGCCACAGATGAAAGACATCAGGGAACACAGATGCCTTTGGGCCTCTGGGATGGGGAGCAGCCTCTCAGCTGAGAGACACACAACCCCAGCTCAAACTGCCTCTGCTGGCCCCGTCCTTCCCCTGGGGCCACCTCACGTGTGGCCTGGGGGCTGCCTTGTGGCGGGCGGGTTCGTTCTGCCCCAGAGGCTTCTCTGCTGGGAAGCAGTGTGCCCGCCTGCTCCCAGAGCCCTCCCGGGAGCTGGAGGCCTGGAGGTGACGGGGTGGTAGTTTATGGCCTGGTCTCTGGAAGCCAGGCCAGCAGGTGGCTGAGCAGGCTCCTGGGGCCAGGGTGTGGCAGACGCTGAGCAGTCCCTGCAGGAACCTGAGACCGTGAGACCAGGTCTGCAAGCAGGACACTCCTCTCTTCTGGCCCCGTGTTGAGGGAGGGACAGGCCTGGCCTGTGGGAGGAGGAAGTTCCTCTCGGACCTGGACCAGCTGGCACAGAGCTGAGGACGGATGCCCCCAGGTCACCCTGTTTTCCCCAGATGTAAAATGGGGCCTCTGCTCTTGCGGATGGTGCCTGGTGAGCAGGGGACCTGATGGCAGAGGGAAGCGGCTGGAGCCGTCCCTGTGGCACTTCCACCTCGGCCGGCTCTGATGTTTGAAAGGCTAGAAAACACCAACTCTGTCACCCAGACTGGACCTTTTCATTACCGAAAACGGAGTGGCACAGCCTCCTGACCGAGGCTGCAGGGCCCCTTCCTCGGGGAACAGACCCAGACCCAGACGCCCGCCGGGTTTGCTAAGCTGCCCTGCAGGAGTTTGTCCCCTATGGGTGGTGGCTGTCCTTTTCATTGAAGTCTCCCTTCTTGGGAACTAATGGCTCTAAGGTGCCCAGCCGGTGGCATCGCTGTGTCCCGTGTTGTCCAGTTGTCCACTGTAGGCAAGGACATCTCCCTGCCCAGCAGGCTGCCCCCGAGCAGCCACTGAACAGTCATTGGTCCTGGAGCCCGTTCCTGGCTGCCCACCCAGCTCAGCTGGGGTGGGGGCTACTGTGTCATGGTGGTGGGCGGGCCCTGGGGAGCTGACCACCCACCTGTCTGCTGACAGCTGCAGCGGGGCCTTCGTGGGCCAGAGATGCCAGGACCCCAACCCATGCCTCAGCTCCCCCTGCAAGAACGCCGGGACCTGCCGTGTGGTGGACCGCGGCGGCACTGCCGACTACGCCTGCTTCTGCCCCCTGGGCTTCTCTGGGCCCCTCTGCCTGACGCCCCTGGACAACGCCTGCCTGGCCAGCCCCTGCCGGAACGGGGGCACCTGCGACCTGGTCACACTCACCGAGTATAAGTGCCGCTGCCCCCCGGGCTGGTCAGGTGAGGACAAGGGAGGTCTCGGGCCCTGCCCTCTCTTCCTGCTGATGTCCCAGGCTTCCAAAGTCAGTTGCATGTGGCTCTGGAAGAAATGGTCAGGACTCAGGCCCCAAGGTCACCCCTTCCCACTTAGCAGCTCTGTCCTTGGTGGTCACTGGCCTCCTAGGACCTCTGGTCCGGTGTCCACAGACAGATGACCACAGCAGGTCCAGAGGGTGGTGGAGATACTTCAGGCTGCTGCCTCTGTGCTCCCAGGGAGGCCCTGGCTGCAGACCTGGGTGACCAACCTGGGCCTCCTGCCCACTCTGCTCCCCCAGGGAAATCGTGCCAACAGGCTGACCCGTGTGCCTCCAACCCCTGTGCCAATGGCGGCCAGTGTCTGCCCTTTGAGTCCTCGTATATCTGCGGCTGCCCGCCCGGCTTCCACGGCCCGACCTGCAGACAGGACGTCAATGAGTGTAGCCAGAGCCCAGGGCTGTGCCGCCACGGAGGCACCTGCCACAACGAGGTCGGCTCCTACCGCTGCATCTGCCGTCCCACCCACACGGGTCCTCACTGCGAGCTGCCCTACGTGCCCTGCAGCCCCTCGCCCTGCCAGAATGGGGGCACCTGCCGCCCCACTGGGGACACCACCCACGAGTGTGCCTGCCTCCCAGGTACGTCCTGCTGGCCTCGCCGGCCCCTGCCGGTTTCACACCTGTGTGAGCCTGTCCTGTTGCCGTCGGCCAAGGGGTGTGGAACGGGCCACCAGTGTGGAGGGAGCCCAGGAAGTTCAGAGTAGGCGCCGGGTGGGCAGAGCTGGGGGGCTCACCGGAGTGGGCATACGGTGGGAGCCTTGATGGTGCCGTGGGGCAGCTCAGGGTTGGGCGCTAGACTAGAAGCTGGGCAGTTAGCACATTGCATCCCCCAGGCCATTCTGCCCGGGATGGGCTCTTTTGGGCACTGGACAGCTGGTGCATGGCTCCCCAGTTCCTTTGCTGTCTGAACTCTGGAATAGAAGCCCCTCCCTGGATCTCCTGTGGCACCTGCCCTGTCCTGGTCATTCTGGGGGTGGGGCGTGGGTCCATTGCCACAGCACAGGTCACCAACTTGTTTCTTGAGTTCCCTGGGGGCGGGTACTTGGCCTGTGCAGCCTCGGGGCTTCCCCCAGGGCTGGAGGGCAGAGCAGAGAGGGCCGTGGCTGTTACCTCGGGAGGGGGATGAGTGAGCACAGCCCCCTCATTTCTCTGCAGTTCTCGTTTGAGCAAATTTTACTGCAGCTCTAAAAATAACAGCAGTGACGCAGAGGCTTGAAAACCCATCTGCCGGCTAGGACGGTGGCTCAGGGGAGAGCTTGTCTGGTGTGCACGAGACCCCGGGTTCCCTCTCCAGTGTGCCAAAAACATCTTTCGAAACCTCTTCAGTCGGCTGTGCCACGGGGAGAGGGCTCGGGGAGTGTTCATGGTGTTTGGGTGCAAGGAGTAGCTGGGCCCCACTGACCTGGGGGTGACCCCAGGGCCGCCCTGCCCCACTGCAAAGGGGAAGCTCGCTGCTGCCCGCAGTCTGCAGAGCCAGCTCCACAGGCCTGCGTGCAGCCCCAGGCCTTTGCATTTCCTGAAAGTCCTGGGCAAGCTTGGAGAGGTACAGCAGCCCACCAAGGCACCCCGACCAGCTGGGCACTCGGTCGGTGAAGGCAGAGCCCTCATGCCTGGTGGGCACCAAGGAGGGTTTGAGCCCTCATGCCTGGTGGGCACCAAGGAGGGTTTGAACCCTCCTTGGTGGCCGTAACCTCAGCTGGGACCTCACATCAGCCACAGGGTCAAGGGGCTGCCTTCTCATGGGATGGAGGGAGGGGCCTTGTCAGAGGACAGTCATGTGTGGAACTGGCAGGGACTCCCGTGGGCGGGCAGGCAGACGAGGACTTCCAGGCAAGGTCTGCCCGCTCAGCTGCCCGGACACAGGCAGGTACTGGGAGGTGGATGGAAGGGTGGGCTCCTGGGGTCTGGACAGAGTAGGTGGGTCTCAGAGGCCAGTGCACTGGGACCAGCTCTCCTCTGGTGAAGGGACACTCCCTAGTGTGGAGTTGGGCTGTGTTAGGATGGGCAGATGAGGGTGGCCGCAGAGGAACTGAGTCCATTGCTCTCCCGGACTCGCTGTTCAGACTCGAGGCAGGTTCCCCCGCAGGCTTGAGTCCCTGTCTGATGGCCAGGAGCCCAGAGAGAGGTCACAGGTGCCCAAGGAGTCACAGGCCGCCACGGTCAGGACAGCACAGGACCCTGCGAGTCCCTGGCTGGGATGTCGAGGTGCAGTGGCCCTGCCTGCCCCCGCTGAGCTTGCCTGTCCCCTCCCCAGCTCTCCCCGGCCCCATCTCGCAGGGAGGATGCTGTGCAGGCAGAGGGACTGGCCGGGCTCATGTGGGGCTCCTGCTTGCCCCCCTGCTCCCCCAGCAGAGTCTTCAGCACTGCCCAGGCTCAGGCCCCGCCCAGGACCTCCACCCACTTTAGAACCAGGCCCTCTGAGTGCAGTGCGTCCTGCCACCACCCTGGGGGACCAGAACTCAGGCTTGGGCTCCGATATGGGGTACTCCCCCCCAAACCAATGTCAGATCTGTGGCTTTTCTTAGCCTGTGGTTTTTGCTCCAGTGCAGCTGGCGGATTGGGGGTCCCAGAGGGAAGAGCCCGAGGGCAGGAGGGGTTCAAAGGCATCCTAGGAGGAGTGTTAATTAGTAACTGGCTGCAAGTTTGGCTGTTGCCAGACGCACCTTTCTGGGTTGATCATTGACCCAGCGGGAGTTGAGTGGATTAATAGCTAACTGGTTGAGGAGGCCCTGGTGGGGGCTGGCTGTGGAACCCCGCCTGGGAGACCAGCCCATCTCTATTCCTAGGAGGTTGAGGCTGGGCCTCTGGGCCCTGGGGCAGGACCATGTCCTGGCTGAACAGGCCCACCTGGGTGCCCTGCTCAGTCCTCAGGTCAGAGACACCGGCCCCAGGGTCAGCCCCTATAGGATGACGGCTGCTTGGCTCCCGGTCATAGGTAGCTCTCTACGAGCATCAGAAACTCAGGACGGCAAGGGTTTGCGATAGAACCTTTGTTCAGCTGGCCCTTTCACACTGATTCTTTGGGAGTAGCATGTTCTCTGTTGGCGCTGGGCATGGCCTGCTTACAGATCAACAGACCCCGGGGCCCTAGGCAGGGCCATGGAGGAGCAGCTATCCCTTCCCGGGAGCCAGAGATGCTGGAGCCCAGCAACTGGCCCCTGGCAGACTCAGACTCTGCCCTGCCTCTACCACAGGCTTCACTGGTCTGAACTGTGAGGAGAACGTGGATGACTGTCCAGGAAACAGCTGCAAGAACGGGGGTGCCTGCGTGGACGGTGTGAACACCTACAACTGCCGCTGCCCGCCTGAGTGGACAGGCGCGTATGCAGGGATGTGGCCTGGCCAAGGACCCACCCACTCAGCTGTGTGGGGGTGGAGGGAAGGCCCGAGATGCATTCCAGGCTGGGATGGGGCCTGGGCCTGGAGAGCAGAGGTGGTCCTGGAAGGACCACATGAGGGACAGCCACCGTGCCCAGGACCAGGGCCTGAGAACCCCACCCTGGGTCATCACAGATGGGCGTCAGCTGGTCCGATGGGCCCTTAGCAGCCTGGGTCCTGCTCTGGGCCCCCAGTGTTGAGCCAGGTTGATTTCTGAGTTGGACGCAGGGCTGCCAGGCTGGACGGACACAGCCCTGCCCTCGGAGCTCTGTCTGTGGGGGTGGCAGGTGAGGGTGGAGAGATGAGATGACGGCCCCTCCGGTGCCGAGGTGTGGGTAGGGTGTGGAGTCAGGAGGGCTCCCCTCGCCTGGGGCTGAGCAGCCCTGCGCGCGGCAGTCCCAGGGTTGACGGTTCCCTGCCCACCCCCGCAGGCCAGTACTGCACGGAGGACGTGGACGAGTGCCAGCTGATGCCCACCGCCTGCCAGAATGGCGGGACCTGCCACAACACCCTGGGCGGCTACAACTGCGTGTGCGTCAACGGCTGGACGGGCGAGGACTGCGGCGAGAACATCGACGACTGTGCCAGTGCCGCCTGCTTCCACGGCGCCACCTGCCACGACCGCGTGGCCTCCTTCTACTGCGAGTGTCCCCACGGCCGCACCGGTGAGCCCCGCGGCCTGGCCCCTGGAGCCACCTGAGCGTGGGGGGCCCCTTGCTGGGTGCGGCCGCCTCCCGTTCCCAGGCCAGGAGCCCACACGGCTGACCGCTGCTGCCCTGCCAGGCCTGCTCTGCCACCTCAGTGACGCATGCATCAGCAACCCCTGCAACGAGGGCTCCAACTGCGACACCAACCCCGTCAACGGCAAGGCCATCTGCACCTGCCCCTCAGGGTACACGGGGCCAGCCTGCAGCCAGGATGTGGACGAGTGTGCGCTGGGTAGGTGCGGGCAGCGGGCGACACGGCCAGCCCTGGGGGACAGCCGGCCTGCGCCGCAGGGGCCCTCACCATCACCTCTCACCAGGCGCCAACCCCTGTGAGCACGCGGGCAAGTGCCTCAACACGCTGGGCTCCTTCGAGTGCCAGTGTCTGCAGGGCTACACGGGCCCCCGCTGCGAGATCGACGTCAACGAGTGCATCTCCAACCCCTGCCAGAACGAGGCCACCTGCCTGGACCAGATCGGGGAGTTCCAGTGCATCTGCATGCCCGGTGCGTCCTCCGGTCACCCCGCCCCGGAGAGTAGGGGAGGAGCCCAGCCAAGGCCAGACAGCTTCGGGGGCAGCCTGGGAGCACGCTGGCCATGTCTCTACTTCCTTGGTTAGGGGCATTTGGGGAAAGGGAGGCCAGCCCCAGAGGGTGCAGGAGAGAGCAGGGCCAGAGCCAGGTAGATGGGTTAGCGCAGCCCGCAGGAGCCGGGTGTGGGCATGGCCCAGGCTGCGGTGCTGGGGTTGGCCGGCCTGGCTGCACGGCTGGAGCGGGGTGGCTGAGGCCGTTCCCCCGCAGGCTATGAAGGCGTGTACTGCGAGGTCAACGTGGACGAGTGTGCCAGCAGCCCGTGTCTCCACGGTGGCCGCTGCCTGGACAAGATCAACGAGTTTGCGTGCGAGTGCCTCACAGGTAAGGTCCCCAGGGCCCTGTGCTCTCTTCTCCACGTCCAGTGGCCTGCACCCAGGCCTAGGTATGGTCCACAGAAGCCATCCCACTGTCCCAGGAGGTCCAGACTGCCGGGAGGGCAAAGATTTCATCTTGGGAGTGGACAGGAGTGGCTTTTGGTCCCCTGTGGATCAAGACCAGGCTGGGCAGTGGGTGTTGGCCCACCTTGCCAGGTGTTCTGGGGTGTGGGGAGCTCGCGCCTGCTGGTGGGGTACGGTTCTCCTGCGTGGACAGCCGGGGCTGAGCGCTACAGTGCACCCCCCAGGCTGGGAGGGAGCCCCCTGCTCTGTTACCTTCCTGGCCTGCTGCAGAGAGCTAAGAGGAGGGCGTGGAGAGCCCGGGGGCGTGGCTGGGGGCCTTATCTGCCCTGGGGCAGGGCTGGGCCTCTGGCCTCCTGAAATGCAAATCAGCTGTCCTGGACAGCTCGGGGCTCCTCCTTCACAGCCCAGGCAGCTGTAGCCATAGCAACCAGTGGGTTTGGGAAAAGGCCCCTCTGCCAG
The DNA here is from genome assembly GCF_902686445.1 of Sciurus carolinensis. Lineage (NCBI taxonomy): Eukaryota > Metazoa > Chordata > Mammalia > Rodentia > Sciuridae > Sciurus > Sciurus carolinensis. The sequence goes on from NC_062226.1 coordinate 1,204,640, forward strand.
GCCTAGGGAGACAGGCCACCCCCGAGGCAGGGGCCACACAGGGCTTTGCTTTGATCAGGGGGTGGGGGCTCCGAAAGGCACAGCAAAGAACCTGGGGTCTGCCCAGCTGGGCACTTGACTGCTGAGCCCTGGGGCAGCGCCCACAGGGCCACAGGGCACGGCCGTGTGACCTCCGCCCGCCCCTGCCGGCCACAGGCTTCAGCGGGCACCTGTGCCAGTACGACGTGGATGAGTGTGCCAGCACACCCTGCAGGAACGGCGCCCGGTGCCTGGACGGGCCCAACACGTACGCCTGTGTGTGCACAGAAGGTGGGGCACCGGCGGCGGGGCGGCAGCGTGGGCCGCGGGTCGGGGGCCACCCACGGGACCCTCTCGTCCAAGGACCAAGAGCACAGAGCCGCTCTGACCCCGGGGACACGGCACCTTCCCTGAGTGGCAGTGACCCTGGCTCTGGTCAGCGGCTTCCCAGGATGTGTCCAGGGAGCAGCTGGCCCTGAGCCCTCTTGTGCCCACACTTCTCGGTACAGGCTACACAGGGGCCCACTGTGAGGTGGACATAGATGAGTGTGACCCAGACCCCTGTCACTATGGCTCCTGCAAGGACGGCGTGGCCACCTTTACCTGCCTCTGCCAGCCGGGGTACACGGGCCACCACTGCGAGACCAACATCAACGAGTGCCACAGCCAGCCCTGCCGCCACGGGGGCACCTGCCAGGACCGTGACAATGCCTACCTCTGCTTCTGCCTCAAGGGGACCACAGGTGCCTCCCAGGCTGGGGTGGAGGGGCGGCCAGGCAGGGCTGTGGAGCTGACACCATGCCCACCCCTCTCCCAGGACCCAACTGTGAGGTCAACCTGGACGACTGTGCCAGCAACCCCTGTGACTCGGGCACCTGCCTGGATAAGATCGACGGCTACGAGTGCGCCTGCCAGCCAGGCTACACGGGTGAGCGGTCCAGGTGGAGACGCCTGAGGCTGAGGTCAGAGTTAGGGTGGGCCCTGGGGCCCCTGGACAGGCCAGGTCCGGGGTGACTTTGGGGCTAGCTAGGACCTGAGGGCTGGGATAGCAAAGGTCAGCTGCAGCAGAGACCATACACCTCCTGTCCCTGGTCAACGCCAGCCCTGCCGCAAGGGAGTGGCCAGTTCTTGAGACCAGGCCCTGGGCACATTCTGCCCTGCCCCTTCCCGCCTGCCCTTGAGCAGGTGCTTCAGCTCTGGCATGGGTTCTCATCAGAGGGCACAGCCGCAGTGTGTGTGCTGGGCCCTGGGAGCTTTGGGAGCAGCCTGAGCCTGGGCCTGCAGCTGCTGTCACAGGCGTTTGTGTCCTTGGGAGGACCTGGGGATGCGTTCTGCTTAGGTGGAGGAGCTGAGACCCAGTGGTCATGGCCTGCCCCTGGGACCCCGCCCTGGAGGGCTGAGTCTCGGTTGCCGGCTGCCCGCAGGGAGCATGTGCAACGTCAACATCGATGAGTGTGCGGGAAGCCCCTGCCACAACGGGGGCACCTGTGAGGACGGCATCAATGGCTTCACCTGCCACTGCCCCGAGGGCTACCACGACCCCACCTGCCTGTCCGAGGTCAACGAGTGTAACAGCAGTCCCTGTGTGCACGGGACCTGCCGGGACAGCCTCAACGGGTATGGCCTGGGCGCCCTGTGTGTAGAGCGCGGGCGGGCATGGGGGCGGGAGCTCCGAGGACGGATGGTCAGCCCCTGGTCTGCCTGGTAGCCCTGGCTGTGTCTTCATGGCCACAGCATCTGCTTGGAACACAGGCCCATAGGTCCTTGAAACCCACACATGTGGCCACAGTGACGCCCGACATGTCCACCCTGCTTGTGCAGAGGGTGAGCAGTGGGCATCTCCGCTGTGCGTTCTGTATCGTGGGGGACTCGTGCCATGGTCTCGGCCCTGCTTTAAAGGACTGGTCGGTCAGGCCCCTGCCCCCGCTTCCATCGGTATGCAACCATGGCGGGGCCAGGCAGGCCGGAGCCCAGGCCACCGCCCGCCAGGCCTGACCTGCAGCCCGCTGGCCAACAGCTACAAGTGTGACTGCGAGCCTGGGTGGAGCGGGGCCAACTGTGACGCCAACACTGACGAGTGTGAGTCCAGCCCCTGCCTGCACGGCGGCAGCTGCAAAGACCTGACCAGCGGCTACGTGTGCACCTGCCGGGAAGGCTTCAGTGGTGAGCAGGCCGCCATCTCCTAGGGTGAGGACGGGCCGGCCAGGGCAGACACGTGACCACTGCCTGCTCTCTGCAGGCTCCAACTGCCAGACCAACATCAATGAGTGCGTGTCCAACCCGTGCCTGAACCAGGGCACCTGCATCGACGATGTCGCTGGATACAAGTGCAACTGCCTGCTGCCCTACACAGGTGAGGGTGGCCTGGCCACAGCGCTGGCTCTCTTGGGGCTGGCGTCCACTCCTCAGCAGCATTCGAAAAACTTTGCTCCTTCCTGAGGGCCTGGCCCTGAGACGAGCAAATGCAGGGTCTGAAATTTGAGTTTGAGTCTGTCCTGGGCACATCACGTGGCCCACCTGCCGAGAGGAAGCCCAGGGAGCCTGGCCTGGACCATGGGCCGCCAGGGCCTCGTCCTCCTGTCTGCATGGGCCTCCGGGGCCAGCTGCCCTCCCCTGAACGCCAGACCTGAGGGATTCCTTTGACGGCAGGCCTTTTTGTCGGGAACAAGGAGCTCTCTGTTCTTGCAGAGCAGAGGCAGGGCACGTTTCCCTGGGTGTCCCAGCCCCTGCCTGGCCTGGCCAGTGGGATCTTGGGAAATGGGCCCCCTGTGGCAGTGATGTGTGGCACATTCAACGTGGAGCCACCGCGGCTCCCCCAGGGATGGGCAGAGGACCCTGCCCCAGGGACGGTTGGGTCCTGGGTGCCTTGGGAGGGCCTGTCTGGGCAGGGTGGGGGGTCCTGCCTGTGTTCTCATGACACCCAGCAGCCTGCGGCGAGAGGAGTGCTTCCTCTGACAAGAGTCAGGCCTGGATTCTGTCTCCCTGTCGGTCAGTGAGGAAACTCAGCTGCTGGTGCACCCAGTGTCCCTTCTGGACACGCTGCTCTTGGGCCTGGCGGGAGGAGCCCCCTGGGCTGACCTGCTTCCGGTCTGCCCTCTTCCTGCTTCCCTTTGTACAATTGTCGGAAACTCTGGCTAAGTTCCTGCCTGCCCAGGTCACCGTGGAAACCGATAGAGAGGCCTGGAAAGTCATACCAGCACCCGGACACGGTGGGAGACGAGGAAGATAACGCTTCCTCGCTCCAGGGAGGCCAGCCCACAGCCATGAGAGGAAAGCCTCCGGGGCAGCAGGGAGTCTCAGGGCGTGCAGGGTCCCCTAGAGCGTGGCCTGCTCCGCACGGGCTCTGAGGCCTGGTGCTGCACCCCGGGCTTCCTGCCACATGCTTGGGATGTGCTTGGGAGTACAGGTGCCAGAGTCTGACCCTTGTTGACAGCCTCCTGCCACCCGGAGCCCTGGCTAGCTGCAGGGCATGCAGACATGGAGGGGCCGGGGCAGGTGCGGCGTCCCCCCCAGGCTGTGGCTGCCTCTCCTGGCATGCTCTCGTGGTGGGAGCTCCGTGCAGGCCCCTCCTGCGCCCTGCGGGAGCCCGAGGCAAGAGTCGTCGGGTTGGTCTTGGGCATCCTGTCTGTGTTCTACCTGCTTTTCCCCAGATTCAGGGTTGGGACTCGGCTGGGAGCACACACGGTTCCTGTGTGTTGGCTCCTGTGGGACCAGCTGATGGTGGACCAGCAGGCTCCCTTGCTGAGACCCTGCAGGACCGAGCTTCCAGGTCTCACCCATGTCTCTCCCCAGGAGCCACATGTGAGGGGGTGCTGGCCCCCTGTGCCCCCAGCCCCTGCAGAAACGGTGGGGTGTGCAGGGAATCAGAGGACTACGAAAGCTTTTTCTGCGTCTGTCCGGCGGGATGGCAGGGTAAGGCTGACTGGTCCGGCTGAGGGGGTCAGGGAGGGTAAGAGGAGCGGGTGCCCGCCTTATGAGATGAGCTCTTGGGGGCTCTGGAACTGACTTTGGACGGCTTTCTCATCCTGGGTTCTGCGGGATTCAGGGGCCCAAGTCGGGGGAAGAGGGCAGCCCTGGGGGCTGGGACTGGCTGGGGTGAGGTGAAGGCCAGGGCTGGAGCTGCAGCAGTTGACGGCCCCTCCACCCCACAGGGCAGACCTGTGAGATCGACGTCAATGAGTGCGTGAAGAGCCCGTGCCGCAACGGCGCGTCCTGCCAGAACACCAACGGTAGCTACCGCTGCCTCTGCCAGGCAGGCTACACGGGGCGCGACTGCGAGAGCGACGTCGACGACTGCCGGCCGAGTGAGTGGCCCGGTGCTCTGTGCCCTGTGGGCATGGGCAGCTCCTCGGGGTCAGGGGAGAATGCTGTGCCAGCCAGGTGGTGTCGGCCATCAGGGCCCCCAGAGCCCTCTGCTTGGTCCACCTGCTGTGGCTCATCAGGGAATCCAGGTTAGGTGCTGGGGGACAGGCTAGGGAGGTGGCCACTGCCTACTAGTACCACGCTGGCCCGCTCAGGCCCCCTGCTGAGGTGGGGCACCAGGAGCCCTGCAGTTCTTCCTGAGCTGACAGTGGCATAGGCCTCTGCCTTCCCGGCAGCTGGTCCTTGCCAGGCCCCAAGGTGCAGGCTCTTGGGCCTCCCCAGCCCAGCCTCACCAAAAGCTGGAATTTAGAGAAACAGGGACCTGCCTGGTGTCACCTGGCAGGGGGGCGGGAATGTCATTCCACTCTGGCTTCCATTCCACTCAGGGGAGATCACCCTCCTCCCCGCCGTGGAGCCTGAGGTCAGGGGACCCAGGGCGTGCCCAGCGGATGGCCCCACCCCACTCAGTGGGGCTGCCTGCAGGCCTTGTCACCCTGCAGTGTGGGTCGGTGCCCACCCCTCAGGCTGGCCCTGCTGTCCCCTCCCAGACCCGTGTCACAATGGTGGCTCCTGCACGGACGGCGTCAACATGGCCTTCTGCGACTGCCTGCCCGGCTTCCAGGGGGCCTTCTGTGAGGAGGACATCAACGAGTGTGCCAGCAACCCCTGCCACCACGGGGCCAACTGCACCGACTGTGTGGACAGCTACACCTGCACCTGCCCCGCGGGCTTCAACGGCATCCACTGCGAGAACAACATGCCCGACTGCACGGAGAGGTGGGGCCCGGGCAGGCGGCAGTCCACACAGGCTGCTCCAGGCTGGCCTCTCCAGCTGCCACGGTGGCACCTGGCTGTGGGCCGAGGCAGGGGATGGGCTGTGGAGGTACATGGTGTCTGGCAACCTGGCACAGCAGGCAGGCGTCTGCCCAGGACAAGGGCCCTCAACTCTAATGGACTTGAGTCCCTGCTCCTTCTTCGTAGTGCTGGGAATTGAAGACGGGCCTCACTCGGGCTCGTCAGACACTGCCACTGAGCTGCACCCCCACTCCCAGCACCACGTTCTCTTAAGAGGGTCGTTGTGACCTCCTGGGACTTAGCCTGGGTGTCTCCTCTCACACAAGTGTCGGGACCTGTCTTGCTTCCCTTTGGCCGTGGTTGCCAGGAAGCTCAGTCTCATCCCTGGTTTGTGACATGATGGTTTCCAGGTTCCCTGCAGACTGATTTCTGTCACTTTAACCACCACGTCCCTCTGTGTCTTGTAAGGCCCTCTCACCATGCGTTTAAAGAAGGCATAGGAAGGGAGGGGAGATGCTCTTGGGTGCCCCTCTCGGTGGGGACACGGCTGCACACTGACCTCCCCACCACCCTCAGCTCCTGCTTCAACGGTGGCACTTGTGTGGACGGCATCAACGCCTTCACCTGCCTGTGCCCTCCTGGCTTCACGGGCAGCTACTGCCAGCATGACATCGACGAGTGTGACTCGCGGCCCTGCCTGCACGGCGGCACCTGCCAGGACAGCTATGGCACCTACAGGTGCACCTGCCCCCAGGGCTACACTGGCCTCAACTGCCAGGTAAGTGGGGGAGGGATGCCAGGCACGGGTCTGCACTGTCCACAGGAGACCCCTTCCACATCCGTGAAGGGTCCTGGAGGCAAGTGACCCAACCTCGCACTCATATGGGCATCAGACAGTCGTTTTTGCGGACTGCCCATTACCTGCAGCTTCTCAGGACCCTGAGAGCAAGACAGGCAGGCCCCAGGCTGCTCCCCGGGCAGGTGGGGAGGGTCCCAGTCCTCACAGATGCCTGCACCCCGTTGAGTGGGGTCACAGCTCCCCACGGCATGGGGTCCTTTAGCCGTGCTTGCTGATGGCAGGGGTGGGGATGGCGGGCGGCACCTGCATCAGAGCTAGTGGGGTGGGGTGTTGAGCGTGTGCACCCCCCGCCCCCAGGACCTCGTGCGCTGGTGTGACTCCTCTCCCTGCAAGAACGGAGGCAAGTGCTGGCACACCAACACCCTGTACCGCTGTGAGTGCCGCAGCGGATGGACTGGCCTCTACTGCGACGTGCCCAGTGTCTCCTGTGAGGTGGCTGCGCAGCAGCGAGGTAACCAGAGGCCCTGGGTGGCCCAGCAGTCCCGAGGGAGGAGCCGCCTCACCTCACGCCTGCCTTGCCCCGCAGGGGTCAAGGTCTCCCACCTGTGCCAGCATGGAGGACTGTGTGTGGACGTGGGCAACATCCACCACTGCCGCTGCCAGGCGGGCTACACCGGCAGCTATTGTGAGGACGAGGTGGACGAGTGCTCGCCCAGCCCCTGCCAGAACGGGGCCACCTGCACTGACTACCTGGGCGGTTACTCCTGCAAAGTGAGTTGGGCTGGGAGCTGGGCTCGGGCTCCGCAGAGGAGGAGGAGGGAGGATGTCCCTGAGCGGTGGATGTCCCCTGCCCCAGATGGCGCCTGGGCTCAGCTGGCACCTGCCCGAAGGTCCTCCTGTAGCGGTGGGACCAGGCCTTGTCCCACCATCAGCAGAGTCTCCTGCTTGCTGAGGTCCCTGCATGGACCTGAGGGCCCGAGGCTTCTCTCGGCAGGCGGGCAGTGCAGGAGTCTGTGGCCCACACAGTGGGGTCTGGGAGCTGAGCTGCAACCCTGCCCTTGTTCCGTTTCCCTGCAGTGTGTGGCCGGCTACCATGGGGCCAATTGCTCCGAGGAGATCAATGAGTGCCTGTCCCACCCCTGCCAGAATGGGGGTACCTGCATTGACCTCACCAATACCTACAAGTGCTCCTGCCCCCGGGGCACGCAGGGTAAGGCTGCTCCCCAGGGCTGGGGGCCAGTGTCCTCCCCAGGGGAGAGCAGGTGAATCAGACCTGTGGCCGTGCAGGTGTGTCCTGCAACTAGCAGATGACTCCACTCTACCTCGTGGGCCTGGGTGGGTGCAGAACTGACAGGAAGGGACCCAGAGAGGTATCCCAGCAGGAAGTGTGGAGTCCAACCTTTGCTGTCACATCCTGCCTTTCCTGGGTGTCTGGGTGGTTCAGTACTGACCACCTGCTGCCCCAGGACAGACCCAGCAGCAATGTGGCCCCAGCCCTGACCACCACCACACCCTGCAGGTGTGCATTGCGAGATCAATGTGGATGACTGCAGCCCCCCTCTAGACCCCACCTCCCGCAGCCCCAGGTGCTTCAACAACGGCACCTGCGTGGACCAGGTGGGTGGCTACAGCTGCACCTGTCCTCCCGGCTTTGTGGGTGAGCGGTGTGAGGGCGACGTCAACGAGTGTCTGTCCAACCCCTGCGACCCACGTGGCACCCAGAACTGTGTGCAGCGCGTCAATGACTTCCACTGCGAGTGCCGCCCTGGCCACACCGGTAGGTCTGGGGGCGGGGCCAGGTGGCGTGGGGCGGGGCCAGGTGGCGTGGGGCGGGGCCAGGTGGCGTGGGGCGGGGCCAGGCGGCGTGGGGGCGGGGCCAGTCCTCATACCCCTGTGCTCCCCAGGGCGCCGCTGTGAGTCGGTCATCAATGGATGCAAGGGCAAGCCCTGCAAGAATGGGGGCACCTGCAACGTGGCGTCCAACACTGCCCGCGGGTTCATCTGCAAGTGCCCGGCGGTAGGTGCAGCCACCCAGTGAAGCGTAGACCGGCCTCCTCCGGGCCGTGCAGCCTGGAGCAGCCGTAGCAGGTCTCCCTCACACTTGTTCCACAGAGCCTCCCTGTTGCCTTTTCTGTGAACCCAGGGCCTAGGCCGGGCCAGTGCTCTGCCCCTGGGCCACGCCTCCAGCCTCGCTTGTTGGGTTGGATGCTGTAGTTTCAGAGCAGCTTTAGGCCTGCAGGTTGCCTGCAGAGGTGCCAGCGGTCCCCTCAGCCTCCCCTCAGCATCTTGCCCTTGGCAGTGCCGATGTGGGTCACGAACTCAGGTCCGCGGGTTGCCTCAGGGTTGACCTGGGTGTTGGGCATGTGTGTGACTCTGTCTCCCGACCCCAGCAACCCCTGACCTTCTCCCCGAGAAGTTGCTTTAAGGCCTTGCTGCTGGGGGGCCATGACCCTTCCTCCAGGTGGTGGGTGCAGCCTGCCTGACCCTGTGCTGCCCCCTCCCCCAGGGCTTCGAGGGAGCCACCTGCGAGAACGATGCGCGCACCTGTGGCTCGCTCCGCTGCCTCAATGGCGGCACGTGCATCTCGGGCCCGCGCAGCCCCACCTGCCTGTGCCTGGCCCCCTTCACGGGCCCCGAGTGCCAGTTTCCAGCCAGCAGCCCCTGTGTGGGCAGCAACCCCTGCTACAACCAGGGCAGCTGTGAGCCCACATCCGAGAGTCCCTTCTACCGCTGCCTGTGCCCCCCCCAAGTTCAATGGGCTCCTGTGCCACATCCTAGACTACAGCTTTGGGGGCGGCGCCGGGCGGGACATTGCGCCGCCGCAGATCGAGGAGGCCTGCGAGCTGCCCGAGTGCCAGGAGGACGCGGGCAACAAGGTCTGCAGCCTGCAGTGCAACCACCACGCCTGCGGCTGGGACGGTGGCGACTGCTCCCTCAACTTCAATGACCCCTGGAAGAACTGCACGCAGTCCCTGCAGTGCTGGAAGTACTTCAGCGACGGCCGCTGCGACAGCCAGTGCAACTCCGCCGGCTGCCTCTTCGATGGCTTCGACTGCCAGCATGCGGAAGGCCAGTGCAAGTAAGGCGGGGCCTCCACCTGGGTCTGGGTGGGGGCGGGGCAGTGTGGCGGGAGGAAGGTGGCGGTTCCCAGGTCCAGGGAGGGCAGGTGCCCCGGCCAGCACTGGAGGGGGTGGGTGGCTGGAGTGGGCTGGGGGACCTGCTGGGGGGTGGCCTGAGCACCCTGTGCCTGCAGCCCCCTGTACGACCAGTACTGCAAGGACCACTTCAGCGACGGGCACTGCGACCAGGGCTGCAATAGCGCCGAATGCGAGTGGGACGGGCTGGACTGCGCGGAGCACGTCCCTGAGCGACTGGCGGCTGGCACGCTGGTGCTGGTGGTGCTGCTGCCGCCCCAGCAACTGCGCAACCACTCCCTGCACTTCCTGCGTGAGCTCAGCCGTGTGCTACACACCAACGTGGTCTTCAAGCGGGACGCACAGGGCCACCAGATGATCTTCCCCTACTACGGCCATGAGGAGGAGCTGCGCAAACACCCCATCAAGCGAGCCGCAGGCTGGGAGGCGCCCACCTCCCTGCTTGGCCAGGCCACGGCCTCCCTGCTCCCCATCGGCAGCAGGCGCCAGCGCAGGGAGCTGGACCCCATGGACATCCGTGGGTGAGTGAGCCCTGGCTCTGGTCCGCAAGCTCTGTTCCCGAGCCCCTTCCTGACCTCTCTCCAGTTCCACCTGCTTCCATCAGCTGCCCCTGTACAACAACAGTGGGTGAACCTGAGCTCCCAGGGTCCGCACAGCCAAGGAGCAGAGGTGGTGTGGCTAACAGGGCCCTGGCCTCCGTGGCCACACCTCCCACAGTGCCTGCAGGCTTTACCCCTGTAGCCAGAGGGTGGTTCTGATTGCACCAGGCATTGGGGACTGAGCGGATCAAAGCTCCAGGGTCTCCCAGGGGCTGGCACACCCACCCTGGATGAGGCCCAGCTGTCACGGGGCCCCTTTTCCAGCCTGAGAGGAGGCAGGGCTGGGGGCTTGGGCAGGGGTGCTGTGGCTGGGGCCCAAACACTGAGGAGCTGAGCAGCTGTAGTGGGGCACAGGCCTGTGGACACAGCAGCCCCAGGAGTGTCCAGAAGCCCTAGCTGGCCAGGCCCATCACCCACGCCCCACACCTGGGGGTCCCCCGCCCTTGCCATCCTCTCCTTGATCCTGGCGTCCTTGCTGGGTGACCGCGGCGGGTTCTGCACCTGGCTCTGCCCCTGCCGCATGCCTGCACTTCTGCAGGGCCTGGACACAGCTCCTGGGAGCGGCTGGGGCTCCTGGGTGAGGGAAGTGGGTGCCTGCGGCCCTGGGAGAGCGTGCCGAGCGCCTCGCGTGCCACGCAGGCTTCCCTGGACGGGCTGCTCACTCCCGGGTTGCTGCCGGCAGGCCTGCCTCCTGCTGTGGGGACAGTGGCGAGGGCCGGGGCTGACCGGGCCGCGTGCTGGGCGGGCCGTGGGGGGCTATCTGGTCCCAGCCTGGCGGTGTGCCCCAGGTCCATCGTCTACCTGGAGATCGACAACCGGCAGTGCATGCAGTCATCCTCCCAGTGCTTCCAGAGCGCCACCGACGTGGCTGCCTTCCTGGGGGCGCTGGCCTCGCTCGGCAGCCTCAACATCCCCTACAAGATCGACGCAGTGCAGAGTGAGCGTGGGCCCCGTCCCAGCCATCGGGAGCGGGTTGCCCGTTGTGGGGGGTCTTCCCATGCCACCCGTGGCGGGTCTTGCCTTTGGAGTGCAGGGTAGAACTTCCCGGATGGCTGCCTTGCCTACCCTTGGCGGCTGGAGGAGCTGCCGGGGACCAGCCAGCCCAGTGGAAAGTGGGAGCCTTTCTCCCCACCCCTCCCCCGGTTCTTCTTTGTTGGGTATTATTTCAAAATCATTAGTGTGTTTTTTTTTTTTTAAAGAGAGAGAGAGAGAGAGTGAAGAATTGATCGGTGTCATGTGAAGTGTTGAAGTTTGTATCTTGAAAATCCCCCTAAATCCTTTGTCTTAACAGCTCAATGCGAATGCAGCGATTTGAAGTTGGTTAATCCTTCTCCCTGAAAGGGGAAAAAGTGAACGCTGTCTCCAGATAGTCGGCTGGTGCAGGAGAGAATCTAGCGATAGTTTGCAATTCTGATTAATCGCGTAGAAAATGACCTTATTTTGGGGGGCGGGATGGAGGAGAGCAGGTGAGCAGGCTCCCGGCCGCTGGCCTGCTGCACAGCCACACTGACGTCTGGGCGCCTGCCCGCGGCCCTGCCCGCAGGTGAGACTGTGGAGCCGCCGCCCCCCGCGCAGCTGCACCTCATGTACGTGGCTGCCGCTGCTTTTGTGCTGCTTTTCTTCGTGGGCTGCGGGGTCCTGCTGTCCCGCAAGCGCCGGCGGCAGCATGGCCAGCTCTGGTTCCCTGAGGGCTTCAAGGTGTCAGAAGCCAGCAAGAAGAAGCGGCGGGAGCCCCTTGGCGAGGACTCCGTGGGCCTCAAGTGAGTGGGGGCAGCCCTGCTTCTGGGCTGGGCGGTTAGGCTTCCTGGGGATCTCTGGTCTCCACAGCAGGCTGTTGAGCCGTGGCCGCTGGCAGCTCCCTGGGAGCCCGCTCAGTCTTGCCTCCCACCCTCAGGCCCCTGAAGAACGCCTCGGACGGTGCCCTCATGGAGGACAGCCAGAATGAGTGGGGGGATGAGGGCCTGGAGACCAAGAAGTTCCGGGTGAGTCCAGCGGGTGTGGGCCTCCCCGGTGGTTGTCCAGCTCCTGGGCAGACCTGAGGGTGTGGCTTTCTGCTCCTCCCCAACTTAGTTCGAGGAACCCGTGGTTCTTCCCGACCTGGATGATCAGACAGACCACCGGCAGTGGACCCAGCAGCACCTGGACGCTGCGGACCTGCGCATGTCTGCCATGGCCCCCACGCCACCCCAGGGAGAGGTGGATGCTGACTGCATGGACGTCAATGTCCGTGGGCCCGGTAAGGCCACCTGAGCCCCCAGCCTTGTGCTGGTGTGCTGCAGCTCCTGCCCCCGCAGCCTTCCTGCTTGCTCCCTTGTCACTGCTTCCCTCCTCGTGCACATGCCTCTGGAGGCACCCTCCTCGGACTGATCCTTTAGGCTGGTCCAGCCACCCTGAGACCCCTCCCCATGCTTCCTTGTGAGACGTTCAGAGTCCAGGTTCTAAGTGCAGACTTTGCGTCTTCCTGGTGGGGTTTGTGCAGAGTCTTGGATAAGTCAGGGAGTGGCATAGGGCTCTCCACTGCTTACCAGCAAGTCGGCAGTGGGACTTGCCCTCTGTCCTTAAGGAGCACAGCGTGACTTTTGCAGCGCCCCTGCTGTCCCCGTGGCATGGCTGTGTGCACAGGGCGGTGGTGCACTGGGCAGCATGTCCACAGGGCTTCTCCTTGAACTCAGGCCTGAGGCTGGCCATGCAGGACTGAACCGCGCCCTTTCTCTGCCCTCAATGCAGATGGCTTCACCCCGCTCATGATCGCCTCCTGCAGCGGAGGGGGCCTGGAGACGGGCATCAGCGAGGAGGAGGAGGATGCCCCGGCTGTCATCTCCGACTTCATCTACCAGGGTGCCAGTCTGCACAACCAGACAGACCGCACGGGCGAGACTGCCTTGCATCTGGCTGCCCGATACTCACGCTCCGATGCTGCCAAGCGCCTGCTGGAGGCCAGCGCAGATGCCAACATCCAGGACAACATGGGACGCACCCCGCTACATGCAGCCGTTTCTGCCGACGCACAGGGCGTCTTCCAGGTAGGCAGCAGCTGCTCACACGCCTCCTCAGGCTGCCACAGCCAGGCTCAGGAGGCCCTGGGAGTCCTGGTCCGGCTGTGGCTTAAACAGTCAGCTGGAGTCTCCCCCTGGACGTTAGCACACCAAGAGGCACGCTCGGGGGAGCACAGAACCCTGCTCTGTCCTCTGTGGGAAGCTGCCAGTCGGGGGCTGCAGGCGAGGCAGGGCCTCCCCACCCCCACCCAAGACAGCCTCTGGGCTCAGGGTCAGGGCAGGCTCAAGGTCCTGGTCCCAGTGCCTCTGCCCTTGACCCTGCCCCTTTCTCACAGCTCTGCCCGCAGGCGTAGCTCTTGGCAGTGAGAAGAGCTTTAGAGGCCGGGCCGGCCCAGCAAACCTCCACTCTGTCCTTGCCAGGGAGCCTGGGGCAGCGGTGGATCTAGGGATTTGGAAACCTGGGTCTCTCGGGAGCATCTCTAGCAGAGGCTTTTCAGGCAGGCTGCCAGCCAGTCTCCAGGCTGGAACCTGGAGCAGATCCAGATGAGGCATGAGACGGACATCTTCACGAAACTTGCCACTCGATGATTTCTTAACCCGAGTGGAAATAAGGAATTAAGATTAGCCTTGAGGGAAATTGCGTCCCGGGCAGGTTGCGACCATGTGGGCTGTGTGGCCCCCTTGCGGGCAGAGCCTAGGACTCTCAGGAGCTCTGCAGGGGCCTAGGCAGCGTGGCAGGTTGCTCAGCCCCCTCACCCAACAGTAGATAGTGACCACCCTTCCCACCTGTGAGTTGGGCAAGGCAGCAATTTAAGGGCTGCCCACCCACCAGTAGATGGTGACCACCCTTCCCACCTGTGAGTTGGGCAAGGCAGTAATTTAAGGGCTGCCCACCCACCAGTAGATGGTGACCACCCTTCCCACCTGTGAGTTGGGCAAGGCAGTAATTTAAGGGCTGCCCACCCTACCACTGGGGCCTAGACAAATAGCCTGGCTCAGTGGTTCGGAGTATGGCACAGGGTGTGAGCCAGAGTTCACCACCCTCGGCACCCCTGTGGCCGGGCAGGACCAGGACCCTCTGTTTTGGGGTGGTCTTGACAGCCAAGACCATGGCAGGATTGAATGAGGCTCTACGTGTTTGTGCTGGGTCCCCGTGTCCCTGAGGTGCTCAGCCCTCCTGCACCCATGGACGACAGCTTCACACTGTCCTGTGGTGCCGGGGCCATTCAGGTCCCAGGAGCGGCCTGTCTCCTCTGGGAGGGCAGCTGGCCCTGGTCCAGGCATCAGTCCTCAGTCGGGTCATCAGACTCCTGTTTGTGATGTCCCTGCCTGAGTCCTCCCTTGTGTCCAGATTCTGATCCGGAACCGAGCCACAGACCTGGACGCCCGCATGCATGACGGCACGACTCCCCTGATCCTGGCCGCCCGCCTGGCCGTAGAGGGCATGCTGGAGGACCTTATCAACTCGCACGCAGACGTCAACGCTGTGGATGACCTAGGTAGGCCCCGCTGCAGCCCAGCTGCCAGGACAGGGCAGGGTTGCTGCCCAGGCTGCTCCTGACCCTCTCTGTCCACTCCCCCAGGCAAGTCGGCCCTGCACTGGGCTGCTGCAGTGAACAACGTGGATGCCGCCGTGGTGCTCCTGAAGAACGGGGCCAACAAGGACATGCAGAACAACAAGGTGAGCCGCAGCCAGCCACAGGCTGTGGTGGGACGCCTGGTAGACTGCTTCCAGGAGCGGCACGCAGGGAGTCTTCTGACTCCCTCCCAAGTTGGGGTGGGCGGGGGGCCGGAGCTGTGGCGAACTAAGAGGTCCTGGCCTCCTTGGGGGAGGTGCTGCTGCAGCTGCCTCTGCCAGCGCTACCTGGGCCTTACCTGCTGTCATGGGTGCATGGTGACGCAGGCGCAGCTGCAGGCTTGAGGTGGGTGGCTCTGTGCCTCAGGAGGCTTCTGAGTGCAGAGGTGGTCCCGCCCACTGCCCTGAGGCTGAGGAGGTTGTGCTATGCCGCCCGGCCTTTCCTCCTCATGCCAACCTGACTCTGTCTCCCCAGGCTCCTTGGTTCTCTGCTGGCTGTGTTTGGGTTCCTCTGGGCACTTGGGTATAGAGGGCAGAGCTGCTGCCTCCTGTGCCCTGACTCCAGGTGGCCCCAGCTATATCTAAGCCAGGGCCTCTCTTGGGTGAGGGAGTCTCAGCAGGTGTCAGACACCAAGGAGTCCTTCAGACCCAGGTGCTCGCCAGTCCAGGGCTGGCAGCATGATCTGGTCTGTCCCATGAGAGGGACAAAGCCCCAAAGACTGAGGGACTGGCTCCTGGGCACCAGGCCTCGGGGCCCTTTTCCCTCCCTGCACAGCAGCCTCTCAGAGCATATGGTTTATCTGCTGGGCAGAGCAAGCCAGGAAGAGCTGAGACACCAGGACTGCAGGTCCCTCTTGACAGGAAGCTCCTTACCTGGGCCACGGATGCACTTCAGGGATCCCCAAACCATGAAATCACTGCAGTATTACATCTGCACAAGGGAGACAGGGAGACAGGGCACACAGCTTGTTAGAGTTTAGTGGAGTTGTGACTCTGTGCAGTGAAGGCCTGCAGATTTAGGAGTTGAGGACCCCACGGACCCTGTCTTGGTAGTTGCCAGATGATGTGTCACCTGAGGTTTTCAAAAAGAAAGGGTGCGGGTTGGGGTGTGGGGCTGGCAGGAGTGGGGTCTGCTGGGATGTGCGAATGGCCACAGAGATGACCCCACTGCCCTCTGCGTGTTTCCAGGAGGAGACGCCTCTGTTCCTGGCTGCCCGGGAGGGCAGCTACGAGACTGCCAAGGTGCTGCTGGACCACTTTGCCAACCGGGACATCACGGACCACATGGACCGCCTGCCACGCGACATCGCACAGGAGCGCATGCACCACGACATCGTGAGGCTGCTGGACGAGCACAACCTGGTGCGCAGCCCCCAGCTGCACGGCGCCGCCCTGGGCGGCACGCCCCGCCTGTCCCCCACCCTCTGCTCGCCCAGGGGCTACCTGGGCAACCTCAAGCCCAGCGTGCAGGGCAAGAAGGCCCGCAAGCCCAGCTCCAAAGGCCCAGCCTGCGGCAGCAAGGAGGCCAGGGACCTCAAGGTGCGCAGGAAGAAGTCCCAGGACGGCAAGGGCTGCCTCCTGGACAGCTCGAGCATGCTGTCGCCCGTGGACTCCCTGGAGTCGCCGCATGGCTACCTGTCGGACGTGGCCTCACCACCCCTCCTCCCCTCCCCGTTCCAGCAGTCTCCATCCATGCCTCTCAACCACCTGCCCGGCATGCCCGACGCCCACCTGGGCATCAGCCATCTGAACGTGGCGGCCAAGCCTGAGATGGCAGCTCTGGGTGGGGGTGGCCGACTGGCCTTTGAGCCTGGCCCACCACGGCTCTCCCACCTGCCTGTGGCTTCCAGCACCGGCACAGTCCTGGGCACCAGCAGCACAGGGGCCGTGAATTTCACTGTGGGTGGGACTGTGGGCTTGAACGGCCAATGCGAGTGGCTTTCCCGGCTACAGAGTGGCATGGTGCCCAGCCAATACAACCCACTGCGAGGGGCAGTGGCACCAGGCACGCTGAGCACACAGACCCCCGCTCTCCAGCACACCATGATGGGCTCACTGCCCAGCAGTCTCTCCGCTAGTGCACTGTCCCAGATGATGAGCTACCAGGGCCTGCCCAACGCACGGCATGCCACCCAGCCTCACCTGGTGCAGCCCCAGCAGGTGACGCAGCAAAACTTGCAGATGCAGCAACAGAACCTGCAACTACCAGACATCCAGCAGCCCCAGAGCCTGCAGCCGCCTGCACAGCCGCACCTGGGCGTGGGCACAGCAGCCAGTGGGCACCTGGGTCGGAGCCTCCTGGGAGGGGAGCCGAGCCAGGATGTGCAGCCACTGGGCCCCAGCAACCTGGCAGTGCACACCATCCTGCCCCAGGAGAGCCAGGCCCTGCCCACCTCACTGCCGTCCTCGCTGGTCCCACCCATGACCACCACGCAGTTCCTGACTCCGCCCTCCCAGCACAGCTACTCCTCGTCCCCTGTGGACAACACCCCCAGCCACCAGCTGCAGGTGCCCGAGCATCCCTTCCTCACCCCATCCCCTGAGTCCCCTGACCAGTGGTCGAGCTCCTCACCACATTCCAACATCTCCGATTGGTCTGAGGGCATCTCCAGCCCGCCCACCACCATGCAGTCCCAGGTCACCCACATTCCAGAGGCGTTCAAGTAAACGGCCACGCCTGCGGGGTCCCGGCTTCCTTTCCCACACCCTCGGGCATTTCCAGTGCTCCAGGATGCTGGGGCCAACCAAAGGAGCCTTTTTTATTTAAAAAAAAAAAAAAAAAAAAAAAAAAAATGTTTTTATACAAAATAAGAGAACAAGAATTTCAATTTTTTTTTTTTTAGTATTTATTTATGTACTTTTGTTTTACACAGAAACACTGCCTTTTTATTTATATGTACCGTTTTCTATGGCACCAGGTAAAAATTCTTGTGTTCCAAGGAAATAAACTAGTTCTTAGAGACATGCTTTTCCTACTTAGGGTAAAGATCGTTACATGTGTGTAAAATATAAGCAAAGATTCATGATTTATAAATGCCATTTATTTATTGATTTTTTTTTTTTTCCAAATTCCAAAAAGAGTGCTGGAGGAGGGAGGTTTGAACTGCACTGTCCAGAGGCCCCAGGGTACCTACCCTCTCCTGGGGACCCACTAGCCTTGCCCTCCCCCCCAGCATCACCTATGTCTGGTGGGAAGCCGTGTCTGGAGGGAACCACAGCAAGACCTTGGTGCCTTGGGCACATAGACTAGTCTGCGTCTGAAACAGAAAACACAAGTCAGTGATGTGATGCAGTTTGGGTGGTTTTAGTGATGGGTATGAAACACATTTTGAAATCTGTGGTCTCGGTGGGTCCGGAGTCCTTCCCCAGTGCTGGTCATGAATCTTTCTTTGGGGTCAGAGTTCCTAGTAGGCCCTGGTCTTGTACCTTCCCATTCCCACCAGCGCCTTCCTGACATCACACGGAGCAGCCGTCCGCCTGTGGAGTGTGATGCCCACCAGGGGCTACGTGGAGAGGTCCTACCCTCCTCTGGGGAATGACACTGCCCCGGCTATCCTGATGGGGACCCTGGACCCTAACTTTGAGCAGCAAGGTCCACCTTCCGCAGAGGATGGACTCAGCTGCTAAGGGCTCCTGTGTTTGCAGGAGACTTCCAAAGGGCTCGTGTCCAGGTTTGGGGGAAACCTGGGCTGTGTCTGCCAGTTCTCTTCCAATAGCCCCATCTGCCATGGGTAGGGAACCCATGTCCAGCCCTGGGGGTGCTGGAGGGCGAGGTGTAGCCTGCTTTCACTCCTCCTGGTTCAGGAGATTGCTTGCCCAAGGGAGCAGCGGATCCTTACAGTATCGAGTATACGCCTGTGGCAGAGTAATGTCTGTAAATATGTTTTTAAAGATGGATTTTGTTTAAAAAATCTAATGGAACAAGTCTGTTCTGTGTCAGACTGATGAGGGATGTCAGAATGTGGCCCAGCTCAGTGTAACCCAGGCCTCGTGACCTGCAGCGGCCAGAACCGTAGCTCCTAAGAGCACAACCCAGGGATGGCCCTGGGTCGCCCCCAGTCCCTGCCTGTTTCCCTCATGCATGGGGGCTTGCCCAGGGCAGGTGCCCACCTCCTCAGGGCAGCTCCTCCGGCTTTTCGGGGGCAGTGTTGTGCCATCCTTAGTGGGCATGACCAGACACGTCCTAAGATGTTGATTCTTACTGTTTTCTAAAATAGAGTGTAGTTTACAGAAAAAGGAAACTTTTTAAAAAAGCTATCTACATGCAGAACTGTAGATGATGGAAATGATGTATTTTTTTTTTCATCTTTTTGTTAACTGATTTGCAATAAAAATGATGACCATCAGGTCACCCAGATTTTGCTAAACTTGGCGTCATGACTCACTTTCTTGGGGAAGGGAGGGCTGTTCTGCTTGGAGACAGCCAGGAGTCTTTGGGCCTTTCTGACGGAGAGTGGTGGAAAGGTTACCCAGTCATGTCCACGGGGGCGCTGGGGCCACACCATCTGCAGGGGCCCATGGGTGTCAGCTCCCGGCCCAGGTGAGGCCCTGCGGAAGTGGGGCTCTGACTGCTAGCAATGCAATGGCAATCTGCCGGAGGGACCTCTGGGCAGGAGTCCCCACCGCTCGTTGCCTTGCCCATCCTAGGGACAGTCCAGGGAATCCTGCCAGCAGGCGGGGGGGTGTGAGGAGGGATCTCACGGCCCCAGTGAGCAGTGCAGCCAGCATGTCTGGGTGGGCTGTGCAGGCTCCCAGGAGCACAGGCAAGTTCCCTTCTCCCTTCCTGCCTGGCCTGTACCTTCAGGGCATTGCAGACAAAAGCCACAAGGGGAGTCTGATGTCCCCTTCTGACTGCCCAGTGCTGCCCACTCTGGGCCTGGTCCTCAGGAACAAGTGTGGGCCCAAGATTTCCCCACCATGTTGGGATGCCCCTGTTCCTTCTGGGCACTGTGCTGCCCACCAGGATGGCCACACTCAGACTTATGGGAAGTGGTCTGATTCTCATTTTCAAGGGGGAGAATTCAGCCTGAATTCTACCCAAAGAACTCCTGGCATCCAGAAATTCCACTCCTTGGTGTGTGCTCTCTGCAGCTGCATCCACACCAGCACAGACAACTAGGTGTCTAGCATCAGTTAACAGATGCAAACAGCATGTGGTTTGTCCTGCTATGCTGTGGGCAATTGTAGGTGTCAATTTAGCTGGGCTATTTGGCACATATTCCCAAGTGTGTCCCTGAGGGTATGTCTGGGGGTGATTGATGTTTGAATTGGTAGCGGAGAAAAAATAGGGCCCTACCCAATGTGGGTGGGTCTCATGCAATCAGTTGAAGGCCTAGAAATATCCAAAGGCTGAATAAAAGGGTCAGCACCAGTTGCTGAGCCTACATCCAGACTCTGCTGACTTTGGACTGAAAACGACCCCAGCAGCTTTTCCAGGTCTCTGACTTGCTGAGGACAGCTCTTGGGACTTGTCAGCATGTATCAGTTCCTATGAGCAATCTCCTCCCCTCTGTGCGTATGTCCTGTGGATCCATTCTCTGGACAACTTAATAAAAATGCAGTGGAATATTACCCAACCATAAAAAGGGATGAAACTTGAAGACACTGCTCAGTGAAGGAAGCTGTCAGAAAGACTCCCTGATGTGAGATTCTGATTCTATGAGCTATCCTCAACAGCTGAGTCATAGAGACAGAAAGCCGTACCCAGGATGGGGGTACGGGGTGTTCTGCTCCATGGCTCTAGTTTGGCTTTGGGGTGATGGGAGGCTGCACAGTGCTCTGAGCACCACAGGACTATGCACAGACACGGTTCACCTTATGTTCTGCGGGTCTCCCCACAAAACAATATGTATTCATTTTTGTGACACAAGGGGGTGAGTCCAGGGGCACTCCACCACTGAGTTACATCTCGAGCCCTTTTTGTTTATTTAGAGAGACAGTCTGATTAAGCTGTTGACTTGAGCCTGTGATCTTCCTGCCTCAGCTTCCTGAGTAGTTAAGACCACAGGGTGGCCACCGTGCCAGGCACAATACATTATTCCCAAAAGGTGAGCAGCCTCCCAGCAGTGTGTGAACACCATGTGGTGTGTCCCCATGGGTGCAAGGCAGGCCTGGGGACCCTGCTGCTCTTAAGCACCTGTCTGCCCCAAAGTCATCAGAGCTCTCCTCAGAGGAGAGTGAGGAGGTCTCTAAGCTGGGGTTTCTGGCATTAGGACAGTCATGCTGGCCATCAGGTCCTGCCCATTTCCCAGCAGAAATATCCCAAGGACTAAACCTGAGGTACATGAGGACTCATGGGGACAAGTTGCTTGAAAAAGCAGCCCCAGGTGCTGTCCCCTTCTCTCCTGGGGAGGCCATACCATAGGGGCCTGGCAACTTGCACTCCAAACACATGTTGACCTGTGCTGCCCACCCCCCTCCTGAGGCCTCCTCCCTTATGACCGCTGTGCAATGCTGGGGTCCCGCCTGCTTAAGGGAGAGGGGCTGCTTCTGGCTGCAGTGGGGCAGAGTGAGCTTGAGCCAAGGCCCAGTGCTCCCAAAGGTCTTGGGCGGCCCATCCCAGCCTCCGGGAGGTGGTTCTCTGCCTCCCCCTGCTGACAGTGCTGCGCCAGTGCCCTTGGCTAGGGCCCTTCCATGCATCATCCCCACAGCAGTGCAATCACCCATTTAAGGATGAGGACGCTGGGGCTCAGTGGGGTGGGAGACTTACCCCAGGTTGCCCGTTCAAGAAGGGCTGTGTGACTTCCGGGTCACTCCTCTCAGGCTCAGGGAGCCATGGAGCCTGGCCCAGCTGCTGCAGATGGGCAACTGCTCTCAGGAGAGGGGCTGGCAGGCCACTGGGGGTGCAACATGCCCAGCCTGGGGCTGCTCTACCGAGGCCCTTTCAGAGCCTTGGGCCGCCAGTCCAGGCTTGGACAGCATCTTACGTGGCTGCCCAGGCTGCAGAAGTCTCTGGCCCTGCTGTTTGTTATGTCTGTCCAGAGTGGCTGCAAGTGTTGTTGACAGCTGAGCAAGTCGAACTGTCCCTGTCCAGGGGCTTCATCCAGGTGGCTCTACCTACCTGTCTGCCCCATGCAGTCCTGCTGTTCGCCCGGGGTACCCAAGGCTGCCTCCAGGGCTCTTGGCCCTCCCTAAAGGTTCTCCAGAGAGCCTTCTGGAAGGCCAAGCAATAGTCATTCATGACTGAGAAGGCCCTGGAAAATTCCTGTTTCCAAAAATCCCATGCAAATCCCTCAGCAGGCCTGCAGAGCACCCCACCAGGCCCACCAGGAGCTTCTTGGTATGAAGAAGCTCCACACAGAATGCACTCCTGCCCCTCCTCCACAGGTGCTTCATAGGCCCCCCTTCCACCAGGCACACTTGCAGCCACCATGCCTGTGCTGTCCTCACCCCCTGCCCAACCTCACTAAGCCCAGCCCCAGCAGTGCCTGGCAAACAGCAAAGGTTCAGCAAAATCAAGTCCAGAAGGAGGTCTCCCTGCTTTTTCCAGCTAAGAGACGCCATAGAGTTCTCCCTGATCTCTGTCTGCCTGTGGTTTCGCTGTGACTTCACCCTTGCCACTCCATGAGAAGAGTTCCAGAAACCCTTGGAGGAAGCCCAGGACAAACTGTGATCCTCACCTGAAACAGAGGCTTAGGAAGGCCAGATAGCCCAAGGCTAAAGGGTGATGGCCAAGGGCCTCTGTCTTCTGAAAGCTCACAGTGTAGCTGGACAGAGCAGCCAGCAAACCATTGCTGTCAGCCAGGGGGGCACCCCAAGGTGCAGTGCCTACCTCTGCTGGGAAAAGGGGCTGTGGGGCCTAATCCCAGCAGTCCAGTGCAGGCCAGCATTGGCCAGGGCCTCTATGGGTGCCATCTGGCCACAGTTCAGCTCTGGGAAGGACTGGAAGAGCAGAAAAACATGTGATCTTGCTCCATGCCCCCAACAAAGACACACAGGGCCTCAGATGTTGCTGGACACCATGAGAGCAATGCCAATGTAGAGGCATCTGTCCAGGGGACTGCCACACTCTGAAGGCCTAATGGCTGTGAATGTGTGGAAAAGGGCAGTAGACCTGAGGGTCCCTCCATGCTGCCCACTGTGGCCTCCAGGACCTTGCCTCACCCTATCCTCATACTTGATCTGGTCACATGATGGCCAGGTAGAGTCCACACACTGCAGGGCCCATAAACAGAAGCCACACAACACAACAAAGGTATGGCCATCTCCATTTCCTGCTTCCTCCTCCTCCAGGAAGCCCTCCCTGCCAGCTTAGTCCCACCCTGAGGTTCTAATGTGCTTTCAGGCTGGACCACTCAGCAAGTCCTAGCCCCTTCCTTTCTTCTCCAGCTTCAATGTCCAGGAAGGGCATCTGCAAAGGGGCTGAGTGCAGTGCCAGTTGTGAAGCAAGCCTGCTATAAAATCCCCACAAACCAATCACACTTGAGGCTGACTCTACACTCAGGAGAAATAAAGGGCAGAAGCTCACTGCCAGGGACCCCACACTGCCTTCCGGGGACTGCTACCCCTCCCTCCAGCATCTCCTGGAGGACTGCCCCTGCCTGCCAGTTCTATGTGGCAGCTCCATTCTAGGAGGCGGCAAGCTCAGCCTGGGGATGCTGAGTGGGGAGCCCTCAACCTTCCCACCACATGCAGTCCAGACCACATTGTTCAGAGGGAATATAATGCCAGTCACACATGGAATTTTACATTTCCTAGTAGCTGTGTTAAATAAAAAAATAAAAAAGCAACAAAAAAAGAATGAGGTAAAATAAATTTTCATAGTATATCTTATTTAATCCAATATGTTCAAATATTCAACTGGCAATGGAAGCTATTGATGAGATACTGTGCGTTCTTCATAATCTGGTGCATCTCACACTCAGAACCCAGCTTGGTGTGGATCAGCCACCTGTCTAGTGTCCAGTGGCCACCATGCTGAGTAGCACTGCTAGTGGGAGAGGCTGCCCAGGTCATGGTTCTGTGATGACCTTGATATAGCCCTGTGCTGTGTGCTCTGCAGTTGGGAGTCTTCTGCCAGCTGCTGTTCTGGCCCACACGGGGGACTGCAGGAAGGTACAGACATTTGTGTCTAGCCTCCAAGCTTGGAGGGGTGTTGGGAGGAGGGGCCAGGGGACACTGCAGGCAAGCAGGAGACCTAACCAGGAGTAGGGATGGCTACCCTGGGCAGGCCTCCTGGGCATGGGCCCCATATGTCTGCAGCCTGTCAACCTATGCCCCATTGGCCACAGTCCCCACTCATGCCTGTTGTCCTGGTACCCCACTTCCATCCCCAAACTGTCAGGTGCTCACTGCTTCCTCTTACAGAGGAGTCCAATACTCAGATTAAGGAAGTTGACAAAAGCATAGAGCATCTAGGCACAGGCTGGGTTGTGACCTTAGGCCCTACCTAGTCCATGGTTCAGAGGTCTGATGGGCTACCTGTAGACACCAGGGTACAAAGAACCCACTTAGGAGGGAGGAGGGAGAAAAGAGCAGCACCAAAGCCCCTGCAGGCCACTAGGTAAGAATCCATACAGCTGCCTCTCTAACTAGTCTTTGCCTTGGGTCTGTAGGCCTTGCATTTCATGCCAAGGGCAGAGTTGGATTCTGTAGCTCACCTTCTTTCTAGGTTAGTCACTGGAACAGGGCACAAGCCTTCTCAGGACACAGGCTCCAGGGCTATTTAAATGCCTGGGACTGTTGATCTTGTCCCTCCTGTCAGAGTGACACCTCTCTGTCCAGGAGTCTGCTGGGACAAAGTAGCCACAAAATGCCTTGAACACTGGGAAGTGGGTCACGAGGTGGGGCTGGTCCTCGCTGTCTACACGTGTACCCACTCTGTTGAAACAGGCTGGGAACCTGGCCTCTGAAAGGCAAATGTTAGCTTTGCCGAGTGGCCCATAGTGCCACGTCAGCAGGGCTGAAAATCAACCTGCATCACCTGGGGCTCTGCCTGCTTGGCTGCTCCCTCACCAGCGTCACCGCAAACAAGAAGCAGAATCACACTCTCCTTCTTCCACAAGGGATCAGGTGGCCTCCCACCCAGCGGCTTCAGCTGCTGCACCGAGGACACCTGGGCGGGCAGACGTGCCATCTGGTGTCCTCTGGAAGGAGCTGGGGGGATCCTGGGTCCCCTCCTCCCAGGCAGGGGTGCAGGTGAGAGGTGCAGGCCTGGGTGATACTTGCCCCCCTGTCAAGTCCATTGGAAAAATGAAGGTACAGATGCGAGTCCCCGCCTCTTCCCCGAGATCCTCGCCGAGGGCTGGCGCTGGGCACCCGGCCGGCAATGGGAGGGGCAGCCGGTGGGCGGCCCGCTCGGTAACCTGCCGGTCTAGGCGCCCCAAGGCGAGGCGGTTGGGTTCCACCCTTCGTCTCGGGGGCCGCGACTTAGGGCAGCGGGGACCGCGTCTCGCCTGGGAAGAGTCGGGCCCGGGCGGCGTGGGAGGACGCGGCAGTCGGGCCAGGCGCCAGAAGGCTCCGTGCTCCCCCGCTGCTGGCAGAGGGGCGGCGGGCGTCCGATAGAACCGCCGCGAGCGCCGAGGACGGCCAGCTCTGTGCGTCCGGCGAGCCTCAAGCAGCCTGGATCGCAGAACCCGCGCAGAAGCCGCGCCGCGTCACCAGGCAACCTGCCGGGGCCCCGCACGCGCGCGTGCGCAGCCAGGCCTCGGCGCCAGCCCGGCCACCAGAGCGGGCTGTCTGGCGCATGCGCAATCGCCCCACCGGCCTCCAGTCGAGTCTAACGGAAGAAGGGGAAGAACGCACCGGCGTCGGGGCCCGCTCGGGAGCTCCTGGCTCCGCGGCGCAGCCGCTCTCGGTGGGTGGAGCTGCTGGCTTTGTTCCTGCTGACGGATTCTCCTTTGGGGTTTTGATTGAAGAATGCTGTCTCTTCTCACATCTTAAATCGAGAAAAAAGTGGATGACAGAGCCGGCGTAACCAGGGAGACGTTCCGGGGCCGTCCCAGCGCGCAGGGCCTGGATAGGTGGGCGAGGGGTGGGGTCGGGGTGAGGCGAAGGGGTGGGGTGGTAGCGGAAGGGGTGTGGCGAAGAGAATGGGGCGGGACCAAGGGGTGTGGCCAAGAGCGGGACGGAGGAGCGAGGCAGTGAAAGATTGGATGACGAGGAGGGGCGGGACCAAGGGGAAGAGACGAAAGGGAGAGGCTGCGAAGGACGGATGCAGGGGAGGGGCGGGGTCAGAGGACGAGACGAAGAGGTGAGGTGGTGAAAGACTGAACCCTGGTGAGGGGCGGGGCCGGGGGCGTGACGAAGGATGGACAGTAAAGGACAGACGCGGCAGGGGCGGGGCCATGGGGACACACGCCTAGAGGATGAGGAGGTGAGAGACTGGGCGAGCCGAGGGGCGGGGCCGGGGCGGGGCGCGCGCTGACGTCGACGCCGGACACGTCGGCCGGAGCCGGATGTGCCAAGATGGCTGCTGCGGCTCCTGTGTCTGCGCTCGTCGCTGCCGCCGAGTGGGCTCTGGCCCGCAGCGCCTGAGGGGCTGGCCGCGGCTTCGGGGGTGAGGGCCGAGCGGGCGAGGGTCTGAGGCCGACCGACAGAACGAGTCCGCAGCGGGCGGCTGGCCGAGCCCCGAGCGGGCTGCGCGTCTCCCGGGACTGCGCCGGGGCCAGGGAGGGCGCAGACCCGGACCGCCGGCGGCTGGGGCGCGTCCCGGGCAGGCCGCCGGGGCTTGCGGCCACCCCGCCGGCCGACGGGGGCCGGAGGAGTCGGGGCCGGGCGAGCGCTGGCCGGCAGGCTGCGTGGATCTTGTGGTGGCTGCTGCAGGGGAGGGCTCGGAAGAAACCCGCAACTTTTCAGAAGGAAAGCGCGTCTAGGATGTCTGTGGCGACCTAGCGTGACTCTGGCGTTGAGGGTTCTGAAGGTGTTTGGTCCTGGTCGGCCGGAATGCTTTTCCTCAGCGATGCTCGGGATGAGGCACATTTACGTGTGATCCAAGGTGCAGCCTTGTTTATTTGTGTTTCCTTGCCAGGGTCATCAGGATGTCGCAAAGGAAGTCGAGGACTATGCTTTTTATCGGGGTTAGCGGAATATGAATATTACAGTGGCTTGTCCAGATGTGTCAAAGCCACTTAGAATCAGTTTCTGCTGCTTTACTTGAAAATGTTTTTAAATGACTTGTAGATGGGTGAGGATTCCTTTTAATATTTGGGTTCAAATATGTATGGTGCTTATATTAACAAGATAGATACTAGTGAGATGCAAAAGACACAGATGGTTGTTCCTGAGTGGTACTTTTGCAAGTTTAGCACAGTGCAGCCTCCCTGAAGTTTTTTCCCAATCCCCTTTCTTGTTCTTGTTATTTGGTGACCCCTCATAGCAGTGAATTTCCAGATCGTCCTGGAGGAGTTTTCTTGCATGTACTGTGTGCATTTTAATGGGATCCCTTTTGCTTCTATAAACATCTTCATGAGTGTCAGTGCCCTCGCGATTTTTCATCTCTTTTAGAAGCATTTAGACTCCTCAGCTTCCTCTGACATTGCCTTCAACATCTGAATGTTTTTAGTTCCATTTCTAACTTAGAAGAGAAGGAATTTATCATGTGTGAGTGTCAGTTGTCCCTGGTCCGATAGTGTCCACTAGCTGGCACCTTGAGGAAGATTGTAGGCAGAGAATAGTTCACTAGTTTCCTTGGTGTTTCTTTTGGTTTGCTCCACACTTAGAGCTGAAGGCTGGAAGCAGTGAGAGGAGAGCGAGTCCATGTGCTAAGTACTCCAGTCCCACAGACAGAGATGCATACTGCAAACTCTTGCGTAAATATTCCAGTAGCTGCGAGGCAGTTGAGCTGAAGAGCTGGGTTTATGAATAATGTATCTTTGAGAAGATCAGCCAGTCTCTCTGAAACAGGTGCCTTTTTGAAAGTTAAATGACTTGCTGAACACAATAAAAGTTTCCATAGTTCTGGGATAAATGATAGGCCATTCATTGTTAATCTGTCAGTGAGTAGGGAAGAAGATTAAAGGAATTGTTCAAGTCACAAGATTGTTCCAAATGAAATTGCCATTTTGCTAAAAAAAAAAAAAAAATTCTAGTTGGGGATGCTGGCAGCTACTCTTTTCTAGGTGATAGTGTTTGCTTATAAAACAGTTGTACTTAAGTTTCTAAAGGGAAAATATTTAAGTATGAACTTGCCTATTTAGAGTCTGGTAAAATTACCATATTAAACAGCAATTGGGATCAGGCCAGAATCCACTGGGAGTAGAATCCCATCAGAAAAAAAAATCTTATTCTCTCATTTCATAAATGGAGAAACTAGTTTGTTGCAGAAAGAGAAGTGCCCTGAGCTCCTCTGCTGGACACCCAGTCTCTTCACAGTGACACCTAATGAATGAATCCTCTAGGCCTCTGCTGTATCATATTTTATTTATGTTTTTAAAAAATTGTGTAAGGGTGGTTCTTGTGCTGCAGGAACACCTAGAATACCTGTTTATAGCCATTTTAGGAGGGACTTGGAAGTCTGTGTGTCTTGCCTGTGGGTACAGGAATTGCTGTGTCCATGGTGGCTCTGAGGCCAGTTGGACAGATAGAGGAGGATGCAGTTCATAGGGAGAAAGAGGGAGAGGGGAGGCTCTGTTTCTACTTTTGGTATATCTAAGTGATGCTGTAAACATTCTTTGTTTTATTAGTTTTTTAAATAAAAAATTGGGGGGGGGGTACTGGGGATTGAATCCAGGGGCACTTAACCACCGACCTACATCCCCATCCCTTTTTCTTTTTTATTTCGAGACAGGGTCTCACTAAGTTGCTGAGGCTGACCTGAAACTGGGATTCTCCTGCCTTAGCTCTCTGAGCTGGGATTATAGTTGTGCACCACTGTGCCCAAGTATTCTTTGTTTTAAAATGAAAGTTTAGAACCAAGTGAACTCTCTGGTATTATTTCTAATCAAGTCTACTGAAGTGGATTTCAAAGTGCTTGTCAGTTGGAAAGGGTCCCGTCTTGACATAGGAAAGAGCATGTGTGGGCAGTAATAATAGTGAATTAATAGATTATAGGACTGGTTTTCAGGTGGGGTTTTCATTTGTAAATGACTTTATTTAAAATATATACATCAATTTTTTTTCCGAATATCAGAAAGATTTCCAAGAACAAAAACAGTATACATTTGCAAAGATGTATAAATTAAACTCTGGAGGCCTCCCAAGATTTCTCCCTTCAGTTTAATTTTCTTTTGGATCAGTGGAACAAATATGTTCAGGAGGGTTGTGCTGGAGAGAAAGACTGACACACAGGACAGAACTTTCAAGGTGCCAAACCTGAATCTTTGCTTCAGGAGGTCAGGTTAGCTAGTCAGGATGGCACCTGCTGAATTGTGTTCTAAAACACATAACAGAAAACTGTATGGCGAGGGTTGTACCCTTTTGTTTTCCAGAAGAATTTCTGTTGTGCTAGCATGTTCCTGTTGGAAATGTGGGGATCTAAGTCAGTTGGACAATTTTAAAGCTGCATGAAGCTTCCCAGCCCGATTATGTTTTCAGTGGCTAGAGACAGTGTCATTTCACTGTTATCAAAGGAAAACCAGGCTTTGTACAAAAACAAGACACTGGGCATTTAGTAGCTTTTATTACTACTTTATAATGTCTTTTCATTAAAGGAAGTGGAAGAGCAAAGTTTAAACCCTTGTTTTCTAGATTTAAAATTAACGTGCTTGAAACATATTTCGTTTTTCTTTGTTACCAGTAGAGTTGGCTTTTCTGGACCTGGTGAGGTGTTGAGTGTTGAGTGTTGAGGACTGGTGGGCGTTTCCTGGCTGTGTATCAGGCTTGTCAGGCTCTCCTTGTCACTGCCAGTTTGGTGAGGGTCCAGAGTCCTTGGGCAGGCCAGGTGGGGAATGCCAGAGGGAGCAGGGGCTCTCTGAACTCTCTTAGCTAGCTGGTGTCCAAGCCCTCAGTGTCTTTGTTTTGTCAACTCCCAGAATTCTCCAGGGCAACTCTCAAGGACAGTCTTTCTCTGCTGGGGTGGTAGCATGGGAGAGATTCAGTTCTTAGGATTTAAATAACTTGAAGTCATGCTTAATCTTTTTCTTTTTTTAAAGTTTTCCTAATTGTTATTAGGACTTGGAATATATGGGTCTTATGTTCATTTTTCCTTTTTCTTTTTCAGCTCAAATTAAGAAAAAGCTCTGCTCTGCCTTCTCTGTAAGCAGCATCACCTTGTGCAAGAGGTCCATTATGCAGCCACCACCCCAGGCAGTTCCGTCTGGGGTGACTGGACCACCTCCGCCTGGGAATCCTCGGAGCATGTTCTGGGCTAACAGCCCTCACAGGAGGCCAGCCAGTAATAACATACCAGTGGCTCCGATAACTTGCCCATTGCAGCCAGTAACAGATCCGTTTGCTTTTAGTAGACAGACACTCCAGAATACACCATTGGGCAATTCATCCAAAAGTAACCTACCTGTTTTGCAAAGCCCGGCCCTCCCAGCATTTTCTCAATGGCCTGGTTTGCCTGTGCCTCACACAAATGCTGGGGATAATTCCCAAGGACCGTATGAGCCTCTGCCAGGACCTCTGTCACAGCCTAGGGCAGATGCCAGTCTGTTTCCTATTGCATCCATCTCTTTGTCGCTGCCTGGGCCTGAGATGAACAGGAATGCAGAGGTTGGCGCCACCTCAGAGCCTGAAGTTCAGACTCTGCCACATCCACCTCATTACATTCCAGGAGTGGGTCCTGACCAGTCTCACGGGGGCCATGTGCATGGCAGTGGACCTGGACCTGATCAGCCCTTGAATAGGCGTACCCCACAAGATGGTGCAATGGCCCCAGCAGCATCCCCTTCATTCTCCCAGCCTCATCCACAGATGCCAGGTCAGGGGGGGCCAGTGTGGGGAAGCCCACAGCCCTCCCATCAGCACCACTCCCCCTCGCCAGCAGGACTTATTCAGAGCATGGGACCTCAGGCTTCCAGTGCTCCCCATTTCCCTGCTCCTTCCAGTCTACACCATGGTCTTGGCCACGAGTCCCATAGCCCACTCGTGCCTCCTCCAGAACCTTTGGCTGGTGGCGGAGGGAACGAGGCAGCCCACCTGTCCAGTGGAAACCACTCAGCAAGTAACTTCCATCCTGAGCATGCACAGAGGCAGAATTCCAGAAGCAGGAGTACATGGACAAGCCAGGAGTTCAGACAGAATCCAGCAGCGAAAAAAGAACTTTTGCCAGACCCTGCCATTATCAATCCTCTCACTCAGGGAAATAGCCCCGAAAACCATGTGCACTATCCCCCTGCGGCTGGGACTAGCCGGCCCCCCCCAGAAGCAGGCCCAGGAGCTCTCTCTATGTTTTTCCAAGGGGAGGAGACAGAAAATGAAGAGAATCTCTCATCTGAAAAAGCAAGCTCCACGGGCAGGTCGGGCTTTGACGATTTCTCCCCCAGCCCTGGACTGGCCCAGCCACCGCCCTCTGCACACGCAGCTAGTGGCACCTACCAGACCTTTCCCAAAGGCCCCAGCACTGAGGCTGCACAGCAGGAAGGAGACACACAATCATATTTTTCTCACTCTGCAGGTATCCAGCATGATAAGCAAACCAGTAAAAGTGTTGCTCCTATGGCCTGGGGTGACACAGACAGTGCTGGGGCTCATGAGGCTGGCAGCTCACGGTATGAGAATGTTGAGAACTTAGAATTCATTCAGAATCAAGAGGTTCTGCCAAGTGAGCCCCCAAGTTTGGATCCTTCCTCTCCCAGTGACCAATTCCGACACAGGCCCCTTCCTGGACAAGCTGTCCCCAGGCACAGTGCTGTGGGCCTCACCAGAGGTGGGGGGCTGAATCATGAGGCCCCCGAGGCACCGCTGCATCCCACGCGATCTGACAGTGTGTCATCCAGCTATAGCAGCCAAAGCCACAGGAGTCTTCCAGGGTCAACCAGATCACAAGAACCAGTGGGCACGTTCATTCAACAAGAAGTAGGAAAACCTGAACGTGAAACTGCAGGGGGCTTTTTTAAGCAAATCGATTCTTCTCCTGTAGGAGGTGAGACAGATGAGACCACTGGAAGCCAGAATTACCATAGGAGCTTGTCCCAGCCCTCAACCCCAAGTCCTCCAAAACCTACAGGGATATTTCAGACGAGTGTAAATAGTTCTTTTGAACCAGTAAAATCCCACTTAGTTGGGGTAAAACCAGTTGAGGCAGATCGTGCCAATGTGGTAGGTGAAGTGAGGGGGAGTCGTGATTGCCAGAAGAAGCGTAGACCCTCTGCTGCACCATCTGATTCCTCCCCAGGTAACCTGGAGCAGCCGCCAGACAATATGGAGACACTGTTTGCACCCCACCCTTGCCCTCTGCCTCTTACCACCACCACTGAAGCTGGGTATGTACTTTCGCACACAGGGGGTCCACCTTTGGATGCTGGGCGCCCAACACCTGAGAAGAGGCCCTCAGCCAGGGCCCAGGGGACCACAAAATGTGAGAGCCCAGCAACGACTTTGTGGGCACAAGATGAGCTGCCAGATTTTGGTGGCAATGTCCTTCTAGCCCCTGCTGCTCCTGCACTTTATGTACCTGCAAAACCTCAGCTGTCGGCAGTTGTGCAGCCTCCAAAAGAGGGGGTGTCCGTGCAGCAGCTGCGGAAGCCAGCCTCTGCCCGTGCTGTGCAGAGCCGAGTTGGCCTTGGTGCCTCTGAGAACCTTGAGAACCCACCAAAGGTGGGGGATGACGAAACCCTGCAGTCACAGGCGAGTTCTGGTTATGCAAGTTTACTGTCCTCACCACCCACTGAGTCTCTGCAGAATCAGCCTGTCTTGATCGCCCAGCCTGATCAAAGCTATAATTTGGCTCAGCCCATTAATTTTTCTGTGTCCTCACTGAATCCTAATGAGAAGAATCAGTCCTGGGGAGATGCTTTGGTGGCAGATAAATCCACAGTAAGCGGCCAGTCTCTCGGCAGTGATTCTGGAGAATATGCTGCTTTGTCCAGGGTTCCAACGAGTGCTGTCACTGCCTTGTCTCTGCCGAATAGTGTTGCCCAGTGTAATGTCCCACTTGGTTCTGGGTCTTCTGAAATGGTTGTTAATCAGCCTGCCAATTTGCTGGTTCAGCCACCACCCCATCCAGTTCCAAAGAGTGTGCTTCCAGAAGGTCAGAAGAATCATAGTGCAGCAAAGGTCCTTCCCGAGTTTGTCAGCAGACCTGCTGGAAGCACAGGCGCCATGTCAGTTCCACCCACTCATGGTACTTCGGTGTCTGGTAGTGACGAGGCAAATTCCTCCAGTAACCGGGAAGAAACGATTGGAGCCTTAGACTTTACCTTAAGTGGAGCTTTGGGAAATCCTATAAGAGTGTACAGCCCATCCCATCCTGATGGCCCAGCTTCACTGCAAGCCATTGCCAGTCATCCCAGACAATCTGGACCTGGGGCTCATAACCCGGATCGTTTCTATCAGCAGGTGACAAAAGATGCGCAGGACCAACCTGGCATAGAGAGAGCCCAGCCAGAGCTGGTGCCACCTCAGCCCCAGGCTTCTCCCCAGCAAGTGCCGCAGGTATCATTTCCAGAACCTTCAAATCCAGAAAGTCCGTCCATACAAGGCCAGTCCAGAAACTCAGCCCAGCCACCAGCAAGCCCAGCCTTGGCTGAAACGGGTCAGAAGGTGCCTCCTCGGCCACCTCAGTCCTCCAGTGCATCAGCCATGTCCACCAGCTCAAGTCAGGCAGCCATGCGTTCAGAGCAGTCATGGCTACACCCACCCGCAAGTGCGTTTGGCCCACCACCTCAGGACCTCGCTTCCTACTACTACTACAGGCCACTGTATGATGCCTGCCCGCCTCAGTACCCCTCACCCTACCCGCCAGATCCTGGGACGGCCTCCCTCTATTACCAGGTAGAGTTGTTCAGCCAGCTCTCTTCCCCTCGCTTTGGCCTGTCAGGTTTCCTCCTCTCGTGGGAACCTCCTTGGTGGTAACTTGTCTGTTTAACTCAGACCAAGAAGTGCCCCTGAGAAAAGTCCTACATGGCCATGAGCACAGGCCCTGTCTTTGAGGTTCCTGCTTCGTGTTAGAATATCAGATTATGTGTAATGCCCGCATTATGGTATTTTTGTGTAACCCACTGTCCCCAAGTTACATGACAAAAAGAGCCTTTGTTTCCTGGAACCTGTTAGCTTACTGCAGAGTCAGAGCTCTGTGATGCACACTTGGGAAGCCAGCCTAGACTTGGGAGCTTTCTGTGGATTTAAACAACAAACACCAATATAAGAAGTGATAGGAATAATCAGAGAGTGTTTTAATCTCTCCTCAAGAATGAAAATATTGAGGAAAAACCCAGGCACGGAATAGTGAAGAAAGGTGGGATTCCATAACTCCTCTCAAATGTGCGGTAATTCCGTAGCAGAGGGGGAAGGTCCTGCCATATTCTTTCCTGCCTCTTTGCACTGCTGCAAGCTGGTGACTTCTGTTTAATTTAGACTGTGTTTAATCCTGCAATAGCTTGAAAAAGTATAGTCCAAGTGGACACACTTGATTATTACCTGCTTTTCCTCACCTCTGTTAGGATTGTGTTATAGAGAGTTTGAAAACCAGTCTGCTGTGTATGGAACCAGGTGATATTGAATTCTTGTGCTGCCTGAATTCTTGGCCCCGGGGTTGTGTAGGAAGGGAGGGGGACTTGGGAGCAGTGCTGGGCTGCCTGCTGCCTATGGCTATGGCCTGCACCCCCTCCTAGGCCTTGAGCATTGTTAGTGGAGTGCGTGTGGGCAGTTGGGCATCCAACCCGAGTCCCTCCTTTTCCTTTGGTTGCTGTGTCTCTAGTAGTGATCAGAATGTGTCCATTTCCCATGATTACATGTTAACCTGCCAGGCAACCACGAAGGTGGAATGAAGGATGCATTTGCTGGCACCTACACAGGCCTTTTTTCATATTCTCTTTAGACCCTCATGCATCCACCTGGACGCGCACCTTAGAGACTAGGTTGAGGCCACAGGTTATTTTGTAATGGGGCTGAAAGCCTCTGAATGTAGGACCCCTGGCCTGTTGCTTCACTGAGTGGTGACTGAGGCAGGTCACACTTTGTTCAGATTGTAGCATCTCTGCAGGAACGTTAGTGCCCTTAAGAAGTCTGCATGGCTCCTCAGGGCTGCCTTCTGGGCCCCTCTATGCTATCTCCTGAGCAGGGTGGGCTGTCAGTTTGGGGAAGCCCTGCTACCTGCCTGGGAACATGAACTTTGCCTGGTTTCATCTGATGAGAAAGTTTGCCTTTTGGAGGGTGGTTGTCCAGAGGGCGTAGAGCTGGAACTGGCTGCTCTTGATTGGAGTCCTGACGGTGCCCAAACCTTCTTCCCACAGGACATGTACGGCCTGTATGAACCTCGATACAGGCCCTATGACAGCTCAGCACCTGCTTATGCTGAGAACTACCGCTACTCCGAACCTGAGCGGCCCAGCTCCCGAGCAAGTCACTGCTCCGACCGGCCCACTCCCAGGTGGGAGCTGTGTCCCTTGCGGCACTTCACTCTTTCACCCAGACTCATGTTTGTGTTGCTGGCTACAATGGTAGCTTAGTGATTGGAAAGTTCTGTATCTGTAAAGAATTTAGCAAACCTTTTTAACTTGAGTTCATGTTCGTCAGTGTGGACAGATGGCATGAGGAACACACTGCCACACGCAGTCCTTGTGGAGCTGTTGGCTGGTATTTGGCCACCTCTGCACTCACAGTCTCCCTGCCTCTGGACCAGTGATTCTTCTGTCAGGTGGTCCTTACTCTGGCAGTTTGCCGATTGGTAATTAGGGCTCTTAGATTGGCCATTTTTAACTAGGGCAGACTTCTCCAGATGCCTGCAAGAACGGGCCACAGAGATGGCATGATCCTGGGATCTGTCAGGCAGCTCCAAAATGCAGAACCTGGAAACCTGTGCCCTTGCCTGAGGGCCTTCTCTGCCAGAAAGCCTGTGTGTCTCCTGCGCTGGTGGTCACTGCCTGATTTGCAGTTTTGGAAGAGATATCTAAAAAGAGCCATGGCATCATGCCTTCCTTGAGTAAGCTTTCACACAGGTCAAAGTCTGCCAGCATTCCTGAAGCTACGAGACTGCTTCTGAGCTCTGTCCCTCGGTTGTTGGTGGAGATGAGTGAAGTAGTGGGGCGTGGATCCTGGTCACTGCTGACTGTGCCGTCTCTGCTCAGCCATTGTTCCTTGTCAGATAGAGTTAAGGAGTGGTACCTGACAGGAGTAGGCTTTATTACAGGGCATGTTGCTGTTGACTTAGCAATGTACAAGAGCCCAGTCCAAAAGTACTAACGCTTAAACACTGTACATGTGCTTTCTTTCAGAAGGGTCTGTATGCTGATTTGTTGTGACTTTTTGGTGATTTCTTGGAAAACAGAAGGCTCTGCCTGTGAACCTTGGCCCATTTAGCTGGCCCCCAGGGCCCCTTTCTCCAAAGGCACACACCAGTGTGTGGGCATGAGTAGCTGGCCATTCCTGGTGTATACAGCATGGTGACACGGAGGCTTTCTCTTTCTTGAGACATTGTGGGCAGGGGCACAGCTCAGTGGTGAAGCACCTGCGTAGCCTACAGAGCCCTGAGTTCCATACCTGTACTGCAAAGCAGGGACTTGGTTGTGAGAAGACTCGGGGGATCTTCACTGCTGTGTAGGCCATGCCACTTGGGAAGTTGGGCATGGTTGCAGGGGGCTTGCTGATTCCGAGCCTGTGAGGGAAGAGGGTGGGCAGGTGGTTCCTAGGGCCCAGAGGGAGCATGCAGGGGAGAGCAGAGCCAAGCGAGCTTCTCACCTCCGTTTCCTTCCACTTGCCCACCTGCAGGCTCATGTGGAAAGTAACTTCAGGTGGGAAGAGGGGCCTCCGGACCCTGGTAGACCTCTGGGCCAGGCAAGGCCAGGTGCCCACAGGATGATTTCCTCCCTGTGTCATAGCCTAGAGGGTAGTCTTCCCTCTTCTCGGCCTTGCTGGGGTGTGTGTGCGTGCTTTCATTTGTAGTGTTATGCTTATGTTACATTCCCTCAGCCTGTTGGTCAGGTTGCTGCAGGACCTGTGCAGGGTCAGAACAGTCTCCTGTTCTGTGGTGGTGTCCCTCCTGAATAGTGGGCAGGTGGTGAGCTCAACTGAGGAGGAGGTGTGTTCTTGGTTTGGCTCTGTGTCAGGCCACTTTTCTGGAATCACTGCTCTGCAGATGAATGTGATCTGGTGTGACCAACTAGACTGAGCAGCCAAGCCAGCAGGAGGGGTTGGATGACTGGTCCTTGCTATAGGTGCTGTGCCAGCCAAGCAACCAGATGTGACTCAGTGACACTTCCAGAAGGAGTATGAGAAAAGCCACATTTAAAAAATAAAATAAAAATGGCTATTAAAACATTCAAATACGCTATTAAGTCCTTTTAAGAGTCTTAAAAGTATAAGCAACCTGTGTTACTTGATCATTTGCTGGGTCTCATCTTTCTGATACTGAGAGTCAGGGTTGCAGCTTGGCCTATCCAGACAAAGGCGTACCAGGCGCCTCACAGTGCTGCTCCCGAGGCCAGGCGGTGCACATGTGGCTAGTGGTCTGCTGTGAGGGCTAGTGAAATTAGCATTCAGGGTGATCTCAGGCCCAGCACTTTTTCCTTCTGTTGAGTGTGTCAAGAACTCTTATGAGATGAAGTCCTGAGAACACAGAGAGTTGTTTTTCTTTTGCTGAGGTAAATTTCATTTAGACATGTGGTGGAAATCCATAATCTCATCCTCTGTTTTGAATCTTCTAATTAGAATTTTCATAATCAAAGCACCTTTTTTTCCCTTTTTTTTTTTTTTTTTTTTTTTTTGGTACTGGGGATTGAACCCAGGGGTGATTTGCTTTTATTTTGAGACAGGGTCTCACCAAGTTGCTGAGGCTGGCCTCAAACTTGTGCTCCTCCTGCCTCAGCCTCCCTAGTTGCCAGATTACAGCCGTGGACCCTGTATCCAGCAACCAAAGTGCTTTGATGAATGTCTGCTGGGCGTACTTTGTATTGTCTGCTGTTTTTGGTAATGTGGTTTTAACAGCTCTGTGTTTTTCAGGCAAGGGTATCCTGAAGGGTACTATAATTCCAAGAGTGGATGGAGCAGTCAGAGTGATTACTATGCAAATTACTACTCCGGCCAGTATGATTATGGAGGTACGTGGAGGGAATTGCAACCACTAGCTGCTGTGTTGTCAGAAGGCTGCTCCTGAGCAGCAGCCATGTCTGCACTCTGCTCTCCTGGATGACAGGAGCTGACTTCCTTTTCACCAGCTTCTTTGTTTGCATCCATGAGCCAAGGTTACTGAAAGTTCTTTGCATCTGAGAGCAAATGTACTAAGAGACCACGTCCTAACTATAGCACAGGTTACTCTATCGTATTGGTGGTAGTCTTTGATTTTCTATCAGAGCACAGTGATGAGTAGTTCTGGCGCTGTCTAGTCCACTTGTAACTACTCTGTGAGCTGATGGAATGAAATTAAAATAAAAACTCACTTTCTAGTCCCACCAGCCATGTCTGCATGCACAGAGACCACCCAAGGCCCACTACTTGGCAGTAATGAAGGTAGACGGTGCCATTGTGGCAGTTGAAGATGCTTTGCCACCTCCCAGGCAGCATGGATGGCATGTAGCTGTGTCCTGGAAGGTCTGGGAGTTCCCTTAGCAGTCCTGCTGGTCATATCTATCCTGACCATGTGATCCTGTGTTCTTAGGGCCCTGCAGCCCCTTGACAGTGTCCACATGGTCCACCCCTCCTACTTCCCGGGAGGGTTGTTTTTCCCCTTGAATGTGTGCATCTGCTTTAAATAGACATTTTTACACACTTGCCAAAAGTGGTACATCCACATCCACATCCAGTTTGTTCGTAGTGTTCCTTTTTGAAGTTGTTTTATTGGGGGGCAGGGGTTACTGAGGATTGAACTCGGGTGCTGTATCACTGAGCCATATCCGCAACCCTTTTTATTTTTTACTTTGAGACAAGTCTTGCTATATATATAACCTTGCCCAGGTTAGCCTTGAACTTGTAACCTCCTGCCTCAGCTTGCTGAGAAGCTAGGATCACAGGCCTGAAATTACCTTTTATTATTGAGACTATTTCTTAAAATCTTCTGGGTTATATTACGAAGAAACACTAGTAAAACCTGGAATTGGGGATTAACTGTTAAAGAGTTACGTTTGGTTCTGTGGTGTACCTGTGGTAGAGTGCTTTTTGGCATGAGGTATGGGCTCCATTCCGAGCAGCACATTAAAAAAAAGTAGTGATGATGACAAAAACATTACTAAAGAAGTCTTTTAGCATTGTTTTCTTATAAAGCAAAAACATTGGTATTGAGAGAACTGCTAGCCAATTGCCAGGAGGTGATATGGAGACAGGCAGGACACAGCTTTCTCCTCCAGTGTCAGGGCTCCCACTCAGGGGTCTTGCCCATCCCAGGAGGATGCTGTGGTTTTTTCAAGAGCCCTGGCACTTCCCCAGCCTGGGACAGTGCAGTTCTTCTGTGAATGCTGGCTTTCTTTTGACCCCTGTGTTCCTCACTTACAGACCCAGGTCGCTGGGATCGCTACTACGGTTCTAGATTCAGGGATCCCCGCACTTGGGACCGGAGGTACTGGTATGATGCTGAGTACGACCCACACAGGAAGGAAAGCTATGCTTATGGCGACAGGTGGGTAAAGTGCACTTGGGTCAGGAAGGCTGGCAGTAAGCCAGAGGGGCATGCTTACTCACCTGCCCCATGTCTTTGGAGCTGGCCAGAGAGCTGTAGTTCCAGGCCTTTGGGGAGCACTGCCTGCTATCTCAGTCTTAGTCTCCAAGAGGGAGACTGGGCCACACCTCTCTGGCGCTTCCAGCTCTGGGCTGTGAAAGTAGAGCCAACCTGCAGTAGTGCCTGGCTAGTGGTCTTGGGAGCACCAGGGGTCTGGCTCTCTCCATTTTATGTCCCTTCTTGTCCATTCTGACCAACAGCCCAGGGAAGGGCCACACTTGAGGTGCACTTGTAATCAGGGTCTGAGTGTGACCTTGGGCCTGGCTTCTTGTGCCTGGTCTGCTTAACTGACATTCTTCAGGACAAGGAGTGTGCCTTGGGATGGAGGGGAGGACAAGGAGTAGTAAGGGCCGGCAGTTTGCATGTTGTCCCAGTTGCCCTCATTCCCATTCCCTGCCTCGACCCCTGCTTCCTTTAGGCCTGAGAAATTCGATGACCACTGGAGGTACGACCCTCGCTTCACAGGGAGCTTTGATGATGACACTGAGCCCCCCAGAGACCCTTATGGGGAGGAGGTGGACAGGCGCAGCGTCCACAGTGAGCACTCAGCACGGAGCCTGCACAGCACACACAGTCTGCCCAGCCGCCGCAGCAGCCTCAGTTCCCATTCACACCAGGTATGCCCAGGCAGTTCTGCCTACTCAGTTCCCTGTTATAGTTTGGACAGTGTGCCCATAGCCTTGCTGGCCTTGGTAGAACTCACTTTCCCCACTTGCTTGCTTTTCCAAGAGTCAGATTTACAGAAGCCACAATGTGACTACTGGTTCCTTCGAGGTCCCGCCTCCCCCAGGCTCCTTTCATGGTGATTATGCCTACGGCACCTACAGCAGCAATTTCGGCAGTGCCCATGGCTTTCCAGAGTATGGCTACCCCGCGGACACCAGCTGGCCTGCTGTGGATCAAGGTTTGTCTCAGCAG
Source organism: Sciurus carolinensis (assembly GCF_902686445.1). Taxonomy (NCBI): domain Eukaryota; kingdom Metazoa; phylum Chordata; class Mammalia; order Rodentia; family Sciuridae; genus Sciurus; species Sciurus carolinensis. The sequence goes on from NC_062226.1 coordinate 1,244,546, forward strand.
TTCAGAGGGTGATGGCTAGCTCTGGATCAGAATGAGGGAGTCACTTGTGATGGAGATCTGTGAGCCCTTGGCTCACTCAGCTCCTGTAGCCTGAGGACGACTCTGTCCCCTCCTTCCCTGAGCGGCAGGCTAGTGCTGGCCCCTGGACTGCAGTGTGGCTGTGGCTCTGAGCCTGCTGGCGTCTGCACAGGCATTGTTAAGGTGTGGCAGCCACTAAGCAAGCTTGGGCAGCAGCTCTCCACAGCCCGCACTGGCCCTCGGGAGCAGTCTGAGGGGACTGTTCCCGGACTTGTGCCACGAGTCACATTCTAACCTTCTCTCTAGAGTCCATAGTTAAAAGCTATTTCTTGAAAACAAGTAGAAATATGTGTGAGCTCACAGGTGAACATCTTTCCCTTGCCTGAAGCCTGGGCTGCTTGACTGTACCATTTCCATTGCATGATCTGTGGCTATCACAGACGGAGACTGAGCGGAAATCTAAGAGACTAGCTGATTGTTTCTCCTCTGATTTATTTAAATGTAGTTCCATCAAGACCAACTTCTCCTGAAAAGTTCTCAGTGCCTCACATCTGTGCCAGGTTTGGTCCTGGTGGCCAACTCATTAAAGTGATCCCCAACCTGCCTTCAGAAGGACAGCCTGCACTGGTGGAGATCCACAGCATGGAGGTAATCCAGGACTAAGCCAGCCCTGAGTGCCTGTGGTCAGCAAGTGTGGCAGGGACGTGTGTCCTCCAGGGCCGGTTCTGTGTGCAGCCTCTTCCTCCCAGAAGGCAGCATTAGGCAGCTGCTTTGGGTTGGACTTGGTTTTACTCTTTGTGCATTTTTTGTTCTTATTCACACCTTTTGACTTTGGGGACACTCATTTTGTCGGTGATTCTCCGTAATGGGTGGGGGTACTTCACAGTCCAGTGGTGGTGGGGGGCTGCTGTAAGGGAGGCTGGGGTGGATTGGACCACCTGCTTTGCAGCCCTGGAGGCTCTCCTGTCACATGTTGGGAACCTGCTTCAGTTCTCGCTGTAGGAAGAAGTTTGCAGACTCCCGTCACAACCTTGAGGGCACCACCACTGCCTTTGTGGGTGCCAGTGTGGCCGCACGCTGGGCAGGGCCGCTTGTGCAAACTGCTCCCCGCACCCCTCTCTTGACAGACCTTGCTGCAGCACACGCCTGAGCAGGAGGAGCTGCGCTCATTCCCAGGGCCTCTTGGCAAGTATGTCCCTTGTTGAGTGTCACTTGGAGTCTCCACAATGCAGCCGTAGAGCTTGCCCCCTAAGGTTGCTAACCTTGCTGGTGTTATGGGGCGCAACTTAAGAACAGACCGATCACTGAGAAGTCCAAATTTGAGAGTCTCATTAAATTGACCAGCTGACTGTCTCACACAATGCCCCAAAAAATGGCTATTGGGAGAACAGCCCCGACCACAGGGTTGTAGGGGTTCTTATACCAAAAATCATATTAATCGTAAGTGTCTGTTGCTATGATTCAAAATTACACTTTAACATCATGAGATCATCGACAGAGGGGGAAGTGGGTCAAAATGACCCTTACCTAGGTACAAACTGAAGAATGGTCACTAACATCCACACAATCACTGTTCACATGGTACATTGTTTAGGAGCAATAGGGATCAAAAGAGACCAATTCTTCACTACATAGGAGTTGCCATTGTATATTATTAAACATGTCACACCAAGTAACTGATGATGGGCACAGAGGCGGGGTGTTTCCATGGGAGAAGCTTATTTCCTACATAACATGGAGTCTCAGAGCAGAATGGAGTCTGTTTAGTCCTTTCCCTGAGAGTTTGGCCTGGGACATTATGAGCCAGCTCTGTCAGTCCGTCACAGCTGGTACTTGACCTGGCACTTGCTCTTTTCCAGAGATGATACCCATAAAGTGGATGTTATTAATTTTGCCCAGAACAAGGCTACAAAATGTTTGCAGAATGAAAGTCTAATGGACAAAGAGTCTGCAAGTCTCCTTTGGAACCTCATCATTCTACTGTGCAGACAGAACGGGGTGTGTTATTTCTTAACTCTTCCATGCCTGTCCATGTCCATTGTTGGTCTTAGGATCTGTTCCCTTGTTTGCATCCCAAGCTGCAGACAGTTGTGGGCCTGCTGTGACATGGCTCCCTCAGGAGGGTCCTCATATAGTGACCTGGGGAGGGAGGGGTATGGGGTCAGCTGAGGTCTTAGTCCTGGGGGGCTGTAGGCCCACCATGTCCCTGGCTGTGTCATAGCTGGGCTTCCGGTCTGCAGAGCCTGGCCAGAACCCTCGTCTAACTATGGCGATTGTCTTATCCTCCTGCTGGCAATTCTGTCAATGTGAAAGCCTTTAGTTACTCTCTGTGCCATTTCTGTACACCCTGTAGACCGTGGTGGGAACGGACATTGCAGAGCTTCTGTTGCGCGACCACAGGACAGTGTGGCTCCCAGGGAAGTCACCCAACGAAGCTAACCTGATAGACTTCACTAATGAGGCTGTGGAGCAGGTGCAGGAGGAGGAGTCTGGTGAGGCCCAGCTCTCCTTTCTCACGGACAGTCAAAGTGCCAGCACCAGCACGCTGGAGAAGGAAACAGAGAGGTTCCGAGAGCTGCTACTCTATGGCCGCAAGAAGGTGAGTGGTGGCCGCACTAGGACCATGGGGCTTCTTGGGTCCACCTGGTGGCCTGGGTGCTGGGCAGTCACGTAGGGTGTCCCTGATGGCACCAGTGGTGTCTCCTTCCTGTGCCGTGGTGAGAGCTCGCAAGCAGCTTCCCATCACTTGATGGATAAGCACGTGTTCTGCGTGCTGCTGCTGCTTGCTGTGCCTGCTGCATCTCGGATGGCAGCGTATTGCGGATGAGCCGGCTCTCACCAAGTGGGGCCTCTGTCCATAGCCCCACTGGCAGTGCTGGGAGTTGGGAGGAGGTGCCAAGTGCACAGAGGACAGGCTCGGGTTCTAGAGCCATGGCGGCGCATTGGCACCCTGGCCATGGGTTCTGATTGCATGGGTGGAGGGAGGGACCAGGGTGACGGTGGTAGAGAAAGTATGGCTGCCCAGGAGGGCAGGGCCTGGGGCAGAAAATGTCCTGTTCTAGAGATGCTGAGGGTGAGCATCACTTTGCACCGGCCCCTGGGGCCCTGCAACCCAGGGGTGTCTGATCAGCACAGGGTTCTCTCTCCTGTGTCATGATCAACTCAGAAACCTCATATTTTTGTTCTGGTGCTGGGGATTAAACCCAGAGCCTTGTGTATGCTAAGCACACACTCCTCCAGTGGCTGCACCCCTAGCCTCCCAAGCTCTTTTTTTGAAATAGGGTCTTGCAACGTTGCCCATGCTGTTCAAACTCCTGGGTTCAAGTGATCCTCCCTCCTCAGCCTGCCAAGTAGTTGGGACTACATACACATGCCACCACTGGTGAAAGCTCATATTTATTTGATCAACAGGATTTTAATTTTACAACTGAATGAAATCATGTAACCTATTAGCATTTTATTACTCTTACCTCTATTGCAGCATTTTTGCCTAAAGTGCTAAATTGTACCTCTGGTTGCTTTGGGTACAGCAAAAGTGCATTTATGAAGGTATGGTGTTGGGAGGGTGTCCTTGCAGACTTTTGTGTCATTTGAATTGAGGAGTGGGTGCTGATGTGGCATTCCTCACAGTCCTCGGGCTAATCTGGGTGATACTGCCTTGGGTTGCAGTTGGTGTGACCAGTGGGCCTGTCTTCATGCTGCAGCAGAGAAAGCAGTGTGCATCTACCACGTCTGTCTGCCACGGGACTGTGAAACTAGGGAAATGGAATGTTGGTCTCTCTGCCCTCTAAACTGAGAATGCTGTCTCCAGTCCCTTCTGTCAGCGTGTAATACCATATGGCCTGTCACCTGTTTGTTGCAGAGCTGAGTTACTCTGATGGCTCATGTGAGCCCTGATATGTATTACAGGATGCTTTAGAGTCTGCAATGAAAAACGGATTGTGGGGTCATGCTCTGCTACTTGCGAGTAAGATGGATAGCCGAACACACGCCCGTGTCATGACCAGGTAGGGGCTTATCATCAGCCTGGCACACAGATGTCCCATCTGTGCCATGGGACTGTCCAGCATGGGCTCAGAGGCTTATCTGACCCTCTTCCTTGGGTCATTCTGCTGAGAGATGTAAAATTTTTTGTTAACTGGTGGTTTTCAATATTTTCTATAGAATTCCTGAATTCCTGTCCTCATCTTTTGCACTTTTTAGAGTGGAGATATGTTTGCTTTCCCAAGATCAGACCTCAGTCTGATGGTTCAGTACGAGGGCTGAGATTGGGCTTTGGTGTTTCTAACAGCCAGAATCAGGTGGTCTTCTTCTGTGTCTGCCCAGGTTTGCCAACAGCCTTCCCATCAATGACCCTCTGCAGACCGTCTACCAGCTCATGTCTGGGCGGATGCCCGCTGCATCCACGGTGAGCACCTTCTCGTGGGTGCGCTCTCTTCAGATATCACTCTTGTTCTTGCTTTCTCATTGGGCTCAGGGGTGAGGAAATGGAAGTGGAAGTGCCACTCTTCTGAGGATGAGGATTTGTTTGGTTTCTTCTGATTGCAGTGTTGTGGGGACGAGAAGTGGGGAGATTGGAGGCCACATCTTGCCATGGTTTTGTCCAACTTGAATAACAACATGGACGTCGAGTCCAGGACCATGGCTACGATGGGCGATACCCTAGGTGGGTCAGGTGTGAGGTGGGCCTGGGGCCCTGGGGCTAGGGACCCCAGTGCTGGAGTCCCAGGAGCCGCTGGCATTCTGTTGGGTGGGTGAGCCTTTGTGATTCCTCCTGGGAACATTCCCAGGGACTGAGACAGGCTGCTGTGTTTCTCATCAGCCTCAAAAGGCCTCTTAGATGCTGCACACTTCTGCTACCTTATGGCCCAGGTTGGATTTGGGGTTTATACAAAGAAAACTACAAAACTTGTCTTGATTGGATCAAACCACAGGTAAGGAATCAAGTAAATGTAGTGGTATGCTTTCCTTCAAAAGGAAAAGGTCCCTCTCCTTAACTTTGAAAACAGCACCCTTGTGTCTTTGTCCCAGGGTGGGCCATTTCTGGGTGACTTGACCTCAAGGCTGGTTGTATATGGCAGCAGTAACGATTCACTTCCTCAACAGTTTGCCATTTTTAAAGTTTGCCACAAATGAGGCTATCCAGAGGACAGAAGCCTATGAATATGCCCAGTCGCTTGGGGCCCAGACCAGCGCCTTACCTAATTTCCAGGTAGGTGTGAGTGAATGGCTGGTGCCTACAAGCTTGTGGTGGTTGAGGTTCTTTGATTCTTAAGCAAACGATGGTGAGGATTTTTGGATTTCCTCTTGGAGAGACAAGATGGTGTGTGTTTTCCTCAAAAACAAAACCAAGTGGAGCTGGGGCTATGGCTTAGTGGTAGAGCTCTTGCCTTGCCATGTGTGGGGCACTGGGTTTGATCCTCAGCACCACATAAAGATTAATAAGTAAAGTAAAGGTATTGTGTCCATCTACAGCTAAAAACATTTAAAAAACAAATAAACTAAACTAAACTCAACCAAGTGGAATTGAGGGCTTTTTTGTTTGCATTTTTGTTCTTAATATTTATTTATCTATTATCTGTTTACCTGTCCACCTTATTTATTTACTCATTTACCTGTTTGTACTAAGGATTGAACCCAGGGGTGCTTTATGACTAATCTATTTCTCCCCCACCCCTTATTTATTTTTTTGAAATGACATTAGACTAAATTGCCCAGGCTGACAGTCCTTCTGCTTCAACCTCCCAAGTAGCTGGGGTGCTTAACATTTTAAATATTAAAAAACTAGAATCCTTGATTTCAAGTACTTCAACCCCATTTTTTTTTTTTTTTTTTTTTTTTTTTTTAATTAGACCTTTGTAGTTATACACACGTCATCTTTTTTTAGTATGGGGTCTGTGTGATCTCACACAGGAGAGAGGGGGAGAGAGAGAGTAAGTGTGCCTGTGTGTGTTGGTGGGGGAGAAACATGATGTAGCGGGTGTCAATGGGAGAGTTTTCACCACAGGGCAGGCATCTGTGCAGGAGTGTCTGGCTGTGCTGGGGACCTGTGGCCCTGTCACAGATGTTACTAGGGGACAGAGCAGATTTCTGAGAAACTTAGTTGTTCACTTGGACCTTAAAATACGTCAGGTCAGGACAGGCCCTGTGGTTAGTTGGCTTGCGGGTGTTCAGTGGTACGCAAGATGTGCAGAGTAACCCACAACTGGCAGAATGGCATGGGGAGGGTGGGAGCCCCAAGTCAGAGCCTCTCTTGTGTTCCAGGTGTTTAAGTTCATCTACTCCTGCCGCCTGGCTGAGATGGGTCTCGCCACACAGGCCTTCCACTACTGTGAGGTGATCGCCAAGAGCATCCTGACACAGCCTGCCGCGTATTCTGCGGTGCTCATCAGCCAGCTGGTCCAGGTGGGTCTCCTGGGCCTCCTGCTGGTGCTGTGCTGCCTGCAGGAAATGCATGGGCACCTGGACATGGGAACATGAATGGCATTGGAAGGGTGGATTGGTGGCAGGTGTCTGAACCTGTGTTAGAGATTTTAGCTTTCTTGGAAGGTGTGTGTGTTCTACAGTCTTAGCATAGGAGTTCTTCAGGTGCCTTGTTGCCAGTACAGAAGCTCAGTGGTAAGCTTCAAAATAAGATGATCTCCACCTCTGGTAATTTGCATTTTGAGGTGGTTTAGTGTGGTGGTTGAGAACATAAGCTTATGGGTCCACAGTCAGCATCTGTTTGCACCTAGCTTCTAGCCTGTCCTATCAGGCGGTGCATGGCTGGTGGCCAAGGGCAGGAGCCCTCATCCCCTCCTAGCTTGTGGCAGCCTCTAGTGCTTGCATATCAGTGTGCTTCTCCCCAGCAGCTCCATTTCTGGAAATGTGTCTGTGTGATACCTAAGAAAAATTGTTATTGTGGGAATTTTTAAATGTATTAAGCACCAAGAATGATGGCTTCAGCAGGCTTGTTGCATCTGTGTCCTGCCACAGCCTGCACACTCAGCCAAGGCTCACATAACTTCCTAGGTCCACTAAGCACTTGGGTGGGGGCATCACGTGCACAGTCAGGCAGCAGTACTGGTGTCCCTACCCCAGGTGTGATCCAGGCCCTGCTGGTCCACTTGCTTGTGAGCTCAGAGGTTTACAGACTTCACCCTTTTTTGTAGGCTCTGTCTGATTACCCAGCTTTGTTGGTTTGGGGTATGTCACACAAGCACACTTTTAAAAAGCTCCTGTCCAACATGATTCCAGAGTACCATGCATTTGAAAACAATTGTTCAGGGCTGGGGATGTGGCTCAATGGTAAGAATGCTTGCCTAGCATGTACAAGGCCCTGGGTTTAAACCCTAGTACCATGCAAAAACAAGCAAAAACCCCAAAACATAGTTTGCTCACGTCCCTTGGCAGTGACACGTGTCTCTGCTTTGGTTCTAGATGGCTTCCCAGTTGCGCCTCTTTGATCCTCAGCTGAGGGAGAAACCAGAGGAGGAGTCCTTTGTGGAGCCTGCTTGGCTGGTGCAGCTGCAGCGTGTGGAGAGGCAGATCCAGGTAGTGCTGGCTTTTACAGCAGCACAGCCTTGTCCAGTAACTGGCACAGAGACTGGACAAGAGGGTTTGTGCCCCTGTGGTTGTCACACGGAAAGTATTTGATCTCAGTGGTATAGGTCTGGAAGCATGCATGTTAGAATCCTCTTACTGTCCAGGAAGGGCAGTGGGCAGCCCTGGGCTGTCAGGGCGACATCCATGCACCTGACTCTGTTCTCTTTAGGAGGGTGCTGTGCCACGGAATCAGGACGGAGCCGACCCCCAGGAGTGCCCCAGCACTCCAGGCTCTGAGGTGGACCAGTCGGATGCCCCAGTGCGTGGCCAGCCAATGGGGCTGGGTGCTGACCAGCCCCTGTTGATGCCGAGTGCCGAGTGCTCCAGCCAGGGCACACAGCTGCTGGCCTCAGGTGGGACATACAGCAGCCCATGTGCCTGCTCTCTGAGGTCTGCTTCTGCACAGGGACTGCCTCGCTGTGCGGAAAGGGGTCAGACATTGTGTTCCCAGGATGATTTTGGGCCTCGGTATCCCCCTCATGTCTCTTCACACACCCTCCCTTGGCAAGCCCTCAGGTTCCAGAGCTGTCCTCGCCTGTCTGCTGACAGCACTGACCCTGCTGCCTTACTGGGCCTGTCCCCTGAACTCCAGCTGCCTCAGCCATGTCCTTTTCTGGGAGCCTCACAAACGCCAGCTCAGACAGGCCCTCCTGTGCCCCAGCAGCAGCCTGAGAAAAGGCAGCATTCCTCCAAGTCTTAGGGTCCATACCTTTCTCTCGTACCTCGCCCCTCTGACCTAGACAGGCAAGCACCCTTCTTGCCTGATCCTACCTCACCTGAGAAAAGACAGGTCCTCAGGGCAGTCCACATCCTGTGGGCCTGGTCTGCAGCGCTGCTGACCTCACATGCTGCCCCCCGACTCTGTCTTCCAGCTGCACTCCTGTCTTGGGCTGGTGCTGACCGTGGCGCTCTGCTGCCTGCCCTCTCTGCTAGACAGCCTGCCCACTGCACCCACAGGCTCCCCAGTCCCGCTGCTGACTGCTCTCCTTAGTACTTGCTTGGTCATCTTACTTGGTCCCTCCGTCAGGACTCTGGCTTTGTTCGTGGTGCATCCAGTGCCCAGCTGGTGCTGGCAGGCCCAGGCCCCCTGCCCATGTGCTAAGCTGGATGAGGCATGAGGGTGTGAGTGATCTGCTTGACTCCTGGCACTGGCAGGGAGGACTCTGGGCCCTGTGCCAGGCAGCTGTTCACCAGCCTGTCTTCAGGTCGTACTGTGGGTTGGAGCTTACATGCCACATCACAACCGAGGATGGGCACAAGCATCTGTTCTGCCCTTGGTACCCTGGAAAGTGAATTTTCTGCTTTTCATCTAGACCACTGACACCCTTGATAGGAGTGAGGCTATGCAAAAGAACATGTGACAACTGTGGGTGACCTGCGTTTGGCTCCCCACGTGACCAGACCTCTTCTTCTGCACTGTCCCCTGCAGCTCCACAGATGCTCCCTGATGGCCAACTAGCCCACCCTGCCAGGGTGCCAATGTTCCCAGTGTCACCACCCTCAGGAGCTCTGGAGTCGGGTCCTGGCTGTGGACCCCCAGTGTCTGCAGTTGGCTTCCCAGAGCTCTCCAGGCCTGATCCTGCAGCTTTGTGTACGGGGCTTGGTCTGCCACCTGGTGTGTCATCTCTCCAGGAAAGGGACTCCCTGCTACAGGAGACCAGGAGCCTGGACCCAGGTTTGTCTACTGAGGTGCCCTCCCAAGGCAACACCCAGGTGGCCTTGGCATTCAGGGATGATTGGTGGAGGACACTGTGGACCATGCCAAAAGTTACAGGCCAGATGGGCTAAGGGTCCGTGTGGCAGGAGTGCTGATGCTGGCTGCTATCGTGACTTGGCTGTGTCACACATAGAACATCGGTGACCACGCAGGGCATGAGGAAGTGGCCTGGGCACCGTCCAGGGCCTGCCTCCGGTGTCCTCCCGTGTTTCTGTGGGGTGCACAGGTGGGGTGCAGACTTGTGTCTGGAAGTTGGATTTGGTGGAGCGTGTCCCTGGCCTCTGTCAACCCACTTTGTCTATTTGAACAAAGGAAACCTGGACCTGGCTTTAAAGAACAGAGTAATTTCCCTGCATTGGAAAAGCCTTCAGTCCTGGCTTGGGAAACAGCACTGGAGCACCTAGCAGAGTGGAGCTGCGAGGCTCAGCTGGTGTGTGTGCTGGGCTGGGCCTGCTGCCTGTCTGAGCTTGGAGCCCCACCAGCCACTCTCTGCCTTGGCAGGAATGGTGCCAGAGGACTCGCCTGTCAGGAAGGTGCTTCCCGAGCCGAGTGAAGAGGACTTCGGTGGAAGCTTTGCTGACTTGGTACTGCCCCGTGTCTTTTCACAGCCACTTGTTCTCCACAGAGCTCATTGAGGAGGCACCTGGACTCCTCTTCTTCAGTGGCAAGCAGGACGATCCTGAAGACTTTGGAATTACTTTTTGAATTTTTCTTAAAGTGCTTCCAAATCACTTTAACCCTTAAAGTGTGAAGAGTAGGTGGAGATATTAGTTGAGTACAATGTTGTTCCAACATTCTGGAAGCTTGTTTACAGACACTAAGACCTTGGCATTTCATCAATAGGCAACTCCTATAGTTTTAGCTTTTGTTATAAGTTCTTGGTGTCAAATATCCTGTTCCTAGAAGAGTAAAGTGAAGGTCTACCAGTATGGAAAGCAGGGTCTTAACCCAGGAGTGACTCTTTTTGGGTGTAGGGTACTGGGGATTGAACTCGGGGCACTCAACCACTGAATCACATCCCCGGTCCTATTTTGTATTTTATTTAGAGACAGGGTCTCACTGAGTTGCTTAGCACCTTGCTTATGCTGAGAATGGCTTTGAACTCACAATCCTCCTCCCTCAGCCTCCTGAGCCATTGGGATTCCGGGCATGTGCCACCATGCCTGGCATCAGGAGTGACTTTTTAAAAACCATTGTTTTAACACGCACACCGCCCAGCTTTACCTGAGCTTTTCCTCAGTGCAACCTGCGTGCTGTTCCTTCTTGCCCGTGGTTTCCAGAGCTGGAGTTGCTTGCCAGGTGTAACTGGCACTTGGCTGCCACCCCAGGAGGCTCTTCAGAGCACACGGGGCCAAGCTGCTCGCACCCCTTCCCCTACCTAGTCCCTTCAGTGTCCTGCTCACTTGGGGAGATACCATGGGAAGCAACCCCCTACCTTTGGTTCCTCCAGAGGAGCCTGAGGAGAGCTGACTTCCCTCTCGCCTTGGGACAGGGCTCCTCTAGGACAGCGCAGGATGCAGAAACTTCCCCAGCCTGGGATCATGCCACCTCAGACTCAGCACAGTCTGCTTTATCTCTGACACCTGCTCCTGAAACAAAGCGGCCTACACAAGTAGCCAGAAAGGAGACCAAAGAAACCAAGAAGGTACAGTGCAGCCACCCTCCGTGCTGTCCTGCTGGGCAGGGAGCCCAGGGGGCAGCTTTCCTCAGACGGGGCAAGGAAAAGGTGCTTGCTTGTATTTTAATTAGAGCAGCCCCTGGAGTTTTGTTCTTGAGGTATAGCATGCATGCCATCGAGTGTAAGGCAGGCAGCAGCTGGTGAGGGTCTTATGTGTGCATGTGGTCAGTGAGGGTGGCCATCACCTGACAGCAGCCCAGAGGGCAACCGCAGGAGTTGGCGGCAGTCCTGCCTCCCGGGTGTTGTGTGTGGCATCTGTTGCATGCGTGTGCTGTATCCTCTCACCTCGTTCTCAGTAGTGGACCTTTGGATGGTGCTGGGTGGGTCGTTGTAAGTAGTCACATGAGTGCTCTTGTCTTTGTCCCTTGATGGCACTGTGCTTGCTTCTTCTGGTGTCCCCCCTTGAAAGGAGAGTTTAGGCTTTGGAACATTGCTGAACAGCTTCCCCAAAGGGCAGTACTGAGTCCTGCTCACAGTGGCATATAAGTCTGCAGTGGTGCTGTGGCCCGTGGGGCCCTGGGCCCTGGCATCCCACCGGGCTGCTGGAGCGCAGCTGTGGTTGGCTGGTCTCTGCTGCGCAGCCATGCTGAGCACCCTGACATGTGCTTTTACCCTCTTGCTTTTTACCCTGCACTTTTTTCTGTGCTCATTCTAGTCTTCCTCCGTTTCTAGCACGGTGTCTTAGTGACTTGTGGGAGTCCCTGCTGCACCGTGGATGCACGTCTCTTGTTAGACCCATCCATGTGTGTGGATGTCCCCTCCAGTGGGTACAGGGCCTCCAGACTCTGGACGGTGTCTTCCCAGGAGTGTGGTTGTGTGTTTGCAGAGGGTTCTGTTTGTCAGAACTTACTTGAATGGCAGATGTTCTGAAAATGATATAAGTGTGATTGAAAACGTGAACAGAGAGACAAAATGCAGTGCTTTGGACAGTTTCATAGCAGACGGTGACAGCTCTCAGGATAGGTGGTCTCTGGGAACTGCTGGAGAAACAACTGGAGATGTCTATGGCTGCACTGCTTTTTCTCTCTTTTTCATTTGGGTTTCTTTTGCGGTGCTGGGGATGGAACCCAGGACCTGCACATGCTAGGCAAGCTGGCCACTGAGCCACACCCCAGCCCTTTGTGGTGCATGTGCATGCCCTCCAGGGACTGAACACAGAGGCACTTAGCCACTGACCCACAGCCCCAGCCCTTTTTATTTTTTATTTTGAGACACGATCCCACTGAGTTGCTTAGGGTCTCGCTAAGTTGCTGGACTTGTGATCCTTTTGCCTCAGCTTCCTGAGCTGCTGGGTGGGATAGTGTGTGTGCCGCCACCCTGCTCTCTTCTTTATAGTAGAGACAAAGTCCAGCGTGTGATATGTTTAACTACCTTGCCTGTCACCTAAATGTCCTCCACCTGGGAAGCCAGAGGGCCTTTGTTTTGAGGCCCTCCTGACACTCTGCCGTCCACTCTTCAGGCAGGGAGAATGTCCAGGACTTCATTCTTCAGGGTTCAGATGCCAAACCTTCCTAAAGGGATATTGTTCTGGGTTTTGTTTAAGATACATTTGAGGCTTGTTTAAGATACATTTGGGGTATGATTCTGTGGTAGGCACTTGCCTAGCTTGTGTGAGAGCCTGAGTTCCATCCCCAGCACTGCAAAAAATGTGTGTGTGTGTGTGTGTGTGTGTGTGCGCGCGCGCTGTGCACATGTGAACACAGCTCCCAGCCTCCTTTTCATGCAGTTCTGGCACTATGCACATGCACACTGTGGCACATCACCTTCCCAGACTGAATAAGAATCCCTGTAGCTCATAGCCTCTGCCCCAACCCCAACCTTCTGCTTTCGCTCTGGGCCTGACTCCTGGCGACCTCACACAGCAGAATGGCATGGTGTCTGCCTTTTGGGGCTGGGCTCATTTCACTAAGCATGGTGTGCTCATGGCTGTTCTGGTGGCTTTATCTCCAGAGTGAGTCCTGGTTCTCTCGTTGGCTACCTGTGAAAAAAAGGACAGAAGCTTACTTGCCAGACGACAAGAACAAATCGGTGAGTCACAGAGCTGGCATGGTGAGGTGTGCCTGTCACTGACTGTGCAGTGCTTCTCAGAGGCAGGCAAGCTTGAAGAGCTGCATCCTCGGGGATCAGGCACTGATGGCTCAACTTCACTCTGCTGTTTGTTTGTTTTTCTTTTATTTTTAAAATCCTGGCAGATTGTTTGGGATGAAAAGAAGAACCAGTGGGTGAATTTGAATGAGCCAGAGGAGGAGGTAGGCTGTGATTTGGAGTGTCTGTTGTGAGAGGCGGGTGTCTGTGTGCTCCTTAACACTTTGGCATGTGGGTCCTCCTCCTGGAGAGTCCTGAGTGTGTTTCTGAGCTGTTTCTCCCTCTGCAGAAGAAGGCTCCACCCCCACCTCCAATATCACTGCCCAGGACTTCGCAGGTGGCTCACCCTGGGTCTACAGGGCCTCCCACAGCCTCCGTGAACATGTTTTCTAGAAAAGCAGGTAATGGCCACACCCAAAGTCGAGGTGTCTGAGTGGTGCACTGTCCTGGAGAGCTGAGCTGTCACAGTGTGCACCAACTGAGTGTCTGACCCAGCACTATAAAGAAGATGAGTTTTATGGAGAGGAATCCTTGAGGGGAAGAGTCCAGTTCTCCTGTGCATTAACACACGTATCAGCATCAGCATTGATAACCTATGGGCAGAGGTGTCCCATGAGTCAGAAACATAGTCTAGAGCTGTATGTGGTGGCACCTGCTTATAATCCCAGCTACTTCAAGGCCAGCCTGGGCAACTTAGTGAGACACTGTCTCAAAATAAAAGTCTGGGGTGCAGCTCAGGGGTAGAGCTTCCCCAGGTTCAGTCCCCAGAACTAAAAACAAAAACAGAAATGTAGCCCATGTGGTGTTAAGGGATGGAGCAGGCACCCTGCTGCTGGGCAGGTTGGCTCTGCAAGGTGCCCTCCTCAGAGGGTCCCTGCTCACTCTGACACACTGGGAAGGCAGCAGCTCAGATACTGGAGGCCGCCTGGGCTGCCTGCCTGAATCTGCCTCCCACCCCTTGGCAGGCGGATCCAGAGCTCGCTATGTGGACGTGTTGAATCCGAATGGGACCTCGCGGGGTGAGCCAGCTCCTGCTCCTGCGGATTTCTTCGCTCCACTTGCTCCCTTGCCAATTCCTTCTAACCTGTTCACACCAAGCCCAGGTAGGCAGCAGGGGTATGAGCAGGTCCGCATCAACCCTCTGGTCCCTGACCCCAGACACTGTCCTCTAGAAGCTGGATCTGCCTTGGGCCATGTTCTCCATGCTCTAGCCTCCCTCCCATAAGGGCCCCACATGGGCTGAAGCCCTGTCCCCTTGGCTTGTGAAGGATGCCTTGGATCGGGGTGGGTTGATGGCCTCCTGCCCCCTCTCATTCACAGATGCAGAGGAACCACATCTTGCAGAAGGAGCTGGCAGGGTGGGACCAGAGCCAGCTGGGGCTCAGGCCAATCCAGAGCCTGTCCCAGAACCCAAGGTAGGACGGGTGCCATGGGAAAGCGGGAAGGGACCCTGCCCTTCAGCCCACTCTGAGCGTCAGGTCCTGAGGGCCCACATGAACATGGTTAAACTTAGGTGGGTCCACAGGAAGTGCAGGGTGGCAGCTAGGAGCTGGGCGCAGCATGCGACAGGTTCCCTTTGCGGGTGAACGTGCAGTGGCTCTGCTGACTGCACCATGCGTGTGCTCAGAATGGCTGGAGTGCACTCTGCCCCGTGTATTTACCACTTGAGAAAGTCAGGAAAGCGAAATACAGTCACTTTCAAGTTCAAAAGAAAGAAGAAATGACCCATCAGCAATGAAAGTCAAGCAAAGCATACAGCCCTGTGGACACAGGCTCAGGCATGGCCTCTGGAGCTAGCTGGTCTGGGGTGCTGGCTCCCCTCTTCATGCCTGTGTCACCTCTCCAAAGTCTCAGTTGCCCTTCTGTGACATGAAAGTGGCAGTAGTACCAAAGCAGCAAAAGCAGCTGTTGCAGGGCTTCAGCACTGCCTTGCAGACTGTGCCAGGCTTGTGTAGGTGTCCCCTGGAAAACATCCCCTCCCTGACCGCATCTCTGGGGCCTGGGCATGACCTGGGCCACAGGAGTGACAGCATTTCTCTGCCTGGTGTGAAAGACCTCAGTTCCTGGGGTGGGTAATTGCCCCATTTCATATTTCCTGGGCAGATGTTAAAGCTATGCGTGGGGCACTCCCTGGGTCCTGACTCGCCACTACAGACAGGATGCTCCCAGGGAGGAGAGGGAGGGAGCACTGGCACAAACTTCCTCCTGGGGTCTGGCTCGGCCAGCTCGTTCGCATCAACCAGTGGCCTTTTCCTTTTGAAAATGTGCACACGTGCAGGGAAAGGCAGCTGAGGGTCTGAACACTTAGGAGGTATGTTCCCGGAGGGGCACTTGTGTAGCCACCACCCGTGGGAGCTCCGAGGAGTGTGTGAGGCACTGCCCTTGTCCACCAAGGCCTCCCTTGGAGTGGTCCGAAGCTGTAGGCTGAGGGCTGGACAGACCCCCAATGCCACCCCAGACCAATGGTTGTTTCTTAACAAGCACTTTAGATTGAAAGAGGGATTTTAAGCTAGCGGGCCTCTTCTGTTTGAAGCACATTGCTTCTAATGGCCTCAAACTGTGTGCAGCTGGGCCGCAGCTTGGAGAGTGACTGCATCTGGTGTGCTCTTGCTGTTTGGCAGCTCTCGCACTGTGAGCCAGCACCTTGACCAGGTACTGTGGCTGGCAGTCCTCTCTCTCCAGAGCTTGCTCGTGCGGCCATGCCTTCAGCCTGCTCTGCCCATGCTGGGCTGCTCTGCACCTGTGACCAACACCCTGGTCCTACTCGAGCACCACTGATCAGGGCTGCATGTTCCTCTTGCAGCCTGGCCCTCATGGTTAGCTGTCCAGATGGCCCCACAGCAAAACCCACCCCACGGTGTCAGGAGGGAGAGTTGAACATGTTTTGTGGTTCTCCTTCTGCACTGGCTTTCCACGTGATGGATCTTGGCCCTGGCTGTGCCGAGTGTGGCCGCCCTCCTTGCTGAGGCCGTGTGAGGAAGTCTGCTGCAGTTGGAGGAGTGCGACCCTGCTGGCCGTCCTGCGTCCCGGCTGGGCAGGTGGAGGAATGCCCCACCTTGGTACATCGGGGGCCAGACTCACCCTGTCACAGAGGCTGCACACAAGACCCTGGATTCTGCTCATGCTCCAAGTTCACCAGCCGCTTGGCCAGCACCAGCAGCATCTCGGGGCCACGCTCTGTGCACGTCCTGGTGTTTGAAGCATTGTGCTCTACATGTTGCTTTGGTTTTTGCCATTATCCTGTGAACCATCTAGTAATGACACCCAGTGTTGCCAACACTGTCCCCATTCTGCTCCTGTGACCCATTTCAGAGGATTGGAGTCCTTTCTGCAGAGTGGCCCATGTCTGCAGGTGGACAGTGACTGCTATGCAGTCCCGCCTCTCTGAGGTGACTTCTCTGTGCTTTGCAGGCTCCCAGTGACCACTGCCCTGCAGGGGACCCTCTTAGCGGAACTGTGCCCTTGTACAGCCCTTCCCAGTTGGCACAGGTGAGTGGTCTTCACCTTGCCCAGAGATGGCTCGGGAGGTTGAGCACGCCTCTGCTGCCCGGGTGGCTTTGCTGGTGGAGTTCCTGGCAGGAGTTCTCTTTAGAATCCAAGGCGTTCTTGACATTTTCTGGTGCCCACTCTTGGAACTCCAAGGTCTTCCTCCTTTCTGAAGCTTGGGGGGAAGTCTCTGCCCTCCAGGGCCTGTATCTCTGTGCCACGGGCGCCTGTGCTGCGGGCTGGACCCCTGGCGTGCCTCCTCCAGGGAAAGGTTCTGAAGTGCTCTCTGGGTGCTCTGCCTCTGTCTTCTCTCCCGTCCAGTCTCTTGCCTGTGGAGTGTGGTCTGACTGCCGTTTCAGGGGGAGTGCAGTAGGGGGAGAGGTCTGGGTGGGCATCTTGGGATTCCAAATGTGAAGCTTACCTGGCCCTGTCATCATGCAGGCTCTGCCCTCAACTGGCCACCTGCCCACAGGCTCTTGCCCACAGTTGTCCTGGGGGTGCAGATGAGGCTGCGGCCCCACGACCGCTGCGACCCAGTTTCCATTTGCATCTGTCTGCTTGTCAGCCTCGGATGGGGTCACTTCCTTCTCCTGTCCCTTCATCTTGTGCTTGCCTGTACCTTTGCCCAATCCCTTGCCTTTGGCCCAGTCGGTCTCGAGGAGGGGGAGGAGATGCCGCTCTGCCCTTGATGCCTGGTGCCCTGCTCCATGTACAGCAGGTGGCCACCAGCCGCTGGCCACCCCTCAACTTCCTGCACACACAGCTGGCCGGCTCTGCAGAACTGACCTTGGGTCTTGTGGCCCTGACAGAACCACCGTGGAAAACGCCTCTGTGGTTTCAGTTGCCTGGAAGGACCAAGTGCAGCCACCAAGGCCTTCAGGGCTCAGGCCGACACACAGTTCCCCTGTTAGTCCATTTGATCCAAGTCAGCAGTCCATGTGGCTCACAGACCAGCCTCCTGCCACATGGCCCCTGGGGTTGCTCATCCTGGAGGTGGGCACACAGGTCAGTGCTATTCATTTTGTTCCAGGCCTCCATCAGCTCGGGTAGCTCAAGGCCAGGGAGGATTGGCCAGAGGAAGTACCCAGCATTGAACTAGAGTCATCCCTTTTTGGATTTGCATTTGGAACCCTGAGATGACTGTTCTCCTCCAAGAACCGGACTAACTGCCTGGGGTCTCGTTCCCCCAGTGGACATGGCGGTAACTCAGAGCCGGTCGTACTGTGCATCTCCTCCTTACCGTCCAACTCTATGAATTATTGCAAAATTAATACCATGGTTCCTTTCAGATGCTGGATAAAGGGAACCTGATTCATTTTTATGTGAAAGCATGGTGTTCCTTTCCTAGTTGCCTAGGGTGATCTGAGGGCATGACACTCTGAGCCTCTTGAGAACATCCCATGAAGCAAGGCTGGATGGGGCTTGCCTCAGGGGATGATGCTTCTGGGAAACCAGGACCTTCTCCAACCCACCTGAGAATTATTGCAAATGAACCTACAGTTCCTTGAGGATGTTGAGAGAAGACCTGAGAGGCGCCCTGGCTCCTGCCATGGGTAGCTCTGCCCTGTGTGGTGACCTGGGAGTCACATCTTTTACAGCACCCTGCAGGTGCTCACAGCTGGGGAGAGAGGTCCTGACCATGGAGTGCATTTCCTTCTGGTAACGAAGACATTTCCAGCCTAATCGGGATGCCTGGTCTGGTCACTGGGAGGAGCCCCAGAGCTGATGTAACCAGCCAGCGTGGGGCTCCCTTCCCAAGAGTTGGCTTGTGCAGACCCCTGACCAGGGAACTGTGTGGGCTGCACCCATGTCCGTGCCCTAGTGGGCGCGTGCTCTCATCTGCAGACATCCGTTAGGAGTGGGTAACATCTGGAGCCTTGGTCTTGCCCCAGGCTGAGACCTTCAGCACCTTCAGCACCTTCAGCAGCTTCAGGCCCGAGAGGCCTCCCACTCTCCAGACAGCTTTAAGGCTTCACCGACTGTTCTTAAAACTCCTTATTCTTGTTGATCTAGAGACTGAAGGAAAGGGGAGATTTCAATATTTATAAAAATCAGTAGGTGATAATTTGGGTAGTTTCTGCTGGGGGAACATAAACGGTTTGGCATTTTTGAGTTTAAGTGTAGAGACTGTAGAATGTGGAATTAGCACAGCCCTTTCAGTTTTCTGGTTTACTTCATCGTCTAGGAAAGACCCCCAGAAAGCTTCCAGAATGCTTCCCGGGCCAGTGTGCCTGGACCCACCTGTTGCCACCACCGGGAGGTGTCCCTGCTGGGACCCTGGCCCTCCAGTGCATCCCGCCTCCGGCTGCCACGGCCTGCCACTCGATCCAGGAAGCTCCCTCTGAGGTGGGAGCTGTTTTTCCTAAATGCAAATTGTTAAATAAACTATTTTGAGCTCTCAAGGACCTTTTGTGGTTTCCTGTTTGGGGCGAGGGCAGTGTGGAGACCAGGGCCTCCGCTGGGGCCGTGGTCCTGGGGCGTCCCCTCCCTTGGCCGGGCACGGTCCTCCGGCCGCCAGGGGCCGCTGCGCCAGCGCGCGGGCTGCGGGGCGGTGGCGCGCGGGGCGGGGCCGGAGTGACCACTGAGCGGGGCCGCGTGCGCTGACCCCTGGGCCGGGTTCCGGGCGCGCTCAGCCCCGCGCGGGCGCGGTCGTTGCTGCGGGCGGCCGGGGCCAGCCCGCCCCGCGCCCTCCCCGGCCCGCGCCCGGCGCGGTGGGTGGGCCCTCGGGCGCCGGCGGGGCCTGCGGGGAGCGGCGGGCGCAGGTGAGCCCTGGCGGCCGCGCCGCCCGCCCCACTTGGCCCCGGGTGGGGCGGGCGGGCGGGCTGGCTGGTGTCGCCGCAGCACCCCGAGCTGGGCACAGGGGCAGGGACAGGGCTCCCCAGCCCCGAGAGGAAGCGTGGACCAGCTCCTCCTGGATGTGTCCCTGGCTGTCACCAGCACCACGGACTTCCTCCAGGACGGCAGGCCCGCCTCCGGGGGGGAGGGGAACCCCGGGAACCCTAACAGCAAGGCTTCTGGGATTTCCTCCAGGCGGGAGAGTCCAGCCATGCAGGACTGCCCTCCCCAGAAGGACCACCCCAGGCCGAAGGGGAGCCTCCCATCTCTCCCTGCTCCGGGTGACCTCCGAAGTGTATCCCTGACACCTGAGTTGGTGGCAGCCTAGGGAGGGGCTCTCTTCCTGAGGGCCAGGCTGCCTGGGTGAGGGTTGGCCAGGCCCCCACGATGCCGACCAAGGCCACGTGCCTGCGTCACACAGAGGCTCCCGGGCAGCTGGAGGCTAGAATGCTCAAGGGACGGCTTCCCAGCACAAACAAAGACCTCCTCCCAAGCCCTGGGGCCCTTCCTGCTGCCCACTGTCAGGACCCTGAGAAGAGCCCCATGCCTTCCTTCAGCAATCCAGCAAAAGTCAGCAGTGAGGATCCCCAAGTCAGGGCAAAACCCACCACCCCTCAGCCCCCCACAAGGCCCAGGCTGGAGCGGACCCTGTCCCTAGATGATAAGGGCTGGAGAAGGAGGCGTTTTCCACGCAGCCAGGAAGACCTGGCCATTCAGGGCGGGACCAGTCCCTACAGGGGCTCTGGGCAGGACATGGCGCCCCAGACCCCGGCCCACAGTTGCCCCCCGCCCTGCCTGAGCACATCCTTGCAGGAGATCCCCAAGTCCCGCAGGGCTGTAGGCAGCGAGGGTGGGAGTCCCTCCTCCTGGGGCAACTGTCTCTCTGGAATGATCAGCACCTCCCTGGAGCTGCTGCACAGGGAGACTGTTCCAGCTGGGAGCTCCCCAAGGCTGGCCGGCCTGTGTCCCCCTCACCCACCGCCCACCCCGGATCTGAACGTGGCCTCCGAATCCCCGAGGACAGCAAACAAGGTCGACTCAGAGCATGCCGACCACAAGCACCATGAGCAGCCCAGGCTGGTACGGGCCCACAGCAGCCTGGGCCCCAGCCGGCCCCGGAGCCCCCTGGCCTGCGACACCCACTCCCTTCACTCGGCCAAGTCCTCCTTCAGCCTCCTGGCGCCCATCCGCACCAAGGACCTCCGGAGCAGGTAGGGCCTGTGGGAGGGCATTCTCTAAGGAACGTGGTGTACATGGACAGAGAAGAGGGCAGGTCTCCTTTTAGGAGCCGTCCCCACACGGTGCCAGGCGTGCCTCCTGGACACGCTGCTTCTCCTCTCCTCCGGAACTTGCCCTGCCTGATCAGCCCGCCGTGGCAGGGCACACTGGTGAAAGGGTGGCACAGCCTGGCTGCTGCTTTCTGGGGTCAAGCCTGCACCGGCTTGCTCGCATTTTGTGCTGCGGTCCTCCTGTTCCGCTTTGGGCACTCTTGTGTTTAACCACTTTGTGTGTGAGGGACACTGGGCGCCCCAGGCTGCCTGCCGTGCCCTGCCGTGGGGCGCTCTGGCACAGGCTGGCATTTCAGCAGGACATTTAGCAGGCCATGATCCTGCTGGGTGGATGCCTCCTCTGCCCTGCTCTTGCGCAACCCTAGCCAGGGGCCCACGTACTTGGGGCTCAACCTGTCGAAGCCCACGCCTGCTCTCCCGAACCTGATCTTGTCCAGGACCTGGGTCTCTGGTCCTGTGAGGTGCTGCCCTCAGTGTCCTGGGCCGCGCTGCTGGGCTGCTGGGTGGTGGGACGGTGCAGGCCGAGTGGGAGTGCTCCCTGCAGGGCTTCCCGGAAGCTCAGCCCCTCCCAGCCCTGCAGCAGAAGTCCAGAACCAAGGTCCTCTGAGGGGCCTCAGGACCGCCCCTGCCTCCCAGGGCTCCCACACCTTAGGGGCAGCTGTCTGACGGCTGCCTCCCTCCCATCTGCCTGTGTCTGCACAACCCATCCTAAATACAGAGTGGGCGGGGGCAGCGAAGCACGGACAGGACGCAGTGGCTGCGTGGGGCCAGGGGTGCGAGAGTGGCCAGGGGCTCGGCTAGCCACTTCAGGGAGAAGCGTGGCCTTCACCCCGCGGCATCCCCAGGGCCCCATCTCAGGCCCACTGGGGCTTGTCTGTAGCAGGATCAGAGAGGACTCAGATGAGGGGAACGTGGCCTAGGAGGAGGCAGGCCCGTCCCGGAAGAGAATAAGAAACCGGCAGTGTCCTCAGAACAAGGTCTCTGAAGAGTCCACCCTCTCCAGTCCTGCAGCTCCTGTGGGCACTGGGGATGCCAAGGCCCCAGGAGCTGAACCTGCTTATGTGTCCTGGCATTTCTGGGGCTGGCATGGCAGACTTAGTGCCCATCAGGGTGCCCCCAAGGCGGGAAGGAAATTAAGTCGCAGAATTACAGGGATGTGATAGAGCAGCCATATGCAGGCTGGACGCGGCCTGGGCCTGATGGGGAGCAGCATGGCCCTGGCCCTAGGTGGGTCAGGTGATTGGACAGGCGAGGCCTTGGCAGAAGTGGCAGAGAGTGGGCATAGCCTCCCTGCCCACCACAGAGATGGGCTCTCCAGATTGCAGGGAAGAGTGACCAAGGGACAATAGTAGGGATCATTGTGAAAGAAATGTCGACATGGCACCACAGACACCGTGTGGAGGGATGTTTGTGTCCAGCCACTGCCTGTCCTACCAGTGGCAGGCGGAGACCAGCTCACATCTCCAAATGGCAAGAAGAAAATCAGAACTGTTGTAATATTTCAGGGTGACGCACGTCCCCTGAAGTCCAGGTTCCCATGTCTGCGGCCAGAGCTGAGGGCTGTGACAGGCCGTGTCCATGGGGCTGCACCGCCTGGCGTCTTGGCAGGTGTGCTGCAGAGCCCATGGCAGGAGAGGCAAGGTGCACCCTGAGCGGGTCAGCCCCTGACCACTGTTCCTGCGGACCCCGCAGCGTTGCAGTCAGGTGGTTGAAACAGGCTCCTCTGCCTTCCTGTCGTAACCTGTCCACCACGTTGGCGGGGGGAGAATTGGAGAGCCAGGCCCCTCCCAGAAAAGCACTGGGTCCACTGAGCCCTGCTCTCAGCACAGAGTTTGACTCTGCTTCTGTGACCTCCCAGACATCACCCACCACAACAGCGCAGCGCCACGTCCCATCCTCAGGGCAGGGCCCGGGCGGGCCAGCAGCGGCACAGCTCTCCTGGAGCAGGCACCGTGCTCGGGCTCCAGGGGAGAGGGCGCCAACATCCTGTGGGGCTTACTGTTGCTTTTCTGGGCCCAGGCCACCCTGCTGCTGGCCTCATAGGCTCAGGGATTGAGACCCCAGAGAGTATGTCCCTGTAGCCACCCCTCCTGGCTGGGCACTGAAGCATTCTGCTGCTTCTCTTTGAAAGGAGCTACCTGGAGGGGAGTCTTCTGGCCAGCGGGGCCCTGCTGGGGGCAGACGAGCTGGCCCAGTACTTCCCAGACCGGAACATGGCGCTCTTTGTGGCCACTTGGAACATGCAGGGTCAGAAGGTAAGAGTGCAGGAGGGGTGGGGCCCGATGAACACTGCCAAGCCCAGCAGAGGTGTGAGGTGGAACAAGGGAAGCACACTTCCCTGGGGAGGCCCCAGTGCCACCTGCACCTCCCTGGCCAGGAGCTTCATAAGGGACCAGGCCTGGGCAACAGACCTGGCCACGAGGGGTGTCTGCACCTGAGGGGCAAGCAGCACAGTCTAGATGCCACATGCCGGTCAAGCAGGTAGAGGGCCACAGACACAGCCTTGGCCAGTGGGGAGATGGTGATGGACAAGTGCATGCTGAGGGGGGGAGACAGGCAGGACAGCCTGCCTAGACACGAGGCCTCTCGGGTGTCACGGCTCCGTGGGACATGGAGACCTCACCTGGGTGTTGGCTGTAGTAACCTCAGTTCCCTCCTTCTGAAGGGGTGCCCTGTAGCCACCACTGGAGAGTGGCACAGCTGCACCATGGCTTCTGTCCAGGCCTCAGGAGCCAGTGGCCCCAATGACCATCTTGCGCTGTTCTCCACAGGAGCTCCCACCAAGCCTGGATGAGTTCCTGCTGCCCACTGAGGCCGACTACACCCAGGACCTATATGTCATTGGCGTGCAGGAGGGCTGTTCCGACAGGTAGGCATCAGCATGGGCCCCCTCTAAGCCCCTTGGGCCCACCAGTGTCCTGTGTGGACAGCAGTGCTGAGACAGGCCTGAATCTGAAGCTGTGGGCCTGAGACCCCATGTGCCAGCCTCCAGGTCGGTTTCTTTACAGATAGTGATCTACAGAATTTGAGACGGGACCTTAATTTTTTTGTGAACCATTAGTTGATTTATAAGGCTGTAAAGGCAGCAAGGAACAGTGCTGGATTTTTGTGGGCCCCTTCGGCTGTCTGCGGGCTCTTTGTTGACCCATAAGGGTATCACTAGCCATCCTGACTCAGGACACAGCCTGTGGCATCCCAGTGAGTTCCCAGGGCCTGTTGGGCAGGTACCCTGGGGAGTGGACACCAGGTGCTGGAAGGGAGACCCCTGCCCTGAAGCTCAGCCAGAGGGTGAGCAGAGGCACTCACACAGGGCCCACAGGGATCTGGAGAGGGTGCTGGCCATTCGAACAGGGCTCAGGCCTCTGAGCCCCAGGAGGTGGCCCAGCTTTGCTTGTCCACCATTCTCAGTGCCAGATGATGGGGCCTTCGCCCAGGAGCCCCTCTGGGGTCCTTCCAGCTGTGCTGTCCCCAGGCTGCCCACTTCTTCCCTGCAGGCGAGAGTGGGAGACGCGCCTGCAGGAGACACTGGGCCCCCGGTACGTGCTGCTGTCCTCGGCTGCCCACGGGGTTCTGTACGTGTCCTTATTTATCCGCAGGGACCTCATCTGGTTCTGCTCAGGTAGGTGCACTGTCCCACAGCCCCAGGTGCACCCATAGGGTGACAGTCCCACAGAGGGCCACCTCTCAGATGCACTTGGCGTCTAGGACTCAACCCTGGGGACTGCGTGACAGGCAGGCGTGGGATTGTGCATAGGCACAGGTGGCTGGCACATTACGTGGGGTCACTGAGGCCACGCACCCCATCCTCGCCCCCTGGCAGAGGTGGAGTGCGCCACGGTGACAACACGCATCGTGTCCCAGATCAAGACCAAGGGGGCCCTGGGCGTCAGCTTCACCTTCTTCGGCACCTCCTTCCTCTTCATCACGTCCCACTTCACCTGTGAGTCGCTGCCTTGATCGGACCTGCAGCTCAGGACAGCCACCGAGGTGGAGCTGTCCAGAGCCTCACAGCAGGTGATTGGGGGGGGCAGAAGAGGTGTGTCCAGAAACCCACGTCCCCACCTACTTCTGTCCTCACAGCTGGCGATGGGAAGGTGGCAGAGCGGCTGCTGGATTATACCAGAACCATCCAAGCCCTGGCCCTGCCTAGGAACGTACCGGACACCAACCCCTACCGCTCCAGCGCAGGTGAGCGCTGCTTGGCAGGTGCCTCAGGCATCTCCCTTGTTCTCTTGATGGTTTAGTGGAAGCTGTTTAGGGCTTTGAGAGTCAAGGTCAGGAGATTGCAGTAAGTCACTCAGTGCTGCTGCACAGATGGTACCTGGACCTGAGAAGCCCCAAGACTGGCTGGGGTCACTCTAGCTCACCTGCTGGCCTGGGTCTGTATTGTCACCACCCTCCCTCGCTGGGTGGTGAGGAGCTGAGACAGCAGTCAGTTCCCAGTGTCAGGGTCACTGCTTCGGTAGCTTCTGGGTTGCCTGCAGCTGTCCAAATCTGGATGAGCCTGAAGATCCACTACTCCCGCCAGCTGGTGCCCATGACCCTTCCCCAGGAGCCTCTGTCCTGCTGAGATTCTGGAGGGGGAGGGCACCCAGTTGGAAGAGCTCCATCACTCGGCCTGGGGTCTGTGCGCCTGTCGCGGGGGCCACAGCACGGGGAGACCAGTGTCAATGCACTTTTCCACTGCCCAGCGGATGTCACCACCCGGTTTGATGAGGTGTTCTGGTTTGGAGACTTTAACTTCCGCCTGAGTGGCGGGCGCACGGCTGTGGAGACCATCCTGAAGCAGGACCTGGAGGTGGATGTGCCGGCACTGCTGCAGCATGACCAGCTCATCCAGGAGATGAAGAGAGGTGAGCAGCCTGGGGCTGGGCCAGCACGTGCGGGCTGCATGCTCTGAGCTGCCTCTGTGTCGCAGGGTCCGTCTTCAAGGGCTTCCAGGAGCCGGACATCCACTTCCTCCCCTCATACAAGTTCGACATTGGGAAGGACACCTATGACAGCACCTCGAAGCAGAGGACCCCCTCCTACACGGTGGGCACCCAGCCCAGCCCCACCTTCGCGGGCCATCCGCAGGGCTGCCTCAGGGAGGCCAGGGACCTATCCTTGCTGAGGCTGTGCTGACTGGTGTCCTCCTCCAAGGGTGCTGGGCCCGGGCACGCTGGCCCGCGGATGCACTCTGAGTGCCCGGACGGCCTGTGCCCTGCACTTGCCCAGGCCATAGCTGGGCCTGCAGTCAGGCGTCGGAGGGAATAAGGGGCGTTTCCTCTCCAACTCTGCTCCCCACCAGGCCTGGGTGCCAGCACTGGGGCAGCTGTGGGGGTCAAGGCAGCTCCCACGGCTCCTGGAAGGCCAGGTGGGAGGAGGCGCCACCCACACAGGTCTCTAGACCCCCCAACAGTGAAGCTTGCTCCAGGGTCTTGGCTGGAAGGTTCCCAGGCCCAGCTGGAAGAGGCAGGTGGGCCAGGCCCTGCAGCAGAATGGCACCTTGTTAGCGCTCCTGCTTCTGTGCTCTCTTCTGAAGGACCGGGTCTTGTACAGAAGCCGTCACAAGGGTGACATCTGTCCTGTGAAGTACTCTTCCTGCCCTGGGATCAAGACATCCGACCACCGCCCTGTCTACGGCCTGTTCCGGGTGAAAGTGAGGCCCGGCCGAGACAAGTGAGTTTCCCCTCTGCTTGGCTCCCTCCCCGGGTCTGGCCGTGGCTTGGGCTGGGCAGGTGCTCAGAACACACATTGCTTATGCTCACACGCGGAGCAAGGGGTTGGATGCTGGCAGTCCCCTGGGGTCCATGTGAAGATGCTATCCAGGGAGCTGCTCCCAGTATCCTCAGGGTTACCGGTGGAGGCTTGTCCTGTGACCTCAGGACCAAGGAACAGGAAGGAGGCTTTAGGAGTGAAGTCCTTCTGCTTGACTGCTCTTTTCCTCTGGGCCACTGGGCCCCAGGGTGAAGCAGAGCCAGCCCCGTAGGGTCCTGGGGCGCAGAGGCCATAACCCTCAGGCAGCCTGCCCTGAGTGCCCTGGGGCTCCGTCCAGGGACGTGAGGGACGCCCTGACCCAGGACGGCACCTGTGCTGGGGCGTGGAGGTGCCCTGGTAACACTGCTTCTCCCTCACAGCATTCCACTAGCTGCTGGCAAGTTTGACCGAGAACTGTACTTGATAGGAATCAAAAGGCGGATTTCAAAAGAAATTCAGAAGCAGCAAGCAGTGAAGACTCAGAACTCCAGTGCCATCTGCACCGTTTCCTGAAGTTGCTGGAGGAGGACCTGCGACCCAGAGCAGCTGGCGAAGACTGCAGAGTGTGCTCCTGACACCTCTCACTCATTCTGGGGTCCTGAGGGACCACTGCTAGGGCTGCCCTACTTTCTCACCGAGCAACCCCCAGGCCAGGCCATGCATCCCAGCTCGGTGTACCTGGGCGAGCCTGTCCTTAAGAGCTGTCCCCACGGGCACCTGGGGGCTTCTCAGGGTGTCTCAGCTCCCACGCTCTAGAGCCGTGGCAGAGGACCTGCCTAGTGCTGCAGCCTCTCCTCCACTTGCAGCCCCACACCCAGAGCCAGTCGCTACGTTCAGTATACCAAGCTGGCCCTTCCTCTCCACACGGGTGTCTGGGGGTCAGACCCTGGGCTTGCCTTGCAGCACCTGAGGCCATGTTGGAGTCACTTGTAGGCTGTGACAGTTGCCCTCTCCTTGGGCTGAGGCAGCCCAGGCCAAATGTCAGAGGCCTGTGTGCTCATCTCACTTCCCCACCCCCAGCTGAGTAGGGGTCACCTCCCCTCCCCCCAGAGGCCAAGCCCAGCTATGTGAAGACTCAGTTTTAGTGATCAGCAGACCATTTGCTTTTGTGACATCAGCCACAGCATGGTGTTAACAGAAGTGGTGTTTTCTGCCCTGGACACGTAGGCTGGGCAGGGAACGCCTTGTCGGGGACCCCTTTCCTTAAAGAGGGCTTCGACCTCATTGTTGCTCTTTGAATCTTATCCTCTTGACAAGATGTAGCCTTGAATGTACAGAGACCTAGGGACATCCACTCTAGTCTTTAAATTATTTATTTTTCCATATTTATATTTTTAAATAAATGCATATATTGAATCTTAAAAACTTTCTGGCCCAAAACTGCATGTTGGAAAGAAAGTATATGCACACCCTGTTCTTACAATATTCTTGTTTTAAAAGGCCATGGAACACAAAGGCAGGAAGTCTGGACTCAGCTCTCAACTGTGACGGTCTTGTCCCAGTCCCTGCTGAGCGTTCCTGCTGCTGGCCAGAGGTGACGTGAAGACTCAAGTGAACCGTGCTGAAAACGACGAGCAAGTCCAACAAATGCTAAAACTTCTATTAGTATGGGCTTCCAAAATACGGGATATAAACTTTAAAGCAACGTACCAATGTTTCTGATAAAGGGGGGGAAACCCCAGGGGCCCTGCCATGCCACTACTTCAATAAACACTCGATGGTCTGCATGTGTATTTTGCTCGAATTAGTGTGTCAAGTTCCAAATCGATGAACTGAAATTTCTTTGCAAGATTCTGTGGAAACAACCTTGGAGTAAGGCTTTAGAGCTTTTTCTCGGCAGTTTCTGACCCAAACCATGGAACAGACTTCAATGTGCCCCTGGAGACTCTTAGTCTGGCCCGAGTTGGAGAGTGCTGAGTCTCGCAGGTTACACATCTAACAAGGTCAGGGGTCAAGAGTGCAGTGATGAACCTGGCACCAGCCATGACATTTAGAACATTTCACTTGGCAAATGAGTCTAAAACTCAAATGCAGATGAAGCTGGTAAATCTATGGAAAATAAGCTTCATAAAGAACCAAGTAAGGACCAGGCATGAGGGTGATTTTTAAATAGCTCTTGTTCACTCTCACACACACACACACATTCCTTTAACAAGAGTCCAGCAGTAGCCAGCCCCACCACTGGTCACCAGGGTTCTCAGAGTTCAGGACCACACAGCCTACCCTGGGAAGTGTCCACGAAGGTGACTCTGAGGGGCAAGGCAAAGAGAAGAAAGCAGAAAACGGGTATGGCCAGGAAGGCTGGGGAGGAGGGGATGGGAAGGGAGACGCTGAGGAGAGAAGCCTGGCAGGTGCGTGGTTAGGAGCTCCCAGTATGTGTGGACATTGTGTGGCAGTGGACGACCTGGGTCTGCACCTGAGCAGAGCCTTGGGGTCTGAGTTCCCGCTCTGCCCTAGGCACTCAGGGAACCCGCAGTGACGTCCTTCCAGCGTGGTAAATTACCTCGGCAGCCTGCTGGGCATCCTCCGGCTCCAGTTCCCACAGACTGGGTACCAATCAGTAGGCATCAAGCAGACCCTTCCACTGGATGCCCAGAGTGTTCAAAATGTAGTGATCACAGTAAGAATTAAAGCAGCAGCACGCTCAGAAGCTTGACTTCCTGACCATGCGGTCCCTCCACCTGACTGCAAGAGGGCTGTGCTCAGACCACCTGGGGACTGCTGGGACCCACACAGTGGCCCACTGCAGTGCCGTCCCACCTGAGCCTGCTGCCAGTCACCACCAGCCCCCTCGAGCTCAAGCAGCCCTGGCCCTGTACTCACTTGACATCCTGGGGCAAGAGCTTTGAGATACTGGGTGAGACCAGGTGATGCTCAGGGAGCAAGGTCACCAAAGACACACTTTCCCAGCCCTCCTGCACTGGAGGGTAAAGGACAGCAGCATGGTAAGATGGTCACCATTTTATTAGCAGGAACAGGCTCAACTGCTTCTGCTCAGGTTGCTCAGTGTGCCTGCTGTGTGGGCAGGCTCCACTCCCATGCCTGCCTGCCTTTTGGCTTGGGAAATGAAGGTTGCATTTATTCCCAACTGGCAAATTCCGACCCCACGGGTGCTGTGGCTGCTGTTGTGGCTGTGACACTCAGGATTCATAGTCCCATAGTTCACACTGCTCTCAGAACCAGACACGTCTCCACTGAGTTCACAAGCAAAGCAATTCACGTGGAAACACCTCCCAGCAGCTGGGGTCTCTGAGGCTTGCTTCTGGAGGGGCTCTACCGGAAGAGCCGGTATGTCCGTGGCAAGCGCCCATCTCTGCTGGACAACGCCACCTGGATGTGCTCGTAAGTGGGCAGGTTGGTCAAATCCCCAAGGGCGGCCACGGCAGGTTTCCCACGCAGCATCTTAGATGCAACCCTCTGGATGTCGTCTGGCTTCACGTTGCCTGGTGCAGGGCGAGTGAGGACGTCAGGCAAGAATGTGCAGCTCCCCACAGGGCCACCGCCACTGAGCCCGGGACAGGCTGGGGGCTCACTGCTCCCAGTACTCAGGGACAAGAGTGAGTCGTCGGGACAAAATGGCAGCATGAGCTTTCTTAGCAAACGGGAGACCCAACAGAAGCTGCCATTCCCAGGACGAGGGGCCACCTGTTCAATAAGCACACCTGTGAGGGGTCCAAGAAGGCTGCCACCCCTTGGAGCTGCGCCTCTGCAGTAGCTCCCTCAGAGCGGGGCCAGAAGCCACCAAGACACACATTAAGGACGCCACTGCTTAGGAGAACACCAAGCAGGCAGCCTTACTGTCTACAGAAGACAAGGCCCTGAGACTATACTGGCACACTCAAGGATGGAGGGGCTCCTGAAGGAGGGCAGGGGGCCTCTCCCCAGCAGGAGGATGGGGTGGTGGTCCACTTGGGACATGTGACACCAGCAAGTAATGCCAGGGTGGACAGGCCACCTCACCTACCGAGCAGCTCTGTGCCAGGCTTTGGCTGACCCCAGAAGAGCCCCTACAAATAAAACATGT
The DNA here is from genome assembly GCF_902686445.1 of Sciurus carolinensis. Classification (NCBI taxonomy): domain Eukaryota; kingdom Metazoa; phylum Chordata; class Mammalia; order Rodentia; family Sciuridae; genus Sciurus; species Sciurus carolinensis. Next base: position 1,275,001 of record NC_062226.1, read on the forward strand.
GCTGAGGCACCCTGCCAGAGCCCTCAAGGGCGGGCGCTGACCTGGGCAGTCACTACACACGGCACGTTGTTCCCCTGGCACTTTGCAGCCATCGGTCCTCTTCAAAAACCCACCTGATGACCACTCCTTCCAGGTTGGGTCATGGGTTGAGGTGCCAGCTGACAAAGGGTGAGGCTGGAAGTGAATCTGTACCCCAGCCACCCCCAACCCCAGTCCCTGCTGAGGTCACCTGCCCACAGGGCACCCAACTGTCCCTTTGTAGCAAGGTGCAGTCTCCTCCAAGTTCCACCCAGGCCACACAGCACATACTCACGGATGAGCATGCACAGCTCCTGGGGCAGCTTTCTGGACTGTGTGGCCAGCACCTGCCTCCCCACGTCCTCAAAGATGACAGGCCTGGACTCCAGGTTCATCATTAGCATTGACATCAGCTGTGTCTTGGCCCGCTCCAGCTCCACCTGAGGGTCACATGTCGTCAGTTACCCACCTGGTCACCTACAGTTGCACAAACTGAAAGAGGGACTGGTGGGAATGTGTCCGAGCACAAAGGCCTTCCCTGTGTGCAGCAATGAATACAAGGGACACGGGACGTCTGAGCCTAGGACACCAACTTGTTCAGCCCTCGGGTTCTCTGGGCAGGAGCTACACCCGAGAGGGCCTCTGCCACACTTAAGATGGGGAGACATGTGGCCCTGATTCTCCTTTGTCTCTTGCCCAACTCAGAGCATGTGAGGGAATGGGAAATACCCAACCGGGCCCCAAAACTGGCTACACAGCAAGATCAGGAGGAAAATGACAAAATGCAAATCCTGGCCTAAGTGCAGGTCCACATGCAAGGGATCCAAGAAGCCCCTGACCAGCTGTGAACTTAAACTGTGGTCCGGAGGATCAGGTTCATGGAGGGACAGATCAGAATGGCATACAACGACACGCGAACAGACCTGAGAGCCACCGTGCTCCAAGAAACAGTGTGCAGAGGGCTGCAGAGATCCTTGTTTTTAAGTAAAATAATTCCTCACTCAACATGGGTTTTTAAAATTTTTGCAACTTCAAGCAAGCATTTATCTCAAATTGACTTTATTTAAGTGGAAAATACTTTTCTAACAAGACACAAATGAAAATGAAGAGTGCTAATTTGCAAGCACATTATGTCTTAAATAATGCCTGTTTTCTGACTTAAAAAGGCACATGTGGGCATAGCAGTAGAGGAAGCCTGAAGGCCAGGCCGTGCTGCAGGACACTCAGAGGCAGACAGCAACCTCCAGCGCGGTACAAGCATGGACTGGTGACACGGTCAGGTTTCCCCCCGTGCCCACAGGCAATGTGCTTATTTGGTCCAGAAAGCAACTAGGCTTCCAAACATCCAGCTGAGATATCAAAAATTAAGCTAAAACAATTAGTTGCTAAACTGGGTGCTGTAGTAACATCTGTACTCCGGCAACTCAACCAGGAGGATTAGAAGCTCAAAGCCAGCCTGGGCAACTTAGTAACACCCTGTTTCAAAATTGAAAGGGCTAGGAGTGCGCACCTTTGAATTCAATCTCCAGTACTGTTCCCAGCAAACAGGCAACAAAAACGCAGGCATAAACAAGGGGAAAGGGTGCCCACCTGGTACAACACTGCTTGAATCACCACCATTCCTGGGGCAGTCAAGCACACAGACTGTCCCCAGCGTGGAGCAAGCCAGCCCCACAGCTGGCTACCCCTTCATGTGGCTCTCTCCCTGTCTGACGGCAGGTGAAGTTTGGAAATGGTTCAGAGCTTACTCACCGTATCCACAGTCCCGCCCATCAAAATAAATTCCTTTGTGATGATTTCTACCATTTCCCGAACCTAAGAAGAGAGTAGGAGATGAGGATGTGAGCTGCACATCAGCCTGCTGACCCTATAAGCAAGACCCTGGTCTGGAGTTTCCAAGAGCTCTGGCAAGAAGGGCAGGCCACAGGCAAACCCAACGCCACTGCCCAGGGCTGCTGGCTATGCCTCACCTGTCTCGGATCAGCGCTAGCGTGAATGCACAAGAGGCCAGTGTCTTCATAGCTGTGGTGGTAGGAGGTCGCATTGTACATCCAGTGGTGCCTGAGGGAACATGGCCTGGCTGGGAAAGGTGTACGGCCAATGCAGGCCACAGGAAACTGGTCCAAACACACAGCAGCCTGAGGACAGCCCTGTCCACTGAAGGCCACAAACCTGTTGAGCACGTTGAGGTAGAGCCTGGAGAACATGCCCTTGCCGGGCCCGCCAGCCGAGAAGGAGCCCCCTCCTCCCATCATCATGTTCAGCACAGCAAAAGGGATAAAATCCTCCTCCTGCAAGGACAGGGGCAGCATTCAGCCCAGAGAGACTCGCCTCCTAGGGTACACTGCCTGATCCAGGCCTGGACTCACCAGGAAGGAGCAGCTCTCAAGCCCCACCATGATGTGTGTGAGCTCTGGGATGGGGGTTGGGCCAAGGCTGACATTGGACATGTCTCTCTCTAGCTGTAACCAAGAGCAAACGCATGTTATGCAGAAACCCAGCAAAGGCATGGCAAGCTGCCTCCCGGGAGGAAAGAGCCACGCTCACATGTGCTGAGGCTCCTCAGCCCTGATGAGCTCCTTCAAAAGCAGCATGTGTTCCCACGGTCATGGGCTATGCTGTACACTAGAGCACAAGCACAACCACCACAGGGCTGGGCACAGTGGCCCACACTGTGACTCTAGCTCCTCAGGAGGCCCAGGCAAAAGGATGGAAAGGTTGAGGCCATCCTCAATAACTTAGTGAGACCCTGTGTCAAAAAGGGTTGGGGACGGAGCTCCGAGGAAGAGCAACCCTGGGTTCAATCCCCTGTAAAGAACACACCCACAACATACCAAAAGCTCATGCCAGAGGAATGCAAAGTGCAAGACCGCCAGAGTTTCCTCACTACCTTGACAATGCCCCCGGTGTACTGCGCCACAGATCTGTCAATGTCCACAGCCCCCGCACTCCCCCAGGCTGGCTGGGCTCCCAGTAGGTATTTTTCAGCACATTCCACCAAATGCTCATGCTCGACACCAACTCCAGCCAGCACCATGCGGTCGGGGGTATAGTAGTTCCTTAGGTAGGAATGGAGCACTTCCTGGTTAATCTTGGGTATGTTCTCTATGGGGCAGAAACGGTGGAGGCCCACGGTGTTCCCCCTGTAAGCAGCCTGAGAGAGGGAGGAAGGTAAATAGGCACACATGAGAAAGTAGGAGGTTCCCAGCAAGGAGCTGTCACCTGCCTCCAACTCAACCTCTGGAAAACCCAACAAGGGCTGGGGAGTCCAGCTACAGGCTGCCATTTGCAGTTCTGAGTGTATTCATAGAAGTAGTAGAATCTATTTCTCCAGAATGAAAATTCACAAGAAAAGCAAAATAAGAGTCATTCTACAGATGGAGATAGTAAAGATTTTGCTACTATTAGAAGTAGAAAATGCAAATGTCACATACACTGCAGATTCAGAAATCAAGAATGTCCTGGAGGGGCTGGGGCTGTGCCTAGCACAAAGCCCTGTGTTCGATCCCCAGCACCCCCAAAAAATAAAGACTGTGTGTCAACTGTTCCATAAGCAGGGGGACGACAGCAGGGACCTGCCACCCATTCATGTGTGAGAAGGCCCCATGGGACACGGGCACATGTGGGTTCATCTTTTACTTCGTGAATCATCTCAGTGAGAAGCGGCTCAGGGTCAGGTCGCATGTTCAGGTCCTCCAGCTCAAACTGGACAGCCATCCGTGTCATCTCTATTTCTTCATCTGCAAGGGAACCCGAAAACAAGGTTCAGTCTGCACTGGCAGCACTAACCTAAAAGCAGCTAAGTGGGTCTAAGGTTCCTGTGTTGGTGGGCACAATGGTCACCTCTGCCTTCATCCAGGGCAGCCGTAGGGCACCTGGGTGAGAGGGAGGCTTTCCCTCTTGCCTGGCTAGGCAAGCAGGAACCAGAACCTCTTTTCCCCTCTGCCATGAAGCATCACTTGAACTTGCTCCAAGCTTCTGCTTCCTCACCTGTAAAAGACCCTGAAGATACCTGACCTGAGCAACGCAGAGTGTGCTGTAAAGACACAAGGGTGCTTAGGAAACAACCCAAAGTGCTCAGGAAACAGATACAGACCCATATGTCAGGGGTGCCACTTCATCAGATGCCAGAGTAAAACATGATCTTAAGACCTTGGGGCACTGAGGTCAGCTGCTGTGACATGGCACCTGCCGGATGGCTGGGACAACTAGCACGCCTTCCTGCTGGCCACTCCTGGCAGGGAACTCCAAGTTCTGCCATTTGCAAGGCCAAGGAAAATTCCAGGAAAATACCAACAGTATGCCAGTCAGTGTGTTAAAAATAAGTCTGAAGAGAATTTTTCTTTTTCTTTTGTTTTTATGGTACTGGGGATAAAACCGAGGGGTACTCTGCCACTGAGCCACATCCCCAGCCCTTTTTAAAAAATTAGAGTTAAGGCCTTGCTAAGTTGCTAAGGGTCTTGCTAAGTTGCCCAGGCTGGCCTCAAACTTGCCTCAGTCTCCCAAGTTACTGCACATGAGTTGAAGAACATTTCTGAAACTTCACTAAAAAAGACACAGAGAGATATGTCAAAGCACTAAGCACTCTCTAAACTGCCAAGGATATTTTTCCCCTTCATTTTTGGTGGTGGGAATTGAAACCAGGGCCATGTGCATGCAAAGGACACACTGCCACTGAATTATGACCCCAGCCTTACCAGCATTATCCCCAATGAAACTATACCAAAAATATGGGGTTGTTCCTCACGGCTGTGGCCCTTTAACAGACCCTCTGGCTATTCTCCAACCTGAACACATCCTTGTTAGATCCATACCTGTCAGGCGGGGGTGCAGAGTCACCTCAGCCAGCAAGCCAACCACAGTGTCCAGGCCTTTACTGTCAGCAGACACAGCATACATGGTGGTATCTCTGGAAGACATCAATGCCAGGTGCTGGGCTCAGGCTCTCAAGCTTTCCCTGTCAGCAGGGACTTCCCATCATTTTGTTAAAAACCAGCAGACACTTCCTTTCCCCCCTTTTTCTATGCTACAGGGGCCTGAACCTGGGGCCTCGAGCATGCTAGGCAAGAAATTGTCCATGAAGAACACCCAGCCCTTCCTCTTCCCTCTTCCTAGAGCACAAGGAAACACAGCAACAGACAACGGAAGCTCTTCAGATAAGGACACTGTTGAATTGAATGAAGCCAATCCTACCAAGGTTTTTACAAGCCATGTTCTCTTGAAAGGAGAAGCATTTTATCCTGTACCTTCCAAGCCTTGTTGGCAACCCACTGGTCAACATGTGAATGTGTCTGGGCCTCAACAGCTCAAGGACGGAGCTTGTTGTCCAGCTGGACCATTTACTCAGTATGAGGCCTCACATTGAGAAGTGAGTGGTCTGCAGCTCCACGGCCTAAGCTTGAGAGCGGATTGCATCCGAGTCAGGAAAGAGGCCTGCCTGACCAAGGGAGGATTTACCTGGGAGGAGAAGTTTAGGCAAGGACACAGAGGACCTAAATGCTAGGCTTCCTCCCCACTAATTAAATTCTTGGTGTTTGTCACACTCAGGTTTAACTAATTGACCATTTTTGACAGTCCACATTCTGTCTGCACCATCTCATGTGTCTGAGCATGCTCTACAGGTGGCAGGCAAAGTCTAATCCTTGTGTCTTCCCACGTGTGTTCCAGCTACACACAGAGTTCCTCTGTCCCCAACAGATGCTGCTACCTGGCCTTGGCTGTGCCTGGCTCTGGCATGGCCCTACCTCATCTGTGTAGCAGACCCCAGTGCCTCATTTCCCAAGATTCCTTTCCCCATTCCAGACCAAGTTTGTTGCATGTCGCCTGGACGTCTACCACTCTTGGCTCTTGTGCCAAGAGTGCTGTATGTGGCCCTCTGCTCTTATCGTAAGTATCCCAGGCACAGGGCTGCTCTGTCCCCAGTCAATACCCACACTGAACTGATAGGTAAGTGTCCTTTCAGGTACTGCTACTCCATGTAAGCCATGCCCCCTTTCTTCGCTCAACTCCTTTCTCACCGTTAATCTCCACAGCCTCTGATCAAGGATGAGAAGGGCAGTTCTACATGGACACAGTTCCACAAGGTCATAAAGTAAGTCTGCACATAAAAGCTGGTACCTTGAGGTCTGGCAGTCACAGATACCCCCATGCTTTTCCAAAGTAAGCAGAATTTCATCTTTGCTGTCAAATCGAGCAGTAGACTAGTAAAAAATAAATAGAAAAACTTAAATAAGAATCCAAAACAACCCCAAAAATAAAGTTTTTAAGAAAAAAGTTAATTTCACTTTCAAAACATACAAAAACTAATTCTTTTAAGCCTTTTATTAGCATTAATTTATTGAGTCATTTATCAAAATAATCCTCCTTAAAAAGAAAAACTGAAACACCCCTTCCTCAGCAGTCTCCAAAATCCCAAATTGAGTGGGTAAGGGTATCACTCAGTGGTAAAGCACCTGCCCAGCATGCATAATGCCCTGGGTTTGATCTTTAGTACGCACGTGCCCGACACACAACACAAACTGGACACTGACCGAAAATGCCAATTTTTCCAAAAAGTGAGCAATTCCGCTAAGATACTTCGCTTCATATCTTGATCCTGAGTTGACAAGAACTAGTAATAAAAAGTAAATTGACAGATTATGTCAGATATTCAAAATAAGAGATCTAAGCAAGACAAACTGTTCAAAATTGAGACTATGACTTAAGACAAAACTGCATGAGGGTTATGAACATGCTCAACACCCTCAGAGGCATACACATTGTCACACTGAAATCCTACACTGTGTGAAATTAAAACTTAAGAATTATAGAAAGGTTAAAAAGAGCTGGGGAAGGGAGAACTATACACAAATGTTACCACCAAAAATGGGTACTTGGGGGGCTAGGGCTGTGGCTCAGTGATAGAGTGCTTGTCTGGCACGTGTGAGGTATTGGGCTTGATCCTCAGCATGACATAAAACAAGAGAATAAAATAAAGGTATTGTGTCCTTCTACAACTTATTATTAAAAAAAGAAAAAAAAAAGAAAAAAAACCACCAGTGAACACCTGCAACACACCACAGTACTTACTTCCTACTGTACAAAACTGTCCAAACTTATTTTGAGATGCCACTTGAAGCCCATTATCCAGCCTGGTAACTTTGGTTTCGAATTTTTCCTGTCCATCAACTGCAGCAAAAACAGGCTTGGGTACTCCAGGTAAGGGAGAAGAAAGAGGGATGCTGGGATAGGCGCCTCCGCTACTAAACTGTCTGTATGCAGGGGGTCCAAACCTACAAGAGAAAAGGCCCAGTTACTACAAACTGCAGGCGGTGCACCTGTGAAGGCTGCTTCTGTGCAGTTATGTTCTGTCCACGTTAAAAGTCAACATCTCCGTTTCTGAAGATTCATGGCTACAGGACACGCTGACTCAGTCACAGGGCCTGAGGCCGGGAGGCTGGCTTGTTCGGGTCTTCACGACCTCCTCTGAGAAACGGGCTCCTAACAGGAAGTCACTTCAGGAGCAGATGAACTGCTCTTAGTCTAACGGAAGCCACGGCCCTCACCTGGCCCGAGGCCCTGGCAGCACCTAACCCCGGGCTCCCCGCGTGGGCTAGGTCCGGCTCGCCAAGCCCCTCGGTCTTGGCGCCTGCTCGTCACCCGCCACAGCTCCTGCTCTCTGGCCCCGCGGAATGACGACCCCTTCTTCGTCTTGCGGCTCAACGGTCACCCCCATCGGGCGCCCCTAGTCACTGCTCGGACTTTCCGTGATCTTGTGGCCGAGCATTCCTTCCCGACCGCGACGCTTCCGGGTTCAGCGATGGCGCCCGCCTGCCGCTCCGGCACGAGCCGCGGAGGAGCAAGGCCCGGACTCCCCTGACGGAGGCACAACTCACCTGGGCCGCGAGCCTCCGGCCCCCGCGCCACGCAGCAGCCGCGCAGCCGCCAGCACCGCCGCCGCCATCGCGCCGCCGCGCTTCTGCCGTCACTTCCGCTTCCGGCGCGCGCCCCGCCCACGCCGGTCGCCCCTTCCGCGCGCTTCCGGCGCGTGAGGCGGAAGCGGCGGCCAGAGAATGGGATCGGCTGCGGCTACGCGGCGGCGGGCCGTGGGGCCGCGGCCCGGCTAGGCCGCCGCGGCGATGTCGGGCTACGCGCGCCGCCCGGGCGCGCCACCGCTGTCCCGGGCCCGGAGCCTCGTCGTTCCCGACGGTGAGGGGCCGCCGCGGCCGCGGGGGGACGGGGCGGGGGCCGGGCCGGCCCGCGGTGAAGCCGCTGTCCTTGTCGCTTTCAGCTCCTGCGTTCTATGAGCGCCGGTCTTGTCTCCCCCAGCTAGACTGTGAGCGCCCCCACGGCGGGGACCTGCACCCGCACTTCTTCGGCATTCGGCCGACGTTTATGTGCTATGTCCCCAGCCCGGTGCTGGCTTCCGTGGGAGACACAGGTGAGAGTCGGGGCGCCGGCTGCCCGAGCCGCGGACCCAGCAGGGAGCCCTGAGCGCGCACTGAGTGCCGCCCCGGGAGTGCGCCCGCCGAGCTCACAGTCTGGTTTCGGGGAGCACCAGCCCCCAGGCAGACAGCCCCAGTGCAGGAAGGTCAGTGCGCAGTGGAGCAGGAAGATCGCCCGACCTTCCCGGTGGGGGCGAGGGCAGGGGCCCTTCCTTAAGCTGGGGAGTTGGAAGTGAGCTGGAGCACTATGGCAGTGCCTGGATCTAGTTCACCCTCATTCCACTCAGACACTTGTGCTGCGGTGGTGCAGGTGGTTACATCAGGGTCCCTGCAATTTCAGAGGCATCACGAGACCAGAGGAACTGTGCCCCCGAATTCACAGGGGGTGTCTTCACAGTCCCACACTCCCAGACTGTATTGGAGCCAGGTCACCTGCCAGGGCCAGAGCCCTGGGGCCTGTCCCCTGAATTCCTTGGGCAGTGACAACCATTGATGAGAGACTACAAGCCCCCCCCCATCCCCCAAAACATGGCAGTCATAAAGCTTCCCATGATCATGGTAGAGTGATGATGTCTTTTTGCAGATTTTGGCTATGGAAAGGGGAAATGTACTAAGCAAGGTCCACCAGGAGCTCACGAGACACATTTTGGAGGTAGAGTAGCTCAGTGATGATCCTTTCTTTTTCTTTCTACCCACCACACAGTGCTAAGGATGCATCTGGCCATAGGGGGTCAATATGACAGGATATAAGGGGTGTGCCCTTAGAGCCCAAAAGAACATGTGGGGTAGGATGCCAAGGATTCCATCTTGAACCTGGAGGAGAGAGTGTGTGAGGGCAGGGAAACCTAGGACAGGGGATGTCAGGGAGATAGGACAGTCCCACCCAAGGGGCACCAGGAGGCAGCAGTACAGGGATTATAGGGGCACTATATATGAGCCTGCCACCTGGAAGATGTTCACTTAATGGTGGGTGGAAGAGCTAAAGTGTGGTGGTCAGGTGTGGCAGAGTGGGGAACAGTGGGTGGGTGGGTTGATTAGGTTCACTGGGTACAGAGATTGGAGGAAGGATTGAGGCAGAGCAGTTACCAAGTCTTGTAGCATGTAAGCTTTGAAGCCCCAGAGCAGTTTATTGTCTCACCAGTGACTGGTTGTGAAGTAGACACAGGCCCATGATACAGACCCCTGGGTGTAGCTCATTGACAGAGCACTTACCTAGCTTGTGTGAAACCCTGGGTTCAATCCCCAGCACCACCCAAAAAAAAAAAAAAAAATCCCCAAGGGGTTCCTGTGGAACTCCAGGAGTGAGAAATGGAAAGAATTGCAGATGCTGCAGAAGCATCTGTTTATCGATCCCTTTTCTGGCAGTTCTTGTTTCCTGGTGTCATCTGAGTAGCGGGGTACAGAGGATGGCATTCCTGAGAAGATGCAGTCTTGCTTGGAAGAGAGGAGTTGGAGAGTTCTCCTTTAACAATCTTCGTGATCTCCATCCTTTCAGATGACAAACTGGAAGACCTTGAAGAGGCAAATCCATTCTCCTTTAAAGAATTTCTGAAAACCAAGAACCTCGGTCTGTCGAAAGAGGACACGACCAATAGCAGAATTTTTCCAAAGGTACGTCTGAGAAGCTGCTGCAGTCATTTCAGGGGACATCTCTCTGAGTCCTGGTGCTTGGAGATGTGTGAGTGAGACAAGAGAGCTGCTGCAGAGGAGGGGCGCTGGGGGTTCAGCAGCTATTTGGCCCCTCTAGTCAACAGATGGGCCTTTCTTGTTATGTTCCAGGCGGGACAAAGAGAAAGAAGGGTGAGCAGTGGCCTCTGATTCTCAGTGTTTGCCTCTACTATTTTTAGGAAGCCTCGAGGCACTCACTGGGACTGGACCACAGCTCCCCTGCTCCCCAGACTGTGGGGTATGGCCTGGAATATCAGCAGCCATTTTTTGAAGACCCCACAGGGGCTGGTGACGTCCTGGATGAGGAGGAGGAAGATGAAGACAGTGGGTGGAATGGGGCCTATTTGCCGTCTGCTGTGGAGAAGACTCACTCCTCCAGGGTCACGGCCAGCACATCACCCTGTGGCACGTACCTTTCCTTTTTCTCCACCCCATCGGAGCTGGCGGGACCTGAGTCTCTGCCCCCCTGGACACTGAGTGACACAGATTCACGCATCTCTCTGGCATCTCCAGCAGGGAGTCCTCTTGCAGAGTTTACAACTCATGGGGAGTCTCTGGGAGACAGACACCTGCGGACGCTGCAGATAAGTTACGAAGCAGTAAGTGAGGGGCTGGCGCACAGGCACAGGGCAAGGGTCTGAGCGGTGTTCTCCCAGAGGAGGACTGGGGCCATGCTACTCCTGGGTGGCCTGGTTCTGGCTCCAGGGACAAAACGGTTGTGTAACAGCCTGCTATAGAACTCCTGTGGAGAGCCCTCCTCTCACACTGGCACTGGTTATGTGTGAGCACAGCTAACTAAGAGGTGTTGTGATGTATCAGGAGGAGACTGGGATAAAGGACAGCTGGCACCCTTGGTTCAGGGACATCTTGCTGAGTGTTCTTAGTGAAGGAGATGTTTAAAAATGATAATCACCTAAAAACATTACAAGCCAGAGGTAGAACGAGAGTCTGTGACTATGGGTCATCTATGTAAGCATGCTGCAGATTGACTCCAGTTCCATGGGTGTTTCTATTTATTAAAAAGTGCGGTGGTGCACACTTATAATCCCACCAGCTCAGGAGGCTGAGGTGAGAGGATAGTGAGTTCAAAGCCAACCTCAGTGTACTGGGTTTGAGCCCCAGTATCACAAAAAAGTTGTTCCAGAGCCCGCTGCAGAAGCACATACCCCTTTTGAGTGAGACACACTGAGTTTCTAATAAGGATTTTCTTTTTCTACAGCTGAAAGATGAAAATTCTAAGCTAAGAAGAAAGCTGAATGAGGTTCAGAGCTTCTCTGAAACTCAAACAGAAATGTATGTAAGCTATTAGTTAGGAGTCAACTCAAAACATTTACCACAAAGGGAAGTCAACGTCTAAGTGATGATGAAGTGCCCAGAGTTGAACTAATGTCTGGGTTTTGTTGTAAATTTTTAGTATCAAGCACATTTCTTGTGCTCTGTGAAAACTTTTTAAGGGTTAGACCCAAACCAACCTAACTTCTCACTGGATGGGCAGAGCTTGGGCAGCTCCCCGAGCCTGTGCATATGTGCTAGGTCACTGCTGTCTTGCCTCTGTCTGAGGACATGCTCTAAACACAGGCTCTGAGTCGCTTTTATCCAGCTAATCACATTAAAGTGCTTTTAGAAGTGTTCTCAAAAGTGGCCAAATGAACTTAACAGCTGGGGTTTTTCCTCTGACAAGGGTAAGGACGCTTGAGCGGAAGCTAGAAGCAAAGATGATCAAGGAGGAGAGTGACTACCACGACCTGGAGTCAGTAGTCCAGCAGGTGGAGCAGAACCTGGAGCTGATGACGGTACGGAAGGCTGTTGCCTGTGGGATGGGGAGGAAGCTCCAGAGAAGGCCCAGCTGGACTGAGGTCAGGCAGATGCCCACAGTTTCGAGTGTGCAGCTCTCATTCAGTGGACCAGTGTCCTTTGACATTGTGTCATGCTTGGCCCTGCGGAGCAGTGAGCAGAAGCAGATCCCAGGTTCTGTGTGGCTATCTGGCTCTGGAGGTGCAGCTGGGGTGGAGGGGCCAGGAAGAGTGGCTCAGCTCCCTCTTCCCTGTCAGACAAGGGCTTTGGGCTGATACTGTGTCATCAATGATGCTTTTTGTGTTTATTTTTTGGGCAACAGAAACGGGCTGTAAAGGCAGAAAATCACATTGTGAAGCTGAAACAGGAAATAAACTTGCTCCAGGTAATTAGAGAAAAGATATTTAGTGTTTTCCCATCATTTGTGGAGTTATGTGTAAGTCTGAGAAAGTTATTGCTGGGCATGGTGGCACATGCCTATAATCCCATAGCTACTTTGGAGCCTGAGGCAGGAGGGATCACAAGTTCAAGACCAGTCTCATCAAATCTGCAAGTTTAAAGTTTAAAATTTTTAAAAAGGGGACTGGAGTTGTGGCTCAGTGGTAGAGCACTTGCCTGGCACATGCAAGGCACTGGGTTTGAGCCTTGGCACCACATAAAAATTTTAAAAAGGTTAGAAAAAAATTTTTTAAGGGCTGGGGAGGTGGCCCCATAGTGGAGCACTTGCCTAGTGTGTGCAAGGCCCTCAGTTCCGTCCCCAATACTGGGAGAAAAGAAAAGTGTGAGAAACCCTTTGCTGGGTTCACCCTGTTCCCCCAGCAGTCTGACAAATCAGGCTTTCCACTACAGCCTCAAGCAAATTGAGGCCATGTTGCCCTCCTGGTCCCCTGTTTCATATTTTGACATTTAGCACCTATAAGAACTCCCCATTTAGAGCTAGGTACCGAGCATAGCCAGTAGTTAAGGGGGAAATGTTGGGGCCTGTCTCCCTTAAGAGGTAGCCCAGCAAAGCAAGAGCACCTGTTGATGTGAGTGGGCCAGGGCCCATGGACAAGTTCTTGCCTCTCCACCAAGGGTGATGTGTGTTTTCTATTGGGCTGCCTTGAAGTAGTCTCCATTCAGCCATGAAAGTCCTTAGCAGACTTACCACCCATCTCTCCCAGGCACAGGTCTCCAACTTCAAGCGTGAGAATGAAGCCCTGAGGTCAGGCCAGGGTGCCAGCCTAACGGTGGTAAAGCAGAACACTGACGTGGCCTTACAGAATCTCCGTGTTGTCATGAACAGTGCGCATGCATCCATCAAGTAAGTGCTGGGGGCTGGAAGCCCTGCAACAGGTGAAGGGTGAGACTGGAATGCCACTAGCTATTTGGGTGATAGCCTAGGCTCTTGGTCTAGGGCTGGGCCAGGGCACTTGTAGGGAGGGAGGCATGTTATAGGGGGATCCATTAAATCTCCAGGTCATGGTATGGGTAGCTGAGCAGTCTTTCTAACCTGCCTTGAAGAAACTGTCCCCACTTGAGAGGCATGGACATCATCACAAAGACCCAAGTCCAGCTCCTTAACCTGCAGGATGCTGAGATTCTAGATAAAGGAGATGATAGCTTCCCTTCTGTTGTAATAACTGAATGAATTCATAGAAGACACTAAACAGCACAATGACGATGTGATTTGCTGTCATTACTAATAATGACCACAGGTGCTCCTTGACTTACACGGAGCCACATCCCTGTAAACTCACTGTAACTTGACAGTATTGACTGTTGAAAATGCATTTAATATACTTAATCTGCCAGACACCAGAGCTTAGCAGCACAGCAGTGTGAAGTCCTGAGTATCTCCCAAGATTGTATGCATGAAGTGTGCTGTTGCTACCCAGCATCTCAAGGGTAACATGGGAAAAGATCAAATTCGGAGTTCAGTGTCTGGAATGTGCATGGCTTCCACACCTTTGTAAAGTCAAACCATCTTAACTTGGGAACCAGCTGAACTTGGTTTCCACTGGGCTGATCTCCGCAGGACAGCAGTGTAGCTGCACTGCAGGTGCTCACGGCAATGAAGACCACTGTCCTTTTGAGCAAAGCCATCAGTGGGTCTAAGGGGTTTTTTACTCTGGAACTTCTTTACTTTAGTTCCACTATTACTTTTTTGCGTGTGTTTAGTTCTGGACACAGGAGCACTGTACTACTGAGCTATGCCCTAAGCCCTTTTTTATTTTTTGGTACCAGGGATTGAATAAGAGGTGCTTAGCCACAACCACAGCCCTTTTTTATTTTTGAGAGTCTTGCTAAGTTGCCCAGGCTAGCCTTGAATTTATGATCCTGCCTTACCCTCCTGAGTTGCTGGGATTATAGACAGGCACCACATGCATGGCTAATTCATTGCTATTGATCAGCTGTAGTTAACAGTCCCCAATATCTATTTCCATTTCAGGCAACTGGTTTCTGGAGCTGAAACACTGAATTTTGTTGCTGAAATTCTTAAATCTATAGACAGAATTTCCGAAATTAAAGATGAGGAGGAGAAGTCTTAAGGACCTCTGGATGTTTCCAGTACCCCGCTCCATGTGCCCTGATCAGCAGTGCTTCTTCTGAATGTGCATTTGTATCCCAATCTATGCAGTCTTCACCCAGAGTATTTATCATGAGATACTAATTTCATGACCTAAAGCAGTGTTATTGGCCACCTGCAACAGGAGCAGCTCTTTTCCATGAGTTGCTTTTGTGGTTTATGTGCATTCCTTCTTGGTGAAATTGTCACTGTTTTATAGATCCAATAATCTGTTGGAAGAAATTTTTATAAAATCCAGTGAGTTTCTAAATTACTAAACATGAAAACGGCAGTTCTGTAATAAGTGCTCTTCCATTTTCATCCCTGAACACTGATCAATTCAGTTAATTGTCTTGATTATGTAAGTAGAAAGAACACTAAGAGCCCCCAGGAGTGAGCAGCTTAACAGGGACTTGTGCCTTTTTGCTGTCACTCAATGCCTGTCATAGCCTTCCTGGGGTGGCTTCTGTGGTCAGTGGCCCAAGTGTAGAGGCACCACTTGGTGGACACTGCTATCCTCCCACAGGGACACAGGTCGCAGACATTCCACACTTCCCAGGTGTCTAAACTTGGGATTTGAGCCTTCAGCTTTGAAAAGCTGTTTTGGCTGGGGATTTTGATACATGTTTCAAGTGCATTTGTACAATGAAGCTTAGGGTTCAGTAGTCTACAGTGTGTGCAGAACCTCCCTGGGTTGGCATGAGGTCTTTGGCTCCTCCTACCTGCTTTATTCTTTGGGGAGGGCACAACAGGCACCCTGTGCCTTTTGGGCTGTTTTCCTGTAGATGCTATTTTTTAATTTCCTTTTCCCTCCTGTTCAAATCTACAGGTTTCTTGTTTAAATAAATTCTGAAGTTCACATGCACTGTGTTTTCATTGGCCAGTTATTCAGGCAGGAGAACCACACTGGCTGACCTCTGATGCTACAGCGTGTCTTGTGTGTTCTTGTCATTGCTGGTGACTCAAGCTGACAGTCTCCTCCCCTCCCCCAGCACATTGTAGGCATGATATATAAGCCACATAGCTGGATATTTTGGAGTTGGACAGATAAGATTCTAGCACTAGGTCATTCTTAGAGATCATGTGGCTGGATTTTCAGACAAGGCACTAAAATCGCTAATCCCTCTGACTCAGCTACAGAGTCATGGTTTTCCTGAAGCCACTGTGGAGTGTCCAACAGCCTGCCCTTCCACCATTTCATGCCCCTCCTGTTGGTGTAAAAGGGCTAGAAGAATCAGACAGGGCAGTGTAGCAGGAGAGTGCTAAAAAGAAGTTCTCTCCTGAGTGCACAGCAGCTCTGGAAAGCCTCTTAAGGGCTGGGGCTGCAGGAGGGTGCCTCAGTCACAGATCCACCTTGAGGCCCTGCATGACAGTACTTTATGGGGTGGAGGAACAGGCTGATGTCCCCTTCACCCACTGGGTCCAAAGCAGGATGGCAGCCCTCAAATAATGCACCTACCTGGGACCTTGCATTCTGGCCTGCTGCAAAAGTCAGCGGGTGAGGTAGGGGTGGATACGCAGACGTTTGTATACTATTCTCTCGATAAGTTTAAAGTGTTCCAAGGCAAAAACTCCGAAGAACAATCTACGGTGACGTTTAATCTCTGCCTCTGAGCCCCACCATGCACGATCTGGTACAATGCAGATGATAAAACAGCGCTTACTCAAGGAACAGAAGTTTCCTGCTTCCAACATTCAGACTCTCCCGCCGGTTCTAAGCTCCCGGTGGGGCCCTCACCAGGCCTCCCTCACTCTCGGTGGGTCTAGCTCTTTACCAAGAGCCCACCTCCTCCGGTCACCGGTCAGGCTCCCGACCCGGTACGGTTTCAGAGCCGGATCAACTTCCAAGCACCACGCCCTGAGAAGAGGCCCCCGACTCCGCCCAGGCAGCGTCGGCGCCCCAGTTCAAGCGGGCAAGCTCAGAAGGCAGAACTGCGGGCTGGCCCCAGCCCCATCCGACAGGCCAAGCGGGTGGTTCCTGAGCCAAGGAACGCTGGCTTGGGACAGGCCCTCCAGGCTGGGCACCTGAAGCCCACGAAGGTGTGCTCACGAAAACAGGGGACTCCGGCCGCGGGAGCCCCTCGCGGCAGTGCTGCGGCCGCCGGCCGAACCCAGGGCGACGCCCGCAGCGAGCTCAGTGCCGCATTACGCACTTCCGCCCTTCAGCCCTTCCGCAGCGGCGGTGCGCGGTGCTCCGCGCCGTCGGGGCGGGACTTCCGGCGCGCGGCGCTCCACTTCCGCGCCCGCCGGAAGCGTGGGATCTGCAGTCGCCTGGGCGACAGTGCGGGTCCTGAGGACTGGTGAGGCTGCTGCGCGGGCGAGGGCCAGGCGGGTGGTGGGGTGGGAGCTGCACGGCGGAGGTCGCGCTGTCTTCAGGAGCGGACAGCCGGGTTCCGGGAGGCGGCGGGGCAGACCGCGACTGGCTGGTCTGCACCCGGTTGGCTTCCCGGGGTCTCTCGCCCCGCTTCCCAGAGGCCGTGGCCTCGCCGAGGTCCCGCTGCTGCGAGGCCGGTGGGCCTCCAGGCTCGTGCTCCTGCGGCTTCCTGGGTTTTGTCAGTCCCGCCCAAGGGGACCCTTGGCCTCGGGGAGCAGCTGGGACTGGGACTGGGACTGGAACTGGGGCTGGGGCTGGAATGGGCTGTCCAGTGCCCACCGTTTTCTGGGAAGTCTGAGGTTCTGCGCTTTGAAGGGAGAGGGGACCAAGACAGCAGGAAGGACCTGTGGCTCCTGACTCAGGAACTTGTGACTTCGACCTCCTTTCTGCTTGGCCTGAGCAGCGTGGTGGCGAGGGAGATGAGACGTGGTGCTCTCTGTACAATACAAGTTGCCTTTCCCTTTGTGCGGGCTTCCAGAAGAAAGCCCGCTGCCCTGGCCTGCCCGGCCAGTGTTTGCTGCAGATCTGGCTGGATACTAGCTGAGTTGAATTCCAGGTCTAAACGAGGTGCCTTGGCAGGAGTGATTAAGCCGAAGGGCCCGACTGGCAGATATTCTGTTTTGTTGCAAGGCAGGACGCCTGTCAGTTCTCATCAGGGAAAAGCCATGCTAAGGACTGGGGAGGATTTTTATGTTTGTTTTTGGTCCTGGGCGTGTGCTTATGTTTTCTGGAATTTTCTCTGCCAGTGCTTTATTCTCCCACCCTTCTCTCTTTTAACAGTTTCATTCCCCTTCAGACTTTACTCACCAGTGTTCCTCTGCCCCCAAAAAAGCTTCTGTGTGCTTCAGTAGATACTGGTTCAGTGTTAGCACTACCATCTGCTGTTCCAAGGCTGGAGATAGAGCAGGAAATGGACAAAGCCTTGCCTCTAGGAGCCCGTTTTCCAGACCTGTTAATGCCAGTAACTGATCCACCTGTGTTTCAGTAACCATTTGTTTAGTGTCCCGGGCACCTGGCTGTGTGTATGGAAAGTAGGGTGCATCTGCAGCTCTGGTCACAGGTTCACATTTCACAGAGGCTGAAGGTCTGGTCTAGGCTGCTGTGACATGGCCCTGCGCCCTGTACTTTTTGTACTGGGTGGCCAATTCCCTTGTGGTTGGGTCTAGAAACAGTACTGCTTCTAGCCTTAGCTGGTAGGGGACACTGATGGGATGTTGGCTCCAGAAGAGCAAAGAGCAGGAGTTCTTGGGGTGCAGAAGGGTGTCAGGTTGGAGCTCTAGGGTTTCCTAGGCTGGGCCTGGGCCTTAGTCCTCTTGGGGTGCCCAGTGCAGGATTCTGCCATCCCCAGTAGTTATGTATCTGAAGAAGGATGGGTCCTGGCACTTTGTTGTTGTTTTTTTTTTTTTTTTTTTTAAGTACTAGGGATTGAACTCAGGGGGGCACTTAACCCCTGAGCCACATTCCCAACCCCCACCCCTTTTTTGATAACTTTATTTAGTTTGGTATGTGGTACTGAGAATTGAACCCAGTGCCTCATGCATCCTCGGCAAGCATTATACCACTGAGCCACAATCCCCACACCCCCTTTTTTTTGTATTTTATTTAGAACTGGGTCTCACTGAGTTGCTTAGTGACTCACTGAGTTTCTGAGGCTAGCTTTGAGCTTGAGATCCTCCTGCCTGAGCCTCTGAGCCTCTGGGTTTACAGGTGTGCACCATGGCGCCTAGCATTTTGTTGGTTTTTAACACCTCATAATGTATTGTGGAGGCAGGCAGAAGTCATGGATGTAGACGCTGAAAGAGAGAAAATAACAAAGGAGATAAAGAAGCTGGAAAGAATTTTGGATCCCAGTTCCTCTAGCATCCATGTGGAGGTTTCAGAATCAAGTCTTGATTCGGATTCTGATGCAGGTAAGTCCACATGCCTAGCCTTCCTAGGATGTGGCGAAAGTGTGTGTGCCCTCAGGGTTCCTTTCAGCCATACTGCTGCATGGTCAGGTCCTATTTCCTAGTCAAACTGCCCTCTGCCTTTACCCCAGCCAAAGAGTTGGTCCCAGTCCTGCCGTTGCTTGCCAGCCCATGGGCCACTGGTTGTGTGTGTGTGCCTTGTCTTTGCTGCCCTCTGACCTTGGGCTCCAGGGCCCTCTGGGTGAGCTTGCTCTCCTGGAGGAAAGGGTGGACCCGGAGCTCAGGCTGCAGCTCAAGTGGCTCAGGTGACCCCGGGATCCCCTCCCTGGACTGGTCCAGCAGTCCTCTAGAGGGACGCTCCCCACTGCTTCTGGCATCGTTTCCATCATCGCTCTCCAGCACAAGTATTTGTTTCCAACAGATTCGCTGCCCAGCGAGGACTTGGATGCTGCTGTGCCCCCGATCTTGGTAATTGCTACTCACCCTTGCTTATTTTGCGCTGTGAAAGTAGTACGTTTTGTGAAAACAAAATGACACAGAGTATTTGTTGTTAAAACAGCCACTCTTGAAAGCTCAGTGGCTGTGCCTGCTGCCATTTTTCTGCACTCACACTATCATTTGTCTCTCATTGTGACATCGTGTGGAAGGCAGCACGTCATGCGCCTGGCCTGCCCCCTCAGCTTGCCTGCTTTGCCTCAGTTTCCCAGTCTGAATACTGGGGTCAGTTTAGCAGAAATCATTGGGCAAAGATGAGCATCTAGAACAGTGTTTGGCAGACACTTGGGTTTGTCAGTGGTAGTAATCATTTTTGCCCATTTTGGAGCTTTACTTTAGGAAATTGTTGCAGTTTGCTTATTGTCTCAGGTTCATAAGTAGAGTCCTCTTGTAATTGGGGGCTATGTTGGCCCCTCTCAGGTGGATGACAGTCCTGAGGTTTTTGTATCGTCACCCTGTGGGGGGGATGTTAGTGTCCCCAGCTCCCGGCTGCAATGCTCTGCAGAAAATTTCCTCCTCATAACCTGGTGCAGGTGGTGCTGAGATGGAAGCAACACAAGCTAGTGTCAAGTTCAGAATTCACAAGAACCTTTCTTGTAGTAATTGGAAACTACTTGTTTCCTCACAATGGCCCTACCTCAAACAATTGGATCTCCCCTTGTGGATCAAGAAGAATAACTGGGGACTCTCACAAACATGCCCCTGCCACTCACCCTGTCACCTCTTGGGCCCACGTTTGGTGGTGTCGCACTGGAACTGTCTCAGTGCTCCATGTCTCCAGTGGCTGGAATGTGCTCTGTGTCCAGGGCTGTGGGTGGGGGATGTCCCTATGTCCCATTTCTTCACTTACTGTGTCTGGCTCCTAACTAGGAAGAAGAAAGGTGGGGTGAGGCCAGCAATGACGAGGAGGACCCCAAGGATAAAGCCCTCCCTGAAGACCCCGAGACCTGTCTGCAACTGAACATGGTCTACCAGGAAGTCATCCAAGAGAAGCTGGCAGAGGTCAGCCTGCTGTTGGCCCAGAACAGGGAACAACAGGTAGGGTTGCCCATGCATGCTGACCCCCCTGATCCTGAGAGTTGGCACAGCGAGGCTCCTAGGACAGAGTTTTGATTGGCTAGCCACCTCCCCTCTTTGGTTCTGCATGTCCTGCAGTTGACCTTGTTTCTGTCTCAGGAGGAGATCCTATGGGATCTGGCTGGGTCCAGAGGCCCCAGGGTGAAGGATGGCAAGAGCCTGCCCCCAAACATGTACATTGGGCACTTCATGAAGCCATACTTCAAAGACAGGGTCACTGGAGTGGTGAGTGACTGAGGCCCTGATTCTGCACCCTAGGGGAGGGGCTCTCACCCCCACAACCTGCTGGAGTGGTCTTGAGTTCCCTTTGGTCCTTCAGGATGATGGATCCAACTTCATCAGAATTTTGCTTTACCTTGTAGTGAAAGTTAAGTCCTTCTTCCTGGGTAGGCAAGCCACCAAGGTCCTATTTCCCTGAGGTGGCACCATGGGCAGTTAGGAGATCCACATTATAGAGGGCCCAGTGTTACTCTCATCAGGCCTGGGCTCCTTGTCAGTTCTCACGGAGTCCCTCAGTCCACCCTGTGCCAGTTGGCTCACACCCAGCTATCATAACTCTGGCTGCAGAGGTCCAATGTCTACTCGGCTCGTGTGCAGGCACATGAGCAGGCTGGGAGGAAGGGGCTCAAGTCCCAGCCTGGGCCCTGGAGGGACACACTGGGTCCTGCAGGTGAGTGCAGCTTGGTCTGCCACATGGTGACACAGTGCGCTCTGACAGGGGCCTCCTGCCAATGAAGAGACGCGAGAGAAGGCTGCCCAGGGAATCAAGGCTTTCGAGGAGCTCCTGGTGACCAAGTGTAAGAGCCCAGCCCAGGCCAGCCCAGAGCTTTCCCATGACCCTGTTTCTCCCTCTCCCAGACCTGTTTATCCTTGGCCTTTTACTCCCTTGACCACTGGGATTGGCCACTTGACTCCTTGCCTTTCCCTTGCTGAGTGGGTTCTTTTCAAAGAAGCCTGTCACAAGGGGCAGATGAGGACCACCCCAAACCCCACTTGTGCTCTCTCCCTTGTCTGGGAATGGTCAGCCCTGACAGGCTCTGCTGTGAGCTTGGGTGTAGGTCTCAGGTGAGGTCCTCTGCTAGACAAGAGGGCCTCGCGTCTGGGAGGCATCCATAGGGGCCTCAGCACAGCTTCCTCTGGAGGTGGGGCCCCTAGTGACGCCCAGGGTTGCAGGTGGATCCTGGGGAATGTAAGAGGTCCTTTGATGTTGCTGCTCTTCTGCAGGGAAACACTGGGAGAAAGCTTTGCTCAGAAAGTCAGTGGTGAGTGACCGCCTGCAGCGCCTGCTTCAGCCCAAGTTACTCAAGTAAGTGGGAAAGGCAAAGGTCAGCACAGCTTTTCTTGCCGTGGGAAGCCTTGGGTGGCCTCGTGGGCTCGGCAGGGTCCAGCATGCACACTGCCTTGCTCTGCCACACCCCTACCGTACCCAGAGAGGTGCTGGTGCTTGCGCTTCACCCCTCCTCTGGAGAGGCAGCAACAGTCATTGGTGGCTCAGGCAGTTTCTTCTCTGGGCCTGTTTCCCTCATGCATAAGCCTGCTTTCTGGGTCAGCTGTGGGGAAGGTGGAGCTCACGTGACCATGGGACATTACCAAGTGCTGCCTGACTGTGCATGCTCAAAGGGTGCTGTTGCTTTGAGAACTGGGTTAGAGATACAAGTGTCTCCCAGAACTAGAACACCAGTAGAGACTCAGGCAGTGCCAGAGGAGGAACTGCAAGGTTTGATCTGGACTGATGATTGCTCTGCCCAGGACCAGTGCCCGTGTACACCCGTTCCCTGGAGAGGAAGGATGGTGTCTTTGTGATGGAGCAGAGGGCATCTCAGCTAGGCCAAGGGTTCCCATGGGCCCACCAGCCCCCTCAGGGATTGTATATAGTCAGGATTTGTGGCAGCAACACAAATCAGGTCCTTTTTGAGACTGTGAGAGAGCCAATTCTTCCCTGGCCAGTTCTTGGCAACAGTTACTTGCTGTAGTAATAACTGCAGGCCTGAGTCAGAATGTCTGCAACTGTCTGCATCTTGTGCACCCAGATTCGCATGGTGGACCAGGCTCTGAGATGTATGGCCACTCCTGCCCTGGACCATGCTGTTCTGACTATAGGGACACCCCAGAGGTGATGTGGAGCTGAGGCAGGAGAGAGGGAGCTCAGAGTCAGCCCTTGGCCCCCAGGAGTGTGGCACCATCCACAGACCTGCCTCCATTCCATCCTGCAGGCTCGAGTACTTGCACCAGAAGCAGAGCCGGGTCTCCAGTGAGTCGGAGCGGCAGGCCCTGGAGAAGCAGGTCAGGGAGACGGAGAAGGAGATCCAGGACATCAAGTGAGCCCAGGGCCTTCTGGGACTCTGGGGGAGAACCAGCAGGCCAGGTAGGGCCCTCACACCCTGTCCCTCCTTCAGCCAGCTTCCAGAGGAGGCCTTGTTGGGAAACAGGCTGGACAACCATGACTGGGAGAAGATTTCCAATGTCCACGTGAGTTGGAGCAGGACTGGAGTCTAGCAGCTGGATGTGGGTCAGAATTGGGCAGGCAGGCCACATCTTCCCTGGCCTCTTAACACACTGCAGCCCCTTAAGTCAAGGGCACATCTGGCAGTCAAGAGGAGCAAGAGACTTCACAGGCCCCTCACCCACGGGTATGAGGCACTCTCTGAGATCATGGTTCTAAGGCTCCAGCTTAGTATGTGAGCCTAACTGTGCATTTTTCTCTAGGCAAGGCCTGCTGAGTTAGATAGATTCCACCTATTTCTACCCACGGGAGCAGCTGACAGGCAGAGTGACAGCTCAGTCCAGGACTGTCTGGGTGTGCTTGGAGTTGGTAACCCCAGAAGACTCTTTCTTGTTGGCACAGTTTGAAGGAGGCCGTAGCGCAGAGGAGATCCAGAAGTTTTGGCAGAGCTCTGAGCATCCAAGCATCAACAAGCAGGAGTGGAGTGTGGAGGAGGTGGAGCGGCTGAGGGCCATTGCGGCCACACGTGGCCACCTGGAGTGGCACTTGGTCGCAGAGGAGCTGGGGGTAAGGAGCAGGACCTTGGAGGGTTGGACATGAACTCACTCCCCCACCATGGCCTGACTGGCCCCCAAGGGCCCTTGGACCTGCTGCAGGCCCTCTCCTTGAGACCTACAGCCCTACCCAGATCCTCCAGACCCCTGCAGCAGTGAGCAACTGTTGAGTCTGCTCCTTCACCTTCCCTGCTCCAGACTTTCTCCTCTGTCAGCCTTATGAGGAGTTTATTTTGTTTATTTTCAAACAAATACTCTTTTCTAGTTTGTTTTGAGTTCTTTCACTGTTTTTCTGGTCTCCCAGGTGAGGACCCAGTGCTCTCCTTGGCCTCTTGTCTTTAATAGGAAGCTTTTCCAGGCTGCAATTCTGAGAGGAGCCTGGTGCAAAACGTCCTTTTTGTGGATTTCTGGAGAATCTGTGATTTCTGTTCTTGTTTGAACCAAGGTTTTTCTAGGACTTTGGTTTTTCATTTTCAAATAGTTGTTAGGTGTCTTGAAGTCCTTGTTGTGTTTGTTCTTCTGGTTGTATTTTTCTCATTTATGACCTGGTAATGTGCTCTGAAAAAAATCTTCATTTTGAGAAGTTACCACTTATGGCAGAGCACAGGACTGTAGCAAACCAAACTAGACTTGCCAAAACCTGTGTGTGTGTGACAGAGAGAGACAGAGAGACACTGCGGGAGTTGAGCCCAAGAGTGCTCCTCCACTGAGCCACAGCGGCTCTGACCTTATCTTGAGATAACAACTCCCTAAGTTGCCAGGCTGTCCACTTGCAATCTTTCTTCCTCAGACTCCGAGTGGCTAGGATTTATAGGTGTGCTCCTCTGAGCCTGGCCCAAAATGTTTAAAAAACAACATTTCTCGAGTTGGTCCCAGTGATTTATGCCTATAATCCCAGTGGCTCAGGAGGCTGACCAAGAGGATCATAAGTTCAAGGCCAGCTTCAGCAACTTAGTGAGACTCTCTCAAAATTGAAAAGGACTGGGGATGTAGCTCATTTGTAGAGCACCCCTCAGTTTAATCCCCAGTACCAAAAATACATACACATTCTCCATTCTGAGGGCCTTGGAGTCTGTAAACGTGTTGAAGAGAGTTGGTGGGTTGTGTTTTGGACTTGGACCCTGTAGAGCTGATCAGTTCTGATGGTTTTGTAGGATCTGATATGCCAACATTGAAGATGGGTCTCCTTCACCTCTTAAAAGTTTACCTTACAAGTAGCTTGGTGGTTTTATTTTTTGTAAGTTATGCTTTTAAAGAAAGTTGTTTGTCTTTATTCTTGGTTCCTATTATTTTTTGACTTTTTATTTTTTTGCTGTCCTAGGATTGAAAGCCAGGCCTGCACATGTTAGGCAAGTGCTCTGTCACTGAGTTGCACCCATAGTCTGGTCCTGTTTTTTTTTTTTTTACTGGGAATTGAGCCCAGGAACTCTTTAGCACTGAGCCACAGCCCTTTTCTATTACATTGGGACCTCGGGACCTTACTGAGGGCTGCCCTGAGGGGCTGGGCTGGCCCAGGCTGGGACCTGCAGTCGTCCTGCCTACGCCCCCAGCTGCTGGGATTACAGGCACGGCTGCTATGCCCAGCCTTAGCCCTTTTTTTAACTGCCAGCGTTATATTAGCTGACAGAAATGTCACTGCTTCTGCATTTCCTTCATTTTCCTGCTTATATGTGTGGTTTTGTTTGTGTTTACTTATCTTTGTTCACCTTTTAGAAGTTGCCCTTCCCAGATGTTCTCATGGAAGCAGCACAAGGCTGGGTTTGGGTTTCATCCACTCAGCTGTCTTATCTGATGTGAGGAGCTCATAGACCTCTTCGTACTCAGCGGTAGCATCTGATACTGGCATCATAGGGCTGTCGCGTTTGTGCTGGCTGCCTGGGAGTTCCTCCACCCATCCCTCTATCCTGTTGACTCTTAAAGCCCCAGGCCCACTGTGTCTGCTAGGCAGTGGAGATCCATGCCATCCATCCTGTGCATGGTTTTCTTCTTGGATTGCACAGTCAGACCCATGTCTCTGTTTGTTGAGAGGAGGACACCAGCAAATTTCTCCCCAGAATGTTTCCTTCCTTTCATCTACCATCAAAGCCAATCTAAGGCCTGGACCAGCCTCCTGAGAACCACTGGTCTCAGCTGCACAGAGGTCCTGGGCTCTGATGACCCTCTGCCCCAAGCCAGTCCTGGGCCTTTCTTGACCCCTTCTCTGGAAGCCCAGTCAGGCAGGTTTGGGACCAAGAGTCTTTTATTTTCACTGAGTAGAAAGCTGGAGAGAGGGCACAGTCTTGTCCTGGGCAGTGTGTGCCCATGAATACACCAGACCAGGTTTGGGTAGGACCCGCACCAAGAAGGGTCACTCTAGTGGCACAGTGCAGAGGCGTGCCAATATAGTGGCGAGGGTACCTCGGGGGCTGGTGCGCTGCAGCAGCCTGCGAACCAGTTGGGGAAGGAGAGCCTAGAAGCAGACCTCTCAGCTGAGCGCTGCCACGCCAGCCCCATGTGTTCTCTGCCTGGAGCTTGATCTGGAGAAGAGGGTTCGTGTTCTGCGAACCTGTCGTAGAAAGCCACTTCCCTCCAGGAGATGAGCATCAGTTGTGTAGCTAAGGTTTGTTTGCTGTACTCTCCCTCTTGGTATCTCTGGAGCCATGGATGCCACACCAGACACCATCCCAACAGTGCCCACCTTGGAGATCAAGAGCTCAAGGGTATCAGCAGCAGGCTAATGGAACTGTGAGGCACCAGGTGGCACTTCTCCTTCCAAGCCGGGAGTTCCCTTCCATCAAGGGTGGGAGTTGACAGGGTGGTTTTAGTGTTCTGAATTAGCCAGTGACTCAGTATGAATGGTGGAGCCCTCTCCCAAGAGGCTGGTGTTTTCCTGGTTCTGTGTGGTGGTCTGCTGTCAAAACTTAGAGCTCCCTGTAGGGGCTGGAAGAAGAGAATGCTGCCCGTGCTTCAGAGAAGCACTGCCCCACGGCTCTCAAGCCCACCTGTCCAGGAACACTTGAAAACCGCTCTGGACATCCTTCCATGTGCAGGGCAAAAGCCCAGTAACACCTCTGTACTTTGTTTGGCCTTGGGAAGACCAGCCGCAGTGCCTTCCAGTGCTTGCAGAAATTCCAGCAGCACAACAAAGCCCTGAAGCGCAAGGAGTGGACAGAGGAGGAGGACCGAATGCTCACCCAGCTGGTCCAGGAGATGCGCGTGGGGAGTCACATCCCCTATCGCAGAAGTAAGTACACCTGTATACCCCAATAGCCTGAGACCCCACGTGGGCAAGAAAGAGACTTGCTGGGCAGTTCACTGCTGTGCTCCTGAGTGGGGAGACGAAGCAAGGGCATGCCCCCCCGCAGCACTGCACAGCAGGATTCCTGGGGGTCATTGATGTCTGTGTGCCCGTCTGATGGCAGGCATCTCAGCCCCACAAACCTTCTGTCCCTAGTTGTCTACTACATGGAGGGCAGAGACTCCATGCAGCTGATCTACCGGTGGACCAAGAGCTTGGATCCCAACCTGAAAAAGGGGTTCTGGGCCCCAGAGGAAGATGCTGTAAGTTCGTGGGCCCAAGGAAGGTTGTCTTCAGCAAAGTCCCTCTGGCTTTCCTGAGTGACTGCTTTGCTTGGCATTCGCATCTGAGGCTGACAGACTCAGGGTAAGCAGCTTACAGCCCTAACCACAAGGTACCATTTTTCTGCCTTTCCCTTCCTGCAGAAATTGCTTCAAGCTGTTGCCAAGTATGGGGAGCAGGATTGGTTTAAGATCCGAGAAGAGGTGCCTGGTAGGAGCGACGCCCAGTGCAGAGATCGGTGAGTCTCACAGCGCTAGGCAAGGGAGGGCTTGCTTGGGTCACTCGCCTTAGGCTACGGGGCAGCCCAGTTTACTGGCCCAGGAATACTATGCTGTCACACAAGGAGGATGTGGCCCAAGGATCTGTGTGTACCAGGGTTGACCCAGTTGAGAACTAGGATAGCTTTTTAGGTTTTTTTTTTTTTTTTCAGTGCTGGGGATTGAACCCAGAGATTCTCTACCACTGAGTAACACCCCTAGCCCTTTTTGTTTTTTATTTTGAGGCAGGGTCTCACTAAATTGCTGAGGCAGACCTCAAATTTGCAATCCTGCCCCCTACCGCTTGAGTTGCCCTGGCATGGATAAGCGTTTTTTGCAGTCCAGACTTAGGAGACGTTTGTAGTACTGATCAACCAGGAGCACAATACTGGCTCCACTTAGCAGCTCTAGTTGGCAGGCCTCTGCCCCCAGGCAGCAGGTGACCAGGCTCCAGGGAGCCTCTGCAGCTGCTCCCTCTCACTCATCTCTGCAGCAGCTCGTTGAGTTGCAGTTCCCATTCCTTACAACTCGCCCACTTGAAGTGTGGAGTCCAGCAACCTTCCACGCGCTCATTGAGCCACGCGGCACTGCTGCAGGACTTCGACGTTCTGATCACCCCAGCCTCACTCAGTAACACTGAGTCTGGGTTCAGGAGATGGCAGGCACAGCTCTGAAGAAGGTGCCAGACGGCCAGTGAACAGGGGAACAGATGCCCACCCTCACTTGTCATTACAGAAGCATTCAGAACTACCACAAAAGACCGCTTACACCCAGTAAGGTGGCCATTACTTTAAAAAAGAAAACTGGATATGGTGGCACTCACCTGTAATCCCAGCCAGTAGGGAGGCTGAGGCAGGAGGATGGTGAGTTCAAGACCAGCCTCAGCAACTTAGCAAGACCCTGTCTCAAAGTAAGAAATTTAAAAAGGTCTGGGGTGTAGTTCAGTGGTAGAGCACCCCTGGGTTCCATCTCCAGTACTGCCAAGAAGAAAAAGGCAAAAAAAGTGCTGGTGAAGATACAAAGGAGTTGGAGCCTTTGGGTGGGGGGAGCACTGCAGCTCCTGTGTTCAGTCAACTTTTTCACTACAGTGGCTAAAAGGCCCGACCAGAAACAATTTTAGGGGAGGAAAAGTTTATTTGGGGGCTCACAGTTTCAGAGGTCTCAGTCCATAGAAGGCTGGCCCCATTCCTTGGGGCTTTAGGTGAGGCAGAACATCATGGTAGAAGAGTGGTGGAGGAAGGTGGCTGATGTGATGCTCAGGCAGCAGAGAGAGACTCCACTCCCCACATACAAAATGTATGCCCCAAGACCCACACCCCAGGGACCCACCTCCTCCAACCACACCCTGCCCACCTTCAGTTTCCTCTTGTTAATCCAATCAGGGTATTGACCCCCCACGGAGTGGGTTAATCCTTTCATAACCCAATCACTTCCCTTCTAAACCTTCTTGTTTTGTCTCACACATGAGCTTTCAGGGAGACACCTTGCATGCAAACCATAATATACCAAAACTAATCGATAGGTTCAAAGCCCGAAACAGCTGGAAGCAGGAATTCAGACACTTGGACAGCAGTATTTGAAGAAGCATTGTTCACAAGATGGATAAAAGAAAGTGTGGCATATGCATACAGTGGAATATTACCTATCCTTAAAAAGGAAGGAAAGAAATTTGGATACATGCTGCATTTCTATAAATTCTGATACACGTATGAACCTTGAAAACACTCAGAACATTTGTGCACAGGTGCTTTTTGGTTTGTTTATTTTGGCTTATTGGAGGGCAGTACGGGGGATGGGATCCATCGTTTCACACATGCTAAGCAAGCACTTTACCTCTGAGTTGCATCCCCAGCTGCATGTAAGTTTTTATAAGAACATATCCACATAAAGAATCCACTTGATCCACAAATATCATTTCTTTTGGCCGTATCCTGAGGAGTGGAATTGTTGGGTCAAGTAGTAACTGTGTTTAGCCTTTTGAGGAACTGCCATACTATTTTTTTTAAATATTGTGTTCCCAAAAGCAGTGTATGAGGGATCCAATTCTCCACATCCACAACAGCTCTTATTCTCTGTGATTGCAACCATCCTAGTGGGTGTGAAGTGTTCTCTTACTGTGGTTTTGGTTTGTATATTCCTGATGGCTAGCTCTGTTGAACATCTTTGCATGCGTCTCCAGGCCAGATATATACATTTATATATGCATGTATCTTTGTGCAAATCCTTCGCCCACCTTTAAAATTACTTGTCTTTGTGTTATTGACTTGTAAGAGTTCTTCATATAATCCAGATAGAAGACCTTTATCAGATACATGATTTGCAAATCTCTGTATTCCAGTCTGTGGCTTATCTTTCCTTTTTCTTAATAGTGATCTGTGAAGCAGAAAAGTATTAAAGTTTGATGAATTGGTTTATATTTTTCTTGTGCTTTTGGCATTATGTCTGAGAGATCACTACAGAAGCTGGACGGCTGTGGGAGGTGTCTTGGTGTCTAAATTGTTCCTTGTTTCCATGTCCCTTTCAGATATCTCAGAAGATTACATTTCAGCTTGAAAAAGGGGCGATGGAATGCAAAAGAGGAGGAGCAGTTAATGGAATTAATAGAGAAACACGGCGTTGGTGAGTTGTGGAGGGTTCACTCCTCCAGATTCTGCCAGCTTGGAGCTCATGGGAAGGCTTGCAGCTTGCTGCCACCTTGAGACCAACTCTCTGGCCTCATTACTCACTATCTTGACGATGGTGGTGGTCTCTCCCATTACGGATTTGCTTTTTTTGTTGTTTTATGTTGGTTTTGGTGCTGGGGATTGAAACTCCTCATGCCTGCTTGTCAAGCCCTTTGCCGCAGCCACACCCTGGCTCCCCCTTTACCAGTTACTGCACATTGACCACAGGAAATCTAGAGATGGAGAACAAAGTAGAGTAAGGTAGCCACCCTCGCCCAGAGGCACCGCTGTTGCCGGGTGCCCACCACCACTTGTCCTGGGCAGCTGCTGCTCAGCCCTTGCCTGGTCTTGGGACCTGCTGCTGCTGCTCAGCTCACTGTGGCAGCTGCACTGGCCATTCTCCCTGTCTTCAGAGGCTGCATTGTTTCCCTGGAGCACAGCATATACCTTAGTCAGCCTTCTCTTGACAGATATTTAGATTTTTTTTTTTTTTTTTTTTTGCTGCAGGGCTGGAGCGACCCAAGTGATTTTTAACTAAATCTCCACATACATTTGTACTATTTCCTTAGAGTAATCCTAGTTAAGGAATTGCTAGACTCAAAGATGTCCAAAATACAAAAACTCTTGTCACAGTGCCCAATTGAAGCAGCATGCTGGTTTCCCTCCGTTCAGTACTGCCTGGAAGAGGGCATAATCCCTGGAATGTCCAGTTTGTGTGGAGCAGATTGTGTGAGGGTCATGTTGAGAATCTGCGGGTGACTTCTCCTTCTTGGTCGCATGTTTGCCAGCACTTTCTTGATCACCCCAAGAATCGGGTGTTGCCAAACTGCAGGTGGCCCGACATAAGTGACGTCTGCTCCTTGCCGAGCCCAGGAGCCCGGCTCAGCTCCTGCAGGCAGCAGCCCTCTTTCCAGGCTGATGTGTGTGTCCTTGGAGTCAGCAAGAAGCTGTCTGCATGTGGTCTTGCTTTTGTAGGTCACTGGGCAAAGATAGCTGCCGAACTGCCCCACCGCTCGGGTGCCCAGTGTCTGAGCAAGTGGAAGGTCATGGCGGGGGTAAGGTATCTGTTTGCTTTGGGAGTTTTACTGGAAGTCAGACAGAAGGCCCCATCACCTGGAGACCCCTGGGGGAGGGGGGCGGCCTTCAATTTCTGGGCCTGGCATATGGTCTGGAGGCCAAGGGCAGAGGGAGACCCAGCCTAGTCAGCAGCTGCCTTCCACATTAGAGGTGTTTCTTTTTGGGGGCCTGTCCTTCACATCTGGATAGCAGAGGCCTCCAAGTGACCCTTTCCTCCCCTCAGAAGAAGAGTCTCCAAAGGAGGCGACGGAGGCCCTGTCGCAGAGTCCGCTGGAGCTCTGGCAGCAGCAGCAGCAGCGGCAGCTATAGCAGTGGGGGCAGCAGCAGCAGCAGCAGTGAGGATCCAGAGACAGAGCTGGAAGAAACCCAGAAGGGCCACAGAGTGCTGCTGCCCCCACAATACATGGTGCCAGACATGGACCTCTGGGTCCCTGCCAGGCAGAACACCAACCAGCTGTGGAGTGGAGGGGCCAGGGGCTGCTCAGGACACCCTGCTGCTTTCCCTGGCCCTTCCAAGGAGTCTGATGCCACCCAAGGTGACAACAGGGCAATGTCCACCCTAGCCTTGGCTCCTCGAGAGTTGAGCCAGAGAGAGGCCCCCTCCAGGACCCACAGTACCATCCTGAGAGGTGCCCAGGACCCACATTCGGCAGATACTCACCCAGCAAACCTGGAGGAGCTGGCCTTTAAGGTGGGCCCAGGCCCCCGGATGCACCCCTGGTGTGTACAAGGGGAGAAGTGGGTACCCCATACTCTTGGTGGCCACAGGCTGGTGCTCAGTAACACCATGGCAGCCTGGTCTGTGGCCTGACCACCAGCCCTGTTCCTTCATTGTGCACAGAATGTTCTTTGGACTGATTTTAGAATTGCCCAGATGCAGCAGCCTTTGTAAAGAACAGCAGCCTCCAGTTTTCCCAACTTGACTTCAAAAGCCACAGGGGAGAGCTGCTTCAGGAGCATGACTGAGTGGGCACTTGGGAAACTCACCCCAGGGACAGGGGAGGAGCCATTTCCCCAAGCTGCTCAAACTGGCCAGGCTTGTGGTATACATTGGCTTGTCACCCTCCATCTTGAAAGATCTGGGGTACTGAGTGCACATTCGTCTCTAGCCTGGTTAGATTGCAGTCACTGAGTAGGCGCTGGCTGGCTGTGGAGGGAGGCAGTGATATGCCCCGCCCACCCCTGGGTGGATGGAGCACAACCCACAGCTCAGCTCTGGAGAGGGCCCTTTCCGGGAGCCAGGCCTGCCTGAGGGCTGCACACACCCCGTGGGAGACCTCCCCAGCAGCGAGTGGTACCCACAGCACCCCCCGTGCTGGGATCTGGCACAGGGATGTCCGCAGCAGCACAGGCATCAGGCCCCACATCCAGGCTCCTCTCTCTGTCAGGGTGGACAGCATCTGCTGAAGGTACCCCTAGCGACGGTGCAGAGGGTACTGAGGACCAACACAGCCGTCCATGACCGTGCACTGGTGAGGGCCCAAGGCAGTTATAGAATGGGACCCCCATTGTATTAACCCACCCTGGTCCGAATGGTCGCTCTCTTGTCTGTGACCATACATTGAGGGAGTGGGGGACACTGTGGCCCTACTGGCCAGGGGCCCAGGTGCCTTCTCCCTGCAGAAGGAGAGGCTGAGGCAGCCAGCCCCACCTGACGCACCCCCAGGGCCTGGCCCTGGTGACAGCATGGCTGGGCCTTACCTATGGCAGCTGAGGCATGGAACCTTCCAGAATGGACAGCAGCGCCGGAAATACACTCTGCACCGGAGGCTCCTCGAGCGCAGGCTTCTGTTTGCTGTTACACCCTGGGTGGGTGACATCACCCTCCCCTCCACACAGGCCCCCTCCACGCCTGCAGCAGTGCTCACTAGAGGTACTGCCCATGTCCTGGAAGCCTCCTGGGGGGGCTGAAGATGGGGTCTATCAGGAGTCTGAGAAATGGGCCATACCTGGGTCAGGCTACTTAGAGAAGGGCAGAGCACTTGTCCCCAGAGGTTTGAGGGAGCAGTCAGAGCCAGCCTTCCCTTTGCCCTAGCTGACCTTCCTGCTATGTATAAAGGAACAGCTGTGTGGGGTTCTTTGGTAGTGGGGGTGCTTAGAGGGATCTACCTTCTGTCCCTTGGTGGCAACATGAGGTAGGGCCCTGGCTTCTCCTTGCCCCTGCTGCCTGGTACCACCTTGAGGGATCTCGGACTCCCAGGGGAACATGGTGGCTGGAGCTGCTTTCCTATGTGCCTGTCCCTCAGCCGACGGCATCAGGATGCAGTTAGAGCACGCCCGGCTGGCCAGCACCCCAGTGTTCACGCTGCTGATTCAGGTGAGCCCCCCGAGCAGTGCTGCTTGCTTTATTCTTCTGATGGAGACTTGAAGTTTACCATGAGTCTATTCCTGGAAGTCTGGTTATCTAAAGTTCTGTGTCCTTGGAAATAGTCCTCTGTGGTCTACAGCTTCCAGCAGATAAATAAGGAAGGGGCAGTGGCCATTCCATTTAATCCTTTGGGTAAAATGGTGTCCTGGGAAGGGGCTAGGCAGCGGTGTACACTGGAGGTACTGCCCATGTACTGGAAGCCTTCTGGGGGACTAAGTGGAAGGTCAGAGGGAAGGAGGTGGCCTGGTACACGGGGAACCCCTGGCAGACCCCACCAGAAGGAAGAGAAGGCAGCCAGGGGCTGGGGCAACCGAAAAGCCCAAGTGCAGTCTGAGGGGACCCGAAGCCCTCGTGGCCTTGTGAGGCTGGTTCCACCCAGACCTCTGGGGCTGTGCATCTGCTCCTGAGGGCAGCCTCCTGGGACTGCAGTCAGGGCTGCCCCTCCCTCCCGTGGAGCACCTTAGGCACTGGGCCCTGTGGGGCTGGGGTGGGGACGTTCTTACCCTAGTGCCCCTCAGCTGTTGCAGATCGACACTGCTGGCTGCATGGATGTCGTTCGAGAGAGGAAGGCCCAGACACCCACACCACTCCGACCTGGCACCCGGGGCCTGCCAGCTTGCCTTCCACAGGTAGCAGCCTCAGTGTCCAGGGCCTTGAAGGAGTGGGGCCCGTCTCGCAGAGCAGCCTCCCTGCTGCGTGCTGCTCCAGGGAAGGCGGCCTGTGCATGCCCGCAGTGAGGCCTGAGCCCTGAGGGGCTTCTTGGCGAGTCCCAGGTGGGCACAGGCAAGACGACACTAAGACATGCCTGGTTGTGGACCCTGTGCCTCTCCCAGGGCACTGCCTGCCCCAGGCAGAGGTTGGGAGCTGCTGGCACCTCATGCTTTAGAAACCAAACACTTGGGCTTAGTCAGCAGGACTCCTGGCCCTGGAGCTGTCTCCTGGGGAGTGGGGGATGACAAAGTGATATCACTCGTCTGAGGACCAAATACAACATTGTGGGTCCATGTGCCACGAACCCCACACTGCACCAACCCCCAGATTCGCTCTGCCTGGGCTATCTGGGCATAGCTCCTCCGAGACCCTGCAGCATCAGGTTCCCGGCCATCCTCATGGCCCTGAACTCTGTTCAGAGCTGGGCTTGGGCTCTGGAGAGTGTCAAGGGTGGTCTGGGTGGGAGAGGTGATCTGAGACCAGCGAGGACGCCCTGCAGGCTGACCGTTCCCTTCCTTTCCAGGCTCCCTCCTGTGCCCAGAGCACCCCAGGTACCACCTCCACACTTCTCTTTGTCTTGTGGTAAAGGCAGCACCTGCCGCACAGGTGCCGCAGCTCCGTGGAGCACAGCCTGTGGCCCTGTTGGTGGGTGTCTGTTGAATCCCACCCCAGGGCCAGGAATGGGCTGGGTAAGCCCAGGGCTGCTGGAGCTCTTGCCTGCCCTCCTTGAAGCAGCCCAGGCATAGACTCGGGAGACCAGAGGCTGCCTCTAGCAAGGGCTGCTCTTACTGGCAGCCACCAGTCGCCCATGCCTGCAGAACCAGGCAAGACCTGGGACCCTGAGGGGACAATGCTTTGTCACACAGGAGTGGGAAACAGTGGGGACCAATGGCCCTGGTCTTGAATATTTTTAGGGTCTAGGGACTGGTCTCAGGCCATTCATTATTAAGCAGGTTGGGCTGCCCTAACTGACGAGAGCATAAGAGTTCAGGGGTCTGGGAGGTGAGAGCTCTGGCTATAAGCAGCTGGAGCCCATGGGCTAGAACCTGATTCCTGTCCCCTATGTGAAACAGCTGCTCACTGCAGAGGCTTCCTGATGTCCCTAGGTCCAATACCTGGGGCTCCCCATCAACTGTGGGTGTCTATCCTTCTACAGGATGCCTCTTCCCAAATATGCCGACTTGGAATGCTACAAAGAGTGCTAGTCACAAAGGGAGCACAGGACTGGAGTCCCGCCAGGCTACTTTCACCTCATCCCAAGTGCCTGCACCAGTCCCACGCGGCCCCCGCCCCAAGCCTAAGACTGTATCAGAGCTGCTTCGGGAGAAGCGGCTTCGGGAGGCACGTGTGAGGAAGGCCACCCAGGGCCCCCCTCTGCCTCCCCAGCTGCTGGTCTCACCTGTGATTCTTCGACCCCCTATCCTGCCAGCCCCTCGGCCTCAGGGTCCCCTAGCCACAGGTCCTGTGTCCAGCACAGATTGCTCTGGGCCTGGGGCCTCCATGGCAGCCAGTGCATGCCCTTCTGGCTCCTGGCAGGAGACTGGGGTTTCAGCCAAGGACAAGGGACTCCCTACCCTCCAAGCCCTGCCTCTCAGTCCTGCCCCAAGCCCTGGCCCGGTCCCTGTGGTCTGCCCTCTGAGCAGTCTGGGACAGTCTCAGGCCCCTACCACGTCCCGGAAGCAGGGCCTGCCTGAGGCTCCGCCCTTTTTCCCTGCAGCCCCCAGCCCCACTCAGCTCCCCATTCAGCCCCTCAACCTGACACCTGCTCTGGGCACACACACAAGTGGGCCCCCACTGGCAGCCAGCATCCCCTTGCCTGTCACCTGGGTGCTCACGGCCCAGGGGCTGCTCCCCGTGCCCGTGCCAGCAGTGGTGGGCCTCCCTGGGCCAGTGAAGACCCCTGGTTCCACGGGGCTCCCAGCAGAGCTGCCACCGCCCCCGACGGAGTCTGCAGCTTGCTCTTCGCAGCTCCACGCCAGTGCGGATACAGAGCCAGTTCCTTCTAACAAGACTGACCCCTCAGCTTCCCCAACGTGCCCCCCATCCCAGAGTGCTGTAGAAGTAGGTAGTCATGTTCCTGGTGCCCCTGTAGAGGCCCAGGTGGTCAGGGAGGCCTCAGTGCCAAGGACACATTCCCAGACCAATGACCCTGAAGCAGAGCCCCCCTGGCACAGCCAGCTCCCTGCCTCTGTCGGCACTGGTCCCACAAATGATTCAGGAGGGACACGGGAGACTGGGGAACCTCTGGGTCTAGAGAAGCCACAATTGCCTGGGCCTGAGAAGGGGGCCTTGGAGCTGGGCCTGCTCTCCCAGGAGAGTGAAGCGGCCATACGACAGTGGCTGAGAGGACAGGAAGGGGTTCGTGTGCCCCCACTGGGGAACAGGCTGCCCTACCAGCCCCCCACCCTGTCCAGCCTGCGAGCACTGTCCAACCTCCTGGTCCACAAGAAGGCCTTGGAGCACAAGGCTGCCTCCCTAGTAGCCAGTGGGGCAGCTGGGGCCCTGCAGGCTTCACTGGAGCTGGTGCGAAGGCAGCTGCAGGACAACCCAGCCTACCTCTTGCTGAAGGCACGGTTCCTGGCTGCCTTCACCCTGCCCGCCCTCCTGGCCACCCTGGCCCCCCACGGCATCCGCACCACCCTGTCCATGGCCACAAGGGCCACTCTCTCTCAGAGTGAGGAGGAGGAGGACCTGAGTGAGCGGGAGCTCCAGGACAGCGACAGCTGGTTAGGCTGCGAGTCTAGTGGAACACAGGCGTGTCCGGCGGGCACAGTCCCCATCCAGGTGAGGGCGCCAGGCACCACGCACTTACTGCCTACCTGTTCATCCTGCCCGGGGTGGCAAGCTGGGGCACTGGCTGCAGGTTCCACCGGAGGAAAAACCTGGCCCCTGCTGCACAGAAATGCCATCAGACTTGCCTCTGGGCAGGGGTTGAGGGAGAGCTCAGCTGCTGTGCAGGTGCACGTGTGCCCCAGGGCTTGCGCTTGTGAAGTTTTCTGAGATGTGTTGGCAAGACTTTCTTCTTGCCCCAGAAGAACCTTGAAACAAGACGTTAGGACCACTGTCCTGTGACCTCCCGGCTGCCCTTAGGGAACCCGCACACACCAAAACCTCTTCCCTGGTTGCCAGGTGTCAGGCCTTTGTGCCTCACCAGAGGCTCCAGCCCTGCAGGGGTGCCTGTGGTGATGCCTTCCCCAGGAATTCCAGGTGCAGCCCCTCCCCTTGCTCCTGAGGCTGTTCTGCTTCCTTCCCAGGGTTCCTGGGCCCAGAGGGCAAAGGGACGAAGTGCCGTGTGTGTGCGAGTGTACAGCTGGCCAGTCCTGTTCTCTGCACTATCCCTGCTAGCCCTTGCCACAGGGGACAGGAGGGGGTTGGAAATGCCTACGTGAGGGAGAGGGCAGCAGAAAGCCCTAGAGTGGGCCCCAGGAAGACCTGCTGCCGCTGCCCCCTAACTTAGCTCCTACTGCTGGGACTCACTTCAGGACATGCCCTGCCCTGAGTGAGGAGAGTCCCAAGAAACTGCCCATCTGTGCTGTTCGGGCCAGGGCAGGGTAGTGCGTCTTCTCAGGACCATCCTCCCTGCCCCCATCCCCTGTCCATTGTGCTGGAGGTCACTCGTTTGCCCTCGTCCGGGCACTTATTCCAGGGAGCCCTGGATTCTGGCGAGGGCTCTGTCCCCTCCCACTTGGATACCTCTGATGACCTCGATGTGCTCAGGACTCGGCGTGCCCGGCACACCCGGAAGCAGAGACCTCTGCGTGAGCAGCAGGTGAGTCCCCGGCTCTGCAGCTGGGAGGGGTGGGGCCCACCTTCTCTGCTTGGGAGCACCAAAGCTGGACCCAGGCCTGAGGGTCCGTGGACTGGGTGTGTGGAAGGGCAGGAGCAGGGCCAGGGTCATACAGGCTTTCCATCCTCCTACCCACCAGCACACCCAGCCTCCAGCAACTCTTCCTGCCAACCCTGTGTGCCTCAAGGCCTCTATACAACTGTCCCTTCTGCCCATATGACTGCAAGGCTCCTTCCTACCCCTCACTGAGTCCCCACCCCTTGGGATTGCTTTCCAAAGGTGGCACTGAAGGCCTAGCATCTGTCTTGATGTCACTGATTATGTCACCTGCCACATGCAGGCTGTGCAGTTATCCATGGTCTCCCGTGGCCCCAACCTATCAGAGCACTTTGCTTTTGCTGCAGCCTGGGTCCTGGTCAGCAGGTGCCTTATAGGCCCTGACATGTTTTGGTTGAAGTGAGAGAGGAGGGAGTCCAGGTCAGCAGGCCCAGAGGCAAGAGCAGTTGCTTTAACCACAGGATGGGTCCCAGAGCTGGCAGGGGCAGGAGACGGGGCAGGGCAATGGGGGCATGTCTTGGTACTCCATCTCACCTGTGCATCCTACCCTGGGTGCCAGTGCCTTTCCTCAGCCACACGTCTGAGGTCTGGCTGAGTGTATCTGGGCCCTCCTGGGATCAGGGTGCCCCACCATCAATGTGTACCTGTGTTTCAGGACAAGGACGCAGGGCCCATGCTTGCCCCAAGAATCCACCACCCACCCTGCAGGAGAAAATAGCCAGGAGAGCTGTGGCCTGTAGACTGACCTCTGCCTGCGCTGAGCAGGAAGAAGCTCTGCAGAGTGGCCTCATCCCAGGCTTGGCTGGCCACTACGAATCCCAGAGTTTGAAGGAATAAAGTAAATGTTCTATTTTTCAATTAAAGGTCAAGAGGCTTTTGCAGTTTTGTTGTCTTAGGGTACCAGGTGGTGGACCCAGACTGCCACCCAGCAGAAGTGTGCTGTCAGCACAGTCCGCTCTGGAGACATGGGACACCACGGACTCAGCCACAGGGTCCTCGCCTCCTGTGCTGTGGGCTGCCTTCCTGGGCCTGGAGCTCAGAGAGGTTAGAGAAGTGGCTCTTGCCAACATGGGAAAGAGGCTGTGGCTCTGGCCACACCTGCCCGAGGCAGGGTCCCCAGAACCAGTGGCCACCTGGCTGCCCACAGTCGTAGCCGCGGGTCTCTCTCTCCCATGCTCTTTTCACGTGGGCACTCCTGTGGCACAGGGCCAGCCCCAGCTGTATCTGTCCTTCTCTGCCACACAGGCCTACCACGCAATCCCAGGCCCAGCTCTCCTGTGAGCTTGGTTCTCCTTAGGTACTGCCAGAACAGAGAAGCAGAGGAGTGTCCGTCCAGGGCGTGCCATGTCCGGTCACCGCAGGCACTCCACCTGCTCACGGCCACTGGCGCTCTGCTGGACGCACACACAGCCCACCTGGGTCTAGTCTTCCTTGCTGCTTCCTCTGACCTATGGGGTTGTAGAGTTTTTCTTAAATAATTTCCAAGTACTTGGGAATTTTCCAGGTATCTTTCTGTTGCTGACACCTGCCTAATTCTGATAAGTCTGAGAACGTGACTTTTTTTAAATTTTCTGTGGTCCTGGAGATTGAATCTAGCTACAACTGTGTGGTGGAGCACCACTGTCCTTTTCACTTCACTCTGAGACAGGGTCTCACTAAGTTGCTCAGGCTAGCCTCTAACTTGGAATCCTCCTGCCTCAGCCTCCTGAGTAGCTGGCATCACAGGCATGGCCCCTGTGCCCAGCGATGGTTCTATTCTTAAGAATACACACCTGAACTGGGGAGTAGCTTAGTGATAGAGCATTTGCCTAGCATGTGCAAGACTGGGTTCCATCCCCAGCACTGCAAAAAACAAAACAAAAAAATAACCCAAAGGAAAAAGCCATTATCCTTCCTTTACAAATGGGATGCTCTGGACAGTGAAACCTGACACCACTTCCCTGCCAGGAGGACAGAGCCTGGATCACCGCTGCAGCCAACAAACATCCCTAACTGCCTGCTCCTCCACGCATGGGTGTCCCGACTCACATGGTCAGAGCCATGCAGGAAGGGAGCTGTCAGGGGAGCGCTGCTCTGCACTCCCACCCTTCCCACCCAGCCCTTCTTGGTAGCCACACCCGGTGGGCCAGGTGTGGTTCTGTCCAACCAATTATACCTGCTAAGGTGGGGCTTGGGGCTCTCCATGCCCACTTCAGGGACCAGGCTCCAAGGGCTGCCCTAGGTGGAGGCCAGACAGTCTGTAGAGGACTCTGTCTCCCAGGCCTTGCCTGCCATCAGCTTCTAGGAGCAATGCTGAAGCCCCCGCATGCATCCTGGCGGAAAGGGAGACTGGCATGGGGGTCCCTCACCTGCCGTGGGCAGCTCAGTGTCCAGCTGGACAGTGGGCTGGCCACAGTGTGCAGCAAGCACGCTAGTGTCCCTGGCCTCCAGCAGGCCACCCAGCCGGCCACCCAGCCCTGAGACCATGTGCCCTCCTGGTGCCTTGGTGGGTCAACCTTCTCTAGCCTCAGGAGGGCCTTTGCCCTCCTTTCCACATTTCGAGTTGTCCCTGGGCAGGCAGGCTTCTCTGCTCCCCAGAGGACTTCCACTTCCCTCTGCCCTGCCCTGGGGCCGCCCTGGCTGGCGAATCAGAAGGCAGGCGACCAGGGACTGTCCCCCTGTGGGAGGACAGGCCGGCCTTGGTGGTGGTAACCAGAACACATCAGGAAGTAACAGCCTCCCTCTGGTCTCCACCCTTGCTCCCTCCAGCCACCAACATCATCTCCCAGATACCCTGGCGCCCAGGATCCTAGCGTGCCCACAGCCAGGGCAGCACACAGCTGGCAAGTGGCTCCTGCAGGACAGAGGTAGGCTGGCCTGGAGCCCTTCAGGAAGGTGGCTGGGAGACTGTAGTCTTGCTGGGGAGCCTAGAGCAGTGCTCGGCTCCCACAGGCCAGCCATGTGGCCTCAGCGATTCCCAGGCCCTGCCACAGCCTTTGCAGAGACCTGCTCACTCAGTGGAGTCGGTGGTGGGAGTCTGGTGTGGGCCACGTGGATTTGGGCTGGAAAGACAGGCCGTAAAGGCCCAGGGTTCCCAGGACTGTCCTCTGGGCTGCTGGCCTGGGCAGTGACTAGGCGCAGCAGGAAGCTGAGGAATTACTCTAAAGAGCACGCCTGTCTCCAGGGCAGTGACCCAGCCTGCTGCAGAGCTGGCTGGTCAGGGCTCTGTCCCTGTCTCAGAGGAATAGCTGCTCGGCGGCTGCCACCTTAGCCCAGTGCTGAAGCCAGTCACTTCAGCTGTGTGCTGGTGGAAAGAGACGCAGCGGTCCCAACGTGGGAGGCCTGGTTGTCCACAGCTGGCCTGAGTGTCCTCCAGCATGTGGCAGGAACCAGGCCCTCTCTGGGCCAGAGAGTGCAGGGGTCACCGGTGCCCAGCACCTGAGAGCCTCAGAACATGAGTGGGTGCTGCTCACCCGGCCAGCCCCTCCCAGCACGCCTAGGCCTAGGGTGACGGCAACGTGCCCCTGTGAGCAGCCCCATCACCCTCCCCATGCTGCAGTGACCCTGGCCAACGGAAGGCTGCAGGGCAGGGGGCCTGTGGGGAATGAGGAAGTCCTCCACAGCCCAGCTCCCTCAGGAGGCAAAGGTGGGAGGGCCCGCCAACCTGCCCCTGCCCAGCCTGGTTGCTGGCCAGCCAGGGTTCACAGCCACCCGAAGAGGCGGTGCCGAGGGCAACAGCTCCTCCCATCACACAGCTCCATGAGGGCACGTTCTCTCAGACCCACCTGTCCCTCCCTCCACACTTGCCCAGGTGATGGGGAAGAAAGCAAGCTGGGCAGCAGAGGGCAGGGCAGGGGCTCAGGGAAGGAGAGAGCTGGCGGCCCACAAGGAGCTGTCTCCATTCCTCTGCTGTCCCCTGGGGAAGTGGCCATGGAGCCAGGAACACGAGGGTGAACCCCTCAGATGTCCCTGGGCGACGGACGGCCCTCCCCGGAGCCCTGGCAGGACACCCGTCCACCTGGTGTGGGCTGACCCTGGAAGTGGGCTCCAGGCCCAGGGGCACAGGAGGCGGGTGTCCACCCTGGCTGCTCTCCCCAGCTGCAGGCACCAGCCATAGTCTGCAGCATGTCAGACTACGAGAATGAGGAGGAGTGCTGGAGCACCCTGGAGGGCTTCCGGGTCAAGCTCATCTCCATCATCGACCCCGCCCGCATCACGCCCTACCTGCGCCAGTGCAAGGTTCTGAACCCCGATGACGAGGAGCAGGTGCTCAGTGACCCCAACCTGGTGATCCGCAAGCGGAAAGTGGGTCAGTGTTCCCCCACCTGCCACCCTGAGGATCCAGGCCCCAGGTGGCTGCTGCCTCCCTGGCCCTGGCCCAGCTGGACAGTGAGCCCCAGCCTCCACCCTCACAATGGGAGTCAAGTCTGGCTCCCTGTTTTGCTGGGAACTGCTGATTGGAGTGGCAGGGGCGCTCCCATACCGCTGAGGTCCTGGGAGCCTGGGGTAGTGGGCAGCACTCTGTCCCCATCCTAGAACGCCTGCAGGGTGCCTCCATCAGGTCCTTACCCTGACCCCTCTGTTGGGCAGGTGAGGCCTGGACGGGGCCCCAGAGGCGGAGGACAGGGGCATCCACAGTTTGGGGTACCCTCTGCCCAGAATGCACCCCACCCACACCTCCAGAGCCTCCTCCTCGGCCCTGGCCCCGTCCCCATCGCCCCAGCCCCCAGCCCTG
Organism: Sciurus carolinensis; assembly: GCF_902686445.1. Taxonomy (NCBI): domain Eukaryota; kingdom Metazoa; phylum Chordata; class Mammalia; order Rodentia; family Sciuridae; genus Sciurus; species Sciurus carolinensis. Next base: position 1,317,495 of record NC_062226.1, read on the forward strand.
TGTCTCTGGCCTGCAGGCGTGCTCCTGGACATCCTGCAGAGGACAGGCCACAAGGGCTACGTGGCCTTCCTCGAGAGCCTGGAGCTCTACTACCCACAGCTGTACAAGAAGGTCACCGGCAAGGAGCCGGCTCGAGTCTTCTCCATGATCATCGGTGAGGAGCGGGGCGGAGTGACCTTGGAGGTGGGGCTGGGGTGCCTCGGGGTCTCCCCCAAGACCCCTCCAGAGGGTCTATTGTTCATAAATTGCTGGGAGAAAGAACCTGGAAGCAGCCTGCATGAAGGCCTGGAGAACCCCACCCACCTCGGTCTGGGCATCCCTCGTTGCTGGGGTACTACTGGCTTCCAGAGGGTGGGCTCCTGGGAACAGGAGCCCCACCCAGCCTTGGGGTAGGGGCCAAAGGGACACTCCCCTGCCCTCAATGAGGTCCTTTTAGCGGTGCACAGTGGCGCCTGGCACCCCAGCTACTCAGGAGGCTAAGGCAGGAGGGTCGCAAGGTTCAAGCCAGCCTCAGCAACTCAGTGGCCTGTCTCAAAATAAAAATGAGAAGGACTGGGGATGTAGCTCAGTGGTAGAGCACCCCAGAACCCAGGGGTGGGGGTGGGGAAGACCTATTACATAATTAGAGAAAGAAGGGCCACCCTGAGCCCTGCCTGGGCGTGGCCCCGGAGGTGATGGAGGCTCCAGTTCACAGCCTCCATGCAGAATGCAGACCAGGCAGAACTGGCCTGGTGGGTGCCAGCAGTGACCCTCGCTGACTCCAGCTGCTGGTCTTCAAGCACCAGGGTCCCTGAGGTTGGGCAGGCGCAGGGGCGCCTTCTGACTCCGCCTGGCCCCCAGACGCATCTGGGGAGTCTGGCCTGACACAGCTGCTGATGACGGAGGTCATGAAGCTGCAGAAGAAGGTGCAGGACCTGAGTGCGCTGCTGAGCTCCAGGGATGACTTCGTCAAGGAGCTGCAGGTGAAGGATGGCCTGCTGCGCACGCACCAGGAGCAGGTGCAGCGGCTCAGGGAGCAGTGTGAGGCCGGGGGCCGCGAGCTCAAGCGCTGCAAGGAGGAGAACTACGACTTGGCCCTGCGCCTGGCGCGCCTGAGCGAGGAGAAGGGCGCCGCGCTCATGCGGAGCCGTGACCTGCAGCTGGAGGTGAGCCTCCCGTGGCCAGGCGCACCCGGCTGCCCAGCAGCCCTGGCTGACGGTCGCCCCCGCAGGTGGACCAGCTCAGGCACAGCCTCATGAAAGCGGAGGACGACTGCAAGGTGGAGCGCAAACACACGCTGAAGCTGAGGCACGCCATGGAGCAGCGGCCCAGCCAGGAGCTGCTGTGGGAGCTGCAGCAGGAGAAGGCTCTGCTGCAGGCCCGCGTGCGGGAGCTGGAGGCCTCCTCGCAGGTGGGCTGCCCGTCTGCGCCAGGCTCGGGCGGCTCTGGGCTGGGGCAGCACCCACTGTGGCAGCAGGGCAGCTGGGGCCTCCCTAGTCAGGCTTGCCCTTGGCGTCTCCAGGAGGGGAAGCTGGACAGGAACAGCCCCTACATCCAGGTGCTGGAGGAGGACTGGCGCCAGGCCCTGCGGGACCACCAGGAACAGACCAACACCATCTTCTCCCTGCGCAAGGACCTCCGCCAGGTGGAGGCCCTCCGCACCCGGGTAAGAGGGCTGGTGGCAGCCGCCAGGCCTGGGGTGTGAAACCAGTGCGACCTCATCTCATCTCCCCTGCACCACAGCCCTGTGGTGCCTGCTCTTTGCCTGCATTGGCCCAGGAGGGTGGGGGCCACCCTTGGGGCCCACAGTGCCTGTGGCAGAATGGTGGCCATGGCCAGGGTCTCTGGTGGGTCTGGCCCACTGTGGTCTGGGGCCCCTGTGGCCTCCCCCTGGCCCCAGCTGGCCTGACCCAAGGTACCCTCAAGCTCCCGCCTGAGGCCTGGTGACCGGGGCGGTGGGCTGAGCAGCCCCTCCTGCAGTGCATGGAGGAGAGGGAGCTGTTTGAGCTGCAGTGCCTGGCCCTGCGCAAGGACTCCAGGATGTACAAGGACCGCATCGAGGCAGTCCTGCAGCAAATGGAGGAGGTGGCCATTGAGCGGGACCAGGTGGGTGCAGGAGGGGGCCGGGGCAGCAGCCTACTGGGGCAGCAGCCGGAGCAGGCCTTAGATGACCAAAGTACGGCTCACTTAAAAATGCCATCAGTGACGGGCGTGTGCCGCCCCACTCGGGAGGGCCCAGCCACCCTGAGCCTCTTCCTTCCAGACTTTTCTCAGTGCTGTATCATTAGTTTTCTTTTGTATATCTTGTACAAAAGAGGGCTTTCTACGAGTCTTATTTTGCAAGTAGCTCTTTTTTATTTTAATTTTTGTGGTGCTAGGAACTGAACCCAGGGGTGCCCTACACTACCTGCACCCCAGTCTTTTCTGTTTTTGTTTTGAGGCAGAGTTTTTTTTGACCAGTTGGCTTCAAACTAGTGATCCTCCTGCCTCAGCCTCCTGAGTAGCCAGGATTATAGGTGTGCCCCAATGCACTCAGTTGCAAGTACCTTATTTTAACTTAAAAGAATTGTGGGCAACTGGTCTGTCCGAGTTCTTGTGAATGGGACAGATCATCCCAACGTAGGGCTGCATCTATCTGCCTCCCTGTTTCCCAAACAACTTCCAGTCAACAGTTGGCACTTCCGTCAGGGCCATATGTGTCAGGAACGCCAAAACCAGACTCCTGGGAGTCACCTGTGGAGACACAGAAAAGACCCGGAGGGAAATAATGACTGCTTGCCCAGCAGGGAGTCGGCACTATCCCTGCCTTGGGCACCGACTCCAGGCGATTCCCGGGCAGAGGGAGGGGGCTGGCTGTGCCCCAGGGGCTGCTGACTAGGGGCTGGTGGTGGCTCCCTAGTGCCGGACACTGGGCACCCATGGGCTTGGACAGGGGGATGTTTGGCTGTCTCCAAGAGGTCCAAAGTCAGAAGCACGGACAAGAGTTAAAGAAGTTGCCAGTTGTCAGTCAGGTCCTGGCCAGGGCAGGGCCACTGGACTGCTGGCTGCTGTTGGGGGCAGAGTTCTGTCCCATTTGTGATATGCCCTCCTCTGCTGGCACATTGTCTCTTACACCTCAGGGACCCCAGGTAGGGGACAGGCATAAAAGAACATAACAGAAGCCAGTCACGGTGGCCACACCTGTAATCCCAGTGACTCTGGAGGCTGACACAGGAGGGCTGCAAGTCAAGGCCTTAGTGAGATCCTATCTCAAAATTAAAAAAAAAAAAAAAAAAAAAAAGAAAAGGGCCAGGGATGTGGCTCAGTGGTACAACACCTAGGTTCCAGTAGAAGAGTGTGACGTTGGTTTTTAAGATCCTTACACAGCCACTAATGGCCATGCTCTAGATATCAAGCTGCATCCAACCCTTATAGATCACAAGAGCATGGACAGTGCACAGAGGTGTCCACTGGGGACAGAGGACTTCTGAGGCCTGAGCTGGCACGGTCCACAGGCACCGTCCTGAGAGTTGAGAACATGGAGTCTCTAATCTTTCCCCTGCCCCACAACATTCGATATTGAACCCGAGGTGCTTCTTTATCATGAGCTGCATCCCCACCAATCCTTTATTTATTTATTTATTTATTTTGAGATAGACTGTCACTAAATTGTTGAGGGTTGAGGCTGGGCTCAAACTTGTGATCCTCCTGTCTCAGCCTCCTGAGTTGCTGGGATCACAGGTGTGGCCACTATGCCTAGCAAGATTTATCTTCTTCATATTTGACGGTCCACTTTCCATGGTGTGCCTTCATCACTTTACAATCCTCCCAATGCCAGTCGTGCTAAGGGAAGGGAGAGGCCTGTGCCAGCTGGTCCCACGCAGCCCTACGGTCCTGCTGGGAACTGTACTGGAGAAGCTGGGAGCCGTGCTGTAAAGAGAAGCAAGCTCACCTGGCCAGCCCTGGACTCAGGTGTGCACCTGCCATCCCCAGGCCATGGCCTCTCGGGAGGAGCTTCACACGCAGTGTGCGCGGAGCCTGCAGGAGAAGGACGAACTGCGCAGGCGGGTCCGGGAGCTGAGCGAGAAGGCAGATGAGCTGCAGCTGCAGCTGTTCCAGTGCGAGAGCCGGCTGCTGGCCACGGAGGGCAGGCTCAAGCAGCAGCCACCAGACATGGTCACCCTGGGGGCGCCGCTGGGGAACCGGGCACAGAGCAGGCCCCCGGGGGGGTGTGCAGCCCAGGACAGCCCCAGCCTGGCCTGGTGGCTTCCCCCAGACCCTCCTGTGGTGCAGTGAGGGCTGACACAGCTCTGGCCCAGGCAGGACATGGGACAGCCAAACGCTGGCCCTTACCTAGTGGAGCCTGCAGGGTGAGGTGGCAGGAGGAGGAACATTCTAGGCAGGGCTAGGGCTGAGGCATGTACAGGGCCTCCTGGAGGACAGGGCTGGCCTGGGACCCTCACCACACCTGGGTGGCCCAGAGCCCCCGCTGCTGCTGACCAACCCCCTCTTCTTTGACGACAGAGCTCCGATCTGGAGGATGGGTCCCCCAGGAACTCCCAGGAGGTGAGCGTGACCCCAGGACGGCGCAGGGCTGGCCTCTGGGGCTCCCAGCCTCCACCCAACCACAGCCCACACCCAGGCTCCTAGGGCTCTGCTGTCCTGCACCCAGCCTCAGCTGCCCAGCTCTGGGCCAGGCAGGCGAAAAGGCCTTTGTGGCTGGAGGGTAAAGTGAGGCCAGGACCGTGCCTGTCTCCTGCCCTGGTGCAAGAACTTCGGGTCCCGCTCGCCCTCCCCACCCAGCCCGAGCCCCGGGGAGCTGTGCAGAGGGGAGACGGCATCATGCCCAGCTGGGGCGCAGGAGCTGGGTGGGGTCCAGTCTTAGAGGGGTGTGGTGGATGGCAGGGAGGACTAACAGTGACCTGTCCGTCTTTGGAAGCTCTCCCTACCCCAGGACGTGGAGGAGGATGTGCAGCTCTCCGACAGAGGTGAGCAGGCAATATGGGCACCTGCTCCTCTGGTCCAGCCGCCCTGGAGCCGTGGCCTTCTGGTCCCCCGAGCCCTGGCCATTAACTTGCTCCCTGTCTCTTCAGTCTTCACTCCCCATTCCACAGACAGGGACACTGAGGCTTGGGGGTGTTATCAGGTCAAGGATGCCCAGAGAACAGAGAACCTGATTCAAACCTTGGGCCCAGCTGGCAGGGTCCATGGCCCACTGAGGACAGGTCCCCCCATGGGCAGTGGGTGCAGAGCCCCCACCCTGGTGGGCCCTGGGAACTCAGAGTGGAACAGGGCTTCCCCACCCTGTGCTCACAGAGCTTCCTCCTGCAGTGGAAGGCACAGTGCCCACAGGAAGCCAGCGTCCAGGCTCAGAAGGCCAGAAACAGGGATGGGGCTGCATGCAGGGTGACAGGGTGGGGGCAGCGCGTGCTGTCTGCAGTGGTGGGGCTGTTGGGGGCTTCAAGGAGGCCAGGCAGGATTCCTCCTTGGCTCGTTTTTAAATTGGGCTGTTGGCCCTAGCGACAGTGGGGGCGGAGAGGAAGAGGAATGGCGCATCGGACTGGCCTGGATGTGGGCAGGAGCTGGAGGAGTCTGCGCTGAGGGTGGGGGCCGGCGGGAGGACTGCCCGGGTGCTGGGAGGTTGCGTGGGAAGTCAGACAGACTTCCTCAGGGTTGCCTAAGCCCAGCCTCCAAGCAGAGGCAAAAGGGGAAGAAGTGGCGGCAAATGCAGAAGTGGGGGGCCGGCCGTCTGCCACAACCCAGAGACAGGAACTCACTGCAGAGCCCCACGTGTACAGAGGCAGTGGGACTCGGGAGCAGCTCCGGGGGGCTGCGGCAGGAGCTGCAGCATGGAGGGCAGCATGGAGGTCGGAGCTGAAGGGGAGTGCCAGCCACAAGCAACTCAGGAGGGGCTGCCAGGCAGGCAGGACGTGGCCTGGTGCCCCCAGCCCTGCGGGCCACCAGCACCTTCTGCCCAAAGGGCCTGAGCCCTGGGCTGCCAGGCCCTGCGAGAATCAGAGGAGTTCAGCAGCCTGGAATGTTCTGCTTCCAACTGCTACAGTGCCCTACCCACACCGCCAGAGGCCCTTCGCCCTCCTCTGAGGTTACCTCTGTTCACTCCTGAGAGCCAGTGTGCCCGAAAATGCTGCCCAGCAACTGGGAACACAGCACAACCCGATCAGGCTTGGGGCCACCTGGGAAAACTGTCCTGGCACCCCGGGGTCCTTTCTGCCTGTCTGCCCTTGTCTTTGGGCCAGCCAGCTCAGGAGGTGTGGTAGGTGCTGTGAGACTCTCTGGGTCCAGCAGCCTCTGACCTGCCCCAGAGGGCTTTCCCCTGGGAGTGAGGGGAGGCCAGGCCAGGGGTCTGGGCCTGTCTCCTTGCTTGTGCGATGGAGAGGCTCACTGGCCATGTGAGGACCCAGAAGGTCTTGCACTGGGCAGCAGGGAGGGGAAGGGGCAACTATGCTGGGCTGGACCCACAGGCAGCTTTTGCAGGCGGCCTCGCTGAGGGGGAGAGTCAAGAGCTGCTCTTCACAGCCCCGCAGAAGGAGCGGCTTTCACCGAGTCCCCACGTAAGACCCCTGGGGTTCCTGCAGCCCTGGCATCTCCCTGATGTGGGCTTTAATGACTAATCTCCACCTGGTAGATGGGGGTGGTCCAAAGTCTCTGCAGGTGGGTTCTGGGGTGGAGTGTTTGGAACATGAAGTGGAGCTCCTCCCTTCTTGGGCGGAGCTGCAGGACGGGATTTGGGAAGGTGGGGTAGCCATAGAAGGACACTCCATTTCTGGTTTCTCCGATGCACTGCCTACCCTGAGTGGGAACTCCGGCCTCCTTGTCTATGGCACAGGAGTTTCCCCAGTCAAAGGGCCATCTGGGTCGTGTAGTGGCAAGAGCCCAGGTCACAGCCTGAGTGCCCAGCCTGCCTGGCTGCAGGACCGGTGCTGCCCTGTCATCAGAAGGCAGCCCTGTGTCCGTGCACCTCAGTGCCGCAGGCCCTGTGGCCAGCTTGGCTACGGCCTCCCGCAGCCTGCAATCTGGGGCAGGAGGGAGCGGGAAGGACACAGCCATCCAGCTGCCACCGTGCCCTTTTGCAGGACGCTGGCCCGAGCAGCGGCGAGCCCCCGGAGAAGGAGCGGCGGCGACTCAAGGAGAGCTTCGAGAACTACCGCAGGTGGGCGGGGCGGCGCGGGGCGGGCGCACACCTGCGCACACCTGCCTCACCTGCCTCACCTGCGGCGTCCCACAGGAAGCGAGCGCTCAGGAAGATGCAGAACGGCTGGCGGCAGGGCGAGGGGGACCGCGGGAACACCACCGGCAGCGACAACACCGACACCGAGGGCTCCTAGTCCGCCGGGACCGTCGTGGGGCGGCCCGCACTCCCCGCACCTGCGGCCTGCTCGGCGCCGTGGCTGACCCGGCCTCGGTGAATGAGCTGGACTGGCTCCGTGCGGCTGCCCGCGCTCCGATGTACTTTTTAAATGCGCGTCCTGTTCTTATTGTACGCTACACTCGCTTTGTGGAAATACCGGAAAGTGCAGCCAAGTAAATAAAAATAACCCGGGAGCGAGCGGACTCGCGCAGTCAGCCCGCGCCGCAGGGCGGCACCAGGGGGCAGCAGAGCGCGGCGCGCCGGGGCCGGGGGCGGAAGCCAAGGAGGGCCACGTCCGTCCGGGTGCCCACTTCCAACATGGCGGAAGCGGCCTCAGTCACGCGGGGCGGGGCTGGCAAGAACGGCCTGGGCGGGCGGGCGGAATGCTGCGGGCGGTGCTGGGCCGTGTGCCGGTGCTTCTGAGCGTCGAGAGGCCCCGGGGGTCTGTCCTGAGGTGCCTGTGGGGCAGCGGCACCCGCCGGGAGGCCGCAGGGAAGCGGCGGACCTGGGCCTGGGGGTGGCGGTGCTCGAGTTCCGGGTCGGGGCCCGCAGCGGCGCTGGGGCACGTGGAAACTACGCATTACCAGCTGGTCTACACCTGCAGGGTGAGCACACAGCCGGGACAAGGTGGGCCGCTCCTGCTGCTAGAGGGCGCCAAGAGGAGAGGCTGCCCGGGGCGGGGCCTGCCCGGGGGTGCAGCTGCGGGCCTGACGCTGCCTTGCCCCAGCCAGGTCTGTGGGACAAGGACCTCCAAGCGCATCTCAAAGCTGGCCTATCACCAGGGCGTGGTCATTGTGACCTGCCCTGGCTGCCAGAACCACCACATCATCGCAGACAACCTGGGCTGGTTTTCCGACCTGGACGGGAAGAGGTGAGGACACCTGGACTGGGGTGGGGGGAACGTATGGCATGAGCCTGGGGCCTGGGTGAAGAGCCCACCCAGCAGCCTCCCTAGGGAGCCCCTGCCTGGTGGTTTCTAGGCCCCCCTCAGCAACCCAGCTTCCTGGTCCATGCAGACGTGCAGGTATATTTGAACTTTGGGTAAACCATGGATAGCCTTTTGCCTTCAGTGCACTACCCCAAACACAGCAGCTGCCAGCCGGGCCACATGGATGGCACCTTCAGCACTGCCTCACTGCCCACCTCCTGCCCTTGCTGACAGCCTTGTCATTCTGGTGTGAAACTTTCTTGTCCTCTGCCAACCTGGGTGCCCGGTCTGCAGCAGCTGGGAGGGTGTGTGTCAGGCCCTGTGCACTGGCCCTGGCCTGAGGGTAGGGAGTGGTGGGGGGGGCCTGCTCAGAGGCCAAGCATGCCCTCCCTGTCTGGGGAGCTGGAGGCTGTGCATTTTGACTTCTGAGCTCTGCGTCCTCATGTAAGGTGGACAGGCAGTGCCTGCAAGGACCGCATGCCAGGCACTGGGCTGCTGCCCCATAAGACATCACTGTAGAGAAGGGGGATGGGCAGGACTGTTGGTAACTGGTCACTCGGTGAGATGAGGCCCGTCTTGGATCCTTTGCTCCTGAGGTGACACTTGCTGGCAACCATGGGTTGTGAAGATGCATGAGGTATCTGTAAGGCCCTTATGCTGCTGGGTGCTGGGCTCAGTACTCCTGGATCAAGCTGGCTAGGCAGTGCCCTGGAGGGAGCCAGGCACAGGAGTGACAGCCCCCACTCCCATCTCACAGGAATATTGAAGAGATCCTGGCATCCAGAGGGGAGAAGGTGCGCAGAGTGGCCGGCCAGGGTGCCCTGGAACTGATTTTGGAGGCTGTAGGGGCCCCCAAATCCCCTGCTGCCCCTGAAGAAGGTGAGGGTGAGGATCCCACCCACTCAGGCCAGACGAAGCAGAGTTGACTCATGTTCCCTTGCACTGTGGGACTCTGCTCTCCAGAAAGACACTTCCTTCAGCCTGGACCTCCTGGACTGGGCCTGTTTCCTGTCAGTAAACGGATGTCCCCCAGGTGCTGCCTGCGACTCTCCTGTCTTTCTTTTCTGGAGTCAGAACTACTCACGAGTCCCTGGTGCTGAGGGCAGGTCTCTGTGACCACAGGACCCCAGGCTCACCCCCACTCATCCTACGGAGGAGTTTCCTATCCCTGCCCACCGCAGGGCCACGTTCAGAGCACCTGTGGCTCTGTCCCTCTGAGTGTCCTGTCACCTGCTGTCCCCTGGGACAGCACTGGTGGCTCCCCTCCATGAGCCAGGGCTGACCTCAGCCCTGAGCCTTGGCTGTAGCAAACCAGGCTGCTCACGGTGGCTGCAGATAGGATGGGCGCCAGGCCGGGGCGCTTGGGAGGGGACTGCAGGCCAGGTGGAGGGCCCCTCAGGGACTGCTGGGCCTCTCAGTGCTGCCTGGCAGGTCGGGTCTCAGACACGTGGGGGACAGCGTGAGCCCTGTGCCCTTCCTCCCCTCCCTCCCCTTCCTCCACACGTGCGGCTTCTCTCCACTCTGTTTGACTGCTCAGGATGTTCCTGTGTTTAGGAAGCGAGCAGACGCAGGAGCAGTCTTGGCAGAAGCGTCTGGTTGCCTGACCTCCAACATTAATCACCAGCCTCGTCTGCACACAGAGGCCTGAGCCCAGCTTCACGGGGACACTGCGTGGGACCCAAGCTGGTGATTAGAAGCTCACGCCTCCCCTGTGGGAGACTGGGTACATTTGCAGTGTGTGCCCTGGCTCGATTGCCCCCATCCTTCCTCTGGCAGACAACCCGCTATTAGTCCCACCAGAGCCTCCCGTGCCATTTGTGGAAACTGTCATTGCTCTGAAGACGGAGCCAGCCCCCGCCCCAGCCTGCCCTTCTGTGGAGGGCACTGAGGTCATATAGACCAGCTGGGGCTTCTTGGGTGCCATGAGATGTGGGAAGCCAGTGGGACTGGGCCAGGCCTGGCCACCTCCGAGAATCTGGACCAGCATTTGGGAAGGCTCAAGTGCTGGCCACACCTGGTGTAGAACTGGGTCTAGAAAGTCTGCTCCTATGGGAAACTGAGGCCCATAGTGTGGACTTGTGTATTCACTGTGCCTTTTCTGTTTTCCGATGCTCTGACCTGGGTCTCGCTGCTCTGGGAGACCCATCCTACTGGATAGCAAAGGCTGTGACCCCTGCCTGTCACCTGCAGAGCCCACACCCCTCCCTCCCTGACGGGCTCACACCTGGGGACCCTTATCACCCTGGGCCAGATGTTGCTCAAATGGGCCAGTCCGTGTGCCTGGAGCCCCCTAGAATTCTCCAAAGGAGCCAAAACTAAACTGGTTGCCCCATCCCTCCGTCCCCACAGGAACTGCAGCGGAGGCCCCTCCCACCCACTCCGCCTCCACAGGCCCAGTGCTTCCCACCTGGCCTGGACTGGCCTGCTCCCTCCTCTTTTGCGGCAACCTCCTGTTGGCCTCTACACCTGAGAAAAAAATCAAGCCTGTTGGGAAGTAGCCTGGGGACTCCCAGGCCTGTCCCAAGGCAGCTGCAGGGCCTCCTCTGGAGGAGATAGAAGCATCAGGCCAGGGGGGCCTCAGAAAAGTGCCAGACCACACTACAGTCACAAAGTTCTTTCCACAGGACGTCTTGGCCTTTCGTGAGCTGTCCAGGACTGCGGCCTCTGAGAGCTGACAGGCCCCGGGGGGTTGGGTGGCAGGACCTTGGATCACAGACATTCAGTGGGCTGGGTTCTCATAGTATCCCACCCCCATGGGTGCCTCTCCCTGCTGTGGCCACCTCACCTTTTCTCCCTTTCCACCCCGGGAGTAACAGTGGCCACCCCACTGCTTGCTGAGATTGCACCTGCCAGCACCTGCCTCCAGGTCTCCAGACCAGCTCTGCCCTGGTTCCAGGAGACAGCCATACCAGTCCTCCTGCCCCAGCCCTCGGGATGTTGGGCCTCCCATGCTCAAGGCAGGTGTGCAGGGGAAAGAAGGCCTCGTGGTCCAGGCTGGTCCTGGCAGCACAGTGGGCACTGGGAGTGACCACACCCTCTGGTATCCTGGTCACTGCCCGCCCCATTTAGGAGACCTGTTTTCTCTAGTGGCCCCCTCCCTCTCTCTGAACAGCAGGGAGACTGTCTTGGCTGGCTTTTCTCTTGGATGGGGACACTACATGGGCTCTGGACAGTCTGACCTGGACCTGGGATGCTGCGGGCTTCGAGAGATAGTGCCAGGCCTCAGGACCCAGAATCGGGCAGGAGTGTCCGAGTGCTTCTTGGTAGACAGGGTCTGTGAGCAGAGGCCAGCTGTGGCTGCCCACGTCCAGCAGCCTGCCAGTGCTGCCGGCCCTGGCTGAGAGCCACGGGATGTGCCGCATGCACACCCAGACCTGCTGCAGGCTCCTTCGGTGCGTCTGGACCTGCCTGCCAGGCTCCTGTGGGCCTGGACTCGATGGTCGGGGGCAGGGGCTGACCTGGTGGGGAAGGCTGCTCACCAGGTTGTGGCTGAGCTCCTGGCCCACCCTCCCTGGGAAGCTGACCACGCGGTGGGAGGTGAAGACCCTGCCTGGGGATGTGACCTCTGTGCAGCGGACGGCTTGACCTGAGCCCAGCCTTCCCCAGACGCCTGTGGAACCCGACGGCGTTCAGCGCTCGGGTAGGGCAGGGCAGGGCGCTGCACCCCCCCCACGCGGGCAGCCCAGTCCCAGGGCCCCCCACTGCTTTGGCAGAGACGGCACTGACCTGGCACTCTTTATTTTTCAAGGGCGGGTGGGGAAAAAAAAGTACCTCTCGGGCTAGAAAGGACCCGTGACAACGTGGCAGACACCTGCGAGCAATAAATACGCATGTACATTCAAGTATGAGGGCTCCCGGCCCAGAGACCCAACCTCCGCACGGTCCCCGTGCTGAGCCCAGGGTCACCTTCCAGCTGCCCTCGCCCTGCCTGGTGCCCAGGCTGTACCGTGGGTGAGGCGCAGGCCCTCCCCAGGCTTGGGGAGGCACCTGGGAGGCTGCTGCCCTGGGGGCTGCGAGGTCACAGGCAACCCTCAGACTGGTCCAGAGGGCCGCCTGCAGGAGGCGCCAGGCCTGGCTCGCGGGTCTGCAGCGGGTCCTGCCCTGGTTTGGGTTGGGAGCTTGGTACCCTGTGGACCAACTCCAGTGTGGGGGCTGGTCCCCGGGAGAGGCGATGCATCTCCCCCAGATGGCGAGGTGCGAGGTGCTCACTTGGAGCCAGCCCACTCTGGTGCCGTTGCCCACCTAGCTTGGTGCCACCCTAGGCCCAGTCCCCTTCTGTGTCGCTGGCCTGGAGGTCTCAGGGCTTGGGGCTTAGGAACAGGTGTTCCTGCCCCCGCCCTTCTCTCTGCGGTGGTGCCAGGGCTGAGCCCTTGGGTCCCTGTGGGCCCAGGGCTGCCTGCTGGGGCCAGGGACTGTGGGTGGCCCTGCACCAGGCTCTCTGGCTGCTGACCTCTCAAAGCAGATTACAAGGGGAGATGGGCTCTGGGAAAGGAGTCCTGCCCTGGGGATGGAGTATTGTTCCCTGCGTGGCTACCCCAGGACCAGCTGGGGGACAGAACATGCCTGTGTCCTGGCAGCCCCCGGAGAAGACCTCTCTGGGGGCTGGGAGATGGCAGGTTTCACATTTGGCAGGGCCGGGTGGAGTCCTGGAGGGGGAGGGTCGGGAAGCACCGGGCTTGGGGGCGACATGCTGAAGGCCCGGCCTGGGCAGAGGCAGAGCCAGGCAGGCCTGCAGGAAGCATGGGCTGTGCGGACAGAGGCATGCCCTCCCCACACAGCAGCTGCTGTCCGAGCCTGCCGCCCGGGGCAGGGGCATGCCATGGGCAGTGTGCCCAGCTCGGCTCAGTGGGAAGGGCTGGGGGCTCAAGCCGGTCCTCAGTCATGGCTTTGGGAGGACTCAGCTTCTTGGGGGCCATGGCCATGTGGACAGTTGTGAGCCCCCAGTGTGCAGGAGCAGGTCTACAGGGCAGGCCTGGCTGTGGCAGGAGGCCTTAGCTGGCCCCAGGCTGGCACTGCTGCCGGGGCTCCGGTGGCCCACTGGGCTCCTGCTCTGGGCTCCCAGTGAGGTCCACGCGCTGTTCATCCATGCGCTTGGCCTGCACCCTCTGGATGAGGCTGAAGAAGTCCTCGTCCGGCATGGTGGGACCTCGGGGCAGTGCGTCGGGTGGCGGGCAGCGCTGATCATCGATCCTGGAGGACTGGGCAGACACGTGTAGGTTGGTGGGCTTGCCCTCCCTAGGCCCTTGGGGAGCCTGTCCCAACACCCAGAGGTTGGCAGGCTTGCCAAAGTCAGAGGCAGTAGGCACTGGCTCAGCGGCCATCTCAGGTCTCCAAGCCCACCTGGGAAATTAGCTCCAGGGCCTGCCTGGCTTCTGGGCTGGTGCTGGGATCCCGGACATGGACAAGTCTCCTAGGGCTGTGTCCCCCGAGCCTGGGGCTGGCCCACCCAGCAAAAGCAGCTGAATGATACCTGGGGCTTGGAGGGAGCCTGACCCGGGAGTCAGCTGCCCGAGACTTGCTGACCTCCCGGGGCTGGCCTGGGTGTGGCATCCCTCAGCACTGCCCTGGAACCTGGCTTAGCCCTGGACTGACCCTAGTGGGCCTGTGGGGTGGGGTTCCAGGGCCTGCAGTGCGAAGCTCCTTCAGGATCCCCCTTGGGGTGGGTGGCTGGCCCCTCAAGGGCCCTGCCCACCCTGGCATGGTGAGGGGGTGGCTGGAGGGGCCTCTGAGCTCTTCAGGGCCTGGAGCAGAAGAGACAGGAGCTGGTGGAGCCGCTGGCAAGTGTGTGCAAGTGGGCGGGGGGCTCTTAGCTTCTGGGGAGGGGCTGGCATGGAGGCAGCTCCTTGGATGCCTGGCACACAGCCATGGTCGCATCTCCTCTGTGGGAATGAACATCGGATCTGGAAACCCGCCGGCCATTTTCCAGAGTCTCCTGACCCCGAGACCCCAGAACTCCCAACCACCGTCTGCCAGGCCCAGCCAAAGGGTGGACAGATACACGGAGAGGGTGAGCCCCCTGCTTAAGGCCTTTCCTGACCTGCCTCCTCCATGCTGGTGAGGCTGCCCACCTGGCCCATCCCAGGACTCGCCCTCTGACCTTCATGTCCACTGTGTGGTCCCACAACTGGCCAGCAGCCCCAGGGTCTCCCTCTCTTTCACCTTGGTGCTGTGGCCCTTGACTTCCTCCACCCAGATGTGGAAGCTAGAGGGACGCCCCTTGGCCGCATCCTCAGGTGCTGGCAACCCTGCTGCAAGCCCCTACCCAGAAGGGGCAGCTGAGCCTTGGGGTGTCCCGGGCTGCTTTTCCCGGGACTCATCTCCCTGCAGGTGGAGGCTCCCAGCAAGGAGGGCCCGGCAGAGCTGCCTGGATAGGCAGTGACCCTGGCCTGCACCTGCCTGCCGCCTGCAGCTCCACCTCCTGGAGGTGTCCCTCAGATGGGGCTTGAGACCGAGGGCCCACAGCTGCCTCCCTCACGGCTGGCAAAGGGCCCACAGGCCTGCGCAGAGCTGGGCGAGCCCTGGCCTGGCCCCTGGGCTGCGGGCCCACCTGGTACTTGATGAGCATGTTGAAGAATTCGTCTCCGGGCTCCTGGGGGTCTCCGTCACCACGGAGGTGCCCCACGTTGTTGTGGGTGATGCGCAGCCCAGGCAAGCTGCCCACACTGGCCCGCTGATCGTCCAGCCGGCGACTCTGAGAGCTGGCGATGAGGTCGAAGAGCTCCTCCGTGTGGGGAGAGGCCGTCACGGAGGGCTGGGCTGCAAGGGCAGTGGTGCGGCTGGGACTCGACACTGGGCCCCGGCCAGCAGGGGGCTCTGGCCTCCGAGCCCAGCCCAGCCCTCTGCCTGCTCCTGGGGAGAGGGCCCTGGGTGTCTGCTGCCCACCCCTGCCACAGCTACACCACCTCCAGGGGCCTCTGGGAGGTGACAGGAGAAGGCCTCCCCTCCCGCGCACTCTGAGGCTGCTGCTGCACCCGGCAGTGTGTTCCGGAGGGGTGGGGATAATTACACGCTTCCCAGGATGCAGCTGTGGGGACCAGTGTGGGGGGACTTTCTGCCATAAGGGGCACTTTGCAGCTGACCTGGCCCGCCCTTTGGGGCAAGCGCTTTGTGGGTGCTTTCTGGTTGGCACTGGGTCTGGCTGGAGGCACTGGTTGAGAGGCAGCAGGCGCGGGGCTCAGGCACCCACATGCAGGAGGGACCGAGGCCCAGGCCCCTGCACTCACCAACCCTCTCCTCCAGGGTAGGGGCAGCTGTGGCCTCGGCGGCCCCCGCCTGGCCCTCCTCCAGGGAACAGCGCTGGTCGTCCATACGGCTGCTCTGGAACTTGCTTAGCAGGTCAAAGAAGCACTCCTCCTCGGAAGACGAGGCCCGCGGTATGCTCTGGAGGGACGGGGACTCAGTGCAGCCGGCCCCGCCTGGCCCAGCCCGCAGGCTCTGGGGCACGGCTTGGGGGCTGGGCACCCGTCACACGGTCCTAAGACCAGAGCTGCGGCCAGGGCCCTCACCCACCGCCCCAGTCTGCCCCTGCCGGCCAGCCCGCTCCTCTCCTCCCGTGGCTGCCCCCTCAGGCCAGGCCCCAGTCATCTACCCCACAGGCCCTGCCCCTGCCCACAACCTGCCACCCCTACCCACCCTCTGCCAGCCTCGGGTTGGGATGGTCCCCGTCTAGCCCAATTCACAGCTGCCACCTCCAGAAGGTCTCCCCACACGCCCCCCAGAGTCCCGCCTGGCCTGGCCCCCAGCCCAGCACTCCAGCCCCTGCCCGAGGAGGGGACAGGTGGTGTATGACCTGGCTGTTGCAGGCAGGGAGTCGGAATGGCCACTAGATACACACTTCCAGTGGTCAACCTGGCGACCATGTGGGTGGACCCAGACTCATGGGGCCTGCTCTGGGCCCCAGAGGCTACAGAGGGTGGGGACGTCCCAGGGTCTTCCCACCTCCAGTAGGGAGGGGCAGCAGGAGCTCCTGCACCCCTGGCCCGTCCATCAGCCTCACGGACTCTTCCTGGGCTGTGTGAGCCTGAACGAGAGGGCCCAGACCTGCACAGACATGGCCTGCTGAGTGCCAGGCAGGAGGCTGAGGCACAGAGAAGCTGTGTGACATGTCCAAGGCCCCCCAGCAGCAAGAGCAGAGCTGGAATTGGGACACAGAGGCCTTGTGGACGACCCTGTCCCAGGACTGGCGTTAGGGCTCTGAAGGCAGAGGGACCCTGCTGAGGGGCCTTGGGCAGGGGGCAGTCGTGCTGGCATGGAGGAGAGCCCCCACCTGGCCCTGGGCCTCAGGCTGATCCCACCCCTTCACCCCACCTCCTGCACTGCTGGGGGCTTTGTCCTCCCTTAGGCCTGAGCCCCTACCCTGCCAGAGCCGGTGGGAGGGAGAGCAGGCGTGCAGGAGCCGGGTGGTGACTGCCTGCACTTGGGCTGCGCCCGAGGAGCCCGCAGGCCTGGCAAAAGAGGGGTGTTACACAGGTGCCTCTCAGGAGGAGGTGGGCTCCTTGCCCCAACCCTCGTGTCTGACCCAAGCTGGACTCCAACAGGTGGACTGCTCAGCTGGGGTCCCCCGGGTGACCCGAGCCAGACTGAGCCAGACCTTGCCAGACCACAGCAGCCTCCCCTGGGCCCATTGAGGGCTCAAGAGATAGATGTACTAAGGCCCCACCTGGTCCCTCACCTAGGGGGCAGCAAGATGTCACGGCAGAGCTGTCTCCAGGGCTCAAGACCTGGGACTGGCCCTGCCTGCCAGCCCTCTTCATCCCGAGCTGGGACCAGCTCTCCAGGGGTACCGCTGACCTGTGCAGGGCATTGTAGGGCTAAGACCCGGGGGGACAACCTGGACTGGGCGCCTGCTGCAGGGGTTCTGCAGGCACAGGCCCCATGTGAGTCTGGCAGGACACACTCAGGAATGTGGAGGCCACCCGTTGCCCCAGCCTCTCCTCGTCCCCCAACCCGAGGTCCTTTCCACTTGAGGTTCTGAGTTCCTCTCCACATCCCACTGCTTTAGTCAATAGGGACAGAGCTGGCCAGGTCCACTGACCCTGGCCAGCAGAGGCCCCTGTGCTCCCTGCCTCTACTGCACCAGGGACATGGGGCCCCACACTCACGCTGGATCACAGGCGCCCTCCGGCAGCAGCAGCCAGGAGCGGTGCGGGGCCCCTGCACGTGCAGCCACCTCCTGCCCGAAGCACCAAGTGTCGCCTCTGCCTGCCGGGACCCACCGGCTCACCCGACGCTTAAATAGGACCCAGGCAGGGCTCAGCCTCCAGAGCCCGCCCTCTGCTAGCTCACTTGCTGGAGCGCGCGCACAGCAGCCGCTCCGTAAACACTGAGGTGGATTCCCTGAGCTCAGCAGAGCGCTCCCTGGCTCCTGTGGGCGGTCACGCTGGAGGGCTGTGGGGGTGGACGGCTTATTTGAAAGCCCTTTCCCCACCCGATACCAGGGCCCTGGGCTTCCTTCCAAAGCTGGGTCACCTCTTCCTTCAGCAGGTTCCCAAGGCAGCTCTCGGCACTGGCAGTGTGGCCTGGCCTCCGCCCCGGCTGGGCCGGGCGCCCTGCTGACCCTGGACCCTGGCTCCTGCGGGCAGCCCCAGCCAGCCCCAGCTGCATCTGCTGTGGCCTTACTCAGAGCACACGGAAGAGACCTCCAGGTTCCCAGTGTCCCTATCCTTTCCCCGGGACAGAAGCGGAGCCCGGATGGAGTAGAGGCCTCTCGGCACTTGCAGGAAGTGGGACCCTGGCAGCCTCCAGACACGTGGCGCTGAGAATATCCAGCACACCCACGCCCTCCGCAGGCTGGGAAGGTGCTGATTAGGCTGTGGAAGGACTATTTTTGATGATTTTGCAGCTGGTTTGATGCAGGTGTCCCCAGAGGGTTCCAGGCTGGCCTCTGAACCTGGCCTCTGTCTCTGTGCCACCAGCTCCCTGCGACCTGGAGAGGCTCACCGAGCTCTGAGGATAGTGGGAACTATAGGCAGCAGGAGGCTAGGCCTCCACCCCACACCTGCCTGGCCACCAGTCTGTGACTCCACTGTCCATTCACATACCTGGCCATCAGCCCACCCTATCCCTCCCCCTCTATAAGTGGCAACAAAAGCTGACCATGGCCTGTGCAGGGTGGGGTGGGGTCTCCTAGACCCTGACCAGGAGGAACCCTGCATAGATGCCAGCTTCCCACTGTGCCCTCCTTCTGGGGGAACATGCTTTTGTGACTCAGGGATGAGTCTGGAGGGTACCCGTGAGGCAGGGAGAGGGCCAGCAGGAGTCAAGCCATCTGGAGACTGAGAGGTGACAAAGGCAGAAACAGGCCCTGAGCCAGGCTGACCTGCCATGCAGAAAGGGCCCCCAGGGCACCCTGGGTTGTCCCCTGAGGCCAGGCAGCAATGCTTTCAGACACTGCCCTCCACTGAGGGGCCACAGGGGTGGCATGGGGCCAGGAGGAGGGCCAGGACACCCACCAGGACCCATCTTCCCAGCGCAACCAGGTTGGCTGTGCATCCTGGGCTGCAGGGCACCTACCGTGCGAGGTACCTGCACTCTGACATCCGAACTGTCCAGTGGGGAGTGGCTGCCTCCTCGGGGCCTCCTCTCAGCCATGTCTGGTCCTTCCTGGTACTTCCTACTCCTCATGGGGAGAGGGAGCGAGTCCCTGCCTGGGCCCCGCCAGTCCCCTGCATGGTGGGTGTCTCCATTCTGCTCCTGGGGAGGGGAGGCAGGCCAGGTATGGGTGGGGCCGTTCTGGACCAATGTCCCCCATCTTGGGATGCTGCAGGAAGTGCCAGGAGGGTGTGGTAGACCTCACTTCCTGGGTGCATGCAGTATGCAATGGGTTCCCCAAGGAGAGGAGGCCAGCACAGGGCATGTGGCCGTGGGTGGGCGGGGCGACTCCCTAAATGTTAGCCTTCCCACTAGCCAGTGTTGGTGGCTATGGTATCCCTGTGCCATGACCCATGCTGGGCCCCAAGGGCCGACCACAACCCATCCTTGTTACACTAGAGGAACAGGATGCTCAAAGGGGTCACAGCCTTGCAGGGGTCACAAGGTATCCACACCTGACCCCCCAAATTGTATGTCTGGGGTTCAGTGAACCCTGCCAGCTTTTCCCCTTGGGCAGAGCCTGAGTGGTCAGGGATGCAACCCAGGGGCTGGTGGGGGCACCTGGAAGGACCATGCCTGCCCTGGGGCACACAGTAGGCAAGAGGGAGGAGCAGAACCTCTGGGGCTGGTGGCAGATGGGCCATGAATGGCCTTGGATCGTGGGGGCACATCTATCTCCCCGTGGCTGGGCTGAGCCAGGCAGTGGCAGCTGGACAAACATGCACCCCAGTTCATTAACCTGCCGCCATATGCTGGCTGCCATCCCCTGACGTCCATCCCCTGCCTCCCACCGAGCCTGGCTCACCCGTTCTGGGGGGAGTCTCAACAGGTCCCAAGTCTCTGCACTCAGTCTCTGTGTCCTCTTGGGTCTGGCCCCTGGAAGACAGCGGTGCCTGGTCAGCTCATGAGGCCAGCTGGCCAGGCGGGCACCCTTGGGGGACTGAGGATTGGGCAGCACGGCACCCTGCTCTCTGACCACGCAGCCCCGCGTGTGCACACTGACTGCACCGTGGACGCCAGACACTCCAGCAGGCGGTGGGGTCGGGGGACTGGCCCTGCTGCTCCCCATGCCGTCCCAAAGGATCCGATTCTGAACAGGGCTGTCTTCCCGCCTGCCCAGACGCCCTTCCACCATCCACGGGGCCCAGAGGCTCCACTCAGCTGCTTCCTCTGAAGCCAACGCACCTCCTGAGGCCCCCTCACACTCTAGCCTGGGGGCAGGGGCTCTTCTGTGTCCACTCCAGTTCACTGTGGGCAGCCCAAGCTGGGGCAGGAGTGACAAAGGCCTCAGACGAGCCCCAGGTCAGCCCCATGCAGGGCCTTCCCCTGGGCTCCTTGGCCCCTGGGAAGGGATGACTGAGAACTTGGGTACTTGGCAGCTGCTGGTGGGCAGGGCAGGGGGCTGAGCCATGGGACCCCAAGTCCTCTCAAGAGAAGCTGCCCAACCCAAGATGGCCCAGCTGTAGACTCTGCAGTCACCACCCTGCCAAGGGGCCCTGGGCTGCCCTGCAGCTGGACTGCCCCCAGACCTCTGTCCCTAACATGTCCCTGGGTGGGGAAAGGGTGCAGTTCAGTCCTGGACCCAGTTAGCAGGCCCTAGCACAGGGCAGTTCTTGAACTGGAGATTCAAGAAGACGAGTCTGGCCTCAGGCCGGCTACTCACTGAGCGCCTGCAGGACAGAGCTAGCCCGGGAGAGCCAGGCTGGCAGGCCCATCCACGTCGGGAAGCCAGACCAGAAGCAAGACAACAGACAGCATAGCATGAAGTCTGCAGCGCAGAGAGCCCCCAGCCAAGTCAAGGGCCATGGGGCTGGGCTGGGGGGACGAGGTCAGCCCTGGCCCCTTTGAGGAGGTGGATGGTGTGCAGCCAGCCATGGAAAGGCTCCAGAATGCTCCCGGTAGAGGGCAAGTGGGAAGAGCCTGGTAGTGTGGGCACCCCCAGCCCCTGCCTATCCCCATGTGCCCTCGCGCACACCTCCCCAAGGATACTGCCATGCCAGGAAAGGCCAAGCCTCCTTTCCTAGCCTGACAGACCCTCACCAGACAGACCCTTCACCCCGTCCTCCTGGGATCCAAGCACCCGGCACCCGCAGACACATGCTGGACACAGCCTATCACATGGTGGTGTGCGTCCAAGGGCAGGGCTTGGGAGGCAGGGAGGACCTGTGGATGGGTGGAGTGTGGACAGGTGGAGGTGCCGCTGGCGTCAGTGGACTCTCGACCATCCTGGCACTGCCCACGTGGGGCTCACCTCATATAGCAGCCCTGTGGATGTCTGCAGCAGGTCACCACTGTGCCAGGGGGCAGAGCAGCCAGGACCTGTGGCATGTCCAGAGGACAGCAGGAAGGTGCCCAGCAGGGAGCCAACCCTTCAGCCCAACCCTTGGCCTGGGGCTCTCAGCCCACACCCCCAGGACACCAGAGGAAGGGGAGCCAGCTTGTCAGTCACATGGCCCCAGGAACACCTGGGCCTGGGGGACAGGGCTGGAGCACAGCTACCCATCCCAGCTTCCCCAGCTCAGCCAGGTCATCCCACAGCATCTCCGCTGAGGCTCAGAGGCCAGAAACCACCTGAAGCAAGGCAACGGGCCAGCATGCCGCACAGCACGCCCAGCTCTCGAGGCCCCCAGGCGTCCCTGCAGGGGAGAGCAGGGGTTGTGTGGGCCTATTGGCTGGCACCCTGCAGAGACCAGGCCTCTGCCCCTAACTGGGAAGGAGTCTGCCTCCACCCAGACAAGGCAATGCTAAGGACTGGCAGAGTGTGAATGTCCAGGGGCTGCAGATGTGCCCAGGAGGATATCGGTGGGCAGCAGATGTTACCCTAGCCACCCAGTGAAGCCCAGCTAGGCCCAGCTATCAGCACCCCCAAGCCTGTCTGTGGCATCTAATGGTGGGTTCCTAAAGATGTGGAGAGGACAGAGGGAACCAAGGACTTTGGGGACTCAAGCTTGTCCCTCCAGAGAAAATGCCCAGGTATCCCTAGAGCTAGGCAGTGGCCCAGCGCGACTCCTGCAGGTGAAATGAAGAGCAGCCATGGAGAAGCAGGGGAGGCCGCTGAGCCTCCCCATCAGGCTCTGAGGATGCCCCTCCCTGAGAAGGCACCGATCCAGAGGGCGCTGCCATCCAGGAGCCTGTGGAGGGGTCTGGCCAGGAGGCCGGGAGCCAGCCCCTGAATGTGCCAATGTGGTTGGGGCATCCAGGACGTGCGCTGTCTGTGCCTCTCCTACCCCCAACACCAGCCCCAGACCATGGCAGTGGTGGCCAGGGTCCTTCCTCTGCCCCTGGAGGCAGCCTGGCTGCTGGCATGTCTTGCACTGGCACACTGAGGCTGAGGGGACAGGATGGGGAGCATCGGGGCTCACCGTCTGAAGGTCTGCCAGTGCCCACCCACCCCGGATTAGGCAGGCTGGTCTGAGGAAGAAATGGAGACAGTCCGAGGCCACGTGGAGCTTGGGGGTGGGCATGCCACGGGAGGCCCCAGGAGAGAGTCCGCTGGAGAGCCGGGAGGCCCCTTACCACACCCAGTGACACCCTGGCTCCACCTCTCCTGCTCCCCACAGTCTGGGGACAAGACGCAGTCTCTCCACCTTGTCTGCAGGGTGCTGTAGCTGCTGTGAGCCACCTGGCCCTCCACCAGGAGTGGCCTGGGCAGGCCCTGGCTGCAGCTGCAGTGAGGTGAGGTGCTGCTGAGAAGCAGCTGTGTCCATCTCCGGGTGAGCTGCCTACACAGGCCTGTACAGCTGGGAGGCCCTCCGGGCCCCACTGAATGGACCTTCTGTCCGGAGTCCACAGGGTTCTGAATCCAGCCACCTCCAAGAGCCGCGTGCCCTTGGCCGAGCTGCCTACTAGGGGGCTCAGCCCTGATCCCCCACAGCTGCCCCTCCCTGAGCACTGTCCTGCCCTGGCCAGTCTGACTTGCACTGTCACCACCGCTTCTGTGCAGAGCACCCATGTCTGAGGGTTGTCCCTCGCAGCCTACCCTGCCTGCTGCTGGCAGCTCTGATGCTCTGAGATCCCAGCAGTTCCTCTTTCATCTGCCAGAATCTGACCCCTTCTCAGCCGGCTGGGACCTGGGTCGCCGTCCCCTGCCCGCCACTGCACCCAGCCTGCCTCTTTGGTCCCTTCTCCTTACAAGGGCTGGAGATACACACAGGTCTTGTGGGGCTGCTGCTTTGCCCTCTGGCCAGAGGTGGGTCTGAGTTGCCAGGGTCTCACAGGGTGTACCCTTAGAGATGCTGGGTGTGGGCAGCAGCTTGCAGGGAGGTGCCCCCCAGCTGGGACACAGGCAGAACTGCACACAGGCTAAAGGGCAGCAGGTTTTCTCCAACTGCATAGAAGCCCCCTTGTTCGTATCAAGCCAGAATAATAAAACTGGGGCCTGGACATGGGCCTTCCACCAGGCAGTCCAGCCCATCTGCCATGGGGGAGTGCAACCACACCCACCACCCACCCACAGGGTGAGCTAAGCCCACCCCACACCCAGGCACTGCCGGTCCCTGCCCACTCCCTGCACCGGCTCCCTCAGCCCCTCCTGTGAATTCCCCTCATCCTCCGGGTTTGTCTCCCAGATGCCTCTCTGGCCCCCGTGTTCCAAACCACTCTGGATATGCATCTGCCCAGCCCCAGCCCCACCAGACAGTTTCCGGAGACCAGGGCCAGCCCACCCCCAGGACTCGGTTTGGCTGAATGAAGTGAATGAACCATGTCAGTCCTGCAAAAGTCCTTCGACCACTCCCTCCACCCCAGCACAGGGTCCAGACCAGTGTGGCCTCCGACACCCTCCCCTGCCCTGCTCACCTGAGTGGGGGTCTCCCCCGGGGCCACCCAGGCCCTCAGGGTACAGACCTGCCTTCAACAGCTGCATGCTGGGGCTGGATCGCCCCAGGCCCAGGGGCAGCCACACTGGAGCACAGACCTCACCCCCACCGTGGTCCCAGAATGGATGTCCCCAGCTCCACTGCAGCCTGGCCGCTGGCAGCCTGGTGGGAGGAGGCTTCCGGGGGCCCCTGGCTGGGAAGGGTCCAGCACACAGCAGAGCAGAGGAGCCAGTGTGGAGGACAGACTCGGCCTTGTCCCGGGGCACTCACCCGACACGCCCCCATTCCTTGGCTCAAAGGAAAGCTTCAGGAGGACATGGAGCTGGCGGCCTGTGTGGGAGCCTTCCCAGAAGCCGCCAGCCCTGCCCCCACCTGCTGCAGGGCTCCTGGAGGGTGGTCCTGCTGGCCAGGGGACATGAGGTGGGAACCAACAGGCAATTCTCTGGGCAGAGATGCCCACCCTTGGGAAGCCCCAGCCATGGGCACCAGGGGCCGGCATGGTGGCACACACCCCTTCTGGGGATCTTTAGGCTAGGGCAGGTGGGTGCCCACAAAGCAGAGCCATACGGGGGCAGAGGCGGGACTCCTGGAGCTGGGCCAGGTGAGCAGGGGGCAGCTTGCCCCCTGCTCGGGCCTCCCCACCCAGCGCCCTCGTGTGCATTGATCTATTTGCTTTGCAGGGAACATTCTGTCCCTGCGAGTGCTGCACTGCTGAGCTGCATGGATGGCCAGCAGTCTGCGAATGAGGTCATTAGGGAGGCCCTGGCCTGCCCTGGGCCTCGCCTGATTAGAACCCCAGGCACAGCCCTTTTCCCTGGTCAGCCTGATGGTGGCCACTCTCCCCTTGTACTGCTCTGGGAAGGTGGGTGGGTGTGTGGGACGCCCTGGCGCAGACGGGGTAGTGAGTGGCCCTCTCCTGTCCTTCCTGCCATAGGCCCCAGGTGCTCCATGACTGTAGTCTCCAGCCAGCCCCCACTGCTCTGCCTGTCCTGTCCCTGCCTCCTGCATGCCCACATCTGCCCCGCCTCTTCCAGCACCCCTGGACCCCTGCCCTGCCTGGGTGACCACCCCACCTCTAGGCCTCCTTCCTTGTTGACCAGTTAACGCTCCCTCATCCAGGGAACCCCCTCCTCATTCCTTGGCTCGCACTGTGGTCCCTGCTAGACTCACTCCCAGTGCCCTGCTGCCACACCCTCCCAGATGCAGCCCCAACCGTGGCCCAGACTAAGAGGAGAGCCCGTAATGAACAGGACCCCCCACCCTCAGCCCAGGAACTCACCCTGGGCCTCATAGCCAGCCAGGTCAGGCTTCTCTGCAGCTGCTGGGCTGGTCAGTCTGCCCAGGGCCAGCTGCAGCTGAGCGACATTCATGCGGGCTGTGAGCTCTCCGTTGCGGTCCCCGATCTGCAGTAAGCAGGGGCAGGTGAGACTGGGGCAGGGCAGGGGCTCTACCGGCCAAGGGACGGTGATGAGCCCACAATATGCCATCCCTGACTTCCTAGGCTGACCCCTGACCTTTGGGTCTCCAAGGGAACTGGGCCTCACTGTGGCCTTGGGTCTGTCCCTGGGTGTCCCCAGCAGTCCCATGAGTGCTCAGAGTCTCAGACAGCCTGGCCCTGTGCCATTGGTGTCTTCTTCCTGGGCACCCTCTGGTGGTTGGTCAGCTTGGCCAGTCCCAGGGACCCAGTCAGCCTCACAGGGACCCTTCTGGGGCATCTGCCTTGCTCAGAAGCGAGTCAAGCCAGAGGGCGCGGGACTCCTGCATGGAGCTCAGAGGGCTCTGGAGGCCCCTGCCTGTGCTCTGGGGACAGGAGGGTCGGCCCTGAGGCCCCCAGTGGAGAGGCTCTCTGCTGCTCAGAGACCTCCTGTCCTTCCTCACCTGCACCTGGGCAAGTGCAGGCCTCACACACTCAGCAACCCCCTTTTGGGGCTATGGTGGTTGGGCAGACAAGGGGCCCATCTTTAGCCAGGGAGCCTGAGGGTCCACCAGTGATGTCCCCACCCTGTGATAGGACAGTCCTGGGCATCCTCTCCAGGGAGGTGTCCAGCTGAGGGGTCCAGAAGAAGCCTGCAGGGAGCAAGCCTTCGTGCCCCCAGGCGGCCTCTGGCAGGTCACCCTCAGCTCAGTGCTGGGCACAGGCATCCCACGGCCCACCCTGGCCCAGTCCCCTCAGGGTTTGGGTAGGGAAATCAATAGAAGGACCCAGTCATGGGTCCCCCAGAGGGAACGGTAACAGTCTAGGGGTGGAAAACAGGCCCCCTGCCCTCCATACTGCCCCTTGCCACACAGAAAAGCAGCAACCAGGCCTCTGAGGCACCTGGTGACCAAGGTGACTGCTGCAACCCTGAAGAGACAGAAGGGGAAGTCCAGGAAGGACACCAGGCCCTGCAGTCTGCAGCGGGCCACCAGTGCCCAGAGGGCCTCAGGTGCCAGAAGAAGCAGTGGGGCCCTGGGAGGGCAGGCCCGCTCACCTCCTGGGAGATCTGCAGGTGCTTCTTGGCGAAGGTCAGAGCCTGCGCGGGGCTCCCCATGGACACGTAGGTGTTGCCCAAACTCCAGCACGCACGGCCCTCGCCCACTCTGCAGAGGGAAAGAGTCCATGCCTGCCCTCCCCAGGTGTGCCCCATTCCAAGCTCCCAGGCCTGCTGCTGGGCCAGACCCCCTGTGTCAATTGCCACAGCTGGAACCCCAGCCCCATGGGGCTTGTCCCAAAGGTCAACGCAGGGCTCCCAGGTCCCAGTGGCATGGAGAGGACTGCAGTGACCCCAGATCCAGCCAGCACTGGGAGAGGCCCCAACCATCTGTGCCTGCTCCTCTTCCCGTTAGGAGACGAACTCAGACGCCCCAGCAGGGAAGCAGCCTGCCCTGGAGCCAGTGCTGCCATCAGGGGTGGGAGGCAGGCAGGACAGCAGCTGGCCCTGCAGTGGCCAGCGAGGTGGTCTACCCTGAGGCTCCCCCCACCCTGGGGTCACGCAGGTGTGGGACTTGGGGCCCCCAGCACACCCACACTGATGTGCCGGCACCACCTCTGGCTCCAGGCCACTGCCATGGCCCCAGAGGACACCTGGGGCCCCTCGAAGGCAGCCAGGGCCATGACCCTGCGACTCTGAGCCTCTGACCCCCGGCCCGTGCCCAGGGCTGTACCTCAGGATGGTGTTCACACAGGCATGGCGGGCACCACAGGCCCAAAATGGGGCAGCCCACCAGCGTGTGCCGAGGGTCCCTGTGGACACAGCCCACAGAAGGGGCAGCTGAGGCCCAGGTGGGGCAGCCCCGCCTGGGGCAACGCCAGCAGTCGTGCCGCAGGGGCTCAGGCCGAGCTGTCTCTCCCTGGCCACTGGACCCCAGCCCCCTCCCCACCACGTCCCTGTGCACACCTGTCGGCCAGCTCCTGGGCGATGAGCAGGTGCCGCAGGTGGTACTCAGCCGCCCGCTCGTAGTCCTGCAGCAGCGTGTAGGTGTTGCCCAGGCTGTAGCAGGCTTGCGCCTCCACCGCCTGGTCCCGCAGCTGCCGGGACAGCTGCAGGGTCTTCCTGCGCAGAGCGGGAGGGTCAGCCTCCAGGAAGCAGGGCCCACCGCAGGTCGCCTGGGCCTGGGCCTGATAACCCCGCTCTACCTGGTGGTGACTGCTCAGGCCAGAGACGATGAGATGGCCCAGAGCTCTGGCACAAGCCGGAGCCCCCGCCCCGTTCCTGGGAGGCTGGGTGGTCAGACTCCCCACCTGGGGTGGGTGCCTCCTGGCCTGGTGTCCAGTGCTCCCCAGGACCACCCTCTCCCTGGGGCGGGGCAGGGGGCTTCCTACTTGTAGTACTCAGCAGCCACATCAAAACGCCCCAGGAAGACGTGGGCATTGCCCAGGTTGCTGTAGGCCCTCCTCTCAGCTGCCTTGTCCCCAAACTCCTTGGCGATGGCCAGGCGCTGTGGAGACAGACCCGAGACCCAGGCTCACAGACAGCCTGGGCCTGAAGGGACAGGCAGGTGCTGCCTCTCTTGCCCAGGGTGGCTGCCCATGTCTGTGCGCCTGGAGGAGCAGCCAGGAACCACAGGGTCAAGCACAGACAGAGTCGGGGCTGGGTGGTGCCACCCCGCACTGCCCAGCTTAGAGACTGCCAGGGAGCCCCTGGGGCCAAGTGTAGCCTGGCCCGGCTGCTGCAGCGGCCTCGCCTGGGGAGCCCGGCTCACCTCCTTGTGGAAGGCTGTGGCCTCCGTGAAGTTCCCCAGCAGGTAGTGGGTGTTGCCCAGGTTGCCGTAGGCCCGGCCCTGGGCTGCCCGGTCGCCCAGCTCCTTCACCAGCGACAGGTTCCTCCTAGGAGTGGAGTCCACGTCTGTCCCTGCTGGCTCCAGGGGCTGCCTCACCCACCTTCCCAGGAGAGAGGGTGCTGGGTGGCCCTCTCAGGGTGTGCCATGGACACAGGCCGTGGGCACCTGGGTGGCCCTCTCAGGGGTGCCATGGACACAGGCCGTGGGCACCTGGGTGGCCCTCTCAGGGGTGCCATGGACACAGGCCATGCGCACTTGGGCTCCAGTGCGGGCTGATCTCCGGGCTTGGTCAGGTCCCACCCGTCCCTGAGAGGTGTGAGTCGGGGGTCGGCAGGTGGGGACTGGGTGGGGGCTGTGAGCTGGGTGGGGGGCAGCACAAAGCTGGGGAAGCCTCTGGAGAGCAGAGCGGGGACACTCACTCGTAGAAGGCGGAGGCCCTGCGCAGCGTCTCGCGCACGTCAGGGGGCAGGTGCCCGGGGTCCTGTGCGGCGCTGCAGCACAGCCGCTTGCCCTTGGCGTGGTACACGTTGCCCATGTTGTACAGCGCTCGCGCCTCCCCGACCTGCGGAGGGCCTCACCCAAGTCTGTGCCAAGCCTGCCGACGGCCGTTCTGGAGCCGTGAGGCGGGGACCCTGCTGCAGCCACCCCTCCCCCACTGCCAGTCGGGGTAGTGGAGCTGGCCGGGTCCTCTGCTGCCCTTCTCTAATGCCCTAGGGCAGGAGCTCTCACTAGGGTAGACATGGCGCGGCTGCCGCCACAGCGCCCCAACCGCAGTTTCCCCACGTGCACAGGCGGAGCAGGTGTGCTTTTGTCCGAGGGCTGTGGAGGGTGGGCCGGGGCTGCCAGCGTCCTGTGTGCAGTGGGCCCTGCAGCGTTCCAGGGTGCTGCCCCTCCTTCCAGAGCTCCCCTCCGACAGGCCGTGATGGGCAGCACTGGAGGTGAGCCAAGTGCAGGGCAGGGCGGCCGCGCTCCTGGAGCAGTCAGCCCCCAGCACCCGCCTGAGCTGGCACAGCCCCGTTCCTGAGGGGACCTGAACTCTCACTAGGGGTATCCCTGTCTTCCCTCCTGTGGGGACAGCTGAGTGGGTCACTGCCTGCCCACGCCCAGATCTGGACCTGGGCCAGGGGGCAGGGGTGGGAAGAACAGGTGGTGAAGGAAGTCACCCCCCCGCCGTACCCTGCTCCTGGACTAAGCCCTCCCGTCCCCTGCCCTTAGGCCAACCGTCTACCTTGTCCCCCTGCTCCTGGGCAATGTCCAGGTGCCTCTGGCAGCAGACAACAGCCTCATCAAATCGGCCTAGGACCTTGAGGGTGTTGCCCAGGTTCCCACTGGCCTTGGCTTCCCCCATGCGGTCACCAATGGTCCTGAAAGGCAAAGGAGTGAGGACTGGTCAGGCCCCTGAATCCAGCAGGGAGCCTGGGCAAGTAGCAAGGACAGGCTGAGGGCACTAGCCTAGGGCTGACCAGGAGCCTGAATCTACTGGGTGAGGCTGGGAAGGGTCACTTCCTGTGCCACCCGTCCCTGCTGTCCCCTAGTAGCCTGCAGAGTGGCCACAGAGAGTTCAGGCCTGCCATGCCCTGCAGCTATTAGACCTGGGGGGAGCCCGGGAGAGGCCAGCTGGCAGCAGGGGCCAGCTTTGCCACAGCCCAGTCAGTGAGCCTCTGCTGCAGCTGCTGGCACCAGACACTGGCGGGTGTGAGGACAGGATGTGGGTTGCCTGGGCGGCTGGGGGTCGTGAGGGCAGGGCTGGCAGGGACACTGCCTCCACCTGGTCAGTGGGACCTGGGGACCTGGAGGAGGAGGAGCTGCCCAGGCAGGAGGCAAGATGGGTGCCCTTCAGGGCACAGCACTGATAGAGGCCCAGAGGCTGGAAAGCTTCAGTGTCCCTTGAGGTGGGGTGGCCGCCAGTGCAGGAGTGGGTGGCAAGACAGCTGGACTAGGGGTCCACAGGGAGAGCAGGGCAAGGAGTGAGCCCAGTGCCCCAAGGTGGGGAAGCGGCGAGGCCTCTGGTGGTGTGAGACCCGGACGCCACGAGGGACAGGCACACATGGGACACAGCACGGGCCACACCCTCCGCACACAGACACACTCAGCCCCAGCACCGGCCCTCGGGCCTGCCAGGTCCCAGCCCGTCCCAGGCAGGGGGCCGCGGGGTCCTGTGCCAGGCCTGCTGATAGCTGCCCACCCCCTCCCTGGACAGGGCAGTGCCTGCCCTCGGGCCCGCGTCTGGCAGGCACTCACCGGGCCAGCAGCAGGTCGTGCCTGTGGAACTGCAGCGCCCGGGCATGCTCCTTCAGGTAGAAGTAGGCATTGCCCAGCTGGCTGTAGATGGCGCTCAGCGTCTGCAGGTCCTCTGTGCCCACCTGCACGGCGGCCTCGAAGAAGGCCACGCCCGCCTTGAAGTCGCCAGCCTTGCACAGCCGCTCACCCTCCAGGGCCAGCTCCAGGCAGGAGGCCTCCATCCTGGCAAGGGGAGGCATGGCATGGCCCACCGGTGCAGCCCGCCCTCGAGACCCAAGCTCCTCCGAGGCCCCGCCACCCCATGCTCATGCACGCCTAGCAGCTTCCCTCGCTGCCTGCCCCTGGCCACCAGGGCCAGGAGCACCACCAGGGAGGGCATGGTCAGGCCACGGTGGCCAGTGCTTGACGTGGCCAAGCTGCCAGGAGCCGGAGTAGACCCCACCCCACCTTCCCCAGGTCTCAGCAGCACGGGCTGAGGGTGCCAGGAGCCCCACATTCCCAAGAAGCCCTGGGATACACCCCTGTGCCCAGCAACAACCACTGAGGCCACAGGAGAGACCCTGAGCCTTCCACCTTCCAAGCAGGAGCACGTGCTGCGGTCCCTATAAGCCCCCAGCCTCCAGGGAAGATGCATGAGAGCTGAGGTCTCCCGTCTTGGGACGCTGAGAAGCACTCACAGCTACGGCCAGGACTGGCCTGAGAAACAGCTGAGAAGTGGACGCTGCTGTGCCCCAGGATGAACCCAGTCCCCTCAAAACCATCCGAGCTTACTGCCATGACTCCTGCCCACGTCCAGGGGCCCCGGTCCCCTTAGTGAATGCCCACGCCTTGCTGGAGGCCTACAGAAGCCCCTGAGCTCACAGAGGAACACACAGCCCTCAGGCCCTGGGGCATCTCAGAACGCAGCGAGGAGGGGAGGGGGGACACATGCTGGGGTCTCTTGGTATCTTCCCCTCCCTGCTGGAGGGCCCTGGGCTGGCTGCATGGCCCCTGGAACCTCAGTCTGCTCTCCTGTCCTGCTTCAATCACATGGGCCCAAAGCCTTGGCCCTGCTCCAGGGACTGGAGGAGTGTTAGCAGGGGTGGAGGGCACAACAGACGGACACCACCCGGTGGGGGTGTGAGTGGCAGGCCCCAGTTTCCAGGTGGGAGGACAAAGGCCAGGAGAGGCAGCAGGAGGAGGCAGCCGCGGGGAAAGGGTTCGGCAGGCCCTGCGGGGACCTGGACAGGGGCTTGGCTCTGGAGGCAGGCCAGCCAGTCGTCCTGGTTTTCTGTTGCTTTCTGAAGTGAACGGTCTGTGGAAAACCTGCAGAGTGATTTGCCAGCCCACCAAGTGCCCTGTTCCCCGCCAGGCGCAGCCCGCCCTGGCCACTGTGGCTCTGGTCTGGAATGATGGGGGTGTGGAGGGCAGTGTCTCTTGATTGTCTGAACCAAATGTCCCTCTGACACCAACGCAATGTCCCACTCACTCTATCCCCATATTATCAAGAAAACAGGGCATTTTGAACTTTCTCAAGGTAACGGCACCACGTGAACAATAGGGGGTGGATCCCCCGAGAGGCCAGCCTGAGTGCCCTGCACCCCACGGGCTGAGAGCTTTCTGCCAGGACCCGCTGGCCTCCAGGCACGCTTGGCCATCATTCAGCTGGCCAAGTGCTCACTGAGGAACTACACCAGGCCGGGCCCAGAGCCCCGACTCATGGGTGCCACTCCTGGGGCCAGTGGGGGCTGGGCCTGACCCTGCTGGGCATCACTCTGGGTGCAGCAGTCCAGGGCAGCAGGCTCCCTGCCTCATGGCAAATGCTGGGCTGGGCTCGGGGCTCCTACCACCTCCTGCTTCTCCCAGGGACCAGCATAGCCCACCTGGCCTCTCAAGGATCAGGGCCATGGCCTTGAAACCAGAAGGCCAGACCTTCAGGCCACCCAGCATGCCAGGGTCGCCTACTCACCCCTGCCCAGCTCCTCAGCAGCCACCTTGCCAAGCCCTCTGGAAAAGGCCACCCAGATGCCACACCGGTCACAGTAATCCATGGTTGCCATGGCAACCTGCCACAGGACAGCTCCATGGCTGTGGCCAGTGCCTTGAACAGGCTTCTTAATGAAGGGCTGTTTGTGCCTGCCCAGCCGTCTGTTGTCCTTCCAGCACTCGGGGAAGGGGACCTGGGGGTCTGTGGCAGAGCGTCTGCTGCTGGCCAGGGAGTTGCCTCCCCACCTCACTGTCCTCCAGGCCCAGGGTGCAGCGCTGGCCTCTGCCTCAGGAAGGGCTAGGGCCAGAGGGAGCATCCAGCGTGGCCATCCTGGGCCTCGGATGGGGTCTGACCCAGGCTAGGCAAGGTGGGGAGCCACCTGGAGAGCACCAGATGGGGTGTCCAGGCCAGGTGCCCGCCCCCCCACCTATCAAGACACCAGGTTCTGCTCCACCCTCTAGTGAGCACCCTGCCCCCGGCAGGGCACCCAGCCCGCACCTCTTCCTCCGCAGGTGGCGCATCTTCTGCACGTACAGCCACAGCTCCAGACCCACGGGCAGCAGCAGGGGGCGGGGGCGGGGGGCGCCATACACCACCTTGCACACTGCTTTCTCGGCCAGGCTCAGGGCCACGGGCTGGACCTCCATGCTGGAAGTGGGCATTGCAGGACCCCGCACTCTCTCCCACCAGTCGTTGTGTGTCCCAGGGACCAGCTTGGGGTTGCCCTGTCCCCCACACGTCCAGGGTGACCCAGGGTAAGGGTTCAGCAGCCTCTGCTCCAGGAGGAGCAGGAGGTGCCCTGGGGCCTCTTCCCTGGGTCCGGATGTGGATCAAGGGATCAAGGGCAGCTCAGAGGCAGATGAGTACAAACTGGGGGCGGGGGGAACAGGAGCTAATCCTCCTCCACCTCCTGGGGCTGGGAGGGAGTAGGGGACCAAACCCAGCTGCATTCGTGCCCACCCAACAGTCAGCACCAGCGTCTCGGCAAACCGACGAGGGTCTCCCTGTGCCAGGGCCCAGGTCCTCCAGGAGCCCGGCTGCACACAGCAGGTGCTATTCAGCGCTGGTGGATGCAGAGTGGGGAAGGGCACCACAGCCCCCATGGCCAGCCCTGCTCCTGTCTGGCGTGGACCTGGCTCTCCCACCTGGAATGCCTGCCAGCTGCCAGGAGGCCTGGCTGAGGGCTGGGCAGGGTCAGCACTTGGCTTCTCCTCTTCTCTCCAGGACCTGGTGTCTAGTCTGCTCCCACCTGACCCCAGCCTGGCCAGTCTGCAGGCTCAACTGACATGGAACACAGAGTCTTCAGCCTTGCCCAACTGTCCAAGGTAAGCTCTGGGCCCTAGTCTAGCCAAGGTGTGAGGCCACGCGGGGCTTGGGGAGGCTGTCCCTGGGTCTGTGGGGGGTTCTCCTAAACCTCCCAAGAGCCTGGCTGCCTCCTCAGTCCTTCCAACCGCTAGACTCATGAGGAGGCAATAATATGACCCTCCTTGGGCAAAGGGAGTAGACCCCAGAGTGAAGAGGAGGTGCCAGCATCCAGCTGTGGACAGAGGGCCACAGGGGCTCAGAGCAAGGTCTCGAACCCAGGGCCCCCCAGGGCAGAGCACTGGTGGGATATCAAAGCCTCACAGAGACCTCCCCAGTTGGCCCACCCCTGAGTGCTGTCTCTACTTGGGACCCCAGGATTACCTGTGGAAGCTCCCTGCTGCCCTTTGAGGTGGGAGGTGTCTCCTGAGGTTGACAGTAAGGGAGTCAGAAATGGAAAGGAGGGAGGCACAGCTGGGGTCAGAGGGAATGCGACAGTGCTTATGGGGACTCTACTCCCTCAATCTTGGGGTCTGAGCAGAATCAGGAACCCCAGGATGGCAGGGAGGGTTTCCAGGCCCTCTCAGCCACTGGCCACTTGACTCCAGGACAGCTCGGCTAAGGTAGGCAGGGCAGGGCCTGGACCACCTCCTCCTTGGCTGGTACCTGTTGACATGTTGAACCCCAGATCCTGCACCCTCACATCAATAGACCCTCCATCATGACTGATCTGCAGGCCACCACTTTCTCCTGCCCCCTTGGGGAATATGCCACCTGGTAGGGACAACTTCCTCACTCAGGAAGAAGATCCTAGAACCTCTGTTCCTCCACACCTCCTTTGTAGGCTATGAGACATTGCCCGTCAGTCACCTGTCAAGGTCCCATGTGCACTGGGGACCCTGAGAGCTGCAGCTACCCTGAGCAGACAGAGGGCGAGCTACCTAGATCTCCAGAAGGTCCATCTACCCAAGGTCTACCTGAACTCCCACTCTGAGGGTGGAAATCAGATGGAGGGCTCCCCAGAAGGTCCATCCACCCAAGGTCTACCTGAAATCCCACTCTGAGGGTGGAAATCAGATGGAGGGTTCTCCAGGGCTGGGGGTTCAGGGCCCCCACTGGCCACTCCAATCCTGGGAGTAGGCAGCCTTCCCACCTAGGGTTTGGCACCTGTAGACAGATGCACTGCTTAACTGATAAGCAACATCCTCCACCTCCCAGGAGGAAGGAGACTCTGCCCCGTGCTGGGGAACCAACCCAGCTTGACACACAATGGCCCTGACCAGATCAGGACCAGGCCGGCCACCAGCACCTCTCTACTTAACGAGGCCAGTTGAGTACCAGACTACAGCACCCAAGAGGTAGGGTACCCTCTGCCAAGATCCCACCACTGCCACTGGTGTCCTGGTCAGTGGAGTGAAGACCAGCTCCCTTGTGGCCAGCCTGGCTGCTGTGGTGACCATATCCTGCCCAAGCTCTCTGGCCTGGCCTCAGTACCCAATGCAGCATCCTGGGAGAAGCCATCATCCCATGGCCCCACCTGAACCACATCACCCTGCTCTCCAGCCACTGTCCCTGATGGTACCCTGTCAGGCCTCCTGACCCAGCCGTTTGTCCCCACCAGATTCTAAGGTGTCCTCTGGTGTCAGCCATCAGCCAGTGCCCAGCTCTTACCAGGCACACCTGGCCCCTCAGTCCTGTTCTCCACTACCTGAATCCTCACCTGCCTGCTCCCTCCAGGACTGTTACCCCTATCCTGGTCCCTGAGCCAGTGCTCAGAGACCCCTGTTCACAACTGGCCACAAGTCCTGGCACCCTCTGTCTAGCCACCCCTGGAGAGAAACCACAGTGACTCCCCTTCAACAGCCACGGGGAGGGAGAGAGAGCAAGGGGCAGGGTGGGCTGGGGAGCGCGGTAGGAGTGGAAACTGCTGGAGAGGAGGGGGACACGAGGGTCACCCAGCTGTAGGAGACACCTGAGGGTCAGGCTTGCAGGGATTCCAAGGGCAGTCATTCCCTAGGGGCCCTGTCGGGGACAGTGCCTGGGGAGAGGGCTCAGGGTGGGGGGCAGGGGTGGCCTGCCTTCATGGGCCCTGCCCCACACCAGAGGGTGCTCAATCTGGGGGCCTGGGGCAGCTTCCTGGGTACACCTCTAACAGGGCCACCCCAAGGTGGGTTCCCCTTATACCCCTCCCCTTCCCGACCCCAGATGGGAGCACTTAGCTGCAGGGGTGAGGGCCAGGAGAGGAACACCCGGGGTTCCCCTTACAGAGCTTCCCAGTCACTTGCCCATCCCCCAGGCTGATGCACGGCTGTGCAGGGTCTCCCAGAGCTAAGGCCTGAACTCGTGGGGCCCATTCTGCTCACGTGCAGTCCTTATCAGCTCCTCCTCTCCTGGCAGAGGACCCGGGGCAGATGCTGTCCTACACAGCCCCCATTCCTGGGTGCCCTGCAGGGAGGTCTTTAAGGCAGGCCTGTCCTCACACCCCTCCACCTGTGTGGGGCCAGGAGCCATGCCAGACCGAAGTGTCTCTGAGCAGCACCACAGAGCAGAACAGGTGCTGGAGTGGAGAGGGGTCACTGGCCACCAGAGCCAGTGCTCTTTGGAGTGCCCAGCAGAGGCTGGCTAGGATCAGACTTCTTGGGGTCAGGCCTCCAGCAGGAACCTCCTAAGTGTTAGGGATGGTAGGATGGCCAGAGGGAACCAGGACAGCGATCCCTCAGTCAGGGGCCTGTCTGCAGGGCCACTGCAGGGAGCTGGGCCTGCCTCTGGGGCAGCCCCTACCCAGCACTTGCCCACCCAGCCCTGCCTGAGGCTGAATGAACTGGCAGCACCCTGCCCACTTGGGGGACGGTGTGCCAGCAGCCAGGCCCAGTGTACCACTCTGGGGAACACCCCTGACAGCAGCAGCCAGGGGCAGGGCCACCCTGTCATCCGCAGAGGGCATGGGCACAGAGCCCGGGCGCTGGCTGGATCACCTGTGAATCTGCCGGGAGGCAGGTGCCTTTTCAGACAGGCACACACCCACCTGGCTGGCTGGCTCCAGCCCCGGGTTCCACTGGCCTAGGGCTTGGGGTGGCCACGAGACAGGGCCTCAACCATGCCAGCGGGTCTCTTTGGCCACGCCGCCCCCCGCGCCGGGCAGTGGCAGTGCCAGGCTGGAGGAGAGCTCCGGGCAGCGCCCGCTGCCGCGCCGGGCGGTACAGCTGCCAGCAGAGCGGTGGAGGCGCCGACCCCACTCGCCGGCCCGGGGAGGGGGCTGCGGGCAGGGCCACCGCGGCGGCGCCCACCGGAGCCCGCGCGGCGGAGGAGGCGCGTCCCCGCCACGTCGCGCGCCTCCGCGCCTTTGTTCCTGCGGCCGCCTCCCGCCCGCCCGCCGCCCCGCGCCTCCCCGGCCGGGGTCCGCGTCCCACCTGGAGTAGAGGCGCCGGGCGGCCGGGCCCGGGAGCTCGTCGGCCGCGGGCGGGGCGGGGGCCGCCATGGTCGGGAGCGGGAGGCCGCGGGTCCGCGTCCGCGCCCGCGGGAGGCGCCGAGGAAGTGATGTGCGCGGGGCGCCGCCGCCCCTCCCGCCGCGAGCCGTGATGTCACCGCCGCCCGCGCGCTGGGGAGGGGAGGGCGCAGGGGAGGGGGCGCCCACGGCCACGGCCCGCTGGGGCGGGAGCTGGGCACCCGGCAGGCCCCGCCTGCGGGGGTCGAGGCACAGGCAGGACTGTTCCCCGCCGCGGCTTGGGCTGAGGTGCCAGCTTGTCCTTGCCCCCCACTAGTCCTCCTCCTCTCCTCCTGTCCAGCCCCTGGGGTGCCTGGCCTGGGGATGCCTGTCTGCCTGCTTTGGGGTGCTGATGAGGACCACCTCTGGCCTGGCAGAGGACTCCCTGAAGTTGTGACCTCAGGGCCTCTCCTTGCCCCTTCCAGCCTTGGTCTCCTGACCTGTGAAATGGGGCTGATTGGAGAAGATGCAGGTGGAGCAGCAGTGCCCGCCCAGGGTCCCGAACCCCAGCGTTTTCTGCCACCTCCCTCCTCTAAAGTCAGCAGGCCCTGGGCGCGGGATGTGCTGCCGCCACCCGCCCTCAGCCCTGGTGCTTCAGGCCTTGGAGCCGCCCTGGCCAGCCTTGGGCTCCAGCCGGGGACACCGGAGGGCCTGCTGGGTTCTCACCTTCTGGCTCTTCCTGCTTCCCCACCCCCGGCTGGATCTTTCTGGTGTCCTGGGGAGACCGCAAGCCTTGGAACAGTGACTGTGACCTGTGATGGCAGGGGACAATCCAGGGGCAGGAAGAGGCTGTGTTCGTTCCTCAGGAGCTCCTCCCCACACCCAGCCCTCCTGGAGAGCTGCCCAAGGCCAGAAAATGCCAAGGCCACCCCAGCCAGACCCCCACAGACCCGCCCGTGGCACAGTGGCTTCAGGCGCAGGGGGTGGTGGCACAGACGGAGATAAAAGGTCTATTGGCCCTGAGCGCGTTTGTCTTCCTAGGAGAGGCAGCGGGCAATGAGAACCATCTGCGCCCAGGCCGGTGGCTGGCTCCCTCCCGCCTTGTCCCACAGCCCTCCCCCAGAGACTGCAGGAGCTGGGCAGGGCCTGGCCCCTGGCCTCACCAGGGTGGGCGGCTTGACTGGTTGGGACACCACCCTTGCTCGCCACAGCCCCTGGCTGGGCCCCAACCAAAAACAATCTACTCTGGACTCCATGCTGCCTCTGGTTCACGAGGGCACCATTCAGGCCGGGTCTGCTGTGGCCACCTGGGCCAGGCCTAAGCTCACATACTGCTGCCTTCTGGAGGCCCATAGATCTCTGAAAGGCCCCGTGGGTCCCCTGTGTCAAATGGGGCCTGTGCTGAGGAGGCCGGATGGTGGCAGAGTGGCCAGTGGGGTGGGCATTGGTGGGCCTGTGCTGAGGAGGCCTGATGGTGGCAGAGTGGCCAGTGGGGTGGGCGCTGCTGGAGGTCTTCCCTCCTCCTTGCAGCAGGGACGCAGGAGCTTGTGGCCCTAGCTGGGAGCAGCCAGGTTCCCAGCAGAGCTCTCAGGGCTCTGAGGAGTGAGCTGCCCAGCACTTAGTCTCAGCTGGGCTTGGAGGTGGTCCCGGACCCACTGCTGTGCAGCGGCACAAGTGTCTTTCCTTCTCTGAACCTCAGTGCTATCACCAGTGAATGTGGTTATATGATCTGCAGGAAGGGTCAGGGAGCCTTGGGGCCTGTGCAGTTCTCGCCAGTGTCACCCCTGCAGCTGATCCTGGCTCAGTTGAAGGTACATGCCCCACCACACTGCACAGAGAGCGTCTTCTCCCATCCAAGGACTCACCTCTCCTGTCAAGAGAACCCAAAAGGGGCCCCTTCAGTTGGAATGTGACAAGGGGTGACAGGCCAGGTGACAGGCCAGCACATGTGGTCACATGGACAAGGGGTCTCCTGGGAGCAGATCCAGGAGGAGGTACTCCTGGGGGCACCAGCCCTGCCTGCCTCCTGCCTCCCGTTCCTCTGCTCCCCTGGGCTGTTCTTCCCCGCCCTTGCCGTCCTGCACACACCTGGACACTCACTGTAGCCACTTATAAGTCCCCAGGTGGCTCTTGATGCCCGTTAGGTAGAAACCCCTGGAGGCCAGAAGACACCCCTCCCATCCCAAGGGGCCTGAGGGGCATCAGAGGGAAGAGAAGCGATTTCCAGTTCTGGAAGCATTCCCAGCTCAACCGGCAGCTCAGGGAGAGGGCGGGAGGTGCACGGCCTCTGGCGCGCCTCCCTGCAGGCCGGCCAGCTGGCCCAGCGCCACACCCAGGTAGTGCCTGTGGCAGTCATCATCAGCCCTCCGCCCGAGTCACCTGCCACGCGCCTGCCGGAAATCGCCTGGAGCGCTTGGCATGCCACTTCATCCTGCTTAACGATGAGGAGACAGCAGTGACCCCACAGGTCACCTGGCTTGCCCCTGTCACCCTGAGCAAGCCTCACAGAGAGGAGGTTCAGGCTCGGGAGACTCACAGGCTGGTGTGGGTCCTCCGTGGGCTCCAACCAAGGGACCAGCACCTGGGTCTCCCCAGGACGAGGACAGCCAGGCCCCCTGGAGGTTCGCTAGGGCAGGGACAGATTGGAATGTCCCAGTGGTGGGCATCTAGCCCCTGCCCTGCTCCTGCCTGCCCACCGGGGCCCCTTCTCCAGTAATGCTGCTCCTACAGGGCCCAGGGGGGCTTGGGACTATCTCAGGTGCCACCAGCAGGTGCCCAACCAACCCAGATCTGATGACTCCTGCGATTTCTGCCGTGGACACCAAACTGGGGTGGGAAGAGGCGCAGCAGGAATTGGGGGGGGCAGGTCAAGCACACACATAAGGAGCACAATGTTCCGTTACGTTTCCAAGTGATCTTGTTACTGAGGGAGGACTCCTGCCTTCCCAGGGACAAGAGCCTGTCTGTGGCGACGGCATCGCCCATTGCTGTGCCTCTCCTTGGGGGCCTTGGAGTTCCTGGGAAGTGGCGGCTGCAGGTGAGTGGCTGGGTCCTGTGCGTGTCCCGCAGGGATCCTGGAAGGAAATAGTCCGCCCTACTCATGAGGCCCAGGTGCCTCCCTGGGTGGCACATGCCGCCCCCGTGAGCGTGAGACACCTGGTCACACAGCATTCCTGGGGTCCTGGCTGGCAGCTGAGGCTTTGTCACCAGGTGTGTCCCCAGGGCACCCAGGAAGCAGGTGCATGCGTGTGCTCCCCGGGAGCTGTCTGTGGGGCTCCTCCTGGGCCTGCCTCTGCCTGTGCCCTGCTGGGCCTGGCAGACAAGCAGCCCGAGAGGCAGGGAGACACGCACAGCGGGGGAGTCTCTGTGGGCTCCAGGCTCCCCGGGGCAGCTCCAGGCGCCCCCAGCCTTGGGTAAGTAGTGGGTGAGTTTCTTTTAACACCAGTCTAAAGCCAACAGAATTAGGACGGTGTGCCTGCCACCCCAGCATGGCCTGTGCAGTCCCTCCAAGGCAAACAGAAAGCAGCAGGTTTTCCCTCTGAGGGGTTCCAGGCCCACTAGGCTGCTACCCATCCCGGGAGTGGCCAATGGTGTTCACACAGAACCCTCGGGGGCAGCACGGTGAACACCTTCATTTCCACCTCTCACATCGTGACTGTTCTCCTAGATGTCACAGCAATGCTTGAATGTTTGTGTCCCCACAAGGTCCATACATTGGGACCTCGGCCCCCATGTGGATGCAGTAAGTGCTGGGGCCTTGGGGAGGCCAAGTCATGAGGCACCACCCTCATCAATGGGATTAGCTTCCTACCAAAGGGCTGGAGGGAACCAGTCAGGCCCTCTTCTGCCTCTTGCCCTGCTGCCTTCCGCCACATGAGGACACAGGGAGAAAGCCCCCCTCAGCAGAGAGCAGCTCTCCAGACACAGATCTGCCTGCACCTTGATTTCCCAGCCTCCAGAACTGTGAGAAATTAATTTATGATACATGGAAATGACCGGGTCTCAGGTACTTTGTTACAGCAGCACAAATGGACCAAAACAAAATTAGTAAGGGGTCTTCACGAGTATATGGATGTGCTCTGACGTGCCACCAGGCCCTCACTGGGGACGCACCACTGCTTCCTTTCCCCCTGTGTCAGGGCAGACACCTCCAGGTGGGCAGGGTTCATCCAGAATTGCAGCTCTGGGCACAGGGCTACCATGCAAATGCTCTGAATGCAGAGGACCTCTCTCAGTTTGGACCCTGCCCACCTGGAGCATACAGGTGTCTGCCCTGACACAGGGGGAAAGGAAGCAGTGGTGCGTCCCCAGTGAGGGCCTTGTGTCCCTGAGATGCCTGGGCTTGGCAACGGTGCCACAGAGTTTCACATCATGGTGTGAGGATGGCCCAGGGGTTCTCTCTTCTCGAGTCAAGACTGGATGGTTGAAAAGCTTGGCTGCGTCACTGTGTGGGACCCAGCCTGGCTATACCAATGTGGCAAGGAGGTCCTGACCTGGCCACCAGAGAAAGGGACAAGCCAGTGTGCTGTCTTGAACCCAGCGCAGCTCACAAGCCGGGGCTTTGTGGGGGCCCCTTCTGTCAGTCTGGAATCTGGTGAACGAGGTCCTGCCAACAAAACCCTTGGCATGGACAGTGGTCACTGTGAAACCTGTGCTGACCCCTCCAACCGCCCTGAGCTGCATGTTCCTGCCCGACGTGGGGCTCTGGGCAGTCCTGGATCCCCACAAAGCATGGGCCTTATCTGTGGGCCTGGGAGTTTGCCTACCCTCT
Organism: Sciurus carolinensis; assembly: GCF_902686445.1. Lineage (NCBI taxonomy): Eukaryota > Metazoa > Chordata > Mammalia > Rodentia > Sciuridae > Sciurus > Sciurus carolinensis. Next base: position 1,359,121 of record NC_062226.1, read on the forward strand.
GGGACAGGTGCTTCATTTGGCAGCAAGACTAAGGGAACCCTGGTACCTCTGGGGCCAACAGGCTGAGGGACAGGAGCTGCTGACTGGACAGGAGCTCAGAGAAGTGGCAGGAACAAGAGCAAGCCACTAGGCATGGCCACTAGGCATGGCCCTCCTGGTACTGCCCCTCCCCCAGCCTCCCTAACCCTGGTCCTGAGCAGTGGGTGAAGCCAGGTCCTCTTAGCAGTGACTGCCACCGTGTGCCACCTGCCTGCCTAAGGTGGTCGCAGAGCCTGGAGGATGCTGCCCACCTCCATGGGAGCCCCATGTGGTCTCTGGTCTCCCTCCTGGAAGCCAGAGTCCCTAGTGGTCCCAACCCCATGCCAGCCCCTGGCCTTCCCCTGCCCTCGATACCATCCTCCCAGCCACAAGCTGGGTAGGCACCAACCAGAGTGGCATGCCCTGAGTTCTGGGCAGGGCCAACTGGGGATACGACCTTGCAGGGTGGGGGACAAGGGACCACTTGCCGTGAGGAGGGATGGGTGCAGAGCAGGGTGCCAGCCTCAGGCTTGCGGACCTCACAGGAACCTCAGAGGGCTCTGCACAGAGGCTGCCACCCCAGGGCCTGCAGCTGCTAGTTGCCATGGGAACTTCCTGCTTGGCTCCATGTAAAAATGTTAGCCAGGTGGCCTCCTCCCTGCAGGGACAGGGTCCAGCACCTCTCCATCTAGTCCCTGTTCCCTGGGGACTAAGGCGGCCAAAGCTCAGAAACTGCAGGTTCTACAGTTAGGGAGAGGACCCCTCCTGACCGCCAGCAGCCACAGCGCCTGGCGAGCTGGGCTGGAGCCAGTGTGAATATGGAGCAGTGCCGGGGTGCCTGAAGCTGGGGGCACTGCACCTGCCCAACAAGCAGCACTTCCTCCTCTGGGAAGGCAGGCTGGTCATGAGCATCGACTGTGACCCCTCTGCAGGCCCCATTGAAACAAAAGCAAGGAGGCTGTTTGCTGTTTGTTAAGAGCTGATCCTGCTCATAGCTAGCCGCGCGCAGTGGTTCTTCACAGGCTTCATCCCACTTTGGTGCTCAGTGTGGACACCCAGTTGGGGTGGCACACTGTAGCCCCCAATTCCGGGGCACAAGTGCTCCTTCTGTTCAGCCTCCTGAAGAGCTGGGGCCACAGGGCTACCCCACCATGGCCAGCTGGCACTTCGACTTGCATGCTCACCAAAGACCAAGAGAATGGGAAAGGAGACCAGGTGAGCCCTCCCTGAACCAGGGGAAGCTGAGCGCTGGAGCAGGCCCTGGGGGGCATGGGCCAGCGTCTGCACTCCCCACACTGCTGGGCTGTGGCCTGTCTCCTGGGGCTGGCTCTGGAGGAGTGACCCTCAGGACGGGACAGCTGAGGGCTGAGTGCCTATGCTGATGGCCAGGGAGCCAGGTCATTGCATCCTGAATGCCCCCAGCATGTTGGCTGTCTCTACACTTCTTCCCCAGAGAGGAGAGCAGAAAACCTTCAGGGGCCTGGCCCACCGGAGGGAAGCGCCTGAGAGGTTTGGGGCCCACACACATGCTCCTTCAGCACCAGGGTTTCCTTCCTGTCTCCAGGTCAGATTCTCCGTGAGCAGACACTGAGATGGGGTTTGAACGCAGGACACGCAGTGGGGCAGCATCTGGCAGAGGGAGGAGATGAGTTCCACCCAGGTCCCACCAGGCCCGCAGGGGACAGGGCTCTGGGCCATTGTGGCCCATGCACTGAAGTGGTGGCCCTTGTCCGCCTTGCTTAGTCCCTGAGAACAGAGCAGTGATGGTTAAAGGACTCTCTGCACATGAGGGAGCCCTGATGGGCTGGGGACGGGGATGTCCCTGTGCTGACGGCCCTGCAGCTGGACTCCTGCCTTTCCTGGAGGGTGCCCGTGCTGGTGAGTGCTCTTTCTGCACCAGAGCCCTTGTTGCTCTGTCTTCACGTGGCCTTCCACATGCAGGGGTGGAGAGGGCCCGTTCTTAGGTCATTAGACCTCGATTTCCTATAGCCACACTAGGGTTGGGGCTCCAACATGACGTTTGGGGGCACATAGATTTGGTCCACACAGCACGTGATTCTCTACAGCAGATTTCACTGGCTTCGGACCCCAGGGACCCGGCTGTGATTCTCTGGCTTGCACTTACCACCCCTCCGCAAGCCTTTGTGGTTCTACTGCCTGCAACACCACATGGGTCTGCTGGTCACACAGCCTGGGGACAGGGATGCCTACACAGCAGCTGGCCCTGTGCTGAGTCTGGCTCAAAGCTGGCAGCCTCACAGTCACCCTGTAAATGACCAGAGCACGTCCCTGGGTGTGGCCCCTGCACCTGTAGAGCCGTGAGAGTCCCACAGGTACGACCTGGCTTTGAGCCTGGAGGGGTGCCCAGCCTCGGCCTGACCCCTAGACCTCTAGAATGTTTATGGACAAGTCAGCCCTCAGACTCTCTGGTGACGAGCCCCTGGCACGCAGCTGCCACCTGAGGCCACTCCCCCTTGGCAGTCCCGAGGCCTCTTGCTCAACCAGCCAGCTGCATCAGGCCAGTGAGAAAACGAGGCTGGAGCAGGAGGGTGAGCACAGCACCAGGCAAGGCCGGCATGGTCACATGTGGCCGGTCTAGAATGCAGGGTGACGGAGGGGGACCTCACACTCGCAGGGGCCTGCTTCTGCTCCCTGGGCGGGGTCCCTGGCCACACTCCGGGTCCGTTCCACTTCAGCAGGACAGGGCTGGTAATCAGGCAGCGCAGTGAGGGGTCCAGCAGCATGCTTCCTTGAGGTCCTCCAGGACAACACCATCCCCACCGACGCCCCTGCCCAACAGTTGTCTTCTAATCCTGGCCAGGAGGAGCGTGGCTTCACAGGCTCCCTCAGCCTCCTTACTGTGAGCTCTGCAATATCCGAGGGTGGCTGGTGGGGGTGAGCCAGCTGCAAGTGCAGTCCAGAGGCAGGGGAGTGGCCACTGTGAGCTGGACCCTAGGAGGAGCCTGGAAATCACTACCCAACAGGGAGTGTGATGACTAGGCTTCACCATGTCCACAGCCCTGGCCCTACAGGCCTCCCCTTCCTCAGAGCAGAGACCCACAGGGCCCCGTAGAGAGGGACAGAGGGTCATCTCCAGACCACTGTGTGCTCGCCCTCCTGGCCACCTTTTAAGCCACGGGTTCCAGGTCTATACCCGGCTTTCTACTGGGGAACATCTCCACTGTTCAGTCACCATCTCTAACCTGCAGAACTGAGCTGCCCCGTTGGCAGCTGCCGTCTCTCTTGCCCATGGAGGGTCACCATGCCATTAGCCATCTCCATGACTCTCTGCACCACCAGAAAGATGTGATTCCAGCACAGAGAAAGCGTGGAACCCTCAGGGGAGCTATGTTGGGCACCCAGGGAGAGCGGGATGTGAAAGACCCTGGGGTGCCAGTCTGCATCTGGCATGGAGGGCAACAGTCCAGAGTGCAGATCATAAGACTCTGGATCACTGTAGCCCCATGAGCCCAACATCCAGAGCTTGGGGGCCACTGCCTCCGGCATGGAGCAGGACCACAAAAGGAAGGGCCCCAGCAGGCCCCAGGGAGCCAGGCGCAAAGCCCCCTGTGTGTAGGGCAGAGTGCATCTGTGGGACCCTGGCCCAGTTGACTGTTGACTCAGAAGTCTTCCGACACTTGCCCCTGGGAGGACACGGTCTAGACTCACTGCTGCACCTGGAGCCGCCTGAGCCTCCCTGAGAGCGTCTGTGGTGTCCCCCTGCGCAAGCCAGAGAGAACACAGCAGAGGCGGTGGGTGAGGCTGGGGTGCCAGGGCAGAGGAGGAAATTACAGGGTCCAGAGCAGAACAGAATCCAGCCAGAGCCTGGGGTCTGCAGGAAAATGGCCTTTTAAGGCTAGAGTCCTATTTGAGTCGGTTAGTGAAGAAAAAAAGGTATTTGCTTTGGTAAGTGTCTTTTTTTGAGCCGAGGCTTCCTGGTCTATACTCACCTGTGTCCCCCCACCTCTAGCAACTGTGACAGGGAACTCAGCATCTGTGGGGCAGTGCCAGAAAGCATCCAGGGGTAAGCTGCTGAGCATGCAGGTGGTGGGGGGCAGGTCACTGGGTCTGGACAGCAGAAGTGGGGCTGGCACCTCCCAGGAGTGTGGAGGTCATGCTTCACTGACTGGATGAGCTCACCAGGATGAGGGGACACTGGTAGGGGATGGTCCACAAACTCGCCCAGCATTTCAGCTCCTCCTTGCAGACTCCAGACTCTGCTCAACCCTGGGGCCAGGGCTTTCCCTGTTTCTCTGATGTTGAAGGACAACATTGACTGTATCCCCGGTTGCCCAGAACCAGTGCACACCTGGCTCAAACCACACCTAGCCTCATCTTCAGGAGCCTGAGGATTGGCCCTCGTCCAGGTTATCAGGACCCCTCCTGGTGTGGTGGGTGGTGGCCTGGGCAAGTCCACAAAGCTCTAGCACCAAGGCTGCTGACCACAGATGTCAACCCTCCCAGATTGTCTGACCTTGGCAGGAGTCACTTCCAGGTGGTCTTGCTGTGGAGAGCCCAGCTCTGGTCTGAGGGAGCTTGTCTGGGTCTGTGTTCGGCAACTCTCCATGGGCCCAGAGCTGCTGCCCTCAAGGCTGCCTCCAGGAGGTAGAGTCCCCCCAAGTGTTCCAGAGACCAGGATGATCCCAGCCTGTCCCCCAACCAAATCTCCTAAATACCTAGAGGAGCTTCTTGGCAGAGGGCTATTTTCCAGGGTTTGGGGTGGGAGATACACATGTTCTTGGGATGGGCGATGGATAGCAGAACCCCTCTGTCCCCGCCTGCACCGCCTCCCTGCAGGGGACTCCCCAAGCGTGATGGGGAGAGGGCGCCACCTGCTGGCAGCCATGGAGGACTGCGGTTTCACCAGACCACCTGCCTGTTGCCAAGGGGGACTCCTAACCACCACACCCTGGCCCGCACCACCTGTATCTGGAGGTGGAGAGAGATTGAGGGCAGTGCCTACCCTACACGTTGACTAGCACCCCAAGTTGAAAAACTCAAGTCTAAGGAGCCATGGGGAAATTCAGGATCCTCCACACCAGGAAGGAGTAAAGGCAGCTGGTCCCGGGAGACTGTGAGGCCAACAGCCCTGTGCCCCACGGCCTCCTGCCACCATTCTGCAGGTGCCCCATAGGCATGGCTTTTCAGATTTTGAGTTTGGCGTCATTGGACCTGATGGTGCTAGTCTACCTACCTGTCTCCTGCCAGCCGCCAGGCCCCAGACTGGCATCCCCCTCACCGGCACCAGGTTTCAAAAGCTTAGAACTGGAATCCGGTCACTAGGGGTCCTGCTGGCTCCCAGCTGCCAGGCTGCACTGCTAAAGGCCAGCTGTGCTGGGGGTCCCTGGGGAAGGGGGCAGACAGGAAGGAACAACAGTCTGGAAGGGGTGGCACCAAGGTCCATCACAGAGCTGGCAGGGCTCCAGAACAGGCCTGAGACACTCCCCACTGCCCTAGGGGGTCCAGGGGGGCTGGGCCGCCCCAAGTGCCTGCACGGTTGGTGTTGGTTGGTGCTGAGACCCTCCCTAGCGGGGTGCAGGGCCCCAGGTGTTCCCCCCACCCTGCCCCCTCACAGGGCTGGTTGCTCAGGTGAGGCTCCGGTTCCTGGCACGGGAACACAGTCCTCTGGGCCACACAGGGAGGAGGAGCCGCAAGCTCCGGTAGGACTGGGGTTTCTCTGGCAACCTCTGGGCGGGGCAGCTTCCCCCAGCGACCCGCACCTGTGCTCAACTCCAGGGCGCCTGCATTGTGGGCCCTTCTGGCCTCAGAGCTGTGGCTGCTGCCCAGTGTCTTCCCGCAGGCAGGAGCCCTCCAGTGGGTGAGTACCTGGGGTGATCTACCTGATCCCTGCCTGTTCTGCACCAAGCACCTGGAAGATGGGGTCTGGGCAGAAGCAGAGGGACGTCAGGGGTGAGGGGGCAGAGGTCAGGGTGCAGAGGTGGGAGCAGGGGGCTTAGGCACTCTTCTCTCTGCACTTGGCCCTGCACAGACTCCCCACTCCTCCATCCAGCTTCTCTGGGGGAGTCTTCCTATCTTGTGGCTCCCCAGGGTGTGGGGCCTCCTCAGGCAGAGCTAGACTGCCTTGGGGCGTGGTCTTCTCCCCTACCTTTCCTGCAGGGCTGCCTTTCCTCCAGGCTCAAAGGAGCTCCTATGAGCTCTGTTTCTCCATCTGTGAAATGGGAACAAACATTCCCAGACCTGAACCAGGCTGACGTGAGGCTCTGAGTCGGGCCCACCTGGCAAGTCCTTTATTTTATCCTGACGGCAGGGGAGGCTGCACTAGGCAGGAAAGCCCCGCCGTCTGTGACCCCCCTCTGGTGTTGGAGCGCCTCCTTGGCAGCCTGTAGGTGTCCTCCTGCATCTTCTGGGCTGCTGCATCATGAGCCTGGTGCTGCAGCTGGGGCTCTGCAGGAGCGGTGGCAGCCCTCTCCGCAAGCTGCCTCCTGACCGCAGTGCCCGTGGCTGAGGACCACTTGCCCACATGATCACTTGCGCCTCGTCTTGCCCCTTCGGCTCTTCCACCTGGCCCTCCAACAGTCTTCCCAAATCCCAGTCTATGGTGTCACGCCCTCCCGCCCGGCACCTGCTGCCTCTGTGGCCCTGTCTCCTGGGGCTGAGGCCAGCGGAAGCTTCAGTGGGCTGCCCAGATTCACCCACGAAAAGGCCCTGCCCTGCCCTGCCCTGCAGACCCTTTGGGATGTGCGTGTGTTGAGTGTGTTTGGGGCGTTGTGTGTAGTGTGTGTGTGTGTGTGTGTGTGTGTGTGTGTGTGTGTTTTGTGTTGTGTACATCAACACAGGGCAATGCGCTTTGACCCAGGGACTCTGGTCATCCACATGTCATTCCCTGGGTGTGACCGTGACCTGCTCCAGCCTGGAGAGTGGGGCTGGGTGCTTCTGTGGGGACCCTGAGGCCCTGCTGCCTTCCTGGCACTGGCAGCCTGGTGGCCTTGAGGTGCAGCTGTGCAGCGGGAGGCTGTGCCGCTGCGGCAGGGCAGGGCAGTTGGCGGTTGGGTGCCATGCCAACGCCCAGGCCTGCGTTGCTGTTGCTGGGTGCTGTGGTCTCCAGCCCTGGGGGTCCCCCGGGTGGTGGGCGTGGTGCCCTCCGCTGGCTCCCGGCAGGCAGCGGCTGCCCACAGCCTGCTGGGGCCTGCTCAGGCTTTGCTTTCCAGGGCCGAGGCGGTGAGAAGTAAACAGTGTTGCTAATTAGAGCAGAGCTGCCAGCTCCAGAAGGGGCGCCTCCCCACCCACCGCCCACCTTCCGCTGCCCAGATTGCAGCGGAGTCAGGCATATGCCGGGCTGCAGCCTGTGTGCCTTTCACAGTTGTGGGGTCTGGGGGCCTCTGCAGTCCTGCTGCTGGCTGAGCCACCGCTGGTGGGCTGTACCCGTGCAGTCCAGTCTTGCAACTGGGCAGTGGCTGCGACCAGCACAGGGTGGGAGGCTCCCTCTCTGGCTCCTTATCTCACTCTGTGGCCTAACTGAGGACTTGGTGTTCCGTGTGTCTTCTGACCTCCCAAGAGTGCTTCCAAGTGGGACGAGTTTCTGCTGACTTCAAGGAGGAGTGGACGAGGGCCTGGAGGCTGCACAGCCTGCTTGAGGTCACCTGAGGGTGCCTGGTATCTCAGCCACTCTGCCCTCCCCTGCGTAGGCTGGGCAGGGAGCTTGGCTGGCGGGGCTGCTCCTTGCCTTCTCCGTCCAGCCCTCCCTCCCAAGAAGCCAGCCCTCCTGCAGAGCTCTGCTTGACCTGGGACCCCATTCCTGGCCCTGGGGGTGTGGGAGGTCATGGGAATGGCTTGGCATGCTGGCCTCTGACCCTGCCAGGTCCCTGGACATGACACTCAAGCTGAGTCCCAAGTCCCTTCCATATAGCAGAGGTAATAAGGGGACTTCCCTTGAGGGACTGTCACAGGATGGAGCATGTGCCCAGCTGTGCAGGGCTGTGGATCCTGCTGTTAGAAGGCATGTTTGTTGGCATAGGTCCTGGCCCTGCAGGAGCGGTGGACAGAGGGCTGTGCTCCCCGGGAGAGAGGGGCGGGAGGAGGCCAGAGGGGATGAGGGAGGGTGCCTCGTGCACCAGAATGGAATTCCACAGAGTGGAAGCCGAGGGGGTCGTGGGGGCCCAGCAGCAGGTCCTGGTGGGCACGAGCCTCCTGCTGGGCCTGCAGGGGGGCCAGCTCTGGTGGAGGTGCTGCCAGGGACAAGTGTAGGCTCCTTACCCCAGGTTCTGGCCTCTGCCCAGTGGCCTTCTGGGTGTCTCTGCTCCTGGCCACTCTGCAGAGCCAGCACAAAGACCCTCCCTTCTAGCAGGTGTGGCAGTCCGGGGGTGCAGGAGACAGAGTGTGCAGGTCTGGCTGTGCCATGGACTGGACATCCCCAGAGGCACCTGGCCTTTGGGGGCCAGCATGGGCTCCTTGGGTTGAGCCAGGCCCATGGGACCCAGCAGCTGCCCAGCACGGCCGACAGGGTGGTGCCATAACTCACAGGATAGCAGCTGCTCTGCTGTGGCTTTGGCCCCCTGACCAGGTGCCCTTCGAGCTTTTGGTTTAATTCCCAGGACGATATTCTCTCGGTTCTGGCCATTGTGTGTGTGTGGCTCCATCCGGCCGAGCCAGGCCTCCAACAGCCTTGCTCCTCAGATCCCTCTCCTCCCCTTTTTGGGAGAAAGGCTGGGGAGTCCTGGACTCAGCTGCTCTGGAGACCTGAAGGCCCGGCAGAGGGGAGGTGACTGTCAGTAAAGGGACCGGTCCTCTGGGGGCTGGATGGCCCAAGGGCCATGTCTGCAGGAAGCAGCGTGGCATTCAGTCCCAGGCGTGGGGAGGCTCTCTGGGAACCGAGGGAACCAGAGGTGGAGCTGCCTCTGGTTCCAGAGCGGTGTAGGCTTCCAGGAAGGCGTGCCGGACACATGGTTGCTCCCTTTTGCCCCCTAGCTTCTAGTAATGGCCCAGACCTGCCACGCAGGTTGTCGCAGATGGAGGGTCATCCTGGCTGCTGCCCACTCCTGCAGCACACTCTGGAAGGTTGTGGAAGGTCCTCAGCCTTTTCCAGGCCTCCAAGGACTCCCTGCAGCCGCCCCGGGGTCTCCCCTCTGGGACTTCTGATCTCTTGCAAGGTCATCAAGGACACCGGGTGAGGTCTTTTCCCTTTCAGCCTCCAGGTGGGTCATCCCCAGGGAAGCCCTAGCAGAATGGGACACCAGACTGGGCGGACGAGGCAGATCCTGGTGTTGCCAGGGGACCTTGCTGCAGAGGCACGCCTGGGTCTGGGCCACCGCGTGGCCTGGGGCCCTGGGCAGGATTCCAGCCCTGCTGGCTGTGGCAGTGACTGCTGTGGGGGAGGGCTGGGAGGCCAGAGGGCGCAGGGCAGCACCTCACCTTCCAGGTAGGGTCTGGCCTTGGCAGCCAGCTGGCTTTGCACCCCTTTCCTTGGGCACTAGGCAGGGCTGGGTGTGGCAGTTCTACAGCTCCTTCCTGGCATGTGAGGCCTTGGGTTCATCCGCAGCACCACAAAATAAAACAAAGAAGACTTGGGTCCCTTCATGCCACCTAGAATCAGGGGCTTTTGCCATAGACCCCTTGTCTCTAGGCTGCTCCAGAGGATCGCCGCGGGCACTTCCTAAGCCTGGCACCGGCTCCTGTCTCCACTGCTGTCCCTGTCAGCCACGCGCAAGAACTCACAGGCACTCAGGTCCTCAAGGTGGGGTGGAGTCCCTTCCCTGACTCGTCCTCAGGACCAGCTGGGCCCCAGGCTAGCATGCACAGAGCCCATGTCCATCCCACCACGCTGCCTGCCAGGGTCATCACGGCAACCCCTGGGGTGTGCCTCCTCGAGCTCCGGGGAGGAGGAAGCAAGTCAGGACTCCTGGATCTGGGAGATCTGGGAGTGCTGGTGGGAGCCCCAGCAGGAGCTGCAGGGCTCGTGCTGTGTCGCTGAGTGACACGGGGTTATTATGCTGTCATGGGGTCACCTGGAATTCTCTGCCACCCCACTGAGAGGCAGCTCATTAGGAAGCCCCCACCCCCGCCAGTGCCAGCCAGGGCCTGCACCCACTGTCCCCACCCAGTTTCAATGACCGTCCTGAGGGCTCACTATAGGCCAGGGGCCAGCACAGGCCAACATCCAGAGCCAGGCAGTGGTCAGCCTGTCCTGCAGTGATGGGCACTGGGCTGTAGACCTTGAGGCCGCCATGTGAGCACATGGTCAGGCCAGGCCGATGGCGGCTGGGGCTCGCCCTGGTGCTCACCCACCTTGGTCACTGGCCATGCCAGCCCCAGTCTTGGGCAGGCTGCCCACGTACCTGGGGGGAGCGCTCCAGTCTCTCTCCAGGGATGGCCAGCAGCAGGGCCTCTGGTCTCTCAGGACCCTGGGGAGAACGGATGGCAGGAAGACCAAGCCCAGGTAGTGTGTGTGTGTCGTCCCGCCCACGGTGCAGACTGCAGAGGTCTGGCTTCCCCAGGCAGCGGCCCCAGCGTGAGACACCAGGACATGCAGGTCCAGTGCTCAAGTCCTGGACCTGCCTCTGCGGGGTGCCCTGGCGTGGCCTGGCCTCTGAGCCTTAGTTTTCCCACTTGCAATTTGGGCTGATCATGGTCCCCACCTCAACAGGCCATGGTCAGATCCCAGGAGAGACTGTCAGGGCAAGTGCCTGGGTGAGGGTGTTCCACTGGGCCCTGCTGTCCTTCCCAGGCAGGGGGACAGTTGTGGGAGCAGGGGTTGCAGGGACAGGGGACTCAACCTTGGATGCTGTGCTCAGCACTGGCCTTCAGTCTGACCAACTGTGTCTGTCACTCTCTCCAAGGGAAGACAGGCTCGGTCTACCTACAGCCGAGGATGACCTCGTAGCTGCCCCGAAGTGGCCCGGGGCCTGGCAGCAGCTGGGCTGTCGTGGCACGATTCCTCACACGGTCTGGTCTTATGACATGGAGGATCCAGGCCCCAGGACGGGGGCCTGCAGCTCGCCCCTGTGGGCTGCCGGCCAGGAGGCCAGGGACAGGGACAGTTCAGTGTCATCGGGCCCCCTTTCTGGCTCCTCCGGGGGCCATGAATCATGTGCCCTTCCCCACGGGCCCTGGAGGGAGAGGCCACCCCAGATGTTAGAGCCCCAGCGGCAGCCCAGAAAGAGCAACCCACGGCTGGAGCAGCTGAGGGACAAGATCCGGGCGCAGACACAGTGGCAGGCCAGCTGCGCCTCCCTGGGCACCTCGGCTCCCTCCAGTGACTCGCGCCTCTACAGAGCCGCTCCACCAGCATCCCGGAGGAAGACCCGCAGGGCGACAAGCGCCCTTCCAGCCCCCACACGATGCCCAGGTCAGTGGCAGCCTTGCAGGTGAGGGGAGGCTGGGCCGGAGGCTGCGGAAGCTGGAGGCAGGCTGGTTGGGATGGTGCAGGGGGCTGGTGGCAGGGCACCAGGGCCACCCGCCAGGGAGGTGTGTGCCACGTGCCCGGTGCCCCGAGGAGAGATGGAGGGGCTTCTGAGGTGGGTTTAGGTGAGGAAGGCCCAGTGATGGAGACCGGCTGAAGCACATTGGAAGGACAGGGACACAGGGCCTGAGGGAGGTGTGGGGCCTGGGATCTGTGCCCTTGTCCCCCACGCAATCCAGGGGCACCGTCAGCTGAACCCTAAGAGCCAGTGTGGGATCTAGAAGGTTCACCTGCTTGCTGATCCTGCAGAGGGGTGGGTATCCAGGGAGCTTCACAACTGGATGGGAGGAGACTTGGCCCAGGAACCTCCTTCTAAGGAGGCAGGGAGACGGACATTTTCCTGTTTTGTTTTGTTTTTTTTAAAGCCAGCAACTTATTTTTATTCTTAAAATTTTATATTTTTATTTTTATTTATTTTTTCCTTTTTTATGTTTTTTAGAAATTTTTTACAGACTGCATTTTGATTCATTGTACACAAATGGAGTACATCATTCGTTTCTATGGTTGTAGGTGATGTAGATTCATACCATTCGTGTAATCATACATGAACACAGGGTAATGATGTCTGTCTCATTCCACCATTTTTCATATATTTTTATTTAAAAATTTTTAAAAATCTGTTCTAGTTGTACATGACAATAGAATTCATTCATATATATTGATAAATCATACAAAAATGGAGTGTAATTTCTCATTTTCCTGATTGCAGCTGCTTATTTTTAAAGATCATGGTAAAATACATATAACATAAGACTTGCCATCCTGAACACTTTTAAGGGTCTGTTGGGTGCGTTAAACATATCCATTTCTGGGCTGAGGCTGTGACTCAGAGGTACAGCACTTGCCTAGCATGTGTGAGGCACTGGATTGATTCTCAGCACTGCACATAAATAAATGAATAAAATAAAGACCCATCAACATCTGAAAAAATAAAAAACAAAACATTGCAGGGTGGCCGCACCACTGCCCATCTCCCAAGCTTCCCCATCGTTCTGCACTAAGCCCCAGACCCCACACCCCCTCTGTTTCCCATCTCTTGGATCTGGGCTCCAGGCGCCTCATGGAAGTGGATCCCACAGATGGTCCTTGTGGCTTTTTCAAAGGCCTGTGTTTCTTCCTGAAAGTCTAGATAAACACATAGCACAGGCGGAAGCCATGCCTCTCCCTCTGTGGCCCCTCCGAGTCTCTCTGGCCAGGGCTAGGGATGTGTCCCCTAAGTCACTGTCTTGCAAGGTGACGCGACCTCCTCTCCCACGCAGTGGGTCCAGCCCCAGCCGGTGCTCTGCAGGCGGGCAGAGCACCACTACCCTCTGCTCCGTAGCCATGTGGTGAGCCATTGGTGCCAGGTCAGGTCTAACAAGGTGGCTTCCCGGGGTTGTTTTTGGCCTGAGCATCGCCCAGAGGTGCTGCCACTGAGCCCTTTCCATGTTCCCTCTGTCCACACACCCCAGGCTTCAGTGACCTGCATGGGACTGAACCCAGAACTGAAGACATAGTACTTTCTGGCCTGGGGCACAAGCTCTCTGGGGTCACCCAGCACCAGGCTTCAGGTAAGTGGTGTGGACGCCATATGCGGGGCCCACTTACAGATAAGGAGACTGGAGTCAGAGAGGACCCTAGCTGGAAAGAGGCCAAATGGAGATTCTCTGCCGTTCTCTGGAGCATGGGCTGTGACCCTCTGCCTCTCAAGGGAGGAATCCCAGGCCCTGCAGGGGCCTCTCTTTTGTAGAGCCTCCCCTGCCTAGAAGAGGCAGGCTGTTCCTGCCACCTTGCAGGCAACCTGAGGCCCTCCAAGTCCCTGCCAGGCCCTGGCTCCCTATGCCACCTTGCAGATGAGGTCCCTGCCTGGCTCTGGAGAGGCTGAGGTTGGGCCTGGGTCAGAAGACTTTCAGGTAGGGGATGGGCCTGGGCATAGGGGTGGTCGGGTTTTTGCTCGCTCCTCCTTTAGATGGTGCAGCAGGCGGAGAGACTGGCAGAGGCTTCTTGGAGCTGGAGGGCTGGGCGGCTGGGGACACACACCGCAGCCCACAGCAGAGCAGCTGAGGATGCTGGACCTGAATGGCCAGCTCTGTTGGAGGGTGGGCGCAGGATAGAGAAGGTGGGCTCCTGCAAGTTTCTGGAGACCACAGGGTGGAGAGGGAGGAGGCTGGGAGGCGTTCTATGTCCTTGGCTTCTGAGTTCCCCAACCCAGCAGGGTGGTGGGGGTTTCTGCAGGGCCCTGAGAGGAGGAAGTCAGACGCGGGCCCCTAGCATTGCAGCAGTGGCCTGTTGGACCCCACTGGGCATCAGCTACAGACAGGTGTAGGGACCCTCTGGCCCTGGGTTGTGCCAGCCATGTGCAGATGCAGGCAAGGGTCTCAGGGCCGGCCTGAACCACAGCTGTGGGCAGGACCCTGTCCCTGAGCCCAGCTCCACCTGCCCTACGAGGACCAGTGGTCATTCTCCCCACTCCTGCCCCAGGAGGCTACGGGGCCATTGGTCAGCTCAGGTTGAGGCACCTCAGTCCTCTAAGCCCTCTGTCACCAGGTCTTGGCAGCCATATTCACATCCTGCCAGTTTTAGGCCCTCCCAACTGAAATTGCAGCAAGATATGGCATGAGCACGGGTGGCAGCTCAGTGGGCTGAGCTCATTCACACGGCCATGCGCTGGACACCACCTTCCACCCACAGACGTCCACCTTCCCAGTCGAAAGCTCTGTCCCTACTGAACACTGAGTCCACCCTCCTCCACGGCCCCTGCAACCACCCTCCACCCTGTTTCTAGTAGTGGGATGACTTGGGGTCTCCCCTGAGTGTGACCCCTCAGCAGGGTCTGGGTCTTGAGGCCGTCCTTGCAAGGGTTGGGACAGAGGCCACAGAGGGACCTGCTGCACAGGCTGAGTCCTCTCCGTGCGCCAACCCCACGGGTCACCTGCCGGACCCACCAGGCTGGGCCTGTCCTTGGTTCTCTGGCTGGGTGGCTTTCTGGCACTTCTTAGACGCAGTGGTGGTGTGCACAGAGGCCAAGCAAGGTCGACGCTGCTGTGGGAATCGAGCCGTCAGGCTGAGGACAGGGTCCACCCTGGCTGGCCCCTGGAGATGGCAGCAAAGCCTGTGGCCTCAGAGTCTGGGTCGCCCCACCCGTCGGCCAGGGGTGGGCCCTGGTATCCAGCCCCTCTGGCTGAGCCCTTGCTGCGGGGCTCCCTGGGGCTCGGCTCATCCGGTCACCCTCCGCTCAGCAGCCAGGAGCTGCAGGCCGGGGATGCATGTGCTGTGGCTGCTGGGGTTCACTGCTGACTCTCCTCCTCCTCTCCCCTTGCTGAAGTTCCACGGGAGAAAACCAAGAGGACCAGAAGCAGCTCTTGGAAAAGAGAGAAGCCCATCCAGTCGCCCTCCCCCAGCAGATCTGCCAAATGTAAAGGTGAGCTTTGCTAACTTGAGGCCCTGGAGTTGGCAGAAGCTCCCAATGCAGTCCTAGGGACGGCTGGTTGGCAGGGTCACCTGCACTGCCACACACACAAGGCTTGGGGCACTTGGGATCTGGGGGCATCCGCTCCAGTGGCCACTGGTGGAGCCGTGGGTGGCTCCTGCCTGTGCAGGGTGCGTCTCTTGTGATGAAGTGAAAGACCACACTGTCCTTGTCCTTCCAGAGACCCAGGTGCCCAGCCTGGCTGCTGGTTTCAGAGCTTCCGAGGTGAAAGAGGGAGGGGCTTCTGCCCTCCACTAGAGGTGGGCAGCAGGGCTTTGGCAGGAAGGAGGCTGTCAGAGCTTCTCTGGGCCTCCCTTAGGCCATCCTCAAGGTTGAGCGTTTGTGCCACGTGTTCTGAGGACATCAAATCTCTTCATCCTCAGAGCTCCCCTTGGGGAAAGGCAGGTGGCTTGCCAGATGTGGAAGCAGGCGGGCAGCCTGCCCAGGGCCATGCTGATAGAGCCCTGACCCATCCAGCTTGAGGCCTGTGCTCCCAACGTGAGAGCCAGTCACGTGCACCTGGGACCCACCTGGCCCCTTGCCAAGGCCCCCTCCAGTCTGGCTCTGGGAACACCCCTGAGAAGCACCACGGGTGGAGGACACAACCCACGGGCCGAGACCGGCTCTCCAAGCCTAGGCAGCAGCTGGGGCCAGGACGCGGCTCCTGAGCTGCCCTGTGACCCTCTGTGCCTCAGTGTCCCCAGGTGGCTGCATGTGCTCTGTGCATGTCCAGATGCCTGTGTCGTCAGACACCCGCCGCCTCCGCTCCCAGGCCCAGCGGTGGCCCCAGAGGAGCGAGGGGAGGAGGACCACGCTCAGCAGCGGGTTCTCAGGGAAGCAGGAGGCCCAGCTGGCCATGTAGCCTTGGCAGATGTGTCTCTCAGCTGGCTGGAGGTGACATGGAACAGCCAGGAAAGTCTCCCCGGAGTCCAAGAGTGAGGGACAACGCAGGTGCCAAAGACGGTTCCAGAAAGCCCCTGAGAATGCACAAAGTACTACCTCGTCCTGCCTCGCCCCTCCTCTCTGCTCTTGGGCTTGTTTTGTTTTAAGGGCTAGCTTGAAAAATGACCTGCCTTCTGCCTGACACCAGGTCAGAGGGGCGTGCCACGGCCCACATTCATCACCGTGGCCTCCTGTCACCCGACGGCAGCGAGCATTAGTTGCTGTCAGTGACGAAGTCACAGCTGGGCTAAGGAGAGATGGGTCTGGGTTCAGAGGTCAGAGCCACAGGACTTGGGAATTGGATGAATTTGAAATTTGCTGTAGTTAACAAAAAATTAAATCACAATAGTTATAAAATATTCATCCATCTGGGCCCTAGGAAAATGAAGCCCGATATTTAATTTCAGATTATATCACCTTGCTTTGCATTTTTTATCATAGATTAGGTCAGCCAGAGCCTCGGTAGGGCACTTGGGGACTTCATCCACACCCACAGATTAAAAATCCTCTCGTAAAAACATTAATTGCCTTCAAAGTGCTCAGTGTAAGGAAAAACGTGCCCATCAGGACCCATCCATCGACTGGGCCCGTCTGCTGGGCTAATGGGGAAGCCCAGCGACCTGAGATGGAGGGACTGAGGGCGCAGGGGGCGGGGGGCGGCCTCCCCAGGCAGTCTCTGGCCTGCGCCTGTCCGAGGAAGCATGGCTAGTTCTGTGCAGTGGAGCACCAGAAGGGCAGGGTGGAGCCTCCTGGGGCAACCTGGCATGCCGCCATGTCCCCACGTGAGGCCCAGAGTGGTCAGCTGGCCACACCAGCCTCAGTTCAGGTCTCACAGACCCTGACCCCCTCTGGGCCCAGCTCCCACAAAGACGGGACCACCTTGCACCTTCGAGGCCCGTGGCAGGCTGCTCCTAGAGCCGCCCCCACCTCACAGATGGGAACTCAGGCTCAGCAAAGTTGCACGGCTTGCCGAGGCCCACAGTGGTGGTGGTGGAACTGTACTAGAACCCAGGCCTGGGGCTGCTGTGACAACACTGTGGCCTCCCCTGGCCTGGTGGCCTCTCCCCGGAAAGCAAGCTCATGTTGCCCATGCTCCATCCCAGAGCTGATTTCAGACCTGGGGCTGATGGCACAGGCTTGGAGCAGGTCCAGGAGGGGTGCTAAGAGGACCCCAGCTCAGCCAGGGAAGCCCAGGGTTGGTGCACCAGAAGGTCCCAGGGGTCTGGATGTGCCTGGAGGTCCTGATCCCAGGGCTCAGGGTGTGTGTGGAGTGAGAGTGTATGAGGACATGTGGGTGTGTGTAGTGTGTGTGTGAGAGTGTATTGTGGGTGTGCACACGCACTTGAGTGTGCATGTGTGAGCCTGCAGGTGAGAGACCTGTGTCCCCGCGCTGGTGGAGGGCTGGCTGTGATGGTGGCCATGCTGGCCGTGGTGAGCACAGCCTGGGATCATGCTCGTCGTGGCTGCAGTGCGTGCTGTGCCTGGCCGGTGTTGAGTGCTCCGTGGACAGAGCTGGTGGGGTAGATTCATTACCCTCCTCTTACTGAAGAGAATACTGAGGATCAGAGAAGTTGTCATGGTCACCCTGAGATGAAACCTTGCTCCGACCCCCAGGGGCCGGACATGAGGGACTTCACTTTGAGTCCCTCCAGAGCTTGTGAGGTGGTTTCCAGGGTCTATGTGGAGCCCCGCACCTGCCCCTCAGGGTCAGTGTTCAGAGGTCCACAGGTGCCCAGGCTGTGTGTGTGTGTCTTCTCTGTTTAAGATTCTGAGTTGGCTGGTGTTTACGCCTGGAGGAGAGGACCAGCTCTGGTGAGGCTGCTGCTCGGGCCCCCGCCCGCCCGCCCCAGGCTCCCGAGCAAGGCCCCCTCGAGGGACCGGGCCCCCAGCATGGAATTAGGTACCTTGTGCCTCTGCCGCAGTCTCCCTGCTGTGCTGCTGTGACATGGGGATCGTGGAGGAGAGATGCCCAGTGTTCCCGTCCTCAGAGGAGGCAGCAAGGGTGTCGTCCCCTCCAGATCACCATGGGAGAGGAGACACGGGAAAACACTCGTCTTTAAAAACCTAAGGAGGCACACACCTGTGATCCCAGCAGCTTGGGAGGTCAAGGCAGGAGGATCACAAGTTCGAGGCCCCCTCCGCAACGTGGCGAGGCCTTGTCTCGATGAAAATCAAAGGTTGAGGGTGTAGATCAGTAATAATGTGTCCCTGGTTTCAATCCTCAGTCCCCAAAACAAACAGACCAAAACACCTAACAAAGGGATTTCTGTCCCCAAGAATCTCCCAGGTCAACTCCAGAGCCAGGCACACCACCAGGGCTCCCCAGACAGAAGGAAGGCTGACAGGAGCTGGCCACTCCTCTGGGGGACACAGCCTCTCCTCCATGTGTGCTCTGTCGGCCCATGTCCAGAGCAGTTGGTTTGCCCAGATACGGCACCTGCTCGGAGGGTTTCTGCACGTGGGTGACAGGCTGCAGTCAGGAGGGAGCTCGCTGGGGCAGGGCTGGAGGCCCCTGTGCCAGGAGAAGCCAGCTTGGCCTGCCTTCCACCTGCAGTGCCCAGCACCCAGTGACTGCCTGTCTTTGCAGGAGACAGCAAGAGAGCCGCAGCCACCCAGAGCTGTCCCGTCCACACCTGGCTGCCCAGGCCTGCCTCTGCCTGCAGTGACCATCGGCTGTCTGAGAACACACCCAGCCTGACTTCCCAAGATCAGCCGGTGACAGTCCAAACCGCTATGGCCATCCTACAAGACCTCCGCCAGCAAATCCAGGCCGGGCTGGAGTTGGTCTGCAGCCCCAGGAGTAGACGGAAACTCAGACCTGATAAGGCGAAGCCGCAGAATCCAGGAGGGAGGAGGCAGCAGGGCCCCCAGAGCTCCCGGGGTGTGCAGGGCTCCTTTTCCAACAGTCCTTGGGCCATGACAGAGGGGAAGTGCTCCTCTTTAGACAGGACCAGCAGCACCTGCACCCAGCAGCCCCGGCGCACCTTGGCCGAGTGGGAGTCCTGTCCACAGAGGGCCTGGGCGGCCCACGGATGGGACCCTTCTCTCCAGAGGGCAAGAGACCCCCCTGAAAAGCTGGCCGCCTTCTCACGGCGGCCCTGGAGTGCCTTGGGTGGACAGACCTGTCCTCAGAGAGCTCAGGCGGCTCGTGAAGACTGGGAGATTCCTGTCTCCAGACCCTGGAGCTCTCTGGAAAGACCACGTCCTGCCCCACCGCGGTCCTGGAGCAGCTCCTTTGTGCAAAAGACTGGACCCCCCAGTAAGGGCAGAGTTGCAGGTCCCCATCCCTTGGGAGCCAAGCAGGCCTGGTCGAGGCCCACCCAGGGCCTCCCTCAGAACCCATCCAGGAAGGAGCAAGATCTGAGGTCATCCGCGTCCTGCCCGCGGCCCCGGGCACCCCTGGGCCAGCAGCACAGCTCAGAGTCCTTACGGGACTTCATGCGCCAGAAGGCACAGGCCCGGCGGCAACAGGCCCTGGAACGGAAGGCCCTGGCTACCCGCACGCTGGAGCTGAGGAACCAGAGGCTGCAGGAGGTCTACCGGAAGCAGAGGGAGGCAGTGCTTGGCAAGGCAGTCCCCGTGGTCTCCCAGACCAACCCTGGCATCGTCACCTTTGTCCCCAGTTCTGCAAGGTCCGAGGTATGTGCGGGATAGGTGAGTGGGGCACTCAACTCAGCCCCTGAACCCTGGCCCTCAGCTCTCAGCTGCCACCCTGACCACCTGTGTCCACTGGCACGTGTCCGCTGGGGCTGTGTCCCCTGGGCTGCAGCAGCTCTGGCTCCAGGCAGCTTCACACTGACCTGTTAGGAAACCAGGGTGTTCACAAGCTCTGCCCTGGGGTGACTGCACGAAGGAGAGCCAGACCTGGGCACCTTGGCCCCGGGCTGCTGGGAGTTGAGACTGAGCCCGATCCCCTGTTGCTGTGCTCCAGGGAGGCGGCGTGCCTCCCAGCACGGGCTTGGAAGGACCCCGCTGCCTCCGTCACAGCCCCTGAAGTGGGACCCTCCCAATACCTTGCAGGACTCTGCAAAATCCAGCCCGAGATCTGGGGCAGTTGGGGCTCTGAGCTGAGGCTGAGAGGTGGGGTCTGGGGAGCTCTGACTGCACCCTTCTTCTTTAGGGCCTGGAAGCCCCAGAGAGCCTGGCATCTTCTGTGCTGCAGTGGAGCAAGGTGACATCCGGCAAGGTGCTGGGGGGCCAGGAGGCCCCCGGCAGGTGGGTGTGGCCATGTGGGGCTGCTTCTCTGTGGAGGGTTGTGGGGGCAGCCAAGGCAAAGGACAAATTCTGGGGGCTCCCCCAACATTGCCCGTGACAGCAAGGCTCCTGGGGGCTTCTGCTTCACTGCCCGGGGCACCTCCAGAGTCGAGGGAGCAGGGGGCCCTGGCATGTTTTCACTGAGGTCAGAGAAGCACATGGGACCTACATCTTCCATGTTCAAGGGCATGGCCTTGGGCGGGCAGCTGCTCTAGGAGAGTCACCCCAGAGGAGACCATCCAGGCTGTCACTCCACCTCTCCCTCCTTGGAGGGCAGCCTGCAGCTTGCTCTGGTGGTGGGTTTGACCCTTGGACATTTTATGATATGGCGTCATAAGATAGTGGCTCTGGCTTCTCTCACTGCCCGTCGGGCACATCAGGGCCTCACACCTACCTGCACCTGACGCTGTCCACATCACCCATCTGTCGTTCCTCCATGGACGCAGAGCTGCCTCATCTTTCAGCTCGCACCGCTAACCCGCTGTGGCCATGGCTGCTGGGCCAGCTCATGCACCTGCATGTTCGAGCCATGATCCTGGAAAACACAATGCTAAACGCCATAGTTCCAAATGGTGGAATCCCGAAAGAGCAAATCTTGAAAGTCTCTAAAATCACCAGCCTGAAAGACGTAAATCCTGAAAATATAATTCTGGAAAAAATAATTTTAAAATTCTTTCAAAGACGTAGGTTTTCAAAGGGGGATTTATTGGAGAAACACAAAAGCCTGATGGAACATTTGGTGGCTGCTTACCCAATAAAGCAGACAGTCATAGCATATGTGATTCTGCAAGCGAGCACTCAGCTGTAGTGATGACGGTTATCCAGCTGTTCAGTCACAAGCAGATGAACCGTATTCATGAAGAGACAGGTCAGAATGCAAAACGCCTAAACACGTCACTGTGGCTGGTAATTGTGTGCACCCAGCTTTATAGCTTCAGTCCTCTGGGAGCCAGGTGTGGTGGCCATGCCTGTGATCCTAGCTACTCAGGAGGCTGAGGCAGGAGGACCCCAAGTTCCAGGCCAGCCTGGGCAGCTTAGCAAAGCCCTGTCTCAAAGTCAAAAGTGCTGGGGGTGCGGCTCAGTGGTGGAGCACTTGGCCAGCAGGCACGAGCCCTGGGTTTCATCCCCAGTACAGCAACAGTACAGGACAAAAAAACCCGCGGTCATCGGAAATGCAGTGATGGATAACCTGTCCGGCTTCCACGGGTCACCACCGCACAGTGGGACCCCGGAAAGTTAGCTCTTGAGAGAATTTCTTTCACATGAGTGAATGTGCACAAAAGAGGTCTCCTCGTGCAGTCTCAGCACCGCATGATGCCCTTGACAAGGCCACAGTGTGGTGAGCTGCTCTCCAGAGTCAACGTCGCAACAATGCACAAAGCCAGTCCGACTCACAAGGAGCCTCCTGAGCCTTCTTGAGCACCTTCTGTGCTGGAAATGGCATGAAAGCACATGAAATGCATCACACGGCAAATCGTAAAAAATAATGCTGACCATTTAGAATAGCAGGAAAAAAAGCTAAAAGAGAGAAAAGAGGACAAAAAAAAAAAAAAAAAAAAAAAAAAAAGCTGAGCTAAATAGGAAATCTGACGTGTGACAAAGGGCCTTCCAGGGAGGTTTCTGGCAGTTGCAGGAGGTGGTCCACAGAGCACACTCTGAAGTCTTGGGAGATGACAGGGCTGCCTTCTTACTTTGCTCTCCCGGGAGACACTCCCATTCATTTTCCACAAGGCGGGTCCCCCCGGCCCACTGAGACTCACGCTCGTCTCTGGGGCGCCCCTCAGACGCCCCACATAACCCTGCCCTGGACAAGCAGATGCTCCTCTGCCCCGCTGCCCGCGGCAAGCAGCCTGATCCCCACGGTCATCTGGCCTGGGATTGCTGTGCTCACATTCTGGCTTTCAGGACTTCCACAGTCAGGATTTTTTTTAATCTTTCAGAATTGGGATTTTAGGCCTTGGGAATTTTGCTCTTTTGGGATTCAACATTAGGGATCATGGCATTTGAGACTGGGACAGGCGCCCTGGGCCTGGGACTGCCAGGTCACAGGCACTGCATTTTGGCCACAGGGTGTTTTCCACTGTGTGCCCCTCTACACTCCCCCGGCAACGCGGAGTCCACCTCGATGCACGTCCTCTCTCTCCTCTCTCTCCCTCTCTCAGGAGTCCTCTACCACTGAGCCATATCCCCAGCCCGTTTTATTTTTTGTTTTGAGACAGGGTCTTGCTGAATTGCTTAGGGCCTTGCTAAGTTGCTGAGGCTGGCCTTGAACTCCCAATCCTCCTGCCTCAGTCTCCAGAGTTGCTGGGATTACAGGTGTGGGCCTCCATACCTGTCTCTTTTCTTTGTTTTTCTTTTGTTTTGTTTTCACTATCCTGTATTTTACTCCGACCATGGCATCCCTCCACCCCTGAGCCATTTGGAGTGAAGGGGATGTCTTGAGACCCCCTATCCCCAGGCCCCACAGTGGGCCTTGGCCAGTGCCAGCATTTCCCTGGCCTGGACTTATTCTGGTTGCCTGCTGTGGAGCTCACGGATGGGCCCAGGTGGGTAGGGGATCTGGCTTGTGGCTTGGCTCAGGGCTTCCCCTTGAGATGCTGCTGCCAGGAGACCCTGTGGCAGCTGGTGTTGGGAAGGGCTCCACGCCGGCCCCCAGCTCTCTCCCCTTGCCCTTGACACCCCTCCTCCTGGTCTGGCTGCTCCTCTGGCTCTTTCTCTAGTGCTCTCTAGACCACCTCCCCAGATGCAGGTCCCCACGGCAGCCCAGGGGTCTGCATCTGTAAATTTTAAACCTGGTTCCAGGGAAATGAGGACTCAGATCCACCCAGACCCCTGTGCCCCAAGGGTAGTGCCTCCCTGGCTGCCCACCAGGCTCCCCTAGTGCCATGTGCTGCTGAGATCTGTGCACACATGTGGGAGGCTACAGGCCCTCCTCACCTCACTGTGTCCTCACCCTTTGCTATTTCCACCTAAAAAATGTGTTAAGCATAACATAAAATTTACCATCTTAGCCATGTGTTTTGATCCTTAATCCATCTGGATGTTATTTTATGCTAAATTTATTTATTTATTTTGGGGTACCAGGGATTGAACCACTGAGCCACATCCCCAGCCCTGTTTTGTATTTTACTAGAGACAGGGTCTCACTGAGTTGCTTAGTGCCTGGCTTTTGCTGAGGCTGGCATAGAACTCGAGATCCTCCTGCCTCAGCCTCCCGAGCTCCTGGGATGACAGGTGTGTGCCACCGTGCCCAGCCTAAATTTATTTTTAAGTGAAGCAGAAGAGCAGAGGATGTGTACACAAATGGGTTGTGTGTGATGTCTCAACACACGTGTGCAGCTCGTGGTGCTTAAATCAGGCAGAACGGGCTCTGGAGCATCTACTATTTCTGTGGGGCTGACTCCAGAGTCCGTCTGTCTGGCTTCTCCAGTGTGCAGGGTGCCACCCTCACCCTGCTGCCCCACTGCCCCACGGTACACCGGTGCCCTCGATAGGCACCAGCAACACCCGTGCCCACCTCTCCTGAGTGTGTGGCCGTGTGGCACAAGCAGGTCCACGCTACTGTGCTGCCATGGACGCCACCCTCCAGGGAACTCTGCCACACTGTCCCCAGGAGCACTGATGCCCCTGGCCCAGCCCGCCCACCTCTACCCTTGATTCTGTCTCTGGACTCCAGGACGCTGGCCCTTACGTGAATGGGGTCTACACTCACCCTCCACCCTGGCTGCTGACCAGCCCAGCACAGTGGTCCAAGCACCACCACTGCTGGCGTCAGGACTTCCTCTTTCCTGCCATCTTTCCTGGTCCACCTGTGAACACGCAGACACAGTGTGCCGAGCAGCTGGTGTCCTCTCCCTGCGATACCCAGAGCGGGCTTTCTGGGCCACACGGTGGCGCGACGTCTGAAGCCAGAGGCCCTCTATGCCCCACGTCTCCTCTGTGGGGCCTCCTGCAGAGGCCGAGCCCCTCTGGCCCCTGTGAACCGACGCGGCCCTGCCACAGGCGCCCCACGGCTCCTCCCTGCCTCCCACACGGCCGGGCGTCCGCACAGGAGTGTTCAGCCCGTGTCAAGCGACGCAGCCCGCCTGGGGCTGAGCGTCTGCTCTTCTTTTCCTGCAGCTTCTGTCTGTGTTTGAACAGAGCCTGGGACCGCACTGAGACCCTGGAGACTGGAACTGGCGCCCCTCTGCTGCTGTCCACCGCTTCCTCCCTGGGCCCCCTGCAGCTCCAGGACCTGCCCCGTGGGCTGTGCGTCTACCTGGACCCCCAGGAGGCTGACCAGTTGGGCTCCTCAGGCCCCCTGCACTTCCAGTACAAGCAGGCCCGGCTGCAGGCGCTGGAGACCATGGCCAACGTGCTCAAGCAGCGCATCGACATTCTGACCACCAAGCTGCGTGGGGCCGAGGCCTCGGACACTGCCCTGGACTGGCCGCCCGTGGGCCCCAGCACTGAGCCCACTGCCCTCACGCTCCCTGTCCCCACCTGCCCCGGTGCCTTGGTGCCCAACAGAGAAACGGGGGCGCCCCGGGACTGGGTGGGCATGCAGGCGGAGCCCCTCGCCCCTCCCACCTGCTTCCCGGATGACGGTCCACAGCTGTGGAGCCCCAGCTGGGAGTCACAGAGCCCAAGCCCAAGAGCCCGCCACAAGAGCCAGCCTCAAGGTAGGACTGGGGCCTTGGACCCAAAGGCTGGCGGGTGACCGGGGGTCCAGTGGGTGGGAGCAACAGGACCCCTTGACCACTCAGTTTCCTCTCTGGAAAAGGGGAGAGGAAGACAATAGCTAGGAGTTGTCCAGGGGGTGGGCAGGGTGACAGTAGCTGGCCCTCCTGGTGTGGCATGTGGCATGGGCCATCGCTGTCTTGTCCCAAGGCTGGAGAGGGGGTGAGGCTGCCTCCCTGCTAGCCTGCCCTCCGCGCCCAGCCCTGCCTTCCACCAGGGATCGGAAGGCCGGTGGGCACTGCAGCTCCCCTGGGCCCACTGCAGATGTACCTGGACTCTCCTGCCAGGGCATCTCCAGTACCCATGACCTGCATCTCCTTGCCCTGCTGACTCCCATGGTGTCACGTGCCTCTTTAAAGGTGTGGATAAGGGACGCTGGGAGCTGGAGAAGAGGCTGCAGAGAGACTCAGACTCCCTCAGGTTCCTCGGTGCCCTAACGGGGAGGTAAGCCCAGAGAGCCCCCTTGGCATGGTTGTGCCTCGGCTGCCCCCACAGTGTCCCTGGAGCTGCTCGAGGGGCCGAGACCAGGTGTCTGGGGGCAGTCAGGCTGGCAGGGTGTGGCCCATGCAACTCCCACGGTCTGGACCAAGTCATGCTGACACTGGCCTCTGCCATCGGGCGGCTCTCTGCACAGCTCTGGTCAGGCAGCTGGCAGTGGGCCCTTGAACCAGGCCCCCTCACGGGGTGGTCAGATGTCCCTGGACCTGTGTGCCACAGACTCCCCTTTGCGCTGGCTACAAGCCCTTGGGGGATGCCGCCCTCTTGGCTCTTTTCATTGACTATTGGCAGACTGCCTGTGACCAGGGTCTCTGAAGCTGGGGTCTTCCTTCCACCTGTCCAGGCCCCACATCCTGTGTCTCACTTCTCGGGACCACGTGAACCTTTGCACCTTCTTCCACCACCATCCAACTGTGGCCCATGGCCTTCTCTGGGTTCAGGTCACACAGGTGCATTTGAAGTCCCTTCTGTGGGGACAACGTACCTGCTCTGTGCCCCCAGATCCACTCCCACTCAAGCTTAGGAGGGGTGCCTGTCCTGCCCCAGCCAGCCCCTGCTGCCCCATTGAGTCCTTGGCTGCAGCAGGGCCCAGGAAGCTTCCATCCTTTGAGGGCCTTGAGGGGCCACCTGATAATTACACAGTTAGGCACAAGACAGCTGCACCTGTGAAGACCTCAACTGCACTCATGGCTGTGGCCTCTAGACCTGCCCCAGGACCCTTGCACATGTTTTGGCCTATTCTGAAAACTCTCCTCTGCCTCCCCAAACTCCCTTCACCCCTGGTTTATCCTCAGGCTGAACAAAGTGTCTGGGCAGGGAACCCCAGCTTGGCCTGAGCAGCCCCTCCCCAGGACCCTGGGTCAGAGGACAGAGCCATCACTGGAAAGATGGGGGCTGAGGGTGGGGGTTCTGGCGGAGGACGGCGGTGGCCTGGGCATCCTGCCTGCACGCTCAGCCAGAGTCCACCAGGAATACCCCGACCTCAGCTCGATCCCCACAGAGCGGCTGTGTCACATCACTGACCTCAGCAGCTGGGTCGGTGGGCCTCGGGCGCTGACCCCCGCACACCCGGAGGGCCGTGCAAGGCAGAGGATGTGGAGCCGACGCCACTTGCTCCTCACAGGGAGGGCCAGGGTGGCAGGTGGGGTCACAGTCACCAGGGTGCTGCTCCCCGAATTCCAAGGGACTGCCGGAGAGAACCTGATGCCCCTCCTCGTGGGCGGCTCCAGAACAAGGGGCAGGTTAGAGTCCCAGCTCTGCTCCTTCATCTTCAGCAGTTTGGTCCTCAGCCCCAGTGCTCCCGGGAAACGGGGTGCTGAGGTACCCGGCAGGGGTGATGCCGAGATGCCCACCCCCGCCCTCTCCTGCTGGGACCTTTCCTGTCGGATGCCTCCCCTGCCTGCCCCCTGGAAGTCCACCCGTCCTCCCCCATTTGCCTGCCCCGCGGGGTGATGGGGTTGGTGGTGGCAGATGGTAGGCTTGTGCTCTCACGGATCTCTAAGGCCGGCAGGGGGCAGCAAAGGGGTGGGCTTCTCCTCTGATAGCAGCCCCAGCGGTTGAGACGGGTGGCCTGGAACCCCAGGCTTGGACAAGTTAACCTGGAGAATTAACTTCAGAGCTTCAGGCTCCCAGGTGGACAGGCCAAGTCTGTCTTCAGGTGCTCAGACCCAGGCCCAGAAGGGCCAGCTGTTCCTGGCACACCACAGAGGGGTCAGAGGGCAGAGGAAGGCCCAGGCCCTCACCCAGGCCAGGCCCAGAGCCCTGCGGCTCCCTGCCCCCTGCCCAGTCATTCCAGGAGGGACAGGAAGAGGCAGGAACTATATCTAGGAGCTGTGCCCCAGAAGGCAGGCCCTGGGAGAGCAGGGATTAGGGATGGCCCAGGGCCAGCTGGGTGTTCCTGTCCCTCCTGAAGAGCACGGGCCAGGCTGTGCAGGCCGTGTGGCCCCGCCGGCCTGCCACCCTGCCAAACACCCAGCCGGTGCTTGCTTCCTTCTCCTGGCTTGCACTTCCCCTTGGTGCTCAGGTCACCATGTTCAGGTTCTGGCCTGCTGCCTCTCAGGCTGCTCTGAGTCGGGCTGGTACTGTCTCCTTGGCCCCACAGGGACCCCTGCCCTCAGAGGCCAGTGAGGGCTGAGACCATCACCAGCGTGCACTTCCCCTGGGTCTTAGAGCCCTGGCGGCCTCAACACATGGCCACCTGCCCTCAGAGGCCCTGGGCCCAGGCAGAGGCTGGCAGGGGGCTGGTCACCACCTTGGCCCTGCACAGCACTGGCCCACAGCCTGTGTGAGACACACACCCGCTGACCCCTGAAGAAGGGTGTACCTGCCCCAGTCTCCACGGCTGCAGGTGTGGTGGCCTCTGTAGTGGCGTGGGCGACCTCCGTCACTGTGCCAGGGACAGCTGGTGCCTGTGGAGCACTGAGGCCAGGCACACAGGCCACACTGCGCACGAGCCAGCAGACACTCACTGTGCCCCAGAGTGCTCTGATCCCGGCAGCCACAACAGCAGCTCGAGGGCACTCTGCCCTGCTGGGCTGCTGACCCCAGGAAGACCCAGAGCCCCAGCTGGCTCATAGCCATTGGCACAACCTGCTGGCCGCCTGGAGGCTGGCCCTGAGTCCCACGGGCCTGCCTCCTGGGTCATGCCAGAGCACTTCCAGATGGTCAGTCCTGCCCCCAGGCCCTCCACAGCCATGAGAATGGGCTGGTCTGGCATGAGGGGTCAGAGTTGATGGGTGGCCCCCATCCACCCTGGGCCAGGTGGCAGTGCCCTCTGTAACTGGCAGAGGTGACTGGGATGGCTGTGTTGGCAAAGGGGGGTCTGCCACCCGTGTTCCTGCTGGGTGCTGCAGAGCCCCAGACCCAGTGTCCCCCGGCCTTGCCCACCCTGGGGGCCATGCACATGCGGGTGCCACCCCAACACTGCCCTGAGGCCACAGGCTCATGCCTGCCAAGGCTCTGGTCCTCCATCCCACCCTGGACGCACTGTGTCCAAGGGCTGCTGAGGGTCTTGGGAGCCTAGTTTTGGCCAAGTGAGGTGTTGCCCCCGGGCCCAGCTCCCTGTGCCCCCTCCAGGGGCCCGGCCTCGCTCACGCCCATTTGTCTGCCTCCCAGCTCACGCCAGCTGTGGGCACCGGACCCCACCTGCAGCTCCCTTGGTCTGGAGGACATGCCAGCGGCCAGAGGGGCAGGCTTGGTAATGCCCTGGAGCACCTGGAGCTGCGGTAAGGGCAAGCCTGCAGATGGGCCCTGGGATGGCTGGCCGGGTGGCCAGGGGTGGCCACCAGAGACCCCCTCCACAGCCTGTGGGGCGGGAAGACCTCTTCCATGAGAACAGCATCCACCCTTCAGCATTAAAGTGTTTTGGAGGCTTCCGGGCCGCTGCCTGCTCTGTGCTCCGGACACGCCCGCTGTGACCTGGGTGGGGTGACAGCTAAGTGCTGGCTTGGTGGCCATGCTCCTGGTGCCCTGTGGGCAGCTTCCTGAGGCTTCCTGTGCTCAGGAATGAGAAGCTGGTGCCTGGCTTGGTCCTGGCAGCAGCCTGGGCTGGGTTGTGGGAACCCTGCTGCCCTGCATGGACTGGGAAGGTCAGCCAAGGGGCCTGGGCAGCGGGGGTGCTGTGTGCCGACTCTGAGCGGCTTCCACGGTTGTTTGTCCACTGACTTTCCTCAGAAGACCAGGGTTTGGACATGGTCGTCAAGCATGATCCTGTCGGCTGTGAGAGATGGGCAGGTGGGCACATTCAGGCTCTCAACCCCGAGCAGCCAAGGCCACACTTCACCCACCTGTGGGTGGGCAGTGAACCTGTGGGGCCCAGTGGCCTGAGAAAGTCCAGGCATAACAGAGTCCCACGCTGCCCCTCCAGGGCTAGTAACTCTGTGGTGGGCCTCGGACCCAGGCTCAGAGCCACGCATGGGCCAGACCACCCCCACGGAGGCTTCCCAGCGGGTAACTGTGAGGTGGGCCTCGGACCCAGGCTCAGAGCAGCCACGGGCCAGACCACCCCCACGGAGGCTTCCCAGCCAGTAACTGTGAGGTGGGCCTCGGACCCAGGCTCAGAGCCACGCATGGGCCAGACCACCCCCACGGAGGCTTCCCAGCGAGGTCCTCCCTGGGCCTGGAGGACGTGTGACAACTGCAGGCCTGTTCTGTGGACTGGCAGAAGCGGCCGTGTGTGTGCACGCACGCACACCTGGGCCCTCTGGCTCCTGGAGACCCTCCCAGCCTGGCATGGGGCAGCTGGGGGTGGCAGGCCAGTGCTTTGGATGCTCCCAGGGTCCATGGTTCCAAAGAGCCTTGCGGTCCCCAGGTTTACTGCTCCTTCCACACATGCTCCCAAGCATCCTGGTGTCTGGCACTGGCTGGAGCCCAGCCCTGCCCTCATGGTGCCTGCGTTTTGGGGACACAGGCAATAAGAAAGTGAGCCAGTGAGAACACATGGCATGTGGGATTCTGGGCCATTAGCACCGCCGGGCAGAAAGCGTGGGTATAGGGGTCCACAGCCAGGGAGGAGCCAGAGCGTCTCCCGCCTGCCTTGGCTGTTTGACTTCTCTAACAGAAAACCCGAGACTGGCTGATTTATGATGAACAGAACCAGGGCTCGTGGTTTTGGAGGCTGAGGAGGTTAAGAGCAAGGTGTCAGCACTGAGGCTTTCCTGCTGGCAGAGGAGAGGGGGCTAGGGCCCAGGAAGGGGCTGAGCCCACCCTCCATGAGGGACCCCTTCCTCATTCAACTGTTCACGGGGGTGGAGTCCTGAGGCTTGATCAGCTCCTAATACTGCTGTCACAGCAATTAGATGTCCTCCTGAGTGTTGGAGGGGACCTTCAAACCAGAGCACGGCCCCTCCCCTCCCCAGAGTGTGGCCCAGAGGGTGGAGTGAGCTGCACAGGCACTCCGGCGGGTCGGGATCGGGGCTATGTCCAGCCTTTGCTGGATTTGCATCCTGTCCTCTTTAAGTGGCTGAGCAAGGGTTGGCCTCTGTGTGAGGGTCAAGGGCAATTCCTGACCACAGCAGGTGGCCACTTCCTGGCCAGGATCTTCCAAGGGGCAAGGTCAGGGTGAGGCCCAGGAGGGAGTGGTCCTCAGCTTTACCCCTCCGCTTCATTTGCCAGGCCTGGGAAGAAGGTGTTGGCAGCCCTGGGTCCCCTTGGAGTCCCTCAGCTCCAGCTTTTACCACTGGAGCCAGGACTGCCCAAGAGAACTTTCTAGACTCTCCTAGACCAGAGCTGTCCAGTGGATCTTTCTGAATTCCAATCTAGGCCTTACTGCTCAATAGAACTTCCTGTAAGGAGGTAGAACATGGCAGCCACCAGCCTCACGTGAGAGTCAAGCCACTGAGATGCTTGCAATGTGACTGGAGAGTGAAATTTCACATCCTGTTTCGAGTTTAACTGTGAGCAGCAGGCGTGGCTGCCTCTGGCTTGGACACCAGGCCCAGCTCTGAAGTGCTGGGGGTCTCTGACCTGGGCATCCTGCTAGCTCTTTTGGGGGCTGTGACCCCTGGCCCCAGGCCCCAGGCCCCAGGCCCCAGGCCTAAGCTTGCACCCAGTCGTTATGGTCACGCTTATCGGCAGCAGCAGAAGTGCCAGCGTGAAGCCCTCATGAAGCCACCCCACTGACCCTCGGGCCACCAGGCGCTGGGCAGGGGTGGGGTGTGTTCTCCCGGCTCGTTGCCCCCGTCCAGCAGCAGGAGACGGAGATGGAGGTGAGGTCGTCCTCTGCTCACTCAGGGGGCTGTCCTGCTCAGGGACAGCTCACTTTCTCCTGGGTCAAGGTTCAGAGCTCAGGGCATGCAGCCGGGTCTCCCCAGTGACCTGTTAGGGGTGGGGACATTACCAGAGGTGACCAGGAGCTGCCCCTTCTCAGGCCAGTGGCTGGGAGACTGTGGGAACTAGGGCCTCTGAAGGTCCAGGTTCCTGGGGGCTGGACACCTTCTCTGGCTCCAGCTTCCCTTGGGGGCCCCAAACAAAAGGACCCGGGATCTCCTCCTTTTGCAAAGGAGCTGAAGCTCAGAGTAGACACCAGGACCCAAACCAGAAGTGTGCAGATGTCTTCACTGCCTATTGTGGCCAGTTAGCAAGGGGCTACCGAGGAGCCTCCCGCTTCCCACTAATCCCTCTCTGCGGCCATGGAGACGCCCAGGAACTGACATAACTGCTCACGGCACTTCACCTGCTCCAGGTCTGAGAGGCTGAGCTGCAGAGTGTGCCAGGAAGACACTGCCCCCTGCGCAGGTGGCCAGGGATCCGCCAGCAGTGGCGGGAGCTTATCTGCCAGCCAGCAGGAGGGTTTCGTCACCCAGGCCAGAAGGCCTGGGCCCCGGACGGGGCTGACTGCCCCATGTCCTCTGCCAGCTCTCGCCAGGACCCAGGCCAACGGCGAGGCAGGGGTAGACCATGGAAGAGCCCAAGCAGGGCTCCTCCCGGCAGCACCTCTGAGGGTCAGGAGCACCAGCGGCACAGTGGAGCCAGTCCCTGGTGACCACCAGAAAGAGAACAGCCTCTCTGCTGCCCGTGGGGACTCACACCCCAAGGGGCAGGACCATACTCCAGAACAACCAAGAGGAACCTGAGGACTTGTCCCTGGGTTCACACCCACCCACCTGGCCATCGACATCAGCAACAGCTACTGCCTGTGGGGCATTTGTGGGGTTTTGTTAGTTTTTTAAGGGTTTTTCCCACGTTTTTTATTGGTGCGATGGATCTGTTGTCACACATTTGTACTTGCACACAATACACAATAGAACAATGGCACTTCCCAGCCCCTCCCCAACCCCGTCTCCCACCTTGTGTTCCCTTCCTCTACTGATTTCCTTTGATTTTCATGAGATCCACCCCATCTTCCTCTTCCTGTCTAGCTTCCACATGTGAGTGAAAACATACGACCCTTGACCTTCCGGTTTGACCTATGTCCCTTAACACGATGGCCTCTAGTTCCACCCGTTTCCTGCACATGACATGATTTCTTTCTCTTCAGGGCTGAGTGAAGCTCCAGTGGGCACATGCACCCCATTTTCTTTGTCCCTTCATCCACTGATGGACACCGAGGCAGGGTCCATGGTTTGGCCACTGTGAATGGTGCTGCTGTAACACGGGGGAGCATGTGTCACTGTAGCGTGATGACTTTGCTTCCTCAGGACAAATGCCGAGGAGAGGTGCGGCTGGGTCGTGTGGTGGGTCCACGCCGCGTCTTTTGAGAGCCTGCGTCCTGAGTTCCATGTGGTTGAACTAATCTACAGCCCCACCACCAGGGTAAAGGGTCCCTTTTCCTCCGCTCCTCTCCAGCGTTCACCCCTGCTTGCGTCCTGACGACGGCCCTTCTGATGGAGTGAGATGAAATCGCAGCGTAGCTTTGATTTGCGTTCCCTAATTGCTAATGACGTTGAACTTTTTTTTTCAACATCATTAGCAATTATTGATTTATTTGTATTTCTTCTTTTGAGAGTGTCTATTTGATTCATTTGTCCATTTAATTGGGTTATTTGATATTTTTGGTGTAAAGTTTTTTGAGTTCTTTATATAATCTGGGTATCGGTCCTCTGTTAGAAGAGCAGCTAGCAAAGATTTTCTCCCATTCTGCAGGTTCTCTCTTCACATTCCTGTTTCCTTTGCTGTGCAGAAGCTTTTTAATTTTTCAAAAAAAAAATTTTAGTTGTAAATGGACACAATACCTTTATTTAATTTATATATATGTGGTGCTGAGGATTGAACCCAGTGCCTCACATGTGCTAGGCAAGCGCTCTACCACTGAGCTACAAGCCCAGCCCAAATGAAGCTTTTTAATTTGATGCCACTTCATCTGTTAACTCTGGCATTATTTCCCAAGCTTTAGGGTCCTATTGAGAAAGTCATTGCTTGTGCCGTAGCCGGAGTGTTGACCCGTCGTCTTCCTTGGGAGTTGCATAGTTTCTGGTCTAATTCCGAGGTCTTTGGTCCATTGTGAGTTGACTTTTGTGCAGGGTGAGAGGTAAGGGTCTAGTCTCATCTTCTACATGTGGACACTGTGGGGCATTTGTTAAGCCATTTTGGAGCCTTGTGCCAGGGCAGGGGAAAGCTCCGTGACCCACAGTCTCTGGGCTGTGATTGGAGGGTCCCCAGCAAGCACGTGACCCAGGTCTGACTGGTAGCTCCTGTTGTCTCTGCCAGCTTATGTCATAGGGCCCAGAGGGAATTATGGCCGGGGTCAGGCAGGGCAGCCTGGATGGGGGATATGGCGGAGTGGCAGTTGTCTGTCCTCCTGTGGGGATGAGCAGAAGAAGCTCTTCTTGATGGGGTTGATGCCAACCCCGTCCCCCGAGCTGGGTGCCTGCCCTCCTGGCCTCTGTGCCTCAGTTTCCCTACAGGTGGAGAGGCTGCATGGAGCACTGAGGCTGCAGAGAGGAGAGAGGCCACGAGCATTCCCTGGCCCTCAGCCACCCCTCCTCCATGGTCCACAGGTCAGCAGGAGCCTGGGCGCCTGAGTGCTGGAGAACCGCCCAGCGGGCACCTGGCTGACTTCCAGCAGAAGTCCTCAAGTTTTCTTGAGTCGCTGAAGGTATTTCCCACTCCTGTGAAGCCAGGCCAATGACAATGTGCCCCCGCAAACCTCTCCTGTTTGTGGGTGAGCTAGGACCAGTCTTTGTCCCCGAGGGTGAGCAGAAGTCTCCAGAACACAGAACCGTAGGATTCAGAAACAGGGAGGTGCTGTTAATTGCCAGCCCCCCAGTGCCAGGGAGCAGGGTGCGGTGGTGCAGGGAGGCAGGCTGAGCAGGGCACCTGGCAGGGCACCTCCCCTTCCCAGGCCAGGATGGGGAAGCCATAGGCAGGGAGGGTGGAGTTGCCTGGAGGCATGGGCCCTGCCCAGGCATGGGGTCCACCAGGGTGCTCCCACAAGGAGGGTCCAGTCCTCAGCAAGGCATGGGCGTGCCCAGGAGCCCTGAGGCATGGGCTCTCACACAGCTGAACCAGCAGAAGCAGGAGCAGGAACTGGCCCTTCTGCAGCAGCAGGCAGAACATGAGGTCTGGGAGACGCAGATGGCCCTGGAAGAGCTGCTCTCCAAGCACCAGCTGAAGGTCAGTGGCCACCTCTCCCGGTCCCCCGAGGCTCTGACTCTAGTGTCCCTGTGCTGCCCCTGCACAGCTCAGCCCAAGGCCCTTCTAAAGCGGGTGCTGCTCCCTTGGCACAGGGGCCAAAGACTGAGTGGAGCACAGACCCTGCCTGGGGAACTGGGGCCCTGCCTCTGCCCACAGTGCCACAGAGGCAGCGTGGGGCTCACCTGAGGACCAGACACCTGGCCACTAGAGTCCTGGGCACCTGCACTGAGGGCACTCTGGCGGGACCAGAGCTGGGTCACCCACCTGTCCACGTCCCAGGCTTACTAGACATCCGGGCCTTGGGCTCCTGGTGGGAGCCCAAAGTTCATGACTGAGGGACACGCCACGTGTCAGCCCCGGCAGGACTCTCGTGAGAAGGGCGGGCTCTGGTCAGCCACCCACACCCTCCTCAGCTCACCCCCCGAGACAGGCAGCTCTTGTACCCAGGCAACCCAGCACCTGCCCCGTGAAAGGGAAGCTGGGCCTCAGGCGCAAGTGGTGACTCAGGCCAGTGGGGCACTGGCCCAGCCGATGGCCATGACCTGGCTGCAAGTGACAGCCCTCTGGGAAGTGGCTCTTTCTGCACTGTCGGAGGTCCAGGGACCATTACTGGGATGCACACTCAGTGCTTTTGGGAGGTGTCCCAGGAGAGTAGCAGAACTGCAGGTGTGTGCACGTGGGTGTGGGTTCGCACAGGGCACCCGGCCCTGCTCCCTCCGCCCCTTCTCCTTCCTGTCCCCTAGCCACACCTCCTCCTCCCTGCTCTGGGCTCCAGCATCACCCTCAGGGTGGCAGGGCCAGGCTTTCCCTCCTGGTCCACGGAGCCTGGTGCCACAGTCCCCAGCCCCCAACCCCTTTGGTCACTGCTGCCCTCCAGCCCCGGTCTTGCTCTGCATCTGCTGGGCACACCACTCCCCCTCCCCTAGAGGGACCAGAGAAGGCTAGCCATCCACTGGAGGACGGACAAGCAGGCCTCGAGGTGATGGACCTTCTGGGTGGCAGCTCTGGGGCTGGGCTGGCGACTGTCTGGGAAGCGTCTCCCTCTCCCTCCACTGCACCCACCCATGTCCTCACAGCGGCTGATGGAGAAAGACGCGGCCCAGGCCAGGCCAGGCACGGCTTCGAAGCTGGAGCAGCTGCAGACCTCCTGGGACTCAGCGCCAAGGACACTCCCTGGCCCAGTCTTGCACTCAGCCAGGTGAGGCTAGGCTGGGCCAGCACCCCTCCCAACCTGCCCTGGGGCAGGGTGCCCCCCTCAGGTGCTGTGCTGACGGCACTCACCCTGCTGGTCTTCTCACCTGACAGAACACCCTCACCCCTGGCTGCAGATGCCGCCCCATTCCCCTGGGCGCCCGAGGAAGGACGAGCCAGTGGGGCACACAAGGAAGCTTCTGCAGGTGAGCGTCCTGTGCGGCGTGTGCAGGT
This sequence comes from Sciurus carolinensis, assembly GCF_902686445.1. Classification (NCBI taxonomy): domain Eukaryota; kingdom Metazoa; phylum Chordata; class Mammalia; order Rodentia; family Sciuridae; genus Sciurus; species Sciurus carolinensis. The sequence goes on from NC_062226.1 coordinate 1,394,913, forward strand.
GCCCGGGTGGCATGACAAAGCCTGAGGAGGTGGCCGTGGCCGCCTTGGGTGTGCCTGGTTCAACCCGGTTAGTCCTCTGGGGCTTGGCTCCTCTACCCTTTCTGGTTTCTTCCAGTGGCCATGAAGTATATCCACGAGGTTCTGCTCTTGACAAACCTGGGCTGTGGCCAGGAGCAGGGGCTGTCCCACGCACAACCTGCTGCAGTTGGCCCACGCCAGTCCAGTCACTGGGTTGAGGGTGGCATTCAGATCCACTACCCTTATGGGCTTCCTGCCTGGATGCTTGCCTTGTCACTGAGAGGTGTCCTCGAATATCCAACTGTGATTGGGTTTGTCCAGTTCTCCTGGCAATTCTAGTGGTTTCATCAGTACATAAACATTTAGGGCTGTGACCGAGCCCTTGATGAGTCGACCCCATCCCTATAGAGAACTCCCCTCCTCATCCCCACATGCTCTGCCCTGAAGCCTGCCACCATATGCATGGGCACTCAGCTCTAACTAGAACTGGGCACCTCCCTTCCCACCCCTTACTTTGAATCTGCTGTGTCTTAGCACTGCAAGTGCTTCCTGTGGGCAGCGTGTGGTCATGCCTGCCCCCTGTGAATCCATTCTGTGCCTCCTCTGCTCACCTAGGAAGTGACCATCCCAGACCTAAGCTTTGGTTTCTGTGCTGCAGCTTGTTTTCTTTGGTCTGTCTGTCACTTTGGTCTGTCACTTTTTCGGCCTCCTTTTGGATAAAACAATGTTTTAAAAATTATTCAATTTTGTCTCCCTTGTTGGTTTGCAAGCTGCAACTCTGTTACTTGAGTGATGCTTTGAGTTAATAATGGAACGCCTTAGCAGGGCAGGGCGCACGCCTGGAATCCCAGCGGCTTCGTAGGCTGAGGCAGGAGGGTTATGAGTTCAAAGGCAACCTCAGCAAAATCGCAGTGCTAAGCAACTCAGTGAGACCCTGTCTCTAAATAGAATACAAAATAGGGCTGGGGATGTGACTCAGTGGTTGAGTGCCTCCAAGGTCAATCCCCAGGACCCCACCTCCCAAAAAATGGAAGGCCTGGTCTACCTGCAGGCAACATTCCACCACCTGACCACAGCCAGGGCTATCACTGTCCTTCAGGCTGCTACTGTTAAGCGTTTTATTCTACAGACGTGGCAAACTCCACAGCACAATGCCATTATCTCATTTAAAGTCGACGTGCTCGTTGCAAGTTTCAAAGTGCCGTTGCCATGCCGGTCAGTCTCTGGGGTCCTCATTCTTCTGCGTGGATCTGGGTCTCTACCTGTGTCATTTTCCCTCTACCTGAAGGAAACCATTTTTGGCAGTGACGTCGACCAGGGACAATGTTGAACACTTGAGTTATGGCTAAGGACGTCATTTTGTCTTTGTCCCTCGCGTGCTCCGCTGCACATGGAATCTGGATTTTTTCAGTATGAAGACGTAGCCTGGAGCTGGAGGTGCAGCTCAGTGGAGGAGCACTGGACGCTTCGCCCTCAGCACCGGGGCGGGGGGGCCACGACCCTCAGCACCTCTGCTCCTCTGAAGGTGACTGCCTGCTTTCTCAGCTGCTGCTAGGGCTATTGCGGTTTGGCGCACTCTGGTGACGACCGACTTTGGTGTAGTTCTCCTTCGCGTTTCTTGTGCTGGGTGTTTGTTGAGACTCTTGGACCCACGTGAACTTGCAGCTCCTACTGCCTCAAGTGCTTTTCCTGCTCCCTCCACTTCGCTTCTACTGGAGTTCTGATGGCGCAGTGTTGGTGGCGTGGAGCTGTGGCCTGTGTCCCTGCTGTCCATCTGCTGGGAATCCCACCGTGTGCTTCCACCGTAGCTATCCTTTTGGGCTCTGAAAGCTCCCTTTAGACTTTTTCTTTTTTATGTCCCCCTTGACCCCTCGTAGTGTTTTAGACATGTGGGACGTGTCTATTCTCTGCCAGTCCCAATGCTGTCAAGCCTGGGTTGGCTCCGGCCTATCATTCTCCCCTGAGGGACAGATCCTGCTGCAGTGCCTACTGCTGGACGTGCTGCTGGACGTAGTGTCCTTGTGGGGGCTAGGTATTCCATATTCCTCATCTTTCACAAGCCGTGTTCTGGAATGCAGCTACCTGGAATTAGTCTGAGCCTTTCAGGCCTTGTGTTCATAATTGATGAGGCAGATCCAGATCCGTGCTCAGCCTGGGGCTAGTTATTCCTACGACCAAGGTCAGAAGGTTCTGTCACCAGCTCCTCACCTGGCTGGTCCCAGCCTCCTGGTTCTTCTGAATGCCTCTGGTTTCTGCTGCTTCTTTTATTTTTATTTTATTTTTGGTGCTGGGGATCAAATTCAGGGCCTTGTGCACGCTAGGTAAGTGCTCTACCCCTGAGCTACACCTCAGCCTGGTTGCTTTTTTATGTGTATTAGTTGATGGGTTGTCTACCAAATACTCAAGGGAGATACTGCATAGATCTGTGAGGTTCTCCATGTGGCTCTCCCCTGGCAGTTTATCCCACCAACTACAGACACTGGTCTCCCCTTTCCTCCACCCCTTTCCTCAGGGGTCTTTGGGGAGGGGGCATTCCCTCCCTGCAGCCTGGAAACTCTGGGTCTTGCCAGCTGTTTCCTATCAGTGATCACGTGCTCCGCTGTTGGACATTCAGTGCGTGGAAAGCCGTCCTTTCACATTTGTGTGAATGAACATGCATACACACATGTTATTTTTTAGTTGTTTCAGATGGAATGGTAAATCCAAAACTCAATCCCATGTACTCTTGGGGGGAAGAAAAAGTTCCTACTGGTCTTTTTAAAGTATAGGGTCCTTTCTCTGTTATGGATTAAGAAATTTAATACTGTTATTATTGAGGACCAATGCCAGGCATTGTCCTAAATTTTAGGACTACAGAAGATGAATGAAATTTGGTCTTTGTAATTGAGAAGCTACATACGTAGAAAACTTAAGGTGTAGTCTAGCATTATAGCATGAAGAATGGGCTAGATCAGAGTTACTCCCAGCACGGCAGGGTGGCCCACAGAGGTCAGCAGCCAGAAAGCTCCTTAAGCCAGGAATCGGGGATTTGCTGGGGCTGGGCCTGGGAGTCACCCCCCTGGCCTCAGGGTCCCCTTCTGTGGAAGTGAGGTGGCTGGGTTGCTCATCAACTTTTGGTCTGATCTTTCCCTCGATTGGGGGATCAAACCCCAGAACTTCACATCAGGAAAAAGCCAGCCAGAGATCCCTTCTGCAAGGCCCTGTGAGGTGCTGCTGAAGCAGCCAGGGCAGGCGGGTGGGGTACCAACTGCCTACCTCTGGGAGGCCCTCCTGGAAGAGGCCCCAGGCAGGGCACCGACCCAGCCACTGCCTGCTTTCTCTCTCAGAGCTGGGGAAGCCCAAGCTGGGGAAGCCTGACCCAGCCTACTCCCAGCTGCCCTGGACTAGGCTCTGCCCACCGGACAGCCCCACCCACCAGGTACAGGGAGAGTGGGGGGTGAGGGGCACTAGCAGTGGGCATCAGTGCGCTGGGGGTCTACAATGGGCCCTGCTGGTCGGTTCACTCTGCCATCAACCACCCTTCCAGCTGGCAGTCTCCCCAGTCAGTTCCTCCTGCCCTGGGTGACAGGTGGGGACAGGCCTTGCAACAGGGTGCTTCGCCCAAGGCCTGCCCCTCCCAGTTTGCACACCGCAGGACAGGTGACCGCCCTTTCTGGAACCCTCTAGAACGTAAATGCACCTGTAGCTCCTGGCCCAGGCGCAAGGCCATGAGGGTACAATCACCTGCCCTCAGCAGTTCACAATGGGGAGGGGTCCTCGCAGGGGAGAGGGACATGGCAGGGGGATGAGCAGGGCAGCCAGTCTGCGGCCAGTCTGGGAGGGCTTCCTGGAGGCAGGGGCCTCTTCCCCAGGGATAGGCGCCACTCCCACCAGGCGAGGCCGTGGCCTAGATACTCGCGGGTGACGCGGGCACGTCGATCTGCCTCGCCCCAGCGGAAAGCGGAGAGGCCCCCAGGTGCCCACCCCGTAGCTTCCAGATCCTTCAGCCTCTTCACCGTCCCGATGCTGGAGCAGAACCTGCGGGAGGAGGAGCTGCGCCCACAGCACCTGGCTGAGGTGCTGCGCCTACGCGAGATGGCCCTGGAAGAGAGGGCGCGCGCCGAGCTGGCTTGCCTGGAGCACGAGTCTGGGTGAGCGCGCGCACCTGGCCCTGGCCCGAAGCCCCGCCCGGGATCCGCCCTCCTCTGGGCCCCACCGGCGGCCCCGCCCTCTGGCTGGCCCCGCCTTCCCGGTGGCACCGCCCTTATCGTGATCCCCGCCTCTCCGGGTCCGTCCCGCCGTGCCCCTGGCCCAGCCCGCGATAGGGAAATGCACGTTTTAGATAAAAGTAAAAGTAAAGTACCCCAAAACAAATGGGAATCGAACGCCACCCGCAGTCCACCTCTGAGACTGCCTGGGCCGTTCTCAAGTGTACCTTGTCTGGTGTTGCTGAGGGAAACACGTGGCCATGGGAATAGTGGACTTAGGCTACGCATACTGATTCCTGAGCAGAGTTTTCATTTAAGATGTCAGATCACCATGGGACTGCTTCAACGAGCAGGGGCGCCAGCCCAGAGAGAGCTGTCTCGCCCTTGGCCGGTGCCCTGCTGCGGGGCTTTCCTGCTGGGTCCTCTTCTCATTACTGATGAACATCCTGAGAGACGGTTTTCCTCAGGAGCATCCTTGGAGGTGGCACAGCCTCGTAAGCAAGGATGCGTTCAGGAGACTCTTGATATTGCCACCAGTGGAGGCCTGCCTCCCTCTCTGGAGCAGTGCTGACCTGTGCTGGGTCCCAAGGGTGGGAGGTACTGCCAGAGGCTGGCCACTGTCTCTTAGACCCAAAAGCAGCCATGAAGGGTTTGGAAGAGGACAGCCTGGACCACCCCAGACCCTCTCACCTGCCCTGCACAGCCACTTCTCCCAGCGTCTGGTCTGCAAGAGGGCATTCCCAGTGTACCTGACCACGCTGGGCTGGCCTCGTCTGTGGCTTTCCATGTCCACTTCCACAGTGAATCTTCCTCCTCCCCAGGTGTCTGGCTTTGAGCAAGGAGCCCAAGGCAGCACAGGAAACCCTGTCGGAGAGGCAGCAGCAAACCCGCAGCAGGCTTGAGGAAGAGCAGGTATGGCCTGGACGGGTGCACATGGGACGTCCTGCGCCCTCCTGGCTGGGGACAGGACCACCTGGCACCACAGCTGGAGAACCCTGAGCCTCACCATCCCCTAGTGCCCTCATGTCTGAGGGGCAGCAAGGCTGAGTGGAGCAGGCTCGTAGTGCTGGTTCCAGGCCAGCCTCAGCCTCTTCTGGCTGTGACCGTGGGGAAGCGGCTGCATCTCGAGGCCTCGGGTTCCCGTCTGAACAGGAGTGTCTCTTTTCTGGGGCTTGGGAGAGTCAAACACTGGGACAGAAGCCAGGGAGAGGGTGGGCTGAGTACCCTGCTTCCCTCCTGAGCAGGGCAGCAAGGCGGTTGGGGTGGGAGCTGCCAGGGGCTGGACAGCATGTCTGACTTGTCCTCTTTGGCTGGTGCAGAGGGACGGTCAGCACCTGAGGGACTTCCACCTGTCCAAGCACCAAGATGGGAAGCAGCTCTGGCAGCATCAGAAGGCCGTCCTCACAGCACGGAGCTCTGCCACCTGCCTGCAGCAGGAGCTGCAGTCACAGACCCAGCTGCCACAGGTGGGCGCTCTCATCTGGCCTGCAGGCTACTTGTCCCCTGGCTGCTTTGTGTGAGTGTGTAAGTCTCTTGTAAAAACGCTTGTCACCTCAGTAGAAAGGGACTCCCGGGGTGAGGGTGGGAGGGACTGCTAGGTGTGCCCCAACCCCAAAGGTCCCTGGCAGAGGTGCCCTGGCTGGCCCTGCCCGAGGGGGGAGACTTCCAGTGGTCACAACAGGCACTCCAGGCCAGGGGCATGGAGAAAGGCTCTGGCTGAGGCAGGGAGCCATCAGGAAGGAGGATGGACTGAGGTGGAGGTGCCCCGCGCTTTCCTTAGCAGAGGCAGAGGTCTGGAGCGAGCCTAGTAGCGGACCTCTGGTCCAAGGAAGGAGAATGTGGCCTGGGGCTCCTCAGGGAGGCTGGCCCCTGTGGACCTAGCAGCCACTGTGTCCTGGTGGGGAGGTCTCCTGCTTCCTCTTCCTGCCAGCTGACAGTACAGAGGAGGCAGTGGACAAGAGGGCAGGGGCTGTTCCCAGTTGAGCTGTGTGCTCTCCCTACCTGAGCATCCCTCCAAGTTGGGGTGACTGTGGTCTTAAGGGTGGGGACAAGAACTGAATGAATTAGGCTTTCTGAAGCACCTGCCCCAGGCCAGCCTGCAGGAAAAGGGATCCTGGGCAGCCTGATTCTGGGGCTCACTGGAAGTGCCTCTGGCCACCCTTGGGCAAGGACACATCTGAGCCTCCTTTCTGCACCTGTCAGCAGGGGTCCATGGTGCTTGGGCTGCCCCACTGTGGCCACTACCACATGTGCCTTCCTCCTGCTTTCCCCAGGAGAAGAGGGGTGGCCACCTGAGGCTCACAGTGCTCTTTCCTAGAATTCCAGCCCTGAAGTCAAGACCATTGGAGAGGAGGGTTCTGAGCCCAGCCAACAACCGGAGGGAGACCTGACAACCCACAGGCCTCACAGCCCCACCAGCCAGTGTCCCCAGAGTAGCCCTGAATGCTTGAAAGTCTCACAGTGAGTTGGTCACGGGAGGCCCTGGCCCTGGCACTTACTATTAAAGGCCTTGTGTTTGCTTGCTGCCACGGATCTACCTCACTCAGCCCCACCTGGGAGGGTGGGGAGACGTGGAGGACGTGGAGACGTGGAGAGACCTTGTTCCTGCTGGCTGGCCCAGAGCTGCCTTAGCTGCAGGGGTGGAGCAAACAGCACCTGCACTTTCCTGGCTCTGTCTGGCCAGTGTGGATCACGGGGAGTCTCCCAGGGCTGCCCGAGGGTGTGGAGGAACAGGAAAGGTGGGCAGCCTGACTGGGGGCAGTAGGTAGCACCCGTGCGGCAGCCTGTGCCTCTGGACACCCTCTCCGGGCTGCTGTGCTCTGTGGCCAGTGGTGGCTGGGTGCTTTCTGAGTGTGGCCATATGGCCACTTGGTTTGCAGCAGAAGGGGACAAGGGCTTCTGCCCATGCCGAGTCGTGGTGGGGTCTGATGACCAGTGCTTCCTGACCTAAGGCTGGCCATGGGAGCAGCACCTGCTTTTTCCGTTAAGAAAAAGCAGGTATTGCATCTTTTTTCCTGGCTTCTCCATTCTGGGAGAGCTCCTCCTCCCTCCCAGCTTAAAATGGCCCTGGAGTCTGGGAGGCCCTCTCCTCTGCACTTCCACGCCCAGGGCCAGCAGCCCAGGACTCTAATATCAAAACCTATCTTCCAAGCAGCAACCTTGTGAGCGGGGTAGACACTGAGGGAGACCCCCACCCAGAAGGGGTCTACTCACAGGAGCAGCCTTTCAGGGACCTACTTGGCCACAGCCCAGCAACTCTTTTCCAGCCTGTGGGACCTCCCTCAGCCTAGGAAGCCATTGCTCACCGTCTCCTGCCATCAACCCCAGGGGCTTCCTTCTAGGACTGTGTTCAGCATGGGTTGAAGAATGCTCCCAGTGCTGCCAATCACAAGTCCCAGGAATCTGAAAGTGCACCCAGGCTGACTCCACCGCTTGGTCCTTGGGGGTTTGGAGGGCTGCAGAAGGGCTTCCAGTGCCCACGTGGCTCTGGACCCTGAGACCAGGTCGAGCCTGTCCTTCTGGGGTTTCATCATTCCACCAGTCACTGTTTGAAAGTTAGAAAGTGGGGAAGGCAGGCTCGGGTAAGGAGGCCGTCCCTGGAGCAGCTGGCTCCTGATATTTGCGGGAGGTGGTGGTGCAAGGAGAAACAGGTGCACGTGGTTCATTTGTGCTGACTCTGGGTGCTGGGGCTGGGCGCATTCCTGAACAAGTGTCTGTGACACTGTGTCCCTGGGGCGCGAGAGACAAGGACCAGGAAACAGGGCTTACAGGGCCTGTCCTGAGAGGCTGGCTGCTGGGAAGGGCTTGGGGGGAGGTGATAAAGCCTCTGGAAGGGCCTGTTTCCGTGGCTGCTGTGAGGGTCAGGTGGACCGGTGTAGGGGCTAAAGGGCCCTGCAGGTGCTGCCCCTCCTCCCAGGGCAGCCAGCAACGAGTGTCTGGCTGAGGACTACCCTCCACAAACCATGGTCCCAGCCACACCCCCTGCCCAAATATGACTCTGGGAGGGAGACTCTCAGGGTCACCCAGGGTGGGGGCAGTGAGCTGCGCAGCCTCCTGTGGGGACAGGGGCAGCAGATGCATTGCCAGGCACCCATGAGAGAGCAGCGCGGTGCTCCAGAGCAGGTCTGCCTCCTTGTCCTTCACCCAGAGGGATTTGGGAGACCTCTCCTGCTGCCTGGAGGCTGGGCCGGGGGCAGCTTCTTGCAACCCTGGCAGTGTGACCCAGGCAGGTAGGACACTGGTGCCTGGCAGCAGGCATGGATGTACTCTGTGCATCCCAGGGTCTGGGCAGAGCCCACCATGCACACATGGGTGTTGACCTAGGGCCCGGGGGTTGGTTTCCATGCAGAAAGCTTGGCAGGGCCCGTGCTGGGGAGGAAGACAGACATTTTCCCAACCACATCCCAGCATCATACCCCTCCGCAGAAGCCCCATCTGAGGCAAAAGGCCATGCTTGGGAAGCCTCTGGATAGGGAGGGACCAGGACCCTGTCTTCCACATAGCTGCTGGCCATAGCTCGCCTGGGTGTGGCAGGAGGTTGTTCCTGAGACAAGAACATGCTGTGGTGTGGATGGGTGTGCTGGGTGGGAGCAGCCGGGGGTGGGCAGTCACCTCTGGCCTGCATTGCCTTTCAGCGCCCCCTGTGTGCCACTGGAGGAGGCACCCCCTGAGACGGCTTCCCATGCGGATGATCACTTGCAGCCTCGGAGATCTTCATGGGGAGAGGAGATGCCTGAGGCCAGAAGCCCACTGGTGGAGAGTGGCAACCATGTGGACCAAGGTAGCTGGGCATGGCAGAAGCAGTGGCCAGCTGAGGACAGATGGCCACAGGCTCATTGGGTTCACACAGCTTGGAGCTGCATTAGCTTGGGGTCAGACAAACCTACATTTTGCCCACCAGGCTGGGCGTGCGGCCAGCAGAGTGCATCTTGGGCTTGCCTGCGGAAAGCCACCCCATGCTACCCTTGAAGGTACAGCGTGGGGCGCCAACAGAGGGGTGCCCAAGCATGCTCTCCTGCTTGCAGAGGGCTTCTGACAGGGGCAGCTCCTCAGAGCACTAGGCTGGCCCCAGTGCAGGCCTGAGAGTTGCCAGGCAGCGCTGGGCACACTGACCAGCCCAGAGCAGCAGCAGTGTCCAGCTCAGGTGAGGGTACCTTTCCTGCTCAGAGCTGAACCTCCAGGCAGCAACACGGCGGGGTATGGGGTTGGCTTGTTTGCTGTTGGTTCCTCCAGGAAAAGTTCAGGAAGAGGGTGGCAGCTGCCCCCACCTCTGCTAATGCACCAGTCCTGAGGGCAGCTGGCATGGTCACCCAGCCTGTGCCCCATCTGTACCTATGACGTCCTTCCCCTTCCTGGCCTCAGTCTCCCACTCTGGACAATAATGGAATGGGATCAGGGAAGCTGCTATGACAGTTCCACAAGCCCGGGTGGCTTGAACGACAGGAGAATTCTCTGGAGGCCAGAGGTCTGAAATCTGTGTTGCTTCCGGAAGCTCCACGGGAGGGTACTTCCTGCCTCTTCCAGCTCCTGGTGGTGCTAGATATTTCTGGGTTTATAGCTATTATCACACCAGCCTCAGCCTCTATCTTCACATGACCTCTTGCTGTCTGTCTCTTCTCCGATGTCTTTTTTTCCTCCCCAGTGTCTATCTCCCCTCTTTCCTGTCTCTTTTAAGAATATCAGTCATTGGATTAAGGCCCACCCTAACTCCAGGATGATCTCATCTAGGGATCCTTAATTGTATCTGCAAAGATCCTATTTTCAAATAACTTCCCACTTCCAAATTCTGCAGGGTAAGACTTGGACACATCTTTCGGGACACAGTTCCACCTTCTGCGGGTGGCCTCTGAGGACCCTTTCTGCCTTAGGCAAGGCCTGTGAAAGGGATGGTCTCTCCCCTCCCCCCGAGTGGCAGGCATGAACCCCCCACCCTCCTGACTGGCCCTGGCTTTCCAGTTTCTCACGTCCCTCCAGCTAGAGCGCTGGTCTCAAAGCAGTGACACAGTTAGAAAAACCCAGGGAGCACATGAACATGTGTGTGTGGGTGGTGAGTTGCAGAGGGACTCAGGGTCCAGCTCACTGGACTCCTCAGGCCCAGTGTGACCTCTGGGCAATGTCTTGGAACCTCAGGTACCCTGGCACACAGTCTGGAGGGCTGTGGGTGGAGCTGGTACCTCCGGGACACTGGCAACTATGGGCAGAAGGAACAGAAGAGGCTTAGAGAGAGGGCAGGGTACAGGTCAGCTTTGTGATTGGAGGGAGACGAAGGTTTGGGGCAAAAGCCTTTAGGAGCAGTCATGGAATCCCTGGAAGTGATGGCTGGTGCCCAGATCTCTGGGCTCCACAGAGGGAGAAGTAGGCAGGTGGCCATGCCGAGCTTTCCCCAGCAGCTGGCTCTGCCTCTCTCCAGGTCCGGGGCTTCCTGCAGGCCAGTCGAGGTCTGTGACTCTCAGGACTGTGTCTTCAGAGCCTGGTGAGCAACCTCGTGTCCCGCTGCTGAACCTTCTGCTCTCGAGTTCTCTGAGCATCGGACAGCTGCTGGGCCCAGTCCTTCCTGTATGAACCCCCAGGAAGCCCTCTTCCCCCATCTCCCCAGCCCTGCCTGTTTGGGGTCCCCCGAGCTGCCAGTCTATATCCTGATCTTGGTTGGGGTGCTGGTCACCTGCATGCCCTTGCCCCTGTGGTGCTGACGGGCCTCCTGGTTTCCCCAGTCTCTGGCAGCCTCTCTCCAGGTGGCACCTGTGTCCTTGGCATCTTTGGTCCTGTCTTGTAGATGCAGGTCATGGAGGCAGAGGAGAGCACCCCCACAGCTCAGCTCAGGCCACCAGAGGCAAAGGAGCCACCCACAGGTAAGCTCCCTAGATAGAGCCTGTGGGCCTCCCCACTGTGTAGCCTGCCAGCAGCCTCCCTGCATCCAGCAGATCCTGTCCAAGGCCGGTGCCCAGCAGCCAGGCAAGCACAGAGGCCCCTGAGGAAGCAGAAGAGGAAGGGGCCTGGTCTCAGAGCCTTTCACAGCTAGAAGACTGACTGACTCTGTGTCCTGAGGGAGTGATGTGGTTCTTCTGTGGTATTAAAAGACATAACTGGCTCTGATTGTCTTGTCACGACCTGACTTATCTGGAACCATATTTAAGTGTTTGGAAATCAGCCTCGCCGGAAGCATCTCCATTGCCTGACATGAGGGTTTTGCAGGCTCACATTCTTAGCTTTCTGAACTCTTACATGGCCCAGAGCAGGAGATTTACTCTCGGTTTTGGTGAGGGTGCCCCGGTGGAGTGCTGTCTTGGTGCCCAGGGTAGAACCCCAGAGCTGCCCATTGCTGGCATACAGCATTGCTCAGAAGTCCTTTCAACGTCCACCCTCAGGAGCAGGAAGGACACGATTTTCCCTGGCAAGTCTACTGGACCAAGGGAGGCTCCCTACATCTGGAGTTCAAGAGACAAAACCTCAACACAGATCAGGTGGGATGGGAAGAGGTTAGACCAGCTGGACACCAGGTTGCCTCAGAGAACTGTGGCCCTCGGGGAGGCCGGAGGTGGTGGTGGGCATCCAGTGTGCATTCCCATGGCTTGCCCCCTCTGCCAGCGTCAGGCCCAGGCTGGCTGCATCCAGGCTTCTTCAGCTGCCCGAATGTGTTCGCCTAAAGCCTCCCTCCACGGCATCCCTGCCTGCTGCCCCCACAGCCACATGTACTAGCTGTCAGCTTCTTGGGCAGCCAAGTTGCCCACACCCCACTCAGGGGCCTTGTTGCCTCCTGAGGTGAGCGTGCTCATCATACCCGCCCTGCAGAGGAGGAGACCGAGGCTCAGGGACTGGTGACTGGTCTGTGATCTGGAGCTTGTGATAGGTGACCTGGGACTTGCCTTGGGGCTGTTGACACAGCCTCTACTGCTCGCTGGCCAGAACCAGTTTTCAGGGTCTCCCTGACTGGCACCTGGTCATGGTTGTCCGGAAGCCAGGGTCCTCCCTGCGTGATCCCCATTGCTTTGGTCTTCACCAAGGGCCAGGGACAAGAGCTTCAGGCACATAGCTCTGGTTCCCTTAGGGCAGTGGCTTTGGGTATCATGGTCCTAACAGCCTGCTGAGGCCCAGGTAGAACTCGGGTCTGGGGAGATGATGATTAACTCAGAGGCTCTGCTGTGTCTGTTCTGTCCCCACCTGGCTGGTCTTCCAGCTCTGCTATGGATGACCTACTGTGTCTGAAGCCCACCCCTGCCTGGCCTTCTGCACTCCCCACCTGTGTCTGGGCTGGTAGTGTGGGTGTTCCTCAGCTCAGTATGGGTAGGAGGGAACAGGAAAGGAATAGGGTTTCCCAGCTGCCTGCAGGAGATTCCCCCACAGTGGGGAATGAGATCTCTAAATTTAAATATATTTTCTATGAGCATTTTTTGGGGACCTCTGCACTAACTAACCAACGGGGTAATTTTAGCAGATAACCATGTGTTTTTATGTCCTCATGCTAATCAGATACCACAAAGAAGTCTTGTGTCCATTTAGAATATTCAGATTTTTTTTCATGTAGCTTCAGAATTCCTGGAAGTCATTCCCTCTGCCCCGCTGTCTGTGCCTGCTGGGGCTGACAGTACCTTTTCCCCCCAGGAGACTCTCAGACCAAGCCAAGGACTACCTTCGCAGAAGAAAGTCCCACAGCTCCGACACACAGCCCTAGGTGGAACTTGGCGGGACAGAGCCAGCAGTCCCAGGGCAGAGAGGGCTCTTGCAGTCCCCAGGAAGCCAGAGTGAGTTGCATGTGATGTGGCCAGGGGTCCCTGGCCATCACATGAGGTGTGTGGGATGGGGCCTCTGAGGTCCTTCTGGTGGGGCCAGCGACTGAGATTTGCCTACTCTGGGCCTCGCTCTGAGACTCAACCCTTGGCAGAAAACATCTTTTCTATGGTGGGAGGAGGGTGTCTGGTGAGCGGGGATCTCCACAGTCCTCTTCAGGGGAATGGCCTTCGCTCCACAGTGGTCCCTGGAGGCATGAGGGCTCCATCTACAACCCAGGGACGTGGCCAGTGCTCCAGCAGAGACCACACTCAGACCTGTCATTTCTCCAACGTGTTTCTTCCAGGTGGCTGAAAGCAGCACAAGTCAAGAGGAAGCAGGATTGGGGCTGGATGTGGCTGGGAGCCCTGTAGGGGAGCCTCAGGACGCGAAGAACTGGCGGCTGGAGGAGCAGAGGTGCGGGAACACCAGGGTGGGGCTCTGAGGCGGGGAGAGGGTCGGCCAACACACCGCCCTCTCACTGCTGAGACCGCACGCCCAGCTGTGTGACATCCCTCAGTCCAACCCCCTTTCTCAAACAAAGATGGTGCCCAATGAATGGACCCAAGGCGCAGTTGGAGGGCAGCAGAGGGGCTGCCACGCAGCACATACCCCATCTCCTCCCTGATCAAGTGGGGCTGGGGCCAGACGGCCCAGAAAGACAGCCTCGCCCCCAGGAACCCTTTGTGCAAATGGTCAGCACACAAGGTGGTAGTTGGCTAGCAGGGATGTTCCTCAGAGTACGGTCCTACAGGTGCCTGACCATGAGCCCTGTGGGACGGAAGGACAGGGATTCCTCCAGGGGGCTCCAGGGCTTCTCCACCAGTGTGCTCACAGCGTGGAGGGACAGGGACTCCTCCAGGGGGCTCCAGGGCTTCTCCACCAGTGTGCTCACAGCGTGGAGGGACAGGGACTCCTCCAGGGGGCTCCAGGGCTTCTCCACCAGTGTGCTCACAGCGTGGAGGGACAGGGACTCCTCCAGGGGGCTCCAGGGCTTCTCCACCAGTGTGCTCACAGCGTGGAGGGACAGGGACTCCTCCAGGGGCTCCAGGGCTTCTCCACCAGTGTGCTCACAGCGTGGAGGGACAGGGATTCCTCCAGGGGGTACTCCAGGGCTTCTCCACCAGTGTGCTCACAGCGTGGAGGGACAGGGACTCCTCCAGGGGCTCCAGGGCTTCTCCACCAGTGTGCTCACAGCGTGGAGGGACAGGGACTCCTCCAGGGGGACTCCAGGGCTTCTCCACCAATTTGCTTACAGGGTAGAGGCCTGTCGGCAGCAGGACATCAGGGTCCCCTTCGCCTGGTTGGAAACTGCTGGGCTGGCGGCCTCTCCAGGTGATGCCCCCGTCCTCCCCAGGGACTCCCAATGCCAGCTCCAGGACCATCAGGTCCTCACTTAAGGGTGGTCTGAGAGCCAGACTTCTCACCACAGCACATGGTCCTACCCTCCCTTGCCCAGCTGCAGGGACCCTGCCCAGGCCCCTCCCCAGGGCACCACCAATGAAAGTGAGGCAGAGCCAGCCCCTCAGTCTAATGACAGCTGAGACACAGGAGTGACCTCTTTACTGATGGGGCAGATGGGGTAGCTACCCTCTGGTTGGTCAGAGGTCCAGCACTCTGGCACCGGAACTTTTCCCTGCCTCTGTCCTTCTGGCTTTGAGCCACTGACTGTGGGGGCCACAGGAGGAGACTGCTAGCGTGGGGGTGGCACTGCTCTGGGGCTAGGGTCTGCATGTGACGACCATGGCATCATCCCAAACTCATCCTGTCTCAGCAGCTCCTGTGGCCCCCAAGGAGGAGGCCTCTGTCCCTTGCTCAGGCAGCCTCCTACCCCAGCTGGGGGCCCCCTTGGACCTGGACATGGAGTCTGCCTCCAGGACCTGCTGTGGGTCTTCAGAAGCCCCTGCATCATCCTCTACCCCCTCAGCAGGCTCTGCAAGTGACCTGTCCTGCTCCTCTCTCCAGGAATTTCAGAAAGTCACAGCCACCCTGGTCCAGCTTTCTGATAGTTCCCTTTCCCTGTCTGGCTTGGAAGCTGAGGTCACCCCAGATGCTGACCTCAACCAATTCAGGGATTTCTCTGTTCATGACTCATGGGAGGAACTCAGCCCGCCTTTGTCCTGGGGGCTCCACCAGGAAGACCCTCAGCTAGGTGGTGTTCCTGGGGCTGCAGGATGCAGGTCCTGGCCGAGGCAGGAGGGCAGAGGGGCTGGGTCCATGGGTGGCTCCTCCATGGAGGTGGCTATGGCAGGAGGCCTGGAGTCCAGACAGAGCCTCCTGCAGGTAGGCTGGTCACTGCCCCTCCCAGATGCCCTCCCTCCAAGGTCGGGGTCAGAGCTTTCAGAAGCCTCCCACCAAATTTGGGACGAGGACAGTAGGGAGAACCTGTGGGAAGCTGGCATTGCTGCAGAGCCAGCTGCAGGGAGCTCCTGGCCTTCAGGTGGCTCGTCTGACCTCAAGAAAAGTGGACAGCCTCAAGTGCCTCTTCCTCTTCTGGGCCCTAGAGAGGGCCAGGGATCTTCTGGAGCCAGAAGAAGCCTCACCAGTGGATCAAATACAGGGAACACCAAGCAGGCCTTCCCTGAGGAGATCGGCCAGGGGCTCCCATTCCAAACCCCTTCCACCAGTGACTCAGACCCAGCACTGCCCTTTCCCTCAGGGACTTCCACATCTGGAGGAGAGCCGGTGCCTCCCCAGACCTCAGTGGACTTCCAGGAGGAGCCCTGGGCTGCTGATCTGAGTCTGTCCACTGAGAGGAGACTTCCACAGACCTCACCTGAGCCTGAGGTCCCCCTGGCCCAGCAGACTCCTGAGGTCTCCAGCAGACTAGACTCTCTGGCTGCCGGGAGCCAGGTGCCTGGGTGTGGGGGGCGTGGAGCCTCTATTGCTCTGGAGGAAGCTGGTCCTCCACATGCCATTGGCTTCTTGGCTGAGATCCTGTCTCCAGTTGACAAGGGGCTGTCCTGCAGCAGTGGGGACCTCCTGTCCTCCACCCACAGGGATGCCCACCGACCCCCAACACCTCCCACCCCTGAAGCAAAGAGTGACTCATGCTCAGAAGACTTCCCTTCCCCACCTGAGGAGGCCATGCTTTCTGGGGGCTCAATGGGCCCTCTTGGGGAGGACACCTCCATCGCCACTGAGGATTTTTCTGAGGAGGCTCTGCCAGAGGCACTGTCCCCAGGGTCACAGGAGTTGGGGCTCTGCTTGGGGGTGCCTGAGAAGGGCAGAAGCCTCCAAGGCAGATTGGGTGGATCAGGTTCTCCTGTGGGTAGCCAAGCCATGGGCAGCCAGGGGTTAGAACCAGCCAGCTGGCCAGGATCCCCCGTGAATGAGGGGGCAGGCAGTGCCCCTAGGACCTGTGTGGCCCAACGGGGTCTGCTGAAGCCGCTGGTGGCCGGCGACATGGATGTGCACCCAGCTCCTGCTCTGGGATTGGGGTCCTGGGCTGGTGTGGCTCCTAAGGAGTCCCTGGGCCATATGAGCAGGCCCTGGGAAGGGGCGCAGGGCCTTGAGAGCACAGAGTGCAAGCCAGGATCAGGGCCCCTCTTGGTGGGCCTGGATGGGCCCCTGCTCAGAAGGACAGTCACATCCCCAACACCCTGGCCTGCAGTCCCTGCAGCCTCTGCCCCAGGCCCAGTGCCCTGGCTGGTCAGTGTTGGTGGAGAGGGTGAGGGAGGCCTGAGCTTGTGGGCAGAGGACCAGTCTGGGGCTGGGGACTCACTGGGCAGAGAGCAGCTCCCTGGAGGACACTCCACTCTGATCCTTGCCTCAGGCCCTGGTGCTGATCTCCCAGGCTTGGAGAGAGGTGAGGGAGCCCAGGCTGTGGATCTGGTGTCCACCCAACTCACCAGGAGGATCCTGTGTGACTCGCTGGCTGTGCTGTCAGGGCTGGTCCCCCAGGGCAGCCCCCAGGGGAAGCACACACACTTGTGAAGCCATTGCGTGTGCACGTGTGTGCAGGAGGCTTCAGGAGGCCTGGACTTCCAGGGTGGACTGAAAATGAGGAATGGCCATCCTGCTCTGGCTGTGCAGGATGGTCATCTGAAATAGCTGCTTACTGGGCAGGGACTCCAGATCACGTGCCGACTAGATCCAGCTGCATTTCTCTGGACAGTGTCCACAGCCTTGTCAGGTGGCAGAAGAGTCAGAACCTGAGTGATTAAGAGACAGGCTGTCAAAGGTTGTGTGGGCGGCAAGGACAGGCGAGGAGGTTGGGTACTCCAGCAAGAACAGCCCCTAACAGGACGGCATGGGAGTCAGCAAAGGCCAAGAGAGGAGGGGAGAGCAGTGGTGTGGGTGAAGGAGGAGCTGGGGAGGGTGGACCTCCCAACTCTTGCTGCCTGCGGCTTCTGTCGGCAAGGGTCTTCTGCGTTTACCATTTCCAGTAAATTACTTGCCAGGGGGCTGATTGGCAGGTATGCCCCCCACATGCCCAACTCCTGCAGACTAGACAGGGTGTCCACTCAAGGGCCAACAGTCCCTTCGCCTCCACCAGCAAAGCCTGGGGCTTGTCCTCTGGGGGTAGGGGACCTCTCTGGTACTGCAGACTTGTCCATATTTCAATAGGGCTCCTAGGATGCCAGGGCCATCTCTTTCCTCAGAAGCACAGTGACTGGGTCCTAGCAAGAGACCTTGTGTGTGGGCATGGGGGGTTCAGCCCACACCACCTCCACTTCCTGGGTGGACCTTCCAGGACAGAATGACCCAGAGTGTCTATCTGGAGGTGTGGGCAGGTGGTTCCTGCCAGGTCGCTACTTCTGCAAGGAAGCACTGTCCCCCCTCATCACACGAATCCCCACCTTCCTCAGGACATCGTCCAGAGGAGTCCAGGCTCACCAGATTTCCTGAGTGGAAAAGAGCAAGAGAACACTGACCAGGGAATGAAATGAGTCCCACAGCCTTGCTGGGACCCCAGAGGCTGGGGACAGGACCCTAGGCAGGACAGGGCTGCCCTGGGGCAGGTTCAGCATATCCCCCTGGAAAACAGCCTGGAGCATGTGTGAGAGGAGGAGGGGCCACCCCGGCAGTGACCTCCACCCAGAGTAGCCACCTCCACAGGTTCTGATGGGTTCTGGTACCATCCCCGGGGAGGAGTGGGCTGCCTGGTGCCCTGTAGCCCCACCCTCACCCCTCGCAGTGCCCCAGCTAGGTGCCCAGACTCGGGAAGAGAGAAAACTTCCCTGGCCACCCGGCTCCCAGGAGGCTTCATGGGGGTTTAGGAGGACCAGAGGGGCGGGCTGTCTATAGGGCTCCCGTGTGAGAACCCACTGGGCTGTGCTGTGGCTGCCCTTGGAATCCTGGCCACGAACCTCGCTGTGCAGGCAGCAGTGTCCGCTGCCCCTGTGGCTGGCGCCCTCTGGACCTTGGCCTGGGGTAAGCTCCTGTGCTCTGACAGCCCTGCGCCCTGGACAAGTCCTTGGCTGGCTCCCGATCCCACCGACCGCCGGGGGTGCCTCTGCATTCGTGCCTGCTCTCTGCCTCCTGAGCCTGCGGCCGCCTGACCTGTATCCGGGCCCTTCTGTGGCCTGCATGCAGAGTCGTGTCAAGTGGGATGTGTGCCCTGAGTCTCACAGATGTTAGAAGTTAAGACTGAATCGAGAACCTGGGACTGCCCGGCTTCTGACCCCAGGTGACCCACCCGCATCCAGTGAACTGCCACCGATGAGTGGTGTCGCCTGAGAATTCAAGGTCATTCAGTGAAGTCTGACGCCGTGGAGGGACAGAGCCGAGTCTGGTCTGTGCTTGGGACAGCTGGCTCAGGACGTAGCCCTTCCATGCTGGTTTCCTGGGCAGCTTCTGGGCCCCCCAGGAATGTTAGCAGGTCTCACATCAGTCTCCTTGGTCCTTTGTCTTGTCTGCTCACACTGGGACAGCCCATCAAACACCAAACCCTTCTCTGCATTTGTCCCCAACCAGTGCCTTGCTGTGCCCCACAAAGGCCCTCCCTGCTGCCCAGGAGGACCAAATGGAGCAGGTACCGGGATCTGCAAAGCCAGACTGTGGCTCGGGACGAGGGTGGGCTCACACCCACACACCTGGCCCACCCCGGGCTCAGGCCTCTCTCCCCTGCCTGATGCCCTCTTGTAGTGGTTTTCCTTCAGGTCCACTCGCAGTGTGGGCATGGATGGTGCCAAAGTCCCGTCTGTGCTCTGTGTCTGCTCCGCCCCCTCTAGGAGTGCCGCAGGGACCCTACGCCCGTGCCCTGGTGTCCAGTCACCACAGGGCAGCTGCCACTCCCTCCACCCTGTTACCCAGGGCGCTTCTCTCAGTCCCACGCTCACCCTGGTTCATCTCTCCAGTCACACTGGGCTCCTTGCCACCCCTCCACTGTGCTCCGCATCCTCCTCCCGCAGGGCCTTTGCACAGTGGCTCCTCTGCCTGGGCCTCTCGCTGCCTCTCTCATCTCATCCAGAGGCCTCTCTCTGTCTTCTGTTTATGACACCCCCCCACTCACTCCCTGCCCTACTGCCTGGCTTCCATACCGCACCTGAGGTCCAGTCTTCTATTCTGCAGACCCAGGGACTCAAGAGCTCGGCTTTTGTCTCCTGGGTTTGGCACAGAATGGAGGCCAGTGAATATCAGCCTAGGAAAGATGAGTGAACGGGGAGAAGAGGGACCTGAGGGAGAGGGAGCAGCCACAGGGGTGCCTCTGGCGTGGATCATCATGCATAGGGTTTCCTAACCCTGACATCAGCAAAGCCCCTTTCCCACACAGAGCATTACACGGAGCCACAGGGCGGGCAGAGATGGCAGCACTGGCAAATGTACTTCAAGTTTGAATCCTAATAGTCACTTACTAAAAGCCAACCAACCAGCAGTGGAGAGGAGACCTAACTTGTGACCTCAGGCTGACCCTAGCCCTTGCCCTTCAGATGGGTTCCTCATCTGTGTCCTTTCTTTTCTGTTTTAGCCACAGTTCAGGGAATGCTGATGTGTGTAAAAGTTAGGACTCACAATTAAAAACAAAACCAACAGGTCTGTTGTTCCATTTTAGCAAAAAAGTCACATGCAACTTTATTTCTGGGGTTTGTGGAGAAATGAATGAACACTGTAGCCAAGGTCTGGTCCTGAATCCTAGAATTCAGAGGTGACCATCCACCTTTGTGTGGAGGTTATATTACATTTTCTAAGAGCTACAGAGTCAGGGTCGATTAAGGGACCCTCTGAAGCCCCAGGCATGTTGCCAGTAGAACTCGGGATGCCAAGGTTACATGAATTTCAGATAAACATCTCTAAAACTTGCACTTTAGACTAAAAATCCTAACTCACTGTTTATACTGTTAATCTGAAATTCACCTTTAACCTTGCATAGTATATTTTCATTTGCTAAATCTGGCAACCCTGCCAGCGAGATGGCCCATGCCTGTAATCCCAGCGGCTAGGCAGGCTGAGGCAGGAGGATTTCGAGTTCAAAGCCAGCCTCAGCAAAGTGGAGGCGCTAAGCAACTCAGTGAGACCATGTCTCTAATAAAATATTTAAAAGGGATGGGGCCGTGGCTCGGTGGTTAAGCGCCCGTGGGTTCAACCTCCAGTACACAAAAAAAAAAACCTGGGCCAGCCCCACT
Source organism: Sciurus carolinensis (assembly GCF_902686445.1). Classification (NCBI taxonomy): domain Eukaryota; kingdom Metazoa; phylum Chordata; class Mammalia; order Rodentia; family Sciuridae; genus Sciurus; species Sciurus carolinensis. Next base: position 1,415,449 of record NC_062226.1, read on the forward strand.
CCCAGCCCCACTCCCAGCCCCACTCCCAGTGGGCCCAGGCGGCAAACACCCAAGAGGGGGTCTCGGGCACAGCCAATCGCAGGAGGGCGGGCCCTGTAACGTAGAGGGGCCGGGCTCAGGGGCGGGGCTACGGCGTCGATGGGCGGGGCCAACCTCAGGGGACGGGGAGAGCGAGCACAAGGGCCGGACCCGACGCGAGGGGCGGAGCCGACGCTCGCGACCACGTGACGGCGGTTGCCAGGGTGAAAGGTCGGCGCGCCGGTGGCACTCCCAACATGGCGGCGGCCGGGGCGGCGGCGCACCGCTCCGGAGCCCGAGCGCCGCGCCCGCCCCCGTCTCGGGCCGCGCGGCTGCCGCGGCTGCTGGTGCTGCTGGCGGCGGCGACGGCGGGGCCGGGGGCGGGCGGCGCGGCGCGGTTGTACCGCGCGGGCGAGGACGCCGTGTGGGTGCTGGACAGCGGCAGCGTGCGCGGGGCCACGGCCAACAGCTCAGCCGCGTGGCTAGTGCAGTTCTACTCCTCGTGGTGCGGCCACTGCATCGGCTACGCGCCCACCTGGCGGGCGCTGGCCGGGGACGTGCGAGGTGAGGGTCCCGCGCGCCGGCGCGCTCTCCGGCCCGCCGCCCGGGCCTTCGCGGAGCGAGCCGGCGGCGCGGGGAGCAGAAGGCGCCCTTCCCGGCCCGCCCCGCGGAGTCGCCGCCTCGCGCAGCACCTGCTTTTCTGCCCGCGAGAGCTTCGCCGGCCGCCCCCGTCTCTCCTGCTGTTTCCTGACCCGCACCCCCGTCCCCAGCACTTCCGTTTCTGAGCCTAGCACCCCCGTTTTGAGGATACCTCATGCCCTTCCAGACCTCTAGCCACCCCTTTCCCTTAAAATCGTTGTCATTCTCTTCCTGGTTCGGATGGCTGATCAAGTGGTGGGTTTCAGAATAAGCCACAACTTAGAAACCCGGAGACTCTGGGGAGTGCTTTGTAGAGGCAAAAGACCTACAAAGCATCTTGTTGGTAGATTCCTTGTTCACAGACCGCGGTTTTTGAGAAATCTCTCATCCATCAAATTCCTGGTACTATTACCGCACTTTACTGATTAGCACTTTCTTGTTGCAGCGAATCATTACTCAGTCCTGAAGTTGTCCTCCGGCTCTAGATGGCAGAGTTGTAGTGTAGGGGCATTTCCAGCCGCCTTCAGCATACCCACCGCATTGTAAATAACGTGGAATTTAAATGGATTGGCAGTAGAGTTCCTCCTCAGCAAGAGTGAGGTTTGTCAGGACCAACTTGCTACTGCTGTGCTAACCTCTAATTACAGATTTCACTGGGTGAGAGCCATGACAAATTGTTACTCCTCTTTCCTGCACCTTTGTTTTTGGGTCTTATATCTAACCCTGCTGTATTTTTCTCATATTCAAACAGATTTATAAAGAAACTTTTTCAAGTATGCAATTATAAATGACTGTCTTTAGAATGTGTTCTCTTATTTCAGTGTTGAGGTGTTTCGTTTCTAATGGATTTGTTCTCTTGGATCTCAAGTTTTCCTTAAGTCCCTAGGCAGACCTGGGACCAGAGACTAGAAAAAAGGACTACTGGCTTGCTTTTTTCTTCTTTTTCTTTCTTTCTTTTTTTTTTTTTTTTAAGCTTTGATTTTGGGGAAAACGAGTCATTCAATAATATAGAGGACTTTTCAGTTCTTGTTTTTATTCAGTAACAGAAACATATGTAAATGAAAATGCTGGTAGCCTTGGCAAAACTTTTGTCACCATTTTTGTGTGTATCGTTTTGACATTTTCAGCTTAGTATCTGAAATGTTTAAGTTATAAGCCAGATTCAAATATGCAAGCCCTTATGTAGCACAGCCAGCATGTAGGGAGCCCTGAAAATTGTCCTTGTGACTTGGTGAAAGTGAGACAGTAAAATCCATACCTGATGGTGTAATTAACTAAATGAGGTTGCTCAAAAGGACTGGCTGTCAGCCAGGTCAGGGCAGGAGGAGGGGGCCTGAGATGTGGCTGAAAGCGAAAGACAACTGTGGCCTGACCTGACAGGCATGGTGAGGGGAGGTGGGGACTGTGGGCTGCGGAGGCAGAGGAAGAAAAGGGCCAGACTGGCAGCAAGGCTTCCCAAGGTAGGGACAGAGCCCTCAGCACTGTACAGTGTCCCACTGAGGGTCCCTGGGACTTTTTCTAGGTCTGTGGTCCTCAAAGCAGTCACCTGGGGACTTGGTAGAATGCATGTTGTCATTTCCAGCCCAAATCCGCCCAGTGGAGCCCAGCATCAGCCCACATTTGGAGGATCAATGTTCCAAGAGGCATTAACCCTGCAGGACACCTGCAAGAAGAGACTCATGGCCAGAGGAGAAGAGAGCTGGGGCGTGTGCACTCCCTCGTGGTATCTTCCACACGAGAACTCTGCCTTTGTGCCTACGTGCATTGGATGCTCTCTGGGAGCCCTTACCAAGAAGGGCAGCCACCCTCTGCTTGGTGAGGCCTTCCCCGCAGGCAGTTCAGCTTGGGAGAGGGTGCCCATTGCCCATGGCACCACAGTGCTCAGTCTGTGCTTCCGATCAGTCACCTGTAAATGGGGGCATCTGGCCCACCCTCTTGGGGCATGCAGACCTGCATCAGGCCCCCTCGAAACGCATCCAGCTGGTTCCCTCCAGCATCCCTTCCCCTCCACATACCAGCGTGGTCTCTGGAAAGGGTGGTCTGCTGCAGGCTCTGCTCCCTGGCAGGAAGTTGTCATGGGCAGAGAGCTCAAGCCAGAAGAGGGATTATGTCTCCCTGCTCCTTACCCCAACTCCTAGCTGGAGCAGGCAGGATGGGGAGACGGTGGCCCTGAGGGTGAAGGCTCTCCCAGCCCTCCACTCAGTTTAGGGGCCCCTGCATTTCCTTAAAGGCTTAGGTTGAACTTCAAGGCTTTTCCCCAGCTTTTTCAAGTTTCAGAAATAATTGTTTTTCCTTATGAGAAGGTGGCTTAACAGATAAAAGGTCTACTGTTTTGTGAAGCTAAAGGTCATTCTAGTATTTTTGTGGACCTGGCTTAGGCCTGTTGCTTCTAAGTACTTTGCAAAACAAAACCTACTGTTCCTGACAATCCGTTTAGCCCAAGCTATCATGGTCAGTTTGGCCCGTGATGCAAGTGGACACGCCTGTACTTGGTTTGCCTCTGGAAATGTAGTAGGATGGTGTGTGTCCTAAAGGCAGAGTGTGTGGCCGTTGGGGTACTCTGTGGCCTTGGGGTCTGTTCCCTGTCTCCTTCACTCCATCTTGGGAAAGCAGAGGACTGGGGTAACTGGGCAGATCTGTTGTTGGCCCTGGAATTCTCAATGAGGAATGTGGAGAGGAAATAAGACCTGGACTACTTCTAGAACCATCTTCTGAGGGGGTATTGATGCTCTTTTGTTGAAGGTGATGGTACCTGAGACTGAGTGAGACTGAGTCACTATGGTCACCTGGCTGAGGGACAGACTGCAACATGGGTCCATGTACAGGTGATGCCAAAGCCCTGTCAGCTTACTTCCTGTGACCCTGTAGAAGATGGATGAAGGGTGTGAGTGGAAGGCACCTGACAGGAAGATGGGCACAGACTGTGTCAGCTGTGGGTGGAGGACAGGGTGCTCTGTTGCTGCTGCCAAGTGGCAGCCATGGCCTGTTGCCTTCCCCCAGGTGCCACTCTCCCACTTGGTCTGATTTTCTTGTCTACCTGACTAGTTTGGAGACTTTTTGGGATGAATTAGACCACTGGGTATTCCCCAGAGGCCATTATCTGTCCCTGGAAAAGGGTGGAGAAGGACCTGGGTAGTAGAGGTGCAGGTAGCAGCTGGGCTGGGTAAGTGGGGACCTCTGAGAATATGGGGTGCACCTGGATTCAGGAGGAGGAGACCGTGGAGTGAAAAGTGAAACCAGGTTCTGGAGTGGTCCCCTCCTGTGGACCCAGAAACTGCTGAGTGTAGCCCCCACAATCAGAGCCTCATGGCTGTTTTATAGTCAACCAGTGCAAAGTGCCAGCCAGGCCTCCGGGAAGTTGCCCTCCTTAAGGCCACTGTGGTGGTATGCTGTGACCAGCAGCTCACATGTGCATGCAAAGATGGTTTACCAAGTGCCCTCCAGAGACTGTCACCACTGTGTAACAGTGGGGTGGCCTAGGCCATGAACATTGTGGGGCCTTATGTGGCTTCTGGAGGAGTAGGGACTAGATCACTCTTTAAAGTGATCCACGGGGGGAGGGGTCCTTATCTCTGCATGGGGAGTGCTTCCACATTAAACAGGGATTGTTGGCATCACCGTTAGACATCCTTGTATGCTGAGGACCATACCCAGTTGTGTTTTAAGAAAACATCCAAATTTGGGGATGAAGAGACCTTGGAGGGCTGGGGGTATAGCTCAGTCAAGTGCGTGACCTAGAGTGCCACAGGACCTGGGGTCAGTTCCCAGCACCAAAATAAAGAGAGCCTAGAGACCAGGCCTACCCGCAACCTGCGATGGAAGAGTACACCTGGCTCTGTTCTCATACCGGCTGGTGGCAACTGGCACCTTGTGCTGGTCTCTGCTGGTGGCCTTAATTTCTGCCCAGGCCAGAAATTAATGTGTGTTCAATTTCTGCCCAGACCTTATGACTTGAACTTAGAGCTTACTCAAGACCTTTGCTTTGCCAGAAGGGGACCTGCACCCAGGAAGAGTGTCCTCCACATCTGGATGTGGGAGTAGAGACTGTGACGTCATTGCTATAACTCCTCAGGAGGGGAAGAAGCTGCAGTAGAGCTTGCTGCATCAGACACAGCCCACAGTCACAGTCGTTTAAACCTTGGAGGCTGGTTAATCTTTACTGTGATCATTTTCTAGAAGTAACTGACGCTTAACCCTAAATTGGACTTACATGGACTTTTGCACTATAAGAAGACATGATGGCAAAGACCTAGCCCTAGTGGTTCAGTAACAGAGCTACTTGACAAGCGAGCTTGAACTGGGTTTTAGTCTACTGTACTTGGGAGCGACTTTTTTCACAAGTATTTTTAAGCCTGGAGTACTAACAGCAAGCTCACCAGTGGGACTGAGAAGCCAGCGCCCGCTTTGGGACCTACTTCCCTTTGAAAGCCTCAGAACCTGCCTGGGAGCCACAGCCCCCCTGTGCCTCCCAGCTGGTGCCCTTTAACCTCAGTGTTCAGGGGGTGGTCCCACACATCCAGTGAAAGTGGCATTTGCATTCAGTTTCTGAGGTCCTCTCCTTTGTGTGTCCCCTCGACAGGTGGGAGCAGCAGAGAGGGGAGGATGTGTTGAAGAAGGGCTACCCTGAGGCAGGACCTTGTCAGTGTCCTGTGCTTTGTGTGATGGAATAGGCGGTGGGAGCCTTTGTGTTGCTGTGAATACCGTCCATCTGTCAGGGCTTCAGTGACTGCTGGGGCCTCCTCAGTGCCATAGTGGCTGGTGTAACCGTGTGTAACTGAAATTCTCCCGTCTGCTGCAGCTCTCCCGGGCTCAGGCTTCAGGGCGTTACCAGCCCCACCAGTTTTCAAAGACAAAGGCTTCCTGAGGGCCCAGGCCCCTTCAGTAGGACAGTCCTTGTTTGGTGGGGAGGCGCTGTCTGGAGTGTGGCTCCACAGGTGACTTGTTGAGCTACAGAAATCTCTGGAGGCCAGGGCAGGTGGGGCTTCTGCACTGGTGTGGCTGGACGGTTGGTCTTCCTGGCCGGTGCATCTGCAGGCGGTGACACAGGCCCTGCCTGAGTCCATGGCCTGTGTGCTGCTGTTCTCTGAAGTACAGGACAGGGACAAAGCAGGGACCTGCTGTTCTTCAGAAGGAGCAGCAGGTGCTGTGCAGAAACAGAGTGACAAGGTGCTGCAGAAATGAGCTGTGACCAAAGAAACGGGACTGGTGTGGGCAGTGGGGGAGGCAGGAACCCCTGACCTCGTCTGCAGCGATGCAGTCAGCCTCTGTGCGTGAGGGAAGGGAACCCCAAGGCGAAGGCTGCTTTGCCCCATGGACACCAGCCAGCTTCGTCTGCTCCTCACACCCTCAGACCAGCTCCTCCAGGAACCCTGGAAGAACGGGGGCTCTGCATGGGTGAGAAATGGCTTTTAACGCTTTGGAAATCATACCACGATGCTGCGCGGAGGGGTTTAGAGGGCTCTTCCCACCTGAGACCACTTCCCTGGTGACCGCTCCTGTTCTGCTGGCGCTGCAGCTTTGGCTCTTGTCATCGCACTGCCAAAAAATGGGGAAGCCAGGGTTGCTTGCAGCTGCCCCTGATGGCAGAGTCCCACCTAGGAAGGTTGAAGGAGAGAAGGCCGCAGTAGTCGAAGAAAGTTTGCACTGCCTCCACTTTCCCTGAGGGGTGACTAGAGCCCTACTGGGAACTGCCCCTGGGGGCTGTGCACCACCCTCTCTTTGGCCAGCAGACCCTCCTCTCCTGGTGTTCTGGGGAGAAGACATGGGAGCAGGGCTAGAGGTGGAGGAGCAGGAGTTTCTGGAAGGGATGATGAAACAGCCCAGTGCAAACATCACAAGGGTGGGGCCAGGCAGGCCAGGAGTGGCCATTAGCTACCCTCAGCCTTGCTCTGATGGCAGGTCACCTACTGGTGCTGCCACTCTGCCCGTCGCCACTGGGATGGCTGGGCAGTGGTGTGTGGAGGCAGCTGGTCTGCAGTCTGGAGCTGACCGCCCTGAGCACTGTGTTCTTGTCGGGGCCCTTGCCGTCTCTCACCCAGTGCGGCATACCCTGCTTCCCCTTGCATGTTAGTGGCTGCCTATGGCTCTTGAAACAAAGAACCAAATCCACTCCAAGGTCTGCAGCCTCTCGTGAACCAGCCCCAACCTGGTGTGGACAGCCCCTGGCCCTGTCACCTCTTCAGTTGTCACATGGCTGCATTCCTTCCTGCCTTGTTGGTCTCTCACCTAAAATTGTCCTCCTTTCTTTGGGATTCTGGTTGTCACCGTCTGACACAGTGTTCCCAGATCAGCACTTGTCAGTTATAGGAGCTTGGCTTTGTGAGTGTGCTGTTCTTACCCTGTGCTGTTGGCCACAGACTTTGCGTCTTTGTATGCGGCACTGGGCCAGCTCTCATGGTGGCAGAACACACTGGCCTTCCCGCGTACCAGCACGTGTATCTCAGCCTGTCCCATCCCTGGGCCCCCTTGGCAGGGAGGTCTTACTTATGTCACCATTTTACAGAGGAGCAACTGAGGCACACCCAGTAAGCAGTGGGCCAGAAGGGAAAGCTGGACAGTCTGGTTCTGGGGCAGTGGCTCGACCCAGGGGCTAGCATCTGCAGAGACATGGGCCTGCAGTCCAGGGGCTGGGCCGGGCCTCAGTGGGGGCTGAGCTAGTGTGCAACCAGAGGGGACTCGGGTGAGCAGCATCTCGGTGGAGGAGAAGAACGAGTCCACAGGGACTGAGGATGTGGCACGATGAAACAAAGACTTGCCTTGTGACCACAGGCGGAGGCTGTGGTGGAGGCCACTTCACTCCCAGGCCCACAGGAAGCCTTGGGGGCTGGGTCAGGGCCCTTTGGTGTCCATCTGCTGCCCTGTTCTTGTGCAGGAGCCAGGGAAGCCCCAGTGCTCTCCAGAGCGGCAGCTCCCCAGCCTGCTCAACTGTGCTCTTCACTCCTCACCTTGCTCGGGCCAAGCATCGCCCGCCTGCTGGGGTGGAGCGCCCTCGGTGCTGGGCCGCCTCTGTGGACAGGGTTAGCAAAGCAGTGCTTGGCTGTGTTGGCGAGGCGGCGCCAGCCTGCACCCGTCTGCCTTCCTCTTCCCGTGTTGAAAAGTCCAGGAGGCAGACCCAGGGCCATGTTCCTTGTGGACAGGAGAGCTGGGTCTGAAGCTCCCTGCCTTTCTCCTGGATGTGTGGTAACGCGGAGCTCCATGTCCCCATCAGCCAAGTCAGAACCTTGGCTTCACGGGCCCCGCTGTCATGCAGTGGGTGAGGCAGGGCCCCCGGCCACTTGAGCTGGCTGGCCTGGGGGCTGTCAGAGCCAGGCCTGCCTGGCCATGGCTTGGGCTGTGCAGCTCTGACCACAGCGCTGCCAGCTGCCTGTGCCTTGCTGGGTCTGTGCTGACCGCCCTCTGTTGGGGACTCCAAGAAGGCAGACCCGTGGAGCACAGTGCAGGTGCTTAGCAGCACTGGCGCTCAGCACACGCCCTCAGGGCCCAGGACAGTGGGGTGTCTTTAACGTTTGTTTTTATGACTGACACTGCTTGAGAAAACCAGAAAAACGCGAAGACCCAAGCGCGCTGAGAAGCACAGTTCTGGGCTGTGCCGCCTCCTCTTCACCACTTTGGCCGGCTCGGGTCTTTCATACAGCCGCGGTTCTGTTGTTTGGCCCTCGGGTCTTTCTTTCCCTTATGCTTTGTGGTGGGAGGGCGCTTTTGTAGCGTGGATGGAAGGGTGTCATGGAAAACTCCCAGTAAGCAGAGTGAACTGTGGACTGTGAGCCAGGCGAGGGCGGAGTGAAGGAGCTGTCGTGCCAGGAGCAGGGCTGCTCTTGGGGAGGGGCCTGTCCACAGGGCCACCTAGGTGTTCTCTGCCATCTGCTGCACTAGCTGGATGGGAGTATTAACTGTCCTTCCTCAGGTCTGTGCAAGGTGAGGCTCCAGGGAGATGTGACCTGCTGTCTGGAGTTGCTGGGATTCTCCGTGCATCGAAAATGACCTTGGGATATGACTTGTTTCCATAGCCAACACAGCAGAAAGGTGTCTGGTCACCGTTTGTGAAAAACATAACTGCTATTTATTTTTGATCAAAGAGGGACAAGGTGTGTGTTGTAAGCAAGTGTGATATATTAGTCACCATGGGTGTTGGGAGTGTCTGCTGATGGCAGTTCCCTCCTGCCCAGCATTCAGCACTGCCTCTGAAGCAGAGCAGAGTGGCCCTTGGAGAAAACTTTGATGTGACTTTGGCCAGACAACAGGAGCAACCAGAACAGGCAACGAGCTCCCATCCAGAAATCATGTGGCTTCCAGCAGCAGGTGGCATGAGGTTCCTCAAACCTGTCCACCTGCGGAGCACTGGGTCTCCCTGCAGAGACCACTCACTGAGCACCAGCACCCACATCCAGGACTGGGCAGGATCCCTGCAGGGCCAGGCACCAGGAAATGTGTGTGAGTCCATGCGTTGTAATTTTAACATTCCAGGAAAAGATTCCAGTCTCTCAAAAAGCCACCCCTGCGTCCACATCAGAGGGTGCTGTGGCCCTCATCTTGACGCTGCGATGGGAGGGAAGCCAGGCACTTCCCTCTGTCACCGTAGGCAGCTTTCTCTATGGACATATCCTGGCGCTGGTCCCAGCCCCAGAGTGAAGAGAAGTGATAACCGGAGGCCTCTCTTTTTGGCTATGGCCCTCATGAATCAGTGTGCTTGGGTCATGGTCAGTAAGAAGGGAGATGGCCAGGGTTGCTTGTCCCCATGCCAGGTGACAGGGTCAGGGGCACAGTCAGCAAGATCAGAGAGTGAGAAGGCACAGGACAGGTGGGAGTCTTCAACCAGTGGATGTAGGGTGCCCTGATGGACACATGGCCTGCCCTGGCTCAGGGAAGCCTCCTTTGCATTCCTATCTAGCAGACTTCGGGAACAGGAGGCAACAGGGAAATGCTAACCCTGGCTGGGCGTGTGGTGGTGTAAGAAGTATGTGCTGTAGTGTGGGCAATGTGGCCATGTTGGGAAAGAGCCCAGTTAGAGGTGCACGTGGGGAGATGTGTGACAGATGTCATACTCTGGGTGCTTCTGGGCGTGGGTGGGGATTCGGGTGAAACGCAAGTTGCATGAGCTGGTGATTGTTGATACTGAGATGAGGGACTTGTGGGTGTTTGTTACATTTTTATCTTATTATTTTTGCATTGGAAATTTTCTGTAATGAAAATCTTAAAGATAGAAAAAGGTATTTATCTGGAGCAGCTCCTTTTCTGCCACTGGGAATGGCAGAGGCGTTGCAGGGCTGCAGGTAGCATCTGTGGTGGTCAGGATGCGTCCTTTGAGAGCAGCGCCTGGTCTGTTGCACCTTCACCAGCCCCGCTTCCCCTGCAACTCCCAGTGCCTGACTTGTCCCTGTTCCCTGCACGCCCATGTCAGGGTGCCACTTGACTAGGAGACCGCGGCGTGGTAAGCTGCTGAGTGATTTGCAGGTTCAGCAAGAATGGTTCTTTCCCTCCCTCATCAGTGGTGGGAGCTCCTCTTCCCTTGGTGACGTGCAGGCAGGCCTTGGACTGGTGTGTCATGCAGCTGACTCCCAGCTGTCATACCCCTGGGTGGGGTTGGACTGCAGGGGGTGGCCAGCAGGGGAACCCGGCCCACTGACAGTCACACTCCTGCTTTTCAGACTGGGCTGCTGCCATCCGAGTCGCCGCGCTGGACTGTGCGGAGGAGAAGAACCAGGAGGTGTGCCGCACCTATGACATCCACTTCTACCCCACCTTCCGGGTAAGCGCAGGGCAGCCTCTGGGCAGCTGTCTGGCCAAGCCTCGTCCACAAGGGACTTCTGCTCAGGGGAGGTTCGCGACTTCTCTAGTTCCTGGTCTTCAGTGCTTCTGGCTTGCTTGTCCAAACTTGGAAGCACACGCTCCGCGCAGGTTGCCCCCGTGCCACCCTGCCGAGCCTCAGAGGCCTGCTGGGGCAGGGGCTACCCTCGCCCATACATGCAGAGGCCCGTCTGCAAGGCTACACAGCACACGTGTTTCCTGGGGTCCTTGCCTCGCCCCTCAGGGTGTGGCCATGCCCACAGGGACGGGCACCTTGCCCTCAGCTGCAGTCAGCCCCTGGGGGATGTTTGCACCCGTGTCTTCCACTAGGGGGCAGAGGTCACTGCAGCCTACTGAAAGCCCAGAGCAGTGTCCTTGTATGCATGGGTGTGTGGACATGTGCCTTCATACCAATGTGTGACGTGTCATGGCCACGTGGACATCACCAAAGATGCAGCATCTGTGGAGATGGTTTCTGAGAGCCCCTGGTGCTGGTCCCTGGACCCCAGAAATCCTGGCTGCTCTGCATGGGGCCCTGTTCATGTGCCCTGGCCTGCCAATGCTTGTTACCTGGCTCCTGCTACCCTGTCACCAGCCGACACATGCTGCATGTCCTGTGTGTGCCCAGGCCAGGGACCACTGGGTTGCGTGCTGCCTGTTCTCTTGGTTTGTTCTCATGGTCTGACGCCATCAAGACATTGCACTGTGTTCTTCTCATAGTTGCATACCCATGCGATGTGTTGCGTGTAAAGGTCTGCCTGCTCGCCTGCCTCAGCACACGGGGGAACCTGGGGCGCTCTCCACTGAGCCACATCCCCAGCCCTATTTTGAATTTTATTTAGAGACAGTCTCACTGAGTTGCTTAGCACCTGGATTGTGCTGAGGCTGGCTTTGAACTCATGATCCTCCTGCCTCAGCCTTCTGAGCTGCTGAGATAACGGGTGTGGCCACCATGCCCAGACGCCCTTTTTATATATATATATATATATATATATATATATTTTTTTTTTTTTTAGTTGTTGGTGGACTTTTATTTATTTTTACGTGATACTAAGAATCGAACCCAGTGCCTCACACGTGTTAGGCAAGCGCTCCACCTCTGAGCCCCAGCCCAGGCCCAGATCCCTTTTTACCTTGGCGCAGGCCTTGCCAAGCTGCCCAGGCTGGCTTCCGCCTCCCTGGTTGCCAGGGCTGGCGCTCAGTGCTAGGTGTCGTATGACTGTGTGGCACTAGCCCTCACGGGGGCTTCGCTGCTTCCAGCAGCACTGCTGTGAAGAGATCCCTTGGTGGCCTGGGAAGGCATCCAGGCCATGGGGTCCAGGGATGTGCACGGCAGACGCAGCAGGGCCAGCCCTTCCCACACGCTTTTCACACTGGCCACGAACGGTGCACAGGAAGCACACCATGGTTTAGTCTTTCTTCCCAGAGCCTTGTGTGTCCCTGTCTGTGAGGAGGTGCCTGTGCCATTGTCCTTTTCCCTGGGGTCACCAAGGTCCTTTGCATGTTCTCGGCGCTGATCTTTCCAGTTGTTGCATTGGGATATCTCCATCCAGGTTGGACCTCGACTTTCACTGTTTAATGTGTCTTTGATGAAGAAAGTTCCTGATTCAGCATAAGAACCCTTTTCCTTTTCTCAGATCCTGACTGCAACTCTCCCTCTGAGTCCTGAGTGGTCACAGTCCTGGTCAGACACACATTAGGTGCCAAGAATCAGGGAAGCGTTGCCCTTGATGCTTCCACCCTGTGAGATTGTCTTGCTTTCAGACCTGTGGGTCAGAAGCATGAGTAGCGGGGTTCTGAGGTGCTTACTGTGGCTTGCTCACAGATGGGGCAGGACTTGGCCCCACCCCCTAGTCAGGGTGCTCATCCCTTTGCTGTGTAAGTGTTAGTGTTCATGGACACCCGCCAGGCTGTTCTCATCTGTTGTGTTTTTCCTCTAGTATTTTAAAGCATTCACAAAGGCGTTTACAACTGGAGAGAATTTTAAAGGTAAGGACACAAACACCGTGCCCTCAGCTTAGCCCGAGCTCTAGGCCGCCGGTCTCGGGAGGTGCGTGCCATGTGGTTTGCACCAGCACTGCCTGTCCTTAGTCATTGCAGTGAGAATCGCCAATTTCCTGCTTTGCCTTTTTTGGCAGAGGTGGTGGTGAAATTTGTTAAAGTTCATTTTTCATCGAGAGGGTTTGGAGAAGTGTACAGTCAATATATGTGTGGCTGGCAGGTTTCCAGTGAGCCTGCCCAGGTGGGGGGTGCCATGGGACCTGGCAACACCCACACTCCCTTGGTGCAGAGGTGGCCTTGCCTGTGTCCACCAGTGTGGGTGGGATCCAGGGGCCTGGCTTCCTCTCAGCGTGTGTGTGTGAGATTCATCTGTGGCCACACATCCATGGCCACACGTTCACACTCACTCCTGGTCCTGGGGTCTCCCGAGTGTGAATCCACTGCTGCCTACACTACACCCTGGCAGTGCCCATCAGTGCACCCTACTAGGATCACCTGGGATGGGGCAGGCACTCTGGGGCAGATGTGCACAGACGTGGCCGTGATCAAGATGTACTTCTGGCAGGACCTGACAGAGAGCTGCGAACAGTCAGACAGACAATGATCGACTTCCTGCAGAACCACACGGAAGGCAACCGGCCTCCAGCCTGCCCGCCCCTGGACCCTCTTCAGTGAGTAGCTCCATTAAAAGAGGGCGCATGGGGCTTGGGGTGCAACTCAGTGGCAGGACACGTGCTTTGCAAGTGCAGGGCTCTGGGCTGGATCCCCAGCACCAAGGGATGGACATTTCTGCGGTGAGTCAGTCGTAGTTTTGTGCAGAAGTGGCATGTGCGCTGTGCTCCCTCTGCTAGGAGTGCTAAAGCCTGTGTTTCTCCTGAAAGGCCCAGTGACGTCCTCTCTCTCATCGACGGTCGTGGTGGCCATTACGTAGCTGTGGTGTTTGAGAGCAATGGCTCCTACGTTGGACGAGAGGTACCATGCTCGGGTGCTGCCTGCAGGCTCTGTGTGCTGTGGTCAGGTTCGGGTTGCGTGTCCCGTGCTCACCAGTCAAGGAGTCCTGGTTGGTCTGTGGAGAAGAAGGCTGGAGCAGGGGCGTGCCCGGGGAGGCTGGCGCAGTCTCCTGCATGGCGGCAGCCGCGCTCTGCTGAGTGCCCAGCCCCTCTACTTGTGCCACACCAGCATTCTGTCTGCCTGGTTTCCCTCAGGAAGTCTTGTCATCCTCGAATGTCACTTGTTTGGTTCCTCAACCCCAACTTTGGCCAAGTGTTCCTAAAACCAAGAAGACTAGAGTGTGCCTAAAAGAAGGGTAGGGCCAGGGTCCCTCGGAGATAAGAGGGACCTCCTGGCTGCTGTGGTGCTCAGCACTGGCCCGGCTCTGCCTCCCTGCCACTTGACAGGCACCTGCAGCGGTCGTCTGGTAGCTCTAGGAGGCAGAGGAGCCAGCTTCGCCCCTTTTGGGCCCTCTGGAGATGCCAGGGCAGCGAGGCTGCAGACAGTGGTGCCTGAATGCCCTCCTGGCACCCAGCCAGTCCTCCCTCCGAGTTGGGTGGTGATATCCTGCCACCTTCTCCATATTTGGCCAGAATCCTTGGCGGGGCTGAGGAGTTGCCAGAGCGTTCTCCACGTGGCCTGTCGCACAGGGCTTCCTCGATCACCAGTTCTGTCGGGCAGTGCCCCACGCCATGCTGCTCACGCACAGCAAGAGCAGGGCTCCTGAGGGAGGTGGTGTAGGCCGGTCTGTGTGGCACACTGTCCCCACATTAGCACCTTCAGGCTCAACTGGGCTCTGCCCACCAGGGAGTGCCCACAGCACAGGCAGACCAATGACTATAGGTTCCCCCAGTGCGGCTCCAGATGGGCACAGGGCACTAGGGGCACACTTAGCTCACACGGGGAGTAGAGAAGGCGCTGCCTGCCTGTGGTAGGGGTTTTCTGGATTCCAGAGGTGCCAGTGTAGTCCCTCTCCTGACAAGACCTGCTGCTGTGGCAGAGCTGGACAGGCACAGGTCATTGTTGGAGGGGTGGTCCAGAGCCTGTGGGCTTGCAGCTGGGCTGGTGGTTGTGCTGTTCCTGAGGGCTGCCTAGCCTCCAGACAGGAGCAGGGACATGAGACCAGCCATCAGCGTGCAGCTAAGGAGTGGGGAAGGTGCTCACTCAAAGTGAGCCTTGTGAAGACACCCTGGTTTAAAAGGATGAAGCAAGAGTTGAGTAGTGATCATCCCCTTGAGCAGTCTGGATACTGCTAAGTGAGAGCGTAGCCTGCCCGTGGGCACTGTCCCATTGACTTGCCTGAAGATGTGATGGCCACTCAGGTGTAAATGTGCTCTTGCCCCTGGGGAATGAGTGCAGATGTGCCCCCGAGGACACGGTGCTGTGGCAGCACTGCCTTCACTGCTGAGTGACAGCTGCCTTCACACCTGCCTAGCTTGTGCCCCTTGCAGGGTGCAGGTGGTGGCACCCCAGCAGGGCCTCTGCTCTTGGGTAAGGGGTCGCTTTGGGTGGTAGGTCTACATGTTGGGAGGTTTTCTGAGAAAACTGCCATGCTCTGTGACAGCCTGTGGTCTTGTCATCACACAGGTGATCTTAGACTTGATTCCATATGAAAACATCGTGGTGAGCAGAGCGCTGGATGGGGATGCAGCCTTTCTGGAGACCCTTGGCATTCCCTCGGTCCCTTCCTGTTACTTGATCCACCCAAACGGGTCTCGTGGATTAGTCAGCGTGTAAGTGCTCGTCGGTGTGAGGAGTGTTTGTGGTGTTCGGTGGGACCCACGGAAGCTTGTGCTTTGTGACTGCTGGACAGAACCTGCAGGTCCACAGGCCAGGGAAAGTCCGGTAGTCAAAGTCTGAGGGGCCTGGGTCTGGTGGTGCCCTCCTGGGTTTATTCTCACCACAGCTCCAGACTCCAGGGTGTTTCTAAGCAAACCCCAAGTCCAGCAAATGACCACTGACACCCCCTTTTACACCAAGCTCCTGGTTGCAGGCTGGTCTGGCTGTGGCCATGAGCACAGGTGCCCCCCTTGGCAAAGTGGGCTGTGTGGGTGGACTGCAGACTCCACCCTGATAGTTCCCTCTCCTTGAAGAAGGCAACAGAAATCTTGGTGGACCTGCTCTGTGCCCCAGTGCCCCAGAGACAGGCCTGAGTCAAGCCAACTACCAGAGCGAAGCAGCAGACTGGATAAGGTCATATGTGGTCCGGAGGGTGCAGAGTGAAGCCTGGACCTCCCTCCTTGCCCTGGGTGTCACCAGCAGCCACTAACTTGGAGGCCCCTGGTGCCAGCAGCACTCCAGCCTGTGCTATATGACCCCATTTATCCAAAAGTTTTTGGCTGGTCACCATGTCCAAATGCCTCTGAGTGTCCAAGACGTGATACAAGAAGGCAGCCCATGTTCTCTGCCTCGTGGAGCTTTGTCCCAGCATCTTCAAAGGTTAGCAGGGAGGAGGGCTCTGCCCAGAAGCCCCAAACATACCACATCTACCTTGAGCATATGTCTGTTCTCAAACAAAGAAGAAAATTCAGAACTCAGAAGCCTTCCCATTTGTCAGGATGGGCTCCAAGCCCCTGGGGAGCCTGGCTGTGCCAGAGACTGCTGTGCAGGGCTGCTCCCACACTGCTGTTGGTCCTGGAGACAGATAACTGTGTGACATCAGTGTCACGTGTACAGCCTCTTACAGAATCACGTTGGCACTTACACACACAGTGCTGCTGCCTTCCCTTTGGAAACTCCAAGCTGCTCTGGCTGCTCCCAACGAGTCCTGAGCTGCAGAGCATGTGCCCAGAAGTGTACTCGCCACACCATGCCGTGGCTGGCCCAGCAGAGCTCAGTGACCAACATCCCCTCCGGCCTGGCTCCAGATGCCTGTCAGTTGGCAGATTGTGGGCACGTTGGTGAAGACTCAGGCGTATCTGAAATGAGTCGGGATAAAGCTGATCTTGGCAGATGCTCAAAGCAGCTTTACAGGCATCTTAGGTCCCACCGAGCACTAATGAGCCCTGGGGCTCCTGCAGCTGCACCTCGCGATTATCTCTGCACCGCCTCTTGTCTCCTCAGGTGGCATGGCAGCCGAGGGCCTGTGGAGGCGGTGCCCACAGTTCCCGGTCCCCAGCCCATGAGTGCTGGAGAGCACAGCCCCCAAACCCAGGTGGACAGACCAGGGAGGCAGAGCCTGGTCCAGTGCCCCACCTCCCCCTCTCCTTCCTTACAGCGCAAAGCCTCTCCGATCGTTTTTCTCCTCTTATTTGAAGTCATTGCCGAATGTGAGGAAAAAATCACTTTTATTGCCTGAAAAAACAAACAAAGAAGAGAATTCAGAGGTGATGGTTTGGAGAGAGTTTGACAGGCAAGTGTTCCTGCCAGAGCCACAGGAGGGCCGGTGCCATGTAGCAGGGAGACTGCAGTATGGGGCTGCAGCTGGGCCAGGGCAGGGTTGTGGGAAGGGGTGGCAGCAGAAGACAGTGTCGCGCTTGACTCCCTGCTCCTTTTCAGGGCGAAGCTGTACATGGCGGACCTGGAGTCCGGGTTGCACTACCTGCTCAGGGTGGAGCTGGCCACCCACAGGTCACTGGCTGGGGCCCAGCTGAAGACACTCAGGGACTTCGTGACGGTCATTGCCAAGGTGCGGACTCAGGCACTGCCCTGAGCGGGTGCTGAGGGCCCTCCTCTACTGGCCTGGGGCCGACCACTCCCCACCTTTCTTGTGGGGACACTGGGATGTGGGGAGAGGCTTGGGTGGGGTGGGGCGTGAGCCTGTCTGCAAGGTTGGGCTCTAGCTTCCTGGAGGGGAGACAGCGGGGGCATTGAGCCCCCTCAGCCCGGACTAGACAGGGCTCTGTGGGCTCTGGAGGAGATGTGAGGAAGCAGCGGGTGGACCAGGCTCCAGAAGGGGCCTAGGGTACTGTGCTTGAGCCACCCTGCCTGACGGGGTCTGACACCACTGCGGGATCACTGGGGAGGGGAGAGCCCGTGCCTGGTGGAGCTGGGTCTGCTGTGCAAGGTTCTGTCTGAAAGGGCCGTCCAGGGAGGTGGCTGGGTGGCCGGTGCTGATTTGAAGCCAGAGGAAAGGAAATCTCCGTCATGGAGTCATGAAGGGAAGCCTGGCTGCACGGTGAGGTGCGGGTAGGGGCTGTGCCTGACGGGAGCCTCCAGAGGAGGCCGGAGGAGAGGTGCTGAGCCCGGGTGCACACAGCTCCCTGGAGCAGTCCTGCTGAGGGTGCAGGCGTGTCTAGGGAGGAGCGGGGACAGCACTCTGGTGTTCAGAGCTTGGGCATGCACAGCCCTGGTCCATGGCACCTCTGAGGCGGGGCAATGCCCTCCACCCTGAACCCTGTGGAGCAGGCAGGTGCTCCTGTGTTGGCCGGTGTGACGGGCAAGAGCTTCCTGCCAAGAACCTGGCTCCAGCATTGGGAGCCAGTGGCTTATCGTCTTCTGGGCTCAGAGCCTTGTGTGGGCCAGCCGGGGCCACAGCCTTCCCCCTCCCTGGGACCAGTCTGAACCCTCCTTCTGTTGGCCTACCCTGAGTAGCCTGGCCTACAGCCTCTGCACTCTGACCTCTGCATCCTGCCCTCAAACCTGGCCCCTACCTACCCTGGCCCCTGCTGCTATCACAGGTATGGCCCAGGCCCAGTGTCCCTGTTACTGTCTGCAGGACTAAGATCAGGACTTGATTGGATTCTTCTTTTCCAACAATAAGTTCTCCAAAGGAACAACTTATGTTCCAGCCTTGAGATAGTCAGCAGTTACATGTATAGTATGACTTTTGAAAGATGAATGAAATACAACTTATATTAAAAAAAATAATAATGAGGCCTATAATATGTTTCTGGTGAGTAAGTGAAACTTACTTTTGTAGTACTGGGGATTGAACCTAGGGGTGCTCTAACACAGATATACCCCAGCCCTTGTTGTTCTTACCTGAGATCTTCTACCTCCACCTCCCCCATCTCTGGATTGTCATATCTGCCCTGCTTGAAAATTGTTTAGATGGATTTTTACTCCATTGTGCCATTCAGAGGTGAGAAAACCCTAGCTGGAGTCACAGCTTGAAAGAAGCACCCTGCTAACCTCATCAGGGCGCTCCTCCTGCATCCCTGCTCCTCCCCTCCTCAGGATGGGCCTCCTCTCTGCAGCTCCTCCTCCTCCTGCATCCCACTTAGCCAGGGTGCTTCTGGTTTTATACTCCTTCATAAGTCAAGATAATAAATTATCCTTAATAATTTTTCTAAAAATTTTCTTAAATGTCTAAAAATAAACTTAATACAGATAAATTGATTATGCTAATATTTAACCAGTATAGAAATTATTTTTTACTGTGTTGAAAATGTGGTGTTTGTGGTCTAGCTGTTTTAGCCTCTTGAACCATGAAATTCAGCTGGGTTTTTTTTATTTTTTTTAATGCTCAGGGTTTTTTTTTTAAACCTTATTTTATTTATTTCTTTTTATGTGGTGCTGAGGATTGAACCCAGTGCCTCACACATGGTAGGCAAGTGCTCCATCACTGAGCCCCAGCCCCAGCTCAGCTGGGTTTTTAAGCCTTTGGCAGCCTTACTTTGCACACATTCTAAAAGGAGGTCCACATCAAAGTTCCTTACCAAAGGAGTACAGAACGCTGGGTTAGCTCAGTGCTTCTCCAGGCTCCAGTGACAACTCAGGGTCACCAGCTGGGACAGGTCATTGTTCCCACACACCTTGTCAGGGCAGTCAGGCAGACGAAGCAGGAGGGACTGTGGGGTCAGGTAGCGGTAGAGGGACTTTCAGCAGGGCCAGTAAGCCCTTGATAACTTGGTAATAAGTCACACTGTCACCAGTGGTCCATCACCATGAATCAGCCACCTGGTGTGAGCCAGGCATGGGAACCAGGTGGGTGAGATCCACAGGACAGGCTGGGTAGGGAACTGGTTGGACATCTAGCCCTTGGAACCTCACCCCTGACCCTCCTGCAAGAGGACCCCTAGTTTCTAACAAACTCCCCACTCTAGTTTAGTCCCTAAATGAATTAAATTATTTTCCTGGGGACCTGCATGGGGGCAGAACATAAGTCAGGGTGGGCTCAGGTCCTGTCTGCAGGCTCTGCCACCTGCATCCTGGACCCCGGGTCCCAGGAAGCACTAGGGTGTGGGCAACATTTTCCCCGCAGACTCTCATGGGTCCTTCCTTGCTCAGCTGTTTCCCGGCCGACCACCCGTCAGGAAGCTGCTGGAGATGCTTCAGGAGTGGCTGACCAGCCTTCCCCTGGACAGGATCCCCTACAGTGCCGTCCTTGACCTGGTCAACAATCAGATGCGGGTGAGCCCAGACCCCTGTCGGGACTCCGTGTACCCCGGGCACCGCGGTTGTCCTGCTCACCAGGACTTCCTCCTTCCTGCCCAGGACTCAGGACCCAGAGGCTGCCTCGAGGGGGAGGAGAACCACGCCTGCCTGTGGGTGGTCACCGTGGCTTGGACCTAGCTGTCCAGAGTGTCTCAGCCCTGTCTCCATGACAACTGCACGTCCGGTGTGTGGTGCTGGCAGGCGTGGCCTTCCTCTGCAGCCTGAGCCGCAGGCCCGGAGCTCTTCCCGTGCTCCCCCAACAGAGGTCCGAGGGCAGGAAGGCACCAACCCCACTCCTTCTCCCCCACTGGCAGCCAGCGCCACACGCTGTGCTTCTGCCTGGGTCGCGCTCCACCTTTTTCTCCACGTGGGGTGCAGCAGTGTCCTCCAGCATGGGACTGAGACCTGCGGTGCCGCTGCTGAACGCCTGGCCCATACTGCATGCCTGAGAGCTGTGCCGCCTATGGGGCCGCCACGGGCCTCTAGAAGGCGAGCACACTGTGCCCTCTCGTCTGTAGGTAGGGGCAGCGGAGCTTCTCGCTGTTGGTGGGTTTTCCCCACAGCTGATCCTAACTGAAGGGGAAAGGGGCTTCTTCTGTTTGATGCTGATTATCGAGAGCACATTCCCTCTGTCCTATGACTGGAAAGGAACAGGCCACCTCCCATATTGAGAACTCCTTTAGTTAGATAGGTATTTTGCCCTTTGGGCCCTTATGTGTGAAATTCATGCACCAAGTGCAAACCCCAGCTCTGATGTGCACAGGGAAGATGCCTGATCAGTGCCGGCCCTTGTGGGACACCACCCACAAGACGAGCTTAGGCAGCTTCTTAACAATTATCCCCTCTCCTTATGTCTTCCCCCGCCAGATTTCTGGAATCTTCCTTACCAACCACGTGAAGTGGGTAGGATGTCAAGGAAGTCGTCCAGAGCTGAGGGGCTACCCATGTTCCCTCTGGAAGCTCTTCCACACTCTGACTGTGCAGGCCTCTACCCATCCAGAAGCACTGATGGGCACAGGTAAACCTGGGCTGAGATGGAGCTTGGTCGGGTGGCGTGTCTTCCGTGCTATGTGCAAAATAAGCCACCAGGGCTTATTTTGCCACCTGAGGCAGCATGTCATCTGGGTGCCCAGGACCCACGCAGAGGTAGGATTTGACCTCTTTTCAGAACGCACCCATGAGGACACCCACCCATGGCTGTGGGGGCAAGAGCCTGAGTCCCCTCAGTTACAAGCCCATGTGTCGCACAGCTGCAGGAAAGAAGCAGGAAGACACAGGAGGCTGGCCAGGCATTTCTCTACAGTGTAGACTCCCCTTCATGTGCTTAGAAAAAATAGGAAGTTCAGTCAAACCTTTTTGGAGAGGTGTGTTAGTTATTAATTTGGGGATACTGATAAATTACCCCCAAATTTAGCGCTAACTTAAAACAGCCTACCTTTGTCATCTCAGTTTCAAGGGGTCAGGAACCTGGATGTGGCTTACCCAGGGTCCTCCACTTGGGGATTCTGAGGCCCCGCTGGGGAGAGATCACTCACTGCCTACAGGCTCTGCTCCCTGTCCCACCCCGTGGGCCACCCCACCATAGCTTCTGGCTCCTAGGAGAGGGAACACGACTTGGGTGATTGTTTCTGTCATCTTCTGGTCACTGCAAATGAGTTGCTGGTCACCCACTCCCTGGGGAGTAAATTACACAAGGCCAGAGTGCAGGTGACAGGCACCAGGGACCATCCCAGGGCTACTGCACAGGGTTGAAAGTGCAGCACCTGAAGTTGTGTTTGACAGTCCAGTGGAGAGGAAACAGCTGGCAGCCCCGCCCTCACCCTTCACAAGAGCCCGCCCGGAGGCAGGATTCCTGGCTGTCTGTGGGCTGCTGTGTGCTGCCCGAGCCAGGCGACTTGTGGGGTGGCGCCCCCTCAGCCTGCCTTCTGAGCCCACCTGGCAGCTGGGCTTGTGGCCACGCCTACTGCCAGGTGCTGTGGTGTGAAACATCTGCCTGCGTTTGCTCAGTTTGCTGGGTCAGCAGTTTGGTGTGGGCTCGGCTGGACAGTTCTGTTGGTGACGAGGGTCTCACCCCTGTGGTTGTCCAGGGACAGCTGGAGTCCAGGGGACCTTGGAGTGATTGTGCTCCTTCAGGCCAGCCCCAGCCCTCTCCAGGTGGCACTGCAGTGGGCAGGCCTGGAACTGGGCCCCTAGGGCAGCCAGACTGGAGGCTGGGAGCAACTTCCACCTGTTCTGAGAGCTGCAGCCAGGACACACTGTCAGAGGACTCTGTCCAGGGATGAGGTACCCACAGTGTGGTCTGGACACACCCATGCTGCCCTCCTCAGGGACGCCGTATGGTACTGCAGTCCAGGGTCTGGTGGGGAACCCATGAGTCTTACCCTCATGTTCCTTTAGGAAGCAGAAATTAGGAGCATGTTTTTGGGGAACCTCAAGAACCACCCAGACATTGGAATCAGAGCAGCATGCTGCACGACTTGATGCAGCCAGACCCTTCAGACCCATGCTAAAGCACCAGATGGACCCAGGCTGCACCTGGCTGGGACATTCTGGTGGGGAAGGAGGCTTGTGCCAGCACACATCCTCTCACTGCTCCGTCAGAGCCCTGTGGAGGCCCTGAGACCCTCAGGTATTGTGGCTCAAAGCTGACGCCTGTGTGGGATGGAGAGGCAGCAGCCTAGCCACAGCCCACTCTCCTGGCCTGAGTTGAAGCGTCTCCCAGGAGGAGTGCTCCGCAGAGGGAATTGGGTCAGGCGAGGCGTGGGATTAAGTCTTGGGGTTTTCTTTCCTTATTGCACGTTTAAACCCACTCACTAAAGCGCCAGCCAAGCGCTCTAATCCTCCCCAGGTAGAGGTTTATGGTTCTTGTCCACTTTAAAGATTAGGGTCCTCGAACGTGCAGCCGTCTGCAGGGAGAGGAGGGGGATTACCCTGATGTGAGGCAGATGTCTGGAGAGCTCCCAGCAGGGAGAGGGGGCCAGACGGACTAGGTCACAGGGCACTGCCTGGACGCCGTGGGCACGCCCAGAGCCAGCAGGCGTTGGCAGTGTGCTGAATTCTCCTCAGTGAGACAAGCAGGAGCCTTGGTCTGAGTCCCTGACTGCAAAGGCCCAGACCCAGGAGCCTGCCATCCTGACAGGTGGACACCCAGGTCAGGGCTACAGACCATTGTCCTCCACAGGGACATCCAGAGGGATGCTGTGGGTGGAGATGAACTTCTTCCCCGAAGCACATCTTTTTTGGTGATCATTTTGCCACGTGGCTTTTGATGCTGACGTGCAGCCAGCTTTAATCCTGTTCCTTACTTGCATGCTCGCCTGAGCGGAGCTGTTAGCCCCTCCGTCCCCATGCCTGGCTTTCCGGCTGCTCCCTTCTGAATGTGGGCTGGGGCCGCTTGTGGAGCTCAGTGTGCCCTGTGCTGTGAGCTGTGGATGCTGGGCTGTTTCCTTGTGGAACCTCAGCTTCCTGGGGAGGCTCAGCCTTTTCAAAGACTGTGGGCCTCACCAACCTGCCTGCCCTTGGCCGCCACCTCTCAGGGAAGACTGTCCTCAGCAGGGCGAGTTGGGGCTGTCTGCTCCTGGGTGGGTGTCTGCAGACTGTGGACCCTGCCTCCCCGAGCTCAGAGCAAGCAGCCTTGTGCCCAGCGCCACCATGAGGAGTTGCTCATGAAGCAAGGGAGTGCGGGGCGCTGGGTGTGGTGGTCGTGCCTGAGAGCCCAGAGACTCTGGGGACTGAGGCAGGGGGATCGCAAGTTTGAGGCCAGTCTGGGCAACGTAGCAAGACTCTGTCTCAGAATGAAATAAGAAGGGCTGGGATGTGGCTCAGTGGTGGAGCAGGCAGTATTGCAGAAGCAGGGGGCAGGAGGGCAGGTGGGCAGGGTGCTTTCTTTGCAGTCCCGTTGCTCTCTGGGTCCTAAGGCCAAGGACAGAGGCAGCCGACAGCGGGCTCCTACTGAAAGGTAGTGGCAGTCGTGGCACTGAGTACTCGTGGTTGGTCCCCCTTGATACCAGCACACAACTTGGATTTCCATGCTAGTGAGGTACCCGCTTTGAGGTGTGGGCACCATCCTCCTCATGCCCTGGTGGGGCCTCAGGCACCTTCTGGGGCACCCAGGTGTCTGGGGAGGTGCTGGCCCTGGTTTGTGTCCACAGTCTTTGTGGGAACTCATGGGCTGGCATGTGTTGCCTCAGACACAAGACTGAGCAGGGATCTGGGCCTGGGACGCCAGTGGCTGTTGTTCCTTGCAGGTTTCGAGGACGACCCCCAGGCAGTGCTGCAGACTCTGAGGAGCTATGTTCACACCTTCTTTGGGTGCAAAGAGTGCGGCGAGCATTTCGAGGCGATGGCTCAGGAATCCATGGACTCGGTGAAAACGTGGGACCAGGCTGTGCTCTGGCTCTGGAGCAGGCACAACGCAGTCAACAGCCGCTTGGCAGGTGGGTGTTCCGGCATGGATCGGGCGGGCACTGTGGTGTGAGGCGCCACGTCGGGAGCCGTGAGGTTGGCATGGTGACCGCGTCCCGGGCTCTCTAGCGTGTCCTCTCACTTGGGGGCACAGTCCTTGAGGAGCTTGACACACTGGCGTGGCTCTTTCTTTCCATCACACCTTCTCCAAGTAATTTGACACTGGAAAATCAGGGATGTGATTAATTTTTGTAAGGAATTTTAGTGTCTTTAAAATCTGTTCTCAGACTATAAACCAAACCTCTCAAGTAGTTTTATTTAAACTAAATAGGATGCAAGCAATTTCTCAGAGTTAAGTAATTCAGACTTCCAAAATCAATGGCAGATTAGAATTAGGCTTAGAAATAATTCCACTGAAAAATGAATTTAATAGAGATGAATAGAAAATGCTGCTGAACTGTTGGTTTTCACTTAATCCACTGTATTATAAGACATATTACAACTGAAGCACTAAAGAAAATTGGTTCTTCTCTGCACTCAGAGCTGCGGGCGCCTCTGCGTCTCTGGGATTTGCTCCATCCCTGTCAGCTGTTGTCTCAAGGTGCAGCCGCTGAGGCTGGCACAGGGCCCTCTCCATGCCCAGCGCTTCCTGGGGCTCTTGCTCCCTCCCACCCACCCTCCTCCCCACAGAGGTCCCTGGGCATCCCTGGCACTCAGCTCTGAGGCACCTGGAGCAAGGTGCCAGCTGGGGCTCCCCGGTCCAGAAGCATCAGCCTGCTGCAGTGGGGGCCTCGTGGCCCATGCATGTCTCCCTGCCACACTCCATATTGGAGGCCCTCAGGGGTCTGACCTGGTCTCCTGTCCAGTGTCCGCTCTGACCCTCAGCACTTGGTATGTCTGCACATGTCCATCCTCAAGTTCCACTAGGTGCTCTCACCTGGCACTGGCCTTTGCCTCATCCCTCCTGGCTCCACATCTAGCACATGGTGCGCAGCAACCAGGATAGGGTCATCAGTGCAAGGCCAGGCACGTGGACACACACAGCAGCCCCACACAGCGGCCCCACGAGCTTACTTCCGGATGTGCTCTGGGGGTGTGGCAGCTGCCGGGTACCCAGGCCTGTCTGGGAGCTTTGCTGGTTCTGCCGAGGGATCGGAGCTGGATCCTACAGCGGGGTTAGCATGTTACCAGGGGACCCTAGCTCACACCTGAGTGCAGGGCGTTCCTGGCCTCAGGTGATACATGCAGGTGTTGCTGAGTCCCAGGCTGGCAGGAGCCTCCCTGGGAGTGCTCTGCCAGGCCTTTCTGAGCAAAGGAATGAAGGAACAGAAAAGCCCCCAGGTGGGGCGGGAGGATGGGAATGAGGCCTAGGGTGAGGCTGCTGGGAGAAAAATGGAGTCCCCTTTCTCAGGGCAGTTGAGCAGCCCTGTCTAAACCTCAAAGTATGGGCTCTTGGGACTAGTCCCACTCCTGGAAGTGCTCAGGTGGGTGTGCAGAGCCTGTGCACGGATGTCCCTTGCAGAATCACTCATGTGACTGTCCACCAGGGAACAGGGAATAAACAGTGGGACCGCAGTAGGCCACATGGCCTTCAGGAATGCTGGGGTAAGTTTGTATTTACGAGCAGGGAGCTGAGTCGCAGCTGAGCAGCACACAGTAGAGGAAGGTGCCATGTGGCCTCTTGCCTGTGTGCCCATGTGCAGAGGAGGGGCCTCCCAGGACCTGTCTCTCAAAACATGCAGATGGCGAAGGGGATGGGTGCGCCTGGCAGCCAGAGTGGGTGGGGCTCAGTGGGCCTCTGTGCAGGTGCACCTGGAAGACACGGAGGTGGGGACTTTGAGTCCTTTTGGCAGGGAAGGAGCTGGTGAATTGCCGCAGGGTTTGGCAGACAAATGGCAGGTGGGCTGGGTGTGCAGGGTCCTTCCTTTGTGTGGAGCTGTGGGGACCCACCAGAGGGAGCAAGAGCTGCTAATGCCTAGGAGGACCCCAGGGCAGTGGGAGCCAGGTGCCCGGTCACCCTGCACAGGCCAGCAGCACATGGCTGAGACTTGTCTGCAGTGGTTCTCCCCTTCCTTTTCTCCTAGGCCACCTGAGTGAGGATCCCAAGTTCCCAAAGGTCCCATGGCCAACCCCAGACCTCTGCCCAGCCTGCCATGAGGAAATTAAGGGCCTGGACAGCTGGAACGAGGGCCAGGTGCTGGTGTTCCTGAAGCAGCACTACAGCAGCAGCAACATTGTAGATACATACTCTGCAGACCTGGGAGAGTCCAGCCAGGGAAGAGCCCTGGGCAGGGGACAGGCGGAGGGTGGCGCACTGACTCCCCCAGAGAAGGTCCGTGGAGACCAAGATGCTGAGAGTCTTCGTCCGCCTGGCATGCTGGGCCCCAGAGCTGCCCTTCCTGAGAACCTGCTGAACAGGCTGGACCTGAGGCTCCAGAGTCCCCGTGGGCCCGGGGCCCTCCAGGAGGCCGAGGCAGCCGCACCCTTTCTTGGGGTCGGCTTCTCCAGCCTGGACATGAGCCTCTGCGTGGTGCTGTACGTGGCCTCGTCTCTGTTCCTCATGGTTATGTACTTCTTCTTCAGAGTGAGGTCCAAGCGATGGAAAGTCCGGCTTCACCACCCAGCTGTGTAGAGCGCTCCCTGGGCAGCGTTGGCAGTGTTGGCCATATTCTGTGCTGCCTGCAGCTTTATTGTTTATCATCAGGGACTCAAGACTCGAGGGCCCTGGGCTCCCCTCAACAGGCCTGTGGAGCACTGGGTGGTCTTGTAGGAATGCTGACTTCTGAACCTCGTCCATGCCTCCCGCAGCCTCTGCCACAGGAAAGCTCATGTGACCTCACTGAGGTCGGGGACAAGAGGAGCAGCCCCAGCTGTCCTGTGCCCCACAATGATTGCAGGCTGCATCTCTGCAGGGCCTGACTTCTGTTTGCAGAAGCCTCCCCGAGGGGCCCAGCACTGCGGCCTTCTACACACGACGTGCCCTGCAGCCCTGAGTGGATGTGGCACTCCAGCAGTGTGTGATTCACTTTTTGGCCATCTGATAGTCCCGCTTAAGCAAAAGAATGTTTCCCTGGGGTCTCAGGGCACTCGGGGTAGACCTGGAGACTCAAGGTGCGGGCCAGGAGGAGCTGTGGCTACACCGTATCTCAGAATAACTCAGGGGCCCTGGGTGAGCCTGGGCTTGGGAGGAGGGTAGGGGCAGTGCCTTTTTGTTGCTTGGCATATCTGATGACGAGATATGAGTGAGGGCCATACCAATCTGGCTGTCCTAGGGGAGCTCTGGGCCCAGTGGAGGGGCTGAGGGCCAGGTCTACAGGAGGAGTGTGGAGGACTGGTCTGCTCTTGGGGGCATGACCTTGGGTGAACTCTACAGGAGCCCGTAGTCAGGTGTGCTCCTTCCTCAACCCCACGTGAGGCACCGCAGAGGTCCCTGGCCATGGGCCCTGTAGGCCAGACCTTCCTGATCTGAAGCTGTGGACAAGGTTTCCAGGGGCACCTGTCTCCCGGGCCTCAGGAATGATTTTTTCCCATTCAACAATTTAAACACATTGTAAACCCCCAAACACTTAGTGGTAAATTAGCCTCTGAAGGGCTGGGGACAGAACTCAGCTGGTAGAGTGCTTGCCTTGCAAGCACAAAGCCCTGAGTTCGATCCCCAGTACCACCAAAAAAAAAAAAAAAAAATAGCCTCTGAAGACTTCCAGGAAGCAAACCGATAACATGCTTTGGGACAGACTCCCTGGCTGTTGATGTGTCTCACGAGCTTTCATTGGATACAGTGGACTCATGCACTGGTGCCTGTCTGCACATGTGTGACCCAGATGCCTGTACATATTTTTTCTACTTTGCTGTTTTGTATTTGATGCTCAAGTGTGTCCTGAAGACATTCAGTCATGTGGATGTCGATTAAGACCCTGTGCCCTTGCTGTCACTGCTGCCACTTCTGGGGAATGGACAGCTGCCTCCCTGGGCTGTGGCTAGTCCTGCCCTCTAGTGCTGGATGTGTTGGGGGAACCATAGGCAGCTGCCTCAGCTTCCATCTCCTGCTCCACTCCTCTGCCAGGGCAGGTTTCTTCTTGATGCTTTTTAACCCCTAGAATCCGCTGTCTTAAAAGGCTGTGAGCTTGCCTTCACAGCTGTGTGCCTGGGTACGGAAGACGTGTATCGGATCTCTGTTGGTTTGAGAAGCCGGCAGGTCTACCCACAGCTCCAGAGGCCCCTGCCCATCTCACCAGCACAAACATGTAGCATGCACTGCCCAGGTCTGGCCTTGGCAGAGCTGCTTGAAGCTTCCCTCCTGTTGCAGTTCAAGGTCACCAACATCTGGGGACAAGTTTGCCATGGAGCGGCCCAGCAGAGTGTCCTGGAGAAGGGGAAGAGCAGCCTCACCCCTGGGGGGGCAGCTCAGAGGGTGCCACAAGGTGTGAGGTGGTTTTATAAAGTTCTAAGTATTGTAAAAGGCATTGAGACTAATGAATATAATAGTTCAGTAATTTAAATGTTTATTTATTTTTAATGGAAAGATTTTGATTAAAAAGAAGCCAGTTGACATGGAAGTGTCTGAAATTTCTTACCTGCAAGGGAAGTGGACATTTTGTATTTAATATGCACATTTTAAGAATAAAGAAATCTGACATTTGAGAAGCCGTGACACATTTCTTTTGAGATGTGAGCCAGGTCTACAGTGAGAAGCGTGGGTGCAGAATGGACCTGGGTTCCCATCTAGGCCCTACAGACCCGACATCTGGGATTCTAGGATTTCTTGTATCGAATCAGAGACTTTTTGGAAGAGCGCCCGGGGGTCAAATGGAAAGTGAAAGCTGGAAAATGGATTTTAGATGACCTCCTCTGAGCTGATCCAGATGCAGCAGCTACAGAACAACACTCATCTTCAACAGCCTGAGATAAACACATTACACTATTTCAGAGTGTTCCACAGGCCCTCCTGCTTAAGGAGCACCCCCCACACGCTCAGTTCAGTACCAAGCAGGGAGACTGGCAGGTGCCCCGAATCTAGCTTCACCAGGACCCTCCCCGCAGAGGCCTGAGCAGACCCTACCGTGCCAGCCTGGGGCAGTGTTTCTTAGCAGACCCCCCACTGGGAATGCCTTCAAGGCTCCTGTGCTTGGTCTTGGGCCTCAGGCTCTGAAGTCTTGCAGTTTTTGTCTGGGACCCTGCAGTGGCCAGAAGGGTGTTGGGTGCTGGTGACAGGTCCTTTAGGCCAGCGCAGCAGTGAAAGACCTCTGCCCGCTCCAGGAGGGAGCCTCTGGGCCTAGGGTCCGCTGCCTCGCAGCCCGGGCGCTCCCTGCCTTCCAGAAGGCTGTTATGAGTCCAGCAGAAAGGGTTCAGGGCCTTTTAGCTAGGCGGCACCTTGACCCGCTTGCTGCGAAATAGGAGCCTCCAGTCCAGGCCTGGAGCCCAGGGCGCAGTCAGACTGCGTGGCTGCCAGCGGCTAGGCCAGGGTGAGGGCAGCCGGGACCGAGTCCAGTCCCGCCAAACCCAGCGCACTAGGTACGCGCGCCGAACTGGGCGGGAGCCGGAGGCGGGGACAGGGGAGGGGCGGGGGCCGGGCGCCGAGGGGCTGGGGGCGCGCGGTCGCCTCCTTCAGCACCGCGGACAGCGCCGGCCCAGTGCTGGGGTCTGCCCCCGCGACGCGCCAGAGCCTGCGGAGCTCCAGCCCTCCGCCTACGCCCACTCAGACCCCGACCCGCGACCGCGATGCTGCTGGAAGCCGAGCTCGAAGGCGACCGAGAGAGGCCTGGGGTCCCCGCGGCCGCTGCCCTCTGCACCTTCGTCGGGACTCAGGGTAAGAGCCACGGAGAGAAAAGCAACAACGGCGGCAGAGGCGGGTGGAGGGGCCGTGAGCCGAGGGGCAGCGCAGGGAGGGCCGCAGGGAAAGTCCAGGGCCACCCAGGAGGGACATGGAGATGGCAACAGGGTGGAGGGGAAGGGGGTCTACAGACCGAGGGTGACCATGGGGGCCGGTGCTGACCTGCAGTGGTGCCTGTGATGGAACAGAGTGAGGGGCACCAAGGTCCCCCAGAAAATGAAACCCCTCGGTTCCTTCTCAGCCCTGGCTTGCTGCAGGGGACCCTGTCTTGGTCTCCCATCCCAACCGTCCTCCCCAAGGGCCATTCCATTGCCACAGACGTTGAGAAATAATGGAGGTATTGTTGGCGGGCCGGCCAGATGCCCAGCAGGAGGGGCCTTCCCTTCCCCAGTTCGCCACAAATGGCCCTCGCCAGACTGCCTCTGCAGCAGCTGACTCTCAACGGACCTCACCACAGTGCCCAGGTCACCCACTCGTCTCCACACAAGTGTGTGTCCCCTGACCCTTCTGGAGAAACAGGTGTAGTACAGAGCAAGGGGAGAGGTGGCCCTGAGCCTGTGCTCAAACTAGGCGTCCGGTGTGCCGGAGCCGGGAGGGAGGGGCTGTGCTCTTGGTGTGCCCATCCTCCCAGCCCTGCACCCCTAGAGCTCACAATTCAGAACAGAGTGGAGAGGGCATCACCATCTGACCCCAGGGTAGAGGGACCTGGAGAATGGCATCGACCTACTGGTTCCCCAGCACTTCCTGGGTGCCCCTGCTGGCTGCCAGGGCCCCACTGCTGTATTCTGTCCCTGAGTGACTGCACAGGTGTAGTACTGGCTGATGACCCAGTACTGTGGCCCCTCTGAGCAGAGACAGGGATATATACGCAAGGATAGGACGGGTTCTGGTTGGCTCACCTGTTTACAGTTGGGAGCGGGATGCTGGAAAGTCAGGCGCAGGGGCTGTTCTGTGTGACCCAGAGTGCTGGGGACAGAGAAGTGAGGGCATGTCCTGTAGCTTTCCCAGCTCAGTCCCTCCTAAACCAGAGTCTTGGGTGTGTTTCCAGGCCAGGACAGGAGACCTGCTTCCCTCCTAAGAATCGCCCTCCTTCCCTGCGCCCACTCCGGTGGGAAATTGCAGATTGGGCGTAGAAACCGTCAGTGTTAGAAGGTCTGGGGTCGCGGCTAGTTTCTTGCGGTTCTGCTGTGAGGCCTTTGGCGCCACACTCACCCTCTCTGGGTTTTCGGGTTGCGCTTCTGCCGACCAGACGTTGTTGCGAAGCCTCCCAGCTCGGCTCTGCAGGCCAAATTTCAGCAGCAGGAGAACCCAGCTCCCTCCCTGCCAACTTCTCCCAGAACCCCCAGCCCTTCCCGCGCCTACGCGAGCCCAACTGCGAGTCCGGGGCGAGCGCTGCGGGCAGCTTTGACCAGGGTGATCCCCTGCGGTCCCGGTTCTAGGGTCAAGAAAGCAAAGCGGTGCGTGGGCACCGCAGGTCCGGAGTCAGGCGCACAGAGCCGGCGGTGGCCCAGGGCGAGTCTCCAGGACCCCCGGCCCCGCCCCGCGCCCCGGCCCCGCCCCCCAGCCGCTCCGCCCTCCGCACCGCCCGAGGCTCGGGGCCCCAGGGCGGCCCGCGGGCGCAGCGCCCAGCAACGCGGCGAGTCGCTCCGACGCCGGCTAGGGGCCACTGCGGCCGTGGCCTCCCCGGACCCCGGGGAAGTTCTAGGTCAGAAAGCGGAGGTGCCGAGCGGCGGGCGCCATGGAGGCGCGCGGGGAGCTGGATCCCGCCCGGGAGTCGGCGGGAGGCGACCTGCTGCTGGCGCTGCTTGCACGGAGGGCCGACCTGCGCCGAGGTGGGTGCCCGGTCGAGCGACAGCACTGGGGAGACCCAGAGTCCTCGGGCTTTTTCCCGCTTGGTCACGGAGGCCAGAGGACCTGGGCCGGGGCGCGTACGAGGGCCCTGGCAAAACCGAGACCGGGCATCGCGGACGCTGGTGTGTGAGGGGCCCCTGGCGCTGTTGTCCGGCATGTGGTCCTCGAACCGCGGCACCCTCGGGTGTCCAGGAACAGCTTAGAGGGCCTTGGCAGCCCTTGGCCGACCCCTGATGTGTAGGGCGTGTAGGGAGCTGTTAAGGACCCAGTGACCACGGAGCAGGAGGGTCCCCGGAGAGGGCCACCCTCACCCAGACCCCACTTTCCAGGGGAGTGGAATCAGGCAGGAGCCAGAGTCGAGCTGAACAGTGTATTTTCTCTCACTTGGGCCTCTCTGCCGCCTGCCGACTGCCGCCTGGGATGTTTGTCAGCACCCGTCTGCAGGAAAAAGCCCCGCTTCTCTGGGGCCCGGGTTTTCTAGTGGCACCAGTCTCTTCCCAGGGCTGCGGCTCTTCAGAACCAGGCTGCTCTCCGCGTGCTCCAGGCTGGCGGGAGCGCAGGGTGGGGAAGGCTGGAGAGGTGGGAGTAGGAGCAACGGAGCGGGTGAAAGAGGTTACATCCATGCTGCGGGGTCGCTCCTTCCGCTACTCATTTATTTTCCGACGGTCCCCGAGAGGGGTTGGCCGTAGAAGGTGGGAGAAGAGGTGGGAGGCGCAGGGAAAGGAGGGCGGGAAGGGCTCAGCATGCGAGGGCAGGGATCGCTGGCCGGAGCCAGCCGTGGGATGGCGGGCGCCGAGGCTCCCGGGGCCCGCCAGCCAGCGTCGGGGGTGGAGACCGCGCCCGGGCTGGAGCCTCCATGCAGCGTAAGCCGGGGTCGCGGGGTCTCCGCGGGGACTTCGCCAGGGCGCGGGGCCGGCGGGGATGGTTTTTGCCCCACGCGGGCTCAGGCGGCCGCGCGGACGAGGCGCTGTCCGGGCCGCGGTGCTGAATCGCGCTGCGCTGAGCCTCTACAGTCACGCAGCTGGTGATGTCCTCCGCACCCCGAGGGTAGCTGCTCGCCCGCAGGACCCAGGCGCCGCGGCAAGTGTTCCCGCTCCGCGCCCGGGGCAGCGGTTTTGCCCGACACGGGACGCGGTCAATCTGTCGCAGGTTTCCCGCCAATGCGGGAGGGAGGTCGGGCGGACCTCCTTACGATTTCCTCCTCCCACGATGGATTTGAGTTTCCCCCAGCCACTGGGGCCCTCCTGCAGCCGGCATTCGATAGCGAGCCGGTGATGTGGGTCACATCTGAGTAGGTACCAGCTCCTGTAGGCGGCTCCCCACTCTTGTGGATGGATATCCTCTTTAAATTATCAGAAGTCCTCATGTCACGAACACCGGGAAGAGTCCCTTGTAGCTCCTCCTGGGCTCATGGCTCTTGAAGAGCACACCCACCCCTGCCCGTGACAGCCTGATTCCTCTAGAGGCCCCAGGCTCCTGGGGACGGAATTGGTGAGCCACCCACTGAGCCTGTGGGCAGCAGATCCACTTAGCCATTCTACTCACAAATACTGCTAAGGCTGCCCAAAGAGGGCATCAATTTTACCTCAAAGACTAACAGAGAGGACCTGGAGCTGGGCAGCACACAGGCTGGGAGTCTGTAGAGCCTGAGGTCATGATGCTTACTGTGTAAAGTAATGTAGGCAATCAGGAGGATGTGCCCCGTGCCCCATGCCCCATGTGTGCCCCGGGACTGCGCCCCAGGTGTGCCCTGCCTCCAGGGTTAGTAAGGACTAGTGTTCCCCATTTTCTGTCCCACTTCCAAGAGCAGAACCCCCCGGGGTGTGGTTTTCATTTGAACTCAACATGCATCCTTCTTGCACCGAAGAATCTTGTAATTGACAGTACTTGACCTCATGGGGTGGCCCTGCTGTCCTGCTCGAGACTCGTTTCTAAGCCTACCTCTGTCTCCTTAGCCGCCGTCAGGCTATGGGATGAGGTGCTTGCTCATTCCCCACACATGGGGGCCAAGCGGCGGCTTGAGCTAGCAGGGGAACAGCGTGCAGAGAAGCTGGTCCCTAGGCAGCCGCGGGTTCTGGGGGCTGATGGGAGGCTGCTCCAACTGGTGAAGAGGCTTGTGGTCTGCAAGGTGCCTGTGACCGGGCGGTTTCCCATGCCCACAGAGATCCCCCTGTGTGCCGGCTGTGACCAGCACATCCTGGACCGCTTCATCCTGAAGGCTCTGGACCGACACTGGCACAGCAAGTGCCTCAAGTGCAGCGACTGCCACACTCCACTGGCCGAGCGCTGCTTCAGTCGGGGGGACAGCGTCTACTGCAAGGACGACTTTTTCAAGTGAGCGCTGCTGGCCTGTGGGAGGCGAGGGAAGGGGCCCCCATAAGCTGCCCAACAGAAAAAAGGCCAGACGTGTGGCCACACTGGGACCCCCAACCCTAGAGCCTGCATCTCCAGGTGCCTTCCGGCCCCCTCCCGTCACCGAGGCAGGGCACCTGGGAACTGCCAAGTTCTAGCAGGTGCTCCCTGGATGGCTGGGCCTGGATGAGACACCAGGAGATTTTATTTTGTGTAATTTATTTTAGCCAGGTGTGTGGCACACATCTGTATTCCCAGCTACTCAGGGGGCTGAGGCAGAAGAATTGCAAATTTGAGGTTAGCCTGGACAACTTAGTGAGACCCTGTCTCAAAATTTCTAATAATTAAAAAATTAAAAGAGCTGGGGATGTAGTGTAGTGTAGACTATTTGCCTAGCATTTGCAAAGCCCTGGGTTCAATCCCCAGTGCCCGCCCCTCTCCCCCACCCACACACAAACACACACAGTAACTTATTTTGTGAATCGGGGAAGCAGTTGTTTAAAAAGATAAGCACAGGCCAGAATGGTGGCCCCCACCTGTAATCCCAGCTCCTGGGAGGCTGAGGCAGGGGGATCACAAGTTGTAGGCAAGACTCTGTCTCAAAAGAAAAAATAAAACTGGGTTGGGCATGTAGCTCAGTGGTAGAGCATTCCTTGGGTATAGATAAATGATTGATGTAGAGACAGATAATTTGGTAGAATGGCCACAGTCCCTTTTAAATTGTGCTTGTTTTTGTCCCTAATGGTTTGGGGGGAGCTTAGGCCTCTGGAGTCTGAGGGAACTGCCCCAGTTGGAACCCCGGCCCTCTAGACTGATCTTCCCCATCCAGTGCGAGCAGATTCTGCTCCTAGAGGTCCTCCAGAGGAAGTCCAGGTCCCCTCCTCAGTAGTGGCTCAGCCCTGCTGGCCTGACCAAGGCACAGGGCCGGGAGCTTTCCTCCTACACCGGACACCACAGGACGGTCAGGCACAGCTTAGCTGGCCCTCACACCAACCCGCCCCCTGCGAAGGCGCCTGCCGCAGCCGCCGTCGCCGCGGACGCCGCCTGCCGCGCTGAGCTGCACCCTGTGTGTTCCGCAGGCGATTCGGGACCAAGTGTGCCGCGTGCCAGCTGGGCATCCCGCCCACACAGGTGGTGCGCCGCGCCCAGGACTTCGTATACCACCTGCACTGCTTCTCCTGTGTGGTGTGCAAGCGGCAGCTGGCCACAGGCGACGAATTCTACCTCATGGAAGACAGCCGGCTGGTGTGCAAGGCAGACTACGAGACCGCCAAGCAACGAGGTCGGTGGGACGGACGTGGTCATGGGGCTGGCCTTCCTAACCTTCCTAACCAATCCCCGGGTGGGCCTGGGGGGAATCCTTGCCCCCAGTGACTCCCCCCAGCGCTCACTGTTGAGGCGGCTTAGAACTGGGTGTTAAGGGCGCCATAACCGGCAGACCCAGGAGTGAGGCAGGGAGAATTAACCGAGTAGCTGGCTGTTCCCAGCAAGCCAGGGCCTGCGGTCCTAGCAACTTCTGCGAGCAGGAAGGTTGTCTGAATTATGTGCACTATCAATCCTGGTCTGCATTTATCACCCTACATCCTTGACCATGAAGACCCGGTCTTACCCACACTCAAAATAAAAGGAAGGAGACTAGTGGCCCTTCCCAGGCTGCTGGGTGTGGCGGCATTGGGCGGAGGGTTCCTACTGAGCACTCTCTGCCCGCACTCCCCTGGGGATGTGTTGGTTCCCCGCGGCTACGGTTGGGCCTGCAAGCCCGGGCCTCTGATGACGTTTGGGAGGCCAGAGGTGGGGCGCGGCGGGGGCGGCAGGATGAGCCCCACCGGCCTCACCACTCGCCCCACGCAGAGGCCGAGGCCACCGCCAAGCGGCCGCGCACAACCATCACCGCCAAGCAGCTGGAGACGCTGAAGAGCGCCTACAACACCTCGCCCAAGCCCGCGCGCCACGTGCGCGAGCAGCTCTCCTCCGAGACCGGTCTGGACATGCGTGTCGTGCAGGTCAGCGCTTCCGAGCGACCCTTGTCCCCTGGCGCCCGGCGGGCAGGAAGGCCCACCCCCAGGCGCTCACGACGCAGCCCCGCCCTGCGACCTCCGAGCTGCTTCCGTACAGCAGGGAAGAGGGGGAGGGAGGCTGAGAGCCCCGCGCCCGCGGCCACTCACCACCCCCACCCCGCCAGGTTTGGTTCCAGAATCGCCGGGCCAAGGAAAAGAGGCTGAAGAAGGACGCTGGCCGGCAGCGCTGGGGGCAATATTTCCGCAACATGAAGCGCTCCCGCGGCAGCTCCAAGTCGGACAAGGACAGCATCCAGGAGGGGCAGGACAGCGACGCCGAGGTCTCCTTCACCGGTAGGGGCCTGGGTAGCCACTGCACGCCCTTGCAGACTGGCACTTGCCCGTGGTTCGCTGGGAGCTTGGTACCATAGGTGCAGGGAGCCTGGAAATGTGCATTTCCCGGTTCGGACTCCAGTCTTACTTTCCAAACTGGCTTGGTTTAGACCCTGGTCCTCCACCCAAGCCTTGTTGATTGGCCACTCAGGACCACTGCTCTTCTCTGCTGGGGACAGAGCCCCTGTTCCCTGACTGGTCCCTAAGCTGGGCTCCTGCCAGACACTTGCCTCATGGTGGGGAGGTGCTCCTTCTGACTCCCAGCCCCTGCCATGATTCTTAGAATAAGCAACACGTGTTCCAGGTAAGTGGTTAAAAAGCCCAGGCTGTTTGGCGTTGAGGATAAGTTCCATCCTTCTCTGCAGGACCTGATTTTTCATTCTCTGCACTTCCACCCCACTGATCTCTTGCATTGTCTCCTGCGGGGCCAGAAAGGACCCTGAGGGGAACCCAAGGTTCAGAGGACAGGACTGACTGGCTCTCTGCTTCTATTGCAGATGAGCCCTCCATGGCTGACATGGGCCCTGCCAATGGCCTGTACAGCAGCCTAGGAGAGCCTGCCCCAGCCTTGGGCCGGCCCTCGGGAGCCCTGGGCAGCTTTGCACTGGAGCACGGAGGCCTGGCCGGCCCGGAGCAGTACCGAGAGTTGCGCCCCAGCAGCCCCTATGGCATCCCCCCCTCCCCCGCTGCCCCGCAGAGCCTCCCAGGCCCCCAGCCCCTCCTCTCCAGCTTGGTCTACCCAGATACCAGCTTGGGCCTGGTGCCCTCAGGGACCCCAGGAGGCCCTCCGCCCATGAGGGCGCTGGCGGGCAACGGACCCAGCTCTGACCTGTCCACGGGGAGCAGCGGGGGTTACCCTGATTTCCCTGCCAGTCCTGCCTCCTGGCTGGATGAGGTGGACCATGCCCAGTTCTGACCAAGGCCCCCGGCTCCACCCAGCACCAGACAAGAGGGGTCTTGGTGATGCTGCCCCTGGGTGGGCAGCTCGGGGGCTGCACTCTCCATTCAAGGACCTCCAAGGGAAGCAAGATGAGGGCAACCAGGGAGGCCTGGTGTCTGCAGAGCCTCCCACACTGCCAGCTCCTCCAGCCCCTCCCAGGGGCTGAGGGATTCGCAGGACAATGCTCCTTTTGCAGGGGCAAGCTGCTTGGTGGCCGCCTAAAAGCCAGTGGCTCTGGGGTTGTTTTATAAGGAGATTTCTCCCCCTTTATCGACCAGTTAACTGAGCACTTGCTGCTATTTGAGGCCAGGCCTCTGCCCAACCCAGACCAGCACAGCCTGGGCTGGACAGTGCTTTCAGACCTAAACACACAAGACAACAGTAACCGCCTTTCATTTCCCAGGCGCCATATGTCTCTGAGTTGTTGACCCCGTGGCCCTCACTGTAGGTCAGAGACCTGCCTTGCCTGTCCAGGCAGGAGGTGGGCGTGCAGAGTCGGGGGCTATTCCTGTGTCCTCTGTGGCCTCCAACAAGACCCTGGAGAGAACCTCTCCTCAGGCTCTGGGGCCTCCCTGCTACCAGCAACCTTTCCCCATTAGTCCCTTCACCCCTCCTGGGGTCTCAGATCTTTCTGTTCCTGAATACTGTGGAGGAGGCGGAGATTTCTGGGGCCACCTCTTCTCCAAAAAGCCCAGGAGGAGCTCCTCAGATTCCCCCCTCCGCACACCGCCCTCCGCCCTCGCTCTCAGGCCCATAGCGTCCAGGCTCCGCCTGTTGCCAAGCAGCTGCCCTCCCACACTGATGGGGCTTTACCTGTGTGGATCCGAAAGTATCCCCCACTGGAGGAGGCTGGGCAGGGGTCCTGGGAGCCCTTCTGGGCTCCCCGTCAGATCTTTCAGAGACATTCTGGGAGGTACCTGTAGTCCCCCCAACACAAGCCTGGCTGTGTGTAAGTCAAAGTCGTTCCTGAGAACCAGAGTCTCGCTACCTGTTGGTCCCGTGAATGTCCTGTGACTTTTATTTATTCTCTGGTGATCAGCTCTTTCCAAGACTTCAATAAACTTCTCAGTTACATTTGCTGGAAGCCTGTAGCCTCAGTGAGGCTGAGGGTGGTGCAGGTCCAGGAGGTTGCTGGGGGATGGGACAGTCCTTTGAAAGTTAGAGAGGCTGTATCCCAAGGGTTGCTCTTCCTTGCCTGGGCTGGCACCTGGAGTAGATCTGTGCTTCCTTTTGCTCTGGATCTTGGCCGAGCTCCTGAGCACAGGAGGGAGGTGGAGGGAGTAGTCTGTCCATCCACAGAGGGTCATGATGGGATGTCCAGCTGGGTTAGGGAGTGCAATGTGAACTGGGGGTGGGAGCTGGTGTTGGCTGGTCAGCATTCAGGCACCATTCCATGGGGTCTCTCCAACTTGAATTCCAATCCCAGCTGGCCTGGTAACTTTCTGTGTGACCCAAGGCCAGTGACCGACACCCTCTGAGTCCTGCTTTCCTCCCCCTGAGAGCTCTCTTGAAGGGGAGACCAAAGTTGACAGTCTAGGCGTGTGCACTCCCCTCACCCCAAAGTGAGGGTCCACTCAGGACTGGACAGGGTTCCAGCCCTTCCCCTCCTCCGTTCCCCCAGCGAGGGTAGGAGCTGCTTGCAGGGGGTGCCAGGGGAAGCTGCTCTGGGTTGCTCCCTCTTGTCCCCAGGTTTCCCCAAGGCCTGCTATCTTTGGGGGGAGACTGGCTGGAACCAGTCGCCTTTCCAGGGTCTGCCCGTATATCCTTTCCCAACTCCCTCCCCAGCCTTCTCACAGATGAGGAAGCTCAGGTTGGGGGAAGGGAGGGGAGGGCAGGGTGGGAAGTCCTTTGCCTCCCAGGCTTGAGGAGGAGGGCCTGGGGGCTGGCAGTGGTGGAACTGGAGCAAAGGACTCTGAGAGAGGAAGCCTGATGTCTGCACCACGCGAGCTGCCCTGGCCTTCAGGGGTCTTCGCGGCTGAGTCGGACAGCTCCCAGACGGCCCCAGCAGCGGCTCGCCTCTGGGACCTGGACCTGTTGACAGAACCTGCTGTGTGCCACCCCACTGGGCCCTTGCCTGTGGAAGACCGAGGCCCAGAGGGTGAAAGGGCTAGTCCCAAGTTGGGGGCCTGCTGAATGGAAGGAGGAGGGGGCCACCCACTCCCTGGGACGGGGGGCAGCTCCTCAGGATGGCAGAGGGGAGAAGGGTCCTGATGGCCTCTCATGCTCCCAGGAGGGAGGTGATCAAGCAAGGGCCACCACAGGATGGGCATGGAAGCCCCAAGGGATTGGATTTGGGCAGGTGCTCCAGGACAATAACCCACTGGGGAATGCCCCACAGTGGGCTAGCACTAGAGGTCCAGGACTGGCCTGCCAGCTTGGGGGCCCGGTCCTGAGAGGACAACTTCCACTTTTCTCCCTGGGTACCAGAGGTTCCCAGGGGCAATCCAGGTCGGATTTGGGATTTCGGGAAGAGGCACCTGCAGGGAGGGACAGGAGCTGGGATCTGCAGCGGTGCAAATAAATCCTCATGCCAGCCCACTCCCTGCCCAGGCCTGCAGCTCCTCCCCCTGCCCCCTGGGACCTTTTAGGCACTGACAGGTTAATGAAGTGCTAAGTGTCCCGCGGGGGCCCTTTGCCTGTCTGCACTCAGGCCCTGCTCGCTCCAGCTGGCCCATCCATAACGGGAGGAGTGGGTCTGCGGCAGGCTGGAGAGGGACCGGTGTATCCAAAGCCCCGCCCAAAATGGGGCGAGTGACCTTCATAGGGCGGCCTGAACCCCGGGGCCCACCTGAGAGTGCTTGCAGGCCTGTGTCCTCACCTGAGCAGAGCGTAGGCGGCTCCTGCATTACCTGGCCCACCTCTGGCTCGGGTCAGCCCCGCCGGCCTGAACCTAGACTCAGGTCCCAGGCCAAGGTCCCAACCCTGCCACCATGGGGCCAGGTCCTCAGTAAGGGCTGCAGGTCCCCCGGCCAGCGGAGTGAACGGTGGATGGTGGGACCAGGAGCGGTGCTGGTGCTCAGGCCCCAGGCTCGGGAGAGGTGAAGGGAAGGCGGGAGATCGACCCCAGAAAGAACCAGGTTCCCTCATTCCAAGATCCCCGCGGAGAAGGCGGCGTCCCAACATTCGGGTTGCGTTGCGGAGATGCCACTTACTGCCAGCAGCTGAGCGCCTCAGCCCGGGTGTTATCAGCCCGGAATGCCGGGTCTGTCCGTGGGAGGCGGGGCGGGGACCCCGGCGCACTGCAGGAGGGACCCAGTGAGTGACCCTCCGACCTCCGCTCGCGCTCCTGCCGCGAGGCGAGGCGAGAGGAGCCACGCTAAAGCGCGCTGCCAAGCAGGGAAACAGGGAGCCCGGCAGGTCTTGCGCCCACATCGCGGTGTCGCCATTTTCTCGAGCTGGTCCAGGGACCGCATGGGTCATCGCAGGGCCCCACCCGCTGGCTGACCGGCGGGGAAGTGCGTTGGTATCTGGACAGAGGCTCCACGACACCTCCTCGGGCTTGTTCACTTTTGAATTGAGCGACTGTATTACATCATAAAACAGTAATTTCTTCCTTTTCTTTTAATACTGGAGATTGAATCCAAGGGTGCAATATACCCCGACCTTTTATTTTTTATTTTAAAAAATGTTTTATTTTGAGAGGGAACCTCACTAAGTTGCCATGCTGCCCTGAAACTTGGATCCTTCGGCCTCAGCTTCCCCAAATGCTGGGATTACACCATGCCTGATACAAACAGTAATTTCAACCAGCACATGAAAGGGCTTCTGTCCTTACATGTAAATTTACACAGGGGCTTCTGGACCCAAAGGACACCCCATACACACCCCCTGCCAGTCAGAGGCCACCTGGGGACTTGCCCGGGACACAGCCTCTCTCCTCCCTGTCTCCCTCCCCGTCTCCCTCCCCACCATCTGCCAACAGGACCAGCCCCCCTATGCAGCACAAGAGGGGGTGGGGTCCAAATGGAGGGCTTGCCTAGCGGAGCAGCAACCCTGATAAATCAGTAGGTTTTTCAAAAGAATCAGTCCGGAGGACTAAATCCCACGAGCTGTAATGATCAATTCTTTAAGCCCATAATTGTTCAAATTACTCTGAGCAACATAAAACATTAATTTTAAGAAATTTAATAGAAAAAAGCTCTTTAAATCCACACCGAGATAAATGACGCTCAGCATGACCACCTTTTTCCATACCTTGGTGACATTGAATAATCTGAAAGTTATTTACATTTTCATCCTTTGTGGAAAATGTTGACAAGCTTTTGGCTGCGGGTGAGGTGCGCAGTGGTGCTGGAGTGCCCCCTCCCCCTAATTAATGGGGGAGCCACGACTTCATAAGCAGGATTTTCATCAGTCTGCCTTGGCGACCTCGGGTGACGGCTCCCACCCTCCTGGAGGCAGTG
Source organism: Sciurus carolinensis (assembly GCF_902686445.1). Lineage (NCBI taxonomy): Eukaryota > Metazoa > Chordata > Mammalia > Rodentia > Sciuridae > Sciurus > Sciurus carolinensis. The sequence goes on from NC_062226.1 coordinate 1,457,368, forward strand.
AAACTGTGGCTCATTTTTTACTGTAAAAATATTCCATCCAGACCAGCGAGACCCCTCTGGGCGTTGGGAAGTAGGTATGAGATCAAGAGCAACTGTCATGTGGGCCTCCTGTGGAGCCCAAGTCCAAACCTGGGAGGAAGCTCCTGATTTTCGCCACCCCCAGAGCCAGCCATGCAGGTGTGCAAGGGTGACCACCAGGAATGGAGGTCATCCCTGGATGGGCTCTGAGTGCCACCCGTCCTCAGCTCCACCTGTCTACCCCAAGCCATCCTGGGGAGATGTTTCAGCAAGGTTGCAGGATATGCCTCAGTCTGGGCTTCCTGCTGGTCCCACAGCTCTGTTATCAGGGGGATGGTAGGGCCAGGCACTGGACACAGGCTTCTTCAATTTTCCTGGGATCTTCTTGTACATCATGTTCACACACCACACTGTGACCTTGGGTGAGAAGCTCAGCCTCTCTCAGGCTGCAAAATGCAGTGAGGAAATCTTTCCAGGGTTATGGTGAGGCATGCAGAGGCAAGCTTGGGAATGGCCAGTGAAGGGCACGTGGGTGCGCACACACACACAGGCCTCTCGCCACACTTCTCCTGCATTTCGGACTCACCCCACACCCTCCTAGGGTGCAGGTACAGGTCTGTGGTGGCAAGGCACTCCCTGGGGCCCCTCCTGCTCATTGTCACCGAGGTGGACATGCCCCTGTCTCCTGCCCTCAGGCTGGCTTGAGTCCACCCTGCCTCAAGGCAGGTGAATGGACTGAGACCAGGCAGTTCCTTGGCATGTCTTTGGTCCTCGGTTTCCACATCTTCAATGGGGGGGACAGTACATGAGGGGTGCACAGTGCCGTTAGTCAACAGGAATGCTCAGTAGGAATCCAAGAGGGACACCAACCACGCCCACAGGATGGCTCTTACAAACCTCAGTGTGGGGCGGATGCAGCTCAAGTAGCAGAGCAGAGAGAGAGGAAGGAAGGAAGGAGGAAAGGAGGAAGGGAAAAGAAAAGAAAAAGAATGAAGGGGAAATAGAGAAAGAGAAAGAAAAAGAAGAAATAGTGGGTGCCCCGTGGCTGGGCCAGGGATGCTGTGGGGTCGGACAGAGGAGATTGGCCCTCAGCATTCACTTTAAAGTGGTTAGATTTATGTTGTGTGAACTTCACCCCCATATTAAAAAGAGCGCCCCTTCCCATCCCACTGCCCAGGAGGCTGGGAGGGTAGGCACACAGCCATCCTGCAGTAGGCCAGCTCCAGTCCTGGTGGCTTCTGAGGGGTCCCTGTGAACCCCACCCCTGGGGACTCCTCAGGACCCTAGGGGGCAGTGTGTTTAGCATCCACAGGAGCCTCCCTGGCAGTGCTGGCCCTGCGATGTCTCCTGCAAGCAGGCAGGGTGGATGTGGAGACACTTCCTGCTGGGGCAGCCCTTCTCCAGGAAGGGCGTGTGTGGGGACGGGCTTGTCTTGACAGGTGCCCCGGCCATTTATAAAGTGTCCCTGTCCTGTCCCAGTCCAAGGCTCAGGGAGACTCCTGGCCATGGTCCCCAGCTGCCCACACTGACCAGACTTGGCTGACCTGGGGAAGGTCAGGGTGGAGAGGTGCTGCTGGTGGCACCCTCCTCCCACGCTCCCTGCCTAATTTCTCGGTGCTGCTTCGGGCAGGAGGACAGCCCCATGCCGGGGGGCAACCCCCGGGGGATCCTCTGGTGGGCCCAGCTGGACAGACACCTGCTCTGAGCGGGGTGTGGATGGGGCAGGAAGGGTGGCGGCTCTTTCCTGAGCCTCCACCAAGTGCCGGCTCCTGAGGCAGCACAGGTTCCTCCTGCAGCTTAGTGGGAGGTAGGAGGGCTCCTTAGAGGGGAGGGAGCCACAGCGTCCAGGGATCTGAGCTCCCGCGCCTGGGCTGTGGCACGGCCCCCTCTGTCCAGTCTTTCCTCAGGGCAGTTCCCTCAGCCAGGCCCCTCCAGGGGGCTGCCTCGGGGGTCCTGGGGCTGTGAGACTCCTGCCCCTTCCAAGTTAGCTGCTACAGCTGTGGGGGGAGCAGAGGGTGGGCCCCGCCTTTCCTTGGGGAGGGGCCTGCTGCCCTACCACCCCCAAATGCTCTGTTCAGAGCTGGAGCTAATCTTGGGAATGACAAGGTTTAAAATTTAATTAGCAGGTTTCTCTTATGCAAACTCTCCTCATTAAACTAAGTGTCCTATTAGTTAAAATGCAGGGTGGGGGTGGGAGCGATATGGCCACAGGCAGAGATGGATAGCCACAGGGAGTCTTGTGGCGGGAGGCAACTTTCCCTGCCCCCAGCCTTGGCTGCCCTGAGTTGGACAGTACTGCAGTGAAGTGTCCTTCAGGGGACACTGCCTCAGAACTCCCAGGCAGAGCTGGGCTGCCCCTCGGCTTGGGTGAAGCTGTTAGAGGAGTGAGATGTCCAGGCAGGGACCTGCCCGCCCCACGATCTCCCCCTCTGGAGTGTTGATGGCACAGGGTGCAGAGCCTTTGAAAGGCTGAAACCCTGGGGCCCAAGACCAGGTGGGGCACAGGGAGAGCAGGGTGGCCAGTGTGCTCTGGGCCCTCCTGGGCTCCCTCCCCTCCAGCATCCCAGGGGTGGTGACTGGCCTGGTGCCCTCTCTGCCAGCCCAGACAGAGGGAGGCCTCTCAACCTCTATAACTCACAGGCACAGATGATGATGGTGATTATGGTGGTGGTGGTGGTGGTGGTGGTGATGATGTTGGTGGTGGTGGTGGTGATGATGGTGATGATGTTGGTGATGGTGGTGATGGTGGTGGTGGTGGTGATGGTGGTGATGATGGTGGTGGTGATGATGGTGATGATGTTGGTGATGATGGTGATGATGGTGGTGGTGATGATGGTGGTGATGTTGGTGATGGTGGTGATGATGGTGGTGGTGGTGGTGGTGATGGTGGTGATGGTGGTGATGATGGTGGTGATGATGGTGATAATGGTGGTGGTGGTGATGATAGTGGTGATGGTGGTAATGATGGTGGTGGTGATGGTGGTGATGATGGTGGTGGTGGTGGTGATGGTGGTGATGGTGGTGATGGTGGTGATGATTCCACAGATCCAGCAGGATGTTCTGGGAGGTATGGAAGCAGCGTACCAGCCCTCCCTGGCCCTGCACCTGCTTCCTCCCAGTGGGACCTGATGCTTCAGGCTCCAGGCAATGCACAGCATGTTCTGCCCAGGGCAGTTTATGCCAGACAACTGCTTTGAAACCTGCTTCCTCTTCCAGTGTCACCCGTGGTCATTTCCAGGGCCATTGGTGATCCTCCAGAGATGGCCTTCTGGAGACACTGAGGCTGGCTGACCTCTTAGGCCTGTTCCTGGCCAGGGGATCAAGTCCAAGTTGGGCAGGATGGGGGCAGCTCATGGGGCCCACCCTCCATGTGGCCTATAGTCCAGAGATGGGGTCCAGGGACCACCTGGGAGGTTAGCATCTGCCCTCTCCATGGGCACCTTCCTAACCAAAGGAATGACCCTGGGGAGGAGGCCTTCCCCTTTCTTTCCCTCCTCATATTTCTAGAACATTCCCATGCCACAGTAACTCCTCATCCTCCCTTACACAAGCTCTGTCTCTGATAGGGACTCTGAGCAGTTTTGGAGACCTGGCTCCCACCCCACCCCAGCTATCTCCCCTGAGCTCATCCCTGGAGGGGTGACTGGGGGTCTTCTAAACTAGAGCCAAGGGCCTGGTCTCAGGGAGACCGTGCATGGCATATTCTGTGTCTATCAGGGTTACCAGTCTTGGTGAGTGTGGGAACCACCCGAAGAACTAGAGACCAATAGTGGGGCCAGGACTCCATCCAGGACCCGGGGTCTGAGGTTGCTCCTGGGCTCCTAAAGCTCTGAGGCAGGATCTGAAGGAGTCTAGACATAGGACCTGTGAGTGGCAGCTGTGGGCTTCTTGGGACAGCCAGAAGGTCCAGATGTGACCTCTGAGGTGGCAGAGGACAGAAATGCAGCTGGGTTGGAGTGACCAAGGGACTATCCCAGATCGGCTGCCAAGGAAGGGCTGGTGGTGACAGGAGCTAGCTGGGTCCCACCTGAAGCCACGTCCCTCCAGGAACTGAGATGTGGCAGAGCCAGGGCCAAAGAGAAGGTGCTGGGGAACAGGCTGGGGAGGGCAGCGTCCCCTTGGCCTGCCTGCACTGAGCAAGCAGCTGGGGGCAGTGGCGGGCGGGCTGCAGTGGGAGCAGGGAAGCTGGCTGCCCAGCTGGAAGGGATGATGGCGAGGCACATGCAGGTGGAGGTGGCTCTGGGTCTGAGATGATGTGGAGGCACTGAGGGTACTCGAGGGGTCTCTCAGGTGGGTAGGGAACTGGTGGGGGCTCCACAGCAGCTGTCCCTGGGATGGGGTCCCCAGGGCCAAGGAAGGTCCTGCTTGTGGGCAGTTTGCGTCTGGCATCTCTTGAGCACCAGGTGATGACATTTAAAACCCACATGGGGACTGGAGAAGGGGTCAGAGGAGGGGTGCTTGGGGGGGGATGGACCCCAATAGGAGGAAGAAGAGGGTTCGGGGTGCTCCCGGAGGGGACTTGGGAGCACTGACCGACACCGGAGCTCTCTCCGCCACAGCGCTCACCACTCGGTGGCCACCTGCCTTCCTGCTGCAGGATCTCAGCTCCAGGCGTCGGGGCCTGCTCCTGATCTCCTCACCCCAGGGAGGCCCAAACACAGTCCCTGGAGCCTGGTCACCACTGGCCCTCTCAGTGCAGGATGCAGGGCCATTGCTGACCCCTTGCACCCAGGAGGTGGTAAACTGTGGGGGCCACCTAGGGGCCCACTCCAGCGCTGGGCTTGGATACCTACGGGGCAGGTGAGACAAGGGCTAGCCCCCCAGGGACGTGGCCCGTCCCTGTGCAGAGGGGTGGACACTGATCATCCACGTGGCCATCCACCCTCACACCCATCCTGGTGGCCCACAGCCCCCACCCCTGCATCTGTACATCCATCTGGCCCTTTGTGTGTGGGCCCAGGTAGGTGGACACTGCATGAAGGTCCAAGATGTCAGACCTCTCCCCAGGCCTGGGCAGGCCTCCCTCCTGCCCTTAACAAACCCCTCAAGGAATTTTTAATGGGACTGTCTCAGTAGATTGTGAGAGGGGTTTAGGGCAGAGTCCAGGGACAGCTGTGGGCATGGGGGATCCAGGATGCTAGAGGGCCCTGCTGCCCTGCCTCGGCCATCCCCAGGCCCCTGTCCTGAACCCCTCCTGCTGCCACTTGGGTAGATAGGGGTCCTGGCACCATCCAGCAACTATAGGGACCTGAGGAGGCGACCAGGACAGGGAGGTCAAGGTCACCCAGTGAGGAAGTCAGCAGAGGACAGGCAGCAGGGGCTGGGCAGCACTGGTGGCCTGGAACCTCCCGACCCTATGCCTGGGCTGGTGCCTGGGGTCTCCATTCTGGGAAGCCCCCATCTGTGCTATTTTGGAAATACAACCCCTCCCCCCAAAACACCTCCTTATTGTTTCTTTCTGAGTGGGTGTAATTTAACAAAAGAATTTAGAATTAAGTACAGGAAAGTTTAAGCCTTTGGTTCCGGTTAAAGGAATCTGCATGTTTGCCCTGGTCAAAGCAGCATAGCCCTGAGCATGACTTTAGGTCAGCCTCTGTTAACCTTGTAAACTGTGCTGGAAATCCAAGGGGACTGCGGTCTCCCTTGACCAGCTCAGGGTGCTCCCTTGGGTGTGAATCTGGGTGTGATGTTGTCTCTTTTGTGCAGCAGCTGGAACAGAGGCAGGGACTAGCTGTGCTTCAGTGTGCAGGGAGCTGAAGGGAGCTGCAGAGGTTCCGGACACCACTCTTGAAGTGTGCAAAGCTTCAGGATGGAATCATAATTCTAAATTAAACTTAAAAGGCCAGCAAACAACTAGAGTTCTAATTGAATATTTCAAACACCCAACTGCTGAGCAGTCCTTTTTATGCAAAAATACAAAGACTCAAAGACATTAGGAACACAGACATGTATCAAACATGGACATTTACCAAATTAAATTCTCGTTGCCCAGCTGCCAGCTCTGAACACCCTGTGTGTGTGAGATGGTGGTCCTCCTTCCCCGCTCTCCCCAGGTTGAACTGTGTCCCGGAGACAGATGTCCAAGCCCTAAGTGCCGGTGCCCTGAGTGGAGACTTGCTTGGGAACAGAGCTTTCGCAGGTGACACATTTGGGAAAGGTGGCATGGTGCATGGGTCTTATGCGACGGCTGGTGGCCTGTAAGGGGGACTTTGGGGCTGGTGATATAAAGGAGGCCCACGAGGGCCGTGGGTCGATGGGGTGGAGGTCAGTGGTGCTGCCACAGCCAGGGTTTGCCAGGGTGGCCACGCCCAGGCACCAGCCCGCCTCTGGAGAATGGATTTACTTGGCTCTGCCCCAGGCTGGCCCCTGACCGCAGCTCACTGGGCCCAGGAGGCCTGGCCAGGACATGGGTGTGGGGCACTCCAGTCCCTACTTCTTGCCAGTTACGGCGGCAGCCGGCCCTTCTGGTCTTGAGTGAATCAACCTGCATACCTGCGGGGCTCCTGCTGTCTCTGAGGGCCTGGCGTCCTTTCCCCTGTCCACTGTCACTGCTGCTCCAGCTGGCCTGGGGCTCTCCTCCCATCCTCTGTCCCTCTGCTCACGCGGGCACCCCAGGTTCCGGCCACACCCCCAGCAGCCCCACTCTCCATAGCCTTCCAGGCTGAGGGGTGGGGGGCAAGCCCCCAGCCATCCCCTGAAGGCTCAGTGACCTTACTCTGGCCTCCCAAATCTGACAATATTAGAAAGGATTTGTGTCCCCAATAAATAATGCGAAGTTAAATTACATCCACTGCGGCTTAAATTTTCATATTCCTATTGCTCATCTCCATAAAGAAATTCTGTTCGTGGGCTTTGCAGAGTGGCCTCTGCCAGCTGCCGGGGACGCTCCTAATGAAATTACTCCTCCGGGAGGGGCGGTCCGAGGTGAGCAGTGGGGATGGCCTGCCCGCCAGGGGAAAAGGTAAAAGGCCAGAGTTCAAATTATTTATCTCCCTAATAACTTAAGAGCGCATGCATGCCTTCCGTGTCAGAGGCCGGCAGGCCAGCGGGCCTCGTGCCAGGGGGGCAGTGATCTACGAGGAGGTGGGAAAGACGGGAAGGGGGTCCCACCACAAGGGCACAGCGAGGGCCACCTGCAGGGATGGGGACCCCGACTCACACCTCAGGAAAGGTGGGGGTCTCTGAGCCGGATCCCTTGGTGCCCTGCAGAGCACCTGGGGTGGGGACAGGAGCTTCCTGGGGGCACTGCAGCTTTTGTCCTGCTGAGCTCAGGGAAGCTTTTTGTGCAAGTCTGGGGTGTAGGAGGTGCTTAGAGAACAGGGGTGCGGAGGAGGGGGCCCTGGGCTCCTTGAAGTACCAGAGTCCACACAGTAAGCTGGATAGGGTCAGGATAGGCCCTGGGCCAGCAGCCCCCTGGGAGCACCTGGGAGGATGCAAATGGATCCAAAGGGCCAGTGGGCAGAAGCAACCCAGGAAAGGAGGGTGGGAGAGGCAGAGACGGCAGACAGCTGGACAGGCCCCAGAGAGCCTGAACACCAAGAGGGGAGCCGCAGCTGGGATTTAGATATGGTTTTGTGATTAAAAGGAATATGTACTCTGGTAGGCTGTCTGAACTGCAGAATGTTCTGGAACACGGAGGCTCAGCTGAACCTTGTGACTCAGGGCTGTTGGAGATAGCATCTCTCCAGTGTCCCCGGCCCTTGGTGATGTCCCCCCGCCAGGCAAGGTGAGCAAGAGGCCCTTTATTGGGCCCTGCATCTTGGTCCCTGTCCCTTCTCCCACCTGGGTTAGTGCCTCTGGCACCCCCTCCCTCAGGGTCCCCAGAACAGCCTAGGCCCTGGCCCATGGGCAGCATGGTCCCTGGGTCTGCCACCTCCCCTGGGAGTTACCAGTGGCCTCTCACCTGTACTTATGACCACTTAATCTGTGTGAGTGACCGGTCCCGAATATATCTCCACGTATTGATCAGCTTTGGGCTGATAGAAGTTCAAGCGCACAAGGTCTTGCTCTTTGACCCCCAAATAGGGTATGAATCTCAATCGAATAGACTGATATTCACACTTGGCTTCTACGCTGGGCTACAGGCTGTGGGAAAATCAATGAGGAGCGCTGAAGACTCACGATTTATAGAACACCTGCCATTTTAATATTAGAATAAATGTTATATTGCACAGGGGGTGGGGGCGGAGGGGTCGCAAGGAAGATATTTCTTAGAGAGCCGTTTCTGTTGGAAAATGATGTGCGTGAGATTTTATGGAGTCAGATTTATAGACCTCATTTAGGCTTATAATTTAAAACTCCTGATGAGAAAGACATTCTCTAGAGTGCTTGGGGTGGGCGCCAGGGCTGGACATGTGGGTGGTCCCAAAGCCAAGGGAGAGCAGCCTCCTGGTGGGTGGGGGGAGGCCCAGGCAGCGTGGAGCCCAGGGACCAAGCAGGGGCCTGAGGGCAGGGCAGGTGCAGAGAGCTGGTCTGGGCCGGGCCAGTAGGTGACTGGGTAAGAGCTGCCAAGTTGTCTCAGTCCCAGGGGAATCTGCAGTCCGGGAGCATGAAGCCTGACACGCAGGCCCAGGAGGGAAGCCCGCTGAGGTGGCCATGCAAACACCCAGGGGCAGAAAATGCTGGCCCCACCACGGCCACAGGGTGCCTGGTCACCAGCCCTCAGCACATGTGCATACCGCGCACAGACACGCACACTCCGCTCCCCACCAGCTTCCTCGCCCCTCACTCCCAGCAACCCCTCTTCCATTGTCCTGTGGGAGAACGTCTTGGCCTGAGGCCCAACCAGAGGGCCTCAGAGTCACTCTTGTCCTGGGCTGTCAAAGGGAGCCCTCACACTGGTCACTGGGCCCTGGGGCACTGCTCCGTAGAACCTGACTCAGGCGCAGGAAGGAGCCTCACTGTGAGGTCCATGCCATGGACAAGAAGCCAGTGTCCTACAGAGAGGAGGCCAGAGCCAGTCAAGCCACAGCTTGATCCCCAGTCAAAGGGTCCCCCAGCAGGGTGGGTGGGAGAGAACCAGGAGGGCATACCCAGAGTCAGAGAGGGTCTCTTTGGGATGCTGGACCTGAACCAGTCAGAGAGTCCCTTCAAGGACCTGTCTGTTGGAGACCAGCTGGCCCACCTGTGGACTCTTGAAGTGCCCTGTGGCTGTGCACACAGCCCTCTCCTGAGTCCCAGGGGTGTGACTGGAGGGGCTACGTGGTCCACCCATCCATGCCTGACTGTGAACCTGAGATTCCCAGCCCAGCTCCCCTTCTGGAACCTCCCATGGAGGTCAGCTCAGACTCTACCAAGAAACATGGCCAGGAGAGGCCATGAGGGGCCCAGGGACCGGCTACATCCCTGCCCTCTGCAGGTTGGCTAGTCTTCTTGAGGCCTAAGGCTGGGGACTGACACCTCCCAAGGGGTATCGTCTTCCCAGACCCTGCAGCAGTGTGGAGGTGGCTGGGAGGACCCCTCCAGGTCCGGGTTCCTCGTGGTGGCGGGGAGCTGGGACAGCCCCTGGGAGGCAGGCCTCCCCCCAGCACTCAGCTCCGTCTCTGTGCCTTGGAGAAAGGGCCCGCTCGCTGGTCCTGAGGACCAGTGCCTGGTCCTCCATGCACTGGTCTCCCCGCACCGTGTCCAGAGGGACGGCTCATGAGCACGGTAAGCAACCATGCACCACAGCTTGGGAAGGGGACCCTCATCCCACACGAGACCGCTGTGCATCCTCCTTGCCCTCCCATGGCATTGGGCTGTCTGCTGAACTTGGGGGGTACCTGGCCCTGCCTCTGTGGTCAGGGCCGACCTCTGACCCGTGACAGAGCCTAGTGAGCTGGACGTTGAACATCTGCAGCAGCCCCTGCAGGGACCCAGCTGAGTCCCGGAGCTACAGGCTTGGCGAGGCCCCCCTGTGTCCTGGGTCAAGTTCCCGGGCCTGAGACTGACCTTGTCCACAGAAATGGATGTGGGAAGGGCACTTCCCCCATCCTGGCCCGCTGTTGCCAGGGTGGTAGGAGGTGAGCCATCTGGGCAGAGTGGTGTGGGGCTGGGTTGGCCCTGCCACGGTGGAGACTGCCTCTCCTGTCCCGCCCCGCCACGTGCCAGGGGTTCTGCCCTTTGCCCTCTCTTCTCTACAGTGATCTTCGGGAATGTCACCTCCTCTCCAGGGGCATTTCCAGGGCAGCTGGCTGGCTGGTTGCTGCTGTCTGAGCTCAGCCTCAGCCCTGAGTCTCAGCAGAGGCCCCGTGAGGCCTCCAGAAACTTTGGGGTCCCCAGGGCCTCCCCACTGCCACTCAGCTCTGCCCCGGCTCCAGGCTGCCACCAGCACTCCAGGTTCCCTGGCAGGGGCGGGAGGATCCTGCTGCATCCTGCTCAGTGAGAGAGCCCTGCAGCCGGTCCTGCGCTCTCCCCACAAACCCTCGCCCTCGGCTTGCTGCGGGTGTGGGACAGGAGCATTCCACATTTTCGACTTTATGAAAGGAGCGGGTGGAGCCTGGGAAGCCTGGCTTCTCTGCTGGTCGATTCTGGCCCTGGAGGCAATAAATCTCCAGGCCTATGATTTGTGCCTCTGGCTCCCAATAAATTAAACCTTTCTCCACGAAAAGGTTGGTGCTTTGGCTCAGTTTTAGGTCACTGTGTTTGTCCAAAGCAAGTGGCTGAGAAGACGACACAGCCACCAGGCCCCTGCCCCTACCCCACCAGCTGCCTTCCCTCAGCCAGCAGCTCGCTGCTCCCTGGAGTGGTAGGGAGGCAAGGTGGCCACAGGCAGAGCACGCACGGACTCTGGGCAGAGCCAGACCCTGCCGGCCTGTCCGACACCGGGGTCCTTCCCACCAGTGCATGTTTTATACCAGTGCTGCTGGTGTGAAAGTTCCAGACGCTGCCAGTGAAGACTGAGCATCTCTTGCCCTTCCCAGACATCAGGGTTTCGGAGCAGGGGCTGTGCAGGGAAGCCCTGCCTGGAGGGGCCTCAGTGCCCTGCCAGAATGTGGGGCAGGCGGAGGCGCCGGGTCAGAGGCAGGGCTGCAGCATCTCTGCCCTCTGGGCTCTCCCTGGTCACTCTGGAAGGCTCAGCTTCTAGTCTGTGAAAGGAAGACGTTACCGCGGGAGAACTGGCTCCGTGCCCTGAGTGCAGCCGGCAGGGACCCTACCTGAAGTGCTGTGCTCTGAAGCCAGGCGGCACGCTGCCCCGACCCAGGGGCAGAGCAGACTGCAGGGGTCCAGAACCTGCAAGGAAGCCGTGCCCCCACCTGCCCCACTCAGGGCCCCATGTGGAAGTTGGTGCCTAGGGCAGCTTGGCCCTGGGCTGTAGGTCTCGCCCAGTGCCCTCCTAGCCAGGGCTGAGTGTGCTGCCCTCTGCAGATGGTGCCTTCTGGGGGGCCACACAGGGCTTCACGGAATCACTTAAGACTCTGAACCCAGCTGGGCCCCTCCCATTTAATAAGTGCAGATCTGTCAGCACCAAAAGCAATAAGGCCTGCATTTTGGAATTAAGAGATTGATGGCCCTAGTTAACACTTGCTCCCAGGGAAAGTGCCCAAGGAGCTGCTCTGCACCCTGCAGCCTCCGGAAGCTGGGGTCTCCCGTGGAGCCAAAGTCAACACCACTGGTGCTCGGGTTTCAGAGGGATCAGGCCAGTCTCCCGGAAGCCCACATTCCTGCTCGGGAAGGGGCTTAGGTGCTGGTCCCTGAGACAAAAGCCCTAACACTGGGCTTCCTCGACTCAGGTTGCAAAGCCATTACGCTGATGAATCAAGCGCTTGCAAAGCTCTCGGCCTTTTTGGCTGATTGCATTGGGAGAGCCCCTCCTGGAGTCCCATCTACTCTCTCCACTTAGCTTTGGTGGGGAGGGATGCAGAGCCATCCCCGTCACCCTGGGCCAGGGAGGGCTGGTGTGGGAGGAGGAAGCTGATGGACAATTAATTGCCGCCAGGTGATTATCTGCGTCAGTTCTCACGGGTCACTACAAAGTCTGTGTTGGGCTGGGATGGGAAGACAGGGGAGACAGGAAGAGACTGGGCCAGGGTCAAACCTCCGGGAACTTGGGGAGCCACTGCCCAGCTGCCTCAGCCCAGGAGGGTCCCTCTTCTGCCTGGGAAAGCTGCCCGCCCAGCCTCCACAAGCCCTGTTCACACCTGTTATCCTGCCTGGGCAGCTTCAGGCCAGGCCCACCCGCACTGCGGGCCGCCGTGGGCAGCAGGTGTGCAGCCCGAGCTGGCTGTGACCCCCCTCTGCACCCCCCAGTGCCCACTCTTTCCCATTCGCACCCCGTCCAGCCCTCCCTCGGAGGCTGGCTCCCTTGAGTCTCCAGCCCAGGCCTGGGCACTGCTGTCTCCACCTCCCCCTCTTCTGCAGGCCTCCCCCACGGGTGGCAGGCCCTGCCGGGAATGTCCGGTCTGGACAGGCCTGCGCCCTGGGGACAGGGAGGGGAGGGGCAGAGCACAGGCCAGAGGGCAGAGCTGGCTCCTCAAGGGGAGCAAGGAACACAGATGTCCTGGGATGGCCACAGCAATGACCCCAAATGGTGGCTTAAGACAGAGGGAGATTATTCTCTCCGAGCTGGAGGGGATTCCAGGTGCCCGGACACTCCCTCAGGAGGCTGCGGGCAGGTCCTCCCCTGCTGCGCCAGCCCCTAGTGACCCTAGTGTTTCTTGGTTTGTAGCAGCATTGCCACCCCTGCCTGCCCCAGTGTCTCTCATAAGCACGCCTGTCATGGGCTAGAGCCACCGTCATCCCGGGGGCCCCCATCAGGAAGTGGGTCTCTGAATCACGTCTTTAGAGACTGTTGCCACACAGCTGCACAGGTCCTGGGACTTGGGGCGTGGGCACACCTCCCGGAGCACCATTTGGCACACGGGATCCTGAGTCTCTCTTCTGGGGAGCCGGGAGAGCCCGGCTAGCTCCAGGCCAGTTCTCCCAGCCGGCTGGTGCGCATGGACCTCCTCATCTAGAGGAGGCAGGTAGCAACGGCTGGCCTCCAGAAACCTTACGCTGGAGTCTCCAGGAGCCCCTGCCTGCCTCCTGCCTGGGTTCCTGAATTCAGAGCAGCAGCCCCACGGTTGGCCCCAGGCCAGGCTCAGCGTTTCCCTGGCTCTTCCCAGTGTGTGATAGGACACTGGGACTTGGAGAAGTCTTGGGGCGCTGTGCCCTGCCGAGGGGTGCCTTTGGTGCAGGAGAGTTCCCAGCTGGCTTTGTGCCATCAGGACACGGGTCAACGCAGGTCATGGGATGGCTGCCCAGGGGCATGCTGGCTGCCCTCCTCTCGGGGAGCTAGTGGGCCTTGGGACAGCACCAGAGTCTGCTCAGGTCCACCTCCCTTTTCTGCAGGTGCCGATCTGGGCAGGAAGATGAAGCCCTGCCTAGGCCCACTGCTTGCCCTTGCACGTGGACCTCGAGGACGGCCATACACCCAGCAGAGGACTTCGGACCCCGCCAACCACATTTGCACACTCTGCACGTTCAGAGGCCACCTTGGCTCTGTAACAAGACCAGGACAGAATCTCAGTGCCCCTCCTCCCCAGTGCCACGTGGGTGAAGGCGCCACCCCCACCCAAGCACCCTCGTGCTCACACAGAGCGCACCCAGCCCGACACTGTTGCCAGTGACCACAATCCTAGCGCCAAGACCGCCCAGGACCCTGAGGGGTCACAGCACTCTGCAGATGAGGACAATGGGCCTCCCAGAGGGGGCACTCACTCAAGCCCATGTGGTGGCCGGGGCAGGGTCAAGGTCACGCCTGGATGCCCCAGCCTGTTCCTCTCCTGGCCCATCTCCCCTGCCCACAGGTGGGGGTTTCCCAGCAGAGCAGGAGCCCCAGGGGCCAACAGCTCCCCAGACGCCCCACCAGCCTCCCCAGAACGCCTCCTAGGCTGGGAGAGGTGGGCCCAGGGCGCAGGCTGAAGTGGATCAGAAGCCTGGAGCCCAGCGTGTGGAGGTTCACCGCCTTCCGCCCAGTTTGTGGGTCAGGAGCTCACCCCGGGTGCCCGGCTCCTGGCAGGCCAGGTGTGGTTGCTAGGCGGGGCATGAGGCCCAGCAAGGAGTAGTTATGCCAGGAACCTCTGGGGCCCAGCCTGAGCCCAGAGCGCTCCTGCTGGCAGCAGGAGGGCAGGCCTGGCAAGGGGGCTCCTGGGTGGCATCGAGTTGCACAGGACGGAAATCAGACCCAGAGCAGCCCGCAGCTGAGCAGGGCAGTCTGTGCTCTGGGTGAAGGCCAGCCTCCCGCTCCCTCCCGATTCTCTGACTGTGCTTTTGTCTGGGAAGCACAGGGGATTACCCTGGGGTCTGGTTACGGTTCCCAGGTCTCCCGCCTGCCGATGCACTCAGGGCAGGTGGCCAAGGTGAGCCAGAGGCTGCTCCTGCTCAGGGGGCTTCCTGGGTGCCCGCATGGGGCTGGGCTCACGACAGGTCCCTACACCTGGGAGTTCAGGCACCAGCAGAGAGGGCCAGACAAGCCCTCCCGGCTCGGAGGCTGGGGAGCTGAGGAGCCCTGAGCAGTGCTGAGAGGTGCTGGGGAAGGCCCGGGCCTTTCACCCACTTAATTTCTTTCTTTCTTTCTTTCTTTCTTTCTTTCTTTCTTTCTTTCTTTCTTTCTTTCTTTCTTTCTTTTTTTTTTTTAGGAAATGAGGTCTCACTCTGTGGTCCAGGCTCTGGAACTCCTGGGCTCAGGTGATCTTCCTGCCTCAGCCTCCAGAGTGGCTGGGACTGTGGTGCCGGCTGCCTCACCTGGCCCGGGGCACCTTCAAACCAGGGCATTGGCAGAGCTGCCACACGGAGGGGCCGATTCAGTCAGTGAGCACAGCCACTGGGGTGGGAAGAGCTAGGCAGGTCCCAGGAGTGGGAGGAGGCTGCGGGGGTGGAAGAGACAGGGAGCCCAGCAGGGGAGGAGGAGGCAGGATAGAGGCTCACTGGGCCTGGGCGCAGGGCCGAGGCGGGAGTGGCCTAATCTGGGCCAAGTCACTAGGCCACCAGGGGAGGGTGGGTGGGGTAGGGGCCTCAGCTGGTCATGCAGAAGTGCCAGGTCTGCATTAGGGTGGCAGCAGAGGTGGGGAGAGCAGACTTCAGGTCAATGCCAGGGGCTATCCTGGGTGGGTGGTTGGCCCTGCAGTGTGACGGGTTCTATAGGATCATGGGTGGGCAAGTAAGCACAGTTTCACAGAAGAGGAAACTGAGGGTCAGAGAGGGTCAGAGGCAGTGCTCTGGTGATACCAGCAGGGACCCAGCCAGGATCAAATCCTTACCTAAGGATTTCAACCCAACTTCTTGACCACTGTGGCTAAGGCCCACCCCCCTGGACTCCCTGACCCAGGCATGTGACCCTCTCCAGGCAGGGCTTACAAAGGGGGCTCAGCCCTGGTGCAGCCGGGTGTCCCCAGTGCTGGGCAGCCTCTGCTGCCCCCTGGCTGCCACCCTAGCCAGGCAGCATCAACCTGGCCATCTATTACCTCAGTGCTCAGTCCAGGGCCCAACCTAGGGTTTGCAAACAGGTCCCCCAAATTGTCGATTAAGTGAAAATCAATCTGGAGCCATTCATCACAGGCTGCTGGGGCCGCACACAGGCCGCCATCGATCGGGGCCCTGGGGAGCGATCGAGGCCAAGTGCAGCCCACATCTGCTGCATCAGGGCAGATGCCGTGATCCATCATCCTGAAGGGCTCACCCGTCCCAGAGGGCGGCTGGACGGGGCACAGGGCCCTCAGCACCACCCAAGGTTCTGGGCACAGTGCTGGACCCCTGCCAGGCCCCTTTCCCTCCAGAGCCAAGATAGCGCAGCTGGACGTGGGGACTGAATCCTGAGACCTCAGGCAGGTGCACAATGCTGACCTTGACCTTCACTTCTAGGGTCCGTTCACAGCCAGGCAACTCTGATACCTACCATGGCCAGCACTGAGGACAAGGGGCCAGAGGCTCAGCCCACCATAGGCTCTGGGAGCCGTGACAATTATCGTCAGCAGGGGGAGGAGCGCTATTTGCCCAAAGGTATTCTGGGAGCATCAGCCATCCGTCCATCCATCCATCCACCCACCCATCCAACTGCCCATCCACCCACCCACCTGTCCATCCACCCACCCACCCATCCTTCCCCCATCCACCCACCCATCCCCCCACCCACCCATCCCCCATCCACCCCCCATCCACCCCCCATCCACCCATCCACCCATCCACCCCCCATCCACCCCCCATCCACCCATCCACCCACCCACCCATCCCCCATCCACCCCCATCCACCCCCCATCCACCCATCCACCCACCCACCCCCCATCTACCCCCCATCCACCCCCCATCCACCCATCCACCCACCCACCCATTCATCCACCCACCCACCCATCCCCCATCCACCCCCATCCACCCCCCATCCACCCATCCACCCATCCATCCCCCGTCCACCCCCCATCCACCCATCCACCTACCCACCCAGAAGCATTTATCAAGCTGTTGGAGGACGGCTGCTTCCAACCATGATGGTGTGAGAGACTGGGTTTTCTCTTGCATTAAAAAAAAACAAGAACAAAGGGGCTGGAAGGGGTGGCTCAGTCGTGGAGCGCTTGCCTAGCACATGTGAGGCACTGGGTTTGATCCTCAGCACCACATGAAAAATAAATAAATGAAATAAAGGCATTCTGCCATCTACAACTACAAAAAATTTTAAAAACCAACAAAGCGGGGAGCAGTGGTAACACCTGTGATCCCAGTGATGGGGGTGCAGGGGGAGGCTGAGGGAGGAGGACCACAAGTTCAAGGCCAGCCTCAGCAACTTAGCAAGACCATGTCTCAAACTAACAAATAAGAAGAACTGGGGTGTAGCTCAGTGGTTAGGTGCCCCGGGTTCAAGCCCTGGTACAACCGCCAACACACAGAGGAAACCAGGGTTTTCTGACATTGGATCAGGTACCCCAAGAGCATGCTCCATGAGAAAGGGAGGCATGTGGGGCTTGAGGTGGCCCCAGTCACCTGCTGGGCCGCAGCACAGGAGAGGGACCCAAGGAGGGCCTGAGTTGAGGAGGCAGGCTAGAGAACAGAGGAGGCTAGGGCAGAAAGCCGGGGTGCAGGGAGCCCGTGGGAGGACCGGGTGACAGAAAGGCAGCTCCAGAGAGCCACAGAAGGGTCCCCGCAAGTCTTCAGCTGATGCACGCAGGGAAGGCCCCCACAAGGGGTGCAGAGCGTGGGGGAACAGGTGCAGGCCCAGGAAAGGCCTGATCACTGGGGGAACCCACCCAAGGACGAGGAAGCAGACAGCCCTGGAAAGGCGGAGTCTGCAGAGGACAGAAGACCACCAGACTCCTGATGCGGAGGAGAGGGCTCAGACGGCCAAGGCTGTCCAGAGCTGACGGAGCGACCGACCCTAAAACCTGCAGGTCCAAACACGCAACAGACCCGGGGAGGTAGGAAGAGAACACTGGCCCAGGACATGAGCACCAGAGAGCACCTGCTGCAGCTGCCCGCACCCCTGCAGCACCAAAGGATCAACGCTAAAGTCAACAGGAAGGGGAGAAGCCTCCTCGGATCAAAGCACAGACCTGAGCTTCGCCAGCAGCCCCCAGCCACCCAGGTCAGCACCACCTAACCCTAACCCGCAGACAGCCTCGGGGAGGCCACGGGAGAGCGTCCCAGGCACCCAGGAAACTCTAGAACATGCACAAGGGAATCACACGGTGAGAAGCCAGGCTGCCGGGCAGGAGGAGCCCCCAGCGGCAGCCTCCCGGTCAGCCTAGCACAGCCTGGCTTTTATTTTTTCAAATCTTCTACAGCAAAGCGGGGTCTGGGGACTTAGCTCGGTGACTGAGCGCTCAGCTTGCCCGTGCGAGGCCCTGAGTCCAGCCCAGACGGCAAAGAAAATCACGCTAACAACTGACTGGTACAGGCTGCGGCGGTGTGGCCTCCTCACACCCAGCAGACAGCGCCCGAGGCGGGCCACACCACGAGCGCGGTGCTGCTCACGTAGACGCCACCAGCAAGACAGCAAAAACACAGCATGAGGGGTGGTGGCTGGCGAGACAAAGAGGAGATGAAAGTAAGGAAAAGGGAACAGAGAACAGAAGGGAGACGTGGAAAACCAGCTCCCCGTGATGGCAGAGGCCATGGTCCGACACCTGGCTAGAGCGCGTGCCTGAGGGCGGGCAGCTGCCATGGCTGGAGGGCCTGGTGGAGGAGTCCGCTCAGCCCTTGCAGCCAGGAAGCCGAGGGAGAGAGCACCAGGAGCCCAGGTCAGGACTGAAGCCCCAAAGGCACGCCCCAGTGACCACCTCCTCTGGACTCGTCCCGCCTGCGCAGTCACCACCAGGTCTTCCATTCAAGTTCTTGATCCACCCCATGGATTGATCCACTGATTCTGTTACAGCTTGCACAACCCGGTCTCTGAAGATTCCTGCCTGAACACAGGAGCTCCTGGGGACACCTCCTATCCAAACCAAACCAGAGGGCGACCATTACGTCATTCAGTCACAAACGGAAGGAGATCCCCACACTCCGCCATGGGTGAAGCAGGCACTTTGCTCAGTGAAGAGAGCACCACAAAGACGTGTCTGGGCCTGCCTCAAATGAGGGACCTAGTGAGGTCCAGTTCCTGGACAGAAAGTGGAATGGGTCTGAGGAGGGAGAGGGCCTGTCAGCATGTGACGGGTGGGCAGTTCAGCGCGGGTGAAGAAGAGCTTTTGGAACTAGCTGGCACCGTGGCCCCGCCTGGCATCCCAGCAGCTCTGGAGGCTGAGGCAAAGGGATCACACTTGAGGCCAGGCTCAGCGACTTAGCGAGACCCTGTCTTGAAATAAAAAACTTTGTAAAACGTGCTGGGATGTGAATCAGTGGTAAAGTGCCCCTGTGTTCAGCCGCCAATGCTAAAAAGAAAGTTCTAGAATTAGTGGTGGTGGACGCACATCAAGTGAACACATCAAATACCTCTGGATCGCACACTTAAACACGGCTATCAGGGCACATTTTTGTCATATGGGTACATTTGGCCAACATTTAAAAAATTATTAAGATAATGTGCCAAAGCCCATCAGATCATAAAACTGAAACGCTGCATCTGTGGTGGTGAGGGGTGCAGGGCACACACCAGCACTTCCAGCCACTCTGGAGGCTGAGACAGGAGGATCCCTCGAGGTCAGTTCAAGGCCAGCCTGCACAACAGGTAGGCTCATCTCTCTCTCTCTCTTGCTGTACTGGGTATTGAACTCCAGAGCGCTCTCTCTCTGTGCTCTACCACTGAACTACACCTCCAGCCCTTTGTTATTTTTATTTTGAGACAGGGTCTTGCTAAGTAGTGGAAGCTGGCCTCAAACTTGTGATCCTCTTGCCTCAGTCTCCCAAGTCATCAAAACTACAGTCCTGGGCCACCACCCTCAGCCACCCTGTCTCTTAATAAATAAATGGGGCAATTGTATGGTATAAGTCATGTCTTAATAAAGCCTTCTGAAGGTGACAATGACCTGGAGCAGGGCTGTGGGTGCAGCTCAGTGGTCAAGGGTGTGCAAGAGGCCCTGGGTCCCACCTCCAAGCTGCAGTAACAGGATCATGGAGCAGACCCTGCTCCGACCTAGGGGTTGATCGAGTGTCAAGACCCAGCCTGGTCCCTCCTGGAGGCCTGGCAGGACATGCCCTAAGGAGGAGGAGGAGGAGGAGGAGGAGGAAGGCCGGGAGAACCTCGGGGGCGAGACCCAGGCAGGGGCCTGAGAGGACCACAGGGGCTGCAGGCCTGGGAGGACCCCAGCCAACCACAGGCCTCTGCGTGTTGGGGCTGGGCTGGGCTCAGCAGAGGAGCACGGAGGAGCACTGGCCCAGCTACACATGAGGCCCTGGGCCCCAGCCCTGCTGCATGCACACACGCAGACACGCAGGAGCACACCCCCTCGCGGCCGGGGGACCCCCGGGATGTGAGGGCCACCTGCTCAGGCTGACCCCAGAGCCTGGCTGACACTCCTGGGTGCTGAACAGGGCTCCTGCCCCAGAACCCAGGACCTGGGACCTGGGACCTGGGAGGGCACAGGAACAGAAACGGGTGCCTCCCCGCACCCTCCGCACTTGGGTCCTGCGCCCTCCGCACTCGGGTCCTGCAGCTCAGGAACAAATTAGAATCTTACTGGAATCCTCATAAATCTTCCATTCCTGACAAATCCGAAGGAAGGGAGGCTGAGGGAGCAGGGGCAGGGAGGGAGCGGGTCCCTTGCTAATTCTTCCAAACTGCTGTTTATTGAAATGAGGCGCCAGGGTAAACGGAGCTGGATCAATAGCAGTCTGTCTAATACAATCAGCTGTGGCCAGCCTACCCCTCCAGGTGATGGCCCAGGAGGGAGGCCTCCAGGCCTCCTCAACCCAAGCGGACGCTGAGAGGCTGGAGTCCATCTGGGCCTCTAGGGGCTCCCTCACCCTTGGCAAGAGCCCCCTCCCAGGGGACACAGAGCTGGTGGGAAGCAGGGCCCACCCAGCCTCTAGCTCCACGGGCTAGGCCATGGCCTGGCAGCCACGCGGCCCCTGACCTGCCACCCACCCAACAAGGCCACTCCCCCTCAAGCTCTGGTCACCTTGCACCCCCGCCTGGTGCTCAGCAAGCCAGCACAGGGCTGGCTCTTGGGAGGGTCTTCGCTGGAATGTAAGTGGCCGGGGTGGGTTCTTCTGAGGGGGCTCTCAGCCTGGTGCCCAGGGCAGGCTCTCCAGCAGTGGAGGCTTGGTGCCCTGGCTCTGACATCACGGTCACCAGGCCCTGACTGGCTTCAGGGTCCCTCAGGAGCAGCCAGATGGCCCCATGTGGGTGGACAACCACAGAGTGCCTGGGTCGGCCTGATGGCTGCCCGCCACCCGTCGGGAGAGCAGAGGTGGACTCTGGTGCAGGTTCCCTCAGGGGTCCTGAAAGACAGGGTCACTGTCACCTGGGGTGACCCTGGTCCCCAACATTCCCAGCAACATGCTGCTTTCTGAGCTCCCCATTAAACCTTCCAGGTTGTCTAAAAATAACTGACCGATGGCCCAGGCTGCCCTTCCTCTCTCAGCTTCCAGTGTGGGCGGGATGTGGGGGACAGCCAGCTAGTGGGTGATCTACTGCTACCAAGTCGTCACAGAACTCATCAGTTGTCTGAAAAATGGTCTGCGACTCCCGCACAGCCAGCTGCACTGCCGTCCCTGTCGTCCACAAGGCAAGTGGAGCAGGTGTCCACACAGTGTCCGTCCCCGCCCGCCGAGTGAGAAACAGACGCGTTGAGGGAATTTCACCTGCAGTGGCCTTGGGTCTTGAACCCGGTGGCTCAGTCCTGAGGGCCGCTGGGTGTGTCTGATGCCCGAAAACAGTGGGAAGGAAGGGTCATGGCCGCCACACACACACACTCACACACACACACACACACACACACACACACACACTCACACACACACACACACACACACACACACACACACACACGGCCCAGGCTGGGTCAGAACTGCTGCCAAGGTCACCGGGCAGGACAGGGTCTCCGTGGTGATGGCAGGAGGGGAAAGGGTCCGAGGAAAGGTCAGGTCAACCTGTCAATCAATCAACAAATCCAGTGTCAAGTTCTGCCCCAGCCTGAGGGCCCAAACCACTGCACCGGGCCTGTGGCCTGAGTTTGGGAAGGTCGACAGCCCTCCTTCCAGGAGACTCAGGCCCTGCGCTTTCAGCTTGCACTGGTGTGACCACGAGGGTGAGCAACAGGCAGGCAGCGGGCAGCCTGCTGGCCCTCAGAGCTGGACAGAGCAGGAACGCTGCTCCTCTCTCTGGGACTTTCTGCCTACAAAAGAAAAAGGAGCGGTAGAACCAGCCGGGGCTCCCTGAGGCTGTGCGCAGCCTGCGGTCTGCGCTGACCCCAGCAGGGTTTCCCTCCTCACATCCTCCAGCCATTGAGGCAAGAGGCCTGGCCTCCACCAGGACACCAGGCAGCCGCCAGCCCTCCGGCTTCCCATGACTAGGCAGGCATGCTCTCCCCTAGGGCCACAGGTTAACAACAGTGGACAGACACAGTGCCCTCCGGAGACACCTCAGAGGCGAGGCCTCCTGAACCATTGGGTGAACTGACCAGCAGCCTCCAGGTCCCTTCTTCAGGAGCCTGGGCCCCATCACCCCTCACTGGAGCTCCTTCCATGAGCCACCACCCCCAGAGCCCAGAAAAGCTGGCAGGTGCTGCAGAACACCATGGGGACCCTGCTCTGGACCCTGGTCCTTGAGGCCCTGTGTCCATAGCCCTGGGCCTGTGGCCTGGGTCCTCTCAGCAGGGCCACTGAAGTCTGCTCAGAGCTTGCACAGTTTGCAGCAGGCTGCAGAAGGGCAGAAGCATCAGACAGTCTGGGTCTTGCAGTGTCCCTGGGAGGCCATAGGGACAGTGTCCCTCCTGCCAGAGGGTGACTCACTGGTAAAAGGGAAGTTGTGGTGCTGACTGAAGACGCAGGCGATGGAGGCAGAGCATTAGCCACCTCCTGCCCCCACGCGGGGTACCTGGGGAGGACCCGGTGCCCCCCTGTGGTGGCCTCCCAGCCCTGTCCCTCCTTGTCTCCACGCTGACCTGAGACCTGAGCCTGTGGCCACACCTTCAGCTGCAGTCAGAACCTGGCCCTGCTCCTGGCCTGTTTCCCCCTGCAGGGCCACTCTGGATCCATCAGAGAGACAACGCCTGCCACAGCCTGAGCCAGGGTGCCTGGCGGGAAGAGGGTCCCGACACTTCCAGCAGGACATGGGGAGAAGTCTGACTCCTTGGCTGTTTGCTAGAAGACCTCGGCAAGGAGAGCAGGTAACCGGGGCCGGGGGCCCTCGAGTCGGCCGTGCGGGAGGCCGCACGGCAGGCAGCTCCGAGCAGGAGCTGAGCCCTCAGGCAGAGCAGTGGCACCTGCGAGGCCCCACTGGGCGCTGCGCCCCTCCCCACACCCGCACCCCAGGGCCCCTGGGCTCCCACACGGGGAGAGAGCGAGAGAAGCTGAGAGGAAATCAAAAGCAAATTATTTTCGGGATCATAGCTCTAGAGCCCCAGCGAGATATTACCCATTTTTCACAGCAGACAAAAACATTTTCCAAGGGATCAATTTTGCCTGTAGAAGTCGCCTTCTTTCAACTCACAATCCATCATATCTCCCCATTTGCAATTTCTTGGTGTCTGAGTGTTTTAAGTTTCCTATGAATTATTTTATAAAGCTCTCTTTCTTCTGCTGGAACGAGGATCTGGTCCTGCCAGGAGGGCCTCACGCCACGGGCTGTGGCTGAGGGGCCGCGGGGCACCAGGAGGGCTGGGCGGGTCTTCTCCGTCACAGGAAACCCCGGCGGCCAGCGGCCTGTGACCAGCGTCGTGAGGGACGAGGGTGGGTGTCTGGCAGGGACAGAGGTGGCAGGAAGGGGAGTGGTGGGGACGGCAGCGGAGGGGAGCCACCAGCCGCGGGGGGCTCGGGAGGTGGAGGCCGGGGAAAGTTTTTGAAGAGATTTATTCTGATGTGTGGCGGAGGGTGAGTCATCCTTCACCAGGCAGCGTGTGTAAAATCCCTGGCCTGTTGATTGGTCTGTCACGGTGATTTGTGGCTCTCCCCCCGAGGTAATGGGCAGCAACTGGGCTGGGAGAGGCAGCCGGACAGATTGCTGAGCGGAGGGAGGGAGCTGGCCCTGAGATTTATTGACCTCGACCCACAGAGGTCCCTTCAGCACTCCCTGGCTTCTCCCTGTCACCAGAGAGGAGGATGCCCACCAGCTCCCCGAGTGCCACATCCCGGGGACACGGCATCCGTCCCCTGGGCTCTGCCCCTGGACGAGGAGAGGGATGGCTCCTGGCTGCCCTCTGCCTCGCTGGGCTGCCGCTTTGAAAAACCGACTTTATTGAGATGTCACTCACATACTGCCCGGGTCACCGACTTAAAGCACACTGTTCTGGGCTGGGGCGTAGCTCAGCAGTAGTGAGCAGCATGTGCAAGGCCCCGGGTCCCTCCAGCCCCATGCGCACCAAGCACACGGGGGCGGACAGCGCTGTGAGCAGTGGTTTCTAGCTGTGCAGGGTTGTGCAGCACTCCGTCCTCACAGCCGAAGGCAGCCCTGCGCTGGGTAGCCGTGCCCTCACCCCATCCCACCCCTGCAGCCCGACATCCTCTCCGCCCCATGATTCTGCTCGGGAATCACACCGCATGTGGCCCTGCCTCTGTCCTCCTGCCTCAGGGTCCTCCTGCCTCAGGGTCCTCCTGCCTCAGGTCCTCCTATCTCAGGTCCTCCTGCCTCAGGGTCCTCCTACCACAGGTCCTCCTGCCTCAGGTCCTCCTGCCTCTGTCCTCCTGCCTCAGGTCCTCCTGCCTCTGTCCTCCTGCCTCAGGTCCTCCTGCCTCAGGTCCTCCTGCCTCTGTCCTCCTGTCTCAGGTCCTCCTGCCTCTGTCCTCCTATCTCAGGTCCTCCTGCCTCAGGGTCCTCCTACCACAGGTCCTCCTGCCTCAGGTCCTCCTGCCTCTGTCCTCCTGCCTCAGGTCCTCCTGCCTCAGGTCCTCCTGCCTCAGGTCCTCCTGCCTCTGTCCTCCTGCCTCTGTCCTCCTGCCTCAGGTCCTCCTGCCTCTGTCCTCCTGCCTCTGTCCTCCTGTCTCAGGTCCTCCTGTCTCAGGGTCCTCCTGCCTCTGTCCTCCTGTCTCAGGTCCTCCTGTCTCAGGGTCCTCCTGCCTCTGTCCTCCTGCCTCTGTCCTCCTGTCTCAGGGTCCTCCTGCCTCTGTCCTCCTGCCTCAGGTCCTCTTGCCTCAGGGTCCTCCTGCCTCTGTCCTCCTGCCTCTGTCCTCCTGCCTCAGGTCCTCCTGCCTCTGTTCTCCTGCCTCAGGTCCTCCTGCCTCTGTCCTCCTGCCTCTGTCCTCCTGCCTCAGGTCCTCCTGCCTCTGTCCTCCTGCCTCAGGTCCTCCTGTCTCGGGTCCTCCTGCCTCTGTCCTCCTGTCTCGGGTCCTCCTGCCTCTGTCCTCCTGTCTCAGGTCCTCCTGCCTCAGGTCCTCCTGCCTCAGGTCCTCCTGCCTCTGTCCTCCTGCCTCAGGTCCTCCTGCCTCTGTCCTCCTGCCTCTGTCCTCCTGCCTCAGGTCCTCCTGCCTCTGTCCTCCTGCCTCTGTCCTCCTGCCTCAGGTCCTCCTGCCTCTGTCCTCCTGCCTCAGGTCCTCCTGTCTCGGGTCCTCCTGCCTCTGTCCTCCTGTCTCGGGTCTTCCTGCCTCTGTCCTCCTGTCTCGGGTCCTCCTGTCTCGGGTCCTCCTGTCTCGGGTCCTCCTGCCTCTGTCCTCCTGTCTCGGGTCTTCCTGCCTCTGTCCTCCTGTCTCGGGTCCTCCTGCCTCTGTCCTCCTGCCTCTGTCCTCCTGCCTCAGGTCCTCCTGCCTCAGGTCCTCCTGTCTCAGGTCCTCCTGCCTCAGGTCCTCCTGCCTCTGTCCTCCTGCCTCAGGTCCTCCTGCCTCAGGTCCTCCTGCCTCTGTCCTCCTGTCTCAGGTCCTCCTGCCTCTGTCCTCCTGTCTCGGGTCCTCCTGTCTCGGGTCCTCCTGCCTCGGGTCCTCCTGCCTCGGGTCCTCCTGCCTCTGTCCTCCTGTCTCGGGTCCTCCTGCCTCGGGTCCTCCTGCCTCAGGTCCTTCTGCCTCAGGTCCTCCTGCCTCAGGTCCTCCTGTCTCAGGGGTCTCCCTGCCGTGGTGTGCTCCAGCACCATGAAGGACCCGTTGGTATCTGTTCCTTTGTGGGTGGACAGGGTTGTCCCTGGACTGGGGACAGTGCTGCTGTGGACACTGCACGTTTCTGGTTTGCGGTGCTTCCAGCCCTGGCACCCGGGTGGCTGAGCAATGGGAGAAACTGCCCCACGGTTCCATTTCCCACACACTCCTGACAGCCAGTAGACTCACTCTGTCCCAGATCAGTGAGATGTGGAGAAGGGTAGAGACCCAGGCCAAGCCCCCGTGGGCCCAGAGGCCGCCCAGCCACCTCCTTCGTCCTCCCGGCACCACCTGCCCATGGCTCCTACAGGAGAGGGCAGCCAGCAGCCACTCTGGCACCCAGAGCCACCTGGGAGATGGGCGTCCCCCAAGGGCCGCTCACCAGCTCTGCTCCCCCCCACGTGCTCCTTGCTGGCTCCAGGCCTGTTTTCACTTCTGAAAAGTGAGGTTTGGGGCCTGGGCCAGCTTGGAGGGGTCTCTGAGCTGTGTGGGCCTCACCACTTGAGGTGTGGGCTCTATCAAGGTGGGGACAGTGACCCAGGCCAGGTACATGTCTGGAGCTGCTGGGCTGCCAGACCCTGAATGGGTGGGTGAAGGACCTGGTGGGGCACCTCTCGCCCCAGAGGGTCGCAGGGCTGGGGCGCAACCGTGCCAGCTCTTGGAAGGGGGGTGTTATCGGCCCCTCCGTGACAGTGCTCCACTGGACGGCCCACTGGACAGCGGGGGTGAGTTGCAGTGAGGCTGAGGTCCAGCAGGGGCTTTCCCACCTACCTCCTCAGTCCACCTGGGCCGTGGTCACCAGGTCCTCCTTGGCCCATCAGCAGCTTCACTCTCCCTCCCACCTTCCCTAGCTCCCCAGCCTCCCACCTCCTTGCCTCTGCTCATCCATCCCTGGCCTGGTCCTGACAGACTGGTCAGCTCCCAGCCACAGGTGGACCCTGACCCTGAAGAGGAAGGGTACTGTGAAGCCAGCATCCAGGCCCGGGCTGCCAAGGTCAGAGCAGCAGGAGTTTCTCTGCAGGACCAAGCCTCACTCAGGGTAATCGGAACACGGGTTCAGGTTGTCCCCTGGGCAGGACACCATCTATTACAGCCCTCCCAGCGCTTCCTGTGTGTGGACCTATACCAGCGACTCCCCAGTCCAAGGGATGGGGGTGGACCTGCGCCAGAGGGCAGCTGTCTAGACCCCTCTCCCCACGTGGCCCAGCCTGTGCAGCACTACCTTCCTGGCACTGTGGGCTGCTCCCCCAGGGAGGGCCGACCACTCCTGGCTCCCCAGGAAGCAGGGAGGACCCCCTGCCACCCGTACAGGTGCCTAATCCTGCTTCCCCTTGTTTAGAAATCAGCACTAACTCCAAACCCGCCTCTGGGCACACACCTGAGGAGGTGGCTGGGCCCAGCAAGACTCCCAGGGCGACCGGCCTCGGGCGGCAGGCACCTGCAGTCTGCTGCGTTTGCCCCTGGAAATTAAATTCCCTCTAGACGCGGGAGCCTGGGCTCAATCAGCCGAACGGCTCCCCTCCCCCAGGGGCTCTTAAGTATGCAAATAGCGACACCTTGCTAGCCAGTCAGCGGGATTGATCCTGCTGTTTTCATCGGGGAAATAAAATTAAAACGGAATGGGGGTTATTGGGCTGGCCCCGTGCTCCCCAGGGCCGGTGCCCTTCAGCTGCTTGGGTATTCTGGGGACAGGCAGAGCGACTCTCTGGTCCCTGAGTCCCCTCCCGCTGGGACTGCCCGACCTTGAGAACTTCTGGAGGGCACAAGTGTGGCTGTTGCTGGCAGCGGGGGAGGGGCCAGCCCTGGGCCCAGCAGGTCCTCCTGGCCTGGGGGATCTAGGTTGTCCCCCTGTCCCCCAGCTCATCCTTTTCCTCCCCAGAGTGTCTTCAGCAACAACCACCAGAGACAGGGCTTCCTCCCACCCTCTTCTCCCAGGGCAGCTGCTGACAGCAGGGCCGTAAGAACTCAGGACCCCACTGGTGGACCTGGCTAGGAGAGGGGTCTTCAGAACCCCTGAGAATGGCCCTAGGATTCCAGCCAGGTGGGAGGTCTTGTGTCCTGAGCTTCCCAGGTCCCATCCCCAGGCCTGCGGTGGCCCAACCAGGGAGTCCTTGCTTCCCAGGGAGCATGGCCTCTTCCTGGGCAGGAGCGACATGACAGTGCTGGGGCTCACCTGGGACCTCCAAAGACCCAGCGGCCTCTCCCAGCCGTCCCAGGGCACTGCCCCCACCTAGGACCCTCAGCCCAGGGGCCACAGGACCTGCCCCATGGTGGTGGACAGTAGAGATGAGGTACAGTGCTGGTGGGCATGAGGGCAGGACAACCAGGCCACAGCAGAGGGCCCAGGGAAGCCGGAAAGAACTCCCGGCACTAAGCGCCACAGGCTGGGAGCCAGAGCCAGAACCAGCCCCAGCCTAGGCTGCACAGCTCCTGCCCAGAGCCTGGGCTCCTGACCTCCTCTGAGCTGCTCCTTCCTGCCCTCAGCGGCCCTCCCAAAGGCCTCCTGGGCCTGATGGTCCCTGGGTCAGCACCCAGGCCTGCACCTGCCACAGTGCCTGCCTCTGTCTGTCTTCCCACGGCATAGGAGGCCAGCTTCAGGAGGCCAGGCTTTGCCCAGAGCAGAGCTTAGCACCCAGTAACAGCCGGGTGCTTCCTAAGCCAGATTCTGTCCCAGAATTCCACCCAGGAACCCTCCCCAGGCTCCAAGGGCCCTGCAGGCGTGTCTCCACCAGGGTTTCCCTTCTATGGGGTGTGGCATGCCCAAGGCCCCCACAGAGGAGCAGAAGGATCTGGAGCCCCGCTGACCGCCTCGTGGGTGGACATGCGGCCTCTCCTGGTGGGGACTGAGTCTTGAGTCTCGGGGCCAGGTAGGAAGCTCCCTCCCCCACCTCTGATTTAAAACTATAATGTTAATTACAATGCGTGATTCTCACCATAATTAAACTGATTCATTCCCAACAATCAAGGCTACACTGCATAATATATTTAATTAGCCAGATCTCCTGCACACGTTGGCAGGACGGAACTGGCAAGATCTCTATGTAATACACTTAATTCTGAAGTAAATCATTGTTTGGATTGACACTTGCTTGGCCTGCCCTGCCCAAGGGACCAGTGGCCCTGTGGGGTGGGCTCTGGCACTCCCCAGCCTGGGGCTTGAATGACTCTCTCTTAAGCCTGGTGCTTCCAGTTTGGAGAATGAGTGGGTGGGCCAGGTGGAGGGCAGGGGCCAGGAGAGAGCTAGACTGCCCCGTCGGCTGCTGGAGGCAGGAGCCCGTGAGGCCACCCTTTCAGCAAACGTGTGCACCAGAGACGTTCATGGGTGCCAGGGCTGGGGACCAGGAGGCCCCATCTCAGCCCTGCCCCAGGCCCTGCCCTCCCCAGGCTGCCAGTCTGCAGCGCTGCCTTCCTAGGTGCCCGTCCAAGGGGACCCAGCTCCTCACTTAGCGCCCGGGCACGCCACGCATGCTGGGACCGGCAGAGGGATTGTTGTGCCTTTGGTGTCAGAGACGGGCTTGTCAGTGCTCAGGACTGGGCAGGCAGCACCGACTGGTAGTGGCGGGTATGGTGTCCCCTCTTAGGCCCCTAAAAGTCCCAAGTCCCAGCCTCATCTGGGTGGCCATGGGCTCTGCTAGGCCCGGTCCCCTGTGCTGGGAGGGCTGACTGGCCCTTCCTGGGAGCACCCTCCTCGGGCCTCCCAGCTGGGCTGGGTCCCTGCACTTTCAGACACCTCCTTCCCCACAGTCTGGGCTCCACGGGGCCAGGAGGCGCCCAGAAGAAGACGCAGCACCCGCATGGACGATCCAAGAAAAGACAGTGAGGTGCACCAGCCATCTGGAGGTCAGAGAGGACAGCGCAGTTCAGGGGGACGGTCCTGGGACCCTGATTATGCAGCTCTTTGTCCCTTGCGGTGGAATCCCTGGGACAGGAGGGGTTCCTGTGTGTATCCTTGGCCTCCGGGGAGAGGGGCAGGAGGAGGGGAGGTGCCCGCCGACCCAGGCTCTGGTTGCTGTGTGCTCCGCCATCTGCCACCGGGTGGCCTGGCCTCGTGCATAATTCAGACACCTAGAGAGGCCCAGCGAATGCACTGGGAGCCGAGCGGCTGGTCAGATGTCACGACACCAGACACTTGCTGCACAGGACACGTGTCCCTCTGCCCCTCTCCGCCGCAAGTCAGGTCAGACAGGGAACTATGTGGGTGGTCTCCCGGCCTGAGCCTGCCACAGCCACTCAGTGGGCTCAGGGTGGACCTTGTGGGCTTGGGTTCCAGCTCAGCCCCGGTTGCACCCCTGGCCCCAGGTCTCAGTTTCCTCATCTGTGAGAGGACCCAGGGTTGCACCTGACACTTCAGGTTGGAGTGGGACTGAACACCACGTAGCCTGTGGAGGCCCAGCATAGAGGTGGTCAGCCGGGGCTGGAGTCCTGGGCTTTGCCTGGGCAGGGTCCACAGTCTACTCTGACCCTAGGAGGCCCTCCACAGGCCACATTCGCTGCTCTGTGACACCACAGGCAACTTCGACCTCTCAAGTTGGACTCTACAGTGGGATCTTAGGCCCTGGCTGGCACCAATAGGGACCCATGCCCTCACATGGGCCACATGGCCTCTGCCACGGTCACCATGCCCACGCATGAGGGCATGAAGCTCTGAAGAGGGTTTTGTTCCAGGTCTCATGGGAGGAGGAGAGCCGGGACTTCCTGCTAGGGCCCTGCCTCAGTTTCTCTTTCCCTGAAGTGGACAGTGCCCAGCCGCTGACGGGTCCCTGGAAGTGGGGCAGTGGGGCTTTTCCTTCTGGCCCTGCCTAGGGCTGCATGGTGCCCAGTAGCTCAGCAATCTCTCTCCATGGAGGCAACAGGGTGGGGGCTGGCCACAAGGGCTCTGCTGCCAGTCAGTCCCAACAACTCCTGGCCTTGCCACACACACCAAGGAGTGACGAACACTAGCTCCTTAACCTAGTCCCCAGGGAGCATGCCCACAGAGCCAAGGGGGGACGTGGCAAGGCTCCGTGGTCCTCAAGGCAAAGGGGCCCCTGCGAGGACGCGGGAGGGGCTTCCAGCTGAGGGGCCTCCTGGGCCCACTGGACAGGGTCACTGCTGGAGGGACCCTGACCCCAGAGCTGTGCTCCAGCACTTCTCTAGACCAGCACCGTCACCTGCAGGCCAGGTAACCTGAGCCACGCCAGCTCTGCTGCTTTTTTAAGAAAAGAGGGATCTCTCCACTTCAATAATTGACGAGCGACTGGTCCTGGAGGACAGCTGGCAGCTGGCAGCTTCCCGCCAGTCAGCAGCATCGGATTAACCTGCCTGCGAGGGCAAGGGCAGCCCTGTGGGGCTCTGGGTAAACACCACAGTGCTCCCGGGTGCGTGGCCTGCAGCCCTGGCCACTACCAAGACCCCAGCCCCACGCAACATCACACATGAGGCTCCCTCACCACGGTCCCCCAGGACCTGTCCAGGCACCAGCCCCAACTCCTGGGACACTGACAGGCACTCTTTCCCTGCCCCCAACCTGCATCACAGCAAGGCCATCTCTGCCTCCCTCCATCATGCCTAGGTCACTGCGAGGACAATGACTCTGTGTAGTGACCGCTGACTGGACAGTAGGCAGAGCTATCCCAGCTCCCCTGGAGTGGGACCGGGTGCCCTAAGGGAACCCTCTTCCAGAGAATGCTGGCCCCTCAGGGACTGGGGGTCAGGGGAATCCTTGCATGTGTGAGACCAGGTTGGAGCCACATCCTTCCTCTCGGTGGCCCTGCCTGACTGCGCGGCCTCTCCGGTCTCAGTGCTTCCTCCGGGCAGTGGCCTGTCTTGCAAAGAGTAAGACTGACACACAGTGGCATCTTCTGAGCACCAAGTGCCCCACTGGAACACAGCAGGTGTCCCCTGGAGGGGTCCTTGTGTCATCCCTGGACTCTGGCAGAAGGGGAAACCAAGATCAGAGAGGTGAAGGCAGCTGGCTGACCTGTTTGTCCCTGGTGTTGAAATGAACAGACCTCTGGGGAGCAAGGTCCTCTCATCCGGGGGCCAGGGCACCCCACAAAGGCCTGAGGAAGGACTCACTCAGACACTCATTCAGGAGTGGTCTGCGTCCCCAAACAGAAACTGACGTTTTGCTCTGAACTCTCCCATCCCCTGGGCCTCACAAAGAATGGGCTGGGGCTGGGGGGTGGGCAGAAGCAGAGAAGTCCCTTCCTTGACACTCTCAGGCTCTGAATGGCAGATTCCAGCCCATCCCCAGGAGGCGATCAGAGGTGCCGGAGCCAGCCTCACCCAGCAGGTTAGATTTCCCTGCAATGGGTCCTGGCTGGGCTCCCAGAGCCAGGGGCTTGTTTTTGAAACCTTTCCCATGGACTCCATAAGCCCTGGGCAAGCGCCCTCCCTTGGCCCTTGGGTGGATTTGGAGCTGGCGGGTTGCGTGGCTTGGGAAGAGGCTCCCAAGGGCGTGCTTCCTGGACCTAGGACTGGGAGTCAGTGGGCCTGGGGACCTCTGAGCAGGGGCAGCATGGCAAGCCTGCCCACACCCGCCTGGCCCCTCCGCCCCTCCTGCTCCCTGTGCCTGGGTATTTCTGGTCTCCTGCCACATCCTGGCGCTCTGAAGGAGGGTTCACTCCAGTTCTCACGGGAAGAGGAACCGGGACTCTCCGCCCAGGGCACTGCCTCAGTTTATCCTTCCAGGAAGTGCGCCGGTGCCCAGCTGCGCCAGGACTTCCGGGAAACCCTGGAGATTGAAAGGTGTCTGGGCCCCAGGGTAGCTCCAGTCAACATGGAAAGGCTCTGCAGGCCAGGTGGGGGGCACAAGAACTCTGCGGTTATTCAGAGCAGCAGGGAGGGACAATGGGGCCTCCAGTCGACCAGATGGGGGACTTGGTACTTACTGTGTTTGGGTCTTTGGCATCTGTACCCACATACAGGGCCAGGGTGTTGGGATTCCTGCCCCAGCACCTGCTCAGTGGGTCCGACCCCTGGCTCTTTGAGCATCCCTGAGGGTTCCTCTTCCTGGAACCTCCACAACTCCACTAGAGCTGCCTGGGCGCCCAAGTGGGACCACTCAGATGGGAACCCCTGCCTGGGAATCTGCAGCCCAGGCTGGACAGCTCCGGACCTCAGAGTCCCCGTCAACCCCAAAGGCCACCTGGGACCTGTAGAAACAGATGAGTAACATGTTTAAATTTTTCTGGCTTTACAACCTGGAGACAAGCTTTTAAACGACCTCGCCAGCCAGCAAGATGGGGTCTTGCTTTACGAGGGGTGTGGGTGGACCCAAGCACGCAGGCAGGCCCGCCCGCCCCGCCCACAGACCGTTCCCGAGCCCCTGGGGAAACCTCTGGCCATGAGTCCTGACTCTCAGAAGCCCAGGGGACTGTCCCTTCGGCTCATAGAATAGTGATTCTGGCCCACATTCATTGATCTCCCTTAGTTTTTAAAGGAAATTTTATTAGTTTGGGGTTTCTAGTCATTAAGTTAAAACCAGTAAAATAGAGCAAAATCAATACACGCAGGACACAGCAAGTCCTGTCCGCCTCACGACGTAAAGCAGGCACAATAGACCACGGATGAGGGCTTGCCTGGGGGCAGGGCCCCGGCAAGCACCTGGGTGGACAGGACGTCTTGGGGGTCCTGCCTGGCCCCCAGAGGGAAACACGAAGCTGGGGGGTTGGGGGTGGGCAGTAGGCATGCCAATGAGAAGCAGTGACCCCAAGTCCAGAGGTCTCAGGCCTCCCCGCTGTCCTCAACGCTCTGCCCATCTGGAGAATTTAACCTGAACCCAGTGCCTGTGGGATTGTGGGCCCCGAAGAGGCCTGGGCAGCTCTGCAGAGGGTCCCAGCTGAGTGGACCTGTGTCTGCCTCCTGTGGGGTGAGAGGCCAACATGGCAGTGGCAGGAGGGAACCCTGTGCAGAGTAGGTCTGACCAGCCCATGGACACCGCCCAAGTCCCCTCCCCAGATGTCCCCTAGGAGGCGAGGTGATTGCTCTTCTGCAGGAGCACCGGTCCGGCTGGATCCAGGGGCGAGCAGAACTCAGCTCAGGGGACCTAGGTTCTGTGTTGGAAAGCTCCAGAAAGCCCTTGAGCTGTGGGAGGCAGAGCAGAGGGAGAGAGGCGACCCTGTGTGGTGGGGACAGCCAGAGGCAGCTGAGGACAGGGTGGGTCCCCTCGGGGACGATGGCTGGCTCAGTTATGGCACTAGGGACTTCCTGGGAGGACCGGCCCTGAGGCAGCCCGTGTGTGCAGACCTGTAGAGCCTGGCTGGAAAGGAGGCCAGCTTGGGTTTGCACAGCTCCAGCCCTGGTGGGACAGGGGAGGGCGAGCAGGAGGCCCGAGCCAGACCTCTGACCTTGTGTAAGACTAGATTAAGATACAGCACAGAGACTGGGGGTGTGGCCTGGGGGTCTTACGGCCCTCGCCCAGCGTGCCTGAGGGCCTGGATTCGAACCCCAGCACCATGGAAAAAGAAAAAATGAGGTATGATTCACATACCACGCGGCCACCCGGTTGAGGTGAATGCTGTTAGCACCTCACCCACGGTGCAACCGAGGCCCCAAGGGAACTGGGAAATCCGGACGCCTGCTGTGACGAGGACAAGCCGCGTCACGCCACGTCACGAAAGGACACGTGCCAGGGAAGCCCGCTGGCTGGAGGTCCCCAAGCCCCAGTCCACAGGAGGTAGCAGGGGCGGGGGAGTCTGTGACTAGTGGGCAGTGCCTTCACCGGGGAGATGGAAGCTCTGGAGATGGCCGGTGGCAGTGACCACACGACGAGAATGCACTTGACGCCTGGCCGTCCAGGAGCGCGATGGCCTGAGACTTGACTTGAGCTGCAGCTTGATGGGCTGGGATGCCCCGCTGCTCGGCTGGCTGTGTCTGTGAGGGTGTTCTAGAAGAGGCTGGCCTTGGCCTTGCACACGTGGAGCAGGCTTCCCAGTGTGGCTGCGTCGTCCACTTAAGCGCCCTGCTGGCCAAACAGGAAGGCAGGCGAGTTCTCCCCGCCTGGCCGCTCAGCTGCGTCTAGCTCTCGTCCTGGGGACATCTTGGGTACATGGAAACATCAGTTCATGCTGTTTTGCATCTGGCTTACTTCTGGCATGATGCCCTCAAGGGCATCCATGTGTGGACACCAGGGATTGAGCCCAGGGGTGCTTGACCACTGAGCCACATCCCAGCCCTTTTTAGTTTTTATTTTCAGACAGAGTCCTGCTAAGTTGCTTAACTTTGTTCCTTTTTATGACCAAATAATATTCCATGCCACTCATGCTCCTGGCTCTTCTCTGAACTTGGCTGAACACTGCTGGCTCTCCTGGGACCCCAGGGTGCAGGCAGATGGCAGGGGGAGAACTTCACGCCCCCGGAGTCAAGTGAGCCAAGTGCTTGTGATAAATCTCTTCTGGATATATCTGCATTTACATCCACATCTATTAGTATATAAAGAGATTTATTGTGATTTTTATATGAAAGAGATTTATTATGATAGATATGGATCCCATTGGTTCTGCTTCTCTGGAGGACTCTGACTAATACAGATGGGAAATATGTTTTGTTTTCACTACAACTGAAAGAAAGGGAGGGAGAGAGAGAGAGAAAGGAAGGAAGGAGGGAAGAAGGAGGAGGGAGGGAGGGAGGGAGGAGGAGGGAGGGAGGGAGGAGGAGGAGGAGGTGAGGCTTTGCCCCCGCCCTGCCTGTCTCCTGCCTTTGTGGAGTGGACGGTCCAGGTCAAGGGTGCCGAGCAGTGTGTGTGTGTGTCCTGCGCGGCTGGTTCCGCTCAGCATGGTGCCCTGGAGGGTCCTCGGTGTCAGCCTCCGTGGCTGTGCGCCTCCTCTTGTGGCCATAATATCTCATTCAATGGATTCAAGTTCATCAGCTTGCCGGTGGGTGGAACCTGGGTGGGGTCTGCCCTGTGCCCCCACAGGTTCACTGCTGGACGTGAGTTTTCTCTGGGGTCTGCACACGGTCGCTATGTTAGTGTTTGGGGAACTGCCAAACGCGTGACCTACCCCTGACCTACCTCAACCACGGAGGAGGAATTTCCTCTGCAGCTCTTGGGCCCTGGGAGCCTCTGAGGGTCGCCGGGCACCTCTGTACATGAAAGGAGGATGCCCGGCCTTCGGAGTCTGCAGGAGTAAAGGGCGTCTGCCCACCCGCCACCCTGGTGCTCTGCCGTCTTAACCTTGCGGTGACCTTGGGGAGGTGCTCCTGTTCGGGGGACCAGCCTTCTCCCAGATGGATGGGCAGAGGGTTTCTGCCTGGGACGTCTGGCGGCTTTTGTGAGTCCTGCTGCAGCCTGGTGCCATCAAGCCCCAGCACAGCCACGCTGGCACTGATTCTGGGGACCTGGTGGTGGACATTTGAAGCACACGTGGAGGGGCCCTGGCCCCGTCGTTCCCGAGACAGCCAGGCAGGCTCATGATTTCAGAAAATAACTCGTAAATGGGCTCCCCACACCCCACCCCTCGCCATCCAGGGACATGGTCATGGTGGGTCATCCATCCAGGGCCACTGGAGGGGACATCTCTCCATTCCCCAACTGGGCAGCCACACACAGGAGCCCACGTGAAGGTCCCTTCCCCGGGAGCACGTGGCCGTGGGGCGGGAGGCAGCAGGCTCCACGGGGCGCAGAGAGGCCGTGTCCTCTGGGGAGGCCTTCTCCTTCCTGACCGTCAGTCTCCACCCCACCAGGATTTAGGAGTTCACACGGAAGAGGTGCTTGGCTCCTGAATCCCACAGAAAATTAAATCAATTACGCAGTCTAATAAAGAACTCCAGGTTTTTAATTAAACTAAGCTTAATTAAATGGCGAGTGCTCTGCTCTGTCGATGCTCTGATCAGGCCCTGGGGGCTGGGAGCATCTGAATGGTCCATGCCGGCCGCTGGCCGGGAGGGGATGGAGGGCCCTTGCCTGCAGGGGCGAGCTGCAGGACAGGCGGAGCAGGGCGTTGCAGGTGGCCGGGCGTCCCAGCCTGCTCCCAAGCCCCCGACTCTGGAATTGGTGCCGTGGACAGCCTGGAGAGCTGCCCCGACGGAGCAGCGGCACGCGGGGTCTGCCACCTAGACCACGCGGCTTCTTCCCCTTGCAGCTGGCCGAGTCCCCCAGTCTCACCTGGGGACTCAGCTTCTCAGCTGGACTGTCTGCCTGGCAGCTCCCCTAGACCCCTGGACTGGCCACCCAGCTCCAGCACACCTCCTGGCCCCTCCCCGTTGGCTCACCCTCACCTGCACTTCTCAAGCTTCCTTGGCCCTGAGCCCAGGTTCATTGTGGTCAGAGGAGGCGAAGCCCTGACCTGGCCTTGGCTGTTGGCCTCTCACAGAAGACCCTGAGCCAGGTCCATGACCCCAGGGGGTGGGAGTGGGCCTGAGGAGGACATGGCCTCCCTGAGTACTCTGCCCGTTTGACCTCGGTGTTGATCACTGGTGGGTGGCAGGGGCCAGGCTGGCAGACTGGTCTGCAGTGGGCATGAATTGTCTGGGATGCTTTTGGGGATGAAGAGCTCAGGGGTGCATGGGGGGCTTTTCTTAGGGTCTGGGGAGGGCCATGCATGGACCATGAACGGATGAGGGTCAGAGTCCTTGTCACCAGGAAGCTGTATGCTGGGGACTTGAGTCTCACAGTCAGAGGTGGGAACAGCCTCCTGCCAGACCCAGTGTGTCCTGTCAAGGGCTAGTGAGACCTCAGGCCAGGCCAAGGGTCCTGCTGCCCTGCCCCCCAACCATCCTGCAGCCACAGGGACAGCAAAGCAGTACCCAGCCCATCAGCTGGTCCCACCTGGTTCCACCCACTGTGCCCTTCAGCTCCCTGTTGACCCCCTGGGGCACCCACCTCTCCCAGCAGCATGGGGACCCCCATGCCCTGGGCACTGCGAGCCCCACCCTTGCCCCACGTTGCCTCCCGCCCCTCCCGCCCCGCTCTCAGGCTGCTGGTGTTGGGCTGCCCTGAGCTGAGGTCCGCCCAGGCTCCCGCCATCTGATGGATGTGTGTCGAGGGAAGCCGAGTGCCGGGAGCACCCCGCCCCTGGCGTGAGCACCAAATGCATAATAAAAAATAGAACCTTCGCTGCGATTGTCTGATCTGTATTTATTTCATAACATGCAGAATTAATAAGATGCTGGGTTTGAGGTTACCATGGCAACCGAATACAGAGAGGCTTGTCCTGGCAAACAGATGAATTCATAAATAACGCCGAAGTGCTGAAATCAACAGCGCAGGGGCCTGCGGCAATGCTCACGGGCGCCAGTGCCCGCGCAGGGCTCACGGTGCCCAGAGCTGGCACGGGATGGAGGCTGCCAAGTTGGAGGCTTGGCTGCGCTGCTGTACCTGGGGGCACCAGATCTGAAGATGAATGAGCACTGGGAGGAGGCGGGGGCACAGGTGAGCCCCTCCATCAGCCTGCAGCGCTGACCGCCAGGCCCGGGCCCTCTTCCTTCCTTCAGGGCATCCATCATGCTTGTGGCCATTCATCCATCTGGTGAATGTCTACTGGCCACACAGGGTATTCCAGGGACGCCTGGGGAGTAGCCCTCACCTATACAAGCAGGTAACTTCCTTGGTTGCCTGCAGGAGTACTGGGCCACCTGGAAGCCACTCGTCAGCACTGAGATGGCCCCTGTGGACATTCCCAAAGCACTTGATGGAGACTGGTCAGGTGCCGTGCCACCCTGTGGCCTTCGGAGTCTGTCTCCTGGCTCTTCAAGGCCTTTGTGTCCAGCAGCACAATGACTCGGTGTGGCTATGGTTCTGCCAGGGGTACAAGCTGTCCCCTGAGGGGCCACTGCAGCTGCCCAACAGGCCACCCATGGCCAAGTCACTGGGTGGTCTTCACTCAGCCTGGTGGGCCCTTCCCGAGGGTGTGAGCCCCTTTGCTCCCAGTCCTGGTTTCCCTGTCTGGACAGCACGATCCCACTGCCTCACCGGGGTCTCAGGAGAGAAAACAAGAGACCCAGGACAAAGGCAAGGCAGGGCAAGCGAGCGAGCACAGGGAATCCAGGGTAGTGGGACTCGCGGGACCCACACGGGGACACACTGTCATTGTGTCAGAGCCCACAGAATGCGCCACACCAAGGGGAGCCCTGGGTAAACTGCAGACCCAGGTGGCGATGACCTTGCAAGAGGGAACCTGAAACCGACTAAGAACTCAAGCCCCTGCCAGGCCTGGTGGCCACACCTGTGATCCCAGTGGCTCAGGAGGCTGAGGCAGGAGGATGGCAAGTTCAAGGCCCACCTCAGCAACTTAACAAGGCCCTAAGCAACTTAGCGAGATCCTGTCTCAAAATAAAAATAAAAAGGTCTGGGATGTGGCTCAGTGGTTAAGCGCTCCTGGGTTCAATCCCCAGTACCAAATAAATAAATACATACATACATAAACAAAAACAATAAAGTTCCTTTCTTGTTTTAGGGGTTCTAAACCTTTTGCCATTATTAAATGCTTTATCAGACCATCGCCTCCTCCAAAAAGGCTGTTTGAGCTTCTGTGACTAAAGGGACTGACTTGCCAGAGGCCCCAGCCTCTGAGGCCCTTGAAGGCCCCACCCACCCAAGGACATGTGCCTTAGGCCAAGGTGCTGAGTGGGGTGAGTGGGGATGGGCAGGGAGCCGCCCGAGGGGCAGGGGTCAGGCAGGGTCCAGGACCCCAGAAGAGGTCCGCCTGCCCCCAGCAGCCCTGGCCACCCAGGGGTCACGGCTGCAGCAGCAGTGGCCAGCGACCAGGAGGCCTCTGCATTCAAGCAGGGGTCCCAATGCAGCAGCGGTGTCATGCCAATGGCCTCACAGTGGCCCTGGCAGTGTCTGTCCCCTGACCCACCTGTGCCCACCCACACCACTGAACAGGTCACCTGATGCCCCGCCCCTGGAGTGCTCCACTAGGAGGGAGGGCCTTGCAAGGGTCCTGGTGGGACCAGCACCCACCTGGCTCCACCACAGGAGTCCAGGTGGCAGCCTGACCCAGGCAAGCCCCGTCCGCAGCTCCTGGACGCCCTCCGCCTCCCACCTGGAAGTGGCTGTCTCTCAGCTACCGACTGAAGGAGGAACCTTGGGATCCAGTGCTGAGGAAAGCAGCAGCCACCCTCTGCAGCACCAGGCAGCAGCACCAGGCAGCAGAGGAGTCCTGCACTCCTCACCCGTCGCCCGGCCGTCCCCCACCCTACTGCACCGCAGCAGCTCAAGAAAGAGCAAAGCCTCCCTCTGGTGCCAGTGCAGAGCACTGCAGCCTCCCCTCACCCCTCACCCCTCACCCCTGCACTCCCACCGGGTCTGAGCCCTGGGGCTGGGGAGAGGGAGGACAGGTCCAGGGAGCAGGCAGGCCAGAGCGTGTGAGTGGGACCCAGCACACTGACTCTGAGCACTGGCGCTGCAGCAACCCCAAGATCAGCCTGTGGCACCAGTTGGTGCACCCATGACCCCCTACCCATGCACCCCCACCCACTCCACCCCAGGGACCCATGACCAGGATGTGAACCCTCCTGGGCTCAGTGCTCTATGTCACCCATGAAAGTGGGCACTTGAGTGCCCCCAAAGAAGGCTGGCTTCCACGGCAGCTGCCCCCATCCTGCCAAGGATCCCAAGCCAGGGCCCAGTACAGCTGGCACTGACCATGGGCCCATTTCACACTCAGCTGATCCCAGGAGTAAACTGAGGCACGTGGGATGAGCTGGGGTGAACTGAGTGAGCCGGGCACAACTGCCCTCACCCCGTCTGGCAAGACACCTGGGCTGGAGCTGAGACCTGCTCCTGCCCCAGCTGTGACACAGGAGGAAGCAGGTCGGGTGGTTCCAGTGCCGACCCAGCACCCATCCCAGGCCAAGCGCGCCCCCTGCTGGCCTCGCAGAGCACCCGCCAAGCTGAGCCTGGGCCTATGGTGACTCCTGGGCAGGTCTGTGGGATGGGCCCCTGGGCCCAGAGAGGTGCACTCCCTGCCCCCCACACCTGCCCAGTGCACGGGCCAGGGCTGCATTTCCCACCACGAGGCATAACGCCCAGCCCAGCTCCAGTCCAGGCTGACAGGCAAGGGCAGCTCGGCCCCAGCCATGAGCCCGCCATTACCCCTCCTGGCAAGAAGCCGGGCACAGGCACCTCCTGCAGACACTCTGCCTGGAAGGGCCAGTGCTGGCCCTGCTTCCTCTTCCCTTCCCCAACCAGCCTCAGACCTGCACCCCAGGGTACGCTGGGGGACAGTGGCAGGGAGGGGGCCATCTGTTCCCAGCTGTGTCCCACATGTCCCCAGGGACCTGCTGACCCTGATGAGGACTGGCTGCTGACGGCACGTGGATAGCTGTGCCCACGTGGAGCCTCCTACACTGAGAGGTGCCCAAGAGCCTGGGTGCCCCGTCACTCCCCCGCCCCTGTCCCATCCCCGCTGCACGGAGGGAAGCTGGGCTCCCACAGATGACCCCAGGACAGGCCCCAGAGCTCTTCTCAGCAGGGTCAGTTCCTGGTAAACGGGGTCAGGAGTGTCCCTTTCTGGGGCACTGAAGATGTCCGTGGTGGCTGAGTCACCTCCACCTGTCCTGAACCTGGCCCCTGTGCCCTTTCCCCGACACCAAGGGGAAACCTGCCCTGGAGGCTCCAGCCCTCTGCTGGGCCCTCTGCCCACCGGGCCCTGGGCCGTGGGAGACTCCCTGCCCAGCCCTCCCTCCCTGCTGGCACTGATTTCTACCTGCTTCTGTACCTGAGTTCTGCCAGAGGCTGCCACCTGGTTTAGTGTTCAGGAGCCCAGTCTGGCCTGAGGACTCAGTGGTGAGCAGAATCCACCCCCTGGGACAGTTAAGACATGCACACCTGTCAAGAGTCCACTCAGAGATTCCTGGAAAGCAATTCTGGCTCATTTCAACCAGGCAGGCCCTGTGCCCAGCGCAGGGACAAATGGCTCAACTGAACCCAGGCCCTGCCCAAAAGGAGCTCATGTCCCAGAGGTGGCAGACAGACAGACAGACAGACAGATAGCCCCCACAGGTTCTGGGAAGATACAAACGCAGTGTAGGAGGGCTTCCTGGAAGAGGAGGCTGAACTGAACCTCTAAGAGTCAGACAGGAGGAGTTGGCAGGGTGTAGGGGCGCCAGGGAGGTGGCCGGGGTGAGGATGTGCAGGAGACCTGGAGGCATTGGGTGACACGGCTTGCCCTGGCAGCTGCAGGGGGTTTGGTTTCCTGGGGGCAAGGTGTCCTGAGAGGTGACCTGGCCACATTGGTATCTCCAAGGCTGAGGGAGGAACTGGGATTCCGATTGGAGCAGCTGCAGGAGGACCCACACGAAGGGTCTGGGAGGCTGACCCCAGTGTCCAGCGGGCTGGCAGGAGGCTCAGATCACAGCTGGCGAGGCAAGAAGTCCTCTGTGCCAAGCACGCCTTTCACAAGAGGGTGGACAGATGGGCCTTGCGCCCAGTACAGTGGACATTGCCCAAGATGCTGTGCCACAGTAGAGAAGGGAAAGGGAAGCACGAGGCCTGACCGCGGCAACTAGGAGGCTTCTCATGACATCCAGTCTTCAGCTGGGGAATAGCCTCCTACCACAGACCTACCGTAACAACTGGTGAGAAGCGAGACTGGCTGTCAAGGGGACCCGGAGGAAATGGCTGGTGTCCACCTCTGTCCTTGGGGCAGAGAGATGAACAGGAGCTTATAAAGGGGGCCACAGATGGACGCCCAGGGCATGGGTCAACAGGCAAGGCCTGACCAGACCACAGGCAGAGGGCGCAGCACCTGGTCCAGAAGCCCTGGGAACGGACTGGGGTTCCATTACCGCTCAGCAGCCTGTCTGCGGTGGCAAAGCCCATCCACTCTGCCTGCCCCAGTGGGGACCCAGACACCCTGGCGAACCCAGAAGGCGGGCCACTGGGCCACACTTCAGGATGCCACTCCTGGGTCACCATCCCTCTCAGACCTGACCCCTAACTAAGTGTTTATTCCAACTTGCTTCAGACTGACCTAGCCAGAGATGCTGGACTCTGGGTAACCCAGAGTCCAGGACCAGCTCCCGACCCTCCCCAGTTATCCACCTCTGCCTAGAGTCCAGGACCAGCTCCCGACCCTCCCCAGTTATCCACCTCTGCCTAGAGTCCAGGACCAGCTCCCGACCCTCCCCAGTTATCCACCTCTGCCTCCTCATTCTCTGTCCTGGGATTCTGTGGGCTCTCCCAAGAGTCCCTTTCTCCTCCTTCCTCCTTCCTGCCTTCCTTCCGTCTGGGAATTGAACCTACAAACACTCGACCTCTGGCCACATCCCAGCCCTTTTCATTTTAAGTCAGGTCTCACTAAATTTCTGAAGCTATCCTCAAACTTGTGATCCTCCTACCCCAGTCTCCTGAGCTGCTGGATTACAAGTGTGCACCATCGACCCAACTTCCTTTGATATTCTTTCTTTTTTTAAAACTGTGGTTAAAAAAAAAAATATATATATATATATATACATATATATATATTTATGTGTATGTATGTGTGTGTATATATATATATATAAAACACAAAAAATTTACCCTTTTTTATTTTTTTTCCATCCCAGGGATCAAACCCAGGGCCCTGAGCATGCCAGGCAAACACTCCACCACGAGCCACATCCCCAACACCCAAATCCACCACTTGGCCCTTTTTACGAGCACAGCTCAGTGACATTGAGTGTGTCCTCTGCTGTGTGGCTATCACCTCCCACCAGCTCCAGAACTTTTTCATTTTCCCAAACTGAAACTGTCCCCGTGAACACTGCCCCCTACACCACCCGCCACTCCACTTCCGTCTCAGGACTGAGATAAATGGAACCATACCAGCTTTATGCTTCTGGGCCCCGCTTCCTTCCCTCCGCAGAATGTCCTTAGGGTCTGTCACCGTCCGTTCTGTCTGGAGGAGCTTTGAGCTGCTGTGGACCACGCTCCCAGCGGCAGGCTGTGCCTTGGACCGCTGACACCCGCATCACGGCATGTGCTGCCCACTGCCATCGCACTCCGGGCTGTCAGCATCTGCCTCCCAGCTGGTACCTCCTGGCCTGCAGAAAGGACACTGCAATGCCCCAGGCACCTCGGGTTTTCCCTTCCGGAGGCCGCTGAGCCCAGTGTGGCCCAGCAGCACTACAGGCACTGGGAGCCATAGAGCCACCCTGACAACCACGGGAGGCTCTTGCCTCCTAGGCCACACTTTGGCAATGGCTGGCGGAGATGCCAGTGCCTTGGCAGGAAGCAGCAGGCTGGGTTTTAGGAGACCACATCTGTGCCCAAGGACAGCAGGTGTGGGGTGTGAGGTGGGACCTCAGGCCAGGCCTCGGAAGGCAGGGGTTGTCGGTGCAGCTGTGGGCAGCAGGGCGCTCGCTCTAGCTCACCAGAGCCTTGGAAAGCTAGCCCGTCCAGAGGCAGTGGTTTGCTGTGGGCATGCCTGCACATTTACGCACAAGATGCCCATGTGGCATGATTTATAACAACAAAATAAGGGCACCAGTTCACCACTGAGGGCAGAATGACCAGGCGGACCAGAGAGCACCTGCACTGGGCATGGCCGGCCGTCAAACGCCAGGTTTAGAAGGGTGTCTGCACACCTGGGAAATGCCCCTTATGTGCGACCAAGCAGGAGGAGCAGTGGATGCCAGTCCAGGGGCACCGTTGCCCCTCTTTTGATGGCTGGTGGGGGGGACCACCATCTTCCTGCCCAGTAGGGGTGGCCAGAGACTGCTGATGGTTCCAGAGACCTCCATCAAAATGCAGGGAGGACCAGGGGCCTGGGGGAAGAGGCTGGGGACCCGGGTGGGTTCAGAGTCGGGGTCCTGAGACGCAGGCAGCAGCTGGGAGGAAAGACTGAGTCAAGACTGCTCAGGTGGGGCTGGGCTGAGGCTCAGTGGTGGAGCGCTTGCCTGGCATGTGCGAGGCCCTGGGTTCAATCCTCAGCACCACATAAAAGTAGATTTAAAAAATAAAGATATCGTATCCATCTATAACTAAAAATATTTTTTAAAAAAGACCAGTCATCCATGCCACCCCGCCTGCCTGCCCACCGCCTCTTCCCCGAAGGCAGACTTGCAGCACGGGTGGATTTGCCTCTGGGGAAGCTCGTCCCTCAAGGTCACACAGAGACAGAATGGCCATGCGAGGTTGTCCCGTCCTTAAAGCACCACACTCGAGCTGGCCCCCAGCTGCTGTGGCTGCTTAGGCCTGGTGTCCTGGACACGGCAGCTTCACAGCACCTGCGCGGAGCCAGGGGGCCACAGGGGGCCAGGGCGTGCTCGGGCTTGGATCTGTCAGTGCCCGCAGCACAGGTGGCACAGGAGCCACCTCCGGGCCCTG
Source organism: Sciurus carolinensis (assembly GCF_902686445.1). Taxonomy (NCBI): domain Eukaryota; kingdom Metazoa; phylum Chordata; class Mammalia; order Rodentia; family Sciuridae; genus Sciurus; species Sciurus carolinensis. The sequence continues at coordinate 1,502,222 of NC_062226.1, forward strand.
GCCTTTGAGACGGCCACGTCCTCCGCAGGCCCAAGAGCAGGGCCTGCCCTGGAATACCCACTGCCTGCCACCGCCTCTTCCTCCCAAGAGACACAACCCTGGTTCAGTCAGAACCATGGGGAGGGCGGGGAGAAGGATGGAAATGGAACCACTCCGGGCACGTTCCTGTTCCTCTCCTGGAAAAGGCCAGAGGGAGCTGGGGCTCCTGGAGCCGAGCAAAGGCACAGTGGCCTTTGTCCAGGTCCGGCTGGGCCAGGTGTCACACGGAGGCCACCCGCCCCTGGATGGAGGTGGGGGTGGAGGGAAGCCGCCTGTCTGATGGCAGAATCCACCTCCTGAAGAGGGAGTGAAGGAGAAGGTGCCTCCTTGGGAGGAGCAGGCTGGGGTGCGGCGCAGCAGCAGCGCGTTGCCTGGCCTGCTCGAGGCCCTGGGCTGCGGCCTTGGGCTGCAGAAGGGGGATGGGAAACACCATTCTCTGTGGCCAGGACCAGGCCGCTGCCCCGGCTCAGGGTCCTGCCCGGCCCTCGAGGGCACACTCAGAGTTCATCGCTCCTGGCCTCCACCCCGCTCAGAGGCTGATTAAATTAGGGGATGCAATCACAATCTGAAGCGAGTTAATTGAGAGGATTTATCTGGGCCTGACAGTTTTATGCATGTTTGATTAAGTATTATAGGGTTTGTTTTTGATTTTGCATAATTTAACTTTAAATCCTGCACTGGGGGGCCCATCAACCATTAACGACCAAAATAAACCTCTTTTAAGATGCATCCATTTATGATTTATTTCTGAATGCAATATCTTCCAGATTTTTTTGGTGCTGTTGCCAAAGTGACAAATATGTTTAAAGTAACATTTTGGGCCATCCCACTCATCCTATAAATCCTCCAGAATGCATACGATTCATTAAAAGTTTTGAAAGAAGTACAAGTTAGCATTTATATTGCAACAAGTGACATATAAATGCCTGTGTTTGTCTTCCAAGCGTGCCATAAAATATATCCGCATGCCGGTTCCCCCAGAGCCGCGCACGTAGCCCACGCTCTGGGGTGATGATAAGACTGGTCACAAATCTGCACTCCTGTCACCGTGAAGGTGCTCAGTCAGGAGTTCAAATCGAGTCTTTTGTGAAATTAGCACAGGAGGGGTCAGAGCGCAGGCCTGGGTCTGGGATACAGGCAACCCTGGTAGGGGAGTACTAACCTTGAGCACCAGCCTCCTAGGACCCCTTAAGGAGCCACGCCGCAGGAGTGGGGGTGTCTAAGTGAGGTTTGCTGCCCCACAGGCCCTGCAGGCTCAGGCCAGGATCCAGGTGCCACAGGCAGGTTCCTTTGAGCCTCTTGGCCTGCAGGGCCATCTCTTCCTTGTGTCCTCACGTGGCCGCCCCTCTGTGTCCTGATCACTGGTACAAGTGGATTAAGGTCTGTTTTAGTCAGCTTTCCATCGCTGAGACCAAAAGACACAAAGAACAACTTAGAGGAGAAAAAGATTATTTTGGCTCATGGTTTCAGAGGTTCAGTTCATGGCTGGCCGAATCCATGGTTCTGGGCCTGAGGTGAGGCAGAACACGGTGGTGGAGGGCCAAGGCAGAAATAGCTGCTCAATTCATGGTGGCCAGGAAGCAGAGAGAGCAAACTATGTGCCAGGCACAAAATATAAACCCCAAAGGCACGTACGCCAGTGACCCACTCTCTCCAGTCACACCCCACCTGCCTACAGTTACCAACCAGTGAGTCTATTCAAGAAGATTAATTCACTGATGCAGTTGCAGCTCATAATCTGATCATTTGACCTTGGAACATTCTGGCTTTGTCTCACATGAGCTTTTGGGGGGCACCTCATATCTAAATCATAACAGGGTCCATCGTAATGAGCTTTGTAAGGGTCCTGTCTCCAAGACAGCTACAGGCTGAGGGTCAGGCTTCAATACATGAAGTAGGGACACAACTGACCGTAAGAACACTTAGTATGTCTCCCAGCTCTGTAAGTCAGAAACTGACCCATGCCAAAGCGGGGTCAGACTCCGGTCTCTCAAGAGGCTACAGAAAGGATGTCCCAGGGCTGTAGCCCTATGAAGGCCTGGCAGAGGCTCAAGGGTCTGTTTCCAAGTTGGCTCACCTGCATGGCTGCTGTTGGTGGGAGGTCTCAGCTCCGCCTTAGCAAGCCTCCCAGCAGGACTGCTGGAACCTCCTCTCAACATGGCAGCCCTACGGAGACTGCTCGTCTTCCCCAGGAGATCCCAGAGAGTGAGGTGGAAGCCCACGCATGCTGCGACCTCGCCTCAGGAGAAGTGACCACTTTTTTTTTTTTTTTTTTTTGTACTGGGGTTGAATCCACAGTGCCTTACCACTGAGCCACATACCCAACCCTTTATATCTTGAGATAAGGTCTTACTAAACTGCTTAGGGCCTCACTAAGTGCTGAGGCTGGCCTTGAACTTGGGATCCTCCTGCCTGAGCCTTCCCAGTCGCTGGAATTACATGTGTCACTTTGCAACTGGCCTTCTGCTACCCCTCTTGGTTACACAAGTGGACCCCACTACTTACCTTGAAAGTGGTTATAAAGGTCAGTTGTTTTGCTGAGGTGCTGGGGATTGACCTCAGGGCTTCGCGCTTGCTACAACACACTCCACCACTAAGCCTCATCCCCAGCCCTGGTTATAAGGATTGGAAATGGCATGTTCCAATCAAACCACCAAACAGACCACCATAAACTTGGTGGTGTAAAACGGCAAGCATTTCATCTTCTGTCTGTGGGTAGGGCCACATAGGGCTCTGATGCATGCTGTCTGCGGCTCATCTGGGGAGACTTGTGATGGGGTGTCCGTCACCCAGAGGCTCCTGCACTTACAATTCTGATGCCCGGGCTGGTGACCCACTGCATCCCTCCCCGTGGCCTCCCCGTGAGACTTCTCAGCATAGCAGCTGGTGCCCAGAGGGAGCACTGCCCAGAGGCTGAGAGCAGCAGGGCTTTTCTGACAGCCTAGAACCACACGGCACAGTTCCCTGGGCCTCCTCTGACTCCAGGCCAGTCACTGAGGTGGACCAGAGTGTAGGGGAGGGAACTGGACTCCTCTCTCGATGGCAAGCAGGAGGGGCTGCAGAGGAGGTATGGGTGGCCGTTCTGGAAGACCACGCAGAGCTGGGCTCTGCTGTTGTGTCCCTCACCCTGTCCTGTCTCAGGCCTCTCAGCCCTTCACGGAAGCCATGGTGGGGGTGGAGTGGGGTCATCACAGAACTTGAAGTCACACTGGGCCTTCTCCAAGGGCAGGTCAGTTTGAAAACAACCCTGGAGACCCCAGCAACTCAGGAACCTGAAGAGGAGGACCTCAAGTCAAGGCCAACCTTTGCAAGCTTGAGGTTGGCGTGGGCAACTTAGTGGGACCCTGTTTCAAAATAAAACATATAAAGGGCTGGGGATGTGGCTCAGTGGTCAATCTCCAGCACCAAAAAAAGAAGGGTTCCAGAAGACTCTGGATATAGCTTAGCAGCAGAGCGCTTGCAAAGCATGTGCAAAGCCCCAGGTTCCATCCCCAGAACCACCAAAAAAAAAAAAAAAAAAAAACCAAAGGCCCAGGAGATGTCACTTGACCCTGCCACCTCCCCGACACAAGCCCTTTAGGGGGCCATGACAGAGGTCAGGACTGAGCTTCCACTGACCTGACTGCAACAGCTGGTCATGTCAGGCCCTGGATGACCTGGTTGGGCAAAGCGCCAGGTGTCCTCATCCTCGCACCCATGCCCAGCTTGCAGATGGCATGGGGGTGCAAACCTCTCCCAATCTGGCAGGCAGGACCCTGCTGCTCAGCTTTCCCAGGCACAGGCAAGCCTGCCTGGCCTGCGTGCCCGCTCAGCGAGGGAATCACCTGCTCAAATCAAGGGCTGGCGGCTGCTCCTGGACAGGCCAAGCTGTGGGGGTTTTCAGAACAGTGGGCAAGTGAGTCCCTGAGGCAGCTGCTCAGCTCTGTCGCTCTGCAGTGAAGGCACCAAGCAGCCACAGGTCCTGTGCAAGTGAGCAAGCCCGCGTCCATCCCTCCTGCACCCAGTTTCCAGCCCAGGCTGAAGGCCTCCTGTGCCCTGGCACCCTCTCCAGCCCCCTCTCCAGCCCCTTCCCGGCTTCTCAGGGTCTGCGGCAAGGGATGGGCTGTCCCAGCAGGTGGCGCCAGGCCTCTGTCCAGAGTTATGCTTGGAGGGAGGCCCAGCAGACCTGACCCAGGAGTGGGGACTGAGGTGGGGACCCCAGTTGCCTTTCCACAGCAGGATGAGCCAAGCAGAGTGCCTGTGAGGACTGGCCACCAAGCAATGCCAAGCACACTGCCCTGTCCTCAGGGAGAGCCCAGCTGTGTTCAGGCTGTGGGTCCTGGGGTAGGGATCACTCAGTAAGTGGCTTTCAGCACTTCCAAGGAGTGATGTAACAGCAGCAGGGCACAAGGTAAGGGCATGTGGCACTTCCTGAAGCTTCCCTGCCTCTTTGGATGCAGCCATGCAGGACAGGGCTATGCATGAAGAACACCTGCAGTCGGAGGTGACTGGCTGCAACCACAGAAGGGGTATGGGGGCCAAGCAGGTGGTGGCCAGGGCTACAGGTGACCTCACAGAGGCAGGGGTCTTCCAGAGGGATCCTGAAGGGTGAGCAGAGTTTAGCAGGTGGAAGAGGAACAGAGAGACAAGGAAGGCATGAAGGGGCTAGACAGGGACAAGGCTACCCCAGGACATGTGGCAGCTGGAGCGGGAGGGCTAGACCTTCAGGGGGACAGGAATGCCCAGAAAACTCGTCACCCACGGGCTGCACAAACGCAGCCTAGCGAGGAGATGCATTTTCAGAGGTTTCTTAAAAGCCCACCACCCCTCACTTGCTGCTATGCCTCGTGGCTCCCTGGACACTCCCAAGACTCCCTGGCTGGCTGCTCCTGCTCACGTAGCTCTGCCAGGGTGGCTGAAAGGCCAGGACTCCCACCATCAAGCTTCTCAGACCCTTCCCACAAGACAGGACTCAGTGTGAGCTTGGGGCAGACAGGGAGCTAAGAGGAGGCTGCTGCTCTGCAGGGTAGCCAGGGAAGTGCCACAGTCAGAGCTTCAGTCCTGAGAACAGTAGGAAAAGGCCTGATCCTGGCACCAGAGGGACGGAGCTGCTTCCCGCCAGCGCAGGACCAGCAGCACTTAGGCAAGGTGGACCCAACCTGCCACTCCTGCAGCTCCCCACCCCAGCACCACTGCTCAGGTGACACCTTTTTCTTTCTCCTGGGGGCTCTCACTGTTCTCCAGCCCCAACTGACACCTGGACCCTGAGTAAAGGGCGGGCAGGCAGCAGGTTGCAGGGATCAGCCACACATGCTGGTGGAGTTGGCATCTGGATCTGGTATCAGGGACGAGCTGGGTAGATACTTGATAGGAAAGTTGGGGCCATTAGCTACAGACAAGGTGACATGGTGGTGGGAGGGACCTCAGAGCAAAATCAAGCTGGTCATGTCCCCCGGAAGGAACACTGGGGGACCTGAGGTCCCTGCCTGGAGGGCGTGGGGAGGCACCCGGTCTCCCTGAAGAGATTCTAATGCATGGGTGTGGCACCTGCTCCAGGTGATACAGGCTTCTCATTTTCTCCCAGAGTAGGTACAGAAATGTATAAAAAAGCAAGTGAAAATGATCTCTGAATCTAAGGTAAATGAAAACCTTCTGCAGACATTTACCTGCAACAGGATTTTGTCCAGGAAAAACGCACTCACAGCCTTGCTGGGTCATCCTCACATGCCTGCCTGACCTGGCTTGCTTCCTCCACCCTGGCCAGGCCTCAGGGTTTCTTGAGGTCTGATGCTAATACAGCCCTCAACAGACCCTCAGGACACTCTGCAGGCTCTGGCTTCAAGTGCTGCTCATCAGCAAGGAAGGTGGTCTATGGTCACGCTGTCACGGGGCCTTGGCCTGTGGTAAGCCTGCACGTCTGGCACCCCCTGCTACCCGCTCTGCCATCTACTATAGTCCTTCCTCACTGGGAGATGGTGGGCACCTTGAGTGGGTTGTTCTGTTTATGTCTCCTGCCCAAAGGGGCAGTGTGGGCAGATAATCTTCCCTGACTGTGCACAGCAGGACACGGGGGCCTGAAAGGGCTGGAGCCCTGGCTGTGGGGCTGCTGCAGGAGAGCCAGGGAGCCCAGTGTGAAGGCGCAATCAGCATTGTCAGTTGGCCGGGAGCGGGGCTGCTCCCCGGAATGACTGCCCTCCAGCGTGTGTGAAGCCCAGAGTGGCAGACAGGCAGCCTCCTGCTTGGCCACTCCTCGTGTTGGTCAGTGACACAGCGCAATGCTGCATGAGAGGTGATCTCTCTCCCTGGTTGGTTTGATCCTAAAAGGCCCTTAAAACAGACGGTTGAACGCAGTCATCAGGATGCTTTTTAATTGTTTCAGTGTTCAGGTGTGTTGAGAGTGGAAGGAGAAGCAGTCGCCCAGGCTGGACACCAAGGAAGGACGCTCCTGCTTCTCTGGGGAGATCTGCTGCTGGTCACTAAAGACAGGCTCTTGGTGCTCTCCCCATGGCCCTGCTGGCCCAGTCAGTCTTCAGACTCCAGCTCAGGCTGGGTAAAGGCTATCCGGTCCTAAGGCAGAGGTGGAGCCTTGCCCTCTCCTGCCAAATGGAGGCTGAGCCCAGTCACCAGTCCCAGGCTGGGAGCTCTAAACCCAGGGGGCCCAATTCTGCCTGTCTGAGCAGCCTGAACCCTGTGACTGGGTCCCTCAGTGGACCGGAGGGTCAATGGGGGACAACTCTGAAGGCCAGCGCTTTCCAGACTCAACCACGGTGTGACCTGACCCTGAGGTCCTTTCCATCCACCCTGCCCATGACCTCTGTCACCTGAAGGGACTTGGCAAGGTTAAGGTCACAACTGCTGGCCTCTGGAACCCACCTCCTCCTCCTTTTTTTTTTTTTGGTGCTGGGGATTGAACCCAGGGCCTTGTGCTTACAAGGCAAGCTCTCTACCGACTGAGCCATCTCCCCAGCCCCCTTCTTCTTCTTTTTTTGATGCTGGGGATTGAACCCAGGGATGCTCTACCACTGAGCTCCATCCCCAGCCCTTTTCATTTTGAGATAGGGTCTCCCTAAGTTACTCAGTCTGGCCTCGACTTGCGATCCTCCTACCTCAGGCCCCGAGCCACTGGGATTACAATCGTGGCCACCACACCCGCCCCAACGTCCCTCTGGGGTTCTAGGGACTCCAGGTCGGTGTCACGCCGCAGCCTGCTGCTGACAGCCCTAGCAAACCCGCACGGCCGCTGCAGTTGCCCACCGCCGCCACGCCTCCGGCCTCCGAGGGTCTCCCACTCAGCGAAGCGGCTCATGCGCTCCCAGTCCCGCACCCCCGCAGCCTCCAGGAACCCGGCGCGGCCCAGTCTGTGGGCGCGCCTGCGCATGGCCGAGCCCGCGCGGCCCCAGGTTCCTCTTCTGCGCCTGCGCATGCGCAGGACAGGCCGCGGCGCCGCCCGCATCCGTGGGCGGTGACGTCACGACCGCTAGCGGCACGTACGCGCGCGCCCTGTGACAGTTAAGTTCTGGGACGCCCCGCGCGAGCCCGAGACGAGCACAGCGAGGCTTCGCGGTGCCGGCGCGGGCGGAGGGGGCGGAGGGGGCGTGAGGACCGCCCTACGGTGGCCGCGGAGGGACGGCGCTACGGCTCCCACGCTGGGCCAAACGCCTCCAGCGGCCGGGCCCGGGCACGCCCTCCCCTCCGGGCCTGCCTAACCGGGGGCGAGTGAGGGGCCGCGCCAGCGCCCGAAGCTCGCAGCAGAATGCAGCCGCCCTGCTCTCGGAGCTTCGGGCGACAAGGGCGCCTGCAGGCCCAGTATCCAACACCGCCGGCCTGCCGCCTGGTCCGGGACGCCGGCGCCGCCGCGGAGAAGGCACCGGGTGAGCGGCCGGCCGGGAGGGCGGGATCTGGCCGCGAGCCGTCTCCGGGGCAACGCGCAGCGCCGACGCCCGGAAGTGGCGACCGCAGCTGCCTTGGGCGGCGGGCCGGGGTCGCGCGCGGCCGGCGGGCTTCCGGGTGTGGCGCGCCTGCGCGTGGTCCGCCACGCCCCGAGGCATTCGTGGGCCGGGGAGAGTGGGCCGGGCGGTGGTCCGCGGGCCGAGCGCGGTCTACAGGGAGACTGGTGGCACTGCACCGCGGCGCTCAGCCTCAGGCACCTGCGGGACCGGAAACGCGGCCCTAGGTGCCGGCTCCGCTGCGCTGTCTCGCAGCCTCTAGTGCGCCTGTTGGGGCACCCGGTGGCGGAGCAGAATGGAGCCCTCTTCCAGCAGGCGCACGACCCCAGCGGCGCGGTGTCCAGTGACACGCCCGAACGAGGGCGTTGTCCTGCCTAACTCCCCAGCGACTGGAGACTGGGTAAAGCTTTGCAGAAGCGCCCGACTAGGGCTGGGGTGGCTCAGGGTACCCTCCCCCTGCACGCCTTTAGCCAAAGGTGCACTCACACGGCCATTTGCTCTGGACCTGTGTCCGGGAGAGGGAGCTGGACTGAAGTCCATCTGAGGACACGGAAGCTTTTGGCTGCCCTGTTCCCAACTTTCGTTCTCGGATTTTATACATCCTGAACTTTCAGTTCGGTGTTTTCTTCCACAAACAGTCGAAGCAAGTTGTAAATGACATTTACTAGGTGCAGCTAGGGCCATTGCCCTTTTCTCCTTTCTTTGTAGCCCAGTCTGAAAGGCTGCTGCTATCCCATGGCAAACAGCATGGACCCAACACTGTGGCCTTGTGCCTTGCCATGACATCCCCAGGTGTCCTCCCTGGTGCAGGCAACCCTGGAAGGGTACGGCTGTTGCCCCTTCCTCCCTTCTCCCCAGCCCTGCTTACAGAGCAGGAGCCAGTGGTCAAGTAACCTGCTCAGGTCACTCCTAGGAAGTAACAACACCAGAGTTCAGGTCCACCCGGTGACTCCAAAGTCTCCACCTGTCAGCATCCTGTCCCTCATCCTTACCTTGTGGAATGGGGCCTTCAAGGACCATTGTCCCCGAAGTCCACATAAGTCTTGAGCAATAGTAGGCATACCAAATAAAAGCAAGAAAAATCTAGAGAATGGGAGATTGTGAGAAGCCTGTGGAAAAGTGCTTAATCAGATTCTGCTTCTCTGGACCCCATCTGTTTTGGCACTGACTGCCCCCAGAAAGACTTCTCTTGGGTGAGGGGGCCATGGCCACTGTCCCAGCCCTTGCTCAGCATTGTGGGTAGAGTGGCTGCTTCTGGTTTTTACATTGTGTGTCCTTGGGAAGCCTCCTCAGGAGGGTTGGTGCAAAGAGTAAAGGGTGGGGATAGCCCCAGTCCTTCAGCCCCAGGCCTGGCATTTGGGCTTGCTCAGGCTGGCTGATTTCTCAGGGAGGGACACCTTCCCGCTGTCTTCAGACTGACTTGGTGCTCTCCTTGCCTCTCCCTGCAGGCCAACGCCTCTTTGGAGGCTCAGCTGAGGTCTGGGAGGCCTAGGTGCCCATGATACCTATGCTGACTGCCGCCTGGACACTGCACCACCACTGCGAGCTAGCACCTCCGCCGCCGCCGCCGCCTCCAGGGCCCAATGCCGGTCATGCCCATCCCACGTCGGGTGCGCTCCTTCCACGGCCCGCACACCACCTGCCTGCACGCAGCCTGCGGGCCCGTGCGGGCCTCCCACCTGGCACGCACCAAGTACAACAACTTCGACGTGTACGTCAAGACGCGCTGGCTTTACGGCTTCATCCGCTTTCTGCTCTACTTCAGCTGCAGCCTCTTCACCGCGGCGCTATGGGGCGCGCTGGCCGCGCTCTTCTGCCTGCAGTACTTGGGTGTGCGTGTGCTGCTGCGCTTCCAGCGCAAGCTGTCGGTGCTGCTGCTGCTGCTGGGCCGCCGGCGCGTGGACTTCCGCCTCATGAACGAGCTGCTGATCTATGGCATCCACGTGACCATGCTGCTGGTTGGGGGCCTGGGCTGGTGCTTTATGGTCTTTGTGGACATGTGAGGGCATGGCTCTCCACCCGACTTTCTTGATTGTGCCCTGCGGCGGGTTCTTTTCTTGATGGGGTGGGCGGGTCAGGGCATTGCGCACCCTGTCCTGTAGGCAACCACTGCAGAACGTGCTCCCCTTGGGAGAGAAAAGGGCTGAGACTCCTCTGTGATGGGAACGCCACTGCCCCTCTGGCTGGCTTCTGTGCTCCCCGCTGGCTTTCAGGTGGAGCCCCGTCAGCTCCACCTGTGGTCTGCTCACACTCTTTGAGATTGTCCTGTGGGGTGGCCGTCTGTCCATTCTGCACTTTGAGATCCTTTGTAACACATACCCTGCAGTTTGGTCCCACCAGTGGTTGGGAGACCCCAGACACAGGGGTGTACTGCTCAGGAGCAGATCTGGACAGGGTGCCCCTGGCTGCTCAGCCCCCTTCCTGCACGCCCTCAGCCCAGGCCAACCTTGGTTGGGGTTGGACTCGTGGCAGACACTGCTCTGCCACACAACTGCCCACTCCATCGCACCTGCCTGACTCTGGCTCAGACTGCCTGCTGCCTGTCACCCTGCGGGGCAGTCCGGTGGAGTGCAGACGGCCTTGTCTGGTCCCTAGTGCAGGAGCCGGGGCAGCAGAAGCACCGGCTGGCTCTCCCTCCACCCAGCCAGGCCTGCTGAGCATCCCCCGGTGCTGCATGCTGCTGTGAACGTGTGGGCGCCTGGGGCGTCGGCTCCTCTTCTGGCTTTTGGGTGCTTTGGGCCTCTGTTTTCTTCTGAGGCGACACTCAGCATTGAGGTCTACCTTTCTGAGCAGATGTCGGGTATTGCCCAGGCCCACCACAGGGAACCTCCCGCCACCGCTCTCCTTGCCCTGCTGTGGCTGTTAAAGCATCCAGGTGTGAGACACAGAGTAACTGAGGGACAGGCAGGGTGTCCTCAGAGCAGGGAGCACCCAGGCCCCCTTGTGCTCTGGCTTTCTTTGTGGAAGGGACTCCGGGCAGTTACGCCAGGTGCAGGACACTGGCCTGACCCTGAGGATTGTTACTTGGTCAATTCTTGCTTCCCCCAAATTGTCCACCCTTCCTGAGTTGGATGATGGCCCCTTTGACCTTGCCCTGCCAGACAGACCAGTGGCCAGGGAATCTGTGAGGACGGTTGCGTGCCCTTGAAGGGAAACAGAAACCCAGAGCAGTTAGGGGAAGCAGAAGCACCTGGCTGCGGACTGTTCTTGGGTTGGTAGCCAGCTTCGGCTTGCTGCTCTTGCAGAGGGAGGGCTCCAGAGGGCGTCTGTCTGAGCCAGGAGGGGCAGGTGAGGCGCTTCCCGGGAGACCCTGCTTCTCTCCTGCTGCAGAGAATCTATGCACTAGGTCATGCGCTTTCCTTAAGCCGCTTTGTTTACGCTGACTCCTGCCACAGAACCGGCAGAGCCCCTCCATGGGTGATGGAGGAGGTGGGCGCTCCAGAGAGCAGTGGGAGGGGCTGGCTGTGCCGCCGTGGATGTGAGCACCAGTCCCAGGGGCGGCAGGACTGCCACATGCTGCACCCAGCTGCCCAGGGTCCCGAGTGCCTGTTAAATTCTTAATGAAATGAACCACCTGCATTAAACCTATTTTTTTAACATGTTGATGGAGTGATTGCTTAAAGCTCAAATTTTTTTTGCTTTATAAGGATATAATCACCAACCAAAAATGGGCCAGAGACTACAGGAGTTTCTCTTCTTGAGAAACCTGGCTCCATGGAGTGAACATTCACGTTTCTCATTGTCCCACCCACAAAAACTTCTCACAGCCGGAGGCTGCCGCCGCAACCAATTTCAGCCATTATGGCCAGAAAGTTATTGGAAGTGAGCAGGTCAGTGACAGAGCCACCTTTCCCTTGTTTCTGGATGAGACAACTTTGTCCCAAGGCAGTGTGGGCCAGGTTTGGGTGTCAGTGGCTCTGACCACTCTTCAGCGGGCCCTGGGGTGGTCTCCCAGGCCACCTGCATGTGTTGCCTGAGCTCAGAGCTGGGCCCAGAGTGAGCTGGGCTTGAGGGTGGCTGTGTGGAGACGGCCCTGCTAGGCTGCTCAGCAGGCCAGAGGGGAGGGGCACCTTCCTGACCGCTGGCTGGGGTCGGCCTTGTTTCCCGTGGGTCTGGAGAGGTGCTTTGTTCTTGCAGTGTGAGGGTCAGGCCCAGGGTCTTGCCCACAGGCCAGGCAGGCGCTGAGGCACTGAGCCCTGTCCCACCCCTCATGCTCCACCGCTGTCCAGAACTGCTCAGGGGAATGCTGTCCACACTGCAGCGCAGGAGCTGCCAGCCCCAAGCGGCCACTGAGTCCGTGGACCCAAGGTGACCAAGGTTCCATTCAAGGAGCTTCCTGTGACTGCACTGTAACAAGGGCATTTCGTGTGTCCCAGGTGACATGCTGAGCTGTGCCAGGGGCCCCAGCTCTGGGGAAGCCCAGGACTGTTTGGGCACTGCCTGCAGCCCTCTGACCACAGTGGTGACACAGACATGGCAGTGCCGTAGGTACTGGATGAAGCACACCTGGGGGGCAGACCAGGGACCCCTGACGACAGCTGTGCTTCGGTCAGGTATGGAGACATCAAGGGTCACTTCCCTGGGCCTGGGAATCCCTCAGAAATCCCTATTTAGAGTCAAGTTATTTGCTTATTAAGGACTCTCCAAGTCTGTGAAAAAATGAGAATGGCCAGCATCCTTGGAGGCTTCCGGGGGCTCACAGCAGTGGGTGGGAGGTGCCAAGATGAGACCAGGCCTGGGAGGCACAGAAGTGCTACCTGCAGGGGCCGTGGTGCTGGCAGCTCTGCAGGCAGCTGGTTTAGGGGACAGGATTGACCTCGATGGAGAAACTGTCCATTCAGCTGCCCCCCTCCAAGTGGTCCAGGCTGCCCATGAGACAGGAAAGGCCAGGAGAGGCAGCAGGAACATGACCCCTGTGGCTGGGGAGGGAGTGGGCAGGAGGCCACTTGCTGCCCGTGGGTGATGGGAGAGGAGGGGCATGAAGATCTGGGGCCCACCCCACTAGGAAGGTCCTGAAATGGGAGACATGCCAACCCAGGCGCTGACTGAGAGGACCCCAGTGACAGCAGCTGGGCAGTAGGGGGCGGGTAAGGAGGTGGGGCTGATGTGGGAGAGGGGCTGAAGCCTGAGCAAGGGAAGCAGCAGTCCTGCTCAGACTACCAAGAGCACACCCGGGGCAGAGGTCCTGTGTCCCTGGGGAGCTGGGTGGGCTGATGGTGGAGTTGGGGGCTCTGGGGAAAGTACTCCTGGGCAGGAGGTAGGAGGATCAGGAGCCTGACCAAGGAGGAGTGGAGGACAGCAAGGATGAACGCAGAGGGGAGGGCGAGGAGGGCCAGGGCCAGGCCCAGTCGCCTGCCACTGTGTTGGGTTTGGTTTCCAGCCTGTCCATGGGCAGGGGGCAAGCCCGGCCTTCCCCCATTGTCCACCACAGGACAACCTTGCTCACCTGCGTCCTGGACGACTGGAGAACATGGGGTCTGTTGGAAAGGAGGAAAATCCAGACCCGAGGAGCCAGCAGAGGGCGGGTGTGGCAAGAAGGCTGGAACTCGGGGGATTTCTAGAAATGAGATGCTTACTGGAGACAGGCCCGGTGCTGCCCGGTCACCGGGCACAGGGTGAATGGCAAAGACGTCTCAGCCCTGTACTGAGCAGCCGCGTCTGCAGCCCCTGGCAGAGACCCAAAGCAAACACAGCACAGGGGCATTGGTAGGTTTGGGTATGGTGACCTCCCCAGTGGTGGGGCAGCCAGGGGCAAGGGCTCAGTGGAGGGGGCGAGCAGGGAGCTGGTCTGACAGCCCCCAGGAAGGACCCCAGTGCCACTGCGGGCACAGAGGAGCCAGCATGGAGGAGCTGACCTTGGGAAGGCCCTGTCCCTGCCAGCGTGAGGGGGAGGGGAGCGGTGGCGGCGCCTTCCAGTGCTGACTCAGCGTTTCCTGGGGAAGGGAACTGAGCGCGGTCCACAGCGGCCAGCTGCCTTGCTCTTCTCCCTTTTGGCCTTGTTTGGAAGAAGGGTCCCTCTCTGCACCGGCCCCTCCCAGGAAGGCCCTCCCCTTCTCCCGCAGCGGCTCTGAGCTCAGCACCGGCTCCGGGGAAGCAGCATTCCCAGGCGGGTGGGTCGGGTGGGTCGAGGGGCAACGGTCCAGAAATCCCAACGGTCTGCGTGCCTCCCCGACAGTTCCCAAAAGAGGAGCTGCCCCAGCACTTGCCGCGGCAGGGACTGTGGGAGCAGCTGATTCAGCGGCTCTGGGGCCCGGCGCCCCGCCCCCACCCAGCTGGGCCTGGCCTGCTGGCAGCTGTGTCCCAGGCAGGCTTGTGTGGCTCTAGGTGTGTGGCCCACGGTGCCTGGGGAGGGGCGGCAGCCTAAGGCTGCGCAGCCGGCAGGGGCCCCTCCCCTCAGGCCGGCTCCCTGCCCCCACCGCCCCCCTCACACTGTCACTCCAGAGCCTCCGGCAGAAGAGCAGCCTGGCAGGAGGGTGCGGGGGTGGCACGGCAGCAAGAGCTGCGCTGGGGGCCTCTGGCTACAGTGCTAATCCAGCTGTCAGCGGCTACCCGGCCCCCACCAGGCCAGTCTCCAGAGCCCAAGTCAAGTCGGGCAGAGGGCCTCTGACCATCTCTGGTCAGGTCAGCTGTAGCCACCTGCCATCCTGACCAGAGCCGGGGGCGGAAGATGCGGGAGTGCCCTGTGCTGAGTCCCATCCTAAGCTCAGATTAGCCAGTCAGGGCAGCAGGCAGGTGCCACAGGGCCTCCCAGGGCAGTGGGAATGCAGTAGGAATGTGCCAGGACCCCCCAAGAGCCCAGCATGCAGCCTCGCCGCCACAGGTTGGATTTGCTTCTACCTGTGGACGCAGGGTCAGGCCAGGGGAGCTGGTAGGGGCCACTGACCCAAGTCAGTCTGGGGAAGGAAGAGGTCAATTCTGCTTGTGAAGTAGGACCTTCAATTGGCTTGATGAGTCGATGTGAGGCCCTCGGTGTCCCTGTCACAGTGCAGCCATGGAACACCTATGCAGAGTTGGGAGAGAGTCCGAGGTGAGGGGGCCCCAGAGCTGGAGGAGTGTGGGAGGCTGGAGAAGCTGGCTGCGGGGTCAGGAGGGAGTGGGGCAGGTCCCAGGAGCAAAGCAGGGCTGGGGGCAGTGGGTGGAAAGGGCAGTCCTGCCCCACCTTCCAAGCTCCGAGGCCACCTGCTGAGTTGCCACCTTGGCCATCCGCTGCATATCGACCGCCATTCACAGATAGGCTTTCTGCTTTCTCAGAATATTAATGATATCCTGCTGAATGCCACATGAATATTCATACAGAGATCAATCAAGTCCAGGCTGGCCCTGGTGGCACCTGGAGATGGCTGGATCAGCCAGGTGACTGGACCAGCACTCCATGGTGGGTGCGGTTGGGCACCCTGCCACTCTGGTTGGGGTCCCTCCTCTCTGGACAGTCCTGAATGGACATCCCTGGGAGCCAGGAGCTGGGGACTGCTCTCCTTCTTGACGGACCCCGGTTTTGCAGTCGGTGCTGCCTCCTCAGAAGCCAGGCCATGGTGAGTGGAGACCTTCCTGCCGGCTCTGGGGTCCAGAGCCAAGGCCCAGCTGATGGAGCCCAGGTGAAGAAAAAGGTGGTTGGTGCTGGGCAAGCAGAGCCTGGTGTGCTGGGAGCTCCGGGGAGCCTCATCCTCAGGCGTGGTCTCGGAGCCCCAGCACTTCCTGTGCATCTCCCCCAGGCCACTCTGGCAGCTAAATGAGCGCATTCATGGGACGGAGCACGTGGGTTTCTGGCTCTTTCCAGTGGGCACGGCAGGGCTGGTGCCTCTCCTAACTCTAGGGCGGCCTGGGCACTGCTCCCCCCGCTGGGCACTGCCCGGCTTCCTCTGTGTGAGGGGTGCACGCTTGGCTCCGGCAGGGCCTGGAGGGCTGTTGACTTGACTCTGCTTCTCGGGACCCAGGGCGACTCTGCACCCTGCCTGCCGGCCCAGGGCACGGCAGCCTTTTGATTATGTAAATCCAGGTATTAGTGTGAATTCATTATTTACAGCAGCATCATGACATCACAGGTACATGAATTATTTGTGTGTTTTTAAAGTCGTGATGCGATAACCCCGTCTGTTGGCCCAGCTCTGTAATGCACAAGGCGCCCTAATGAACACCATTATCTCTCTGAACGCGGCCTGAAGCAGTTTCTGTGTTTGCCACTACCCGTGGGGCCTTTTGGGGGCTGCAGCCTGGCGTGATCCTTGCCGCTCTTGCCCCTGGCTGGGCGTGCCTGCCACGCTCGGGTTGTGTGCCACCATATTGCCCATGTCCGGCCACCCTCTGTCCTGTGCTCCCTCTGGGCGTTCTCCAAGAGCACCGAGGAGCTGGAGACGCCCTGGGTGACCCTTAGCAGCATTATTCCTGCGTCTGCAGAACACAGGTCTGCCCTGGAGAGCGGCGGGCCGTGCCTGCCTCGGCCCTGCCCTTGGCCCTGTCGGAGCCCATCAGCAGGAGGTGCAGCCTCCAGGACCAGCTCAACCTAGAGGCAAGGCAGGGATAGGGAGGCTGGACTCACAGCTGCAGCTGAGGCTGGCAGAGCTGCAGGGGGCGCTGTGAGGGGGGGCCCAGGCTGGGGCTGACCAGGGTAAGGCACCCGTCCTGCCAGGGGCCTGGGCAGGATCAGAACTGGCATTATGGGCCATCCCTTCCCCTCCTTCCGCTAACACTACCCCAGGGAAGGTGGAAGCCAGAGCTTCAGGCCTTCCTGGGGCAGATGACCCTCAGTAGCCCACGCCCACTCCTGGGTCTTGTCCTCAGAGATGCGTCCCATGGGTCAGTGTCCCAAGGGTCAGTGTGCAGGAAGATGCCAGTCTTTTGACACACCAACCCTCTAACTGAGAGATTGTTGTTGAATGAATGAGTGAAAAGACACACAAATTGTCCCTTGTGTCCTTGAGGCCTGGCACATAGGATTTCAATGCCCACTTTCTGAATGGCCATGTGGAGGGTCACCAAGCCCTCCATAAGTTGGTCTTTTCAGGCAGGATGCCATGCTCCAGAGGCAGGAATTGTGCTTGCCTTTTTCTGCTATATAGCTTCCCTATCCTGGAAAGGCAGCCCCACTATTTGCCCTGGAAGTCCTTCCACTTTTCTTACCCAGGTATCTCTAGCTGTTTCCCCAGCCCAGACTCCTTTCTGAGAAGTGTGTCCAGCTCTCTCCTGTGTCCTCCAAAGGATAATGGCTGTCCCCTGAGCTGCTGCACCCACCAAAAAAGACTTGGCCAACACTCTGCCATCCCTCCTGGGAGGAGGTGAATCACTGCAGCCTGCTTGACCCTCAACCTTCACGTGGAGGCAGCAGCTGCTTAACAGCTGCACAAAATGGTAGAGGAAAATTTAGGACAAAAGAGGAAGATTTGAGCATCCAATCTAAACCGGGGGAGGCATTCGGAAACCAAAACGGTCCTGCCCTAATTCCTGGGCAGAGGGAGTCGTGGGCTCAGCCGCCACTGACAAGAAGCCAAAATGCTCACCCAGCTTCCTTCTGGGAGAGGCACCCAGACTCACCCAGCAAGTCACAGGTGTCCTCGGGGCCTGCAGAGCCAGCCTCCTGAGGACCAGAGGACCCACGGTGCCCCGGCCACCAGGAGTCACACCGCAGGGCACTGCGGGCATTTGTGTCGGAGGCCCAGGGCAAAGGCCCAGCAAGTAGAGGAACAAGCCAGACCCCACCATGCGGCCGGCACCCACTCAGCTCCACCCGCCCAGGGCCACGCGGAGCCTGGATGCCCGGGTGCATCTGAGCAGCCAGGTCGCGGCTCCCTGGCTGGTCAGCTCTGCAGTTCCAGGGCCCCTGCCCTCGGCCAGGGAGAAGGGCCAGTGGAAGCAGGGGTTTCAGGAGTCAGGCCAGGTGAAATCTGAATTGCAGTCCAGCCTTTAGGACTTCCAGTTGCTAAGTGAGGCCCCCACCCCTCAGTTTAACTGCAGGAAGCAGAGATGGGGAGCAGCGTGGCAAGGAGCTCCGTGTTTGGGGTCCCCTGGCTTTACTGTTGGGGAGCACGCTGGTCCAGCTACCGGGCCAGTTGGCTGTGAGAGGGAGGAGGCTGCAGGTCTCTGACTCCTCTCCCCAGCTGCAAGGTCCCCACACCTCAGCTGTCAGGGCCCCTTGGCACCCAGGTGTTGTTGCTGGGTACCTGTTGGTGGATCTGCCGTGCTGCCTCGGCTCGGCCTCCAATCACCGGGAGGGGTGCATGTACTGATGCCAGTTAGTGCTGACGAAAAATGAGAAAGCAAGACCCTCTCAGCTGGCAGAGCTGGGCAGACCCGGCCACAGGCTTCTCAGAGGACCTTAAGAAGTGCTGGTTCTCTGAGGCAAATTCATGCTGCAATTACAGACCGAGGCTCTGCCAGATGAGTAGGAATTGAAACCGATGGACATTCCTGCCCTGGTCCTTGTGAGGTGAATTAACATAATAAAAGCTCACGTCCTCCGCGTGGTTCTGGGAAATGTGGAGGTTGGTGTGATGGGCAGTACCAGCTGGCAGCCCGTTCAGTCCTTCAGCACTGGGAAACACCCTCCCTGGGCACAGGGTGCCGTTGTCCTGAAGCAGCCACGCCCAGGGGCTGTGCTCCGCACACCTGCCATGCCTCCTGGCAGAGGCCCTGGGTTGCCTAGGCGGCCAGGGTAGTGGTGATCAAGGTCTGTCCCTCCATCTGGGCAGGAGCCTCCCTTCTGCCTTACCTTGAACTGGGAGTGGGCTGGGTTCTTGTAGCTGGCCAGCCCTGGAGCTTGGGGTACCAGACCCTGCTTCTCCACGACCATGTCCCTAGACACGGTATGCAGGGCATGCATGTGCGTGTCCACTGCAGGACAGTGACCCCTGCCAGCATCCAGGCAGGCTCAGCAGTGGTACCGACCCCAGTGCCCCGGTGACGCCCCCTGTTGGCCAACGCAGCCATGGCAGAGGGCCCCTGCTGCTTTGCCAGGCCTCTGGAGTGCTCTGGGGGCACCAGAGCTGGAGGCTGCCTGCCCTGCAGCACTCTCTAGTTCCCGGGGCAGCTCTCCCCGCCTCGTTGCCTGAGCCCCTGCAGACACGGCCACAGAGCCGACGGTGGGAACACAGTGCATCCCTCCTGGGACTGTGGAGCCCTCTGGGTGTGGAGGGCAGCACTTGGCATGCTGGGCATGCCAGGGTGAACAGGCCAGCACGGCCCAACTGGGGAGCACCTGGAGGCAAGGGCTCCGCAGAGGGCTGGAGGGCGCCAGCCTCGCCTGCCACCTGGCTGGGCCACCGCCCAGGTCCCCCCTGTCACTGCAGCTCCTCCTTCTCTGTTGTCGTCTCTCGCCTGCCCTCAACACAGCCTACAGTGACTTCAGACCAAGAGCCTGTCTCCTGCTGGATGGATCCTGAGCCGGGTCCTCGGGGCACACAGGGTCCTGCTCCCAGCTGGGCAGAAGCGCAGGGAGTGGCTGCCTCACGCAGACCTGTTCCCACCTGGAAGTGCATTTGCCAGCTTGGTGCTCTTCAAGCACTGTCCCTTCCAACCCTTGCTTTCCAGGACCCGTGGGCACTGGCCAGTGTGGAGCCCCTGTCCTGCAGGATTGGGGGACGCCAGCCTGGGCATGGTGTGCCTCCCACAGATGCCAGCACTGGGCTCATGGTCTCCCAGAGGTCCTGTTAAAATGCAGATCCTGGTTCGGCAGGCCTGGAGGGCCGGGGAGACCCTATGAGTCCAGCGGGCTACAGCTCTGTGCACCAGGAGCCCCAAGGCTGGGGAGGACAGGGGAGGGGCAGGGAGGAGAAGCCCAGGACAGCAGCATGGCCTCAGAAGGCACCAGGAGAAGGAGGGATGTTGGCAGAATGACCAGGTGGCAAGAGTCAAGCTCAGGGACCAACTGGCAGCTGGATTTGGGGTAGTGGTGGCCAGAGGTGACATCAGCCCTCCAGTGACTTTGCCCGACCTGCCCCTATGTTGTTGACCCCAAGCCCATCTGTCTGGGTCTCCTGGACACTGGACACTCAAGCGGCAGGGATTACATGTTCTGTCAGAGGCCATGACGTGGCGCCATAGGCCCCGCTGCCCAGACAGTGGCCTGAGCCCCTTCCTCTCTCAGCCTCCTCCTCCTCCTCCTTGACTGCACCTTGGGATTCCTCCAGGCCACCCTCAACCCGCGATGGCCCTGGGGAGGCCCCTGGCTCTGCAGACCTTTGCCCCCAGCAGAGCATTCCTTGCCAGAGCCCCCCAGAAGTCTCCCCTCAAATGTGTGTGGGGGTCACAGGTGTAAAAGTCCCTGTGCTGGCCACAGAAAGGGGCTCGTGTGCTGTGGGGGTGGGGCAGGCTGGGGAGTGGGTGAGGCCAGCAGCCCAGGCTGGGAGGGAAGTCACCGGGCACAGGGACAGAGGGAGGCCCTGGCCAGCCATCCTGTCCTTTCCATTGCCTGCCCCCCGCCCACCCTGTACCTCGGCCACTCAGATACCGCCTTCGTCCCTGTCACCTGTGTCTGCAGGACAACCAGACTCTTCCCTCAGAGGCTAGGAAAGTCTAGGAGCCCCTCTCATGTGGGCTGCACGGAGGGGCTGGGCTTGAACCAACTTCATTGCCGGGAGCTCCGTCCTCCTGGCCATCCCAGCCACCCCATCCCCCTCCCCAGCAAGGGAGTGCCTGGCATGGACCAAGGTCTTGCAGGGGCGCCAGGCTGGCAGGGCAAGGACTGCACCAAGCTAACAACCCCCAAAGGAGTCACCAAAGACCTCAGTATTGCAGTCCATGGAAGTGCCCTTTGGCCCACAGTGACCCCATGTGGATGAGGACCCTTGGAGGGCTGGAGGGGTGGTGGTGGCCCCACCCAGGGATCCCACCCACTGGCTAACCTGCCCTGGAGACTAGAAATGTGGGGTCAGAGGATGGGAAGGGTGCAGGGCGTTCATGGAGCCTCTGAAGGAGGAGTGGGGCCTTCAGAGTCACACCCACCCTGCATTGTCCCACAGGTGGCAGGACTGTGTCCACAATGTCCTGCTCAGGCCAGGCTGCTGTGCTTGATTTTGCAAGGCTGGGCCTCCAGGGACTGGGCCTGGAACAAAAGTAAGGTTGGCCCCAGGGTTGGGCTTTGGCTGGAGGTGGCCTGGGTCCCCTGGCCATTCTTGCTGAGCAGCACTTGCCCCTCTGCTTTGTGGGACCCAGACCCATACTCCTCTTGGGGCTCTGGGCACCACCCTGGGGTCCTGGGCAACCTCCTGAGGGAGGAGGTATCACTTCCTGGGAGGGCTGAATGGGGCCTGAGTGGGAAGCCCTCACCTGGCCTGGCCCTCAGGAGTGGAAGCTGCCCTTAAGCATCGTGCCTTCCCTGGGCCGTCCACCCACAGGGTCCTGGACGGAAGCCCAAGGCAGGACACTAGTCTCCTGACAGTCCCCCTGGCTTGGGCGGAGGTCTTTGCTGGGAACACCAAGGCTGCCAGTGCTGGCAGGAAAGCGCCATGGGCTCCCCCTTGTAGGCGGGGACCACAGAAGTCCTGACTGGGGTGGCTTCCGGAGGCATGGAGACCCCAAGTCGGTGGTTCTTATGCCCCTGCTCTTCAGAGGAGGAACAGGAGGCATCCTGCCAAGAGGGTATAGACACTTCCCACTTCACCAAAGGTCACTGACCCTTCTGTGTTGATGGGGACCACAGCAGGAGAGGGGCTGCTGTCCTGCAGGGCGTGCCCATGCTGGGGTCAGGCTTGGGAGGCCAGCCTGGGCCTGGTGGGGAAGCCCAGTCTTGCCCCAGGCCAGAGTCTTCTCGCCCAGCAGCCTGGTCAAGGATCTGCCACCTGGGGAAGGGCTTGGCTTGCTGCCCAGACACCCTGAGGATGGGGTTGCCAGGACTCAGGCAGGAGGGAGGAGGCAGGGAGCTTCTCACCAACAAGGGGCCAGCGTGAGGAAGGGGCGGGAAGCCTGAGGTGACTGGCTAGAGCTGCCGTTTGCAGAGTGGAGGGGAGAAAAGCAGCTCTGGGGAAGACCTGGGTCTCCATTTGGCGATGCACAAGTCGAGGAAACCACCCTGGGTGAGTCTCGGATGGAGGGAAGCAGACCTCTCCTTGGCGCTGCACATAGGCCCATACATCTGCACCCCTGCAGCCTGCACAGAGGTCCCCTGTAACCACAGTGCTCAGGGTGGGAGACCCGAGCCACGTGGGCTCAGGAAAACAGGAGGCAGTGCTCGGGGGTGTGGCTGCCTGGGGACCCACGGGCCCCACCTCTGCCGCTCACTGGTTTGTTGGCAGTCTCTTGTGGCTTTCCCTTCCCCCAAGACTGGTGCTCTCTGGATAAAAGGGGAAGATCAAGCTGCAGGCCTTGGAGACTGAGGACTGGATCCTAGGCTGGCACTAGGATCACTAGGTCTCAGCGGGCTGTTGCAGTCCTGCAAGCAGGACTGAGCCGCTGGGCCCACCGTCAGCCAGCAGCAGACCTGCCCTTCACAGTGGCATGTTTTGTGTGCTTGTTTCTGCAGGGCTGGCGTTGGAACCTAGGACTCGCGTATGCTAGGTGAAGGCTCTACCCCTGAGCTGCACCCCCAGCCCTTTACCGAGGGCACGACTCGCAAGGAGCAAATGCAGAGGAGAGAAGGAGCTGTGGGGGCCACACGGGTTCTAGTCTCATTCTGCAGTAAAGCACTGAGTGAGTGAGCCCCAACCCAAGGTGAAATTTCACCCTGAACCAGATTCTTCTCATCTGTAAGACAGGAATGAAGAGAGCCGACCTCATAGGATGATGTGGAGATTACATTAGGCAATGTGCACATGCTCAGAGCCTGTAGCGCAGGCCTGGAACCCAGTGAGTTCTCCCATCTGCATTAAAATGTTCAAGCACAGCCTGGCATGTTCACACGCACCCAGAAGAGGCACAGAGCTCAGACTTCCCTGGGAAATAGCTTTCTGGACATCTGTTGACTTAAAAAAAACTTTTCAGTGTTTTCCAAATGTCCTTCATTAAAAAAACATTTCTTGGGCTGGGGTGTAGCTCAGTGGTAGAGCGCTTGCCTACCGTGAGTGAGTTTGATCCCCAACAGTGTTAAAAGAATGGCTTTAGCATTTTGAAAATAATAGTTACGAAGACAAATGTGCAGATAGGTAAGTAAGCTGGCTCCTCACCAGTAGTGTGTGGAGTGCTACTATTTGGACCCTCTGTGGGTCCTTCTTGTCCGCACAGTGACCCAGCCCTGGTCACTGGAGAGACTTGGGGCCTATAACCATGCACCAAGCGGTGGGTGGCCAAGCGCCTTCCCTGACCATATGGAATGCCTGCAGGCTTGGGGATGGTTGGTAGTGGCTGGGCTGGGGGTGGGACCTAGGGCCCAGTTCCAGTCCAAGTTCTGCAGTTCTGGGGGGAAGCTGTGTTCTGGAAGTGCAACTTGAGGTTGGGGTCAGGGATATTGAGCCAAGCTTCTGCTCCTTTGTCCTAGGAATAACCTTGGCTAACTGTGTCAGGAGGGCTCTAGCCCCAGGTCTCTGCCCAGAACGTGCCCTGGAGGCTGGTGGGGCAGCTTGTTCTTTACTTAGCCCCTCTTCCCAGTGACCTTTCTCATGACCTCTGTCATGGTACCATCCCAATTCTCCTGTAAGAACCCCTGTGTGGGTGCTGGATCAAGGATGGCTCTGGCTCCTGAGGACCACAGCAGCCTGTCCTGACCTTAGGCCCCAGGTTGGGAGGGGCAAGTGCAAGGGGTTTCCGGGTTCTTTCAGGTGTGTGTCGGTTTTGTTTCTGTGCACTTGTTTTAAAACTGGACCTCCGTCCATAAAAGCATGGCCCTGGGCCAAAGGAGGAGATGGGACAGTGGCCGTTAACATGCCTGGATCACACCGGGCCTGAATGCAGCCCAGGCCGCGTCCACGCAGCAGGCAGTTCCGCGGCCACTGGCCAGGAGGCGCCGGCGGGCGCCCCGTGGCGGTCGCCCAAGGTTGCTTGCGTACCACGCCTTCCACAGCCAGCCTGAGGGTCTTTTCGCCCGCAACCCGAGGCGGGAGCAAACGCAGTCGCCGCAGGGTGGGGGCGCTCCAGGACCGGGGGGCCGGGGTGGGGGCACCCCAGGTCCTTGTCCTAACGGGCCGCCGCGCCCGGCCCTCGGCGCTGTGGCTGGACGCTGTCGCGTCCCGCCCCCGCCCGGTGCCCGGCGCAGAGTCGGACGCCTGGCACTCGGGAAGGCTGACGCCCGACTCTCCCGCTCGGGATCCCCTCACGCCTGCGGGGCCCCCGGGCTCCCCCGGGCGCCCACCTGGCGGCGAGTGCGCGCGCGCGGCCGGCCGGCGCGCTGTCCCTTTAAACGGCCCGCGGGCGCCTCCCCCGCGCTGCCCCGCCCCCGCCGCGGTGCGGCCGCCGGTGCTGGGCGAGGTCGGAGAAAGTCCGCGGGCGCCGGAGCGCGGGGACGCCGGAGCACTTCCTGCCGCGGGCGGCGCGCCGCAGCTGCCCAGGCCGGACCGGGCCGGGCGCCCGCAGGTACGGCCAACTTGGCGCGCGCCGCGCTGTTACGCCGCGGACGGGTCGTCCCGCCGCCCCGCCCGCACTTCCCGCAAACTCCGGGCGCGGGCGCCCAACTTGGCGCGCCCGGCCGCCCTGCCGCAGTGCCCGCCCGCCGTCGCGGCGGGGTGCGGCCGAGTTCGGCGCGGCCCGCGGCGTCCGCGCAGGAGCCGGGCGCGGGCCCCTAGCGGAGAAGCCGGACCCCGCGCCGGGCCCGCGGCCGGAACTCCGGGCCGCGCGTTCCGGGCAGACCCAGCCCCGGGCGCCCGGGCGCCCAGGCGCCCAGGGGTCTTCCCCTCCCGCGGGGTTCCTCTGGCCGCAGGAGACCCTCGGCCTGCCCGGGACCGAACTGACCGAGCCCGGCCCTCCGCAGCGGGGAAGCCCCGGGCATGATTGGCCCCGGGCCAGGGCGGAGGGGACACACCCCTCCCCAGCCGGGCCGGAGGCGGGCGGCCAGGAGTCTGCGCCTCGCCGTCCCGCGCGCCCCTCCCTCCTGGTCCAGGTGCACCCCCTTCTCTGTTCCTCTGGGTGCAGACGCCACCCGGGGTGGGCTGCAATGGGAGGGGCTCCTGCGGGTCCTGTGCCTGCGGAGTTGAGGCCCCGGGACCCACGCCCTTCAAGGAAACTCGGAGGTGTCGGGGCACCACTCCTGGGCTGCCTGCTTCGTGTCGTGCTTCTCCTGAACTGAAGACCTGGGGGGCGGCAGGCCAGAGGTCACCTCCCAGTCCCCTCCAGCCTATGAGCGGTTGGTCTTGGGCTGCTGGTTGGTCGTGCACTGGTTCTGGTGCCACTTAAACCTGCGGTCCTTGGGCTCTGAGGTCCTGTTCCCTGGAGCTGGCCTGTACTCCTCCTACCCCTCCTGGGGCCTTGGAATTGGAGACGTTTTGCAGGTGGTGGCTGGTCCTCTTTCTAGTGGCATTATGGCCTGCGAGTGAGTGTTTTGGCTAAGTCTGTCCTGGCTGCCCTGGTTGGGGGAGGCCCCAGGCCACCTCCCTCCTGGCCTTCCCTGGGTGCGCTGTCCTGTAAAGGCAGCCTTTCTGATCCCCTTGTGTGCACATCTGTGTCCCAGGAGTCCCCGTGCAGCCCCGGGTCCCCTGCCTCCTGGTCTGGTTGCCAGTGTCTCTCTGTACACCTTTCTGCCCCCTCCTCTCTTCCTCTTGTGGCTCCTCACCCTGGCTCCCTCCCATCCTCCTTTGGCCAGATGATGACAGTAGGCCTTCCTGGTGGGGTGCTGTATTCTCTGCACAGCCTGTAAGCCCCTCAAGGGGATGGGGGGCTGCGGTGCGCACTTTACAGATAAGAACAGGAGGCCTGCGCAGCTTGGGCCAGGCTGCCAGCCCTCACCTCCTGCAGTCTTCTTCCTAAGCCACAGAGCCCCCTCTCTGGTCATGTAGGTTCCCTTCACTGCCCATTTCTTCTAGGATGCCCACTGGCATCTCTGCAGGTCATTGCACTGTTGGGTGCACCTCCGCTAGAGCCCAAGTGAAGGAACTAGAAGAGGTGAGACCCAAAGCAGCGGCCCCCAGGTCTTTCAGCCAGCTGGTTGGAATTAGCACAGAAAGTAGAACAAGATATCACTTGTCACCTCTCAGTGGCCAGGGATCTTTTCTCAGTGGTCACGCCCAGGGCAGGCGGATGCTGGACGTGGGCCGTGAAAGACTGTCCGCTGTAGTACGTATGGGTGCTGCGCAGGTTCCGTAAGCTCACAGCCACCTATGGGGTTGGGAAGAGCTTTCCAAGAGTGCCATCGTGGTGGGACTGTGGGCTGCCCCTGGACTGCAGGGACGAGCCCAGATCTGTATCAGGGATTGCTGGGGGATGTGCAGGACACTCGGAGTGGCCATCCCCGGGAGGGGAGCTTGTGGCTGACTTTTGACAAAGTCTGTCAAATGTGGTTTCCAACAAGCCCAAGAGCCCTTGTTGTTCCTGTAATAGTGATTCGAAGTGCTGAGCTTTGCCTCCGGGTCCTGCATGCCTGGTTAGGATCATAGGCAGCAGAGGTATGATCTCAGGGACCTGCTGTGGTCCCGGATCAGGGGCTCAGTACTCATGGGACAGAACTTAACTGTGGTGTTGTCCTGACAGGTACATATTTGGGGATTCATTAGGAGTCCCTTCTTCAGGTCTGTGCTTCCATCTCATTGATCCTAGAATGCACAGGGCATGGAGTCCCACCTGCCCCAGCCTGCTTCCCCTTCATCTCAGTCCCTCTCTCCTGGGCTCTGCTCCCCAAACCTGGTGGCTTCCTGACCATTCTCTGTGTGGTGGGCATGAGGTCTGCTTGGGGCAGAATGAACAGCCAGGCTTCTGAAGCTATCTGGAGCAGGGTGCTGAATGTTTGCTGGGTCCTTTGACTGTGAACCAGGGCGCAGACTGCAGCCCCTCATCTCCTGCAGACCCCAGTGGAAAGAACTTGACCACGGAGGTCCCTTAGAGTATTACCCTGGCTGCCCGCCCCTGCCTTGGCGCCAGTGTCTGTGGTCCAGACTGGCCTCACGTGGCTGGACTCTCAGGTTGAGGTGGACCACCTTCTGTTGGCTCCCATGGCCTTCTCCCCAAGGTGTGCCCTGGGCTGAGGGAACCCAGGATGGACTTCCAGACCTGCTCTATTATGGCAGTGCCACTGGGGTGGGGTGTCTCCCCAAGGAGGGGACAGTGCTGCCAGCCCCTGTCTGTCTAGACGGTGGTCCCTGAGCTGTCCCTGGCGAGTGCCTGTAGCCAGCCCCGTTTTGGGGGTTCGTGATGGCTGGGAAGTGGTATCACCTGCATGGGGCTGGCTCCCTGGAGCCTCCCTGCTGGGGCCCTCCACGGGCAGGTGTTGGGTTCCCCCTGGGGTCCCTGTCTTCCCACTTCATTCCTCTTCTGCCCAGCTTTTCTGGGCACCCCCACTGCTCCCTGAGGTGCGAGATGAACTGGCCCGGGGCCATGGCTCCCCTGCCCTGGTGGGCCAGGGCTCCTGTGGACCTGTTTCTTTTTTAGCAAATTCTCCCTCTCACCAGGCCTGGCTCTAGATGAGGTCATTTGCAAAATATGCCTCCCAGCTGGCTGGGGCTCCCTGGTGTCACCTGCAGTCGCTCGCCCCAGCTGTGCCTTTTGCCTTCATGGCTGGGGTGTGGGTCTTGGAAGCTGCCCCGTTTGCTGGGCTCTCACAGGCCAGGGGCTGACACAGGTGTCTGCATCTGTGAGCATGGAGTTCCTGGGGCTTGAACTCGGCGGCCAGCCTTCCCCACTGCCTGGACAGGTGCTCAGCCTGGGCCTGGCCTGAGCAGGGGAGGAATGGGACCAGTGGTCTACCTGCTGAGCCTGCGCCCAAGGGTCAGGCCACCCAGGCTGTGCGAGCTTGCGTGAGTGACCCACCCTCCCTGGGCCCCAGTCTGCTACTGAGGAGCATCCACATTGGGTGTAGGTGAGCAGGTCTTGCCTCCTTGCGGCTGGTGGCCCTAGCATAGCCCCACCCACCGACCAGCTCCTGGCCCTTTAAGGGGAGGCTGGGCCAGTCCCCTGAGAGGATCCCAGGCGCTTTCTCCAGGCCTTGTTTTCAGGTCCCAGGGGAACAGGCTGGCTTGGGTCTCTCTAAAGGAATCTTGTCCCTCCCCCTCTGCACCGGGCCCTGGCATCCAGGAGGGCACATGGCCATGGATGGGCTGCCAGCTCCAGGCCCGCCCAGCGCCTGCCTCTGTGCCTGGGAAGCATGCAGGGTCTGGGCGGGGAACAAAGGGGCCTGAAAGTGCCCATATATAGTCACTGGGGTGAGCAGTGAGCGCTCCTGCAGGGCGGTCTCTAGGCCTGGCAGCCTGGCCCTGGGGTGGGTGGCCTCCTGGTAAGACCCAGGGGAGGGCGGCAGTCTGAAGGGCAGCTGGATCTGCAGCAAAGCACTTTCTTCAGCCATCAGGCTTCGAGGAATGTTGTTGACTGAAAATAAAAATCTCCTGGGTCCCCTGTCATCAGGGCCAAGCACACTCTGGAAGCCCCTTTTTAGACAGTCGAAGGCAGGAATATGGCCATTGACCAGAGCCATCTGGGTCCCTGACCAGGCATTGAGGGCCCATGCCTTAAGGGCATCGAGCTGGGAGGCTCGTCAGCAGCCCAGCCCTGGTCCCACACAGTTCTAGTGTTGCTCTCATTATGGTGACACCTGGGATGTCCCCTCTCCCCTGCACCTTGGGGAGGGAGGACTTCTGTCCTGGTGTTTGGTGTTTCTGGAAGTGTCTCCTCACTCCATCCCTCGCCACTGCCTGGAGTTGGAGACCAGCCCGCCTCCAAGCCTGCCGGGTGTCTTTGGAGGAGGTGGGCCCACCTTGTCTCTGGTCTGCACAGAGGGGTGTGGTCCCGGTGTGCCGGTCCCTCTAGTCACACTCTCACTAGGACCGGCATCTGCCCCTGGGGTTTGTCCTTGGCCTTCTCCTTCCTGATTCTCTGTGCCAAGAAGGGAAGACAGCCACCTCTGCTGCATTCCTGACTCTCCTGCTCTTAAAGCTCACAATGTTAGCACAGTTTTGCTCCTTTAATCTGGTTTCCACTGCTCTGCTAAGCGTCTTTGTTAAATTTTGTCTATTGATACTTTTTGTTGTTGTCAGCAGTTTTTTTCTTCCTTTTTTTTTTTTGATATAAAGCCATTAGGGTAAGAGAAGATTAAAAGATACATTACAATTAAAATGTTAATGAAATCTGCATCATACAACTTTTGAAGCCCTTCAGGCATTAATCTTGCCTGTGTCCTGACCGTTTAACTTTTGGCTATTCTTATTCCACACTGACCCCTGCTGAGAGATTTGTGCTATAATTGGATTTTTTTTTTTTTTTTTTTTAATGAAAAAGGAAAAAAAAAAGCTTTTAAGAAAATAGAGGTTGAGTAGTGGGACTGGCCCCTCCAGGAGGAAGTGGGCAGTGGACACTGGGGGAGCTGCCTGGTCTGAGGGGCAGGCCCCTGCGGGCCCCTTGGCTCTAAGATGTGCACTTGGGTGGGCTTGTGCAGAATGGGGGAGCTCAGGGCACTTAGAAGACCTGGGGCAGAGGCTAGAGACACTGTAGGGTACTGTGTGCTGGGTGAGGGGAGCTGAGCCTAAGGGTTGGGAGTTCATCAGCCCTCTGTGGGCACTGGGGTTTCCAGCATGGGGATGAGGCTTGAGGGCGATGGCGGGGGCATCCCCTGTCTCCTTCCCTGGCCCTTGGCACTTCAGGGCTCTGAGGCTGCTGGCCCTGCAGAGTGAGGGGCCACTCAGACCTGGGCGGGGCCCCGGAGGGGGCTGTGGCTGCCTCCCCGGCCGGTGCGTGCTGCAGGCAGGAGCGGGGGGCGCCTGGAGCTGGTCAGGTGGCTGGCAGTGGGCTGCAGCAGACAGATTTCACGTCTGCGTGTTTTTGCAACACCTTTCTATAAAGGGAAACATAATTTAAAATATGATTACTTAGTGTTGTAACAGCGCCTCAGCTTCTCGATGCCGAGATCATTATCAGAGTCTGATATTAACTTGCGCAGAATATTATGCAAATTGCCCGCCGGCTTGGGAATCCTCTCGGGATGTGGGCCCAGGCTGGGTCCCAGGGGCTCTGGACCTCCAGGGTCCTCCTTTCTCCCCACCGCCCTCAGCTCCCAGGCCTGGGCCCTCTTCTGTGGCAAGGATCCCAGAACCTGGGGAAGCAGGCAGGGTAGGCCCACAGAGGCCAGGGGAGCAGGGGAGCCTGTGTCCTCAGGGCCTGGTCACAAACCTCACGTGCTGAACGCCATCCGAGGCTACTACCTCCCTGTCCCAGTGACCGGGACCACGGTGCCTGCTGGCATGCCGGCTGTGATGAGGGATGGCAGTTGTGCCCGTAGTTATGGTGGCTATGAGTGTAACAGGACCTGGTTACTCGAGCCCCAAGTGCTTGGCAGTCCCTGAGGAAGGGACTTGGCCACACACAGCCTGGCTAGGTGCAGTGTTCAGTCCACTGACCACAGGGAAAGAGCGGGCTGTGACTTGGGTCTGGGGAGGGACGCTCCTTTGACGGGCAGGATCTGAAGGTGGCGGGTTTGTTCCCCCACATCAGCCCTTCCGGTGGGTCCTGATGGTGGCGCAGTCTACCCATCTGCAGGTCGCTTCCAAAGGCTGTTTCCCACTGTAACAAGTTTAGGGCACAAAGGCCCCGACTCTGTAGCAGGAGGACCTGTTTGTGGGTTCTCAGAAATGAAAGCCAAATAGTCCCCCAGGCTGTGGCCAGGGCCTGGATAACAGGGACCTGCCTGGGATGCTGCAGCCCCTGGGCAGGGGGAAGGGAAAAGACTTGTCTCCCTGGGGCTCTTGGGGCAGCTGGAACTGGCCAGGCCTTGATGTGGATCCTGCTGTGCTGTACCGGTGGCTGTGCCTGCAGAGCCATGGTCCTCTTCAAGGCCTGGCCCTACTGCTTGGGACCCTGGACCTCAGTTTTTCCACCTGTGAAGTGGGAAAGCAGACCATGAGCTCTGACCGCTTTCTGGTCAGCAGGGTCATTGACTGGGGCTGACTCATAGTTGGCTCTGGGCACAGTGGCTGTGTCCTCCCTTGAGGGGGTACCAACCTGCTTTTCTTGCTGCAACTTGACGGGACTTTCCTGCTAACCTCTCCTGCTGTGGCTTGTGTCCCCCAACTTCTGGTGACTGCCCTGGGGGTCCCCATGGGGTCTGCTTGCTGTGGAGGTTGGTGGAGTGGCCTGTGTGCACCTGGCCCATGGGGAGCCGAGACCTTGTGAGCACGTGGGGCGCGTAGGGCCGAGAACCCTGCAGGGCAGACTCCCGGGACTGCCCTAAACAAGTAGAAGGCTCTCCAGTCCTGGAGGCCAGAAGTCCAGCACCTAGGTGTCCACAGGGCTGGGTCCTCTGGAGGGACCTCTCCCAGCTTCCCAGGCTCCTGCAGTCCCCGGGTTCTGGGGCCCAGGCAGCCTCGCTATGGCCTCTGCCTGTGGTCACAGGCCTCCCCCTGTGGCTCTTTCCAAATTCCCCTCTTTCTTTTCCCCCTCAGTGCTGGGGCTGGACCAGCGTGTGCTCAGCACCTACCACTGGGCTACACCCCAGCCAGTCCCTCTCCTATGAGGAGACCCGTTGCTGGATCTGGGACCCACCCTTGATGCAGGAGGATCCCATCTCAAGATCCTCAACTGAAGATACCTGCAAAGACCCTGTTTCCAGATAAGATTATATTTGCAGGGTCTGGGTAGATGGGAAGTTCTGGGGACACTTTTCAACCCAGCATGGGGCGGGACAAAACTTTGGTGCCTGGACGGCTGTTGGCCATCGCTCTGCTGCAGCCAGCATGGGAAATGGGGGCCACTCTGCCAAGCCCTGCCAGGGTGTGGTGGGCAGTGCAGGGTGGGCAGTCAGGTGGGAACTTTGCAGGAACCCAGCTGTGGTTGTGGGTGGGAGAAGGCACTGCCCACTTTGATGAGTTTTGAGATAGGAGAGGCGGGGATTGTGTAGATTATCATAACCCAGTTAATGTGAGTCTGTGTTACTTGAAGTGGCCTGGAAACCAGTAGTGTGTAGGTCGCAGTAGAGCCCTGGGCAGCACAGCAGCTCCGGGCTGGGCAGTGTAGCACAGACCATGGCCACGACTTCCAGGCATGTGTCTGGAGGGGAGGCCCAGAGGATGTGATATCCATGGGGCCTACCCAGCCTGGACTGTGGGGAAGCCCAGTCTGGTCCTGGTACCACAGAGCCAGGTTGGTGCCATCCAGACCATCAGATAGCCTCACCTGCCCAAGCATGTGTGTTGGCGAGGGGCAGGTCATTCCTCCCATGTGCCCATGGCCCCCAGCTCTTTCATACCCATGCAGCTGGCCAGCAGTGTGGAAGACTGAAGCTGGTGGCCCCTCAGGTCCTGGGGGCTGCCCTGGAGTTTAGCTCTGGGCCATTCATCAGATTCCTCAAGACTCAGGGAAGCAGGAAGCCCACAGAGGTCCTGCTCGGAAGCCTTGGGTGTTCAGAGGTGCTGCTCTGTCCTGCTGCCTGGCACAGAGCCTCCTAAGAGGGTGGGAAGGCTGGCAGCTGCCTTTGCTGCTCGGGAGACCCTCAAGGGTCCTGGCTGCTTCCAAGAATTGCTTCTGAGGGTTTTAGAAAGTTAGGCTGGGATGCCCCAGGAATAGGCACCCCTTTTCCTGGGGTTGGGACTTGGTCTCCTTCATCTGTGGGGAACTCGTTGCAGGATGCCAACCACTGGAGTCGGGGCCCACCCTCTGTCTGAGAGCTCAGCGTAACTTGGTTGGTTACATCTGCAAAGACCCTGGTTTTCAGTGAGGTCGTAGCTGGGCAGGGTGGTCTGGGCCTGGAGTTCCAGCTACAGAGGCAGGGAGATTACTCGAACCTGCGGTTTCTCTCCAGCTCTCCTTGTGCCTTTACTGAGATCCTAGTGTGACTCTCAGGTCCGTCTTTCCTGGGACACCTATCTGATTCCCCCGCACCGTCCCTAAACCACATAAGAGCACACACAGTGTCCACCGAGGGCCGACCTGCGTGCCACTGGCAGGGTGGTGGAGCTGGTGCGCTGGCAGACAGCTGGGCTTGCTAAGACCTACTGCAGTGGGCTGCCCTTCCCACGTCCTGGAACCTGGACTGAGTTCTGGATGCCCTGCTGGGGGCAGTGAGGAGCGCAGGCTCAGAGAGGAGTGGGCACAGACGTGGTGTGGGGAGGCTTCCGGAGAGGGCCCAGCACAGCTCAGGCACCACCACCCGCTGCAGCCTGGCTGCACCGTGGGTCCTTGTGGTCCAGTTGTTGGTCGCTTCAGCCTTAGGCAGTGGGTCCTTCTGAGAACCCCAGCTTCAGGAGCCCCTCCACAGCCAGGGGTGCCCATCTGCGCTTCTCCAGTAGGGCCCCTATTTCTGTGGCCTACCATAAGGAGCAGCTCCGATGGTTCCCAGCAAGACGGGAACTCGGAGTCAGTGGCCTCATTCATAGTGTGCGCGTGTGGCTCCGGCCCAGCCTGTGGATCTGTTGGGAGCCTGGATGCCTGGATTTTAGACTTTCTCTCTCTTTTTTTTTTTTTTTTTTTTTGTTACTGGGGATTGAACTCCGGGGTGCTTTACCACTGAACCACGTTCCCAACCTTGCTAAATGGCTGAGACTGGCCCCAAACTTTTGATCCTCCTACCTCAGCCTGCCGAGTTGCTGGGATTACAGCCTTGTGCCACTGTGCCGGGCTTGGATTAGACTTTCTTGGCTTCCTGCCATCCCCCAATGGCCTTGCATCTTACGAACTTCAAGATTTTAGTACCTTCCCTCTTCCTAGCTACAGAATGGGGAGAACTTGAGACCCCCACCAGCATGCACAGCCCCATTCCAGGGCTCTGATGGCCCTTCTGACCTCACAGAAGGGCTAGGTGGCAGCTGCTCGGGACCAGTGGAGGGGAAGCATCATCAACTCCAAGCAGCCCGTGGGCCTGGATCCCACTCATGATCGAGGGCAGGTGGCTTTTCCACCCCACCTGAGTGGCCCTGGGCCTCCATGTCATTTTCCCTGGGCCATGCACGGTACCCTGCTCTGGAGGTGAGGGTGGCCCTGGGATCCCAGCTTCAGGCCGTTCTGTGACTTCTGGGCTGAGGGGTGGGGTGCCTGACTGTCCTGCACCTGTGCAGCTGGATCTGCAGAGCTGGCACATTGAATCCTGTGGTTAGAATGTGGTGCTTGGAGGAAGTGTCCCCTGCCTACCAGCCAAAGGACAGCACCTATTGCATTGGGCCACCTGGGTGGCAGTGCAGCCAGACCCCATGGGAGTTCTGCCTTCATGGGGTTGGGAATCTGGGCAGGTGCCTCTCCTTCCCCCTGTCTTGTCACCATTTAAGAGGGTCTGACGCCCACCCTGGGTGTCACGCTGCCCCTCCTGGCCCCCCAGCAGGAGCAGGATACGCACCTGAGTGGTTTTCTGTACCCTATACTAATGTAGCGTGTGCTTTTTTTTAAAAGTCATGATTGAAGTCAAATTAACATATTTACCTTCAGTGCTCCCTCGGGAACCGTTAGGGAATCGGAGAGGTGCGGCGTCTGTGGCACCGGCGACAGTGACGGGGACGTCAGCTCCCGTGGGGCAGGTGCTTCTGCCTGAGCCACCCCAGAGCTCCATGGCTGCTGTGGTGTTGCTGGGAAAGGAGAGGCCACACCCTGTGAGCTGCGAGCCAGGGCCCACTGTCCTCCACCATCTTCTTGCATCCCACTGTCCTGTGCTCTGGCAGTGGTGTGTCTGCTGGCCCAGGAGAGCTTTCCCCAGAGTCCCACCTGTGGGTCCTGGTGCAGTGCTAGGGCCGCAAGTGAGACGGAGTCCATTTCCTCCTCTGTAAGGTGGGGCCGGGGCATCACCTTGAGCTTATCAAAGGCTCACATGGAAGAACAAGGCCAGTAGCTTCAGCCTCAGCAGAGTGAATTATCCGGGGACCTGCCCCACACGTACCTGTCCCCCTTGCCGAAGCTGGCTTCTGGTTCAGAGGTGTTTGGAGTTTGGGAGTGGTTTTCAGGCAGGCAGGGCCAGGCAAGGGTACTGGAGACCCTGGCAGATGGGACCCTTGGGCCCTGGGGATGAGACCTTATGCCCACCTGCTCTGCCAGTTTTTTTAACCTTTTCTTTCAGTGCTGGGGATGAACCCAGGGCCTTATGCCAGGCACCTGCTCTTCCAGAGAGCCACACCCTGGCCCTACCACTGTTTAAAAACACTGTGCACTGGTTGTGTGGAGGCAGGACTGAATGGGATGATAAAACACATGACCAGAGAGGTCACTCCCCCATCTGCACCTTTGGAAGCTCACCTCTGGAACGAAGCTCAAGGCAGTATTCCCTGTTGATTCGTGACCCCATTTTCCAGCTCCTGTCACGTACCTTTGATGACGTATATGGGGATATCATGAACATACTTGTGTTGGAGAGGAACCACAGAGCAGTGCACGGGTGCCAAGTGACACTCTGGTCTGTTTTTATGGAACCTGGCATGCTGGTACCAGGATGCAAAGAGCGTGGCAGGCCCAGCCTGGCATGTCCAGTGTGCCATTGGTGAATTCCAAGTGCACTGGCTCAGCTCGGAGGAGGTACTGCTGTTGCTGGGCCTCATGGAGGTGCCCGAGGTTGGGCTCCGCTGCTAGGGCCGCCCGCTGCCTCCTCTGCCTGGCCTGGCTTGTCCCCACTTGGGTCTGATGCAGGCACTGCCAGGGATCTCATGGTTGGGGTCTGTGTGTGGGGACCCCCACCAGCTGTGTGCGTGCCCTGTGCCTCTTGGCCTCGGGGCCTCTGCCGTCCCTCCTGGAGGTACTCTTGGAATTCTTCAGACTCTGACCGCTCGCCCTTCACTGAATGCACAGACCCCTCCCCTGGGGGGTCTTTTTGCTGGCTTGATGATGGGGTTTGGAGCTCCTGCCCTTAGTGAGGCAGGTCAGGTCCTTAGGGCCATGCAGCCCTGTGGGTGCTGGGGCTGGCCCGGGCCCCGTGCGGGGTGCTGGTACACGCACTTCCCCGCCGTGCGGCCCGCTTCCTCCCTGTGTTCTTGAAGCTTTGCTCTTTGACCTTTCACACACAGGCCCGGGTAAAGTTTTTATTTGGGGGGTTAAGCATGGCACGTGGTGCACTGCCCTCCCCATCCCCGGGTGCCCAGTGCAGCATGTCCAGGACATCCCCGTTGCCATGTGGCGTCCTCGCTGTCCCCCCAGTGCTCTCACCTTGCAGAATAAAGCTCCGTCCCCGCTGAATGCCGACCGCCCTCCAGCCCCTTGCTGTCCGGTTGCTTTCACATAGCATGGTGTTTTGGGGTTCTCCCAGGCTGTAGGGTGCACCAGGGTTTGACTGTTTACTTGCTTGACAGTATTCCATGGTATGGGTGGGAAAACCAGCTCTGAGAGCCTCTGAGGAGCTGATTGTTTATGGTGGGTGAAGAATGTCGGCAAAGGGGGGTGTTCAGTTAGCTACAAAATTGCTCAGTCTCTTAGAGCGGGAAGATCAGATCCTCTGGCCTCTCTTTGCTACTGGACAGAAATCAATGGCATCTTTTGGGCACAAATCTAAGAATCTGGGGCCTGATCCTTGTTAACATTGGAGGAGGCCAATCGCTGGGCCATCCAGTGGTGACAGTGGACAGCGGCACAAGTGGACGGCTCCCACATCCTGGGCCCCATTTTCACATTTCTGATAACTCTCTTCAGCAGCGACTCTTCATGTTCATAAATGATTTCAGGGCACAGTTTTGGAACATGTGTCTGTCTGGTCTGTTACACAGGGCAGCAGAGACAGCTCCACTAGTGGCCCTTTGCTCCAGGGACACTGCCTTTGCTCTTATTGAACTTTCCATCCCAAGTGTGGGAGCCTAGGCAGGAGAGCCGTCTGCAGGGTTCACCAGCAGGCTGCAGGCATGGGAGCCGGCCTCCCTCAGCCTGTGCACCCCGTGTGGCTCTTCCTGTCTGCTGGAAGGTGGGTGCTGGGAGCCAGCAATGCCAACGCCAGCTTCCTGGGAGGGCGCCATGCCCTGGGCTCCAGTGCAGTGTGGACCCCGTGGCCTGGTGCGGGGAGGGGGGGGCTCCACCCACTGATGTGGTGCCCTGGATGTGGTCCTGACTGTGCCAGCAGTTTGTCCAGCTGCTTGTGATACCAGGAGGGGATCTCAGCATTTCCACCAAGAGCCACGTGGCTGCCAAAGCTGAACGCTTCCAGAAAGGGTTTGTTTCTGAATTCTGGTGCTCAGGAGCACAGGACGCTGGGTAAAGAACTTTTCATTTAGTCTTAAAAGTGAGGTTGGCTTCATGGAGGACTAGAGATGGTCTAGAGGGAAAGATGTAGCTTTTCTTCCCCTTTATTCCAAAAACAAATGTCCATGGGACACCGTCCCAGCCGGTGCCGGGCTGTGGTCAGCAGTCCCTGGAATTGCTGAGACCTGAACGAGGAGGTCTCCTGGTGCCGGCCTGTGTGGTGTGGTGGTTGCAGGTCACCACACCTGTTGTGACCCAACCCCCCGAGACCCAGCACTCCCACCCCTTTCTGGCCTGTGGACAGCAGGAGAGACTCAGCTCATCTCCCAGGAATAGGCCTGGAGGAAGTCAGGTCTGCAGTGAGGGCCGAACTTAACTTAGCTGCCTGCCCCCCAGTGAGCTTGGGTGTGGAGAGGGAGCACGCAGCCTCTGGTCCCATGAATGGCCCTGAGGGCCCCTGCCCACCTGGGAGGCTCAGCAGCCCAAGGGGCTTCTATTCTGCGTGGGTCTCTCGTGGCTGGCCCCAACCAGGCTGGTGCTCCTGCTCCTGTGGAGGAGCACTTGAGTGGGCGGGGCCTCCGGGAGCATGGAGGATGATGAGCGGCACAGTCCAGCACTCTCCACTCAGTGTTCTCTGGCGTGGGGAAGGCACATGGATATCAGAGACCGGGACTTGATGGAGGTAGTCCTGCTCTGCCAAGAGCTGCAAGTGCTTTTAGCTTGCCTGCATGTTAATCGAAGGGGCAGTACGTATTTTGAAGTCTTGCAGAACAGTAATACTTCAGTGAAGACTCTGAACCTGAACCCAACCTTGACTTTTTTTTTTGTACTGGGTACTGAACCCAGGCGTGCTCTACCACTAAGGCACATCCCCAACCCTCACCAAGTTGCCCAGGCTGGCCTCAGATTTGCAACCCTCCTGCCTCAGCCTCCGGAGTAACTGGGATCAGAGGCGTGGCCTGGTGCCTGGCTGAGGACTTTGAGCTCGTGATGTGGTTGGTGCAGAAGTAGCTCTGGGGTGGCAGGACCAACTTTCAGGGCAGGAGGAGAAGAGCAGCCTCTGCACCCCTCGCTACAGGCACACGAACCCCCAGACCAGTCCTCTGTCTGAGCAGAGGGACCACGTTTGGCTCACGCATCGCCATCAGGGCGGAGGTGTCCAGAAGCCAGCTCTCCTCGTGGCTGCTGCGAACCCAGGCCTGCGGAGCGCGCTCTGCAGGCCTGCGACTTCCCATTCACCGCAGAGCCTTTCATCTCAGGCTCTTTCACGTTTGTAACCACTGTTGGCTTCACTTGAGGACAAAACGCCTCTTCCCCGCTTGATGAGCAGAGCCAGCTCTGAGCTGCTCCGGCGCAAGGCAGCTCCTACAGCCCCCTGCAGCTCCCGCTGGGCCACGGTTCATTCCTCCTAACCTCTTAACTACCCGGATGACCTCTCTGGGAAGGAGGGTGAGGGTGGATGAGGAAGGTGGTGGTGCCTGCTTGTCTCACAGCGGAGCCTGAGCGTGGGCACACCAGGAGCACGCGGGACACGGCGCCCCGTGCAAGAACACAGAATTCACACACGTGTGGCACACACGTGCACGTACACACCACGTGCCACACATGTGCATCACATACATAGTCACACATATCCACCACACACGTCCACCACACATGTGCATGCACACACACACCCCACACAGGTGACCTTTGTACCTTGTAAGTGACCAGAGAGGTGTTGGTCTCATCTGTGATAAAAAATAAGCAAAAGTACAGTTTTAAAAGTCTGCTTGCTAACCAGTGTGCTTCTGCACTTGCGCATCACCCAGGTATTAGACATTGTTCATTGTTGATCTAGTATTGACATGGGGCGCTAAATTAAGGATTTTGGAAAATTTAAGTTGACCCACCACAAAGCAGCATAGTCACTTCTTTAAAAACAACAACAACCACCTTTTTTTTGGACCTAGTGGACATGATTATGCAGTGGGGAGTAACAGGGAATGAGAGACTAGACGCAGGTGGTGTGTCCCTGCAGGGGAGGGTCATCTGCCCCCATGTGGGAGCGCCCTGGAGTGGGTCTGGTGCTCTCTGTCCTGGCGTGCTGGGGGAACCCAGGGCTTGTGCCTGCCCCCAGCCTCACTGGCCCTTGTGGGCAAATTTCACGGTGTGTGGGTTTTATCTCACTGAAGGTGCTTTAAAGAGAGGGCAGAGGAGGGCATGGGGCAGGGAAGGAGAGGGAAGAGGCACCCTTGCCCACAGCATTGATACTCCATCTTTGATTTCAGCCACGGTACTGGGTGTGCAGTGGCGTCTCCCTGTGGCTCGCATCTGCATCCCCGCCTGCCAGCGTCGTCACTTGCCACCTGTACAGCCTTTCTTTTTCTTTCTCTTTTTTTGATTTCTGGGGATTGAACCCAGGGTGCTCCACCACTGAGCCACACCCCAAGCCCTTTTTATTATATTTCAAGACAGGGTCTCGCTAAGTTGCTGAGGCTGTCCTCAGACTTGTGCTCCTCCTGCCTCAGCCTCCCAAGTCGCTGTGATGAGAGGCATGCCCACAACGCCCAGCCTGTAGGTCCTTTCTTGTGAAATGCACCCTAAGGTCGTCTGCCGTTTGCTGACTGGACTGTGTGTCCGTGGTCAGATTTGAGGTTCTTTATGTAGCCTGGGTACTAGTGCTTTTCAGGATGCGAGGCTTACCTCTATTTTCTCTTAGGCTCTATCTCTTCATCCTCTTAACTGGGTCTTTTGCTGCGCAAAAGCTTTACATTTTGGTATTTTTACATTTTACATTTAGTGCTGGGAGTCCATTTCTGGTCAGTGTTGGGAGCGTGAGGTCTAGGCGAGAGCTTTGCCGTCTGCCTCTGCATGCTGCCAAGGCCGGCCGTCTCCTCCCTGACTTGCTGTTGCCTCTGCAGAAGACTCCGTGGGGGCTGGGGCAAGGCTCAGGGTAGTGGCCAGGCGCTGGGTTCCGTCCCTGTTTGGTGTGTTTGTGAGGGTCTGTTCTGGGGTTTTCTGTCTGTTCACATACAACATACAAGCCCTAGACCTGTTCACTCTGCTTTATGTGAGGTATTTGCTCTTTGTTTTTTGGAGTGATTATGCTTTTTGGTGTGCTCTGGATTCTTAATCTTGGTTCTTGCTAGCACAGGAAGACAGTAGTTTAACCTTGAGAGATGAACTTGCAGTTAGTGGTAGAAGTGTTCGCAGATTCCTGGAGGCCTACCGTGTCGCCTGCAGGTGGGGACAGCTGCAGCCCTGTACTCCCTTGCATTACCTGGCTCCTGGCTACATGGTTCAGCCCTGTCTTGGTCAGAGTGGGCAGCATATCCTTGCCATCTGAAGGAGGAAGCACTGGTGTAGGATTTTTCTGATGAAGTTTCCATTTGTTCTTTTTTCTTTTCTTCTTCCTTATTTTGAAGATGGGGTCTTGCTCTGTTGGCCAGGCTGGTCTTGAACTTATGAGCTCAAGTGCTCTCCACCTCAGCCTCCGGGGTCATGTTTTTTAATCTACTCTACCAGTGGGTGGGTCTCTTCTTGGGGGTGCTGGGGGTGCAGTCAGGGCCTCCTGAATGTAGGCCAGGTACTCCACCAGAGCCCCCTCAGGGTTTTGCCTTAGTCTTCCTGATGCCCAGTGATGTCCAGTGTTTTCCAGATGACCATGTTGGAAATCTGTGTGTTCTTTGGGGGATCT
Organism: Sciurus carolinensis; assembly: GCF_902686445.1. Taxonomy (NCBI): domain Eukaryota; kingdom Metazoa; phylum Chordata; class Mammalia; order Rodentia; family Sciuridae; genus Sciurus; species Sciurus carolinensis. The sequence goes on from NC_062226.1 coordinate 1,542,980, forward strand.
CTTCAGACGCTTTACTGGGTGTTAAATAGGGTCATCTGTCTTTTCATTGCCATCAAAGTTCTCTGTACATCCTGGATATAAGCCTCATCAGAAACGTGATTGGCAGATACTCCCTTCCTTTTTTTTTTTTTATTGTGGTGCTGGGATTGAACCCAGGACCTTGTGCATGTGAGGCAAACACTCTACCGACTGAACTATATCCTCAGTCCCACTTCCATTTTTTCATGTCTTTTTACTTTCTTGATGGTATCCTTTGACACCATCAAGATACCTTTTTAAATTTTGATGAAGTCTGATTTATCTGTTCCTCCCTATTGTGGCATGTGCTTTTGAGGATGAGTCTTAGAATCCGATGTTTAACTCAAGGTCAAGACTCACCCTCTGTTTTCTTCTGAGAGCTCTGTGGCTTCAGCTATTCCATTTGGACCTGTGGTTTGTCCTAAGTTAATCTTGGTGCCTGGTGGGGGTGGGGGTGGGGGGGTCCCCCTTTCTTCTGCATGTGGAGACCCTCTGGTCCCAGTGCCTTGTCCTGAAGACGTCCCCTATTGGATGAACTCGGCTTCCTTGTTCAATTTGTTGGCTGGGGACATGTGAATTCATAGACTCACTGCAGCCCATTGATCTGAGTCTGCTTTTACATCAGCACACACCGTCTTGATCACTGGCTGTAGAGGAAGTTGTGACATCAGGAAGTGTGAAGGCTCCAGCTTTGTCCTTTCCGCGAGTCTTTGGCCATTCTGGATCCCTAGCATCTCCATAGGAATCACGCGTCAGCCTGTCTGTTTCTACAGAGAAGTCTGCTGGGATTTCGATGGGGGTGGCACCAGGTCTGCAGATAAGTTGAGGACTGCTTCTCCCTGGAGGTGCGAGGTCCTCCGACCCGCATTCACACTGCAGTGGAGTGAGGTGGCCAGGCAGAAGGCGGCGTCTGCTCTCACTGGAGCTCGGGGTCCAGTCTCATGAAGTCGGGTGGCCTCATGCACTTGACGAGGGAGTTCACATGCAGTGTTTTGGGGGTTTTGTTGCTTTTGAGGGTCTCCTGTGTTACCCACACTGACCTCAAAGTCCTGGGCTCCGGTGAACTTCCCTCCTCAGCCTCCCGAGGAGCAGGACCACTGGCGTGTGCCACCATGCCCGACTTGCTTGAGCATCTTGTGTTTTCGGGTTGCAGGGATTTGGATCTCCATGTAGAAATGTTCTGCAGCAAGTCGTGCCTGGTAGAACTCTCTGCTCTGCCTCCTTCTGACCCAGATAGTTGAGACCGGCAGGTGCACCAGGATCCAGGTGCTGCAGGGGCCACTCTGTTCCCTCCAGCCTGGATCCCTCTCCCTTCTCCAGGAGATTGCAGCCCTTCTCTCTGCCTCCAGCAGAGTTCTAGGTTGGTCCTTCATGGCCTCCCCAGGGAGAAGGGCTGACCCTGAAGCGGCCTGGTGGGCTCAGCCTCTTTGTGTGCAGGGGAGGGGACACTGTCCAGGAGATGCTCCTCCTGAAGCCCCAAGGGGAAGTCTGCCCCATCCTAGAATGTGATGGTACCAGTGGCCCCTGTCCCCACCCCATGACGAGTGGCCTAGGTCGGGGGACACAGCACTCTCCCCAGCCCTGTTTGTCCTCCTGGGCAGACCCTTCCTCCCCCAACCTCTGGGGCCCATGTTTCAGGGCTGGCTGGGTTGCAGAGTCTTCCAGACGCAGAAGGAGGTGTCCTGACCTAGGGGCTCTAGGGCCCCCAGGAGCTTCAGGGGCTTGGAGCCCCGCCTGTGTCTTTGATTGCTTTCACTCAGGAGTGCCTAGTCGCCCTTTGGTCCTTCTGCTCCACCTTACATCTCTGAAACCTGATGGGGCTGTGAGTGCCTGGGGGCAGGTCCTGGCCCTGGTGATGAGGTCTCTGGCCTTGGATGCAGGCCTGGGCCTGATTCTCCAGGGCCACACACAAGGCCTCCCCATCCACTGTGGATGCTCCACCTGGGCTGACTGTCACTTGCACCTTTTCTGGGGGCCTGGCTGTGAGCACCACATGGAATGGTGGCTGCCATTGGCCCTTCCCGAGGCAGTGGGACTGGGATGACCCTCCTGCAGCAGGGCTAGGCCAGGCCACAGCCAGGGAGGCCCCCCTGAGCCCCGAGCCTGCCCATGGGAGGGGTAGTGAGTCCGCTGCTGGAACTGCCAGCCTGTGAAAGCTGCACGTCTGTATTCGTGGACTTTGTTTCTCATGTTGGTAACTAGCCTTCCTGGCCCCAGCTTAAGGAGCCCCAGTGCCCCAGGCACTCCTGGCGTCCCAGGGTGGGAGGCTGGACCCTGGCCCTTCCCCCTGCCGGTCTTGGGTGTTGGGAGAGCACTCCGGGAGATTTGGGTTTTGTGGTTGAGACTCCCATGCCAGAGCACGAGAACGATTATGTGCAGCTTTTATTTGGCCCCTAGGATTCTTGCTGCATTATCCGTATTTCCTTTAATTTGTGGGATTTCTAGTAAATGGGCTTAAAAATAGTTCTGGGCACGTTGCCAGGGCAGATGCGGGCAGCAGGCATCTCTACGCTTCCCTCTCCAGTGGTGAGTGGGGTAACCCCCGTGTCACTCCTGCCTCCTGCAGGTCCCCTGGGGTGGCCGGCCCAGCACAGTGGGGGCAGGTGTAGCTCCCCACTTCTGGACAGGAAGTCTTGGCTGCAGCCTAGGGACTGGGACCATGTGGGAAGGGAGGTGGCAGGGCTGGGTGGGATGGGGTCTGTATGAGAAGGGGTGAGGGGTGGGAGGTCGCTGAGTAAGGGCTGGGGAGGCTGGACACACACAGAGTACCTGTACCCTCTGTCTGGAGCTGTCTAGCTAAAGACCCTGGCAAATGTGGCCAGGTGTGTTGCTGGGCTTGGGGACCCCTGTGTTTTGATGGAGAAGAGACAGGGCCACTTTTTAACATGCAACAGACTCCAACAAGCCCCTGCCCCTAAGGTCTCTGAGCCACTCCCCAAATGAAAAGGTCCCCCCACTCCTGCAGGCTGCCCTCCCTGGGCCCCCCTCAACTCTTTCCAGCTCCAAGTCTGGGTGTGGCCTCCTACATAGCCCTGAGTCCCCTGCTCTTGTGAACTGTTGACCTGGAGTGCCCTCAGAGCCCTGCTTGGGCTGGGCCTGGGTAGGTGTCCGGACACTGAGCTCGTCAAGTTTCTGGCCTCAGCTCTGCCAGCCCCTTGGGCTGCTCTGGCCTGAGGTTCAGATGGTGTCCCTGGTTCCAGGAATAAGCTCTGCACTAGGGCTGATGTCTCAGCTTGGCCCTGGCCAGGACTCACTGGGTGGCAGTTCTGCTTGGGCGCCCTGTAGCCCCAGCTGACCTGCCGTCCTCAGGACCCTGTGATCTGCCTGGTTGCCACCCCCGGGTTGGCACCACATGCTCTCCACCACTGGGCCATGCTGACCGGGCCCTGTCCCTGTCCTGGAGGCTTCATCCTGAAGCTGCTCATATTCTGTCTCCCTGCAGGCAGGAGGGAAGGGCCAGAGGCCAGAGCCTGGCCACCAGGCCTCCTGCCTAAGCAGGGCTCCTACCCTGCAGGGCAGTGCAGTGGGGCAGGGCGGGAGACTGACCTGCCACAGCACCTGTGGCCTTCAGTGGCTTGGTACTCTGCCCAGAAGTACTGCCTGGCTCCTCACCCAGAGCCAGCAGTGCCTAGAAGTGGTATTCCAAATCTCTGCTGCCCATGCGTCAAATCCTGGAGAGAGGGCGCCTAGGGCCTGTGGGTATTTCCGGGAGTGGACAGCTGCCTGTGGACCCCACCTGAGCTGGGCCTGGTACTCGTGTGGGGGAGGGCCTGCCTCCCAGGCAGGAAGGGAGCCTTGGCCTGGCCAGGACGCCCTGGGTGTGGGCAAGTGGCCTTCAGGTACATCCACATCCCTTCTGCTCTCTAGTGGGCTCCTACTTCAGGGACCAAACAGAGGTGAGGTTGATGTACTCAGGGTCAGGCCTGGTTCATCTGGGCCATTGTCACCAGCAGCCACCTTGCTAGGGGCTCGGGGTGGGGGTGGCTCCTAAGCAGTGGCCTTGTCTCAGCACGATCCCCCTCCACCACCACCAGTGGCTGATTTAGTACTTCTGTGTTGGTCTGATTTACATTAGATTTTTAAGCATAATTAGAAATGCAGGGATCTTTGTGTCTTACCTCGCCTCTGACTATTTATGGCACGATATGCAGATGGGGAGAGCCATGAATATTAAACAGGGGTGTGCTGGGAAGTGTGGGGAATGGTGGTGACCCAGGGCCAGCGCTGGCCGGACACCTCCCTGTGCCCACCCCCTGCAGCCCCTGGGATCTGGCTTCTGGCCCCCATGTGGCGAGGGTCAAGGGCACAAGCCGCTCTGGGACCTCCTAGGGGTAGAAGGGCAAGCTCCTGGGCCGTCCTCTACCAGGGTCACCCCTGCCCTGCTGTCCGGTGCCCCCGCTGGAGCTGGAGACCTGCTTCAGCAGGTGAGGGTGGAGGGGCCGTGTGCCTGTGGGGCTGGTGCTGGCTTTTTAAGTTATTAAACTGTGCCCAGGGGAGACACTCTTCAAGCTTATGTTATTTAAATTACAAATACGGGTGAGGGAGATGTCGGCTCTTCTCAAAACACTGCTTAATTCTTTGGAAACCTTCTGGAACGACTCTGTGGCTGGGGAGCTCCCCTCGGCGGGCAGGATCCCTGGTCTGCAGGACAGGGAGGGCAGGGCTGGGGGGCGCGGGCCGCGGGCTCCTGCTGCGTTCCCAGCCCACTGCCCCCCACTGCAGGTCCCACTGTGTTTTGTTTTGCCCCCCAACAACCATCCACAGGAAGTCAGAGGACCGTGCAGGGTGCAGGCCCATGTCCTGGCAGGTGGACTTGCCTCGGGCGAGGTGTGGCTGCCCAGAGGTGCCACCTGCTTGTCTTGTTTCATGGGGTTTGTCTGGGCCACACAGACCCCAGACTGGACCCTCAACAGCCGACCCCTGAGACCAAGTGTTCTTGGATGGAGATACCGTGGCCTGTGGAGGTTGCCCCAGCCTGATCCCGGTCCCGTTTGTCCTGGGGCTGTTGGGCTCTTCCCTGGGGTGGTGAAAACACCCACCTGCCCATGTCACCTCCCAGCCAGTTATGTCCCCCCTTTCTGAAGACCAGTGCAGACCCAGGGGGAAGATTGATGAAGAAATTTTTGAATTTGCAGTTTCTGGCAGGCTGCCCTTCTTCTTCTGGAAAAAAAAAAAAAGAAGAAGAAAAGAAAAGGAAAAAAAAAAGAAAAAAGCTTTCCAGGCAAACATTTGTTAGTGCAGTTAGAACCGGCTTTTATGGTTGATGCTGGTCCAGGCTTGTGGTCAGGGAGGAGGCTGCCCGGGGACCGCTGGAGGGAGACAGCGCTGCCATGCCGCCAGGCTCCTTACTGGCAGTACAGCCCCTCCCAGGCTGGAGCAGCGTAGTCCAGGGCTCTGCAGGCTGGGGCCCCCTGCTCCCCAGGACCTGGAAGCTGGGGAGACCTCTGTGCCTGCTTTTCTCTCCCGTGCAGAGGCTGAGGTGGACTCTGCTGTGGAGTCCTGGGGCCCTCAGGCAACCGCGGGTCTCACTTGCCCAAGAAGTCCTGTCGATCAGGGCAGGTCCTCCTTCTTGGTCATTGGGTGGCCTGGACGCTGTGTGTGGAGATGGGAAGCCAGGGGCGTGGTGACTGGGCCGGGCCTTGCCCCACCCCAGTGCCTCTTGGCCTGGAGGCCTCAGCAGGGGGCCTGCCCTTTCTGGGCCTTGGTTTCCTTGTTTCTGCCACATGGTGGCACAGACAAATAGCATGTGCAGTTGGTGGGCTGGCCGGGCATGGTGGGGAGGCTGTGAGCCCACCCCATGTCCCTTGCTTTGCCTGCCTGAGTCGTGGGCCGTTGGCAGTTCCATTAGCAGTGAGGCCTGGGCAGCCAGCTCTGCCTCGCGGTGTCTTAAAAGTTTAATGCAAACCTACAGCCAAACCTGGTGCCTCACCCAGCTCCTCCGGGACCAGGGCACGCCCCAGCCAGCAGGCTGGACCTGGAAGGGTGAACCCGGGGCCCTGCTTGTTCCGTTGTCCCCTAGTTAAGTGGGGTTGGAACATGAGACCCACCCCCAGAGCCCATGCTGGCACCGTCCCTGGGGAGCCCCAACCAGCTGTGCCTTGCATCTCGTGTACTTGCCGGCTGGCTGGGGCATTGCTGTGGTGGACCTCACCGTGGCTGCCCTGGGGTGGCTGCCTCACGCCCCGCGAGCACCTGGACTGGCCTTGCAGGAGCCTTCGGTATTTGCTGCCGGGCCGTCTTCTGCCTAGCAGCAGAGGCGGACAGGGGAGGGGCCCTGACTGAGGTGGATGGGGCTTCCTGGGGAGGGGTCTCCAACTGGAGAAGATGGGGCAGGGGCTCCCTTTTCTCCCCAGAATGCTCACAGTGTCTCCCGCTCCCTCCTGCGTGTCTGCTGAGATCCGGAACCTCTTACTAGTTGGTAAAATTGAATCCTGCAAAATAATTTAACGTAATGCGTCTCGCCTCCCTTCCGCTTGCTGGTGGTGGTCCTGCAGCAGCCAAGTGCATGTCCCTCCAGAAAGGCGGCTCTCCTTGTTGGCCACTGTCCCAGTCCCCACTCTCTGGCCTTGGAGGCGTGCTCGGGTGGTCTTGTGTCTGCTGGAGCATCTGTCCCCAGATGCACCTGGAGTCCCAGGGGGCCGTCCTTGGCCTGGTCCCCTCCTGGGACTTGGTGTCCTCATTTGAGTCCTGCCTGGGACTCAGCTCTGGCAGCAGTGTCCCTCCTGCCAGACTGCGCTGACTGGTCCCATGTCCAACTCTCGTTCCTGTACCACCACCTGCCATCCTCCCTGGGCTTCCTGTGTCCTCCTGGGGGTTGCGCTACCTTGGGGGCTCCCAGATCCCAGCCTCCTCTGGGGAGTTGTCTGCAGAGAAGAAACCCCCTCCCCTCCTGGTACCCATCTTTTCTCATTCTGGGAGGGGTCTGTGGGCCCAGAGGAGCCTTCTATGTATGTCCCTGTGGGATGAGGGCACAGGGCAGGCTCAGTAGTGGGGCCTGGACCTGGCCTTTGGGTTTCCCAAAGTGAGTTCCATTCTGAAAGGCACCCTGCTGGGGAGGTGGCTGAGTGCACTTTCTGCCCAGCTCTTCAGAAATGTCGGTGAGCAAAGGGCATGCAGGGGGAAGGAACACGGCGCCTCGCCTGGGAAGCAGAGGGGTGGGGAAACCGAGTCAAAAGGGCGAGGTCACAGGGCATACTGACCACCACTGTGCCCTAGGAGCCAGGCCCAGTCCCTCCCCTGGGCAGCTGTGCTGCAGCCCATGGCCAGCTTAGACAGAGGCCCTCTCCTCTCCAGCGACAGCTCCAGGGTCAGCGCTTGGCTTGTCCTGCTTTCAGGCCCCGGGAATGTCCGCCAAGCCTTCATTTTATTCTTTTCTCCTAAAGTTCAGCTTTGTTCTTGCCCCAGCCAAGGCTTCTAAGAAAGCAACCTAAAACCAGCTCCTGTCCGGTTCTCCCAGACCAGGTGTGGGCAGCAGCCTTGCCAGGACAGGTGGCCTGAGGACAGGGCAGCACTATGCCAGTTGTCCTCAATCACCAGGGATGAGTTGGTCTTGTCATTTTCTGGGGGCATAATGGGCCCTTCCCTGGCTCAGGCCCTGAACTGTGGACGCAGGTGCCCACATGCTCAGGTCATGGCAAGTCCTGGGCACTGCTAGCTCCTACTATGTGGGGTCAAGCCAAAGGCTTTACAAATATTGTCTTTTTGTTCTCAGTAGTTGTCCCAATGTCCACCCTGAACCAGGTTCATAATTGGCACCTGAAAGTCATGGAAGGACACTGGACCTGGTGCCAGCAGGACCTGGGCTTTCAACCTGAATGACAGACGAGGGCCTGCTCTTAGGAAGGGACAGTCCCCAGGAGCATGCTCTGTTCCCTGCTGTTTAGACCTGGCTGCTGGTTGGTTTGGCCCAGAGTCGTCAGGACCCTCTGGGGCCATTGTGCAGGGTGCTGGCCTCTGGCTACCTATGACCAGGCTGGGCCACCCCTCCTGGCTCAGGTGGCCCTGCCTCCCTTCCCTGAGCTGAGGGTGCTGGCACAGAAGCCAGTGGCTTACTTGGAAGCCCTGGCAAGGGTGCCCATATCCCTGTGAAGGGAGCCTTTGGGGCCCTTCCCTTCATGCTGTGCGTTGCTGGGTAGCAGAGTCTCCTTCCAGCAGTGCCCAGCAATCAGTTAGCTGCCCACCTAGCCCTGCCCTTGTGGAGCTCCTGAGGCAGGTAGCTGACAGACTTCCTGGAAGAAGCAGTGTGCAACCTGAGGGTGGAGGGTGTGGCCTCAAGGGGACAGGACTGAGCCCTGGGCCTCCCTGTCCCATGAGCCCAGCTCTTCACATTCAGCAGCTGATTCGAAAACATCCCAGTTCCTGTCATAGTCACACTGAGAGTTGTCACTGATCTCTGTAGGAGGCAAAGCCACCGCAGAGGGCCCTCTGCATGGCCAGCTGGGCATCTTCCACACCTGGATGTCCTCCTGCCCTGTTTTATGTCTGGTGTTGAGAAGCAGAGCCCACAGTGTGTAAATAGGGAGGTGCCAGATGGCTCTTTCTTGCATCTTGGGATGGCTTGGAGGGGACACTGGGAGTGAGGGGCCCAGTGGTATGGCTGCCTCCACCAGGCCTCCCCCTGTTTCTCATTGCGAGGGTGATGGTGGCAGGTGGCAGAATCTTGGGCTGGACTGGAGCAGACCTCGCCACCGCCCACTCCACTCTCTTCTTGCTGGTAGAATATGTTCTTGCTGGGGACACTGCTGGTGGCAGGCAGGTAACCCCGGTGGCTGTCCAGTGGTGTGCCCCAGGGTCCTTGGGTCTAGCAAGTGTTGTGAGCCAGAAAGGAGGTGCCGCCTCTTGCACTAGCACTGCGTGGCTGCCCTTCCCCAGAAAGACTCGCAGGGATGCACAGCTGAGGCCCTGGGCACTGCACAGCTGAACTTCGCCACTGGGTCTGCAGGGAGACCCTGTAGCCACAGCCCAGTGTGCAGAGGAGCAAGTGCCCACCACCACTGTGGGCAGGAGCAGGGCTGCCTGGCCACAAAGTTGTCCTTAAAGGGCCAGGCAGTAATGAGAAGAAGAGTGGGGCCAGGAGGGTTCTGGGGCAGGACCGGCTGGGCGCTGCTATGGGACCCAGTGGCCACACAGGGAAGAGGCGCTGAGGTCCCAAGGAGAGGGAGCCCCTGCATTCCCTGTCTGTGCCTCTCCTCGGCCCCCTACTGTTCTTTCACCTGCCACCAAGCCTACCCCGCTTCCTTGCCCAGCTGCCCCCTAGTCCCTGGCCCCCAGCCCCTGCCCAGCCCCTCACCCAGCCACCAGCCTGCCCTGGAAGAGTTAAGCCTCCGCTGTGCCAGCCCTGCAGACTGTTTGGAATAGTTTAAATGCTTTGACACTGGGGCTGTCCTGGATGGCAGGGAAGCAGTTTACTGGGTAATTCATATGCAAAACTGCACTATAAATTTCCAGGCTGTCTCGGTTGCGTGGCACCACCAAGCATTTCTCCACGTACAGTACAGTATTTCTGCCATCTTTGTTTGCATTGCAGTGAGTCATCAAAAGTCTGTCTTGCACCAACACCCGGAGCCGTGCATTCCTCTGGCACCAACGCGCCACTGTTTTTAAAGCCCGGGCTGGGAGCTGGCATTTACTTCAGCTCCCAAATCAAAGGCGGCTATTCATTCCTGAGAGCTGCCTGAATGTTCGTCTGCATCCGGCCGCTTCATTGAGATGCTGCGCGCTGCCCGGGAGAGCCGGCCTGGGTGCAGCTGAGCTGCGGCCGCCGAGCCCCGCGCCCGGCCGGCCCCCCCTCCGGCTCCCGCCCTCCCCACCCCGGGGCTCCGGCTCCGTTTGCTGCATTCCCGGAGCAGCGGGCGGGCGGGCGGGCGGGCGAGCGGGGAACCTGCCCTGCCGGGCTGAGCGGGCAGCGTCGGCCGCGGCCGCAGCGGCTGGAGGTAGGTCCCCGCCGCGGGTGCCCCGGGCCGCGCCGGCAACTTCTCCGCAGCGGGGGCACTGCGGGCCTCCGGCGGCGCCCACCTGCCCAACTCCTGGCGCGGGTGGCTCCGCCCTCCGCCCGGCGCCCGGCGCCTCCGCGGCCGCGGCACTTTCCTCCGCGGGACACAGCGGCCCTTTGTGTGGCCCTGGAGTTGGGCCGGCGCCTTCTCCGGCCGCCCCCGCCCCCCTCGCGGAGGCGCCCGGTAAACAGCCGCCTGGCCCCCGCCTGCCCAGCCCCGCACCCTCCCGAGACCCCTCCAGTTACCTGGGTCGGGACCAGCCAGCAGGGATTGGCCGGCGCTGGAAGCGCGGCCGGGAGGGAGGGCGCCTGAGTGCGGCTGCGGTGTCTCCAACTCCGGCTTCTGGCAGCGCGCTCCAGACCACTTGGGACCTGGGTCAGGGTCCGCGCCTGCGGGGGGTCACCTGGGACGGCACGCCGGAGCTCTTATGCGGGGCAGAGGCCCCTCCATCGGGGGAGGAGCGGGGTGCCGCTGGCCGAGTTCTTCAGCTCACGTCCCCAGGCGGCCCCTGCGCCTCCCCACCATCCTAGGGAGGCTTGAGGCCGGACAGGGTCCTGAGAGGGGACAGCTGCCCAGGCCCGTTCCCCAGGGCCCCGCAAGACTGCCCGGAGGGAAAGGGGAAGACTGGAAACTCACGCCTCCGAAGCCTGGTCTTGGGCCCCTCCCGAGGCCGCAGGGAGGGGCTCCTTGTCCGCAGGAACTTTTTCCCTGAAACAGCTAGTTGCTACTGAGACTCTCCCAGACTGGCCCTCACCCGTCCCCCCAGCCCTCCTGGTGACTTGCCTGTCCCAACCTGCCCTGTCCTCCCCCAGGGTTCAGCCTCTGCCCCGTGTTTTCTGCAAAGACTGGCATCTGAAGCTCCGTCCTGGGGGAGGGGGTCTCATGGAGCAGCTCAGGGGTTCCGTGGGCAGCCTTGCCCAGTGGGTAAGCTGCTGCAGCTCCTCCTGCCTGAGCCGTGCTCTGGCTCATACTGCCCTGTCCCTCAGCAGGGGCCAGACCTTAAGACCCCCTGGAGCCCTTCTCTGGGATCACTCCCGCCAAGGAGGGCACATCCGTACTTTGCCCTTCGTAGGGGTCAGGAGAGGTGGGCGCTTGGCAGGCAGGATGGCGAGCATGTGTTTGTGCAGGGAACTGACCATGCTGTCCCCCCACAGATGTGCCCCCCTCGGGCTGCCCCGCGCTGAGTCTGAGGCCCATCCGTGTGCCCCACCATGTCTCAGATGCTGCACATCGAGATCCCCAACTTTGGGAACACCGTACTCGGCTGCCTCAACGAGCAGCGGCTGTTGGGCCTCTACTGCGATGTGTCCATCGTGGTCAAGGGCCAAGCCTTCAAGGCCCACCGGGCCGTGCTGGCCGCTAGCAGCCTCTACTTCCGTGATCTGTTTAGCGGCAACAGCAAGAGTGCATTCGAGCTGCCGGGCACCGTGCCGCCAGCCTGCTTCCAGCAGATCCTGTCCTTCTGCTACACGGGCAAGCTCACCATGGCGGCCAGCGAGCAGCTCGTGGTCATGTACACGGCCGGCTTCCTGCAGATCCAGCACATCGTGGAGCGCGGCACAGACCTCATGTTCAAGGTGAGCTCGCCCCACTGCGACTCGCAGACCACCATGATCGAGGACGCCAGCTCTGAACCCCAGAGTCCCTGCAATCAGCTGCAGCCGGCCTCCGCCGCCAGCGCCACGCCCTACGTTGTGTCCCCTTCTGTGCCCATTCCGCTGCTGACCCGTGTGAAGCATGAAGCCATGGAGCTGCCGCCGGCTGCAGGCCCAGGCCTAGCTCCCAAGCGTCCGCTGGAGACAGGGCCCCGGGACAGCGTGGCAGTGGCAGCTGGCGCAGCCCCTCTCAAGCTGCCCCGAGTCTCCTACTACGGGGTGCCCAGCCTGGCTACCCTCATCCCCAGCATCCAGCAGGTGCCCTACCCCCAGGGGGAGCGGACCAGTCCCGGGGCCAGCAGCCTGCCCACCACCGACAGCCCCACCTCCTACCACAACGAGGAGGAGGAGGAGGACGACGAGGCTTACGACACCATGGTGGAGGAGCAGTACGGCCAGATGTACATCAAGGCCAGCGGCAGCTACGCAGGTAACGCGAGGCGGCCGGCTGCGCTGCACGGGGCACCAGCGGCCTGAGTAGCATTCACAGCCTGGCTGGAGAGGCCACTGTGCTGCAGGCACAGTGTTCGAGCCTGGAGGAGGGAGGGGAAGCTGACCCGAGGGGTGGTGGGCAGGAGCCCCGTCACCGAGGAGCTTAGGCCTGGTGCTGTGTGAGATGACAGACCACGCGCCTCTGCCAGAGCTGCGGTAGCGTGTGCAGGAAGGGTCCTGACACTGGACAGATGAGGAAACCAAGGGTCTCAGTGGCCCAGTGACCTCCCAAGGGCTCACAGGACAATCACTGCCAGCTCAAGACCTCAGTTTCCCTGTCTGTGAAGTGCCTGGCACCGTGCAGTGTGGTACCCCGCAGGTCCTGCCTCCCTCCCTTCAGCCTCAGTTTCTTTGTCCTTTGTGAGGTTTTACCTCCCTCCAATTCTGAGGCTGCAGTTCCCTACCTCTGTTGGCTCACCCCCCTGGGCCCAGCCCCAGTGCCAGACCAGAATGTGCCCAGAGCTGAATGAGTGCCCTCTGGCTCGTTTTTGCTGAGGAGGGCTGCTCCCTTTGCGGGGATCATTAAGCCCAGGATGCCCGAATTTGAGATGCAGGCATTGTGGAGTAGGAATATCCTGGAGACTACGGGGTTTCTTGGGCGGAGGGACCAGCTTCTAGGGTCCAGGATGGGACGTCCCCTGTAAACCTGTGGTGTGCCTGGGCCTCTGCCCATGCTGATTTGCATGCAGGGCCACGTGTGGTGGCCTGGACCCAAGCACGTGGTGCTGCAGTAGGCCGGTGGGCCGAGGGGCAGCGTGGGGGCTCTCCCTACCCCTTTGCCACGTCTCATGCCTGAGGGGGTCTGTCAGTGCTGGGGAGAGTCAGGAGCAGTGTCTGGCATGGGCCTTTGGGACGGCCAGGTGCCTCTGGAGCAGCTGTGGCTGCAGACTGGGTGGCAGGGTCTCGGCTCCTGCGGTGGCTGCCCAGCAGCCTCTCGGAGCCTGCAGGAGGAGCCGCGGCCCTGGCCCCGGGCCCCGTGGAGTGTTGTCCTGCACACATCCTTCAGCATGGTGGCTTGTGGGCTCCTGAGAGCTGAGCTGGGCCAGACGCTTTCTTGTCTTCATGGCAGGGTCAGGGTTGATTTTTTTTTTTTTTTTTCTGAAATCAAAAAATGCAGCAGCCCCGAGTTGACCGGATGTGCAGGCCTCACAAGCTCATGCACCCAGCTCGGCCACAGACTCCAGGGAATCCGCTCAGTGTGCAGTTTGCTCTGCGCCTGCTGACCACCGTGCGGGGAGGAGGGGCAAGGCCCAGATAGCCCTCTCAGGGACCACAAGGCTTGGGGCTTGCATAGGATGGGGCTGTCACTCTGACCTCCCAGAGCAGACATCCTGGCCAACTGGTGTGTCCTGTGGTCCATGAGGACTCCACCATGCTGGTAGTTGGACACAGCCCTGTGGATGGGTTAGGGCAGCATGGCAGGGGGCCTCACTGGGGGTCTGCGGAGGTGAACCACAGGGGACAGACCTATCTCTGTTCTCCAGTCCCTGCACACCCCTGCCAACTCCAGTGACCTTAGCTGTGGACGGTAGGAAATAAGGTCTGTGTAAGGAGGGCTGGGAACACAGTGTGGTCCAACAGCGTGTACAGTGCCCTTGTCCCTTTATACCTGGTTAGCCCCACCTCCCCTGCACAGGAACAGCCCACCCACCTACCTCCAGGGGTTTTCTGAGAAACCAGGGGGGCAGTGACTGAGAAGAGGCTTTTGGAGTTGGTACATGCAGGATGGGGTCAGGTTGCCCAGCTGCTCCTAGCAGCCCGCTGTCCTGGCCAGGCCTTTCCAGCTCCCCCAGCGCTCAGCAGAGCATAGAGCCCTGGGGGGCAACGGGACCCCTGCAGGGGCCGGTGACAGGTGACGGGAGAGAGCCCTGCCCAGCCCCACCCGGCCCTGCCTGACCTTAGAGGTGTTGGCGATGGGGCAGTGTGCTGGGACACCGTGGGGCCTTGTCCCATGCGGCTCACGGTGCCACAGTCTGGGTTTTCTTGTGGTTTTTCTCTTCAGCAAGTCCATAAGTGGGGCAGAGGAAGGGGGTGTGAGATTTCTTGGTTAAAATCTAGGTTATTGGCAGTGACGCTGCTGGCATCACTGGGTGTGCTGGGGGAGGGAGGCCATGGGGTAGGCAGGCAGAGGGAGGGCCTGTCCCCCACACAGAGCTGCCCTGGGGAGCTGGCCCCCGTGCCCTGAGCTTCCTGCACTGGGCCTGGCCGCCTCTGGGGACAGCTCGGGAGGCCAACAATCTGCTGCCCCTTGCCTGGGCCCCTTGAGGGCTGGACAGCACTCCCGTTTCTGAGCTGGTGGAATCTGGAGTGCTCTTAGTGCCCTGTAAGGCGTCCTTTCTCCTTCCGGCCTCAGGTTCCCACCTGTCGAGGGAGAGGTTGGTTGGAGTGACCTCAGGGCTTTGGGGGTCAGTGCCCGTCACGTGCCTGAAGTCACGTGGTGGGCTGCCTCCCCACAGCCAAGAGTGCGGATGGCGTTCCCGTGCAATGGGCAGAGTCAGGAGGGGCAGCGGCCAGTTGTCTTGGGTCCCCAGCCCAGCGGCACTTCTGGCTGCACCTTGTCTGCCTCCTTCATGCCTCACATCCTGTACTGTCCTCCACAGGCGGAGCCGCCGCCTTCGACTTACCCAGTCTCCTCAAAGGACTCGGTTGTTTTGTTATGTCCTTAGCAATGCCACGGGGAAGGCCTGGGCCCCACGCAGTGATGCTTGCCAGCTCGGTCCCCACCTGCAGGTGCCAGCCAGGTCCCCCTCCCCTGGGAGGTTGCTGTCGCTCACAGGGCAGGGCAACTCACTGCTGGCCTACCTACCCCTCCAGCCCATGGCAGGGCGCTAGGGGGAAGGTGCGGACGGGCTGGAGCAGGGCGGCAGGCTCCCGGGACAGGGCCGAGTGTCCACACCTACACCACTCCACAGGCTCACACTCGAGCACACCAGTGCACATGCACACACGCTGGGTCCCCTTCTGGAGCCAAGCCTGCGGCCCGCCCTGACGTGGGGTGTGCTCAGACCAGCGTCTCTAGAGCACGGACGCCCTGGCAGAGCCCAGTCCTGGGCCCTGGGCAGTGGAAGGGTGTGAGGGCGTCTGCAGCCGCAGCCCAGGTAGGTGTCTGCATATCCAGTCCAATCCAGGAGGGCAGGGAGTGAGTCCTCCATCCGTCCCTGGGTCCATCTGGTTTCCTGGGCCAGCCGTGGTGGCCAGGAGGGCTCGCTGCTGCCTCGCGTGTGCCTTGCCATTGGGAAGACAGGCAGCGTGCAGGTCCCTGGGCTGCCCTGAGCATGGTGGGGCTGTCTCCACCCCAGCCTGTGAGGCCAGGAGGCCGGCAAGGCCCGAGGGATGGGAGGGAGCCCAGAGGGCATGCCCAGACCAGCCCCTGCCTGGGCTTCTCGTCCTGTCCTCTGCGAGGGCGGGGGCAGCTGCCCAGCCTCTCTCCACCTCCCAGGTCCCACGGAGCCTCACAGCCTCCCCATCTTTAACCCTCGGCTGGCCCCCAGCCCCCTGGGTGGCAGATGTTTAGTGGTGGCCAGCAGCTGTCACTCTCTGGAGACTGAGGCAAAGGCCTGCCTTGGTACTTATGCCAGCTGCACACGTCTGCCAGCCCTTCCTCCGAGGACATGGCTGCCTGTCCTCATTCCCCCTCCCTGGGGCTGCCACTCCTGGTGTTCTGCACACTGTCACCTGCATACCGTTCTTTGGGACAGCAAATTGCCGTCCACTGCTGAGCTCAATGTCCAGCTTTGTGGGCCAGCCTGTGAGGGCTGCCTGAACCCAGGGAAAGTTAGGACCACTCAGGGCCTGTGACAGGCAGCTGGATACACACAGTGGCACCCCACCTGCCCACAGTGCTGATGCCGTGGGACCCCTGGTTCTGAGAGGGAAGCAGCGCAGATTCCTGCTCCAGGTCTGTCCCTTTTCAGTGAGGCCTCTCGTCCCTTGGCATCTTCCTATCCCAGGGAGCAAGGTGCTCTGGGCCCTGCGTGACTGGTGCGAGGCCAGGAAGAACCCCTGGCATAGGTGGACAGCTTTTAAATGCACCTCCCTGTCAAATGACCACCAAGTGGGCGACTCTGACCAAGTAGGGAATGTGCCAGCCCCTGTGTGTCTGTCCCCCCAAACATGAAGTGGCCACCTAAGGGTCCCCAGACACCCCAGGCACTGTCCTGTGGTCACCACTGGGAGCCCCACTGGTGACCTCCCTGAATGACCCTGTCCATCCTGTCCTTGGCTTCTGCGTGCAGACAAGTCCTTTGTCACCAGAGGCTCTCCAGCGTCCCATCCCTGGGCAAGTCTGGCTGTTCTAGAGCTTCAGGGTAGGGCAGGCACGTACCCGTGTGCACAGCAGGGCCTTCACCAGTGTCACCGCGAGGCCTGTGAGGCATTTCCTCCTCCTCTTGGGTTCTCTTCCTCAGCAGCATTAATAGACAGCAGAAGTACTGTCCAAGTGTTCAGGTCGAGCAGCCTGCGACCCTCGGGAGACACCCTGCCATCCCCACCCCCGGGGCATCGGGGACTCCCGGAAATGCTTCCCTGCCGTCCTCCTGCCCCTCCCTGTCCCCAGGCTTGCCCACCTGCTTTCTGTCGCCGTCCCTTGCCCTCGTAGAAGCTGCCTGAGTGGGACCCCCTAGCACTCCATCTGCTCTCCCTGCCGTGTCTTGGGATTTGGCCACGTGGCAGATGTACCTGCTTCCTCCTTTGTCTCCGCGTGTTTTGCTGTGGTCTGGCGGGGCCACCAGGGGCCACCAGGGGTAGAGCCCATGCAGGTCTGTGTGGGGCCAGGCCTGCTTCTCATGGCTCACCCTGGGGGTGGAACAGCTGGGTCAGGTGCCAGGGGCGTTGACTTTGGTCTGCCACGTGGTCTGCAGTGCCCACAGCCTGGGTGCCGCCTGTCACCTTGCATCCCACAGCGGGTCCTGCTGCGGTCTCGCCACCTGTCAGGTGTTCCCTTGGTGACTGCTACCCGGGCACAGCTCTTCAAGTCTTTTGCCCGTTCTTTTTCTTTTTTCCTGAAGAGTCTTAAGAGTTCCCTGGTGTGTGGACAAATCCTTTGTCAAATGTACACATTGCAAATGTCTTCTCCCTGTCCGGCCTGTCTTTGGTCCACCTCCGAGGTGTTTCGAAGACCGGAAGCTTTACACTTGGGTGAAGACCAGGTGTTTGTTTCATTTTCTGGTCCGTGTTTTCTGCAGCCTGTTGAGGAAGCCTTTGTCTGCCCAGCGCTTGGAGCCCGTGTGTGCCTTTGCTCTGCTCCGTGGCCCCTCTCCCTGGGAGCCACGGCACACGTGGCAGGCTCGGTTCTTTCCACATGGCATCCAGCCGCTTGGCTTCGGCGCCGGGTTCATGCCCAGGGCAGGAGGGCCTGGTGCAGCCCTGAGCTGCACGCCCGTGGCTGTGACAGATCGCTGCTCTCTGGTACCGTGGCTCTAAACAAGCCCACGTCAGGTGAGCTTGGCCTCGGGTTCCTGACTCAGCTCTCCCTGCTGTGGTTTCTGAGGGACTTTTGCTGACGTGTCGTTAATCCTGTAGAGACAGGGCGGTAGCAGCCCCTTACACTCTGCAGGCTTCTGTACTTCCTTCTGTTTCTCTTGGCCCTGGCTTCCGGTTTTCCGTGGGTGGATGTTAGTCAGTCGGGTGGCAGCTTCACGGAGGTGGGCCCCAGGCCACGCCAGTCCCCCCAGAACACTCGGAGCCCACTCAACCTCCCCCCAAGGAGCCCTGCGCTGGGTGGCCCCCCATGTCCACAGTCCATAGGTGGCCCATCTGGGCACTGCGGAGCCATGTTGTCTTCATCTGGCCCACGAACTTCTGCTCCTGGCTTCTGCCCTGGACCGTGGGGTCGCGGGTGCTGGAGAAGAGGTGATTCTCTTTTTCTTGTTAGGTAGCGTTCTGTTGGAGGGACGTGCCATGTTCCATCTGCCAGTTCCTTTGCTCATGGGCAGTGCGTGTGAGCTGGCGCGCCCAGGTGTTTGCAGATGACGGTGTTCATGTGTGGCCATGTACCAGGAGTGGGGTTGCTGGGTTGCACAGTTTCCTTTCTCATATTCTGCTTGGTGCTTTTGTTGTTGTTGGTTTTTTTTTTTTTTGCAGTGCTGGGGATTGAACCCAGGGCCTTGTGCTTACGAAGCAAGCACTCTACCAACTGAGCTATATCCCCAGCCCCTGCTTGGTGCTTTTGTGAATCACGTTACTAATTGTTTCATCTTCTAGGTGTCTGTAGGGATGACGCTGGACTCTGAGCGTTGACTCTGCACCCTGTCCCTGTCTCCCGTGGCTTGAGTCCTCAGGGCTTCCTGCGGGCTCCTCTCCAGCCTTGGCCATCTCCTCGGGTCGCACACTCCAGGTTGGATGGGAGCAGGAATGTGGGCGTTGCGCTCTGGCCTCGTCCTGAGAGCAGGGCAGCCCGTTCCTCCTCCTGGGTGCTGGGCTGCCAGGGGTCTTGCGTGGATGCCATTCGACACCCCATGGGTGCTTCCCCCTCAAAGCAACTGTGGATTCCTGCTAAGGCTGGCGTGGCGTTGTCTCCGGTGCCATCTTTCTTGAGCCATTCTAGTGGGTCCGTAGTAGCCCGCTGCAATTTAACCTGCGTCTCTCTAGGCTCCCCACGTTGAGTGTCTTCTGTGTGTGTCTCTGCCCATTCTTGACTTTGGGTCTCTCTTCTAGATCTGCGACCCGTTTTGAGCTAATTTCTGTATAAGGTATGAAGTGAGGTTTTATGCGTGTGTCCGTCAGCTTCCATGTCAGGAAGAGTTGCCTCGCGGGGAAGCCCCTCTGAACGGGCACACTGGTGCCTGTGTTTCTCTGCAGAGCCGTCCTGGCATAGATAGGCATCGCTGTGTGGTACCTTATCTTCTCTGGAATTGCCCTTGCCTTCCACCAGCGATGAGTTCTGAAGAACTAGAAAAACATCTTTATAGCACCTTCCTTAAAAACCCGCCTGATGGAGGGATTACTTATGAACAGTCGAGGTCGCTTGTGGGCACTTGTCTCTGTAGGATGCTTTTGCTGGGCGTGGATGGTGGGTTGGCTGTCTCACTGTCGTGTGGTGGACCCCACTGGCTCGTGCCTTGGGTTGCAGGGAAGCCGAGATCATCTGGTGCACCCCCTCAGCTCTGCCCACTGGACTCCAATTAGACCTTGCGGGCCCCTCCGCTGTCCCTCAGCCCTTGGGCTTTCTCCTCTCGGCCTGTGCACTGGATACTTGCCTGTGTTTCTTCCCATTCTTGGAAGAGTCCGTTTCTGAAGTTCTGCCTTGTTCTTGTGTATACTTTCCGTGTCTGCCCTCATCGAGTGCCTGTTCTGCCCGTTGGTGCTCCAGTCCTGTTTAAGGAGCCAGCGGAAGCCTGTCTGCTGATGCCACCGCTCAGCCCCTCTTGATCTGTCGACTGGCGTTTCTCTCCCTCAGGGTCACTGCCGTGTGGTCTTCACTCGTCTGTTGGTTTTTAGCTGGACGCTGGTGCTGGAGTGTGTGGTGTGGCCGAGTGTCTGCGGTTTCTTGTCGCGAGTCTCACAGTGGCACTGAATCTGAAGCTCAGGTGTGTGTAGTGGTGTCGAGCACCTTCAAGGGCTTCCCAGCCATTTGGACGCTGTCCTTTGTGAAGTTCCTGTTTAAACGCTTTGTCCCAGTTTTGCAAAGTAAATTGTTCATCCTTTTCCCAAAACCATCCATGCTATTTGCTCTCACTTGGTGTCCTCTGCCAGACACACCTGCTGCGGGAATTGTCTCCACTGCAACTTCTCATTTTATTAATATAACTTTATTATTATTATTTTATTATTATTATTATTATTATTATTTTGGTGCTAGGGATGGAATGAAGACCTCGTGTGTGCTAAGCATGTGTTCTGCCTCTGAGCTGAATCCCCAGCCCCTCTTAATATAACTTTGATGTAAAGTTTATTAAATTCACAAATCTTTAACAGCTTTTATATCCTATTTAAAGAAACTTTCCCACCTTGAGATCATTATGATGTCCCCATCTGTAGGGAAAAAAATTGTTCATATTCATTTTAAACTTGAAAAAAATTGCAAGAAAAGTTCAAAGATATGCTGTGAACATCCTTCCCCTGGAGCCACGTGGACGAGGGTGTCCCCTGCATCGTCCCTCCTTTTCCTGACACAGAGCCTTTTCTAACCTTGGGGAGTGAGTTGCAGCCCAAGCCCGACAGGACTTCCTGTTCCACGGGCACAGCACAGCGTTGGCTCGGGGAGCTGCCGCGCAGTGCCAGGCGCCATCTGGGGGCCCGTCCATGCTCACAGCCCCCAGTGCCATCCGGGGCAGTGACACGTCTCTGTGGTGGGTCATGGTGGTCACTGCAGTCCCTTCTCCTGCACTGGTCCCTCTGCCGGGTCCTTCCTGAGACTGTCTTCCAGAGCCCTGTCTGGTTGCTAGGGAAGACCACCCCTCTTTTGGGCCTGTGGCTCTTACACCAGGATGGCATTGGGTGTGGCATGGCTGCCACTCCACAGATACCTCGCAGGGGCCTGCCACACCAGCTCGGATCTATATGGTGATGTCACCTTTGGGATTTGGTGGGGGTGGCCTCTGCACCCCGCTTGGCATGAGGGGCCAGGTCTCGGTCCTGTGCATCGGCTGCCTCCCCGAGTCCTGGCGTTGGGGTCCTCACCTGCGTCCGTGATGCCGGCCCGGCCGCTGCTCAGTTGGTTGCAGTCTTTTGTGGCAGAGAGCTTCCCACTGCTAGTGCCTGCTGATTTATTTTATTCCTTCGTCTGTTGTGATGATTTATTTACCATCCGTGTAGATTTTTTTTAAGCGTTTTCTGACTGTCTTGCTCAGCAAAATCTCCCTGGCTCATTTTACACTTTCCGTTCCCAGCCCGGGAGTCAGTTCTTTTCCCTTTCAGGGGGGAGTGCTATTTATTCCTCCACTCGTGCCTTTTTGTAGCGCTGAGGCCTCCTGTGCACGGGGCAAGCTCTCCACCACTGAGCCACACCCAGCCGGAGTGGCTTTTCAAACCCAAGACCTGGGTCTGGGGTGCAGCTCAGAGGTAAGCACTTGCCCAACGCGTGTGAGGTTCGATTCCAGCACCATGTAAGCCAACCAAAAAAAAACAAACCAAGGCCTGGGTGCTGGGCTTGTGCATTGCTGCCGAGGTGTCTGTTTTTATAATCTTTTAGCAGTTGGAGCTTGAGATTGATGTATTTGTAAGTCATTGGGGCCTGGGTTGTGGCTCAGTGGTGGAGCGCTTGCCTCGCACATGTGTGGCACTGGGTTCAATCCTAAGCAACACATATAATAAATAAATAAAATAAAGGTATCGCGTCCATCTACAACTAAATTTTTTTTCAAATATAATAAAGACCCATCAATAACAGAAAAAAGTTTTTTAAATCATGAGGGCCGGGGCTGCAGCTCAGTGGTAGAGCACTTGCCCAGCACGTCAGAGGTCCTGGGTTCCATCCAGCACACACGAGTCATGAGTTGACGTTTGGATGGTAATGCACGCCTGCGGCCCAGCACCTCAGGCGGCCATGGCGGGAGCATTGCTCCATCCCAGGAGTTCAGGATCAGCCTGGGCAGCGTACTGAGACCCCACCTCACAACAAAAGGCCCAGAAGCATGAGTTCAAGCTACCGTGTCCAAAGTTGGCCACCCCCCCAGGTCCTGCTGGGCGTGGACTCTCCCGCATTTGCCTGCTAGGGTGTTTAGCTCGCAGTGTGTCTGGAACCAGAGGGAGTGGCCCACACAGGACTCCAGCCTGGGTCTTCCATTGTCTCCATCTGTCACCTGCCAGTTGTCACGGGAAGGGTGTTTTTTGCCTGGCATGACAGCGCCCCTCTGTGGCATTCTAGGCGCCTGCTGGGTCCTGCCCATGAGGCCCGGCCTCCTTGCCTTCTCGCCCCCACGCCGTATTTGCCAGCTGGAATTTGGGGTTGCATCCACTCTGCAGGTCAGTCTGGGGCCATCTGACATCTTCACAGAATTGAGTCCTCCGGTCCCTGGATGTGGTGTATCCCTCCATTTACTCTTTTTCAAGCTTTTGGGGCAATGTGTTCTAGTTCTCTTACATCCTTTTAAAGATTTAGGAATTCATTTTTTTTTGTCCTAATTACATGATATTTAAGTTTCCCTTTTGGATAACATACAGAAAAAATTACTTCACACATGTGATCACATTGCCAAATGTACCAATTTGCTCTAATAATTGGTGTGCAGGCCCCTTTGGATTTTCTGTGTATGTAACCACCCGTGTACTGACCAGACAGCTGTAAGTCCGGCCTTAACCTTTGCTCTGCTTTCTTGCCTTCTTGCCTCTTGGACTGACGGAACTTCTTGTACACTCTTGTCTCCTTTCCAAATTATGGAAAAGCTTTCGATACTTTATTTCTTGCAGTAGCAGAGATGGACTCTGGGCCCTGTGCTCAGAGTGCTGGACCCTGAGCTCACTCCTGCTGGGGGACATTAGAATTGCTGGGTGGATGTTCCTTCAGAACCTTGATGTGATACATTCTATCAGAATAAGGACGTCATTCTTTTCCTAGGTTAGGAGTTTCTCCCAACAAGTAAGTTGAAATTCCACCAAAATTTTTCTCTAAACACAGTCAGGCAATGCTTAACAACAGGGGTTCACGGTGGGAGCATCTGGGTACTTCTACACAAAGTTCACAACCGTCTTGGGACCACCTGCTGTGTGTGGTCTTCCCTGGACTGGGAGGACTTTTTGTGGGCGGATTTCCTCCTGTACTGTTAATGAGCTTAGTTACATTGGTTGCTTTTTCAAGTATTGGAGCAACTTTGTATTCCTTTAGTAAATGCAACCCAGTTTTGATGTAGTGTCCTCCTGTTCCCGCCCCCGCCCCGTGTTAGTCTCTTAGAAGGGGGCCTTGGGCAGAAGCCACCAGTGGGGTGCCCCGTATCCAGGGGTTGCTAACTCAAGGGAAATCACCCATCCCTGGCCAGACCTGAGCCCCAGCCCCAGAGGTGCTGTTAAGGATGGTCCTGGCCCGCGCACTGGGAAATCTGTCCCCTGCGTGCTCCCCAGTGGGCCTTGGATCCATGTGATGGCCGAGTGGCACCCCTATGTGGGCTGGGCCTGCTTTCCTATTTGCTAATATTGTCTTCAGGACTTTCTTGCCGTTGCCCTCTCATTACCTTGAGGGAAATATCTTGTTTTGATATCAAGGTTATCTGCCTTCTTAAGACAAACTGATCCTCGTGCCTGGTCCTCCCGGGTAGCTGGGATTGCAGGTGTGGCCACTGTACCTGGTGACTTCCCTCCTTTTAGAGTTTTTATTAAAGATCTAGAAGAGTTTGTGTTTTGCAGTTTGGATTCTGTGCAGGAGGTAATTATTTCTTCACTTAAACTGGGACAAGTTCAGAATTTCCATTTCTTCGTGTGTCAGTTTTGGCAAGTCGTGTTTTCCAGACGTTCATCAGCTTCATCTGACGTCTCCTCCGTTAGGAGGCAATTGTTCTGTGATGCACTGCCTCACAGGGACCAGCTCCGTCTGTCCCAGGGCCCACACAGCCCACAAGCTAAGGATGGAGAGCAGATTTTTAAAAATATATATTTTTAGTTGTAGATGGACACATATCTTTATTTTGTTCATTTAGTTTTTTATGTAGTGCTAAGGATCCAACCCAGTGCCTCTTGCTTGCGAGGCAAGTGCTCTGCCACTGAGCCACCATCCCAGCCCTGGAGGATCATTTTCTAAAAACAAGCCAGAGCACAAGCCCGAGCTGCACGTGCCCCTCAGTGGAGAACCTGTCCTGTCAGGCCTTTTTGGGACCCTGGCCACCCTCCCGCACGCTGCTGCTCGTGTCCTTGGGTCATTTGTCATGTGCCTCACCCCACACACTGCAGGTTTCTGTGCTTGCTCATCAGCCTCGGCCTTTAAAACATGCTCTTAGAGCTACACTGTCCTGGTCAGCCCTGCCTGCTTCTGTCCACCATTTTTTTCTTTTTCTTGTCTTTGGTGCTGGGACTGAACCTGGGGCCTCACACGTGGTGAACACATGATGGGCCTCTGTGCTGCATCCCCAGTCTCAACAGATTTAGAAATGTTGTCTTTTCTTCATTGTTGTCCAGATGAAGGTTTTCTAATGTACGAAGACCCCTCCCCTTGACCCTGGAGTTATGCAGCAGTTCAGGAACAGCAGTTTCTGAATCCCTGCCAGACCGCCTCCTTGCTCTGGCGCTGGGGGGCTTGCTCCGTGCCCTGCATGGCGGACAGATGCACTGCAGGGAAGTGCCAGCCTACCCAGCAGGCTGCACCAAGGATCGAGGCGGAGCTGGTCACCTTCAGGTGGCCGGTCGTCTTGGCTGAACAGAGATGGTGTGTGCCACTCCACTCAGTGTGTCCTGACCAGCTCCTGCGGCCATTGTTTCTTCTTCCTGTGGGAGTGGTGCACTTACCATACAGGAAGTCCCTTCTCCACTGTAGTAATCTTGCTGTCATACCCACGTGGGCTGCCGCATGGCTACCGGCTCCACCTGTGACATTCTCCTGGCATGTTTTTTTCCATCCTTTCTTGACTTTCAACGTTTCTTTATCCTGTGGTTCATTTCTTGATGGGGTCTCGCTGTGCTGCGCAGGCCAGCCTGGGCTCCTGGTCAGGCGATCTGCCCTGCCTGGCCCTCTGCGTGCCTCTTGCAGCTCTGACTTTGGAGCTGTGCTCTGGTCTCACTGGCTTCTTGGGGCAACCTCGTTCTTTCTGGGTCTTACCAGCGGCTCGGGGCTGTGCCTGTGCCGTTTCCTTCCTGGTACCTTGTGACACGGATGTGTTTGGTCCAGCCGTTCTGAGGGCCATGGGGTGGTCCCTCATGAGGTTTTAACCTGCACCCTCACCTGGCCAGTGACGCGCAGCATCTTTTCAGTCCAAGCTTCCATCTGTGGCTGTGTCTCTCTTGAAACTGGGCCATTTTCCTTCTGTTGAGTGTCGAGAACTCTTTACAGTTTGGGGCACGTCTTTGTTGGACGTGTGCTTTGCTGACATTCTCCCCCACCTGTGGCTGTCTTGTTTTGCCCACCTTCTTTTGCAGAATGGAGGTGTTCCGCTGTGGTGGGGTCCACAGTATTGTTAGTTTTGTTAGGGGTTCTGCTTTGGGGTCCTGGTTAAGCTTTTGCCTAACTCCAAGGTTGTTTCCTTCTGAAAGGCTCTTGTTGGGCTTTTAGGTCTGGGATCCGTTTTTGTACCTTTTGTGCTGGTTCGAGGTCAGCTCCAGGGTGGCTTTGGTTTGGTTTGTATGTGATTTGAGTAGTCACCTCCGTTTGTTGAGGGGTCTGTTACTACACTCACTGAGCAGCCTGTGCCCCTTGGTGGAAACCAGAGGTGCACCTGTGGGGTCTACTTGAGGGCCGCTGTCTGCGCGTGGAGCTGCGTCTGCCCTTGTGCCGCACCGCATGGCCTTGATGACTAGCTGCACAGGGAGTCTTAAAACCAGAGTGTGAGTCAGCGCTTTTCTGTCAGTTTGGGTGTGTGTTGTATGCTTCTCTGTAATTAAGAACTGGGGCTTCATTTCCCTGCTCTGCGTCTTCGGGGTGGTGCATACTTCTGTGGGCATGCGTTCCTTCCTCCTCCCTCCCCTGCCCCAGGGCTCTCAGGACTTCTAGCAGGGTGGCCAGTACCCGTGGCAGCCAGGACATGGGCTGGGGTTCCTTGGTGAGGATCCCTGGGGTGCGGTCCCTGTGCCACGTGCCGTGGCACCTTCTGGGCGGGTTCCCAAGGGCGTCTCAGGCATCGGGGGCTGGGACCTGGGGCCACATCGGTGCCTCCTAGTGGGCAGAGCCCATGTACCGCCCATGTGCCGGCCTGGTGTACTCTGCTGCAGAGGGTCTGTCAGAGGGTCCAGAGCCCCAGACAGAGACAGGGAAGCGGAGGGGCCAGGGCCCCCACCTGCACCCCCGTTCTTCCATTGCTCTCTTCTGGTGCTGAGCTGAACCTGGAGCCTCACGCATGCTGAGCATGTTCTACCTGGGCAACGTCCCGGCCCCGCCTTTTGTCCTTTCTAAGTGTTTTTGTTGGGATAAAATATGAGAATATAAGGTTGGCTATGATGATCATCTTACACGCATGCGCCGTCGTCCCCAGCACTTCCGTTTCCAGATGGACCCCCGCCCCATCCCCCACCCACTCTCCCTGAGTCAGGTGCTTCTGGGGACCCACACAGGTGCAATCCCACACGATTTGTCCTTTGGTGTTGGCTGGTCTCCCTCAGCTGCAGGTCTGCAGGGTTCCTTTCCTTTCTGGACGTCGGGTCCCTGTGGTGTCTGTCACCCAGGCTGGGAGCTGCAGGGCCTTGAAGGCTCACAGGGCCCCTTGATCCCAAGTCAGGAGCCCTGGGGAAACACCCACATGTTTCTCGACCACCTGGTGTTGGCTGCAGCCATGTGGCCTGAGGCAGGCATTCGCCTGCACCCCCAGATGAGCTGCTGCTCCGTGTCCCTCCCCTGTGGCCTGTGGGACTGACCCACCTGTGTGGAGGGGAGTCGGTCACCTCTTCGTACACACAGCTGATGACCCCTCACAGGTTCCTTTCCTACAACACAGTCCTGGAAGTCACAGTTCTGTCCACAGGGACCTTGGTGGTGAAGGCAGCAGCTCTTCCAGGGGACCCCACAGGGACCAATCCTGGGATGACAGGAGGCCACCAGGTGTAGGGGACCTTGTGTGATCTGCAGGGTCCCTGCCCTGCTCACAGCTCACCCAGGGTCCCCTGCAGGCTGCAGGGACAAGCCGCCCCACCTCCCCTGTGAACAGGTCTCTGGGTTCTCCTTTAATACCCTCCCAGCTCCAGGTGGTGGCTGCAGCCCCTGATTGGCGATCGGGGGCCGTGTAAGGGGTGAGGGGTAGAAGAAGTTCAGACACCTTTGCAGACAAGCTCAACTCAGTTCAGGGTATTTTTAGCCACGGCAGCATCCGACACTCGGCAAGGCAGAAATAGAAGCGGTTTTTTGGGTGTTCTGGTGCTGACAGGCTCTGGCTGTTGGGGAGCCGGGCTGGGGCTGGGGAGGGGCATGTGTGCCGAGCGCAAACAACTTCTGCTGTTGAGAAAAACATCTCCAGGCAGGGGAGTTGTGGATGGGGAGCGTGCTATGTAAATGCCACTGTGCAGCTTGGCCGCTCGTCTGCATGTGTAATCACGGCAGGCTGAGCAGGGCGGGGGGCGGGTAATTATGTTTTAAAATATCACCCGGATTGTTTTCTGTATTCCCTGAGCCCTCAGGGGGTTCCAGGCCGTAAGGATTCTCCCATGCTCCACTGGTGGGAACTGCCACTTGACCCTGCTGACCCTTGAGCGGCAGGAGGGGCTGTGGGTCCATCCCTGCAGCCAGCCACCTTCCTGGCTTCTGCGCTCATCTTGGGGTGTCTTTTAACTTTGGGAGACTCCTCCTTCTTCCTGGAATCCAGCCACAATCAGACTGAAGTGCACAGCATGGTCATCCTGAGCTCTGGTGGTTGCCACCCAGGGAGGGGCCTGAAATCATGTAGGGACAACTGGAGGCCCGGGGTACCTGGGAGTAGCACTGGGTGATTCCAGACCCTGGAGGTGGAAGCTAAGCTGCAGGTGGTCTCAGCACCCTGCCCTGCTCCCGCCAGGCCCTTGGGACTATGGCCCATGCAATGGTCTCCTGCAGCCACTTGCTGTGGTTTTGGGTGGATGGTGTTACCCTGTTACCCAGGTGCCGGCCTGTGGGGACTGGGTGGCCCTGACTCCTCCCCTTGGAAGCTTGATGGGAAGATAACTTGCAGCTGATCCCTGCTGGAAGTTCTCCCCTGACACGAGCTCTTCTGGAGCCCTCCACGGCAGCCCCTGCTGAGACGTTGTCTTGTGGCCCCTAAAGGGGGTCTTGGCACAGGGATGGGTGCTGGCCTGGCTGGAATGGCAGGTGCACCTGCTCTGACCATGTGTCCAAGTCTGAGTCTCCTGCCCTGTGCCCCCTCAGGGCCAGCAGGTTCTGGGTGTCCAAGTACCAGGTCCTACAAGCCCCTCCCCCACGGGCTTCCAGTCCCCCTGAGGTTGACAAGGGGCCTGCTACCCTTGCCAAGCAAGGGCTTTCTCTGTGACCCAGGGTCCTTTCCTACCCACAGACCTCCCTGGTGGCCTTCACCTGTGGCCTTGCCCAGCCATGCATGAGGAACAGGTGGCACTTCTTGATGAGGGTCTCTGACCAGGGTCCAGGTGACTGTCGCAGGACACAGGGACGAGCAAGGTGGTGCCCTGCCCTGTCTGTGCAGGTCGCTGTGTGTGCAGCCTGCCAGGTCTGAGTCAGGAGTGTAAGCCTGTTGGCCAGGGTGGGGCTGTGTGGAGAGACTGATTTTGCTGGAGTCCTGCTGGCCTGCTGCTGACCCTGGGGGTCAGGGCAGGGGGTGTGGCAAGGCTCACTGGGACAAGGGGCAGCAGGGACATTCAGGGGCAGCACTGAGCAGGCTTTGGGAGTGGGACTGCATCCTTGGCCCTACAGCACTGAGGTACCCAGTAAACGGTGGATAGGCGAGGGGTCTTGGTCCAGCCTGCTGTGAACACTAGAGGGGACCCTGCATCCCAGCTGTGGTGTCCTGCTGGATGACCTGGCCAGGCCAGGCTGCTGAGGAGGCCTGGGAGGACCTGGACACCCATGCTCAGGGCAGAGCTGATGCCCTGGCACCCTGCTCTCTAGGGATGGCACAGGCATGTCCAGGGGGCCCATCTTCTCTGGGCAGTGCAGTGGGGTGCACACTGCAGAGCTGCAGGCCCAGGGCGGTCCTGGGGCCCTGGCTGTCCACTCCGGCAGTGACCTGGCTAGGAACATTCCCAGATAGCAGGAGACTGGAGCCGCTTGCGGTGACACTACGTCTGCCTGGCTTCTTACTGTCAACAGGCGTTTACAGGCCAGCTCCTTGCACTGACGTGGTTCGAGAGGCTGCGTCCTCCTCGCATGCACCAAGTCCCCTGGTCCCCTCCTGTGAAACAGGGCTGCTTATGCCCCACTGCCTCTTGCACGGAGCTGATGCGAGGAGAGCTGGGGTCCAACAGTGCTTGGGACTTCCTTTCAGCTCCTGGCCTCCACTTCTGCCAGTTTTCCCAACACCACCTGGCTCAGTGGCATAGGCCCGCTGGTGCCAGCCCTCTCTAGCCACAGTGCCTCTGGCCGATCTGTCCTGCCGCCTGCTCCTGGCTCATGCCCCCCTCTGACCTCCCGCTTGGTACCGGCCCTCATTCCCACCTGGCCTGCAGCCCCTGCAGGTGGACACCTCCTGGGAGTTGCCTCCAGCCCTCAGCATGCTGGTCCTGGGTGGCTGTCCCTCACTGGCCACCTTCTGCTCACTCACTCAGGCTTCCCTGCAGGGCAGGACCATGCCGGCAGGACATGCTGCATTCACAGCCTGGAGGATGGCTGTAGTGGGTCTGACTTGGCCCAGGCTGGCACAGAGCAGGTTCAGCCCCAGCCTTGGGGAAGATGGTGGGCGGGCACAGGGCAACCCAGCCTGGCCAGCAGACATCCACCTGAGCAGGTGATTTCTGTGCTGCAGTGCAAGAGAAGCCTGAGCCGGTGCCACTGGAGAGCCGCTCCTGTGTCCTCATCCGCCGTGACCTTGTGGCGCTGCCTGCCAGCCTTATCAGCCAGATTGGGTACCGCTGCCACCCCAAGCTCTACTCGGAGGGCGACCCTGGTGAGAAGCTGGAGCTGGTGGCAGGTGAGGCTGCCCCACCCTGTCTATTGTATGCAAATGTCCTCTCTCCCTGTTATTTTTTTCAGAGCTATGAACAATGTACTCATCACCAATCAGTCAAAGAAAAAAAAAAAGAACATCTTAAATTTCCTCTAATTTCCTTTTAGAAGAATGTGTCATTAAGAGGAGTTATTCAATTGAATTAATTTAGCATTTTAATTGCATCCCCTGGGCTGGCGGCCTTGCTGATTGGCAGGGCTGCGTCTGTGGTGTTAATGCAGGTCACAGAGTGAGCGAGTCCCGTAGTTCACCACTCTGCCTCGTGTGTGTGTCCACGGCAGCCTTAGAGGGTGGTGACCAGAGGTTCCAGGTGGCAGCTCTCAGTCCAAGGTGAAATTCCACAGGAACCAAGAGCGTGGTCGAGTCCAGAGCCCAGTGGAGCCGCAGCCTTGCCAGGACCTGGTCTTCCCCGACCTGGATTCCTCTGGTTTTCCAGCTCCCTATAGGATTTTAGGGCTGCTCAACAAAGAGATAAAGTTCATGGTGGGACTGGGCTGGGGCTCAGTGGTGGAGCGCTTGCCTATCGTGTGTGAGGCCCTGAGTTCGATCCTCAGCACCACAAAAATAAATAAATTAAATAAAGGTCCATTGACAACTAAAAAAAATATTTTATTAAAAATTTCATGGCACTGTGAGTGCATTGGGCCCTTGAGCCATTTTCTGGTAATTTTTTCCCCTGGTTTGCCAGAAAGTCCCAATTGCAGGCTGGACAGGATCCTGAGGGCGCCTTCCCTCAGCCCTAGCGTCAGGCTGTCCCCCTCGCCCGGCAGCCTGGCCTGCTCCCTCTGCACCCAGCCTTCGCACCCTGTGCTCCCGATCCTGCCCCATGGTACCCTTGGCTGGGATCCACCGTCTGGGGCCAACTTCACCAGGCTGCAGGTGGGCCACCAGTCGCCTCGGCTGGCCTTGCCTTTCAGCTCACAGGGACTCATAGCTTCCTGAGTACGGCTTCCTGGGTGGTGTGTGGTGGGGGCTGCTCTGGTGAGGGTGGGGGCAGGGACGCACACTGCGTCACGCCCTCCTGTTTCTGATGGCGGCAGCTGCTCCTGTGCACGGCCTCTTCCAGGGATCGTTGGTGTCAGGCTGGGCCATCTTGAGCTCTGGCAGGATCCCAGGGTGGCTTCTGGAATGTCCCTTAGGTGTGGCCCCAGAGGAGGTGCCTTCCACCCCCGCCCAGGTGTGGGGGTGCCAGGGTGGAGAGATGTTCAGAGTGGGGTGATCTGAGTCGGGCCAGCCAGGGTCTGACAGGAGGGTCTGTGGAAGGATTGGGGGAGGAACTCGGGGCTCCTGGGAGCTGGATGTGTGGACTTCAGTCCAGGGAGGCTGAGACTGCGGTCTTCAGGATAGATCCCTGGGGAGTGAGGGAGGGTTCCTCCAGCTGTGCTGACACCTTTTCCAGGGCCAGAAGTGGCCCTGAGGCTGCCAGGTGAGGTTCCCCCAGGTGGGAGCAGGTTCCTCCTCACCCCTGAACTGATACCACCATGGCTTCTTCCCTGAGGGTTCTTCAGTGTGGTCCTCAGTGCTTGATCACAGATCAGATGCTAGAGACCCAAATAAGAGGCGGAGCCACGTGACCTGCGAAGGCCTGGGTGCCCTCCAGTCTTTTTACCCTGCTCCTTCCTCTACACAGTGGGTGACCCTGTGTGACTCTTATAAGGTGCCCTCACCAGGTAGCAGTGTCCAGTGTGGACACAGGCCTCCCCATTGCTCAGGTAGATCCAGCTCTCTGGAGGTTCTTTGCTCATCAGGACTTGCGGGGCTCCTGGGGTGTCAGAGCAGGGGCCTCCCTGGCCATTCCTCTGCCCAGGGCTGGATTCTCCTCCACACACCTGGGGGATGTCAGCTGGCCCAGATGAAGTGCTGAATGTCTTCCTGTTCACTGCCTGGGAAGGGACTGGGCAGAAAGCAAACCCAGGACCGGAGCCAGCCCCTTAGAACGTGCACCCAGGGAGCTGACCAGGGCTGTGGTGGCCATGTCCAGCTAACAGGGCCTCAGCCCTACAGGGAGAGCTGGGAGCTAGGGTGTGTTGAAAAGTGGCATGGACGCCATGGCTTTCCCAAGCCCTTCAGGGTCCCCGCTGTGCATGGTGGCAGGTGGCCTTGGTGGAGCATGTCCTGGGGACCAGCAGCTGGGAGCTGAGGGTGCTCCTACCAGAGCAGGAGTCCTGAGACCGTTGGGCTCTGCTCACCTCTTCCGGCTCTTAGAGGTTGTGTGCCTTGGGTTTCGGGTCATAAGGCCACGGGTCTAACATATTGCTGTCTGCTGACCACAGGCTCCGGGGTCTATATCACACGTGGCCAGCTCATGAATTGCCACCTCTGTGCAGGTGTGAAGCACAAGGTTTTGCTACGGAGGCTCTTGGCCACCTTCTTCGACAGGTAAGTGGGAGGTTCAGAAGTGTGCGGGGTCAGAAGGTTCTCCTGTGGCTGTGATCAGTCTGGTCATCAACATTGAAGGTTCCCCTCATCTTCCTGACTTCACAACGTAGCCTGTTAGTGTGAGGACAGGGGAGGCTCCGGGAGGGTGGCCAATCACCTTGGACCAGGGCTTAGTCTAGAGAGGGGCTGGTATTTCCCAAATGGCTTTCCCATGTGAGGGGAAAGCACTGTACCTGTGGTGCAGTGGGCAACAGAACTCCTTCCCCATGCCAAGGCAGCTCACTCGGTGACCCGGAGGCCCTGTGAATGAGGTTCAGCCCTAGCCCATCAGCTTCCTGGCTCAGCCGATCAGTCACTCACTAAGCCCCAGGGGCTTTGTCCCTTAGAGGGAGGCTGGGCCTGCTCCCCGCATGGACCTGACCCTTGTGACAGGCACACCAGTCCCCGGGGGCCACAGCGAGGGGGCTTCTCCTTGAGTCCCCTCTGGCCTGGCTGCTCACCCCTCTCCCTCCCACACTTCGGCAGGAACACCCTGGCCAACAGCTGTGGCACAGGCATCCGCTCGTCCACCAGCGACCCCAGCCGCAAGCCACTGGACAGCCGAGTCCTGAACGCTGTGAAGTGTGAGTGGGCCCTGGGATTCCTGGAGGGTCTCTTGGGAATTTGGAAGCCCCCTCAGGTTCAGATCCCAGCCCCAGGAAGGCTGGGTGGGCCCCGGGGTCCCCTGGCCACACTCGGCCTGCCCAGGCGCTGGGCAGAGGAGGAAAAGAGCCGTCTCGAGGTGTGAGCGTCCTTGGTAGGTTTCCAAGCTGATGAGTTCAGCTGCGGAACTATTTTAATATGTGAAATAGATCTAATTTTCCTTTTTGAACAAAACCCCTTATTTACATGTTGAGGTTATTTTGAGCCTTTGCCATCTGTTCGGCCGGCTTCTGCCTCCCGCTCCTGGGTGGTGGGGCGGAACCCGGTTCTTCTCTGTGGCAGACCGCTGCCCGGCTCCACACCCCAGATGGGGAAGGAGCCGCTGTGCCCAGCACAGGCAGACAGGCCGAGGACATGGCCTTCCACAACCAGTGGAACATTCCACAACCAGGAAACATTCTCTTTCTTAAGAGATCCCTGTGAGCAGCAGGTCCTGTTTAGCAGGGGCCTTAGCAGCCAGTAGTAACAGCCCCAAAGTGCCGGGCCCCAGGAGTTTCTGGGGTCAGAGCTTCTTGCTGTTTTGCGGACCTGAGCTTGGCCTTTGTCGTGGCTCCTGGTGGAGAAAGGAGAGTATCTCCAAACTGATGGCAAGAGCTCGTGAGGATGGGGAGTGTCTTTATTGCACTGACTTCTCACTCCTTGTTACCTGTGAGGAAGACCCTGCAGTGGGTCCCAGTTTGCAGTGGGGAGGCCTGGAGAGCTTAAACAGGTCTGGTGTGGGTGGGCAGCGGGGCTGTCCCAGACTGAGCAGGGAGAAATGGATAGCTGCTCCCACGCCTGGACCCACGGGCCACTTGGCCCGCCAGCCGGAGGGTGGTCGGGGCAGGTCCCTGGCTGTGGGATTGGCTGCTGGCCAGCAGGGTGTCTCATGCCCTCCGCTCCCGTCCTGCCCTCGCAGTGTACTGTCAGAACTTCGCCCCCAGCTTCAAGGAGAGCGAGATGAACGTGATCGCGGCAGACATGTGCACCAACGCTCGGCGCGTCCGCAAGCGTTGGCTGCCCAAGATCAAATCCATGCTGCCGGAGGGCGTGGAGATGTACCGCACCGTCATGGGCACCTCAGCCGCCAGTCTGCCCCTCGACCCCGAGTTCCCGCCTGGGGCTGCGCAGGTGTTTGAGCAGCGCATCTACGCGGAGCGGCGAAGCGAGGCCGCCACCATCGTGGCTCTGAGAACTGACGCTGTGAATGTTGACCTGAGCGCCGCTGCCAACCCCGCCTTCGAAGCCAGCGAGGAGGCCGACGGGGCCGGCTCCGTCATCCAGGAGGTGGCCGCCCCCGAGCCTCTGCCCGCGGATGGCCAGAGCCCGCCGCAGCCCTTCGAGCAGGGCAGCACCAGCTCCAGCAGGCCCCAGACGCCAGCAGCCACAGCCACAAGAAGGCCGGAGGGCACCTATGCAGGGACTTTGTAAGGGCCCGTGCGGCCGCTCACAAGGGACCGAGTACTAGAGCTGCTTGCATGCGTTACTAATACAGACAAATGTGATCAAGCCACTTACCTACTGAACTGCTACTGCTGCCTGACAAATGTGATTTTTATTCTGCCTGTATTTAAAATGGATGAAGGAAACAAACGCATCGTTATACTGTAAACAGCTAGGCCCCTGGCCACGCTCTGGGAGAAGGGCCCAGGGCTCCTCTGATACCCGCCAGGTCAGTCTCCTATTGTAGCTGTCCCCTCCCGCTTCTTGGGGAGGGGGCCAGAGGCCCAGGCCCCGTGCCCAGCCCTGCCCCTGCCTTGCCCACCTTCCTGCTCCTCCTGCCCCGGAAGAGGAAGCTGGGCAGCAGTGGCCTGTGACAGGTGGGCACAGGACACTCCGTTTCTTATTAGGGGAACCCCACCGGGGCACTGGGGCAGCCCTGGGCCGCCCGGGGCCAAGCTCCCTTGTTTTCCTTCTTCCTGAGACACCGCCTGTATGGGTGTGTGCATGTGTGTGTGTGTGCGTGCGTGTGAGTGTGTGTGTGTGCAGGGACCAGTGACAATGGTGCGAAGGTGGTCGCTGGCCACCGGGGTGGGGGAAGAGGAAGTTCCCACCACCACCACCACCACCATGTCCTTACTCTGCCCACCCTTGGTCCTGTGGCTCCTTGGTCCACCTGAAGCCCCAGGGGTTGGCCTGCTGACCCCCAGGGTACCACTGGCTCCAGCATGGCTACCTGCCATCCCATGGATTGGGGTGCCACCCTGTGCCCACCATGGGACGCACGCAGCTGGCCTTGCCCTCGCCACCCTGACTCCCCAGCCACTCTGGGATTTTTACTTGTTTGGTGTTTTTGTTTAGTTCAGATCTGTTTCATATATTGGAATTTTTCAGACCCAACAGAGCAAAAAATTGGGGAGGGACAGTGTTGCTAGTCCCAGTCTACCGCACGCTGGGATAAGTCTATACCCACGTTCCCCCAGCCCGGGCCAGGGCCCTGTCGCCTCCTGTTGGAGATGGGGCCCCAGGTAAGTGCAGCCAGGATGTGCGAGGCCAAACTCAGGGGTCCCGGGGGCTCTGCTGGGCAGCTCAGCCACCTGGGCAGAGCCAGGGTGGGATAGCCCCTGCTGAGCTCCTCACTCATGCCACAGGTGACTCTGGGTGTCCAAGGCTGCAGGGGTGGGCAGCAGGCTCAGGCCTGAGCTAGGGCAAGCTGCAGGTGTGGATCCCAGGTGGACTGGAGGGCCAAGAGCTGACGAGGGTGGGTGGGGGTGTTGGAGAGGGCTGTGGGGGACAGCTGGCCTGCTGGAGCCTGGAGTGCTCAACTTGACCTTGAAGGCTATCGTTTCCGTGGTGGGGCCTGGACTGTGAAGTGCTCATGGGGCCCTTTGCCCAGGCATCTCTTCCTCTGTCTTGTTCAGGGACTGCCTGAAGAGCCCAGGTCACTCCCAGTGTGGCCAGGGACCCCCATGCTAAGACTTGAAGGGTCTATTGCACCCTCCGTCCATCTTGAGCTCAGCTGTCCCCTCTTGTACGTTCGCACATGGGCAGTCTCCCCCAAGCTGCAGTGCTGGGCACAGGGTCCAATATGGGGAGACTTCCTTGGGGCCCCCTCATACACTGGCCCAGCCACAAGCACGTGTCTTCCCTCCACAGAGATGCAGTGGCTTTGGAAAGGGAGTAAGGAGGACCAGAGGTGGGCACGACAGGATCTGGCCGTGGCCCCTCTACCTGCCCCTTGGGACCCAAGTCCAGGGAGATCCAAGGCCCGCATTCCTGGGGTGCTGGGTGGCAGCAGGACCACTCCTGCCAGCACCTGGAGCCTCCAGGTGTAGAGGTGGGCCTCCCTCCAGGTGTAGAGGTGGGCCTCCTCTGCCTCTCTTCTCACTGTGGGCTCTTGTGGGTTGGAGTCCCCAGGGTGCCCTCTCAGAACCTGGACCAAGCCTTCTTGGCACGGGGAGGAGGCTGCAGGGCAGTAAAGGGGGTGATGGGTGAGGTCAGGCTGCACCCTGGTCCCTCTGAGTT
The DNA here is from genome assembly GCF_902686445.1 of Sciurus carolinensis. Lineage (NCBI taxonomy): Eukaryota > Metazoa > Chordata > Mammalia > Rodentia > Sciuridae > Sciurus > Sciurus carolinensis. The sequence continues at coordinate 1,579,331 of NC_062226.1, forward strand.
TTCCTTCATCTGCCCCCCACCCCTGATTTGCACTTTAATTTGACCATCCCTGGGGACCTTTGGGAGGTGGACCCACCTGTCCTGGCTGTTGACAGAAGGGCTCTCTCTCTCTCCCCTGCACTCCAAAGTGGGCACGGTCCTCCACCCTGAGCCAGCACAGGGAGGGTGCCGCTGGCCACTGGAGGAGGCAGTGGCTGCACAGAACGCCTGACCACTGCTCGGGCTAGCACAATGTCCTGTGACCTCTGTCCCTTAATTGTTTATAACCGCCGTCTGTTTTGTTGTTCTGGTTAAGGAAGGCAAGAGCTATAGGTAAGACTTAAATAATAATAATTCAATGTGAATGGGTTCTGAGCTCTCCCTGTGCCCCAGGCGGGCCAGGCCGAGCGTTTTGCACTAACGTGTCCACAGGGGACATGGTCGGGAGCGTTTGCAGACGTGCGTGGCCGATGACTGTACCTGCCGGGGGCGCTCCCTCCGCATCCTGAATGTACCTCGGGGCAGGCGGGTGGGCAGCGGGCCTGGGCTCGGAGGGACCTTCCAGAGTGCCTTAGCATCTTTTGATCATTTTTCCCAAGGAAAACCAATTAAGGAAACCGGACCCTCCCCCCTCCTTTGTTTACAAGATGACTAATTCCAGAATCGGGGGCTGTCTTGTCCTGCGCGCGTGACCCTGACTCATCCAGACCCTGTAGACCAGAGATGAGCCACTCAGTATTTATGAGATGTCTGCACCTTTATTCCCAAGCTTGACTACTAGCAATACGCATATACTATATAGAGTCTATTATAGAGCTAAGTTATATTGGCGCCTTTTCCGGGAGGACAGTCGGGACTGGACTGCATCGGAGCTGCTGAGGCGGGTGGCCAGCCTGGGGTCCAGCCGCCGCTCCTGCCCTCCTCTGCCCTTCCAGAGGGGACAACCCTGGAGGCAGCTGGGACAAGTGCAAAAGGTTCAGAGGAAGGGACCAGAGACGGGACGGATACTGTGAGCTGGGAGGGGCTGCCCGCCTGGCCGGCGCTCCTCGTACTTGAATTCTGTCTTGTTTTCTGCACCAGGTCTGCTCACCGAGTTCTCTGTGGTCGCTTCAGTTTGCATCTGATTTGGTGTCTTACTTTACCCCAGTGTGGACACAGCTGTGTGTGAGAGGCCAGCAGGGAGAGACCCTCTGGGGTACCCTGCACTGTGTGACTGCTGGGTGGGTGGAGGGGAACCGACTGTGTGGTCTCATTTCTCCCCAGTGAACCACCCTTCCCGGCTCCCAGCTTCCCGGTGTTTGCTCAGAGCCAGAGGAAGGCCAAGGAGGGGCCTGGGAGGACTGGTGGCCAGCTGCTGTGCTGGGCAGGCCTGTCCCGCTCAGCAGCTGGAACGCTCTTGGCCAGCCTCCCCATCAGCTCCTGCCTGGGTCCCCCAGGGGCTCTTCTCATGGAAGTGTCTTTGCCGGAGTGGGAGAACCTGTCCTACCAGGCAGGGTTGTGGAGAAGCCTCTCAGCTTTAACTACTGCTTGAGAAAGATGCTGCCTAGTCCCTGTCAGCCAGCGGCTCCATACAGCCACCGCGTGAGGTGCGGGGCTCGCTAAGGTGTTTCTAAAATGGCAAAGGTGTTTTGCTTTTGTTTGTTTTGTTATTTTGAAAAAGAAGGAAAATCACACAGAATCTAAAGCATTCAGATTGGATGACCTGCTTGTGTTCTGATCAGTCGCTTCCGTTGTTAGGGTTTTGCACACGATTGTGATTTTTATGTCAAAAGAAGCCAAAACTTGCAATACTATTTTTAGCAGACAAAAAAAAAAAAAAAAAAAGAACTAAGTATAAAACGTATAAATATTTTTGACTTGAACACTTGGATGGCACCAGGTGCAAAGAGAACATTCATCCTTTCGACAGAATGTTTGGAGGAAAGACTTAAAGAGGAGATGGTTGTTTGAAAGGATCTGTCTGGGGGTTAAAGTAGTACTGTAACTCACGACTGTTAAAATAAGGCACTGAGGTCACTCGTCGTGCTGTCCAGGGGCTCCGCAGAGCCAGAGTCAGGCGCAGCTGCAGGGATGCGCCGTCTTGGCGAGGAGGAGCCTGCTTTGTCCTTCCTGCGCCTTCCTCACGCCCTTCCCTGCTGTTCTCCCTAGCGACCAGACTGTTACTTTGTAGCCATGGCTGACAACATTGTATCAATAACTAAACCGACAGCAATGTGCGCAAGCGACCAGGGAACCCCGAGGGCTTCGAGCGAGCGTGCTCAGAGCCGTGTTACACAGTGGAAGTCCACAAGACGATGTCATCGTTAACTGTAAAGCGCTTTGTAAAATTCACATTTACAGAATAATAAAGTCAGTTCAAACCCATGTGTCCTGGGTTTTGCTTGACTTGTGGGGTTAGAGGGTACTTGAAGAAGTTAACCCTCCAAGAAGGTCCTGGTTTCAGGATCAAGAGCTGCTGAAGCCCCCCTCCCCCTGGTGGGGAGGGCCATCCCCAGGCGGGCAGGGATCCTGCTGGGGTTCACTTGACACCTCCTCCCCAGGTGTCTCATAAGTAAGGGGAGTAGGTGGGGTTGGATGTCCTGGGGTATTCTTGTGGGGTCCTGCCCGAGCCCCCGAGCCCGCCGTGACAGGAGGGAGGCCTTTGCTAGGTCTTGGTTCTGCTGTCAGCAAAGTGGGGCTCACCTACCACTTACCATGTGTATAGTTCCCTCCTGCCCCTCTGCTTCAGCCAGACCTGCCCCCAGGTGGACAGACTGGCCGCTGCAGTGAACAGACTCTTAAACCAGGTCTGACTGGAGCCCCTGGAGCCTGGCTGATCTGTTCCTCTGCACAGGGCTTTCCTGGGCCGGAGCAGGCCAGGCCAGGCACTTTGCACGAATGTTCCTCAGAGGCAGATCCTGGAGAGCACTGCTTGTCTCACCTCAGGCCCTTGCGCGCTGCCTCCTGTACCTGACAGACCTCCCCAGTGCCCGTGCAGCAGTCTGTGTGCTGAGAGGTGCTTCCTAGCACCCGCTCAGCTCAGAGGTGACTGGTGGGTTTGTTTGCTCAGCTGCCTACTGGGCCTCACTGAGGGCATGTCCCAGTGGGTTCCGAGCTCCCCAGCAGCCAGGACAGCTGAGGCCCAGGGAGGATTGTGAGGCAGGTCTCAGCTGGAATCGGGAGGCCTGTGGCTCTGGGATGGCCCAACCCAGCCCCACTCCTCCCAGGTTTCTAAGAAGCAGGGAGCCACACCTGTGATCCCAGCAGCTCTGGAGACTGAGGCAGGAGGATCACAAGTTCAAAGCCAGCCTCAGCAACTTAGTAAGGCCCTAAGCAATTCAGCGAGATCCTGTCTCAAAAATAAAAAGGGCTGGGATGTGGCTCAGTGGTTAAGCACCCCTGGGTTCAATCCCCGAGACCAAAGAGAAAAGCGGGGAGCTGTGTAGTTGCTGCTGGGCTTCTGTCTCCAGCCTCTGCCCTTCGCCTGGCCTGGGCCCTAGCAGCCTGACAGACATTGGCTGAGCATCACAGGTTCTGCTTTGAAGCAGCTCCCCTCCGCACCACTTTGTCCTGCCTGCCTGGAGGAGGCTGCCTCGTCAGCAGGACACACTGGCTTTGTCCCCAACCCTTTGTGCTCCAGCACAACTGGTCAGGAGCCCTGGGTAGGAGGGGAGCCTGTGAGAGGGTGAGCAGGGCGTGGCTGACACACCTGGGGTCACGCCTCCTCACAGGCTCAGAAGGTGGGCAAACCCAGTCCTGGGAGGGTGCCCAGGCGCCTAGGGGAGGGAGCTGCCAGTGAGAAGTTCCCGGAGCACAGCCCCCGCCCGGAGCAGCCTGGTCCTACGTCACAGAGGCCCCACCAGGAGGGGCAGGCAAGCAGCCATGGGTCTTGTCAGGAGCCCCCTGGGGGCAGTCCTTGGCGGACCAAGGAGAGGATGGGTGTGGGGCAGTGGGCTAGTGGCAGAGCCCTTGGCCCCACGGCCACAGTGGAGAGGAGTGCTTCAGGCTTGGTGTGGCTGCGGGGGCAGGTGGAAGGAGGGGGCACCCAGCCCCGCCGACCTAGAGGCCCCCTGGGCACGCGACAGGAGGCAGGAGACAGGGTCCGTGGGCTGTGACGGTTCAGGGCTAGGGCGGTCTGGAGACCACGGCTGCCACTCCCCTTCTGCAGCCTTTGCCCTGGGGTGTCCGTGCCACCCTTCAGAGCTGGAGCTCGAAGGTGGGGTGAAAAACTCCAGATGACCCAGTAGAAATGCAGCTGTCCGGGGTGAGGCCAGCTAAGACCTGGATCCAGGTCTGCCCTTCCCCTGGGCTGCCTGGAGGAGATGTGGTAGAGGTTGTTCTGTGGCCCAAAGACCCCGCCAGCCTCCTCGCCTTGTGGGGTGGGAGGGGTTCAGCTGCAGGGTGATGGTGCTGGGGCTGGAGGGGAAGGAGTCGGGGGATCCCCAGGGGCAAGCATTCGGTCAGAGGCAGCAGAAGCACAGAGCTCCCAGCCAGACCCCACCCTCGCCCACCTTCATACTTGGGTCTTGCTGAGCAGGGAAGGGGCCTTTGGGAGGGCTGCTTCCAGCCTCCGGGGACCCGTGATCAACAAACAGCTTCAGACAGATGGACGGTTGGCACTGCCCAGTGGGGAGGGCACGTGGAGGCCCCAGATACAGGCAAGGCAGCCGCTTCTCTGGGTGGCCTGCAGCTGGGCGGAGCAGAGGTGTGCTGTGTGGGGAGGCAGGGCTGCACAGGTGGCCTCGACCCTCAGGTGTGGGACTGTCCGGTTTGCCAGGTAAGGACGGAACCACCAGAGGAGGAGACGACCATGTTTCCCTGTGGTCTCCTTGTGACTGGCAGGTCCCCAGATGTGTCCTCCTCAGCAGCAGCCCAGCCCTGGGAGCTCCAGGCTGCTCCACACTGATGCCTGCACCGGCCACACCTGCGTCCAGCCCACAGCCCAGCCGCCTCCCTCAGCCTCCCTGCTGCAGTGCAGGCAGGGCTGTCACGTCCCTCTGCAGGAAGCGGTCACAGACCCCACTGGGAAGGGAGGTCACGAGGCATGGGTCTGGGTCTCTGACCTGTGCCGCCTCCCTCCCTTCCTCAGCCTTGGAGATCCGGGTGACAGAAGCCCCGCCATTTATGCATCTCTCTGCAGACTGGGATCCTGGTCCCTCAGTGGTCTCATTCTTCATCAGTAGATCAGGCCCTCCCCAGGGCCCCTGTGACTCCCACTGACAGGGCTCTGGGACTGGCCCACACCTGGGTTCAAGTCTGACTTGGTGCCTATGAGCTAGTAAGAGGGACGTGCATCTCACTATGTGATGCCTGGCCCAAGTGGCTCAGGGACTGGGACACCCTGCCTGGGATTGGTGTGTCCCTTAAGGGGCTACTTGTCCATCCCTCCACTGACCAAACCAGGGTGTGAAGACTACAGCGCGTCCCCACTACATGGGGCTTCTCTGTTCCCCCACTAGAAAAGAAAGAACGACTGTCCCTTGGGGAGCAGGGCACACAGAAGGGACTCCTGGAGGAGGGTGTGGGGCCGTGACAAGAGCCAGTGCCTCAGTCGGTCCAGACCCAGACTCCTCTGTGAGTGGCGAGGGACCCAGACCGCACCCAGACAGCCGGCCACCAGCCCTGGGCAAACCCTGCTGGAGGAGGCTGGGTGCTGGCAGGCAGGGTCCTTTCCAGGGTTCTTTCAGATGAACCGGCTCCAACCAGGCAGGTGGGGTTCTGCAGGATCAGGATGCCCTGAGAGCAGCCCAGGTGTGGCCCCGAAGAGCCAGCGCTGTAATGTCCAAGGGTGGCACCGTCCCCGCGCCAAGGGAGGATGACTGATAAGTGGCGTGTGGCCCAGCCACACATGGGGTCCCTTGACCTTGAGCACCTCTGCAGCGTGGCTGCGCCTCAGGGACATGATCACAGGACAGGTACTGTGGGCTCCACTTATGTGAGGTCCCCAGAGTCACCAGGCCACAGAGACAGGAGTGGGAAGGACGGTGCCGGGGGCTGGCAGTCAGTTTATGGGTCAGAGCATCTGTTGGAGAGCGAGAGCGCCTAATGCTGCTGAACTTGAAAATGGCCAAGACGAGACGGTAAGCAGTCTACATCCGCATGGAACACACGCCCCCGGAGTTGCTGCTGAGGGGGGTTCTGAAACACGGCACCGGCTGGTTCTGCTGGGTGGGAACGCCGGGAGACCTCCGCTCACCAGGCAGGGCCACCTCACGACAGCACGGCACAGGCGTGTGGGCTAAGGTGTGAGTGCAGTGTGACCACAAGTCCACATATGTAAAGACGGGGCGGGGGGACACCAAGGCCTGGAACACTGCTGCAGCGGAACAGGCCTGGGCCCAGGTGCGGCGGGCCGGTGTCCAGCCTGGAGGCTCGTTCTGGGAGTGAGCCAAGCTCCCCAGGCTGGGAGAGGCCCCCAGCATGTTCTGTGCCTCCCAGGAAAGCACTCAACAGCCCAGCCCACCCAAAAGGACTCGCACACCAGGATGGGAGTGTCTGTCCAAAATGGCCCCGTCGGTCAGCTTGGAATGCCTGTTAGGAAGCAGGACGAGCACTGTGGGCAGCAGATGCCCAGAGCAGTGTGGGCTCCTTGCTGTGCTCAGGAGAGCTAAGGAGGCCCACGCCCCTCCTGGAGGCCCGTGTGTCTTGGGGCACTCTCAGGCAGCCTGGGCTGGATGCCAAGGGGGCACATGGACTCCATCCCCACAGGGTAGTGAGCCCCACACCCTTCCCAGTGGAGGCCCCCGTGTCTCCTGCTACCCTGCCTGGCTGACATCCTTGGCATGCTGCCCCTTCCCCTGTGGGGCCTCACTTGCCCCCTCCTCCCCCAGGCTTTGCCACCAAGAAGTCCGTGCAGTGGGGACACCCCACCGAACACCGGAGCACGGTCGGATGCGAGCTTTGTGTGAGCTCACACACCTCCATGCCTTGGTCTCCCCGAGTTCAGCAAGTTGTGGACAAGACCGCTCATCTCCAGCCTTACCGTGTCCCAAGCCATCTTGCTAAAATGCAGGTCTGGTTCTGTGGATCTGGTATAGGACTCAGCTCTGAATTGGGTCCCAGAGGACCTGGGCTGGCCCCGGGGTTACACTGCAGCACTGTAAGGGCCATCCCTCTGGCCCAGAGAGCTTGTCCCGTGTCCCCCAGTGCTGGACCTGGACCTGTCTTTCTTTGTAGTGTAGGCAGCGGGTGGCGTTGTGCACCAAGCGCGGGCCCATGGGCTCACAGGCACCTGTGAACACCTGTCTGCGAGTCCACGCTGCCATTTCCAGCAACCTGCCATCACGTCACACACCGTTGGCTCCAGCGCCCTGGGGACTCCCCTCGTGTGACCGCGCATCTTTGCTTACTTCTCTTCTGCTGGGATCATAGCCCCTGGAAGAGGGCTCTCACTGCCCTGGGTGGTGCCGTGGCTCTGGGTGGCCCAGATGTGCCTGCCCCACCAGCCTCCTATAGCACCAAGGTAGGGGTCATTCACGCTTTGAGGAATCGGTGGACAAAAAAAGAGAGAAAGGGCCAGGAGGTAGCTCATGGCGGAGCACTTGCCCAGCGTGAGGCCCTGGGCCCAGCCCAGCCCCGGCAGGGTCACTCTGATGCTCTGATCCACTTCCTAACAGATCCAGGGTCAGGAGCCACCTGAGCCCCCTCTTCTGCGCAGTGTCCAAGTGTCCTTCACCGTGTTCTGGTGGGGTGTTGCGTGTCCACACGGCCCTCTGTTTGGCGTCCTCTGAGGCTGCCCCCGCCTGCTATGTCTTTTCTGGCCATCGTTTTGCTGCTGGCCTAATGGAAGTTTGGGGTTCACATCTGCTCCAACGTCATCCTCCATCCAAGATGGCAGAAACGCGGCCAGGCTTCCCTCTCTGCCGATAGTGCTGTCAGAGGCTGGTCCCAGGCCCTGTGGGTCCGACCCCTCCTAGCTGCTGCTGTGGAGCAGGGTTTGCTGTGGAGCTGGCGCTGGAGCCAGCTGGCCAGGCCGTCCTGCCTGCAGTCCTGGTGTGTGGCTTTGCCCTGAAGCCTCTTCCCACAGACCCAGAGCTGCTGGCAGTAGAAGGTGGGTGGAGATGGGGGACTGCTCCAGATATTAGTGCTACCGAGGCCGAGTCACTGATAGGGTGGAGGACCTGGGGCACGAGCCATCTGTTTCCCCAGGACGAGACAGGCCTGACCCAGACAGGCTCCCTGGCCCGGCTTCGTTTTCTGGGATCAGAGTCTTGGTGCTGAGATTTTTGTCAGAAGGTGGCCGGGGGAGCCTACTCCTGCCTGGGGACTCGCAGACACCTGAGCTGTGCCCCAGAAAGCCTGTTCTCCAGGGGCATATGCCATGTGGGGCAGGGGGCCAGCGGCAGCACCCCTCGTCTGACCAGCAGCGGGGCAGGCGTGCCCACGGGCTCCGACCAGGGAGGCAGGCTTCTGGAGCTGGAGGAACGCCCCAGGACCGCCCCTGCTCAGTCCCGCAGAGCTCTGCCGGCTCTCCTGCCTTCGAGAGCGCCACACCCCAGCTCTGGCCCCAGGAGTGCTGCAGGCAGTGTCCAGGGCTGGCAGTGGGTGCAGGGGCACCTGGCAGGGTCTCTCCTTGCACACCTAGAGCAGCGGTGAGAACGGAAGCCCCCGTCGGCATCGGCCCTGGCGGGCCCTGGGCCAGGGAACTGGACGGGAGGGGAGAAGCAGGGAACGATGCAGGACGCCACCCTGGAGGACACTGGGTAGCCCAGGGAGGGCCCTGGGGCTTGTGAAGTGCCAGGAGTCCCAGTCCTAAGCAGAGCGCGGGGGCCGTTCTCTGCAAGGGGCCGTTGTGCTGGTGCTCATCAGCCTCAGGGCTAGTGGGTTGGACCAGGGCACAGGCTTGGGGATTGCTGTGTGGGGACGCTAGGAGAGTCCCAGGCCCGGGGCGTGTGGGAGGATGGGACGGATATGCTAGGCCTGTGGAGGGGCTCCTGGACACAGGTGTGGAAGGTAGCTGCAGGTGGGCAGCCTTGCATCACAGAGCCAGGAGAGGACGCCTGGTGGGCAGGAGTTGGACCTGCTCGCCCCTCTGCGGAGGGTGCGGAGCCTCCCCTGAGAAGGCAGAGAGCTGGCCATGCGCCTCCCCTCGGGAATACATGGAGCATCAGCCTCAAAGCTCAGGCCGTTTGGCCTTTATTTGATTGGCAGAGGCCCACAGTGCCCTCTGCATTTTGCCATTTGATTATACATCTGTGCCGGGCACTGACTTCTCGAAATACCCTTCCTGGAACAGAAGCGGACAGAGGACTCCCTGGAACGGAGACCCATTTGATTAGCGCACCAATTACCGCCACGACCATGGCCGTGATTCGGGCAGAAAACCAACTCTGCAAAATACATAGAAATTTCTGAGGACATGCTGACCCCACAAGGACCTGGGTGGGGGGTCGGGCCTGTGGCCAGATTGTTCCCAGTCCTAACTCAAGGCCCTGCCTCAGGCGGGAGGCACACAGGGGACTTGGTCGCTGTCCCCACTCAGCCCCCTCGGCTTCTCTTCTCTGCAAAATGGGGCAGCAGGGTCTGGGCTCAAAGTGGCAGTGCACCACATGCCCACCAGAGCCGGCCATGGAGTATGCACTCAGAGTCCCGGACTACAGTTCGGCTACTGCAATCCAGGCACCTGGGGGCCCCTGAGGACTCCAGGGTGACTCTGTTACCCAGAGTCAAGTGAAGGCTGAGATGCCTGAGACGGAGGGAGTGGAGGGGAAGGATCCTGGGCTTCGACTCATGCATCTTGGCTTGACCACCCTGACCCTCAGTCTCCCTCTGTGGAGCAATAACGCCCGGTCACAGGTTGCCAGGGGAGGAGACGTACCATCATGGACGGTGTCCCAGGGGCTTCCCTTTAGTCCCTCTTTTGCTGACAGCCGGGATGCAGGGGATCTGGACATTCAGGCCTCATGTGACACCATGATGGGCTGCTCCCTCCCAACAGCCCTGGTCAGGGCTGCCGGCCCCTCCCAGCCTCTATCCTCAACTGGCCACAGAGGCAAGTGGTGCCCTCATTACTGCCGTGTGTGGTGGGTGGCAGCCCCACAGCTCCCAGAAGGGTCTGGCACAGTGTGGGCCCCACCAGCCCACATGTTGCTTCTGTAGAGATCACAACAAGGTGCCCTGGGCAGTCAGAGTCTGGGCACAGTATGGTGGGGCAGGACGAGAACAGGTGCTGGATGTTTTCCTTTTCAGCTCTTAAGTTTGACTTGAACAGTGAACAACCTGCACACATGTGCACTGTGTCCTTGTCCTTGGAAACCATATGGCCTGTGATGGGGTTTCAGCTCCATCTTCTGACTTGGGGGGCTCTTGGGTCACCTAAGCTGTCTGAGATTTTATAAATGAGGGATAAACAGATGCTACCTTGCAGGGTGTCATGGAAATTAGAAATCATATGTCCATTCAGTATTTACTTACCACCTACTGTGTGCACCCAACTCAGTGGTTGGTGCCTGTTAGGTGCTCCCAGGCAGGAGCTTGGCTTCCCCAAGAACAAGTCCTCCAGGTGTCTCAGACCAGACAACACTACAGGAATGGGTGGGGCTGAGGGCCAGAGCCCAGGCCCAAGGCTGGCACATGGCTCTCAGGGATGCTGCCCAAGGCTGTCCACCCTTCTGGTGGCTCCAGGGCACCTCAGCCAGCCCTCCGGGCCCAGCGGGAATACACTTTCCAACCCACTTCCACGGCCACCTCCTGGCATGCTCAGACCTAGAAGCTGGCACGGCCTCTGCTCACCCCCATCTCATGGTCTCCACAGTCACAGGGCCACATGCTGGGCGCCCTCTGCTGCGTGGGCACCACCCCTCCCTGGCTCTTCCCTCATGCTCCCCGCCTGCCAGGGAGAGGGACCTGTAACAGACGGGAAATCATTCCCTTTCAGCCGGTGGGAAAAGGCTTCACAAGCCTTGCTCAAAATCTCCAGGCCAACCAGGAGGGACAGCTAGGCTTTGGAAAGCAGCCTGGCGGCCTTGGAAGGTGAGACGCGGCGTCACCGCGGGGTCAGCAGTGATGGCCGACGGGCACCCGTGCCCCAATGTTCACAGCAGAGCCGTCCACGAGGGCCCAGTGTCCATCAGCGGAGGGGGACGTGCAGGCTGCAGCCAGACATGGCCATGAGCCCTGGCGAGCAGGAGGAAGCGCCCGCACAGGCAGCAATCGCTGCACCTGAGAACGCGGGCCGAGGGAGAGAAGCCAGACGCGGGTGCAGGTGGTGCAGGTTCCATCCACCGAGGTTCTGGGAGGGGCAGACCCACAGCCACACGTAGATTGGCAGTTGCTGGGCTGGAGGTGGTGGGGGTGGCTGCCGCGTGGCTGTGGGGTCTCCTTTGGGGGAAAATTCTGGAACTAGGTAGTGGTGCGAGTTGCATAGCGTCCTTGTGAAAGTGCTTAAGGTCACTGAAGTGTACGGTTGACACTGGTTAAATGGTAAATTTTATTTTTTGAGTATTTCACTGCAAAACAAAAACTGAAACACTTTATGGCTTCTGAGTGGCGAGGCCGTGGTGGAAAACCCCTCCCAGCCACCCGGCGCTCTCCCGAGTGGGGCAGTGCTGGGCACCGGCAGGCCGGCCCCTCCCCGGGGCGGGCTGGCCTGTACTGCACGCCGGACACCCAGCCTGCCCGTGGAGGTGGGCTGCAGCTCTGCGCTGGCCACAGAGTCGTGACCTGAGCCCTTCCCTGCGGGGGCTCCCGTGTGGGAATGAGCCTGCTGAGGGGACGGCCTGAGGGGAGGTTCCCTGGGCAAGGAGGTCCTCCCAGTGTGCTGGGCCCAGGGGGCTGCCCACGCCCAGCCTTTCAGGCCAGGGGTGGCCTTGGCCATGAGGGAGCTCCCTGGGCGATTTCTGAAAATCCAGGGGAGGGGCAAGACCACAGAGGGTGGAGGACGGGCAACCAGAAGAGGCCGAGGGGAGGAAGGGACATGGAGTGACCCCCTACCTGGCTCAGCGTCCCCTCCAAGCTGGGAGGCGAGGGCGCACTGCCAATGCGCACAGGTGTCTTGTCCCCTTCCTAGGGAGGTAGGTGAGCTGCCCAGGACTCACGGTGCTCAGACGCCAAGGCCTGATCCAGCACTGGGCCAGGGGACGCCAGCAAGGCATCTGGGTCCACAGTTGCCCAAGATGAGCTCATGAGGAAGGACTCCTGGGGTCACCCAGGCACGCGTCCCAGCAGCGAGGTGTCAGAGGGCAGTGGTCAGGGCCAGCTTTCCCTAAGCCTGTCCAGACGGGCTCTGGGGGCTGTGTGGGCAGCGGGAGATGCAGGCAGGACCGGCGGAGGACACAACCGAGGTGTGCAGGAGTGGTCTAGCCCAGAAGGGCCTGGGCAGGGCTGGGCACCTCTGCTGCCTCGAACGCCGAGCACAGGGCGCAGCAGACGCCCTCTCCTGCAGCTTGCAGGCATCGGGGCACTGCCAACAGCCCCAGCCCGAGCCTCAGGAGCGATCGGGCACTGTGGCTTGGGAAGCTGCTTCGAGAGCCCTCGCCCGCTGCCTTTGTACTGAGTGGGAGCCGCTGAGCAGCCGCAGGAGCACTCTAAACAAAGGGTTCCAAATGCACATTCAATTCAGATTTAATAAGATGGTCATCGTATGGAAATCAGAGGCCCATTGATTATGTTTGAATCCTGAGGTCCAGCAGCACCAGGTCCATCCCGCCGCATCGAAGCCTGGGTTCAAGGAGGGAAGGAGCAGTGCAGCTCCAGCTGTCCTCAGGGTGCCCCTGGGCCTTCGTCCTCCAGCCCTCACTTGCCCTGCCGGCCCTCCTCCACTCTTCCTTGCTCAGGGCCCCTCACGGCACCCTCTCAGAGCTGGGCTGTCCTGCTGTCCTGGTAGGTGTCATGGAGTCTTCCAGAACCAGTTCTTTCCTTATCTATTTTGCAGGAAAGAAAACCGAGGCTCAGAAATAAGAGGGCCCTTGGCCTGGCTGTGGTGGGGTTCAGTGGGGGGAACCCAGTCTGAGTGACTTGGGCTGCAAGAGAGGACACCCATCAGCAGGGAGTGGCCAGCCTGGGAAGGAAGCCTGCCAGGGAGCCCCTGCGTGGGGGCCTCAGGGACAATCTTGAGGTCTGCATCCCAGCCTGGTGGCCCAGCCCTGCGGGTTGGGCTCCCTTGGTCCCTCCCAGGAGAGAAGCTTTGCTGAGCGGGGTGGGGGTGGGGGGGCACTTCCCGGCCTCCCCTCCGGCCATGGGGGGAGGGACCGATTCCGGGAGCCCCTGCAGCTCTCCCGCAGGCCAGCCCACCTCAGTCCCCACCCGCCGCTTCCCCTCAAGGCGGGCCTGGAGCTGCTAAGTGCATTGATGGTCTCTCATGCCAGCGGTAAATCTGATCGTTTCACCCCTTCAGAAACAGGAGGGGCCTCCGGTCTGCACCAAACTGCAGCTCCTGGCTCAGAGGGTTAACACCACTGCGGTTCCTCTAACAAGCAGTCCAGTTCTTAATGGTCCATCTGTGTGGTGGACACTTATCACCTACTTCAGGGGGAGCTGAGTGACCTCCACAGGTGGGCCATGGGCCATGGGGGGGCAGTTCTCCTGTGCTGGGACCCAGGATAGGATGGTCTGTGGGCATGGCCAGCAGGTACAGCAGGGGTCCCCACCCTGGCCTGGGTGGGTGGTAAGCTGGGAGACGCTGGGTTTACCTGGGGTCTGCAGGGCAGGTCTCCTGATAGCTGGGAGTCAGACCAACCAAGGAGAGGCCTCAGCTGGCTCCACGAGAGGGCCTCCACCTGGGCTGGCTCAGTGCTCCCCTCTGTCACACCCAGAAAGGACCCAGGGCAAGGGCTGGAGAGCCAGGAGGAGAAGCGCCTTGCCAGGGCAGCAGCGGGTGTGGACGTGTCTAGCCCGCAGCCTGGGGAATGTCCTCACGGCCACAGGCTGTGAGACCTAGCAAAGGAAACTGCAGAACGTCACATAACCTACAGTCGAATGTCATGTTAGCAACGAGTGATTTTCATATAATGTAGGACACACGCGATATGGGGACATGCTTAAGAAAAATCACTAGCTGGGCGTGCCTGCTGTCCAGCTGCCTGGGAGGTGAGGGGCAGGCTTTCTTCAGAGCATGAGTTCCAGGCCAGGCTGCACAGCACAGTGAGACCCCCATCTCCAAGAAACAAGCCCCGCTTATTTGAAATTCAAGCTTGACTGGGGTGGAGCTTCTTAACTGGCGCCCACTCACCCGGTTCTTTCTCCCCCACTTTCACTCTCCTCTCTGGCCTCCTCACCATCCCTGCCCCAGGACATTTGCCCACACTAGTCCCCCTGCCAGGAACACCTTCCATTTGCTCTGGCTGCCCCGGCAGCCTGCAGGGAAGACTCAGCCACCTCCGGGGAGCCTGCTTGGCTGGGGCAGAGCACTTCCTCACGCATCCCTGTTCCAGGCTGCCATTCAGATCGCACAGGAACTTGCACTCAGTCTTTCCCACCTGTTCTGAGCTTGTGAGCTCAGGACCTCCCCCACCCCCATAGTCCCCCAGGGCTGGGCACAGTACTGCCCTGAGGTCCCCTGAGCACCATGACCCAAGGACTGGACACCACTGGCCTGTCTGAGCCTCAGTTTCTTTGTTTACAAGGGGAGAGGACAGTGCTGGCTGAGAAGCTGGCTCCTGGGCTCAACTTTTCTCAGGGGCCAGTGCAAAGCCGGAGTCATGGGTGAGATGGGGAAGGGGCCTGGGAGAGTCCAGATGGAGGGACCTTCCCAGTGAAGAACTGCCAGGCATCTGCACAGGCCACCCTGCCCCTGCCCCCAGGTGGAATTTGGGCTGAGTTGGGCCGTTAGGATTGAAAACTGCAGAGAACCCCTCATTGGGTCACGGGTGGTTTGCAGAATAGGAGCCTAAGGCCAGACAGGAGCCCAGGACCCTCCCCTTCCCGTCCTTCTCACCCTTCTGCCCACCCTGCAGCAGAGCCACCCCACACCTGCCGTCTACGTGGCCCTCCCCACGGTGCTCCCTGCAGCCCCCACCCCCAGCTCTGCCTCTGGGACCCCGAGAGCTGGGGGCAGCTGTGTCACTCCACAGCTGGTGGCACAGAAGTGGGCTCACGTGTCAGCGCCCACACGCGGGGGACTGAAGTGCCAGGCCCTCCCTTCCTCAGGGAGGCAGGGAGTAGGCACCCACCCTGTGATGAGGGCCCAGGGCTTCCTTGGAAGGTGCCCAGGCAGACATGCAGGCAACAGAGGGCACGCGAGGCGTCCACAGGGGCCCACCCCAGCCCTGCCGCCCCCGGGATGACCGGCACAGAAGGGTCTGCCTGTCCAGGGATCCAAGGCCCCTGTCCTCGGACCCCTCTCCAGTGCTCATCTCAGTCCCAGGGTGGTGAGGCCCAGAGGCAGGAGGCAGGAGGCCCACTGGACACTGGGGAGGCCCCCGAAGGTCCAGCTCCCCCAGAACAGCCCTCCCTGCCTCGGGCTCCCCTGGGCCGCCGTGGGCACAGCGCACTGCTGTGTTTAACCGGGGCGGTTTCGGCTGCAAAGCTGTCGGCGGCAGTCTGCAAACACCCTCCTGTTGCCGCCTGCCAAGCGCCGACGGCGCCAGCTTGCCTGGCAGGCGGTTCACACAAGCTGCCTGGCCTGGCACCCGGCCGCCCGCCGGCCCCCTCAGAGCTGGCAACCTCCCCAGGGCTCCTGTCCCTGCACGTCCCTGTTCAGTCTAGAGCTGTGTCCCCCGGCCACCTCGCAGCCCCTGGGTCCCCCTAAAACACAGGAAGAAATGGGGGTCCTGCGGCTCACAGGCACCTTCAGGGGATCTAAGGAACTTTGGGGAGATGGTGAGTCTGGATGGACTGAGGACCCCAGGAGGGAATGCGAAGTATCCTAGAGTCTGCCATGTAGATCCCCTGAGTACCCTGGGGTACCCTCCATTGCTCCTGGTAGCCAGCGAGACCACAAGGAACTCCCCTGGAATGCCTCCTCTTTGCCCAGCAGACACTGACCATCAACACCTGTTCTTGATAGAGGAGAGGCCACAGGCTGGGACCCTGTCGGCCTGAGCTCCCCAGGGCTGCCACTTATGGGGTGATGGGCCTCCCAAGCCCTCCTGGAAGCCCTCAGCACAGCTGGGACTCCCAACGGGGGCTCCACTTGACGCCCTCCCCGTGGACGTGAGGGGCTGGCCCGGTCACACCTCCAGGCAGCCCTGTAGCTCACAGCGTCTGGGGGCACCAGGGCCCTGGCCCTCCTGGCTCCCCTGCTGCCCACTGGTGGGAGGGAGAGCTCTGGGGCCTCCAGAAGCCCCGGTCCTGGTGCCCGGAGCCCTGAGCCCCAGCTTCGGTGCTGCCCCGGGCCCAGTCTCTGAGCATGGCCAGCACGGTTCTGCCGTATTCACTGGGGCTGATGCCACGGCTCCGGGTCCCTGTGAGCCCCAGGACAAGGCCAAGCACAGCCTTCAGGACGGGTCGCGGCGTCTAAGATTGATGATCGTGCTGTCTCGTGGCCTCGTAATTAAGCGTCTCTTCATCCCCATTATTGTCAGAGTGATTTGTTGTTCTCTGGGCAATAAAATCAGCCAAGGCGGGGGCTGCAGGCAGCTGGGATGGAACCAGGAGCAAGTGGGCACCCCCGCAGCACAGCTCACTCCCCGCCCAGCTTTCCTTCCAAACACCTGGTGACTTGTAGATGGCCCCAGGGCTTCCAGAAAAGCAGGGGAGGGGAGAGCTGCAGATGGCATGACCGGGGGCTCTTGTCCAGAAGACCGGCCAGGCAGCCCTGGACTCAGAGGCTCATGAGAAAATGTGGCTAGGTCTGGGGGTACTGAGCCCCACTTGTACCCAATAGGCATGTGTATACACACACACACACACACACACACACACACACACACACACACAGAGGAACACCTGGACACAGTACATTAAGACTCAGCTGCTGCCCTCCAGGGTGGGGTCTCAGGCCTGCTTTAGTCTCCACTCTTCCCTCTTGTGCCTCAGTTTCTCCACCATCAGAAGGGGGAACCCCATGCCTTCTGCCAACTGAGGAGCGAGGGTCTACTGTATGGAGGTGGCTCTGGAATGGACAGTCTATCACCAGAAGGTCCACTGTGCCTGTGGCATTCCCAGCTACCAGGCCACGCACTTGGCCAGAGCCACTTCCCCCACCGTGTGGACCCTGCCCACTCCTGGCAAGCATCCCATGGCGTGGCCTCTTGGGATACCCAGTCTGTGAGCCAGGTCCACAGAGAGCAGCCCCTGACGGACACACCCTGCCCTGGGGCCAAGGCTCTGTGCTCCACCCGGCCTGCAGACCAGAGGATAGGTGAGTGAGTGGGCAGCCAGCTGCCTCCAGTCCAGGGCCAAGGATGGGGACTGATGGCTGCAGAGGTCACCCAGTGACCATCCCCACAGGGTCCAAGGGACACCCAAACTGCAGGAGTACGCTCCTCGAAGTCCCCAACATTAGGAAGAGGGGCACTCAGCTTCTGCACCAAGGTCTCCCTGGGACCAGGGACAGTGCTGCCCACCTGCCACCCACAGGATCCTGAGCTTATGGGGCCACCACAGACAGCTGGGTTGCAGAAAACCCCCAAGACACAGGGTGGTCCAAGGCCTCCCCTCCCAACCATGCTTAGCACCTGCACACACAAGTAACACTGAGTGAGCAAAGGACTAATTTACTTTCCTATGGACATTTTAAATTATGACTAAAACATACATAAAGAAATTTTCTTCAGGGGAGAATAAAATGTGAAATCATGAACTAACAAAAGAAATTTGGTCGAACATAACCTCCTAACAAGAATTGACGTTAAGATCATGGTTATCAGCCATATTTCCTTCCAGGAGTGGTTAAAGACGCTTTGGAAGGTGAGGCGATTAATTTCTAAGTTTATATACACAGTATAACACAGTGGGCCATTAGCAAGGCGGCAACATTAACCTTAATGTACTTGGCAGCAGCAGCTGTGGACACTCTCTGAAAGGCTCCTGGGCTGCATGGGAGTGGCCCTGATGGCCAGGAGGCTGCACCCAAGCATCCAAGCCAGGAGGTGAACAGGCGCCCAAGTCCACCAGGGCTGGTGGTGGAAGGTGGTGTCCACCCCAAGGGAGAGCCAAGGTGGGCCTGAGCCAGGTCGTTGGCGGGGAGAGGCTGCAGACCTTCCCATGGTTCTGGGGGCAGCTTGACAGATGCAAGTGAGAGTCTAGTGGAAGGTGGAGTTCAGTGTGGGCTGGGGTCAGAGGTCTGGGCTCAGTCTGGAGTCAGGGTCAGAGGTCAGGGACAAGGTTTTGGCCTCCGTCAAGTCTAGGTAGATGCTAGGGGCCTCCAGAGAGTCCCTGGCTACTCTGGGGCAGGCTGTGGTTGCCAGAGGCTGATGACTGGTCCTGTCTGATGGCTCTACCATTGCTCAAGGCCTGCTGTCCCCTGGCCATCCACTGTGTGACCCCAGGGTTGGCCCTGGGTGATTCTTTCCAGAAGCCCCTCAGAGTGGAGGCTGCAGACACCTCCACTTCGCAGAGGAGAACCGCAGTTCAGGGGGCCATTTTGCTGGGGCTCCCCCTGGGTGGGTCTGCATTCTGCCCTCTCTCTGACCCTGAAGTCGGCCACCTGGGAGCAGAGGGTAGGGCCGGAGTTTTCAGGCCCCTCCCAGCCTCACCTGCTGCTGGTGCTGGCTGTGACCCTGGCTCTCCAAGGCTGCTGCAGCACAGTGGAGGGTCCTGGGGCAGGTGATGGGGGCTGCCTTGCCCCGACATTCCCTCTATACCCAGCCATATCCTCGAGACCCTTCCTGCAGGATCTGGGTGGTCAGGGACAAGGGGCACAAGGGAGGGTTTGACCAGCTTTAAGTGTCCCGGATCCATACGTGGCACCTTCCAGCTACTGGGGAGGTCAAGATGGGCCAAGATCACAAGTTCAAGGCCAGCCTGGGCAACAAGGTGAAACCTCTGTCTCAAAACGGGAAGTGTTCTGGGCTGGGGTGTGGCTCTGTGGCAGACTGTGCAAGGCCTTGGGTTGATCCCCAGCACAAGAAGCAAGAGAAGGAGAGGAGGAGAAGCTGGAGAAGGAAATGCAGCAGCCCGTAGACAGCAGGGAAGCAGAATCCCAGAGCACCGTGCCTAGCGGGGCGGAGGACAGAAGGCCCTCAGGCTGAGTCCAGGCAGCACCAGGATAAGGACAGCGGGGCTTGTGGCCTGTCAGGGGACAGGTGCGCCCTGCTCCATCCAGGCCTCCCAGGCTTCTGGGCCATTCCCTGGACTAGGAGGGAGTGATGCCCGGTGCCCAGCGCCCAAGGTGAGCTGGGAACACTGGTGAGGGATGTGGGGCTCCGACTGGCTCTGGAGTAATGGGTAGAGGGGCTGGGCAGGTGCCAAAGCAAGGGGCAGGCAGGAGGGAAGGGACTGTCCCGCAGAGGTGAGCTTGGGAGATGGGCACCACCCTGTGAGTGCCTTCTCGCCCAGGTCCCAGTGAAGAGGTACCAAGTCTGCCAGGGGATCAAGAAGCTGGGACTGCCCCACCCGTGTCCAGCAGCTGTGGGAGGGGATGGTGGTTGCAAAGCTTGGGACCTGAGAGCCTGCAGGCTGAAGAACTTGAGGCCTGGCAGGGTGTGGACCAGAGGGGCTGGGCAGTCGCAGGGGCCAGTGACCAGCAGCTGAGGGAGGGGCTGATTGCCATCCCAGGAAGCTCCCTAGCCTAGTCATCCTGGGGGCTGCCCAACTCTGCTAAGAGGGAGCAGGAGGTGCCTGACTCTGGGGACAGATGGGAGCAGGAGGTGCCTGCCACCTAGGTTACAAACACCCACAGGTGAGGGCTGGTCCTGTCCAGGAATTGAGCCCTGGGATTCTCCTGGGATCTGGGGGAGCCACACACACAGTGCAGGAACTTCTCATAACTGAGAAAACAGCAGGGTCATAGCACAAGACCTACCTGGAGCAGGTCCCCAGATCTTGAGGGCGAGAACTCACTCCCTTCTCCGCTACCTTACAGGCTGGGGAGACACAGGGGGCTTCCTGGAGGAAACTAGACCAGAGGACAAGGACAGGGGACACTCGCCCACTCACCCACCCACCACTCACCCACTCACCCACCCACCCACTCATCCACTCACCCACCCACCACTCACCCACTCACCCACCCACCCACTCACCCACTCACCCACCCACTCACCACTCACCCACTCATCCACCCACCCACTCACCCACTCACTCACCCATCCACTCACCCACTCACCCACCCACCCATCCACTCACCCACTCACCCACCTACCCACTCACCCACTCACCACTCACCCACTCACTCACTCACCCACTCACCCACTCACCCACCCACCCACTCAACCACTCACTCACCCACCCACTCACCCACCCACCCACTCACCCACTCACCACTCACCCACCCACCCACTCACCCACTCACCCACTCATCCACCCACCCACTCACCCACCCATCCACCCACCCACTCACCCACCCACCCACTCACCCACTCACTCACCCACCCGCCCACCCGCCCACTCACTCACTCACCCACCCATCCACCCACCCACTCACCCACCCACCCACTCACCCACTCACTCACTCACCCAGTCACCCACCCACCCACCCACCCACTCACCCACCTACCCACTCACCCACTCACCCACTCACTCACTCACCCACCCACCCACTCACCCACTCATTCACCACCCACTCACTCACTCACCCAATCACTCACTCACCACTCACCCACCCACCCACTCACTCACCCACCCATCCACTCCCCACTCACCCACCCACCCACTCACCCACTCACTCACCTCACCCACTCACCCACTCCCCCCTCACCCACTCACCCACCCACCCCACTCACTCACTCACCCACTCACTCACTCACCCACTCACCCACTCACTCACCCACCCCCTCACTCACTCACCCACCCACACACCCACCCACCCACTCACTCCACCCACCCATCCACTCACCCACTCACCCACCTACCCACTCACCCACTCACCACTCACCCACTCACTCACTCACCCACTCACCCACTCACCCACCCACCCACTCAACCACTCACTCACCCACCCACTCACCCACCCACCCACTCACCCACTCACCACTCACCCACCCACCCACTCACACATTCACCCACTCATTCACCCACCCACCCACTCACCCACTCACTCACTCACCCACTCACCCACCCACCCACTCACCCACTCACCACTCACCCACCCACCCACTCACCCACTCACTCACTCACCCACCCACCCACTCACCCACTCACTCACTCACCCACCCCACCACTCACCCACTCACCTCACTCACCCACCCACCCACTCACCCACTCACTCACTCACCCACCCACCCATTCACCCACTCATTCACCCACCCACCCACTCACCACTCACTCACTCACCCACTCACCCACTCACCCCACTCACCACTCACCCACCCACCCACTCACCCACTCACCCAACTCACCCACCCACCCACTCACCCACTCACCAACTCACCCACTCACATACCCACCCACTCACCCACTCACTCACTCACCCACCCACCCACTCACCCACTCACTCACTCACCCACCCACCCACTCACCCACTCACTCACTCACCCACCCACCCACTCACCCACTCACTCACTCACCCACCCACCCACTCACCCACTCACTCACTCACCCACTCACCCACTCACTCACTCACCCACTCACCCACTCACCCACTCACCCATCCACTCACTCACTCACCCACACACCCACCCATTCACCCACTCATTCCCTCACTCACCCACTTGCCCACCACTCACTCATCCATCCTGTCACTCTCTCATTCAACAATGGCAGCTTTCAAGGTTCCCAGGTGCCAGGCCTGGTGCAGTGTGCAGCCTGAAGAGGCCAGTGCTACCTGGGGAAAGCCCCACACGATCCCTCGGCTCCTGGCTCATGACCCAGGGAAAGGCCCTTCCCTTGACCCTGCATCTTTGCCCCATGCTGCTGCCACCAAGTACCACACACTTGACTGTCCTCTCTTTTAGAGGACAGGAGGCCAAAACACTTGGTGGCGCCTGCTGTCGCCTGTAGATCCCTTGCCCCTCAGCCACCGCCAGGCATTGGGTGAGTGGGTGGGTGTTCGAGCCTGGGAACCATGAGGCATTTCTCCTGAGCTGAGCTCCGGCACCTCCCGGCACAGCAGTGAGCCTGTCCCAGGTGGAGTCCAGGCCCTCCTGCCCTGGGGGCCTGACTGAGCCTGAAGGTCCAGCACTGAGGACCTGATTTGGCTCTGTGTCCCCCCACATCCTCTCTCAGGCAGGTGGGCTGTAGCCATGCAGCGGGTAGGGGTCCTAGGACAGCCGCCCCACATCTTGCCGAGGGCCTCTGCCAACGAGACTCAGACGGATCTAAGACAAGGCTGCACGGTCTCATACCTATAACTTTAAATTAAAAAAGCCATGTGCTGCTTATGGTCTCCCGGCAGCTTGGCGCAGCAGCCCCATAAAGATCGTGTTATAGCGCAAGCCATTATGCACGGGGTTTACTGTATATACATTTCTAAATGGTTCAGCAAACAGCAGCCTACGAACAGGCAGCGAAGGAGAGCGGCTTCATTTGGGGTAACAAATGATCCTTGATTTGATTTTAAATGCAATGACAGCCGAATTTATTTCTTATTTAATCACCTCCTCGCGCTGTGGAAGGCAGGGTGATATTAACTCCACAACGCGGAGCAGGCTTTGGAATCAGCCGAGAGGCAGGCGAATAGATTATGTTTATAGGGCAGAGAGAGATGGCAGAGTGAAGCACATAACCAGAATGGGTATTTTTGTCATTTATACAGTAGCTTATATCATTATTTCTTCCTGCTTCCAATTTTTCAGTAATAAAAATATAGGCAATGTGATTCTCTTTGCATTACAGATAAACCATCTTGATTCTTTATTAAATATTTTTATTAATCTGAAGTACTACAAAGCATCTGAGCAGATAAATCAGACCGGGCAGTCATTTCCCTCTGCTGGCGCTCCGTGAAACGGCTCCATTTATGATTGCGCAGCAACAGGAAAGGCGCTTTCCAGATTCATCTCCAGCCTCCCTTCTGTCCCGCGGCTCGGCCATGTGTACTTGGCGTAAGTGCTGCTAACGGGATATTTGTTCTTCGAAATCCGATCGATGTGGGTAATCGCTGCACAATCTCTGGTTCTGCGTTCTATTTAATTAGGAATTACTACTTGGGTGTCACTCTTGGTGCCAGCTGGGAAACATGGCCCCTCTCACTGGGCTGGGCAGGGAGGGGTCCCCTGGAGCCCCGGGAGAGGCAGCAGCCCCGGCAGCACCCTGATGCATTTGGGGGACCACACAGGGGGCCAGCCTGCAGCAGAGGCCCTGGTCTTGGGGCAACTGTCTGAAGTAGGGGATGGTGGCAGCTTGCAAGTTCTGGCCTGGTTCCTTGTCCCCTGGTGGCCTGGAGGAAGCCTGCTTTCCTCCTTCTCCTGGGGACACGTGGCTGGGGACCACAGCTTCTCTGGGAAAGTCCTCTCCAGCCCACGCTGTGGACGCTCGTCAGAGCGGGCCACTCCCCAGCCCCTGCCCAGGGCTGTAGGTGGGGGTGGTCTGCTTCTTCCGCGGCTGTGTCCCCCAGGGTCCTCCTGTCCCCCGACTCGCTCCTTCCCTAGGGAACTGGTGGAAGCTGCTTCACTCTGAGGTGACAGCACTGAGGGGTGACCCCTGCCTGAGAGTCTGGGGGCGTCTGCTCTTGAGCCAGGTGCACAGTGCACAGTCCCTGAGGGAGTCCACCACGGATGGGAGGCTGCTCCAGCGCCCAGGCACATGGCTGGGCCCAGGGCTGAGGAGGGCTCCAGGCACGGCATGGCCTCCGAGGGGGTCCGAGTGGCTCTGAGGCATTGCAAGGGTGCCCATTGGTTGCCTAAGGGGCAGGGCATGGGCGTGCGCTGAGGCTGTTGAGACGCTGGCAGGAGAGCTCCTGGTTCAGGCCGGCAGCCTCCAGCTCGACCCGCTCTCCTCCTCCTGGTTCCTGGGTCCTCCCTGCAGTGGGCGGGATGCCAACCCCAGAGTCAGGCACCTTTCAAGACAGGTCAGCTCCTGGCTCTATCATCCTGGGTCAGTGGACCCTGGACAAGCCCTAGTCGTGTCCAATGCCCAGTGTCCTCCTCCAAAGAGCCCGGCCTGGTGCCCCTGGGCTGGGGACTGCCTGGTGATGACCCTGCCCTGAAGACGGCCCAGGCGCACCTCCCCAGGCGATGCTGGAGGTGAGAGCTGGTGCTCTGGAGAAGGGCGTGTTCACCAGGGGAACCTGAGAGCCAGGCCAGGAAGGGACCAGGGAGGGTGGAGAGGCCGCGTGGACGGAGCAGATAGGAAGGGCTGGAGCGCTGACGCTGGCCTGGCCAGCCTGGTGCCCCACAGAGGGCAGTGCCTGCCTGCGGTTCTGTGGGCCCTGCACTGGGAGGAGTGGCCAGAGGACACTTCCAGAGACCCCCTGGGCAGGGCCACATGCCCATGCTCTGTGCTGAGCGTCCCCATGACAACCTTGGGGCAGTGTCCTGATTTTCTGCAGCCAGGGCCTGGGGTCAGCGTGGCCCTGCTACACCATGGGGCTCCTCACCTCCCACTTCAACTCCGTTCCCTGTGTTGCTGCCCCTGCTGGGGGTATCCTTGAGGCCCGGGCAGTGGACGGTGTTTCTGGGGTGGGCAGTGCCTGGGCCTCTGCTGTGGCTGCTGACAGGGCTGAGAGGGGGCGGGGAGGGGACGCCTCTGGCCTGGCACCAAGAGAGCGCTGTGTTCTGCCTCCCCCTCATCAGGGACTGTTCTGGATGCAGCTCACATGCCCAGGCCTGCCTGCCCTGCTGGAGGCCAGCAACACCCACGTGGTCACTGGGCTGCACCAACTCCATCCCGAGTCTGAGAGGGCCCTTCAGGGCAGTCAGTCAACCAAGGCAGAGTCGCCAGACCCTGGCCCTCCCGCAGAGCTCTGCTGGAGAGAGGGAATGGTTCCTTTTCAGGAACTACCCCTGCAGGGGCGGGC
Source organism: Sciurus carolinensis (assembly GCF_902686445.1). Lineage (NCBI taxonomy): Eukaryota > Metazoa > Chordata > Mammalia > Rodentia > Sciuridae > Sciurus > Sciurus carolinensis. The sequence goes on from NC_062226.1 coordinate 1,604,223, forward strand.
TTGGTGAGGGGCACTGGGAGGGCCCCTACTCCCTGCTCGGTGCTACCCCACGTGTCCGGTATCCAGGGCCCAGCTCATGGGCACCCTGGCCACATGTTCCCACACGTGTTCCCATTGACTACTGGTGGCTGGATCTGCACCCCCAGCCTGCCTGCTCTGATGCCCTGGCCTGGGATGGTCTTCAGGTCTCAGGCTGCCTGTGGATCCTGCCTCACACAGGCTGTGTGAGACCCAACCCTCCAGAGGCCACAGCTGGCTCCCTGTGTGACCAGCAGGCTCACTGCCCAGGACCTCAGCTGGGAGGGTTTCAGGAGCCTCTGCCTTAGGTGGACAGGACTTCTCTTCTCACACCTGTGGTGTTGCTGAGGGGCCCCTCACATTCATGGAGCCCCTGGGCCTCCTGGCCAAGACAAGGGTGAGGGCCTGGCCTCTTTTTCAACTTTGCTCTTACATCACCCACTTCTGCTCCTTAGGATTGGATGGCGTCTTCCTCCTTAGGAGACCCTCCCTCCCTGCCCCTAGTAGGCAGAGCAAGGTGGTCCTTTCAAGTTTAAGGAAGGAAGAGTCAGAGGAGAAGGTTGGCCCCGGTGCCCGTACATGGGATGGAGAGCTGACTCCTGGCCAGGCTCAGGCCCTGTGGTTCCTGCCCTGCCCCTGCAGATGGACCAGTCTCACCACTCCCAAAGGCACACTGGACACCTGGACGTGCAGCACAGGGACTAACCTCCCAGGCCCTTGCTGGGGTCCCAGAGTACCTGGGCCTTTAACGGGGCCTGAGAACTGCATGTGCATCTGCCCAGGTGTGTTCTGGGATAGGAGGTCAGAGTCTGCACCAGACCCAAGGACGAAGGGTTACAGGTGTGAGGGCTAGGAGGCATCTTCTCAGGCATGACCGGGCACATGCTAAGGGGGTGACTGGAGGCTTGGGCCAGCTCAGTCAGAAACACCAGGGTTAAACAGCACACTGGCCCCCCATCTTCCAGTGACCTCCCTGGGGGGTCTCGGCAGCCTTACCAGGCTGCCGTGAGTTCTGGGTGCACTGGGCCCTGGCCTGCACAAAACACTGGGAGCCCGGGCCTCGAGTCCTCCTCTGTCAGTGCTGCCCAGACACGTGCTCAGACCTGGCCCCAAGGACTGGAATTCCTCCCCAGCTGCAGCAGAGACCAGGCGGACCCTCCAGGTCTCAGCGGCTGAGGGTGGGCCTGGGCCAGGTTGTCATCCGAGAAGGGCCATCAAAGGAGCCCCTTCTGGAAAACAGCACATTTGCACCATGCCTCTAAGAAGCTCTGGACAGTTCTGGTTTCTGACTTTACAACTGGAGATATGGAATATTCCAGGTGTTCCAAGGCAACGAGGGAGCTGGGGGGCAAACACTGCAGAGTGCGGGTCCCAAGGCTGGGTGGAGCCCCAAGCCTGTGAAGCAGGGCCACCCTGCCCCATCTCTGCTGGCTGTACCTCCTGGCCGGGGAGGCTGTGGGACGCTCCTCTGGGCCTGTCCCTCCCCGGCCCTGGCCGCAGCTCAGGGACCTGCACTGGACCCATGACACCTCTGTGTGGAGAATGCCCAGCTGCAGAGGACCTCGCTCACACGGCCTTGCAGGTGAGTGAGCCAAGGACAGCGGCCAGGACAGCCCTCTGCTGGGACCGGCCATTGCTTCTCCTCCTCTAAAGACAACTTGCTGGGAATCGGCAGGTGCTGGGGTGAGCTAGAAGGGCTGAGGGGTGTTCCACCTGCAATCCTGTGCATTTTCCAGACTCTTCTCCTGTCCTCTGTGGACGTCAGCTCGTGTCCAACAACCTGATTCAGTTCTGACACTAAGTAGAAGGGCCCTGCGGCCACAGGCGGAGGCTCAGGCTGCAGGACACCTGCCCCCACGCCAGCCACGGCTGGGGCCTCCTCCACCCTGGCCACACGCCAGGGAGCCCTTGCTTGCGACATGACTCACAGAGCTCAGGTAAGTACACAGATCCAGCTCAGCAGGTGGCACACGGGGTGAGGCCAGGGCTTCTGCGTCCTCTCTGAGGTCTGGGTAGGGATCCCAGGGCCTGGCTGAAGCCTCCCAAACCTCATCCTTCAGGGTTCGTTTACAGAGGGTCCATTACAGAGGTACAGATGACTGACTGCTGGTCATTGCCTCAGGCTGCTGCCCTGTGCCCCTCTGAAGTCTGGTGTCAGGGTCAGGGTTGAAGCTTCCCCTCTGACCAGTGGCTGGTCTTTCTGGGACCCTCCCTGACGTCTGCAGCTGTGGAGCTCCTGGGGCTGCTCACCTCATCAGCAGGCCACGGGCAGGCTGGTCACATTGAGGGTTTAGACTCTGTGCGGGCACCCGGAACGAGGTGCCTTCTCGTTCTAGGATTTTTAAACCCTACAGATGTGATCCTGCAATATGTATAGTCAGAAAAATGAGAGATCACACTCCATTTATGTATGATCTATCAAAATGTGTACATGCCTTCTATTGTCATGGACAACTCATTAGAAGAAATAAAAAATTAAAATAAAAATCCCTGGCGTTAGTCAACCTTAAAAAGAAAGGGAATCCGAGACGGCCGCACCCTGGATGAGGCTTGAGGACACTGTGTGGGGCGAAGGAGCCCGGCACAGGAGGACGGCACAGTGTTACCCAGGCCCAGAGTCCTTGGGTCTGGAGCCAGGAAGCAGGATGGGGCGCCAGGGGTGGGGGCAGTGCCAGTCTGGGAAGTGAACGCTCTGCAGACGGAAGGCAGATGTGGCGCAGGAGTGTGGACAGGTCACAGGCCACTGCACTGCCTCTGAATGCGAGATAGGAAGTCTGCTCGTGTCTTCTGTGCCACAATTTTAAATTTTAAATATATATCTAGAAAATTCCTGGGGAAAACAGAGAGGGTTTAAAGGCACACAGAGCCACCTGGAAGGGTTGGCAGCGCCAGGGCTGGAGCCAGCGGAGTCCCAGGAGAGCTGGTGTCGGTCACAGCCCAGGTGCAGAGCGACCCGGGTCCACACGAAGGAGTGACTGAGAAGGGCTGGACAGTGGGCCAGCCTCGCTCACAGGAGGGACTTCCACACGACTGAGCACGTCCTCTCCTCACTCGAGGACGGGTGGGGAGTAGCTCAGAGCCCACATGCCCTGCAGCTCACGGAGGCCAGGGTGGCAGGCAGGGTCCTGACGGGTGCACCTGGGAGGACAGGTCCAGGGACTCCCCATGGTGGCCACCGCCCAGGCCAGCTGTGAGGAGCCAGCAGACACCACCCAGTGGGGACCTCTACCAACATCTGACCTGCCCACCCAGCACGGTCAGAGCCACAGACTTGAAAGGTCTGAGAAACTTTGCAGCCCCGAGGAGCCCAAGGGACATGGTGACATGCAGTGTGGTGCCCTGGGGTGGAAAAGGGACCTCAGGCCAAAGCAGGGCACATGGGACCAAGACATGGACTCCTGTTAATTAAAATTCATGCTCCTGGGGAGTGTCAGGCAGTTCTCAGGTGAGGTGTGACCTGCACAAGTCGGACCCCTCGCAGGCTGGGTGCCTGGGTCCGGGAGGGTCCCTCTAGCCCTAGGCCCCAGGCCACCTCGTGTGCTGGCTAATGAGGCAGCTCCCTGGCCCTAGCCCTCCCCTGCTGCCTCCATCTCCAAGCCTGAGCCCCCCTGTGAGCAGAACCCCACTGCACAGACACAGTGCCCATCCCTGGGGAGGGAGACTCTGGAAGATCCCAGCAGAGGGATGAGGGGTCGGGCGGGGGGGCGGGGAGGAGTATCAGGGCAAGAGTGGCCGGAATAACCACATTTTGACCCACCATAAGGCGGACAGTTTTGTTATGAAAAACACCAGAAAGCCATTAATGTAAATCATGAAATATTCAGCAGGGAAGTCACTTAGATGTCTATGTTCCCAGCAGTGGTGCCAAGCGCTTCCTGCATCCGGGCGCCAAACACCCGCAATCGGCGAGTGCTCGTCTTTGGGACCTTTAGCACTGAATGGAAGCCTCAGCTCCCTGCCGCAGACGTGGTCCTCTGTGGCCTTGCTGGTAGAGGAGGGGAGAGAGCAACACTGGGCCTCAGCCACCACCTGCCCTCGCACATACGCAGGAGGGACAGTCCCTTGTGCTAGCAAGTCCTGTGATGGAGGTGCTGCCTTCCACGATGATGACAAGGAAATCAGCTGGCAATGTCACCTTCTGCTTTGCTTCTCTCCTGATGGACACTTCTTGACCACAGCCTGGAGTCACATGGTCACTGAGCCATGAGGCCAGGATTTGGGTCCAGGTCTGGTTCCAGAATCCTGCTCTGAGCCACTATCCCCCTGCCCTAAATAACTCCCCACCACAAAAGCACCAAGTGAAGAAAAACAAAGAAAAAAACAAACAACACAGAGAGATGGGGACACACCAGTCACATGCCATCCAAAACCAGAAACCCACAAGGGCCGGTGAGATGAGGAGACACGTCCTGGGCAGGTGCCTGTGTGTGAACAGGTGCAGCCAGCACGGAGACACTCCAGGGAGAACCACCAGGTGACCCAGCGCGTGGCCCACCAGCCCCTCCTCTGGGACAGCAGTGACATAAAGGGATCTTCACCCACCCAGGCCTACAGCAGCAGCATTTCATTGCCAAGAGGTGGAAGAAGCAACCCAAGTGCCCACCGCAGATAAGCCTGCAGTGGCCGCCTATCCAGGGGGACACCACTCGACCTGAAGAAAGGGAGGAATTCTGCACCTGCTGCGACGGGAACCTCGAGGATGTCACGCTCAGCAAAGCAGGTCACACACAGGAGGCTTCGCTGCAGGGTCCCCCACCCGAGTCCCTCAGGGTCGTCGCAGTCACAGATGTGGACAGCAGAACGGTGGACGGGCTGGACGGGTCAGCGTCTAGGGGGACAGAGTGTCAGGCTGGGAAGATGCCAGTGCCCTGGGACAGCGGGAAGGTGCTGATGCCTCCGAGCCGCACACTCAGAAATGGTTGAAATGGTGAATTCAACGTCATTCACATTGTGCTGCCATTTAGAAATGACAAGATGAGGATGGTGGAGTGTGACGAGGGCTCTTTGTGTGTCCAGAAGGGGCTGGGGAGATGGGAGTCCACAGCAGCCTGTGGTCAGGACAGCTCTGCCAGGAGGTGGCTGGGCCAGGGTGCTTTCAGCACCTTGGAGAGAGACACAGAGGTGTGGGCTCTGGAGGGACCTCGGGACCCAGGTCAGGAGCATGAGTCCTGGGTCTTTCTGGGCCATGCCTGCTCCTGCCCTTCGACTGAATCAGGGAAGATGTTTGGTGAGACTTCCTAAGACTTTTTTCCTCCCTGGATTTGCAGGTCACCCTGGTGAAGGGACATGTTCCTGAGGTTGTACGCAGAGGTGGGAGGGATGTGCTGGAAAGCGCCAGGAGGGTAGGTAGAAACTGCTAGAGCCTCCAGAGGTCAGTGCCCTGCTCTGTACTTTCAAGACCTTGAGAAGACTCCTGCCCCTCTCTGGGCCTCTTGTCTCATCCATGTTCTCAAGAACTTCCTGGGACCAGGCTTGTCCAGCTGGACCAGGGCAAGGGCCCAAACAAGGCTGACCCAGGGAGGAGGGAGCTCTATTTCCTCTTCCTGTGTGCACCTGGCCCAAGACCTCCTGGATGAACATCCTCCCTGGGGTGGTGGGGACCCCCTCGGAGAACACTTGCCACAGGAAGGCAGGAGGAGCCAGAACACTGGAGATCACGTGCACGTGAGACGGCCCTGCCCCTCAGGACCTCCATCCACAGAGCCCTGTGACAGGTCGCACCAAGTTCCGCAAATGCCATTTCAGTGAAGACCACACAACCTTCCAGGAAACAAGCCTCAGGAGGCCCAGTCACTCAGACTCTGCCACGAGTCCCAGGGGTGGGTGAAGACGTCTGGTCGCAGTCAGACTTGGGTCCTGCTTCAGTAGTTCTCCCTCAGGGGTCCTGAGGCCAGGTGTGCACACAGCCTATCAGCCAATTGACTGAGGTTGACCAGCTCCAGGACCCCCAGGGACTCTCTGGTTGCCCACAGAGGTGCCATGGGTCCCTGGGGGCACAAATCACATCTCTTTACTATGCTGAAGGTGAGGTGTGATAGGCCCTTCAGTGAGAACACTTCACATGAGCAGCTCTCTGGCTGCAGGGCACTGTGCGTGGACCTGTGTCACCACCCTCCCACCAACAGCTGCCATTCTTCCAAACAGCCAAGCACCAGCGTGGCTGGTCATCACCTGCACAGGGGCACACGGTAGGGCTGGGGCCTGGACAGTAAGACCTGCACAGGGGCAGGAGCAAACAGGACCCAGGTGGATCCAGGCGCAGGTCCAGAGGGCCTGAGTCTGAGGACAGAGAGGGACGCCCCTCTGCTTCACTGCGGATGCAGCTCCAGCAGAGTCTCAGGGGCAGGGCAAGGAGAGAAACTTCAGGGGTGCCAGGGGAGAGGGAGCCCAGAGTGCTTACTGGTCTTCCAGGAGACAGACCCACCCCAGAGCCTGTGGGGGCTTCAGGAGGGAGGCTCCTCGGGACAGGCTGGCAGGAAGGCAGCAGTGGAGACAGTGCCAGGTCCGGAGAGGAGGGATAGGGTCTGAGGACAGCGCTCCCACGCTCCAGGGACCCTCTCTGTAAGGAGGGTCTGAGGAAGGGCTCCTTCCTGTGGGAACACACGTAACGGGCTCCGCACAATCTTACTTTCCACTTACATATGTATTTGGCAAATTGCTTTAATGGGCCCTTGGACCAACCTATAGCTGCCTTAGCGATAGAAACAGCCCTGGAAGATGCTCCAGGGAAGCGTTGGAGGCTCTGTTCTTCCGTCCAGTCCTGGGCCGCCATCATTTCTGCTACAACAAGATAAAAGACCCAAACATCAGGCCAGGGGCCCTGGTCCCTCATCTTTCCAAATCAGAAGCAGCAGAGAGGGGCACAGGAGCACCAGCCCTCCTGGGTGACCTGGAGTACAAGCCTGGTTTGCACTTCCCAGAAAGCGGAGGTCCACGGAGGCCCAGTATTTGCCAAAAAATGCATCAGGGTTGAGCTGTCTGTCAGGCTCCACAGCCACTCTCCCTGGCTCATCACCCCAGTCACAGATGGGGGGCTGTTGCTGCTGTCACCACACAGAGGGCTGCAAAGATGCAGGGACAGAGGGGGATGGAAGGTGGATAGCCCAGTGCTGTGGGGAGGGCAGCCTGGCCTCAGCTCCACCAGTCACTGTTCCATAAGTGGACTGCTTGTCAGGAGCGGGTGCAGGACAGCCTGGCATCCCTGTCCCCACATAGCAAGGACTGGCCCTGCTGTGTGCTTGAGGGCCTGGCTCCTGGCTGGTCAGAATGGCCATCGATACCTCATCGTTTTAGGAACTGGAAAATTACTATGCACGACAGCAAACTTTAAAATGAAATAATAAGTCTGTCCTTTTAAAAAGCAAATTGCAATGCCAGAATATTCATGAGCTGTGACTTCATGGGACATGGCAGCAGCCGGGGATTATCATTCGGTTAAGTCAGCAGCGGAGGAATTTAGGGAAATGTGCTTGTCAGTCTGAGGAAACGGGTGATTAATACTTTCCTGTTTGCGGGGCCCTCAACGGGTGCATCTTAATGTAATAATTAATTAACCTTGGGAGCTCACATTTCACGGCTCCCGATGCCTTGGCTGCAGTGTGGGGGCGGGTGGGGCCCTCTGCCTCCCATTCCCCATCTCAGGCCTCGAGACCAATCTCCCCCACCAACTGAGAGGACGAGGCTGAGCCCAAACCTCAGGGGAGGCTTGCCTGGAGGACATAGAGGGCCAGCTCTGGACACAGGCAGGGACACGCTTGCACTGGTGATCACCCACGACCTCTAGGTTGGTGAGAAGAGTAGGGAGGGCCCCCCAAAACTCATGTCCACCCAGAATCTCAGAATGTGGCTTTGTTTGGAAACAGGGTCTTTGCAGATGTGATTAGTTAAGAATCTCAAAGTGAGATCTGGATTGAGGTGGGCCCTAAATCCACTGACTGATGTCCTCATGTGGAGAGGACAGAAACAGGGGGAGGGGCCGTGCGCAGACCGAGGCAGAGGCTGGAGGACTGCGGAAGCCGCTGGAAGCTGGGAGCAGCCTGGGCGGGCTCCCCTCAGAGCCTCAGGGGGGACTGCCTGCTGGACCCTGGTGGCTGACTGCTGCCCTCCAAGACCTGGGGGAGGACGTTCCATTGTTCAAGCAATAGAGTCACCCACAACACTCCTGCAGTGGGAGGATTTGCAGGTGGTGCTGAGACCCTCCTACGACTGCAGCAGGTTGGACCACAGAGGCACTGTTCAAATAGGGTTCCCCAGAGGGGCCTTGGGGACGAAGAGTCTCAGCCCCCTGGTTCTTGCCTCTTGGTGCCTAGAGAACTTGGTTACTCCTGAGGCCCGTTGCCCACCATCCCAGGGGGGTGCCAGCCTGCACCAGCTCTCCCTCAGGCCTCTGCACCTGCATCTCTTGGCCCTGCGGTGTTCATGGATCAGAAGTGGCAATGCCAGCCCCCAAGGTCCCAGGTCACACACGTGCACATGCCGGCACACACAGACACACACACACACACACAAAACACGCAGCACTCACATGCACCACACACCCACAGAGACAAACATGCACACTCCTCACAGGCACACGCAGGCACACTGCACACATCCCTGGCCTCAGGACTATGGCTCGCCTGCCCCCTCTAGTGGCCGCCTCGAGGCACCGCAGCTGCCGCTCTCAAAGGGTTTCCAGCTTGGTCCAGGCTTCCTGGGTCCGTGGGAGTGGCGGAGTTGCAGGAAACAAACTAGTCAAGAAGCAGCAAGCCTCTCTCGGACAGGGGAACTCCAAACTGTTTCATGCTGGTGAGCCCAGAGGAAAAACAAAACTCCACATTCTGAGCACTCATCCAATTTCTCACAACATTTACAGGCTAGCTAGTGTCAAGAATGTTCTAGTCTACCTGATAGAGGGTTGTGCCTGGGGTTTCTAGCAGGAAGCATGAGAGGCAGAGTGAGATACGAGGAAGAACTGGCTCCTCCTGCAAGGCCCTTGATCAATCGATCAATTGATCAATTGCTAGCCTTGGGCCCAAGCCTCCACAGGTGGGTAGTCAGACTCCTGGGGAAGTAATCTGCAATCCAAAAGGTGGGGTCTCAACGTCCACCAGGCTTTCTGGAGAAAGGCTGAGAGATGAGAGGGGAACTAACTTTCCCAGGCACTGGTTTCTTACCATAACATTTTTATCATTTTATTTCACAACCAGCTCTGGTTTTGCCATCACAGTTGTAGACCTCCATCTAGGTCAGACTTAGTGACCCCTTTGTGGGGAGACCCCACCCAGTTGGGCCAATGCCTTCCAAGGCTCCTATACTGACACTGGGCAGCTGGGGCCTAGTCTGCCCAGGAAGTTTGTCAACGCAGGCCGGGCAAAGGATGTCCTTGGCAGCCACCACCCAGGGCAGCTCGGGCTCCTCCAGGGAACTCTCCGTGCTGGGACAGGAGCCAGGGCCAGGTTGGGCTCACTCCAAGCCCCTGGCCAGGGCTGACTCTGCTCCAGCCCTGGATGACTCCCTGCTGGGCCAGGGCAGGGGCACTGGCAGGTCTGAGGAGGATCCACCTGACCCTTCCTCTTCCTGGGAACAATAGGGGCAGGGCACAGCCCAGAAGCTGCAGTGTGGGCCACTGTGAACTAGCCCTACTCAACAAGCTTGGAGGGATGGAGGTGGCAGGGTGCCCAGCATGTTGCTGACAGTGGGTTCACCTGATGACCCTCCCACAGTGTGACCCTGAGCCCCAGTCTTGTCTTCCTGGCCAAGGGAGGTTTCAGAACACTCCAGAACCCTCTCTGTGAATTCCTTTTCTGTCTGAAGTGTCCAGTGTTGAATTTTGTTACTATAGTTAAAAGCCCCTGAGACCCTGTGTGGACCCCTGAAGGGCCCTGAACCCACTTGGGAACATAGGCCTACTCCACCCAAGACTGGCAGTCCCACATGACCTTCTCCCTTCTGCACCCCAAATCTAAAGTGGCACCCAGAACATAGTAGGGACTAAATAAACCATGTGAACCTGTGAACCCAGGAGGCTGTGACAGTGTGTTCTCCAGAAGCAGAGGCCAAGAAACAGTTTCAGGGCACATGATGGGTACTGGGGACCAGCACCTGGATGGCTGGACGGTGAGGGAGACAGCATTAGGCAGAGGAGAACTGGGCCATGGCAGGTAGGGTAGCTCAGGGTGCAAGCCCCTCATGGAATGTCCCATGAAGTGGCTGGGTCTGACCCCGACTGAGTTCAGCCAACCCAGGAGGGGCATGACTCCCGTAGGTGCCTCTCCAGCTGGGGCTGATGCTGAGGGCTGGGGTTGGGGTGGCCAGCAGCAGGGCCTCCCTGGAGCCACCCTGGCAGTACTTCTGCATCTGCATGTGGGCCTGGCTTTCAAGGAGGGAGCTCAGAAAGGAAGTAACCTGCCATCTCTCAATAAGAAGGGAAAGAGGTGGACAGCAAACTGGTGGACTCAGGTGAGGGGCTGCTCCATTTGGTGGCCTGGCGTGTTGAGAAGTCATTCTATCTCAGCCCTCACGCTCAAGATGGAGGGACTGTGCCAACTACTGCTTTATGAAATGGAGCCACTCAGGACTGGGCGCAGTCTGAGGACACTGCTCTCTTGGTCACAGAGTCACTCAGAGCTGGGCACAGACTGCTCTCCACAAGGGCTCTGTGCTTCCTTTCAAGGGAGGATTGGACACATTGCCAGCCTGAGCACAGGAGGGCAAAGTGGGGCCCCTGGGCAGAGGATGCAGCTGGAGAGGAGGCAAGTCTGGGCCTCAATGACACCCCACTTCCCACAGGAGAAATTCGAATCCCATCTTGGCATCAATCCCTCCCAATCACCCTCCCAGCTGTGGGCCACACAGCGTGGGGGCCACCCTACCGGGAACACCACATGTCCACACAGCCATGCAGGCAAAGCCTCCCTGGCCCTGCTCACCACCTTTAAGTGCTGGAGGGCTGAGTGATTTGTCGCTTCCTCCCTACACCCTGACTCCTTCATGCCTGCCTTTGCTCATCCCCCTGTTCCAGCCTCTACCCCCTCCTTTCTGTCTACAGCTTCCCCATCCTGCCCTCACCTCCCCGGCCCCAGGGTCTCCTACAGTCAGCATCTCTCCTTCCTGGAAGAGAACCTGGCCTCTGGTCTTAATCCTGACCGCATTTTCAGTGACTAACAGAGGTTCCAGCTTGTGGGAGGCAAGAGGCAAATGCTAGACTAGACAAAATGAATTTGGACATGATTGGAATTATCACATAGGGAAAGATAAGGACAAGTGTGCAAAGTGGTTCAGAGAGGAAGGGCCTGGAGGTGGGGGACCCTGGGTCGCCTCCCCACAAAGAGTGCTCACCTGGGAGCAGAACCCTAGCTCATCCACCTGTGCTTGTCAAGGCTTCTGAATGAATCCAATGGGGGTGTGCGGGTCAGTCCAGGGTTTAGGTTCAGTCTACACTGCACCTTTCCTACTGGTCACCTGCTAAACAAACATTCCCCAGAGACACCCTTAAGCATGGGGAGCAAAACTTCATTCAGGACAACTGACAGGTACAAGGCCCATGGCAGCAGGGTCTAGCAGTGGGGGAGAGTGATCAGGCTCACCTCCAAATACAGTGCAGCATGGGCTTTATAGCCAAGGAGCAGGGTGGGAGCAACTGATGGAACATTAAGAGGAAACTTCCGACGGGGTACGGTGGCCCACACCTGTAATTCCAGACTTGGGAGGCTGAGGCAGGAGAATCACAAGTTCAAAAGCCGTCTGGGCAACTTGGAAACTGTCTCAAAATTTAAAAAGGGCTGGGAATGCAGCTCAGTGGATCCCCTGCAGCACTTGCCTAATACGAATGAGGCCTGGGGTTTGATTCCCAGTACCAAGGGGAGAAAGAAAAAGAGAAAACATTTGTGGTAAGAGAGGTTCTGGGGTTCTGGCTAAACCGTTCTAATAGGCCAGGGTGACTATGTTACAGAGCTGAGGACTTCTGGGAAACAGGTAGTGTGAAACCTCCCCCCTCAAACCCCAATTCTTGCAATCAAGTCAGACATATCACTCAGTAACATGGATGAGTTTGTTGAAGGGATAGGAAAAGGGAAAGGGGACCCTCTCAAGGGAGAGAGTGGGTCCTCTCAGAGAGGAGAGGGGAACCATGCCTTTCCTGAACTCCAATTTTATTGGGGATCCCAGAGGAGTTTCCAGCGAGTCCCACCCAGGCCCACTTCTTGACTTTTGACTAATAGCAGGATGACATAAGACTTTCAAGTCCCCATGGCCATGACCACTCTTGGTCACCTTGGTCTATGCTGACCTGTTCTAAATGGATTCTTTAAACCTTTATTTTATTTTTATGTGATACTGAGGATTGAATCAGTGCCTCACACGTGCTAGGTGGGCACTCTACCACTGAGCTACAACCCCAGCCCCTCTAATTGGATTCTTAACCATAAATTCTTACAGATTTTATGATTAGGAAGAATTATCCTTATCTATCTGAGTTTCAGAACTGATCTGAGAAAAAGGTCCCAAAAGTCTCCCTCTTCAGGGTAACTTGGGTACTCATATCAGCATTATTTCAGGCCTGCATTTCTCCTGTAGATAACAGGTACTTTGCTGAGGAATTATTCTCAACCTCATGTTCCCATGACTTGCACATGTCTGTCCTCTAACTACCAGAATCATCTGGGTAGAGGGGTGTGTAGGATGAGGAATCCAACCAGAAATGGAGGGTGAGGTCCCTGATAAACTGACTCAGCAGGGTCCTTTGCTTAATCTGGATGGGCCTAAAAGAAGGTTCAGGAGCCTGATAAAAGTTTGGCCAAGCATAGAATCTTTGTCACGCCCCACAGAAGAGTTCTAGGGGACTTCCTCCCTTATAGTGGTCTCACAGACCCAGCCTTCCTGCAGACCTGAGGGCATGTTGGGTGCACCTGTAAGACTTCCTGTGTCCAGCCCAAGTCACTGCTGGGAGGTTTGGGGTGGGGTGTGAGAAACACATCTGTAGCAAGTTCCCAGGTGCTGTAGGCTTCTGGTCTGGGGACCCCACGCTGAGAACTTTGCTCTAGGCCCTTGCAGTCTGAAAGAAATATCACAGCAGCCATATATACAAGGTTAGCCTTCCTAGTAGTCATGTTGTTAGGTAGGAGTTCAGAGACCAGGGTGGTGGGGGCAGGGTGTAAGAAAGGTGCTGCAGGAGGACAAGACAGGGAGACAGTCCTGTCCCTGTTTATGATAGTCCCATTACCATGACAACTCCCGCCACTGAGGACTTATCAGTGCGACGACTCTCACCACAGGTTCAGTGTTTCAGAATGACCAATGGGGGTAAAGTGGGCAGTATTCTACTTAAGTTTTCTAACCAAAGGGGGAAGCTACCTAAGTCTAGTCAAGTATCACAAGGTAACCAATGCGGGCAAATGGAGTAAGGTCTTCCATCAGGTTAGGAGAGAAAAGACGACGCCCCACCCTCGGCACTGAGGACACTAGAGTCCAGGCACGGGGCCTGGGGCCTCTCTGCTGCACCCTACAGAGTGCCACCCGCACCTCCGCTTTCAGTGACTCTGCACTTTGCCTGCTACTCTGTGACTTCTCAGTTCTTCGGGACACCAAGGACCTGGGTCCCAATTCACACCCTGACGGTAACAGTATCTCCAAGATAAACAGAAACAGGTGAATTTCATAATATATTTCACTTAGCCCATGGATCCAAACGATCACCTCAACGCGCGGTCAACCTACAAACAGAGGCGCTTCACGTCCCTTCTAACTGCTCCAGAGCGGGAGTTCGCTCCGCCCGAGCCCTCCGCCGCCCCAGAGGCTCCGCCGCAGAGGACCACAACTCCCGGCATGCACACGGCGGGCCAGAAACGCACTTCCGGCGCGCCGGCAGGAGCGAGCGCCCGCGGAGAACCACATCTCCCGGCATGCCCCTGCGTGCCCGAGCGCACTTCCGGCGCGGCGGCGACCGCGCGCCCCCGGCGGCTGCGGCGGCGGCAGCCAGGCTACCGCTCGGGCGGCGGCGAGTGACGGGCGGCCGGGCCGACGGGAGCTGGGGCGGGGCGGCGGCGCGGCCCAGCGAAGGAGCGCCCGGCGGCTCGGCCCCGCCCCCGCCCCGCCCGCGCGCCCCGGTGACCTTCACGGGCTCGGGCGGCGGGCGCAGGCCCGGGCGGCGGCGCGATGTTCGTGCAGGAGGAGAAGATCTTCGCGGGCAAGGTGCTGCGGCTGCACATCTGCGCTGCGGACGGCGCCGAGTGGCTGGAGGAGGCGACCGAGGACACCTCGGTGGAGAAGCTCAAGGAGCGCTGCCTCAAGCACGTAAGGCCCGGCCCCGCGGACCCTCGCCCCGGGCCCGGACCCCGACCTCGGCCGCCCGCGCTTCGGCCGTCTCCGCCGGGAGCGGGGGCAGCGCCAGCGCCTCCCGCTCCTTTGCTCAGTACCCTTCTTGCCGACTCGAAAACCTCTGGACGCTATTTCTGAGCCCAGCCGGTCGGTGGGCGAGCGCCAGCCTCCAGGCCAAGCGCTTTACGTGCCTCCCGCATTTAGTTTCCACAGCCACCTGGGGGGTGGGATAGCCGCAGATGGGAAAACGGAGTCCGGGAGAGGGAAGCCCTGACCCAGAGCAGAGCTCCTGGTTTTCTGGCGTGCGTGCTTGCTTGCTGTTGGGGTGAGGCTTTTGTTTTTCAGTGGCTCCAGCAAGAACTGAGAGTTAGTGTGGGCCCCTTCATTAAGAGGTTCCTTTCCTGCCCCTGCAGAGCCAGCAGCTTGGAGCGATTTCCTGTGGCTTGCCCGCCAGCCTGGGGTTGGCTCCTAGCTGGAGTCACTTAAAATAGCGCCACAGTGGGACAAGAACTGTGGGCTCCTGCTTTTTCTGCGGGGTAAAATTGATTTAGTGGGTAGGTCCAGGACAAGGGTCTCCTCACCGGGAGTACCACTTACTGAAGTTTATTCACAGGAAATACTTCTTAGATAGTTAGCTCCTCTGGGTTGCTAATTTTTGGAATGAGTTCTTGGGTCTTTGCCTTTCAGTATAAGGTCAGGTGAGACATCTGTCCACCTCTCAGGCCTGGTGGCCTGCACTTGGTGATGTAGTGTTGCCTGGTAGAATTTAGGTTCAAGGTGGCCACAGCTTTTTAGTGGGGCCTTAAGATGAAAAGTTACATACTTAGTCACCAGGTTGCTTGCACTAAAATATGGCTAAGTGTTGTCTCTCGAGGTAAACTTCAGTTATTATTGTAGTAACTGCTTGCAGATAGTGCTTTTCACCCCTCCAGTGCGTCTCATTTTGTGGAGCTGATCTGTAGCTGCGGAGGCAGGAATGATGAGACCCTGCCTTCAGCCCTCTGGAGCGCAGTGGTCGTGAGTGATGGTGAGTCTTCACCTCTAGAAGCTGCTGGTGCTCAAGGGCAGGTGTGCCTGGAGCGCTTCCTCGATTTCCTCCTGGCCCAGCCTGTGTGATCTTGCTGTCTGAAGACAACCATGCAGCATGAACGCAAAGGCTGGGGACCCCGTGGGCCTCTAGGCTGTTAGTGTCAGTTGTTGTTGCTTCTCTAGTCTTGTGTGTTTAAAAACCTCCCTTGGTCTGTGTCCTCCCACCCAGGTTGGGCTCCTTGAGGACTCAGTTAGTAGCCCCCAACCAAGGCCAGGCTCAGAGTGACCACAAAACAAACGTGAGGATTAGAAATAAATGAAAACTTATTAATTCAGAGCTGCTTAGACATGGGATGTCACCTATACGGTGTGGCATTTAGTCTAACTCAATAGTGGTATGGAATTGAATGACCATTATAGTAGTACTTTATGAAGGGAGAGGGCAAATGATCCACAGATACTTGCTAATAAGTTTCAGGAGCACTTGGGGTTAATTAGACAGCCAATTTCAATATGCTGATTGTTCATGTTACTTATTGTTCTAGTTGGTATTGCTATTATATCATTTGGGATTTTTTTCCCATCATTATCCTCCTTTCAGTTGAGATTTCATTCCACTCTGCAGCCTCCCCAGGAGTGGAAGATCTGAGCAGCAGGGGAATTCCACACTGTGAGAGACAACATAGACCATAGGACTGGTGGGCTGTGTTCTCAGAAAGTGTCCCGCCTCCATCCCACCATTCTGCAGGCAGAGTCAGAATGCGGTAGTCAGAAAAGAGAATTCTCAAGTTTTGCATTTGAATGTTCCCAGAAAATAGCTGCAGCATGTTGTATTGCCTTGGCAGCAAGACCTGGTGTCTTAGCTTTGCCTTGCTGCTCCTGCTTTCCTGTGCATCTTGTGCTCCTGGTGGGTTTTCCGTCCTCTTTCCCCTTTGCCTTAAGAGGGATGGTGTGGATATAGCTCCTGTCCAGAACTTTTTCAAGTTTTCTGCTGTATTAAGGAGGGATTGTCATAACTTTTTTTGGAGGGGAGGGAGGTACTGGGGAATGAACCCAAGGGCTACATCCCCAACCTTACTATTTTTTATTTTGAAATAGTCTCACTAGGTCACTGAGGATGGACTTGCAGTCCTCCTGCATCAGCCTTCTGTGTTGCTGGAATTACAGGCATGTGCCACTATGCCCAGCTTATCAACTGTTAAGGAGATGGATAGCCGTTGTCACCTTTCCCTTTTTTGTTCTATTCACAGTGATTTCACCATGGTTGTCTCTTCCATTGTGCAGTCCTGGGTAAAGGGGAACAGTAAGCCCTTGTCTGATAGGGGTTAGTAATGTTAAAAAAAGTGCCACACGTGTGGCATGGTGGAGTTTTCTGTGATACCAGGCTCAGAACAGAGCACCATTCTTGCTAGAATAGCTGCTGAGACTTCCCAGATCCTGTCATTTTCACATGACAGCATCAGGTGTGAGAGAAGCAGAGGGGTGGCTCCTCTGGGGAGGCCACTGGATGCACAGGGGAGGTGGGCCTCCCTGCCCCAGGGGTGGCCTCTGTTGGGGGTTTCTGCTGCTGCACCCTGGCACATGCGACAGATAGAAGGAAATGGTCTTGTGTGGCATGGGTGATCCATGCTTAGTTTTGACCCTAGTGTGCAGAATAGTTTTTGAGGAACCAGGATGAGGATTTTTTTTTTTTTTTAAACTCTGTTTCATAAACTGACTTGACAAATCAGCTAGAATTAGTTGTGAATTTTAGTACTATCAAGAGGCACACACGATATTCTGGGAGCAGAACCTTTGCCAAGTTCAAGGGAGGTGTGGCTTCTGTCCAGCGTCATCAGAGGAGAGAGTGCAGCCTGCTGTTGGCTGGGTTCCTCCTCCTCCACTCTCAGGCCAGTCTGTGAATCTGCATTGACTTCTGAAGTCTTCAAGATACTGTTTTTAAAGCTGTTTTTGGTCCTGGAGGCCGACAGACATTTTAGCTACTCTTAAAATGATGGTGTTGACTGAAGAATGTGCTTCTGTTTCGCATTTGTCTGTCCCGAGTATTTTACGCCTCTGGTAGCCAGGGAGGTTGCAAGCAGGCCTCCAGTGGGGTCTGCCCATAGCTTCCTGACACATCCTGGAAGGCCTGGAGGACCCTGGCACCCTGAGTGTCCAGGTGCGCATGTCCTGTAATGGCGCACAACCCCCTTGCAGACCAGGCCATGCACACAACTTGCTGCTGGGTGTTCAGAAGGCACCCAGTAAACTGTCTCGCCTGGCTTCTTGGGCTTCTTCCTTTCCTGCTTTTTAGATAATTCTGCCATCTAACCCTGGGGGATCCATAGGAGTAGGAATATAGTTGAAGCCCCTAGCTTCATTCTGAATTTTGGGGGGCCTCCAGCCTGGGCTCTGGAAGTGTCTACATGTTCGGATCTAAAGTATAGAAGTGCCACCCGCCTCCCCCAGGCCAGAGTTCTGGCTCATGGGTGTGCACAACTGATAGGTGGGCACTGTCTGTGACGTGTGGTGCTGGTGGACAAGGATGGGGTTGGGATGCTCGGTTACAGACCCTGGTGAGCATGCTTGGCCCACAAACAGGCATGGTGAACTCGCGTGGTCTTCATGGTTTGTGTGGTCAGCATTGCAGGGCCTGCTGTGCGTGGTGGCCAGTAGGGCAGGACTTCTGTGATCCAGTGGGTGTGTGTATCTGGAGTGTGGCCCACTGCTGTGCACAGAGTGGAGCCTGGCTAAGTAAGGAGAACATCTGCCTGGCCTCTGCCAACTATTAGCTGTGAGATATTTAGATGATATTTTAGGATTGGAAGGATCTTGGGAGAATCTGCTAGGGCTCCCTCCTGGAGCATGGAGTCTGGCCATGGAGGCGGCGTCTCAGGATGTCTGGAAGCGTGGCTGGGGTAGCTGGGTGTGCATGAGGACTGTGCTCCTCTGCACGTGGCCTGCCCTCCCTGGCTGGGTGAGGATGTCGGGCCCTTCCTCCCTCTGCTGCCCCACCCGTGTGTCTGAGTTTCCAAGTGACATAGACATGACTGTGTGCTTGTTGATCCCGTGAGCTGCCCCAGGAGGGCCGGGAGCTGTGTGCACAGTGTGGCTGTCACTAGTGGGCTGGAGGCCAGGCTGAGGCCATTGTGCTCAGTGCTGTCCTGGGGACTTTATGGCTCCCTGGGCAGGTCCTGGTCCTTGCCTCTGGGAACCCATTTTCTTTCCTTGCTGTCCTCCATGCCCTTTCACGAAGGAAGGAACTAAGGAAGAAAGAAAAATGAGTGCACAGAACATACCTGAATCTCTAGGCTATCGGGAAACAACAGACTTATTTTCACTTAAAAATTACTTTCCAGACTAAGGAGCTGGTCTGGGTTGTACCACTTACTAGGAGGTGCTGCGTGTCCAAGCTCAGGAGTCTGTGGTGGGTGGGTGCTGAGGTCATAGACCTGGGATCATGCATCCTGGCATTGCATCCAGCCTCTGGAGACCGGATTCTTTGATTTCATCTCAGCTCTAATGGCTTAGCTAGTAAGAAACTAGTTGATTCCCATGCGGCCTGGGATATTGGGTCCTGCGTTATTGGCTTTATGACATATTTTCTATTTAGATACGTGTTATTTGATTTTTCCCCCCCAGTGTGCTCATGGGAGCTTAGAGGATCCCAAAAGTGTGACCCATCATAAATTAATCCATGCTGCTTCAGAGAGGGTGCTGAGTGACACCAGAACAATCTTAGAAGAAAACATCCAAGACAAAGGTAAGCATCCTTCCGGGAGGTGGTGCCCAGAGTCCATGGAGCATGGAACCCAGGAGCCAGAGGCTCTGCCAGCATGATGTCCCAGTTCTGAGTTGGATATGAGTTGGGAAACTGGGTCTGCTCTGTTTTATTTTCTTTTTATTTAAAAAAAAAAAAAATGTTATGATGGTGTATTTGTAAAAAAAACAGCAGAAACCACCAGGTGTGGTGGCGCATGCCTATAATCCCAGCGGCTCTGGAGGCTGGGACAGGAGGATTGAGCCCATTTCAGTGAGACCCTGTCTCTAAATAAAATACAAAATAGGACTGGGGATGTGGCTTAGTGGTTGAGTGCTCCTGAGTTCAATTCCTGGTACCCCCAACCCCCGAAAAGAAGATAAAAAGAGCAGAAACCAGAGTTGAGCAAGCAGCAGACACCTGAGAACCTAATGTGGACTTTATTTTAATTCCATTTCAAAGCAGAACTGACTCTGGAGTGTCTGCAGGTTTTACCTGTGGGCTGGGAGTGGCCATTGTGGGGCTTCAGGCACCCCGTGCCTGTGTGCTTATGCACACACCCTCTGCATCGCTGGCTGTGTGGGGCATGTGGGGAGGAAACCCCATGGTTCTGTCCATGGTTCTGTGCGTCACTTCAAATAGCGACCTTAATTCTGGAATTCTGTTAAGTTGGAAATACTGGAAATATTGACCACAGACTTCCATGGAGCATGATTATCAAGCTCATAGCCAGGTGGATTGTGGCCTGGCCAGGCATCAGGTTATCGCTCGGAGGTTTAAGAGCAAACTCTGCAGCCTCACAGAGTTTTTCGAAACTGAACCCACGAAAATGAGAACATTTGAGAGATTCCCATCAGTTCTTTGTGTGCTCATCAGGACTGTACTATGTCTGCCTCCTGGGCCAATGGTCACCTGTGGTCACCCTGGATGAGCAGTTTGCTGCTCTCCAGGTCTGGGAGCTGTGTGTCAGCCAGTGTTTTGCACACATCATGGACACTGAGAGGGGATGGGTTTGCTGGTTTAAGAGGGACCCAGAGGGAACCACGGCTGTTGTCCTCAGGGCATCTAGCACCCTTTATTCCACTTACACTGTGAAACTCTTCCAGCTTGATGTGAATGTTCTTTTTTCCCTAGATGTCCTATTATTGATTAAAAAGCGTGCTCCAGAGCCACTTCCTAAGATGGCTGATGTCTCAGCAGAAGAAAAGGTACGTGTCAGTTTACAGCCAGAGCGCTCTTAGTGGAAGTCTCCTGTGCTTGAGACTGTTATGAAGCTTTCTCTGTACTAGTTATTCACCAGCCAGATCACAGCCTATGTGGCTACGAGGGATTCTCGGTCATGCTGAGCCTGTTTAGCTGACCTCGGTCTGTCCCTCATATGTGACCAGTCCCAGAAAAGCTGGCCCTGTGGTTTTCGAGATGCAGAGGGGTCCAGCTTGTGTTCTTCAGGTACAGGTCAAGCCTGTGCTGCCATCCAGCTTACCCTCTGCCCTTTCCTTTCTCTCAAGCGGCCAGAGTGGTCCAGCAGAACAGGGTAGGACCATTGCTAACAGACTCCCCCAAGATAGAGCCCAGGCTTGTGGAGAGGGGGTACCGCTGTTCTGAGAGGCTGTGTTTTGCCTGTTCATGTTAATAGAGTGGATTTATAATCTGTTTCTTCCCTTTCACATAGGGGCCTTAGGAAAGCTGTAGGTTATGGACTAGTGGCTGTCCCCAGAGTGTGATCCTTAGGTATCTTCTGGTGAGAACTGTTTTGCAAATGGATCTTTTTCTGCTCTTAACCCAGACTTGCTACCTGACTGTGCCTAGCACAAAGCAGTCCTGTCTTAAAGGGCAGTCACCTTCCTTTAACAGCTCTTATCTCAAGGGGCTAGAGTTTCTCACTCCTGCCTGGGAAGCCCAGGAACAGTGTTCACCCCAGAGGATGAGCAGGCCAAACTCTTGGGGCTGGGTCCATGACCTGATAGCAGATGAGCTGTTTTGGGATCTCCTCTGGAACCAGGCATGTAGGAGGAGTGCACCAGGCTTCGGGCCCTCCTTATCTTTAGCTGCACCTGGCCAGGGTGTGGGCATAGGCAGGCAGCATGCAGGCAGCCTGCCCCACCCTTTTCCAGTGGACAGACCTGGGCCTGCCCTGGCTTGTCCTGAGCCAGGCCTGCTTCTGAGAACTGTTCCAGGCCTGTTGTTCTCAGATTACAGTTTGGACTGTTGGTGTTCAGGCTCAGAGGCCTGGAGCCCGTATAAACAGTGGGGTTCTGACCTGCCCCACAGTCCCCCGGCAGCCGGCTTGAAGAATGCAGTGGAGTTCCTGAACCTGCTCATCCTTCTTCACGTGTTGGCAAAATGAAACATATGCTAATCTTTAGTTTTATGGATTAATTTTTCCAAGTCGAATAAC
Source organism: Sciurus carolinensis (assembly GCF_902686445.1). Taxonomy (NCBI): domain Eukaryota; kingdom Metazoa; phylum Chordata; class Mammalia; order Rodentia; family Sciuridae; genus Sciurus; species Sciurus carolinensis. The sequence goes on from NC_062226.1 coordinate 1,625,702, forward strand.
ACATATATCTAAAAAGTCACATAGTTCTACAGATCTTTTAATAAAAGCCCGTAGCTTGCTGTCACACCAGAAATACTACCTCTCAAGATGCTTTCAGCCATTGTCTTTAGTGGCCCTCTTCCTGATTTCTCAGTGGCATACAGGTGTTGTTGTTTCTTGAATTGCCAGTTTAGGCTGCTGACTCCTTAACAGCAGGACGGAGCCCCCGCGCTTCACTGCTCTTCCCCCAGGGGTCAGAGCAGAGGATGTCAGTGGTTCCGTTATCGTGGTTATTTATTTACAGGTAGTTTTCTGCCATGAGAAGGCACATTGAAGTAGGGCGCTAGCCTGGCGTGTGCAAGGCCCTGGGTGCATCCCTTGGACTCGCCCGACATGATCATCTTTTAATATGGCTGCTTTTCCTGGAGTTAATAATCACCTTGTCATTTTGCTTTCTGCTTAGATTTTTTTTTTATCATCACTTCATTTCCTTGACAGAATTGGTGAACCCTCTGAAAATTTCCCTCTAGGAGCCTCTGCTCCCTGCATCTGTCGTATTGTTCACTCCTGCCTCCTACACAGCCAGGTCTTCCTGCTTCTTTCTCCTGTGTTAGAATCGTACACAGGTTTCCTGTTGCCACCTAACAAATGGCCATAGATTTACCTCCTTAAGACAACACTCTTCTCTTGCTCATGGTTCATTAGGTCAGAAGGCTCCACTGATCTCTGTGCCTGGGGTATCTAGAGTTGGAATCAAGGTGTCAAAGTACTGGTTCCTCCTGGGGGCTCTGGGGAGTGCCCTGCCTCCAGGCTCTCTGGTCCCTGCAGGCATGGGCTGCGGCCCCATTTTCTTACTGGCATAGGCTGGCCTCAGCTCCTGGAGGCAGACTGCACTCCTTGGTCGATAGCCCCTCCATCTTCACAATCTGCCACAGTTTGTTAGGGATTGAATCCCTTTTGCTAGAAGGAACCCTGTCTTTTGTAAGGGCCTTTGTGTTTAGATCAGGACCACCCCAGATCATGCTTCTCCTAGAGTTGGCTGTTCACCGGCTGAAACCCTAGCCCTCGGTGGACCCTTCCATGCCCATGCCCCCAGCCGTGCAGGGATGCCCCCGGGAGGGAGTGCAGGCTGGTGCACTTCTGCTTGCTGTGGAGTGGAATGAACATCTCAGTTGCCTCCCTGGTCTGCTGGAGCCTGACTTGCTTGTGTCTGGAAGGGAGGTCTGTCTGAAGGCCTTGTGTTCCAGTGGCCTGGTGTGGACTGAGCACCAGCAGGGCACGTTCCCTGCATGTCATCTGCCTTCTCGCTTCTCCGTGTGGTTCCTCTTGGCCCTGTGGGTGCCGCTGGTGTTGGGGCTTTACTGCGTGCTCCAGGTAGCTCTGTCCTTCACTGTGCCTGGCACTCTGACTCTGGAGATGGATGTTTGAGTTCCAGGCATCAAGTGCTGGATCCCTTTTGCTGATTTCTGTCCTCACTTTGTGTGCAACTCTGACTTGTGGCTGGCGGGCCTGCTTCCTGCAGGATCCCCTTCCCTGTCTCCTGTATGCTGTGCAGCTCGGGTCGGCGCCCCAGCGCCCACTGACGAGCGCGACTGCTGGCCGTTGGTGCTCAGGTGCCCACTTTGCTGCTCTTGTACTTTCCTGTTCTTATTTGGACTTTTGTGAGAGCATCTTTGATGCTGCCCCTGCACCTGCCCAGCTGTTCTTGCCTGTCTCTTGCCCCGAGAGGCCCTGGGAACCTGTTGCTCTCTGTGCCTGTGAGGCTCACTGTGGGTGCAGTCCCAGCCGTCTTGCCCACTTGGCCCACAGCTCTACCTGTCCTGCTGGTTGACTGATGCGAATAGTGCCAGGGCTGGACCTCCTGACGGCATAGGCGGGTGCTGCTCCCTCCCTCCTGGGCCCCTGTCCCTGGCTCGGGACTCTCAGGATCAGTTTCTGCAGGGAGTGGCTGGCTGAGCTGAGGGCTGGAGGAGTGCCCCTCATGGCTCCAGAGCTGGTGCCCTCTTTGGCATCCTCCCTGGAGGTTCTGGGGAGGGTGGGAGGCCTGCTCTCAAGTTCTCTGCATTGGGCTCTCAGCCGCCATCTCTCCTAGCTTGTTTGCTCCTATCCCTGTGTTCTGTGCGTGTCCGCCCTCCTGGTCCTTCACTCTTACCAGGGAGGCTGTTCTGTCCTCCAGGCTCCTCTGAAGTCCTTGTACCCCGCCTGCTGCATCTGGCGGTGGCTGCTCTGTGGCACCACCACGCCACGGAGGCCTTGTGTTCCTGAGTCCCTCCTGTGCTCTGTCCTCGGGTTGCGCACAGAACTCCAGAACCCCAGCTTGCCAGGGTGCATGGCTGTAGCTTGGGCAGAGACAGGCCCACTGTGCAGTTTGATGCCTTTATATTCCTGTGCCCACCTGTGACTCTCATCACTTTCTGTACAGAAGAAACAAGAACAGAAGGCTCCAGACAGAGAAGCCATACTTCGGGCCACAGCCAACCTGCCTGCCTGTAGCACGGATCGGGCCGCAGTCCAGACCACCATGAGGGATGTGAGTGCTGTCCCAGAGCGGGGTGGGGGCTGTGCTGAGCACCTGGGAGCCTGGGAGAATTCTTCAGAAGTGCTTGGCACTGGACACCCTTTGCAGTCCTAGCCTTTCTGGAGGCTGAGGCAGGAGGATCTCAGGATCCAGGCCATCTTGGGCTTCTTAGGGAGACCCTGTCTCAATAAAGAAAAGAAAAAGTGCTTGGGGAAGCCAGGAAGGGAATTTGGGAAATCTTTATTACTTTTGCAACTTTCCCATCAGACTCAGATTATTTCAAAATAATAAGTTTAAAGACACCTGGGGATAGGACTGAAAACCCTGTGGTGTGTTAGGTCTGCCCTTTGTGTGGTGAGGCTGTTAGGGAGAAGCCTGAGTGCTCAAGTTACTTTGGGCCAGAAAGTTGTAAGTTAAAAGACAAAAGCGTTTGCCATGCCTGTGTGGATGATGCAGGCTTAGGGTGTACTCACGTGTCAGCGGGGGCAGGTGGCCAGCCTCTGACCTCATACCATCAGCTCTGACCTGAGTGCTCTTGAGACCCTGTCTGCTTTGTCCGCACCCTCTCTTGGGATCTCTTCCAGAAAGTTCTTTGTCACCCAGGGCAGCAGGCATGAGTGTCCTTTCCCTCTGTGTCCAGCCTGGGAACTCACAAAGCCTGGGCTCGTGTCGGGGCGCAGCTGGTCTGATCCCCAGACCTGCCCTGGCTGTAGCTGATGCGGAGGGTCAGCTCCTTTGTTGTCAGGCTGTGGCCAGCCATTTGTGCTCTGGGCAGGTAGAGCCATCAGCGCAGTCCCTCTTCAGCAAAGCCTCTAGCCCTGGCTGACAGAGCCTTCCTCGTGGCCACAGGCTGAGCAGCACACTCTGCTCTTGGGGTTCGGTATGTGTGTGCTGGCCACGAGCCCTGCTGTGTCCATGTGTGCTCAGAGCCCTTCTTCCTGAGGGGGCCTCCTGAGGAGGTGTGGCTCCCAGCCCAACCCTCCTCTCGGCTACTCAGGACTCCCTGCGGGGAAGGCAGCCTGGTTTGGATTCAGATTTGGAGTGCTAGGACAGGGGGCGCTGTGGGAGCTCATAGGCTCATTGACTTCAGAGAAGTGATTTCTTTTCCCCACTGCAGTTCCAGACAGAGCTCCGGAAGATCTTGGTGTCTCTCATCGAGGTGGCACAGAAGTTGTTAGCGCTGAACCCTGACGCAGTTGAGTTGTTCAAGAAGGCCAACGGTACGGGCAGAACCCAGACAGATTGCATGACTCCTTCCCACCCTGCTTACCTGCTGCCTCAGAGGACACACTGCAGCCCTGCGCACGAAGCTGGAGAAGTCAGGAGCCGCGCCTGCCTCAGTGGGCGTGCACAGCGAGAGCTGGTGCTAGAGCTCAGCCTCTGAGGTTTCAGGAAGTCCAGAAGCTCTTGGTGTTGCAGTTGTGCCTGCCAAACTCTGGGGCCTGATAACACCCCCTGACCTGGCCCGTCTCCTCTCTCCCCACAGCCATGTTGGACGAGGATGAGGACGAGCGAGTGGACGAGGCTGCCCTGCGACAGCTCACGGAGATGGGCTTTCCTGAGAGCAGGGCCTCAAAGGCCCTTCGGCTGAACCAGTACGTCAGGCCCTTTCCTCCTTCCTGAGATGCCGAGAGCTTGGTCTTGTGGGCCTCCCGGGGTCACATCCTCTCTGCCAGTCAAGCTCACTTCACTCATTGGATCTTTTCCAATACATGTGTGTTTTTGAGGAGGCCCCTGTAGGTGTGCCCCACAGATAGCTTAATTCATTATCTCAAAGTGTGTTTTTATTTTGTTTTTTGGTACTGGGGATTGAACTCAGGGGCGCTCAACCACTGAGCCACATCCCCAGCCCTATTTTGTATTTTTTTTAGAGATAGGGTCTCACTGAGTTGCTTAATGCCTCCCTTTTGCTGAGGCTGTCAAAAGGGAGGCATTGAACTCGGGATCCTCCTGTCTCAGTTTCCCAAGCTGCTGGGATTACAGGCATACACCACCATACCCAGCTTTTTTTGTTTTTGTTCTTTGTAAGTACTGGGGATAGAACCCAGGGCTGCTGTACATTGAGCTCCATCCCCAGCCCTTTTTCATCCCTTCAAGAGTCTTCCTAGTTGCCTAGGCTGACCTCGAACTAGCAATCCTCCTGCTTCAGCTTCCCAATTACCTGGGGTTACAGGTGTGCACCATTGTGCGTGGCTCAAAGTAGTGGTGTATGGTTTTGAACTGCGATCTTGCTGTGTTGCCCAGACTGGTCTTGAACTCCTGGGCTCCAGCATCCTCCTTCAGCCTCCTGGGTAGCTGGGACTGTAGGTTTGTGCACCACTGTACCTGGCTAGCTTGAGTTTTAAATTCTTTCCCTGCTCTGGGGAGTGTAAGTCAACTGACAGACCTGTTGATGTTCACCATGCCCTGTTACAAGAGCTGCGTCAACCCTGCTCCCAGCAGGGACCAGGACTCTTTGTCGTACTTCTTCAGAGTCTTCAGAATCATGCTTGCTCAAATCTGACACAGAGCCTTCGTAGAGTGGGGTGGGCAGAGGCAGTGTCCTGTGCTGTGCACCTGGACTCACCCTGTGTGTTTGGTACCCTTGATTTAGAACACGGGGTCTGCATGGAAAGAGCCTTGATGGTCAAGGCAAGGCTGTGTTCCTGTCCCAAGGGGTCACCTGCTGCTGCTGCTGGTGAAGTTGCCTGAATAGCAGCGTCCTTTCCGTGGTACACGTGGGATGGGGGTGCTGTTGACTGGCCTGGAGAGTTAGAAAGTCTCTTGTCCCCTCTCAGCATGTCAGTGCCTCAAGCCATGGAGTGGCTAATCGAGCACGCCGAGGACCCGGCCATTGATGCGCCTCTTCCAGGCCAGGCCTCACCAGCAGCTGCGGGTGCTGCAGCTGCCACTCCAGAAGCTACCGCTGGGCCTAGCGAGGGGGATGAGGAGGCCCGGGACGAGCTCACGGAGATCTTCAAGAAGATTCGCAGGAAAAGGGAGTTCCGGGCTGATGCTCGGGTATGTCTTGTGGGCCACGCTGGCTGGTTTGTCCTTCTGCCGTGGCTGTGAGGAGGCTGTGGAAATCTGGGGAACCTGCCCAAGGCCACTGTACGATGCCTTCATGGGGTCCAGGTGACTTCTTTCCTCTCAGTGGCCAGTTGACATGGGTCCTCTCCTGGGTAGGTGGTGTGGAGGTTCCTGTCCAGCTGTAGTTGTCAGCCAGCCACACCTGCTATGACCACAGGGCTGGGTGGTCAGTGCCCAGAGAATTGGGGCATCGTGTGGGCTGGTGGACTTGTGAGCAGGGACCTAGGATCTGGGACATGAGGTTGTGTGTGGCCTGGGTGTGGTCTGTGGACTGGCTGCCTGCCACCTTGTGCCTCCCTGTTCCGTGTCCTTATCTTCCTTTTTGATTAGTGTCTTGAGTCTTCCTGACCCTGTGTTTTCTTTCAGACTGCAGATTGGTGTGCTCTGAGTTCTCATTCTACCTGCTATCTAGATTATTATTATTGCTTTTTTGGTATTGGGGATAGAACCCAGAAATGCTCTAACACTGAGCTGCATTCCCTGCACTTTTTATCTCCAATTTTTATTTTGGGATAGGGTCTTGTTAAGTTGCTGAGGCTGGCCTCAAATTTGCAATCCTCCTACCTCAGCCTCCCAAGCTGCTGGATCACCATACCTGACTTTAAATTCTTGCATTTGGTGTAGATTGTTTGTTCCATTGGAATCACATGGCCAGGTCTCAGATGTCCACACAGGGTGATTCTGAGCAGGGCCTTGGCTAGGAGCCAATCCTTAGATCTGCAGTCCTGGTGGGACCATGGCCACATACTGACTTCCCTATGCAGGCCAACAGAGACCAGACGTCTGCCCCTCCCTTCTGGCTGTGCCAGGGTCTCAGTGCCCACTCCACTGTACCTCCAGTGGGCCCAGGTCTGTCTGCTTTCTGCCTAATGGTGCCCCCTGCCCCCAGGGCAGCCCTGCCCCACTTGTCCTCTCACTGTTAGACTTTCTTTTTCTGTCTCTGTCCCTTGGGGATTCCCTGTCATGTGAATTCGCCTGTGCAGTTAAGTCTTTTTGTTCTGTTTTGATGTAGCATTCCTAGGATTAGCAAACATCTAATGGTCACAGCCCTCCAGGGAGCCAGGTCCATTTCCAGGTCCTGTGGGGACATAGCCTGGCTCTTGGGCTGGTCCTTGGCTCTGTAGGCAGGTGGGCTGTGTCTTCTCGTGTCTTGGTCCTGCCTGGTCCTTTCTGGTTTGCTGCTGTCAGTGCACTTTCATTCCTCTTTTCTCAGCCTTTTTAAGGTGCAGGTCTCCTCAGTTTACTGTGCTCATTGGCTCAGACGCTCTTCCGCCTTTCCTGCCCTTCCTCTCCTGTGCTGGAACCCTGCTCAGAGCGCCTTCCTGTGTGGCAGCGTGAAGGCTGGGGCTCCAGCACAGCTCGCCAGCCTGTCTCTTGCCCTCTCGTTCCTGCCTCAGTCCTAGATCAGGCAGGAGTCCAGCAGGGCTCAGGTGTTGGTCACTCTGAGAAGGGACTCAAGGCACAGCGGCCTGTGCTGCTTCCTTCCCAGCTGGGGCTGGGACAGCCGCTGCAGGAGGCACAGGGCCACAGAGGCGCCAGCATAAAGACTCTCTCTGCTGCTGCTGCCGCCGAAGGTCCTTCCTGTTGGACTGGGCTGGAGGGCAGAGGGCTACTGAAGTGTCAGTTGGAAGTGCTGGGCCACTATTTTGTGTACTGAGATGTATGTGAAGAGGGAAAATGAATTTTACTGACACAAACAGAGAAGGCCACCCTGTGCTTGAATTCAGCTCTAGCCTGCAGGCTGTCTGCTGAAGATGTGTGGCGTGTGCTCTTCCCCTGAGCCACCCAGCTCATGTCTTGTGACTTTGACATCCACATGCTGTGCAGTGGGTGCTTCTCCCAGTATTTGCTTTTAGACCCTGGAGTTAGGAACGGTCCAAGAAAGCAAAGGAGGTAGACCATAAGCAGAACAGGGAGCTTCTGAGTTGACCATACACCATCCGGCCAACCTGCACCCTTCCTGCTTCTACTCTCCCCTGAAGTCCTTTGCTGTTGGTCCCCTCGAAACCTCTATGCAGACGGGACTGTAAGTGGACAGCACGTCCCGGGGCAGTGTGTCATGGTGTCAGGGAGTGCTGCAGGGGCTGCTTAACACTATGAGAGCCTGAGCGAGGGGGTCAGGGCCTTCAGAGGGTTCGGAGAGACCCGTGAAAACTAGATGCATGCAGCCTTTTTATTTTTTGCAAAATTGACCCTTCAAACACTGTTTCAGAGTTGAGTATAAAGGATGTATTTTCTTGTTGCATCAATTTTGTCTTGAAAATATGCACTCTCCCCAAACATTGAAGATTAAGTCCTTGTTCATGGCGAGAACAAGCACATTCACACTTAAGAGCCTGATTTGGTATTAGATGTTAGGTTAATTTTAGTTTCTTTTTTTCCTAAGATATCTAAATACAGCCCTCCTGCCTTTTTTTTTTTTTTTTGGTTTTGGAACTGGGGATTGGACCCCAGGGCTGCTTAACCATAGAGCCATATCCCCAGCCCTTTTTTAATTTTGGGGATGGTTACTGGGGATTGAATCCAGGGGCACTCAACCACTGAGCCATATCCTCAGCCCTGTTTTACATTTTATTTAGAGAATGTGTCTCACTGAGTTGCTAACACCTTGCTTTTGTTGAGGCTGGCTTTGAACTAGATCCTCCTGACTTAACCTCCTGAGTACCGGGGATCATAGGCACATACCACTGCGCTTGACTAAGGCCCCCTTTTTAACAAAGTACTGACATTTCTGTCTCCATTTAAGTTGGATTTATGAACTTGACCTTTCTCTGATGCTGCTTGTTGGATAACAAGGCCTCTGGGGTGAGCTCCCTGGAGGTTGCTGAGGACGGTGTGAGCCACACACTCACTGGGACAAACCTAAAACGTTTGAATACTGGCTGGCCTGCCTTGGGCCCATGTGAGTGCTGTCTGGCTCAGCCACTTCTCCCTGCACCAGCTGGGTTCCCTCAACACCAGCCTGGGCCCCACTCACTGCATCACAGCTGGCAGCTCTTGGGCATTTGCTGTTGGAACCAGTGTGCTCTCCAGTGAAGCTGTATGGATGGAGCACTGGGCGGAAGGTCCTTGATGGTGTCTGGGGAGCTCTGCTGAGGTGCTGGTGATGCCGGCAGGGCTCACGGGGCTGCTCCTCCCGTGCGTGGCATGACTGGCTCTGTGGTTCCCTCCAGGCCGTCATTTCCCTGATGGAGATGGGCTTTGATGAGAAGGAGGTGATGGACGCTCTCAGAGTGAACAACAACCAGCAGAATGCTGCCGTGAGTACCGGGCAGGCGCCTGTGTGGTGTCCCCACTCGTACATCAGCCATGTGCTGCGCTTTGTGGCTCCCACACATGATCGGTCATGCAGCTTTTCATGTGAAATGTTGGGGCAGATGATTCAGATGTTATACAGTTATGAAAATACTGAGAAAATTCTGGGCCTTGCCTTGCTGAGAAGGCTGCCTGTGTATGCGCACCCTGTGGTGGAGGAGCATGCATCTTGCTAGTTTATTGGTGAAACAAACTAACATCGAGTCCCATCTGTGGACTTCTGCTGGGTGCTCTGTCCCAGGCAGGCTCAGTGGTGACCTGGGGTTCCCCCACTTGTGGACAGAGTTGAGGCAAAGACAGCTGAGACAGGTGATGAGAATGTATGACCAGATGGACTTCCAGCTTGTTGACTCTGGAGAAAGGCAGTCATGCCGGGTTCCTTCCCTAGAACAAAGTGGGGTGTTGGGGGCTCTGCTAGCACCCATGTTTGGTAGTCAGACTGCTAAGAAAGCCAGGCTGGCAGTTCTTCTCTTTGAACTGCCTGACGTGTAGGCCCTGCATGTGCTGGGCTTATTCACGCTGGGTTCCTTACAGCCAGAGTGGCCACAGAGAGCACAGCCAGAGAACTGGGGCCGCCAGCTGCCTTCCTCCATGTCGGCGGTGCTTGAGGCGCTAACGGTTGCTCTGCTGTTTGGGTTGCAGTGCGAGTGGCTGCTGGGGGACCGGAAGCCATCCCCTGAGGAGCTGGACCAGGGCATCGACCCCGACAGCCCTCTCTTTCAGGCCATCCTGGACAACCCGGTGGTGCAACTGGGGCTGACCAACCCCAAGACGTTGCTTGGTACGTGTGCCTTCTCTGCCCTCACTCACGCAGCGCCTTGGTGCCTGCTGCCCAGATTGGCGTCCTGCAGGCACTGCTGCCTGAGTCCCTGGAGGGCCGGGGAGTCGGGCTGTGGGGGATGGGCAGGTTCCTGCAAGGGCGAGTCCGGGTCGGCAGCGGCTTGAGTAGGAGCAGACCCAAGGAGGTACAGTTTTTACCTTTGCCTTTTGTTTACAAGGGATAACTTTGTTAATTTACTTCTGTTGTGATATATAGATATGTGCAAAAAATGTATGTGTTTGTAATTTTAAAGACTAACAAGTCCAGCTGGGCAGTGTGGCACGCCTATAATGCTAGCGAATCAGAAGGCTGAGATAGGATTGCAAGTTTGTGGCCAGCCTCAGCAAGATCCTGTCTCAGAAAATCAAGAGGACTGGGGATATAACTCCGTGGTTAAGTGCCCCTGAGCTCAATCCCCAGTGCCAAATAAAAATAAGTCTGATAGCCACATATCTGCCATTTAGCTTCAAAACAGTATAGGTATCCCTTGGCCTCCCTGGGATTGGTCCCAGGACCTCCCTAGATTCCAGAGTCCACAGGCGCTCAGTTTCCTTACACACAATGGCACATCTTCCACACTCAGTGGTCTCTGGCTTGCTCACAAGCCCTGTGCCGTGCTGTGCTACCTGAACTGTCGAGGCTTGGATTAGGAGGGATGTCTGGGCCTTTTAGTACACAGTTCTTTCTCTTGAGTATTTTTGACCCTTGTTTGGTTGAGTCCATGGAGGCTGAGCCCCATGGAGACCCAGCCGTTGTAGGCCCCTAAGCCACGGGGCGCCATGCATCGTTGTCCTTGGCTGAACTGCAGAGTCTTGCCATGCTGTGTTTCCCCAGCAGTCCAGCAGGTCCTCCTGCTTCTGTGGTGACCCTGCCAAGGCACCTGTGTGACCTCTTGTGGCCAGTTGTGTCGCCCAGCGCTGTGCCACGTCGGTTCCCTCTTCCACCATCCATGGTACCTGGGTTGCTTTCCACACATGGTGCTGCTCTGAGCCTTCTTGGCCCCGCGGCTCCCTAGGGGCAGCAGCCCTGGGTGGCCATTGGGCGAGCCGCCTGGTGGACAGGAGGGTATGGTAGAGCCTGTGGCCACTGCTCCCTGGCCTGAGGCGGAGCTCCCGTAGCAGGACCTGGGCTGCCAAGGGCTGCTGCTTGCTTGGCCCCTTTTCCCGTGGGGCTGTTTTCTCCCCACATTGTTTGGAAAGCCCTTCAGGTCCTCACTTTTTTTTTTTTTTGGTACCAGGGATTGAGTCCAGAGGTGCTTAATCACTGAGCCACAGCTCAGTCCTTCTTTATTTTTTAGACCTAAGTTGCTGAGGCTGGCTTTGAACCTGCGATCCTCTTGCCTCAGCCTCCCGTGGTGCTGGGACCATAGGCGTGGCCACCATTCCTGGCCCAGCTACATGTTTCAGGTGTCACTTTGTCTTAGACTTCTTCCCACCAGCTGGTGAGCGTGAGTCTCCTGTTTTGACAAACTAGAACCTATTTCTTTCCTGTCATGACCCTTTGAGAGAAAGCTGAGGAAGGCCTCTCCAGCCTGTGTGTCCCAGAGCTTTGCGCTCTCTCCTCTGGTGCAAGACCTATGTGTGACGTGAGGGGACTTTCCTTCTTGCCATTTCTAAAATGTGAGGCTGTCTTTAGGGAGTTCATTATTCCTCAGTGGACCCTTTCACACTGAACCTGTCTCCCCATCTCTCCTGCTGTTTGTAAACCTTAGGAGATTAGCATGTGCTGTCCTGGGGTCTGCCCAGGGCACATTTTCCAGCGAATTTTCTTTAGGTGCTTCACTGTAGATGTTGCTGTGTCTGGGTTGGTTTTATGTCATATCCAGTCGGATAAGGAGGCTCTGCTTTCTCTCTGGTCTGGGTGCTGAGTGTCTGGTGTGACCTGTTGAGACCCTGGCTGGCTGGCCGATGTTGCCACTTCCTGCCGTTCCTGAAGCAGCTGCCCAGAGTGAGCACTGTCAGTCTGCACGCAGGGCCTCAGTCAGTGTGCTGAAGTGGGCGTGTGGGCCACTGGTTGTCGGGGGCAAAGTGTCCACACTTGGTCCTGCAGGACTGAGTTGGTTGTGGTAGTGGGCTTGTGGCTCACTGCCTGGAGCTCTGTGCAGCAGGGCCAGGTGTTGTCCCTACCAGACCCATGTGCCAGGCTTTGCAGTGCCACCGTGCCGGCTGCTCTGTGTGTGTGTGGGGGGGCTGTCTCTGTCAAGCCTGAGTTAAACATTGCTGATAGGAATTTTCAAATGATCTTTATGTTTCAGAAGAAATACAGTGTTCAGAATAGCGAATGTGGGAACTGAAGGGAGGATTGTGGAAGCAGGTTGGAGCCACCTTGCAATGCCCCTCACAGTGGTGTGTTTCCTTCTGAGGCTTGGTGGCCCCTGTGCCCGGGTGGCAGAGGTCTCCAGTGGCTTTTCTTGTGCCTCTTGCTTTCATATCAGTTTGATGCCCTCTCTTTCCTTACAGTTTGAAAAATAGCACATTTAAGGGGCACATACAGTTGATTCTGGTTTTTAGATGTTTTTAAGTTATTTTAAGCAAATATTGTTCCCTTATTTCTGATCATCTGGATGCTTTGGGGCCTATTTCTGCAGAAATCTCTCTTGGGACCCATTGTTTGGGTGCAGTTCGTGTTTCCCAAGGATGAGCAGCTTGACATCAGATGGCCAAGGTGGCGACTGGCACACCTTCAGCTGCTGCTCTACCAGCCAGTCGCTGGTGCCACCAGCGTGGTCCCCGTGTCCATTCAGGAGAGCCAGTTGCTCTAACTTGCATTACTCCCCCTCCCCACACTAGGGATTACAACCAGGGGCTCAGCCACTGAGATGTGCCCCCAGCCCTTATTTTTTATTTTGAGATGTGGTCTCATGAAGTTGCTGAGGCTGGCCTTGAGCTCACAACCTCCTGCCTCAGCCTCCTAGCTGCTGGCTACCATGGCCTGTGCATTCACAGTGCTTTTGCTTGTTAGTGTTGTACACGTTCAAGGGGCTGTTTGCAGCCCCTGTGCATTGCCATGCATGTCCAGTGTCCTTTCAGTTGGGTGCTCATCTTGGAGCTCCATGAATAGCTCATGTTGCGAGCTGCACCTTTCCTTCCCTGCTACCGGTGTGGTGATGAGACACCAGGACCTGCGGGTCCTCAGAGGATCCCCATCTGCCAGTTTATCATGTGTGACTCTGCACGCTCCTGTTCAGCACTCTGGTTCTTCTGGAGCTTATTTTTCTGTTGCGGGGAGGCAATGGGAAGTGAGGTTCCCTATTTTTCTGTAGTGGGGAGGCAGTGGGAGTGGTGTACCTAGTCCTTGCTTTCTGTGTCAGATGCCACCCTGACCTCAGAGTGTGTTCTCACAGCCCCGCCATGCCTTTCTGGAGCCTGAGATTTTCACCTGGTTTGCATAAGATTTTGAGCAATACATCAGCGATTTGGTGCTGGGAGGTCATCGTGTCTTGCCTGACGCTGAGGGGCTGCGGGTTGCTGAGACTGAGCATCACTAATGGGAAACTAAATGCTTCAGATTTTGGAGCATTAGGGATGCTTGACTGGCGAAGCCTCTGCAGATAACTCTAAACCCAAGCCAGGTGTGGTGGTGCCCGCACCTGTAATCCCAGCAACGGGCTGAGGCAGGAGGATCTCAAGTTCAAGGCCAGCCTGGGACTAGGGGTATGGCTCAGTATCAAAGCTCCCCTGGGTTCAATCCATACTATCAAAAACAACAAAACAAAACAAACAAACAAACAAAAAATATATATTTTATAAAGCTGGCAGCCCTAAACCTGAGCCATTTCTGGTCCCAGTACTCCAGATGAGGACTACCCCCGCTTGGTTTTTTCCCTCGACCCTTGGATGTGGACATGGGTCATCCTTGTTGAGGTGGCCAGGCCTGACACAGGCCATCTGACTCAGGCAGAGTTGGGGTGACTGTCCTGCATGGCTGGGTCATTGGACTTTTTGCCAAAAGGTGGCCCTGGCTTTGGGAACAACTTTATAAAACTGTTGAGAGTCAGAGTTTTGATAGTGAAGAAGTGCTATGTTATATTTTTGGTTTTGCCTGTGTGTTTGCAGTGCTGGGCTGCACAGGGCCTTGCACAGCTGGATGAGTGCTCGCCCCGAGCCCCACCCCAGCTCTTCCATTACCTTTTTGATGTGCTGGGTTTTGTTTTGTTTTGTTTTATTTTTTTATTTTTGTAGTTGTAGATGGACACAGTATCTTTATTTTATTTGTTGACTTTTATGTGGTGCTAAGGATTGAACCCAGTACCTCACACATGCTAGGCAAGCACTTTGCCACTGAGCCCCAGCCCCAGCACCTGATGTGCTGTTTTTTAAAAGATAATTTTCCAAAGATTAAAAGTTAGAATTTTCAACTCAGTGATGCTTAATTTGCAGCAGGACCTTTGTGCCTGCGTCTGTTATTTTCTTAGTGCGGGGTTGCAGGCCAAGATGATTTTTTGCATCTTGATAGTTGCTGCCAGACGCTGTCCAGAGGCAGGGTGCTGTGAGCCACACCCTGCTGCATGGAATAGCAGCCTTCTGTTATCAGATCTGCCGTTTGGGTCACCATTGATACTGTTTAGTGGAATTTTGGTCTGAGAATTAGCGTCGGCAGTGAGTTTTTTGTTTGTTTGTTTTGTTTTTTTTGGTTCTGGGAATTGAACTCAGGGGCACTTAACCACTGAGCCACATCCCCAGCCCTTTTTAAAATTTTTATTTTTTAAAACAGGGTCTTGCTAAGTTGCTCAGGGCCTTGCTAAGTTGCTGAAGGTGGCCTTGAACTTGGGATTCTCCTGCCACAGCCTCCTGAGCCACTGGGATTACAGGTGTGCACCACCCCTCCTGGCTTTTGGCAGTGGTTCTGTGTGACCCTTTCCTCTTTAAGAGGCTGTCACGAGGAGTGTCACCCTGATGCTTGTTGGCTTCTGGGAGCTGGTGCTCAGCTTTACTGTCTGTCCACAGCATTTGAAGACATGCTGGAGAACCCACTGAACAGCACCCAGTGGATGAATGACCCAGAGACTGGCCCAGTCATGCTGCAGATCTCTAGAATCTTCCAGACGCTGAACCGCACGTAGGTGGCATTGCCCCCTTCACCTGTCCGGCTGCAGCAGCCTCCCTAGGCACAGAGCAGAGGGCAGGGGGCCTTGCCCGGAAGGTGCCCTCAGCACCAGGCCTGGATTGCTAGCGGCCCAGCTGCTCTCCCTCCCTGACCTTACTGCCTACAAACTCCTGGACGGTAAGGCCACGTTCTTAGCTCCTGACAGGTGTTCACAGGAAGTGGCTGTTGCGCTGCAAGCCAAGCGACGGCCTCCTCTCCAGAGTGCTGTAGTGGCTCTGAAGTGTCGACCCCAGGCGTGGGCTGTGGAGTCCGCCTGTCATCTGAAAGAAGGCCTGCTGTAGTCCAGTGTTGTCACCTGCCCAGAGGGACTCTCAGATGGCTCCTTTAATAATAAAGCCCTTTCCTCTTTTCTGCCTGGCTCCTGCAGTGCCCCGAGGACGCTGGGTGTCTTCTGGATGTCCACATTCAGAAGTGTGTGACTGCCTAGTTCCCTGGGGCTCTTCTTGACATGTTTTGTTGGCAGATCTCATGTCGGGTTTCAGGGCCAACGTGCTGGAACCAGCTGGTGGAAGGAAGCAGTGGCTGTGGTGCACAGCCACTCTTGCCACCAGCCACCATTGCTTCCTTCTCTTAGACATCATCTGTGTTTTAAAATGAGAACATGAGTTTTCCTTTCTGTCAACTCTGCTCTTTACTGCTCGCAGCAGGTAGTTCTCAGGTGTGTTTCAAACTTCTCTGCAAGTGCTCTGCACTGGGTAGGAGCCTCAGCTGAGCTCCTATTCCAGTGTAGCCAAGTCAGGGTACTTTAAAATTCGCTGATCTGAAATCAGCTATTCCCTGCCCTGCCACCAGCCCCTTGCCAGCGGGTTTGGCTCACTATGAGTCTTCTGTTCCTGGTCACACATTTTGGTAGATGTTGTGGCTGGACGAGAACATTCTCCTGTGGGTTAGTCATGATCGAGAAGTCTGTGGGACCCTCTCTAGGCTGTGTGCTCTCCCCAGGATCTGTGTTGGGGGCCAAGTTCCTACAGGGACATAAACATCATGAGATAGACATGTGGCCAAGCTGATAACCACCCATGTGGTGACCTGCCCTGAGAAGTTGGCACAGTGTCCTCTGGGGTCTTGTGTTGGCTTCTCACTTGTTGGTGCGTCCTCCTCCAGCCTTAGCTTTCCCTGGCCCACTCTCAGGCCTTCAGATGCCTGGGGCTATGGGATATGTGTTCTTTCCCTAATCCCAACCTCTGGTGATTATGGATCTGTGTTCTAATCTGGGTGGGGCTTTAATACACTGTGGAGTTCTGGGAAGAGCCACCATGGTGGCCAGTGGCTGCCAGTGGCTGGGGCTTAAAGCAGTAATCCTGCTGTCCTGTGTGCAAGGTCTACATGCCTGCCTTAGCTGCTGGAGGGTGCCGCAGGCCAGCATCCTGTGCCTGCACGTGGTATGGAGCCCCTGCACAGCCTGGTGTGGATGTATGTGTCCTACAGGCCTGTTTAGGGCCAGGGTGCATCTCAGGAGGCTAATATAGGGGTGGGCAGACTGTGGAGGCCAGCATTGTACACTTGGACTTGAACTGGGAATTGAGTTCAGTGACCAATGATACTGTTTGAATCTGCTTATTGGTCATGGTGATGCAGAGAGGAAGAACAGGTAGCCAGGTGACCTCTCAACCAGTTGGGATGGGATGATTGGCTCTTGAGTCGTGGCTATTGGTGGTGAGGTAGGGGCGTGGGCCTGGGGATGCTGATGCCTGTACCTGCACAGACAGGCCAGCACCCATTTACCCTTCACATGACACCTGCCCATGTCATTTGGCGCTCTTGCTCTACCATTGTCCTTTGGGGCTTGAGAGCTGGTCTTGCCTGTGCAGGCCCCTGGGTTCCGTTTCAGCTGCTGGGGGCTCCAGGGAGGACTAGGTGCCAAGAAGGCTGAGGGATCTATGGCCTCTGTGCATCCCCAGTTCTGGGACTGGCAGCCTTGGTGGCAGTGGAAATACTCAAGAGCTGGTGGATGGAGGCAGGGAGGGCCAGGGACACCTGGGTGCCACAGACGGCAAGGCCCAGCCTGTTGCCACCGTGGTGTGACATCAGGGCTGTGGCTCATTTGGGCCCCTGAGCTATGGGGTTTCCTCCCAAAGTTCACTTTCACACTTGCCACACCAGCCTAAAGTGTGGTTATGGTGTGATGGCTCATTTAAGAAACCCGGTGTGTTTCATCACGAAGTACTCACTTCTGCTAGAGAGACACTTCTAATGGTGGTCTCAGAACACCAGGCAGGCACATCTGGTTTCAGTTCTGCACATGTAGACTTAGAAGTTTGTCATGGGGTGGAATAAGAGGCGCTTGGGGTGCAGGACAACACACTGGCTCCATGGGGTCTGTCAAATCAGTTATGCAAGTGCTGGCACAGGCCTCTCATCCCAGTGGCTCAGGAGGCTGAGTCTAGAGGATCACAAATTCAAGGTCAGCCTGGGCAACTTAGCAAGATCCTACTTCAAAATAAGAAAGAAAGAAGGGTTAGGGATGTAGCTCAATGAGAGAACACCTCTGGTTCAGTCCCCATCACCCCCAAGAAAAGCCTGCAGGAGCCCACATCCCTGGGAAGGCCCTGCCTGCTCTGGGTGTCAGTCTCCGTTGGCCTACCTCAGCTCGTTAAGAAGCACAGTGTCTTAAGACTGCCTTCTTCATTCAAGTGGCTGAGCCTTGCCCACCTTTCCCAAAGGGCCTGTTTATTCATCTGTAGACTCGAGGACCTGGAACGCGGAGCTCTGGCCCAGCACAGCCCTGGATGTCCTGCATGGGGCTGGGTCAGATTGGGAGAAGTCTTAGGCAGATTCAGTGCTCAGCTCTCCTGGAGGGTGCAGAGTCCAGTGGAGTGCTAGAAGGAGGTACTAGTACTGAGGCTTGGTATGACTTGTGCAGGAAGGGCCTGAGGGTGCTGGGTGCCTAGTGCCCATATGCACCTCACCGTGGCCTGGGTGTCCAGACAGGTGGTACCCCATCACCTGCAGAGCCACCCAGGGGGAGGGAGGTGGCTCAGAAGACCCCTGCAGACACATGAAGTGCAAAGCCCAGGTGGAGAGTGAAGCTGGAGGATGGGAGGATCTAGAGGTGCAAGAGGAGCAGACCAGGATTTTGTGCTTAAGACTGGGGGCCTGAGGGGCCCCAACAGCAGATGTGGGCCAGAGATGGAGTAAGGGTTCTCTCCATGAGCTAGGCTAGAGCCTCTGAGCAAGGGACTGGCCTCGGGAGCAGTGTCACCTGTCCCTACCCTCCACACTTCCTGGGCACAGCTGTCAGTGTGAAAGTGCATTAGAACACTACTGTGGGCTTGCATATGATCCAGAGCTGGACATGAAAGTGGGGTTGCAGAGGGATGTTTTTACATCAGTGGTCTCAGCAGGAGCTCAGAGTTCTGTGGCACAGTCCACATGACCACGGAGGATGACAGGAAAGCGGCGTGTTGCCCAGCCACACATGGGATCCCTTGGACTCAAGCACCTGTCCTGAGCCTCAAGGACATGATCACAGGACAGGTACTGTGGGATCCACTTATGTGAGGTCCCCAGAGTCACCAGGCCATAGAGACAGGAAGTCGGGTAGAGGGTGCCAGGGGCTGGGCAGTCAGTTTATGGGTGCAGAGCTTCTGTTTGGGTGGATGCAAAGTTGAGATGGATGGTGGAGACAGCCACACGACAATGTGAATGGACACTTAAAAAGTCAAGATGAGCTGGGTGTGGTAGCACACACCTGTAATCCCAGAAACTTGGGAGGCTGAGACAGGAGGATTGCAAGTTCAAGTTCAGCCTCAGCAATTTAGTGAGGTCCTAAGCAACTTAGTGAAATAAAAATAAATAAAAGTGGCTCAAAATGAAAATGGCTGGGGATGTAGCTCAGTGGTTAAGGGCCTTTAGGTTCAATCCCCAGTACCAAAAAAACAAGTCAAGATTTTACACATTCTATGCCATGTATATTTAGCCACAGTAAGAGGCAGCACTACCATCTCGCATCCCTAAAGCTCCCTGGACAGCTGTGTGCAGGAGGCATCTCCCTGTATCCTTCAGTGATACCTGGCAGAGGGGTGAGGAGCCTGACCCATAGCAGCGGGGACTGGGGAGGCAGGGCTGGGCTGGCTGCAAGGGACAGCTTCCCTCACAGACACCCAGGAAGAGCTCCACTGGCTGCCGGCCTGTCCCTCTTGCCAGCTTCCTTCTGGCCAGGCTGGGTGACCCAGCAGTCCGCAGGCTGGCAGTGCTCCCTGGGATGGGCACAGGGGCAGAGGCTGAGGTGGGGCTAGGTGATGGCCACCACTGAGATGTATGGGCACAGATGCAGTGTAGGTGAGGGTGCCCACCCCTGAGAGGTACCCACAGGAAGGCTCCACACGTGTCTGGGCTGGGGGCTCCGCAAATGCAGCTCAGGACAGAGGGGAGCTGGAGGCTTCCCTGGGGGGATGGAGGAGCCTCTTCAGCCCCTGTGGGCCTCTGGTCCCTTCCTTCTGACTGAGCAGCCCAAACCCTGGTACTGATGGTCTTGGCTTGCCAGGAACATTCTCATTCTCTGCCCCTCATGGCTGGTCTCTGACCAGATCCTGAGATGCAGGCCAGGGAGGCCAAGGGCCAGGGGAGTGCTTTGTGGAGGCCAGCCCTGCCTGAGCTGAGTCTGACTGGGACCAGTGTCTTGGCTCCTTTTGAATTCGGTGATTATTATACTCTTGTGTCTGAGCAGCCAGCTCTGCCAAGTGACTATATGCATGTGGTGCCACAGCTTCAGTGGCTCTGCGGAGCCTGGCTTGCCCTGGCCCAGTCCCTGAGCTGCAGCTGTCTGGCATGTCCCAAATGGTATTCCAGGCCTGCAAGCTGACAACTACATGCCACTTTCTGTCCCTGGGGTGAGTTTTCCAGGTAGGACAGGGGTGGGAGGATGCAGTGGCCCCCATGGTGAGCACTGGAGACCAAAGATGCTGGCTTCCTCCGATGCACAGCCCTGGCTCTGGGCCTCACTGCCCTGGCAGGTGAGGCCTTTCTTGCAACAGCCTGCAGTACCTCCTTTTCAGGTTGAGGGCCCCTGGTCTTGGCAGTGTTCCCTAAGATCTGACTGCTTCTGTCCATCTTGGGTAAGAGCCCTGTTGTGGAGCCACCTGGAAGAGCTGTCTGTGGTGACTTTAGCCTCAGTGGCTTTGAGGCCACATGCCAGTTTCCCCTCCTTTGACCTGGACAGGAATTTGGGAGCTGCTGGTGGGTACCTGTTCAGACCCAGGCCCACCCTATTGCCCCTGCATCCCATCTGCCTTCTTCAGAAGCAGCTTTGAGTAACATCTCGAGCCAGGCTGGGTCCTTCCTGCACACCTGTCTCTTTGAGAACCACAGAACTATTTTAAGTCCAGTGTGGGTCCCAGACAAGTGTGGGTGCATCTACTCCAGGCCACAGGCACCTTTCCCTCTGGGCCAGGTTCCCAGGCAGCTGTGCCTGAGCTGTGAGGGTCACCCAGAAGTGGTGTGGCCAGAGGCCAGCATCTTAGAAAGTGCTGGTACCTGATGGCAGGGCTGTGAGGCCCTAGTGTTTATTGGACTTGGGGTGAGAGGGCTTGGTGCAGCAGGGCAGGCAGGGCCTCAGCCAGCTTAGAGAATCACCAGGGACCTGTGATCCTAGGTGCAGCAGGACCTCTGCTTGGAAGCCTGGGCAGTGTCCTGAGTGCACCTGTCACCAGGAGCTGGAAGACTAGATAAGGAGCCTTTACCAGCAGCCATGGGAGAGAAGAAAGCGAGGCCGCGAGAGGAGTCCAGGGAGTCCAAGTGTGCACCATCTGGACTTGGAGACAGGGAGCAGACTGGTGGGAGGGCAGGTGGGGATACAAGGCTGAAGGCCAGGGCTTGCTAAGTCCTGGACGCCATAGGAACCTCAGCTGCTCCATGGTTTGTGTTTGCTGCTGGGGATTGGGCTCGGGGGCCTCTGCTGGGCCACATCCCCAGTGCTTTTTATTTTTTTAGACAGAGTTTCCTCAGGTTGCTGAGGCTGCCTCAGCCTCCCCAGTTGCTGGGGTTACAGGCATGTGCCACTGTGCCTGGCCTGTTACTGAGGTTTTCCCATGCCAGTCTTACCCAGCCAGATCTCATTCTGTAGCATTTAATTCCTCTTGCAAGGGAGAACTTAAATTTAAACTCATAATTCATTTAAGTTTAAATCAAGTCAGTACTTCTTCTTGAGTGATGGCAGAGCTGCCCTGTGTGTACTTGGCTGTGCTCTTCCTGTGCCCAGCTGCGGGCGTCGTGTGGCCCTTTGCACATGCCCTTCTGGTCTGAGCCCCATGAGGCTCCACCAATGCCCGTGGAGCTGGGCCTGATGTGCTGCTGCTGCGTTAAATTTTTTAATTTTTGTGTTGAAGAGATGATTTCCTCAACATTTAGGATAATTAAACTTTGGCTTCTCTTTCCTTTTAGAAGTAGAACTTGAACGCAGGAAGTGGCCTTAGGCCTCAGGTGAACAGCGAGGGGGCGTTCCTGTGTATACTGGTGCCTGTCCTCTTTTCTGCCAAGAGACACCCTCAGATTTACTCCCTTGTGCTGGGGGTGGGGGTGCAGAGCCTTAAGCAAGACACTTGGGCTCCCCTGAAGCAGTGCCTGTAAGAGAGGTTTGTGTCGTGATATGGAATGTCAGGTGCCCTAGGAATGCATTTTGAGGGGGATCCACCCTAGTTTTGGGGATCAGGAAGGAGGGTCAGAAAATTAAGTGCAAGCCTTGAATCTCAGATATGCTAACATTACAACATCTCAACTGCCTCATGGTCACATTTGTCTTAGTTTCCTACAGGAATCACTTCTGCACAGAGGTGTGCCTCAGTGTAGGCACAGGGCACCAGCCTCAGGTACCTGCCATCTGCTGGACACAACCCAGCACCTCCTCTCTCTGACTGCCATGCCAAGATCAGTTATATCTGTTAAAAAAAAAAAACCCAAAATACATAATTCCCAGTGCCAGACAGTTCATCCTTTCAAAGAAGTATATAATCTAGTAGTTTTAGTACATCAGAGGCGTAGCTGCCACCACTGACCAGCTCCAGGACACTGATCAGCTCAGACAGACACAACCCCGCCTCCCTGAGGGCTGGCCTCAAATTTGTGATCCTTCTGCCTCAGCCTGTCGAGTCCAGGATTACAGGCACGCAACACCTCTGGGCATTCTGAGATGGTGAGTGCTCCTTCTGAGTTCCCAGTGCCCTGGCTAGATGCTGGTGACCAAGCCCAGGAAGGAGGCACCTAGCCCTTTCTGTATCTCATGCCCTTTGGGTAACCTGGTGGAACCCACAGTCCCCTTCCCAGAGAATGCTTCCCCCTGTTCCTTTTTTAGTAGGAGGACTGAACACAGGGGCGCTTAACCACTGAGCCACATCCCCAGCCCTTTAAAAAAATATTTTATTTAGAGATGGGGTCTCACTGAGTTGCTTAGGGCCTTGCTAAGTTGCTGAGGCTGGCTTTGGGGATCCTCCTGCCTCAGCCTCCCAAGCTGCTAGGATTATAGGCATGTGCCACCATGCCTGCCCCTATTTTTTTAAATTGTGCTAAAACATAACATTTTTACCATCTTAACCATTTTTCATACAATGTTCAACACCCTGTTATATATAGAAAAGACCAGTGTGATCGGACTGCAGGATGTGTCTAGGAGCAAGCAGAGTGACGTTGGTAGGTGGAACCTGCGAGGCAAGAGCCCTGAGCAGTGTGTCCACCCACCCCCCCAAGGCTGAGCCCTGGGTCCTCAGCTTGTGGACACCTGTGGACTGAGGGTTGCTTCGTGGGGGCTGTTGGTAGGTGGCCTGAGGCTTTGCTCCTCCTCAAAGCTTTCTGCCTGCACCCACAGACCTGGAAACTCGAGCACGGGCCTCTGGTCACTTTCAGAGACAAGCTGGAGTTCCCAGGCCGTGGCAGAGCAGCTACTGTATTCACGTCTGCAGTACAGTCCTCAGCGCCTTCACACTGCCACCATCACACCCAATAATGTTCTTACCTAGTCTCATCATTAAAAAAAAAAAAAAAAAGTTTGACCCGTTTTGCCCTTGCAAGAATATTTTTTCCTTTTAATGCTGGGGGATGAACCCCAGGTCTTGTGCATGAAAGGCAGGTGCTCAACCACTCTTGTAACAAAATCTTCGGCCTACCTTTGGAAAATCTACACACATATGAAAAGGGCAGAGTGACAGCCTATGCCGAGCTGTTCTCTCGGAGGCTCCTGCCATGATGGCTTCGTGGTGGACAGTCAGGTCTCCCAGGTCTTCCTGCCAACTGCTCTTCTCAGGAAGGGACTTCTGGACTGCATGAACTGGGCTCTGTGGCCTCATGTCACCCACCTTGTGGTAGTGACCACCATTTACTGAGTGAGGACTGTGCCCCAGATACCTGTCAGGGCTTCCTGTTCACCCTGGTGCATACCACATGCCATCCAGGGACCAGGAGGCAGGCTCTATGCACAGAGGACTAACCAGATGCTTCCCTAGGTGAACTGAGGTCTGATGAGTCTTATTAAAGTTTCAAAACTTAAAACCTGGTTCTGCATATCCAAGCCAAGAATACCTTAGTTCTTCCTGAATTTTCAGTTTCAGCATATGCATTTTTTGAAATTGTAAAACTCAAAATTTATCACCTTACCTTTTTGTTTTAAGGACGGGGTCTCTGCTGTCCAGGCTGGCCCTATGCTCCTGGGCATCCTGCCTTAGCCTCCCGAATGCCGGGACCACAGGTGCACACCGCTGCTCGCCTCGTTCTGCCATTGTGAAGTGTGGTGTGGTGACCTTAAGTGCCTCCACACTGGCATGCAGGCATCACCATCCAGCCACCCACAGGATGTTCATCTGACTCTGTCCTAAACAGTGCTCCCCACTCCTGTGGGCCCAGCTCACGTGCCAGAGCCAGTGCATCTGACCTCGGGGATCCACTTGACGGCTCTGTGAGGCCCTTTTGCAGCTGGGACCACAGCAGGGGCATCAGATGGCCTGCCCCAACCCCTGGGCCCCTCAGCTGTGCCTGGTAGAACTGAGACCCACACAGCGTTTGAGAAGTACACGCTCTAAACCACCATGACTGTGTACATGCACGCAGTGCTGCATGCGTGGTCCTGCCAGGTGCTCCTCAGGGCGTGCCATCCTGGGGTTGTCCTCAGGACCCACATGTGTCTTCCACCCCGTACAGAGCACAGGAAGCAGCCTGGGGGGACTCTGCCTTTCTTCTGGTGCTCCTGGTTCTGCTGTGTGGTGTCTGGGAGAAATCATGTTTTGGGGTCTGCGAGTCTGGGGAAACCTCCCCTCCATGCTGCTCAGCACTGGCTGGTTGGGTGGGAACTGAGTCCTGGGTAGCTGCCCTCAGGACCATGGAGCCTCCCTCAGGGGAAGCTCCTCTCTGACTCCAAAGCGTGAGTGCTACGAAGAGTCCTGAGGGAGCAGGGCAGACTCCAGAGAATACCCCGCTGCATGGGGGCGGGCAGCAAGCATGCCAGGCTGAGCCGCACTCGGGTGGTCCTCAGGGCCTTCAGGGGTGCCTGGCCTGTTCCCATGCTCCTCGGCCGGGCTGCACCCTGACCATAGAACCTCAGTTCTATGAGGAGCCCTGGCCTCAGGCCATCTGGGGGGGCGGGGCACCACAGGGACACCAGCCACACTTGTCTGCTGCTGCAGACTGGAGCAGTGTTCTGTGCTGCCTGATTCCTCCTGAGGTGGCTGCCGAGAGCCTACGTCCCGCCACGCTAACGCCAGGCCGCACGTCTCAGTGCAGCTTCTGCTCTGATGGTGCCCCACAGGCTCAGTGTGATTTTATTTTTCAGAAAGGATGAGGGGATGGTGGTGCTCATGGTGGGAATGATAGCTCTTCTAACAGCTGTCAGGGTCCTTGCCATCTTGAACATCCTAAGAGCTGATGCTGGTCTGGGTGGGGAGCTGCTCGGCTCACTTGTTCATGGTGAATAAGGGGGGTGGCCCAGTCTCCCCTTGCTGGAGGCTGCTATTTGCCAGCCTCACATAGAGAAAGTCTCTGTTCAGGAGGGAGAACTGGCTCCCGTACAGAAGAGGGGATCAGCCATGTGTCAGTTCACACAGCTGGTATCGGGGCAGCAGGCCTTACCCCCTCCTCTCTGGTTCCCTTGTTTAGCTTGTTATGTAAACATGCCAAGAGTGGTCCGGAATCTCTTCAGGCCACAGCCACACAAAGGAAACCAGTACTGAAGTGAGCGTGAACACACAGGTGGTGTCCAGACAGGTGTTTCATGACCCACTGTGGGGCGTGACTCGAGCCCGCAGGCCAGTCTGCAGGCCAGGTCTGCGCGTGCAGGAGCATCCTGGGTGTGAAGAACCTCCAGGTCACTGCCATCAGCAGCAGCCATCCCGTCCCAACCTTCTGCCTCTCCTCTGTGCCAACGAGAGTCAAGGCCTTTTGTCTCCTCTTCTGAATCATTAGTAAAGCTCAAAGGTATTCAAAGTTGTGCCTGTCCCCAGGTCCCCCACCAGGACACACCCCTCCATGCCTTTCAGATAAGGGTTCTTTGGGTGAGAATCACTCCATACCACCATTCTGCTTAAAAATACACCTCTCTGTGCCCACAGGGAACCAATGTGCCCACCCACTGGCATTTCCATTTGGACAGATGGCTCTAACACTGGCCATACCAGGCCTTGGAGACAATCCTGGCTGTAAGGAAGGCAAAGTACACAGCGGGGCAGGGACTCTGCTCTCACATGCTGCTGAATTTCAGTTGAGACCGAAATACATACCTCTCTACTCAGACTAAAAATACATAGATGACAGTTTCTGCAAATGAAAGACAGCTGCCAGGCTGATACAAAGGCTGCGTTCACCTTTCCTGCCATCCATGTCTTTAGAGACAGGTGTATCTCCACTGTGGGTGCTGGCCTGTGCTCTGCCCCTGGGCTGGAATTCCACTGAATGTGCATGGGGTCCTGGTCAAGTGGGTGCATCCTCCCTGGGATGTTTAGGGATCTGGTGCAGGGGCTTCTGCTCTGAGCTGCAGGCTGGAGGGCTGGGCCGTCACTCCCCCGCTGGGCTGATGGCTCTGAGGATGTTGGGGATGCAGGTGGGAGGGCACCTCACGTGTCCTCTCAGTTTTCATGACACCTGTGGCAGACCACCCCTCTGCTGCAGATAAACAAAACCGGCCATGGGTTCCAGCAGCAAGTTTGCTCATTTTGGATGATTGAGGCAGATGCTGCTCCCACGTTCAAACGTGAGCAATATATAGAGGCCTGGCCGACAGTTCCCTAAAAGTGCAAATGAACCAGAACTGGCACCTGGAGAAATGCTCATCTTTCCAGTGCCAGAAGCAGGTTGAAATGTGCCCAGTAAGGACTCCTCCATGACCTAGAGCCCTCTGCTCCTACTCTGTGCAGTTGCTTAAGCCCATGGGACCTCTGGCTGCCGGGTCCTCCACCTGCCCCCATGTGGCCCAGTGTCACCCACTGACACCTGCATATCCCTCCACATGCCTCGAGGGTTCTACCCTGGCCAAGCTGGTGACTCTGCCCTTCTTTCGTGTTCTCAGGGCACACGCCACACCAGGCTCCCTTCCACGTATGTCTACTTATGAGCTGCCTCCTAGGAAGGCAGAATGCTGAAAGCATCATGTTCCATCTCTGCAGCTCAGACAACTGTCCCAGGCCTTCTGTCCCCGCCACCCATGATACCCCTGCTCTGCTCTGCACATAAGCCAGTCTTGGGGCCATGAGAGCAGAATAAGCCAGGCTCCCCACCCCAGCCCGCCCTCCAGTCCCTGTGCCTTCTCTTGTTGCTACAGGATGAAAGAGAGGGGCCTCCTCCCCAGTTTCCTGACTAGTTACATGATGCCAGCAACTTTCTCCTCCATCTTCCCCGATGCAGTGTTCCGCTGGCATCTGGAATGTTCAGCTTAAAATACACACCTCTCTCTGTGCTCTGCTCCCCTTGGTTTCAGCTCTGCTTCTCTGCTCTCCTCCACAGTGAAACTCCTGGAAGGAAGGTGAACACTCATTGTGGGGATTCTGTCCTCCTCTGTCCCCCTCTCAGAACTGCTTTCCAGGGGTGCTAGGACATCCCCAAATCCAAAGTCATGCTTCAGACTCCTGATCCTACCCCACTTCCCTGCCCTGGCCTTTCCCATCTTAGTTAAGAATAACTTTGTTCTCAGAATTGTTTAGGCCAAAAACGTGGGACTTAGATAAAATGAACACATTCCTAGGAAGATTTAATGACTGAAACTGACTCAGGGTGAAACAATCTGAACAGAACTATAGCAAGTGAAGAGTAATCAGTCACCCATTAACCCCAATTCCAGATGGCTGTGATGCTGAATTCTACTAAAGAATTAATGCCAGTTCTTCAAAAACCCTTCCAGAAATATGTGAGGAACACTCTCGACTTGATTTATGAGGCCAGTAGTAACCTGAATACCAAGACCAGATGATGAGATCACAAAAACTCACAAACTACTATTTTGAACACGGATACAAAAAACTCTCAATGAAATAGTAGTAAACCAAACCCAGGAACATATCAAAAGGAGTATATGCCACCACCACGTGGAATTTATCCAGGAATGCGAGGGTGGTTCAATATCTGAAAATCAAGCAAAGTAATGCACTACATTAACAGAATGGGGGAGAAAAAGATCAATAGATGCAGAAAAAGCATTGGAGAAAATCCAACACTGTTTCACGATAAACACATAACCTGGAAATAGAGAGGAACTTCCTTTGTCTGATAAAGGGCATCCATGAAAAACCCACAGCCAACATCGTAGCCAGTGGCAAAACGGGATGTGTTCCCCAGCTCAGAAAGGAGATAAGGACATCTGCTCTCAGTGCCCACTTGACTCTGAACTGGAACTTCTCACCAGGGCTTAGGCAAGAGGAAATAAAGTCACCCAGGTTGAGAAGAGGTAAGCTCCCTTCACAGATGACAAGCTCTGTGTTCAGAAAACGTTCAGGAATCCACTGAGAAACTACGGTGAACTACCCAGTGAGCTCCCAGGTTGTGGGACACAGAAGTACACCAGTGAGCACCGCAGGCTTCCTGGACCTTTCCTTCTCCCTGCTTGTCCCACAGTCAGTGATTCCTGCTGCCTCCTTGCCTTTCCACTGCCTGCTCTTCACCAGGAATCAGAATGACTCTTCAGAGTCCTTCCTCATTCTGTCGAAATCCCTTGCTGGTGCCCCACCTCACCCAGAGAACAAGGTTCTGACCCTGACCCTGTAGGATCTGCTGTTTCCCCCTCATCTCCTTGTTCCTGAGTTCAGGGCTCGGCGGCCGACTGGGAGTGTTGGTCTTAGTCTCAGGACTCTACCTGCCCAGGACACTGCTCCCCAGACAGCCTCCCACCAGGTCTTTACTTTTGCTCAGCTCTGCTCACGTGTCCCCTCGTAGGGCTTTCCTTGGTGGACGGGTTCTGTCTACCTCTTGATGTGACACGGTACCCATCACCACCCAATGTACTGCGGGTCACTCTCCTCCCTGGACTCTTGGTTCCTGAGGCCCATGCCCGCTGGTCAGCATCTGAATGACCGGGTCCACTTCAGCGCCGCCCTCTTTCTGGCACAGGAGGGCTTTGCCAAGTACACAGAAGAACCTCAGAGCCCGGGAGACAGTGGCTAAGTGGCCACTCCCAGGCGTGAGTGTTCCCTGATCTGGGGCTGGTTGCCCGTGGGTCAGCTCTTCCGCGAGGTCAGCCTGTTTCACAGGGATACTGACCCCCCCGGATCCTCCAGACCCTGCCCGGCTGAGGACGAAGCCCCGCCGCGCTGGGGAGTGGAGGCACAAGCCGTCTTTGCCTCCCGACCAGGGCGGAATGTCACGCAACTCACCCAGGGTGCCCAGCTGGGGGGCTCGAAGTCTCCCTGAGCTTCGAGCACTGCTGGAGTGTCCACCCAGCTAGTCAGAGGATGGGGAGTGTAGAGCGCTTTCCAAGAGAGTTGGCGCCCGGCGAGGTGGAGGATCCGAGAGGACCGCCTGAGGCTCGTCCTAGTGCACGTGGGGCGGGGAGGCAGCCCGCGGCTTCAGGTCTCCCCACTGCCCCCGTGCCTGTGGACGCCAGCCGGGCCTCCGCCGGCTCCCTAAGCCTGGGCGGGGCGGAAGGGGGCTTCGCGAGCGTGCCAGGCGCTGGCGGACCGGGGCGGGGCCTGAGGCGCTCCCACAGCGGCTGGGGGCGGGGCGAGAGGCGAGTCCCTTGTGCTTGCGGACGGGGGCGGGGCGGAAGGCGCTTTCACTGCGCCTGGGGGCGGGGAGGAAGGCGGGGCTTCAGTCGTGCCCACTGGGCCTGGGGGCGGGGCTTCAGGAGTGTCTCCAGTGCTTGCGAACGGGGGCGGGGCGGGGGCAGGCCTTCGGGCGGTGCCTACTGCGCTTGCGGAAGGGGGCGGGGCCGCGGGCGGCGTGCATTGCGCCTGCGCGACGCAGCGGCGGTGCTCTCGCTCCCGCCCGTTGGCCGCCGCCTCAGCCGCCGCCTCCCGGGGCCGCGCACGCGCCGCCGCCGCCCCCGGCCCGCGCCCGCCCCCGCCTCTGGCCCGCGCCCGCCCGCCGCAGCCTCGCCGGCCCGCTCCGTGCCTCCTCGGCCTGGGCTCGGCGCCCGCAGCATGCAGCAGCAGCCCGGGCGGCGGCGGCGGCGGCGGCCGTGAGGCGAGGGCCGTGCGCCGGGCGGGCCGGCGCGGGAGGGCGGCGGCGCCTTTGTTGCGGCGGGGCCGCCGCGGCCTTTGTCTGCAGATGGTGGACGCGGGCGGCCGCCCCGCCGCCGAGGGCTGGCGGAGAATGGAGACCCCGCCGGACGGCGCCGACCTGGTGCCGCTGGACCGCTACGACGCTGCGCGGGCCAAGATCGCCGCCAACCTGCAGTGGATCTGCGCCAAGGCCTACGGGCTAGGTGCGCGGCGGGCCTGGCGGGCGCGGCGGGCCTGGCGGGCGCGGCGGGCGCGGCGGGCGCGGTGGGCGCGGTGGGCGCGAGGCGGAGGGCGCCGTCGGGCCTGGCGCGGGGAGCGCCGGCCGCCCGCTGGCCGCGGTCCAGAGCGGTGGCCGCAGCACCCACCGCGAGACTCGCCGCCCAGGGACGCCCAGGACTCCCGGCGGACCCGTTCGCCACCGCTTCTGGTGGTTGCAAGATCATGGGCCGTTGGATCCCCGGCTCGCAGCCGGGCCTTGCTCGGATTGCGTGGATCGTAGTGATCCCTTTGGTAATTTTCTGGTCGCAGAGCTGGGTAACCTTGCGACGAAGTTCCGTTGGCGAGGCCTAAGGTGCTTAGTGGATTAAGACGTCTGGTTCCTGCTCCGGGAACTTTGCAGACCAGGTGGTGCGGCAGTGCCTTGATTGCTCCCTGGCGTTCTCTATTAATTTTAGGTGCTTTGTTTCAAGTACAAAATTAAGGGTTAATACTTGTGGAATTCTCTTAATTCGAAGCACGAATTGCCTTCATTCTGATGAGAAATGACTGATTTTAGAGCAAGACTGAAGTGCAGAGGTAGCCCTTGGAGAAAAGGGCTAGTTGACCAGTTTTGAGAACTTGCTGAGCAGGCGTTCTGTGTGACAGTGGCCTGTGCCTCAGCCCGCCTCTGATTAGTCATAAGCACAAACACGTTTTATGAGTCTCAGATTAAATGCAGCGCTTTATTTTAAACTCGGTTTTGTACTGTGTAAGTAGCAGTTGGAAAATAATTCTTTCCTTTCTTTTACAGTTTTCAGTTTTACATTGTTTCCTGGTTCTGTTGAACTTCACTCAGGTTCTGTATGGTGGTGGAAAAATGCTGCCATATATCACTTGTCCTGACTTTAAAAACTGAAATTGATAAAATGTTCATGAAACACCTTAGAAAATGACACTGCAGTGGCACTGGGTGTGGGGCACTATCCATGCATTGGCTGCAGGTGCCCCTGCCTGCTGGCCCCTCTCGTCCCTTCCCACCTTGTGTTGGCAGAGGCTTTGCTCTTCTCTGTGTTTCTCCATGCATTTGTCACTGAACTAGATTGTGCAGTTTCACATGTTTTTGTGCCTTCAGTAGTGATGTCTTCTGAGGTGTCTGTATTCCACATTGTGTGCTTAGATTCCTCCTGCTTCATCCAAGTTCACTGCATTCTCTTCCACGTTTTGTAGGATTTCACCTAGGCCCGTCCACTACATGCCACTCTGATGTGTATGGGTACTGCTTAGTTCCACTTTTTGCTGTTAAACATGGTCCGTTCTTGGGCATGGCTTATGGGCCTTTGGGCAACGTTTCACCTTTATGGTGTTGAGGTTGTGCATGCTTGGGCTCTGCTGATGAATGTTAGGTCCAAATATTTAACAAAAGGTGCTTCCATCATTTGCTCTCTAGGTTCTTTTAGTAAGGGGAGTGTGCATTTTGTTGCATTTAGCCTTAGCATTCAGCTTTGCATTTGTTAGCTATTCAAAGGTAAGTACAATGTTTCTGAACATTGTATCTGGTTAGTCTAACTTTATTCCAGTACTGATTGCTCTTGAGTATGTGCTGCCTCATTGGAGAATGAGTCAAAATCTGACACTGGACTCTAACGTATTGAAATTATTGAAAGGTGGGCTTGTGAAGACTAGAGACACGGGCAGCAACTGCAGAGCAGGTGCTTTCTATTCTGGAATTGAGCAGGTAACGGCCTTGCTGGGTGGAGACAGGACTTCTGCTAACAGTGCAGATCACACTGTATTAGCTGGTCAGTGTTCCATCCATTTTTGCTCAGTGAGAAGATTTCTGTTCTGAAGGGGAGTAGACATGATTTTTTTAAAAATTGAGAAACTTTTTTTTTGTGGTGCTGGGAATTGCTTGTGCTTGGGAGGCAGGCACTCTACCAGCTGAGCTATATCCCCAGCCCCTGAGAAACTCTTTAAATTTACAGATTTGAGCAGTCCCAATTCAGGTGACCAAGAAGACTCACCTTGGCTCAGTTGAAGAGATTTCATGTATGTTGTTGTCAAGGGGGTCCCAACTGGGGTGTCAGTTTTCTGCAGCTGGTGTGTGCTTATGTCTTCTAGCAAACCGGGTGGGTAGGTGGTGGTTTTAGTAGGATGTGTAGATTTTTCCCCTCAAAACTTTGATCTTAACACAGGGATGAATCTTTGCTTCTTTGGGATCTTGCATTACCTTTTCAGCTTAGGTTGCTATTCACTGGACGTGACACTTCCAGTCTGGGCTCTTCAGTGGTCAGTTACTGTGGAGAGGCTTGTTGGGAGAAGTGGCTTAGGTGTTCTATGGGTTGTGCAGTTGTTCGTTAGGCTGTGAAGTGAAACCAGCTTTCCTTCTGTGTAGGAATTGAAAGCATGCCAAACTCTAGGGCTGGCTGCAGAAGCCACCTTGGTGTATATCTGGGGTTCTGTGTCCCTGGGCACCAGCCTGCCATCTGTATAGTAAGTGGCAGCTCCTGGAGCTTGCCCTGCCAGGCCTCAGGCGTATGATTATGCAGAAACATTTCCTCCAGCTTTATTTGGTTCTGGTGCCACAGCCAAGATTCGTGGGTTGTCCTGTCCTGTGCTTTTATTTGTAGATCCACCTCCCTCTTCTTTTGGTAACTCTCATGTTTCATTGACAGTCTTTTTTTTTTTGATACTGGGCATGGAATCTTGGGGCACTCAACCACTGAGTCACATTCCCAGCCCTATTTTTTTTTATTTTTTTTTTTTATTTAGAGATAGGGTCTCACTGAGTTGCTTAGCACCTTGCCCATTGACAGTCTTTTAAAATTTTTTAGAAGTAGCTTATTGGACATGTTCAAAATTGTTCACTTAAACAAGTCTGTAAGAGAAGAGGAGTTTGCTTAGCTTGTGACATTATAAGTTTGTAAAAAATTTGAAATGCTCTTTACTTTCCAGAATCGAGTGGTGGACTGGGGTAACGGCAGTGCAGTCCACTGTGCATTTCACACATGCACTTGACAGACTCAGACATCTGTCTAGGCCCTAGTATCAGGGATTGTGTGGGACATCAGATGTTGGTATCTTTCAGGGACAGTGTCAAGTCTGATATGTCTCTCAACCATTGCAAGGAGGTTGCTGTGTAACTCCATGGAAATCCATAGTGCCTTTGCCCTGAAGCTGTGCTGCTGACTCCTGGCACTGGGCAGCAGCTCAGCCTTCTCACCTTACCCACACCCACCTGGCTGGAGAGTGGCTGCTACCTGCCCAGGGTCCCTGCTAATGGGGAATGCTGCACCCTGTTCCCTCCCTCTGGCTAGAGTCATTTAAACAACTGATTGAAAAGGCACATGTGTGTGTGTGGCCTGTGAAGCTGGGTCCTGCTCGTTGACAGAGTGTGTTGCCGCCAACTGCTTCATCATATAGGCAGTTAGAGTAGTTTAGCTCTGGTTTGTTTAGTTGATATTAGGAGCAGAACCCCTTCATTATCAACTCCAGGATGTTACTGTGCTGTTTTTTTGTAATAACATTGGTCAAAAGGAGCTCAGTGCTGGGAGCCCCTTTCTAGCTCCAGAGCTGGTGTGGAACCTCTCTCTCCTCTTCCTCCCTGGCCTACGGCTGGTCTTCCTGGGAGCAGCCTTCTCTTGACAGTTTGAGAAGCATATTGCTAAGTTGTTCCAGGAGGTGATTTGCTCAGATTATTGGTTTATGACTTTAGATTGTGTTTTTTCAATAGCCTTTTGTTGTTCTTGGAAGGGAGTTGGGTGTTTCTGGGCTGGTAGGGACACAGCAGCTTCAGGTGTTTAATGAGCACTGTTAGGTGGAACTGAGGCTGTGGCCCAGCGGCTGGTCCTCACAGCGGTGTCTGAGAACTGCCCTGGTCTGGTTCTGTATGCTACTTTGCAAGGCCTGGGGGCCTGGTTGGTGCTCCAGAGCACTGGGTACTCAAGTGCTTATTGCATGGGGGAATGGGAAGATGTGTTTTGTAGTTCCATCCTGGTGCCAGAAGTGGGTGGATTCATATTTCCAAAGGTAGGTCAGTTAGTACGTGGTCTCTTTGCTTGCCTGATGCATATATTAAGTATTAGCCCGAGAACGGAAATCCGTCTTTCAGTTTGGTCGGTTCTAATCCTTTAAGTTAGAGTGATGCTCAGAAGGGCTGGCTTTGGGGTGTAAGCTTTGGGCAGACATTTCTGAAGGGCCCTTAGTTCTTGTTGCTCATGGGCTTCTGCCACATTCTCTTTGTGGCCCTAGCAGTACTGTGTGCCAGTGCCCTTTCCCATTTCTAGCTGCACCGTGGGAAAATGTGGATTACTGTCATTTTCATCTTGTTAGGGTGGCCAAGGTGGAGCCATTGTCACAGTCAACCAAGATGATAGCATGATGTCACTGCTGGGGGCTGCAAAAGGGGAGCCTCCAGGTGCACAGGGAGGGGTGGCTGAGGGAGGCTTTGTGGGGAAACAGGCTTTGAAGGATGGAGAAAGCTTGGGTAGTCCCCAGGGGCACAGGGGAGGACAACTGATTGTACCCCTGCAGTGGCAGAGTGTTTTGGGGGCACTGAGTAGATTAATCTTGTAGAGGCAGAAGCATTGTGGACTGAAATAGTAGGTGATTAGTTTGGAAATAGTCTGGGGCTAGATTGTTTACAGCGTTCAGGCTCCCTGGGGATTTGTTTGGTGTGTGCCTGGGAAGGTTTTTAAGTAGGGGGTGGCTGTGTTGAGAGAGGGAGCCTGGAAAGATGTTTTTAGCAGGTTGGAGTGGGAGGAGGCAGGTGTAACATCTGGGAACTCAGTGATGAGGCTGAAAGTGCCAGTGGGAATTAGGGAGGTGGATTGAGCCAGGAGACACTCTAAAAGCAGAGTCCAGGAGATGGGATTGGTGGCAGTGGCTCGGGAGGTTGAGTTGGGGCAGCTGGGTCTGCAATGTTGGCTGAACATGGGTACCGTGGTTCCTTGTCAGGGATGGTTACAGGCTCGCTCTTTCTTTTCTTTTTATTTCCTTCCTTTTTTTTCCCCTTGGTGTGCTAGAGGTGGAACCCAGGGCTTTGCATGCTAGGCAAGCGCTGTACCATCTAGTTACTCCCAGCAGTATTAGAGTCTTTGTGTCATGAAGTTATCTGCTGTTATGGCTTTGGTTGACATATACAGAAAGATGATCTTTGGGTTTTTATTTCTATTTCTGATTCTTTCCTGACCTCTCACCTGATCTTTTTTTTTTTTTTTTTTTTTTTTTTTTTTTTTTTTTTAAGAATTTAATCTTTATTTATATTTATTTTTTATGTGGTATTGAGGATCAAACCCAGTGTCTCACCCATGCTAGGCAAGTGTTCTACCACTCAGAGAAGCAGCCCTGGTCCTCTTTTTTAAATGGTGCTGGGGATCAAATGCAAGGCCTTGAGCATGCTAAACCTCTTTTTCTTGTGCTTCTCACCTTATGATGGGATTATAGCCCATCATAAATCAAAAATATCACTAAGTCAGAAACACATTTAATACCCTAACCTCCTGGTTGTCGTGGTCTGCCACACAGCACACTGGAGTCACAGTTTTTGGCCCTCGTGGTCCAGCATCATGAGGGGGTATTGTGTGGCATTTTACTAAGCCCAGAAAGAGATCAAAATACAGAGTTCAAAGTGCATTTTCTGTTGAGTGCATGCTGTTTTGTATCATCAGGAGGTTGAAAACAGTGGTTAACCTTGAACCATCACCATTAAGCTAATGTGCTGAGTATTCTCCAGGCACTGCAGACTCGACCAGTCAAAATTAGACTTGTGTCTGTTCAGGTGAGCATGTACTGTGACCTTGGGTCCCCGCCATGCTTCTCAGGCCTCAGGTAGTGCTGGGCTAGCCAGGTATGCAAAGACTTATAAGGAAAGCCCTGGTGGTTCCCAGTATAGAGAGGGGCAGATGCACTGGCAGGGTATGTGAGGAAGGAGAGGAGCTTCCTGGAGGGCATCTGCAGCGTTCCATTAAAGTGAAGCCCAGTGGGTGGCCTCAGTGGGTGAGAACCAGAGCAGGGCAGGGGAATGGGGGTGGCTGTAGTATATTTCACTCAGGGAAAGGCTAGTGGCAGTTGCGATGCAAGATTAATAGCCAAGCACCATGGCCCACACCTGTAATCCCAGCAGCTTGGGAGGCTGAGGCAGGAGGATCTCAAGTTCAAAGCTAGCCTCCACAAAAGTGAGGTGGCTAAGCAACTCAGTGAGACCCTGTCTCTAAATAAAATACAAAATAGGGCTGGAGATGTGGCTCAGTGATCAAGTGCCCCTGAGTTCAATCCCTGGTATCCCCCCAAAAAAAGATTAGACTGAATAAGATCTGGGCCAGGCTTTGGAATGGGTCGAGTGACTGATTGATCAATTGATGAGCCCTCACCTGGGCCTTGCTGTGTGTGAATTGGAGCCATGGAAGTTTCTGAGGAAGGAACAGATGTCTTACTTTTCAGTCTTTGCTAGGGCACTGAGGCTACTGCCCACTGTAGGTATAAAGTGCAGACTTATTTTGTATCTTTGAGAAGACCACTTTTATTGAGTTGTAATTTATATACACTAAGATACACATTTTAAAAAATGCCCTTATTTTATTTGTTTATTTTTATGTGGTGCTGAGGATTGAGCCCAGTGCCTCAAACATGCTAGGCACTCTACAACTGAGCTATAGCCCCTACCTTTAAGATGCACATTTTTGAGAATATAGTTAGATGGGTTTAAAGGAAGGCCCACAGTAGAGGAAGCATTTTTATCTCTGCCTGAGGTCCCCAAGAGTCCCCCAGGGCTTCCCTGACCTGGTTCCTTTTGTAGCAGATGAAACCTGTCTTTCTGGAGTTTCCTGCCCTCTAAGCCCACAGCAAGGACTTGCACTTCCTTTGCTTGGTGCAGGATTTTTGAAATCCATCCAAGTGTGCTCTAGTAGACTCCCAATGTGGCTTGCCCACATTGACGTCTCCGTTCATCTATAATAGTTGTATGGATTGTTTCCAGTTTGGGGCTTGTGAGTAAAGTTGACATGAACATTTATTTGTGTGGACAGATGTTTTCATTTGTCTTAAGTAGGCTGACATGGCATTATCGGGTCACAAGATAAATGTAAATTTGTAGGAAAGTGCCCAGCTGTATAAAGTAGTGTCAGCGGTACTTCCCGCCAGCCATGCACTGGGTTCCGTGCTCTGCCACCCTGTTGGCACTTGTTGTCAGTTCTTCATTGTAGCCATGCAAGGGATGGATTGTGCTATCTGTGCTTCTATTGTGCATTTCCCTGAAGACTAATTATGATGAGCATTTTAAAGTATGGATTTTGGCCTTTTGCATATCTTTTCTGTGAAATACCTTTTAAAATCGTGGTCAATTTTATTTTGAGATCATTGTATATTAATATGATTGTAAGAAATACTGCAGAGGTCTTGGGTGTCTTTACCTGATTCCCCCAGTGGTAACTTCTTGCAAAACTAGAGGAATATTACAACCAGCATGCTGATCTTAGAAAAACCCAGGTGTGGAGCCTTCCTTCCCCTCCAGCCTTTTCTCTTCCTTTGCCCATTTATGCTATACCTTCCTCTCTTCTGCTTGCCTTGGGTGTATTTCACCCTTCCTTCTCTAGTTTCTTGAGGTAGAAGATTAGGTGGTTTTGTGGGGGTTTTTTTGTTTGTTTGTTTGTTTGTTTTTTGTACTGGGAATTGAGCCAGGGGTGCTCTACTCTGCCCTTTTTGATTTTTATTTTGAGACAGGGAATTGTTAAGTTGCTGAGGCTGTCCTTGAACTTGCAGTCCTCCTGCTTCTGCCTCCTGAGTTGCTGGGATTATAGCGTGTGCCACTCCACCCTGCTAGGATCTTAGATTATTGACTTGAGAGCAGGACCCTTTTCTGAGTAAACATTTACTGCCAGCATTACCACTTTTGCTGTATCCCATGTGTGTTGATGGGTTATATTTTCATTTTCATTCAACTCTATGTATCCTTAAAAGTTTTCCTTTGATGCTTCCTCTTTGGCCCATTGTCTCAGTCCATTTGGTGCTGCTGTTACAAAATACCTTAGGATAATTTATACATGACAGAAATTTATTGCTCACAGTTCTAGGGACGGGACATCCAAGATCAGGGCACCCCAGCACATTCTGTGTCTGGCCTATTTCCTGTTCATAGGTGGCGCCTTCTGTGTGTCCTTGCCTGGCAGGAGGGCAGACGGGCTCCCTCTCCTCTCTGTAAGGGCATGCATCCTATTCCTGAGGCAGGGCTCATCACCTAATCACCTCCTGAGGACCCTACCTCTTAACACCACCACAATAGGGACACAGACCTTCAGACAGTAACACTTAGAAATCATGTAGTAGTATGATTTCCAAGGGATTATAGAGGTTTTCCTGTCTTCTTTTATTTCTAGTATGATTTCATTTTTATGGTAGGATAACAAACTGATTTCTATTAATTTAAACTTGTTCGTGTTTGTTTTATGACCCAGAAGGTGGTATCTTTTGGCAAATGTTCCATCAGCATTTGGGGAAAAAATGAGTATTCTGTGGTTGTTGGGTGGAGAACTCTTTAAAGCCAGTGTGATGCTGTATTGGTTGTGTTCAGGTTTATAACCTTGCAGGTGTTTTGTCTAGTATTTCTGTCAGTTGCTGGCAGTGGGTGTTGAAGTTCCCATCTACACTTATAAACTTGTCTGTTTCTTTTCAGCTGTCAGGTTTTTTCATGTACTTTGAGGCTCTGTAATTGGTGCATACACATTTTAGGATTCTGGTCTTACTGGTGGATTGACCTCTTTTAACATGATGTAATGGCCCTCTTTGTCTTTAGTAGTTTTCTTTTTACTTTATCATATATCAGTGTTTAGGAGTCCCGACTTAGCTGTGCTTTTGCTTTGCAGTTTCAGTTATCCATGGTGAACTGTGCTCTGACAGTATTAAATGGAAAATTTTAGAAATAAGTAATTCCTAAGTTTAAAATTGCCATTTTGAGTAGCATGATGAAATCTTTCACACCCTCCCTGGAACATGAGTCATCCTTTGTCCAGGGTGTCCCTGCTCTGTACACTACCCTCTCCTTAGTCATTTAGTATCTGTCTAGGTTATTAGATCATGGTGTTGCGTACTTGTATTTGCCCCTTATTGTACTTGATAATGGTTTTGCAGAGCAAGAGTACCAATGCTGGCAGTTTTGTTATGGTATCTTATAATTGTTTTATTTATTATTTTTTTGCTGCCAGGGATTGAACCCAGAGGTGCTTACCCACTGAACCACATCCCCAGCCCTTTTTTAATTTATATTTTGAGACAGGTCTTACTAAGTTGCTTAGGGCCTCGCTATGTTGCTGAGGCTAGCCTTGAACTTGTGATCTTCCTGCCTCAGCCTCCTGAGCCACTGGGATTAGAGGCGTGTGCCACGGTAACTAGCATAATTGTTTTATTTTATTATTAGCTATTGTTAGTTTCTTACTGTACTTAATTTGTAAATAAAACTTTATCATAGGTCTCTTTTTCGGGGGAGTGCTGGGGATTGAACTCAGGGGCACTCGACCACTCAGCCACATCCCCAGCCCTATTTTGTATTTTATTTAGAGACAGGGTCTCACTGAATTGCTTAGTGCCTTGCTTTTGCTGAGGCTACTTTTGAACTCATGATCCTCCTGCCTCAGCTTCCTGAGCCGCTGGGATTATAGGTGTGCACCACTGTGCCTGGCTTTCATAGGTCTGTCTTTATAGAAATAAACAGTATGTATAGGGTTTGGTACTACCCATAATATCATATTTCCTCTGGTAGTCTGGGACTGTGTCCCCGAGGATAAAGGGGGGACACTATAACTCTTCCTGCTTCTCTTAAAATAATGGTTGCATGGTGTATCTTTTTCTACTCTTTTATACTTTAACCTACTTACGTCATTGAATTTGGAGTGAGTTTCTTTTGAACAGCATATAGTTGTGTGCTGTTTTTAAAATCCAGCCTTCCACTTTGTCTTTTAATTGTTGTGTTTGAATTTAATGTGATTGTTGTTATGTTAGGACCTGAGAGATGTTTTATAATTTGTTTTCTGTTCCCTCTGTTTCTTGTGCCTGTTTCTGTTTGATCTGGGTTATACATTTCTGTTTAGTTTCTTAGTGGTTGCTCTGGGTTTTGTGTATTATGTGACTTAAGACTGTTACTGGTGGTGGTATTTCACTATTTTGAGTGAAACATGGAAACTTTTTTTCCCATTTGGGTCCCTTTACCTTATCCACTTTTTTTTTTTTTTTTGGTACCTGGGATTGAACCACCCAGGGTCTCCCAGCCTTTTTTTATTTTTTATTTTGAGACTGTTCTCACCAAGTTGCTTAGGGTCT
Source organism: Sciurus carolinensis (assembly GCF_902686445.1). NCBI lineage: Eukaryota > Metazoa > Chordata > Mammalia > Rodentia > Sciuridae > Sciurus > Sciurus carolinensis. The sequence goes on from NC_062226.1 coordinate 1,665,630, forward strand.
TACTAAGTTTCTGAGGCTGATTTGGAAGTTATGACCCTCCTGCCCCAGCCTCATGAGTTGCTGGGATTACAGGTATGTGCTACTGCATTGGTTTCTTTTTCACTCCCCAGTGCTGGGGATCAGAACCTCATGCATGCCAGGCAGGTACTCTACTCCTGAGCTACATCCCAAGCTCATTTTATTGATTTTGAGATGTTCTCACCAAGTTGCCCAGGTTGACCTTGAACTTGGGATTCTCCTGCCTCAACCTCCTGAGTAGCTGGGGTTATGGGTGTGGCCATCACCCTTGGCCTTTTTTTTGGTATATATATATGTTATATATACATAAATACATATAAACATATATATACATAAATACATATAAACATATATATATACATGTATATATTTAGTTGTAGGTGGACACAATACCTTTATTTTATTTTTACGTAGGGCTGAGGATTGAACCCAGGACCGCACACACGCTAAGCGAGCACTCTACCACTGAGCCACAACCCCAGCCCATTGGCCTATCTTTTAAGCTTATTGGAGACACATTCTTTTATTTTCTTTATATGAGATTGTCTTTATTTTCCAGCTTTTCTTTAAGGATAATTTTGCTTGATATGGAATTTGTGGTCAACAGTTCTTTTCTTACAGTGTTTGAAAAATTGTGTGCCACTTCCCCATGGCTGCCGTGCCTTCAGATGAGAGCCCATCATTGGAGCGGGTACCCATCATTGGAGTCGGTGTCCTTCTTTAAGAAGTGTGCCTTTTCTCTGTGGCTGCTTCAGAACATTTGTCTGTATTTTAGAAGAGTGAGTACCATGTGTCTTGACACGGGTCTCTCTGGGTTCTTCCTCTTGGGGTTCTCTTTGTCTTGAAGTTGCTGGGTTTAGACCCTAGGCTGTGTCTGGGCAAAGCTCAGTGCTCCTCAGCTGAGCACTCTCCCAGTAGCACACAGTTGGCCTTTTGTTGCTCCCCCACAGATCCCTCAGCTCCCCCTGCCCCGACCTCCCTTCGGGTTTGGGTAGATGCTGCTGATCTGACCTCAGGTTCAGTGATTGTGTCCTCTGTCATCGCCATCCTGCAGTTGAACCTATACAGTGAGTTTTTAAATGTCTGTTACTATATTTTTCATTTCTGTATTTGATATTATTAGAAACATTTCTTTCTTTGTTGAAATATTCTAGTTTTGTTTCAGAATTTGTAATTGCTGGGGCTGGGGTTGTGGCTCAGTGGTAGAGCACTCACCTAGCACATGTGAGGCCCTGTGTTTGATCCTCAGCACCACATAAAAATAAAGGTATTGTGTCCACCTGCAACTAACTAACTAAATATATATATATATATTTATACATACATACATACATATACATATATATACATATATATATAAGAATTTGTAATTGCTTATAGAATCATGATGGTTGCTTTAAAATTCTTGTCAAATAATTATTTCATTCGAATCATCTTTGGGCTTTTGTCAGTTGGTTGTCTTTTCTTACTAAAATGATTTTTGAGTATTTCTTGGTGACTTTGGCTATTGTGTTAGAAGATTCTGGGCTCTTAAGCTTCTTTTATTTTAGCAGCAGTGTTCTGTTAAGATTTGCTTGCAGCCATGACCTCCTTTTGTGGGCTGTGGTCCAGTGTGGCACCATCTGCAAGCCTTGTGCTATTTCAGTTTGCTCCCACTGGGCTGTGCTGGTGTGGCTGAGGGCAGGAGGAGCTCTGGGGGCTCACTGTGGCTGTCTGACCCTGCCTCTGAGGAATGGAGCATGCTTCCCAACCAGTGGTTATGAGGTGGTTTCCTTTGTGGGAGCCCTGAGCAGAGGGGGCAGGACCCTCATGACTGGCAGAGAAAGTGAGTATCTTCTAGGCCAGGTGCTTGTGGTGGGACCCCACTTGCTGGGTTCCTCTGGCACAGGGAACTCTGACTTTGGGTAGGGGTGTCTTAGGCCTGATGGGGAGGACGAGCATGTCTGAATGCGTATCTGAATGGTTTTCTGTTGTGGAATCTCTTGCTAAAGTCCCTGGCTGCTTATTTTTAGTGGCGCCTTCTGTTGATCCCCTGGCCCCTGTTAGCTGGGAGGCGAAGTGCCATGCTGCTGTCCTCTAGACCCGGGCCCCAGCCAGCATCCCCCTCTTGCCCTTGAACTATCCTAGGGTTTGTAGCTGTGCTCCGTGCAGAGGAGGCAGAGACTAGTCTCTATCCTGGCCTGACCAGGATCCCCTTCTAGCTGCTTTAAAAAGCATCTGTCTTCAGGTCTCATCAGCATCTCTGTGCTGTCTTTGATGTGTGGGTTTCTTTTTTCAGTTCTGCTGGCATTTTGTAGTGCTTCTTGGAGCTGTGGTTTTGTGAATTTTACAAGTACTGGGACATTCTCATCCAGTGTCTGTCAAAGTACTGCTTCTGCTCATGGTTTTCTTTCCTGGCCTCCAGTTGCACTTCCACAGTACTGACTGGTCTGTCGTTCACCTCCTGGCTGTCTTTCTACTTCTTTGTCTCGTGTTTTCCATCGGAGGTACTTTCTTTCCACTCAACTTCATCTCGTGTCTGACCTCTGTTCAACCGTTGCATAAAACCAAACCCAGCCACTGTGTTTTTCTGCTCTAGGATTTCTAGTTTGTCCTTTTTCTAACTTGTCAGGGTCTTTTTTATTCTTTTTTTAAAAAATAGCTTTTCCACTTTCCTGCTAAGATTCCTGTGTTTTTCTCTTCTGCTGTTGTGAACACAGTCCTTTAAAGTTTGTGACTGATGGCTCACACTGTGGCTCCAAGGTCCTGCTGCTTCCTTGTGTCTGTCAGCGGTCTGCTTATGCAGCGTCTGCACCAGCTTTCCTTTTCATTCTGTCTGGTTTGCTGGACTCCCCAAGTCTGTAAATTGGTATCTTTCACCAGATTTCAGAAAACTTTAGCCACATTTTCTACAACACTTCCATGCCAGGTTCCCTCCCGCATGGATGGCTGTCCCGCTGGTCCCAGCACAGCCATTTCTGCAGTCCTTCAGGTAGGTGATTTCTGTTGCTGTTCTGAAGCTCGGCGGCCCTTTCCTGTGTCATCTCTTCTGTTTAGTCTGGCTGGTGAATTCTGTGTTACTCTTTATTTTTTTAACTCTGGAATTTTAATGTGTTGCTCTCATTTTTATTTCTCTCCTGAGAATTTGTTTCCGCACCTACTTGAAGAATTTTGCTTGTCCCTTCTGGAGCTGACCATGGTCTTGAACAGCCCCAGCATCTGGGCCCTCTTGAGACTGACCTGTCATTGCCTTTTCCCTTGAGGACTGGTCACATTTTCTTTCTTGGTTCTTTGTATGCTGGATGGTTATGGACTGTGTCCTGGATGTTTTGATTACAACAGGGTGAGACTCTGTTGGGTGCTGTTCAGCACCTGTGGGTAACGTGGATCTGCTTCCTTTGTAGCTGGGTGGCAATGACCCATTAGGTTCAGACCTCTAATCTGCTTGGCCATTGTGGGCAGGCATTGAAGGGTCAGTCCCCTTTCAAGTCCTTTGTGGTGCCTTTGGGCGTCCATCCCAGGATATGACTAAGGAGCAGGCCCACAATAGCCCAGCTTGCACATGTGGTCAGGACCTACCATACTCTGTGGCTCCTGGGAACCCTGGCACCTTACCCTCTGACTGGAAGCGCAGTTTTGGCTGCTATGATTGGGGTGACTGTCCCAGGGTGGGAGAGAAAAGGGAAAAATCCTACTCTCCAGCTACAGGGAGGGGTCCCACTCCTGGCTAGGCCTGGGCGGCAAGGCTTCTTCTCTTGGGATTTACTTTCTGGTCCCTCTCAGTCCTGTGGCTGGGTGCCCTCGGGTCAGGAAAGCACAGGGTCAGGCTGCTCCCTCTCTGTGCCTGCTGTTGCCCACTCCAGAACCCCAGGCCATTGCGCTGTTCCTTCTGTGCAGAGACTCTGGTTGCAGGCTGTGGGGAGAGGCTGCACTGCTGACCGTCCCTTCTGGGCACTGCCTCTGTTGCCTTTGCCCACCTGTCTTGTTTTGCCCACATGCCTGTTTTTCTTTGGGCACCAAGCATTGTGTTTGGAAGTATGGGATAATAATCTGAGACCCAGGGTGGCATCCTCCTGCAGGGGGCATCAACACTTGCTTCCAGCTGTCACCTCCTCCCGCTCAGGAGGCTCCAGAGCTGGCCGGGGTCCCAGCCCACAATGTGCAGGCAGGTCCACCAGGCAGGCCCACAAGTCCCAGCTTTGTCCTTAGAAGCATGCCAGGTGCTGGAAGTGTGGCTGCACTCTCCCACCACCTGTTCTAGAATAGGCTGGTCCTCCCAGGAGAGAGAGCAAGCACCCACCTGGGCTCTCTGGACTGTGCTTCCCCTGGACGTGGCTGGGCTCACACAGCCTGGAGCGGGGGTTATGTGTGTGCTGCTCTCTGGTTGCTGGCCAGATTCCTGTAAGTGGACCTCCCATGTGCTCTAAGAGACCCCCGTGCTCGGGTGTCCCTGTTTCTTACTTCCCTGTGTTTGTATGGGTTGCAGTCACAGGGGCTGGGCTCCTCAGACACCATGTTATTCTTGTGTGTGCTGCTTTGGGAACCTCGGGAAGTTCACTGTGGGTGGCGGTAGTTCCAGGTGAGGGACTGCAGATTGTGCTCTTCCTGGTGAACTGTAATGCACACGGGATGGCCTCGCCTCGGGGTCAAGGGACTTTGGCATGACTGTTTCTTTTTGTCACCTTGCTCCATGTGAGGTCTCGTGTCCCTTTTCCAGGCACTGTCCTCCTAGAAGAGCTATCCCTGCACTGTGACCATGAGACCTGATGAGGGTGGCAGGTGGTCATGGGTGGTGAACCCTCTGCCCAGTTGGGTTCCCTGTGTTGAGAGGATCTGGGAACTGGGATGCTGGGCCCTGCCCCAGGGGGAAGCCAGGCCTTGCTGGGGAGGCTGGAAACTCTGTCCCCAGAGTTTGCTATGTTTTGTGTTAGTGTTTTGTTTATTTCAGGGGTTGCCCTTGCTTTAGGAAGCATTGTTAGATTCTTTGCTCTAAAGCCTTTGTTGGGCAGTTCTGACGTTTGGCTTCCATCAGTGGCCTTTCTCTTGGGGGCTTTGGTCTCCCTGTTTGATCCTTCTTTGTTGTGTTGTCGTGGGTGGTGTATGGATGTCTGGAAGATCATACTTTGCAACTCTGAGCTTATTGGAAATCTGTGAGAGGCTGGTCTTGTTGACTCTAGCAGCTTGCCCACCACATTGTTGGGCTGCAGTTCACTGCCCTGTGGTCTTGGAGTGCCAGTGTGAAAACCAGACTGTTGGTGTAGCTCTTGGAGTTGCTGTGTGGTTGCAGTGGATTTCACATGTGGCCACTTGGGTGTCAGGACCTCATATACAGATCCAGATGCTCCTTCACGCCCACTCTCTGAGGGCCTCTGTTATGGTTTGGATGTGAGGTGTCCCCCAAGGGCTCATGTGAGAGACAACATAAGAACATTGAGAGGTGAAATGATTGGGTTATGAGAGCCTTGACCCAATCAGTGCATTAATACCCTGGTGGAGATTAACTGGGTGGAAACTCCAGGCAGGTGGGGTATGACTGGAGGAGGCGGGACCACAGCTGCCTCCTGGTGTCCAGCCCATCCTCTACTTTGTACAGGGAAGACCAGCAGGTATTCAGTAACTCTTTGTCCTCCAGCTTCCCCAACCCCCTGACCCAACCTGACCTAGTCCATTCCCTTGCTATGTGCTCCTGAGTGCTTCTGCCTGCCCATTCCCCTGACAACCCAGAGAGGGCAGGCATGTAGCAGGTGCTCGGTTAAGAGTCTGGAACAAGTTAGCAAAGCACTTAGTTTAAGGTTCCCCTCCTGTACACCTCACTCACCCTCAGTGCTGGGCTGTCTGCTGACTACCCCCCCCCCCCCACCCCGTGCGACCTCTGCACCGTGGGATAGTTGCCCGCTGACTTTTCCATCCTCTTCGGCATCACCCCCATGGCAGTGACTCTCATCTCTTGCTTCTCAGCATTTTTGTACATTCCTGGCTCACCTGGCTCAAGCTTGATGATTGTTGAGTGAATAAACAGTTCTAACAAATGGCCTTACTGAATCGTAGAAGAAATGAAAAACAAGTCACCAGAAATAGATTAAAGGCATCTATGCTTAAAATGGCAGCTAACTGGTAAACCTCAAGGATGTCAGGTCTGTGCACATCAGTTCATGGACTGACCGAGCTCAGTGTGAGGGCAGTCGCTGCCTCTGCTAGAGTGTGGGAGTGTGGTTTCCTTACGTATCCACACAGGACTTGAAGAGCTGCTGGTGTGGACCCCTCCTTGCTGAAGCACTGCTGTGGGGCTGATGGTCCAGGAGAGCCGCCGCTCCGACCTGTCTCCCAGTCTTGCCAGCCCCTGCCTTCAGAGCGAGCCTGTCTTCGCCTGGTCTGGGGGCTTCCCTGCTTCCATTTCAGGCCAGCCTTTGCTCGCCCATCCATGCTCGCACAGAACCGGGACCCTGCAGGATTTCCCATGAGTTGTGCCAGTTTCTGCCCTTCTAGAGAGGAGCCCTCCCAGTAGTCCAGGTCAGAGGGGAGAATGCCATGGACCAACTGATGGGGCTTCAGGGTCCCTAGGCACCATGTGGAAGTGTCACATATGCAATTCAAGGTGGTAACCACGGCCAGAATGTACATCTGGGTCACTACACAACTGCAGTCTTTGAAGCCATGAGGCTGAATGAGGTCTTCTGAGGTGTGAGGTAGAATATACCCTTGTGGTCTTGGGCAACTGAGGCAGCACTTAGGTGGAAGGGGAACAGAGGGCAGGTGAGGTGACCCTGTAGCCTTTCCTGATAGCTGGCATGAACTTCTGAAACTGTCATTGGACCTTGGGGCTCCTTGGCCCTTCCCAGTTTCTGTCACTTAGGACAGCCGCTGGCCTCTGTGATGTTCTCTGCAGGCTGCCTGTCCCTGGCCACCACACTTTCCCCCTGGACATAGTGCTTCTTTGTCACTTGCCTCCTTTTGTCTTTGCTCATGTCTCTTTGGCAGGGCTTTCTTGGACTGCTGTGGGAAAGCGCAGCAAGCCGGAGACCTTCCCGTGGTGCAGCACACTGGAGCCCGTTCCTCCTGCCATGGTGTGGTCTGTTTTGTCCAAAGCTGAGGGTGGCTTCAAACTAGGTGACTTTGCAATATGGTCAGTGAGTGTGAGGTTGACCCTGGTGATGCCCTCTGAGCTTAGCAGCCTTCCAGAGTTGGAGCTGACTTGCCCTGTCCACCCGTAGGGCTGCTGTGGTCACCAAGCTAGTTGAGCATCTTATTGCTTGAACACTAGAGTGCTGTGTGTGTTGGCCACACTCACAAAGAAGGAAGTGAGAGCCAGGTGTTAAGATTGTGGGGCCATGATGAGGATCCACAGACCTGTGTTAAGTAGCCTGGGGCTCAGAAAACAGCACCCATGAGAAACAAGAGGAGACAGGAGCAGAGGGAGAGAGGGGTGCTGCTGAGTCCTCTGAGGAGTCAGCTCTGCTCAGGGAGAGCCTGAGATGGCCTCTGGCAGCATGTACCTCTCCATATGTTCGTGGTTTCAGCGCTGGCTGCTGGTGGGTTTTCCTCAGCAGTCCTTGGAGATGGGGACCCTTTTTAAACACTTCTGGAGGTGGGGACAGTTCCAGAAACATCCGTGTGCTGCACCATCTTGGGCTGTGTGCGAGTTAGGTCTGTGGTGGTCTTGACTGTAGAGACATCCCTTTGTGGGACAGCTGCTGACCTCTTGCAGACGAGTCTGAAGAGCAAGCTGGGTGGTGGGCAGGGGCAGAACCAGTGGTGGCAGTGGTGGTGCACTTGCCTAGCACATGTGTTTGGCTCCCTGCTTCAGAGGTGGTTTTGGCCTCCAGTGACCTTGAGCCTGTTACTTCCTCTCTGCCTTGGTTTTATTGACTGGGATGCAGGGACAGAGGTGTGTTGGGTGGAATCTCAGTGGTGGTTCTGCAGGGGTTGATCTGCAAAGCTAAGAGGAGCCTGGCTGCCGTTGTCCCTTTGTAGCTGCCCTGGCCCAAGCCTGATGCTCTCCAGACACCATGGCTGTTCAGCCTGAGTCAGCCCCTGTGGTCATGACGTCAGGAAGAGGACCCAGGTCCCTCCCTGGGCCTCAGCCTGCTGGTCCTGCTTTCCCTTGGGCCCCACGGCCACGTTCCCTGTGGGGGTGGAGCTGTGTGTGCACCTTTGTTGGCATGGAGAGGAGGAAGCCTGAGCCTTTGCCTGGTGGCAGTGTCCTGGCGGCACCTCGCCCTCTGCGCACACTTGCCCTGCTGGTGGCCTGCCGTGTGCACACCACTCACGGCGCTCTTCCCTTGCCCTAGACAACATCCCCGAGGACCTCAGAGACCCCTTCTACATTGACCAGTATGAGCAGGAGCACATTAAACCACCCGTTATCAAGCTGCTCCTGTCCAGTGAGCTGTACTGCCGTGTCTGCAGCCTCATCCTGAAGGGGGACCAGGCGGCCACCTTGCAAGGACACCAGTCTGTCATCCAGGCTCTGTCCCGGAAAGGCATCTACGTGATGGAGAGTGACGACACCCCTGTGACAGATGCGGACCTGGGCCATGCGCCCATCAAGATGGTGAGTGTCTGTGGTGGGCATGCCCTGTCCTCTGCAGCTTGGCCGCATGGGTGAGGCGCACCGCCCTGTGAACGGGCGTGCAAGAGTCAGGGTTGGCCTGTGGGCAGTGGTGGCTCTGAGTCATTCAGTCTCTTTTTACATGTGTGCTCATTCTGGAAAATGGGGAGGAAGCAAGGCATGTGAGTAAAGGTGCTGGCCAGTCCTGCAGGTGGCACCTCATATCCTTGTGGGGATAGTCCTTTGAAGTGTCTACATGTCTTCCTGTGGGTATTCTCATGCCAGTGCCAGTCGGCTTGCCCTCTCCCCTGAGCAGTCCACAGCCCCACTGCTGTGCCTGCCCCCATAGTGGGAGAGGAGTACTGACTGCTGCCTCTGCCCCAGAGTGCCCACATGGCAATGGTGGATGCCCTGATGATGGCCTACACTGTGGAGATGATCAGCATCGAGAAGGTGGTGGCCAGTGTTAAGCGCTTCTCTACATTCAGCGCCTCGAAAGAACTTCCCTACGACCTTGAGGACGCCATGGTGTTCTGGATCAACAAGGTGAGCGCCTGCCGGACCCTCCTTCCCTGAGAGCATACACTGTCCCTCAGGCTGGGACCCAGCTGCTGGGTCCCATCATTTGGGACTGGCAAGTGCTGTGACCAGCAAGGTGTCTGCAGTAGTTAAAAACAGAACAGGCCTTTCTCCTGAGCATCCAGAGTAGAGCAAGATGAATTGGTATTTGAAAATGCAGTGCATGGGTGTGGTTAAAGCAAATGAGTGAATTCTCATTTTATCTTTGGCACCTGTGTGCAGCTGTTTTAGAAAACATTGATTCTTAGGAGGCACATTGGTGTCTTCTTAAATATTGTTCTCTCCTTTTACATTTAGAAGCTTTTTGTTGTTGTTGTTGTTTTGGTACCAGGAATTGAACCCAGGGGCACTTAACCACTGAGCTACATCCCCAGCCTTTTTTTTTTTTTTTTTTTTTTTTTTTTTTTTTTTTTTGAGACAGGGCCTTGCTAAGTTGCTTAGGGCCTCATTAAGTTGCTGAGGCTGACTTTGAACTTGCAATCCTACCTCAGCTTCCTGAACCACTGGGATTACAGGTGTGCATGCCTGGCTTCCTTACATTTAGAAATTTACAGTGTGGTTTTTATACAAGGCGATTGAAGAGCTTTCATCTTTAGTAGTCTTATTCATGGACTTACCTTTCCAAAGTCTGTAGCTCTTAAGCCTCCTTATTTGTAAACTCTGTTTGAATCTGGGCACCTGGAGCCAAAGGAGACAAGACAGTTTAGTCATGTGAAGTTACCTCAGCATGTTGAAGAATAGAGCCTGCGAGACCTTTTTGATTCTTTGTTCCTACAGTGTGTGTGCAAAAACCAGACCCATGACTCCCTTTGCTCCCCTTGGAGGTCTCAGCTTCTGCTGTGACAGGCAGGTCTGTGTCAGGAATTGGGAAAGGTTTGTACTGGGACTTCTGCTCAGATAGCCCCTTGCTCTTGAATCGGTTTGTGCCCCAAAAGTGAGTTTGGGGAGTCAGGTGGGTGGGCAGTCTCACGTACACCTGTGATGCTGTGGCCAGGAAGGTTGAGTGCTAGGAAGGTTGGCTAGGTCTCACTCTGGGGCTTCTGGGCCTAATTTGGATGTGGATGCCAGTCAGTGCCATCTCTGCCTGTAAGAGTGCCTCTGGAGGGGGGCACCATGTCTCATGTGAAGCTGGTACAAGGGGGAGGTGCCGTAGGAACTTGGTTAAAAATGGGGTTGGAGACTGAGCCTCTGAGGACATTCCTGAAACCCTAGCAGGATATTGTGAGCAAATATTCAGTTCTTGATTTATAAAATAAATGATGTAATTTTATAGAAAATTCAGAAACTAAGAATGGGTGAAAGGGCAAATGTTAAACTTACCCATGATCTTACTTCTGAAAATGGTTGACACTTTCATAGTCCTTACAGATTTTGTTTGTAGGTCTCATGTAGTCTTAGAAACAAATGGACCTTATCCACATTCCAGATAAGTTGAGGCTGGGTCAGTGAGCGCAGCAGGTGTCTCCCTACCACCTGGCCGACCCCCGCTGCTGGAGGCTGTCTCTCTCTCCTTTGGCTTTGCACTGCCATCTGGACAGTTGCCAGCTTGTCCTCAGACCATTTCTACCAGGGAGTGGTTGTGGCTGTGTTTACTTTCAGTGGGTTCTGCTTGTCTTTTGCAGACCTGGCCATTGAAGGCTGTGCGTCTTCTCATACTGGTAGTCTCTCTGGGTGCCCTGATCTTCCATAAAGTGGAGGTCATTAAAAAATACTTGCCCCGGGCTGGGGTTGTGGCTCAGTATGGTAGAGTGAGCCTGGCACATGTGAGGTGCTGGGTTCAATCCTCAGCACCACATAAAAATAAATAAAATAAAGGTATTGTGTCCATCCACAAATAAAAATATTAAAAAAAAAAAAAACTTGCCCCTTGGAAAGGTGGCTCTCCCCACAGTGGTGTGTTCGTCATCTTGCCTGTGTTTCTCTGTGTAGGGGCACAGTTCTTCCCTGTTTGGTCAGGTTTCTCTAGTGTTTGCCATGCGTTTGTACACGTTTTTCCGAGGTTCCTGTCCCCGTTTGCCTGTGGATGCAGCAAAGTTTACAGGTTCATTTCCACATACACCAAAGGCCCCATGGTCCCTGTGTGTTTTCTGGCTTCTGACTCCCTTCTTAGTGTGTTTTTTTGGTACTGGCAATTGAACCCAGGGGTACTTAACCACTGAGCCACTACCCCAGCCTTTATTTTTATTTTGCAACAGAGTCTTGCCATGTTGCTGAGGCTGGCTTCGAACTTGCCATCCTCCTGCCTCAGCCTCCTGAGTTGCTGGGATTATAGGCACAAATCACCATACCCAGCTTGCTTTTTGGTTCTTGGTATGGGGTATTGCCTTATGACTCAGGCCAGGTTTAAGTAATCCTCCTGCCTCCACTGCCTGACTCGTTGGGGCCACAGATGTGCATCACCATGTCTGTCTACACAGATGTATTTTAAAAAAATGTTTTGCAGATGTCACACCGTATGCATTTCTTTTTCAATTTGAGCAAGGTCTTGGTATATTGCTCAGGCTGGCCTTGAACTCCTGGGTTCAAACAATCCTCCCGCCTCAGCCTCCTGAGCAACCGGGACCATAGGCACATTCCATTGCATCTGACTGCCTCCTGATTTGTCCCCAGTGGACACAGCTACTGACCCAGATTGTGCCATGATGCTCATAGCTCATGAGGCCTCTGTCTTCAGCCCCTCTGCTGGGTCAGACTTGTGGTTGAATAGCAGGGCTCTCCCTTGTTGTGCTGAGTGTTGTTTCTTGTCTGTTCTTATGTTTTCTTCTTCCGCCACCCAGGATGGCTGGCTGCTTCCTTGGCATTTCCAGAGGAACTCAGGCCCTCTTCTTGCCAGGCTTTGCCTGGTGTGGCTCTGGTGGGCTGGGGGCCTCATGTGTTCTCTCTTTTTCAGTTCCTGGGCTTTCTCCTGGCCCAGATCCTCTGCTGCCACTGTGCAGGCTGTACACATCTCATAGTGTTTTCAGGTGGGTCTCCCTGGTCAGCAAGACGAAGTGCCCCTTTAGGCTTCCCCATGTGCACTGCCCCACTAGGGTCCTCTCCTGAGCGCACCTCAGAGGCCTCTCGGTCTTCAGCAGCTCCAAAGCCTGTCCAGTGAGCTGAGATCCTTTTCTTTGTGGCATTACTCTGGCACCTTGCCCTGCTCCAGCCGAGATGGTGGCAGCCTAGTCTGCCTGCATGTCTGCCATCTTGGACTTTCCTTTGCTTCCTCCTGGCCTGAACCTTGGTCCTTTGCATACTCTGTATACTTCTGAGACACCACCTTTCTGCCCAGCATGCAGGGGCACCGTGCAGCTGTCCTGCGTCAAGGACTGCAGCAGCCAAGCTGCCCTGGTGGCTTCCCTGTTCTGTGTGACCTGGCATGTCTCTGTGGTGGTTAGATATTTAGGCTCTCTTCTTTCCCAGGTGTTCTGAGACTTTACCATGGTCTGCCTTCTAGAGACTCTTTCTAGATTTAATTGATGCCCAGCCCATTGCTTTCTTTTTCTTTTTTGAAAAAATGATTTATTGAGGTATAACTTACATGTAACAAATGGGCATGATTCTTTGCATTTTGACAAATGACAGCATCCCCCCCCCCCCCTTTTTTTTGTGACGGTGCTGGGGATGGATCTCTGCCTTGTACATGCTAGGCAAGCTCTACCACTGAAGTACATCCCCAGCTCTTCTAAAAATTTTTATTTTGAGATGGGGTAGGGCTAAGTTGCCCAGGCTGGCTTGAACATGCGATCCTCCTGCCTCAGCCTTCTGAGCATCTGGCATTACAGGTGTGGCCTCCTTGTCCGCTGACGGTTTTAACATCTGCTAGGATGGAGGCTGTGTTCTGCCACTGGTGGAACCCTGCTTTGTGCTCCTGTGCCTTTGACCCCCAGGGGGCCGATCTGCTTTCTTCATGGGGATTCATTTTGATAAAGTATGGACTCCTGTGCTTTGTGATCTTCCTGTGTCTTACTTCTTTAATTGAGCATCCATTGGCAGTTTCTTTTTTATGCTTGGAATTCTGTCATATGAATGAATGCACCATGATTTATCATCCCCCTGCTGATGGGAACTTGGGTCGTTGCTGACATTGAATAAAGCATCTAGGAGCGTTTGGGTGCACATCTCTGTGTGTTGATGTGTTTTCATGTCTTCATAAAGCCACACCCCTAGTCCTTTTTATTATATTTTGAGACAGGGCCTCACTGTGTTGCTCGGGACTGGAACTGTGATCCTCCTGTCTCAGCATCCTAAGTTGCTGGGATCTCAGGTGTGAATCATTGTGTTCAGCTATTTCACTTGTTTTATTTGGTTACTTATTATCAAGTTGTGATAACTTAGAACACTGTATGTGTTGGGAATCCAGTGCCTTGTCGGCATGCATGTCATTACTTACTCCCAGTCTGGTCTCCTTCCTCCTCCCTCCCTCCTGTGTGATACTGGGGATCCAGCCAGGCCTCCTCCGCAGGGCAGGTGCTCTCCTGCTGGAGCATGCCGCAGTCCTCCTCACCATTTCCTTAGTTGTGTCTGTTGAGAAGCACAGGCTCCTGAGCTCTGGCAGCCCACTTTACAGCGCTTCTATCTTAGAAATCTCTGCCTACCCCTGGGCTATGCATGATCCACGTTTCCTTCTACAAGTGTCGTGGTCTCAGTTCTTGTGCCAGCTTCCCTGACCCCTTCTGAGTTCATTCATTGTGCATGAAGACATGGGGTTCCGGGGCTCTTGGTACAGAGGCAGTTCTGAGCCCATCTGTGGAGAGAATCTTCCATTCCCCTTTGCTTCAAGGTATTGAACACCAGCGAGTCTGTCTTGGACTCTTACCTCTTTTCCACGGATCTATGTGACTTAATTTCATGCCAGTGTCAGATGATCTATGGTTGATAGATTCTGGTAGCATTTGTAAGTCTGTGGTGAGATGACATAAGTCTTTGAACTATGCCCTTTTGTTAAAAAAGAATTGTTCTAGCTATACTAGGTCTGCACATTGACATGAATTTAGAATCAGCTTGGCATTTCCCACAAAAGACTATTGCTAGGATTTTGATAGGGAATGCATTAAATCTAGAGCAGTTATCAGTGTTGAGAGTCACAGTCTGACAACATGTCCTATCTTACCACGTCTGTAGTTTTTCAGGGTACCGTCTTGTATGTAATTTCTGAATTTGTCCCTGGACTTTTAATGTTTTGTTGTGTCCTAAATGGTGGCTCCTTAATTTCATCTTTTTTGTTTGCTGCTTGTCTTCAGAAATGTAGTTAGTAATTTGTATACTAACTTTATATTTTGTGACCTTGCTAAATGAACTTATTAGTTCTAGTGGCATTTAAAGCAAATTCCTTAAGATTTTCTATATATAAAATCTTGTCACCTTGAATGAAGACTGTTGTGCTTTTCCCTCATCTGTGTGCTTGTTATTTTAATTAAAAAATATTTTTTGCTTGCTGTACTCCTGTGGGATACCGAGTCAGAGTGGTGAAAGAGGACGTGCTTGCTTGTGCCCAGTCCTAGGGCCTAGCCATTGAAATGGTGGGTACCCACTATGGCATCTCTGAGGTGCCCTTCATTAGGCCTTCTCTTCTTTTCTGGTTTGCTCAGGTCTGTTCTTCCACGAACACATACTGAGTTTTGCCAAGCGCTTTTCTGGCATCTGTTGTGATGAACATGGGACTCCTTTTTAGTCTGTTGATACTGTGAGCTGCATCAGTTAGTTTGAACGTTGGATCAGCCTATCCTCCCCACAATCGATACTCCGGGTGTGGTTGCTTCTCTTCTCACATACTGATGGGTTTGATTTGCTGATACTTCAATGATTTTCACCTCAGTGTACTTGATAGGTACTGATCTGTGATTTTTCTTCTTATGATGTAGTTTTATTCTTTGGTGTGAGGGCGATGCTGGCCTCAAAAGATGAGTTGGAAAGAATCTCTCCTGTTTTGTGCAGCGTTTGTGTGATTAGTAGTTTGTTTCCCTGACCTCTTTGGTGGCATCCTCTGATGAGGCCTCTGAGTCTGGAGTTTTCTTATTGGAAGGTTTTAGTTGTACTTTTAACCTCTTTACATACTTGAAAGTATTTAAATTTTCTATTCAATTTGTGTCAGCTTTGGTAATTTGTGGCTTTCAAGGAACTTGTCAATTTTATTTAAGTTGTTGAGTTTATTGGTGTAAGGTTCTTTTTCTCCCGCAGTACTGGCAATCATAGCCAGGGTCATGGGCACATTGGGCATGTGCCCCACCACCAAGCCACCCTTAATGTTTCTGCAGTCTGTGGTAATGTCCCTTCTTTGTTTCCTGATCCTGGTAACTTCTTCCCTTGATCATTCTGGTTTATCAGCATTATTAATCTAAAATACCTGCTTTTCATTTTTACTGATTTTCTCCTTTTTTTTTTTTTCTCTCTCTATTTTCTCCTTTAGTCCTTATTGTTTTTTCCATTTTTATGTATTCAATTTGCTCTTTTCTGCTTTTCTTTTTTCGTGTTGGCACATGGTAACCACACGTGTTTATTGGTGGTGAGACGCTGAGGTAATACTCGGGGGGCACATCACGGGACAGGCCCTCCGTGGTGAGTGTGTACCTCTCTCCTGGGACCTGGAAGCAGCAGGACTGTCCTGACATGGGTGGCCAAGTTGGAGCCGGTGTACCCAGCTCTTCCTGTCACCACCTCCAGGACTCCTCCACTTGGTGCTTCTGCTGTGTCCCGTGCATTTCTATGTGTTGCATTTCTATCATTCTTTTAAAAATATTTCCAGTTCCACTGGTGAATTATTTCATTGGTGCTTATCTGGAAGGTTTTTGCTTAATCTTGAATAGTCAGAGAGATTTTTTTGTGTCTTTGATACCTGATTTAATCCTGTGGTCTGAGAATGCGTACTGAGTGATTTCACCCTGAACTGTTGGGAGTACTGCTCCCAGGCTTTGGGTTGGTGGTGGTGGTCAAGTCTGCTGCAGTCTTGCTGGCTGGCTGTCTCCTGGTCCCATTGTTCGGTCACTGAGAGGAGAGGAGTGTGGAACTCCTGGAACCTGGTCTGCTTCCTGCTTCAGTTCTGCCAGGTTTTGCTTCGAGTATTTTGCAGTCTGTTATTTGAGTTCATACACTTTTAGAGTCTTTGTATTCTTTTTTTCTTTTCCTTGGTACTAGGGATTGAACCCAGAGACATTTTACCACTGAGCCACATCCCCAACCCTTTTTATTATATTATTTTGAGACAGGGCTTCACTAAGTTGCTGAGGCTGGCTTTGAACTCTCGATCCTCCTGCCTCAGCCTCCCAAGCTGCTGGAATGACAGGTGTGTGCCACTGCGCCTGGCAAAGTCTTTGTATTCTGATGAATTAACACTTGTCATTAAGGAATGTCCCTTTTATCACCAGTGATCGTCTTTGTCTGGAGGTCTCCTCTGCTGCACATCAGGTGGCCTTTTCCTTTCTCCAGGCTTGTCTTTTCCTGGATGTTTCTTGTGCCCCTGTAGCTGGCCTTGCCTTCCTCTCACCTGATGATGTTTGCTTCTCATGGCAGTGTTCAGATCAGTCACATTTACTATCATAAAGCATGAGCTTACCATCTTTTCTGACTTCTTGACTTATTTTAGGTTGAGGTGCTGTTCTGCCGAGCTGCATATCCAAGGTCTTGCCAGGTTGCCCAGGCTGGCCTCCACCATGTGATCCCTTGCCTTAGCCTCCTGAGAAGCTGGGATGGCAGGTGCACCCACGGTGCCTGGCTGGGCTGAGTGTTTTCAGCAGTTTGTTCCACCTCCTATGTTTCTTAGGTTGCTTCTTGGTGTCACTCTGCATATTCAGGGGGCCGGGGCTGCTGTGAGCATGGTCCACTCCAGGGCAGAGGAAGACCCTGGCCCTGGGCCCTTGGGGCCCCTGTCGCCATTCACCTCATAGCAGCCTTCCTGGTGGTGCTCTTCTGCTCTCAGCAGTCAAGTATCTCTTGAGCAGTTAAACGTTGACACTCAGCGTCTTCAGTGTTTGCTTATGTATTTTCCAGTTTTTGTTCTTTTTTGTACAGACCAAAATTTTCAAACTGGTGCCACGACCCCTTTATACTATTATTAATCTTTAAAGATTACTGTGGGCCTCAGAGACCTTCTTAAGAAAAGTGTAATCGATTAGTATTTGCTATGCTAGAAATTAAAATAAAATTCAAAAACATTTTAAAGTGGTAAATTCATTTTATGTTCGTATAAATTATTTTTTTTAGTGAGAATAACTGAATTTTCCTAAAGAAAACATTTGAAGAGTGGTGATACGTTATCATTTCATAAACTCTTCAGTATGTGACTTGCTAGAAGACAACTGGATTCTCCTGTTCTCTTTGATTTGGCTGATCACCATGTGTTGTATTTCGTTGACGTTTATAGAGAACGTGGCTCCACATAGGTGGTGCAGCAGAGGGGAGGGTGTTTGTTATCTTTTCAGACAGGGGTGTCCCTCTGCCTTCGGTATCACACCAAAGTTGACAGAGCAGTTTCTTCAAGATGAGTCGTGATGGAGCCTTTGGAACCCATCAGCCGACACAGTGCACACATGCTGGACTGTCTTTTGGGTGTGCAGTCGCGCAGTGTGGCACGCTCACAGGTGCAGGGCCAGCCCACTGTCAGCTGTGGCGCATCTTGCACTGTGGAGGGAGCCCTGCCCGTCAGCTTCATTGCCCAGCCCTGGCAACACTGGCTGCTTCTGCTGGGCATGTGTAGACAGAATCATATGGTGTGTGGTCTCTTTGAGTCTGCTTCTGCATGGGGTTCCTACTTCCCAGGCTCACCCATGCTGTGGTGTGTGTCAGTGCTATGTTCCTCTTTATGGCTGAGTAATGTTCTGCTCTGTGTTTACACTGTGTTAATCTTACCCTTTCATCAGTTGATGGACATATGTGTTGGTTCCACTTTTGATGGTTGGCAATAATGCTGTATAAGATTTTGTGTGAATGTGTGTCCACATTTTTCTTGGGTGTATACCTGTGGTGGAATCAGTGGATCACATGGCCATTCTGTGTTTAGATTATTGAGAAACTGCCTAACTTTTCCACAGCAGCTGTGGCCACATCTAAAGTCTCCAGTTTCCCCATCCCTGCTAGCACTGTTGTTTTGTTTTGTTTTTTTAAACAGCTTTCCTAGAGGGCCTGAGGCCCTAGCTCCTTTAGCTTTGGCGTTTTCCTATAGTGAATGAGGTGGGCCTTCTTCTGTGCTTGAGGCCATGGGTCTCTGTCTTTTCCTGCTGGGTTGCCCCTTTGTGGGTCCTTGGCCCAGTGGTGAGCTTCTGTCCTGTTTAGCTCAGGTCTCTGTCTTCCTTGCACTCTTCCTCCATCCGACGTCCATCCATGGTTTTGAAGCACAGTTTCTATCCTTTGGAACTCTGTTTAACCAAAAGTAGATCTCCTGGATGTCGCCTTTTGTAATTCGGCATTGGAGATCACCTTGTCATGCTTGCCACCCTTGTCAGAAGTGCCTTGGCAGGGGAAGCCATCTAACTTTGGGTTGTAGAAACAAATTTTTCAAAATTTCAGTTTTTGTTTGAGATTTATATTTTATTCTGGAAACAGATACTGGCAGTCATTTTAAGTGACAGATGTCCTCCATTCCACATTTAACACTGGGTGACTTGAGACCATGCCTGGGTATCCTTGAGGTCACCACAGCACTTTGGTTCCCACACAGCAGAGGGACCTTGGCCTGGTCCCCATTTGGTCATGTAGGAGTAGACACCACACTGAAGGGGGCATTGAACTTCAGCCAGCCCACCAGTTTTTACTGCTCCTGAGAAGATTTTAAATGAAATTGCACGGTTGGTGGGGTGGCATCCAGTGACAGCCAGTGCCATCTGGTGGCAGTGCCCTGGTCGTGTGGAGGACCAGCAGTTCACCTTGGTCTTGCACTGTGAGAAAGGTCCAGGTTACCCAGCATTTGGTAGGCATGGTTTTGACCTTGTGTGGTCCCTGGAGATGTTTGTCCACTCGAGCTGACTGGGAATGTCCACGTTTCTGCGGGTCGTCCCCCACCCCCCCGCCCCGCCCCGTAGGTCCTTATGGCACTCTTCCTGGTGGTTTTGCCTGCTGGGAGTTCAGTCTGCTGGCTCTCTGCTTTTCAGAGGTAACTGGAGTTGGCTGTGGACTCCTAGGCTGGTATTCCTTCTCTCAGGAAGAGAGGTGGTTCCGTTTGGGCCTGCTGCTGGGCACACCTTGGTGTGGGTGAGACTGGGCTGGCCTTCCTGCCCTGACTGTTCCCTTAGAGCGCAGTTTCCTGTTCATGGCCCTGGGGCCTCTGGCCCAGGAGGGGTACCAGCCTCTCATTCCCACCCTTCTTTGCCCTCCACTGCACTTGATGAGCTCTCTTCTTCCTCCTTTGCCCTGTTGGTTTCCAGTTTTTTAAATTTCCTGGTCTGTGTTGTTTGACAGGGTTTAGAAATACAAGCAGATGTTTAATTTGCCAGCTTTAGTTTCCTCCTTGATGATTTTTGATAATTTACAATTATATTTTCCTTTACGATGACTATTCCATCAGAATTTTGAAATTAATTTCCATTTTGAGTAGAATATGCTTCTGTATATGTATATGTATATTTTATTTTATTTTATTTTATTTGCGGTACTGGGGATGCAACCCAGAGCTTGCATGTGCTAGGCAAGTCTCCCCCACAAGCTGTGTCCCCAGCTACCCTTGCCTTTCATTTCACTTTGAAACAGGGTCTGGCTAAGCCACCCAGTCTGGCCTGGAGCCTGTGAGGCTCCTGTCTCAGCCTCTTGAGCAGCTGGGTCACAGCCCTGTGCTGGCTGCTTGGAACTTTGTACAATGGTTTTCCTCTTTGAAGATTGAGTATTTATCTCAGGTTGTGTCTCCTTTGTTTTTATTGATTAGATTTAATCCTGTTTATAAAAATGGTTATAGATTGATCATCTTCCCGCTTTCTGAGCTGGTGTTTTCTTTGCATGTCTACTGACTCTCCCTGTGTCCTCCCCCCTTGGCTTGCAGAGCAGCTTCTGCCTCAGTGCCAGGGTTTGTAGGAGTAGCTCATGCTCAGTCTGGGGAGGGCACAGCCCAGCGCTTTCTCTGCTCACATTACTGACCACACCCCTAGCATGGACGCACGTTAGCCCTACTCATCTCACCAGTACAGTTGGAGGAGGAGAGAGTGCTCCCATCCCCAGTTTTTAAGGGGTGTATAACTCAAGTTTTTAGAATGAAATCTGTTGAGTTGTTTTCTGGTGGTTAGAGCAGGTAGGACCTATGCCAGAATCAGGCCAGCCTGTCCTTAAGACGCTTGCCGAGGGTGTTGGCAGTGTGTGCTGAAGGACAGCTTCGTGCTGGTGCCGGGAGGCAGGCTGCATTGTCGTCCAGGGCCAGCCTGGGGTCACGTGGAAACCTTCCATTTCTGTGTCTATGTAACTGGGTCTCTGGGAGGTGAGATGGAGGTGCAGTTTCCAGGGATGGAGAAGCAACCTTCTTAACACATTCTTCTTCTACTTTAGGTAAATCTTAAAATGAGAGAGATAACAGAAAAGGAAGTTAAGTTAAAACAGCAACTACTGGAAAGTCCAGCTCATCAAAAGGTAAAGAGCAAATTTAATTTCTCTGGAATGCACTAATTGTTAATCCTAGTTTTAAAGAACGTGATCTGTACCTACTACTTGCTTATTCTTTATTAAAACTCACCACAAATGAAGCCAGCCTCTTGGATTCTCCTGGCAGCCTTGATCTCAGTGCTTCAGTGAGGGCTGACTGTGGGCGACCTGTCTCCCTCCCACCCATCCCTGGGAAGGGGTCATGGTGCTTTGCCTGCAGGAGGGTGCAGGTGCACTGGGTTGGGGGAGCTCTGAGTCGGGCGTAGGCCTACCTGGGAGTTAGCTTCTGACCGTCAGCAAAGGAGGAAAAATCACCCAGTGCCAATGGTACCTCTGCAGATCCTGAGATGGCCCGCGAGGTCCAGTGGGACTGGCGGGTGTCTGGGAAGCCTGGTACCAGTATCAGGTGGAAAATGTGCGTGTCTGGGGAAGGGTGCAGATGAGCATGTCACACGATCTGGCATCATTTTCTCTTTTGCCAATGACCTGCGTGGCGAGTCCACCTCAGTTAGGTGTGTGTACGATGCCACCCGCCTATGCCATCTCCCCTGGAGAGCGAGGTCCTGCCTCCCCTTGTGGCTTCCTTTCCCCCTGACCAGCATCCCGTATGGGCCACGGCCAGGCACCTCCCTGGTCTGGCTCCTGGGCACCATGCTTCCCTGGCCCTCAGATGTGTGCACATGTGGGCACAATCTGGGTGCTCCCAGTTGGAGTGGACCTCTTGCCTTGGTGCCCAGCCCTTCCCAGGTGCAGGGCATTCTTTGCAAAGGTAGAGTTGTGGAGGGGTGTGTCACCTTCCACTGGAATGGCCTGGTGATATCCAGCGGAAAGCTTTGGCTCACTGAGGCTTCCCCACCTCTGCCGTGTGGGTGCCGTGTGAGTGCACCTGCCGCCCATGGACCTGCTCTGCTGACGCTCCTCTCACCTTCCTTCCTGCTTCCTGAGCAGTCTCCCTCCAAGTGGTATTGGAAGTTAGTGCCCGTAAGTGCCCCAGCCTCAGCTGCCATCAAGAGCATCCTGTTGCCATCACGCGCTTCCATAGAGCTGCTCGCACCCAGAACTGTTCTGTTTTTGTTTGTTTGTTGACTTAAATGCTTAAATGTCCACGGGGTGGGGGAGAGTGGTTCCACTGTGCAGTGAGCAGGGTGGCAGTGTGGCACTTAGGAGCCCAGCTGCACTTCTCCCAATCTCAGTGGCTTCTGTAGCTAACCAGTGTAGCATGACTGGCAGAACTCATCCCTTCCTGATGCAGAGGTGGATGACGGCTCAGTGACTGTGTTGCTGTTCACAGGTCATATGTCCTTCTGACGTTCCCTTGCGTGACAGGGATCGAATATGGCATCCCTAGTGTGCCTGCGCTGGGTTGTCTGGATGGGACAGTGGCTCACTTGGAGGGTGCAGGTGGACAGCAGAGAGTGCTTTCTTAGCATTTCTATTCCTCTGTAGTCCTCCTTGTGGCCTTCTGCCTGGGCCTTTGTGGAGTGGGCAGAGGGGTGTACCTGTATTCTCAGGCAGAGATCTGAGTTAGGTCGACACAAGATGCAGAGGAAGAAGCCAGTCACCTTGTTGAGTTGGGTTCAGTGGTCCAGCTGAGGGCCACCTGACGGCCCACTCTGGAGGGGAGCCAACCTGTTGCCTGCCCCTGTCGGTCCTGCGGTGCTGGGTGGGCCTTCCCTTGAACTTCTGGACACACAGCCTTCTCCGATGACCTTTGTGAGCCCCTTTGATTGCCTGTGTGCTGTAGCATCGGTCCAGATTGTCTTGGGCTTCCTTAAGTGGGGGACCTTGCTGCTCTCTGGACTTATTGAAGAGGAGGGAGAGGGAATCACCCTATGGAGTCCCTGCATCTCTCAGCCTGATCCAGAAGTGGTTTAGGCCTAGGCTCACATGGAGCCGTCCTACTGGGATTGCCACCTCCGATGAGTTTCGTGGAAACAGACATGTGACCAAGAGCAGTACCCCTGGAGGTTTCTCTTAGTGGAGTGCTTAGGACCATCCTCCCTGGTGTTGGTGGGTGGCATCAAGGACAGTTCGGGTGAGGATGGGTAGGAGGAGGGTTTGCCTTAGTACTGGCTGCCTGAGGTTTGCAGAGCTGGGTCTGCAGCCGTGGCGGGAGACAGTGTGCCGCCCGCTTCCACCCATGCCTCCATCTGTAATCGAGAATCCATCTGCTTTGCTGCATGCCGTGCCCGCTGCGTGTGTGCTGGAAGCCTGGCCTGGAGCATGCTGTTGCACACTGCATGCTGGAACCCGCGGACTTTGCACGTGTGGTACAGTATGAGGCGGGTGCCTGTGGGAGTGAGTGCCGGGGGCTCCGAGAAACAAGTTAGAGTGTGTGCCGGCCGTTCCGTGGACATAAAACAAGCCTCACTGCTATGTTTAGAAGATCATTGGGAGCATCTTATGCTCAGCACGATTATGGATTAGTCTACATGACATATTTACTGAGATTATCAACTCGAAATTCTAGATTGCTGAGACGGTTCTCTGAGTTGGACTCATCTGCAAAACTCTCAGAAATCCACAGTCTTCATTGTAGACTACTGGGTTTCTTCTTCTGGTTGGTATGATGTATCTGGTTCTCCCTCTGGAGAAGATGCGGCCAGCGGGAAGTGCCGTATTCTGAAGCTGCGCTGGGCTGCCAGCACAGGAGACGTGAGTGCACCACAGGCCCTTGTGCTGCCCAGCCCTGCTCATCAGATGGGGCACAGGCGAGGGATTGCGGGCTCTGGAGACCTGGCACGTGGCCCCTCTGAGTGCCAGGTGTGGGGCCTGGACCAAGTGTCTGTTTTATGAACACCTGGCACAGATTTAGTTTCCTGATGCTTTGTTGCATTTCTTAGAGTGGCCGGCAGTTGCATTATGAGAAATTTTATCTAACCTGGTTTCTCAAATTTCTCTGACATTATAATAATGCTGTTTTGTGGTTTTTCTAATGACCACAGTTCACACTGATAACCCTGGGAAAGCAACGAGCTCGCTCTTGCAAGTATCAGGACATTCACCACTTAACTTGTTTCTCGTTGGTTTGTTGCTCTTGGCTCCTGGTAGTGTAGATGTGCCTTCTGCCTCTGTCCTTGTGTGCTTGGTGCCAGCAGCAGTGTAGTTAGACTAGTCCTGGCAGCACGAGCAGTGACCGTTGCCAACGTGCAGCAGTCCTGGGTAGAGACGTAGCTAGGTGTCCGGGCCGCGTGTGACCCAGACTCTGGGCTCTGGCGGGGAGCATTGCTGCTCTCCCTGTCTCCAGCATCCTGTGAGTCCTCGCTCCAGCAGCGTACCACCCGCGCAGACCGTTTTCCTTCTGTCAACTGCAGGTCCGCTATCGGCGAGAGCACCTCTCTGCCAGGCAGTCGCCCTGCTTCCCGTTGCTGGAGGACTTGATGCGAGACGGCAGTGATGGCGCTGCTCTCTTGGCAGTTGTTCACTATTACTGCCCAGAGCAGATGAAGCTGGACGGTGAGTGGAGCCGCTTCCCAGAGGCTGTGGTATGCACCTGACACCAGCCGCAGGCACAGGCAGGGGCCTGGGGACAGAGCCCATGTGGACTGTGTCTGAGGAACGTGCCAGGCCTGGGTCTCACCTGAGTCGTGGTGTGGGCTGTAGACCTTCCTCATTGACTTCAAACAGCTAGAACTTGGTTTGGGGATGCGAAACTCGGTGCCAAGTTCAGACTGTTTACAAAGTGTTTCTGCACACCTGCCAGCACGGGCAGCCTGCAGCAGGGAGAGGGAGAAGCAGAGGCTGTGAGCAGCAGGGATGGTTGCCTGCCATGATGCTCTGGGGACACAGCTCCCAAAGGGTTGGGGTTTGCCACATGCCCTTCTTTCTGGAGCGGGCAAGCAGGAGGCCAGGCGCAAGCCTCAGGCAGCACCTGCAGGGAATGTCTGATGTCATCCCTGAGTGGCGGGGTGCCACCCAGGATTACAGGGACAGGAGTACAGGAGTACCACGTAATAGTCTGTTTTTTTTGGTTTTGGGGACTGAACCCATGGCAATTAACTCCAGCTCCTTTATTTTTATTTTGAGACAAGGTCTTGCTAAATTGCTGAGACTGACCTCAAACTTGGGATCCTCCTCCCTCAGCCTCCTAGTGCCTGGCCATATAATATTCTTTTTTTTTTTTTTTTTTTTTTGCGGTGCTGGGGATTGAACCCAGGGCCTTGTGCTCGCAAGGCAGGCACTCTACCAACTGAGCTATATCCCCAGCCCTATAATATTCTTTTTACAAACAAAATCACCTCACGGACTCAGAGCTGCTTTTTTTTAATTATAATTTTAAGTTATTTGAGATGGGGTCTTGCAATGCTACCCAGTCTGGGCTGGTCTCCGACTTGTAAGTCCATCTGCTTCTACTGCCTTAGCCTCCTGAGTATCTGGACCACAGGTGTGTGCCATGGGCATGGCGTAGCTGCACTTGAAGGGCCCCTCTGCCTCCAGGGAGAGCCCACATGTGGACGCTGGGTGCTCTAGGGCCGTGGGGCCTGTGTCTTCAGGTCCATCTGGCCCTGGGGCTATGTGCCTCAGGAAGAGGGCTAGAATAGCCCTAGGATCACCCTCAAGCTGCAGGCAGGCTCCTCAGTGCTGTCCGGGTCAGGAGGAAGTGGGAGCAAGGCCGAGGCCCTCTGCCGAGTGATGTGGGTACCAGGGGAAAGGCGGGGGTCAGAAGGGCCAGGACCAGCTGCCCCTCTGAAGGAAGTTCTGGGAATGGGGCTGTGCTGGTGGTGAACAACTCAGGGCAGCATGCCTGTGCTGAAGCTCCCTGCAGCTGAGAGTGGATCCTTAAGATGGCTGAAAGGACAGCGTCACAGAGAGAAGGGCACAGGGCCATACGCAGCATGACAGACACGGAGGAGAAAATCAGCAGCCATGGTGGAGCGCACTCTTTAAGAATAAGCAGTTAAAGTGCATGCGCAAGCCCCTCAGAAGATGACCTTGATGGAGCCTGCTGAAGAAGCAGCAGCAGACTCCACAGCACCAGAACTTCCCCAGAACATGGGACATCAGCAGCACTGGTGTGGCTCCTGGAAAATCTTAAGTGCTTTGAGAGCAGAGATGAAAGAGCTTCTTTGGTGACAGAGTGGTCACAGTGGAGGACCCTGCGTAGGCTCTCCACGGGCAGGTGTCCTCATCTGCTTGTTCTCTGGTCAGGCTCCACCATTGATGTGGTGCCTGGGCAGGTGGGTGTGTAGACACTGGATAACTGAATACTCGACAACCTGTCAGACCAGGTGGGGGCTGTGCCATCTCCAGAGCGTGTGCTAGAAAGGAAGAAGCTTGGGGATCTACCAGCTGGGTCCACTGCAGTGCATAGAAAATCCCAGAGAAAGTTGTAGGAAAAAAGTGGAAGTTTCTCTAGTGACTTCAGAACAAGGAGAGTGAGAAGGCTGCAGGAGCACCAGCTGTCAGGCTGGAGCATCCTCTCTCCCCCACCGAGTGTGTGAGCCCAGCAGACAGGAGGCTGTGCAGCTGAGCTGTGGGAAGGGAAGCTGCCTGCAGCTGACCACCGGCCAGGGAGAGCGTGATGTGGCCCCAGGGAGAAGCACTGCCTCCCGGGCCTGGGCCTGGCCCTGGCGCTCCCTCCAGGACAGCACAGCAGTGTATTCTGCCCCTTGATGCTGGACTGGGACTCAGAGTTGCTCTTGAGGTTTAGAAAAATTCTGCGTGGTGCTCTTAAGACTTTGTGTACCTTGTTAAAATGAAAAATTTAAAACTTAAGCAGATCCAATAGCAAAATAATAAATTAATTAAAAATTTTTTTTATTTAAAGAAAAACTGTGTAAAGTTAAAAGATTGGTCTTTCGTTTTGTTTTGTTTTGTTTTTTGTTTGGTAGCAGGGATTGAACTCTGGCACTCAAGCACTGAGCCAAATCCCCAGCCTTTTTTGTATTTTATTTAGAGACAGGGTCTCACTGAGTTGCTTAAGGACTTGCTAAGTTGCTAAGACTGTCTTTGAATTCACGATTCTCTTGCTTCCGACTCCCCAAGCTGCTGGGATTACAGGTGTGTGCCATCACACCCAGCTAAAAAGCTTGTTCTTTTAAAAATTAATAAAGTAGACAGTTTTCTGAAAGGATTGGTCAAAAAAAATTTAAAAAAAGCAAAAGTAAAGACTAGTGAATAAGAGGATATCAGTTCAATGTATTAGATACCAAAATAAGAAGACTGAAAGTGGTCATGGGCCAGATACGTCTGAATGCTGGGTGACAGGGACGGTTTTCCATGGACCCAGAAGAGCTGGGGGACCTGGAGACCCATTAATCACAGAGTGAACAGACTTGGGGCTCATAAAATACATCCACGTGAACTCACCCCCACCACCCCAGCAACTTACTGGGGACTGAACCCAGGGTACTTTTATCTTTTTTTTTTTTTTTTTTTTTTTAATTTTGAAACAGGGCCTTGCTTAGTTGCCCAGGCTGGCCTTGAACTGGGTATCCTCCTGCCTCAGCCTCCTGAGTCTCTGGAATTACAGGTGTGTGCCACCACACCTGACTTGTGGTTGACTTTTTATGTCAAAGTTTCAAGGAATTGGCAATTTCTGTGTTTTATGAACTGTCGCAGAGAAAAGGAAATGGTAGAGTGCCCCTAGGCTTTTTTGACAGGGGCTTTTACCCTGACACCAGGGATAGACCCTGAGGGGCAGTCAGACTGCTTTCCTTGATAACAGATTGGAAATCCTGCATAAGGTGCTCGAAGGCAAGAGCCTCATAACCGGGCACATTCCCTCGGTGTCCCAGGAAGAGCAGCTCCAACCTGCTGGAGACATGGCTTGAGCTCCGTGGCACCTTCCCTGGGTCTGGTGCCCCCTGTTAGTGTCTGCCCAGTACTAACGTCCTGTCTGAAATGCAGGGAGAACCACACAGAACTGGGAGTAAAGCCGACAAAAGGGATGTGAGAGACGAGTGTAAAGTGCTTTCAAAACTGGAAGGAAAAACCACAGTCTTTTCTGTGGTACTTGGAAGACGATTTTGCATTGTTGGGGTTTGAGTCAAAGCCTGAGAAGTGTAATTTCTCCAGATCCTTCTGTAGATTTTATTGCCAGTCCAGTAAATCCCTTTGCACAGACACTGACAGGCAGTGGGACTTCCTGCAGTCCCTGTAGAGGGACAGGGCCCCGGCAGCGCCCTCGTTTCATGGCCCTTTGTTTTGATGAGCGTGACTCCAGGTGGGGCCCAGGGTCCCTGTGCATTGTGCACCCAGCTTCCTGCTTGTCGTCCTGTGTCATTGGGTAGCTCAGGAGCTCTCACCACTCCTGGCCCCACGCAGGCCACCTGGCCCTGCCTGCCTGGCCCTCGCCCCAGCACTGTCCTCTGGGTGGCTGGTCCTCACTGCTGCCCTCGGTCTCCTTGGCTCCCTTGAATCTACAGGCTACCGCCTTTGGCTTGCCTTTGTCGTGGTGGGGCAGGTCCCTCCGGCATGCCTCCCTGTGCGTCCTCGGCAGGCGTGTGCTGGGTTTCCCCACTTGACCGTGTGACTTGGCATCATGAGTGGTTGGTTTATCTGTGGGAGAGGCTGGGGGCATGAACCCTGGTTCTCAGAAGAGGTCTGGCCCAGTCTCGCTGTGTGCTGCTGTGTGATGTTCACTAGCATCCCGCTGCAGGAAGCCCTCCCTCTGCCTGTAGGTTTACTTATTTGTGTGTCAGAATACATCTTTACGCCCTCATGTATTTTTATTTTATTCAGTGGGTTTTAATCCATTTCTTTCATTGTTTATTTGATTGCTTAAATTGTCCCAGATTTGGTGCTAGGGTAAAACCCAGAGCTCACACTTTCTAGGCACACCTCTCGTGTTAAACTATACCTGGGCTCTAGCCAGATTAACTTTGAAGAGCAAGAACATGGGCACTTGGCTCTATGAATGCTAACTTTTGTTTAACTTTCTGTGAGCTAAGATGGCATGGCCCTGCTCCGGGTAGTCACCTGGAACAGAACACCTGCACACAGAATCCAGAGAAGAGACTCGGGGTGCTGCTGCAGGGAGGGGCCTTGCACTCAGCTCTGCAGGAAGAAGGGAAGACCGCTTAGCCTGAGATAGTACTGTCCTTGTACTAAACACCTAGACCTGAGAAGCAGCAGTTAAGATCTTGAAAGAAAATCTAATTTGTACATATTAGCAAACCTTTGAACATGTTTTTAAACTTAGAAATAAAATTAATTTAATATGAGTTAGTGCCAGGCATGGTGGTGCATGCCTGTAATCCCTGCTGCAAAAACAACCACAAAGAACTCCTGGTATTTTCCTGTGCTTCTTGCTAGTGTTCTCAGTAACTGTGAACAATATGAATATTTCTTGGGCTGGGGTTGTGGCTCAGTGGCTGAGGCAGAAGGATCTCAAGTTTGAGATCAGTCTGGGCAAATTAGCAAGTCTCTGTCTCAAGATAAAAATAAAAGGGGTGGGGATTGTGGCTCGGGGTGACAGTGCCCAGGATCCAGTCCCCAGGGCCCACCCACCCCACGGGAGTCTCCAACTCCTCGGGGCTTTTTGTCTGTTGTGCTGGGGATGGAGCCTGGGACTTGGTGCACCTGGGCACGTGCTCTGCCTCTGAGCACCAATTCCACCTGTCCTTTGTTTTAGCATGACATTCACAGCAAAGCAGGGGGGGGACGAGGGACACTGTCTTACTCTTTTTTTTAGTGGTCCCTTCACAAAAGAGACTTGTGCTGTGCAGTCTCTTGATCTGGGCATTCCGACCTTCCTTGACGTTTTTGATTTTCTGCTTTACCCTGCCCCACTCTTTGCCAGCACGGACATGACTGTGTACATAGGGTTTCCGATTGCCATAGGAAACGTAACATCTTCTAGCCACATGCAGCAAGACTCTTTTGCAAATTCAAAACTCAAAGGTGAGTGTGCGGTGGAAGTCTAGCCTTGGAGTCTCCAGATTTCCGTGGGATGCGCAGGGTTGGCCATTCAGCCAGATCCTGGTGATCTCGCCGCTCTTTCTTGAGCATTTTCCTTCTGTGTCTGATGTCCTATGTAAAGCTTCCTCGTGAGGTGGTTTTGGATCAGAGTTACACCTGTGTGCACCCTTGTGGGGCAGAGCGCTAACACACCGTCTCTCTGTGTCTGCTAGACATATGTCTGAAGGAGGTCCCATCGCTGGCCGACAGCCTGTACAACATCCGGCTGCTGAGGGAGTTCTCCAACCAACACCTGAGCAAGTGCTTCTACCTCACCCTGGAAGACATGCTGTATGCGCCCCTGGTGCTCAAGGTGAGGTGGCCCCTCCCTGGTTCGGCGCACCCGGCTCTGGGGGCTCATGAGAGCTCACACTATGCTGTCTTCCTCTCAGCCGAACCTCATGGTCTTCATTGCTGAGCTTTTCTGGTGGTTTGAGAATGTCAAGCCAGACTTTGTCCAGCCCAGGGATATTCAGGAGCTGAAAGATGGTGAGTGACCACCTGCACCATCATGCCTAGGCTCTAGCAGCCCACTCAAAACTCTGCAAAGGGCAGACCCATTGGCCAGCTCCTACTTAGAATAAGATATATTCCTTGTATGTATAGTTTGTCAAATACTCCACTGTCATGTGTCTCCAAAAAGAACAACCACAAAGAACTCCTGGTATTTTCCTGTGCTTCTTGCTAGTGTTCTCAGTAACTGTGAACAATATGAATATATCTTGGGCTGGGGTTGTGGCTCAGTGGTAGAGCTGTTGCCTAGCATGCGTGAGACCCTGGGTTTGATCCTCAGCACCACATAAGAATAAAATAAAAGTATTGTGTCTGCCTATAACTAAAAATATCTTTATTTATGAAAATATATGAATAGTTCTGTAAAATTGCTATTTTTGCAGCTAAAACAGCACTGCAGCAGAAAAGTAGCCGGCCTCCTGTCCCCATCTCCAATGCAACCAAGCGCAGCTTCCTGGGCAGCCCTGCTGCACTGAGCCCGGCTGACCTGCCACCACCTACCCAGCCGCCAGCTGAAGGCGGGCATAGGTACCACCTCCACCCCGAAGAAGCTGAATGTCTGTAAGTCTGCCTCTGGGCTTTCAGGGTACATTCACAACTTGTTTCCCTTTCATTGTAGTTTTAATTCAAATTATCTTTTTAATAGGTCATACATAAAGCACAGAAGAGTAGCCGTGGCAGCCTGAGCTCCTGCCCTGACCCTCTGGCCAGAGGCCAGCAAGGTGCCAGCCTCTGGCGGGCCCTGGCACATAGTTCTTTCAAGGACGTGCTTCCAGTTCTGGTGCTGTCCACAGCATAGATGTTTCTCCAGTTCTATCCACAGTAAATGACATAGTTTAAAATGTGGTCTAAAGAGTAGAAGAATTGAATGATAGTATAGAGTCTGATAGAATATATGTGTATATATATAATAAAATACTCTTTGTGTCTCAAGTACTACAAATTGTTTTCTTGGAGATAGAGCTGCTCAGAAGGAATATCAGTTTGCTTCATTGATTTCAGCGAGCAATTAATTTGGTTCCGGTGAGATAGTAAACAAAACTGTTTAAAGTGTTTTTCGTCATCAGCATCTGACTGGACTGAGCAGATATGGGGTAAATTGGCAGGTGCAGGTCTGTGGGGATGCCGGGCAGGGTGAGGGAGCCAGGCCTGGCGTGTGAGCGTGTGCTGACCCACCTGTCAGTATCTATCTCATTTTCTGCTGTTACTATTACTTGTGTGGTGCCCAGGGCCTCACTCAGGCTGGGCAAGCGCTCTACCACTGAGCTACACCCCAGCCCAGAGGATAGTTTTAAAATGTGGAGACTGAGCTGGGCTTTGAGCAAGACTCAGTGATTTTGAGCAGTGCTTGTTGCTGAGTGATTCTGAGGGACTATGTGGCGTGAAGACCTCTGCTATCTCGGGCTGCAGGGTTAGGCTAGGCGGGAGTCCTTGGAGGCCAGAGGCAGTTCCCCAGTGCTGTTTGAGTGGGTTTCCTGTGTTCTGTGTGGGGCTGTCAGGCCCCGGAATGGCTCATGGAGCGGAGGTGGAAAGCTTGGGCTGGCATCTGCGGACTGTGGCACGGGCGTCCTTCCTCCACTCCAGTCCCCAACAGCAGCGCGCAGGTGTACACTACACAGATGCCTGTGTTAAGGAGCGCTGGGTCAGGTGTGCATGCTGCTTTCCACCTCTCTGTGCACCCTGAGGGTTTTCCACTCATTGGAATCTCTCCTACCGCACACTAATAACTGTGTTTCCCACTGACTGGGCTGGGGAGCCAGCCCTGGGCAGGTACACCCCTGCCTGCCCAACTCCTCGGGGCTCCCTGCACCCCAGCCTTTCTGCTGTCAGCCACACTGCTCCCCAGCCCTCTCAGGCCTCTCTTCCTCCCTCCTGCTTCCTTCCTGTTTCTGTCACCCCCTACCCCTGTTGTCTTTCCCTGTTCTGGCCCTGGATGACCTCTCCCTGTCTTTGCCTCTGTAGGCCTCTTAGCTGTGGCCCAGGTGCGTACCCTGCATGTATGTTTGTGACCTGTGCCTTGGCCACGTTCTCCTGAAAGTGAAATAACCAGAACAGCTACCCTGTCAGACCAGTATATTGACTGCTGGTGCACCGTGCCTGCCTGACCAGTGCCCACCTGCACCTGCTGGGCTTGCCAGGGGCACACCTTTATACCGCACCTCTGCACGTACTTTTTGCTGTGCCGCACCTTTCCTGACTGGGAGGCAGAAGTGGAAGTGCTGTGGGCAGCTCTGGAGCTCTGGTTGACACGGCTCTCCTGTCCTCTACAGCATGTTTGTGTCCACACTGCCACCAACACTGGAGCACCCCTGCTTTCTGGGTGGGAGCTCCCGTTCAGGTCACTCATCAACTATCTGCATTAGCTGGATATGGTGGGATCATCTTTGTGGTCTTTCACTGAACCAAGAATGTACAGTTTTGGAGAATCATGTTTTTCAGGCAGTCGCTTTTTTTCTTTTTTGAGCTGTGTGCTTGACTTTTGCTGTGGAAATTAGGAACTGTTATACACCGTAACCAGAAGTCACCATGTTCCCTGTCTGCAGCTTTGGATTTTTATCTCAGTTTGAAGTTCTTGGTACTCTTTCTTGGTTCAATTTTATAGTAATTAATTTTTGCCAAAGAACTTGTAAGTTGCTTACTGCTTAATATGAATTCATAATGGTCATTATTTTATGTGCATTTGATTTTGAACTTGAAGTTTGATTAACTAGCGATTTTTTTCTCAAATTCTTTTTCCATTTAGTGGGAAAGGAACTTCTGCCTTTAGCCCGTCCCATCCTTTATTGCCACTGAGGCAGAAGCAGCAAAAAGCAGTGCAGGCAGAGGACACCCCCGGTGAGCGCACAGTCCCCTTCCTTATTCCCTTCCTTACTCCCTTTTTGCTCCCCTACCGTTTAGTAACATATTTCTCAAAATTGAATCATCTAATCCTGGTGTAGTAATTTTAGTTAGTGATACAAAATAAGTTTTAATTTGTACTGATGTGCCTTAGAATTTATCATCCTGTAGTTACAGTGCCGTTAAATCTAATAACCCTGTGTGGCGCACACAGAATTGCTGCACTGTGCCTAAGCAGCAGCTGCTGACATTTACTGACCACCGACACTGTGCTGGTCGTTGCTTTGGGCTGGTTGCTGTTCAGTCACGTGATCCCTCACGGGAACTGTTGTAGGAGGTTCTGTTCCCACTGTCTGCTTGCTGGATAAGCTCTGGCCTGCTGAGCTAGGCGCCATTTCCTGAAGAAGTGGCAACTGATCGCAAGAACTCCCACTGGTGCACAGTTGGTTACTGACCCTGAACATGCTTGTTTCCTCCGAATTGCAGATCAGCGACATCGATCTAACTCTTTAACCCGAGTCGATGGCCAGCCACGAGGTACAGCAGTAGCGTGGCCAGAAAAAAAAGCCAGGTGAATCACTTTGAAATGGTACATTTCTATTTGGGGTGTTTGTGGAATTGAAGCAGCAGTTCTCCACATGCATTCCAGGCCCCAAAGGGCCTCAGACACCCTTTCAGGGAGCTCACAGGCCAGTGAACTTCAGGGTGGTGCCAGGGTGCTGGCCGCCCTTTTCTGTCTCGTTCTCTCATGGGTGCACGTGGACATTCCTGGTGGTACATGATGTGTGGTGTCATGGCAGAGTCAGCCGTTTCCAGCTAGCAAACGGCTCATAGAGTAAAATCATGCCACTCTGATAAAATACAGTAGATTCCTGTAGTAGGCTTGTCACTGTGATTTCTAGTCAGCTTTTGGAACATATTGGAGCTTTAATTTCTACTGCGATGAATAGAGATTAATATTGATAAGTATAATAAAAGCTCTTTTGAGTCCTCAGAAGTTTTTAATGATTTAAAGGGATGTGGTACCAAAATATTTCAGAATCACTTAAGCTATAACTGTGTCTGATTTTATTTTGCCCAGGGGAAGGGTTTGTTTAAATCCCCTGTGTGTGCGATTTGTTTTCTTTCCGTAACTAGAATTCTGCCTCAGACTGTCACAGGGTCTGTGGTGTGTGCGGTGGCATGTCCAATGGGCTTCTTCTCTGCATTTCAGGCCAGTGTCCCAACCAACACCCTTTGCTCTCCATCATGCTTCGAGTGGTGACATGGACCTTGGCTCTGGCGATAGCGTCAGCCTGGCCCGCTCCATCAGCAAAGACAGCTTGGCATCAAGCATTGTTCATCTGACCCCACAGAACCAACCCTGCCCCACGGCTGGAAGGACCAATGGGAAGAGCCTCCTGAGCAATGTCAGTATTGAGGATGAGGATGAGGAGCTGGTGGCCATCATCAGGACAGATGTGTCTCCCCACTGTGTGGACCCGCAAGGCCCCAGGGCCTCCCCACGGGCCCCAGGCCTGACTGCCGGTGCCAGGTCTCCCCAGAGGCAAGTGGACACCCTCGAGAATAAGCCTGACAGCTTTTTCTTGGAGCCCCTGCTGCCAGCAGTGCTGAGGCCGGCCAAAGAGAAGCAGACCATTACCAAGGAAGATGAGCGAGGGGAAGGGAGACCTCGGAGCATCGCGCCCAGGAGGCCCAGTGAGGGCCCTCAGCCTATTGCACGGAAGAAGTCGGCCAGCCGTCGTGACCTGAATAGCACTTTCACCCCAATTCCCTGCTCAGAGCTTGCTGCTGGCATTGACCCTGCAGAGCGGGGACTACGGCCAGCGGAAGCTGCCGAAGTGCGTGGGGGGCCTCTGGCCATTGGTGGACTGGATCCATCACCTCAGGGACAGTCTGCCGATGGCTTTTTCCTTCACCTAGGCAGGGCTGATGGAGACACAGAGGGGAGGTTATGTGTTGGCCCGAGGAGCCCTGGCACTCCCGATGCGGAGCCCTGGGCTGTCCTAAGGCCAGATTCTGACTCTGATGTGGGGGACCTAGAGGAAGTGGAGCAGGATTTCATTGGCGAGGATCCTGCCGTGGTAATTGCCAGGTACATGGGTGAAGAGGAGTCGGCCAAGCTGCAGGAGGACATGAAGGTGAAGGAGCATGAGGACAAGGACGATGCCAGTGGCCGCTCGAGCCCATGTCTGAGCACCGCCTCTCAGCTCAGCAGCGTGTCCATGGCCAGTGGAAGCGTGAAGATGACCAGCTTTGCTGAGAGGAAGCTCCAGAGGCTCAACAGCTGTGAAACCAAGTCCAGTACCAGCAGCTCCCAGAAGACCACACCGGATGCGTCTGAAAGCTGCCCAGCCCCTCTGACGACATGGAGGCAGAAAAGAGAGCAGAGCCCAGGCAGGCACAGCCGGGACCCCGCCAGCCTCTTGGCGTCTGAGCTGGTGCAGCTGCACATGCAGCTGGAGGAGAAGCGCAGGGCCATCGAGACCCAGAAGAAGAGAATGGAGGCCCTGTCCGCACGGCAGCGCCTGAAGCTGGGCAAGGCTGCCTTCCTGCATGTGGTGAAGAAGGGGAAGGCCGATGGCACCCCACAGCCACTGAGGCCAGAGCACTTTGCAAAGGAGTATGCACAGCACAACGGCGAGGACTTCGAGGGTGGCATTTCCAAGCCAGAGGCCTTTCTCACCAAGGAGGAGCAGAGGGGAGACCTTGGCGAGTCTCAGGACGTGGACAGAGAGAGCCTGGCTTTTGTCCAGCTTCATAAACCCAAAGACCTGGCCGCTGTGCACGACGGGGAGAAGGGCAGAGTACTTTCCGCTGCTCTCCTGGAAGACGGCATTGGCGAGGTGGGAGACCTGAACGAGTGCGACCTTTCCATCGAGAAACTGAACGAAACCATCAGCACACTGCAGCAGGCCATCTTAAAGATCTCTCAGCAGCAAGAGCAGCTTCTCATGAAGTCCCCCACGGTGCCAACCCCAGGCTCTAAAAATGACTCTCAGGACCAAAGAGTAAAGGCCTCCATCCACTTCGTTGAGCCACTTTCTCCTACTGGGATGACTGGTCACCGCAAACCCCCCCGTCTGGGCCAGGGCCGGAGCTCTCGTTCAGGAAGACCAGCTGAGCTGAAGGTTCCAAAGGACAGGCAGCAGGGCTCTTCCCGGAGCAAGACCCCAACACCCAGCGTGGAGACCCTCCCACATCTGCGATCTTTCCCCCCTGGTGACCACCCACGGACACCTCCTGACCCTGGTGTGGACAGTGCTGCAGCCCCTGGCAGTAACCCTCCTGAGAAGTGTCTCTTGGACAGTTACAGGCTCCATGATGAAAGCAACCAGCGGACATTGGCTCTGTCCTCCTGCAAAGAGGCAAATGTTCTGTCTGAACAGATGAGCTTCCCAGAAGCTGGGGACACAAGCGGGAAGGAGGCAGGGCTGCGCTCCTCCGACCCCACAAGGAGCGACCACATTCCTGGGGAAGAGCCGCTGAGGAGCAAGGCCAGCCTCATTGAGGTGGACCTGTCCCACCTGCAGGCCCCTGATGAGGATGGAGAGGGGGCTGTCCACGCAGGTTCTGCAGACCTCCTCAGTGACAGCGACCAGAAGCCTGGGCTTGGCTTTTTCTTCAAGGTGAGTCGAAGGGAGCGTGGTTGGCTCTGCAGGCTCACAGCTCTCAGAAAAGCCACAGGAGGGACATGCAGATGAGCAGGGCTGTGTGCAGAGCCTGTTCTGTGAACCCGAGATTTGAAGTTCAGGTGTCACAAAGTATTTTTATGTTTTTTCAAATGTTTTTAACAGTGGAGAAATGGTTGGGCAGCACCTGGGCAGCAGAGAGACTCTGCAGCATGCCTGCTTCCATGTCTGTCTTGTAGCGTCTTCTCAGGGGTGAGGTGGGATGTGCTGGGGCTGCTGGCCCAGCAGAGGCTACTCAGTCCTGGAGAACCTGAGGATCAGACAATGCAGTCCTCAGTCTCAGCACCAGATGCATATTTTATTTGGTGTTTATATTTTTAAAATGAAAACACAGTCAATTTGTGTATTAGCTCATCGTTTGGAAATTTACTTATAACGTTCAAGATGAACTGTATGCAGTACCACGAGGTATTTGGAAAGGTGGCCAATTGTGAATCCCTGCATGTTTTTTTTCTAATTGTGTCAATCATTAGCTCAAAAGTAAAAGTTTTAGGCT
Organism: Sciurus carolinensis; assembly: GCF_902686445.1. NCBI lineage: Eukaryota > Metazoa > Chordata > Mammalia > Rodentia > Sciuridae > Sciurus > Sciurus carolinensis. The sequence continues at coordinate 1,702,726 of NC_062226.1, forward strand.
AGCATTAAAATTTTCTAAGTGTATGTTAAAATCTGCTGGGTTGCCCACACCTGTAATCCCAGCAGCTTGGGAGGCTGAGACAGGATTGTAGGTTCAAAGCCAGCCTCAGCAACTTAATGAGGCCCTAAGCAACTTAGTGAGACCCTGTCTCAAATTTTTAAAAAAGTTGTGGTGTTGTCAGGGGGCTCAGGATGTGGCTCAGTGTTAGAGTGCCCCTGGGTTAAATCTCCAGTACCAAAAAACCCTACTATGTTGAAGTGAGCCTGGGCTGGATAGTTCCAGGGTGTTTCCAGTACTGTCACTGACCACCAGATGGCATCTGTGCAGGATGAACAGAAAGCGGAAGATGAACTTGCTAAGAAGAGGGCGGCCTTCCTCCTAAAACAGCAGCGCAAGGCTGAAGAGGCTCGTGTGCGGAAGCAGCAGCTGGAGGCGGAGGTGGAGCTCAAGCGGGATGAAGCCCGGTAACCTCCTGTCCTGGCTCCCCCTCAGTGCCTGGCAGGGCAGCCTGGGCCCTGTGAGCCAGCAGGCACACCCCGGTCTCATAGTGTCCTGCAGCCACCTGGCATCTTTCCCTTACTGTCCCTGCTAGAGGCACTGGCCATAGTGGCACTGGTCTGTGAAGGACCGTGCTGAGCACTTCCCTTGGGTGGTCTTCAACTCTTACCACAGGCCTGTGGCTGTGTGTTTTGTCCCCATTTTAATGTCGAGGCCAGCAGCATGTGGTGCAGGAAGTAAGCTGCCCGTGGCCCAGTCCTCTGGTGGGTCTGAGTTTTAACACCGGTGGCTTGGTTCAGGGCCTACCTTTTGACAGCAGTGTCCCCTGTGGAAACTGGCCTCCCTCAGCTCCAGTGACCTGGAGACACCCCAGCCAAGGTGCCTGGTCCCCTGCGTGGGAGGTGGGCTGGGAAGGTGTGTTTTGGGAGCCCCGTCACTCAGTGCTGTGGGGAATCCATTTTGCTCTCAGGCGTAAAGCTGAGGAGGATCGCATCCGGAAGGAGGAGGAGAAGGCGCGCCGAGAGCTCATTAAGCAGGAGTACTTGCGGAGGAAGCAGCAGCAGATCTTAGAGGAGCAAGGGCTTGGCAAACCCAGATCAAAACCGAAAAAGCCGCGCCCAAAGTCTGTGCACCGGGAAGAGTCGTGCAGTGACTCCGGGACCAAGTGCTCCTCCACCCGTAAGCAGCCTGTGCTGTCTGCTGCCCAGGCCTGCTCGCCCACACCTGCACTTGGCCTCGGGTGCTTGAGCTGGGCAGGTTGCTGGGGAGCTGGGGAGCCCTGAGCAGTGGAGAGGCGGTGAGGCCCCCCAGTTGGTGGGGTGGTGGGGGCCTGCCCGTGGGCAGTCGCTTACTCTGCACACTTCCTGCACTTCGTCTTTACAGCTGATAACCTGAGCCAGACTCATTCCGGCTCTAGCCTGTCCTTGGCCTCTGCAGCTACGACGGAGCCTGAGAGTATTCATTCGGGGGGCACGCCTTCTCAGCGGTAAGGAGGCCTGGGGAGAGTGGAGGCTGCGGATGGGAATGGTGTGAGGGCACTTCTGTGGCTGACTTGTGGAACTGAGGGCTCACAGAAGAGTTGCTATGGTTGAGGAGCCCTGCCTGCCTGGCGCAGCTGACTGCTGTGACTCCTGTTCCCGCCGTGCCCCCGTCCCATGGGTGTGTCCAAGGTCTCTCATCCTTCAGGAGTGAGCTGAGGCGGCGCCCTGGGTCTCGGCAAGCTTGAGTCATTGCCAGGACCAGGGTGTCTTTCTGCGAAGCATAGTTGTCACACCAGCATCTACCTGGCCCATGGGCCACACCCAGCTGTCTTCAGTGTCCTTCAATCTGGGAAGGTTCCTCTGCCTTCCTTGGCCGTGATGTTCTGTGACCACAAACTGGTCATGGTGTAGATGGCTGCCATCTGGCTTCCCACGGTGGGTGGTCATGAGTGCCCGCTCTGGGCTGGCACAGTCAGTGTAACGCCTTGCTCCAGCAGCAGGCCAGGCGGATGCTGATACCTGTCAGTTTTACTTGGATCATTGAAGGTGATGTTGGCTGTTTTCCCACTGGCTATTAAAATTCTCACTTTGTGATCAGAAAATGGTTTTCCAGGCAACATGAGACCCATTCAGACATCACTGAATGTCTGCCCAGTGGCCTCAGGAGACCCCGTCCAGCCTCCTGAGCCTCCCTTCCTCCCACTTGGTGGTGGCTTCCTGTGGAGCCAGGGCTCTCCCTCCCGTAGTGTCCCTGTGTTCATGTGTGTGCCTGCTCTCTGTCTCCTGGGCTTTGTGGAAGGTTTCTCTGAGGGGCTCCAGGTCCTGCCTGGAGCCTTCCTCTGATGGTCAGCTACCCAGCCCGACTCCACCTCAGCCCTGTCTGCCTCAATTTAGAGAGCAGAAGCCTCATGTCTGAGTAGTTCTGTCCACCTCTGGCCTTGGCTCCTGCTGTGTTTGGCAGGGACATCCCTGTAGGCGTAGCTCAGACCTGCCAGGAAGCAGAGTCCCTGACACAGGGCTTTCAGACTGGGCCTGATGGGCTTTCTTCCTGGGTTGCATTTCTGACTTGACAGCATTGGGGTCTTCCGCCAGTAGCAGCCCTGTGCACCATGCTTCAGTGGGACAGCAGCCTCAGGGAAATACATGAAGGCAAGCTTTTACCTGCAAAGGGGTGACCCCAAGTGTTTGCTGTGTCTCTTTGCCAGAGCATGTATGGGGTGGCTGTGTGCCACCGCCCACCACCTTCCCCAGAAGGCTGCTGCCGCAGGGGGTCCTCATACTCTGACCATGTGGGTGGCCGTGTGGGCTGATGGAAGCAGCAGCCACATGCTGGCCACATGCTGGATGTAGGTGAGAGGAGGGAGACCTGTGGCTCTGCTGGCCTCATCCTGTGTGCTTTCCGCCTGCAGAGTGGAATCCTTGGAAGCCTTGCCCATATTGAGTCGCAACCCAAGCAGGAGCACAGACCGGGACTGGGAAACAGCATCAGCAGCTTCCTCCCTGGCCTCGGTGGCTGAGTACACAGGTGACAGTCACATGCCTTCCTTGGAGGTCACTGTGCACATAGCCACGCACCTTGGCATGGCATTCTGTCTTGATGTGTGTCTAAGGGTGTTTTGCTGTGGCTCTTGGTGTCTCTGCAGTGCACTGTGGAGCTGGGGAAGCACCTGGCCCAGCGCCCGTGGCCTGCCCTGCAGTGGCATAGTGCTCGCTCCAGCTGCCTTCAGAATGGCACTCAGGGTAGGGTCACCACACAGCCTGGGCACCTGAAACTATAGACTTTCAAAATCACCTCTTGAGTTTGTCATTTTTACAGTAACAAAACAGAAGTTAGAATGTGGATAAGTTATTAATAATTTTGGTCTTTCATCTACCATTTCAAATTTACAAATTGAATTTCTGTCAAGTGGATCTGAAGTGATCCTCCTTGCCCATTTTCAGGACAGTGTGCATGTCCGTGGTAGTGCCGCTCTCTTCTGTGTGTTTCTGCCTTAGAATTTTAATTTTGCAAATCTCGGTCTGGTTTCTTAGGTCCCAAGCTCTTTAAGGAGCCCAGTAGCAAGTCGAACAAGCCCATCATCCACAATGCCATCTCCCACTGCTGCCTGGCTGGGAAGGTGAACGAGCCTCATAAGAATTCCATATTGGAGGTGTGTACCAACCTCATCGTAGCTGGACAGCCATGCTGCACTCTCTGGCCTGTTGGTCCGTAGCTTCTGGGTGTTTCTGGCCTCATCCTAAGTGACAGACACAGGGCTCCCTGTGGTGTAGGGTTGGGGTGGCCTGAGGGAAGAGCAGATTTGATAGAAAGGTTGGACCTGGACAGAAACTCAAAGGGTCACTCCCCTTGGGACAATCAGGACCTAGAGGCAGAGTTCCGGGCTAGAGAGAAGATTCGTCCATCCCAGGAGGTGACGACAGGGCAGGACTTGCCCTCCCAGGCCCACACTCCTCAGTGGTCGGGTGGGAGCTTGGTGAGGTGTTTGAGTAGAGAGTGCAGTGAGGTGTGGCAGCTGAGTGCAGCGGCTGGCCTCGGGGAGGGCCAGGGATGTCCTCCTTGCTGGTTGGAGGGCACCGAGGCAGGAGCAGCTGGGGGAGGGTGGTGTGCAGCTGTGTGAGCCCAGGTTGTGGTCGGGGGCACTGAGAACTGGGGAGCTATCTTGGGTGAAGTGCTGGCCACTATTGCCATGTGGACGTCACCTCCCAGAGCCCGCACTGGAGTGGGCATGGCTTTTGTCCTTTCATCTATTTATTTCTTGGTGCTGCGTATTGGACCCAGGGCTGCTTCACCACTGAGCAACACTTGTCATCCTTCTTTTTTTTTCTTTTGAGATACTGTCTCACTAAGTCGCCGAGGGTTTCACTAAGTGACTGAGACTGGCCTCAAATTTGCGATCCTCCTGCCTCAGCCTCCTGAGTATGGCTTCCATCATCTTCTAGGAGGGATGGTGGCCTTCCCAAGTGGAAGCGGAGGTCCAGATTAGGGCGTGGTTGGTGCTTCACAGTTGGGAGCTTTCCATCTGGGGTGGAGCAGGAGGGAGGTATGCTGTGGTGTGCCAGCCCACCCAGTGCTGTTCTTGGCTCAGGCTGTGTCCGTGAGCAGTGACCTGGTGAGACAGGCACGTCAGGTGAGCTACTTCCCCAGGAGGGGTCACTCCAGGCGACTCTGGCCACACCGTCAGTTCTGTAGTGAAGACTGCCGCAGGCCATGCGTGGGCAAGTGACTGTGCCTGGTTCCTACCAGACTGATTCACTAAGCTAGGGTGGCCATGTGTGACTTGTGGGCTGTCGGTCAGAGACTGGTGAGTACTTAGGAAAAATAAAAAGCAGGCAGCATCAGAGCTGGGCACTTGGAGTTCCTGGGCTGGCATCAGGGCCTGGGAAGATGGGCATTCCCTTGACTGGTTTGACTTTGGAATGCCTCCCTGCGCCTAGGTGTGTGCCCAGCAGGTGTTTGGAAACACACCTGAAGTTGAGGAGCGAGGTCTAACCTAGCTCCTCAGACTGGCAAGAGTGGAATTCCAGGAAGATGAAGGTACCAAGAGCCCCTGCCTGCACCTCAGGTGCATTTGTTACTATTGTAGGTGGCTGACCTTTGGGGTACGAGGGCTTCCAAAAGAAGCTTGTGAAGCTCTCTGCCTGCCATCAGAACTGTGTGCTTCAGTGGGCATGAGGGCATATGGAGTCGGTGAGCCCCGGGGGGAGGCGCTCCTTTCTTTTTAGCAGATCATCTAGGCTGAGTGCCTGCTACCTCTCCGCCCCATCACGTCTCTTTGGCTGAGCTTGTTTCCATGCAGAAGAGGGACCCCAAGTTCAGAGGTGCACCAGCAGAGTGCCTGAGCCTCAGTTTCTGTTGCAGCCTGTGGTGCAGGGAAGATGCAGGTCTGAGCCTCCGAGTGCAGGCAGCATGCCAGGCCTGCCTGCCCAGAGCGCGTGGAACACCCACTCCGCAAAGCACAGGTGCAGTGCCCGAGGCTGTCCTGGTGGGGCAGAGCGCCTCTGTCCAGGGCTGGTCATAAGGCACCCCCCTGCTTGACCATAACAGAGTCCCAGACTCTAGAAGGGAGGCAGGACCAGCCTGAAGACCAGCAGCTCAGGGACAGGAACCCTGCTCCAGCCAGTGTCAGGAGCAGCCGAGGGCTACTCCATTGTGTGGGTGGACCACATGATGTTTGTCTTTTCCTGAGTGACAGGCATTAGAGCTGCTGCTTCCTCTGCTCTGGTGGACAGTTTCGGGTGGCCGTTCACACGTGGCTCACGTGGGCCCGTTCTTGTTCCTCTGACGCGAGTCAGGTGGAGCACTGTTGAGGGCGGCCTATCCTATGGCAGCTGTGCCATTTTGTACCTCCCAGCAGCGAATGCATCCTGCATACTCCTTGCCTCTCGGGCCAGTGTCCTCGAGGGTGTGAGGTGACGCGCTGGGTTTGGAATTGGTTTCCCTAGTGGCCAGCGATGCTGAGCGTCATCTGGAGTAGTCATTGCCCTGTCCTGGGAGCCTTTCTTCTTGCTCACCTGGACTTCCTCAGTGCAGTCTCGGCAGAGTGGGCAGCACGACCCCAGAAGGAAGCCTGGCCTTCTTGCCCAGGGCATAGCCTGGCTGGGCTGCCCTCGTGGGTATGGGGCCGCCGGGGGCTGGACGCTGCAGCGGTGCTCAGTGCCTCTCTGTCCTCTCCCGACAGGAGCTGGAGAAGTGTGACGCCAACCACTACATCATCCTGTTCCGCGACGCTGGCTGCCAGTTCAGGGCGCTGTACTGCTACTACCCCGACACCGAAGAGATCTGCAAGCTCACCGGCACGGGGCCCAAGAGCATCACCAAGAAGATGATCGACAAGCTGTACAAATACAGTTCGGACCGGAAACAGTTCAACCTGATCCCAGCCAAGACCATGTCCGTCAGCGTGGACGCACTCACCATTCATAACCACTTGTGGCAGCCCAAGCGGCCCACAGTGCCAAAGAAGAACCAGACTCGTAAGTGACCCCAGCGCAGCCCGGGGTCTGAGGATGTGCCGACGGGATCCATATTTATTTTTTCGTCCAGTGGGGTACGAAGCGTGCAGACAAAGACTTCCTTCAGAGGCGTTTAGACCACGGAAGGAAAGCCCTCCCTCGCCTCCGCACACCCACCGGGGATGCCAGGCGGGTGAGAAGGGAAGCGTACATGCCCTGTTTTCAGTGGCAGCTGCTGTGGTCCCTGCTGACCACCGTGGCCCCGAGACGGGGACGTGGTGCAGCGGGGTCCCCAGCCACGTCTCCTCACCCAGCTCTTTGCGACGTGTCGGGTGTGGCCCGCCCCGGCCCTGCCTCGCCTCTCCGCACACTGCTTGCCGCCCTTCCGCTGGCCAGCGGCAGGTGCGCTCTGTGACCAGGTGTGAGCGTCTTCATGAGAGGAGCTCGTGTGGATTCTTTTTATTTGAGAAGTTGTCTATTTATTGATTATGTCTACTGCCAACTTTACACCTTGAGATTTCTGAACAAGCCTTGTTCCTTGCTGCTCAGAGAAGTTTACTGAGGTTTCCAGTCCACTAAAAGCACTGAAAGCAGCAGTCGGTCTCTGTGGCATCCCGTTTACAGGCGTGGAGACGGTGACTGCGACAGGTGGCCGTGAGGATGGCCAGGGTACTACTGGCTGGCGTTGGCCTGCTGTGAAATGGTGGCCGCGCCAGCAGCTGCTGTGCCAGTGAAGCTTTGGGCAGGGCGCTGGTGGCCTGTTCTCTTTAATAAAGGCAGATGTGGTACAGTCGGAGCATCTGTCGCTCTGAGCACGTCTCTCCTGAGACGCTGCGCTTGGCCGCAGACTCCTGTGGTGGTGTGACATTTGGACCTGCCTGTCGCGCTCTGGCTTGAGGAGCAACATGCTCTGCGTGGCGTGCAGTTGCATCTGAGGGTGGTGACTTTGTCTTGTTGCCTATTTAAAAGCAATTGTGTGGTTATTTGCAGTTATTCCAGAACTCAAGTAAAGTGGAGTGGCTCTGGGTTCTTGCCACATGGTCCCAGTGGCGATGGCTGGTGCCTCTCCAGAGCGGACGTTCCTGGGGAGCAGGTGCACCCCAGCCCCAGCTGTGGCGTGTGCCACATGGCAGAGACACCCGCGTGATGAACCAGCTGCCAAAAGGTCCTGGAGCCACTTACATTAGTTTTGCACATACTTTCTTGGGAGTGTTACTTGAATCTATCTTGAACTGCAGAAAAAATTAATGATAATAGAAGAAACTAGAGACAGGTGTAACTGTCACACAGTGTTAGGTAGAAAGGTGACTGAGTTGTGTGCAGAGGAAGGAGGGACATGGTGCAGGAACACTAGAGGGAAGCCCAGGCCTCGTTTCACTTTCCTCATCCTTTGAAGAACAATGCAGTCTGCTCTGACTGTGTAAATACCGTGTTGGGCCCGGCGCTGCTGTGGAGTGACCACAGGCCGTGCTGAGATTAAAGTCTGGACGTCTGTCAACACGCTTCTGCACGTGTGCTCTATTCCTCACTATGCCCTTGATCCATGTCACCCACTGATTTGAGAGAGCCCTGAAATGTCACGAAGAGTGAGCAGTGTGCACGTCATCGGCCCCAGTCAGGGATGCAGCAACTCTTCTGTTCCGACAGGGCTCCAACCAGCCCTCCTGCAGCCCCTGCAGCCCCTGCAGCCCTGGTGTCCTGGTGCTGTGCTGGGGAGTTGGGGGGTCTTCTGGCTCAGGTTCCCGCTGGGCACCATGCTCTGAGCATCCTGTCTGCGGGGCTGGCCCTGCTGCAGCATCCGGCGTGTCCAGTTGCCAGTGCCCAGGCCACATTGCTCAGGCGAGGGGGGTCCTTGGTGCAGCAGCCTCTGCATTATTGGGGGATCTTCAGACACGAGGTGCACCCAGGGTGATGATTCCAGGCCTTGCTGGCAGGGCGATGGTGCGTCCCTCACGTCAGCCCCAGCGAGGCTTTGACAGAGGCCTGCACTTCCTGAGTCCTGCAGTGCCTCGGTGCCATGCCACAGGGCTCCTGTGGTGGACAGGCCCTTCACCCCTCCCTGCCCCCCACACTCTGTGCAGGGCTAAGGCAGTGCCATGCAGGCCACTGAGAGAGGCAGCCCAGTGGCGTGCAGGCACTTGGTGGTGACAGATGCACCAGCCAGAGAGGCTGGTGCCGAGACAGAGGAGTTCCAAGAGGCCCATCGTCCACAGATGCACATGCAGTCGCCTGGGTGTGCATCTACTTCGTGCACATGTGTAGACGTAGGGCGAACACAAGGCACACGTGTGGGCGTGGGGTGCATGCACACGTGTTCACGTGAGGGCGTGTGCACAACACAGCCAGACCATCTCCCTTGTGTCCTTGAGCCGTCTCTGAACGTGTTGCTGCCAAGCAGCCTCCAACAGATTCCAGCCTCAACCTGTGTTCTGTGCTCTGGCAGCTTTGCAAAGGGGAATGATGCAGAAGATACTTCAAGATGATACTTTTATTCCCTGAATAAAAGCTAGTTGTTATTTGGAGGGGAAAATATTTATTGAAATAAAATTTTCTGTTACAGATATGCTGGGATGTCTTTCACAGACTGGCTTTGCTTCACTCCGGGAGGTGGGTGGGACCCGTGACCCACAGGCCTGGGCATGGCTCCTTGGCTTCACTTCATGGTCACCTCTGGTGTGTCCTGCGCGTGGAGAAGATGTGGCCATACCTCTGCACCACTGCTGTGACTGTGGCTCTGGCCTTGCCTGCCTTCCCCAGGACCCGGGGGTGCCCTGCTAGGTGGAACCGTGCCCCCACTGAGGAGGAGGTGGCTTTAGGACAGGCAGGGCGCTGGCGTTGGACAGCGCTGTTTGGGGGGTCTCCACGCTCTACCTCTCAGTGCTGTGGCATCGTCGCGGACTTCAGAGGGCAGAAGCTGCCCACAGCGACAGGTCCCTCCTGTGCCTCCCAGGGTCATGACCTGGGAAGGCAGGTTTTGGTTGTAGAAAGTGTCCTGATTGCTCTGTCACCTAGAAGAGGGACAGTCTCTGTCAACCGGATCCTTTAGAAACGGCAGGTTGAATTTACCAAAGTATTTCCTCAATTGAGAAGGGGGCATTTTGTCAAAGTCATGTGTGATGGGTGACAGCAGAGAAATGTCACACATCAAGTGTCGGAACTCCACGCAGCAGGCAAGGGCCAGAATCTGCAGGTGCTTTGGTGAGAGGTTTCTGTGCAGTGGAAGGAGCAGAGCAGGCAGCAGTACAAAAGCTGCACTGCCTGCGAGTGTGGGATCTAGACCAGCGTCCCACCCGCCCTTCCCCAGGGGACCTCCTTTCACCTAGTGAAGGACTAGGGCTGCTTCTCTGGAAACCACATGTTGGGCACAGTAGCACACACCTGAAACACCAGCTACCTGGGAGCCCGAGGCAGGAGGACTGCAAATGTGAAGCCAACCTGGGTAACTTAGCCAAACCTTGTCTCAAAATTTAAAAAATGGGCTGGGGATGTCACTCGGTGGTAGAGCAAGCACCTCTGGGCTCAGTCCTCAGTACCAAAAAACAAACAGAAGCCTAGAGTAGGGGCGCATGGGCAGGTCTGTCTAGGAGTAGTGGGTCGTTGGTGGCCTCTGGGACAGGGACTGGGTCTCTCCCAGAGACAACTTGCTGTCTCAGTCCTACCTCTTTCCTTCAGGGTCAGAGGTGGACCAGAGCACTGCAGGTGGGAGTTTGTCAGGGCCACATGTTACAGTGTGGTCAGGTCCAGGGTGAGAGGCAAGTCCTCTTGGCTCCTTTGTGGAACTGGTTTTCGTGGCTTCACAGCAGCAGCCTGATCCTGCTGTCCCTGTGGCTGCTGGGTGGACGTCTAGGCTGGGGCAGATCAATAGTTAGCAGAATGGACTGTTTCTCAGGTTTAGGAGGGTGTTTGCCTCCTGGTAAGACAGCGTGTGACCTGAGATAGCCTGGGCTGTAGGTCACCACACTGGACTGCAGGTATGTGTCTAGCATCCCCAGGAGACTGTCATGCAGCGTGGCGGTGGGTCTGGGATGTGGATCTGGCTGCTGCATCAGGCGGGCTGACTGCCACGTGCCAGGACGGACTGCTCGCCTGGCCTGAGCACTGGGCAGCAGGAGCCAGAGCTTCAGGATGGAGCTGTATGTTTACTTAGAAGAGTGAACTGGAAGTCAAACGCACACCATCCAGAAGCACTCAGACCAGGAAGGCCGCCTCCCTTCCCTCCCTGAGGCTGCACCGGCCTGTCCCTGTGCTGAGCACTCAGCTGGCACGTCACAGCACAAAGCCTGCCTGGCTGCGGCACACCACCAAGCCCATGTCCTCCGTCGGAGACATGCTGCTGTGCCAAGGAGACTGCCAGTCACACTGCCACCCTGCGAGTCTCTAGAGGCTGAAGTGCTGGGCAGGCGGGGGTGGCATGCAGCTCAGACCAGGGAAGCACCTGCGCCACTGGAGACTGGGCAAGAGGAGTGGTCACCCGCTGGGCCGGGCAGTGTGACTCCCCACTGGCAGGGAAGCAGGAGCTCCTGGGCAGGCAGCTGTTGGAGAGAGTTGCTGCAGGGCACAGAGCAGATGACTGAAGGCCCACACTAGAGTCCCTGCCCTGGGGTGGGCCAGAGACCCACCGGAGGCGCCTGAGGCTCCAGTAGATGTCACAGAGCATGGAGGTGGATGTGTCTGGTTTCAGGTTTAGACTGCCTCTGAGGCCTGGGACACACTGGAAGCGGTCCCTCCCCTGCCCCACCTCCCCCATCCCTGCTTCAGGGGCTCCAGGCCTCCTAGAGTGACTCCCACATGGGCCTCAGGCCACAATGGGCCCTCCAGCCTGCACCACCGGGCCTCCATCCAGGCCTGTTGGCCTAGGACCAGCCCCTCCTCTTAGACCTGGCCAGTCCAGCAGGAAGCATCAGTTGGTCAGTTTTTTCAAAAGGTGCTGAGACTTTTCTTGGGCATGTCTGAGAACCCTGATTGAACTTGGCTGTCTTAGAAAGGAGAAAGCCCCAAGGCCCTCGGGAGGGGCCAGGGCAGGGCTAAGAAGAGGGCACAGTGTGAGAGGGCCCGAGGGCCTGGGCGGAGGTCTGCGGTGGGCTTCTGGGACTGTGCTGCTGCTGTCCGCCCTGCACCAGCTTGAGGCAGGCTGGCAGGGAGCGCCAGCCCCACAGCTTTGGGGTTTGCTTTCTGCCCACTGCAACCCATTGCAGGGACACTGTTCATGCCCACTGACTGGCTGGTGTCACTGACCAGTGTCCACCTACCACGTTCTGTCGCCTGCCCTCGCCCTTGGCCCTGCCTTGCTGGTGTGCGTGCTGCCCTCCCCTCGCAGGACCACCTGGAGCCTGTGGCACTCCGCCCCTGTGCACCTCTCGCCCACCATTCCTGTCACCCACCCCTCATGGTAGCGCCCAGCTGTGCGCCAGGTGTTTTGCTAGCTCAATCAGGAATAAGGAAAATAAAGGGCCTCTTGCTAATTTTGTTTCAAATTTTAGGCTGCAAAGCCTTTAAATTCCTCTAACTCATTCTGGGCGGTGGCAGCTGCTGATGGTTGTTCTGGATCCCTCACTTAGCAGTTAGAGTAGTGTCTTCTGAGGGGTTCAGCAGGGTTAGGAGCCTGCAGTGGATGGCAGGATAGGACCCGCCTTATTGGTGCCAGGGGTGCTGGCAGATGGACCCAGGACAGCCAGAGGCACCCAGGCATCTCCTGGGTCTGAGGTGAAGATGGAGGCCGAGAGAGTACAGCAGGTTCTGGGCGTGCAGGCAGCTTTTATTGGTCTGACAGCATCCCCAGTACACAGACCCTCCTGACTCCTAGTGCTGACTGCGTCCATAGCAGCCTCTGAACTCTGGGCAGAGCAGAGCACCCCCTGGTCAAGGGCCCAGTGTCCTCAATGGCTAGCAGAGGTTTGTGGATTGCCCCTCTCCTTGAATGTCTGGGGCCAGACCCAGAGTGGCTGCCCTGCCCCTGGTGGAAGTGACATCCCTCCCTCCTCACTGTGAAGATGCTTTTGTCCAGGGTGCCTGCTCTTCGCAAGTGCAAGGAGCTGCAGCCCCACCTAACAGACCAAGGTGGCTCTCCCATCCTCGACCCAGCAGCCAGATGGGTGGCTGAGCAGGAAGCTGGAGCGTGGAGGCTGGGGAGGGACCGGGGCATTGAGCACACATGGAGGCAGGCTTGGACCCTCTTGCTGCCCACTGGCGGGACCCCAGGAGCTGCTGACAGACCTAGCACAGCCAGGCTAGGCTCTGGCCACCTAGCCCAGTGTCAGCCACCTGCCACTCCATCAAGCCCCTGAGACTTCTCTACCTCTGCCTCTGCACAGTCCCTCCCCTCCTACCTATGTCCCTCTGTCTTTGTTAGCCTCACCCAGGACTTTCAGGCACTTTCTGCACAGGGCCCTGGCAGGCCAGGACACGGGACTGGGCGGCCGGGCCCCGGGCGTGTTCCACCCTGCCAGGCAGGCTCCCTAGCCGTTTTCTGTAATCCCCGAGCGCCTGCCCACCCTGAAGGTCCATCTGCCCTGATATTGGGGAAGAGCCGTACCTAGGCCCTTCCCCTTTATCCCTTATCCCAGCCTCTTAGGGTACCCAAAATGGACACAGTGAGGTGCACACACAGCCCCACTGGGCTCAGCTCTGGTCCCCAATGGAGGGGGTCCCCAACAGCTGTTGGTCTCAGATGATCTATGTCCACCCCACCACCTGGGGTCTTCCTGCTCACTCCAGGGTCATTCTAGGACATAGGGTGAGGCTGATGGGCAGCTCACCAGGAAGCCTCCAGGATACTGGGGACCTCTACCAGCTAAGCTTCCCAGCTGTCCTGACCCAGCATTGTAGAAGGGCATGCTCGCTAGGATGGGGGACAGGCTTGCCTGTGAAGTTGGGTGTGGGGACCAAAGCAGGCATTTCTAACCCTTTTCACTAGCCCCAGGTGTCCTCCAGACCCAGGCTCAGAGCCTGGAGCTGCGGGGCAGGCTGCCCGTGACACGTGTGCCTGTGGAGTGCATCCAGGTAAGTAGTGAGGTGCTAGCAGCAGAGGCAGTGGCTGCCCGGAATCTCTGCCCTAGGATTCTCTGCAGACCCTGGACAGTGGCCAGCAGCCCAGGGCTAATTGTGCTTCTCAGGTTGGGTGTTTAGAAACAAGACTTTTGCTTTTAAAATGGTCCATGGAGACACACTGTCACAGTGTCCCCAAATGCCATGGCTGGAAAAATTCAGTGTAAAAACAGGAACTGGTGTCCTCTGACATCCAGAGTCACTGGTAGGTAGATCCTGCCTGCCGGGTCTGCCAGCAAGGCCTTTCCCCACAGGCCTGGGGGCTGCATACCCCCAGCTCAGCCTCCAAGACCCTCCTCTTTCTTTGCCCTCCTGGAGGGGCTCAGGATAGCAGATGGCAGAGAGCACCCACTGCTTGCCCTTTGCAAGGGCCTTACCACACAGACCCTGATGCCTCAGAGCCATGCAGAAGCCAGCAGGGGACTGAGCGTGGGTGGGAGGCCACAAGAACACGGCCAGCTGAGCAGCACCAGCAGTGCCAAGCGGGAATTCCCCCGCTCCAGGGTCCAGGTATGCACTCTTCCCCACCCTGATGCACCCCCAGCCCCTCCAGCAATGCCAGAGCATGGCCATACAGGGCTGTGGGACTTGGGTGGTATCCAGTCCCTCTGTCCCCTCCTGGCCACCCACCGTTCACCTTGGCCATGCCCTGGTCACGAGTTTCGGTACATCTGTGTAGAGATGTGGATGATACAGATTTGTAAAAATAGGTTAAAAACATTTCCCACTAGCCTCTAGGGTGCCTGGTGTGGTCTCGCGCCTGGCCCTGGGGTGAGGAGTTCCTGCTGGGGTCAAGTCCTGGGAGCCATCCTGAATGGATTGCAGCCTCCCTGGGCCAGGCCAGTGACAGTGTCTCTGCTGCTCCCTCCTGAGTCCTTCCTGTGGACCCCAGGCAGGGCACAAGGTCCACCCATCTGCCCTGGTGTGGGCTTCTTAGGGTGGCTCAGAGCTGGGTCTCGTCGCGGGTCTCTGGGTTGCAGGATGACAGTCTGTTGCTACAGCTGCTCTTGCGGCTCTGGGAGCTGCTGGCCACGTGGGCCAGCGGGTCGGAGCGAATGAGATACCTGTGGAGCACACCGGGGAGGGCCCTGGGGTGCAGGACAGCCCCACAGCAGACCTCTGCCTGCTGGAGTACTCAGGCCCTCCCCATCCTACTTACCCAGGTGGTCCCTGGCTGCCTGGGGGGGTGGGGGGGCACTTGTGTACTCACACAATGTCGTTGGGCTCCAGCCTGGTGTCGGGAGGGGGGTTGATGAGGACATAGGAGAGGGTGTTCTGGTGATCGTTCATCTCGTCTGCAAAGGACAGCCAGGTGGTGTCACTACCCAGCGCCCCATCCTGGCTCTGCGGGGGCCCAGAGGAGCCAGGGGAGCTGAGCATCTTCCCAGCTGGGGCTGGTTCTCCCTGGCACTGCTGGGGACCACGCCCTAGCCCCTCCCTGCACTGAGCAGGGTCAGCTGTGAAAGGCAGCAGGGTGCTGACTCTCCCCACATCCAGACAGCTGCTTAGTTGAGCAGCCAGCCTCAGGTGGCACCTCGGCAAAGCAGGGCCCTGAGCAGAGGCACCCAGTGCACTGGCACACGTGCCTGCACATCCCCACATGCCTGCACATACCTGCACATACCTGTGTGTGCCTGGACACGCCCACACACACCTGCACAACCTTCATGTACCACAGACAATGCACACTTCTGCACACCTGTCCTCCCACCCTCCCTGAAGAGCCCTCCAAGTGCCACTGTCCCTGAGGACCTGGGCAGGACCCCACCCCTGGGTGTGCCACCCCCACACCAAAAAGTAGTGTGCAGCTCACAGGGCAGTGTGGTTCTGGAGGAGCACCTGGGCATCTCACAGGTGTCTTACACCTGACCAGCAGGGCACCCTGGCCAAATACAGCAGCAGAGGTGTCCATTAATGGCAGTGGCCCTGAATTCACTGGCCTCAGTTTACCCATCTGATGATGTTGGACAGCGCCCTACGGCTTCCAAGGACAGACAGAATGACAGTGACCCAGGACAAGGCACCCTCTGCCCAGGGCCCTCCCATTTCCTTCCTTGGCACCATCCCCTCCTCTTGGGCCCGTTGGCCATGGCCACTGAGAAAGGGACGGGCTCTGTGAAGCTGGGGAGCTGCTGGGGAGCCAGCCAGCCCCGGGGTGCAGCTTGTCTGCTCTTGGAGCCAGAGGCTTCGCAGCTGCTGCAGACACTGGGGTCAGCGCTTCCTCAGCCCTGGGCACCTGAGCAGACAGCGGGGTGCAGGCTGAGGTCGGCTGCTGGGCAGCCTCAGCCAGGAGGCCAGCTGTGCCATACATGCCATTGGGGGACAGGCCAGCTGCAGCTACGCCCATAGCCGTGTCTGTGGGACAGGCGGCCTGACTGCCCTGCATGGGGCCGGCTGCCCCAGGAGCATGGCTGTTTCTGCTCTTCCCAAAACCCATGGTTGGGGTCCCTGGGCCCTTGGTGCAGGCACTGGCCTGATTGATGTGGCTTGTGCTGGAGGCTGAGAGGGAGGCATGGTCTCCTGGGACCAAGTGCCTACCCACAGCTCTGAGGTGGGACAAGCACAGGGACAAGCAGTGTGGCAGTGGGTGACAGAGATGCACTCAGACCACAGCCATTGGCAGGGTGCCATGCTGTGATGTGCACCCAGTTGCGACTCTAGAATCAAGGGGCCACCAGAGTGCTCACCCTGCAGACCTCTGCCCAGCAGCTGCACCTTCAAGGGTGAGCCTGGGCCCCAGGCCCATTTCTCCAGGGTGTTTCTGAGACCAGCAAAGCTCAAGGCAAGGCTGAGTGGGGCCTGGCTCTGTACTTGGGGTGCTGGGTGGAGGTGGGGTTACACCAGGCTCCAGGCCAGGCAGAGAAGGCCAGGCTGTCCTGAGTTCTTACTGGCCTTGTGGGGGCAGGGAGCAGGCGCAGGTGTGGCTAGGGCGGGGTGGGGCCTCTGCTTCAGCTCCTCTGGAGTGCTGGACTCCGTCAGGCCCTCCTCCGTGTCGGGTCACCAGGGTGCTCTACCTCCTCCCTCCCTCCTGCCCCGCCTGGGCGTGCACATGTGCTCCTGCCCGCATTCCCACACCAGCCTGAGCTCACCACACCCAGCCTCTGAACTGGGGGTAGCTTTTGTGCCTCCTTCCAAGGGAGGCTGTGAGGGGGCGGGTGAGGGGAGGCTCACTCTGTCTCCTCCCTCATCCGCACACTGAGTGGCCTGGGGTCAGTGGCCACTCTGCCTCCAACAGGAGGAGACCCCTGGCTTTCCCCTCCACAGCCCCAGCGCCATCACCCTGACAAGCAGGCAGGTGATGAACAGGAACACCCGGTGAGCCTTGTGACCGTGGCAAGCCCAGGGCTGCCCAGGAGCCACGGCGTATGCAGTTAGCAGTGCGGCCCGGGTCTGGGCCTGCGGGGCCTGGTGGACGTGATGCAGGGCGTACGTAGGGGAAAGCACCACCTGGGCTCTAGCCTCTGGCCACCCAGCACCACCAGCAGCCTTGCAGACAGGTCTCGCCTGAGCTAAGGTCCACCCAGCCACCTGTGTGGAGGGGTGGCACCAGGGCAGGTCTGAGACTGCCAGAGGAAAGGGTCCAGCTGCAGACCATGGCCTGGCCTCTGCCCTGAGCCCTCGGGTGGGTGCAGGGCTGTGGGGAGTGGGGTGCCCCTCAGCACTGGAGGACCCAGATAAAAACCGAGGTATGGACCAACTTCGTCCCAACTAGGCTGGAAGAATGTCTCTCTTGGGGTCCCAGCAGGGAATGGATGCCAGCTGTCCACCTGGTTTGGGCAGTTCACAAAGCCTGTCTGCACCTGCAGCTCCGGGCAGAGCATCCCCAAATCCCCACACACATCCAGGCATTTTCCAGCCCAGGCTTCACCCAGCCTCTGTCACGAGGGCTCAGGACCCTGGCTTGGGTGGGCTCAGGGGCCTCTGACATCTCATGGAACTGGCCAAAGAGGCCACTGTGGCTGGAATGCCCAAGGCAGTTGGCAGGCTCATCCTACAGGGCAGAGCGGGATGGAGGTACTGGAATGAATCCTGAGAGCCGGGCAGGCCCGGTCCTCCTGACTGTGACCAGCACAAACCCACAGCTTCACGCAGCCCAGGGGGACGAAAAGTCCAACTGCACACTTGTGAGGCCCTGCCCAAGGTGGGGGAGCCTGGGACCCTCTCATCTCTCCTGTTCTCTGCCTGGCCCAGCCAGGGCAATGAAGGGTTGGCATGTCCCCTGTGTGGCAGTCAATGTCCACTAGAGCAGAATTACCTTGTAAATATCCCAGGTTTACCCGATTCATGACATCACTGGCTGTTAAATTTGCTACGTCCTCTACAGAATACACGGGAAAGGCACAGACAGAAACGGGGCGGGGGGCGGGTGGAGAGAGAGAGAGAGAGAGAGGTCAGCAAGCAGTGGCATGGCGGGCAGCACTGGCACAGCAAGGCAGGGGCAGCACTGCAGGCAGCTGCACGTGGGGGCCACCCACAGAGGGATGGTGGTGGTCAGCAGTGGCCACCTCGAGAGCCAGTTGATTACCAAAAAGAAACCAGCCCTCTGTGCCAAGCTCTGGTGGGTGGGCAGGGATACCAGAGGCCAAGGGGCACACAGGCAGGGCAGGCACCAGCTCTGGGGTTGGCCAGGCCAGCCTGGACTCTCCATCTGCCAGTGCATGGATGGGCCATGAGCACTGACCCCAGTATGACCTTGGTGGTCGGACCCCCAGAGACAGTCATAGCTGGCAGTGCATCCAGGGCATGGCAGAGATGGCCTCCAGTGTCCACAGGCTGGAGAAGGCACTCACAGGACACCCTGTGTCCTGAGCCCTGCTCTCCGTCTCCTCACGCCCACCCCCCACAGAGTGGCTGGAAGTTGAGGCAGCTGAGGGTGCCCGGGTGTGCACAGCCAGCATCTGACCCAGCCCAATGACCCTGGGCAACCCCTCCACTGGGAGGGGGCTCAGAGGCCCAACCTGGCAGTAGGCTCAGGAAATAGGGGGCCTGAGCAATAGGTGGGTCCCAGGTGGAGCCCGAGGGAGGCTGGAGCAGCAGGGGGCTGGGGGCAGCAATGCAGGCTAGAGCTGGGCCTTGGCGTCCCACAGAGGGAGGGGACGCGCTTCTGCCCTCTGGCCAGTGTCACCCCCAAACATGGAATAGAGTAGAGGGGGCTAGCTGCAGGAACCTGCTCAGAGATGGATGCCTAGGGGTGACCTGAAGCAGAAGTGGCGGGTGGAGGTGCCCTGGATGGACTGTTGGGTGTCTCCATGAAGACCATGTGCCCACATCTCGGGCAGGAGGCCAGGACAGGGTTGGGCACTGCCATTTCCCTGCCTTGTTTCTTTTCCCCTTGAGAATGGTCCCTGTGTTCCTGCTGCCCAGCAGGGCTGGCCTTGGTAGACCTGTCTGTCCTTAATGGAGACTTTGGGGAGACCCGTCTGGCCCACCCAACCCCACCTCACAGCCACTTCCTCCAGGCTGCAGGCCACCAAGCCCAGTCTCTTAGGGATGGGCAAAGGAGGCCCCCAGAGCAGGCGGGCCCTCCCCACGCCAGGGGAGCCCTGGCCACTACACTCCTTGCCCTCCGCTGGGCAGGGCTCTCATGGCCACAGTGAGACTAGAGCTGGCCCTGCAGTAGGGATGGGCAGGATGGCCAGGAAGGCAGCTGGATGGATGGATGGACAGGAGGCCACCCAACCCACCGCGTCCATCCTGCCCAGTGCCCTTACCGTAGCCAGTGGTGGGCAGCCCCAGGTGCTTCATGCGATTTTTGACCAGCTCGGAGAGCTCCTGGCGCTCGGAGCGCCGGTAGAGGCTGAGCCGCTGCTGGCTGACCCACTCGGCCGCGGGTGCCTTTCCCGTGTGCTTGGTGCCCCTGCGGCTCAGCTTCCGGGCCCACTGCAGGCTCTTGCGCCGCAGCAGCGGGTGCTCAGCAGGGTCGCCACCACCCATGTGGCAGCCGTGGCCGCTGCCAGGACCAGCCTGCGTGCCCCAGGGCCCTTTGACTTCCCGTGTGTCTTCACAGTCCTCCATGTTCACAGAGACCTGGGACTGGGCAGGTGGGCAGAGTGGAGCCACTTGGGGCGGCAGGGAAGGAGAGGATGGGCCCAAGGTGCCAGCGCCTTCCTTCTGCAGCCAGGGAGGGGTGTGGAGCCGTTTCCTCCTGAGCTCGAAACTGCCCAGCCTACTGACCCTGCCCCAGGTCTGGCCCTGGTCCTGTCCCCAACTTGCAGTGGCTGAGGCCAACTGCCTTATTAGCCTCTCTGGGCCCTCATCTCTATGGGTCTGGCTGAACCCTCTGGGTCCAGCATGTCCTGACTTTTTGCCACAGGATGGTGGCCCCTCCTGTGCCTCAGTTTCCCCATCTGCAGATGGGGCATAGTCCCTCTCAGTCACATCCCTGAGGAGTTAGTGAGGGCCAGAGGCAGTGTGGCAGGCTCCAGGGGGATGTGGGGCAGAAGTGGGGAAGCCACCAGGCAGCAACTGAGAGTCCAGGGGACCTGGGGGCATGGAGGTCAGGCCAGACCTTGGGAGACGCTGTGGGAACTGGCACGGGACAGCTGGGCTGGGGGAGGGGAGCACCTGGTGTCCCAACACATGGGTGACTCCCTCCACCTGCTCCCCACCTGTACAGGAGGGGGTGACTACCAAGAGCCCCTGAGCTGACCTGTGGCTGGCACGCGCTCCAGCCCCACTCCCTGCCATGTGCTCCCCAAGGCCCCAAGCAGGTGGGGCTGGCAGGACCCGCTCCATGAAGCAGAGGCCTTGACGGTCAGCAGGACAACAAGGGGCGCTCACCTGGGCTCTGAGGTCGTGAGGCTGCAAAGGAAACCAGGGCCGGCTGGGACCCCGGGTGCACCTGCCCAGCCCACCTGCAGTGCAGCTCAGCCCCTCCCCATCTGCATGGAGAACGCCAGGTCAGGGCTGCCCACCTCCTCCAGTGGCTCTCGGATGCCTCCCTGAGCTCCCGCTCCCCCCACTACCCAGAAGGAGCAACTACAGAGGTGGAGGCCACCACACCCCAAGTCCCGAGAACCAGAGATGGGATTGCATGTCTCAGGGCCTTGGGGGCTGCCCATACCTCAGAGGAGAAGACGTGGCACTCAGTCCTGTAGATGCCGATGGGGATCTCTGCGCTGGAGGAGCAGAGCTTCTGGAAGAGGCGGCCGTAGGTGCGGATCCACAGGTCATCCTCTGTGATCTTCATCTGCAATGTGCCTGAGCCCTGAGCTGGAGCAGGACCTGGCCGGTGCCCAGAGCCCCTTGCTCCGGGGCCCATAGGCAGGAGCCACCACCCACCCCTAGGTGGCGCTGCAGCCCGTCCTGGCTGGGACTTACAGCGCAGAGGTAGCCAGAGCCCGGGGTGGTGTCGAGGCCCAGCAGGAGCCTGGTGATGCTGATCATGTAGTCTTTCACAAAGGACTGTGGGGCGGAGCTGTGGTGAGGCAGGCACCAGCGCAGGCCAGCACAGGTCTGCAGTGCCCCGGCCCTCTGTGCACCACAGAAGCCCCCTGCATGGGGGCCAGCACAGAGAGGCCAGCAGAGCTGGGGAGCCGCCTTCACATTTGGTAATGCACATGGCCAAACATGCTAGGTTGGAACAGGATCAGAACCCAGAGTGCAGCCCAGGGCAGCCCCAGGAGGAACAGGCCTTGAAGATGCAGAGGTACTGCCCACCGCCCCAGGAGGGACAGGACCAGGGGTCTCCTGGGTCTGTGGGGGGTGACTCGGGAAGGCACGGTTTTCTGGCAGGGAATGGCGGACTCCCGCTGCCATCTGAGCCCTCCCTCTCCCTCCATGCCGGCTGACCTGATACAGTAGTGTGTCCAACATGCTGATGCTGAACACCCGGCCCGCGGCGAAGGGCAGGCGGAACATGAAGGCCAGGTTGGAGCCATTCTCTCGTTCCCGCTGCAGGAGGGAAGGTCCTCAGACGGGCCCCGCCCATGACCCACATGCTTAGGGCAGCCCCGGGGTCAGGGGCACATGTGTACACACGCAAGTAGTCGCTGGCCAGCGAGCCTGGGCCCCCAGTTCACACTCAGAGCAAGGGCCCTGGAGTGACCCCTGGAGCCCTGAGAAGAGAGGCCCGGGGTGTGCGGCACACCGCCTGTGCCTGCCAGACCTCCTGCCCTTGCCACCAGATCTTTTCTTCTAAGTGCTTGGCTTGAGCATGCCTGGCCAGTTCTACCACTGAGCTGCGCCCTCAGCCTGAGTCTCAGTAACTGTCCTTCAGTTTTTGTGAATGACGGGACGCTGGGCACAGGAACAAGGTATGTAGCGTGTGCCCCTGCTTGTCCCCTGGCTGTGACATTGACCATGCTCCTGGGGCACGGGAATTTCAATATAGCCACTGTGGGTGTCCCAGGCCTGCCAGGAGAAGTCACCACCAACTTAGTGGCTTAAAACAGCACAGTTCACCTCTCAAGGTCCTGGAGGTTGGGTTGAAACCCCGCGTCAGCAGGGCCTTGCTCCCTCCATAGGCTCCAGAGGCTGCTTCCCTGCCTTCTCTGTGACATGGGGCACCACATTCATTGACTCGTGGCCTCTTCTCCATCCCCAGAGCCTGCAGCATAGACTTTTCCACCTCTCTGACCTCCTCCTCCCTCCTGCGAGGACCACCCAGGACCCTACGCATCTCGAGGCGCTCAGTTAATCCCATCAGCAGTCCTTTGTGCCACAGAAGCAGACACTTGCAGGCTCTGGGATGAGGACGCGGACGTCTTCAGCTGCCTGCACCCTGGCAGGGGGTCCAGGTGGCAGGACGTCAGCAGCTGAGGGCACACTGCCTGCTGCTGCCAGACATGCTTCAAATGCAAGCAAGTGGGACGCTTCCAGAGGTGCAGATGCCCTGGAGGCCATGGCAGGCGCCCGGTGCCGGCCACCTTCCCTCCTGGGAGCCACACAGAAGGGAGCAGAAAGCAGCGGCCACTTGCACTTCCCCCTTACTCCCAGTGACCCAGAGGTGGAGACTGCTGGCAGGAGGGTGTGTGAGCCATGAAATGCAGAGGGGGATCCCAGTGAGCCAAGATCCCCGTGAGCCAAGACCCTGGTGTGCCCTTATATCTGATGCACCTAGGGCTGGACCACGGGCTGTGGAGGTGGACGGCAAGATTCCTGCCATGATTAAAAAGATGGTTTTGCTTAAATCAGAACAAAATGGGAATTAGGACAGACCCTGGCAGGTCCAGAGAGAGACCGTGAGAGAAAGGAGGCCCCTGATGTGTTCGTTCCCTTCTAGAGCCTTCTCCAGGGTTTCTGAGGAGGAATGTGCCTTTTCTGCACAGAGCCCTGCAAAGCTTGGTCCTGGAGGCACGTGTGGGTTTTAGTGGGAGCAAGTGGGTCCTAAGTCTTTCCATGATGGTGAGGATGCAGGGACACGCCACGAGACCAGCCAGGAAGCTCCAGCTGGGGGTTGCAGCGTGGGGGCCAGCGAGGGTGGCTGAAGGGCAGCTGGGAGCTGGGGCGGTGGGCACCGGCACCTGAGACCGTCCACATGCTCAGGCGCTCATTGTGACTTAAGGAGGCCCAGTGCGTCACTTAGAGCCACTGCGTCTCACAAGGCACACTCATCTCACTGCCAGAAAGAGCTTCCCCTTCTGCTTTTCGTGTGAGGCGTAAGGTGAGTCCAGCACGCCACGGTCCAGATAGCATGCCCATGGGGTATCCGGGGACCCCATCTGCAGCTCCCGCTCTCCTCCACGCTTGCTGCACCGATGGGGCTATGATAGCAGCAGGCACATTCCTACTAGCATAGCCATCGTCAATTTCTCCTAACCCAGGGTCTCCTGCTGCCCACGGGCCCAGTCTGAAGCCTCTAGGAGCTCCGTGTGTCTGAGGTGGCAGAGACCTGCCTGGGACCCAAGGCCAAACTTGTCCTGGCAGAGAAGCAAGGGCCCTGGTGCATCCCACAGGCACTCACCAGGGAGAGGCTTTGGCTGCGATCCACTGTCTCTGGGCAGCAGTTGACCCTCAGTGGCCTGAGCCCCCCAGGACCTCCATGCCTCATGGACCCCAACCTGCTGTCAGCACAAAGGACACAGGGCTGCTTCCTGAGGACTCTGAGGTCACACACAATGGTGTCCTGGCTCCCCAACTGGTCCGTGTCACCCGTCAGGGAACCACTGCCCTGGATGGGGTTGGCTGGGTCAGGCTCCAGGAGGAGGCTCAGCACGGGCGACGTCTGCCACAGCTAGCAGGGCAGTGCAGTCGGCGAGACCTGACCTACTTCTGGCTTGCCATGAAGCACGGGAAGCACAAGGCCACGAGGAGCTGGGCTGGTCCCAGCAGGGATGGTGAGCAAAGGCAGCTCCTGCAAGACTGGTCAGGCCCTGCCCAATTTGCACCTGGCTGCTGCCCCGTCACACTGTGTTCCTAGCGCTAAGAATCCTGAGCCTGGGGAAGCAGTGGGTGCAGAATCTCAGAGCTTCTGAGGCAAACCTTGGGCTCCCAGGGTGTGACTGCCCTCCATGAACTTCCCCTGGGGCATGGATGCTGAGCCCTGCCGCAGGGAGAGCGCCTGCGGGCCAGGTGCCGGATACCGCAGAGTCCAGGGGACTGGGTGAGCCTCCTGTTGCAGGACCGCTCTGTCAGCCTGGGGGCTGTCCACTGCCCACCTGACATCCTCTCCCTTCTCTGGTACAGTGAGAACCCAAGGTTCCTGTGGGCCTCTGAGTCTGCAGCCAGGTGCAGCCCACTTGTGTTGTCCATTCAGGTTCAGGCAACAAAGCTATGTCCATGTGCAGTGAGCCCTTGTCCCTTCTGCCTGGTGTTGATGGCCAGGCCTGGCTCAGATGGGCCGCAGCTTGCAGGTCTTCCTGGGTCAGCCACACAGGCTCCCTGCAGTTCTCCAGAAAGGACAGTGGCCCAGACTGGTGGGCTCAGGGTTTGCACAGAACAGTAACATCAATGGCTTCAGACCTAGGTGGCTATGGCCTCCAGATGCCCCCTTGCCCACTCCCTGGCCTCCAGCTGCCTCACCCTAACTGACCTGTGAGGACAGGTATGCTGCCACTAGCCTGCAGTGTTTCATGTTCCTGGCAAATTCCTGTGTCTTCCCTGATGGGTGGGTCCCTGTGTCCCTGGGTCTCACACCTGACCGCACCTGATATCCTCCATGGATCCCAAAGGTGAAGGTGGGAGGAAGTTGGGTCCAGCTCTGCCACCTGCTCTGTCCACTGTGGGACCCCAGGCAGGTTCCTTCCCCTCTCTGAGTCCCCATATGCCAGGCCCTGACCAGTCCTAGGACCTCTATGCCATGTAAGGCTACAAACTGAGACCAGGACAGAGAGTCCAGGGCTGCATCCTAAGAGCTTCACAGCCCTGAGGCCACACTCAGTGATGTCCCGGCCTCCCCAGCTGGACCACCTGAGGGACCCAGGCCCATTCACTGTCCTGATGGACAGTGGGCCTACAGTCCGGTGTGGGGCTCAGGTGGTCCACCCACTCAGAGGGCTCCTTGTGGGGGCTGCAGCTGCACTGGCCATCCCAAGACAGACAGTCTGGGCTCTGGATGGCCAGGGCCAGCAGGCGCTCTGGGAGGTGGGCCTGTGGGGTCCTGTTCCAGGATCGAGAGTCTTCAGCTGTGCTGAGGCCCTGGCCTCCTAAGCACGCACAAGGCAGGGGCCTGGGCTTCATGGCTGCCGGCCTCCGCCCCTTCCTCCTGATCTCTCCAGACTCCTGAGTTGAGGGCCGGCACTCTGGGCAGGGGCTGCTCACCTTTTCAAGTTTGGAAAGAGCCAGAGAATAGCTGTCCTTGGCACGGAACTGCATGAAGCGCATGTTGGAAGGGTGGGTGAGCTCCGTGGTGATGCTGAGGCTGGGGAAGAGCCTGGGGAGGAGAGGGTAGGTGAGCCTGGCCAGGGGGACGGGGGGAGAGGGCAGGTGAGCCTGGCCAGGGGGAGGGGGGAGAGGGCAGGTGAGCCTGGCCAGGGGGACGGGGGGAGAGGGCAGGTGAGCCTGGCCAGGGGGAGGGGGGAGAGGGCAGGTGAGCCTGGCCAGGGTGACAGGGGGAGGATGGGGCAGGTGAGCCTGGCCAGAGGGAGGGGCTCAGGGGTCTGTGGTCTGCCATGGTCAGTTATGGGGCTCAGAAGGCTTGTGGTCAGGTGTGGGGTTCTGGGGGCCCTTGGTCTGTCTTGGGC
Source organism: Sciurus carolinensis (assembly GCF_902686445.1). Lineage (NCBI taxonomy): Eukaryota > Metazoa > Chordata > Mammalia > Rodentia > Sciuridae > Sciurus > Sciurus carolinensis. Next base: position 1,728,323 of record NC_062226.1, read on the forward strand.
AGCGGTGGGGCTCAGGGGTCTGTGGCCAGGCCCTGGGGTCAGCCGTGGCTGGGCCAACCCTCACCGGAACATGGTCTGCACGTTGACGATGGTCTTGGCGTCGGCCATGTAGTCCTCCTCTGCGCTCATGGTGCTCTCCTTGTCCACCACCACCAGGTTGTCCGCGTAGATGATGCCGCACTGCAGCAGGCTGTCCAGGCTGGGGCGGGCAAGGAGCCACATGGCCCAGGGACCCAGTCTGCACACCCCTCCCCGGGTCCCCTGGGCCTCCGACCCTCCCCTGCCCCGCCATGGGGGCCGCCGGGGGCACCACCTCGGGAGACGGGTGAGGGAGCGGGATGCAGCTGTGCCACGGCCCAGCCCTGGCTGCCCAGAGCCTTACTTGTCCACGGAGCCCTCCATGTAGTAGACCATAGGGAAGCAGCAGATGGCCTCCAGAAAGTGGTGGTCAGGCCTGGGGGGACAACAGAACCTGTGGGCGCCATCCGCTCCGTGGCCTACCCTGCCCGCACCCGCAGAGCAGGGACCCCCAGAACTGTAGCCCATTGGCCCTGGGAGGCCTTTAGGGCGTGAAGGGCTGTTCTTTGTTTTACCCCAGGGGAACATGAGACTGGGGGCAGGACTTGCCCAGGCCAGACAGCCAGGACCAGCCCTGGGCTCCAGCTGCCAGGTCCCCGGGTGAAAGGAGCCGCGGGGAGTGAGAGCCGTCGGCCCCGACACTGGAACTCAGTCATGGGGACGGGGGGGTGAACAGACCCGAGAAACTAGGAGGGGGGAGACGGGGGAGGAGACACGGAAGTAAGACAGGAGGAAGGGGGACCAGCTGCAGGCCGGAGGGCACCCTCCGCGGGCCGGCGGGCGGCGCTCACTTGTTGTCCAGCAGCAGCACGATCGGGTTGAGCTCCTTGCGGGACCGGTAGTAGGCCCGCAGGGGCACGATGAAGTTGTACAGCCCGTTGCCGGCGGTCTCGGCGGAGACGATGATGAGCTTGTTCTTGAACCCGTAGGCCTTCGCGTCCTCGTAGCTGTTGTGTTTGCAGCCCTGGGGAGGGCCAGAGCCAGCTGCCACCCTGCCACCCGCGTGGAGTCACTGCCAGGCCAGACGACCTAGCAAGGCGTCCACCCATCAGCCCGCATCCCCCCGGGGCCCACCGCAGCCCCGGACTTCTAGTCCATCAGCGGCCACAGCTGTGCCCACGGGGCATGCCCCCAAGAGCAGAGCTGGGCTCGGGCCAGGGCAGGCGGTCCGTGTGACACAGGGGTCAGCTCCCAGCTGCAGGTGCAGATGTGCAGGCACCGTGTGCACACTCACATTTCCTGGCTCCCCCTAGGAGGCGCGAAGCCGGCTGCCTGGCTCAGGCACCTGACGCCATTCCCAAAACCCTTCCCACTACGAGCAGTCAGCCTCCAAACAGGTGCCCAGCTCCAGGACAGGCTGGGGCATCTTGGCAAGCATGGCACTGCTGGAGGAGGGTGGCTTGGGGAGGGCCCCTGGAAAGCACCCTGGGGGTGAGGACAGGTGACGTGTGAGGACCACAGGTTCCAGCCCCAGGGAGAACAGAAGGCCACACACCACACCAACACACGAGAGAAGGGAAATGCACGGGGGACGCCATCTTCCCAGCAGAATATAACAAAAGCCACAACAAGGGCCTGGGGCCTGGACCGCCAGCGTGGAGGCCAAGAGAGTGTGGAACTCACGGCCCTCCCATGCCTCCCCACGGGGCCTCACCAGGGGGAAGCAGCTTCCCAGCGGACCAATGTGGCCAGTGGTGTGGCCAGCTGAGGCCCCCGGGCCCGAGCGAAGGCTGAAGGCCCGAGTGCATCTCAGCACATCAGAGTGGACGCTGTGCCAGTCCAAATCCTGCCCGGCTCTGGCGACAGGGCGCGTCACCGGGTGGCTCTCACGCTGCAGAAGCAGGGACTTCTCCAGGAAAAGTGCCTCTTAGGACTCGGAGGCCGAGAGCCAGACAGGTGGGGCGGAGGCCGGAGAGGCGGGAGGGTCCCTTCTTGCCCTGCCGCGTGCCCGAGTCAGCAGCTGCCTGGGAGCGCGAGTTGGGAGGGGAGCAGAGCCGGCACTGGCGCAGGGCCTGGCTGGCGGGCGGCCTCACCTTGTCCAGACGCAGGCAGCAGAAGGGCGCCTTCACAGGCAGGAGGTGGCACAGCGTGGGGGAGCTGCCGATGTAGGGCGAGCTGGGGGGGTAGCCCTTCACGTACCTGGGTGGAGACGGCCCTCAGCGGGGCTCTGGGGCCACCCTGGGGCCACCCCTGTTGGGGACTCGAGGGCATCCACTCCATCCTGGTCACCCACGGCCAGCCAAGGGGGCCTGCTCTGCTCTAGATCTTCTGCACCTGGAGCCTGGCCTCTGGCCATAGCAAGACCCAGCCAGTCCAGCAGCCACATGACCTCGAGGGCCTGTCCCTGCCTCATGGGTCAGGAGCCCCAGGCCAGGGCCCCCACCAATGTCCTGGGGTGACTCAAGACAAAGGTGGGTGTGGAGGGGCCCTCTCAGCTATTCCCCCACCCAGGGTCACCTTTCCGGGCAGCTCCAGGACTCCCCAGTGGTCAGACCTCCAGGGTGGGGCAGGAGGGTAGCCTGTGCCCTGAGACCCCTCTTCTCACATGCCTGGGTCTGGCCACCCATTATGCTCCTTGACACCCCAGCACCTTGGCCAGTGGGCAGACAGTGGGGCCTTGAGCCCTGCCTCACTGGTTTCCCCTCATCCCTGTCCAGCAGCGCCCAGCACACAGGCTTCCCCTAGCTGCCCACCACGGCCGTCTCGCTCCACCCCTGGTGCCTCCAGAAGACAGTCTCAGGGGCCAGCTTGCCTCTGCCCTGCCCTGTGGGGTTGCAGAATGGCTCCCTGGCAGCCATACACCATGACCCTGGTAGTGGGCACCCCCTGTCTCCTGGTTGAGGCCAGGGCCAAGTTCCTGAGGACTGACTGGGACTCTACTGACCCCAAGCAGGAGGCCCTGCCCTGCAGTTCTGTGAGGGCCGACCAGTGTGAGGTGCATGATGCTGTGGATGCTGCCTGGCTCCCCCGGCTTGTGGGGAGATGGAGAGCAGAGAGCAGTGGCACAGCTGCTGTGGGTCCTGCTCGGGGGTGGCCTGCCTCTGTGAGCCCCCAGGAGGGGACCCACCCCATTCAGCGCCGACCCCCAACCCTGCCTGAGAAGGGGCACAGACCCACAGACCCGTCAGCATGCTGCTGCTCAGGGAGCTGCTGGCCCAGGGCTTTGCGTGCAGGTGGAGGTGAGGCGCCCCGCTGCCGTTGCCATGCCACCGCCATGCCAGGCTCCCGCGTGGCCTGGGCTCCCCAAGCACGCCCACCCACCGAGCTCAGCCCTGCCGCAGCACTCACTCAACCACGGAGAGCCCCTCGTCATCTGAGGGCGTCACCTCGTCCTCCGACTGGTCACTCAGCAGGTCGCAGGGCAGCAGGGCGGAGCTGTCTGCCAGCTCCAGGACGGGTGCTATGCTGGGCCGCCGGCTGCCCGAGCCGTTCTCCGTGGGCACCGTCAGCCTGCCGCCCCCACCGCCCCCACCGCTCTGTGACGGCCGGCACTCTGTGTTCTGTAGGTCCATGGCCACCGTCCCTGGAGAGAGTGGTTGAGCTAGGCTGGTGGCCCCTGCCCACCTTGCTGCCAGAGCTGCCTCAGGGTCCCTGGCTCACGTCCTGACTCCTGTTCTCCAGCTGCGTGGCCTTGGGAGTCTCAGCACCTGCTGAGCCTTGGTTTTGCTCTGGACAAGCAGGACAATGGCCTTCTGGGTGTGGTAGCCCTGGGTGCCCCAGGTCTCAGATGGCACCACCCAGGTAGCTGCTGTAGCCCCAATGCTGGCAGCCTGAGGGTGGGGGCTCTTGGGAGCCCAAGAGCCTGGCAGCTGGCCATTCTGCTTTGAGGACCAGCCTGGTGGGGCTGCGGGTCACAGGGGAGCAGCAGGACCAGAGTACCTACTGGACTCTGTGGGGGCTGGGGTTTGCCCAGGATGTGGCCCAGGGTGCAGGGGCGGCCCAAGTCACCATGGCTTCCTGGAAGCCACCAGGGAATAACAGGCACATGCCAGTGGAGGAGAGGCTGGGCAGAGCAGACCCGTCTCCCAGGTCCTTCAGCAGGCCTGGCCTTACCAACAGGAAGAGCAGCCTCCAGGCCTGGTGTCACGGAGACTGTGCGCCACACTGACCCATAGCACAGAGTCGAGACCGTACGCCAACGCCCCAGGTCAGGTATGCACGAGGCACTTGATCGTGTCAGCGTGTCACTGCAGTCATTCCCAGGCCAGCCCGGCACGAGAGCGGCAGTGCCCTGGCCTAGTCCAGGGGAGTGGCCTGGGTGGCTTCCTAGCCTGTTCCTGCTCCCTAGTCCCCCAGTTGGCCTGGCTGGAGGGCCCACACCTGTCTCAGGTGTCCTCAGAGCCCTGGGCCTACACCTGCAGGAGGCCGATGGGCCTGACCTCAGGCTCATGAAGTCCCAGGGTAGAAACCTGAAGGCCAAAGCCCTTGTTAGTTCCGACACTGTCCAGCTGGCTCCCAGCCCCCGTGGGCATCAGGGTCTTGGCCTATTCAAGGGCTGTGTGGAAATGAAACCCTCTGGACCGATGGGACTGCCAGGGACCAGGATGGCCAGCTGGCCTACACCCCAGTGACCCCTGACCAAGGCGGCTCACTGGGTGGGTGCTCAGACACCCTGACCATGGCCGATGCAGGCCCTCAGGGGTGGGGGGGACACCTCCATTTGGCAAAGTCAAACACTGAAGCCCAGTCACCTTGCCCAAGTCAGTGCAGGCCAAGGAAGAGCTGGGTCTGGGGGCTTACCCATGGAGGCGATGATGCTGTGCACCGGCAGGCGGGAGGGCCCCTCATAGAGGCCCTGCCCCTTCTTCTGCTTCTCCTCCTGCTTGAAGATGAAGGCCGAGTTCTCCTCCTTGGTGATATTGATGTAGAAGCAGGTGTCGGAGGCAACCAGGATGTGACGGGGCCCTGGGTTTAGCAGGATGCTCCTGTCCTCCTCACGTTTCAGCCCAATGAGGCACACACCGTACCTGGGCAGAGGGCCTGCAGCTCCACAGGCTGCCCCACACCTGCCCCTGCCCCCTGCTCTTCCTTTGGCCATCTGATGTGAAATGCCTCCTGGGCTCCTGCCCAGCTTCCTTGGGGCCCAGGGCTCAGGGAACCCACTTGGGGTCAGGGTCCTCTACCACACTCTCCCTTCATGTGACAGGGAACCAGTGACCCTGGGGTCAGCCTCATGAGAGCCGGATGAGCAATCCTGAGGCCCTGGCCGGCTGTCCTTGCCAGGTGGCCATGGCCAGGATGCCACACCTCCGGAGTCGCTGTGCCCGCGCTGCCCCAGGGTTCCGGCCACCCTGCCCTGGGCCCAGGTGGAGGATAAGGCGGGCGGGCGGGCGTACTTCTTGTGTGCGTGGAAAGCCGCGTAGGTGAAGCTCTTGCCCTGGTACTCGCGGAAGAACTTGCTGTCGCCCATGCGGATGTGGTAGACCTCGTTGCCTGAGCAGCGCCCATACATGCGCTGCCACTGCTCCGGTGACTCCTGTCCTTCCCTGCCGGCCACAGTTGGCAGAGACCGTCACCCTCGGCCAGGGCCGCCCTCCTGCCCAGTCGGGGCTGCTTCCCGGGCTGCCCCCTCCCGGAGTGGAGTCGGAGGTGTGCGGAATGCGCCCTCCTCCGGGAAGCCCCGCCCAGGGGAGCCCCGCCCACAGGGGAGCCCCGCCCCACGCGGGCCCTGCCTTGTCTCCCTGGGCGGCTGGGGCCTGGCTTCGGCCCTGCGGGGCACTCACTGGCCGCGGGACGTGTGCACCAGCAGGGTGATGAGGGTGGAGGTGGCCGGGCAGATGCAGTTCAGGGCCAGCATGGCGTACTTGCACTCTTCCTCGCACACCACGTGGTCTGCAGGAAGCAGAGTCCACGTTCCTGCCCAGCCCCCAGACCCATCTGCACCGCACACCCCTGCTCAGCTTTGCTTCCAGCCCTCCCCAGAAGCTCTGCACGCCCAGCGGCCCAGCCTTGACTGACACTGCATCTGTCTTCCTGCTTTGCTGAGAGCTCCAAGGCTGGGTAGGGCCCTCACCTGTCCCCCAGGCTGCCGGTCAAGGGCCCCCCTCACCAGTCCCCTGGTGCCCATCAAGGCCCCCCTCCCCCAGGGGGTCTGGCATGGGTCCTGCCCATGCTCCTGCCCCTGTCCCAGCCCTCCCTGATCTTGCACCCCAGCCAGATCATCTAAAAAGTCGGGACCCACATGGGCTCCCCTCCTGGGTTGCAAGGAAGGAGAGTCCGCTGCCCCTCGGGCCCCTCCTTGCTCCCGTGGGTGGTGCTCCAGCCCCTGCCCTCCTAGGCATGCACTGCAGGGCTCCAGACACACCAGCAAACTTGACATGAAACTTGTTCTCAGGCTTGAGGATCTGGACGTAGAGGGGGCAGTTGGGTGCAAAGTCCTTCACGGCCCAGGCCCGTAGAATGGTCTGGTGGTCCTGGGGGAGGTATGTTCAGAGTTGGAGTGCCCCGTAGTGAGTGGGGGGTGGCTGCAGGCTGGGAGGGGTCCACCCCCGCCTTGGCCATGGCCTCACTCACTGCGGCTGTGCGGTCCACCTCGTTCCGGCTGCTCAGGATGAAGCAGGCCTCCCCATTGTCCATCCTACAAAGTATCAACTGCTAGTGTGGCCAGGGAGCAGTTCAGAGAGGAGGCTGGGCAGGCTCCTGCTCAGATGGTCAGCCTGGTCCCAGCAGTGCCCCACTCCTGGGCCTCCCCGCCTCCCTGGCCTCTCCCCAGCACATCCTGGGCCTGGTCAGTATGCCTGGACACCCTCAGGAGTGTTCAAGCTTGGACCCTGGACATGTCTCAGAAGCCAAATGGCATGTGCTAGAGACTCCAGTGGACCAGTGGGGGCACCTGGCTCTTCTAGGCCATGGCCTAATGGGGCGTGTGAAGAACTCTGAGCCTTGACCTGCCTGATCTGTGTGCTCTGGACTCAGCTCCAGCTGTCAGGGGCGGGCAGGGGTGTCCCCACTGAGATGCCACCTCCCTGTGTGCTAGCAACCTGAGCCCCGGCCCAGCTGAGCTGACCCAGGGTATTCAGCATCTGCAGCCCATCCCTGTGCTGTCAAATAGGGCTGGACAGGGCCACAGAAGCACTTGGGGGCAGGGACCCCATCTCCTCCTCTTGGCCACACTGTGGTCCTGGGTGACATATCCAACCTCTGGTTTCCCAAGAGCTCAGCTGCAGAAATAAGTCAGCTGGCCTGAGAACCAGTCAAATAAACTGTCCTCTTCCTCCACCCCACCCCTGCTTGGCCGACACTTCCTCTCCCCACCCGGGGCCTGGAGCTAGACACAGACTTGTAGGGTATGGATGGGACCACAAGGAGCTGTGACCCTCAGTGACTGGGGCCCTAGCTTAGGACACAGGCTTGGGAGATGAGGGAGCCTGGGCCAGGTGTCCTGCCTGCCCTCAGCCCTGTAAGCCCCACAGATGGACATGGGAGGCTCCTGGAACAGGAAGCGGGCACGAGAGCTTTGGGGAGAACCCAGAAAGTGCGCTAGCACATCCTGGAACGTTCTGTGGTGTGCCACATTTGTCACCTCGAGTCACTCTGCCAACTTGTCTTTAAAGCAAGATCCGCCCTCAGCCCTCGTGACTCCCCACTGACTCCAGCAGCCAGCTCTCCCGCCCCTGGTCTATTCTGAGCTCCTAGAACTCTGAAGAGAATTCCCAGACTGCGTGGGGGCACGGGGCTCCTGAAGCTGGGCCTGCCAGGCACAGGGAGAGAGGCACCCAGTGTGGGAAGGGTCCCACTGACCTGGTGGTGGCACTGAGCTGCAGCTGCCCAACGCCCATACCCATCCGGGCTGCTCCCCCTGGGGACACACCCACCCGTTGGCTCCCACACCCACTGTGCCCACTCTGGCTGGCACTCACTTGGCTCGCATGAGGTCCTGGTCCTTGAGGGCAGAGCCCTGGAGGTAGATGACCCGCTGAGACCACAGGGGGATCTGTAGGACCCTGCGCACCTGGACATCCATCTCAGTGGGGCAAAGGATGACCACGTAGTAGTCCTGCTGGCCAGGCGTGGATCAGCCTCTGAGTGGGCTCCTGCCACCGCCAGCCCACCTGCCTTCCTGGGTGCTGTCTCATCCAGCACCTCGAAGGACCCCTGCGGACCCTCCCAGAGTGCAGGCTGCCTGCCCCGCTGGGCAGGGAAACTGAGGTCTAGGTCTCAGGGTCACGCCTGGGCTCAAGGCAGTCCTGGAAAGGGGCAGGAAGACCCCGAGGCCGGGGAGGACACCTGCTGGCCTCACCTGGAGCCGGGGGTGGGCGTAGAACTCGTTCAGGAAGTCCATGAGCAGGTCGATCTTGAGGGAGCTGACGCACAGCACCACGTGCTTCTCCGTCTGGGCTCGGTGGCGGCTGTAGTTGCCCCCGGACTTCTGCCGCTCCATCCAGAGGTAGACAAGCTCTTCAAACTGAAGGGAGAGCAGTGCACACAGGCTGTGGGGGCAGCGAGGGGCAGGCCCTGAGCCCAGGTGACAGCACAGAGCAGGACCGGCAGCTGGCGGGGAGCAGGCCAGGAGTCAGAGCTGTGTTGGAGATGGCCCCTGTGTGTGGCACGGGCCACGTGAGGTGGCGAAGGGCGCCCCCCGCCACTCTACACCGGGGGCAGCCTGAGACATGAGTCCAGCTCCTGACCCCAGAGCTGAGGGGTCGCTAAAGCCTGAGCTCTGGGCAGTCAAGCCTCCAGAAGACCTGTGCTCCTCCCGTCAGCTCCTGAGACTTGTTTTGTAAGCTGACAGTGTTGGGAATTCTCAGCCCACGGAGTGGAAGGGCTTCCGGACAGCTGTGGTGGCCACCCCGGTGTGGGGGCTGTCCTCAGGCTGGGAGCGCCTTGGGAGGGGCGAGTCAAGCTGCAGCCTGGAGGTGCCCCAGGTTCACCCCAGTGTGGGCTGCCTGGAGCTGTCCGGTGCTGACCCTGCTGGCCTCACTTTTCTGAATGACTGATGGCGGCAGCCCCCCCTTGCCAACCTGCCCACTCAGGGGACGTGTGACTACCTTGCCTGAGATCAAGTCACTGAATGATCTGATGTCACTGCTCAGTCCCAGTGACAAGACCCTGTGACCTTAAGGCACTGAACTGCTCAGGAGGTGCCAAGACCCCCGTGTGGTCCCAACAGAGACACCTCCCTGTGGGTGGCAAGGGGCAGGGCTCAGCTGGTGGTCACCCTGGGCCTGCATCCCACCTCCCATGGACTGTTTCTGCATCAACCACGTGTCAACAGCACCGGCCTCCCAGCACTGCTGAGGGCGAAGTCTGCGGGTGACTGGGTTTGACAGTGACCCCTAACACGTGCGTCCCTTCCAAACCTCAGGATGCGACCTGCTTTGAATACAGGGCCTTTGTGGATGTAATTGTTAAAATGAGGTCATCCTGGATCAGGGTGAGTCCTGAGTCCAACGCTGCTGTCTCACAGGAGAGGCGCGGTAATGAGGGGGCAGAGGCTGCTGGACGTGGCCACGGGGCACCAGGCAGGGGGCCTTGGGCAGCGGGGCCTGCAGTAGCCCTCCCTGAGGGACCAGCCCTGCCCACACCTGAGTCAGATCCACCTGCGGGACAGGGCGCTCCCGTCGTCCAGCTGTCCGCCTGGCGGTTTGCTTGGTGCCCCATGACATTGACACTGGCCGGACAACACGGGACCCTGAGCCTGGACAGAAGCTTCTGGCAGATGACAGCCGCCCCTAAGTTCTGGAAGGAGGCTTGTGATTGGCCACCAGCAGCACGCCACCCCAGGGTCTCCACCAGAGAGTCCTGTTCCGAGGGCCCCAGAACCACCCTCCCCACTGCCGAGACAGTCTTCCCGGGGCACCAGGAGGAGGTAGGAGCCCTGTGTGTGGCCAGATCAGCAGCACCGTGGTCCCAGCCACGCTCAGCTCTGTGAGGAACAGGGCTGCCCACTGCCCAGGCTGGGGCCCGAGCCCATCCTCCCTGCGGCCCCAGGAGCAGCCCACTGACTGCTTGGTTGGGACCTGTGGCCTCCAGAATCGAGGGGCCAGGCTCCCTGTTTGAAGCCCTGGTGTGTGGCTGTCTGTTTCAGCAGACCCGGGAGACCCCAGGGTCCAGGCTGTCCGTGGCAGCTCTGGCCCTCTGTGTGAAGGCTGGCCTGGGCTGGGGTATAGCCCAGTGGTGGAGTGCTGGCCTGGTGTGCCTCAAGCCCTGGGTTCTCTCCCTAGTACCCCAAGAAAGAAGGCTCGGTGTGACGGTGGCCTCCTCCCTCCGTGGCTGCTGCAGGGGGAGGTGGAGCCCAGGACTGCGGGCTGCGCCCTGGGCTGCTCCCTGGGCTCCTCCAGGCACAGGGCCTGTGCTGCCACAGCCTCTCCATCCGCCTCCCGTCCCACCCCTCCCTGCCACCACGTCCCTCCGCAGTGTCACACACAGCTCGGGCTTCATGATGACAGCCCCTTCCACCCGTGGGTGACCAGCTCCTCTGTCCTCCACAGGCCGAGCTCCGACTCCCCATTCTGAGTGGCTCTCGGCCGGGTCTCCAGGGGGCCTCCCTAGACATCCAGGCCCGTGGTCCCTTGAGGAGCCCCAAGCCTCCCTGCCTGCTCACATCACTCCTGGTCCTTCTCACAGCCACCCCTGCTCCTGGCTGTGGTCTGTCACCCCAGCATGGAAGACAGCCCAGACACGGGGCAGAGTCATCGAACGGGGACAGCATCCAACTAAGGGGCAGTGTGCCTCCCACCTCTGGCAAACTTCTGGTGAGGGGAGCAGTCACAGGGAGCCCCAACGGAGCCACCATCCAGCACGGCCCTGGGAAGTGCCAACCCAAGGGCAGCATCAACAAGCCGGGTACCATGGCCTCACCTGTGTCCAGAGGCTCAGCAGGTTGAGGCAGGAGGGTTGCAAGTTCGAGGCCAGCCTCAGCAACTTAGCAAGACCCTGCTTCAAAATACAATTTAAGGGGCTGGGGAGAGAGCTCAGTTGGTAGAGTGCCTTCCTCGCAAGCACAAGGCCCTGGGTTTGAATCCCAGCACCACCAAAAAAAAAAAAAAAAATACAATTTAAAAAGGGCTGGGGATGTGGCTCAGTGGTGCAGTGCCCTAGTATCACAGTAAATAAATAAAGTATTAAACTGAATCCGACTTGATACGTAGTTTTTAAAAATCACAGTTCAGTTTAGGGCACTTGCCTAGTATGAAGGGGGCCCTGGGTTCCAAGCCCAGCACTGCAAAAAAACCCCACGGTTGGGTTTCTCAGGGATGCAAGGATGGTGTAACTCTAGAAAAGTAAATAAAATGTAAATGTATTAAAAATCTGTCTGTGCTGTTCGCAGCAGGAACCCCTAAAGGAGCGAGCAGGAGCGTCTGCTACACCGGCCCTCAGCTCTGCAGGACGGGGAGGCAGCGCCTTGCTGAGGAGGACACCTGCCCACACCTGCCCACACTGCCCAGCCTTGGGACCCCTGAGAAGTGCTTCCCCAGGACCCGGGCCAGGCTGCCACCTCTGCTTCGTCTGCACCCTGTCCAGGGCTTGGCTGGAAGGATCAGTGCACAGAGAGTACCCAGGCAGGAGGGCTGGGCAGGAGGCCACCAGAGCCTGCTATTCAGGGACCATATTGTCCTCCCCGTGGACCACTGACGAGTGACCCCCATGAGCTCCCTGGAGAGACAGTCCCTACTCTAGCGCAAGCAGAAAGCCAACGAAGAAAAGCAGCATTTCCCAGAGCAAGGCACAGGGCGCAGCTCAGAGGAGAGAACCAGGCCCGTCCCTCGGGTCCTGGCAAAAACCCCAGACCAGGACCTCTGACCACCGTTGAATCCAGACGACCCACAAAGGAGGAGTCCCCAACCAAGTGAAGGCAGGGGTCAGGCAACAGCAGGGCTCCGAGCCTCCAGACGGCAAGCCAGGGAGCCTGCGAGGCAGCGCAGCCCCTACAGAGAGTGCGGGGTCCACCGCAGAAACCCAAGCAGCCAATGAGCAGGTGAAGAGGCCACCTCAGTGGACATCAGAGGACCTTAGAGTGCCAAAAGCTTAGGACACTGCCAACACTGCCCAGTGGAGGCGGGAGGACAGCACTGCCCAGGTGGGTATGTGGCTCTGCCTCAGATGCCCAGAGGGGAAGAGTCACGTCCACGGCTGCTGAGAGGGGCCTGGTGTTAGGTGTCCCCAACACATAGTAGGCCTTCCATGCAGCCTACTGGGCAAAGCAGAGTGCTGTTGGCAGAGACGAGGGCTCAAGGCTGCAAGAGGGTGGGGATCCAGTGCTGAGGGCTGAGCTCAGGGTCAGCAGTGGTCCTTCCAGGTGCCCCTTGTGGCCCTGACCACTGCTGCCATGCAGGGCTGTGGGTAGCCGACAGGCGACTGTCCACCCTGATAGTCCTCTGCCTCTGTACAGGTCCTGGAGGTGTCACCCTGGCACCAAGAGATCCCTTGTCTTCCCAGAAGGAAGAGCCAGCTGCAAGGGCTGCACTTTGTCACCCCTGAGCCCACAGGAGGCTCGGCCAGGGACTGCCCCCAGTTGATGTCACCCTCCCAGGCCTTGTGGCCACCCTGGCCCCCAAGCCACACCCCACGTCTGCGAGGCAGGACCAACCTGCAGCGGGAGCACCACGAGGGCCACGCCGATCATGATGACCACCAGGAACTGGGACGGCCAGATCTTGGGCGTCACGTCACCGTAGCCCACGGTGGAGAAGGTGACGATGCAGAAGTAGAAGGAGGTCAGCAGGCTGAGGTTCTCTCCCGCTCGCTCCAGGTGCTGGATGCCACAGGTCCTGGGCAGGAGGGACATCTGTCTGGGCTGCCACGGAGGCAGAGGCTCTGTGGCCGGGGACCCCGTCACCCAGGAGCCTGGGCAATGCAGAGGCTCTGCCGCCTGGGACCCCAGCACCCAGGAGCCTGGGCAACGCATCCCCAGGCCAGTCGGGCACCACGGGGCGGGGTCCAGCCTGGGTACCCCATGCACTGGGGGACCCTGCCCCTGACCCTGGCCCTGAGTCTGAGTCTGGGGCATAGCTTGGCACACTTGCACTGGCAGCTCACCACCCTGTCCCCCAGGCCCTCCGCAGACGTCTCCCAGGCTGCTGCTGGCTGATGCTCTTGGTCCCTCTAGGCCACGCGATGGCCGCTGAACTAGCCCTGGCCCAATCTTTGGGCATTCGGTTCAAGTCTGACTGCCTCCTGGCTTCCCCTCCTGCCCAGCCGCTCTTCCTAGGCCCCTGGAGCCCACAGGGAGCAGGAATGGGAAGCTGGGCCTCCTGCGGACTGGGGGTGGGTGGGACGCCCTCAGCCGAGGGGTTGCTTCCTAGGGCCCTGCCCTGCACAGAGCTGGACACTTCCTTCTTGTGCTCAGCTGGGGGTCTGATGGGCAGGGCCTGGGGTCACTCCCTGGTCCCATGGTGCTGGCATAGCAGGTGCTCAAGGCCCCTGGGGTGGACAGATGGGTGACATTGGGCTGCTGGGAGGAGGCTCCCCCTGCATTGCCCTGGACTTTGTAGCCTTGGACATCCTATCCAGCTCCCCTGGGGCCTGTGTGTTGTGGATAGGGCAGAGGGGAGGGAGGGTGGACAGCACAGGGCCCACAGTAGGGCCAGAGCACAGGCAGGTGCAAGAGGCCATCAGGGTCTGCCCAGGTGGCTGGAGGCTCCCAGTTCCAGGAGAGCCCTGCCCCTGCCCTGGCCTCTGCCCAAAGGCTCCACCCACCTGCGGGCCAGACACTGCCTCAGAGCCCAAGGCAGGACCAGGAAGCTAGAACTCAGAGTCCTGGGCCTTGAAGGAGCTGGACGGAGGGGCTCGCTCACGCACGGGGGACATGGGCTCAGGGCTGCTCCTGGACCTCAGTGCCAGCCAGCCAAGCCAACAACTGCAGCTCAGCCAGCTCTGCACCTCCTGCCCCTGCCCTTGACCCCAGGGCCTGTCTGTGTTCGATCTGCCTCTGCCGTCTTTCAGGCCCCCCTCTGCCAGGGGAGTGGACCAGCCCTAGGCGCTGGATGGGCCCACCAATGTCCAAGGCTCACCCCGTGAAGACGAGGCACAGCAGGGTACAGAAGAGGATCAGGACCTGGTTGAACATGGCCGACTGTGTCCGCAGGATGGCACGGTGGAAGTCATTCTGTGGAGGACGGGCCATCAGTGGCCAGGGCTTGCGGTCCCCCCGGAGCAAATAAACAAGAAGCAGGCTGCAAAGGCAATGGCCTGACCCTCCACTGGGCGAGGGCCACAGGGCAGCCTGGACCTGGGCAGGTCACTGAACTCAGTTTCCTCTCTCAGGAGCCCCCACCCAGCCTGTGCCTCCGAGGGTCGAGGCCTGGGAAGGAGGCTGGTTATCATGTAGACCAGGCATTTTAACTTCACTGCACCACTAAGACAGCCTGGGGCTCTGCGACTTGGGGCCTGGCGGGTGGGGGCAGGCCACAGGTCAGGCACCAAGGTTGCTCCGGAGGCCGACATTCCACCACCTCGCCTAGACACTCAGCAGCCTGCCTGCGGCCAGCTTGCTCGTTCCAGCCCTCACGGGCTCGATTCTGGTGGTCCCGGGTGGCCCAGGATTGGCGACTGGTCTCTGCCAGGCCTGGTCACCCCTGCACTTGGCCCCGTCTCCTCCCAGCCTTCTCCCAGGTCAGGAGAAGCTCTCCTCCCATGAGAGGACGTTCGAGGCTCGCCAGGGACGTGTCGCTCCGACAGACATTCCTACTGGTCACACAGCCTCCTGGCAGTCAGCCGGTGGCCCTGGGGCTGGATGTGGCGGGTGGCCTCTGCAGGTGGACAGGGGTCTGGCTCTGGCTTACGATCATGTTCTCCAGCGCGTGCTTGGCCAGCCAGCAGTTGAGGAACACCGGGATGAACAGGTTCCGCAGCGGCGGCCAGAAGATCTGTGGGGAGGCAGGTGAGGCCGGGGAGGCCCTGGGGGGAGGCGGGTGGTTCTGGGGCTCAGGCAGTGGCCTCCCCAGCTGGGTTCACTCACCGTGATGATGAAGGGCAGCGTGTTGACCATCTCCAGGATGAAGGACACTCGGATGATCTGCTCCCAGATGTTGCCCTAGCGGTCAAAGGGGGCTTCAGAGTTGGTGCCGGGAGGACAGAGGTCAGGGACGGGGGCAAGGGCATCCCAGGAGTGGAGCTGGGGGCAGGGGTGGGGACTCACTTTGTAGCTGAGGTAGATGAGGAGCATGGTCTCCAGGAAGCTTATTGTGGCCACGATGACCTGGGTGGAGAGGGGATGAGGAGCAGACCTGGGGTCTGAGGTCCAGGTGGGGCTCATGGGGCGGGGCTGTGGGTGGGGTTCCTGCCAAGCCAGCGCGGATGCGGCGAGAGGTGCGAGAGGAGAGCCGCTGTCCTACTCCAGGAGGTGGAGGTGGGCCATGGGGAGCCCTGAGACGGTGGGACGGGGCAGGCCTCGTGGCGGGGCTCCCAGGGCCGGGGCTGGGCTGCCTCCTCCCAGCGGGGGCAACTAACAGCCCTGTAGCTACTTGAAGTGGGGCCTGAGGTCTCTCTGGGGGAGGCAGAGCATCCAGTCATGAGCCAGTGCCACCACCCAGAGACCAGAGCAGATGGCAGAACTGGGGCCACCTACCCACAGTGCTTCCCCTAGGAAGACAGCAAGGTCAGGGGTGGGTCAGCAGGAGGGAGAGTTCCCAGCAAGAATCGGACGGGGAGGGACAGTGCGCCTCACTGGTCCCTGGGAACTTTGCAGGAAAAGCTGCTGAGCCTGGGTGTGTCCTAAGTGCTCCTGGGCCGGCTCCTGGCCAATGCCCTGTGCTGTAGGAGGAGGGGCAGGTGGGGCACTCTCACCTGGATTGCCCACAGGGCCATCTTCCTCTCCACCCACAGGATTGGGGCCCTGGGGAGAGAAGGGACGTGAACCTTGGGGGCGCTCATGGGGGCCCCGCCATCAGTGTCCCCTCTCCACTGGGCCCAGCCTAGACAGCATCAGGAAGAGCATCACAGAGGCAAAGGGAGCCCCGCAGCCAGATGCAGCCTTACAGCTCTCAAGTTGCTCCCCTCTGAAGGGGACGTCCCCAGCACTGACCCTGGCCAGGGCCCAGAGGTGCAGCCGAATGTGTCCATGGGGACCTTCAGCTTTCAGGCTGAGGCTGGCCATTGCCCTCAGAGGCCAGGCAGTGTGGACTCCATCCACACTTACCCCTGCCCACCCCATGTCCCCTGACCCTGGCAAACAGCAGCCAGCAGTGAACTCACCAGTTGATCTCGGAGGATGAGCCATTGAAGGTGTACTTCTGCTTCACGCAGCCCCAGCTGTGGAGAAAGAGCTGGGCTGGCCACAGCCCTCCAGGGCCAGCCCAAGCCTCTCCCGGCTGCCACGGACTCAGCATGCAAGGGAGGGGACCCAGCCCCACGTCCCGATGGAAGCCCGAGGTCTAGCATTTTGGCAGAGACCCTGCAGGGATGAGGTGTGGGGCGACGGGACACACCCACATCTGGATCGGGGCTGGCAGTGAGACTGGCGGGAGAGAGCCCGGATGCTGCCCGCATGGACACACACTCCCTGTAAGGTCCCGCACAGTCAGAGGCAGAGCCAGGAGCACCCCAGGCCTTGGACAGCCAACGAGGCTCAGGCGCACAAGGCTCCTGCCCAGGGGTGCTGACTTAGCGGCGCAGGGCCCGAAGCCACTCTGGAGGACAAGCATCTCCAGCTGGCTGGAGGTGACAGGGTGCATTCCTGGCCAAAGGGACCTCATTGCTTCAGAGGCCTTGAGATGGGAACCTCTCTCGTCCTCTCTCCTGACCTACTTCTCTCCAGAAACTCGCTGGGTTGTTGCAGATTCAAGGCCATCCACTGTCCATCCACTCACCTACCCCCCCCACATCTGCCCACTTGTCTCTCATCACTGTCCGTCCACCTGCCCTTCATCCATCCTTTCCTGTTCTCACCTCAGATCCACCCATGCATCTGCCCAAGCCACCCTCCTGTCCTGTCCTTCCACCCACCCTTCCAGCCATCTGCCCCCCTCATCTACCCATCCGTCTAGACACGTATCCAGAACCTGCTCACCGTCTGTCCCCCGACTAACCCTCCCCTGCCACCACCCCGTGCCCAGAGCCCTGCTCGGTGGTGATGGATGCCATGCACTGGGTCTCGGGGGAGGGGGAACGAGAAGCCCAGGAGCTTCCGGGACTCGGAGAGGTGAGATGGACCAGAAAGGTGGTTTGAGAGCCAGAACCCGCCTTTCTCAACTGCTGCGGTGGGTTCTGCCCTCCTTCGACCTGGACAAAGACGGGAGGTTTGTTCTTAATTGTGGGTGGGGGTCTCTGGCCTGGAGGGGCCAGCTCCCACTGAAGGTGGGTGGCAGGTGGAAAGGAAGATGCGGGCAGGCGTGTGCACAGCCTCCAGGCCTGCTCCTTCCAGCTGCGCTTCCCAGACCCCAGCCGTCAGGGAAGGGCTGGTCTGAGGAGCCCAGGCAGCGGCCCTGCCAGACGGCCGCAGCAGCACCGCACCACAGGCTGGCAGAGCCCATGGTGTCTGAGCCCACTCTCGAGCGTGGCTGGTGCCAAGGGGCACCGGATCCTTGAGGAAATACACTGGTGTGAAAATCAGGCGCACCCTGAGCTCAGGAGAAGCAGGCGTGTGGAAGGAGAAGCTAGCAGAGGGAAGGCTGGGGACCACATCCTGGGAGGGCAAGAACTGGATGCCAGGAGAGAAGGACTCTTGGACTCCAGAGAGCAGGGTGGGAGGAGCAGAGGCAGACTAGGAGGCAGGAGAGATGGGGGCACCGGTGGTCCTGGACCTAGCATACCCCAGGGAGCCCCAGGCCCAGCATGCCAACTCCAATGACCAAGGGGAGGCGGTCTCCAAAGGATTATCAAAGACAGTCCAGCACTGAGGGCTGCGGGACCAGCCCAGAGAGGAGACAGCCTGACCAGAGCATCCCTGGGCAGAGATTCGGGGAAGAAAATGGCATACTCCGCAAGGACTGAGGCTGGGAAACGGCAGCAGGGGCGCAGGGGGCCACACAGAAACCCCGAGAAGGGTTCCCAGCCATCCCGCGACAGCTCCTGGGAGGAGACTCGGTCTGCCGGTGCCTCGTCCTCAACACGGCCAGAATACCCCTGCCCTGAGGGCGCAGGGTGACCCAGGAAGAGGACGCCACGGCAGGAGGGTCAGGTGGAGCCTCCGGAGCGGGGCCAGAAGTCCTGGCCAGTTTGCATCCTACCACAGGGGGCTCCTCAGGGACCAGGGCCCTCCCGGAGTGAGCGTGAAGACCACTCCATGCAGGGGGCACTTGAACCCACCAGGCTCACGTGGGGCTCTGGGTCCACAGGCAGCAAACACGCAGCTCTGGTACGGGGCCCCCCTGCCTGTGCTGAGCCTGGGGCCACATACGGGTGTGGCTCTGGCCCTGCCAGGGGGTGGGACTCAGACAAGGGTCCTTGGGGAAGGAAGGACTCCCCAAGAACCTGGGCATGGGGCTTCCTAGAGGCCAGGCTGGGTGCTGGTCAGTCCCCCACAGGGCCCAGGCAGGCAGGTTCAGCCCCAGGACCCAAGGACCTTCCTTCCCCGACCCACGGTGAACACCCACCATCCGATCCCCAGGGCCGGGTTGTCCAGCAGGACCCGAATGATGTAGAGCAGGCAGGTGAGGAGCTTCAAGGAGAAGTTGAACAGCCGGATCCTCAGGCCTGGGGGAGGTGGGTGTCAGGAGGGCCCCTGCAGGGTCTCCCTCCAACAGCTCCACCCGGAGCATCCTGGCCGGGCCTCCCCTCCGCACCCTGGGCTGCCCGCAGGGCACCACATCCCCCGGAGCAGAGCGGCAGTCTCAGGACGCAGGGGATTTCCTGCGGTGGCTCCCCTCTGTGGCTGGGAGGCTTGGAGCCCATACGCACAACCTGAGCCCCTTGCTGACTCCCCGGGAGGCCCAGGGTGGCCAGTCTTGAAGCTGGGAAGGCGTATGAGGCAGGAGGCCCGGCCCAGCCCAACCTGGTGAAAGTGCGGGGCAGTGTCCCCACAGGTCCCGCCATGGCTTCTGGGGTGCGTTGCTCTCGGGCAGAGGGACTCTGAGAGGGCCTGCCCGAGGGCCCACCACCCAGCGACACAGCCCAGCCACACTGGCTCCCTCTGGAGCCCCGCCCCTCCCGCCGGGAGCGCCCAGCCCCCACTCACTGGATCTTTGGTTTTTGATGAAGAACAGTTTGAGCCGCTCCTTGAACGTATTTTCATTCACGTAGAACTCCACCTGGACCCTGGGGCAGGAAGGGCACGGTCGCAGCCAGCGGCAGCCTGACCAGGTGGGCAGCCTGAGCCCCACTGACTTGTCCCACGCTGTACAACTACGACTGAGAGGCACTGTCCACCTAGGACCCGGGAAGCCCTGGGGCCACAGCCTTCCCTGTGCCTCCTCCAGCCCTCAGGGGCCACCGGCTACCGCCCGCTTACCGTCCAGGGCCTCTGGGCCCCCAGGAGGCGCAGGCTGGGCACCCGCCAGGCTTTGGGCGCACAGGGCTCAAAACACACCCCAGGGCCTATGCAGAGACCCAGAAGCAGACGGTCATTCACTGTCTGGGGGCCTCTGGCGGCTGTGTTCCAAGGCCAGCGCTCATAGCAGCCTGAAGGACAGGCAGTCAGGCCTGAGCCACCCTGCAGGCCAGCAGTGGAGCCCTCCAGCAGAGGGCACTTGCCTCAGCTTCCCTGCAGCCCCGGCCATGGGTCCCCAGACCTGCCTCACTTCCACACGACTGCCCGTGGGGCCCGGCTCCAAGCCCTCCGGCCCCGCCTAGGTTCCTTGCAGCCGTGGGAACAGACCACAGTGGACCCAGCAGGAGTGGCCTGAGGGTGCCAGATGGGGCAAGTACCAGGCCCCCTGCCTGCCCCCTCTGGGCTCTGGGAGTAGCATGGGGCCAGCTCTGCTGGGCTCTCTGTGCCCAGCTGTGCCGGAATTTGGGCCAGGCTGTGGGTACACGTTGCACTGAGACGAAATGCCATGACGGGTGAAGGACGGGCGGGCGCGGCCTGGGCCAGGCTTCCTGGGCAGGGGTGCCACCTCAGTGCTTCCCTCTGGAAGTGGGGACCGCGGGACCCCCGGGGCCAAGCCCCTGG
Source organism: Sciurus carolinensis (assembly GCF_902686445.1). Taxonomy (NCBI): domain Eukaryota; kingdom Metazoa; phylum Chordata; class Mammalia; order Rodentia; family Sciuridae; genus Sciurus; species Sciurus carolinensis. Next base: position 1,748,388 of record NC_062226.1, read on the forward strand.
GGTGGTGGCACTGAGCTCTCTCAGCGTGCCCTTGGGTGCCTTCACCACGGGCTGTGTCCCTCTGCTCCAGAGCAGGGTCGGGTGGAGGCCACGGGCGTGGGGTGGGATGACCGTCCCCGACCACAGCCCAGCACAGAGTCCTGCTGCCTGAAGGGTGCTGCCGGGAGGAGGTCACCAGTAGTGGAGGCCAGGCCAGTGCCAACCCCGGGCCCTGTGCCCACCTCTCCTCTCCCCCTCCTTGGCTGTGGGTGGGGGGCTGTCCCGGGCGGCTGGGCTGTGAACGCTCTCCCGAGTCAAGGCAGCTGGCCGGAGCTGGCAGCCCCAGTGTCCTGAGAGGTGTTTAAAAGGGTGGAGGCTAAACCCACCGTGCATTCAGAAGTGGGCTTTGGGCAGCACTGAGATTAGACGAGGTCAGCAGCCTGGAGCCTCAGGAGGGAATCCTGGTGTCCTTATGGTAGAAAGAGGCAGAGAACAGGGGACAGACTCCTGTGCTCTCTCACCACCAGGCCCTGCTGCTGCCTGCGGGCTTAGGCAGCAAGAAGGCATCACCAGTGGTGGCCCCAGGACCTTGGAGCACACTGTGAGCCAAATAAGCTCCTTTCCTTTGTTACACACCCGTCTTGAGGTGGCAACAGAGACCTGATCCCCCTCCCCGGAACCCCCCCTTGCTCTGACCCTCTCCTCGCCTCAAAGTGGGCTGGGGCCCCGGCACTTCCTACCTCCTCCACAGCCACCTCCCTGGCCCCACCCTCCATGCCCCTGAGAGCCCCCAGCTCCAGGTCCTCCTGGAGGCCCCCCTGGGCAGGACTGAACCCCAATCCCCTCTTTACCCTCTGCCCTCTGCCTGGTCTCACTGGACAGCTGGATACAACCTTACGGGACATGACTGCTTGCCCAACTGCCATGCCTGTCTCCCTGACAAGGCTCACTCTGACTTCCCACAGTCAGACCCAAGAGGCCCAGCCAGCCTCCGCTCCTCAGTGGACAGCTTGCCCAGCACGGCTCAGGGGTCCTCTACGTTCTGGGCACCTCGCCCATGCCTATGCGCATGCTGGCTTCTGGCCCCATTTCTTGTGCCTCCCAGGGTCTTGCCTGCCTCTGCAGCAGCGCATCCCGGGCCCTGGGGCTCCTGCCCCTGCTCCTTCCTGCGCTTCCTCTGCACTCTGAGCTCCCAAACCCAGCTGCCCGTGAAGACCGCGAAGCCACCACCGCCCTGTCTCCAAGTCAGGAAATGGAGGACCCTCCCTCTCACTGCTGGCCTCCCTGGGGCTTCCAGGCAGCAGCGTCCCTGCCTGGGCCCCGCTGGGGTCAGGACTGCTGACCACAGCTGGTCAGACCCCGGCCTCTGGTTCCAACACCCCATGAACAGACCAGAGTCACCACTCTGCCAGGTGAGTGGACACCTGTTTGGGCAGCCCCCAGGGCACCGGGTGGGCAGCACCCACCTACGGGGAAAGTGTTCTGCATGCAGAGGCAGAGAACCCGCAGGACCTGGTGGCAGGCACCCCTCAAGCCTGAGGCCTACAACGCCAGAGAGATTAACGACGCCTTGGCTTTGATCTTTAACGAACGGAGGCTGCCCACTTCTGACACCACTACGAGCTGTGGATGTAAAGTGTCCTCTCATCCTGAAGCCTGCTGACCGGGGCAGGTGCCCTGACTCACCAAGGGGCAGGGGCAGCGCCCCGGGAGGCAGCCTGGCTGCTCAGCACAGCCCTTTCGTGGACTGTGGCCTCCTGCAGCCCTGGGGCTCACGGGTGCTCACTGGGCTTGTTCCGAGCTCCTGGGGTCTTGGTCTGGCGGTCAGAGGCCCCTTCTGAGACCCAGGCTGCTGGGAAGCCAGACACGGCCGCGCCTCAGCTGCCCTCCCGCTTCCTCCCAGGGAGTGGGAACAATGGCAGGAACCGGCTCCCACACTGCGAGGGCGCCTGGCAGCCTGGCAGGCAAGGTGCCTTGTCGCTGGCGCAGTTAAACCGAGGCCCTGTGCCCTGTCCCGGCCTCTCCCTGGGGTGCGCGCAGAGGAGGGTGTTCCCAGGACGGCAGAGCGCTCTGCCTGGGACTCACCGCCACTCTGGTGGTGCCTGCGTGGGCAGGGGCTCGCCCAGCGCCCTCTGAGGCTCCTCGGGCACCAGGCGGCACATTCATGGGCCTGGCTAGAGATGGCATTGGCCATGCCCACTGACCGGGGTGAGGCCCAGGCTCAACTTCGACACTGGAGAGCGACATACCATCAGCCCAGGACCCGGGGAGGCAGACGTGGCCCTCGCCTGGTTCCTGGAGTGGACTGCTGAGTGGGGGCCACCTCGCCCTGCTCGGGCCCCTGCAGCAGCACAGAAGGCGGGCTGGGGCGGGGAGGGGGACCCAGGTGCCCCCAGGTCTGACACCCGTGGGGGCTTCAGCCGCAGCACTGACCATGACACACTGCCCGCCCCCCGGAAACTCCTGATGACTCTGGACCCGCTAGAAGGTCGGGGTGGGCTCCCAAGCTCTCCCAGTTTCTCACCCACTGTTCCGAGCCAGCTCCACAGGTCACCTGCTATCCCAGGTCAGTCTGCTGCTGGGCACTATCACAGCCCAGCCCCACAGAGGCAGAAGGCGGAGGCCTCATGGGTACGTGACTGGACTGCTGGCCAGTCATCCTCCCTCAGGGCTTGGAGGCTGAGGGGACCTGGGCCCCGCACGCCTCAGCCGGGAAACCCCAGGGAGGGTGGGCAGGGCTTCCTAAACTAACAGGTGACCCTGGCCTGGTCCTTTAGCAAGTCGCTGTCCTGGGATCTGCAGCGTCCTTGTTCTGGCCTTGGGCCCCCCCAGGGCCCAGGACCAACTGCTCTGACAAGGACAGCTCTGGAGTGGTTGGACTACAGCCTGGGCAGCTGCCCACTGTCCATACCCCACGGTCTGAGACCTGGCTCCCAGGCCCTCCACCAACCTGGGGTGGGGTGGGAGAGCCCGGTGGGCAGCGGGCAAGCCTCCATCTCAGGCCTGGCTGCCTGTGGCTAGGCTGCCAGGCCAGGAGTTGGAGGCCGGGGCTGAGGCCCTAGCCCCCTGGCCCTCAACTCCTTGGGATGAAAACAGGCGAGAGCCACAGCAGTGGGGCGCCTTGCAGGCCCTGCAGCTGGAGTGCAGAGTGAACAGTGGTCACTCGTCCATTAATGAATGGTGGCCAGTGACGTCCATTAATGAAATTGTTCATGAAAGGCCGAACTTGGAGGCAGACCTGGGCAGGGTGGTGGGCACCTTTCCCAGGGCGCTGCGTCCTGGGGATTCCGGCTTCCCCTGCCTTGAAGCCTCTTACCCCAGAACTCAGCCTCAGCTGGAGCCAAAAATGCAACCAGCAGAGCCCCCGGCCCCCCTCTGCAAGCCACCTGGCTCCTGGGGACCTCGACTTGCACAGGCGGCCGAGGGGGCTGAGACAGAGCACAGGGCCATCCTCACGCCTGCCCTGTACAGGCACTGTGGCAGGTCCCCATCCTGCCAACAAGTTGCCCCTGAGAGCCTGGCCTCCTCACCACGGGGACCACCCCTGTCCTGTCCCCAGCCCAGCCCCTGAGACCCAGAAGCACCTGGGGGTGCTGGGAGGTGCTAGCCAGCCATGACCCTGTCTAGCTGCAGGGCCAGGGCACAGAGAGAGGATTCTCCATGGGGACTGCTCTGCCAGGGTGTGAGGACACACAGGTCCCCAAAGCCCCCTCCCCTACAAAGCACTTACTGAGAGAGGGAGGATTCCAGGCTGAAATCTTCCACATGGGGCCTGGGAACACAGCAGACTCATCAACGCAGACGGCAGGTGGACAGAGGGGCTGGGCTCCAGGCAGGGTCCGCGGGCAGCTGGGGTGTGCCCATGCCACACACCCCTGTCTGCAGAGCCTCAGCATGTGGCCAGTGGTGCCAGGGCAGGCAGCCCAGCATGCAGGGCAGGGCAGGGTGGCAGCCAGGCCTGCCTGCCTCGCCTCCGTGCAGGAAGCAACACAGCCCACCAAGGATGCCAGACCATGCAACCCCCGCGCTGGGCCCACCAGGGTGCCGAACACCGGACAAGGTTCCCTGCCTTCTGCTGGCAAACACCTGGAAACACTGCTGTGCCCTGCCCAGTGCTACATGCGCCCAGGCCCTGCAGCACCAGGGGCGGCCCTGTCAGAGCACCTCACCCGGGAGGCCGAGGGCAGCGGGAGAGCCACACACAGGGTGGTGCAGGGCTCTGCCGGGGCCATGGGGCTGCCCAACTCCTCTCCCACTCCCTGCCCACCAGAGGCCTGGGCTGGGCCTGCCAGCACTGCCCCTTGGCTTCCTGTGGGCCAGGCTGGAGCTGGGAACTGGCGGCTTTTGGGGGCCCAGGGAATCCCCCCACAGGGCCCGACCAGATCAGCCTGGCCAGGGTTTTACCAGACTGCCTGGTGGGGAACTGACACCAAGTTGTGTGGTCCACACTGGTGGGAGCTCAGGGGCAAAGGCTGATGGGAGTGGAACTCTCCTGCCTGTGGGCTGGGCAGGGTGGGGCACAGGGGCTCTCGGCCTTTGCTGATGGTGAGCTGTTCTGGGCCAGCACCCCCAGAAAGGACTTCAGGGGGTCTCTTTTAATCCTCAAAGCAACGACTTTTCAGAAGAAATCAAGGTTCAGAGCAGACGGCTGTCTTCCCGAGGCCACACAGGAAAGGAGGAGGGAGCCAGCCGCCAGAGCTCTCAGCAACCACTGCGGCCTATGCTGCACCCTCTGGTGGGCAGGACCCTCCTGGTGCCCCCAGCCCGAGAAGCTCCTGTCTGGCAAGGTGGAGGCTGGGCCTGCCCCTGGGAGGTTAGGGCCCTGGCTGGGAGTTGGCAGCTCCACAAAGGACAGGGGAGCCCAGGCTGACCTGCACCTCAGGCTTGGAGTGACTGGGAGTGTCCACAGATTCTGCGCTGGTTGGCTGAGGGTCCCTCTCACTAGCCGCGCACAGCCCGAAGTCCTGAGCTGGGGCCAGGGCTGCAGCAGGGTCTGCAGGAGACTAGCTGTGACGGGTCCTAGGAGGACCAGGAGTGGGTGCTCCCCAGCCTGGGGCCTGTCAGTCCATGCCTGGGCCTCCTTAGGCTCCTCTCCTCCCACCCAGCCCCGCCCTGGCTGCAGCCTCCTCATCACAGCTGGAGGGCAGATGGGGTCTGCTGCCTGCTGCCCATAGGGCCCCCTGTGCTCTGCCTAAGGGCCTGTGTCCTGTGTCCAGCGCAGGCCCCACCACGCAATGTCCCCTGGCCTGGCCAAGCAAACAGGTAAAGGAGCCCAGGTCCTCTGGGATGGACGTGGGCCTGTGGGAAAAGGGACAGGGGGCTGTGTGGGCCAAGGAGAGCTGGCTGAGGACTGGGCCCAGCGAAGGTGAGCTGCAGAGTGAGTGGGGGAGGAGGCAGGAGAGGGAATCTGGATTTCCATCCAGAACATCCCAGTCCAAGATGGCCCAGCAGGACCTGTACCAGCAACGAGCCACCTGGGCACCACTCAGCGCCTGGGTCAGCCACCTGAAGCCTCACGCTCCCAGAGGCAGGACGGGGCCTCACTGCAGCCCTCCCTCTGCTCCAGCCAGGTCAACACACCTGCACAACCTGGACTGAGGAGGGGCTGCCCCACCTGGGAGCAGCCCAACGCCTCCCTCATCCCAGAGCCTGGGGCAGGGCCAGCGAGCCCAGGAGAGGAGGGGTGGGGCCTGGGGCAGGGGCAGGGTCCCGAGCCCCGCTGCACTGAGGGGTGCCCTCTACCCTCTGCCCTGAACCTCAGGAGATACTTCAGGGAAGAGGGGGTCCCTGATCAACTGAGTTTGGGGGTCCACAGTGCACAGCAGATCACTGGGGCTTCAGGTCTCGGCAGCGTCCTACGTGAAACAAAGGAACCGACATATTCTGGATCAGTTTGTTCCCCCCAAATTCACATGTTGAGCCCTGACCCCCACAAGGCAGGAGGTGACCTTCTGGAGAAGAGGTCTTCCAGAGGTTGATAAGTTGAAACGGGGTCACATGGTGGGCCTGATCCAGGAGGACTGGAGCCCTGACAGATCGGGACGCAGACACCCAGAGGGGTGGCCATGTGGGGGCGGCGCCTGTGAGCCGGAGGAGCCTCCGGACGGCCTGCCCACATCCTGATCCTGTGAGGAACTGACCGGGTCGTTTAGGCCTCCAGGCTGCAGCCTCCCAGCGGCTCAGGCACCCTTAAGGCCGAAGCCAATCCTTGAGGAACCCCGCGTTTGGCCGGCCCCAGTCAGCAGATCAGCATGATCTGGGGGTCGGAGCTGATACAGTGTGGGGGCTCCTGAAGACGGGCGCTGACAGGGACCACCGCAGGGGCCATGTGGAGGGGGTGAGTGGCAAAGAGGGGCTCAGGACAGAGGCCTGGTGTGTGCAGAGCTGGGGTGCTTGAAGACCACAAGGAAGACCAGCATGGTGGGCAGCGGGGCACATGGAGCTGAGCGGGACAGGGTGCTGTGTGGGCTGGGGCACAGCCAGGCCCCTGGAGGGGCGGTGCTGCCGTGAGTGTCTGGACCTGCAGAGCAGGGGGGTCCCAGCAAGGGGGTGTCCCGGGGGACTGTCCCCTGAGCCCAGGAAGAGCAGGGTTCTGGACCCCAGGAGTGCAGGGCCACGTTGGAGCCTGAGGACCTGCCCTGTGGAGGTGCAAGCCCCTGTCCAGGGATGGAGAGGACGAGGGGCAGGAGTGGAGGTGGCAGGGCCATGTGATCGAGGACCAGCCCTGAGAGGAGAGGCCGAGTTGGAGGAAACAGACATGCCCCTGGCGAGGCTGTGGACAGTGAGTGCTCAGCTTCCTCAGGGACCAGTGGGGCTGGGGGGCTCCCCAGGGTGCCGCTGGCAGGAAGGTGGCAGGAGGGCAGGGCCCAGGCTGTCCTGGGGAGCCACGAAGCCCTGGGAGGGCCAGGCTGTGTCCGGTGGGGCAGACTTGGCCAGGCCCAGTGGCTGGTGGATCCTGAACTGCCCGGGGGCGGTGGGCTGAGGGGGCTGGGGTGCGGCCTGCTGGGGATCTCCCCGCCCCCACCCCTGCTCCAGCCTCCTGCATGCAGGGGTACCATCTCCAGGGTCTGCCCCCGTAGGAAGAGCTGCTCTCAGGCTGGGCTCAGAGGGCCTGCCCTTGTGAAGGTCCTGTGGGGACAGGAAGGCGTGGGCAGCCGCAGGGCCACTCTGCAGCCCCCTGGGAGCCCACCCCAGCCCGGCCTCTGAAATAGGGTCTTTGCACTGCACCAGCCGCCAGCACCTCCTTGCCCACCCTAGCCCCACCATTAGGCTCTGCACCTGGGCGTGGAAGTGTCCAGGCCTCTAGAGCCTGCCTGGGAAGCTGCCCTGCTTGGGGTCCTGACAACCAGCCCTCAGCCTCACCTCCAGCCTCTGGGCTGCACCTGGCCCTCCACCGCCTTAAGAGTCCTCCTTCCGGGAGCTGAAGACCTCAAGGGTCCAATCCCTGAAAGTCTCAGGCCTGGAATCCCAGGTCTGCACAGCCTTGCCTACTCCCAGGACACCACAGGGCCTTCCAGGACACTGCCCCTCACCCTTGACCTGCTCTCAGCAGTTGCCTGTGACTGACCTGCAGCCATAGCCTCCAAGCATCCCAACATTTGCCTGGGGGAGGGGTACAGCTCCCACAGCCTCCCCTCCCCTCCTCCTTCCTTCTGGGTCCACGGGCACAGCAGAGGCGTGACTGCCTGCTGCCCATGGCTGTCTCCGCCTGGCTCCAGCAACCTCGGTGCTTGGTATGCCTCTCCTGAACCCTGCTGCATTGGTCCTGTGGACTCAGAGGGGCTGAGGGAGTCCAGAGGAAGATGGGTGGGGCTCCATAGGGGCCTCAAGACAGGTATGGGGCTGGGAGACCCTGCCTGAGTCCAGGGGGTGGGAGGCTAGAAGGATCCCCAGCCCCTCCTTCACTGGGCCCCCTGGGAAAGTGCTAGAAAGAGGGAGAGTCCTCCTCACCCCAACCACCTAGGCAGCTCTTTCTAACACCCCCACCCCTCCCAGACAAAGAAGCAGCAGACCCAGTTCCAGGGATGCCCTGGCTGGGTGGGGTGGGACACTGTGAGAGGGCAGTGCATCAGGGGCACATGGGATGTGGGGGGCACACATCCCCCCACACCTGTGGCTAAGTCCCCTGGGGACAGTGGGGACCGCCCTCTGCCTCACTGCCTCCTAGGCAATGGGGAGGACCGAGGCTCATGGCCCTGGAGATGGCCCAGGCATGCAGGATGGGCAGACGCAGAGCTACAGCCAGCAGGGGCAGCCTCCTCCCTGCTCTGGTCTCCTCAAACTCCACTTCCTAAAGCACAAAGCTGCCGAGTCCTCCTCTGCTCAGGTGGACACGGCCTGCCTCCAGAGCAGGCACTCAGGGAAGGAGGCTGCAGGGCTGCCAGCGGGTGCTGCCCTGTCCTAGAGGTGGACCCCTCCCTTCTCTCCGCCCTGCAGAAAGGGCCTGATAAGGACCGTACTGGAGGTCTGCTGGGGGATGGAGAGAGGCCAGTGTAAAAAGGTCAGCATTCCTGGTCCACAGGTCCAGGAGTGGCCAAGTGCAGGGGTGGGCAAGAGGGAGGGCTTTCTCGGGGAGGGGTCTGAGGACCCAGCCCCCAGGCTGCATCATGGGCTCAGATGCAGCCTGGGCAGAACCTGCCATGCCTGTAGTCTACCCTGGCGGGGGCCAGGCTGGCTGTGAACGGAACTTCTGGGATCGCCAGCCCCCACAACATCCAGGAAGAGGAGGGAAAGGAGAGGAAGGGGTTCCTGGGCCCTTGGCCAGCACTCACCACCCTCCTGCCCATGAGCTGCCCATTAGCTGCTGGAGAGTCTGGGCCCATACTTAACCTCAACAGTTTCTTCTGGCAAATGGGAATGCAGAGGGGCTGCCGAGAAGCAGGCAATGGGTGTGTGGGTGGGGAGGGCCAGCAGCCTGCGGCCAGGGCCTCCTGGGTCCAGCCATCTGTCAGGCCCAGCCTTGCCAAGCCCCCGCCACCAGCCTGCTCTGCACCACAACCCCAGGCTCTGGCTCACTTCCTCTGCCTGGAAGACCCTGGAAACTCCTCCTGCTCCTCCCAAAGGGACCAGCACCCTGGGAAGCCCACTCCCCTGCCACGGCCTGCCTGCACCCCTCTACCCAGCGCAGCCTCTGTGCCCACGATGTGTGCCCACAGCAGACCAGGTCTGATTCATCTACATCCCCCGCAGCACCAGGCATGGCTCCTGGCACAGGCAAGGTGCTGGCCAAGAATTGCTGCTGCAGATGACACCTCAGAGTCCTCATCCATGAAATGGGGTGCCATGTCCCACCGTAGCTTGCAGAAGGGCTGGGGAGGCGCGGGCTGGGGAGGCGCTGGCCGTGTCCCAGGGAAGGCCTCAACCCCCCAGGCTGCCCCAGGAACCAGGCCGGCAGCTGGCCCTGGGATGTCCCCAGGGGGAGCCGGCAGGGGCCCGAGCCCCACCTGCATCCCAGCCTGCTCATGTGCAGCTTTCAGAGAGCCACAGAACTGCCCGGCCCTCCCTGCTCACTCCCAGCGGGGGACCAACCTGAGTGGGGCTCCCGTGGGACAGGGCAGGGGCCGCGTGTCCCCTGGCACAGAGCCCAGGTCCACGACCACCCCTGCCTTACCCGCAGGCCCACTGTACTCAGCCTGTAAGCGGGGCGTCTGGGGTGGAGTTTCGGAGGGCAGTCCCGGCCGCCCTCTCCCAGGGCTGCGGGCAGCGCGGCAGGTGCAGCGGGCTGGCCGGTGCGATGCGAGCGAGATGCAAAGCCCCTCCCGGCGGCGCGCGGCGGGGTCCCAGGCCCGCGCCCGCCCCTACCTCTGGCCCACGTCGCTGCCCACGGAGCCACCGCCGCGGGCCGGCAGCAGCGGGCTGAGCCCGTGGGGCTCCTCGGGGGCCGCGGCGCCGGCCGGGGCGCCCCCCGGGCCCGCCTTGCCCTCGGACGGCGAGCGCGGCAGCTTGGCCCGCGCCATCCTGCGGGAGCGCTCGGCGCGGGAGGCGGCGGCGGGGGCGGCGCCGGGCGCAACCATCGCGCTCCAAATCCGCCCCCCGCGCGCCACAGTGGAACGGTCCGGGGGGGGGGGTGCAGGGAGGGCGCCCAGGCTCTGTCCCCACTAGCACGCCCCCAAGGAGGACCCGGTCCCAGAGCTCAGTCTTCCCCCAGAAGTGGTGATGGTGACACAGGAAGTCACTGCGGGGGTGGGGCGGGGGTGAGGGAACCGGTGCCGCTGAGACCCGGCAAAGGAGTCACTGGAGAGGGAAGGGAGGCATCCTCTTTGGTCATGTGCCCACCTCACAGCCCTCTAGGGTCCTGGAGACCTCAGTCAAATGCCCAGATTGATCAACCCAGAGCTGTGCCCATCCTGCAACCCGGCCTGTCCAGATGAGGTGGCTCCAGCACCCTGATTGGGTGGGAAATTGCCAGTGTCACCTGCAGGCACTCAGGGTCCTCCTTCCCCTTCTTTCCACCTCCAAAGCTGCCAGGGCACACCTCAGGGGCACTTAGTTGTTGGCCCTCATGCCTCCGTGGGTGCTGGACACTGGATCCCATGGTTCATGAGGCAGTTATACATGTGGAGCTCTGGTGTGCACTTGACGCTCTTATGGGGCATGTGAGGCCTTCTAAGCACAAGGACAACCCGGCAGGGCCACAGATTTTTATCCATTTTGTGAAGTGGAAAAACTGAAGGAGGAAGTGGCTTCCCCAGGAGACTGGAGCAGGAAGGAGCAGAGCAAAGATCTGAACCCAGGACTGGCTGAACCAGAGGGGCTCTCTGCTGCCACACTATGTGGCTTTATAGCTACTTTGTTTCACCGACAAGGCTCCAGATGACTCGCCCAGGCAGGTAACAGCAGGAAGGTATTGGCCCTGGGAGGTCAGCTTGCCCAAAGTCCAGCTTGGAGTGGGGGCTCTCAGGTTCACACCTGCCCTCCCCAGGTGGAGGGCTCTCCTGGGCTCCCTGGACCAGGAGCTCTTGCTTTCTGAGCCCACCTGTGAGTGCCAACAATCAGGAGCATGCAGGAGATTTATGAGAGAGGTGGGCCTCAGTACCTCAGGTAGCACCAACCTGAGTGGGGAGTGGGTGGCCTGGACCCACCCGGACTCACCAGGAGCCCACACCCTGAATCCCCTTGGCTGATTATCTGTCCCCATGTACAGACACGAACCCCTGGGCTCACGTCACAGGGGAGGAGCACTGAGAGAGGATGGGTGGGTGAAGTGCCAGCCTAGGCCTGGCGGGGAGCAGCCTCTGTTCCTTAACATGCCATCAAGGTCAGGTGGCCGGGCCACTGTAGGGAAGCTGAGACACAGGGCTACTCCAGCAGGGCACCTCTATCCTGGCTCTCCAACACCTGCCCCAGCCCCAAGCCCCATGGAAAACCACTGCTCAGTGTCTGGGCAAAGGCTGAAACCAGGGCTCCAGTCTGCCTGAGAGGTACAAGGAGTTTGTACCCGCAAAGCAGGGGGAGCTCCCACCTGCCCTGGGAGGCGCGAGCAGATGGAGGTGCCTCCTTCCCGAGGAGCGAGGAGCAAGGAGCGACACAAAGCAGCTATGAAGAAGGAGGCGGGGAGGTTTCCCCAGGGCCTGTTGTTGAATGAGACTCACTGATGTGCACAAACAGCAGGCGGGGCCACAGCGCCCTGCATAACCCGGGGCCTGTGCACTCCGCTGCAGTGCAGAGAAAGTGTTGGCGGATGTCAGGGGTGCTCACACGTGGTCGCCCCAGGAGCAGAGGAGGCTGCAAGGGAGGGCATCAGGGCTTCGGGGTTCTGCATTCGCCCTGCATCCCTGAGCAATGGCAGCCAGCCGGCATCTGGAAGCTCACGCAAGCCACGTCTGCAAAGCGTGGGAGTGGAGATGCGTGATGGCCTGTCCCCAAGGGCCCGCAGAGTGCTGTGTCTTATCCATTCTTGTTTTCTGAGTGCCGTGGTCTGCGTGTGTTGCTAGCATCCGAGTCCCAGGGTTAGAGCCAGGTGACAGTTGAGAGGAGGACACTGGCGTTCTGTGGTGTGGTCTGATCGACGGTGCCAGCTGACGTGCACAGAGGAGTCACGGTCAGTAGCAGAGGCTGTGTCCCAGGTGGTGGGGGGACCTCTCAGCTTGCTCCTGCATCATGTGGGTAAGGTAGGTTTATCTTGAAAATGACTGTCCCTCTCATCAGAGTCCAGTGGTCTGTTTCCTGTGTGGGGAGGGCATATCAAGTGGTGGTCCCAGGCTCCTTGGCCTCCGGGCACAGTGGACAGTGTCTCATGGGCAGGACACACAGCAAGGTGAGGTGGGAGGGCAGGCGCTGAGCGCCAGGCTCAGGTCCTTGGAGCCCTAAGTCTCCATGGGGCACATGTCCTAGAAGCCCAAGAATAAATGACAACTGGCCCTTTGTGAATGTTAAAGACAGACAGGTGCTGTGAGCTGCCCTGCAGGGAGGGCTGAGGGGACTGGAGCTGGCAGAGGGCAGATTGGGAAGTGGGGTCCACAGTGCCTCTAGAAGTGGCCACTGCTGTTCTTCCCACAGGGCCGGGTGGGGAGCGTGGAGCTCGGGCAGGGTGGGGGCATCGGGGCACCTGAGATGGGGAGGCAGGAGCAGCACTGCGGGTCATGGTGTCCATGCTGGACCTTTGCCTGGTGCCTGCCAGAGACCTTTCCCAGGGCTAGACCTGCTTGGTTACCTGCTCGCATGGGAGTGGGAACTCGGAGCCAGCTGGGGATGCCTTGTGGACCAGGGCAGCCAGGAGCCAGTTCAGAGCAGGGGAGGAGTGCAGGCCCCGTGTGGGGCGTCTTCAGGAGAGAGGCAGGTGTGTGGGCAGAGGTGAGGGCTGCCCAGGAGCCTCCCAAACCCAGGCACATAAACACAGGCAGTCGAAGGCAGTGATCAGTAACGCAGAAGCCATAAGGACAAGGACAGGCCAGCATCACAGATGTCCCCACACAGTGTTGGGAACCATGTTGGGAAGTGTGGGCAGTGATCCTCCGCCCTGATGCTGTCCTTAAGGTCAAACTGAGACAGCCACAGCATCCTGAGAGTTCTCCCACAGCCCTGGGGAGAGAGCAGCAGAGGCTCTTCTGACTTCCATCGTCGTCTGGCTGGGGAGACGTCTGGACCAACCCTCAGAACAAGGTGCCAGCCCCCGCCTGCCCTCTGGGGAAAGAGCATGGAGCCCCAGGACATCTTCTGCTGGGTGGCATGCAGGACCTCAGAGGACGGGCAGCTGAAGCCCAGACACACAGCCCTTGCCCATGCTCCATAGGTGTGGGAAGGTGGTGAGGTCACACGAAGTCTTGGCAGAGAAAGAGGGATACAGGGTCCGGGAGGTGGAAGAACCCACATGACTATGGAGGATGACCATGGAGCAATGTGTGCCCCAGCCACACGAGGGATCCCTCGACCGCAAGCAGGAAGGAAGGTCTGACACCTGCTGGATGTGGATGAGCCTTGGGGACATAAGGCTGAGAGAGATAGGCCTGTCATGGGACAGGAACTGTGGGATTCCACCTATAGGACGTCTCCAGAGTCGCCAACCCAGAGGCAGGGAGGAGGATGGGGTGCCAGGGCTGGGGAGGCAGTGTTGACTTTTCATTTGGGAAAGTGAGGGCTCTGCGGGTGGATGGGGGAGACAGCTGTGTAGTGTGGACAGGTTTAGCACACTGAAGGGACTCTCAGGGTCGGCTTCTATGGTGTGTTTTACGCCATGTGTATCTGCCACACCTAAAATGGATACATTTAAAGAAAAGAAGGAAGGACAGGAAGAAAGAAGGAAGGAAGGGAGAAAGAAGAGAAAAGGGGAGAAAAAAGAAAAAGGACTTTGAAGACAGAGAACCTGGCCATCAGCAAAGCCTAAGTCCAGGGCAGAAGGAAATCACCCTGATAGGCTTCTGGCACCAGATCAGCTTATGAGGGCAAGTGTCAATAAAAAGAAGGCGCAGAGCCAGATAAGTCTGTTATCTCCACGGGCTGAGGGAAAAGGAGACTGCAGGACCCAGAAGTCTTTGGGGAGCCAGGCATCATCTCAATTATTACTAAGTGAGTCAAAACTAGCAAGAACCAGACGAGATGTGACTGAAGATGAAATCATGGACCCCATTAGATGACTGAGTGCCAGCAGAGGAAGACACAGAACCAGGTACTTGAGAGAGAGTGGATCTTTGAGCCCCAGGGCAGAAGCTCCAGCAGGCTTTATTTAAAATGTATTTAGAAAACATTTAGAAACATAATGATGAAGCAGAGAAAGAACTGTGCACTGAGTTCCAGGAAAATCATACCAGATATTGACCCTCCTAATCTACAGAGCCTGAAGGGCCAAGAAAGAGCTCTTCAGGGTACAAGATGGAAAAGGTGTCCACATGCCTGTAATCCCAGCAGCTCAAGATGCTGAGGCAGGAGGGTCACGAGTTCAAAGCCAGCCTCAGCAAAGGTTAGGTTCCAAGCAACCAGTGAGACCCTGTCCTTAAATAAAATACAAAATAGGGGGATGTGGCTCAGTGGTCAAGTGCCCCTGAGTTCAATTCCTCCCACCAAAAAAAAAAAAAAAAGAAAAAAGAAAAAGAAAAGGTGTCACCTGTGAGGGGCAGAGCCCTCTGGCTTTGAGTTTCCTGGGGTGCACTAAACATGAGGGTCCAGGCAGACCAAACACTGAGGGGGAAAAAAAGTGAGACAAGCAGTATTATACCCAACCAAGATGTCATCCAGGTCTACAGACAGGACTGTTATACCCAGCCAAGATGTCACCCAAGTCCACAGAGAGAGGGAGATACCCCAAGTGTGGAGTCACACATGAGAATGTGGCACCAGCACAGATGCCCTTTTTGGAGGCAAAACAGCCTCAAAGGTGAAATGCAGTCACTGCAAAGAAATACCCAAACAAGGAACTCCACAGTGGGAAAAGAACAGTGAATGTGTGTGTGGTCAGCAGGAACCCATGGAAGTGGATTTACAGCAAATGTTAGATAATTATGCAAAGTCTGGTTACAGAACAGATTGTAACAATTTAAAACCTCAGTGGAGTAAAAAGAACAATATAATTAGCAAACATTGGGGGTGTACAGGGTGCTGTCATCCAAAATGAAGATGCTTTAAGCTGGGACTGTAAACCACACACTATCCCCACTGGAAGGACAGTCCTTGGAGACTTCTCAGCAGGGAAGGTGCCAGGGTGTAGACAATCCAGTTTTGCCGGAGAGCAAGGAAGTGGCAAAGAGGAATGGGGTCATGTCAAGGGCCAGCATAAGGCCCCCACTGGCCAAGCCAGGGCAATTGAGCATCAGAGGGGACGACTCAGGGTGGATGTGTTTTTGCTGGCTGCTGTAACCAATTGCCACAAAGTTAGTGACTTGAAGCAACACACATTTATCATACAATCCCAGAAGTCAAAAATCCTGAGACCCGTCAGCAGGACTGAGCCTCCAGCAGAGATGTGTGACTGCCCTTCCAGTTTCAGGTGTCCACCTGTGCTCATCCATCTGCGCCCCTCTTCTTCTGAACTCGTTGGCCTCTGCTTCTGTCCTATGTCCCCCCCTCCCACACTGCTCTGGCCCTCCTTCCTCCCTGGGATGGCATCCAGCTTCACAGCCCAGAGAATCCAGGGTCACACCTCATCAAGGCCCTCAACTCGGTCACATGGCGAAGTCCCTTCTGCCACATTTCACAGGCTCTCAGCCTCCTGGGATTCGCACTGGGTAGGGTGCACTTTCCAGCCCGCCAGGCATGGGGCATCCGTGGGGCTCCATGGGTCAGTACGTGATGCTCAGAGGAATCCAGAAAAGCCCGCTGCTGTGGCCAGGAGAGGCTGCCACGAGCGGCATCTCACTTTGAGAAGCGGTCACTGGAGAGAAGGGGTGGAGGCACGCTGCAGGAAGGCTCGTGGGTGTGCAGCTGGCCCTCTGACGGAGGCCAGGCCCTTCAGAGGATGAGGCCACTCTCTGGAGGGAGGGACAGAATGAGGCGGGCGTGCCCGGCCCAGAAGGAAGGGGTTGCAGGCGAGGATGGTCAGACCTGGCTGACCCTCAGTGGCCCTGTCCTCAGGCCCACGTGGTGGGGAGACCTGCATGTGCCCGCAGCGACTGCTCACAGTGAGGTGAGAAAGCAGACGGGAGCTGCCCAGTGGGCCCACCGCATCTCTGATGGGGCCCTGGGCAACTCGCGGGTCACATGGCACCTACATCAGGCAGACGTGATCAGCTGGGCCTCGGGACCAGCGTCTACTCCAGAGGGACAGTGAAGTCAAAGGGACAGGCTCTGGGGAAACCACCTGAATGTTGATCAGGGTTCTCCAGAGACAGAACCAGCAGCGTCCACACAGCACATGACATATAAGAGGGTTTGTTAGAAGAAGCGAATTATGGAGACAGAGGCCCCGACAGGCCGGAGGCCCCAATGCTTGTTGGGGCTCAGTCCAGGCCCAAGGGCCCCCTCCTCTCATGGCTGTGTCTGCTCTTGTGTCTGTTAAATCCACCCCTCCTTTTCTGAGGTTCCCTTATGTTTTCATTTGGAGTGAAATATGTGCAGCCTAGACTTTTCCACAGTAACCATCTTTGCCTGTCCCTCTCTTCCACCTGGTGCACACAGGGCAAGCGCTCCACCCCAGCACCATCCAGCCATCTTGTAAGGACACTGTGACTACGTTTCCGGCCCACCAGGATAATCTCTCAAGATGCTTCACTAAATCACACCTTCAAGGTCATACAAGGTCACAGTGTCGGGCTCTGGGGATCAGAATGTGGGCAAGTGAGAGTTGAACCCAGTGGCCCGG
Source organism: Sciurus carolinensis (assembly GCF_902686445.1). Lineage (NCBI taxonomy): Eukaryota > Metazoa > Chordata > Mammalia > Rodentia > Sciuridae > Sciurus > Sciurus carolinensis. The sequence continues at coordinate 1,765,096 of NC_062226.1, forward strand.
GGGGTCTCCCAGGTCAGACTCCAGCAGCTCCAACAGACCTCCTCGCCAGAGGGCCCAGCTGGATGTGAGGGACTGGGGTTTGGGGCAGCACCCCACATTGTAGGGTGTGGGGAGAGAGGGTGGGGGCCAGATGCCACACCTCCCTCCAAGGGCTTAACAGCCACTGCCAGGCACAGTAGGTTCCTCTTGAGGGGCACAGGGCTGGACTCCCTCCCCACAGCTGGGCCCCTCTGGGTCCTGGGCTGGGGTGAGGCCTCTGGAGTCTGACCAAGGTCCTGAGTGGTCCGGCATGCAGGAGAGCTCTGCCTTCCTGGGTGACCTCACTTTGTCTTCAACAGTCCCTAATGTGGGTGCTCGCTGGGGGACCCACTGAGGCATGGAGTGGAGCTGGAGGTACGGATGGAGAGGTGGAGCTGGGACAGAGCCTCCATGGCGTGGGGTCTGGGACTGTGGCCCTGCCCACTTCTAGAGCAATGGAGACTGGGTAGGGAAGCTTGGGGGCTCAGACCCTCACCCATAGCCTCCCCAGGGTCAGCCAGCTCTGCTCCTTTGGGGACTCCAGTCTCAGGTGTCCAGAAGAGACCTGAGACCCAGGGAGGGTTCCCTGCGGCCCTGCCAGGTTGGGGCCTGCCCTGGAGCTGCTGGGCAGCAGCTGGGCAGCCAGTGCTGCCAGGGACCCACATCTGTCCTCAGCCTCCCTGCATCTTCTTCCCCTGCCCCTCCCCACCAGCTACTTTCTGTCCTCAGTTCCCCAAACCAGGCCCTTCCTCAGCCCCTGGCAGGCCCTGGGGTGAAGGTGCTCAAGGGATGGTTCCTGTCCTTGGCTGCAGAGCAGCCTTCTTCCTGGGCTCTCATGGGGGTCAAGGTTGAGGAGGATGCAGGGTCCCTTCCACCCCATGCCAGCCCCATCCTTCAGGCTGCTCCTATGAGGTGGAAGCCTCCTGCCCTGGCTCTGCTCTGTTCCGTCCTTCAGCACAGGCTGTCCCCTTCTCCTGGTCCAGTTTCCAGGACTGCCGGGAGGGTGGTCTCCGGCACTTCTGCTTTCCAGCATATTCCAATCAATTTAGGGCCCACCCAGGAAAACAGCCCACCCAAGGGTGGGGGTATTAGGGGACACCACCCCCAGGAGCTGGCCCAGAGTCCCAAACCTAGCAAGGCTATGACAGCCTTCATGGGACATGGCACATCCGCTCCCCAGCCCTGCGCTGGAAACCTCACTGTCACCAGAGAAAGGGCAGGTGGCTGGATGTCTCCAGCCTCTCAGTACTGCCCCCGACCCCCGTCACCATAACACCTGCAACCTCTGACGGGAAGCATGGTGTCCTGCGGCCCAGATAACAAAGCACCTGCATCAAGCGCCTCAAAACCACAGTGAACTTCCTCTCCCACTTCTGGAGGCTGCAAGTCCAAAACCGAAGGGTCAGCTGGTGCTCGCTAGTCCAGCTCAGCAGCTCCTGGTTGTGTGGCTTCAGCAAGGTCCACCTGAGGGTGTCTACCCCCTTAGCCTCCCAAGCAGCTGCTGCCTGAATCAGTCTTCGAGCCCTACCTTTGTGTGTATAGCTAATCACAGGCCAGCGTGTCAGGGGGGCTCCTGATGACGGTGGGGGGGAGGTGCTGCAAATGAGGTTCTCTCCAGGAATCCAGAGGAATCAGAAGTTGAAGGACTTATGGCACAGCATACGGTGAGGGGGTTAGATGTGGTCCTGAGGTGGAACTCGGGATGGGGCCGGAGCCCTGGAAGGAGATCAGCCTGGCTCTCCCAGGGGAGGGCCGGGAGCAGACGTCTCTGGACTGCTGGCATTTGCTCTGGACGCCCTGCCATCAGGACTGTGAGCAATGGCTGCAGTGGAACCCATTTCCCCCTCTTCTGTGGTGGTGGCCTGAGCAGACAAAGCCCTAGCAGGACCCTCCCCTGTTCCTGGTCTGCATGGACCAGCCTGGAATGTGCACAGGGTGATTGTAGGAAGTGCATGGAAATCACTTGAGACCCAAATGACCGTGGTTTCTGTGCTTTGGCAGATGCTGGTTCCCCCTCGCTGGGCATCTGAGTTCTGCCTTATACTAATTTGGAAAGAATCTGACTTTGCACGTGAGTTCCCAGGATGTGGGCTAGGGGATGAAGCCAGCCTGGGGGAATACCAGATGTGCCTTTTCAGGGCTCTCAGGATGTCCTCGGGCCTGGGGGGAAGGACCCAGAGCCGTTTCTCGTTTCTTGTGGTGGAAATGCTAACATGGGATCCATTGGAGGCCGACACTCCCCCTCAGTGAAGACAGGGCCTTGGGGTGCTGCTCAGTCCCTCAGGAGATGCCTGCTTAGCTGCTCACATGCACCCAGCGCCCACTCCCTCCTGATACCTCTGTGGCCTTGGCCCCTGGTCCTTCCTGCCCATTTTGGACTCCCAAGCCTTGGAGTCCCTGTGAGGCAGGAGGAAGGTGTGGACTGCCGGAGGCCCACCTCCACAGAAAGGGCTACCGGGGCCTCTGTCATCCACCCTGACTCAGGGCCCACCTCTCAGGCTCTGCTCCCTACTAAGGATCCCAAGGGGTGAAGGGACAATCTGGCCCCAGACCCACGCCAAACTGAGTGGGGAGGTGGATCAGATCAGCCCTGGATCCAGGCAGTGACTGGGAAAGGCTCCACGAGTCTCACTCAGGACACTTGAGAGCACACAGAACAGTCCAGAACTGTTCTTCCTTGACTCCATCATGCAGGCAGCAGACAGAGGGTATCCAGGAGAGATGGCAGGACAGAGCGCACATGACACCCCAGATCAGCTCCCAGAGTCCACACAGGTGGGCTCTCCCCTCCCAGGGGATCCCAGCCTCCCTTGGGCTCCACCGGCAGGGCAAGGCAACCTCCCTGGCAAGCTGCACCCTCTAAGGCCTACGGGCTTGCCCTGGACAGGCCCTGCCCCAGGCAGGGGAAGGGGAAGGGCTGGGTGACCCTGGGCAGAACCACCAGCCCAGCCTGGCCTAGCAGCCAGGCCTGTGCAGAGGGAAGGAAGACCCCAGGCAGAGTTTGAAATATAACTGGGGAGGCCCCACCCAGGTGGTGCTAGCCTTGGGGTGCACACAGGCCAGGAACACGTGCCAGTGAGAGGGCTGGGGCAGGGACCCTGGCCTGCTCCAGGCCAGCCGTCTGGGGCTGCTGCTCCTGCCTGGAGTCTGGTTGGCACAGAGGGGTGCACCATCACAGGTGTGGCTGTCCTCTGCTGTGACAGCTCCTGTCTCATGTCCCACCGTCCACATGAAATCCACTCACTGCACATGTGAGTTCCGGGCAGCTCAGCCCAGAGTGCTATGGGGATATCCAGCCCGTGGGGTCCCGTGGGGTCCCAGGAGGAAATGCCTCGCAGCCTGCTCCCTCCTCATCGCCTCTGCCCTTACCACCAGCAGCTCCTGGCCTCCTCCTCGAGCTTCCACTGTCCTCCTGGACACTGTGCCCCACAGTCCATCCCCACCCCTGGGCCAGGCCTGGCTGCTGTGTCCTCTCCTGCAGATTCCTCTTCCATTTCAAAGCCCTGGTCGTGCCTGACACAGGTACTGTTCATGTGGGAACCCAGGGTCCAGGTGGTTCACCAGGCACCCCCAGAAGGGGCAATGGTGGTACAGGTACAGCCCCCAGCATCCCCAGAGCACCCCCAAAAGAGAGCCAATGTGTCCCAGATCCTTCCCAGAGCCGCCAAGGCCTTCAGGTAAAAATGTGAGCTGGTGCCCTTTGGGAGCCTAGGACCCATTCTAGGGCACAGATAGCTGGCTAGCTGTCCTTCAGGGGTCACCCAGGGGAGACAGCCTGAGCAGAGTTCCTTCTAGGGAGGGCCTGGACCCCCACTCTGGTGCAAGATGGGCTGGGCTGGGGAGGGCCAGATGCAGGTAGGGGTCAGGAAGGGGTCAGGCTGATGAAGGTGGGGCAGGAAGAGGGTGTCGCGGGGGAGGGCAGGCTGATGGAGGCGGAAGCTGGCCCAGAGGGGCAGATGGGCAGGAGTGGGTGAGGAGGGCACTTAAGGGCAGGCATCCTGCCATCCCAGGCACTTGGCAGGTGGCACCAGCTGGGTCTCCCTGGGTGGCACTGCCCAGCCCTGCTCCCGACCGTTCAGTTATTAGCAACCACAAGTGGTGGTGCCGAGGGCCTGCTCTCCCGAGGGACCTCACTGGACTCCTGGAGGCCTGGTGGGCGGCCTGCCCCACTTTGGTTCCACTGGCAGGACCCAGGAGTCCTAGACCCTGGAGAGCCGCCTGCTCCTCCTGCACTGGGCCTACTGTGAGGCCATGTGGTCCACCACAGCTGCGGCTCTGTCCTGGCAACGCTGGACCCTGCCTGCCTTCCCATCTCTTGCATGCGCGAGAAAATATTTGGTGTTGTCACATCCCGAGAGGCCAGCCCAGACGCTTAGCTGTCAGAGGACCAGGGGAGGCAGGCTGGGGCCCTGCTGGGGCTGCTTCCACCCTCAGACTTCTCTGGCTGTCACCTTAGGATCCTCGGGTAGGCATGATGTGGGAATCTCTCCTGGGGCATGGCCAGGGGCAGCACACGGGGCCCACCCAGACAGCCCAGGACAAGCCCCCTCCCTGCCTGGAGTCTGGACAGCGGGCAGGGGCAAGCTAGCGCTTCTCACTGCTGGCCTGGCCTGCACTCGGCAATCCTAACCTGGGGCATGGGTGACACTATGGGCTGGGCCCTGGTGGCCATCCACTAGGTCCCTTCTCCCCATGCTCCCCTGGCTCTCTACCTTGTCTTTTGGCCATTCTTCCCCTTTTGGAAGAAGGGCCAGTGGTGTGACAGTCCCTGTCCCCTCCCTTCCTGAGACTGAATGGGCAGGGCAGAGCTGAAGCCTCATGTCCACACTGCAGAGCAGGAGCATGGGCTCCCAGAACCCAGTCAAGGCCCTTGTACAGCCCCGCCCCACTGTCCCCAGACGCTGCCTTTCTGCAGCTGTTAACCCCACTCTGCAGGAGCAGTAGCCCAAGTCCAGGTACCGCAGGACCATGATGCTCACTCAGGTCTCCAGGGCATACAGGAGGAGTGCCTCGAGACAGGGAAGGGGCCGGGTCTCCTCACGCTCCCTGTGGGTCCTAGGGAGGGGCAGAGGCCCCACAGGTCCCATCAGCTTCCTCTGAGTGCCGCTCTCAAGGACACCTCAGCACATGGCCTGGCAGTGAGTCCACCAGGGCCACATCAGTCCCTTGAAGGGAGAGCTCTCAACTCTGCCCTCACTGAGCTGCGTAGAGCCCTCAGTTGCCCGGGGAAAGCGGCCTGGTAGCTCTGCCTTGTCCACGTGTGGGTGGCTGAGCTCCCACCCTTCACCCTCAAGGCCAGCCTCAGCAGTGGCGACTCACTGCAGATGGCTTTCTCCCCTGGAGGACAGGAAGGCCACAGCCTGTCTGCCTGCCCAGAGCCTGCGAGGACTTGGGGCCCCGCTCCCCCACAGAGCCTGCCCTGGCCGAGAGCAGGGGAGCTGACCCTCCACTTTGCACTGTGCTGTGCTGGGGTAGGCAGAGAGCAGGTGCAGCTCACACTTGCCCCAGACGCCCTCGGCTGAGACCACCACCCTGGTTAGTCCCTGAGGTCTTGTGCTGCTCCATCCGAGCATACTGCCCTATGGCCTGCAGCACCAGAACTCAGTCCCAGGAAACCCACTCCCAGGAGCCCTGGAGAGCACCTGAGAGCCCCTGCACACACATGATCCTGCAGGTGGGGCCAAGGAGACCCCATTAGAGCCAAGCCAGCTCTCCCTGCCCATCCTGTCTCTTTGCCTCACTGTGGCCTGGCTGTCACCACACCCCTGGGTCCCTGACAGGCTAGGTGGACGTGCCCCACTCCCCACACCTCCATCCCTCACTTTGGGAATCAGTGACGGTGCACGAGGTGAGGAAACAGCTCTGGGGCTGTGGAAGTTGGATGAGGAGAGGAGGGATGAGGCACCTGGACTGGAGTGGCCGGCAGGGTCACCAGGCTGGCCTCAGGGATCTCCAAGCAGCTTCCCCTCCCCTTTGGCCTGGGGTTTGTGCTCACAGCTGGGTGGGAGGGTGCTGGTGCAGATGGGGGCTCAGGTGATCTCAGGGACCCCAGCAGGGCAGGTCTTGACCCCCTCCCCATCCTGGTTTTCCTGCCTCAGGGCCCTCCAGATAAACAGGAATGTTCCAGAGTCTGGGGGTCATGAGAGAGGCAAGGCCACACACCCACCCTGCAGCTGATGCCAAACCAGCCCCATGGGACAGAGATGATTTGAGAAAAACAGGAAGTGGCTCAAAGGGGTGGCTTCCCTTGAGGGAGACAGGCGCTCTGGCTCAGTGGCCAGGGCCGCGTCATGCAGTGAATGTGCTGAACCACACTCCGGGCAGACCCCATGCTCCACGCATTGAGCCACGATTAAGAAGGCGCACACAGGTCTAGGTCTTGGGGATGGGTTCAGTGACAGCTCCCCTACCCTGGGGCTGGGAGGGAGTCTTTGCTGCCGCCCCACTCCCATGAAGACAGAGGGCAGAGCATCACCAACTGGTCACTGACATTCACCCGGTGGTCAGGAGGCCCAAGCACTGTTTGGGGAGCCAGAGCCATTTCCTATCTAACATTGGAGGGGTCCCCCCAAGCCTGCCATTTTCCAGAGTAGGTACTCAAGGGCTGGAGCTGACTTAGCAAGATGTCCTGCACAGGTTGGGCCTGGGGAAGCCCCAGCTCTGCCCACATGGGTCCCAGGAGGGCAGGAGTCCCCCGTCAGGGACACCAGGGCCAGCCTGCCCATACCCCACCCCCCACCCAAGCAGGAAGTTAAAACTAATCTCTCCTTCAGGGCACTTGTTTCAGTGGGTTCATTTACATGCTGCAGCACTTAGTTCACCAAGGCAGGAAAACACTGACTTTCAAAAGCACCTGTGCAGGACTCAACCCCTTGCTGCCAAGCAGCCAAAGACTGGGATCAATGTCTCCGCTGGCTCTAGATGGTTAATGCAGCCCAGCACCACTGGAGGTCCAGGGGATGGTCTGCCAGGACATCCCTGCAGCAGACAGAGTGATCTTTAAAGTCACTTTCCCCAAGCACTGGGGGCTCCTCACACACAGCACCTGTGCTCTGACCCTGCTCACAAGCACGATTTCTTCCTCAGCTGCAGTTTCAGCAGCTTATTCTGACAGCTCAGTTTGTGTCCTGACAATATGCAGCCTCGAGCACTTTATGTGCTAACTCGAACAATGGCACTGTCGGGGAGCCACAGCCTCGTCCAGGGCTGGGGTGAGTAAGCCCTGAAGAGAAGGCCAGAGCCGCCCCAGCGCACACTGGAAGGAGGGGCTTCCAGTCCTCTGCCTGCGGGCTGCAAGCACCTCCCCTGGGGCTGGCAGAGCTGGAGTGCTGGGTGTTTACCCAAGACAGCTATTTGGGGAACAGGGGAGGGAAAAGCAGCTTCTTCCAGCTCCCTGCCAGCCCCTCAGCCTGTGCCTACTTCCGTGGACCCAACCTGCCTGGCCTTTCCTCAAAGACACAAGTTCATTTTGCTTTTTCTCACAGAAGAGAATCTAAGGTGAGGGCATTGTCACTTTGAATGTGTGACTGTGAATGCGTGTGCTGTCCCCTAATGAATAATTAATAAGCGAGCACAGCCTGAGTCTGGAGGACACTAGTTCTCAGCCAGACTGTGGGGGCCGCCCCGCGGGTGCTCCAGGCCCTGGCTGGACCCCAGAATCAGCAGAGCAGCTCGGCTGGAGCTGGGAGCTGGCACCAGGAGGCTAGGGACCCCCAACCGAGCTCCGGGGTCACCCCCAGCACTGAGTATCCTGCGCCCTGCTCCAGGGGCCCTCCCGGAGACCTGTTCTCCCTCCCCAGCGCCCCGAAACTTCCCGGTCCCGGAACCTGGAAAGTTGCAGGGCTCCACGGCTGCGGGGGCGCGCGGGCTCAGCACCGCGGACAGCTCCGCGCGGCCGGCCGCCCGACCTACCTGTCGTCGTTCTGGAAGGACTGGTCGCCAAGAAGCAGGTCCCGGAAGCGGTACCGCGGCGGCAAGGGCAGCACCTCCGTGTCCAGGTCGCTCATCTTGGGACTGGCGGTGTCCAGGAGCACGTCCCCGCAGCCGCCGTCCTCGGCGCAGGGCCGCCTGCGGGCACACGCCAGCGCCCCCTCAGTCGCCAGGCGCCCTCGCGGACGCGCGCAGCCCCCCGCCCCGCGCAGCGCAGCCCGGACGCCGCGACCGTGACCGACCTGGGTGGGGGCGGGGCGGGGCGTCACCTGCAGGGGGCGCGCGGGGGACGGGGGCGCGGAGGGGTTGGGGAAGTTTAGGAGGTGGGCCAGATCACGGCCAACTCAGGGCAGGCTTTCACAATTGTCCCTGGTCCCCCCTGAGGCTGGCGTGGGAACCCTCCCCTTCCCTGGACCAGGGCCAGGCCAGCCCTCCCCACCCGAGTCTGTTCCAAAGCAGACTGCTCAGCCTTCCTTCATGGTTGTGGCAGGCCTCTGCTGGACCCTCAAGCTCTGGAGGGCTGGGTGGGCGAACCACCAGGAGGCTCAAAGGGCTCCTGTCTGCAGCCCCCTGGGGCCAAGCGTCTCAGGTTGGGCCCTCTGATTCCCAGGCTGCACTGCCTGTGTTATATTCTGGGTTCAAAGAGACCCTGCCCAATAACCTGAGTCACAGACACTGCCAGTGGCAGACAGGGGTCCTGGGGGAACCCAGGTGCACTGGGAGGGTCCCTGGTGTTCTGCAGCCATTGGAGCCCCTGGCACCTTTCCTGCCTCTGTCTTCACATCCAGGAGGGATTTGGCTGCAGTTACCACATGCAGCACCTGGGCAGAGGCCAGCAGAGCCACCTGGTTCCCAGTTCCCAGCCTCCTGGGACAGCTGCCCCCTGGATATGAGCACCAGGACCTCTCTGCCCCCCAAGCCAGAGGATCACCAACCAACTGTGGTGCCCAGCAGGCAGTTCACATGCACTGTGCTGACAACCAAGAGAACCTGGTGCAGGGGCGAGAGGGGAGGCAGCCCCACCCCTGGGCTCCTGACTCCAACCTGGTCCTCTGGCATCAGCTGAGCTTCCAGGGGAGGCTCGGCCCCAGACCATCCTTGGCTCTGTCCCTCCACAGCCCACAGTGGGGTGCAGTAAGCAGGAATCTTCCCCCTTTTCCTGCACTCTCCACCTGCCAGACTGAGCAACCCCCACCACCCTGGTCACCCTGCCCTAGAGCAAGGACCTCAGGAGGAGCAACCTGGTTCTTTACGTGAGAGGACTTGGGATGAGCCTCCTGGGCCCCTTCTAAGGGCGGGGTGCTCTGCCCCTGTCCAGGCCTGTCCTGCAGGTTGCAGGCCACGTGACTGACAGGAGGGCAGAGGGCTGGGGGAGTGCTTCGCCTGAGGCGGGTGCAGGTGAGGGGTGGGCTCTGGCTCCCTGGGCAGTGCTGGAGGCTGGGCTCTGAGGCGGCTCACCTGGCCACAAGGCCAAGTCGGGAGCACCTGCCCAAGCCCCCACCCCCAGAAGAGCAGGCAGGTGGGACCCCCATCTTCTGTGGCTGGGATGCTCAGTGGCCGTCCTAGGCCATGGCTGCAAGTTGTGGGCAGCAGCCTGTCACCTCTCCCTGTTTCTCAGGTCACAGGCTCAACTTCAGGGATCTGGCAGCATTTGAAAAGTAACATCTTCCTAATTGCATCAGCACGGCTGCCTGTTTTCCTCAGCCCGAGCTGGCTGGGCAGTGAGAGACCCGCAGGTGGGGAACCACGTGGCAAGGGGCAGGGGACTCCATGCTCTGTTTTGTCCCTTTCTTAATGAAAACCCTTTTCAGCAGCAAAACCCCACAATACCACTGACTGCTGCCTCCACCTCTTGGGCATGCTGGGTTTTCTCTCCTGGCCTCAGGTCCAGTCTTGGCAGTGCCAGGGAAGGGTGTGCGGTGGGGCCTGTTTGCTCCAGGGGCATAGATGGGCGGGGAAAGGAAGTGCACCAGGAGGCTCCACGCCCAGATGTGGCTTGGGAGGGTGACAAGGGCGAGTTGCCCTTGTCCCCTTGGAGTGAGACAGGCGTCCCACAGACTTCCTGGCATTCTGCCTTGTCCCCTCAGCAGAGCCAAAACCCCACATGAACACGATTGTTTGCCATACAGGCTGTGGGCCAGGGGCCCCAGGGCCTCTTGGAAAGGCGGCCTTGTAGAAGGACATAGGGCCTCGTGTTGTCGGGGCCTAGAGAAGACAGCGCACGGTGCACCAAGTCCTGGGTCCTGTCAGAGAGAGTTTTGGCGTACATGGGGGATCCCCGTAGAGCTAGTCCAGGTATAGCAAGAACACAGCTCTGGGCACACCTGGGGCCCACGCTTCCTGTTCCCCTTCCTACTCCTTCCCTGTGTGAGCCAAGGGGGCCTGGAGACATCAGGGATCTGAGATCACACAGTTATCTTTCTGTCCCTAAGATGGCTGTGCCAGCACATCGCCAATGTCCACAAGAATTCTGTGCTTTGGCGGCTTGAGGAGGAAGTCCACCTCTGGCTGGCTCCTGGAGCCAAGCTGGAGCTAGCAGGACAGAGTACTCCCTCTTCCGCAAGCTGGGGCAGCCCAGAAACTTGGGGTGAAGTATTCCCTGCTCCTCTCAGGGACTCTCCGGGACCCAGGGGGAGCCAGGGATTCCCATGCATGAGCACAACTCAGTCCTGGTCCACCAGCCCAGGCTGGATGCCCCAGGCAAGGCACGTCACCTCCCTCTCATCTGCCAAAGAACATCCCCAAAGGCTTCTGTCCTCGCTGGGTGATTGTCCAGTGGAGGCAAGACAACAGCAGAGGTGCTGGCCCAGTGCCCGGCACACTGGCACTTGATCTACTGCAGTTCTCAGTCTGAGGCTGAGTTCTGGTGGACAAAGGCTAGGACCCAAAAGAGTCAGGTCCCTGGGGTGCCTGTCCAGGTCAACGGGAGGCACCTCTGGAGAGCTCAGTCTCAGGATCCAGCCTCAGGGATGCGTACAGAGGCCAAGGGTGAGGAGGGCAGTCCACAGCCTACTGTCTGCAATGGGAAGGACACCTCAGCCCTCTGCTGCACAGAAAATCATGGGCCCTGACCATCTAGTCCATTTGGTAGTTGTATCCAGTGCTGGGCACTTCGATGAGCCAGGTGGTGGCACAGAATCGGAGGCCCATTCATGGTCAGGGTTGCTGCCACCCCTCACACATGGTGAGACCCCTGGACTCACGGAGCCAAGGGCTTCTGGAGGTCTCCTGGGTGGGAACCCAGCTGACCTGTGCTACAGCCGTATTCCCACCTCACTGGCTGCACTGTCTCCGGGCACCTGAGGGGGACTCTCCCAAGGGCCGGTCTGCCTCTGCTCTGTTCCTTCTTCTCTCCCCTTGGTGGCCAGGGAACCAGGCAGCAGAGCCAAGGACAAGTGGCCAGAGACGGCTTTCCTTGCGAATGGTAGCAGATACTCCTGCACCTTAGACGGGAGCTCAAGGCTGCCCACTGCCTGAGCTCCACATTGAAGGAAATCACAAGAGCAATGAGTCCTGAGAGGGAAGGCGCGGGGCTGTGTTCACAGTTGTCACAATCGTTTATGTGGAAACCCCACGAGGAATCAACTGAGAAATTACTAGAACAAACAAAGTCCTCGTCTAATACACCTGGGACACCCACAGACCAAGAGCAGAAGCATCAAGGAGCCAGAGACCACTGTTGGGAAAGTGATCCTGCCCACAGCAGTCGCGAGACACGAGAACCCAGGGCCCTGGGGCCACGGGATTCCCCCACAGGTAGGCGGGAGCTGTCCCCAACAGTGGCCATTCTCCAAACGGGCACAGTTAATTGGCTCCCATCAAGAGCATACCATTATTTCCCCAGAATCTAAAAAATGTTTCAGAAACTCATACTGAAGAGTCAAAGAGCAGCAACAGCCACGAGGGTCGTGAGAAGAGCCCCGAGGGGCTCCTCCTGCCAGCCGTGGGCCCCACTTGCACCGGGGCAGGGCTCTCAGAGGCTGGCACAAGAAACACAGCAGTGGAGCACAGCAAGCACCCTTGGCCGCCCACGTCTATGTGGGGGCTCAGGTGGAGAAGGGAGGCTGGGACAGGGTGGACGGTTCTACCCTAGGGGAAAGCCAGGCCTGGGTCTGACTTCCGTGGTGGCCATGGATCCCCTGGGGCGGGAGGACTTCTTGCTACAGAGAGGCCAGCAGAGAACCTCAGCAGCAGGCCCAGTCTTGGCCTTGGCAGGGCAGTGCACAAACCCAGGAACAGGGCTCCGGAGCCCGTGCCCGAGAGATCTGCTCTACAGTGCGCCTTCTGCTGGATAAAAGCAAGCAGGACTGGAGTCCCCTCGCGGCCTCAAGCCCAGGACAAGATGGGAAGAACCACACAAGGAAATGCTGGCATGCAGAAGGCCTTCTACTTCACATGCCAAATCCTCCAAGGCTCAGAGGAAGAGGCTTACCAACTTCCACATTTGAATAAAACACAGCTGTTTAACCAGAGGTGCTGCTTGATGGCCCGGGGGCAGAGGCGGTCCCACGGAAAGCAGTGTAGGGGCAGCAGTCCAAAGAGGAGGATGGGGAGAGAACGGCACTCGAAAGGGCAGAGCTGGCTGTCCACTGGCAGATGGATCTGGTTTCAGGGTGTGGAGCACAGCGAGTTTGGAACCTGGGCTCTGGTACCCACATAGCCAGCTGGGGGTGGTGTACTGTCCATGACCTAGCAGCAGGCCCTCCTCCTTGGAGACCTCCTGGGCACACTGTTGCCCTGTGCCCAAGGAGGCCTGGGTACAGTTCTTCATCAGAAAGACAAACACTGAAGACTGGGTGTCCATAACTCAGGAAGGACCAACAGCTCCCTGCAGGCCGCTGAGTGAGCATGCTGGTTCCCACGTGGGCTGGGTGGGCACTGTTTGGCCAAACACTAAACATGGACTCTTTCCATGTTTACCCCAACCAGAAGGGGGCCTCTCCAGGTGCCCACTCACATAAAAGACACAGAGGCCACCCCCAGCCACTGGCAACCCCGCTGGATAAAAGGCCTTGGTGGAGTTCCAGGGCAGTATCTCATCTCATCTCCTGGCTAATGACCCCTCCCCAACTTGGCCAGACCAGAGCTGGACGGTCAGAGAGAGGTGGGGCCTACTCCTTAGGACTGGTGTATAAATGTTCTTCCGGGCTCCCAGGGGCTCCTGTAAGAGCTGAAGTGCTTTTAGTGCTGACCCTGACCAGGCTCGGGTGTGTCTAGCCTCCACTGAGAGGCAGAGATACAGTCTCCAGCTGCTCACCCTGGGCTCAAAGGTCTCAGAGAGACTGCAGAGATGCTTGACGGAGGGGTGGGGATGCGGGCAGGGCAGAGTCCAAGCATGGCTGGTGTGTGTGCACACAGGCATCTGTGTGAACACATGCATGCATGCAGATGGTTTGGACAGCCCGCATGCATGCATTGCAGCGCGCAGGGACATGTGTGTATGTGTGCACATACGCGTGTGTGCACATGGATGTGTGTGCTCATGCCTGTGTGCTGGTGGGTTCACACCCAGTCGAGGAGACCAGGGCTAGGAGGGTAAGCAGTGCAGTGTCACTGTGGTGTGGGGCAGTGCAGTGCTGGGCTTGGTGCCTGGCAAGTGGGACAGACTGTGCTCTCTGCTGACCTAGACAGAAAGGCTAACAGTTTCCTGTGCACAGCAGTTAAAGAGCCAGAGCTGTGCGTGCTGCCTAGGCAGCTGGGCGGGCTGGTGTCCCTGGGTGACATCCCTCTCCCTAGGGGAAGGGGCCTCACATCATGCCGAGGGCGGCTGCAGCCCACCATCTCCCGTGACGCATGCGTCACGCTCCAAAGTGAAAGCTCTGGGCTCACAGTTGAGCAGGATCCAAACTGGAGACGCATCTAAACTGACACTGTGGGCAGCCTTCTGTGCACAGCCACCCGGGAGGAAGGGAGGAAGCCCAGCAGTCCAGGGCACACAGAGGCCTGGCCATGACCCAGGGTCACCACCACCCGAGCCCTGCCCCCAAGAATACGGGGGAGGAAGAAGTCCCGAGTGGCCCGTCCTGGGCTTGGCCAGCCTCTCAGGAGAGCCCCCTGCTGACTCCTTGTCAGTGGCCGGCAGCCCACCCAGGTTCACGCCCATGTCCCGATCTCAGGGTCAAGTGCTCACCCTCAGTGCCTGGGCCCTTGGTCAGTCTTGCCCACAGGCCACATCTTTCTTTTTTCTCTGTAGGTGCCTGTGTACCCTGGCCTTGGGCCTGGCCCCATGGCTGCTCAGGGTGCCTGGTGACATACACACGCCGGTTCTCAGTCCCCGACCTGGGCTGTCCCAGCCTGGAGCTGGTGCAAGACCCTCCAATTCCCATCTGAACTTGGCTGAGGGTCGGCTCACCTGAGCGGTGGGGAACAGGGCATCCCCACTGGGACCCTCTCGGCACCTTACTATGCCCCCTAAGTACACAGGGTTGGGGTGCCCATGGCAGCACAGGTGTATGTGCACAAGAGCAAAGCAAGGACCCTCCTTGCCCTTGCCCCACAGCTACCAGTGCCCTTTGGGTCTTGGCAACTGGTGCCAGATAAAGAGCGTGGGGCCTGCTGTGCTAGCACGGTGCCCACGCCTGTCCAGTACCACTCCTCAGACGCCATGGGCAGGCTGAGCCCCACGTTCCTGCTGCCGCCATGGTGGGAGAGGCACGCGTGCACGCTGTCCTGTGACTGGAAGACAGCTCAAGTGGTCGGCAGAGAGCTGACCGGAGGGAGGCACCGGGGCCACCAGGAAGCGTGTCTGTGACAGCGGCATCTATCCACAGGCCTGCTGGAGCCCATGTGCACTCCTGGGCCTCACCAGTTAGGTCCCTGCTGTCCAGCACCTCACCAACCAGGAGGGTGGTGGCTACTCTCCCAGAGCAGCAGCGTGGCCCGAGGCCCCAGCAGGAAGTGCCTGGTCTCGTCATTTCAACAAGGCTGGCAGCATCACAGGTTGGCAGGACATGGGGCTCCAGGTACCATCTATGAGATGCACTGCCTCATGCAGGTGACAGCACCGTGCTTCTGAGACTCAGAGGCATGGGAACCGTGGAGGAGGCGGCCCAGCCCAGGGCCCCCAGGGGCTCTGCCTCCCACACCTGGGTGTGAGGGTTCAAGGCCACTGTCCTGGCACTACTGGGAGGGGCAGCCAGTCCCAGCTGGATGGTGGAGAAAGGGCCCCGACAACAGGCAGGTCTTCTAGCCTGGAGCTCCACTCCCAGGGAACCACGCTGGAAATGAGTGGACGGACCTGCCACAGCTTGGGCAGCGCCGGCCCAAGCACGGGGTGTCTGTACAGCTCTGTGCACCCACCTGTCTCATTGCCATTCGCCCTCAGCACGCCACTCACGCTGTCACTCCTGACTTACAAGTGGGGACGCGGAGGCCCTGAGAGGCTGCCACTTGCCCAGGCTCACACAGCCACTGAGTCTTGGGTCAGAACGAGCCACTCTTGTAGCCAAAGCCCCCTCGGTCCTCCTGGTGATTCCCAAGGGGCACCACCCTAACCCCAGGCCCGACCCAGCTGCCCTCAGCACCTTCCCATCTCTGATGACCTCTGCTCCGGAGGCCAGCCTCCCACTCGGCCTTCTCCTGGCCCCTTTCTAGGGGCAGCTCTGGGACCCCCCTTGAGAAAGACTTGTCCAGGGACACACCTTTGCTGGCCCCTCAGACTTGAGCGCCAGCCTCGTCTCCCTGAGCCAGACCCAGCCTGGCCTCACCCCAGCCCAGGCCCTACCCACAGCCTGGAGAGTGCCGGTTTGGTCAGCTCCAGCACTGGGTGGGCCCTCCTGCTCACCTTTCCCCCACCCCTTGGGGGTGACCTCGTGGTCACGTAGGTTGCTGGCAGCCTTTCCCTCCACGCTGGGGCTCTCACGCTGCACACGCACGGTACCTGGCACATGGCGCAGCAGACATGCTCACTGAGTGTGCGTTTGGGGCCGGGGTACACAGCACTCGCCAGCATCCTTCACCCGCATGGACTTCCCTGTCCAGAGAAACGCGAGTGCCTGTGGGGCACAGGAGAGCCACCTCTCTCTGGGCTAGGAGCACCTGGGGCCCTGGGAAGGGGAACCAGGAGTCTCAGGGGAGGTGCTGACGCCTGGGAGACCCTCTGGCAAGCCAGGAAGTCAGGGCCACAAAGCATAACTCTGCCACCCCCGGATGGCCTCAGGAGCTTCCAGGGCTGCTCAAGAGGGCACTGCAGACACACGGAGGCAGGTGTGGTGGTGGCTGCATGGCTCTGAGGAGAGGCAGCATCCCTGGCCGGCACCAGAATCCCCGGGCTCTGTTAGCTCTGCTCACTTACCTCTGTTCTCCTGAGCTGCTGTGGAAACCTAGTCCCAGGGAAGAGCCCTGAGCTCCTTCCGGCCCCCTGTCTCCTGCTGGCCAGGGCTGGGCTGCACCATGGTCTTTAAGTCTTTATGGGGCCTGGGCTATGTTCTGCTGCCCTGCAGGCAGGGCTCCCTAATATGGGCCTGGAGGACTGGCCAGGCACGTACCCTGGCAGGGCTCCAGGGCTGAGCTCTGTGCCCTGGCCATCAGAGCCCAGACCTGGGTCCTGTGACCCCTGGGAGCAGGGCCATTGGGAACTAGTAGTTCCAGGGAGGCTGGTGGGAAGTGCACTGGGGGGTGGGGGAGGGGGCACACTGACTCTGGGACAGCCTGGCTCCAGCTGCTGTCATCTCCAGGGCAGAAGCTGCCAGACTCAAGAAGGATGAGCAGAGGAGGGCTTCAGGTGGGGAGGCAGGGGTGTAGGAGGGGCTGGGGGCTTGGTGGAGACCCCTGCAACCTGGAAGGCTGACAGGGCCTCTCTGAATCCCCATTGCTCAGTCTGGCAGCCTGGGGACCTAGAGGCACCCCAGGATAGGGTTGGGGTGTGAGCTGTACAGATCCTGGTGGTGGGCTATCCCCAGCCACAGCCTACAGCTCCTGCTACCCAAGGCCCTGGAGGAAGAAGAGTCAGGCATCAGGGCTGCTGGACTCCAGGTCCAGGTTCTGACCATGCTGCTGTCCTCCCACCTCACCAGGTCCAGCACAGGGATCTGCCCAGAGGAACCCCCCTCTCCTGCCTGGTGGTTCTGCCAAGAGGCCCACCTCTCTGAGCTGCCAACCCAGACTCACCCAAGTCTCAGCTCTCCATGCCAGCCTGTCCTTTTCTGGGGGGTCCTTACCCAGTCTGCCTGACACCCCTGCCCTCTAGCCCCAGCAGCAAGGTCATCTGCAGAGTGACAGTGAACCTCTTCATGAACAGAAACTGATGCAGACCAGCAGAGAGGAGGGGCAGTCCCTAGTGGGTGGACTGGGCCAGGTGGAAGATGCCACCAGGCCTGCAGCTGAAACTCAGACCCCGAGGACACAGCTCTGGCTTGGTCTGCAGCAGGCAGGTGGAACCGGTAATGAGCCTGGAAAGAATGGCCGGGGAGGGTGACACCCAGGCCACTGAGGGAAATGGCAGAGGGTGCCCAGACTGGGAGGGCAACAGAAATCAGAGCCTCCTGGGGTCACTTACTGTGCCTGAAAGACATCACCCTGCTGACCCTTCAAAGTGGCCATGGGAGGTCCAGGCTGCACCCACTTCCCAAGGACACTGCTAAGTGGCCACTGTCAGACATGTGATCCTGGCCCCCAATTGTCCCCACCCTGCATCCCCTGTTGTGTCCCTGACTGGGAACCTGCCCGGCTGAGCCCAGCCCCACACCACCAGGACCGTAGTCCATCGGCTCCAGCCCTCATGCTAAACACAGGGGAACGGTCCCACGGCAAAACATGCCTCCTGTCCTCAGGATGCTCAGCCCCTCTCCTGTCTCAGAGCAGCTGACACCGGCTGCACCAGAGGAAAGGACCCAGCTGGGGAAGGGTTCTTGAAAGAGGGGGGACAGGATACATCCAGGGCCCTGGAGTCTGACACCTGGCACAGGGTGAAGGGCAGGGGTGCCTGTGCTCAGGGGCTGACTGTGTGGGGTCAAGCAGGACCTGGGCTGCTCTGCCCACCTGGGCTCCTTCACCAGCACTGCTGCCCTGTCCCTCATACTGGCCACTGGGGCAGGCAGGAAATGTGTGGTAGCCCAGGTCACTGCACTGGGAACACTGGCCATCTGGAAGCTCTTCTTAGCAGACTGTGTTGTCACCAGGGTGGGCAATCGGGACCCCAGAAGAAGTGACCCATGAAGATGACCAGGTGACTGGCACCAGGGCTCCTGCTCTCCTCTGACAGCTCACTCACACCCCCTTCTCAATGGGGTCCTTTTGGGGTTGCCCTGGAAAAATCTTACTATCCCAGCACTGCCCCCTCATGTGGGAATACCCCATGGGCCCCTCTCCAGGGTCCAGGGAGGGGGCTAGGAGGCATCCACCCACCCCTCTGCAGGGGCCTCCTCTGCATGGAGGAGGGGGCTCTACCCAGGGCGTGCTCCCAACACAGCCTTCGCGGCCTGCCTGGAGAGGTTCAGTGCCCCACATGGACAGACACAGTAGGACATGCAAGGACACCTGCCAGGTTCCGCTGAAGGGGCTTCCCCGTCCCCTACAGCAGTTGCGAAGGACACTGAGGGTCCTGGGGATGAGGGAGCTTGGGACATGGGCGTCCTGCAAGGTGCGGGGGTCGGGGGCCCCAGGGTTCTCACTAGGGTCTGCCCGCGGGGAGGGCGCAGCCCATACCTG
This sequence comes from Sciurus carolinensis, assembly GCF_902686445.1. Classification (NCBI taxonomy): domain Eukaryota; kingdom Metazoa; phylum Chordata; class Mammalia; order Rodentia; family Sciuridae; genus Sciurus; species Sciurus carolinensis. The sequence goes on from NC_062226.1 coordinate 1,783,690, forward strand.
GGGGCCCACGGGCCGTCGTCAAACTCGAAGGTCCTGTTGGTGTAGCCCCCGACGCGAGCCCCCGGGGAGCCGCCCCCCAGGATGTGGAACCCGCCGGGGAGCGGCATGCGGGCCTGGCGGCTCCGAACGCGCCAAGGCAGAAGCGAGTCAGCAGCCACCGCCGCCTCTTCGCTCTCTCTCGTGGCCCCAGAGCACTGAACACTTTCTTTGATCACATTGAGGGAAAAACAGCTGGTTCCAGGTCGGGGTTCCGGCGCCTGGACGCGCGCGCCCCCTGCCGGCCGCGCTGGGACCACTGCAGTCTCACCAGGACGCGCAGAGGTCGAGGGTCTGCCCGACCCCTGCGAGGTACCCGCGCCATCGCGGCTCTCGGAGCCCTCCCAATCCCACAGCCAGGAAGGGGCTCGTTAATAGCTAAAAAGACCCGGGGCTGTACGGTGGGAGTGGCCCCATCCCTCTGGGGCCTCTGTGGGGCGCCCTTCCACGTTTAAAGTGCCCAAGCAACCAGCAAGGCATCTCGCCAAAGCGTCCTGCCCTCTCCCTTCCCTCTCCCTTCTTTGCAAGAGGGGCAGCACGTGCCCTGACACCTGCCAGGGCACTGTCCACTCTTGCAGAGGTCTACCCCAAGACCCTCTGCCGGTTCCACAAGGTTCACTGCTAGGAACCCACTGGGCTGGGACTGGGGGCCACCTAGACCCTAGGCAGCAGTGACTGCCCACCTGTCCCTTGTCCTGCTATTTCAGCCACATGGGCACACTCAGAGCACCTCTTACCCAGGTAGTCAGTGTGTGTGTGGGGGGAGGGTCCACTCTTAGGACCTGGACTGATTGGTTCAGGTTGGGGAGCTTTGAGTTCTTTGCTTGAGCCTTCGCTGTCCAGTGCCATCCAGAGTCTTCACCACAGCAGGGCAGTTGTGATGAGAGAAAGGGAGGCAGGGAAGGGGTGGGAGAGAGACAGAGACAGACAGAAAGAGACAGAGCCCGAGAGAGAACGAAGGAGGGCTGGGGAATCAGGGGTGGAGAGGCGGAGCCAACATCAGTCCCCTAGTTTTTCCCCAGGCTGGGGCCTCTCACTTGGGTCGTGGTCAGTATGAAGGGCTCCCTAGGACAAGGCTGGGTCAGGGCTGATTTGGAGGGTGCATGGTGAGATGGTCCCTTCCCTGCCTGCAGGACACAGCAGGCTGAGCTCAGGAGCTCCATGGGCACTCAGCAGAAGTCTGGGATGCTCTGCAGTCCCCAGAAGGGGTACAGCCTGTGTGTCCCTCCCAGCCCACCAGCAGTCCTGCATCTGGGGGGGGGGTTCCCCACTTGGTCCTGAGAGGTGGATAGCTTCCCTAGCTGGGCACTGTCCCCAGCAGGACCCTCACTTGACTGTGGCTGAGTGTCTTGTAGGTTCCTGTAGCTTGGGAAACTCAGAGATGGCCACTGAGGGGACACCCTGCCTGTCACTAGTCAACAGGAGCCCTGCAGGGAGGTGCTGCTGCTGGTCAATCAGAGGTGATGACACAAGGGTGTCAGTCATGGGAGACCCTGACAAGAATGGTGACTTCTCTGAGGGCTTTGGGGAAACCAAAACTTGGCCCCAGTCTGCCTTAAAGGAGCCAAGCCCCAGAAGGCCAGCCTGCCCACCACTTCCCAGCCAGGAGCAGGAAGGCATTGTGCCAAGGTCCAAGACCCTGACTTCAGCTCCCTCCGGGGGAGCCAGGTTGGCACATGCCCGCCCACTGTGACCTGGCACCCTGTGCCTCCTGGTCTGCTCTGCTGGGTGTGTCCGGGCAGTTTCCCCAGGGCACTGCCTACCCTCCAAGGCCAGGAGCCACCATCTCCTCACCTCCCACAGGAATTCCAGGGCCCCACACGTGCTGGCGGAACTGAAGGGATCCAAGCATTTCTGGTTCGGTTTCACACCCCTCATGGAAAACACAAGCTGTCTGCTGAGTCCGGGGGATGTTCCCTCAATCCTGTGGACTGGCCTAGCCCTGAGCCTCGGGTGGAAACAGGAAGTGACCCAGCCTCAGCACCCCTCCTCATGACCCTAGCATCAGTCCCCTGCCTGACACCCTCCCTCAATCTTAGGACGTGGTCCCTCTGGCCTTGCCTCCTTTCCTAGGTGGCCTGACTCTACGGTCACCACCTCCACCACTGGGGCAGGGATGGAGAGGGGCCTGGCTGTGGCCTGCACCTCCACACCTCGGGAGCACCTTCTCCCATCTCTGGCTGACCCAGGTCCCACCACCCAAAGCCCCACCTGGGACCCCAACCTCAGCCACACGGGAGGCAGGGCAGGAACTCTGGCCTCAGGCCGGGCACCCCCAGCAGACATCACACTTCGGTGGCACTATCAGGAGATGTACTGTGTCCCCTGGCTCAGTGACCTCCTCCAGGAACTGTTCCCGGCAAGTCCAGGAAAATCACAACAAAAATGCACAGTGCTTAGCAGCCCCCAACCGCTGGCTCCCCTCAGGGGCCTCTCCTGGAAAGAGGAAGTCTCCCTTTTCTCTTCCTCCTTCCATTCATCAAAGAACAGTCGCCCAGCTGGAGCTGCAAGCGGGGTCCAGGCGGTTCCTGGGGCTCAGCGGGGAGGCGAGCAGAGCCCAGTGTGCTGGAGACTGGGGGTCGGCAGGCAGGGGCACGTGGCTGGGGCAGGGGACGCAGGAGGCCCGCGAGCAGGGTCAGACACCTGGGCTATGGCGATGCACTGGGAAGGCTGGCAGGCGCCTCCGGGCTTTGGTGTTTGGAAGGTGGGTGATGGCAGCGCAGAGAAAGGTGCCAGGAATGGCGCACCTGGGAACGACAGGGGCTCCGCATGTCCTGCGAGACAGTTGGCAGACCAGCCTCCTGCTCCCAACTAGGCCGAGTTCCTCCAAGCCAGGGCGTGTCCCCCAACCCGCCCCGGAACACCCAAGGGCGGTTGGGACCCTCAGCAAGGTGCGCGCTGTCCTCTCCCGCGCGTCCCGCAGGGGCCTGGGGAAAGTGGAGCCGCCCCGCCACCTCCTGGCAACCCCCTGGGGAACTTTTCGGTCGGTGACTGCGGGCAGGGGGCGGGGCCGTGGGCAGGGGGCGGGGCCGCGGGGCGGGAGCCAGGTGTCCTGCGTGCGGAGCACGTGGGGAGGGCGGGCGCCCGGGGGGCGGGGCCGCGGGGCGGGAGCCAGGTGTCCAGGCGTGCGGAGCACGTGGGGAGGGCGGGCACCCGGGGGGCGGGGCCGCGGGCTGAGCTTGGGCCTCTACCCGCTGTGCGGGTGTTTCTCCCGCCTCCACGCCTTAGTTCTCATGGCGTCCCGCGGCGCCGAGCTCCGGGCTGGGGTCCCCAGAGTCCCCGGCTGTAGGGAGTGCAGGTGAGGGTGTGAGCGTGTCAGGTCCCCAGGCCTCAGCCCAGGGACTACCGTCCTACCCTGTGTGGTGCACCTGCGGCAGAGACCCTGGTCCTGGGTGGGGGAGGGGCCGAACTGACCAGGGCTGTGTTCCTGGGAGATCCAGGCCTTGTCCTCCACTTTTCCCCAGCCACCCCCTATAGACACCTGTTACTACGTCTGGCCCCCCATGGTCTTTTCTGGGGTTCACAGCCTGGGGGTCCTGGCTCTCTTCTCTGTAGCGACTCTTTCTTGTCGGGGTTCCTGACCAGCTTCCAGGACCCAGCCCAGGTACCTGGCCGGGTCAAGGACCCTGCAGTGGCCCAGGGCCCTGGCTCCAGTCTTCCCAGGAACGTGCTCAGCGAGAGGGAGCGCAGGTGAGTGGCCCTCTAGTGGAGGAGCTCTCCTGGCCAGGGCACGTTTTTAAGGGGTGGGGGTTGTTTGTGACTGCATCCGGGTTTCAGGCAGCCAGGGCAGGACTAACAACAGCCTCCAAGGTAAATCTACGTGGGGGTTCCAGCGGCTTGCCCGTGGCCCCCTTTGTGGCCTGAAGCCTAGTGCATTGCGTTTGGGATCTTTTAGACTTGGACACTGACACAGCCTTGTCCTCACCATGAGCAGTGATGGCCCTTCTGGAATGGCTATGCTGACCCCTGGACACCCTCGGCTCACACAGCTGAAGAGTTCATTGGTGGCCTCTGCCCCAGAGGTCCCTGGGGCTTCCCTCTGGTGGTTCCAGCAGCTGCTGCCCCTTCTGGTGGAGGCTGGATGGGTTTGTGGACATTTCTCACTTTCCTGGGAGCAGGAGGCGGATCTCTATGAGCTGTGAGCGTCTGCGGGCCCTGCTGCCCCGGTTCGATGGCCGGCGGGAGGACATGGCCTCCGTCCTGGAGATGGCGGTGCAGTTCCTTCGGCTCACCCACACCCTGGTGCCTGGTTGGGAGCAGCATGCAGTGAGTTGTGGGTGTGTGGAGCTGGTCAGGCCTTTGCAGCACAGCTGGTTAAGGACTCACGCGGGGGCAGCGTCCCCTCCAGCCCATGCCTCCTCCCACAGCCCGTGCTGGTTGTGGTTTCTGCAGGGCACTGCTGGATTTGTCCAGACTTCCTGTTGCTCTTCCCCTGGGAAGGGACCAGCCTCCCAGTCCTGTTGGTTGATCCGTCGCCCCATGCTCGAGGCCAGCTTTGGGGGAATCGGGGTGTCCTCATGCTGCCCTGACTGAGCAGCACATAGATCCTTTCCCTGCGACTTTGCCCCCAAGAGAAGTCACGGGCCTGTGAGCTGTCAGGGGCTTCGTCAGGTATCCATAGTCCCTGCTGGTTAGGGTGACGTCCTCATGTGTGAGGATAAGTGACCAGATGGGGATTGGAGCGGCCCTGATGTTTGTAGGGGTGGGGTTCCCAACACCTGTGGCGAGGCTCCTGGGTGGGCACACTCAGGAAGGGTGAGACCTGGGTTGTCACCCTGTACCCGCAGCCCTGTCCTGAGTGCAGGGTGAGCTCCAGGTGAAGCTCTGGCTTGCTGGGCACCTGTGGGGCAGCTGCTCTGACCACAGCCCACTCTTCCCGAGGGTTACATGAGAGTCTCCCAGCAGAGTTTCTGACTGGTGTGTTTGTTTAATTAACTCTTTGAGGTGCCAGGGATCAAACATGGGGCCTTGTGTGTGCTCGGGAAGTGCTCTGCCATTGAGCCACGTCCTGAGTGCCACCTCTGGTGTGTTTTAATTAAAAAAATCAAGATGGTCTCACTGAGGTGCCCAGGCTGGCCTTGAGCCTGTGATCCTCCTGCCTCAGCCTCCCAGGAGTGCACCACCATGCCTGGCCCACATGTGTGTGTTTGAATTTCAGGTTCCTGCTCCCTCCAGGGAGACTTGGCACCGGTGGCGGGAGGAAGTTCTGCAGTTGACCCTGGCGAGCCAGATTCCGGCCAGTGGGCCAGACCGCCAGACAGAAGCATCTGGCATGATTCCGTTAGTGTCCCCTGGGGCCCACCCTGCAGGGCCTGGGGTGCCCAGGGGCAGCAGAGTCATGCATGGTCTCCAGGACTAGAAACTTGCCTAGGTCCTGATGCGTGCCACTCGCACCCCGTCACTGTCACTTGGTTGGGATCTAGTGTTTCCGAAGGTGTCGCGCAGCAGGCTTGGGGACTGGACTGGTCTGGGGAGGGGTGCTTGGTATTCGGTCCCGTGCTCCCCCCACACCCTCTTTACACTGTCCAGGCCGCGGGACCCCCTAAGCTGTGTGACCCTGGCTGTGGACAAGAGTGAGGTGCTGAACAGGCCACCCTCCCTTCCGGGTGAGTGACCACATCCAGGGCAAGCCAGGAAACCTCCAGCTCTGAGAGGGGTGGGTGCTTTTCCTGGGTGGGGGTCAGGGTTTCATGTTGCCTTTGTGCAAAACCCATGTGCTGAGGACCGGTGCTGCTGGTCTTCTCGAGTAGCCGTGTGCTCCCTGCCTGGGTCCTGACCGCTCTGCTCCCCAAGGACAGCCCTCCTCCACCTCCTCTCTGGGTCTGTCAGGGACCATGGGGTGCATGAGAGCCCTTGGCCCATCTTGACCACCAAGCTGACCCCTGCCATGTCCAGCTCTAGCAGCCACCATTGGCTGTTCTTGGTGTCCCCTGGTTGTCTGGCCACCTCTGTGCCCCACCCTCTGCCTGTGCTGCAGGGAGCCGTCGTGGGGACAAGCATCAGGCCTGCGGCCTTCCAGCCACCTTCCCTGTGCTACCCTCGTTCCCTGACACCACCATGGCCAAGCTCTGTCAGGTGGCTTTGGGGTCACCCCGAGGGGCACTTGTGATGACCCCGCCCCTACGGCACTGACCCTCCTGGCTGTTCATCGCTTCACAGATGTGTGTGATCGCCATGCCTGGAAATGGCTCTGCAGCGGGTGGTACCTTGTGACCCCACAAGTGTCCCCACTGCCATGGGGACAGAGCTGGGGGCACTGGGTGCAGTGTCCTGTGGTAGGCAGCAGATCAGGGGAGGGGATCCCAGACCTGAGGCCTCCTGGGCCCTGGCCTCTGGGCATTCCCCTGCCTGGCCACCTGTCTGCAGCATACTTCTGGGCTCTCTTCCATGTGTCCTTGTTGTGGGGCTGGACTCTGCTCAGAATCAAGAGGTCATGGGGGGCAGCAGGCAGGTGACCTGTTGACCATGTCCGCCCTCCTCAGAGTCCTTCAGCCTGGTGCCCCAGCCCCCACGCTGGCCTCCCTGCTCACAGCTACCGAGCTCCCCTGAGACGAGCCAGGAGGCTCCTGGTGCTCTGGGCCAGGCTGGGCCCCCAGCCAGAGTCCCCACGTCTCCAGGTGGGCTGGCTGAGGAGGCCGCCCTGACAGCTGTGGCAGATGCCAGGTGGGTGCCCGTGGGTGCGTGTGCGTGTGAGCATGCCTACCATGCCATCCAGGCCTCCTCCAGCACACGCTGGGCCTTTCTCTACACCTAGAAACTTCTGCTCTGGTGCCCGGCAGGTCTGCGAGGAGGGCTGGGGCAGGCAGGCCAGGGCCGGCCAGCCTGGCCATGTGGCTTTCTAATGTTTCTGAAAACACTTTTGTTTCCTAATTGTCTTTTGTTTTGGCTAATGGCAAATGAGTTTGTGTTTGGGGAGCGCGTACCAGCTGCGCGTGGGAGGGAGCGAGGCTGCCACTGGAGAGGAACCAGCAGGGGTGCTGGGGACAGGCTGGGCCTGGGCCTGGCCTGCACTGCACTCTTGGTAGCAGCGGAGGTGGCTTCTGCATGTGCTCCCTCAGGGGATGGAGCCCCTTTTGGTCCCAAGTGGCTTCTTGGGACTTGGGGCCCAAGTCTTCCCTTGAGCTCCCAGAGTCTGGGTCCACCTGTGGCCTCTTGGGGGTTTTTCTTGCTTCCAGGTCTGTGTCGGGATCCAGTGTTGAGGATGGGACTTCCTTCCTGCTGACAGCCAGTCCTGACTGGTGGCTGGGTGAGTGGGGGTCACGGGTCTAGCTGCCTTTGCCCACGCCAGCCCAGGTGGCGTCTCAGCCCTTTCTGTGGAGCTGGGGCAGTGGTGCCTGTCCACCTGGCCGTGCACCGTGCAGTTTCCAGAATGTCTCTGGGCCTCCACCTCTCCTGGCTGGCGGTCATCAGGGTGACAGGGAGGGAGAGTCAGAGGTAAAGTGTGTGCATGCACGTGTGACCACATGTGAGTGTGAGCACACAGGACTGATCTGGTGTGAACATGCGTGTGAATGCCTGTGAGCATATGTGGTTGGCCACGTGACCATACGTGAGCAGGAGCCAGTGGGGCGTGTGTGAGCGAGCACGCCGGGAGTCTGTGTGGATGTCTGACGTGCGCAGTGAGCTGTGTGGGGTTCTGTGCCTTTCCTGGGCCCCACATCGGTCACTGAGGTCCTGGGCCAGCTGCACTGACCACGAAGGCGTGTGGATGCATCACTGTTGGCTGTCAGTCTTTAGGTCCCAGTGCTGGGATGCCCTTGTAACCTGGCTGGGCAAGTCCCCAAGCCTGGGAGCAGGGCCTCTGTCCTGGTGACTGGGAGCATGGGGAGGCAGGGCTTGCCCTCCTGTCTCCCAGAGGAGCAGACGGAGGTGGAGGGAGCCCCAGGTGTGCCCTGACCTGCCTGCCTGCCCCCCTGTGTCCAGCCCACCTGCTGATGTGCCTTTTGCTCCTAGGGTCCCTGGAGGGAAGAGGAAGCACCGCTGTACCCTGGGCCCCAGCCAGGAGCAGCTTGGCAGAGCAGGCAGAGCCAACTTTCCTGGGCGACCCTGAACCTGGCTCCCAGGAGCTCCAGGATGGGCCCCTGGAACTGTGGGGCTCCGACCTGGGCAGCTGGGGCCTGGAGCTGCGGGAGGAGGTGGACGGCATCTTCCCAGATTTCTTTGCCTGCTAGCCACTGCCGGTGGGGCAGGGTGGCCCACGTGCCTGCCCTGGGTTGGGTGCTTCGTTCTGGGCTGGGTCGCAGCTGGGCTCTGCATTAAGCAAGGCTGCAGGGCTGTGCAGCTGGAGGCTGAATATTAAAAAGGGAAAGTGATTTTCCTGGAGGAAACAAAATTCCTGCCGCTTTTGTGTAATTAATCCGATTCATCAGGCAGATGCGCCACCTCCATTCAGAGCGCAGGCAGCTGCCTGCATAGGGAAGTCCCTAAATAACCCTGCCTGGGTGGGGTGGGTGCAGCTGGGGGCCCTGCTCCCAGGGAGGCCACGCCCCTCCTCAGCATCCATCTCCCAGCCCAGGGTGCCTGAGGGAGGGGCTGGCTGTACCCTCACCCCTACCACAGCTGCCCTTGCCATGATGGGGTTGCTGGGGACCCTGGGCAGAGGCTCCTGCCCCCTCCCACATCTGGAGGGGCTGGGTTACTGCCAGCACTGGAGCAAGCCCAGGTCTGATCCTACCTCACCCAGGTGGTTCCGCAGGCTGGACACAGGCCCCAGATCCCTGCGACTCCTGACAACTGAGTGTGGGGGCCAGAGCAGTCTCAGCTCCCCAAGAAGGTAGAGTTCTGAGCGTAGGCTCAGCCCCCCAGGGTCCCCACCCCCGCAGCCAGCGGAAGGTTCCATTCATTCTCTGAGTCACTGCTGACAAGGCCTGGAGCAGCTCGCTGATGGAACAAGGTCGTCACAAACCCTGGGCTTGGGAGGATGAGCCCTTCAGCCTCGAAACTGGCCAGTCCCCAGAGCTCCAGGACAAGGCCTCACTCTGGGTGCACCCTGCACCCCTGGGCTTCCAAGTCAGACCCTCCCCTGGGCCACAGGAAGCTGTTGGCTCTGGCCAAGCTGACAAGCCCCTGTGAGGGAGACCAGGGATGGAGGACTCGGGCTTATTCACAGACCTGACCAATGCCTGGGGCTTGCACAGGCAGGACTCTGGCCTACCCCCAGATTTCACTGGATGGTGAGGGACAGGCCCTGTTCCAGGAGGCAGGCAGGCTTCATCTGCTTTCTGAGCCAGTGTTAAGAGTGATCCTGGGGCTGGGGTTGTGGCTCAGCAGTAGATACTCGCCTAGCACTTGTGAGGCACTGGGTTTGATCCTCAGCACCACATATAAATAAATAAAATAAAGGTATCATGTCCGCCAACAATTTCTAAAGAAAAAAAAATGATCCTGGGGTCTGTCCTTGCTTATGGGGTCAGAGCAGTAACGATAGCACCTGCTGGGGTCGGGGAGGCCAGGGGGGCTTGGAGCTGCAGGAGCCTCCGACCTTAGAGTCCTAGATTCCCTCGTTCCCAAGGGCTTGGGACTTAAGGCCCACCCCAGGCTGGCTGTGCCAGGACCCCCCCTGCTAGCAGGGACAGCTGGCAGCCCAGGGGAACTGGACGTTAAGGGGTTGGGGCCTTGAAGCTGCCTCCCGCCAGGAGTGCCCAAGAAGGGCCACCTGGCCTCTCGGAGCTTGGCGGGCTCTTTTCTCCTGCACGGAGCCACGGTGTGCCTGCCCTTCGGCGGCTCTCCTGTCCCTTCCCCTCCCAAGGACTCCTGAACCAAGGACAGGGCTCGTTGGCCTAGAGCACCCACTCAGCGTGGTTTAGGAGGCCGGGAGCAGCCTTCCAGGCTGTGACTGCCCCATAGCCTTCACTCTGACGGAAGGACGGTGACGTCTCCCCCTGAGTGCCCACCCAGGCCCCAACAGGAGTGGACCCACCCTGCAGGGGACAGAGGAGAGGCCTGCCCCCCTCCAGGTTGCAGGAGGAAATCAGCCAGTCCTGCTCCAGCCTGGCCACCACCACTGTCTTCCCTCGGGACACTTCAGTGGCCACCGGTCCCCAGCAGGCTCAGAGGCCCAGTGAGAGGACACCCTTCACCGTGAGGCCTCAAAAGGCTGTTTGGGGAGATTTTGCCTGCCAGTGGTCAGGTGGGAGAGCTGGGCAGGAGCTGGACAGCGTGGGAGGGGAGTCCTGCAGACCCCAGGTGGAATGGACCCTGCTCCTCTGCAGGGTCTTGGCGGACATGCACTTGAGGGCTGGAGGTGGGGACCGCTGTGGGCAGAGGCAGCCCAGCTCTGCCACGTCTATGCCCACCAGCCAGGCCAGGGGCCTAGGGTCTCTGGAAGAGCCTCTTAGGGACCCATGGCATGCATGGTGGTTCTTGGGGTCCTGATTACCCTCCTGTTTGATGTGGCTGCTCAGGGGTCCCTGTCCCTCCTGCTCCACAGAGGTTGTGGTGGGAGTGTGGCTTTCTCTTTGGCACCCTCCTCACCCACTACAGGTTGAATTCCTGCACGCGGGCAGCCCCAGGATCCTGTGCAAACAGTGCCAGGACCTTGGGTCCTGCATGTTGGGTGCAGGAAGAGTCCTCAGAGGTCTCCCAGGCCGGGAGCCACCCTGCCCCAGAATGGCCAGGTTCCTGCAGGCAGAGCCCATGCCAGGATTGTCTCCTTCCTGCCACCCTGGTTGACTCACTGGGTGTTTCCTGTCCCCAGTGCAGTGGCGCCCAGAATTCACGTCTTTCTGGAATCTTAGATTATGACTTTATTTGGAAACAGGGTCTTTGCAGGTATCTTCAGTCGAGGATCTTGAGATGGGATCCTCCTGCATCAAGGGTGGGTCCCAGATCCAGCAACGGGTCTTCTCATAGGAGAGGGACTGGCTGGGGTGTAGCCCAGTGGTAGGTGCTGAGCACACGCTGGGTCCAGCCCCAGCACTGAGGGGGAAAAGGAAGAGGGGAATTTGGAAAGAGCCACAGGGGGAGGCCTGTGACCACAGGCAGAGGCCATAGCGAGGCTGCCTGGGCCCCAGAACCCGGGGACTGCAGGAGCCTGGGAAGCTGGGAGAGGTCCCTCCAGAGGACCAGGCCTTGTGGACACCTTCACTCTGACCTCTGGAGTGGGGAGGGGACAGGTTTCTGTTCTGCAGGGTGCCAACCTGCATTCAGTGATGGCAGACCTGGGGACAGTCACAGCCCAGTGTCACTTTCCGGTGTTGGTTGGTTGGACCTTCCTATTGCCACAGGTGTGAAACTAGGTGCTGCAGGTCCCCCAGGATCAATGGGCAGTAAAAGGTTCATCCTTTTTCAAAGCCTTAATGGTGGCAAGTCAGGGGCCCATGTCCTAACCCACTGTCCTGCGCTACCACAGGCCTGGCCCTCCCCTGTCGCACAGTCCCTGGCTCAGCTCTCTGCTGCTCTGGGAGCATGGTCTCTGCCGATGGGCAGGGTCTGTGGCTACCCTGAGGTCCTGGGGCTCAATGGTCACTCTGTCCTTGCCCTCTTGTTCTTCTGAGTGTCTCCCGACACCCGCCTGCCTGAGAGGAGGTGCTTCACACAGTAGCAAGCTCTCCTTGGCACCATCGCAGGCTGTGCCCTGAGGCTCAGTGGCCATCACTCACCCAGGTTGGCAGCAGCTGGTACCTTGGCACCGCCCGAGATGCCAGTGTTCCAGAACCAAGTGGCCTGTGGCAGCCATGTACCAAAGCAGACAGTTTATTAGGCCCCTGGCCTGGGCTCCACTGGCGGGTGCCTGGGGCTGTGGAAATTGGTGTGTTCATCCTCATCCCAGGAACCCAAGGTACTTGGGCCACTAGGGGTGCTTGGTGTGCCCTTGGCCACCTGCTGGGCATCCCCATTTACCTCCCACTGCCACGTGGGATCTGTGTGCCGGGGTAGAGTGGGACACTGGGCAAGTGGTGACTGAGAAGGACTGCCCGCAGTCCACTGCACCCAGGGCCCCCAGGCTGTGTCCCCTGGGCCCTCCCTCCCTCCAGGTTAGACCTTGTCCCACCCTGCTGCCCTGTGGGACAGGAGGGACAGGACAGGAGGTCCAGCTCCCTGTGCTGCCTGTGGGGTGGACCTCAGTGACCTGTGTCTGCTGCAGTTGGAGTAGTTCAGGGGTCATGTCACCTTCCAGAACCCTCTGGCTGCCTCTGCGGAGGCCCCCGTGTGCGAGAGAGCTCTGTGCCTGCCCTCAGCCTGCAGGGTGTCCACATACAGGGCAGAGGAACTTCAGCTCTACCGGGGCTCCACCACAGGTGCAGAATGTGGCCAGTGGAACCTGACCTGAGCCCCCCGCCAGGCCTCCATCTTCATTGCTGTTTTTACTTCCGGTGGCGTTCCCAGCCCTGACTGCCGCTGGCTGCCTTGGGGATTAATGGAAGGGCACAGCACGGAGCACATTCTTCTAGACGCCTGTTGCAGCATCTGTGACTGTCACGTGGAGTCACCAAGACAACTCTGCTGGGTCCGTGCTGTGCCATCTCCAAGCTGCTCCGTGTAGTAGAGAGGTCAGAGTTGTCTTCCACTGGAGGCTGCAGTTGCTGCGGGGCATGTGTGAGTGCTGGTTACCCCTCCTCTGTTCACGACGTGGCTCTTGGCATGCTGCTGCTCCGGGCACTGGGGCGCGCGTACAGACACGGTGGAGATCTGGCTTTTGAGTCTTCTGTGTCCAGGTGTGCAGAAGGGGAATTGCGGGGTGAACGGTGGTTCTGGGCTTCTGTGTGGACCTTCATTGTTAGTGCAGAGAACAACTGACCTTGGAGTGTTGATTCTGTGTCCTGAACATGCCTGTGGTCCTGCTGATTTTGGTCCATGGTGCTTCTGTGGCAGCATGTGGGTTGTGTGCAGGCGTGGGGCTCCCTGGCACCTCTTGCCTGTCCTGGGACCACCTTCCAGCCTGTCCCTCTGCTCTGCTTGCCTCTGTCCCTTCTAGTTTTGCTGCCTTTGCGTGTCCTTTGGTGACTTACAACTCCCCTCTTAGCTTGGTGTTTAGGACGGCACTGTTCAGTCAGGGGACGTCTCTATTCTTCCCCCTGAGAGGGCCACGCCGTCCTGCATTCTGTCCCACAACGCACGTGTGTTCTGGTTCTGTGTCCTTGCAACCCTGTGACTCTGCCTTCCGTTAGCTGCTCCAGTGGTGAGGAATGATTCAGCCTCTTGGCCGTGATTTGCATCTCTGCTGGCGAAGGATGCCGAGCTTCCTGTCTGACTGGGGTGATTTGAATATTTGATCTTAAATCACAGTGTATTCATTCAGCAGGAAGAGTCAGTATGACAAGTAATGCCCATGTGTGCTCAGCTCCCGTGGAGGCCCGGGACCCTCTGAGGATATGGCAAGCCACGATTTCTCACGGGGCAGCTGGGTGTGCTGCTGGAGCAGGTGGAAGCAAGAAGGTCATGTGCTTTGTGTGTGCTTTGTGTGTGCTTCGCGTGTGCACGTGTGTGCCTGTGCATATATTTTTGCACATCTTGTCAGGGCAGCTTTGGGTTCACCACAAGACTGAGTGCAGGGCGGTGCATCTGTTACAGTGACCACACAGTGTCACCTGGAGTCCGGAATCCTGACGCGGTTTCACTCTTGGGCGCGCCTTCCGTGGTGTTGACAAACATGCAGTCCCTGTCTGCCATGGCAGTGCCTCTGAGGACATTGTCACAGAAGGCCCGAGTGCCACCTGTTCCTCCCTCCTCCTCCTCAGCCCCTGGCAACTGCTGTCTTTTACTGTGTCCATAGTTGGGGGCAGAGGGAGTTGGGACACCAGAGGAGCAGGTGCTGTGGACACGGACGGGGAGGGACTGGAAGATGGGGCCTTGGACGCTGGACTGGGGCACATGCCTATAATCCTGGCGACTTGGGGGGTTGAGGTCAGAGCATCATAAGTTTGAGGCCGGCCTGGGCAACTTAGCAAGACCCTGTTTCAAAATATAAAACATAAAAATGGCTGAGGACGTGGCTCTGTGGCAGAGCACTCCTGGGTATTCACTGCTGAGGCCACCAGAAGCTGGAGGCCGGTGGGTCCTCCCTGGCCTAGAGCACAGCCATGTCCTGGCCTGGGTTTCCCCGGAGCAATGCCAATCTCAGACTTCTGGCCTCCAGGACTATGCAAGAGAAAGTTGTGTTGTTTGAGCCTCCAAGTCTGGGCCTCAGGAAGCCACCCCAGCTGGAGAGGCACCAGCGCCTGGCCCTCTGCTGAGCTTTGGTCTCCTCTTCCCACGCCTGACGCTTCACACACCTGACACCCGTCCACCACTTTTCCACCTGCTTGGCAAACCCCCTTACATGGTCATGGCTGTTCTTTCTCCCGGGGACATTCCTTGGCAGAAAGTCCGCTGTCTCTCACAGGAATGCAGCCGCCTAGCTTCAGTGATGCATGATCCCCAAGGTGACCACTCTGTGATGTGGTCCGCAAGTGTCAACGTGGGGGAAGAGTTTGTAGATGTGGTCGACCTCAGGACCCTGCGACGGGGAGGTTATCCTGGCTCACCCTGGGCCCACCACTCCCAGCATCCATAGGACAGGGAGGCAGAGAGACTGGACACTGGGAGGGAGCCTGGGCGCCTCCAGGCAGCGCGGCCCTGCACTCACCTTGATGTCTGCCCAGGAGAACCCAGAGGAGGCGCAGGTGGCCTTCCTCCCAGCATCATCCTCCCTGAGCACCTGCCTACACCCACTATAGCCCTCACTGGCCTCTTGGCGCCTGCTCCCCTGCTCCAACCCAGTCCGGGGCCCAGGTGTGTGCACCAGTACCCAGCAGCACTGCCCCACCTCACGGGAAGCCTGTCTGTTGGGCTGTGGAGCCTTTGAGGGTCTGGAGGAAGCAAGGGGCCTTTGGTCAGGAAACGCCCTCGGCAGAGTTCAGGGTCTCCCTCCTGCAGTGCATGACGGCAGCTCCCCAGGCTCAGGGGTGCCCAACACCCACCACTCACCTGGCCCGCGTTGCATTCCTGGGGACTCGGGTGTGAGGGGCTGTAAGGAGTGGAAAGGGCCTCAGGTGACCTCAGGTGCAGTCAGCCAAGCGGGGACAAGGCCCCAGATGCTGCAGAGTCCACCACACCTGGGCAGGTGTGCCTGAGGCTGACGCGCTCGACCTGGGGATGTGTCTGAATGACCCAGCATTTGTCCAACCTGGACCCTGGGTTGACGGTTGCCCTACTCCCAAGTGTCTCAAGAGGCCCATGGGACCCCGTCCCATCTAGGAAACGCTTTCCAGCCCAGGACCCTGTCCTCAGCTGCTGGCTGGGGTGAATTGGTCTGAGCTGGGTTGCAGTGCAGTCCTTGGCCCACTGCTGGGTTCTGTCTATTGAGGCCCTTCTGCTGAGAGCGCCTTGAGTGAACAGGTGGGCGCTGTCCCGACACCCCGCCCCGCCCCCGCAGGATGAGGCAGGGAGGCAGTGGGTCCTGGCTTCTCTTCCCCATCGCCCAGGCTGCATTGGTGCCTGAGGGCAGCCCCTCAGACCTGCTGGGGTGCCCAGGCTCCTGCCGAGATGAACCTCCCGTCCCCGCTTCTGGTTCCATCTGTCGTTTGTAGCGGGGAGGAGAGTCAACGGTGCTCTTGGCTGGGCGTCGTCCCCACGTCCCTGGTACTTTTCTGGGCAATGTTCCCAGAGCTTAGGATGCAAATCCACCTGTCTCTGGTTTTGTCCCCCAGTCTTCACCTGCAGCGGCTCCTCCCCACACTGAGGGCAGCTTCTCAGCCCCTGCTGCCCGGCCTGCTGGGCCGGCCTCGTCTGGGGCAGGACCGAGACCTGGGCCGTCTCAGCGTGGCATGCACTGCTGCCTTCCGTCCTGCTGATGTGATCTGCCTGGTTTTCTTCCAGCTTTAAAACGTTGCAGTAAAATCACACTCAACCTTTGCTTCCCTTTTTTGAGATGGCGTTGCTGTGGCCCCGGCTGGCCCTGAACTCCTGGGTGTGGCCACCCTCCTGACTCAGCCCCCTGAGCAGCTGGCCTGCAGTGAGCCCTCGCCGGCTTCCCTGGCCTTTTTAGGTGCACGGCTCTTCACGGCACGCCTGGCCACCACCTCGCCCGTCTCCAGAGCCCCCCGTGTCCTGTCTGTGCTGTCGGCGTGGCCCCCACCCCTGCGGCGGGTCTCCTGTGAGCGTCCTGGTGCAGGAATCTGTTTGGCCCCGTGAGCGTGGCCCCCGCCAGGCAGGGTGGGGACAGTGCCACCCCTGGACCTGCCTTTGCTTGCTTTGCTTTCTCATCCCATTTGGGTTTTCATTTACGTTCATCTGTCGGCAAAAGACGAGGTCACAGCGTGGTCCAGAGGCCCCACCGAGCTTGCCTCTGCAGGGGAGCCAGGCCACTCCTCGCTGTGAAAGAGCGACCCCTGAGCTGAGTGCGGGACGGGCTTCGCGGACAGGGAGGGGCAAGGCCGGGGCTGGCCTCAGTGGGCCTCGGGAGGAAGGTGGCTCCTCTGCACCTGCTGGGTGGCACTTCAGGAGGTGACCCGTTCTGCCTGGGTCTGTCCTGTCGTCACTGTGTGAGGCCTGGGAGGTGCGTGGCTGTCCCTGTCTTGCCGGTCGGGAGGGCGAGGTGGGGTCCGCCTCGGTCAGCTTTCCTCCCTGGGGCCTGTGGGCCGGCTGTGTACTTTGCTGGCTGTTCAAGCTCTTCTCTGGCGAGTCACTCGTTTGTAGCTGGGCCAGCTGCTCACTTTGGGCACTGCTGCCCCAGCCTCCCAGGTGGCCTTGAGGACAGTGGTGTGGAGGACTGTCCCCAGAGCTGGACGAAGCCCTGCTCCCTGCATGTGGTATGGGGGTGCCATTCCTGTAGGTCTTCCAGGAGCATCTCAAGGTGCCGTGTGGGTCCAGTCCCACTAGGAGGGGATGCCCTGAGGCTGCCCCCGGTGCCCTGTGGTGCCTCGGTGCCCCGGGCACGCCCCCGGTACCCTCTCCCCAGGGGTGTTGGGGGTGGGGGAAGCATTCTGACCCATGCCCCAGTTCCCCCCACGAGGCCTTTGCTCACCCTGTGAAGTAGGGTCGCCAGTGCCCAGCCCTTGGACCTGAGCTGGCACTGTGCCTGGGGCTCTGGCTTGGCCCCCTGGGAGGGCTGAGGTTTGGGGGAGAAGCCTTGGTGAAGGGGGTACAGCCTGGAGGGGTCCAGAACCTGAGGTGTCTGGGGGAACCTGATGCCCATGCATCCACTCAGTGCACAGACCCCAGTTCCTCTTGGGAGCCACCCTTGTCCCTCTTAGCTGCCCCACCTCTGGTTCCAGGAAGGACATGATACAGGCCTGGCCACTGAGTGGCAGTGAGATGGATTCACCTCCTGGATTAGAGCTGGTGTGGGGGCCCCGACCCAGCAAGCTCATGGGCTGCAGCATCACGGCCATATGTGGAGCCCAAGAGTGATGGCTGCACACTGGAGAAAAGAGAGCGGAGACAGCCAGAAACAGCCCTTGAGTAAGACAACTGTGCCCTGATACAGCTGCGCCTGCCGGCCACTTACCTCAGCACCTTTCAGATGTGAGTCGATGACTTGCTCCTCTTTGTGTGTGTGTGTAAGACTTTCTGTGTTTCAAGCTGAAAGAATCCTCGTGGGCACGAGTTCACATATTTGAAGTGAAAAACTAGGGACTGTCTTCATCACTTGGTGAAGATTGACAACTTGGGGAGGTGCTCAGATTGGGGAAGGCATTCCCTCTTCCCTGCGCTGTTTATGCAGACAAGAAGAAATGTCCCCACTAGTCTGACAAACTCAGAGTCACCTTGGATGAAAATCCTTTATTGAACAAGGAAGGGTCCAGGGACGGGGAGGGGTAGAGCCTTATAGGCCGGCGTGGAGGGCCTGTCAGCTGCCGTGGGACCCGAGGCCCCTGGCCTGCCGTGGGCCCCTTGAGGAGGGAAGGGCTGCAGAGAGGCCTTCTTGGTGGGCTTCCTGGAGAGTGAAGAGGTGGGCGGGCTAGAGTCCCCTGGGAGCCCCTGCCTGGCCTCAGTTCCCTGTCCGCAGGGGCGGGCGTCGAGGGGGCCCCCCCGACTGGGGACAGTGCCTGGGCCCTCTCGAGGGGATGGTGTCACCCACCTGGCGCTGGGGTGGCCACCCTAGTGTCTGAGCACCTGGCAGTGATCTGAGGGGACAGACCAGTTTGGGTCAGCCTAGGCCCGCCCGCCCCAGCTGCCCCTGGCTATTGGGTGGCCACCGGAGGACCGGGGAGCTGAGCAGGGAGGGGAGGCAGCAGCCGTGCGCCCAGGTGCAGCTGCCAGAGGCTCCCCTGGAGGCCGAGGTCCTGGCAGGTGCTGGCAGACTTGTCCTGGACTCCTGCTCCCAGGGAGCTCCCGCACTGTAGGCGGGAGGAGAGGGCTGGGCCTCCCCGGCTACAGGGATGGCCGAGGCAGGGCAGGGCATGGAGCCAGGGAGCAGCCCCGTGACGGGCTCCTCAGCTGCGGGGGAGGCTGGGGTGCCATGGGCTGCTGCTGGGACCGGGGGAGGTGCCCATCGGGTGGGCAGCTTCCATCTGCAGTGCGGAGAGGGGAGAGCCGGTCCGCCCCTGTGGGGAGTGGAGGCCCAGGAGCGAGGAGACAAATGACTGTGAAATCTAAGACCTGAGGGCCCCTCAAGGAGGCTGCCACTCCAGATCTAGAAAAAGCAGCCTGCTGGAGGCAGAAACCCATGGACCCGCTTGCCCGGAGGGGACGGGTCCCCTGGTCCCCGCCCTGGGGAGGCCCTTCCCTGGGACACTCACCCCTCAGGTGGGCCACCAGGCTGATCTGGCCTTGGTGCTCATTGGTCAGGTGGAGGATCAGGTAGTCCTGGGGCTTCACCTCCACCAGGGAGTGCTGTGTCCCAGTCTGTGGCGAGCAGGACTCACACGGGGCACACTGGCCGCCCCTGCAGCCGAGCCCCCGGTGGTGGGGCGGGACACAGGGTCCTCTGCCTGTGCCCAGGTGGGTGCTGGCCCCGTCTGCCAGCCCGGGCCACGTCTCTGGGGCTGTGTGGGCGTGGGCACACTCACACTCTGGCTGAGCTGGTTCTCGGTGTGGTCTCGAGGGACATGAGGGCGGCCAGCTTGCACTGCTGCGCTTCCCTGCAGGAAGGAGTCGCCACCCTGGCCTTCCCACGGCGGGACTGCACCACCCACGGTGCCCCTGCCAGCGTGGCCCCCTCAGTCCCTGGCCCTGGGACCATGCCGGCCTCCCCTACGGGCTCTGGCCTCCCTTCCAAGCTCCTGCCTCCCCTGGTAATTGGCTGCTGTGGTCAGCAGCAGCCAAGTGGTCACCCCAGGGAGGGGCAGTGACAGATAAACCTGCTCCTGCACACACGTGGGGCCCAGCCTTACGGGAAGCCCTGAGGTGACCTGGGCCCGTGGGCAGCCTACAGTGACCATGGCAAGTGTCAGGGGACTGTGGCCAGGAGAGGGCAGGTCAGTCCCTCCCCTTCCAAGGTGCCCTGCCCTTCACAAGAGACTCATGGCATGAGGAGATCGGCGTGCAGGTTGCCAGCTCTGATGTCCAGGGTCTTGACAAAGACCCTGAAGGGCCCCCTGGGCTGGATGAGGGCTGTGTTGTGCCAGGACCCCGAGATCTGTGGGCAGCAGGGTGCAGACAGGGGCAGACTCTGCCCTCCTTCCCCACCACTACACCCTCACCCACGGTCAGCACCGGGCCAGCCCATGCCCCCTGAGGTGCTGACCAGGCTGGTAGGACCCAGAGCTTCAGGACGATCGGGGCAGGGAGCAGGGGGTCCTCAGGCCTGAGGCAGAGTTCTTGGGGTTCTGCAGCCTGAAGAATGTCCAGGAAGGGGTGGGACGTGAAGAGCGCCTCCCCTGCAGATGCTCCCTGGTGACGCTGTCCTTCAACCCGACCTGCTCTGCCTCCTGGGAGCTCCAGGGCCCTTACCTCGTGCTCCTCCGAGGGCTCGTCCTGTGCCTGGGGGCCACAGAGCAGTGCCAGGCCCACCATCAGCAAGAGGGGCTGCATCCGTACAGTGTGATCCGTCGGGCTTGGTGACAGCTGGGGACTTAGCCCAGGACTCTGTCTATATAGCTGTGGTCAGGTGCCTGGTGAGGTCACAAGGAAGGGCTCCTCCAGTAGCCCTTCGGGGGTGCTAATCCTCCAGAATGCTAGCCAGCCATCGTCTATTCTCTTCTTTGTTGCTCTGGACACCCAAACTGGCCAGTCCAACAGAGCCCATTTCCAAAGTCAACAGCCAGTTGTGGGCCCGGCCAACCCCAGGGCCTGTGAGGTATCAGGGTCACCTTGGGGCACCCTGTGCATCTGCACAAGTCCTGGAACATACTTAGGTGGACACAAGCTGTGGACGGAGGGCCCTGGGATTGGTCCTGACAGTCACTCGGAAGGCCAAGGCATCCCCAGGCGTCCTGAGCCCTGTGTGCCCAGGAAGCCGCACCCCAGCTGCCTTGGCAGAACTGGAGTCTGCCGGGTCGCCCGTGCAGCCAAGGTGCAGAAGGAGGGCATCCAGGCCTCAGAACCTCGGGCGGGGCCTTGTGTGGAGGCAGCGCCATCATGGCTGTGGTTAGTCAGGATGGGGTCCCACAGGAGCAGGTGGCCCTGGTTAGAAGGGGCATTTGGACACGGGGGTCATTGAGGTGCAGCAGAGGTGGGAGCCGTGCTCTCACAGTCGGCAGCCTGCGTCTGCCTGCGGAATCAGGGACCTGACCGCGTGACCGTCCACTCCTCCACCCACCCGGGTCGGGGCGTGTGACATGGGCCTTGCCGTGTGAGGTACCCCCAGCTGTGGACCTGCCCTTCCTGCAGTCCCAGCTCTGCCCCTTGCACCTGGCTCTCACCCCTGTGACCTCGGGGCCTGTGCCCTCTGCCAAACCCTCCAGGGACAGTGCCGCAGCCTCCCTGGGACTGGGTGGACTGCCCCCTGTGGCCCTCAGGGGAGGCCACCGTGCTGGGGCTCGAGGAGGAGCTGGGGGGGCGGTGGTGCTGTCCTAGGGGCAGGGCGGGGCCCAGTCCCCGTCTCCCCAAGCCTGGCCCTCCACAGCCTGCCCTGGGGTTACCTCCTGGGAGCTCTCCCTGTGGCCTTCCCCTGGACGCTGCCCCTGCCCAGCTGGATGCAGGGCGCAAGTGGAGGAAGGGCGGGCTGGAGACCAGGCTCTGTGTGCTGCTGACCTGCTCTGGTGCTGTGGGGCTTTCTGGGGTCATCTGCCCAGGGGAGCCCCTCAGGCCTTCCGGGATCAGCAGACAGGTCATTTGGGAGCCTCACCCTTGGCTTCCTTGGCCCCAGGATTGGACCCCCTCCAGATTTGCAGGTGAGGGGTGCTGGGGCCTGGTCCTGAGGGCAGAGCTGCCGGAGGTGTGGCTGGCCTTTCCATCCCTCAGAGAGCCGGTCCTGCGCTGTGGGACCAGCAGGCCTGCTCCAGCGCCGGGTGACCAGCCCAGGGCTCCTCCCAGCCCCAGCATGGACTCCTCTCCTCCCACTTCTGTCCCTTCCTCTTTCTGAGGAGGGCCTGTGGTTCCTGTGAACTCGGCTGACCAGGGACCCTCCCAGTGTGGCGTCCTGCCCTCCTAAGCCAGTGTCCTTCACCCAGGACGATGGCAAGGTAACTCTCCATCCTTTGTTCAAACACGGCTCTGTCAGGTGCGCCCTGGTTTGGGGATGTTAATCTTTAAGGACAGCACAGAGTGCTTTGATGGTCAGCATCCGGATTCAGAGCAGAGCCCCGATCCCTTGTCCCCACTCCTGGCTCAGAGTGGAGACCCTCCTCCTGGATTATTTAACTGGAGCGTTTGTGCAGCAGACTCCGGGGGCTGTGAAGAGCACAGTGATGGCCAGGGAGACCTCCACCCTGTGAACCCAAGTGCACTGGAGTGATGTGACTGTCCCCTCACCCACCAGCATGGCAGGGCCAATCCTGAGCCAGTGCTCCCTGGACACAAGCACCTGCCCACGGTACGGTGGCCCGGGCTCCCCAGCATCAGCCTTGTGAGCAGATACTCTGAGCTCCTGTGCTTTGTGGCTGAGGAAACAGGCAGAGTTCTCCAAGATCACACAGCTGGTGAGTGGCAGAGGCTTGGCTGGGAGTCCCAGGGAGAATGTGCCCGGCTGCTGTCAGGGTGGCTTAGGAGTTACAGGCAGCCCTGGAGTGAGGACTCCCCATCAGCACAAACCACCCGGCGTGTGGGGTCACAGATTAGAAGCTTCCATGTGACAGACAGGTAACCCGGAGGAAGGTGGGGTGGGGCGGCCGTGGGCGCTGGGTGAGCAGAAGGGATGGACGGCCAACAGAGAGCTCCAACCCGCAAGAGGAAGATGAGCAAGATGGTGGGGCGTGGGACAGTGGGCTCCTCTTGCCGCGAGGTTAGGTAGGAGCAAGGCCTGGTGAAGCAGGAGGCAGGGCCTGGGGCAGGGTCTGGGGAGTCACTTGGAAGCGTCCGGTGACACCCTCAGGCCTGACATTCCCTGGTGGGATGTTTGCTTGCAGAAAAGTTGGAGCATCCCAAATGCCACCCCCCGCAGAGGAAGGGCTGTGTGGTGTGGCAGAGGGGAGCGGGCGCTGCAGAGCAGCGGGGAGACACAGGGATGGCCTCAGGAGTGCAGCAGCCTCGGGTGCCCCGGGCACGAGCGTGTGCTGTGCATCTAGTTCTGCACCCGTCACACGTGCAGAGTGTGCGGCCCCGTGGGCAGAGCACCCACCCCCTGGAGCCCACCCGCTCCCTTTCCCCACGGTGCCACGTGTATCCTGCTGTGGCACTTTGCCATCGAGGGTTGGAAGTCAGACTCGCCCCAGTTTGCCCCACATGACCCTGGCACCAGGCACGCCAATGCTGCCCACGACCAAGCACCCGGTGCTGAGCGACCAAGTTCGTCAGCTGTGCACCTGCAGAGGGGCATTGGGCTGCATCCCATGATTGGTGCCCTTGAATGGAGCTGCTGGGGACACTGGTGGAAGCTCCTAATGGACGGTGTCCACTCCCACCAGGGCCGACAACCATCACCTTTAATCCACAGGACCAGCTGCTGGGCGGCTGCCTCTTTATTCAGCACCACGCACGCAGTGGGGAGGACTCTGAAGGCACTCCCCCGGGGCTGGCGCGGTGTGCGAGGGCTCAGCCACCCTCCCATTCCTCCTCTGACCGCCAGGCCCTGCAGGCCCACGTGTCCTGGGAACCTCAAGATGCTGATGTAGGGATCCCTGCTTCCCAGGAGAGACAATAGGGGCAGCCTCTGGGAAGAGAAGGAGGACTTGGAGGGTGATCTTGTGGGGCCAGGGCCTGTTCCTGAGGAGGGACCTGGGCTGCTGAATGGTGTCCTCTAAGAGAGATGCCCCGTCCCAATGCCTGGGACCCAAGGCTGGGACTCATCTGGAAAGGGGCTCCGGCTGAGTGGTCGAGTCGGGTCTGGAGATGAGACCAGCCTGGAGCCTTGGGTGGGCCCTGAACCTAGCAAGTGCTGAGACAGAGGAGAGACACGCAGAGCAGGCCGGAGGCGAGGCTGGAGCAACGCTGCATAGCGAGGGACACCTGGAGCCATCTGCAGCCAGAGGAGGTGGAAGGGTCCCGCGGTGCCCTGGGGAGCGTGGCCCTGCGACACCTGGACCCCGAGCTCCTGGCTGCAGAGCTGTGAGAGAGCAAATCCCACTGTTCTGCCCCCGCAGCCAGGACACTCTGTCAGATGTCCTGCTCTGTCCAGACCCCACCATCCCATGAGCCCTGTAAGGCCCTGTCTCCTGGCGTGATCTGCATCTCACCTCCCACCAGGCGCTCCGTGTTCCCTTACGTCTGCAGGAAACCCCAGCTGACGGGTGAGGGATGGGTTTGAGGGGTGGTGCTTGTGGCTGCTCTGGGCTGGGACCCTGGCCTCTGACATAGCCCCAAGGCAACCCATCTGCTTCCTCCTGCCCCTGCCCCCTGCTGCCCATCCTGTGCCCAGGTTGAAGCTCACGCACTGGAAGGCCCGGCTGGTGCTCTACCTCTTGGAGTAGCAGTGATCTGGGGGGACCACAGACTCTCAGTTGGCTTGCTGGGCCTCTTCCCAGATCCCCAGGCCCTCGGGGTCTCTGGGCCAGGTGGGCTGTACTGGAATGCTCCCTGCCCAGGCTCTCCCTGGCCTGCAGCAGGAGCCCTACCTTGTTGGGTCAGGTCCATGATGTTTTGTGCACTCAGTTTATACTTTTTGCAGATTTTTTCAAATCTGTGCTGGAAGATGGGGCTCAGCTCCGACACCCGCCCTGAGGACAGATTTGGGACCAAGTCTGGGGAGGCCTGGAGGGCTTGGGCAGTGCTGACCAGCAAAGGGGGCTTGTGCCAGCTGGGTGGGTGAGGATACTGAAGCCCCCACTCCCACCTCCCAGACTTGGGATTCTCGGGAGACCCCGCCTGCCCAGGGTTGGGCCTGTCCTCAGAGCAGGCCCTGCTGGGGTACCGTAGAGCGCCAGCACGCGGGTCTGGGTCCCGTTGTTGGTGTTCTGCATGTAGAAGATGACGTACGTCTTGTAGTCGGTCTCCGACACCAGCACCTTGTTCTCCCCCTGGTCTGTGTGGAGACGCCACTCAGTGCGGCCCATGCCCCGCGCCACGGCCCCCAGGTCCTGGGACCTGTGCCTGGTGACTGCACGTGGTGGCCCTTGACCACCAGAGGAGGGGAGTTGGGACGCAGGGTGCTGGCCCCGGGGGGTCCCTGCATGGCCGCATGGGCCCCGGTGGTAGCGGGGTGCCTCGGCACCCTCTTTACACCCCAGCCCCCGGTGGGCCTGAGCCAGCAGCTTCCCAAGAGGGGCCGGTCTGGGCACCCCTGGGTTGGAGCCAGGCTGGGTTCTCTTGCTTTGGGGTCAGGGCGTCACGGGTCCCATGAAGTCCCTAGAGTCAGCAGTCACCAGAAACTGGGCAAGGCCTGGCGGGTGGGAAGCACGGGCTGGCACTCACAGGAGATGGAGTACTCCCCGTTCTGGTCCGTCTTCTGGCAGACCACGTCCACAGCCACACACTCGCCCTGCACCCTGGAGAGAGCGGCTGGTGCTTGAGGGGACCCAGCGTGTCCGTGCAGGGCTCTGCCCTGAGGCACAGGCCTCCGCCCCCAGCCCTGCCTGGGGCTCTGAGCTGGGTCCACGGGAGGGCCAGCCAGGCTGGCTGCGGCCCTCCCTGAGGCACCTCTCCTCTCCCCTTGTCCCCGAGGGTGGGCCCCTGGCGCAGCAGGGAGGGTTGCGGGTCCCCGTGTCCAGCAACGCTCACATGAAGTGGAAGTCGAACTTCAGGCTGCCGTTTTTTAAGTGTTCGATGTTCCGAATGAAGACCCTCAGGTCCCCGTCTTCTTCAATCCGCGTCAGGTTGTCTGAGGCCATGGAAATAGAGTACCAGGCCCCTGAAATCTGGAGGGAAGGTGTGATGGGGGGAGCCCGTGTGCCATGGGGCTCCTGGTGCTTAGGGCCCTGCTCCCGGGGCCAGTTACTAGGTGTCTGCTCCAACCAGGTCCCCTCTGCCCTCCCAGGATCCCCTCTGTCCTCCCAGGGTCCCCTTGACCCTCCCAGGTCCCCTCTGTCCTCCCAGGGTCCCCTTGACCCTCCCAGGTCCCCTCTGCCCTCCCAGGGTCCCCTTGGCCCTCCCAGGTCCCCTCTGCCCTCCCAGGGTCCCCTCTGCCCTTCCAGGGTCCTCTCGGCCCTCCCAGGTCCCCTCTGCCCTCCCAGGGTCCCCTCTGTCCTCCCAGGGTCCCCTCTGCCCTCCCAGGGTAGCCTCTGTCCTCCCAGGTCCCCTCTGTCCTCCCAGGGTTCCCTCTGCCCTCCCAGGGTAGCCTCTGTCCTCCCAGGTCCCCTCTGTCCTCCCAGGGTCCCCTCTGCCCTCCCAGGGTAGCCTCTGTCCTCCCAGGTCCCCTCTGTCCTCCCAGGTCCCCTCTGTCCTCCCAGGTCCCCTCTGCCCTTCCAGGGTCCCCTCTGCCCTCCCAGGGTCCCCTTGACCCTCCCAGGTCCCCTCGGCCCTCCCAGGGTCCCCTTGGCCCTCCCAGGATCCCCTCTGTCCTCCCAGGTCCCCTCTGTCCTCCCAGGATCCCCTCTGTCCTCCCAGGTCCCCTCTGTCCTCCCAGGTCCCCTCTGTCCTCCCAGGTCCCCTCTGCCCTTCCAGGGTCCTCTCGGCCCTTCCAGGGTCCTCTCGGCCCTCCCAGGGTAGCCTCTGTCCTCCCAGGTCCCCTCTGTCCTCCCAGGTTCCCTCTGCCCTCCCAGGGTCCCCTCTGCCCTTCCAGGGTCCCCTCGGCCCTCCCAGGTCCCCTCCGCCCTCCCAGGGTAGCCTCTGCCCTCCCAGGTCCTCTCTGGCCCTCTGACTGCCATCACCACTGGGGGATCAGAAGGACTCCCCATGGCAGGACCATGGCTGGCATAGGCCAGAGACCCCAGTTTGAGGGGAAGAGATGCCCCAGAAGGCCTGGCCGGCCCACCCTGGCCATGTTGTAGTTCCTCTGCACGACAGCTTGGGGGTCGAACCTCTGCGCCCCGGCAAGCCTCAGCCCCAGGACCAGCAAGAGCAGGGCCATCTTTCCTGGTGGGTGCCTCGGCTGTGGCCTGCCCTTATACCTGCTCCTGCTCTGTGGCTTCCAGACCCTGTGGGATGACCTGGTCTCTGCCTGTCCACACACATCCTGTGCCCGTGGGAATGCCACCCAGGGCCCGGTGGCTGCTGCCCTTGACTGCTCATGACCTGATCTGAGCTGACCGTGGGATATGCTTGGATTCATGTCTGGCTGGGTCGGAAAGTGACAGAGGAAGTCAGGAGCAGGGCGTTTGGCCCGAGTCCTTGACCCAAACCAGCCTGCTGTGCTTGTGAGACTCTGCCCTCAGCCTCTCCTAGGCAGGGAGGATGGGCCTCAGTACCTGGCAGAGCTCCACAACCCCTGGAGAAGATTCCAAGTTGGGGGGGTCCTGGAGGTCGCCAGGAGGGTGACAGACGGAGGCGGGGCTCTGGAGTGGGGTCAGCTCGAGAGCACAGGCTGGGGCTTGGTGTCCGTCTGCATCTCCTTCCTGGCAGGGGACCGCGGGGGGTGGAGATAAGCATCTCCTGGAACCTGCAGCGTCTGTGACAGACACGCATCCGGGCACAAGGCATGCTGGCCGGAGCGGGGGAGGTCCCAGTTCCCCTGCAAGATCAAAGCTGAGCCAGGCAGCACAGGCCCATGTGGGTCCCGGGGTCTGTGTGAGGTGCCTGCCTGGCCACCCCAGGCAGGGCAGGCGAGCGGTGTGGACGTGCTCTGTGCCCACCCTCCCCGTCCTGCTTTGCAAGGTTGTGGCGGCTCTGTGGATGTGCTAAGGCCCATGTCCTGCTTCCAGGGCTCTAGGCCCCCTGCAGAGCCCCCTCCCCAGGGAGCCCCAGAGGCTGGAGGGGAGCCACGGTTCCTATCCAGGGAAGAGCTGCAGAGACAGGGATGCTTCTGGGTACCAGCCTTCCCTGCCAGGGGAGCCACACGCTTCCCAACAACTTACTAGCCTTTTTTAAAAGAAGAGATTTAAGAAACAGCGTCCAGAAGGGCAGAGAATCTCTGCTCCCCACCTGGGAGCAGGCTGCCACTGGCCCCTCCTGCCCCAGCTTCCCCTCGGGTCCTGGAGGTGTGGTTCTCCAGTCAGACAGCTCCAGACAGGCTGGAGAGGCTGCGCAGAGGGTCAGGGTGGCTGGGTTGACATCCGTGGTCTCTGTGACGGGACCTTGCCGTGAACGTGGCTTCCAGGAGCCCTTCCCTTTGTGGGTCACAGCTGGTTCCCTTGGGGCCTTCTGCCAGACCCACCTGCCAGTTTGTCTGACCCCAGACACAGGCATCCCTGTGTCTGCCTCAGGCCAGAAGCAGAGGTTGGGACAGCTTGGGGTTGGGGTCAAAGTGGCACCCAGGCCCCAGCAAGACGTGGGACATTCCCCTCCTTCCAGAAAGCTCTCTGGTGCCCTCCAGGCAGCCACAGTTCTGACTCCTCTCGTTAGCAGACTTTGAGAAGTCTCCAGGACCGGCAGGTCTGGGGTGGCCTGTCCTGAGAGCCCTCAGGAGCCGCACCAGTGTGGGGCGCCTCCCAGCGTCAAGTGGGAGCCACGCCAGGCGTGAAGGGGACCATCCTGGAAGGCATCTTCATGTGATTCCTTGGTGACAGTTTCCAAGACGCCACGCCCACCACGCTGGGGCTAGCCCAGCTTCATGCGCGTCTTCGCTTGGTAGTAGCCAGTGAAAGCCAGTCCCAGCGGGAGACGTGGGCAACACGGGCCCTGCTGAGACAGAGAGAGGCAGGAGGGAGAGCTGCGTGCCTTCTCTGTGTTCTAGGGAGCCGCTGCAATAGAGACGGGAGAAAGGTGGGGACTGCAAAGAGGAGGCACGCCAGCTGTGCGAGGGCACGTCACCACAGCAAGGGTGACGGCTGGGTCGGCTGCCGAGGCCGCTGGCTACACCGCCAACACGAAGTCAGAGGCCGGCCCTGGTCTTGCTGCCAGTGGCAGTGAGACTTGGAATAGGGAGCCTGTGTGTGTATGTGTGTGTGTGCGTGTGTGTGTGCATGTGTATGTGTGTGTGTGTATGTGTGTGTGTATGTGTGTGCGTATGTGTGTGTGCGCACGTGTGCGTGCATGTGTAAGTGCTTGTGTGTGTGTCCGTGTGCGTGTGTGTGTGCATGTGTATGTGTGTGTGTGTATGTGTGTGTGTATGTGTGTGTATGTGTGTGTGCGCACATGTGCGTGCATGTGTAAGTGCTTGTGTGTGTGTGTGTATGTGTGTGCGTGTGTGTATATGTGTGTGTATGTGTGTGCGTGTGTGTATATGTGTGTGTATGTGTGTGCGTGTGTATGTGTGTGTATATGTGTGTGTATGTGTGTGTGCGTATGTGTGTGTGCGCACGTGTGTGTGCATGTGTAAGTGCTTGTGTGTGTGCGTGTGTGTGTGTGCGTGTGTATGTGTGTGCGTGTGTATGTGTGTGCGTGTGTATGTGTGTGCCTGTGTGTATATGTGTGTGTATGTGTGTGCGTGTGTATGTGTGTGTATATGTGTGTGTATATGTGTGTG
This sequence comes from Sciurus carolinensis, assembly GCF_902686445.1. Lineage (NCBI taxonomy): Eukaryota > Metazoa > Chordata > Mammalia > Rodentia > Sciuridae > Sciurus > Sciurus carolinensis. The sequence continues at coordinate 1,812,623 of NC_062226.1, forward strand.
TGTGCATGTGTGTGTGCATGTGTGTGTGCGTGTGTGTGTGTGCATGTGTGTGTGTGTGTGTGTGTGTCTGTGTGTGTGGTCTCTTCCTTTTTTATAAAGGCACCAGGAGCCAGGCATGGTGGTGTGCCCTAAGCCATTCAGGAAACTGGGGCAGGAGAATTGTTGAGCCCAGGAGTTCAAGTTCAAGGCCAGCTTGGGCAGCATAGTGAGGCCCTGTTTAAAAAAAAAAAAAAAGGTACCAGGACTCAGCATTGGGGTTCCACCCTAAGGACCACCACAGCGGGCTCACCCTCCCACCCTGGTGATACCATTAATGGAGGACTCAGGATACGTTCCTCTCCGAGTGGGGCATCTTCCAACCACAGCAGAAAATGAAGGGTAAGCAGCGCTGGGGAGAGCCCTGCTGGGCAGGGGTGTTGGCCGCTGCTGCCGCTGGGAAGCCAATACCCTAGGGCTGGAGGAACTTAGCGTCGGGAAGCCAGGCAGCGGAGCCCAGGGTCCCCCTGGTGTGTGGCCTGAATAGGGAGGAGCGGCCCTCAGACCTGCAGGAAGAGGCCCAGGCAGGGCACAGGGAGGGACGGAGGCAACGAGGGGGCATGAGAGACCAAGCGAGCAGGCGTGTCCTCCTGCCCAGGGACATGCTGTCAACCGTGGAAGGCAGGGCTTCTTCAGCGGCACTCGGAATGCCCCGATAGGAACATCTGGCTCACCGCTTCTGCATCTGCGAGAGCCCGTCTCTCTGGATCCTTCCTTTAGACCTCTGGACGCCCGAGCCTCGTCTTGGCTTAGGCCACCTGTTGGAGGCAGCTGCTCCAGCAGCCACGAGAAACTAGCATACGTATATTTTCAGGAAGAAAATCTTTTATTTTCCGGTGGGTTAGGGTTGCAGGCACACAAGGGGACGTCATCTGGAGAAGGCGGGGTCACGCGCACCGTCCTGTGCTGTGGCTCCTGACCCACGGCAGGCGTGTGCGTTGTGGGAAAATGAGCATGGAGGAAGAGAGGGGAACCTGGGGCACAGGGAGACCGGGAGGACACGTCCCCTCTGTCCTGCTGGGGACGCCCCACGCCCTTGCTGGAGGTGCCCTCCACGAGCGAGGCGGCCGCTCGCGTGCATAGGGACGTGGCAAAGGCAAGACTATGTCAAGGTATCCCAAACTCCTCAGCAGCCAGCCCCGCCGCAGGGGACAGCAGAGCTGGCTGGTGCGCCCACGGTGCTTGCATCACAAAGGAGTCTGGTGACATCACCACCCTTGGAAACGCAGGCCCTTGGGAACCACGGCAGGGCCGACTCCTGACTGGACAGAGGCCGCAGGACAGAGCCGTCTCTGAGGACAACTTTGGCTGCCTCCTTACCCACCTGACCTGAGGTGAAGGCATCCCGGGGTGTTTGGAAGTTGGGGTGCTGGTGTCAGTGGTGGCCACCTCCCGACCTGACCTCACGGGTCCTGGCAGTGCTGGCAGTGGCGGGTTGCTGCCGGGATTGGGAGCAGGCTGCGGCTGGGGGCCACGCCGGCCTCGCCACGTGCTGGTTCCAGCAACCTTGAATTTACAAGGTGGTCATTTCAAATTGAGAGGCTGGAGAACCGTGTCCAGGTGGACCTGCAGAGTCGCCAGGCAGAAATAGAACGGGAGCCGCACTAGTAACGTCCAGTTTCCAAGTAGCCACGTGACCAAGGTGATTTTCAGTGCTTGTCTTTCTTTCCTCGCGTCTGCAGATGATTCGCGGGCGGTCCCCAGTGTGTCACCAGTCTGGAACACCATCAGGGTCGCAGCCTGTGGGCCGCTATTTGAAGCCTGCGTTCAGGCTGTGTGCACACGGAGCTCAGCTCAGAGAGGTCGCGTCTCAGGAGTTTATTAAATGACTGTTCAACAACGAAACAGGGAGACCTCCACTTGACTCTGACCCGGGCACCACCCCCACGGGGCTTTTCCACAGATGTGAATCTGCAACAGAAGCTGGGCCCCCGCCCAAGTCTGGTTTCCATTTTGGAGTCCGGTACCTTTGAGTTCGACACCAGTCCCGGTGACCATTCCAGCTCTGAATACCGCGGTCCTGGAAGCACCCGTTTACTGTCCCTGGGAGGCGGAGGAGCACAGGCTGACGAGGCAGAAGGCACCCTGAGGCTGAGGAGGCCCCGGGCTCCGTCCCTGTTGGCCTGCACAGAGGTCTGCCTTCCTCACTCCAGAGAGGTGGCGTCAGGGGCACCTGCACCTGGAGGCTCCGCAGGCACTGTGTGTCCCAGCTCAGGGCCGTCTCCCCGAGGCTGCGCTGCCTGGAAGCGAGCCCCGAGGTCCAAGCGTCTGCGCACCAATCCGTTGTCGGAGGTGACAGGATGTGCTTCTTATGGCTTCAAACCTGCTTTCCCTCCCTTTCCCTAGGAGAGAATGAATTCTAAACGAAGAATGCTGCTACTGCTTTCAGTTCTTTTATCCCTGATGATGGCCAAGCACTACTTAAGGTAAATACCTAACACCGACTCTCCACAAGCTTAGTGACGGGCAGGGGCGACGGAAACCGCCCACTTTATCGGAGAACACGGGCAGCGCTCGGGCTGACCCAGTTATGCTGGGGTCCCCATGGGGACCAGGGTCCCTTAGGGCTAGGAATTAAAACCTCTCTGGGGAAATAAGCTGCCCTCAGCCTTATGGGGTTAGCAGACAGCAGATCAGGGGTCCTGGAGGCCCTGGGCTCGATCCACCTCCTGGAGGTTGGGAGGCTGGGAAGCCAGCTCGGCTGAGACCCGGGGGCAGCAGAAACACCAAGAAGCAGACGGCTGGAGACAGGTCCCCAGAGTCAGACGCGCCGAGGCAGGACCCTGGTCTGCCTGTTCCGGCTGCACTCAGGGCTTTCCCAGGCGACGAGCAGCAGCTGCAGGGTGAGGGGCCACCCGTGCCTGGGAGTCACTGAAGTGCCCTGGTGATCGTCACCTCGTTGCATAGTAAACCACACCCGAGGCGGAGATGCCTGGAAGTGAGAAGGCCGGAGGCTCATGAAGAGGAGGCAGGAGCACCCAGAGACCCGTCCCTGCCGCCGAGGCGCCAGGAGAGCTGCACAAACCCCTCTCCTTTGAGCCGGCCTGACGCCTCGGCCGGGGCTGACTCCCTGTGGCAGAGCAGGAGCCCCCACAGTCGCGTCTGTGTTTGGATTCCTCCTCCTTTTCCTCCTCCTCTTCTTTCGGTGCTGGGATTGATCCCAGGGTGCCCTACCACTGAGCCACACCCCTGCCCTTTTCATTTTTATTTTTTGAGAGGATCTTGCTAAGTTGCTGAGGCTGGCCTTGAACTCACCATCCTCCGGCCTCAGCCTCCTGAGTTGCTGGGATTACAGGTGTGACCACCGTGCCTGGCTGGACTGACAGTCAGAGCTGTCTCCCTTGTGGCCCGGGGAGAAGCCCCCAGTAAAGAGCGGGGTTCCCACTGCACTGTGCCCCTGCTGGTTCCTCCACCAGAGAGCACTAGGGCCTCCCGAGCCCACAGCAGCCAGGAGAAGCAAGCATTTTGCTTCTCTCCCTTTGGACACCTGCTGACTCTTGAGTGGGCACCAGTTTACATGCTGGGCTCGGGCCCCAGGAAGCAGGAAGCCACGGTATGTGCCCGCAGGAGCTTGCCAGGCAAACAGAAACAAGATCCATCGGGGGACAGTGTGTTTATATAACAGACGCCATAAACAAAGCCACATGAGAGGCCAAAGAGCTGTTCTACATGAATTATAAACCCTCTCAAAGTTCCAACCACGTGTCTGATGTGCATAAGACCTGCGTGTACCAGGGCCACGTCTGCCAACCTGCCCACGTTCACTCTTGGAAATCTAAACTCCAGTCTCCCCAATGCCGCTCCCACCTGTCCTCATGAGCAACGCGGGGTTTCTGAGCATCACTGGAAAAGCGGCTGTGAGAGAGAGGCGGGGGGAGAGGTGTAGAGAGAGAGAGAGATGGAAAGAAGGACAGAGAGGAAGAGAGAGAGAGAGAGACGGAAAGAGGGACAGAGGGGGAGAGAGAGAGGCGGAGAGAGGGAGAGACAAGAGAGAGAGAGAGGCGGAGAGAGGGAGAGACAAGAGAGAGAGAGAGAGACGGAAAGAGGGACAGAGAGGGAGAAAGAGGCAGAGAGAGGGAGAGACAAGAGAGAGAGAGAGGTGGAGAGAGGGAGAGAGAGAGACGAGAGAGAGAGAGAGAGAGAGATGGAAAGGGACAGAGGGGGAGAGGGAGAGACAAGAGAGAGAGAGAGAGGTGGAGAGAGGCCGAGAGGGAGGGAGAGACAGTCAGGAGAGAAAGCCTTTGCACAGCATGCGTGAGGGGCTGCCTTTGAAGCAGGTAAAGGAGGAAGCCAGGCATTTAACAAATGGCACGAGAGCCGTCAGAACGCACCAGAAAGGATGTGCAGGTAGAATATGGTGTGCAAAGATGCCAGTGTCATTTGTCATTAGAACCATGAGCTTCCACTGCATCCAGGGCTCATTTCTAAAACCTGGGTCTGCACAGCAGCGGCTGGCAGGGACGGCAGCCCTGGGAGGCTCTGCAGCACTGGGCAGCTGCACAGTCGAGGGTCACAGGGAAGAAACGGACAGGGACTCGGCCGTCTGCCCGGGAATGGGCATTACGCCCACGTACGTGAGACACTGAGTCAGTAACGTGGTTAAGAAATGAACAAATACATGGAACTTCATTCTAGAAATTTAAAAATTCAAATTGCAAAACATCTTTGTTCAAATTCAAACTCTGCGTGTCCCCCACCCCTGAAGAAGAGGGACTCCTTTGCTGGGTTGGTGGATATAGGAATGAGGAAGAGAGGGCACTGAGTGAAGCTGAGAGACCTGGGCCTGTTAGCAGGAGCACCCCTGCCACGCTGGACCCCGTCCACTGGGGTCCACTCACCTGTCGTCATCTCCGGCCTGGGGCTGAGTTTCTCCCATCAGCCCCTCCACAGCAAGGTGCCTCGGCCGGCAGCACCACGTCCCGCCACGTTCTGCCAGCTGGAGGACACGTCTGCGTCCATCTGTGTCTGGGTTCGCAGGTGTGTGGTGTGTGTTGGGTCAGAGGACCTGGGGCCGGTTACAGAGAGGACAGGACGTGAGATGGCAGTGTGAGCGCAGGGTGGACAGCACTGCTGAGGGCTCCTGCGGCCAGGCTGCCTGTGTGGACCTGGGCAGCCTCCTGGGGGGCCGAGGCAAGGGGCAGTGTGCCTGTCCAGCAGAGGGCTCTCATGGCAGCAGGAGCCCAGGGTCAGAGAGCTCTGCAAGGCTGCAGTGGTGGGGGTCTTTCAGGTCAGGGCCCTTGGGAAAGTGCAGCAGGACGAGCAGGTGCTCGCTGGCCATGTTTAAAGTGGCAGGATGTGTAGGGCCAGTTTGCTGCCACTCTGCTGTGAGCCTGGGCTGCAGGGGCCACCTCCACCAGAGGGTGACATCCTCACCATGGTGGCTCCGCACCGCCTGCTGTCCCAGGAACAGGGTGGCTTTGCTGCTGTGTCCGTGTCCTGTAGGGATGGCAACTTTCTTCAGGATGGGACTCTCTTCCACTAGCCCTGTCTCCTACCCTGGATCAGCAAGACCAGCTCTGTGAAAGTGGTGACTTTCTAGCAAGTTCCCCTCATACCACACACTGTCTTTGAGGAACTCTGGCCTGGACGAGTGGATTTTGAGAATGTGTGCTGGGGAGGTCCATTGCGGAGGAACTTCACTGCGAGGGATGCGCTCCAAGGTCCAGAGAACTCTGGACGGTCGGTGCCACAGCCCCTGACCTGCCCTGGCTCTGCACCATGTTTTCCACTCAGTACGGCCTTCAGAAGTTCCACAAGGTGACCGTTGCTTTCCCATAAAGCAGGCTTTGTGGGGACGACTCTTCCTATAAGCTGCTGCAGGGGTTCTGAGCACGGTCAGGCAGGCTGGGCTGACATTTCCAACTCACAGCGCTTCAGCTTGCAATGTGCTTAAGGGGATGGGCCCTGGTGAGCCCAGAAGCATCAGTGCTTATTGAATCCAGGGTCAGGTCTGCACCTCCCGCTGCTCCTTGCTAACACAGCACAGACCACTGGTTCTCAGGAGTAAATCAGCCAACTCCACGCCTGTCTCCATGCACATGCTCTTACCCTGACTGTGGAACCTTCCACAGTGCCCCAGCCACGAGCCTCCTGGCCACTCTGCCTCGGGTCATGGCCTCCTCTTCCCACACCTCTTCCCTGGGCCAGCTTGGTGCCTCCAGACCCCATAGAGACCTCCTTCCTGCTGCCTCTGGACCTGGGTGTGAGTTGGCATGCTGGGTATGTCCAGGGCTCAGTCGCTGCTGAGGTGGCATCCCCTGGGGACTGCCATCTGTTTTGGGTGTGTTCCCAAGGACAGGACGCAGAGGCTATAGGTGGGGGTAGAGCTACTTCCAAATAGTGTCTCCTGGGGGTACTCAGCAGGTGTTTGTTGAGCAAACTGATTCTGTGATGACCTGGTTTCCCCTTTGTCCCCAGGAACCATCTCACAGAAGAACCTCAGCTGTCAACCTGGTTTAGACCCAAGTAAGAACAAAATGTCCCTTTATGAAAACAGCATGTCCCACTTGAAGGGACCAGGTTCCTTGCTCCTGATCCCCATATTATAGCTCCCTGGGGTCCAGAGCGGAGCGCTGGTCTTCAAGGCTCCAGTGGGTGCCCAGGGTCTGCTTGCCAAGCCCCAGGTATTGCAGGCAAGGAGGGAGTGGATGTGCTCCGCCCACCGGGCTCAGAGGTCTCAGGTTATTCAGGGATGGCCAAGCTGTGTGTGCAGCCAATCCAGACCCCTTCTGCTCATGGGGATGCCACTCATGGAAACTGCAAAAGAGAAGAATTCACTCACAATGCGGCCATGTATGCGGACGGGACAGCTGGCCCCGGTCCACTGCCCCAGCACAGGGTTTGGCACCTGGAGGTCAGGAAGTAGCTGACTTCAGTTGTCCCATCATGCCCCAGGGCAGAAGTGTGTCCGCTCCTTCAACACAGACACACTTCGGTGTGTCTGGCGGTGACGGAGCAACTAAGGAGTGGGGGGCTGGCTGTGTCCCGAGGGTCTGTCTGGGTTCCCCTGCTTGCCTCAGAGGCAGTGTGAGAAGGTCACTAGTGGTGTTTTCTTTTGGCACCTCACCTGGGGCGCTTTGTCCCACGATGGCCACTGGTGCTTCCTCTGGGGACAGCTGATTCAGCTGCCTCCGGGGGCTCCAGTGGCTCATAGTTGGGGGATGTCCTCATAGTGTCTCAGTGGCTGACCTTGTATTTCTTTTTTTGTTAACACTGGTGTGTGTTATTCGTGGGATAAATTTCTGAAATGGGGTCGTTAGATCAAGGATTATAGACATCTACACATTTGATGTAAAGATAAAATTGCTAAATTTCCTTTAATCATTGTTCCCTTTTAATTTCTTGTTCATAGTGGATAAACTAAAGTATTATCAGCTCTTATTTGTGACTGAACTGCTTATTAAACCACCTCAACTCAGCCTGCACTCACTGTCCTGGGGTGTGAACGCCTTTCCACAGTTAGCTTTTGTCTCTCGTGAATTCCTGTCTTTCGTGGGTCTTTGAAGGGGATCTAGGATGCAGGGAGTAGATGCATCACGATCCAGGAGTCAGGTTCTGCTGGCTGGTTTTTAAGGAGACAGGACTGCAGCCTCCACGCTCGGCCTGGCTCTGTCTGTGCCACCTCTGCGATGCCCCCTGTTCCCGCTCCGCTCAGGGACTGCGTGGTCCTGGTGGTTTGCACTCTCTCTCCTTCCTCTACCATTCCATCTCGGCTGTATGTATTCTGAAGGGTCCACTTTTGAATTTTAGTAGTTTGTAGCTTTTCAAAGGGGACCGTGCATGTCTGTAATCTTCTGGGCCTACCTCCTTCTTGGTGCTGGGGCTAAGATTCACCCAAACTCTGCACATTGCTGCAGTCCATTTTGACGTCCGTGTAGCACTCCCGCGTGGAAATGCCCCAGCAGATCCACCCGGTCCTGCTCATGGGTGCTCGAAGTATTGTGCTCTCAGGACCTGTGCTGCTGTGAGCGTTGGCATGCGGTGCTGCTGGGTCAGGAGCTGGGTACATTGGGACCACTGTGGTGACAGATATGAATGTCCCACCTAGGGTGCGGAACTTACAGTATTCTGGCTACTTTGAAGGAGCGACACTGACTGGGCGACTTTAACAATAGGGACTTCTGGGCTGGGGAGATAGCTCAGTTGGTAGAGTGCTTGCCTTGCATGCACAAGGCCCTGGGTTCGATCCCCAGTGCCACAAAAAAAAAAAAAAAAAAAAAAAAAAAAAAAACTTATCAAATAGGGACTTCTTACAGTTCTGGAGGCTGAGCCCAGGGAGCCAGCATGGTCAGATTCTGGTGAGGGCCCTCTTCCTGGCCTTCAGATGGTCACACTCTGTCCTGACATGGCAGAGAGAGGGGGAGAGAGCAGAGACGCTCTCTGCTGTCTCTTCTCCTGAGGGCAATAATCCCATCAGGAGGGCCACACCCTCATGACTAGTTCCAAAGGCCTGCCTCCATCACCTTGGGATCAGGTTTTCAGCATGAGAATTTGGGGGTTTGCAAATTTTCATCCCATAACAGTAGGACATAATTTTGCAGAGCAGTGTCCTTGTGTCTATTCACAGAGATCTCCCTGCTCCTTGGCACTGCCAATAGAATGGGCATAAAAAAGTCTCGAGTGACATCGGCAAGAACTTCCATAAAACCAACAAGGAAAGTCTCGATTTTTTCTGAGAACCATGAGAACTAGCCAAAGGCTTGTGGCAGTCCGGGCTCCAGTTCAGTTTCTGCACCGGCGTTGTTGGTGGGTGGACTTGAGTTGACTTTCTGCCAGCTGATCTTGTACCTGGCCACCCCTGAACTCATTCATCAGTCCCGGGGGCTTTCTTCCTGGGTGCCTTCGGGTTTCCCATGAGAACCAAGCAGGCCGATGTGGAGTGGACAGGGCCGTCTTGCCCTTTCCAATGCTGCGGTGACCTTGGTGCCCGGCACTGTGCTGCGTGTAAGGGAGGGGGTGCTGTGGCCTGCCTCTGACCTTAGCAGGAGCCCCAGTCCTCTGCCCCTCCGTGTGCCAGCTGGAGCTGGTGGACGACCTTGACAGGAGAGTCCCCTGTTCCTATTTTCTGGAACTTTTTATTTGTTCCCCTTTAAATCCTGAATGTGTGTCATGCCTTTTCTATACTGATTGCTATGGGCCCGCAGTCAGTCTTGGCCTTTTGATGTGAAATTTACATTGATTTTCAAGTGTGGAGCCAGCCCAGTGTATCTTAAATCCCACTGTTATTTCTGTATTATTGGAAATCTGATGTCTCTCTCCCCTTCCGGGCTTGTCTTTTTAACTCTGCTAGACCACATGGCTGGTTTGGAGCAGGCATGAGCATGTCACATCGGCGTGGGGAGCGGGGTCGGGGAACAGAAGGTACCGTGCGGGAGGCCGTGGACCTGCCTGCGTGCTGGCTTCGGTCCATAACCAGGAGTGTTCTTGATCTGAAGCTTCTCCCCTCCAAATGCCCACGTACCATCAGAGCTGGAGAAAAGTGGTCGACGGGAGGCAGGTGGGGCTGAGGAGAGCAGGGAACGAACACCCGCCCAGCGTGTGTCTCATGTTGACCGTGACCCTGGGGTGACGTGCTCGGCCTCTGTGGGCTCTGCACATGCTGGGCAGGCAAGACACCAGATACCTTGGAGGGCCCTGCCAGGGTCAGGCGTGTGACCTGTGCACACCACACCTGTCTGGCACCCAGCAGGTGCTGCATCAGCACTGCTCTGCACTGGCACCCCTGGCCACCACCCAACATGGTGGCCCTGCCTAACTGTCCTGCATGCTGCCCAGGAAACGCCTGGACGTCACCACCACCACGGACTGGCTGGCGCCCATCTTGTGGGAAGGCACTTTCAGCACACAGGCCCTGGACAAGTACTACCAGAGGCGGAACATCACCGTGGGCCTGGCGGTCTTTGCTAGTGGCAGGTAGGGACCGTCAACCTTTGCCCTTTGCCCTTTTTACTTGGGAAAAATGAAGACAGGAATCCCTGGACATTCTGCCCTAGAGGGCAGCTTGTCCCTTGCTGTGGCTGCTACTTCCAGCCAAACTCAACAAGAACCTCGCTGTGGTTACTTGTCGGCTGTGGCCGTGTCCATGGGTCCACTTGGGAGGCCTTTGGCTAGCATCCGCTTAGCTCTGGCTTGTGCTTCCAAAGCTCCAAGGCATGCCAGGCCCACGGGCTCAGTAGGTCCTTGTCCACTGACCAGTCCCGTGGAGCTGTGGCCCCAACTTCTCTAGCCAGGGTTCTTGGGCTCTTTGGCATTGGGGCTTCCATTAGACTGTGCCTTGGTGGCATCCATTCCTCAAAGAATGTGTAGGACACAAGCTTCTGGCCCCATGTGTTCCAGGTTTGCAGACAAGTACCTGGAGCTGTTCTTGCAGTCAGCCAACAAGTACTTCATGCCCGGCCACAGGGTGGTCTTCTACATCATGACGGACAGCCACCTCAGGCGGCCCAGCATGGCACTCCGCCCTCTCTGCACCTTCCAGATGCTTCTGATGGAGGAGGAGACGTGGTGGTCGGACGTCGACCTGGTGCGCATGAAGGTGCTGGGGGAGCACATCGTGACGCACATCCTGCAGGAGGCCGACTTCCTCTTCAGCATGGCCGCCAACCTGGTCTTCCAGGACGACTTTGGGGTGGAGACGCTGGGCACGTCTGTGGCTCAGCTCCACGGCTGGTGGTATTTTAGGAACACCAGGAACTACCCTTACGAGAGGCAGTCTCAGTCAGCAGCCTACATCCCGTTCGGGCAGGGAGACTTCTTTTACGGTGGCTCCATCGTGGGTGGCACGCCCCAGAAGATCTTGGACCTTATCAGGGAATACCTGCGGGGGGTCATCCACGACCTGGAAAAGGGGCTCAATAGCACCTTCGAAAGGTACCTCAACAAGTTCTTCTTCCTCAACAAGCCGGCCAAGCTGCTGTCCCCTGAGTACGGCTGGGACTCCACGTTCAACGTGCCCCCCCAGGTGCACTATGTCAAGGTGGCTCTGCACGCTGAGAGGAGATGAGGGGACGCATGCCCCCAGGACTGGGGCACGTCCCCGCCGTTCCTTACACACACAGGACGCTGAACCCTCCCTGCTCACAGAGATTCTAAACGGCACACCCTTCCAGAAGAAACCTTCCTGCCCGCAGTGTGGACTCCTCTGACTGGGTTGATGGGGATAGAGTGAGAGGCGGCCACGTGACGTCCGCTCGTGGAGGCTGCCGTCTTGTGTTGTAGACGACATGAACAGGACACATTTTTTTAAAATGGAGAAACACTCCAGTTCAGAAAAAAGTCTATTTGCAAAGCAGAGAAGTGTTATTAAATGTAAAAGAAAAGAAATAAACGTCCGTCGGCTCACTGTCCCAACACGCGGCTCACCTTGGTGTCGACGCAGGAAAGTGGCGGGTCCGTCTCTCCTGCCGGTGACGGAGCCTAGGTGACTGCAGCAGGCTCTCTGGTGTCACAGAGAGAGGTGGTAAGTCCGTGTGTTTAGAGCTTGCTGTTTTGCCCTCTTTTCTAAGGAGGTGTTTGCTGTGCTTCCTGGGAAAGCGTCTTGGACAGAGGCAGCCAGGGCCAGCGATGTCCGCTGCAGCTGGGCCATCACACGGGTGCACCGTCCCCCACCCGCCGCTTGCATTTTGGAATCCTGACCCTTGGTTTCTGAGAATGTGACAGGTATTTACAGAGGTCATTAGGTTAAGATGAAACCCTCAGGGTGGACCTGACCTGGGTGTGACAGGAGTGTCCTATCAGAAGAGGAAATCAGGACTGGGACCCGTGTAGAGGGATGACCACAGAGGACACAGGTGCCTACAAACTGAGAAGAGGCCTCAGAAGATCCACCTGCAGCACCAGGCCCGGCACCTGAGCCTCCAGTGCTGGGAAGGGGTGTCCACCTTTCCCGCCGGCCCCCCTGCCTGGCAGCCCCAGCGAGTGGGGGGCGTGAGTGCTCTGGAGTGTTCACCCTAACACTGACACCACGGGCAGACAAGGCCCAGAGCCAGGGAGGGGCTGCTGCTTTCAGGGTCCACCCGTGGTCACTCCTGCGGCTCCCCTGCACAGCCCTCTGGCACTCTGGTGCCAGGCTCAGCTCTTGGCTCTGCTGTCTGCTCTAAGTGACCTTCCCTTGCATTCACAGTCTGCACAGATGCCAAGAGCGAGGAGGGAGAAGGAAGGGAGCCCAGCCCCGTCCAGGGCTGTCCATCACTGCCCCAGGTCCAACCCGGCAGGGAGGGGGAGGGCACCAAGCAGGGGCTGTGGGGGAGAAGGCTGGGAGGTTTTCAGAGAGGAGCTCTACAGAGGTAGCTGGCAAGTGAAGGAGTCGTTCTCAAAGCAGAGCAAGCCCTTGGCTCCCCTGGGGATGGGGACGGCTCGCCAGCCTGTGGGCCCCCAGGGCCAAGCTCGGACCCGCGGAGGAGTCCGAGAGGCCTGCCAGCTGCCCTCCCCCGTGGCAGGGGTCACTGAACTTTTCTGAACAGTCGCCTTTCTGAGCTGATAGACAACAGCAGGGCCTCTTCTCGGAAGACTCGGGAAGCCCCACCCTCCTTGCCATCCTGCTTCCCAGGCTTTGGGGTTCGGGGTGTGCACAGGGCCCCGTTTGGGGTCTTCTGCTCATTTTTCTAACTGTTCCTTTTTAAATAAGAAGAAGTCTGATGTATATTTATATGTGTGATGGGAATTCGCTGTCAAGTTCATTGCAAATATCAGCGATGGGTTTTTGTACTTCGGTTCTGCAGATGTAACCCTGACGAGCGGAGTTTAAAGGCTCTGTGGGTCCCTCTTTCCCCTTGGAGTTTCTGTACTGTTGGGAGCTCAGCCCCCAAGTATAGAGAGTAGAGAAATTTCAAGTTTTCTTTTTTAAAGAGTGGATCAGGAGTTAATTTTAAGGAACTGTGTTGAAGGAGGTACGGAAACAGCGTGTTTACTCTGTGTACTTGAGCCGTGGTGGGCGGTGCTGCGGCTGGACCTGGGCGTGCGCTGCCCACCCCGCCCACCCCGCCCTGTGGCGCCTCTCAGTGACAGGATCAGGATATTTTCATTTCCACATGAAGCCTGCACCTTCTTGGGCTGTTATGCCATTGTGTGCTTACAGCTGCTGGCTGAGGGGAAGCGACTCTGCTCTGTGGGTCTGTTTTGTCACCACATCACCAGCTTCTGAGTCACCCCTGGTGATATCCCACCTGTAGCCGGTCAGTGTCTTAGGTCCTGTTTATCTCCCTCTGGAGGGGCGTGGGCAAGAGCCTGGCCAGGTGGGGCCACTCCTGGTAGGCTTTGCAGACGGGTGTTGGGGGCCAGGTGCCGGCTCAGACCTGTCTGGGTGGGTGTCAAGGACGCTGACCTGGTTTCCCCAGAGCCTGCCTGGCAAGCAGGTGGCCCACAGCCAGCTGGAGCAGAGGTGGGCGTGCGCTTACAGGGCCCTTGACTCTGAGTCCTCGAGTCCCTGGCCAGCCTGCCTGGCTCTTGTGAGGAGAGGGTCCGAGCCATGGCCATAGTGCTGCTGGGGTTCTCCAGAGCGGCTCAGAGCAGACCCAGGGCCAGGTCAGGGGCAGGAGCAGCTGAGACGGGCGCCCTGGGGTCGCCTTATGAAGGACACCACGGGACGATGCCATTGGCCCCAGGCGGGCGCAGGAACTGTGGAGATCTGTCTGCTCCCTGCAGGTGTTTCTGAGGAGGCAGGGACATGGGGCCACATGCCCCTCCCCAGTCTCTTTCCAGCACTAGGCCAGGCTGGGAGACGCTGCAGGTCCCTTCGGGGTTAGTTGGCAGGTGACCTGGTGACCCACAGGGAGGGAGGGTGGAGAAGGGACAGGCTTCAGGGGCTTCAGGCACCTTGGCATGTCCCTGGCTGCAGGCCAGGGTGAAGGGGGAGGCCAGGAAGCTGAGGCCAGTGTAGAGAAATGGAGGCCCAGTAGGAAGGCTCAGGGAGTGTCCTTCCCTGGGCCTGGGCTGGGGCACTGTCCTGTGGAGGGACAGAGAAGGCCATCATTCCATCACTCTGAAATCACTCAGTTAATGGACCAGTCGTCGCAGGATGGCCTGCCGGCCCCACCCTCACACGCCTGACCTCCCGGGTAGCCTGCGGACTGAGCAAGACCCCACAGGCGAAGTCCGCCCGGGTCTGACTGTGAGGGTGCCGTGGAGGCCGGCCTGGTGTGTGGAGCTCTGGGTCAGGCTGGCTGTCGGGGAGGACGGAGTGCAGCTTACCAGCCACATTGAAGACCAGGACCTTCTGCAGGTGGAACTTCTCCACATACTCCAGGTACCTCCCCAGCCACATGGGGTCCTCGAGCATTGTCCTCGCTGAAATCAGAGTGCTGTGGTGAGGGGCCGAGGCCTAGGTCTCCATCTCCTCTGTTCCCTCCTCTGGGGTGGGCAACAGGGAGCCAGAGCCTGGGGCAGCTGGGGAAGCCGGACCTCAGGCCCCGATACTGCCTTCCGCCTGCTGCTGGGATGCAGGGCACAGGCTGGGGCTGGTCCCAGCACGGAGTTTCCCTGCCCCGCTGCCTCCCAGGCCGGGTCTGTCCTCCTCCCTGGACTGTTGCCGTGGCCCCTGCCCTGGACCCTCTGAAAGCGGGCCTGCCGAGGCTCAGTGGCCCGGTGCTTGAAGGAGTGGGCCGATGCAGACCTCAGACCCCTCCCGGTGTGGCTGCTTGGCCTCTTCCCCGCCCTGCTCCGGGGGCCTCAGCTGGTGCTGCCCCTCCAGGGCCCTGGCTCTGTAGGATCCTCGTCCCGTATCCCCAGTCTCTTCTCCCATGGCCCAGCCCCGGGCACCCCAGCTCCCAGACAGCCCTGGCACGTCCAGGCCTACGACACCTATCAGTTGCATGAGCGTGGGTGAATGGGTCAGCCCACGGCACTGCCCAGTTACAGCTGCCCCAGTGACAGCTGCCCAGCTGCCCCACCCCTGCGACAGAGAACAGAAAGTTCCCTTCCCAGACAGCAAGTCTCGGGACAGACCCAGGAGTGTCCAGCAGGTACCCCTTCCCCTCTGGTGATCTGGGTGCCATGCTGGCCAGCACTGGTGAGAGCCGGCCACTCACCCAGAAGTGCCCACAGGCTGGTGACCTCGACGTCCTCCAAGCGCACATAAAGAATGAGGTTGCTGTAGTCGGTGCTAACAAAGCAGATGTGCATACTGCCCCCGACAGCTGGGGGGTCCCAGGCCGCTGACGTGCTCGCCTCTCCTCTGTCCCAGGCCCAGGCCCCCTCCCGTGGGCAGCACAGAGCGGTCTAGAGAGAAGCCCACCTCCTTCCAGCACATGCTCCTCCCTGCAAAGCCTGAAGCTCCTCTCCAGAGCAGAGCATCTGGGGCCCTGCCCAACCCTTCCTCGCTCAGTGCAAGGCCAGACCCCAGACTGGGTACTCACAGGAGCCTTGGTACTGGCCTGGCCGCCCAGCTGGATGGATAGTGACGTTCATTCCTCTACATACCCCTTCTCCTCTGGGAAAAAGGTCACCCTCTTGCGGCTCCCAGTTGGCCTGTCTTTGGGGAGATGGGGAGCCCCACCCTGGGAGTCCTCTCCAGGGCTCTCGGCTCCCTGGGCTTGGGGCAGCCTGGCACTCGCACCTGTGTCAGGGTCAGGCATCTGGGGGAGGAGGGCGGGGCCATGGTGCCCAGGGTGGAGGCAGGGTCGGGCAGGAGCAAAGAAGCGGGGTTCCTACAGCTGGGCTAACCCAAGCTTCCTGGAAGGGGTTGGGCCCTTTAGCCCTTGGTGCTGAGCTTTGGGTCTTGGGGTCAGGGACCCTGTCCTGGCTGTTCCTATGTGGACAAGCCCCACCCCTTTGGCCTTGCCCCAGGGACTCCAGATCTGAAGGCAGGGTCAAGAGGGCATGTGCTGAAGGAGGTCCCTGGGGCCACCATGCATCTGTGTCTAGGACAGGGTATTGGCTGGGCTGAGGGTCTTTTTCTCCTACACTGGGCACAGTCCTTGTGGGGTCCCTCGCTTGATGAGGCAAAAAGCAGTTTATGCTGGGCAGAAGCAGCCTGGGTGGTGTGTTCCTTGGACGAAGCTTCTTGGGATTAAATTAACCACTTCTTTATTCATCTGTTGTTATTTGAGATAAGGGCTCAGCTGGTTCAGGCTGGCCTTGGGCTCCCAATCCTCCTGCCTCGGCCTCTGGAGCAGCCGAGATCCCAGGCATGTGCCCCAGGCCTGGCAAGCGGGCTGCCTGCACACACTGGAGAGGCCCATCTGAATTCTGGACTGTGATTGTCTCCAGGCTGGAAGCTGGAGGGCACAGCCTGCTGTCCCCTGGGCACAGCGCGGCTTGGCCCTGGTCCAGGCCTTTCCTGCTGGCCCTTCTCCTAGAGCGTTAGGGCCTGCCCCTCTCAGGGAAAGGGCTCCAGCCCAGCTCAGTGCCACGTGGCCTCTGGTTTTGTTCACTGGTGCCATCCCTTGGGGGCCCTGGGTCAGAGAAGGAGGAGTGGCAGGGACCATACTCACATCCAGAACAGCACCAACTCCATGTCACCACCCTCTCTGGTCTGGATGGAGTGGAGAGCAAGTCTCAGCGGGTCAGTTGGCAAGACCAGATCTTTGTGGCTGGTGGCCAGCTGCATGGTGAGCCAACGTCCCTCCACCTGCAGGTGTGAGGGCACAGGGACAGGCAAGGCTGGCTAGTCCCCTGCCCCAGGATCAGCGGAGCCTGACCAGCAGGCGGGCAGGGACTCCCAGGGCAGGAATTGGTCAGGGTCCCTTGGGGGCACATTGGTAGGCTTCCTTGGAGACAAAGGTGGCTTCTCTTCCTCTTGAAAACATGCCGCTCGCTCCAGCTATCCGCCTCCCTGACCTACTCCCACTCGCTGCTCACCCCCTGCGTCCTTCAGCCCCTCCCAAGTCTGATTCAAACTGTCTCCCCTGTGCATCCAGGGAGGGCAGTCTGGAGAGGGGCTGTGTCCTGCAGCTGCTGACGGTGCCCCCAGCCTGGGTCCTTAGTCCCCACACCTGACCATGGGTGCTGAGACCCCGGAATGGGCGGACAAGGACCCCCCTACCCCTGGTTTCACCCCAGTGTGGCCCTCAGCCCAGCCATGGCTGCATCTCTGCAGTGCAGGCTCCACAGCCCTCGGGCTTCCCTTGGCCCCAGCTTCATCTTCTGGGAGAAGCCAGGGAGACCTTGAAGTTAATACTCCTGTGTCCACCAGAGCCCCTGCGGCCAGGGCTGGGCCTGAGCCCCAACCCCTGCTCCTAGCTGGAGAACTTCCTCAAGGTGACACAGCCCGTCCTGCCCTGGTGCCGTCTGGGGCCTGGCCCGCGATACCCACCTTCTGTGCGTCAAAGCCAGGCTGCACGGGCACCTCCTCTAGAGTCTCCTGGGCGCTGGCCAGGCCCAGGCTGAGGGCCAGCAGCAGCAGCAGCAGCATCCTGGTGCGCAGGCCCTGGGGAGCAGCTCCTGGCCTCCCTCTCTGCTCTGCGAACGTCCTCCAGCAGCCTCTCCTGAGCAGCCGCCGGACAGTGTGCGTCCTCCCCATCCCAGTCCTTCCCCAGGACGGTCCGCCTCCCTGCACCCGCCTGTGTCTGGGCGGCGGGAGGATGTGGCCTGGTTGTCGGGCCAGCTTGGTCACATCGTGAGCCTGTCCTGGGAGCCTGGAGGTGGTCTGCCTACTGAGGAGGACCAAGGAGGACACAGGAGGATGCAGACGCATCTGCTCCATCCACGAGGACCAGTTCCTCCTGCCGAGGCCTGCAAGCAGGAATGTGGGGACCACTGGTGTCCCCACTCGCCTGGCACCCACTTAGCTCCTGCCTGGAGTGGGTGGGGCTGAAGGGGACGGCACAGAGGCCCTCGGATGGCCCGGGCATGGGCACCAAGCCCTGCGGGTGGTGATTTGTTCTGTTATGAGTGTCCCTCAAATCAGCCCCCTCTCTATCCCCACAGCCACCCTGACCCTTGTGTCCGGGACACTGTGGGCTGCCCACCTCCTAGGTCCACCTCTGCCTCGAGGATCGGCGCCTGCCCCTGGGTCCAGCCCTCCCCACCTTGTTGCAGCTGCTGAGGTGCCGGCTGGTCCCCAAAAGTGACACCTTCCTCTGTACCCCACCTTCTGCTGGCCCCTTCTCATCTCATCTCCAGCCCTGCCCTTCCAGGCCTGGCCTGGCCAAGAGCCGAGGCTCAGAACCTACCCTACCTCACACGCCACCCCAACCCTAGAGCCACCCCAGCAGGAGCCAGTTCCAGTGGCAGGTCTGGGGTGAGCGGCAGCCCAGGCTCTCACTGCTGCAGTTGGCTTGGGAGTGACCGGCCCTGTGTGAGGGTGCAGGTGGCTGACCCGTGCCAGGGGCTTTGTCCAGCACCTGTCCTGGGAGTTCGTGGAGAGGTCGACTTCCCACTGCTTTGGTTTGGCATGGAGTGGTCACCCACAGGGAAGGGCCAGCAGCTGCAGCCAGAGCAGATCTGGTCTGACCCGTAGGGTGGTCCTTGTGCTTTCGGTCAGGCAGCGCTTGGGTCCCCTGGGGCAGGGACAGGCCCCTAAGAGCCGCCTCAGCTTGGGGCCGGGCTTGCAGGTTAGGTGGGCCGCCCACTCCTGGCCACAGACACGGTCGACTCAGGCCTTAGGAGTTGGGTGGGGACCCTCAGGGCCCGCCTCCCACAGCAACCCTGGGAGGCCTCCACTCCCACCTGCCTGAGGCCGAGTGGGCCCGTGCTCGAGACCCTGGGTGAGTGACCCGCAGAACTCCACATCCTGACCACCCCCACCCAGGCCCAGGGAGGGCCTCCTGCTATGGCTCTGGGAGGAGCTGGGTGGATCCAGATCTCTGGTGGGTGGAGTATCCTGCCCCCGCTCCCTCCTCTGGCCACAGCGACACTCCACCTTGAGCTTCCCTGCTCAGGAGGACCAACATGGGCAGGGGCTGGGGGACTCCTCTGAGTCTGAATGGGACCCTCAGCGTCTGGGGGACCCAGCACACCCTGTGACCCCTCCAAATTCCAGCCACTACCCTTGGTATGGGATTTCTGTCTCTGGGAACGCTGCCTGTGCCCCCAGATGTTGGGAGGCTGCCTGTGGCTGTATCCAGGGATGGAGACGCTCCACACTCTCCACCACACCACCCCCTCTTCAGGGGAGGCCGCTCCTCTGAGCAGAAATGAGCCTGCTGGCCGCTGGGCACAAGAAACCCCTGGAGCAGATGCAGAACTGGTTTATTGCAGAGGGAAGGGCGTGGGAGTCAGGAGGCATCCAGAAGCGGGGGCCACAGGAAATGCTGGCTCCAGGTTGTGCACAACAGAGACCTGGGGATCCAGATGCTTCGTTGCTTATCTCCAGTCCAGCAGGATGCCTCCCCGACTGCCCAAGTGCTAAGGGAGCACCTGGTTCCAGATCAGGAATTCTGTGTCTGTCCCCTTCCCCATGGCCCTGCAGCCTCACCCCCCAGTCCCTGCACACCCCATGGCTGAGCAGGAAGCCAAGCTCCTGGACCCCTGGAGCCTCACTGGCCTCTGCTCTGAGCCCCGTACACCACCAGGCCCCAGGTTTCCAGGAGGAGCTGGGGCAGGACCAGGGCTCCTTCTGTTCCTGGTCTTGGGTGGCAATTCCTGGGTCTCTCCCTGGTCTTGGGTGGTAATTCCCAGGTATCCCACTACCTTCTTGAGCCACTGAGGCAGGCTCAACCCTGCTGCCTGGGAGGCTGCCTAACAAGCCAGAATGCAGGGGTGTGAGGAGGCAGCCTACCCTGGGTGCAGGGAGGACCCAGGAGGGCCCCTGGGGGGAGTGAGGGCTGTCAGTGCTCAGCAGAGCTGTAAGAGGGTATGAGACTGCAGGGAGCACTGAGCCAAGCAGTGTGAGCCAGGGAGTGGCCAACAGTGTGGGTGTGCACATGTGTGCAGGGGTGTGTGTGTGTACAGGGCGGGCAGGAAGTGGGTGACTGCAGATGAGGCAGAGGGAGGCTGAGGCCAGGAGCCAACCTCCCTTCTCCTGGGTGGCTGAAAGCTGTGGCCCCTCCTGAGATCTGAGTTGGGATTCTGGAAGAGCTGCCCAGCCCCCGGGCAAAGCAGGGGCCTGCCTGGGTCCACCCAATGCTCTGATTGGGGCTGGGCCCTGGGACACGGCATCTTAGCAAGCACAGCCCCGTGGGCTGGGGGCTGCACTTGGCAGGGTGGTCCCTGGAGAAAGCCACAGGCCCAAAGCAGCAAAGACAGAGACAGGCAGGTGTCTACTCACCTAGGACCCCAGGGAGGTGCATCTTACTGCAGACCAAAGAGGAAGCAGAGATTACTGAGCCCCAGGTGAGCCTGCCCTAGCCCACACGGACCCCACTCTGCACCTCTGCCCCCCAGGGAGGATTTCTAAGGTGGAGTGTGAGAAGCGGGACTAGCAGGCGCGGCTCACCGTGTGCAGACAGGTCGACGATGTGGTCCTGCCCGATACCTCTCCTGAGTGTGTGCTTCCTGTACACCTCCTGCCCCTCCTTGTCCACCAGGAAGGTCCTGCCTGCAGCCCCAGAGTTGAACGGCCAGTCACAGGGGACTGCAGCCCCTTGGAGCCCACTGGGGGCCGGCGAGGAGGGCCCTGGGGCAGCCCCTGGGGAGGCTCTAGCCCCTGAGCCCCAAGGCCCACCCCGCTGGCCCTCCAACTGGGGCCCCAGCTCCCTCTGCCTCATCCTGAGACTGAGCTGCTTCCGCTCTCTGGGTGGGTGGGGACCTACCATGGAGCTCCACCACAATCAGAATCCCCGCCTCGTTGTGGTTCTCCAGGTCCATGATGAGGAAGTCATGGCCCGTGGCCACGAAGGTGAGGAAGTTTTTACCTTCATCTGTGACAGAAATCAGGAATGGCCACAATGCCTGCTGGGGCTTTGCCCCCTCCCCACCAGCACCTGTGCCTCCCCCAAGGGCTCAGCCCTGCCTATCGCTCAGCATTAACAGGTTGGCCGAGCCTAGGACCCTGCCACATCCAGACCAGTGGCTCCACCAAGCTCTTTCTCTCTGTGTCCCTGGCTCCGCCTCTCTCTGTCTCATTGTCTCAGTCTCTCTCCAGGGAGGGCAGTGCAGGGAGAAGGAAGGGCCAAGGAGGCCCCTCTTGACAAAGTCGTCTTTGCTCCTGCCCAGCTCTGGCTTAGCACCCTGTCAATGCAGCACGGCCCAGCTCCGCCCTCCTCTCCAGGTGCATCCTCTGTCCCTAGCACAAGTGTTCCTTTGTACTTTGGGAACTGTTGTTCACAGGGGAATCTTAGGCCACACCCTAGAGCCCTGGCGAGGAAGTGCCGGAGCCCGCTTCCCTCCACGGCTCCCCACGTCACGGGTCCTCAGTCTGTGGGGAGCCCTGGGATTCCAGGGAATGGTCTGGGGAATGATGCTCTGGGATTTTGAGATTCAGAGGGGGTGGTTGCCAGATCTGTGGGGTCACCTCCCCCTTTACCCACTCCCCTCTTCTTCCAGAACCTTCCTGGTCTGTCGCCTTTGTACTTACACTCAAAGGTAAAGCGGCCAGGCGTGCTGGTCTTCTCCCCAATGTAGAATTCCTGCACACACACTCCGTCTTCCCTAAAAGAAAGCAACATCCCCTCTCTCTCTCTCTCTCTCTCTCTCTCTCTCTCTCTCTCTCTCACTTCCTTCCTTCCTTCCTTGTGCTGGGGATGGAGCCCAGGGCCTGGCACACTGGGCAAGCTCTCCCACTGAGCCACATCCCAGTGTACACGGCAGCTCTTCTGAGACACACCCCCTGGTCTGGGTCCCACCAGGGCGCCTGAGCATGAGCCAGCTGCTGGCCTGGGTCTGCCCAGATGGAGCTTGGATGCTGCACACCCTCCAGGAGAGTGGCCCAGAGGACCACTCGGGGCCCTTTGGGGAGGGAGGTGGGGGGCTGAGCTGTGAGCAGCTGGAAGCCCTAGGGAAAGGGGTTGGGATGTGGCCAGACGGAGCCAGGATGGAAGTTCAGAGGTCATGCCAAGGACAGTCCCAGCCCCCTCACTTGTGGAAGTAGGTGATGTTCAAGTTTCCGTCCTCCAGGAGTTTGATGTCAGACATGAAACACAGGTAGGAGCCCCCTTCCTCAATAACAGACCGGTTAGTGGCACCGAGTTTGATGGTGTGCCAGGGTCCCTCCACCTGCAGGCAGCAAGACCCTGTCCTCATCTTGGTGTCCCTGTCCTTATCTTGGTGTCCCTGGGAGCCATCCTCCCTGGAGCTGGGCTGCAGCTGGGGGTGCAGGTGTGCCCTGGTGGGGTGTATGGTGCAGACCCCCCTTATCTCAGACTTCATGCTAGTGGGGGCGTCGAGGGCTACTGACCCTGTCCCTAGCCAAGCTAGGGTGATGCTGAAGGGATAGGAGTGGTCACCTGCTCCCCAGCCCCCTTGTCCTTTCCCACTCAGAGGCCAGAGGCCTTGGGATCTGTGTGCAATGTGACGCTTGGTGGAGACATCTGGCCTCAGGGTCCTGTCCCTCTTGTTCAGGCCATGGGCTTGGAGTCCTCCTGGGGCCTGGACAGGTGTTATGGTCTCCTGAGGCCTACATCCGGAGGGGACCCAGAGGAGTGAGGGCTCAGTGCCCAGAGCTCCTGGCCTCTGAAGGGGCATCACTGTCCTGGTGGGTTCTCAGTGCAGAACCTGGCTCAGACCCCACTGGGCTGCGCCCTCCCAGCTGGGAGGGGCAGGAAACTCAGAGTCTTCCTGTGCAACACAGCTAATTGTGGACTGTGCTGTGCTGAGAGGGTCAGGGTGTGCGGGGGGCTGTGGGTCATTGGAGTGCACAGGGCGTTGAGGGGATATTGGGGTGCAAGGGGC
Organism: Sciurus carolinensis; assembly: GCF_902686445.1. Taxonomy (NCBI): domain Eukaryota; kingdom Metazoa; phylum Chordata; class Mammalia; order Rodentia; family Sciuridae; genus Sciurus; species Sciurus carolinensis. The sequence goes on from NC_062226.1 coordinate 1,835,363, forward strand.
CCAGGAGAGGCCTCAGGGACAGGGGGTACCCTCCATACCCTCCCTCCGGCCCCCAGGGGCACCTGTTCAGGATGGAAGCCAGGTTGCACGGGCACCGGGCTTTGGTCCTGCTGGGCCCAGGCCAGGCCCAGCCAGACGCCCAGCAGAAGCAGCTTCATCTCCGCTGCGTGGCTCCTCTGTTCTGGACGCAGCGCGCTGGATGTGGTATGGACGGCCCCGCTCGGCTGCATATATACTGCTCCAGAACCAGGGCAGCCAAAGAAAACAACCCCTGCTGCCCGTCCTCTGTCCTGCACCATCCCCGGAACCAGGGTGTTAGGATATCAGCGTGTTTGGAGAGGGCTGCTGCCAGCCCTGGGGCCTCGAGCTGCTTCCTCTGAAAAGGTCACGTTGGGGGCTCTGGGCCAGGCCCCTGTGCCACTTGGCACCTGGACTGAGAGGCCTTTGTAGACAGCCTGGGCCCATCCAGGGCTCCAGTGGGTTCACAGGGCTAGGGACCCTGCAGCCTTAGCTGTACAGGACGTTGGTAGGGGAGGGGGTGCCCCCGCTTCTGGAGAGGCCCTGCTGACCCTGTGCTCTCAGGGAACCTAGGACCCACAAGTTGGAGGGCTGCAGAGCTTCTGTCTGTGGGGCCTTGGGCCCTCGGTTCCCGGCCCCAACCCTGAGTGGCTGCATTGCTTTACGGGTCTGTGTGTGGAGGTGGGCTCCTGGCAGGGCTGGCCCCGGGGCATGGACACGGAGCAGCTGAGGCTGGCCTTGCCTTCTGCTTCGGGCTGGCTAGTCTGTGGCTCGCCCTGTTGCCAGTCTCATGCTGGTACCTACCTCCCAGTGCCAGGGACTCCAGGCTCCATGAGACCTGAGAGGGTCTGGGAGAGGCCAGGGACCTGACCCAGTGGTGCTGAGCCACAGGAGAGGACACGCTTCAGGGGTCAGTCCACTGAGCCCTTCCCTCTGTGACCATGAGAGCCTATGAAAGTCCCCGTGCAGCAGAGGCCACATATCTGATTCGGTCCAGCCCAGTGTTAGTAGGAGGCCAAGCTGCTCAGCTGGTGAGACTAGAAGGATCATGCTGGCCGAGGGCTCAGAGTCATCAAAGGCACGGGCCGGCCGGCTGGTGAAGCCCCACATCCACTCGTCAGGCGCTGGAGGAGGGTCTGCAGGTCATGGGGTCGTTCTCCCAGAGGGTAAAGGCCAGGGGAGCCGGGGGCAGCCAGGGGACCAGGAGGAAAGGCTTGCTGTGCCATGAGGCCCCCGAGACTCCCGCTGGGCTCTCTGCTCGCTCTGGGGCTCCCGGCCTGGGGGGTGGGGAGGCCAGCTGCAGCAGCTGCTTGGGTCACAAGGTGTGTGTGTGTGTGTGTGAGCACACCTGCGTGTGCCTGAGCCTGCGTGTGCACAGGTGTGAGAGCAAGTGGCATGTGCCCCTGCGTGGACACATCTCTGTTTGGGTGAGTGTGTACCATCGCTTCCGCAGCCGGGTTGTGCCAGGGCTGTGGGATGGGTTGCCAGGAGAGGAACAGGTGCCAGGGCCGGAACACAGGGGCTAGGATTGCTGCACAGTTCTTCCAGGGAAGGCCCAGCTGACAGGCGGCCAGCACCTCTGTCCCTCTCTGTTGGCCAAGCGGCTGCTCCTCTTCCTCCCAGCCTTCTGTCAAGTGGTGGCGGCTGGAAGAGTGACAAGTGACCTCTCCACGGTGCCTTCCATCCCAACCCAATCGCCACTGAGTGTCAGGCTGTAGAAGCAATGACACCAGAGGCGTGAGCTTACTTCACTTGTCTGTGTGACCAGCACCCAGGGACAGGGTCCTGGCTACGTGGGAGGAGACTCTACAGATGACACAGCTTGCCCAGGTCCCCAAGGCACATGGAGCTAAGCCTGGTCTGTCCAGATAGTAGGGACCTGGACTTCCTGGCCCCAGGCCCTCTTGTGGTTCCTTTAACGTGGCAAGGGTTAAGAACATAAAGGGGCACTCAGGGACAGGGCTTCACTGTACCCCTTAAGGACACGCATCACGTGGGCACTTGTTTGCCTCTGTGCACAAGGTGGAACCAAAGCCCCTTGGAGAGTGTGGAAATGCCCGTGGGCTCCCGGAAGTCCAGAAACGTCCTCAGTAGCATCCAACCAAGTGTGAGCAAGGCTGGGGAGTGGCCACCGGGCACCCTGGGGACAGCATTGGCCCGAGGCTAGCAGAGGAAGCACGAGCTGGCAGAGTGAGGCCCCAAAAGGCCGGCCACATCAGCAAGGACCCAGCGTGGACCAACATCACTCCCCAGACCCCAGCAGGCAGGAGTGGAAGGCTGAGTGGAAGGCTGGTGGGGTGACCTGGAGGAGAAGGGGAGGGCAGCTGTTCTAGGCAGCTTCGTCACTGCTGTGACCAAAGGCCTGACAAGTTTATATGGGGCTCACAGTTTCAGAGGTCTCAGTCCATAGACAGCTGGCTCCATTCCTCGGGGCTTGAGGTGAGGCAGGACATCATGGTGGAAGGGTGTGGTGGAGGAAGGCAGCTCAACATCACACCAGGAAGCAGAGAGAGACCAAGTTCAGCTCACCAAAGTCACGGCCCAGGACCCCCTCCAGCGACACCCCCCCTGCCCACAGTCCCAGCCAGTCACTCCCCACCAGGGCATCAATGCGCTGATTAGGTCGGCCCAGGCGTCTCACCTCTGAACGTTCTTGCATTGTCTCCCACATGAGCTCCTGGGGGACCTCACATCCAAACTGCAACAGCAGCCCAGGGCCACCAGGGAAGCCCATGTGGAGCCCCCGCAACAGCTCCTAGATCCTAAGTGAGCCTCCGCCACATGCCTGGGGACCCTGGTGCACCCTGGGGAGGAGACAGAGGCCTCAAGGGAGGAAGGCCAGTCCCCGGGCATCGGAGCAGAACAGTGCAGATGGAGAAGAGGGGGTGAAGCGGGGTCAGCCCCGAGGCCAGGTCCAGGACGGGAGGGACAGAGACCTCCTCCAGGTGGCCGGGTGCTCAGCGGCTCCTCTCTCCCTCCTCCCCTGGTCCTTAGCATACAAACCAGGGGAGTTGGGGTCAAGAGTTGCTCAGCCCACGTGATGGGCCCACTCGGACTCCAGCCTGAGCCGCTTTGTCCTCCAGCCAACCTGGGAATGAGCGGGCTAGTCTGTCGGCCACCAGGAAAGGCTTGCTGGTTGTCAAGTCACTATGCCATCTGTGCCCGAGGGCAAGGCCCCTTTCCTGGGTCCTGCCATCAAGGACACAAGGAGCCTAGCTCCGTGGGGATGTCTGCAGCTCAGGCCTGGCCTAGGTATCACTGGGAGTCCTCTGCCTTGGCCAGGGGTGGGCTCTGGCCTCAGGTGGAGTCCTCGTTGTCATGCCTTGGGCCCTTCCTCTGCCATGGTGACCAGGGCAGGCGTGACGGGCAGATGGGCAGGGGCTCTGGGGAGCTTCTCTCAGCCCCTCAACCTGCCTGAGCCGGGCTCCCTGTGCGTCATGGCAGACGATGGTCACTGTGCTTGCCTGACTGGGTGGCCTCATGGACAAGCAGCACCAGGCTCTCTGTGGTGTCCAAGCGGAACTGAAGCGTCTGGTTCGGTAAACTAGAACTCAGGAGGAGAGCGGTAGCCACGTGTGCTGCAGGCCAGGGCTGTGAAAGATTCCTGTGCAGGTGGGCCCCAGGCCTGCAGCCACAGCTCCCCTGGCCACCACGACAGATAAAATCAGCCGCCGAAACCCCAACAGTATTTCTGTGAAATTCAGGCCGATGTAGTGAGAGGCCTTGGGCTCCACCACGTGGCCATCCTGGGGACATGAAACGCTCTGTCTGTCTCCCAGAGAAGCCAGCACATACCCTGCTAGGGGCAAGCTTCTGCATTTGGTTCAGTCCTCTGGATGTAGAGCACCAGAAGCCCGGGAGAGCTGCTGGCTGGTCTTCTCCACCCGGGACTGTGAGCCCTGGAGGCCCTTCACCCCTGTGGAGGCTGGAGAGCTTGTTAGAAGCCACACTGGTCCCTCTGATGAGCATTATCAAGAGAGCTAGGAGTCCGCTACTCACCCAGGGTGACGAAGTTGTGAACTTCCAGCTATTCTAACAGGCTTCTGGTGGCCTCTCATGGTGGCTTTGATGCGCATTCCCTAATGTTTTGTCATTCATATTTCTTACCTGGTGAAGTTCCTGTTCAAATATCTTGCTCGGGTTAAGCAACAACAAAAATTTTATTTTGAGATAATTTGAAAACTCAGAGAAGAATTGCAAGCAGAACAGAACTCCTATGTACCCTCTATCCTGGTGGCCCCCAGATTAATGTCCCACACCAGGGGAGGACCAGAGAAGCAGCAGTAATGGGAATTACGCAGGACTCAGTGGGAACAGGCTCTCTCCTCCCTGCATGGTCTGATAGAGGAGTCTACATCGCATTCAATCATCTCCTCCAATCTGTAACAGGATCAACCTTCCGGGACACTTAGGCTTTTATAAAATTCGAGTTTTACGCTAAAGAAGTCGCAGACTCACATGCACGTGTAAGGAGCAGTAGAGAGCTGTCCTGCCAACCTCCCGCAGCAGCAGCATCACCCAGTCATGGATGGACACTCAGAGGAGCACTAACATGCAAGTGCCCCTGCTGCCCTTCGGTGGCCGCACCCGCTCCCTCCTGGTCCCTCCCTTGCTATTGGGGCTCCGATGCCCACATCTGTACTGCGGTCAAGAAGGCTCCTAGATAGGGCTTTGGAGATAGCTCAGAAGGTAGAGTGCTTGCCTCACAAGCACAAGGCCCTGGGTTCAGTCCCAGCACTGCAAAAGAAGAAGAAGAAGAATGCTTCTAGATGGAATCACACAGTACCTCCGACCCTCCGGGAATGGTCCCCCCGCTCAGTGCGATTCTCTAGAGAGCCAGGGTGCTTGTGCAGGTCTGAAGTTTCTCTCATTGCTGAGTAGCCTCTGATGGTGTGCACACACCCTGTTCAACCGTCCCCCTGCTGGAGGTCTCAGTGTGGCCTCCAGCGTCAGCTACAGGAACGCAGCTGCTGTCAGCACCTGTGCTCTTGGTGCTGGATAAAAGCTCTTTGCCAAACCCTAGATCCTGGTGATGTTTTCCTGTCTTTTTCTTAGAATTGTGTCGTTTCACGTTTTGCATTTAGTCTGTGATCCACTCTGCGTCAAAGTCTTCACAATGTGTGGGACTTAGATCTAAGTCCTTCCCTCTCCTCCCCTCCCTCCCTTCCTCTCTCCCTTTTGCTGTTTACCTGTGGACGTGCAATTGCACAATTTGTTGAGAAGACCATCTTTCCTGAACTGAATTGCTTTTGTACCTTTGCCAAAAATTGGCTGGACATGGTTCTGGTTTCTCTACGCCACTCCATGGATCTGTGTGCCTGTGTCTCTGCTAATCTCACCCAATCTGAATAACTAATTTTATAATCATATTTGAAATTTGATAGATTAACTCCTCCCATTTTGTTCTTGTTCAAAATCACTGTAGTAAGTCTAGTTTTTTTTTTTTTGCTTTTCCACATGAGTCTTAGAATAATCTTATCCATGTCTCCAAAAATCTTGCTAGGAATTTGATAATAATTACATTGAACTTGTATGTCAATTTTGGGAGAATGGACATCTTTGCTAGATCTTCCTTGATTTTTTAAAAATATTTTTTAGTTGTCAATGGACTTTCATTTATTTATATGCGGTGCTGAGGATTAAACTCAGGGCCTCACACATGATAGGTGAGGGCTCTACCATTGAGCCACAACCCCAGCCCCCTTGATTTCTTTTGTCAGGTTTGTGTAGCTTGCAGCAGATAAAGCCTGTAAAATCTAATTTACATCTAACTATTCCATTTTTTTTTTCTGAGTGAATGTAAGTGGTATTGTGTTTTATATTTCAGTGCACATCCATTGCTAGTGGTAGAAAAGCAATTGATTTTTGTATCTTTATCTTATATCCTGCCACCTTGGTGAGTTCATTTATTAGTTCTGGTAGTCTAAAAACCACATTCATTCCCTTTCTGCATAGATAATCATGTCATCTGCAAATAGACACAGTTCTGTTCTTCCTTTCAGATCCATATGCCTTTTATTTCCTTGCCCTGCCTTTGTCCTGCTAGAACTGCCTGCCCTATGATGAATGAGAGGATATTCTTGATGTTCCTGCCCTTAGAAGTGGCTATAGACTGAATGTCTGAGTCTCCCTAGAACTAATATGTTGAACGTTATGTGACTTGGAGAATTTGGAGGTGGGGTCTTTGGGAGACATTAGGGTAAGGTCCTACATGGGGCTATCATGATGGGACTAATGCTCTTACAAAAAGAGGCAGTGATGAGAGCTCTCTCCACCATGTCGAATGCAATAAAAGGAAGCCATCTACAAGCCAGGAAGCATGTCCTCACAAGCGCTGAGTCCGCTCCACCTCAGTCTCGGCCTTCCAGTCTTTGGAACTATGATGAATAAATGTTAAATAAATGTCTGTGGTGTTTGTTAGAGCAGCTTGAGCTAAAACAGGAAAGATACTCCGTTGTTCACCTTGAAGTATGAAGTTTTTTGTAGTGGTGCTTTATTAAGTCAAAGAAGCTCCCATCTATTCCTATTTTTCTGGGTTATAAAAGGATGAATATTTAATTTTGTGAAATGCTTTTATATAAGCATGGGACTCTTCTTTGTTGTTTGGTGATATGTGGGTCACACTGGTTGGTTTTCACATGTTGAACCCGCTGCCCCAGAAGGTGATGTGAGCATCTGTTAGGTGGAACATTGAGTGATCAGTTTGAGACCCTCCAGATGCTGTTTTCCCTCTGGTGTGGTGGTCAGCAGCCCTGTGGATAGTGTCTGACCTCCTGGACCCCTGAGGCACAAGGATGCACCTGCCAACTCACAAAGGGCATCTTGCATAAACAAGAAATCAACATTTGATGTTTAAATCCCTTAGACTTTAGGGACTTCATTAACATAGTATAAGCTATCTTAGGTTGGATGGCACTTTTGGTGTGCATGTTTGCCTCAAGAATGAGATGCATGAGTGGCAAAAATATTCTCCCACTCTGTACACGCTCTCTTCACATTGCTGATAGTTTCCTTTGCTGAGAGAAAGCTATTTAGTTTGAATCTATCCCAGTTGTTGATTCTTGATTTTATTTCTTGTGCTATGGGAGTCCTGTTAAGGAAGTCTGATCCTAAGCCAACAAGTTGAAGATTTGGACCTACTTTTTCTTCTATAAGATGCAGGGTCTCTGGTCTGATTTCAAGGTCCTTGATCCATTGTGAATTGATTTTTGTGCAGGGTGAGAGATAGGGGTTTAGTTTCATTTTGTTGCATATGGATTTCCAGTTTTCCCAGCACCATTTGTTGAAGAGGCTATCTTTTCTCCATTGCATATTTTTGGCACCTTTGTCTAGTATGAGAAAATTGTATTTATTTGGGTTTGTGTCCATGTCCTCTATTCTGTAACATTGATCTACTGTCTATTTTGGTGCCAATACCATGCCGTTTTTATTACTATGGCTTTGTAGTATAGTTGAAGTTCTGGTATTGTGATACCCCCTGTTTCATTCTTCCTGCTAAGGATTGCTTTAGCTATTCTGGGTTTCTTATTCTTCCAGATGAATTTCATGATTGCTTGCTCTATTTCTGTAAGATACATCATTGGGATTTTAATTGGAATTGCATTGAATCTGTATAGCACTTTTGGTAGTATGGCCACTTTGACAATATTAATTCTGCCTATCCAAGAACATGGGAGATCTTTCCATCTTCTAAGGTCTTCCTCAATTTCTTTCTTCAATGTTTTGTAGTTTTCATTGTTGAGATCTTTTACCTCTTTGGTTAGATTGATTCCCAAGTATTTTATTTTATTTTTTTTTTTGAGGCTATTGCAAATGGAGTTGTTTTCTTCATTTCCCTTTCAGATGTTTCGTCGCTTTCATATAAAAATACTTTAGATTTATGCGTGTTGATTTTATAGCCTGCTATTTTGCTGAATTCATTGATGAGGTCTAGAAGTTTTCTGGAGGAGTTTTTTGGATCCTCTAGAGAATCATGTCATCAGCAAATAGTGACAACTTAAGTTCCTCTTTTCCTATTTGTATCCCTTTAATTTATTTAGTCTGCCTAATTGTTCTGGCTAGAGTTTCGAGGACAATGTTGAATAGAAGTGGTGAAAGAGGACATCCCTGTCTTGTTCCTGTTTTAAAGGGAATGCTTTCAGTTTTTCTCCATTAAGAATGATGTTGGCCATGGGCTTAGCATAAATAGCCTTTACAATGTTCAGGTATGTTCCTACTATCCCTATTTTTTCTAGTGTTTTGAATATGAAGGGGTGTTGTATTTTGTTGAACGCTTTTTCTGCGTCAATGGAAATAACCATATGATTCTTATCCTTAAGTCTACTGACATGATGGATTACGTTTATTGATTTATGGATGTTAAACCATCCTTGCATTCTAGGGATGAACCCCACTTGATCGTGGTGCACAATTTTCTTAATATGTTTTTGGATATGGTTTGCCAATATTTTGTTAAGGATCTTTGCATCTATATTCATCAAGGATATTGGTCTAAAATTTTCTTTCCTTGATGTGTCTTTTCCTGGTTTGGGTATGAGGGTGATATTAGCTTCATAGAATGAGTTTGGTAGGGTACCCTCCTTTTCTATTTCCTGGAATACTTTGAGAAGTATTGGAATGAGTTCTTCTTTGAAGGTCTTGTAGAACTCAGCTGAGAATCCGTCTGGTCCTGGGCTTTTCTTGGATGGTAGGTTTTCAATGGCTTCTTCTATTTCATTGCTTGATATTGATCTGTTTAAATCGTGTATGTCCTCCTGATTCAGTTTGGGAGGAGCATATGTCTCTAGAAATTTGTCAATGTCTTCGGTAGTTTCTATTTTGTTGGAATACAGATTTTCAAAGTAGCTTCTCATTATGTTCTGTATCTCAGTGGTGTCTGTAGTGATATTTCCTTTTTCATCACGATTTTTAGTAATTTGAGTTTTCTCTCTCCTTCTTTTTGTTAGTATGGCTAAGGGTTTGTCTATTTTGTTTACTTTTTCAAAGAACCAACTTTTTGTTTTGTCAATTTTTTGAATTGTTTCTTTTGTTTCAATTTCATTGATTTCAGCTCTGATTTTAATTATTTCCTGTCTTCTACCACTTTTGCTGTTATTCTGTTCTTCTTTTTCTAGGGCTTAATGTTAGGTCATTTAGTTGTTGACTTTTCATTCTTTTCTGGAATGCGCTCCATGCAATGAATTTTCCTCTTAGTACCGCTTTCATAGTGTTCCAGAGATTTTGATATGCTGTATCTTCGTTCTCATTGACCTCTAAGAATTTTTTAATCTCTTCCCTTATGTTTTCTATTATCCATGTTTCATTCAATAGCTTATTATTTAGTCTCCAAGTGTTGGAGTAATTTCTGTTTTTTATTTTGTCATTGATTTCTACTCTCAGTCCATTATGATCTGATAGAACACAAGGCAGTATCTCTATTTTTTTGCACTTCCTAAGGGCTGCTTTGTGGCATAACATATGGTCTATTTTTGAGAAGGTTCCATGTACTGCTGAGAAGAAAGTGAATCCGCTTGTTGATGGATGGAATATTCTATATATGTCTATTAAGTCTAGGTTATTGATTGTGTTAGTGAGTTCTATGGTTTCTTTGGCTGGTTTTTGTTTGGAAGATCTATCTAGTGGTGACAAGTGGTGCATTAAAGTCACCCAGAATTATTGTGTTGTGGTCTATTTGATTCCTGGAATTGAGAAGGATTTGTTTGATGTACAGGGATGCACCATTGTTTGGGACTTAAGTATGCATTTTAAAACATCCTTGATCTCCTGGTTTAAGTCATGATGTCATTAGATTCAATCTGAGGATGAGTTGCAATATCTGCGTCTTTATTCCGGATGCGATGGGCCTACCCATGCCTCTCCTGGCATGGGCCCCTCCCTGTGTCCTCAGGGCGGGTGGGTGGTGTCATGCCTTTTCTGTGCCCTGGGAGGGGCTGCGCGACCCAGGCACCACCTGGTGGAGGTCACCTGTTCTCAGCAGGGGCCCTCACAGTGTGCAGCAGCTTTCTTCAGGTCACGTTCTTTCTACGTTTTCCAAATTCCCCAGGAGACTCCGGCAGGCTCTCCGTCCGCCATCCCCTGCTCCCCTCCTGGTCACTTCTGGCCTGCCTGTCCTGGGAGGCGTGCTCTAGAGCCCTGAGGGGATGCAGTTCCTCATCTTCTGCAGCAACGCCAGCTCGGTGCGCGGTGATGCCGTCTGGAGCATCCTTCCAGTGATGAGTGGCTTGTCCCACGCTCCACTCAAGGCCGGCTGTCCACGCGGAATGTCAGCATCTTGTGTGTCCTGCTCCCTCTCCACAGGTCGTGACCTGCCTGCAAGACCAGGCAGGCTCTGTTCCCCACACATCCAGGGTGCCTGTTGCATGGGCAGGGAGGGACACCGAGGTAGAGGCGGCTGATGAGTCAGAAGAAGGGTGTACCCCACAGGAAGTGAAGCCTCCTTCTCTTGACACTCGGTGCCACAGGCTGTTTGGATGTCAGTTATGAAATTGGCACAAAAAGCCAGCTCCTGACTTGCTCCTTCTGACCCTCAGAGAGCAAGCTGGCCATATGGTCAGCCTCCCTGCAGACAGTACTACCATGTCAGGTCCTTTGTGAACAGCACGGACACAGTGGTCACTACCTGGGGCAAAGTGCCGCAGTCCACAGGTTCCTGAAACCCCTGTGCACAGCCCTGGTTGGCTTGGGAGCTGCTTCCATCAGGCTCAGGGTCTTTGTCCTGAGAATCTCAACCAGGGGCAGGGACTTCAGGGAATGGGGGAAACGGCTCTGGAGGCTGAAGAAGGAGGCATGGGTACATGGTCATGGAGCCGGCACAAGCTGCAGCCCCAGAGGAGAGGGGACTAGGTGTCTGGAGGTCAGTAACAGGTGATCTGAGAGCCCTGGACATATATGGGATGAGGCTACCCCAAGACTCAACAATGTGGACCCCACATGGGGCAGATCCTGGGTGCTGCAACCCACTGCCCTTGGGGGTAGATCGTGGCAGGTGATACTGTGAGGTTGCCCCTAGGGGGTTTGGGGACGCTTGGCCTGAGACCCAGTGGGCTTCTCACTGTGCTGCATGTTTGCAGGAGGAGAGGTTTGCTTATGGCCTGTTAGAGTTTGAATGTGAGGTGTTCCCAAAAGCCACTGTTAGTGCAGGAATGCTCAGAGGTGGACCAAGGGACTGACCTTACTTGCCCATCCCAGTTTGGGTGGACTGACTGCTTAGTGTGGGCAGGTGGGGTGTGGTTGCAGGCGAGTCGCTGGGGCTACCCGGGAGGGGCATCTTCCCTGTGGCCCCCTCCCTCTCGGGTTGTGCTGCCTGCCGTGGGCACGGAGCAACGGAGTCGGCCGTCCATGGACTGAGGCTCTGACATTATGAGCACCCAGTAAACCTTCCCTCCTCCGAGTTGTTCTTGTTGGGTATTTTGGTCACAGTGACTGAAAACCTGACTCAACGTGGTCCCCACCTAGTGGGCCCTGACAGGAGACCGGCCGGCAGGGGGCGCTGTGCAGGCGGCGCAGGTGGGCGGAGCTCCGCGGGTGGGCGGAGCCAGGGAGTCCCGCCCCTCCCGGGAAACGCGGGGCCTTGGCGCGGCGGGCGGTGCCTGGGCGGGAGGGGCGTGGAGGCCGGGTCGCCCTTGAGGAGCGATCCCGGCAGATCTCAGGGGGAGAACTGCTTTCCCGACTGTGGGCGCAGCAAGCTTCATGGTGCCCAAAGCTCAGGGTGGACAAGGGAGGCTGAATCAAGGTGGACAAGGGAGGTGGACAAGGAGGACGAATCAGAAGGGGCGGGCGGCGGAGGGGCCGGCCTGGGGGCGCTCGCGGCCTGGCTCTCTGGGCCTGGGTCTGCCTTCTCTGTCCTCAGACCTGCCTGTACCAGGTTGGTGGCGTTCGCAGCGTTGGCCGTGTCGCTGTCCTTGCACCACGACGGCCTGCAGGCCCACTCCCCGCGGGCGGTGCGCGCCTCCTCCCTTGACCTCCACCTTGCTAGAGCTCCTGCCTTTACTGGTTTTTCAAAGAACCGGTTTACAGGTTTTCTCCCCAGCTGGCCTTTCTGTTTCAGTTCTTCATTTCATTGTTCAGACATCATCTGTGATTTCCCCTTCCTGCTCGCCGTCGCCTTTCCACCCATCTTCTTTCGCAAGCTTCTTGAGGTGGGGCTTGGATGATGCCTGGAGACCTTCCCTTCTTATAGGGCACTCAGCGCCACGACCTTCCCCAGCTCCTGGCCGCAGCCTGAATGTAGCTGCCTCTCCCTTCTCACCCCCTCCGCCTTCCTCTCTCCCACTTCTCCTCCTCCTCCTGCTCCTTCTCCCTCTTCCTCCCCTTCCTCCTCCTCCCTTTTCTCATTCTGCTCCTTCCTCCTCTTCCTCCTCCCTGTCTTCCTCCCTCTTCCTCCTCTTCTTTCTTTTTCTTTGAACTTTGCTGTGGTTTCTTTTATGACCTGGGATACAGGCTCTCTTGGCAACTGCTCCATCGGTGTTGAAGACAAGTGTGTGTCCTGACATTGGCAGGTGGACTTTGTGCATGTCAGTCAGAGCCCCTTGCTTAATTGCATCATTCAGATCTCAGTGCCCTTGTTGATTTTAGGTCTGGCATTCTATCTCATCCATCAAGTGCTGAGCAGAGAATGTGAATGTTCCAGCTGTACTTGGGGTTTTTCTATTTCCTTTTCACCTCTTGTCAGTTTTGTTTCATGTATTCTGAAGCTCCAGTGCTTAGTATGCACCCATTTAGGATTGTCACGTCTTCTGGTGGGTAGACCCTTTCACCTCTGTGTAAGGCCACTTTGTAGTAGTTTTTTTTTGCTTTGAAACCTACTTTATTGGAGATACTAATTTCTTTTTATGAGTTTTTGTGGAGCTTATCTTTTCCCATTCTTTTGCCTTTCAACCTGAGACTTTTGAGTGTGTGATTTTGTTTCAAGTGTGTTTGCAATTGCTGTTGAAACATGTTTATTGTGTCTGCTTTAAAATCCTGTCAGATGATCTCAGCACATGATTCATCTTACTGTTGTCTTTTCTTGCTCAGATTGTGATTTTTCTAGTTCTTGGTTTGATGGGTGGCTTTTTGCTCACTTTTGATAGTTTGGGTTAGGAGTCTCTGGGCCCTACTTCAGCCTTTTATCTCAGCAAGTGCCTCCCTGTTGAGGTTCCTCAGCCAGGTTCGGGCTTCTTCTGTGACTGTGCTTCTAAGATAGTTTAATGTTCAGGCCTCTGGGGTCACTTTGGTGCGTGGTTTATCTGGTGTTGCTGGTCTTCCACTCTTCTTGCTGGTTTGGCTGTAGGGAGAGTGCTGGGGTTCGGGGCTTCAGGGCCTTGCCTGGGTGGCACTCTTGGGAAGAGGCTGGGCACCTTGAGAGCAGCAGGTCAGTGCAGCACAGGCTCATGGGTGGTCCACGGTCGGCTGCCTGCCATGCCGGTGCCCTGCCCGCTCCTCAGCCCACCCTCTACCTCCTGCCTGAACAGTGGGTAGACGGCTGGATGGTGTCTGCAGGTCCCGGAGGAGAAGTCAGGCACCTGCTTGCCCGATGCCTACCTGTCCTCCCACCAGCCAGGATGCTGACTTGTACACTCTGGTGACCCTGAGCCCCAAAGCCAGTGATCCATTTGGGGACTGTGGTGATGGCTACGGACGGTGGTAGCCCTGCCCTGCTGTCTTGCTGGAATACCACCTTCTAAGATGGTGTCCATTTCTGCCTGCCCTTCAGTCCATCACCTCCACAGAGGTGATGGATTTACATTACTGCATCCTGCCACTCTTAAGCCACCAGCGCCCTCCTTCCATGCGAGCCCCGTCAGCCTGTCCCTGCCCCATCACAAACTCACCCCCAGTGGAACTTCCTACCTGGTGCTCCTATGTCCTGATGAGCTAATGTGACCCCTGCTCTCTTCTCACTGAGAGAGGGTCTTCTGAATGCTCCCTTTTGGATGAAGACTGAGGGCCATATTTGGTCAAGGACAAGCTGGGTTCCTGTGGCATTGGCACAGAGCAGGGCTCAGCAGGGTCTGGCTTGGTGTTGGCGGCTGCGAAGGGAGCGGGGGTGAATGGGTGTTGGGACTAATGACACGTTAACTAACTCAGGCTGACTCCTTACTCCCTGGCGAGTGAGCAAGATCAAGGCTCAAAGGCGGTTTCAAAGGTTCATGACGATAAACCGGACCACCGTCAGGGATTGGTTAACAACAGTTCCGCAAACATGATCAGCTCGCGCTTGCCATATAGTCCTATGGGACTCTCGCCTGCGTGAACCCCCCTGCCTTGCTGACCTTTAAGTTGATTGGTTCCCGCCTAGCCCCCACCCTACATAAAAACTGAGCGATTTCCTCAATAAACGAGTTCCTGCTGTGACGGGTCTCCCTGACGCATCTGATTGTCCTCCGCCGGGAGGGCTGGAAACGGGCGGTCAGTCGGCCCTACCTATCCCGGTCTGACCTTGTTGGGGAGTGTCCCCTTCCCTTGTTGCTGGTCGAGAAGAGCAAGGGGGCTTAAGACCCCGACAAATGGAGGCCGCGTGGGACATGTGGAGCCCAGGTCTGTTCAGCACCAGCATCTCCCTGCTTCCCCCTGGTCTGCAGAAGACACTGGAACTGAGACCAGAAGTCAGGTCTGAGTCCCTCCTCCAGTCTCAGGCCACCTGGGGGTGACCTCGAGCGCCATTGCTGTGGTGTCAGCTGGGAGCCACCTTCCCCCTCCCTGGCCCTGTCCTTTCCTTGCTGTCTCCATCTCCATGACTGTGGCCAGAGGCCCATGGCCACAGCTCAGCCACATATCCTGGGTTCCAGAGGAGAACGCACCAGCTCTCCCACCCCAAGTGCCAGACTGTCCACCAGGTTTCCCCCTTGCTTGGTCCAATCCTCCTCTGCATCCTGGATGGGGCACCGATTCCTTCAGTTCTCAGCACAGGCACTCTCCCGGGTAGCTCGTCCAGCCTGTGAGGCTCAGGATCAGATGTCCACTTCAGTCCAGAGAGTGTCATTGTACATGGACATCCAAGAGTGGGAGGAAGAAATGGAGCAGGGACTGCACCAGCCCCGGGGAGCCTCGGCCACGTTCTCGGGAGCCTCAGGCTTGGGGTTGGGCGCTGCCCACCACTGCCCAGCTCATACATAGCATCATCACCAGCCCTGCAGATCAGACTGAACCCTGCATCACCCCAGAGCCGGGCCCAGGGTCCCAGGTAAGGGGAGGGGCCAGGGGCAAGTCCTGTGAGGGCCAGAACATTCCAGAAGCGGGTGCGAGTTCAAGAGGTAAATCTGCATGTGGTCTATCTTCCTGCAGGTCTGGTTTACTTGGATATTTTTAAGGATCCAGGACAGTGTTCAGAGGCACTGGTCCCTGACCATGAGGTTGTCCCTGTCCACTGGGAGAACAGCCATCTCCACCTGGACCCAGCCCTGGGGCACCCACAGGTGTGACAGATGAAGCACAGCCAGTAGACACAGCAAGAGGCCGAGCCGCTCTCTGCCTGTGCCCAGGGGGCATCGTAGGCCTCGTCACCCCTCGGGGGTCTGCTGGGATGGAGTTAATCGGGGCACCCACAGGCCAGCAAGCAGAAGGGGCTGTTGTAGCCTCAGCCTGGTCAGCCTTTGGACCACCGACCTGGCTCAGGGCAGGCAGGTGCCACCATGGACGGGGCCCAGACTCGGGAGAGAAAGCTGCTTAGCTCCCGGGGCCACAGAGAGAGGCTGGTGGGGACGGAGACCTGGGAGTCCAGCATGAACAGAGCTGACCCTCCATATTCTGGGCGAGGGTGCTCCCCTCTACAGAGGCCCACTGGACCTGGAGCCGATGGAAGGGGTCCTTCCTGCCCCTGGTGCAGGGACAGAGGTCGGCCCCAGGAGGTGCCCAGTCTTGGGGCTGGCCTGAATGTAAGCCCCCTTGTGCAGCTGGGGCAGGGGACACAGGGCTGGCAGAGCCTGTGAGGAGGCTGGCAGGTGGGCGGGCTGGCCGCGGGGGCTCAGGGCGCAGTGTGGGAAGCCCATCCTGGCGTGGCTGTGGTGTCTGAGGACTCTCATCTGGTCATACCTTCCTAAGCAATTCCTTCACCAGCTGCCCGCTGCCCTTGGGAGCAGGAGGGTGATCAATGGAGCCACCCAGTCCCAGGAGACACCAGCCTGCGGCAGACCAGCCGGCCCCCATAGGCTTACTCAGCTGACTGACCTGGGGCTGCCCTGGTCAGCGTGTCGGCCTGGAGCTCTGAGGGGACAGGGAACCTCTTCACCCCATCCCCCACCCCGCGGTGAGACGTCCCGTTAGGAAGCACATGGGTCTGCTCCCAGCCCTGCTCACTCTGCCCTGGCCCGGAACCAGGCCCCAGGCCGAGTGGCTCAGGGTCACCAGCCCTGCTGGTAAGCCACTGTTTGTTCAGGATGGTCTCCAGGTGGCCCTTGGGCTGCACCTCCACATCTTGATGTACATGCTCGGAAGGACGTCCTCAGCGGAAGGGCTGCTGGCTGCTGTGGCCATGGGATGCGATGTCCCTGCCCACGGAGCTGCTCTGTCCCCATCCAGAGGAGAGCTCTGCGTGCCCCTGTGGGAGCGGGTTCAGCCTGCATGGCCCAGGGGTCTTGATGGCACAGAGGTGCCATGTATTTGGATTCGAGGTTTGGATTCGATGTGAGCTGGGGACCTGCCCTGAGCCAACACCCAGGCGTCTTTGGAGCGGCCGCCCTCTAAGGGGACCCCCCAGCCTTCCAGGCCCCTCCTTCCCTAACCGTGAGACAGAAACTCTGCTTTGGGATTGGGTGGTTGGAGGGAACCAGTTCCTTCATCATTTGGGGAACGGAGGGGTCCCCAACACTATGACCTCACCCTATGCCCACTGTGGATGTCGGAGGCCACCCTGCAACTCCACCCATGCCAGCCACCCAGGGTCAAGCACCCTGCCATGTCCCCAAAACTTCAGGACATCAGGACCTCCATGGCCTTCGTGCCACTGACAAGGGTCAGGCCAGGGTGAGCAGGAGTCCGCCGTGGCTGCAGCTGTGGCCTTGTCCGAGCTGGGTGAGGAAGGCCCAGGCTGTGGGTTCGTCCCTTTTGTAGGAGGACAGAGTCCAGTCTCTGCCTGGCCTTGGGATGCCTGGAATCCCCTGACTGTCCTCAGGCACAAGGACATTATCCCCCTGCCCGAATTGGCCATTTCTTGGATAGTATCACTAACTTCCCTCTAAGTCCAAACAGGAGCCTGCTGTGTCCCCTGGGGCTGGACGGTTCCTGGTAGGGCCATGGTGGGAGGAATCTGGGGCTTGGGCCAGGCTGGTGGCCGGCGTCAGCAGCACTTCCGGGGTCTCTCCTGGACACGTCAGAGGCCAGCACTGAGGACAGCTGTGCCAGGAGGGGTCAGCCCTGTACGTCAGGCCAAGGGTAGGAGGACCCCACGTCAGCCCTAGGGTCAGGTGGCCGTCGTCCCACTCCTCACTGTCTGCCCCAACCCCGGGCACCGCCGTCCCCAAGGGTGCACCCTGCTGAGCGCAGTCAGGTGTCCTCAGCTGTGCAGGGAGGGGCCTCCCTGCTTTCTGGCTCCCCTTCAGGGGTGCCGTGGAGGGGGCAGGGGCACCCCAGGGGGCTTTGCTCAGGGGGCTCTCTCGCTGCTTCAGACAACAGCCAGCATGTGGCCCTGATGCCACAGGGTCCCTGGGCGTCATCAGCCTGTGCTCTGAATGGTGGCACCCAGCCAGCCCGGGGTCCTGCCCCCACACTCTCCCCTTCCCAAACTGCCCAGGCCAGTTCGAGGGGACACATCTTCTCCTGCTCCCTCAGCACATCCCGAGGTGGGTGGAGGAGTGGTGGGCCGCTGCGCCACCCCAGACCCACGCGGGTGCCTTCCGGACCCCCTCTCTGGGGAAGCACTGGGCATCAGGAAATGAGGTGGGAGCCAGGCCCATCCCTCTCCCTACGTGAGATTCATCCCCTGCCCCCAGCAACACACGGAGACCGAGGCCGTGAGGATGCTGGCCACGTTTATTTGGAGTCAGGGACTAGTCCAGGGAGCAGGAGCCGGGCGGCGTCGGCTTTGTCAGGCAGGATGCAGACACCGCAGGTGGCCGACTGGGATCTGGCAGATGATGGCTAAGGTCCCAGACACACCGGCTTTGGCAACATCCTGGGGAGGTGTGAGGGGCAGCGCTGAGGACCCAGGGTCCAGTGCAGGCCTCCACAGAGTGCATGACAGAGAGCTCCTTCCAGGCCCTGGGAACCTGGGACAGCAGCCAGAGGGCTCCGTGTGGCTGCTCAGGACCCAGCACCAGCCACCATGGTCCCCACCCCAACTCTGTGGGCCGCACGTGCTCCATGCTCAGGGCTGAGTATGGAAGAGCCCAGAGACCAAGGGAGGCGGCGGAGGCGGGAGCTGCAGGGGCCGTCAGGGCTGCCAGCCCAGGGCAGATGGCCTCGAGACTGGACCAGGCAGGCAAGCAGCTCCCCTCCTTCCAGAGGAGGTGCCTGCCGGCAGTCTGGCCTCAGGACTCAGGGTAGATGTGCTGTTTAAGCCACTAAGTCCGTCGGCACAGCCAGCAAGCTTCTGTCTCTGTGGCTGAAGCCACATTTATCCTCCTGAGTTCTGGAGGTCAGAGTCCAGAATGGGCCTCCTGGGTGGCGTCCAGCGTGGCAGGGCTGGCTCCTCCTGGCTGGTCCCGCACTGCCTTCTGCAGCCCCTCGCCCTCACCCCACACACCCTGTGCCCAGGGGCCCCTTCCTCACTGCACTGTGACCTCCCTGCCTGCTTCTCCCCATGGAGCACATCAGCGGAGGAGGCAGCAGCCACGTCGGAATCCAGGATTTGCACAAAAGCCAAGGTGACATTAGTGGATGTGCCCTTGGCCAGGCAGACCCCACGGGAACCTTGCAGTCCCCAGGGGACCATGAGGCCAGCACACACTGGAGCCCGCACGCGGCCCAGAGCCCTGGCGCAGGCGTCTGAGGGGACAGGAGGCAGTTCTGCTCGCTCACTGTCTTCTCAGTGTGAGGGGCTCAGCAGGTAAACTGAGGAGTGGGGGCTCTCCACCTGCGAGAGCCGGAGCCGCCCTCCCCGTGACAGGGAAGGAGACAGCGAGCACGCGCTGCCCCCCAGGGCCCCTCTCCTGAGTGCACCCACCCCCCAGGCTGCCTGCTGGACAGAGACCTGGACGAGGGCGCAGGCGGGGCTTTCTTCCTCTCTCACCATCCTCTTCCCGCCCCCACAGTGACCGCCCTTAACTCACAATAGAAATGGAATCAAGACCCCGAAGGTCACAGACCCGCAGCTTTACGTGCCCAGATGCCGGGTGACCTGCTGGCCTGGAGCCCAGCAAGGACGTGCTCAGTGCAGAGGCCTCAGGGGCCACTCACCTCACGGATGGTGGGATGTGCAGAAATCCGAAGCAGCTGAGGGAAAGTGGGGACGCACGCAGTTCATTTCCACCCGACCCCGAGGTCCCCTCCTGTGAGAAGAGCCCCCACTCCTGCCCCGCGCTGGGAATTGGACAGCAGGGGACGCCCGTCGTTACCAGGGTGAGGCACGGCCATGACCTCTGCCTTGTCCAGTCCCTTGGTCTCCATGAGCTCCTGGAACATCTTCACCGCCTCGGGGTTCTCTTCCATGGTGTGGCCTGCGGGCACAATGAGGTGTGGCCAGGAGCCAGAACCAGGCCCCCCAGGCTGGGTGAACCTCTCCCCCGGAGGCCTCTGGCCACTCGGAGCACTCGAGTCTGCTGACCCAGGCCCAGGTCTGGGGAGCAGTGCGCTGCTAGAAGGAGCTTCAGAGAACCTCTTGACCAGCCCCGGACCTGAGAGGGTGAGTCTTTTGGAGGCTGAGGCCCCATAGTGATTCTGGGTGTGAAGGCTGCACAGGAAAGGAGTCCACCGCCCCACCTGGAGGGCAGAGGACAAGACAGAATCCCCTGCACAGGCACACCCTGTGGGGGGCTGGCCATGAGGGGCAGCCCTGGACTCCACACCTGGGAGCCTGAGGTAGGAGGAGGAGGACCCTGCTCTTGGCAACCCTCTCCCAAGAATCAGCCAGCCCTCCTGAGCAGGACCTCGTCTTCCAGCCTGACCCTCTAAAGCCGGAATCCTGGAGCATGACGGCCCCCTCGTGGCTGTTGGCTTGTCCGGAGCCCCTGGCAGCTCCTCAGTGGCCTCTCTGCAGGGAGTCCACTCCTCGTGCCAGCAACCTGGGGCCAGTGTGCACCCTGTGGCCCAGCAGAGATGTGCTGCCCTACTGCCCACCAGCTGTGGACCAGTGAGAGTCGGGGCAGTGGGGGCTGCCTCCTCAGTGCACCCAAGACCCGGTGTGACCTGGTGGGCCAGGGTGGGTGGGTGTCCGGTCTCCCATTCAGCGAGGCCCCGGTACCTATCAGCATCATCATGTGCATGGTCTTGTCCTTCATCTTTTTCTTGGTGTGCATGACGTAGTAGCTTTTCATCTTCGTGGCCCAAATGTGGACCTCCTGCTGCTTCCCTGTGGGGAGAAGGGTGCTGTCTTGGTGGGTAGCCGTTGGGCGATCTTACTACGAGCCTGAGAGGTGGAGACGGCAGGAGCAGGGTTGTCTCTGCAGCGTGGGAGGCAGGAGGGCCAGCCTCTGGCTGACTACCACGCTGCGCGGGGGCCACTGCAGGTCTCTTGCCTGCCTGTGATGCTGGTTAGAAGGCAGCTGCCTTGACTCTGTAGGGCCCTGGACTCCCCACCAGGGCACAGGGCGGAGAACGTGCCTTGTGTGCACACCCGCAAACACCAGGGAAGAGCCTCCAGCCAGGGGAATGCTGACCCCGATCTCATCAGCCAAGGACGAGGCTGGCCGTTTCCCGGAAGCATGAACGCAGCCCACAGGCAGGACGGGAGCCCAGGAGGGTCTGCAGCTGAGTGCCACTCACCGGCCATGAACGTGGTGGGGTCGTCTGTTTTCCACAGTGGTATCTGCATCTCCTCACAGTCGCCCGAGGGCTGCCTGGAGCAGAAAACCTGAGGGGTGAGCTCCGTGCCTCTCCTGTTCTGTCTCTTAGCTGAGATCTCCATGAAGGAAGAGGGCACGGGGTCCCCCTGCCCCTGTGCTTTGCTGGCCCCATCCACAGCACCCACGGCCCTGGCCTGGGTGACAGCAGCACAGGACGTACACAGGTGTCTCACCCACATTCTGGGCCACACCTGGGGTGGCCTGTGGCCCTCCCACACTAGCACCTCCTGCCTGGCCTGTCCACCTCTTCCTACCATTCCTCAGTCCTGCTCTCAGCACCTCAGGGAGCCCTGGGGCTGCCCTGTGCCGGCACTCCCAGCAGCCTCCTGGGGTTTCCTCAGGGCACAGATCTGCCCTGACTGGATAGCAGGGTGGAGCTGGCAGGGGCCAGGTTTTGCCGACCTTTCAGCCCCCAGTGACCATGGTTTGTAACCCCAAAGGTCCTAGAGTCTCCACGGACTTCCTAGCAAACTGAGGTGCAGCAAACTGAGGCCGCTGAATATGTCACTGCCCAGGAGGGCCTGTGGGGAAGGCCAGGAGTGGGGAGGCCGGCCGGCCTTGTCTTTGCAGGCTCGGATGGAAGGGAAGCGCGGTCTGCAGGCTGCTAGAAGCGGCAAAGGCCAGCTCCCCGTGGCTGCAGCCTGGTGAAGGCAGACAGCGGACTTCCCTCCCTCTGCCTAGCCCGGGGGCAGGGGGAGCCGAGGCACCCGCCCCTCTGCCCCCCAGGCACCTACCTGACTTTGGCCTTGATCATGATGCTGTCTTTGGAGAGGTCCATCCAGAAGTGCAGCACAGGATGGGTCATTTGAGGTGGCGGGTGGCTAGTCACGGCAAGCGCAGGAATCATGGGGCTCCCCATCCAGCATAGGATGTGCCACTCTCCTACCAGCTGTGGGGATGCTGCAGTGACCAGCGGGCGGGGGAGGCCACGCCTTCCCTCAGCTCCCCACCTTGAGCAGCCAGCCATGCTGCCCAGGCGGAGTCTTTAGGATGTGGAACTTCATGGGGTCTCTGGTGCACGGGACCACCCACCTGGGCCAGAGACTACCCATGAGCCTTGGACAGAGTGACCAGTCCCTGAGGACCAGGGAGGAGCAGAGGCTGCCGAGGGGGAATGCAGGTGGGCAAAGAGGGGAGCTTGGGTCCCAGGTGGACGCAGTGTGGCCTGCTGCTGACCAGCTCCCAGAGAAGGCCAGGGGAAGTCGGGGGCACAGTGGTGGGGAAGAGCAGGAAGCCAGGGCCCAGCAGTGGGGGCCTGGGAATGCCTGGTCCATGGCCTGAGTATCTGGGATGTCCTAGTGACCAGGTCACTTCAGCCTAACGGGAGGCGTGGGAATCCCAGGAGGTAAGGCTGTTACTGCCCCAGGCGGGAAGAGACTGGAGACGGGTGGACATTGGCAGACCCGTGTCCTGCTCTACCAATTCTGTGAGTTTTGGAAAGTCAAAATCTTGACAAGAATGTGGATTTATATTACCCCCCTGTGTTGCCCTGGGAAAATGAAAACCCAGAAACATGGTGTTTCCAACAGGCTGCTTCAAAGCCTGGCCTTCGCAGGGGACGAGGGTGGCCCTGTGAGAGGAGGGACGTGGCTCACAGGGACGTGACAAGGCCTGACCTTCACAGGGACTGGCCAGGCTCTGTGGGCCTGGGCCTCCACACGCTGCCTACGGCCCACAGGACCCTGCTTGCCCAGCCTCCACCTGGGGTCCCCCACTTTAGGGCACAGAGGGGCCCCTCAACTGACATCACCTGGCCTGGCTGGGTCCAGTCCAGCCTTAAAGACTGACCCTGGGAAGGCAGGTGGAGTCACCCGGGTCGCACTCCCGCCAGCCTCCCAGGGCGCTCACCTCCTTGGGCTGGGCAGGAAGCAGCTCCATGGCATGCAGGACAGAGACCAGGCCCAGGCCGGCGGTCAGCAGGAGCAGCTGCATGGTGGCGTGGTGTCCTCTGCTCTGGGCTCTCCTGCTGCTGCCACGGCGGCTCGGCCACCCATTTATCCCCCACCCCGGGCTGCCTGGAAACGGTCCTTTCCATCTCACCTGCTTTTCACAATGGCACGGAATGTCTCGGTGAGGTGGGGCTGCCCGTCACTGCCGGAACCCGGTGACTACCCCACAACACGTCCTGTTTGCTCACCCTGGAGCCTGTTTCCAGAAAGCTGCACCTCACAGGGAGGGTGTCGTCCAGGAGGGGCTGAGAACGTCCCAGCAACAAGGGTGCATGGCCGTCCTCCTCCTGGCCCAGCGCCTTCCGCTGGGCCTTGCTGGCCTGTGGCCTCCTTTCTCCACCTCAGGGTCCAGTGTCTGTGGGTGACCCACCCCGGGTGGGCCCCTGCAGCCCAGCGGCCAGCTGATCAGGGCCACCTGCAGGGCCACTCCAACCTGGTCCTGACAGACACCAAGACCTCTGCCACGGTCACTTCCCCGGTCAGTCCCCAGCAGGGCCCTCCCCCCGGGCGTCCCTGCTCTCGGTTCCCGTCTTGTCCAGCCCGTGCTCCTCCGTGCCCTTGTCCTGGAGGCTCTCGTCCCTGCGGGAGTCTGGGCTGCCTGTCGTGTGCCTCCTGAGCTCCAGGTGCTCCCTGCAGCAGCCCCTGCGGACGCCTCTGAACCTTCCAGCTCGACTCTCCCCGCCTCAGAGAATGGCCCTGGAGTCGCGATGGCCTTTCCATCTTGTCTTCCTCCAATCCAGCCTCATCTTACTGGGACTCGTGCATGCATCGTCTCAGGTCCGTCTCTGCCCTCCGTCCTCCCTGCCACCCTGCTTCAGCCTCCTGTGGCCGTCCTTTGACCTCCCCTAGATGGCCTCTCCCACTCTGCTCCATCTGCCTCCCATAATCCTCTGCTCATACTAGAGGGAAGGACTGGCAGGCTTTGGGGTCATGTCCCTCGAATGTTGAAAAACCTGGATATCCACCAGAGTGGGCCTCGTCCACCATGTCCAAGCACCCCTGGACTCCTTGAGGACTCAGTCACCCCCTGCGTTTGGGGATGGAGGTCTGTCTGCTGGCTGCTCCTTCCCATCTGTGGACTTCAGCATATCGCTGGGGTGTCCCCAGCAGAGCCATGACCCTTGGGCCTCTGGCCCTCCCAGGACTTACAGGTGCTGGCTCAGCCTCGCCTGAGGCTCAAGCTCCCATCCCCCACATGTGGATTTTGTCACGGTGCCACACTGCAGTCCTTGACTCACCTTGATGCCCACTGAGCCCCCGGAACTGCAGATGTCCTCTTCAAGACAGCTTGCAAGGCCTCCTCCTCCCGGGACCTCCTGGTCCTGCTCTGGGGCCCAGGGCTGCACCTACCCCTGCCAGGTTCTGCAGCCCCTCGGGCGGCCCCACAAGGCATCTCTGGCCCAGTCTTTGCCCCCGGAGTGAAGGCAGAGAGCTGCAGCTGGAGCCGGTCATCAGAAGCGAGCAGGGAAGAGCAAGGGTTCCACCTCCGGACAGGGGCACGTGAGGGCGCAGGGATTCTGGGGGATGTTCACAGAGTCCAGTGTGTGACTCAGCCTCCCGAGCACTGTCCCTGTCACCCCTGCCCCATCTCCCACCCACAGGGACCGACCCAGGGGACACGCCAGGCAGAGGGACACTCTTGAGGCTTGAGCTGAGTGTCAGCACCACCAGAACTGGATGCCCCGTGATGAGCCAGATCCTCCAGGGCTCCTTTCACTGCAAGGTGAGGGAAATTACAGGGCTGCTCTCTAGGGAGAAAGCTGGAGAAAGTTCCAAAAATAGATGTGAAAACAGAGCACACCAGAACCTGAGGGACCCAGCTAAAGCAGCATTCGGAGGAAAGCACACCCCCTAAGCTAATTCTGGCAGACAAAAAGAATGGAGATGATTTATCAATAATACCTCTCGGAAATAGAAAAAGGATAATACAAAAGTGGTCTTTTTTTTTTTTTTTTTGGTACCAGAGATTGAATTTATTTTTTGTTTTTTTATTTTGAGATAAAAAGTTGTAGTGCCTCTCTAAGTTGCTGAGACTGGCTTTGAACTCACAATCCTCCTGCCTTTGCCTCCCAGGCCCCTGGGATCACAGGTGTGCACCACTGCACCTGGCAAAGTGGTGATTTTTTGAAAATAAGAATGGTAAAAACCATTAGGCGACTTAATTAAAAAGAGATGGAGAGAGAAAAATACATAAAAGTTAAAACGACAGCTTTAAAGAAGTCTCCAAATCTATTTGACTTTAAGCTTCAGTGCTGACTAGAATATCATCAAATACCCAGAACACTTTGAACAGGCAATACCTGAAAGAACGGGTCCAGGACTGGACGGC
Source organism: Sciurus carolinensis (assembly GCF_902686445.1). Lineage (NCBI taxonomy): Eukaryota > Metazoa > Chordata > Mammalia > Rodentia > Sciuridae > Sciurus > Sciurus carolinensis. Next base: position 1,860,574 of record NC_062226.1, read on the forward strand.
CAGTGCATGCTGGGACATCTGTGGTGAAGCTCCTCCCAAGCCAGGTGGCAGGGCGACTCCAAGACACTGTGAGGGCCTGAGATGACATCCAGACTTCTTCCTAATGGTGACAATGATAACCACACAAACAGAACACAGAAGGATGGCAGCCCTCGGTGAAAGTCAGGCAACCAAGGAGATATGCATATGTATTATATTGTATTATTAATTAATCGATTAATATATCGCACGGGACATTCTATAAAGGTGTCCCTTCTCCCGAGTCAAGCGAAAAACATAAAGCAACACCACAAAAACACCAACCACATTTTCTACCCAGATGGTTGACTCTTAAATACATCCGAGGGTGGAGGTAGGAATAGCTGGCAGAATTCTGGTGAAAGAAGAGAAACAGTCCTACTCAAGCCAGTCGGGAGCCTGAGACGGCTCTGCAGCCACGCCTGGCGTGCTGAGGGGGGCGCAGGCATGTGAGGTCTGAATCTTGCCCCAACTGACCCCCAAGGGATTCCTGAGGGAGCCAAAGGTGAAGTGATAAAGAGATCGGGGAGAAATCAACTCCAGAACATGACAGGCCTTTCTAAAATTGACCAGAAAGCTACAACATTCAGAAGCTGAGGAAGAAAACAGGAAGATGTGACCTCCTCGTACATGTCTTGAGATGACGCCTGGAGGGGAAGGGAAAGGAGAGGCTGAGGAAACTGCCCTAACTGAGCACAGGGCAGCTGACTCCTCAGCAAATGCTGAGCTCACACACACACACACACACACACATGTACACACACATACATGTACACACACATGCATGTACACATACATATGGGTGCATGCACACACAGACATACACACATACACATGCATGCACACATACCCACATACATGTACACATATTCATGTACACACATACATGTGTGTACATAAGTGCGCACACACATGCACACATACACATTCGTACATGCATGCACACGTGCATACACACATACATGTGCGTGTATGTACACATACACACGTACACATACATGGATGCACATGCATGCATATATACACACACACACACACATGCACACACGGGAACCCAACAGACAAAGGAAATTATTTAGTTCTTTACAGAAAACAAAATGCAAATGAACGTTCTACTTGGTAAGAGCAAAATACACCTGAAAAGGATAAATTTGACAAAGGTACCACAAATATACATTGGAGAAAAGACAGCCGTCAGGACAGCTGTGCTTGACCAGGGCATGCCCATCTATCTGCTCCAACGTCAGACACCACGGACGCCGAGGGCGTGGCTGAGTGGGCAAGCCAAGGCTAAGCCCAGCCTATCGCTATACACCAAGGACACCAGACAGGTGCAACCACAGTGGACACCCACAGACAGGACTTACAAGCTGCACTAAAAGCCCCAAGCCTTTTGGAGCAGCAGAACTGGACGCTGCGCTCCCCCGAAACGCTGCCACAGCCCCGGAGGAACCCGACCAGAGCGCCTCGACTAAGGCACATTGCGGTGAGCGTGCGCTGGCTTCTGCACTAGGAGAAACGGGTTAGACTTGGAGTAGGCTGAAGTGGCGTGTGGTGCCTTGCATGGCGCATAATAAAATGAGTTCAGCTTGCCAACTAGTCAATGAGATGCTCGCACAACAGCATTCCAGCAGACGGAGCTGGGACAGCGGGTCATCCATGTGTACAAGAGGAGACCAGGCCCTGTCTCTCATCCTGCACAAAAGTCAGCTCACAATGGACCAAAGACCTGGGAATTAGACCAGAAACTGCAACTCCTAGAAGAAGACTCAGGGCCAAACTCCAGCACACGGCACAGGCAAGGACTTTCTCCATAGGACCCTAAAACTCAGGAAATAACAAGAGTTATTTCCCTGCCCATCTCCCGTAGATTTTCATGAGATCCACCCCATCTTCCTCTTCCTGTCTAGCTTCCACATGTGAGTGAAAACATACGACCCTTGACCTTCCGGTTTGACCTATGTCCCTTAACACGATGGCCTCTAGTTCCACCCATTTCCTGCACACGACATGATTTCTTTCTCTTCATGGCTGAGTGAAGCTCCAGTGGGCACATACACCCCATTTTCTTCGTCCCTTCATCCACTGATGGACACCGAGGCAGGGTCCATGGTTTGGCCACTGTGAATGGTGCTGCTGTAACACGGGGGAGCATGTGTCACTGTAGCGTGATGACTTTGCTTCCTCAGGATAAATGCCGAGGAGAGGTGCGGCTGGGTCGTGTGGTGGGTCCACGCCGCGTCTTTTGAGAGCCTGCGTCCTGAGTTCCATGTGGTTGAACTAATCTACAGCCCCACCACCAGGGTAAAGGGTCCCTTTTCCTCTGCTCCTCTCCAGCGTTTACCCCTGCTTGAGTTCTTTTTATTTATTTATTTATTTTTTGCATTCTCAGCCCACGCTGTTTTATTGCTAAAAATATACATATCCACAAGTGCAGAGTTTCCATCTCTTAAAACAGTTCTCTTTTACAACAAGGAATAAAATTTTTTCCTCAAAACTCCCAAAGATGCGTAGATTAAAAAGTAAACTGCCTTTTGTAATACTTCAAACACATTCAATAAAATCCTTTAACATCTTATAGACCACACCTGAAGAACCCTCGCGTGAACCTCTCAAGGGAAATCAGAAAACATTCTTATAGAATGGTACAACAGAGTAGGTAGAATAGCAAGTAAACACAGTGATCAACTCCTGTATTTCGGGGACAGTAAATAAGCTATTGAGAAGGGCACACTAATATCCTAAAACTTTAATTACAAAGATGAGTGAGTGGTTTTAAGATAAATGCCGAGATTAATGCTACTAATACTGTTGTTTAAATTTTGACTTCATTGCCAGAATATCTTCCTTACTCTTGGGATGAAGAAAAAAAGAATTTTCTTTGAGGTGCTAGGGATTGGATCAAGGTATTCAGCCACTCTAGGCAAGTGATCTACCGCTGAGCTCCACCCTCTTGTACAAAGGGCTACAGGGAAGATTTGGAGATTACACAAACCGCACCTGAAGAACCCTCGCGTGAACCTCACAAGGGAAATCAGAAAACATTTCAAAATGAATAAAAATGAAAACAAAAATACAGTGAAATATGCAGAATGAAGCTAAGCTGCACCCGAGGAAACCAGAGCGCAGGGTTCGGGCATCAGGCAGCAGATGGCCTCGCTTCAGCAGCCAGCCAGCTGCCTGCGTCAGAGCAGCTCCAACATAAGCGAGCAGGAGGCGAAAACAGCTAACAGGACTACCGGAATCCACCGAGCAGAGCCAGGAAACAACGCGGGAGGCGAGGAAGCCAGGGGCTGGTTTCAAGTCAGAGATTAACAGGGTGGATGGCTCTCTAGCCAGACTGTGATGGCAAAACCAGACCCGGTTGTGAAATGAAATTACAAAACATTATGGGAGAGTCCGGGGCCTGGGGAGGGTCAGTTCCGCCCCTCTCTCAGCCTTTCTCCAGGGAGCCTCATTAACCTTGGGCCCCTGGTTCTGCATTGCCAACAGCTACCCCAGGATCTGCCTACCCCTCCTGGAATGTGAGCCATGTCTGTGGACAAGCCTTTCTCCTCTGTCCTGAGAGCAGCTCTGTGCTAGAGACCCCGCACAGGCTGTTAGCCGCAGAGATCAGGAATATTTTTGAAAGGAGGAAAAAGTCCCTGTGATAGGATGGGTTTAAAGATGGCGCCAGATAACCTGCAAACCTTGTGAGAAACTGTGGGTCAGGGCTTAGAATCTGCAGTTTTTGTTTTCCTCTGGACCCGCTGGTGTAAAATAAAGTTCTCCTCCTGTCCAAGTGTGGCTGGCTGCTTCTTGACCAGTCTGTTTCCCTCAACAAGACTAACCGGAAAACCAGATGGCTGACACAAATGTCCACCATCAGGGAGAAGAGGGGACATCCCAGGGGTCTGGGTAATTTTGAATAAGGTCGTGGAATTGCTTTTGACCAAAATGAAAACCTTTCTGGGGAGACACAAAGCACCTCGCAGAGGAGGGGTGGGCCGCCAAACGCCCGCTGGCCAGGGAGCCAGGCCGAGAGGCTGGCTGGAGGTCCCACAGCCTGGGCAGCTGTGAGCTCGGCCTCAGACTGAGGCTCCCGACATCCAACGCCGTGCCTGAAGGTGGCTGATTCACACGTCTGCGTGACCCTCCCCGGGCTTGTCCTTGGCACCCTGCTGCTGCTGTGACCTCTTTGAACATGCCACAGTCCACTAGGGCACGCCATCCTCACCACGCCTCAAATCTTTGCACTCTGCTGGCCTCCTTGTTCTGTTCCCCGGTGACAATGTGCATCCTTTATCTCCTCCTCCGACTGTAAGTGAAAGGTTGGCTTCTGCTAGGCCAGTGGTCACCTGGGAGTGAGCCCTTCCTCCCCTCCTCCAGAGCACCTGCTTCCTGCTGGACTCTAGGAACGCCAGGGTCATCACGAAGGGGCCTGGCGGCCGGGGTGACGGAAGACTGCTCTTTGGCTCTTCTTGCCCCAGACCCCTGTCTGCAAAGGGTCGAGGGCGAATCAGCTGGGTGACTGCTGAGGGACTGTGGCTCGGGGGCGGGGGAGCTTGGTGGCACCTGGTAGTTCACACGGAGGGCTGACCTGGGCCTCTGCCAAGTGCTGCGTCAGGAGGATGTCTGTCTCTGGTTGTTTATCACCCAGTCCTGGAAGTAACGGTGCCTCGCAGCCACCGAGCATGTCACGGAGGGTGGGGGGGTTGGAACATTTCTCCTTCTGAAATTGTCAATTAACAGAGTTCAGATTCATCTGCTTCTGTTGGTTCTGAATTGTAGGATCTGCCACCTCCTTTTTAATTCTTTAAAATCATGTTTAGTTGTAGATGGACAGGACACCTTTATTCATTTACTTGTTGTGTGTGGTGCTGAGGCTCGAACCCAGGGCCTCGCAGGTGCCAGGCGAGCGCTCCACCACTGAGCCCCAGCCCAGCCCCTGCTTTTTAATTTTAACTTTTTACTTGAAATCTACAGGATGTCAACCAGTTCAAACTTAAGACGGGTAGAGGTCGGTGGATGTTTTGCGCTCACTTCTGTCCCTCCGGTTTGTTCCTCCAGCTCTGTGACTTCTTGCCTCCACACGGCCCAAGGGCGCCTCTGCCCACTGGTTCCCACCTGGCAGCATGCTGCAGTGCCCTTGCGGCCACACCTAGATGGCAGCTTCCAGGAGAGCCTGCTGCTCTCCTTGTCCCCTTGTCTGCAGAGAAATCTGCTCTATGGATCCCTTGCCGAGGCCAGGCTGCTCAGAGAGGCCTCGGTGTGACTTGACTCTGAGCCACTACTCTTCTGTCCCCATCTGCTGGGCTCTGGGGACTGTGCTGTGGGGTGTAGGGAGGCTTGGGTGGAGGCAGGAGGCACCATGCTCACGTGTGGTCCTTGGGCCCAAGTGCTGGTCCAGGGACGGGCCGCCACCTGGGCAGTGAGGACAGTGATGACCTCTGTCCTGTGGGTGGCAGTGAGGAGGCATCACGCTGCGCGACCTCTGCCAGGTTGGGACGGAGGTATTTTCCCAGTTGCTGAAGAGCTGGGAGGCCTTGCCTGCTTGCCCTGCCTGGAACTGTGCAGGTGCCCCAGATTCCCTAAAGGAGCAGGAGACCAGCCACCAGCCTGGCACCTGGACACGGGCACAGGCTCTGTGCACATGGCTGACATCTGCCCCTCAGGGCTCTGCTTGCATTTTTCCAGTCTGTCCTGATCTTTATGGGCAATTACATTTGACTTCAAATCTATTTATCCAGAGTTATTAAATGTTAGGATATCCCAGCAATTCAGGAGGCTGAAGCAAGAGGATCACGAGTTGGAGGCCAGCCTCAGCAACTTAGCAAGGCCCAAGGCAACCTGTGGAGACCCTGTCTCAAAATAAAAAATAAAAAGGGCTGGGGATGTGGCTCAGCAGTAAAGCATCCCTGGGTGGGGGAGTACCCACCCCATGCAAAAAAGGTCAGGATATATTGTAAAAGTATAATTCCTTTTCATTAATGTTCTCCCAATCTGTGGTCATTGGTGACTTCTGGAATTTGGTTTTGGGAGTCTTTTCCAGTAGCTTCCGACAGGTAAGTTGAACCCCTCCATGCCCCTGCTCGTTCCCGTCTGGGGCCAGAGGTACAGGCAGGGATTAACGGGCACCCCTGGATTGTACATTTCCCAATTGTTGCTATTTTTCTTTCTCTTCCCCTCACTTGGATGCTTCTTCCCAGCCTCTCGGGAAGATGCACCTCTCTGCTCTCCCTGGAAAGCCTGCTTCAGAACCGAGGGCCCGTGCTCCCTCCAGCGCCTCCATTCTGAGGCGGGGTTTGTATTCGCTCTTCTAGGTTTTCCACAGGGTCTGTGGGCCTCAACTCCCCGTTTTGTAGCTGATGAACTGGTGGCCCTTCCCCAGCAGTAGCAGCCATGGGCTGCCACACGTCCTGGTGGTGACGCCGGCACCCGCACCCTCCAGCCACAGCCGGTCAGAGAGCAGGTCCCCAGAGGGCACGAAGCACACGCAGCAGAGGGCTGGGGGCAGCAGGCGGCCTCCTCTGCTCAGTCCTCACTGCTGGGAAGCACAGGGGACAGCCCCATCTCAGGAGGCACAGCAGGGCAGGGGTCTGCTTTGACCCGTGGAGGAGGCCAAGGATTTTGGTTCACAGATCACCTAAGTAGGTAAAGGAAGAACTGCATGCCGGGGGCATGGGTGTGCGGACACCCCCTTAGTGCTGTGGGTGTGACAGTCACCATCCTGGCTTCCTGTTCCATCCCTGTAAACAGGAGCCCCCCCCCCCTGCAGCCTCTCATTTAAAGGAGCAGACTTGGACACCTGAAAATAAATGGCAAGCCCCTAGTGGACGGCAAGCCAAAAAGACTAAGTGTCACGAGAGCGCTGCACCAGGGAGGCGAGACACCATCTGGACAGGAATTGGAAACAAGCCAAGGAGAAGGGTGTATAAACTCCCCTCTCAGACAGCTCCTCGGCTCAGCCCAGATCTCCACGTCAGCCAGGTTTGCGAGCCCCACCGATCATCCATCCGTCGAGACTGCTGAGACTCCGCTGCTCTGACGGCTTCACGACCCGCGGAGCCTGCCTGTCCTCCATCCTCGGACCATCGGCTGGAGGGAGTTCCGAGACCAGCCGTCGTCTTCTCTCCGACTAAGATAACGTCGCATTCAGGGTCGTCGGAACCAACAAGGCAGAGAGGACTTTGGACTATTTGATTGAGGTGTGTTTATTTGTCATTCGATTTGATTGATGTGTGATATTAGGAATATTAAGGTTTGTGTTATCCGGAGTGTATCAAATAAAGCCACCTTGTTTGGAACCAAATTCTAGTCACTCGCCTCTCTGTCACATGACAGTTGGCGTAGTCAGCAGGATCCAAATTGGTAATAGGTCCAAACCCAACCGATAACCTACTAAGAATAAGCCTCAAGTACTCTGGCCCATTATCTGCGAGGGAAACTCCGAAAGCCACGGCCCGGGGAACCTGGTTTAAGAGCGGTCAGGCTAAGGTGCGACTAGGTCGGCCGAAGCAGTGGCAGCGGAAAAGGTGGAGCTGCATGTGTAGTGGACGTCGAGTCCAGCTGCAGTGGTGGTGGAACTCCAGCTGGTGCATGGGCTGCACGGTGGAACGAGGACTTAAGTCAAGGGACAACGTCGGTGCGAACCTGGACCCTAAGTTATATGATTGATTGGTATGATAGAGAGCTGAACAAATTGGCTTGCAATATTGATAATTATTCCCACATAAGGTGGAACACGCAAATTGTAAAATTAAGAATGCTCTATAGGACGGCAAAATGGCTTGCTTCCAATTCTGGTCCAGATGGTGTCTCGTCTTCCTGGTGCAGTGCTCTTGTGACACTTATGTCTTTTTGGTTTGCCGTCCTGTAGGGGCTGGCCATTTATTCATCAGACATCCAAGTCTGCTCCTTTCACTCACCTCCACCCAGACCCTGAGCCCTGCAGGGCAGTGGGACACGTGCTGGTCCCTGGGATGTGACCATGGCCAGCCTGACCTTCAGGACAGCAAGACCGACCCCAGGATCCCCGCCCTTCCTGCAAGTCCACCTGCCTCCCCCACCTGAGCAGCTGGGGCGGCTCCCACAGACTGCTTCCCCTCCTGACCCATGGCCTGAGGCCACGTGGGAGCAGGGAGCAGTCCCCGGCTCTCAGAAGGCAAGCAGGAAGGGGTGGAGCGCTCCCTGTGGCCGGGAGTGTGGGCGTGGCTTGGCCCTCAGTCCAGGTGGGGGAATTTGGTCCTCGGGTGCAGCCAGGGAGAGGTGGAATCTTTGGCAGGAAGGGTGAAAGTAGTACTCGTGGCCCCTGAGCGCTCTTGCGAGCAGGTTGTTACAGGGACAGCTGGTGCTTAGCTCAAAAGAGGGCCTGGGTTCAATTCCCAGTATGGAAACAAAAAGTGCACCTGTGTTCCTAACTGCTCCTGGCTTCCTGTGAGGCGATGGGACCTCCCACACACCTGGAGGCCTTCCGAGAGCTGTGCTGAGGTGGACACAGGGCCCCTGAGCTAACTGTGAGACGGGCAAACCTTTTTCCTTTATCAAGCACAGAGCCTCAGGTATTTCATTGTGCTAACAAAAAACAGATCGATGTGTAATTCATAACTAACGTGAGTCTGTAACTGGAAAGGCAAATTCAACTAAGAGCTACTACAAATAAGAAGAAAATCCAGAAACCTCACGCCACATGCATAAGTCAAGAGAAGGCAAAACTATTGCAATACTGTTTGGGGCAGAGTCCTATGTGGTGAGCATGTGAGACGGCGGAGGAACGATCAGCCAGAGGGAGGCAATCGGTCCCAGAGGGGAAGGGACAGGTCAGAGCCAGCGTGGGGCTCCCTACCTGCGGGCCAGCTCTGCACGGGCAGACCCACACTGCACTCAGAGAGGCAACAGAGAAGGGCTGGAGGGAGTCTCGCTTGGCAGTGAGGCTGGGGGCTCAGTTGGGAGACGAAGCTGCATCAGCCAGACCACCACTTGCACGGGAATAATCGCCTTTATTAATCAAGACTGGGAGGGGTGAGCTCAGAGCAGGGGCAGGGCCCTGGCTGAGCAGGTCCTCCGCCTTCAGAGTTCTGCCCAGGGTCCCCAGCTCGCCCTGCTGGGTGGTCTGCATCCCCTCCCTGTCTAGGACTCTCTGGGCAACACACAGGCTTCTGCAGACCCAGAAAGAGACAAGGGGTGGGGACGGGTGGTCACCACCTCACAGCAGGAAGGAGACCCAAAGGCCCATCCCCAGGTGAGCGGAGATGGCGGTGAAGGAAGGAGAGAGGAGAGCCCTGGTTACCAGCCTGCGGAGGGGTGACGATGTCTTCTTTCAGACCTTTCCTCTTCACAAACTCCTCGAACAGACTCAGAGCCTCCGGGTCTTCATCCAGGGTGCGGCCTGCAGGGAGGGGGTGAGGGTGGGCCTGGAAGGTGGGGCCCCTCCACGTGGGGGTGGGGACAGGGGCTGGGGCACTTTCTGGCACACTGGGCACTGACAACTCCCAGGGGCCTGGAGGGCAGAGAGGCCTCGCTCCTCCTTCGGTCACCCTCTGAACGGGAAGCGCCCTCGCCCACTCGGGTTTCTCCCTGTCTCAGACCAGGACCTGTCTTCCCACACTGGGATCTTCCCCTGGCCAGGGCCCTGGAAGGAGCAGAGCGCAGGGGGCAGAGACATGGGATTGCCACTTGTGTAAGCTGAGGCCGGGGTGGAGGGGGCAGGCTGAAGGAGGAGGACGGAACGTTGGACCGATGGCCTGGGCCAGTTGGAAGTGACCATGAGCAGTGGGTAGCGTGGACGAACACGGCAGGCACCCACACATGCACGCACACATGACCTCAACGTGCCTACAGGCACACGGCCCATAGGCGCGCGCCGCAGGCACACCGGGTGCATGAACGGGCGCGTACTGAAGAGCATCATCATGTTTACTTCCTGGTTATTCATCTTGTCTTCGAAGTAGGCGACCCCGTAGCTCCTGGGCGTGAGCAGCCAGATGAAGATCAGGTGTTTCCACCCTGGAAGGACACGGGTCAGGGAGGGTTTGGATTTCTGGGGTCTAGGGCCTCAAGGGAGGTGTCTCGGTGCCTGGAAGAGGCGGGGAGGGGACTCAGATGTCAGGAGGGATCTGGGATCTGGGAGATTCGGGGAAAGTTAGCCCTGGGACTTGGAGAAGGTAAGAGCATCTCACCAGCATTTGGGACCCGCTGGGATGGCTGGGGACTTGGCACTGAAAGTGGAAGCTCCTCCCGGAGCAGGAGTCAGGTTCCCAGGGACAGTGAGAGCTGAGTGGATCGCATGGGAAACCCAGCCTGCCCCAGCCTGCAAGGCCACAAGGGACACTTACAGGTGGTGTAGTTCCCCGGGGCGTATGATGTGGCAAAGGGCAGCTTGAGCAGTTGGCACCCGCTCGGCTTGCTGGAAGACAGAGGCAGCTGTGGGCCCCGTCTGGTGATGGGAGAGCCAGGGCGCTGAGCCAGCCTGGGCTTCTCCCTAAGGCTCCCTGCTGCTCCTCCAGATGTCTGCCCTGCCCCCAGGAGCCCAGGAAGTGGCTCCAACTGCCCCCTCAGTCCCTCCGAGGCACCAAGGACCTGGCCTGGGTTCTGACCTGTATGTGCTAAAACCAGAGTGTGGTTCCGTGCCACTCTAGCCCGCCTCGCTTCTGCTGCCACCTCCCACCCTGCCACCACCACCTCTGAGGGCTCGTGATCCCACAGCCTCCCCACATGCCCCGTGCACACCCCGACACGGACACTGGGTCGGGGCCTGCAGCCAGCGTGCAAGCTCTCCCGCAGGACTCAGCCCTGGAGTGCGGCTCGGGCTGCAGAATGTTCAGGGCCCCTTCCCTGAGCCTTGTGCCTCCTGAACTCTGGACCACCTACACCAACACTGCACACGGTCAATGGCCGGCTCGCCCGCCCTGGAGCCCTCAGTGAGGACTTTCAGAATTGCTAGACAGGAGCGCAGCTTGGCTTGTGGACGAGGTCGGGCAGGACCCTGGGTGGGCTGTGAGCCGCCACGGGAGGCGTGGGACAGCCTCTCCCGCTCTTCGCACCACTGGGCCTGCAGGTGGGTGAGAGGGTGGCACTGGCCGCGCGTCCTACGGAGAAGACGCCTCCGAGGTCCCTGTCTGCCTCTGCGGCAGCCAGCGTGAAGTGGATTCCAGCTGGCCCTTCCTAACTCTTTGGAGAAGCATTAAGCCCCACCCGCAGGGCTGGGCCTCTGCAGTGCCCGCACCTCAACCCTCCCAGAGCAGCAGCCAGGACACCCTTCCCTCCGGTCACCCCCGTCCTCGTGACCACCACACAAAGGACGGAAGTTGAAACCAACCTCACAGGGCTGTCGCCCACTTCTAGATTGCAGGCGGGGTGAAGCCTGAGTCTAGAGGCCAGTTAGAGAGCCGTGGCTTGAGGAGGGGAAAGGCCACTCACCGGATGTGCATTCTGAACTCCAGCTTCCCGTTGTGGTTCAGCACAAAGTTGAAGGGAGGCAGGGGCTCCAGCCGCTTTTCCCTGGGGATGGGGATGGTCCCAGCCCAGCGGATTATATACCACTTTCCTAAAAGCTGGCGGGGGTGGGGGAGATGTCTGCAATTAGTGCTGGGGTCGGGGGAATGAAGGAGAGGCAAGGAAGGAGGAGCTGAGCAGAGAAGTGTCCGCACTGGCCAGTGCCTGAGCAGAGGAGCACAGCACAAGGAAAGAGCGGGGACATTTGGCAGGAGTTAGGGGAAGAGATCTGACAGGCGAGAGAAGACCCCGGAGGCAAACAGAAGGGTCTGGAAAGGAAGTTCTCCTCTCTCAGTGCAGGGAAGCTTCGGCAAGCTGTCCCCAGCCTTCCCAGGTGGCCAGCAGAGGAAGTTGACACCAGTGGGAACATTGCTGTGAAATTCCCACAGGAGCTGCCACTACCCTGCTGCCCAAAGGAAGTGGGCTTGTGGGCAACCAGGAGGAGAACACGAGAGGCTCCAGACTGGTCAGAACTGGGCCCTCACTGAGCCGCAGCTGAAAGGGAGGAAGGAGCATATGGGCACGGAGCTCCTGGTGATGGTGAGGAGGGCTCGACTCTGAAGGCTTAGAGGCATCCACATGTGTCTCTTGTTGATCCTGGCCTGACATGTCCCTCCATCCCTCCATCCCTCCACCCACCAGCACACCCACCCACCCGCTATTTGTTATCCAGCTGTTCGTCATCACCCATCCCTCCATCCATCCAGCCAGTCATCCATTCACCTTCCACCTCCACCCACCCCTGCACTCATTCACCATCCACCCATCTACCTCTTCCATTCACCCTTCAAACCACCCGCCATCCATATGTCACACTTCCATTCATTCGCCTTTTCTTCCACACATATATCCATTATCCACCACAGCACTCATCTATTTACTCCTCCACTCAGCCATCCATCCATCTTTCCATCCATTATCCACCCATTATCCATCCACCCATCCATTATTCGTCTATCCATCCTCCACCTGGCCATCACCTGTTCACCCGTTATCCCTAAGTCCACACATCTACCCACACACCTATCCAACCATCCATCCATCCATCCATCCTTTTACTAAATGATCAAGCAACATGGAGTGGAATCTTTTTTTTTTTTTGTGGTGCTGGGGATTTAAACCCAGGGCCTTCTGCTTGCAAGGCAAACACTCTACCAACTGAGCTATGTCCCCAATCCTGGGGTGGAATCCTGATCGTGTGGCGAGACCTGCGTTTTTCCAGGCACCACAGAGCGCCCCACATCCTCTGACCCTCGCTGTCGCCAAGCCCTTTGCCCAAGGCACTTTCGTACTGATGACACGCACACATGGCAGGGAAGTGTCCCTGGGGCTCAGTGGACCAACCACCAGGACCTGTTTTCCCAGCCCCAGCTTCTGCCTCCTCTCTGGGACTCCTGGGCTCACTATACTTGCTTCAGGAATCTCCTAGGCCAGAGGTGAGGCATCCATGGGCCCAGAGCCTGAGGACTACAGGATCGAAGGAGCCCTGCTCCCTGGCGGAGGAAAGGGAGGACCCAGACACCAGTGTTCACCAGGGAGAGGCAAAGAGAAGGCACTCAGGTCCCCAGACGGGGTGGACAAGACTGTGACTGGCAGCTGACCAGCTCCCGGTGCGTGGTGGGGTAGGAGGTGCAGTGGGTGAGGAAGTGTGGGAACCCAGGGCCCTGCTTCATGGCCTGGGTGTCCATGTGACCGGGTTATATGAGCCAACGAGAGGAACAGGGGTCTCAGGAGGGAGGCTGTGAAGAACCCTGAGGGTTGGGATCAAGGCAGGGCCTCACCAGGACTTTGGTGGACGCTGTCGCCCCACAGTGCTGTGGATTTCTGAAGTCTGTAACGTGTTTGGTGGTGAAATGTGACATTTTAATAGGGGCCTCACGTTTACATCAAGGCCCGAAATAGGCCAAGTGCCTTCCAAGCAGTGATGGACGAGCAGAAATGAAGTCAGACAGACACACAGCCAGCCCAGGGGGCCTCGGGAGCAGGCTGGGAGACCCCAAGGTCAGGGGACCCTGGGCAGGAAGACACTGCACCAGCCTGCAGGGAGTGGACATGGGCACAGCTGGGCACCCCATGGCTGGGCCTCACCAGTGAGGGCACCAGGTGACCTTGCCCATGGCTCTGATCAACAGGACTAAGACGGGTCTGGGTACCTGACCTCAGACCTCCAGGTCCCTCAACCAGCCTCCCCGAGCTCTCACCTTCTGAGGGTGGGCAGGAGTGACCACGTCATGGCTCTCCTCCTGGGCTCGCACCGCAGAGAGCAGGCTCAGCCCCACGGTCAGCAGGAGCAGCCGCATGGTCTCCAGGTCTCCTCTGCGCTCCTGCTGCCAGCCACCGTTTATCCCGGGCTGGGCTGCCCAGGAGGCAGGACCCGCCCGCCTCACCTGCTCTGAGGCTCCAGAGCCACAGGGCTGATGGCGCTGTTTTGTTTGGACAGAGGTGAAAGGACAGTACGGAGCTAATTTGTGTAATTAGCCAGCGTGACTGACGTCACTTGAGCCATTCTGAGGAAGCCATCCAGAGGGAGACTGTTGTCAGAGGGGAAGTGACCGCTGGGAATTGGAGCCCGGAGGACAGCAGCAAGGCCCCTGTGCCTCCCTCCCTGGGCGCCTGCCCACCCCGGTCCCCATGCACTCCGCGGGGTCTCTGGCCCAGGCCAGGCCCAGTTCCCACCAACAGCAGGTTCTGTACCTCCCCATCTGTCCCCAACCCTGAGCTCCAGCTCGGCATCCAGCCCCTCCCCACACGCCTCCCCTGGCTGGGCGATGACACCCCGCAGCCCCGGCCCCTGGGAGCCGAGCTGCTCTTTCCCCACAACGCCCTGTCTTCCACCTGCACCCCAGCGCCCTGGAGACCTTGCTGGCTCTCTCCCCCTGCTCCTGCCCCATCAGCTGCCAGCTCGGCCTCTGGAAGCCCCCAAGCCCACCTCCTCCCAGACAGAGGTTCCCTGCGCCAGGCTCAGGGGACAGGCCACTGCCACGTCCTGCCTGCTCTCTGCTCCGCGCCTCTCCTTTGCCCTGTTCTCTTTTGCCCAGCACCAAAGAGCTCCCGCAAGGTCTTGCTCCCGTGCCTGCGTATGGGCGTGCTTGTGTGTCTGAATGGGTGTGACTGCGCGTGGGTGTGTCTGTGAACGTGCACATGCTTGTGTACGGCTGTTCCCATGTGTGTATCTCCATCTCTGCATGGGTGTACATGTCTAAGGCTTGTGTCTGTGCATGTGTTTCTCTGTGTGTGTCTGTGCGTGCGTGTGTGTGTGTGTGTGTGTGTGTGTGTGTACGTGTGTGAGAAACACACTCATCTGTCCAAACCCTGTGCTTGAGAGGGCAAAATCCAGGCTTTACTGACGGTCTCGCGAGATCAGGTGTCTGGAGAGCCAGCACTGCCAGGGCCCTTAGAACCTGCATTTTATCCCCGAGAGCACAAGGTCCCCTGGTTCCTCATAGGCTGAGTACTGTGGGACCCCGTCGTCACCTAGGTCTTAATGTCTCCTACTGGGCTGTACTTCAGTTGTCCCCACCTCCCTCTGTTCTCTGTGGCGGGACAGTCCCCTTGGAGGGAGTGCCTTTGGCACGTAGGCAGTTGTCTCTGCTGGTCGGGGGCCCCTCCTGTCTGTCAAGGGGCCGTGCATCTTTACCCTCCCGTTACCTGCAGGTCATGTGCATCCCGCCCTCCCTGCCAGCTGCCTTTCCTGTGTCCCCAAGGGTTTTACATTTAACACTGAATGCCCTCTTCTGGAAAAGGACCCCCAGACCTTCTGCTCCTCACCGTGTCAATGTGCATGTGTACCTATGTGCGTATGAAGTGTTTGTGTGTGTGAGCATATGTGTGGTATGTGTCGTGGGCCACGTGGTGGCCAAGCCTCCAGAACAGCCCCCGCCATGTACTTCTTGACTTCAAAGGGTGGGCAGCTACATGCACCAACCCCAGAGCCCTCCCTCACCCCCGCACCCTGCCGTGCTGCTCCTCTGCTTGGGGTGCGTCCGCCCCCGGAGCTCGAGGGGTCATGCCAGAGCTCTAGAATCCATTCTTTGGAGGCCTTCTGGACCTCTCTAAGGTGAGCGTTCTTGCTTGGCTCTTCAGACCCCAGGGACCCCGTCACTCCTGGGAAGGAGAGGGATGTCTGCTGTCATGGGATTTGCCGGGAGTTGGGTACTGCCCACTTGGGGGCCCTGAAGCCTTTGCTGCAGGAGCTGCTGTGTCAGCCACACTGCCCTTGAGGCCACTTGTGGCCTCATTTCACGGACGAGGCAACAGAGGTAAAACAATGTGCCCCAGGGGTGGTGATGCTTGAGCCCAGGGACTCTGCCCAGGCCCTCTGCCCCGGCGCTGGTGGACCAGCGGCATCAGGGGACCCATGTGCCCCAGCATCTCCAGGCCCTGGGTGTCCGTGTTAAGAGGCCACCTGGAAAGGAGGGGGACAGGCTCCTGCCTCCCACTCCCACCCGGGGCTTCTCGCTCTCAGCCACAGAGCAGGTCACTTGCTTGCGCTTTGGCTTGGGGGGTGTTTCCTGCCGTGTTCGGAACAGCTCCCTGTAACACTGTGGGTGTCGGGCGGCTCTGAGGGTCCCGAGGTCAAGAGGAACAGGCACAGGTTCTGGCTGACATGAGCAGAGAGGGACCCTGGGGGTGTGGGAAGGGGTGGAGGAGGAGGCTGAGCTGGACAGGTCGCCCTGGGAAGGCTGTAGGGGGCTCCAGAGCAGAGACTAGAGATGGGTCAGGGGGGTCCGTGTCCTCCTGGGCAGCACGAGCGGCTCCCTACTCGGTGGAATTCCAGGGCCCAGGGGAGACTGGCCTGGCTTCTGTCCTTGGACATCCACCTCAGGCAGCTAGGGGCACTGGGTGACCTGTAGGCCAGGTTGGGGTGTTGGGAGGGAGGCACTGTAGTCACAGGAAAAGGGACAACATGGCGGATGGGACGGGGAGGCTGGACAGACAGGCCTGAGACAGGCCCCATGCCGCCTCCTGGGCTTAGTCCCATGGGTGACTTCTACACCTGCATTTCCACTTCTTCCAGTCAAGTCTCTTCCTTCTCCACTGAGTAGCCCCTTCGCTTAGGTGCGTCCTAAGTCCTTTCCAACTGTGATCGGTGAAGCGTTTCTGTTTTCTTGTCTGCTCACGTGGGTCCTGACCCTTCTGTAACTGACTGCAGGGCTGGGCTGTGGGAGGCTTCATGCAGGGTCAGGCCTGATTGCCCTCTGCACGTCCAGGCTGGCTCGGGCTCACCTGGCACCTGCAGGAGCTGCATTGCAGGGCCACCCAGCAGTCCCCACCAGGAGCCAGGCAGAGGCAGGAAGTGGGGGGAAGAGGAGGACAGGACTGCCTGGGAGTGGGGCTAAGGGGTCACCGAGGTGATGGTCAGGTGGCTGACCATCACAGGCCCCTCAGAGAAAGACATGTGTGCTGCAGGCTCCTTCTGGGAAGCCGGGTCCCTTGTGGTGTGATTTCTGGGGCTGTGTGAATCATCTCCTGGCTCACTATGGCCCCCTGTGGTCTGTGTTCCCAGTGTTCACACAGAGCAGGCCCTGGACATCCACGGGAGGGCAGGGTGAGGGAGCAGACCAGGGGAGGCTGTGCCTGGCTCTGTCTGCCTGAGGGGTGACCAGGGAGGTGCTGACACCATCCCTCCTCACCTGCCCCTGAGCTGAGGCTGCTCACGTCCCGCCCTTCAGGATCCCTTGAGGCCCATGTTGATGCAGGAGCCCTGCCAGGGACCTGTGCTCCATCTGCAGTCCTGACACGATGTCTCCCCAGTCCTGCCCACCCCAGGGACTTCCCAGATGCTCCTGCACAGGGCCCAGCATCTTCCCAGGACACTCGGGGCACTGGCCCATGAGGGGGACCTCAGGACAGCACTGGCCCTACAGGCCCATCAGATGCCTTGGGGTCTGACCCCTGCCGGGCCCCACCTCTCCCCAGTTCCCCATGGCTCCCTCCTAGCAGAGCCAGAGGGAGCCACCGCCAGGCCCCTTCAGACACGCCAAGCCCAGAGTGGTGCTGAAGGTCTTTATTTGGAGTCAGGAGGGATGGGGGTGGGGACCGTGGCTGCATGGGAGGGTGGTCCAGGAGGAGGGTGGTCAGGAGGAGGGTGGTCCAGGAGGAGGGTGGTCAGGAGGAGGGTGGTCCGGGAGGAGGGTGGTCGGGAGGAGGGTGGTCCAGGAGGAGGTGGTCCAGCAGGAAGGGCATTCCGGGCAGGTGCAGGCTCTGTCAGTGACAGGGTGGGCTCAGGGGGTGCAGACCCAGGTGGCTCCTGGACAAGAGGAGGAGCTGAGGAGGGGCCCCTCCGGGGAGGAGCAGGGGCAGGGCTGCAGGCTGGGCAGACTCCAGGTCCAAGTCCTTCCTTCCCCAGGCTGTGGGGACACCTGATGGGCAGCCCTGGGCCAAGAGCCAGCCCAGGCTTCCATGACCGTCCAGGTCTTTGGTGGACGGCCGAGTGGAGAGTGGATCAGGGACCAGGGTGTGGGAGACGATGGGACTGACCCTTGCTGGTGGAAGAAAGGACTTGCCAAGCGCCCTGGGACTGTGCTCAGTCCAATACCTGAGGGATCACCCTGCCTGGCCAGGCGGGTCTCCCCTGCTTGGGTGGATGGGAGGAGGCAGAGAAGATGGAGCCCAGGACTCTGGCTTTCCCAGCATCCTCCCAGAGCTCACTTACCCTACTCCTGCTCGGGAACACAGGTTTCTGCAAAAAACAGGAAACCAGGGTGAGAAGGCGCCAGGACAGGGTGCAGAACCGTCCCGCCCTCAGCTCCAACCTCCCATGACCAAGACCAGCAGGCCCGTGTCCCTGTGAGGGGCTGGGCTCATGGGGATACAGAGAGGGATGTAGGGACTTGGAGATGAATTGGAGGTGCAGGGACGTGGGGGTCACAGAGGATGCACTGCAGGGACACGGCAGAGCCCAGTCCTCACCTGTCAGCTCAGGTGTGAAGATGTCCTTGGCCAACAGTCCCTTGCGCTGTGTGAATTTCCTAAATTCTTCCAGGGCCTCCAGGTTTTCCTCGGGGGTCCTCCCTGGGGGAGGGACCAGGTGAGCTGAGGGTGCTGGGCACGCAGGCTGTGAGGACAGGGCCACTGATGGCATCCAGGGCTTTGCCCTGGAGTGGACAGGCCTCAGAGGCAGGCCCCTGACCTGGAAGCACCCCACGTCCTAGAGCCACAGGGCTGTCCCCTGACCCTGGAGGGGCCCATGAAGCTCTCTGCAGGACACTCCCCCTCAAACTGACTCTCCTGAGGCCTAAACACTGGGCCGGGGCACGTGGCAGCCGTAGCGGCTGGAGCCCCTGTGAGTGGTCAGGAAGCTGAGGGCCTCGCCTGCCCCTGTCCTGATGGTCCCACCAGCCCACCCCTTCCCACTTCAGAGCTCAGTCTGCACGGGCAGCACACAGTGCCCGGCACGCCAGGTCAGCCCAGCCCAGGGGCTGTAGTGCCTGGTTCCAGGGTGTGGCTGTGTTCCTCCAGCTTTGGGAGGGGGACCGTGGGCAGGAGACGGGGCTCTCCCGGGGACGCTCACCCATGAGCTTGGCCACGCGGGGCGTTTCCCCCGGGCCCTGGTCTTGGCAGTAGAAGATGTAGTGCTCCTGCTCAGGCAGCTCCTCTACGAATACGAACCCCTTGCGGTGGACTGAGGCTGGACAGAGGAAGCAGCTCTTTAGTGTCCTCACACCTGTTTAAAATACCCTGGAGACCACGTTGAGGAAGAGCCTCAACTGTCACCTGTCACCCGGGAGCCCTGCTGCCCCAGCCAGGGAAGGTACCAGCCAGCTGTGGAGTCCAGATGCTGGAGGCTGGAGGACCTGGAGGGTGGGCTTGGCCCTGGCCTGGGCAGCTGCCCTGGGCAGCTGCCCTGCCCCATGTCCAGGATCTCCAGGCCTCAGTTTACCAAAGGTCAAGAGCTAGGGCCACCCAGAGGGAACTACTGCCCAGTCAGTCCCTGCTGGGGACAGCGTGTGACACCTGGTGTCTGGGGTCAGAGGCACAAGGCCCCTGGGAAGGAGAGGCAGCCCCTCCTGGGAGGGGACAGGGACCCCGCCACCTGGAAGCTTCCCGGGCAGGAGGACTCACAGGCTCTGTATCTGCCCGGCTCCTCTGTTTTCTGCAGTGTAATTTTCTTTTCTAGGCACCGACCATTAATCCTGGAAAACAGGAGGTTCATGGGCAGCTGCTCTCAGGACCGGCTCCTGAGCCAAGCTCAGCTCCCCTGCTGGGCCAGCCCCGACCAGGTGACACTGAGCATCCCACCCCAGCCCTGCCTAAGCCTTAGGATGCTGCCTGGACTCGGTCCCATCAAAGTCAGGGGACTTACTGTTGACGACCCCCAAAATGTGGAAGGGGGAGGGGAGGACAAGGGGCTCGAGGGCCCTGCAGTGGGCTGCACTCACAGGAGGGTGGTCTTGGCCTCCCAGGTCCCATCTTCCAGGGCTGTCACCGTCATGGGGAGCACCTTCCTGGGCCTCTTCCACCCTGGTCCCCGGGTCGTGTTGACCACCACGGCTTTTGTGTACCAGGTCCCTGTGATCTGGGGAGGTCAAGCCATGAGCACACCACGGCCCCCCAGATTCTCCCCGTCACCTCCCGCACAGGCACCTGGCACCCAGGGGACACCCAGAGCCCAGCTGAGCCCCCGAGACAGGCTGGCCTCCGCCGGTCTGCTCCCTGCGCTCAGTAGGCAAGACATGCACTCGGGGCTCCTGGACCCCCAGAGGTGGAGGGGTCTGCCCCCCAGGAGCCGTTCTATTCAGGGACCAGGACCTGGCAACGGATGAGCCTCACTCCCGAGGGCCCTGTCCCTAGAGGAACTCAGGTCCAGGGTCACTTCAGCAGGACCCTGACCCGACCCTTCTCCCTGAGCCACCCTGTCCCCAGGAAGGGCCCTGTCTCCTGCCAGCACAGGGAATCGCACCTCTGACAGCCCCAGGGCAGGAGCCCAGGGTCAGCTGGCCTTCAGTGACCACTGCCACAGGCTCCAGCCGCTGCCCACTGACAGGGGTCAGGGCATTTCCCATCCCTGCCCACCGGCCCACCCAGCCTCACGTTTAGCTCCTCTGAGGGGAAGGACAGGGGGTCCTGGGCCTGCAGGGCAGCCACCAGGCCCAGCAGCACGATGCTCAGGAACAGCGTCTCCATCTCCAGGTTTTGCTCAGGGCCAAGGCAGGTCACCTGGGCGTCAGGACGCGGCTGCGGGGCTCCTCACAGGACGCCCTATATGTACCCATGGCCCGTGTCCTGTGTGTACGTGGCACAGACCACACGCCTCCGCCTGTCTGTCAGGGCCAAATCCTCACCCGTCAGCGAGGGCAAGGTCGGAGTTGTTGGGATCCCATGACTAACAATTTGGTGCCACCTGGAGAGGAAAGACACACAGGCCATTCAATGCCTGCCCCACCCAGGGTGCTGCTCCCAGCCCAGCCAGCATGGAGGGGACGGAGCGTGGGGTGTGGGGCTGGGAGCCCGGGTCAGCCAGGGACCAGGGAGGGAGGGCCTGGCTTCCCCAGGGACTGGCGTCCCACCTGCTGCTGACAGGGCTGGGCTCCAGAGCCGAGGCTGGCCCGCCACCCCAGAGCCCCAGCTCTCCCCACCCGGGAGCCCTGCTCCTTGCCCTTCCTGCAGAGATGCCCCACCCTGCAGCTGCCCCGGAGCGTGGACACCATTACATGACCAGGGTCAGCTTAGCCCTCACCTCCTCGGAAGGGCCCCAGGCCACCCTAGGGAGTGACCTGGCCTCCTGACCCCACTCATTCTCTGCCAGGAGGCCAGCTCTGCTGTCTCCAGGCACTTCTTACCCTCTGGTTCGTCCCCCCTCTCTGTCCCTCGCCCACCTCCTGTGTGGCAGCGGAGTCCCCAGGACAGGGGCTTGGCTCCGTGGGTCACTGCTTTCTCAGGGCGCAGGAGGAGCTCCGGCCCGTGTCAGGGTCATGAAGACGCGTCTCCCGGGTGGTTCGCCCTCTGCGAGGCTCATGGGCTCTTCTCCAACAAGGGGCGCTCGCCACTATTGCTCTGGTCGTCTGAGGACCCCTGAGAGGACATGGGCACCCTGCTCCCTGGCACAGCGAGGCTCCCTGGAGGTTGGATCCTCGCTGCCTCCCCTGGAGTGGGCTTCAAGGCCAGCTGCCCTCACAGTCTGGGGGAGCCCACCCTGCAGCGTCCCCTTCACCTCAGTCCTCAGAGCCCCCGGCTCCCGAAGGCTCTCCCCTCCCTGTCACCTTCGACCACCCCCAGGCCCCCAGGACAGCCTGGTTCCCTCTGGATTAATCGTGGGAGAGGCACAAGGAGGCCAGGTGCCCACCTTGCTCAGAGTTTGTCCTGAGCCCCCCTGGATGCTGCTCTGCTCCCTTGCCCAGCTGTCCCCCACCCCGGAGCTAGAGCTTCACCCTCCCCTCCAGACCCCACCGTTCCTAGGCCTGGGTACCTGTCCAGGTCCCTGCTGGCCTCAGCCTGGAATCAGGTGCTGGACCCACAATGGCATCTTTGTGCCCCTCTGGCCCGGGTGCTGGCTAAACAATACTAATAAGCACTCTCTAATAACCCCTGGGGTGTCCTGAGTGCTGGCATGAGCCAGGATTGACCCCAGCTCAGAAGGTGCTGCTGAGCAGGAAGCCTGTCCTCCCAGGGCTGGGGAGGGCGGGGCCCATGCCCTTTAGGACCAGAGACCAGTGAGCAGCTGGCCACCCCAGACGGGGAGGGGGGAGGTTCTCTGTCCCTTGTTCTTTCGACCACACCCTCGACACCTTGTGTGTGATCCTTGGATCTACGTGTGACATGGACATGTATTTTCAGTCTTGAAAAGTCAGGGAAGGACATGCTCGGATGATTGACAGCACAGGGCTGCCACTACAAATCCCAGGGGCCTCCTGCAGTCGCCTGCCGTGTCCCGGGGGCTGGATTCCACTGAGTTCTCTTCCAGAGGGTTCTTCTTACACAGGGTTACATTCAAGTGGTTGTGGACAGTGGCGGGCAGGAAGTTGGGGTCATCCTATTGTGGACAGAAGGTACGACAGAGGGTTGGGGTCAACCCATGCCAGACACGACAAAAGGCAGGAGGTCAAGGTTTATTGATAATAAATGCTGTCATGAGATGGGATGGCAGGAGGTTAGGGTCAACTCATGGTGGACACCATCCAGAGGACAAAATGTGCAGATGATTGACAGCACAGGGTCATTGCCATGCACAGATGACTGACAGCACAGGGTCATCACCATGCACAGATGATTGACAGCACAGGGTCATCACCAGGCACAGATGATTGACAGCACAGGGTCATCACCAGGCACAGATGATTGACAGCACAGGGTCATCACCATGCACAGATGACTGGCAGCACAGGGTCATCACCTCCCATCCTGAGCTTCATGCCATTGGAGCCCTCCATGGGCCTCCCGCCAGTCACCCACCGTGCCCCATGTCCCAGCAAGCTGAACTCTACTGAGTTCTCCAACCCCATCTTCTGAGCTGCTGGCTGAGTTCAACGGTCATGGACAGCAGGTGGGGCAGGAGGTGGAGGTCAGCTCAGGGTAGGTGCTGCCAGGAGAGTAGGGCAGGGGGTGGGGTCACCCACGGAGTCACCACAGGAGTCAGCAGGGCAGGGGGAGGGCTGTCCCCGTGCTCCGTGGCTGAGGCATTTCTCTGCTGCCTGCCTGCCCTCGGGTGTCACATGCTGTCGCCCTGCCACTCCCAGCTCCCACCACGTCTGTGACATCCCTCACTAGCCTGGCCTTTGAACCCCAGGGTGGTCACAGCTTCCCAGGGCTGCCGATTCCTAGGTGCCTCACTGAAGTGGCCAGTGTCTGGACTTCACTCAACCTTTGGGGATAAGATTTTGATGGCCATGCTCCCTCCTCCCTCCAGTCACCCACAGTAGACCTAGGGCCAAGTCCTCTGGGGAACCGACCATCTCACCTCCTTCTACTGAGGAAAGGATGAGCCGCAGAACAACAGGGAGTCCAACACAAGGCTCATGGATCAAGAGCATCAGACCAGGGGGCTGGTCAGCTGGGATCGAGATGCATCTAGAGGGACAGGAGGGCGTTGAGGTGAATGTCCAGTAAGCCTGGAGATCAGTCCGGCCACGGGGACTGGAGTTTGTTCCACTATCTTAATTAGTTTAGAACCGGTGCCGCCACCAGCCTGAAGCCTCCGGTTACAGTCGGGCTTGAGGTATAGCATGAGTGGTCAGCGCAGGGCCAGGGGTGGGCTTGGCTACGGTTCCTACAACCAGCCCTCTCAGCCCGAACGCTGTGGACAGTCCTGGACACCCTGACAGCCTCACAGTGTCCACCTCGATTGTCTGCATCTCATCTTCTGTGTTCCCCTGACACACGGTGAAACCCAGATGTGCAGGGAGGTAGCACGCTCAGCAAAGGCGTCGTTACTCAGTGACTGGACGGCACGTTCTCTGCCCTGCCAGTGGGACACGGTGATCTGGTTCCACTGATTCTCGGAGGACCCTCAGGAGCACGGAGTCACAATTCACCACAGTGGAACCTTCCTCGGCAACACACCTTTCCCTGCATTTCCCACCTTCCATCTCTCTCTCGATCTCAGGCCTCTGGCCTCTAGAACCGTGAGAGAACAGTGTCTGTGTTTTAAACCACCTAGGTTGTGGTCCTTGTTAAAGCAGCCCTAGAATCACAAGACGAGCCCTCACACATTAATAATCACATGAAATGTGAAGGGCCTAAGCATTCCGATCGACTAATTAGAAAACAGTGACTGGCAGCATGGATTAAAACTGTAATAAAATATATGCCGTTTGCCAGAAACTTGCTTCAAGTTTAATCACAGAGCAGGTTGGAAATAGAATTGTGTAAAGAGACTTAACATGTGAACATTAATCAAAGAAGGAGAAGTATTGGTTTAATAGTAGATAAAATAGACTTTAGAATAATGTAAACTAACAGAGCCAGAGAGAGACCATGTAATCATACATAGTCCCACACAAAAAAACCCAGCAATCCAAAAGAACACCAAAAAGAATAAGACCCAACTACAAGCTGTTTGCAAGAGACTTGCCACACAGAAAAAGACAATCACAGGCTGAAAATGAAAGGATGAAAATTCACATACCACGCAAATGGGAACTGAGCAAAAGCAGGGGTGACTACCCTCATATCTACCGAAGCAGACTCTAAGCCAAATTAATCAGAAGAGACAAAGAAGTTCACATCATAGTGATAAATGGAATAATCCGAGAAGATATAATAATAGTAAATACTTATGCTCCTCACAGTGGTGCACCTAATTACAAAACAAACAGATACTACTTGACTTAAAGACTCAGATAGACCTCAGTACAATAATACTGGATGACTTCAATACACCTTTCTCACACTGGTGATAGGTCATCCAGACTTAAACTCAATAAAGACTCTTCAGACCTCCAAAATGTTAAAAATCAAATAGACTTAATAGACACTTATAGAATTCACTTTCTCCTCAGCTGCTCATGGAATATTCTTCAAAATAGACCCTATTTTAGGCTAAAACACAAATCTTAGAAAAAATTTGATGTCATTTCTTGCATCTTATCTGACCATGTGGAATGAAATTAGACATCAATATAAAAACAACCAGAGATTGAACAATACACTTTTGAATGATGAATGGGGGATAGAAAAAATCAGGGGGTAATTTAAAAATTCCTAGAATCAAATAAGAATAATGATGCAACATACAAGAACCTCTGGGACACATTAAAGGCAGTTCCAAGAGGAAAATTTGTAGGTAGGAGTACCTACATAAGAAAATCACAAAGATCCCAAACAAATGACCAAGTGGCAAACTCAAGGCCCTTGAAATCAAGAACAAACCAATTCCAAAACCAGTATAAGGAATGAAATAATTAGGATCAGAGCTAAGATCAATGAAATAGAGAAAAAAAAAAATACAAAAAAAATCCAATGAAACAAAGTTTATTCTTTTCAAAGATACACAAGATTGATAAACCCTTAACCAAACTAACCAAAAGAAAAAGACAGAAAACCCAAATTAGTAAAATCGGATATAAAAAAGGAGAAACCATCACAGACATCACAGAGACCTAGAGGATCAGTAGGGGCTATTTTGAAAATTTATCCTCCAATAAACTGGAAAAACTAAAAGAAATGGACACATTTCCAGACACATGGAATCTGCCAAAATAGAATCAAAAGAACTTAGAAAATCTAAACAGGCCCATAATCAGCAAGGAGATAGAAGCAGTAATAAAAAGTCATCCAACAAAGAAAAACCCAGGACCAGATGAATTTTCAGCTGAATTCTACCCAGTCTTAAAGAAGAATTAATGCCAATACTCTTCAATTCATTCCATGAAATAGAAATGAATGGGACACTTTCAAATTCATTCCATGAAGCCAGTATCACCCTGATACCAAAATCAAATAAAGACACGTCTAAGAAAAGTGCAGATCAACATCCCTGATGAAACTTAGAGGCAAAAATCCTTCATAAAATATTATCAAATCATATTCAACAACATACTAAGAAGACTGTATCCCAGGGATGCAAGCTGGCTGAACATATGTAAATCAATGAATGTAACTTACCACATAAATAGAATTAAGGACAAAAATCACATAAACATCTCAATGGATAGAGAAAGTATTTGAAAAAATTCAGCAGTCATTCATGATAAAGACATGAAGATATTTGGGATAGAAGAACCCTATCAACATGAAAAAAACCTATCTATGAAAAACCCAAAGTCAACATCATAATGAATGGAGAAAAACTGAAAGCATTTCCTTTAAAATCTGGAACGAGACAAGGATGTCCACTCTCACCACTCCTATTCAATATAGTACTAGAAATTCTAGCCAGAGAAATTAGGCAAGAGTAGGAGATGAAAGGAATAAAAACGGGAAAGGAAAACGTCAAATCCTTACCATTTGTCGATGACATAATCCTATACCTAGGAGATCCAAAAGCTCCACCAGGAGACGGCTTCAGCTGACAGACAAACTCAGCAAAGCAGCAGGTCACAAAATCAACATACTCCATCAAAGACTTTTCCATATACTGATAATGAACCAGCTGAGAAAGAAATCAGGATAACAATCCCATTGGCTATGACCTAAAAAAATAAAATAAAATAACCCAAGAAATAAATCCAATCAAGAAGGTGAAAGACTTCTACATTAAAAGTCATAGAATGCTAAAGAAAGAAATTGAAGAAAACACAAGAAGACAGAAAGACCTCCCATGTTCATGCATAGGCAGAATCAATGTTAAAATGCTCATATTGCCAAAAGCAATACACGGATTCAATGAAATCCCCATCCCAACTCCAAGGACATTCTTCAGAGAACTAGAAAAGTACAGTCCTAAAATTCATTTGGAAGAATAAAAGATCCAGAACAGCCAAAGCAAACCTAAACCAAAAAAAGCACTGCTGGAGGCGTTACAGTAACTGACTCCCTGGAACCAGCATAAAACAGACATAGGACCAAGGGCACGTAGCAGAAGACACAGAGACAAACCCACACAGATACAGTCACCTGATCCTTGACAAGGGTGCCGCAAACATGCTGGAGAAGAGACGGCCTGCTTAACTCATGTGCTGGGAAAACTGGTCGTCTGCATGCAGAATAATGAGACAGACCCTCATCTCTCACCCTGCACAGGTCAACGCGCAATGGAATTGGAATCAGACCAGAGACTGTGCCATTCCTAGAAGAAAATGTAGGGTCGACACTCCAGCTTGTAGGCGCAGGCAAAGACTTTCTCAATAGGACGGGTAAGGCTCAGGAAATAATGCCAGAGTTAGTAAACGGAATGGCATCACATTAAAAAAAATTTCTGCACAGCAAAGGAAACCATTAGGAATGAGAAGCGAGAACCTGCAGAATGGGAGAAAAAAACTGCTAACTGCTCTTCTGACAGAGGACTAATATCCAGATTATACAAAGAACTAAAAAAACTCTGCACCAAAAAACCAAATAACACAATTAAATGGGTAAATGAACAAAATGGACCCTTCAAAAAGAAGTTCATTAGCAATTAGGGAACGCAAATCAAAACTACGCTGCGACTTCACTCCATCAGAAGGGCCGTCGTCAGGACGCAAGCAGGGGTGAACGCTGGAGAGGAGCGGAGGAAAAGGGACCCTTTACCCTGGTGGTGGGGCTGTAGATTAGTTCAACCACATGGAACTCAGGACGCAGGCTCTCAAAAGACGCGGCGTGGACCCACCACACGACCCAGCCGCACCTCTCCTCGGCATTTGTCCTGAGGAAGCAAAGTCATCACGCTACAGTGACACATGCTCCCCCGTGTTACAGCAGCACCATTCATAGTGGCCAAACCATGGACCCTGCCTCGGTGTCCATCAGTGGATGAAGGGACAAAGAAAATGGGGTGCATGTGCCCACTGGAGCTTCACTCAGCCAAGAAGAGAAAGAAATCATGTCATGTGCAGGAAATGGGTGGAACTAGAGGCCATCGTGTTAAGGGACATAGGTCAAACCGGAAGGTCAAGGGTCGTATGTTTTCACTCATATCTGGAAGCTAGACAGGAAGAGGAAGATGGGGTGGATCTCATGAAAATCAAAGGAAATCAGTAGAGGAAGGGACCACAAGGTGGGAGACGGGGTTGGGGGAGGGATGCTGGCCAATTGCACTGGGATGTTGGGCATTGTGTGCATGTGCACATACGTAACAATGAATCCCACCACTGTGCACGACAATAATGCACCAATGAAGACATGGAAGAATAAAAGGAAAATCAATAAAATGGTCTTCAGCAAACTTAGACACCCTCTGAAGAGGATGGAAGGACAAGCCATGGGCTAGAAGAAAATACTCACAAGCCACACATCAGACAGAAGACTAGTGTTTAGATTTCACGAAGAACTGTCAGAGTATTTAAAAGACAGAAAATGGACAATGCCACGGAGGGAGGAAGGCCCCCAGCAGAGTGCACAGACTGCCCCAGGCTGTGTCACTGTCCGCCTGTCCAGACACCTGAACCCGAAGCAGGGTGTCTCCAGGTCCGGTGGGGTTGGGGAACCAGGCGCCTCGCGTGTGGCTGATGTTCTGCTTTGGGGCTATTGCAAAAAAAAGCTGCCACCAACATGTGCGTGCAGGTTTGGGCACAAACGTGCATTTTTCAATTCTAGGGATAAATATGGGAAGTGCAATTTCAGGGTCGTATAACTGCTACCTGTTCAGTTTTTCAAAAGTACCTGCCAAACCATTTCCCCTCTCCTTCCGTCTGCCATGAGGTAAGCAGCTTTCCTTCCTGTGCGCTTCCCTTCTGCCTTGATGCTCTCCTCACCTCGGGCCTAAAGCAATGCAGCCAACCCACCATGGACAGACACCTCTGAAACTGAGCGCAAATAAATCTTTGCTCCGTTAGGTTGTTTTTCTCAGGTATTTTGTCACAGCAATGGAACACTGACTCACAGTGCTCAATGTTTTTCTCCATGCTTTCTATAAGCTAAGCATTCCTCTGGGCACAGGCCATGATTCAGTGAAGAAAAGGAGCCAAGGCAGCTCTGCAGCCCAAGTCCAGGTCCTGGGACAGAAACACAGAGCAGAGGAGGGAAGGAGGTGCCAGCCTCCAATGCCTCGCCTCCCGCTGCAGGCACACCCTGCATGGCCTGCAAGGCATGGCGGAGCTGGACCCAGCTGGCCTTCTCTTGTGCACCCGGCACCACGCTGGGTCCTCTGACTGCAGGCTGGGAGGATGGGCCTCCTTCTGCTTCCAGATGCTTCCATTTCTCTCATTTCTCCCTCCTGCTGTGCGACCGGCAGTGGCCCAAGCAGGGGCCTCGCGGGGCCCTCCCTCCCACTGGCCTCAGTGGGCCCTGTGGACAGCTTCCTACTGAGGTTCCTACTGAGGTTCGGTGGGACCCCCGAGTGGAGTGCAGCCCATGCTGGAGGCCTCGCAGCCAGAGCGCCTGCCCCTGGGAGGGGGGCGGCTTCCTGCCTGCCTGGCCATCCTGCCTCGGCCTACCTGCTCACCTCTGCACTGACCATGACCACACTGACCCCAGGCCACCCGGCAGAGGTCCCCCACCCCTGGGCTGCAGACGCCCCGTCTCCACAGGTCTGAGCAGCCGCGTGGAGGGACCCCACCTGCTGATTTCTTCCTCCACCGTCCTGCAGCCAGCGCTGTCCTTCACACTTCACTGGACTCCTCCTCGTTAATTGTCCATTGTGCAAACCACCCTGTTCTGCCTACTGCCAGACCTGGCTCCTGGTTGATCGTGGCTCCTGTAATTATATGTCACTTTATCGGAGGGGAGTGCTATGGGGAGAAGCACATGGACGAGCCGGACAGGCGATGTGGACAAGGGGCGTCTGTGTTCTAAATGGAAGGGTACGTGCTGGCCTCACCAGGTGACATTTGCACACAGAACTGAGGCCAGTGCAGGAATGAGCCAGGAAGGAGTCAGGTGACTCCAGGAGGGGGGAGCGTCCAGTGCAGGCCAGGGGAGGGGGTGCCGGGCATGTGCCAGGAGCAGCCTGGAGGGCAGAGCAGCTGGAGCCGAGGACGCGGGGTAGACTGGCCAGAGAGCAGGTGAGGGAGAGGCAGGACTGACGGGCTGAGCATGGACCCTCACAAGGACTTAGCTCTCACTGAGGGACACGGAGACCCCGGGGGGCCTTGGCAGAGTCGGGATGTGGCTTGACTCTTAATTGGTCCCTCCAGTGGCTGCAGTGAGGGCAGATTTAGGGGACATGGGGACTATAAGAGCAAAGAGACCCGCTGGAAAGAGACTGCCAGAATGACAGTGCGATGACGTCTACCTGGGTGTCCAGGAGCCACAGGCGTGGACGTGCGCGTCTGCCGCGCGCACAGGAGCCAGGCCGGACCTGTGGAAGGATCGCGCTGAGCACAGGTGGTGCGTTGGGCACAGATGGTGCAGGCTGAGGTCCCCGAGGGAGGGAGAGGGGGCTCGGGAGTTGTCACCGCAGCTCCGAGCCTGGGGGGATTTCCAACACCACGCAGAGGGGACCTGCGGTGAGGCCGCCTAGCCGAGTGGAGGAGACAAGATGGGACGTGGGGCAGCAGCGATGACCAGAACCTCAGGACAATGCCCTCTAGGAGGGCACATGAGGAGGAGGGGCCCTGAGACACGCAGCGGCCCACGAGCAGCCAGGGAAACACCCGCCACACGACAGGCGCGGAGCCCACCGAGCAGGGAGGCCGAGCTTGGGTGAAGGGCCTCTCCAGGGGCTGCAGGGACACTGTGCATGGCCTGTCTGAGCCAAAGCTAAACTTCTAGGCAAGGGTGTGTACGTGGCCTTCACTGTCACCTGACCTTGCCTAAGTCCGCATTGACCCGGCTGTCACAAGAGCCTGGGCCAGGACTGAACGCAACTCACCGAGCAACTCTGCAGCCCACGCCACTAAATCAGGGGTCTGGTTTCCAGCCTCTGCTGCCCCGTGGCTACAGGACCACCCACTACTTTAGGGACAAGGTACAGCCTCTGGCTCTGGGTGTTCGCTGGAGGGCACAGCTGGACACTTCTTTCCTGAAATCCCCAGGACAGTCAGAGGCAGTGTCTCCACCCGGTCCTCACGGTCATTTTCTCTGCTGCGGCCACATGTTGGTTGCTGTCCCAAAGCCTGGCTTCCCACAGGGCTCTGTCCCCGTGAGCAAGCTCAGCTAACCCCTGGAGGCCCTGTGGGGCTACTTGGTGCCCTGTGCCTCCCACCTCCCGTTTTCCTTTGGCGAGATGCCCCTGCCCTCTGCAAGTTCAGGCAACGTCACCCGGGCACTGTGGCTGGCAAGAGAGGGGACAGCCTTTCCACGCTCACGTACTGAGGAGCTAGAAGACAAAGGACCCAACTGCTCTGCAGCCTGAGTGGGGGGACAGGGCCATGGGGAAAGGTGACCTCTGGTGGGCGTGGGGCGGGGAGATGCCCGCCCTGCCCGGCCTCCTGTGTGCTAGGAGCCTCGGAGGGCTCCTGCCTGACCAACAGAGGCGCAGCCGTGAGGCGTGAGGCCGCAGCCGGGGAACCCCAGCCCTTCAGAGCCTCCTGAGAGCCTCAGCCCACAGAGAGGTCACGTCTTCTCTGGCCGACCCCGGCCTCCTTTCTTAGAGCAGGTACTGCAAAGGGCCTAGAACGGTGACCAGCCTCCAGCTCAGAAGGGTCTCTCCAGGCCTCTCCTTTGAACTGTGACCACCAGGAGGCCAGGGACTCCGTCTCCCTGTCTCCACAGGAGGACAGAGTCCTGAGGTGGACATTCACCAGCAGGCGCAGCCCGGCCCCTGATGGTGTCCACACCGACCTGCCCTCTGTCCTCCTCCTTCACTGGCCCTTTAATTACCTGGTCACCTCTGTGCCAATGGAATCGGGGCTCTGCTGTCGGGAGTTACTGGACGCACCGTGCTAGTTTCCAGCAGCGTCCAGCTGTGACCGCGCACACAGAAAGCCTGCGTTCCCCAAGGCGGCTTGAGCCCGGGGAGCTTCGGAGAGCACAGGCCCAGCCTGGAGCAGCCGGCAGCTCGTCCACAGGTTCCCACGCAGACTGTGTCCAGCCTGGCGGAGAGAAAGCAAGCTGGGGGGCTGCTCTTCACGTCAGACAGAGAGAACGGCTGTCCCCTGGACGTTTCCTGTGCTCACAGGCCCTGGAAGCAGGATGCAGGCCCCACGCCCACCGCCCCTCGGGAAGCAGCAGGGCCCGTCAGGAGGCAGAAGAGCAGCCGGAAATGTGGGCGAGAGCGTCGCCATCTTCCACGCAGAGGGTGGATGGGCAGGGCCAGCGGGCCGAGGGCTGGTGGGTTTGGGTGACCTCGTGGCTCGCTGCACGGGCTGGCCCTGTGGTCTGGGCCCTGGCTGGGGTGAGTGGGGCCGGGCCATGTGGCCTGGGGTGCAGGAGCTCCACCAGGAGGTGGGTGGGGTGTGGCCTGAGGTCTGCTCAGAAAAGGCTCTCAGGCACGCGCTGGCTGACCCTAGGAACTGGCTGACACTGGAAGGGGCAGTCCCCGGGGTGAGCAAGGCCCCTGTGTCCAGCACCAGAACCCAGAAAGCAAAAGGCTTGGAGAATACGGTGGGGTCAGGAGATGGGCTGCATTTGAACAGGTGAAGTTCAACATGGAGAACTTCTAACTGTAACTGGCTACTGAAGCCTAGAAGATCCCCGAGGACTTTAGAAATAAGGTGTCCATTGCCCTGGGGAGGGTGAGGCATGGCAGAAAGGTTCACTGAGGTTAGGGCTAGAGGGCAGGGTACCCGAGGAACTCTCTGGAAAGCCACTTCAGGGTGCGGCCAGCACAGGGGATGAGCTCCACTGGGCATCTTGACCGCCAGTCAAGCCCTGGAGGCCTGCAGCACAAAGGAGGAGGAGGAAGACACTGGACTCCACAGGGAAGCCTTCTCCCAGAGACCCCCCAGCGCCCTCTGCTGACAAGGCCTGACCACACCAGCTGCAGAGAGAAGCTGGCAGGGCCCAGCTCCAGCGTGGAATGTCGGGCAATAAAGGGTGGTGCATCTGGAACCGAGGGGCAATAAATCCGTAGCTGCACAGAATCCAAAAGGCTCAGAGGCAGAATGTTGGGGTGAACATCACAGGTGTGACCGGCACTGCCCACCCATGGTCAACGCCTCCGTCTTGTCCCGTTGGTGGTGCCAATTGGGCAGTTTGCTCTTTTCTCTTACAGGGGAAGCTTGAAGCATTGGTTTAAGCATTTGATTTTTCCAGGAGAACCATTTAAAGCTGCAAACCTGCTTCTCTGCTGAAGGACTAGAGCTTCGAGGCGCTGTCCGCCTCGTCTGTGGCACTGCTTTCTGCATGTGCCAGGACCCCTGGTCCCCAACCCCACCTCCAGACCTGGGAAGGGTGGGCAGCAGACCTGCAGAAAGCACCGCAGGACCCCTGGTCACACTTGGTGGCCACCCTGCACCTGGCCCTTGTGTACCAACCACAGAACCAGGACGAGGCGGGGCCCTCCCGCCCCTCCCTCCTGCTCCCCACTCCCCACTCCCAGCAGATCCTCGAAGGAGCCCAGGGACACCCACAACACAGGAACCACACAGACAGGCAGAGTCGCCAGGGACTGCTGAGGCTCTTTATGGAGATTCAGGAAGGACGGGAGGGTGGGGGACGCAAAGGGCAGTGGAGGGCAAGGGAAGGACAGGGACGCTGTGTGGACTCTGGCTCCGCCCACACCCGGGCAGGTGAGCTTGGCAAGTCTCTGACCTGTCAGCTCCCCTACATCACACAGCAGGAGGGACCCAGGCATTCTGAGCCCCCCAGGCACGGCTGCCACGTCTTCAAACAACTCATGGGGCACATGAGTCGTCATCGCCATGACCCCTGAGGGGCCAGAGAGGGGCTGAGGGACTTCCCACCTTCTGGCAGGCATGCTGGGGGATTCGGGAGAGGGGCACGGTCTCCACCAGCAACCCGACCCCAGGAGCCTTCACCGCGGCAGAGCCTCACTCCGGGAATGACATCCCAGAGGAGCCCGAAGACAATGTCCAGGGCGGGCCGCTCCAGGTGCAGAGCCCACCTGCCGGGCCAGGGGCTCTCTGCCACCTAGGAGCAGGGGTGGGTGTCCCTGGACGTGCCACCCGTCGACCCCTGAAACTGATCACTCACCCTAGTCGCTCCCTGCAGAGCAGGCTTCTGTGGAAGAAAGAGAAAGGCCAGTCAGAAGAGCCTGGGAATCCCTCAGGACCCCGGGCAGGCCCTCGGTCAGCACTTCCCACACCCCACAGAGGACGAAGCCAGGACTCCAGGCAGCTTGCTCCTGTAAAGCGACCTCGCTGGCTCTCCCCGGGGGGCCGGGAGAGCTCAGCAGCCGCCTGCTTCCTACCCCTTTGCTTGGGGATGAAGATGCTCTGCGTGTTGAGGCCTCTGGCTGCTGCGACCTTCTCAAAGTCCTGCAGGGCCTCTGGGTTGACTTCGGGGTCTCTGCCTGTAGTGAGGCCGAGGGGAGACAGGAGTGTGGGGGGCAGAACTGGGAGTGGCTGGCATCTCCACCCAGCCTGGAAGACTGGCCAGCACAGTGCTGGGGAGGGAGACCTTTCCATGGAGGCTGGACCTGGAGGCCTGGGGCTGGGGCAGAGCCCAGCTAGGAGAGGAGGACCAGGGGGCGTGAGCAGCCACAGGGCCCCCAGCACGGCCGACCAGGGAGGCCCAGAGCCCTCTCCCTGAAGCCCACCCAGCCTCCCCTGGACAGGACAGGACGGGGAGCAGCAGGACCAGCCCTGCCCTGGAGGAGCGAGCCAGCCCAGGCTCAGGCACGCCAGCCTCCACTGCTCTGTGCCCTCCTGCTCCTGGGTGGGACAGCCCGGGGCCTCCAGGCCTTGCCTGCCCAGGCTCAGGCACACCAGCCTCCACTGCTCTGTGTCCTGACACCAGGGTCTGCTCCGAGCTGGACTTCCCACACAGGCTCCCCTTCCACATACCCTCCCTGACCCCTGCTGGACACCCGCAGGTGCCCATGGATGACGCTGCCAGGTTTGCCCCAGGGAGTCCTCGACTCATCCTGTGACATTCATGACATCGGTGGCCCTGGGCCTCAGCACTTCCTCCTTCCTGCCTTTCATGCAGGGACCTGGGACCATCCCAATCCTGAGCTCTGAGGTGGGAAGAGGGCTTCCTCCAGGAAAACCCACCATAAGGACCCGGTACCCTTGATCCTGGTGGCTTCTCCTAGGGGAGGGGCGGGAGGCAAAGGGAGAAAGGGGGAGGGGGCCAAGCTGGAGCCACCAAGCTGGAGCCACCAGACACCGAGACTCACCCACGAGCTTTGCCATTCGGATCTGCTGCCCGTGCATCTCCCCCTCAATGTACAGGATGTAGTGGCCGTCCACCTGGGACTTCAGGATGTGCACCACACGCTTGCCCCCGTCTGCAGAGGGACAGTGGACCAGGTGGGGATACGCCCTGACCCTCCGGTGAAGACCCAGGACGGGCAGGCTGCCAGCCAAGAAGACCCCTCAGGTTGCTCCCCTCCAGCTGCCCAGGCTCCCTGACCCGGGTTCCCCTCCAGGCCTGGCCCAGGGCCTTGGGGCCACTTCCCAGGAACCCACACATCTGAGACATGGGCACTTCCAAGTCAGAGAGTCACAGGGAAGTTTGGGCCTGAGATGTGCAGAGGCTGGAGCTGGGGCAGCTCAGTCCCACCCCACCCCAGCCAAGCACAACCCTGCTTCTGATCGAAGCCTCGGCTCAGCTGTGCTGAAGCGGGAGCCCTGGGCAGAGCCCCCGGACTTGATCCCCAACCTCAGGGGCACTTGGCGTCAGGTGTCTGAGTCTCTAAGGCAAAGTGCCTGGTGGGCGTGGAGCGTGGGTATGTAGCAGGGCCAGGAAGGAGAGCCTCAGGCCACCCCGAGGAGGTGCCCGCTGGCCCCTGTGCCCACGGGTGCCCGGAGCTGCCCTGAACGGGCCCAGGACTCACGGGCTGTGTATTTGCCCGGCTCGTCTGTCTTCTCCAGCACGGTGCTTATCTCCCGACACTGACCTCCCATCCTGGAAGACAGAAGCTCCGTGGCACGGCTGCCCTGCTCAGAGCGCCGGGGCATGGCCTGGCAGGGGGTCCCAGATGGACCCAGAGCTGCAGGCCTCTCCACGTCTCGGGTCCAGGCAGCAGCTGGGCCCTGTGTCCCACGAAGGGCCCTTTAGCCCCAGAGTGACCAGAACTCTGTCCTCCAATCCCCTCACTGGCTGCCAGAGGGATCCCAGGCTGCCTGGGAGGAGCCTCCCAGCCACACTTGCCCACCAGGCTCCAGGTGCTGAGGGTCACAGGGTGAGAAGGGCCCTCAGCTGTCCTCTGTGGGAACAGGGAAGGCCTTGCAGCCAGCAGACACTCACTGGACAGTGAAGCTGACTTCCAGGTGACCCCCTGCCAGGGTCTTGATGGTCATGGGGGTCACTGACACAGACTCCAGCTCCTTCCAGGGAATCTCCTCGTCGGCTGCCGCAGCCTTTATGTACCATGTGCCTGATGCCTGGAGAGGGCACCTGTCCATCAAGGCTCAGGCCCACCCCAGGCCTCCCTCCCCCTCCTCTGCTGCCCCCAGACTCTACTGCTCCAAGGACCCCCCACCCAAACTCACCAGGCCCACTGGAGAGTGGGACCCCAGCACCCCGGCCCGGCCAGGACCACAGGCGCTCAGTCCCAGGGAAAGTGAAGTGTGCGCACCTGCTTCCACCCAGCCCTCTGCGGCCCCAGCCCACCTGGCCCAGACCCCTCTGGGGCCGGGGCTCAAGGCCTGACCCTAAATGAGGGTCTCCTTACAGGGGGAGGGATGGGGTCTGCAACCGGCCGTCTGGGCCCTCCCTGCCCCGCAGCACCCCTGCCCGTCTGAGCCTCACATCCTGAGTCTCCTCATCCCAGACAGGGAGCGTCTGGGCCCGCAGGGCAGCCATGAGGCCGAGGCCCAGGGTCAGGAGCAGGGTCTTCATGGCTGGGGTCTGTGCTCGAGGCTGCTGGCAGGTCGCTCTCTGGGCTGGAGAGGCTGTGCTGCTTCCTCACTCGCCACCCTTTATACTGCTCGGGGCAGGGCCCCTGGGGAACTTGGCACAGAGGACCCTCCAGTCCTTTCCTGGCCATTGAGCGTGGCGGGTTCTGCAGTGGAGCAGATAATGTCATTATGGTTGGAAGCCGCTGAGTAGCAGTGTGTCAATTCCCCAGAGCACCATCAGGACGGCCCCTGCAGGGAGCCCTGGCAGGTTTCACCCTGCAGGAACTGGGTCTGAGTGAGGGGTGCAGCCCCGTGTGCAGAGCCCGAGCGTGTGTGTGGTGGCAGCAGACCCTCGGGACACCCCCTCTTGGGCATTGGCCTGGCTGACCTGCCCGTTGCCACAGAGGACACGGGTGGGACTCAGAGAGCCCTGGGCTCTGGTCTTAGTGACCTTCCTGCGTCCCGGGACAGGTCACTTCACCTCAGATTCATCTTGCAAAAGGAGGAACCCTAGCCGGGCACAGTGGCACAGGCTTGTAATCCCAGCTACTAGGGAGGCTGAGGCAGGAGCATCTCAAGTTCAAGACCAGCCTGGGCAACTTAGCCAGACCCTGTCTCAAAATAAAAACTGCAAAAGGGCTGGTGATGTCGCTCAGTGGTAGAGCACCCCTGGGTTCAATCCACAACACCGAAGAAAAATAAAACAGGGGCCCTGCCGTGTGGACACGAATCATGTGTGTTTAGAGAAGCTGAGCGCAGTGTGCACAAGGACTGCTCCCGGCTCAGCATCCATGGGTCAGACTGAAACAAGCAGGGTGTGCGTACACACACAC
This sequence comes from Sciurus carolinensis, assembly GCF_902686445.1. Lineage (NCBI taxonomy): Eukaryota > Metazoa > Chordata > Mammalia > Rodentia > Sciuridae > Sciurus > Sciurus carolinensis. The sequence continues at coordinate 1,898,261 of NC_062226.1, forward strand.
ACACACTCATACACACACATGCACACACACATGCTCATACACATACTGGCACACACACTCATACACACGTACTCATACACACACTCATACACACGCATGCTCATACACATGCTCATACACACATGCACACACACTCATACACTCTTATGCATGCACACTCACACACACTCATACACACACACTCATGCACACACACACTCATACACACTCACACCCACAAACCAGCAATGGATTCCGTCTCAGTGAAGGAAGCACCGACTCCCACCCGCAGGGCGACCCAAGAGCACTCAGGGTTTAAAGAGGAGCTGCGGATCCGAGCAGAGCTCAGAGAAGGCCGAGGGGCGTGGCCAGCCACTGTCATCCAGAGGGTTGGTCTGTCCTGGAGCTGAACCCGCAGGTCCGTGCACAGGAGAGCCCAGGAAGAGAGGCAGAGAGAACCGGGTCGAGGAGGGCCGCGCTCCTGCCGGAAACACGTGGGAAAACATGGGAAAAGGGAACCTCGTGCCCGCGGAAGGGTAAGCCTGGCTCCCTGCCCCACCGCACGGCAACTCCAGGCAGATTAAAGGCTCAGAATGTGAAAAGCACATGTTACCGCCTGTAAAACGGAAGATGGAAGAGATTCTCCGTGACACCAGGGTCGGTCCCCAGGTCGCCGAAGTTCCCTCTTCTCGGATCACAGAAGGCGCTCCAGGTCCCCCCGAGGGACCCCCACAGTCTGGGCAGTGTTGATGGGCCCAGGCGCCCAGGGTCCTCGTCGCCGCCCAGCTCACTAGAGGACCGGCAGGACGCCCCTGGGCCCGCAGGCCGCCCAGCCTGCCGACCTAACATCGTCCCGCTCTCCCCGGGCGGGCTTTGCGGTCACGCGGTTTTGCAGCCCGGCCACCGCGGTCTCTTCCCGCAGAGTGGGCGGGGCCGTGGGGGTGGAGGTGGAAGGGGACACGCAAGTGTCTCCTGGGCCCTGGGGCTCATCCCTGCGGTGCTGTTGCCGGTTCACCTGGTCTCGACCCAAGGGTGCGGGACCGCAGACCGCAGCAGGCCTCGAGGTGAGCAGCTGGGCAGGAAGGAGAGGCCACCTCACCAGCATGGAGCCGGCCCAGCGTGGGGTTCGCTCTTCAAGCCCCGATGGAGGATTGCGAGCCAAACGCAGGCCTCACGCTGGTCAGTCAAAAGGGAAGTCCTGCAGTGATCTCGCACCTCTGAACGCACCGCACAGCTGCGGGCTTGCTGGATGGTGACCGCAGAGAAGTGATCACAGTTCTTACCCATGGGGCGAAACCCCGAAGGATCCAAGCAAGGGCCTGCATGGGAAGCCCGTGTTCCGCGGTCCCCAGACCAGGGTGAGAGATGAGCTTTGTGTCAGGGAAGGAGAGAGTCGGAACCCTCTTTCTACTCTGCCTCCGGGAAACGGTGTCATCAGCTCCCCAGGAAGAGGAAGGAAGGGGCGCAGGAAAGGCCGAGAAGAGAACTTCCCTGGCATTCAGTGTTAGGCCGGGGGCTGGACATGCGGGCGTGTGCGACACTCAGGACAGACCTGCGAGCTGTGTGTTCTAGTGTGGGAGTTGTTCCCGCTCCAATGTGACTTTCGTGATTTTTAAATGATGTTTAAAAGCTGAGGACCCAAAGCAGCGGAGGGTGACAGGGGATGGTGGGGGGAGGCAGGGCAGACCTCTGGGTTGGGGCTGTGGGCAGAGAGCGTCCCCTCCCACAGTGGCTGCTCCTCACCCCTGCATGTGGGACCCCTCCCTGGGGACCGTCGGGGCCTCTGCTCCCTGCAGCTCCAGGAAGGCCAGGGCCTCCCAGGGCCCACGAGCAGGCCACCAGGGCCACTGGGTGAAGGCTCACTCGAGCCCTCAGCAGCTCCTCAAGCTCCAGGAAACTTGGCTGCCCCGTGGGCTTGCGGGCGGAGAAAGCCCAGCCTGCTGTGGACTTGGAATCAGCACTTTCTTCTCGGTGCCACCCAAGCCCTGGTCCGGGGCTTCTTGGCGTGACGTTTGGGCGCCAGGCACGCATGCTGGCAGTTCAGACACTGCAGCAGGAGACCACCACGCACAGGCCTCCCCCGCGAACTCTCCACAGTCTGGACGTTTCCTTCCCTCCCTCCAGCAGGGTCTTGCCTGGGTGCGGTGACAGTAGACGTGCCTGCTCCGAGTGCGACCAGGGACCTTGGGTGACTCCAGGGCCTTGCCACGTCCGTCCCGCCACCTCCCAGGTGAGCCAAGCCAGGGGCCACGTGGAGCTGGGTTGAGCAGCAGCAGCCCCTCTGCCAACTTGGGGCTCCTTTCCCGAGGTCCATCGTGGTTCCCAGCTCCTCCGTCCAGTCAGCATCCTTGTCCCCACTGAGCGTCCTTTTTCCTGAGTGACCCCAGCAGGCTCCAGGAGCTGCTTGAGTTTGTGCAGTTAGGCCTGCCTGGCCCTGCAGGTCTCTCCCCCACCTTTGCCACCCTCCAAAGCCCAGCACAGTCACTTGCCAGGACCAGGAAGGGCCTCACTGTCCAGGCCACAGGGGCCTCTTGGACCAGGACCTGTCACACTGTCTGTGCATGTCTCCCTCACTGGTCCTGGCGCCTCTCCTGAGGAGTGACAGCCAGGGGCTGCTCAGGTCTGGGGTCCCCACCTCCCGGGCTCCTCGTCCATCCAGGCCTGGGCTGGAGGCCTCGTCCGTCCAGGCCTCCTTCTGGAGGACCCAGCACCCTCACCCTGCAGCTGGGATGGGTGAGTGGGGGCGGGAGCTGCAGTCCAGCGATCGTCTGAAACAGAACCGTTCCTGCAAGACCCAGGAGCCGGGAGAGAGGGGAGCAGGGAGGGAGCCCCCTGGAGAGCCACTGAGCGGGACGGGGTGAGCACCCTCTCCTGGCCTCCAGTCCCTACCCTCCACCCAGGGGCAGCTGCTCCAGGGGGCTGGACGGGCCGCTGGGACCCCAGGCCAGGAGCCACGTGGCGAGAGGTCTGGCTTCTGTGTAGAAGCCTCTGAGGGAACTGCCAGAGTGGCTTCCCCTCCACTCCACCCCACACAGCCTGAGGGCCTCGGTTTCCAGGTCCTTGGCAACACTGCTCTTGCCCACTGTTTTGACCAATGTGGATTTTACGATCCGTGTGTTCCTACCCTGACTATTCACCTGTAAGGCTGTTGTCTCTCACTCCTTCTCAAACCCTGTGCTCTCCTTCACTCCTCCTGGAATACTGCTCAATGGTCAGAGAGAAGCAAGATGGCAGAATAGAATTGTCTTTTGTGGGACTTTTCAAGTAAATAGAGTCAGGGAAACCACATTCTGGTGAGAGGGAGGGAGGAAGCACTCAGAACCAGTAGAGAAGTGACAGTAAGTCTAAGCGGCATGGGAATCAGAAGGGTAGTACCCAGAGATTCGCAACCAGCCCTGGTGATGGCTGCAGACTGTCCGTCCCTATTGCAGGAAGAATCCAAGGTTCATGCAAGTCCAGGTCAGGAATTTGTCTGAGAGCGTCTCCCCCCAAGCTGACTTTAGGGAAGAAAGTCAATGCCCAGCTCCGCAAACTCTGAGTGCTGTGGCCAGGAGTCATCTCTCTGTCTGTCTCTCTCTGTCTCTCTCTCTCTCTCTTTTTAATATTTTGGGTTTTTTTAGTTGTAGGTGGACATAATATCTTTATTTCATTTTTTTATGTGGTGCTGAGGATCAGACCCAGGCCTGACACGTGCTAGGCAAGCACTCCACCACTGAGCTACACCCCAGCCCCAGGAGCCATCTTGAGAGGGGTCCTATTGCTAGCCACTGGACTGCTCTGGGGAGGAGAAAACTCAGAGAAGTCACAAGTCAGGGTCCCTGTGAACACCTGCCTCAGTGAGTGGGGGGAGATGGCAGATTAAAAAAAAAAAAAAAAAAAGGACTGGGGATATAGCTCAGTTGGTAGAGTGCTTGCCTCACATGCACAAGGCCCTGGGTTCAGTCCCCAGCACAAAAAAAAAAAAAAAAAAAAAAAAAACCAACAATATCCTGTCTTCAAGAGACTCACCTCCTAGGAAAAGACATCCACAGACTGAAGGTGAAAGGTTGGGAAAAAACACATCACCCACATGGACTGCGTAAACAAGCAGGGGTTTCCATCCTCAGACAAAGTGGACTTCAAGCCAAAGTGAGTCAGAAGGGATAAAGAGGGACATTTCATACTGCTTAAGGGAATCATACACCAACAAGACATAAAAATCATAACTATATACGTTCCAAACAATGGAGCATCTACATACATCAAACAAACCCTTCTCAATTTCAAGAATCAAATAGACTACAACACAATAATACTGGGTGACTTTAACACACCTCTCTCACCACTGGATAGATCTTCCATCAAAAACTAAACACAGAAACTATAGAATTAAATAAACAATCAATGATTTGGACTTAATGGACATATATAGAGTATATCATCCATCTCAAGTGAATACACTTTCTTCTCAGCAGCACATGGATCCTTCTCAAAAATAGACCATATGGTATGCCACAAAGTAACTCTCAGCAAATACAAAAAAAAAAAAAGAAATACTACCCTGCATTCTATCAGATCATAACAGAATGAAACAAGAAATCAATGATAAAATTAAAAATAGAAGCTACTCCAACACCTGGAGACTAAATAACATGCTATTGAATGATGAATTGATAAAAGAAGAAATCAGGGAGAAAATAAAAAAAAATACTTAGAGATAAATGAGACTACGGATACAACATATCAAAATCTCTGGGATGCTATTAAGGTAGTACTAAGAGGAAAGTTCACTGCATTGAGTCCATACATTAAAAGAATAAAAAGTCAACAAATAAATGACCTAACATTACATCTCAAAACCCTAGAAAAAGAACAAATCAACACCAAAAGCAGCAGAAGACAGAAAATAATTAAAATCAGAGTTGAAATCAATGAAATTGAAACAAACGAAACAATTGAAAAAGTTGACAAAGAGTTGGTTCTTTGAAAGAAGTAAATAAAATTGACAAGCCCCTAGCCACACTAACAAAGAGAAAGAGAGAGAGAAAACTCAAATTACTAAAATTCGTGATGAAAAAGAAAATATCACGATGGATATGACTGAAATACAGAAGATAATTAGAAACTGTTTTGAAAATTTATACTAAAATAAAATAGAAAAACTTGAAGACATCAACAAATTTCTACAGACATATGATCTACCCAAACTGATGTAGGAGGACATATACAATTTAAACAGATCAATTTCAAGCAATGAAATAGAAGATGCCATCAAAAGCCTACCAACCAAGAAAACCCTGGGACCAGATGGATTCTCAGTCAAGTTCTACAAGACCTTCAAAGAAGAATTAAAACAAATACTCCTCAAATTATTCCATGAAATAGAAAAAGAGGCAACGCTTCCAAACTCATTCTATGAGGCTAATATCACCCTTATACCAAAACCAGACAAAGACACATCAAGGAAAGAAAACTTCAGACCAATATCCCTCATGAATATAGATGCAAACATCCTCAATAAAATTCTGGCAAATCTCATACAAAAATATATTAAAAAGATAGTGCACCATAATCAAGTGGGATTCAAGGTTGGTTCGATATCTGGAAATCAATAAATATAATACATCACATCAATAGACTTAAAGACAAGAATCATATGATTATCTCAACAGATGCAGAGAAAGCATTTGACAAAATACAGCACCTCTTCATGTTCAAAACACTAGAAAAACTAGGGACAGTAGGAACATATCTCAACATCATAAAAGTTACCTATGTTGAGTCCATGGCCAACATCATTCTAAGTGGAGAAAAATTGAAAGCATTCCCCCTAAAAACTGGAACAAGACAGTAATGCCCTCTTTCACCACTTCCACTCAACATCAACCTTGAAACAGAGAACAGCAGTGATACATGATATGATGGTTATCAGGGAGGAGAAGAGAAGAGAGAAGTAAAAAATTAAAGAAGAGTGAAAAAGAGAACAATAGAGATTGGTTGTTAGCAGAAGAAAAGATAGAATCAAGGGAAACGGATAGGTGGGAGAAAATATATATAAGGCAAAAATGTAAAAAATTTAAAAATAAAAATAAAATAATAAAAAACAGAACTAAAATATACTAATCAAACATCCCAGTTCACAAAAAAAAAAAAAAAAAAAAATCCATGTAAAATAACTGACTTCAGAAATGCTAGAGATGAGAAAGAAAAAAAATAGGAAACTGTATAAATGCCTATGTATCACTAAGGTCACAATTAAAGAGTGAAAAAGAATTTTTAAAAAAGAAAAGGAAAGGATAGAAAAAAATCTTGATGAAAAGTTAAAGAATGCTTTCCATTGGAGTTCAAAAGATTCTCAGCTTCTCTTCTCAGCAAGTTTTATGTGGGGTCTTCTGCAGCCTGAGGCTCCACCCTTGGATTCCTGGAGGCAGGGCTGAGGCTCCGGTGGGCTCCAGGCTCTTCACTGAATACCAGTTAGTCTGGAGATTTTGAATCAGCACACCTCCAGGGTCCGGTAATTGCTAGTCCACACTGGAGTCTTTACCCCAGGGATCTCCCCTGAGTTCCACTCATGTGATGTGGGAGCCAATTCTTAATCCCCAATGTCACCTGCAGACCCTATGTTTCCTGGTCTCAGGTTCAGTCTCCAAACAATCTCTCACACTCGAGTCCTTCCGAGTTCTGGCCCAGACTCATCTCTCCCAGCTGGTTCTGCAGGCAGGCAGATTGGAGGGGGAGGGACGGAGCCAGGTGGTTTCCATGACCAGTTGTCCCCTGTGTAAACCTCTCTCCATGTTTGATTTTCACACTCTGTGCCATGCAGCATGGGTTTACTGGGACTGTATCTTGGACCAAACTCAGGTTTTCCAGGAATCAGCTTCCTCAGTGGCCAGCCCCCATGCTGCAGCTGCAAACTGGTTCCTTCCTCTATCCTCTGCACGCCACCTGGAGAGATGGTTCCTTCTTTCCCACACACGGATATTGTGCAGCATGTCTTTCAGGTGTGTTGGGCAATGTCCTTGGTCTCTAAACACTGGGTACCCAGACACACCTCAGACCTCTCAAAAACGTGTATTCCTGGGCTGGAGAGATAGCTCAGTTGGTAAAGTGCTTGTCTCGTGAAGGCAAGAAAAATGTGTGTTCCTTTAATTCCCTTATTGATGTAGGACAGAGGAGGCTGGACACCGAGCAATTAGCAGGAAGCAGGTTTATTGGCTGCAGCTGGTCCAGAGAGGCGCTTTCTCCTAAATCAATTCTTCCCTCTGAACCCTGAGTCCAGAAAATTTTAGGACTTTATACCCAGTGTGAAAGGGTGTCACAGGCTCACAATTTGCACAAGTCTACATATAAGTAGGGTTTTTTCCTTTGAGTTCACAGAGAGTGCCTCCTGTTTAATCTTTTTGATTATTCAGAGATTTTTACACACTTTACCACAAAAGCAGAAGTAATATCATGAAACCCGCAGCCAAATTTAGTTATTGCAAGACAGAACAACATAGGAAGTCTGACCACATTAGAACCCTTTTGCAGAAATTCTTGCTGATGGCCTAAGAACAATTATGGTGGGGTGTCTGGAGAAGCTTAATTAAGATTTTTGGTAGAGAAGGTGGTGCCACTACCATTCCACCCTTTAATGATGCTCCCCAGGATTTAATCTTCTAAATTAAAGAGCACCATTATCATTGTCTGGGTTTAAAGCCTGGTATAATACCAGAATCTTAGTCCTTGTCCTTCTTTCGACAGCTGTTCCATAGTAGACCTAATAGTTTTAATGCACAGGGGAGCCAGACATGAGAGCAATAAACAGGTTAACAGCAGAATACTCACTACACCAATTAAGCTCTTAAATCTACCAAGAGTTGAAAATCATCCTCCAAGTAGCTTGGATGCCAAGCTTTAGTGCCCTTCCAGGTTTGACAGGCATGTGTGCTAGTTTTCTGATACTGCTGGCTATGTCTTTAACCGCCTGTCTGTGTCATCTATTTGGATGCCACAGTTGAAGCTGTTGAACTGTCCACACACGCCCCCTTCCTCAGCCTGTTAGGTGTAGTAACCTAACACCAAGCGGTTTTGGCTCTGCTGTGTGGCTGGAGGTCAAAGGCTGTGGCAGTCCGATTAGCAATAATTTCTAGTACAGCTTGTAAGCAAATGATCCTGTTTAGCACCAAAACAGGAGTTCCATAGCCCCCACTGCCATCCCATGCCCAGGTAGCAGGACCATAAGTGGCAATAATCCTCTGGGGTGGCCGGTTCTCTTACCCCAAGATTGTTGACCTCCTAGATCAAGTCCTTTTCCAGTGGACATTTTTTCTTGGTCCTAGATCCTCATATAAGGGGATACCTAGATCTTTTCCAGTTGTATTGGGCAGTAGGAAAAATTCAGTTTTGTTAGTACAGGTTCCTCTCCAAATTGTTGGGCCGTAGGTCTATGCCTTATTCCCACAAAACCAAAATAGTTCCTCAGGTACTTTCCAGTTAGAAGGGACTATATTGCTCCAGAATTTTTGGATCTCAGGCATGCCTCAAAAAGAACTGATTTGGCTTGTGTCTGGACTAGTATAGTTAAAAAGAACTTTTTTTCTGGGGCTGGGGAGATAGCTCTCTCGGTAGAGTGCTTGCCTTGTAAGCACTAAGGCCCTGGGTACGATCCCCAGCACCCAAGGGAAAAAAAAAAAAAAAAAAAACTCTTTTCTTATAGGGCTTTCTGCATATTAGACCATAAATCCCCAGCCACCTGGGTTATCTGCCCCAAACCAAGTAGGTCTCTTTGGCCATCGGGTGGCATTCCAAAACAATATCCTATTACATGGGGTTTCACCCACCCATTGGGTGTGTCAGGGTCCAGATTTGCCAATTCATTCCTTAACAAACACTTCTGAAGTGAGGCTGCAGCCCTGGGGCCTTTCACTCTAGTTCCACAGGATCTCATTCCACGGTGGTGGGGAATAAGCACCTAGACTTACTCCAGCCCAGGGCCATTCTTCACTCATGAGGCCCCCCCACACCCAGCAGTTTTAACCCCAAGGTTGTTAGCTACTCTTTCTGCTAGGTCCAGAAGGAGATTTTTTTCCTAAAGAAGGAAGGTTGATATTTGGGCTTAACCCCTCATATAGTTTAGCAGCAGGGCTAGGTCTTATGGGGGGTCTTGGGCAATAGATCTTGAATCACTTTTTATAAAATTTTCCCAAGTCAGAGGCTGAGGTTCTAGTGGCCAGCAATGACCAATTCCACTGGTGAGGGGAAATTCCCTGGGCAAGTTATATCCCCTTATATTAGGATTAATCCAAGTCAAGTGGCCTCTCCTTCCTTTCCAGAGACAGTCATACACCTATAGCATCCCTCTGGTGGGACAGGCCCTAAATATGTTTTCTGTGGCCTCTTGGTTATAACAGATTGACTGACACATCGTTCACATGACTTCCACTGTTGTGCAGGAGTACTGCAGAGCCCCCTAAGATTATTAAAGGAATCAAACTACGTGATAGACCATCATTTTGGCTAGCACAGGTTAAACAGTGTAAGTTAACAAAGCCAGACTAATAACACCAAACCCTAGAAAATCTACATAAACAAGATAAAAAAATATAAATGAAATTTTGTTACCAAGAGTGAGTAGGAGTTACTGTTATCAAACCTACAGCAAAACCAAGCAGAGACCTACATACACGGCTAGGAGGAAGGGGTGGCCGTGCACCACAGCACGAGAACTCAGAGGACGACAGGCTGCTTGTCCTGGTGGTGAGCATGTCTTCCACCGGGCGCTGATCAGCCAGCCCCCAGGGGCTGAAGCACGGTTGTGGTTCCTCATGCTTCGGCAGTGCTCAGGCTAGTCAGCCCTCGGAGTGACCAGAGCAGGGCTGTTGTCCTCCTGATCCTCAAGCTTCTCCGGTGTGTCCTCTCCCCGGATGGTCAGTTTCAGGGTGCAGCAGGGTCTGGAGTGCAAACGCAGTCCATGGTCGCGGCCTTGAACCTGGTATAAGGAATCCAGGGACCTGTCTCTGCATCTTTCCTGTAGTTGGGGTGGAGAAAATAAGCGAAACCTTCCAAAGAGGTTTCGGGGGCTGAATGTTCCATTCTTAGAAACAGACTGAATCTCCTGGCTTGAAGGAGTGGGCATCTGTGATCAGACTTACTAGAAACCTTTCTCTAACCCATTGGTTGAGAACCCGTGAAGTTTTTCCTAAAGCTTGAAATTGTTGTCTCAGTGTTAATTCTTCTATTTCTCTTAAGTCTCCCTGTAATCCCCTGGTAAGTGGGGGAGGCCTCCCATATATTATCTCATAAGTGCTCCTAGTAGGAGCTGATCTAATTCTTAACAGTACAATAGGGAGGAGTTCATCCAAATGTAGGTGCGTCTCCTGACACCTTACCCAACTGAGTCTTTGTTTTGTTTTGTTTTGTTTTTTGGGGGGGTGCTGGGGAATCGAACCCAGGGCCTTGTGCTTACAAGGCAAGCACTCTACCATCTGAGCTATCTCCCCAGCCCCCCAACTGAGTCTTTAAAGTCCTATTTATCTTTTTCCAGGACTCTGTGGCCTATAGGCAGTGTGTAATTTCCATCTGATAATTAAACTATAATTATATCACTTCTGCCACCACTGTCTGGGCCAAATGGTTACTGGGATGCCAAATCTGGGAATGATGTCTCAGAGGAGCTTCCTGGCTACCTCCCTCCCCCTCTTAGTGCAGGTTGGAAAGGCTCCACCCAGCCAGAGTAAGAACACACAAGAATCAAAAGATGTCCACGGCCCTGTGAGCATGGTGGTTCAGTGACATCTACTTCCAGTCCTCAAAAGGTGCTGCTCTTACAGTTTGGATTCCTGGTGAAGTCTGTTGTGGGCACAAACCTCACATTGTTTACAGATCACCTGGGAGATGCTTGTGAGCCAGGGGACATAAAACGCTGACTCAGAAGAGTCTCAAGTGCCATTCAGCCAGTGTTTTCCCCTGTGCACTGTCTGATAGAGGCAGGGGCTAGGGTTCAGAGAAGGCTGTGTGGCCATCGGAAATCTCCACCATCCACCCACCCGGGAGGTAGCCTCCTTTTTCAGTCTTACACCAATTACTTTCATGTTGGGAATATTTTGACTCCCATTCTGTTAGAGGGTCAGGCAAAGGATGGCATTCAAGCCTGGGCTGGATTTCCTTCCTAGTTCTTGCAGGCAGCTAACCTTGCTTCTCTATCTGCTCTTTGGTTGCCCTGAGCAACCACAGTGATTCCTGTTTGGTGGCCCCAGCAATGCATAACCACAACTTTTCTGGGAGCCCACACTGCATCCAGAAGATTAAAATGTACTTTACGCCTTTTCCTCCTGAGTTAATTAGCCCCTTTTCTTTAGATAAGGTCCCCTGAACATGAAGGGTGGTGAAAGCATATCTGGAGTCTGTGTAGATATTTACACAGATTCCTGCTGCCAATTCAAGTGCTCAGGTTGGAGTAATAAGTTCTGCCTTTTGTGCTGAGGTTCCCTGAGGCAGAGGCTCTGCCTCAACAGTGGAGTCTGGAATGACCACTGCCCATCCAGCAAGATGCATCCCATCCTTTATGAGCCTGCTTCCATCTGGGAAGCACTCAGGGTCCTGGAGGGTTGGTCTGTCAGGTCTGGTCTGCTGGAGAACACTTTGCCCGTGGCCTCAATGCAGTTGTGACCAGGTGTCCAGGTCTGATGGGCAGCAGAGTTGCTGGGTTCAGAGTTTGGATGACTTCGACGTGGGTTCGTGGATTTTCGAATAACATGCCCTGGTGTCTGACCAACCTCTCACTAGTCAGCCAATGTTGTCCTTTGAACTCTAACCATGTCAAAATTGAATGAGGTCCTCTGACAACCAATTCTTGTCCCATAGCCGGTTATCAGCTTCCAACACCGGAAGGGCCGTGGCTACAAGGGCTCGTAAACATGGAGGCCAGCCTTGAGCTCCAGAGTCCAGCTGTATAGACAGACAGGCCACTGGATGGTACTATGTTCCCAGCATTTGAGTCAGCTCACCTATGGTTTTTCCAGACTGTTCATGGACAGATAGAAAGAAAGGATTTGTGAGGCCAGGGAGTCCTAGTCCAGGTGCACTGGTGAGGTCTCGTTCAATGTTCAAGGTCTTTTGCTGTGCTGGCCTCCACATCAGACGGTTCCATTCTCCCCCTTTTGTGGCTTCATAGAGGGGTTTCACCATAACTGAAAAGCTGGGGATCCATATGTGGCAGAATTCAGCAGCCCACAAAAATTCTCTAACATAACAGCGGGTTGACGGGACCAGAATTGAGCAGATGGCCTGTTTTCTCTCGGGGCCCAGTTGCCACTGTCCCTGAGTCAGATAGAAACCAAGGTACTTAACCTCTTTTTTGACAGATCTGGACTTTCTTCTTTGAAACTTTGTAAACAGCTGTGTCCCTTTTATTGGAGCAATGTGCACCCACATTGTTTTGTAGGAGAAGCTTTTAAATCAGAGGTCATTGTTGTCCTGAAGATGGTTGGTGAGTTCTAGTCCAGGTCAACTGGTCTTTGTTCCCATTGGAGTCTTCCTGTTGGAAGGTAAAGGGTGGCTGATTCTGTGGTGCCAGTCAAATGCAGAAGAAGGCATCTCTGAGGTCCAGGCATGTGACATAGGCTGCCTCAGCTGGATGCAGACTTAGGATTAGGGACCATAGGATGTAGGGTGATTGCAGCTTGATTTACTGCATGTAAATCTTGGACTTGCTGATAAGCAATTTTTTGCCTGTTTCTAGATAGGCAAAAGAAGTGTGTTTCATGGCGATTGGCAAGACCTGAGAATTCCATATTGTAAAATCTGCCCAAATGTTTTTGAATTCCAAGTCGTGCCTCATGAGGAATATGGTATTGTCTCAGGTGTACTGGTATGGCTTCCAGTTTTAATCCTACCACCCCTGGGGGAATTTGTGGGCTAGTCCAAGTGGAACATCTTCTGCCCATACTGTACTCAGAAAGGGAGCTCTGGTCCTAGTGTAGTGTCTCTACAAGACTAAAGAAGCACTGTGGGGAGCCATCATGTTCAGCAGAACCAGGCGTGGCTGAGCCTTGGGATACAGAGGTCTGACTCCCAGGAACTGGCGCTCATGGGAGACTGTTTCAGACCGCCTGGGGTAGGTGACCCTGTACAGAGTTGGCGCACTGTCTGAGGAAATGCTAATTCTCTAAGCAAATGGCTCCCTTAACTCCACCCCATCCTGTTCCTCACAGAAGAAGCCCCTCCTGGCCCCTTTACCTGTGTGACCATAAATAAAGGGAAGGTGGGCTTCTCCATCTTGTTGGAGGCCAGATCTAGCATGGCCCGATCTGTGCCACCCCTTCCATTTGAAAAGATTATTGGCTCTTGTGTTTATTTGCTTAGATAAGTTTCTCAGTAATTAATCAATAGCTGGCACCATCCTCTGACAGAAACCCTTTCCCTCGTCCATGCTGGATGTGGCAGGAGAACCCCCCACAAAGCACCATACCTCCTCCAGGGAACCCTGGGCGTTAGACTCTTGCTTCGGGTTTTCCCAGCGACAGGACTGCCTGGCCTCTTGCATAGGGCTGACCTGGGCCCGGAGCTTTCCAGCAGGTCTCGACCCATTGGTGGCACTGGTGGCCATCTGGCACGTAAGGAGCTTGTGGACCACTGCTTGGCCCGCTGACGCGAAACACCGGGCCACAGGAAGGGATGCCGAGCCCCCACAATTGTGGTCTGTTTCTTTGAAAGTGGGCCCACAGGTTGGGTCACCACTGAATGGTGGGCTCCAGTGTCCACCATAAATCCACAGGTAGGCCCCCTATAAGCATTTGGACCATAGGCTCCTGGGGGCCAAGGGATGGAGCCCTGCTGGTCCTAGTCCTCGTCAGAATTTTCCATGGCTGCCAGTCCCACAGAATCTTTTTCAGGGGTATCACTGGGGTGTCTGCAGCATTGAGCATCATGGGGGACCCATGTGTAGGGCTGGCATCGCCCTTGAATGACTTGGCCCCTCTTTATCCTGGTAAGGGGGAGCAGTGGCCCAGTAGTCTTCCTTCATTTGGGGACATTCATTTTCCAGTGGCCCTCTAGATGGCAGTAGACGCATTGGTTTGGTCTTGGCCTAGGCCCTGGGTGAGGTGGTCACTTCATCCAAACCTTGCTCTGGCCCTGCGTTTGGCCCGGATTTTGGTATTTGTTTTGGTTTTGCCCTGGTGGAACCCTCCTTTGGTGACTGGGGGTCTGCAGTAAGGACAGCTGCAAGGAGACCCATCTTCTTCATCTTTCGGTCTGCTTCTCATTGAGCCTCTGGGTCTCGAGTGAACACTGTGGTGGCCACTTCCATTGGCTCACTGGAATTCTTCCTAGCAAACCCTCTAATTTTCGTATTTCTCAGGAGTGCCATCCTGGACTGTCCCACACAGCCCGCCTTGACCACTGGCTGGTGGTCTGGTGCCTCTGGATCAAAGGGAGTGATAGCTGGAAGGCCTGGCACAGTCGTTCCGGAACGGGGCTCTCCTGCGGCCTTTGGAGTACTTCTGCCGTCCCGTTCGTGTTCAGGGCTCTCCTTCCCCTTCCTTCAGGCCTCCTATGAGGGCTTCTGGATCTCTCCTTACCTTTTGGAGGTCTCCCTCTTGGTTGGGGTCCCACCCTGGGTCTGTGTCAGGGCTGGGCCAGGGCACGGGCTTGGGTGCTGCCTTGTGCATCTGGAGCATGTTCCGCTGGCCACTTTAAAGCTGCTCAGGCCACCTGTCTGCGCTCCTCTGTATTGGATGGAGTCAGAGGGAGCGGCAGCAGTCCAACCAGGTAGGCGGAGCGTCTGGATAATGGATCGCATCAAATCAGTCACGGCCCGGGGCTTGTCCCTGTAGGAGGGAGTATGATTTTTCCAATATAAAAGATTAGAGGAGGTAAAAGACTAATACACAAAATGCATTGTCCCCCTCAAATGTTTTCCCCCTGGTCAACATAGGCAGGTCCTCTAGTCTCTTGTAGGGGTATCTGGAGAGTTCCCATCCGATATCGTAGCTCTGGTCTTAGGATGGGTTCCCATCTTGGTCTTGGAGGAATCTTTTATCCTGGGGAAACTCTGGTCCTGAGGACATTATGGAGGAGGGAGTAGCTGGTGTTGAAGGGCCATCATGTACTGTTTCTGGGGCTGAGGGGCTGAGGGAGTAGCCTGTTGTCTCAGTGGTTTCGGCAAATTCAGGTAGAGTGCACGTGAGGTGGTGGATTCTCTTCTGTCTCACTGGGCAAAACTGGCTCCTTTTCTGTCTTCTCTTTGTCAGGTTTTCTCTGCTTGGCTGCCTCTGGTTGGGTCTTAATGGCTGCTATGGTCCAAGCTAACATCGGCTTGCACTGTCCATCTAGACAGGCTCTCAACCAAGGGGGAGCTTTCTGGGCTATCTCTTGCCAGCAATTGACACAAGGGAACTGGTCTGGGTGTTCAGGAGTTTCAACAACTATTAAAAAGACCTCAGCAGTGACCTCTCATCTAAAGACCCTTCTGGTGGCCGGCCCACACCTAAGGTTGGCCATTCTGATTCACAGAGAGTACGCAACCTTTGCAGAGTGAGTTTCACTCCAGAGTCTCCTTAAAACCCTTTCTAAAGTTTCTCAGTGTACATTCCAAGGGGTCCCAAGGATGCAGTTTGCTTTGCGTGCCTCCCATGTTCCTCTCTGCTTTGGTGTCCCACACTTAGGACAACACTCGCTTCCTCTGTCTTTGGCCATTCCCCTTGCAAGGACTTAGGGTCCTAGCAACCTTGTGGGTTGGTATCAACCCCTGACTGGAGTGTCCACCTGGATGTTTCTGGTGGACTTCCGTCATAGACTGGATGAGGCGCCGTGGAACTGCACATTGGGACTCCAAGCTCACTTCAGCCCTTGGGTGGGGTCGGAGCCCTCCCTTGTCCGTCTCATTCACACAGACATGGTCAGAGCAAAATTTCTATATACCACCCAAACTCCAAAAATTCCACAAATTCCAAACCAAAAAGGGAGTCAGGATTTCACCTCTGCTCACTGACCCCAGACAGAGACTACTCAGACTACTCAGGCCACCCCCTGGGTCCTGTTCTCCTCTAACTCCTTCGTGGGTTACTCAGGACCCTCAGAGGTCGGTTCAACCTCTCTTCCACTTAGGCGTCTATGGGGAAGTCAGGTGGGCTGCCACCAATGGACCTGGTCCTACCTGTTCAGTCCAGCGGTGCTCCAAGTTCTCAAGTCCTGGTTCCTGCTCCCTGGGGGCACCGTTGTGCTGCAGGGTGAGTTGTTCCTCCTTCAGGCACGGTCACCTGTGTTGCATGCTAAGGGAAACACTGTCCTCTGCTGTCCAGGGAAGCCAGACCCCTAGACAAGAGAGGCAGGAAACTGTCTTCACCTCCTCCTCCCATCTGGGGTGCCAAATGATAGGACAGAGGAGGCTGACACCGAGCAATTAGCAGAAAGCAGGTTTATTGGCTACAGTTGGTCCAGAGAGAGGTTTTCTCCTAAATCAATTCTTCACTCTGAACCCTGAGTCCAGAAAATTTTAGGACTTTATACCCATTGTGCAAGGTGAGGAGGACTCAGAGGTTCACAATTTGTAGAAGTCTGCATATAAGTAGGGTTTTTTTCTTTGAGTTCACAGAGTGCCTCCTAATTTTTTTGATTATTCAGAGATTTTTACACACTTTACCACAAAAGCAGAAATAACATCTTGAAGCCTGTGGCCAAATTTAGTTACTGCAAGACAGAACAACAGGAACTAGGAAGTCTAACCACATTTGAACCCTTTTACAGAAATTCTTGCTGATGGTTGAAGAACAATTATGGTGGGGGTCCTGGAGAAGCTCACTTAAGATCTTTGGAGGAGCGGGAGGCACCACTGCACTGTCCCTCTACTCTGCTCGTGGAGGAACCCCTCCGCCTGGAGCTTCCGACCCCACCGTGGCCGTGGCTGTGCTGCTGGGGATTTTTTCCTTTTTGATTATATCCAACCTCCTGTGTCCCTGGTCTGCTTGAATGTCGTTTTAGGTTCCAGTAAAGTCCCCCTGCCCTTCTTTTGTTCACCCACCTTGCAAAGAACCTGCCTATCTGCTGCTTGGTTTTACACCACAGAGCCGCCAGGAACTCAACTGCCATCTTGGATCTCCTTCCCCAGTCCTTTTTATGTTTTATTTTGAGACAGCGTTTAGCTAAGTTGCTTAAAGTCTTGTTAAATTGCTGAGGTTGGTCTCAAACTTGCAATCTTCCTGCCTCAGCCTCCAGAGCCACTGGGATATGCCACCATGCCTGGCTACCAAAAACACATTGAAGGAGAAAGGAATTAGGTGGGATCAATTCCTCACAAAGCTGCATCTCACTCAGTGTGGGCTTGGCTGGCTACTGCCAGCAAGTCAGACCAGTGGGATTGTAGGGTAACATTAGGGCGAATGCACAGAAAGGATGACCAGCAGGGAATGCTCAATCAGGAGGCGAGGGATGGAGTGGATGAGGCTCCCGCGACTCGCCATTGTTTGTGAAAGAAGAGATGGGATCCTTAGCTTTCAGCCTACACCCAATGTACTTGAGTGAAAGAAACATTCAAACCTAAAATTTTAAAGGCTCAACTTCCATGTGCTGATAGGAGCGTGTCAGGTCAGTTTCAAATCTTTCCGTGTGTACACCTGGAAAATGACTTATCAACAGACCCCTGAAATATGCCCTCAGGCAGAAGGAAACTTGTCTCCAGTATCTGCCACTGGCCCTGTACCAGACACCTGGGGACAGCCCCAGTGCCCCAGAGCACACTGAAATATTTCAGGTTAGCCAGTCCTAAGCCTGCTCACTTCTTCCTGTTGACCCAAGAGACCAGTGCCCACGGTGCCCCTTTCTCTCTGCCTCCTGCCACTCTTCTTTGGGGCTGAGCAGCAAACCATTTTCTGTGACAGTCATCCCTCATCTGTTGGTTTCACTGATCCTTGAATGTTCCAGTAACACTCCATATTCTAAGACACAAGCCAACTGTGCAGGATGCCCCAGGGTTGGGCAGGTGTCACAGAGGCCTGGGGAGCCCACAGCAACCACCAAGGGCGTGGACCTCAATGCAGCGTGGGAGCTAGGGAAAGGCAGTGGGGAGGAAGGGGTGGAGCTGGCACTGCCAGGGAAAAGGGATGGTGTGGTGAGTGAAGGCCTGGGATGCTCAGAACAGGTGGCCATGCTCCTGACCGTCTCCTGCAGAACTAGGAGACACCCCAACCTTGGCCCACTACCCTCTCCCCGCTAGGCACTGGAAGAGATAAAGAAACCACGCAGAGCAGCAAGATGCCTGCAGCACAGGAAATATTATGGAAGCAAGGCGGGGTGGCTGGGGGCCTGGGCTGGGTCAGCAGAGGGCAGCAAGGTGTGGCAGGGAGGGCGCAGGCAAGCCTGGAGAGGCAAGGGGGGCACAGGCCAGGTCCCAGAAGAAACCCACTGGAACTGTCGGAGGGAGTTTCACCTCCACCCTCGTGAGTCCTTAGCTGGGACAGACTGATGGCAAAATATGGGTAAATGGTTTGGCCATGTGCTGCTGTTGAAAAACCAGCAGTCACCTCGTCTTGCCCCACAGGAATGTCTTCCTTCCCTGGCCAAGGACGAAAAGCTACAAAGACCCATTCTTAAGTTCTGGGGTGCCACCTCTGTACCCAGCAGTGTGGGGTGTTTAAATCTCACTTGGGCTGGGCTCAGTGACGTGCACCTGTAATCCCAGTGACTTGGGAGGCTGAGGCAGGAAGATTACGAATTTAATCCAGCCTCTGCAATTTAGTGAAGCCCTAAGAAACTTAGTGAGACCGTCTCAAAATAAAAACAAAAAGGGCTAGGAATGTGGCTTAGTGGGTAAGCACCTCTGGGTTCAATCCCTGGTGCTGAAAAACAAAACCTCACGTGGCATTTGCTGGAAGCTGTGTCCCACTAAAAAACAGACACAGAGGCCAAGTTAGGGATGCAAGAGGTTTACTGGGGTACCACCTGTGATGACCACGAGCAGCAAGCAGGATGGGGCAGAGTGCCAGATCAGTACACACTGCTGGAGGCAGAGCCCCAGGACCCAGTGCCTCTCACTGAGCGGTCTCTGGATAGAGCCATCCAGCCAGAAGAGCAGGGCCCGAGTGCAGCGGCCGAGCAGATGCCAGGAGTGATGGGGGTTACCAACTGTTGCACCCAGCCCACTCCTTCACAAGGACGCCAACCCACTCTAGGTGGGCTCTAGGCCCACAGACCCCACTCCTGGCCTTCTCACTGTGCGTGGCGCTCTGCCTATCCTACTGAAGAAGAGCCTTTGAGCCCCACCCCACTGTCTAGTGCAGGGGATTGGACTGCTGCCCGGCTTCTCTTCTCACTGTTTCATTTGTTCAGAGGCAGGTCTTGCTGAGTTGCTAGGCTGGCCTCCAAGCTTTGATCCTCCGGCTCCTGCCCATCTCCTGGTACCGAGATGACCAGTGTGGGTCACCATGCCCCAGCACCAGCAGCTCACTTCTGAAAAGCTGTTCAGGCAGTGGGGGATCCTCCCCCAAGACACTCAAGGAAACGCCAGCTGTGCTCACCCATCTGCATCCAGACTCTCATCTGCAGTCCCTATCCCCACTCCCCACCCCGTCACCCAGTGAACCCTCTGCCCTGACTTCAGGTGTGGAGGCACAACGGCCACTGCATGGCCCTCGAGTCAACAAGCGCCCAGAGGTGACTACTCAGCCTGAGTCACACCCCATGGGCCTGGGAAGGAGCAGGCCCCTTCCCCTCTTTGGGATTGAGCTGGGAAAACATTATCCTAGGATTACTGAGGAGGCGGGGAGGGAGATGAGCACAGGAAAGAGCCAGGCAGTGCCAAGAGGCCCGGCCTTCCTGCCCGCAAGAGCTGTGCCTGGCTGGCCCCACTTCCCCCAGTTATGGGAGCCAGTCACCCCTTGGGCTTGCATCCCTTCCTGAGGAGTTCTGAACTAATCAGGCAGTTGGCCAAGGCCCTCTTTTTCCTGTCCAGGACCCCTGGGAACCCAGGAGAGGCAGGAGGGGCTGCAGGAGGACCTCCCCACCAACCTCACCTCCAGGCACCCCAGGACTCCTCCTTGACTTGCAGGATTCAGACAGCCTCTCCCACCCTACGGGAGGACACAGGGACGAAGTCGGACTCACCCCTCCCCAGGTCTAAAGGCTGTGGCCCTGCTCAGGGACAACAGGAAGCCACATTCCTCAGAGATCCAAGCTCTGGGAGGCTAGGGCGGTGTCTGCTGCCCACGCACCACCTGGGAACCCTGAGCCTCACAGAGATGGCCGCCAGGGTGGGGAAGGTGCACTGCGGAGGCGGGCCAGGGACAGAAGAGCAGCAGGCACGTGGCCGGAGGTGTGCGATGGCTGCTCAGGCGAGGCCAGCCCGCTCCAGGTCCTGGGGCATCACGCGGCCCTTCCTTCGGGCCTTCTGCAGGCGCCGCTCGGCCCTGGCCACCTTCTTCCTGCGCAGGTTCTGCCGCCGCCTGTCCTGCCGCTGCTGCATTTTCTCCACCACCTGGGCAGAGCGCTTCTCCCACTGGCGCTGCCGCTGCGCCCGGCGCTTCTCCTTGCGCTTCAGGGCCTCCTGCAGCAGCCGCTCGTCGTCGCGGATCCTGACGCCCTCCGCCTTGTACAGCAGGTTGGTCCACCTCATCTTGGCCTCCAGCTCTCGGGCCTTCCCCGCGTCCTGCTCCCGCAGCTCCTCCAGTCGGCCCTGCCGCGCCTGCAGGCGCTCCAGCAGCTGCCGGTAGTTCTTGCCCGTCAGTGGGGTCAGGTTCCCCTTCACCTTCTGCCGCTTCTCCTTCCGCCGCTGGGCCTTGCTGGTCGGCTCCTCCTCACTGACCTCCACCTTAGGAGAAGGAGCAGGTCAGTGAGCGAGGGTGAATGGGCACCCCAGCCTCAGGAGCAGGGAGACCATACTGCCCTCACCAGAGAGGGAGCTGCAGTCACAGAGCCAGCCAGGGGACAGGCCAGGGCCCAGCGCCCGCTGCCAGTGCTCACCCAGCCTGCTCCGCCCACCTTACTGAAGATCAGGGCTGGCTCCTGCAGCTGGGCGTGGGCCGCCTCTGGGGGCGCCACAGCTGCCTCCTCCGACTCCACGGCCTGTGCTGCTGCCTTCTCCTTTGCACGCAGCTCCCTCCGCTTCCTCTTCTTCCGCTCCCGCTCCTGCTTTCTCCGTTGCCTCTTCTCCAGAGTGGCAGCAGAAAGCTCCTTGGTGCCACCCTTGGCGAAAATAGGGTTTGCTCAGAGTCCTCCCAGCCTCAGGGTCCCCGCCTGGCACATGGCTGATGGAATTAGGGCTAGAAGGTACACAAGGAGATCCTCGTGCAAGACACAGCCTCAGTGTCAAGTGCTCCACAGCAGGACCACTGCCCAAAATGCCAGTGGCTCCAGAGGGAGGGACAGAGCAGTGGCTTCCAGCTCCCAGGCCCACTGTACAGTCTCACACTCTGGGACCCGGCACTCCACAACTGCAAACTCGGCCAGGTTCTGCGAGGCTAGGCCTGTCCTGGGCACTGCAGCTCTGCACTCAGCTCTCTCCCCATGGCCTTTCTGCTCCACAGCCGACAAGAGAGCTCTGCACCAGAGTACCCAGACCTGCACTGCAGGAACGAGGGCCCAGGGCCCTTAGAACCAGGGAAGGGCCAGAGGTCTTGAACAAGGAGGGTGAGAGAAGCTAGAGCACTGCCCCCTACACAGCAGAGGCCCGCGGAGGAGAACGATGTGTGGCCAGGTCAGAGGATAAATGGCACCATTCAGCACAAAGATGGAGGCTGGCCAGTCTGTATGCTAGGCAGTCAGTCGCCTCATCTCAGCGTGACCTTTAGAGGGACAGCTAAGCCACACCAGCCATTGTGGTGTCAGTAAAGGCAGCTTCCCAGAGGAGGTGGCTGGGGTTCCGAGACCCACAGGAGAGGGGAATGAGCAAAAGGCCAGAGGCCCTGGGACTGAGGTTCCCCAGGAAACAGGGAAGCACACCTGCTTCCCAGGGCATACCCACCACTCCCTGCTAACAGCCATTCCCCCACCTGGAAGCACAGAGCTGGGTGGGGAAACCACTCCACAAACATGCTGATGGGTGCTCCAGAGGTCTTCCCACCTACCTGGCCACGGGCCTGCTGGATCTTCTCATGCAGCCGCTGGCGCAGGACATCCAGAGCAAAGACAGAGTCAGGTGCTGCAGCCTGGCCATCTGCAGGGAGAGAGAGAGGGCTGAAAGGAGGCCCCCTTTAGCATCTCCTCTCCTTCCCCAGGGTACAGGACCTAAGCCTCAGCCAGTACTCACTGCCCTCCCTACCTCTCTCTCATTGCCACTTACAGATCTGCAGGCCAATCCACTAAATTCCACTCCACCCGCCTCTTCAATGTGGATTGGTTCCTACAGCCTCCTGAAACTGACAGTCACCGACTGTCTCATAAGTCACTGTGCTATGAGGAAAATGCTTCCCGTTAATCTCACTGCTCCAGGTGCTGAGGGAGTCCTGGCTTTGTCCTTCGTGGTCTTGGCACACATGGCCTAGATCACCATACTCCTCCCACAGGCCACCCACCTGCTGCACTCCTGTGACCTTCACTCTCTGGAAAGCTCTGACATACACAGTACCTAAAGGTGCCTTTTCTTAAAAGCAGAGGGGACCACATTTGCATCTAAGCCCCACCCCAGTGCCCTGGAGCCCCTTACCTGCAGGGGCCCCTGTGGAGATGGAAGCCTCCTCCCCTTTGGCCACTGCTCGCTTCTTGGTTCCAGGAGCCACTGGAAACTTCTCTCCAAGGGTCTTGGCCTTGTGTTCAGAAGCTTTCTGTTCCTGTTCTCGGAATTTCTTTTGTGTTTTCTTTCTTTTCTTTTTGGGGGGTCCAGAAGTTTCTGAACCTTGAATTTTGCTAGCTGAGATACAAAATGACAAAGAGCTGCTGTTCCAATCTCTGTGTCCCATGAAGCAACAAGGTCTCACAAAGGTTTTGATCCCACAAGGATGCACAAAGGAAATCAGGGCAGAGGAGTCAACAACACTCATCCACAGAACCACAAACTCTGAAAACAGACCAGCCACACCCCAAAATCTAGCACACAGTCACACGCCGGACCCAGCAATTCTGTTCTGAGGACTAGGATGTGCACCACCTCCTCACCTGAGCTAGGGAGACCTACACATACACGTCCAGCAGCAAGGCTGGCCCCGCTCCCAACAAAATCCTGTGACTGAGCGTGGGGTCGGGCCCATTTCCAGCCTGGGGAGTCTCTGGCCAGGGAGACTGCACTCCTGTCTCAGGAAAGGAGCCGCTTCCTCCTTCCTTCGACCCCAGGTGGGTAGCTGGAGATGCCGGCCGGCCCCAGCAGCTGGCGGGGGTCCTCCTGGGCCAGGACGGGGGGCTTGCTGAGGGCAAGGAGTGCACCCTCCACGCCAGGGCCAGGCTTCAGGCCGGTGCTCAGAGGTAAGGCAGCTTACACTTCGCCTGGCCCTTCGGCCTCTGGTCCACGTGCGGGCTCCCTGCGCGCCGCGGCCCTGATCCCAGCGCACCCTCCCCTGGACTGGACGGCCCCCAGGGGGACCCTGGAAAGAGTTCCCGACCTTCCCCAGACGGGCCGGGGGGACAGGCCCGCCCCGGTCCCGCCGAGCGCGGCGCGCCCGGTCTGCAACCTGCCCCTTCTCCTGGGCCGACACCCGCGCCCTGCCCCGGTCCTCCGAGCTCCGCCGCCCGCCCGCCTACCTCGCCCGCGCCGCGGAGGCTCGGGGCCGTGCGGGGCGCAGATCTTCCGGGCCAGGTCCTGCAGGTAGGCGTCCTTGGCGCGCAGGGAGGCCATGGCGGCGCCCGCGTGGGCCGAGGGCGGCTACTGAGGCGACCTCAGTCCAGCCGCGCGCCAGGCACCGCCAGCGGAGCGCCGAGCCCCGAGCCCGCGCGCTCGACCTGCCAGGCCTGGCCGCGCCGGAAGGGGCGGGCGGCCGCCTCGGTCGCGCTGGGACCCCGCGTCTAGGGGGTTGAGCCACGTGGCGGCCGGGCGACCCTAACACGCGTAGCTTTGCGGAGATCGTGGAGACCACGCGAGGGACGAGCCCCGCCAAGGGGCCCAAGGACAGAAGAAATCTTCACTTTTTAATGGGAAAGATAGAATCGAAGAAGAAAATTAAATCCATGATTCGAAGGACTTTTTTAGGTTTCCAAGACCTTCCAGACTTCCTCCCAACACTCATGCTTCCCCGTCTTGTGAACTTTCTCCTTAGTGGCCGTGACAAGCTTTTCCCACACAATACTGCAGGAGACCATCCCACATCTTATCAATGGAAAGCACCCTGGGGGGGGCAGTTCTGACCACCCAAGAAGCCAGGGCCAGAGCCAGTTCTGCCCGCCTCCTCCCACCTGCCTGCTCCTGAGGTCTGGGGGCTCCCTGGTGACAGGTCAGCTGGCATTTTGCAGTTCCCCAAGGCTGGATCCTGGGCTGCCATCTTCCTTATGGGAAGGAGTTAAGGCAGGTGGAGAGCCACTGGGCATAGTCCTGTCTTTGGTTTACCACCACCATGGCTGCCTTTGCCACTTTAGCATTGTGGCTCCTGCATATCAAAGGTAAGCCTGGTACGGAGAGTACTGGGTCTGGCTCCTCCAGGGTTCAAACTGTTTCTGCCTCTTCACTTCCCAGCTCTGGCTGTAGGCCCCCTCCAAGCCTGTCTTCATTCCCTCCGAAGTGCACGTTAACAGCACTGCCTCAGTGGCAGTGACACCCGAGTACTGATGCCAGAGCCATGTGATGTGCAATAGCACTTTTCTTATTCATTCACCAAACGTGGAGGACCTACTGGGAGCACCCTGGAGGCTGGAGCCCAAAGCCATCAGAGCAGAGCAAGGAGTTGTTGTGCAGAAGCTGCTGGAATCCAAGGGCAGTCCTGAACTGACCAGAAGTGAGAAAGAGAGGAGCCAACACACAAGGGTAGTATTTTAATTTGTTTCATTACAAAAGTACCAAAACGGACATGACAGCAGAATTCAGGAAGAAGTACCACAGGCTGCCTTGGGAGTGGGCCACCCTGTCACACAGCCTCCCTAAGGCAGTCAGTCTGCGGCAGGCACACAGGGCAAGATGCACGAAGCAGGTCTCCTCTGCACAGGAGCCAAGGCTTAAGGGCTTGGCTAAGGCTATCCACTGACCCCCTCCCTTTTTGTTTACTTGTTTTGTTTGGTACTGGGGATTGGACCCAGGGGTGCTTTACCACTAAGCTGAGCTACATCCCTGGTCTTTTTTTTTGCCCAGGCTGGCTTTGAACTTGTAATCCTCCTGCTTCAGGCTCCTGAGTTGCTGAAATTACAGCGCCCCTCCCAATTTTAAATAATATTCTCAGGTTGTCTTCCTGATATCAGCCATCATCGCTACCCCCAAAGTCCAGGTCTTCAACAGGACACACTTTCTCCGACCTGGTCAGTCAGGAAGGTCGTGGCTACACATGATGGACCACCCTGAACAACCTTTCCCAACTGTCCCGGGCACTGACCTAGGCCTGGCTAGGCTCTCAAGAAGGCCACAGTGGGTCCTAGAGTACTCAATGGGGAGCAGGGGCTGAGAGAAGCAAACCCTTGGCTTTGTTCCTGATAAATCAGGGGCCTGGGAAGAATGACCCTGGGAGACTCAGGCATGCTCTGTGGGGCCAGAGCCACCAGTGTGCGAGTGAGCAGGGGCTGCAGCCTGCAGAGGGCCAGCACTGGGCTCCGGGGACGCCAGCAGAGGGGCTGAGAGGCCATCAGCGGAGTCTGTGTCGAGGTCCAGCCTCCAGTAAGCTTCGCATAGAGGCAGGTCATTAGCTTCGCAAAGACTTGAGCTTTTCCACCACCAGAAACCCCAGGGAGGGACAGGAGCAGGCAAGAGGAAAGCCAGGGGAGGGGGAAAGCAAGATAGAAGCAGAGTTAAGAAAACATGACCACCACCCTGACTTGCCTTCCCTTCTATCTGTGGCTGCCCCTCTGTAAGCAGGCTTGGCTGAGAGGGGCCACGGGGACCACCCTTGCATCCTGAGAGGCTCGGCAGGCCCCCCAACTTCCAACTTCCTGTGCACTCCACGCGGGCCCCTTGTAGCCCTGCAGTCTTGCTCCCAGTCTGGCCGCCCATCAGGGCGGGCATCAGACTGCAAGGAGCTCCTGACAGCAGAGACCCTGCCTTATTTTGGGGGTCCCTGCCTAGAGTTTACCTAAGCAGGGTGATAAGCAGGAAGACACCACTGTTCCAGCCTCGACTCACTGGACTCTAGTTTCCCACCTTACAGGGAACACTGGAGGCAAGGAGTGTGACTGTCAGTCCTGGCAGGGGCCACTCAGAGCAAGGCTGTTCCCACAGCTGTCTAACATGCACACAGTGGCTCCAGCCTCCCGCATCTGCCCTCAGCACTCAGGCTCAGAACCACCCAGGGCACAGAGTGGCATCCCCAGGAGTGGAGAAGGAAGTAGAGCCAGAAAGAGCAAGCAATGAGCAGACAAGAGTGTAGGCAAGAGCAACCCACGCAGTGGGAGGGCAGAGCGGCCAGAGGGTCACCAGGCACAGACAAAGGAGGTGAGGACGAAACCCAATGGCCCTGGCGTGGTAGAGCCCTAGTAGCTGAAGTGAACCCCCAGGCAAAGGCCACAGCTTCACCACAAGGGACGTGGGATGGGAGGGCTGGCTGGAGAGGACAGGGTGCCTGTGGAAAGGACACAGACTGGCCCCCCAGACCATGTGGCTCCCTAGCATGGCCTCCATGGGGCAGAAAGGAGCATTTTATTTTTTATTTATTATTTTTTTTTCATGGTACTGGGGGTGGAACGCAGGGGTGCTCTACCACTGAGCAATATCCCCAGCCCTTTTTGAGACAGTCTCACTAAATTGCCAGCACTGACCTCAAACTTTCGATCCTCCTGCCTCCGCCTCCCAAGTTATGGAATTACAGGAGTGCGCCACTATGCCAGAACATTTTAAATCCATATGCAGGCAAAGAGGGGATTTGTCTAGGAAGAGGGCACAAGGTAGCAAGGACTTTGTGACTGCTGGACTGAATCTTGACTTTCCAAGCTAACGGGGTAGAGGTGCAAGGCTCCCCCATGTCCAGCCTCAGCTTCCCCCCAGTTCACACTGAACTCTTGATTTCTGTGGGGCCCCTCAGGCTCATACAGTCTCAGGTGTCAGGATTCTAGTGGCCCTATGCTGAGACCTGCCATGAAGGAGTCTCCAGCTCCATGAATTAAGACTGAGCAGACCAGATACCAGGCACCCAAGCACTGGCCTGGCTGCCAAGGCATTCTGCTGGGCTCCTTCCTGCCGGGCTGCCCCACTTCCACACCATGGGGTTCAGCAACATTCATCTGCAGCGACATCGTGGGGTGAGTAATGGCATCCTGGACATGGGTATGGGCCTGGGGGACACTGAGGGGCCAGCCCAGGTTTGGCTGATGTGTCTACAGATGGATTCAAGAACCAAAAGCTGCTAGGCTCAGACAACACTACCCAGAAGGGCTCTGCTCCAGCCCCTGGGACACTGTTCTCCAGACTCAGCCTCCCCAGCACCAGATGTCCTGTGGTTCTCACCGCACTGCACTCACTGAGGGAGACCAGGGCCCTGGCAGGTGGCTGTGAACTGCCTGTTGATCAAACATGCTGGCCACAGACTCTGCTCTGGAGCATAGGCAGCAGGGCCAGGACCAGGCAGGGTTTGTCAAAAAACAAAGACCTTCCAGGCTGGGCCAGGCCCAAGTAGGCAGGCTCTGTCCTGCACGGAGTCCAGCCCTATTTGTACCTGGACGAATAGTATTCCTCCTCCAGCTCGTACAGGTCGATGGAGACCTCGTCCCTCAAGGTGACCAGCTTGCGGTCACACTCTTCCTGCAGGGCACGCAGCTGCTGGGTGCGCTGGTCAATGGCCTCATTCACTGACGGGAAGTCGTTGAGGATCAGGAACTGCTTGAGGTCAGACACCAGCTTCATCAGGGACTCTCCAGCCCGTACCTGCAGGATGAGGGAACAGGATCTTGTGGTTGACTCTGGACCAATAATGCCTCCCCGGGAGACTCAGCTTCCTTATTTGCAAGACAGGGAGGACAGACCCAACTGCGCAGGGCTACCTGTGGGGCTGAAGTGAGTACGCTAGGACCCCAGCACCCGCCTCGACCAGCAGGAGATAAGCTTGTTCCCCAAGCCCTCCCCGCAGCCTCTGGTTTTCACCCCTACAGGACCCATCTCCAATCTGACCAGGTAGGCACAAGCACATCTGCTTACCCAACTCAAACCCCACAGGGAAGACTACACCCTGTCTGCCTCCTGCCCACGCTTCCACAGCGCTGGTTGGGCAGGATTCCAGGGGTCCTTCTCCCACACTTTCATCCATGGGCACACCTGCAGAAATTCTGGCTTGCTGGGTTTTCCTGCAACTTCAGGAGGGACCACACTGCACAGAGAGTGGGTTCATTCAGCAATCTGCCTTTTCACTCTGGCTCTCCAACAACTTTCACATCAGCAGTGTCTCCCTGTTCCTGGCCACGACAGTCACAGGATGGACTAAGTAGGCTACCCACCTGGCCTCTTCCCAGTGCCTCTCTTGGGGACAATCTCCTGAGAAGTAATTTACCCCCAACCCCATTCTCAAAAGCTGCCAACAGATGAAACTGAGCACCCCCTGCTTTTTCTTCTGTTGCTGGTAGGAAGAGGGGCAGAAGACCTGTACTCCAACCACAAACCCGTGACCCTCTGGAGTCCCAGTCACGCCCTCCACATAACTCACAATGTTAGCAGCCCGGACGTGCATCTCGTAATTGTCCTGTTCACCCTGAGTAGCCCGAGACACCTGTGTCTCATCCTCGATCTGGGGGCAAACAAAAAAGAATCAGCTCAGCTGGCCAGTCATGGAGTCCCCACTGCTGGCCTGACCGGGCTCAGCCACAGGAACCAGCCAGATGCCCCGCACACCCACATTGCTACAGTATATCCTGCCTTCTACCAACTTGGTACTGGTGCTCTGCTCCCCAGATTCAGCTGAACCCCCTTGTTCTTTTCTATGGAAGACAAAAGGCACCAGGACAAAAGGACACTTAATCCCACTGACTGCCAGGTGCAGGGATGCATCTTAACTAACTTGGCCAAGTCTTTCTCCCCCTCACCGCTGTAATGGGGATCGAACTATCACTGAGCTATGTCCCCACCCCTTTTACTTTTTGTTTTGAGACAGAGTCCCACTAAGTTGTCCAGGCTGGCCTCAAACTTTCAATCCTCCTGCCTCAGCCTCCTGAATATCTGGGATTACAGGCAAGCGCCACTATGCCCAGCCTTGGCCAGAACTTTTTTGGGATGTAGAACCACGTTTGGCAGAAATTGGATGTCATTTGATGGCACTAAGTAAACTATTGAACTACAGAATAAAGGATGAAGAATGTTTTTAAGTGACCATCTTCTGGGTGCCTGGCATCACAGTAAGCACCACTGGCTGACGAAACCTCACAGGAGCCACGCTGCTGTTCCTGGCTTATAGACAGGACATCTTGAGGCTGGGATAGACCTCACCGAGCTCCAGCTGTCTCAGAAATAAAGGAGCCAGAAGACCAGCCCAGCATTTCTGGCTCTAAGGTCCTGGCTGTCAACCTGGGCAGGGCTTCAGACAGGCCTTGTGAGGGGCGGGGCAGGGCGGGGCTTGGGTGTCAGGGGCCCTCAACAGTAAGAGCCAGACCTCCTGAGACACAATCCTGGCTCTGCTGTTATTGGCCAGGTGACTCTGGACAAACTGCTGAGACCTCCGGATGTCAGCTTCCTCCTCTGAACGCGGAAAGGACATGGCCTCTGCCTCACAGAGTTCTTACAAAGATTGAACAGGACAGCATAAAAAGCCCTCAGCATGGCCTGACACAGTGCTAAATAAACACCAGCTCTCATCATTACTATTACTGGCCTAGCCAGCCAAGTTTGCAGAGGTCTGGAAAGATCCGACTCCATATGGTGTTACTGTGGTGGTCAGTGGACTTGCCTTTGCCTGACCCTGACCAAGACACTGACTGCTTTGCCTGCCTGGAGAGGTCCTCCAGCTCCTTGCCTATCTGTCTCTCTCCTGTTCACACTCACTAGCAACAGCTACAGGGTTTGGATCACTTGCTCTGTGCCAGGCCTTGTGGTAACTGCTTTACACAGATAAATTCATCTTAAGGACCCACACCACAGAGGCAGAGTCGCCATCGAACCCACGTGACTAGAAAGCGCTGGCCTTAGAACCACAGCAACTAGGCCAAAAATTCCCTCCTACTCTACCAAGGCTTGTGAGTATTTGGCTTATTTATTTATCTGTTGACATGTTTGCTACTACAGCATGGCACCCCCCCCACGCCCAAAACCTTTTCCTCACAGGGACGAGAACCTGTTCCCGCTGCATCCCCACCCCGTCACAGAGTGCAGGCCCCACAGACACGGATGCTGGTCAAAGACCATTAAGCAGGGCGGCTCAGTCACGGCTCTCCCTCGCTCTCTGGAGGCCAGGACAGCATCCCCACCTTGGCGGTCTTGATGATCTCGGTGAAGTTGTCCATGATGGACTTGACGTCATCCTTGAGCCGCTTGTTGTAAGACTGCAGCAGCGTCTCCTTGCTCTGGGGCAGGGCTCTCTGCTGGGCCATGGCGGGCCTCGGGCAGCGCAGGGGGAGCCTGGCACCAGAGAATACAGAACTGGGTATGGGCGAGCCAAGCTTTGCCACCCTCGCCCAGCAGAACAGGCTGCTGAGTCCGGCCGTAACGCACCCCTCCCAAGGCGCGCGCACCCCTCTCCACGCACGAGCGGGCCCGGCTCCCGAGGAGCCCACCGCCTGGCTCCGGGCCGCGCAGACCACGCCGTCCGGGGCTCGACTTCTGCGCCCCTGCCCGGACAGGCCCCCGCCCGGGTCCCTCTGACCCTGCGCCCCTCTTCCGGCCGCCTCACCCCGCCCTCACCACGGGCGTCCGCCGAAAAAGGCCTGCGAGGCCTGGCTCGAAGCTCCGGGCACGCAGCCCAGCTCGTGCGCACCCCGCGGACTCGGGCCTGGCCCGCGGGCCGCGAAGGAGCGCAGCCACTGTGAAACCCGCAGGAAAGCCCGCCCGCGATCACAGGCGCAGCAGCCCAACCTCCAGGACCTGAGGACCACCAGCCGCGCAAGCGCAACTCTAGGCTCCGCCCCCGACGGTAGGCCCTAAGGAGTCCTGTCGCTTTAAATTCGAAATCCCGCGCAGGCGCCGGCTCTCGCGATAACCGAGGCCGCTTACTTATTACCCACAATTCCTCATCCTTTCTTTCTCCTCCAGCCGCCCAAGATGGTGAGTCCTAGTGCGTCTTGTGGCACCGCATCCCGGCCCAAGTTTTATCCGCCGTCATCCGCCTCCGGATACGGCTGCGCGCGTCCCCGGCTCCGCCCTGCGCTAGCGGAGCCCTGCTGGGCCCGACACGGAGAAGTTGAGCCAGCGGGGAGCGCCGCCCCGCAGTGCGGGGCTCGGGTGGGCCGAGGCTTGGGCCAGCCACGGTTGCTGTCTCCGACTCCGCCTTTCAGCCGCACTGCGGAGCAGCCCGACCGTGCGGTTGCCCGGGGCCGCCAGATCGGCGCCGGCTAACTGATTCTTTCTCTGCGCAGCCGAAAGGAAAGAAGGCCAAGGGGAAGAAGGTGGCCCCGGCCCCCGCCGTGGTCAAGAAGCAGGAAGCCAAGAAGGTGGTGAACCCGCTGTTCGAGAAGAGGCCGAAAAACTTCGGCATCGGTGAGCAGGCCGGGCGCGCAGGCGGCCCCGGGGTGGGTTCGGCCCGCCGCCCCCAGCAAGCGGGCCGATCCGCCGCGCGCACCGGCGCAGGGCCGGGGCGGCTCCCCCCAAGGCGGGCGCTGGCATCTCGTTAGGGGCGGGAAGGGTCGTTTGTCCCTGGTCTGAGGGGTTTGCGTGCAGGTGATGTGAAAGAATATTTGCTATCTGAGAGATGGTGACGACATTTTAAACCACCAAGATCGCTGATGCACCGCCACCCTTTGACTCCAAACGAAAACCTGACACCGACTTGGAGCCTTACTGACAGTGTGACCCTTTACTTTCCAGGACAGGACATCCAGCCCAAAAGGGACCTTACTCGCTTTGTAAAGTGGCCCCGCTACATCCGGCTGCAGCGGCAGAGGGCCATTCTCTATAAGCGGCTCAAAGTGCCTCCTGCGATTAACCAGTTCACCCAGGCCTTGGACCGCCAAACAGGTGGGGCTCTGGGACGCACCAGTGGTCACATCAGAACACGGAGTTGTTGGTCAAACCGAAAAGGTGGCATGCATGGCTTCAGAGTTTTTGTGCTCAGTTGTTGTGGCACCGCCGTTAAGTTAAAACGGCATTTATTTTAGCTGATCCTAACCGAAGAATGCTTTCCCAGCCACCCAGCTGCTCAAGCTGGCCCACAAGTACAGACCAGAGACGAAGCAGGAGAAGAAGCAGAGGCTGTTGGCCCGGGCTGAGAAGAAGGCTGCTGGCAAAGGGGATGTCCCCACAAAGAGACCACCAGTCCTTCGAGCAGGTGAATGGGCCTTTCTGTAGAGGGGGAAAAAGTGGAGTGGGCTGTGCAATGATGCATGAGTTTTACCCGAAATCACTGTGAGGGTTGGAATCCGAGCTTTTTAACACTGAGTCACAGCTAGTCACGGCTGCTTTCTGTGACCAGAGCAGCAACCAGCTGCTCACATAGTGGTTTTGTTTCCTAGGAGTCAATACTGTCACCACCTTGGTAGAGAACAAGAAGGCTCAGCTGGTGGTGATTGCACATGACGTGGATCCCATCGAGGTAGGTTTGGCGTGTTTTTAAGCATTGATCACAGAACCCAGGGTAGAACGGGCTTAATGATGAGTAAGACCATGGTAAGACCAAAGTAGGTGGCAAGGGTAGCCACCCTAACTTGAAGACAGCCCTGACAAGTGGTCCTGCTCATGCGTGGCTTTTGCAATAATGCAAGCATCTTGCTGAATTAGATCTTGAAGTGCATACACATGAGCTTTTTAACTCTGAGCAATGGTTGCTAACCTAGCTCTTAAGGAACTGCCTTGGTCAGAACACACCTTCCAGCCAGCGCTCTTTTCCAGCTGGTTGTCTTCCTGCCTGCCCTGTGTCGCAAGATGGGAGTCCCTTACTGCATCATCAAGGGGAAGGCCAGGTTGGGACGTCTGGTTCACAGGAAGACGTGCACCACGGTTGCCTTCACACAGGTTAACTCGTAAGTGTGTAACCCCAGCCACCACCCAGTCCATTTGCTCCCTTAAGATATTTTAAGACTAACACAGTTAATCTTTTGCCTATGATGGTTAAGAATTTCTTCACCTGAATGAATCATGTGGTTATATTACATCTGAGGCAAAAAGGCTTATTTGGAACTAAAAATGAAGTTTTCTAAAAGGTCACAGGCAGAAAGCCCACTTCTTCTTCCTTTGCCTTCTCCAGGGAAGACAAAGGAGCTCTGGCTAAGCTGGTGGAAGCTATCAGA
This sequence comes from Sciurus carolinensis, assembly GCF_902686445.1. Lineage (NCBI taxonomy): Eukaryota > Metazoa > Chordata > Mammalia > Rodentia > Sciuridae > Sciurus > Sciurus carolinensis. The sequence goes on from NC_062226.1 coordinate 1,931,600, forward strand.
ACCAACTACAATGACAGATATGATGAGGTAAGAAACTACACAAATACTAGTCTGGGGTGAACGAAGCTTTTAAGGGACTGGCTAACTCTCAGCACTCAAGCCATTGTCTATTTGGAACAACCAAAGCAAACTGCCCCTGCCCCACTTGTTGACCCTTGGGACCTGGGAGATGGCAGGCTGAGCTGACCGCCTCTACTGTCATTTCAGATCCGTCGCCACTGGGGAGGCAACGTCCTGGGTCCAAAATCTGTGGCTCGAATCGCCAAGCTAGAAAAGGCAAAGGCTAAAGAACTCGCCACGAAACTGGGATGAACGTACATGCTTGGGTTTCTGTACATAAAAATAATAAATTGTCCTTCATCCAGTGTCTGACTAAAGGCAGTAAACTTGTCTGGGGCAGTACCAAGTACATGCCCCACAGTGTGGGAGCTTTAGGAACATTGTGTAACTTGCATGAAAAAGCTATATATATCAGTAAAATCTCGGAAACTGGGTCAGGATTTTGTGATTGACCAGTCACGTTGCCTTATTTAAGGTAGTGATAAGTGTGTCTGCAAAGCTTTTATTTATACTGATAATACATGATCCAGTAAAGTCAGCCTCTTGAAATGGCATCTATGCAGGGACCTTCTGATTATTCAGGGACCACTGACTTCACATGCCAGGTGTCCGGCGCAAGAATTTCTTAAACCACAGGTACGATGTAGCTGCGCACAGGCCATACCTTAGTTTGAAAGAAAATGAAGCTGTCAGGCTGTGAAGTACACCAAAAGCAGGGGCCAGGGATAGTGCAACTGACCAGGTAACGATGTACTGCATGTGTTCATTCCGCAAAGTGACTCTGGTCTGCCCTCCGATGGGTCCTCCGGGGACTGTGCTCTCTGCAGACAGTGGGTTGTCTAGCTGTCTTGGCACAGCCAGCTTCAAGTTGGTTCTTTACCCGTAACACCACTACCCCTCAAGTGCCTCCTTTCTTCAAGGTGTTTCTTGGTGGCTCACCCCCCACCCCCAACACACACCCTAGAACTGAGCCAAGAGAAGGTAGAACTGCTTGTTCAGGAGAGGGTTCTCAACATACGGAAGTCGGCATCAATGAAAACGGGGTCTGCGCCTGTGATCCTAGCCATGGCCTCCAGGTCCCGGTAATGCCAGTGGTTCCTTTCTGGATTATTCTCAGGAACAAAGGGCTTCCTGGTTTCTGTAAGCCTCACCATCCCAACTAGGTCAACTTCTCCCTCAACCTAAAAGGGAAGACGTGAGATTGGTCCTCACAGGACCCTGCAACAGGGAAATGATGACTTGGCAGACCCACACCCCTTACCTGTCCTTTCTGCCGAGTTTCCGGATTCACTTTCTTCTTGGGGACAAACCCTCTGTTTACAAGAATAGTGACTCTAGGGTAATAAAAAGACTTTAAGGCACAGAAAGGTTTTTGCATAGGATCATCACTTGGTCACACAGGCTCTACAGCACAGCTCTGGAAAGGATCTTGTGTGTCTTTGGAGGTTCTTTCTGTAGCACTGGGGCTCCAGTTGAGGACTGCAGCTAGGCCAGTGTGCCCTACCACAGTTGCACTCCAGGATCCCCTGTGCCTTTCTTGATGGACAGGTCTCCCACCAGCCTGATTGCCAGGTTCCTGGTGCACTGCTGGCTCTCTGCTGCTTACCTTCCTTGTGCTCCACCCCAGCAGTGTCGTCAGTGACCCACCTCTCCCCCTATAGTCCCCTCCTAACCAGAGTGGCCACAGGAGCAGCCCTGGCATGCTGGTCATGCAGCTTTTGGGTGCCACCCCAGACCAGGAACATGAAACTAAATAAGCCCCAGGTAACTTCAAGTGCACTTCTCCTGGAAGTTTTTCCCATTTGTTAAGTGTTGGACCAAACAGCCCCTGAGGAACCTTCCCTCAGCTCCCTCTGAGCATTTGGGGGATTTCAACCAAATCTCTGCCTGCCCCTCCTGTTGTGCTGTCCTCATGCCACACCAGCGTTGGCTGCTGCTCCATTCTCGGAGCCCACCTCGGCAACCTCTCCTTCCCCTTCAAAGCTTAACTTACAGAACTTACTCAGTAACAAAATGAATTGGCTAAGGTCATGTCAGGGATTTCAAACATAGCAGGGAATTGACACTCAGAGTATCTTGGATTTCACAGGGTTATATCTAGGGTGGAAGCTGGGAAGGGGATGGTGATGAAAACTGGTATGCTTGGACTGCACCCACCAGGCCAGTCAGCACCCCACATGGCCTACTCACCCCAGGTCAGTGCAGTGGAAGGGGGTGACTACATAGGCCCCACTCTCGGTTGAGGAGGAGATCCGACCAGCTTCCCGGGCCTCCCGGGCAGGATCCACCATGGTCCGGGGCATCATGTACAGCTCCCTGGAGTGGTCAAAGTGCCCCCTGACCTTCACCGGCCTATACTCCATATTTTTCAGTTCCATTGGGCTACAGGAAGAGGGGAGAAGAGCTATGGCCACCCAAGTTTTGACAGAAAAATAAATCCTCTGAAGTGGGTTGCAAACTACCAAGCCCATCAGGGCCAGACGACAGAAAGGTACAGGGCACAGTCAGTGGGGACTGCTAGGTCCATGCCCTCTGTGGGGTCTGGTCCTCAGCTCCAGCCAGCTCTTTGGTGCTATGTGGGAATGTGAATCTGTGCCACCAGAGTAAGAGTTTTCAAGAGAAGCTGAAAGTGTGAACTCCTGTAGGAATATTTTACATGCAGGTTCAATGCCATCTGCAAGTGAAATACAGCATACTGGATCTACCTCGATTTCAACTTTACTGAATGTATCCATCCCTCCAGGTTAGTGTTTTCAAATGATGGGTAAAGGGCAGTAGAATTATTTAGGTACGTTTCAAAATATCATCCTCATGTTGAGGCCTACATTATCTGCCTTCACTCACCAGCTAAGAATCATTGCTAAAGGGGGCTGTCAGCACTGTGGGGAATCCCTAAGGACCTAAAAAGATGAAATGCAGCACCAAAAGTAAGACTTTTCTATGTCTGGTGGCCTCAGACAGCTTCACAGGGATAGTCGTCTTGTCAACAGCAAGCACAGTAGGACAACTGATCTGTTTTTTCTTTCTTTTAGTTGTTGATAGACCTTTATATTATTTATTTATTTCCATGTGATACTCAGAATCGAACCCAGTGCCTCACACATGCCAGGCAAGTGCTCTACCACTGAGCCCCAGCCCAGCCCCAGGACACCTGATCTTGAGGGCTCCTGTCTGAGGTCTGGGAGTGACTGACGCTGACCTCAGTGAGATCACTGGATGGGCTGCCACACTCACTCTGCTGGCAGCGGGACAGGCTCAGCCGTAACTCTAGACTCTAATTCTGCAATCAGTTTCAGCTTCCATTTCCGACGCTGGACCTACAGAAAGAGAGCATAAGCCAAGCAGAAGGCAGCAGGGTCAAGGGCTCAGGGCCATCCTAACTGCATGCCAGTCTTTACCTGCCAAGTGCCCAGGCCAAAAGCAGTCGCAGGAATGAGAAGCAGAAACCACTGGAGAAAGGAGTCGTCTTCTGCTTTTGTGGCAGGTGCTTCTGCCACAGAACTGCCACACCTGCTGGGCCCCCAGGCCACCCCTGGAGGGAGTTTTACAACACTGGCATGGGGTCAGAAGCCCTAAAACAAACAGAACTGGAGCAGCCAATTCCTCAAGAAGACCCCCCAGTACCGCCAGGAGATGCAGCACAGGAGTGAACAAACTGCTATAAGGAGCCAAGTAGTGGCCCCTTGTCCAGTCCAACTCCTAACCCAGTGCCTGCACATTGCACACACTCAGAGGATGTCTGTTGGCAGAATAAACGTGGTCTAGGGCTCCATGCTGGTTCCGCCACCAACTGTGACCATGTAACCACCTCAGGTTTTACGATACTAAGGACTGAACCTGGGGCGCTGTACCGCTGAGCTACATCTCTAATCCTTTTATTTTTTATTTTGAGGCAGAGTTTCCCTAAGTCGCTGAGGCTGGCCTGGACTTTACGATCCTGGCCGGGCACAGGTGTGCGCCGCTGCACCCGGCTCACCTCGTACCTCTGTATTCAGCCACGTTTAAGACGTATCCTGTCGCACTAACTTGCACTGGTACACACTGATTCAAAACGCTTAGCCAGGCGCTACTGGCTTCGTGCCACACAGAGAAACGGCAGGAGCCGGACAGCTGTGCAACAGTGTCGTCCTAGCAGCTTTTCGCCTGCACTGCCTGTAAGTGTAAAGACGCAACGCGCACGGAAGGGACCGTCAGCCTTCAAGCGGGCGACCGCGGAGGCCCGAGGCGCTGTCCGGCCGCCCCCGCCCTGCCCGCCCGGCCCGCCCGGCCCGCCCGGCCGCGCTGCCTGGAGCACCGTCCAGCTCCCGGAAGCCCCGCAGGCCCGGTGCGGCCCACCGCGTCCCTGCTCACCCGGGCGCGGGGCGACCGCGACGCGCGTCCAGGCGGCGCGGGCCAGGGCCGGCGGGGACGGCGCGCACCGGACGGCGGCGCTCCGCGCCCACCCCCGACTCTCCGACCCCGCGGGGCCGGGCCCCACGCACACCGCGCGCAGCCCAAGCCGCCGCGCCGCCGCCGCCATCGCTCCGGCCGCCGCGAGCGCTTCCGGGTCGGGAGCGTCGGCTTCCCGGGCGCAGCGTCCGCTTCCGGGGCGTCGCCCGTTCTCGCCCACGTGGTGCCGCGGCGTCCGCAGCAGTTCCGGCCATGGGCGAGCCGTCCGCGGAGGTGCAGGCGTTCCTGCTTCAGCACCCGAGTCTGCGGCTGCTGCCCGGCGCCGACAGGGTCCGCGGGGAGGCAAGGACCGGGGAAGGAGGGAGGGACGGCGCGAGGGGAGCCCGCCTTGCTGACTCCTCCGCCCGCCCCAGGTGCGCTGCGCCCTAACGGGCCACGAGCTGCCCTGCCGCCTGCCGGAGCTGCAGGTCTACACCCGCGGCAAGAAGTACCAGCGGCTGGCAAGTGCCCCCGCGGCCTTCGACTACGCCGAGTTCGAGCCGCACGTCGTGCCCAGCAGCAAGCACCCGTAGGTGGCCGCCCAGAGCTCTCGAGCGCGGGCCCCGAGGGGTCTGACTCGGCAGCCCTGCTCTTGCCGCGGGGTGGGGGTTGCTAGATGCTGCTGCACTGTGTGACCGAGACAGTCGTCACGGGAGGGTCCCGCTCCAGGAGCACCCTGCCAGGCAGTCTCCGGCTGCACCCGCGCTGGAGCAGAGTGAGGTTGTTGTGCCTCCCTTTGGTGAGAGGAATAGGTCAGTCAGTGGGTCAGCGGCAATTCTAGTATGCGACCACAGTGGAACTGCGTTGGTTTCAGTCCATGCTGTGAACTGTCCCCGCAAACGAGTCTTCTTGCCCATAGGCACCAGTTGTTCTGCAAACTCACCCTGCGTCACATCAACAAGTCCCCTGCACACGTGCTGAGGCATACCCAAGGACGGAGGTACCAGAGAGCCCTGAAGAGATGTAAGTCACCAGGGGTCTGCATCACAGGTTCAGCCTTTGGTGCTGCCCGCCTCCCCTGCAACAGAGTGCACCTTCTGGGTGGAAGCAGTGTGTCAGTCACCCTTTGGTGATCCTTAGATGATGCACCTGCGTGGTCCTGGCACAGGAGAGGGACAGCCCCTGATCTCGCAGGCCCCCACCCCCCGGGTAGACTGATGCAAAGCCAGGAGGAGGCTGGAAAGAAATCAGATAATGTGGAGCAAACTGCTGAGGCCCAGGAGGCCCTCCTGCTGAAGCAGGAGCAGTACTGCAGGCAGTACTGTGACGGATGCAGGTGGGTCTCTGGAGCACAGCTGTGGAGCAGAGACAGGGAGGGGACTTCAGGGGGCTCTGCTACCCTTGTCCTGTCTGGGATGGAAAGGGAAGGTGAGGAAGAAGAGTCCACAGTTTTCTTGGAGCAGGCGCATTGTAGAAGCCAGGTTCAGAGAGGGTCGCCAGCCAGGTCCTGGACTTTGTCTAGTCAGCTGTGCCAGCTACTGGGACATGGGGTTCCTGTGAGTAAGTTGTTGAGGGGATGGATGATGGAGCTGAGTCAGGATCAGGATGCAATGTGGCCACTTCAAGGCAGTCATCTTGGAACCAGGACCTGGCCTGAGGTGATGAGGCCATGCCGCTGTGGCCACTGGAACTGGTGGCAGAGAAGAAGTAGATGAAGACTCTGGAGATGGCAGAAGCGAGCAGTGACATTGTAGCAGGGGACAGTGGGTCCTTGGTCCTCTCCATACACAAGGGGTCAGTAGTGGCAACCCCAGCACAGGGTTCATCCATAGGACCTCATCCCAGCACCTCAGCTCCAGGCCCAGGGCAGCAAGGGCCAGGTCCTTTAAGTCCTGCCAGGGTGGGGCCCGTGTGTTGCCAAGAGGGAGGACTTTAGTGCTGGTAACAGACCAGGTTGCTGCTGTGCTGTCCTCACTGGGGCTCGCCTGGGGCCTGCAGGGTAAGTGACCAAGGTCTGGTAGACCTGCACAATGCCGTAGTCTTTGGGCCACTTCCCCTCCACAGCTGGTTGGGCCTGAGCTGGGGCACACACAGTAGTCCTGTGCCCAGAGGACTGGGACTGGGGAGGGTACTTGGGTAAGCTGGCTTGTGTCCCAGATGAGGACTGTCAGAAGCAAGGTGTGGAATATGTTCCTGCCTGCCTGCTGCACAAGAAGAGGATGGTGGAAAGCCAGGTGGATGGGAACCAGCCACCGGGCCTGAGAGAAGCCTTCTGGGAGCCTTTGTCCAGTGATGAAGGTGGAGCACTGAGTGATGACAGCATGACAGACCTATATCCAAGTAAGTGGCACTGCTGTCCCTTACTCTGGCCTTGTAGCTCCATGGCTGCCTGGCCTGACCCCCCTACCCTAAGCAGACATCCCCCATGATCCTGGCTGCGGCGCCCACCCTCGTCCCCTGTGGAAGGGGGAGCTCCACCTGCAGTGGGCTCAGCCAAATGCCTGTTCATCCCAGCGGAGCTCTTCACCAGAAAGGACCCAGCAGGGCCCGAGGACCTGGGCGGTACTGATTCCTTTCTGACAGACCAAGAGGATGAGGAGCAGAAGCCCCAAGGAGCAAAGGGCAATGGGGATAAGAAAGAAGCTACAGTGGATTTCAAGTGTGTCTGTAAGCACAGAAAGGTGAGTGTTATTCTGGCTGCCAGTTTGCACCAGAAGCAGCTTCCTCCAGTTGTGTTTTTGGTTTGTTTGAAATCTCAAGCTAATGACATGTAAGTAAGGCGGGGGCCGGAGCCACTGGAGCCCTAGCGGTTTTGCCCGTGTGTTGTGGCACAGGAACCTGGGGGATGGGGCCTAGCTGCCACACACCCTCTCCTGTTATGGGAGAAGCCATGAGAGTGGACTGCGTGTGCTGCCCTTTCCGTGGTTCCGTGCAGTGCTGTAAGGCACGCAGGAAGGCTGGTGGCTCAGGCTGGCTGGGGTGTGGAGCCCTCCCTGTGGGATCAGAAAGCTTCCATAACCAAATGCTCTGCTGTACCACAGAAGCAGCTGCACTCACTGACCAAGAAGCTCAAGAACCATCACCACAAGCCCAAGAGCTTTGGCTCTGTCAAGCAGTTGGGTTAATAAAGCTGTGGGGAAAGCTTTCGGTGTCCTTGGAACTCTGGGCATCTCCAGCATCTTCTGTCCATTCATCCTGGTCTCCTGGCTTCGCCACCCCTAAAAGAGGGCTGAGGAACCTGCTCAGCACTTGGTGGGGTCCCACACCCAAGAGGCAGCAGGGACTCCAAGACTGCTCCCCAGCATGGCCTTTCAGTGGTCCTCAGCAAAGCCCAGACCACTGCAGCATCCTGAGGGCCCTGGCCAGCCCTGCTGCCACCGCCACAGGATCACACTGCATACCACAAATGCCATTGTTTATTTGATGTGTTTCCAAAATCAAAACGTTTTCAAACACAACTAAGATATAAAATACAGCATAAAAATCAGATTTATACCTATTCCCACATAAAGCAAAAGCATTTTCAGAGACTGTTTTGCTGAAATCCACGGGTAGATTGTGTCTTCCTCTTCTGGTCCAGCTCACTCAGGCAGCAGACTGGGCACCCAGGGTGGAGGCCACCCCTGCTGACCCTTGTACCCTTCCTGGGTCAGCCCTACACCACAAACCAGCCAATAGTGGCACCACAGGCACTGGTGTGGCCCAGGGTCACCTGATGGGGCCATCACACTGTATAATCAGGAGGGATGCGTGCCAAGGTAGCTGCAGCTAACGGGTCCTGCGTGTTGTAAGCAGGACACCATAAGCAGGAATAACCCCGTGGTCTGAAGCCACTGCTGGGATCTTCACACGCTGAGGGAGCAGGCCTCAGGCAGAGCCCCAGTGGCAGGTAGAACACAAGGTAGTGTGGAAAAGGTGTGCCATCATGCCCTTGTGGTAGGTAGGGCCAGGGGAGAGGAGGCAGGCTTGAAGTGCAGGCTTGGCTAGCCTGCAGCAGCCCCAGGGCACACCTCAGCCCCACGTGCCTAGGAAGGGCTCCAGGAGCTATACCCAGCATGGGATAAGTGGCCATCTTCCCTCCCATCAGACGCCTCAGTCCACCCTAGGATCTATCTGGTGGGAGGGGGTGTTTTCCAACTACCCTTCTGGCACTACCATGCAGATGAGCAGGGCACCACAGCAGCATACCCCCACCCCACCAAAAAGAGGAACACGGTATAAGGCAATGTTAGAAAACTTTAAATACAGGATCAAGATCAAATTGGTAAGGCATCACAATTGTAGAAAGTAATCTTGGCTGCATTGGCATAGCAAATGGACAAACTGAGCAAGCGAAACCTTGGGAACAGGTGACTCGGGGCCACCCACAGGGCAGGTACAGTCTGGAACCATGCTGCCACGCTGGGAACAGCGCAGCCTAGGGCAGCCGGGCCTTGCTCTGTGAAGGGCAAGTTGAGGTAACTGGGTTGAGCCTGTGGGTCTCCAATCTGGGAGCTCCTGTCACTGCTGGGTCCCCTGCTACTGCTCCTCCCCAAGCCATTCGGTGGAGAGGCTGGCCACCCTGTGTGCAGCTTCCCAAGGCTGTCTACCCCTCAGTCCCTGCCTTGAGCCAGGAAAGCTCTGGGAGGGTGTCTATCCCAGTGAATGGTGCCCATCTGAGCTGATGGTGTTAATGACTTCTAGCTCCAGCAGCAGCCCTGGTCTCCCCGCCAGTACCGCAGCATGTGGGGCTGGGGTGCCTCTAAATAGCCTGACTCTAAGGTATTACAATGCAGGGGCAGAAACAACGTCCAAGCCACTGATGCCGTTTCAACCAGGGAGCTTTGCATGTGAAGTCTGGCTGCATCATCCAAAACCATTTAGTAGTTTGAGCTAAGAATGTAAACTTAAAAAACAACAGGGGGGCTGCTCTGAATGATACAGGTGTCTGCTCACGGTACAGTGTGAAGTCCCTCACCCCTAAAAGGACTCAAAAACAGGACTGAGGCCATAAGCCACTGAGCTGATTACACCAGGGGATGGCCAGGGGACTGGCCACACAGATCAGCACTCAATGGTCAGATATCAGCCTGTGGTTCCAGAGCAGGTTTTGCCCCCAATTTTCAGGTGTCTGCAAGTAAAGTTCTCAAACATGGGTGCCTTTACCAAGGGAGGGGAGGGAAGAGGACATGGAAATGCTGGCAGTTTGTTGACTCCACCCTGAACCAGTCCACAAGGGCACAGGTCTTGGCCAGATAGGGTAGGGATCTGCTCATTACCACTCTTTCTTCTTTTCATCCATGGAGACACCCCCAGGGCCCAGGGCCACCACCAGGAGCAAGCCTCCAATCACCGACATGGTCTGGAAGAAGTCGTACTTCAGGAAGTCATGCATGGGCTTATAGACTGGAATGGTCCAGAAGGCGTTGAAATACACGTTGATAGCAAACAGCCAAACGACAAGAGTCAAAGCCGCCAGTTTGGTTTTAAAGCCAATGGCCACTAAGATCATCAGAGCTGTGCCCACGATGTTCTGGATGATCTGCACAGGATAAGAGGGATGACGTTCAAAGTCAAATGCCAGGAACAGCTGTTCTGTGCACTACAAACAAACCAAGCTGCCCATGTCATCCAAGTACCTGTGCCAGGTGGATACAGCTACTAAGACAGCAGGAAGTTAGAAATCACCACCAGGGAGAGTAGATAAAGGCTCGGGGATTTAAAGAAAGCCTCTGGATGATAGCAGGCTGATGTACCATGAACTCCAGTGCTAGCCAGGTGGATCTTTATCCCCAGGGTACCCCAGCTCACCAGGCTGGGAACTCCATCAGGCTGGGAACTCCATCCCCACAGTGCCAGCGCCTTTCCTGGTTCTTGTACCTCCCAGTCAGCTGTGCCCCAACACTACATGCAAAACATACTTGGCAAAGGTGTGAACTATGAGAAAGAGAACTCAGAGGAGTCTGCAGAGAAAGCACTGGGCCTCTCCAGCAAGGTCAGGAGACCTGGACTGGATCTTGCCAGGGGGCAGTTCCCTGGCACATAGGAGATAGATGGGTTCATTTATCAGAATAGGACCAAAAGATCATCTGCTTGTCTTCCCATGCTGCACTCAGATAACCCGAGCAGGCCTTCTAAGCAGGCTGGATACTCACAGAAAAGAAGCTGGCATCAAAGTGAAGGAGGGTCATGAACATCAAGACCAGCAAAACCCTGCCTCCGAGTTGCATGTACTGTTTGGGAGAGCTCTCACGCATGGTGGGGACGCCTGCAAACATGCTCTTCCCTTCCGAACGGGACTCTGCTAAGAGCAGCAACAAGCCTCCTCCAAGGGCCAGGTTCCTGAGGAACAGAAATGTTGGCTGGAAGCTGACACTCATCACCATCTGGTCTGTCCCCAAACCAGAGCAAGGGAGAACTTGGTGTGAGCATAGCAAAGCTTTCCTTCCTGTCCTCCAGGCAGAGAGACTGAGCAGCAGGGCCAGGCAGGCCTGAATGCATGGGACTGGCCTCTAGAGCAGAAGTGACATCAAGGATCCCTGGACATGCTGGGCCTGGGAACCCTGGTCTCCATCCTGCAAGGTGTCCTTCATACCTCCAGTCCCCAGGCCTGTGCCTATGGTTGATAAGCCAGAGGACCTGGTTCTCTCTGCCATGCTTGTGGAGGCTCTCAACAGCCCCCACAAGATCTGCTTCTTGGAGCACAGTGCAGACCCAGACGAGCTCACCCCCACCCACAGCACGCAGGTGGGAGAAATGAACAGAGAACACCCAGCTTAGAGCCCAGCATGCACCTACCTCATCAAGAACTTCAAGTCCCACAAAATGCTGTAGGCGATCGTCTGTGGGGGACAGACAGAAATGCAATCTATAGATTCAGTAACAGCACCAGGCGATTTATGCAGCAGAGTGAGATTACAAAAAGACAGGAGACTGCGTTAGGACACCAAAGGCACAGTCAACTTCAACAGTTGGGTTTGGTGTTTCTTAAAAACCGTGGTATGGGGGCTGGGGAGATAGCTCAGTTGGCAGAGTGCTTGCCTTGCAAGCACAAGGCCCTGGGTTCGATCCCCAGCACCACACACACACACAAAAAAAAACAACCGTGGTATGGCCCTTGAGCCTGTTCAATCTCAGGGCTGTGCCCATGACTTCCTGAAACCACTGGCCTAGACTGAAACACCCCACTTGATGCACTGCATCCTGGACACCAGGTTCTGCTTAGGAGTCATCAGAACCAGTCAGCATCTGGCTGCAGGCAACTGTGTACACTATCCCCATCACACCACCCTCAGAAAAGTGGCAAAAGATGGCCCCGTGCCCAGAGCTGACACCTGATCTAGGGACCAGCCTCTGCAGCATGCTTAGACCAGGTGCTCCTAAGCCTGTCCTTAGGAGGAAATGCCAGCCACTTCTAGAAGAGAAAAGCAGGTCTGGGCAGCCAGACATAAGGGCTAAGGGGAGGGATGCTGCACCCGACATGCAGTTCCACCAGTGTAAAGAAGTGAGACCCTGCCATGTACCTGCAGCACTGATTCCCAAGTGAGACCCCACCACATGCTTCATGTACCTGCAGTGCTATGATTCCGAAGAGCCCAAAGCAGGCATACTGCACGAAGTTCCTGCTCAACACCAGGACACAGCCAGCTGGAAAGACAAGTCAGATTTAGGGGGACCACAAGTGGGTCCTGGTGAGGAGACACTGTCATGGTACACCGCACCTACCAGACTTTGGTCCAACTGCAGCTGAATTACCTCCCTAAGCCAAAAGCAACTAACTCCTGGGAGAGTTAATGATGACAGGCAGGCCCACACACAAGCTACCTGGACTCATGGACAGCACTCATCTGGAATATGGATCCCCTGCTGTACCAGAGAACATTTTCCAGTGTGAAAGGCCCATTAAAGACACATCTTTCTTTTTCCCACCAGTACTGGGATTGAATCTGAGGTGCTACACATGCTAGGCAAGCACTCTACCACTGAGTTATACTCCCAGACCTTTCTCCTTTATTTTGAGCAGGGCCTTGGTATGCTGCCCAGGCTGGCCTGGAACTTGCAATCCTCCTGCCTCAGCCTCCTGAGTAGCTGAGAGCATAGGCATGGCCACCACCCTGCAGAGACAGGTCTTTGACTTCTCTACTGTGGAGAGCTTCAAATGGGCCAAAAAGCCATTTGATGAGCCCATAACGTGCCAAGGAGGGAGGGCTGCCACCAAGAAGACAGTCCATCAGGAGTGCGAGGAAGACCTACAGCCCCAGCCTCAGCCACCTAGTCTCTAGTGCCTCCTGCCTCAGGCATTTAAAAACAAATGGGGACTGAGTCCAATGCTTTTAGCAAGCCACAAAGGGGTGGGTCCAAGACTGGGTACAGAGCACCCACCCCAACACTCACAGAACCAAACCCAGGCTGGTAGGCTCGTGCTGGAGCCCCTGGGTTCACAGTCTCCCAAGAGCCATGACAAGTTTTGGGTGTGGTATCAGTGAGGGAACAGGCTCCAGAGCCACTCACTCAACTGTCCGAGCAAGTTGAGGAACACGAAGGACGAGGCCAGCAGTAGCCACAGCTCCAGGTGGTGTCGATGTAGTCACGCTGCTCGCTCCACTGGAACCACATGCGGATGCCGTCCTCCAAGAAGGTGCTAATCAGGCAGAGGCGGGCCACGTGGGGGAGGTACTGCTTGGTGACTCGCAGAAACTGTGGGCACAGAGGCCTGCAGGTGAGGTGGCTGTAGCTAACCTGGAGCACCAGGCCAGAGCCAGGCACTTCCTGAGGCAGGGCTCATGAGTAAAAGGGCAGGGACAGCAGCCAACATGGCGCGAGGCACAGCTCTGAGCCCTGGCACCTCTCAGGGCACCCTGGGGGACTCAACCTGTGCTCCAGGCACTGCTTGCAAGTCTGCACACATATGACCACAAGCATCAACCCCAGAAAGAAAAGGCTCCATGCCAGGCAAGTGGACACGGACCCCATCAGACAAGGTCCCCAGCACCCTTCACTATGACTCTCCCTGTCACCTCCACAGCCACATCCAGGTGGCAGCTCTCATCAACAGAGGGATGGCCATGAGATGCATCGCTTCCTTGCTCAGTCAAGGGCGTTAAAAAGGGAGTCACAGAACATCTGGAAAGGCCCTGAGGGCTTCCTGCACCCTCAGGCTGTCCAGGGCACTACATGATGAGCAGCACAGGATCCCTGACCTTCACCCACTAGATGCCATTAGCAGCACCCCTAACTGGGGCACTAAAATGCCCCCTTCACTGCCTGCCACACATCCAGCCCCTCATATTACAGATGAGCACACTGAAGCCCAGAGGGGACAAGGGGTTTCCTAGGGCTGTATGGACTCAGTGCGATGCTGGGACTCGTGATACTCAGCCAAGTGCTGAGGCCTGGGCTTGCCAGCCTTCCTTTTGATGCTCGGGGTCCCTCTAGACAGGACAAGGGTCCACCGAGGAGATGGCCAGGGTCCCAGATCTGGAGGCCACATGGTCAACCAGACCATAAGCTCCAATGTCTACAGCTAGAGCAGCAAGAGGAAGGCCATGCCTGGGTGGTACTGTGTGGTCACAGGGGAAGGCTGGCCTTCCTCACCCAGCAAGCTCCTTCTAGAGCTCAGGACCAGGGGCATAGTGCAAAACTGTGAGCAGGACGAACTGTGGCTGGTGGGGGACGCACTGAGAGATTTTTTTAAAGCCTGTGTAACCCAAAGCAAACTCAACCCAGCCTAACAAATGAGATCGACAACTGCATGGACAAAAATGAATACAAGTGTGTAAGATTGCTGGCAAATATCAGAGGAAACATGCTTCCTTCTGTCCTTTGTGAGCAAAGCCACTTGTGATGGCTGGAGCCAGAGGCCAGTATGTCCCGTGCAAGCTGGGTGAAAATGTCATGCAGCTGTACGCCACGCACTTTTCTCTTACTGCCCTTCAAAGCTAAGCCATAGGTGACAAGAAATCCAATGATAACACAGCAGGCCCTCGGGAGAAAGATCAGGGGACTCACCCACAGGAGTGACGTGTCCTTAAGAGTCTAAAGGGCAGAGTCTGACCCCTCCAGGGGCAGCTGAGGGAGTGCTGGCTGCACCGGCCCTCTTAGGGCTGACTATGCCTATTGCTAGAATAATGAAGATGCACGTAAGAGTGTTCCTGAATTCTCTGCATTTTAAAAAATATTTCTTTTTAGTTGTAGATGGACACAATGCCTTTATTTATTTTTATGTGGTACTGAGGATCGAACCTCCTGCCTCACACGTGCTAGGTAAGCGCTCCACCACTGAGCCACAACCCCAGCCCAATTCTTGGCATTTTTGAAGTTGCTTCAAAGCCTAAGATGCCGCTAAAGCTGCCATCTAAACTGTGGAGCACTGGTGCTTGGATCAACCTTCAGCCCAGGAGGGGATGCCCTTGATTGGGGCAGGGATACAGGGGATGGTTGGCACAGGTGGCGGTTCCCTCCAGATAAACTGAGCCTGAGCCCCTGATGTGGATCTGAGCTGGCTTGCTCAGCCCTTAACCCCCGTGAAGAGAGAGCAGAAATCTCAGTGATGGACAGATATCCAGAGACAGCAGCCCAGTAGCTTTAGGAGATGCAGCCCCAGTAGACCCCATGCTCTAATCCTGTCCTGACAGATGACCAGGCATGCTCAATGACCATGGGCAGGCTTAATTACTTCCTGGGGTGTTGGGGGGGCGGTCTCTGCTCCCCTTGTACAAAGTGTGGCTGCTAAGATTCTTCCAACTTAGACTAAAAATCTATATGGAAGAAGGAAGAAGGACTTATTTAAAAAACAGCCAGGCTTGGAGTCCCAGCTACTGGGGAGGCTGAGGCAAGAGGATCATTTGAACCTGAGTTTTGAGATCAGCCTGAAGAACACAGCAAGACCCTATCTCAAAAATAAATAAAAAGGAAAATGAGGTCCCAAATATGCCTAGCAGAATAACAACATACTATGTCCCACCAGGAGTGCCGGATAGCAGATGCCATGAACATCCTCCCGACTTCTGCCTCATGGCCCTAATGCTCACGAAACACCCAGCAAGTGTGACTGCCCACACTCTGTGGAAGAGGTAGAGTACATCACTGTAGCTCCCAATTAAGCACTGCTGAGGAGTGACTGCATCATGACCCTGCTGAAAGGCCCCGGCAATGACAGGGGTCTTCAGCTTGTCTATACCTTGGGAAAAGCAACTGCCAGGAAGAAGCACTTGAAGAGGCTGGGCAGATTCCAGTGGGATCCAGGGGGTGTGGATACCCCAGGCCTGGGAGGCAGACCATGGAGGTGTCTGGACTTGCTTCCAAATGAGTGGTCAGCCATCCCTGGCATGATTACCTGGGCCTACACCCTCCAGAGATGAGCAGACCTGCCTGCCCGAGGCTGCGGTCAGACACTCCCTGGGCTAGAGAATCCTATGGAGCTGCTCATTTGCCACCAGCACAGTGCCTGAGACTGAGGCCGTGCTTAAAACCTCCTGATGTGTCTGCTGATCTTAATTGGAGTGTCTGGATCAAGAGGATTAAAGAGCAGAAGAGTGAAGATGGTGAGGGGGTGAGGGGAGGCTGTGCCTCCCTGCGGGGCTTTGCTTTGGGGAGAAAGTGAGCTGTGCCTGGCTGCTGGCAGGCTCAAGGCAGGCTGGTCTGACTTTTGTGGCCAGGCAGGTGGGTGCATCTGAGTACAGAAGAAAGGCCAGGTTTAATGCTGGGGCAGACCCTATCTTACACATCTGTGGACCCCAACCATTCAGACTGACCCATGGGCCCTCTCCTGCTGCTCTAGAAAGCATCCAGAGTCCACCACAACCTCAGCACAGCAGAGAGTAGCTCTGACTCAGGCAGGACTGCATGGCAGGACAAGAGCTGCCGTGTTACCACCAGCATCCCACCCACCTGTCATGGCCCCATCTGATGAGAGCACTGCTAGCCCACAAAGCCCACGGCTGGAGCCTCAGCACAGAACTGGGCAGGAGAGCCAACAGGGGACACTAAGCAGGACAGCTTGCAGGAAGAGCCAAGGATGGTCAGCCACCATGATGGCAGGCTTCCCGTGACAGCCTCTCAGTCAAGCAGTCGGGGCTGTCAGGCAGCAGCCGCATGTGAGTGACTTAAGCAATTAGCTTAGTTGGGCAGTGACACAGTGCTCCCCAAGCAGTAGACTGAGGCAGGAGGATGGCAAGTTTGATGGCAGCCTCAGCAACTCAGCAAACCCATTTCAAATAAATGACTGTCCCTGCATCAGGCCAGGTCTGGCAGCAAGCAGGTCTGCCCAGGACGTGTCCCTGAGTCGCTCTGAAGCGTCCCACTGTAACTCAAGGTGCAGGACTTAGTGCCAAAGGCCCACCTGCTTGCTTCATTCAAAATCTGTGCTTAACCTGTGTAGTAAAAAGTACCTGTCTTCCCTGACTCTGCCCCTCTCCAGAGGGGGGAACTGTTTTAACCTCCTGTTACAACCAGCTAGCAGGAAAGTCAGTTTCCCAGTTATGGTATAGAGGGTGTGACAGAGCACAAGGACAATGCTTGGAGAGCCACCACTACCATCAGGACCTACCCACACCACACTGCCACAGTCATGACATTATTGCAGGCCAACTAATGCTACATGTGGGGTCCAGGGACCCATCATTCAACAAAGGCCCAGGCCATCTCCTAGCCCCCAGGACTGGCTCTGTCACCCATAAGGGGCACCAAAGGCTACACTGGAGTGTAGGCACCCCTGTAGCTCTCCTGTCACCCTGGTAACAGCCATCAGGCAGAATCCGTGCTCAGAAGCAACACTGTCACCTGTCCAGGCAGTAAGGAGTGGCCTCAGTGCATGGACATTACTTCAGGTTGCTGAGTTCATGAATTTCTGGTCCCTTCCCACCTGGGCTCCAGTGGCTTTCGATCGCCCAGCTCCCTTGCAGAGTCCGTCTCAGCACTTTCTCCAGAGCCTGGCTTCCTGGGAGCAAGGGGACACTGTCCCAGCTGCCAAGGGCAAGGAGCCTGATGATGCAGCTTGCAGGAGCTTGCCAGCACAGGCCAAGCAGCACATTTCCCCCAGACAGGCCTCCACAGACCAAAAGAAAAGAGGCAGTTCCACCAAGCCAGAAGGTCGCTGGCCCTGGAGTAAAAGCACAACAGGGCAGACCCAGGAAAACTCCCTGTGAGGATGGAGGCCAGTTAAAGGCTTGGCATTGCTATCATTGGCAAGGCCTGTCTCAGCAGCCCCAGACTTCCTGGGCAAATCCCATCTCTTAAGTTTTGCTTTTGTTTTCTGAAGACGAGGTTAGAACAGAAGGGCACCTATCACACCTAACAGTGACCTCAGTGAGACTTCTGCGCCATCTACAATTAGATCCTTCTCACTTAGAAGCCTGGACTCCTTCCTCATGGTCGGCTTTGTTTTAACCATTACAAATGAATACTCAAAAAATAGCTCTCTTCCCCTCAGGCAGGTCAAATTTTGGCCAGAGGAAGCCATCTTTGTGGCTTTGTACCCTATTCCTTGCCTGCAGCACAGAGGGTCCTGACCCTGGTTCAGGACAGGAGAGTCCCACACCTCCCCAGTGGCCACACAGGAGCACTGAAGCTCCTTCAACATCTCCCACCACCACCCAGAAGACTCCAGTGCCAATGGCTGACTGTGGGAGGCTTTCTGCACTTGGGATTCTTTTTTTAAGCAGCAGGTCTTTTTATTGGCTATGCCTTCCCCCAATGTGTGCCAGAAGATAACTCCAGGGCCTGTAAGCACACTGCCTAGGGGTTGGAAACCTGGGTTTTATTCCTGGCTGTGGCTACTACAAGTCCTGGAGCCTGAGTGGGCCTGGCCTTCCCCTCTGCAACTTGGAGGAGATGGACCCTGTGTCTCCTGCCAGGGCCTTTCCAGTCCCAAGATTCAGCTTCTTTAACTTAAAGAAAAATAAAATGGAGGAATAAGAGAAAGAATTACAAAAGAAATTTAAGCTCTTTTTTTTTAGTAGCAAATTTATCATTTGGTAGTTGGCAGCAGCTCGGCTGGAGACATTTTATCTGGGTTTGGTTATGAAATTCACTTGCAAAACCCAGGGTTTTCCAGCCTGAAGAGCGAGTGTACGGAGCTGTCCTACCTCCCGAGCTACAGGAGCCATCTTCTTAAAGAGTTGTTACTTAGTGAAGCAAAACTGGGTCACTAAAAAGCATGTCAATGAAAAGTGACAAGAGGAAATGCCTACTTCATTCTTGACAAGTTTGTTACGAATTGTTTTTAACGGGTACCATTTTTAAATTGGTCATTAGGCACAAAATCATGACCTTAGGAAAAGAGATTTCAAGCTGATACACTCGCCCCCACCCAGCTGGTTTTCAAAACCGGCTCCCAGGAGAGCAGCACCACCGCACCGACGGCGAGGGCCGGGGAAGGGGCCGCGCTGGGCCGGCGGGCTCGCTCGCCGGCGCCGGGCACCCGCAGCCGCCCCGGCAGGCGCCACCCTCGCCCGACCCGCAGCCCGGCTCCGAGCCCGCTCGGCCGGCTGCCCGCGCCGCGGGCTGCGCCTAACGGGCCGCTCCTCCGGGACCGGCGCCCGCGCGCGCAGGCCGCGGGCCTCAGAGCCGCCGCGCTCGCCGCCGGCCCGCCCGCCCGCGGCCGGGGCAGAGTCCGCGGCAGGGAGAGCGCGGGCAGCGGCCCGAGGGCAACGCGCCGCTTTCCCGGGTCCCCCGCCGAGGGGCCGTGCGGGCCGCCGCCCGCGCCCCCTTGGGTTGGGCCCGGGGCGGCGGGGAGGCCGGGCCACGCCGGCGGGTAGGGCGGCGGCGGGGCGGCGGGCCGCACCTGGTCGGCGAAGTCCTCGGCCGTGCCCATCAGGTCGTTCTGGCCCATGGCGGCAGGAGGCTCGGCTGGCTGCTGCTCGGCGCTCGCGCTCGGCCCGCTGCGGCCTCCACAGGAAGTGCCCGGCGGCCGGCCTCGCTCCGCGGCGCGGCTCCAGCGGCTGCCACGTAGGCCAAGCCTTAAAGGGGCCGCGTGCGCGCCGCCGCCACGCCTCCGCGTCCCGCCCGCCCGCCTCTGGCCGCGCAACCACGCTCCGCCCCGCCCGCCGCGCGCCCTGGAGCTCCGCCCTGCCCTCCGCGCGCCCTCGCGCTCCGCCCCACCCTCCGTGCTCCCTCACGCTCTGGCTCCGCCCTTCTCACGCCATGCCCCGCCTGGCGCTCTAGAGACCACACCCGCCGCGCGCCGCCCTCCCATCCTTCACAATCGAGGCCCCGCCCACCATGGCCTGCCGCCCCGCCCCACACTTCGAGGTCCCGCCCTCCGCTTGCGGTTCTACATCTTGGAGACTCCGCTCATCACTCGCAGTCAGCCTCTCATCACTCTCCGGGTCCCGCCCTCCCACATCTCCCCGCCCACCGCGCTTGAGGTCCCGCCCGCCGTGCGCGAAGCATTTTAGTGCACCGCCCACTGCTCTTCACGCTCCAGGCCCGCCCCCTCGCTCAGACCTCTCCCGCCTACCTCTGCCTCCTCGCCCTCTACTCTCGTGGCTCCGCCCCTTGCTCCGATCACGCCCACTGTCCACAACCTTCGCCCACCGCTCTTTGGGCCCTCCCCTCGTGCTCGAGGCCCCGCCTCCTCGCTCTAGTCCTCCGCTCCTTTAAGAGGCCGGTAGCCCAGGGCGCGCCGCCAGGGGACGTTTGGGTGCCCAGGGTCAGGAAGACACACCCAGGTTGAGGGTCGCCTCGGGGGTGGGGGCGAGGTGCGGGGGGATGGGCACTGGAGCCGACACAGCGGAGCACCTTCCTTCGAGGGTCCGGCTGCCCGCGCTGACTCCAGGCGAGGACATCGGCGGCCAACGGAGAGAGTGAGCTGGAGTTCCGTTCGAGCTACCATGGAAAAATACCAGGTGCCGAGATGTCCCCTTACGGGGAGGAAGGCTGCCCGGGGCCCAAGGTCTGCGCGCCGCGGGGCAACGGTCACAACCCGGCCAGCGGCAGGTCCAACTAGGGAGGCGGGGCCCGTGTCCCAGTAGAGTCACCCTCCAGCTAGAAGGCCACCTCTCTGGGCCTCCTTCCCCCTCCAAAATGATGAACAGTAAGGACTTCCATCACTGACCATTTGAGGGTGGGGTAGCTCCTCCGTCCTCCTGGCCATAGGGGGCTTTAGCGGCAAAAGTAACCTTGGAACGCCCAGAGCACATGGCGGGAGCTCCAGTCTCCAAACACCCCTCAGCCTGTGTCTGCGAAAATACACAGACCTGAGCAATTTTAAAACACAGAGGAAAACTGCTAAATAAAAATTAATGGTTGTTTAATCAAATGCTTCTGTACTTAATATATAATTTTCATTAAATGTTAGATTCAGTATTTGTAAAAATCTCACTAATTTGGAAACCACTTAAAGATTAGATTTTTTTTTCAGGTTGGGAGATTCTCTTTATGGGAGAGAAGTACCTAGGGCTTGGCCAGTAGTAAAGCATGTGGATTTCTAGTGGTCAGAGAATTTTTAAGGTTACTTTTCAGGGGGAAAAAAAAAGTCTTGATTTGAGCTGTGGGTGTATTTTACTGTCTGATGCACTAAGATGAGCGTTCTTGCACCTGAGCATTCTTTGCATCTGCCCTCTGGCCCTGTTGGCTTATGCTGATCTGGATGCAATTCCCTGAGCAGAGTCCAGGCCACCCACAGAGGCTGGATTACAGAATCCTGACTTTGCACCCCAAAATTTCCCTGGTTCTGTGTTCCATCCCATATCACCTCCTCTGAGTTCTGCTTTCTGCTCCCAATACAGTAGCTAAGAAGTGCCCGAAATGGCCCCGGGAAGGCTGTGACTGACAGCTCCAGTCACAGGATAAATTGCCTTCTTCAGACACTCAATTTGAAGGTGGATGTTGGAAGTTGGGGTCATAAGGGTCTAAAAGAGTGAATAAGCCCCCTGCCCCAGGTCAGGCCTTGCTCCTGGACTCCCAGCAATCCTCTCTATAGGTTGGAGAAGGAGCATGAAGTCATAGAAAGCTTCAGAATTGGCCTTGGAGAGAGAGGATCAGACTACACATCAGAGGGCTTCTCAGATTCCTTGGGCCTTGTCCTCTACTGCAGAATGAGAGGAGACAGTGCCAACCCCACAGGGGCAGTGGGGAGCACCAGCCAGGGTGTGGGAGTTGGGCATGTACTAAAAAGCACAAAGTGATATATTCCTCAAAGTTTCTTTCCCTTGCTGCTAGATTTTGTACGAGCTGTCTCCGGGGACCTTAGGAGTAAACCTGGTGGTGGAAGAACTGGCCACTGAAGCCAAGCTCGTGATAAAGCAGGTAAGAGGCAGAGGCCTAAGAACCAAGTGGGGCACATCACCCCTCAGAGGAGGTTTCCAGGACCCCTGTCAACAGCAGGCAGGAGACAGACCTGGCTGCGGTAGACATGGGTGGTGTGGAGCTCCCCTCACCTTGATGGGAAAGAAATGCTCATTTCTGTTCCACCACCCACGTCCACCGTTCACTCGTCCACACTGTGCGCCAGGCATCAACCCACTGAATCTCCCTGCAACCCTGCTAAACGGGAATGGTGACCCCATTTTGCAGTCAGAGACTGACCTGGGGCAGTCCCACACTGACCAGGTCACACAGTTTCCAGGAGGATTTGACTTCTGTGGGCACAGGGCTACTCAGTACAATTTGCCAGTCTTACCAAAAGGGAACCAGACCAGAGAGGGCAGGGACTGGCTCAGGGTCACACGAGGGTAAGGACAGGACATGGGACTTCTTCACCAGGCTAATGCAGCAGGGTAGAGGTACACCCCTTCTTGGACTCAAAAGAGCATCCAGGGGAAGAGAGCTGCTATAAGAGTCACAGGCACACCCTTCTCTGGAGCTGTGGCAGGGATACAGGAGCAGGAACTGACCTTGCAGATAGAGGAACCCCATTAGCAACCACAGGTCTGTCAGGCCTGTGTCTATGCAGCCCAGCAGCCTCATCCCCAGGTAGCTGGCCCTGGAGTCCTTATCCACCTTCTGCTCTTTTGCTGGCTGGCTGTGTGGTCAGCCCCCTCACCTCATAGATCAGTGAGCCAGAAGTCCTTTCTAAAAACCCAGCCAGTGGTCTGGGGATGTGGCTCAGCAGTAGAGCACTTGCCAACATGCACCAAGCCCTGGGTTCCATCCCCAGCACTGCAAATAAATAAATAAATAATCAGCAAATAAGGCCAGTTCTTTCTGAATAAGAGTATATACGAGGGAACGTACATAGGAGTGTGTGTTCTTCCAGTCATTTTTCTAAGCATTTATAAACTCTGTTTTTACAAGAGTGGCCTTGTTGAAGCTGGCAACAGCCTTTGTCCACCTAATAAATTGCAGATACTGTCTCATTGCAGCACCACAGCTTCCTCCTCTCCTGACCTAGTGGCCAGGGAGCCTCCTTTCCTGCTCAATGTGCTGTAGTTGACCTACTGTCCCCTCATGTGGGATGAGCGTTCAGGCCATTCTTAGTTTTTCTGTAGTATAAATAAGTCTGATAGACATCCTCGAGAATATTTTTGAGCATCCATGATTTCCTTAGGGAAGATCTCAGGAGTGGAATTTTGGGGCCTTTTTAAGGCTATCAGAGTAACTTGGCTGACTACCCCTACTTGTGATGGTACTGGTGGCCGTGATGTTTGTGAGGGATGTGGTGGGATGATGGGGGTGGCAGTGGGGTGGCAGCAGTGGTGGTTTTAGTGATAGATAGTAGGGGTGGGCGTAGGATGATAGGGGTGGTCACGGTGAGGTAGGTAATGCAGAGGTGGGGGTGGGATGATGGGGGCTAGTGACCGGGTGGTGCTTCAAGAGGTTCACTGACCTGGTGCTCCTGTGTCCCTCCAGGTGGAGTGCCTCGATGAGCATCAGGCCAACGAGGCCCTGGAGGAGGTAACTCCCTGGACAGTGTCCTCTCTAGAGGCGCAGGATGCAGCATACCCATAGAGACTGTTCTGCACCCTCTTGTTGAGTGACATGGTGAAGGGAAGCCTGGATGGAGGGTCATGACTAATTCTTGCCCAGGTCCTAAAGGGAGTCCTTACCCCAAACACCCACTTCTAAAGGCAGGTGCTGGCCACTGAGAACACACATTCCCAGAGGGGATGAAGTTTCACTGTTGATTCAGTCCCTAGGCTAATCCACCAATAACTGTCTTTCAAAAAGATGATTTTCTTTGGGGCTAGGGTGAAGCTCAGTGGTAGAGTGCTTGGCCCTGGGTTCATCCCCAGCACTGCAAAAGAAAAAAATTTTTTTCTTCAACTATTAAAGTATTAGTTACAGTAGAAATTTTTGGAAATACAGAATTATTTAATAATTAAAATGGAAATTACCCTTGATCCTACCATCCAGAATGAACCAGTAGCAGCAGCCTGATTTACAATAATGGCAGTTACCAAATCGGCGAACACAGGCTCTGAGTAACTTTTCTTTGCCTTTCTAGAATTCACATGGGGTGAAACGTGTTTCCTCCCTCACGGTCAGTGTCTGATCTTCTTCGTGGAATTGCCAACCCTCCTGCCCTGTCGGCAGCACCTCTTGGGTCCACAGTGTGGCTGAAGCGCAGGGTGGGCCTGGGTGTGTTCTGACACAGGAACTCTGTCACGTTGCCGTCCCTGCCGTGCCAGTAGGCAAGCTGCTCACGCCCCGCCTGCATCTGAGCAGTCACCGCCAGCCATGTTCTCCAGGTTGAGTGTCCTGTTGCCCAGCGTGGTTTGTTTTCAAAGCTCTCTGCTGGTCAGGGAGTTCCAAGTGGCCCACTGCTGGGCCACCTCCTCTGCAGCCAGCCCCAGCTGCGTCATCTCCTGCATACCATGCCCTTACCTGCGGCGCCTCCCTGTGAGGCAGGTTCCACGGCAACCGTCATTTTCAATTTCAGTTTTGTTTTTGCAGAGCTGGGGATAGAATGCAGGGCTGCATGCATGCTAAGCAAGCCACCCCAGCCCACTGCCACTTCAGATGAGCACATGAGCCCAGAGGTGCTGAGGGCCTGTCAGTCACACAGCACAGCAGTGCGTGCTGGGACTGGCCTCACATCAGACCTTCTGGCTGCTGGCCACAAGGCTGCACAGCCTCCCAGTGCTGCCAGAGCCAGCAGCTTGCACTTTTGTTGGGTTATGTGACAGAAGAGCACCAACTGAGCACTGTGCTTCTCTGACCACTCTGTCCTCCGCTCTGGTCCCTACAGCTCATGCCTCTGCTGAAGCTTCAGCACACCCACATCTCACTGTACCGGGAGCTGTTCATCACGTGGAACAGTGAGGTGGGTCTGGCTGGCACCTGCAGCTGGGCCGCAGCACCAAGTCCACCAAGCACACAGCACCCGCCAGGCACTGCTGGTGACTGAGCGTAGCTGCTTCCACTCCGCACTGGTAGGGGTGGGAACCACGCCAGGGGCTTCCTGTGCGCGATTCCAGGTGAACCTCAAGGGCCTCCTCCTAGGAGAAGTGCTAGTGGAGGGTAACGTCCCTCCAGGCTTCCTGGCAAGCAGGGGCCCTGCCTGGTGGCCCCACTCCAGCACCCCGTGCGCCCCTGACACAGCTCCCCATCTGCAGCCCCAGCCGCGTGGGTCTGCATGGCTGTTGTGGAGCCCGTGTTCCTGGAGAGGAAGCTGGTTCCAGCCTCCCGCTGCCATCTGCCACCCAGTGACCCCGGCCCCCCGGCCCTCACCCCAGCTGTGTTCCAGCACAGTTGACCAGCTGGCTCTGTGTCCGTGCTCACATCCTAGGGGATCTGAAGGGCTGGGTGCACTGTCCTCACTTTCCTAATGGGCTGGGCTCCCCAAAGCCACACAGCTAATAAAGAACTGAGTGGGGTTCAAGTCCAGGTCTCTTGCCCATGCCCCAGGTTCCTTCAGTAATATGACTGGAGGGAACTGGAGCTTTCCAGCACTCCAGATGGGACTAGGGGGAGGGAGGGACATTGAGCAAGGACAAGTGCGGCTGGCAGGTCTCTGCTGCCCTCCTTACATCTCCATGTCAGTGTTCCCACCTGGGAGTAACAGCCCAGGGACTGAACAGGGCCAGTGGGTCCCGCCCCGGCAGCTGATCCCTGGGGAAGCAGGGGAGCCCCCTGCATGCTCCCACATGTATTTCCCGAGTACCCTCTGGCACCATCAGGGAAGGGGCAGAAAAACCAAGAATACAGGTCACTGTGGAGGGAGCACAGAGCCATCCCTGAGCAAGCCAGGGTCCTCAGAGCAATGTGTCTCTGCTGAGCCCCCAGGAGGCAGCCACCTGTGAAGGGGTGAGGTGGTCCCAGCAGAGGAGTCCATACCTGCCATGGCTGCAGCTTTCAGGAAAGTCCAAGCAACTTGAAGCAGATGGAACCTGGGGTGGTGGGGCCTGGGAACGGGGAGATGAGAGGCAGTGCGACCAAAGCTCCTGCAGTGGTGATACCACAGAGCACCCAGCCTGAGCGGGGGCAGCTGGTGAGGGGCCTTGTGTCCGGGCAGGTCTCCTCTCTGTCCCTCTGTCTGGTGATGGAGTACAGCCAGGGCAGCCTCCAGAAGGTCATTCAGAGTAAGAGGGAGAAACAGGCAGTCATGGATCCAGAGGTAAGACAGACCCGGCCAGAGGCCTGGGACCCCAAGGGGCGGCCGGGGCAGAGGGGAGAGCAGGTGCTCAGAGGCAGGGTG
Source organism: Sciurus carolinensis (assembly GCF_902686445.1). Lineage (NCBI taxonomy): Eukaryota > Metazoa > Chordata > Mammalia > Rodentia > Sciuridae > Sciurus > Sciurus carolinensis. The sequence continues at coordinate 1,957,584 of NC_062226.1, forward strand.
GGTGCCCAGCGTAGGCAAACCTCAAGTCCACATCTTGACACACTTCATACACGCCTACCTCCAGCCTCCAGAGGAGGCCTGAGCCATTCCCAAAACCAGTGTCCACAGCTACCACCTGCCTCCAGGGACTGTCGTGCGGTTCCTCAAGATCACCCCAAAGGGCTTGGCCAGTCTTGCTCATCCCTCCTCAGCCTCCGGGTCTGCCCGCACCTCCAGTGCTCCTCCAGTCACCTTCGGGGTGGTGATGGCCTTTGGTGGTTCCTGGCTTGGGCTATTTTAAATCAGGCAGCCACGGGAGGAGTGGGATTGGGCTGGAGAGCAGGTGTGTGCCGCCAGGAGGTGGTGCAGGTGGTTCCCAGGGGAGGCTCTGCCACGGCCACAGCTGTGAGGCTTCCCAGGCGTCTCTGTTGCTGTGGAGGCTGGGAGAGAGGCTGTATTATGGCTGGCCTGGCCTGGCCTGCAGGGTCCTTGTGAGGACAGTCTGGGCATGGAACCTCTTCTGTATCTATTCAGGTGCTTTGCCCAGTTCAGCACACACTGGGTCTTTCCTAATGACCTGCAGATGTTCTTCAGTCTGGACAGGGTATCCAGAGGTCTCCTCCCAGGCCATGGCTTGCCAACCCCCTTTTTAGCAGCGCCCTGTGGCCAGCAGGTCTTCACCGTAATGAAGTCTAGTGGGTCAGCGTCGTCCCTTATGGCCAGTGTCTCTTGAGCCTGACTGAGGCAGCCTTCCTACCCCACGATCATGAAGATCTGCTTCCTTCCAGAAGCCTGGTGGCTCTTCCCGCTGGCCCGGGTCTAGGACTAGCTGAGCACACCCTGCTTTTCTCTAAGTGCTCCCCTGCCTGGTGCCGTCTCCCCGGGCTCAGGCTCAAGCTGCTCTGTGACCTGGCCTCAGAGGCAGACTGCAATGGGTTTTGTCCATGTGGGCAGCGGGGCCCCTTGAAACACAGATGGCCCCACTCTGCCAGGGCTGGGAGGAAACCCAGGGCCGTGCAGCCCAGGCACTTGACACCCTGGGGTGACTCTGAAGCATGGGTGTGGAAGCCAAGGGTCCTGGGAACACAATTTGAAAGTCACTGCCCTGGACACTAGATGGATCTTGTTTCTCACACAGCATGCTTCCAGAATGTTCTCACGGCTCTTCACTCTAATGGAACATGAAGGGGCAAGCCCCAAGTAGGAACTGTAGGCTTTAACATGTCTGATACCCACAAGGGCCGTGTGCCAGGAGCTGGAGCAGGTGTTAGGCAACGTGGGCCAGAGTGGCTGCTGGAAGCAGGGCATGCGCCACAGCCCCTGGCCACTCGGGGCCTCCAGGGTGCCCGACCCTGCTGGCTGCTTTGAGCTGGCGCCTGTGGAGCAGCACCTGTGTGGACCCCCACTCAGGCAGTCCACGGCCTTCCCCTTGCTGGTGTCTCCACTTCTCCAGTGGGTGCAGGAGATACTGGGCCAGGTGTTGGATGCTCTGGAGTACCTGCACGGGCTGAACATCATCCACAGGTGACAGTCCTCCTGGGGACCCCTTGGGCAGGATCTGGGCCTGTAGGACCGCACCTCCCCAGCTGAGGGTGGGGAGCAGGGCCCCTCCCTGCAGCCCCGAGTGACTCACCCACGGCACACAGCTGCACAAGGTGCCGTGACCTAGGCAGGGTGGCTCTAAAGTGCAAGGGAAGAAGCAGATAAGACAGCAGGAGGACAGGCGAGGCTGCCTGCCATGGCACTGCCTCTGGACAGCCAGCAAGGGCTGCCACACCTCGGGTCCAGCCTTCAAGCTGCCAGCGGTGCAGCTTCAGGCTCCAAGGCCACTGTGGAAAGGCCCTGGAGAGAGAACCAGGTGGGCTGTGCGTACAAAGGGAATGCACGTGTGCCCTCGGCCACCTCGCGGGGCCCGAGGGAATGGTGGACAATCAGTTCTCAGACTTGTGGGTGCCAGGACCTGTGAGGAGGGACACCAGGTTAACTGGGGCCTCCATAGCGGGTGTGCCCATTGTGCTTGGGGTTTTCCCTCAGTTTAAAACAACTCAGGAGATTTTATGCAAATGGGAAATAATTATTTGCTAAGCAGGTAGAGGGAGGGGCGTTTTCTGGAGGCGGGGATGGGGAGTCGGGCTCAGGGCAGGTGCTGCCCACCCCAGGGAGGGGTTGCCCAGCAGCCCATGGGCACCAGGCCCCCGTCTCTTGGTTGCAGGAATCTCAAGCCTTCTAACATCAGCCTGGTCAGTAAGAACCACTGCAGACTTCAGGACCTGAGCGCCAACTCGCTTATGACCCACAGAGCCAAGTGGAGTGTCCGTGCAGAGGAAGGTGGCTGGGGTCCTCCTGGGAGACTGGGGGGTGCTGGGGATGGGCAGCGAGGAAGGCATTGGCCCCTGGGCACCGAACCTGCTGCTTAGAAGGTCCCCACAGGTCCCCCTTTGGCTGGTTGTGCCTGAGCAAGAGTCCCACATGGGGAGACACCACAGGAAAGAGCAGTTGCGTTGGTGCCTGAAAGGGTTACCTCACTGGGGAGTAAGCCACAGAAGGAAGGAGACTGGACTGTGGAGGGAGGAAGGCCTGTGGACCCAGGTGCTGGCTGTGTGTGTGGTCCTAAAACAGCCCAGGAGATTGGGGGGCAGCTGCAGGGGGCAAATTCTCTTCCTTTAGAAAGACAACTGTGAAGGGAGCGGGCCTCAAGCCTGTAACAGCCTGGTGCAGAATCCAAGTGCTGGGTGGCTGTGGTTGGTGACTCTGTCCTTGGTATACAGGGGATGGATTGGTGGATGGATGGTGCATGGACGGTGGAGGTGACTATGTGGAGGGTGGACTGGTTGGAGGTGTCCATGGTGCAGGTCTTTAGAGTCCAGACCTTTGCTGTTTGGCTGGGACATCGGGCTGCAGAGAGGGAAGGGCTGCCTGAAGCTAAAAGGACTGAGAGACTGGCCTGCGGACCCTGCTCTCTGGGCTCCTTCTCTGGGGTCTAGGCTGAGAACCTGGGCAAGGCGACTGGGACTGTGCCCCAGGGTCCTGACCTCCAGAGGGAAAGGCGTTGGAAGAGGGATACATCTAGCCGCTTGGCCTGTGCCTCTTCCAGCTCCTGCTGTGATGGTTGTGGGCACAGACACACATGCAGGTGGGCTAACCTGGCCAGCCTGGCAGAGACACCCGTCAGGATGGACTGCTTCCCTGGCTCAAGGTCAAGGCAAAGGTCTACTGAGCAGGGACTCCTCACTGCCCATGGCTGCACTTCTAACTTTACCCAAGAAGGGCCACCAAAGGGCTCATGTTTACAGCTGCTTGCAAGTGGACACCAAAAAGGAGACAGTGTTAGGCAGGGTGGCTCTACCCTTCTGCCCTCTCAGGGGACATAGGACTCAATGGATCCCCGCCTTGTTCTGTCAACAGACCCCTTTCAGAAGTCCTGGATGGCGCCTGAAGCCCTTGACTTCACCTTCAGCCAGATGTCTGACGTCTGGTCCCTGGGCTGCATCATGCTCGACATGGCCAGCTGCTCCTTCCTGGATGTGAGCTGCTTCCAGGGAGAGGCTGGCCCTCGCCCTGCCTCCGTCACGCAGTGCATGGGGAGCCCTTGAGGCGGCAGGGCTCATGCTCCCTTGGTGGCCGTGGGCCCTCAGCCCTGCCCCTGGCAGCAAGGAAACCCCAGTCCAGGCACCCTTGGTGGAGTCAGGGATGCCTGTGGTCACAGCTCAGGAGACCGGGAGTGGACACACAGGGCTGTCTATCACACGAGCCGGGTTGCATGGCACTTCTCTGTTCCGCATGTCCTAGCATGTGGCTCCTGCTCTCACCCAAGCTAGGCCTTGCCGCAGGGACACAGCCTGTGGGCAGAAAGGAGGGGAAAGGCAAAGGGCCAGGGCACCCTGACCCAGGGAGGCTGGGGAGCTGAGCCTTGCCACATCATACCTACACACAAGAGAAAGTGGGGATGATGTGCCAGGCCCAGTGCTTGCTGTACCCTGAGAGCAAGGGCACACCCCTGGCCTCCCAGCCCCACCACCAAGCACAAGGAACTGAGAGCGCAGGTGGCTGGCTGTGCCCCAGGTAGTCCAGCAGCCTGAAAGCACCCTGCTGCTCCTTCCCACAGGCCCAGGGGAATGAGGGCCCTCCTGCTCCAGGCCATGACCTACTGGAGGGTCTGGGCTTCAGGGCCCTCCTGGCACTGGGGGATCTTGGGCACTCACCTTCCGTTAATGGATGCGAGGAGCCTTTTGTCAGTGGGTCCAGATCAGGGCCTTCTGGGAAGAACTGGACAAGGCGTGTGGTCCCCTACCTGCCTCCCCACCCAACGAGATGGCCCTCCTGCCCTTTGAACCTGTTTCCTCATGGAGGAGCTCCAGACCTCTGGCTCTCCTTGGTCATAGTGTCTCCTCTGCCTACAGCACAGCTCTGGCTTTCACTTAGTCACAGAAACTGTGTTCTGTCTTCTGGTAGGCAACAGAAGCCATGCACCTGCGGAAGTCCCTCCGCCAGAGCTCTAGTGGCCTGAAGGCTGTCCTGAAGACCATGGAGGAGAAACAGATCCCAGATGTGGAAACCTTCTCTTCCCTTCTACCCTTGATGCTGCAGATCAGTCCCTCAGATAGAATAACAATCAGGTGAGCTCAGGGTTGGGGCTTTGGGGCTTTATTTCAACCTAGCAGTCTATTTCAGCATCCCTCCACCCCAACACAAACGGTGCTGGCTCCACCCTATTAATCCCTGCATAATTGGGCTTTTCCCATGGCACGGCTGTCCCAAACTGCTTGGCAGCCAACCCCTTAACACACACATCTCTGTACCCTGGCACAGTAGGCCTGGCTCCAGCAGGCATAGAGGCTCAGCCCCAGGACCTCTGGCACTTTCCAGGGTCCAGGAGAAAAGGTTCATTCTAATTCAAAATCAGAAGAAAAGAGTGAAGCCTGCGTGGGTTGTGTTGATCTCCACACCAGCAGTCATCAGATCTGATGCTCTGTCTTTATGAGGGAAGGGACCCAGAAGGCACCTGGGCTCAAGACGGTCCTCCAGGCCTGAGCCTTTGCAGGGAGGGTGCTTGGAAGTGGGATTGCTGGGAACTGGCTGGACACAGCACATGGTGAGAGATTTGGCCAAGCTGACTCTGAACAGGAAGGCCAGTGTCCAGTGCTCAGCCACTGACCAAGGCAGAGGGGTGCTGCACGGGTGCTGCAGGCAAAGCAGCTGGGTACAGCTGGCTCTCCCCCTCTGCTAGGGCTGTGGTTCATATGACCTTCGTGAGCGGCTCCTTCAAGTCCTCATGCGTGGCCATGACCCTGCACCAGCAGGTGGTGCCTGAGCTCATCACCAGCATGCTGTTAGAAGGCAACGTCGCTAGCATCTTAGGTGATGGTGGGACACGAGGTGTGGTGGGAGCTGCCATCAGCCTTCGCAGACCATTGTTGGGCTGGTGCCTTCCCCCAACCCAGTCCAGTGGACCTGCTCCTCATGCATGGCCAGGGGACAGGAACAGTTCCAGGCTCTCCACCTCCACCCCACCCCACCCCAAGACTGCGCCGCTCAGATGCCCTCCAAAGCTCCCAGTCCCTAGGGCACAAAGTCCACCTCCACAGCCTGGCCCCATGTAGTCCCCTTTGTTTCTCCTACACAAATCCTCTATGAGGGCTCCTCGCTACCCACTCCCTAGAGTCCCTGCCTTTGTGGGTCCACACCCTGGCACACGGTGGTCCCTGGGTGTCCTCCTCACTCAGCCAATGTGCCTCCTGTGTGCCAGGGTGAGGGCAGCACACACTGAGGCTCAGAGGCTGGTTCCCAGAGACTTGGGCTTGATTCTGAACCAATCACCTGGCCCCAGCGGCCTCATCTGGGAAACGAATAAGAACACCACCTCCTGGCCTGGCCCTCAGCAGGGTCCCCATGTTCTTCCTGTCCCCTGCAGAGGCCATGGAGAAATTCCCCAGCCGTCCTGAAGTTCAGCTCAAGGCCATAAAGAGGCTTTTGCAGATACCTGAGAATCAGCTAGGTAGAGCCCTGCCCCTCCCCTCCCCGGCTGCCAGCAGGTGCTTCTTACACCTGGGAATCCTGTTCTCATTCCCCAAAGGGTCCACTGCCTCACTATCCGCTTGGACAGCAGGCAGCCTGGAGTCCGTGTCTCTCCTGCCATGCAGAGGAGGGTGGGGGATGGGTGGCTTCTCACCTATTTTAAGGGGTCCACAATAAGACACCCATCTCTCCAGCCACCCTCTGAGGGGCATTGGAGTTTTCTTAGATCCCACTCCCATGAGTGGCACCTGATGGGCCACCACCTGTGTGCACGTGAACTCTGGGTGTCAGGGAGTGCGTGCTGCTGACACCCACCTCGGGCACACCACATTCCACCTGCCTGCATGCCCAAGGACACCTCTTTCTCTGTGACTTTGTTGTTTTGCCAAAACAAGCTTTCATAAAACCCACCTGACCCGTCTCTCCTGCTTGAATACAACACTCATATGCCCACGCATCCCACTTCCCTCCAGCTATTTGGCTATCATCCCTCCTTCCCCCCAACCCACCCATCTGTTCATTGTCCATCTATTCTCCTTCTGTCCTTTCCTGCATCCACTCACACACTCAGCTCTCCATCCATCATGTATCCACAAAACATGCACTAAGAGCCCTCTGAGGACTGTCCCAGTGGCTAAAGCTCTGGGGATCATGGAGGCAAGCGGTGGTTGCCTGGCGAGACAGCAGGCAGTTCTTATTGGCCATTGCCCCCACATCCGGATCCCTTCTGCTGCTAAGTGGTGACCGGGATAAAGTACAGGGGGAGATTTTGCCTTCCTGTGAAATGGAGGCAGTTGGGCCCTTCCCACCACCAAGCCACACCTACCTCAGCGAGCTTCTGAAGGGTCTACCATGGCTTTGTGTCCTGGGTGCCCCACGTCTGTCCTTGCATCCTCACCAAAGTCACCTACAGTCTTCTAACAAGGAAAGCGCTGGGAGGGCCTGGGGTGCCGGAAGTACAAGGTGGTACACACCTGGGTACTGGTGCTCAGAGGCTGAGGCAGGAGGATCGCTTGAACTCAGTTTGACATCAGCCTGGGCATCATAGTGAGACCCCACCTCAACAAAACAACAAACACAGGATGCAGCACGCAGGCCCTGGGTTCAGTCTCTGGCAGGAGTCCCTGGAAGGACTCATGACATGCCAACAGGTCATCTTTGCCCTTTTCTACACCCACCTGGGGCCTCTCTCATGCCCTGCAGACTCCCAGTAACCTCTGGATGGAAGGTCTGCTCCCACATGCCTCACCTGTGCCTCTCACCCCACCAGGGCTGCCATGGCCCATGGAGCTGGTGGAGTTGGTGGTCAACATCATGAAGCAGCACGAGAGGATCCTGGATCTGCAGCTGTGCGCCTGCTCCCTGCTACTGCGCGTCCTGGGCCAAGGTGGGTGCAGGCCCAGCTGGGGGAACCTCCTTGTGCTTCTAGCCCACACCAGTTACCCCTGGGTGTGGGGCTCTCTCAACAGTTCAAGCCCTACTTGCCCATCTGACCCCCTCCTGGTGGACAGTAGGCCCCAGGTCAGAAATTTGGAGATGTGGGCTACACTCAGGCTGTCGCAGTCCTGGACAAGCAGCTGACCCTCTTACTGGTTTCCCAGTTAAGCATGAGGTGCTGGACAGGATGGGGTCCTCTGGGCTGACCCCAGGAGGGTGGGTCATGTCCCAGGAGAGGCTTGTAGGAGGGCAGCTGAGGTGGTGGCACAGTCAGCAGGGGACAGCACTGCCCAAGTAGAAGTGGGGAGCTGCCTGCCTCTGCCTGCCAGCCCTCTGGGTCATGAACAGGTTCAACTACCTTCAGTTGCTATGCCTGCCTAGCTATCCCTCTGGTCTTAATATTGAGGGTCTCACTCCAGGCACCACTCAGACTGTGCCTCCTTTTGCCTGCCTGTTGCGGTGGCAAGCACTCTACCTGAGCTGCAGACCCAGCCCTGAACTGTCATTGGTTTACTTTGGCCTGTCATCGCAGGCTCAGCAGGCTCTTGTGGACCACCACCAGCCTAAGGTGCCACAATCTGGCAGTGCAAGGTCCTTCTATTTACAGAGACCTGCACCATGCTTGGAGAATAAGGCAGACCTCAATTTCCTGAATACAAAGTGGAAGTGCTGTCCGCACCAGGCAGGGAGGATACCTGTGTGCCTTGCTGTCCCCTGCACCTTTGCTGTGGGGGTTAACGCAGATTCTTTCTGTGGCCTAAGCAGTGCTGGTGCAGGATGCAGAAGCCCAGGTGCCATGGGACAGCTCCATGATCTCCACCCTGCTAAGCATCATGCGGAGTCACTCTGACTCGGATCAGCTCATCATCCAAGGCTACAGCCTGCTCACCATCATCTCCAGCCAGGGTGGGTGTGTGGCCCTTCCTGCCCTGCCTCCCCACAATCTAGGAAGCTGGGCTGCAGAGCAGCTGTAGAGGGCCGGTTTGGGGCACAGGCTGCTTGGACAGGGTGGTGCAGGGCCTGTTGCTGAGATGGCACAGCTGCATGACCCAGAGGCTCTGCTCCCACATGGGTAGCTTTTCTGTGCTCTCAGGGCCAGGACCCCACTTTCAGGGCACCGACCACATGCCCCAGGCCTTACATGGATGCGTTTCACATTCACATGCTCTCTGCCCATGGCCAGGTGGGCAGCAGGCAACCAGGCTGGGGACCCCGGTGGATGAGAGGTCCTCATCAAGCTCACCTGGGATTGGGTAACACCCTTTCCTCCTCCTAGTCCACTCACAGTGCACACTGTCCCCCCCACCCCCAAGAGGAAGCCAGGGTTCCCAAGTGCTCAAGGATACCCGTCAAGTCCCATGGTTGCTTGTGGGGCAGGGCTGAGACCCAGCATGTGCCCTGTACTCCACACCTGATGACCTACCATCCTTCACACAATGGCCAGGCGAGCTGGGGGTTGGGAAAGGCCACAGTTGTTCTAGGAAAGCAGGCTGGGCCCTTGGCTAAGAAGCTATAGTGACTGGACTCTTGCTTAGTAATGGGTGGGAGGTGCCAAGTGGTGGCCCAGGAGATGGACAGCCTCTACAGGGCCAGGCACCCAGCAACACAGGTCAGAAGTGTTAGTAGTTTCAAAAGCCAACAGAGGGACGGGTGCTGCTGGAAGGCTTCCTAGAAGGGCCCCTCCTTCTGCTCCCACAGAGATGGCTTCAGAGGAGCTACAGAAGCCTGGGCTGTTTGAGCTCATCCTGGAGCACCTGGACAGATTCTCCAAGGACAGGGACATCTGCCTCAGTGCCTTGGGCCTGCTCTGGTCCCTCCTGGTGGATGGTAAGGCCCTCCCTCTGTGGCTCCCAGTGCCTGAGTCCCACTCTGCCTTCTGTCTCTTGAGCATGTGAGCATGACCATGGCCACTGAAGCAAGACACATGCAGGAATTGGGGGGGAGGGGGGAGGAAGGAGCAGTCTGTCCTGTCCAGTGGGCAGTCCCTGGCACCAGGGATCCATCAAGAGTGGGATACCTGGGGCTGGGGATATCACTCAGTTGGTAGAGTGCCTGCCTTGCAAGCACAAGGCCCTGGGCTCAATCCCCAGCACACCCCACCACACACAAAAAAACAAAACAAAAAAGTTGGATGCCTTATCCTGATTTTCAATGCAGAATAGGGGCCCCTGGGCCTGTGCTGATCCTCTCTTAGGCCCTACCTTGATACTTCAGTGCCAGGGATCTGTCTTGCCCACAGAACAGAGCTCCAAGCTGTGGCAAGCTGTGGCAAGCTGAGATCCCATCACCCCCAAGGTGCCAGAGTCCCCTCCAGCCTCATGGGCAAGGTTTCCATCTGTCCTCAGGTTTCTGCTCTGTCGTGCTTGGCAGGAGGGAGCAGTAGGTGGGGGTGTATATACAGTGGGACCTCCTGCACATGCCCAGGAGACAAGGTGTCCCCCACCCTTGTCTTGGGTCCAGTTGCCATTGTGAACAAAGCCCCTGTGGTGAAGATCACGGCCCTAGTCATGCAGGTGCTAGACACCCACCCCGCAGATGCAGAAATGGCAGAGGCAGGCTGTGCGGTGCTCTGGCTGCTGTCCTTGCTGGGTGAGGAGCTCAGGGCCTTGGGAGTGAGCAGGGAGGACAGCCCTGAACACAGGTAACCAAGCCCCTGCCCTCTGCAGGCTGCATGAGTGAGTGGCAGTTTGAGAAGGCGGTGATGTTGTTCCTGCAAAGCATCCGGCTGAGCCAGGAGAGAGTCCTGCTGGTGAACAATGCCTACCGGGGACTGGCCAGCCTCGCCAAGGTGTCAGGTAAGCCCAGGGTTAGGGCAAAAATCAGCCCCATCAGTAATATCCACAGAAGCTCACAAACCAAAACAGGAAGAACAAAATGACTCAGTCACGTCACTGAGGTGTCACCCAGGCTGCATACATGGTACAGCCTGCCTTTTGCTCAGTGCTCCCTGGTCAGCTCCCTTCCCTGTCCACATACCACTGATCAGTGCAGGCTCTCAGCACACAAGTCTTATCTATAAATCCTGAGCACAAACCCTGGCTCCTCAGTGCCTTGTGCCAGGCCCCATGATGAGCCCAGTGGTTATTACCTGCAGAGGGATCTTGGGGTCTGGGAACTGACCAGTCCCCAGAGGTGCATGGCAAGGTGAAGCCCCTGCTCTTGGTCTCAACCTCTGCACTGCAGGGCCTTCCTCAGAGCAGTAACCATGACTTGTGGAAGGCCTCTGGCTCCTGACCTACCCAAGATGTTGGGGCCTCCTAGGGGCAGCTGGGGCTGTCTCCTGTCCTGTCCCTGACACCCCATGCTCAGCAACTATGTGGGAAAGGTTCAGCCCCTCTGAGGTCCCATGTCAAGTATGGGTGGGCCACCTGGACAGGGAGCAGAGCTGGCCAGGCTCCAGTTTGCCTCTCAGCCTTGGGTCTAGAGGTGGAGCAGCCTTTCCTCCTGGGCAGGTTCCTCCCGGTCACAGCAATGTAGGGGCTTTTGGTTCCACCAGCAGGCCTATCAGAGGTTAGTAGTCAACTTCCTCTAGAGACAGCAGGGGAGGCTGAGGCCCTGAAGGCAAAAGGGAACAGGTCTCAGGAGGGGCAGGGTGTCCACCAAGGGAGCAGGACCTGAGCTAGGCTGGGTGAGTGAAACTCACGCCACCACATGCCTCTGGGACTGCCTCCCCTGGGAATGGAGTAGATGTGCTGGCAGGAGCAGGGCCTCTGCTGCAGGGGCAAAGCCACATGGTGGGGAAATGGAGCCAGCAGAGCCCAGAGCTTGAGGTAGGGGCTCAGGACCAATGCTCTGAGTTCTCCCAGCAACCCTATGAAACCAGTATCACTGCCCACCTCTCAGGGGACCTGGGGGCTGAGGAACTGGCCTAAGACCAGATGCGCAGTGTCAGCACCAGGGTGGGAACCCCATCACCTCCTCTTCCCCAGAGCTGGCAGCCTTCCACATGGTGGTGCCACAGGAGGGCGGCAGTGGCCTCAATCTCCTGCAGGAGACCTACCAGCTGCACAAGGATGACCCTGAGGTGGTGGAGAACCTCTGCATGTTGCTGGCCCACCTTACCTTCTACAGTGAGGACCCCCTTGCCTTACCTGGAAGCGATGATTGGGGGCCCTACTCCCAGCCGTGGCTGAAGGGGAGGGAAGGAGCCCAACAGAGATGGCGCCAAACTTCCCCTGGCACCCCTGCACCAAGCACTGCTGCAGCCCAGGATGACACAAGGACCTCAGAACCCAGGGCCGCACTCTGCCCATGCCAGACTAAGTGGCACTGGGACCTGCTTTGTCCTCTGGCTGGCTGGGCTCTGGCCCTCAGTACCATTTTTCTGCTCCATCACAGAGGAAATCCTGCCAGAGCTGGAGTCCAACGGCATCAGGGCTCTGGTCCAGGAGATCCAGGGGCGTTTCACCTCCAGCCTGGTGAGTGACGGGAGGGCCTCCAGATAGCCAGGGCAAGCCCCCACATCTGGGGACACAGTGGGCCCAGGCCTTGAATGCTGCAGGCAGTCTTCAGCAACATTTCCCCGCCTATTACTCCATCTCTGGGTCTGGGTCAGTCAATCCTGCGGGGGAAAAGTGGCCGGAAACTTTCAAAGAGGGTTTGGTTTCACAGTTAATGGCTCTAGCCCCCAAATCCTGGTAACAGGAACCTGCCTATCCCTTCCAGGAGCTGGTCTCTTACGCAGAGAAAGTGTTCCTGAGCCTGGAGGCCGCACTGCCCAGCCCGCAGGAGAGGGAGTTGCTTGGAGCTGCTGAAGGGGAGGCAGCTGCCCCCGAGGTCCCCATCCTCCTGGAAGGCCAACCACATCTACCCTGAAGCGCCCGTCTTCCTGTCCTGGGTGCGGGGGGGGAGGAGGGCCACAGGGACCATATATGCATCTCCCTCTATGCTCAGTAGCTAATAAAGAGGCCCAAGGCTGGTTCCTGGCATACCCAAGTCAGTGCTGGTGCAGGTGTGGCTGTTCATGGTAGTGCTTGGTGGCACAGTCCTGCAGGGCTTGAGATTTCTAGCTGAGGAAGGAACTGCCCTCCATAAGCTTCACTTGTTTATTGTCACGTGGTGCTGTGGGGAGCCTGGCCCCGTGCAGGGAAGGCGAATGCCCCCAACCCAGCCCCACAAGCACCACGTGAGGCCAGCATCTGCCTTTGCACCCAGCAACATCCTCTGTGGTACCTGCTGTCTGCACAGCTGTCAGGTGGCCTGATAAAGCCCTGGGTTTGGCTGACTCCTGACCAGGTCCCAGAGATCCTTAGATGTGAGCCTGGCCAGAAGGCTGCGGGCTGGCCTGTGGGTACTCCCAGACATTCCAGCTTAGGCTGCCCCAGGTTAGCAGGGGTGTTAGACCAGAGGCAGGGAGCTTCAGGAAGAGTGTGGTCCTGGGTCTCACGTGACTGGCTGTGGGGAGAAGCCTCTGCTGGGTACTGGCCAACTGAGGTAAGCATGTGAGAAATGGGTCCCACCCTCAGGAAGCCCCTCTCTGTGTCCAACGACCATGAGCAAGTCCCGGTGGGGCAGCTGCTGTCAGCAGCTACCTACAGACAGGGTTTGACCTGGGTCCAGTAGAGTGTATTACGTTACCCACAATAACAGAGGAATAGTGGCCTCCTCAGAGGAAGAAGCTGAGCACGCAGGCCAGTCGGATCTGCAGGGGCAGCCCAGATGTCCCAGCCCTCCTCTGGTGGTCAGCAGACAGTGGAGCCACCAGGCATGCCCAAGTTGCCGCCACCTCCTGGCTATGCCTAGGACACATAATTGACTTCCTGCCCTGGCACACTCCAGCTCATCCTGGCCAAAGACCCAGCTGCAGCAGAAGAGCAGAGGACAGGGGGAGAAGGAAGCTTGCGGCCTTGGCTTTGAAAACAGTCCGCCCCAGTCCCACTTTGGAGTGACTCCACTGGTCCTGTGATCTGGTCCCCATTGCCACTGGATGGAGGTGCCTTACAGGATGGAGGTGGGGCGGCGGTGGCCTAGGAGTTCTCATTGCAACCGTGAGGGGCAGCGGCCAGGGGGGCGCCCGTCTCCTGCAGTGTGCTCCCACTCCCTCCTCACCATGACGTACAGCCTCATTGCTGCCTGGGCGTCCTGGATCTGGAAGGAACACGACATGCCCAGTGGTGACGGTGTGACACACAGGGCCACCCACCATCAGTGAGCCTTGCAGGTCAGTCACTGTGCTGGGGATGTGCAGCCCAGCAAAGCACACACCTCACAGGAAACCTCTGCAGGACGGGGAAGGAGAAAACATGGAGTGGTCACCCACCCACCCTGCAGTTCTGTGACCCATCTACAGAAGAAAGGAGCCCCAGAGGGACGGGGCTAAGCACGCTGCCCTTCAGGTTCAGTGGACACCAGGGATGTAGAATAACAGTGGGCCGGTGGCTTGTCCCTGGGGCCCAAGAGCCTAGAGAGCTGCAGGTCACACTGAAGGTGAAGACCTGTCCTGCGTAGTTAGAGTCGCTGGGTCAGCAAGGCTGGTCGGAGGGCTGGGGGCCTGGGCCACCGACTACAGTTGGGAAGTACCTTGTCCCCAAGGTCCTCAATGTGGCAGTGTGCAGGTAGCAGGCTGGTTGAGAATGAACCAGTGGGGTCACTGGGGAGAGCCCTTGGAAGGCATGAAGCAGTTCTTGGGTCTCAGTTAACTGTTGCCAGAGTGTTGCTAGCAAGAGACCCCCTTCAGTTTCCTGTACTGGATGTGACCTCTGCTACAGGCTCCTGCCACTGAGGTATCATCTGCCGTGAGGCCTTTGCCAGAGCTGATGCCAGCACCATTGCCCTTGAGCTATAGACCCATGAGCTATTCCTTTTCTTCATAAAATACCCAGCCTTGGGAATTCCATTACACTAACAGAAAATGCATTAACACCACCTTCAAGAGACTGGTGAATTTTTTTTTCCAAATAATTACATATAGCATCTTTTTAAAATTAATTTTTTAAAAATTTGTTCTACCTAAAGCATCTTTAAGTGTTAATTAGCCCTGCCTCTCCTATGTCTGCTGTCAGGTGATGCATGCTTGAGTTTCAAAGTCAGGGATAGCCCCTAAACCCAAGGACTGTCACCTAGGAACACACTTACCGAACAGTGCTCTGCCTGCTGGACCCTGATGCCCAGGATTTTCTCAGAAAGTAATTTCAGAGATGGTCTTCCACTCTGCAAAGGAAAAGGAGAGGGCACAGTGGGCAGGGTGGGTGCCTCTGCCCAGGAGGGCGTGTCACCACTAGGAAGGAGGTGGCTGCTGAGCTCACCCAAGCAGCCTATAGCCTGCCCTTCACTGGGAGTGCCACAGGCATCAAGGGCTGCAGTCACCAGCCAGGACAGGCTGGTGACCTGCCACCCCCACAAGGCAATAAAGGAGGTGCCAACCTGGGGTATGGCTCAGTGGCAGAGCACTTTCCTAGCATGTGTAAGGCCTGGGGTTCCATCCCCGGCACTGGGGGAAGAAAGGAGTCAACATGTTCATTTCCATCCTAAGCCCCTGCTGCTTTCCTGGGGGACGCCAAGTCTCCCCTGACACCCTGTGGGGCCATGTGCTCCTACCCAGGGGCCTGCCATGGAGATCATCGTGCAGAGGACCCAAACTCTCTCTCACTTGTTTTCAAGGCTAGCAATGAACACTATACCTTTTCTTTTAGTGCTGGGGACAGAGCAAGGGTCATGCACAGGCTGGACAAGCTCTGCTACCGAGCCATGCCCCAGCCCCACTTGTTCTTTTTTGGGGGGTAAGGGGGATTGAACCCAGAGGCACTTAATCACTGAAACACACCACAGCCCTTTTTTATTTAGAGACAGGGCCTCACTAAGTTCCTGAAGCTGGCCTTGAACTTGTGAACTTGCAATTCTCCTGCCACCTCACCTAGTCCTGCTTATTCTTTTAAGATTCTTTTCAAAGGTTAAAATTAAAAAACAAAAACAATTTTAACCAGTAAGTCAGCTACCAGGGAGCAGAGTGAAAGCATCTGACAGAAGCCACACTCATTTTAAGTACCTTTACTTGACTCTTGAAAGGTCTGTATTTCTGGGTGTCCCGGATCTTTTTTTTTGGATGATCAAGAAACAGCACCTAGAAGAAAACAGTGATGAGCAGTTTCAAGATGCAGTGATGGAACCCCTTTTTCCCACCACCTTAACAAAAATCCAAGAATGAAGGAAGCAGGAGAAAGAGAGGAAACCAGGAACCAATTCCTACATTTGAGTTGGTTCTACACACCAGGAAACTAGAAATGAGATTTCAACAGCTCATCTCATGACCTCGGCCCAGTGTTCCCCACTAGTGACCCTCACATCACCTGTGGTAGTCTCTGAAGTTGATTCCACACACAAGTGGGAAAATGATCTTTTTTTTTTTTTTTTGATGCTGGGGATGTTCAAGCACTCAACCACTGAGCCACATCCCCAGTCCTTTTATTTACTCTTTATTTAAGATAAAGTCTCACTAAGTTACCGGAACTGGCCTCCAACTTGCAATCCTTCTGCCTCAGCCTCCCAAGTCACTGGCATTATGGGATGCTCCATTGCACCCAGCTCTTTTCTTAGCTTTCAACAGTTAAAAACATTTATTTTTTTAGTGTTTTGGTGCTGGGGATTGAACCCAGCCCTTGTATTCCTAAGCATGTGCTCTACCACTGACCTCTCCCCGAGCCCCAAAAATTCAAGAGAAAATTTAAACCACTACTAAGATTCCTATAAAGCCTGAGGCTGCTAGATATCCATGGGACACTGATCAGCTGCAGCACTGCACCCAGGAAGGACAACGTCCATTCTCTCTGCCCAGAGTTCTAAACTGCAGGACCCTAAGGAACGGAGGCTGAGGCCACATGCCTTAAGGTACCACCCATTTCCACTGAGTTGGCCCAATGCTGGCCACCTGGGAAGGAGGTGAATCCAGCTGGAATGACTGCTGGAGGAAGCCCCCATCCCTTCCTTTCCTGGGGCAGCTGAAGACACAGCAGGAAAGGGACAGGGCATCTGGGTCTGCAACAGGTGTCACACCTGGGAAAGTACTTGGGCTTACTGAGGCTCAGCAGCACAAGCCTCAGCTGTTCTGTAAAGGGTTAAATTAAACCCCCTCACAAAGAGTGTAGAGATGACACCAGGAAGCTGCTGCCTGGACCTCGGAACACCACACTGGATGCCTGTGCTCAGAGGCATCTCTCCTGCTAGGCAGCCCGTGCTCTTGTTTTCCCTTTGCTTCCAGTTTTTTAGCACAGGGGATTGAATCCAGGAGCACTTAACCACTGAGCCACATCCCCAACTCTCTATTTTTTGAGAGAGGGTCTTGCTAAGTTGCTGAGTCTGGCTTTGAACTTGCAACCCTCCTGCCTCAGCCTCTCAAGCTGCTGAGAATACAGGCATGTGCCACTACACCTAACTCCCTCTGCTTCCTTTGAATGGACCATTGGGGCGTTTGCCCACCAATGCATGCCCTACGCCCAGGATTCTGGGGAAAACTCAAGGCTAGACTTCTAGTGTCAGAGATGCTTGGTGGGTATAAACGGACACGTCAGAAGACAGCCAAGGGTGCCTGCTGTATAAACAAGTTTCCTGTGCAAGAGACCCTGGTCACAGGTACACAAGCAGTCATCAGGCCTTCCTCCAGGTAAGTCAGGTTTCTCTCGAAAGGTACCCTGTGTGGCCTGTGGCCAGAGCCCCTTCTTTCCCTTAGGGCAGGGCTGCCAGTCCCTCAGGCACTAGAGCCCCACTGTAGCTGGGGGTTATCAAAACAAGTGCCCAACAGCTCCTGACACTGTAAGAACTACACAAGTAGCATGTGCCACGAGTATTCCCAACATGGGGTCATGAAACAAATTTCAAAACAAGTCCCGTAACAATGCTTCTGGAGACAGACATGAAAATATAAGTGCTGCATACACGAGAGAGTGGGCCCAATGTCCCTAGGAGGTCTGAGCCCAGCACCTTTAAATCATTGTGAAGTGCGTGCCCCACCAGGATTCTGCCCTTGAGCATTTCTGCTACTTCCCTCTGCACAACCTCAAGCTCTTCTCCTGAAAATCAAAACAGACAAGTGAGTTTTGGCAATACAAACCATCGCCAGGGGTGCCCCCTGCCACCCCTGACCAGATGAAGTCAACAGGCCAGGTCACCAATGCCATGCAACTGGGGGTCCCAGAAGTACTGGTGGGCCTGAGGAGGCCATGAGGGACTGATGTGAGCAATCACCTTGGGCTCCCTCTACCTGCTGCCCTCCCCACAGTCTGCAGGCTCCTGTCTCAGTCCACAGAAGTGCATAGGCACCAAGATGCTCTAAGAGACACCTCACAGCACCGTTTCAGCTTGATCTGGTAACCAGGTGTCAGGGCTCCAGTGCTGTGATTTTCCAGGTGAAAAAAAGCAAGTCTGTACCATGGTCAGCAGAAGGTTTGCTGCCCTAGACCCTGGGCTCAGGAGGCAGCTCCACCAGCTCTCTCTTTGCAGACACCCCTTTGGGGACCACCCTACTCCCACTCCACTCACCAGAGCCCTCTCCCACCCTCACCTCCAGTCCCACCAGAAGTGTCATGGAACCATGCATCATCTGACTGCCCAACCCTGGTTGGAGCTGACCAGACCAGGAACTGAAACCAAGAGATGCTGGTCAGTCTAGGGTTCTGAGCAGTGGTAGGGCCATCTTGTTGGCCATGTGCACCAGGAGAAGCAGACAGGTAGTGTGCAGAAAGGCCACACAGCCCAGGTCAATGATGACCGTCAGGGTCCCTCCAGGTGGCAAGCCTCAGCCTCCCAGGTAATGCCTTCTACCACATCACATGCAGACTGTCCGCAGCTATATTCGGGGTTGGAGTGCTTCTGGTTGCCTTCCAGCCTTCCTGCTCCCTGCTCACCACCAGCTCATGACCCCTAACAAACCTTCCTATTTCTACCCCATTCTCAACAGGGAACAGTTATAGGGAACCTACTAGAATACATGACAGACCAGGCCTCTCACTGCTCATAACCTTCCCAGGGTTTCCCAAAGGGTCCCTCTGATCTGGCCCCCTGAGCCTATCCCCAAAGCTCCCAATGGCCTCCTTCCTGGTCCCCAACACTTCATCTCAGTCCCCACTGCACATAGCACAAAGCGATTCAAGAGCCGTCCTGTTCTTCAACCCAAGGGTGGAGACACCGAAAGCACAAGGAATAAAGGTCAGGGAAGCGGCAGGAACACACTGCTTCTAGTGGAAACGCAACTGCCCAGAAGCACAGGACACAGGGTGCTGAGCATTCCTGGACAGAGAAGGGCAGAGGCAAAGAGGACAATGCAGGTGCTATTCCCCAATGCTCCTGCACTGCGGATGCCATACCCTGCTTGAGCTTCTCAGGCCGAATCCCACTGACCGCTGTCCTGTAGTCTGTCACGGGCTCGGTGGGCTTCACGTACTTGTCATAAACGCACTTCCCATACTGGTTCACGAGGGACACGCGGGCCACGATGCTCTCCTCCCCCTTGGGGCCCACGCCCACCATCTCACAATCCAGGGCCAAGGCTCTCGTCAGGCTGAGGGAACCAGAGGCTCAAGTGTAATAGGCCCTGCAGGCCCACAATGCAGGTCAGACCCCGAGGGAGCCTGGTTAGGCCCTGTGTTGCTGCTGCGCACCTACGGGACATGCCGTGCCCTGCCGGTTCTCAGCAGGGTCCTGGGTGGCGCCTGCCCCATTCAACCAGAGGAGGGGACCCTCTTCCCTGAAGAGCCTGTGCCCCAGAAGGCTGGAAATCCCCAACTGCCCGGCCCGGAGCCCCGCATACCCATTGAAGGCCTGCTCCTTCACCAGGGTAGTGCCACTCTCGCTCTGGCCCAGCTGTCTCCTTGCTATTCTGGCTGCCTCTGGACCTATGGCAGCTTCGATATCTGCTGGGTCAACATCATCAAACCAGATGTCTTCCCTAAAAGGCAAAGACAAGAGCAGCTGACCACCAGAAGGGTCTGGCTGTCAGGGCAAGACTCAGGGCGCAGGCGGGCTGAAGCACCATGGGGACTGTTCCTCCCACGAGCTCCTGGCTATGACTGCTGTTTAAATCATCTTGACACTTTCCTTCCAGTACTTTTCTTTTAATGAGCAAATATGCTCACTACCCAGGATTCAGGAAGCGGATAACCCAAGAAACATCACACAGAAACATGCAGTGCCCCAGTAGCAGGATGATGGCTGCTGTTTTCTTTCTAATTACACAAGAGGCTCACCATCAAATGACCAGGACACACAGATGGGCACCAGGACAGAGTGCACTTAGACCACCACCGAGGTCTCCCCATGTGTCTGCCTGCTGCACTCCAGTCCACGGGCTCTGCTTCAACACCATCCCTTAGAAAGGCTCCTACTGACTCCACTGGACACCTGCTCCTCTTCCTGTGTGCCCGTCCCCTTCTCCCTTACTTGGTCCACCCTGAGCATACTCTAGTTACTAAAGGGCCTGTGTCCTCTGCTTACTATCCACCTCCAGGGGGAAGGGCCTTGCTGACCCTCCACTGAAGGCAGCCTCCACTGTAGGGCAACACAGAAGCACCCCACCCTGCCTTCCTTTGACGCTCAGCACTCAGAAAACACCAAGCCAGCCTCTGACTCACAAACATGACCCCTCCATTGACCACCACAGTGCTTACTGAGTGGTCACCAGGCAATGAGCCAAACATGCTGCACCTTAGTCTCCTTGGACTCCACAGATGGCCACACAGAGGCAAGGGGAGGCCAGGAGTCCGCCCATGCCATCCTACAGGCGAGAAGTAGGAATGGGCTTTGTAGGCAGGTCTGCCTGGCTCCATACTCCCTCCCACTACAGGTCTTTGCTGGTGTTTACTAAGCACAGAGCTCCATCCTAGACCCTAGAGACATGGAGGTGACCCTGAAACAAGTTCTGCCTTCCTAACACCTACTCTGGGGAAGAGGTAAGAAGCAGGTAAACAGGAAACAATGCAGGCATCAGATTAAGGTGGTGGGGGCGGTGGGGGCACCTGGCCCGTGGCCTCTGTCCCTAAGGAGAGGGGCCTCAGCACCCCTGTCCTCAGTAGACAGAGCCAGGCATGCTTGCAGCATGAGGGCAGAGGGCCTGCACCACAATAGCACACAGCACGCCAGTCCTTACTCAGTGGGCAGGGCTGGAGCCAAGGCCAGAGCTGCTTCCTTAGTTTTCCACTTCTTATGCTTGATGTCCTCTTGTTTCAAAGAAATGTCACCATTTGTCCTTTTCTTGGCTCCTTTCTTATGCTCTGCTCTGTAGGCCTTGGTGGGAGGTACTGGCATCATCCTGTCCCTCCTAGATCCAGAGGGAACAGAGGCCCATGGGGACTCCTGGTCTTTTTTTGTTGGCATCTCATCTCCCTTTATTTTCGATGAGGTCTCTTTTCTGTTCTGTTGGTTAATGTGGGGCTGCTTTTTGGGATCCGTCTGAGACACAACAGGCTTTCCTGGAGCTTGTGATGTTTGCTTCAGTAGCTAATAGGACCCAAAATAAAATAGAAGCCACATTTGAATTTGGAAATTACATACACCATATTGAAAAATGTGTTCATGTGTACATGCACATATAAACGCATGTCCATTATATCTATACATGCTGTAGTCAGCATCACTGATCTGGCTCTTTGAATGGTTTGGAAAAGCCTTTTTCCATCCTTGCCTAAGTCACTAGGGGAGGACTGCCTCTTTCTTTGCTTCTCTTATGATAATGCATAATTTTATACCTCCTCCTTCAGTCCTACAAAACTTCAAGCTAACAGTCTATATTTTAAGAACCTGCTGAGCAACTAACCACTACGGAACGTTTCACTGAGTCTAGGGAGAGGAGACAGGCAGTTTTTTTCACTTGAATTAATTTGGAGTTGATTTTAGGGTTACTTCCTGTGTGGCTCTGGTCAACACTTCCCTTACACCATCTCTGGGTTTGCTACCGCTCAGGGCCTCAGGAAAACAGAGGCCACATTCAATGAAAAGAAAAGGTCCTGTCAGACAGAGGACAGCTGATGATTGCTGAGATCCACACCTCTGATCTTATTTTGGTGGAGGTGCTCTGAGGACTTGGAGCCTAATTTCCTCTTGTACTCAAATCCCTGCTGGGCTGTTCTCTTCAGAAACCTGTGCTCAGGAAACTATACAGAACCCTGGGGTTGCCCACCAGCCTGTAACTGACTGGTCCTTAGTGGCAAGAGAAAAACGATTCGGGACACTCATGTTAAGATACCAGGCAGAGTTTGGGGGTTCAAGAAGTTCTTTGTCCTTTCCCTCTTGTTCACTGAGCCTCCATGACATATAAGCCAGAAAACTGAAGGTTGGCTGCAGCGAAGAGCTCAAACTCAGGTAAGAATGGGTGACTGCCTCCCAGCCCTGCCATTTACTAGCCGTGTGACCTCAGGCCAAGTTCCTTCAGCTCTGTGTGCCTCCACTTCCCCGCCTGGGAGAAGGCACTGGGCAGCGGCTAACTCTAAGTGGGGTACGGGACTTTAAGTGGAGCAAGGGCAACCCTCACAGTCCGTCGGTCGGCCTGCCCGGGTGAGGCCCAGCGCCCAGCTCCCGCCGCCCCGGCCCGCCTCACCTCCCTCAGCGCCTTCCAGTTTTGAGAGTAGTCTTCGGGGGCCGTGGGCGGCCGCCCCGCGGCCACTCTGCGGGCGCCTCCCGGCGCGCTGCTCCCTTCTCGCGCCTTGCTCTTCCAAAACCTCTTCTTGCTTCTCTTCCGCGCGGGCTTCTCGCCAGGTCCCGGCTGAGCGGCGAGGACGCTCGCCGCGCGCTTGGAGGCGGTCGCCTTCGCCTTCATCCCGGAGCGACCAGCGCGCTGCAGCGGCGCAGCGACCTACAGGCTGACGAGCGCGGGACCCGCGGGGAAAAGGCCCCGCGAGCGACCCCGGAAGCGACGCCGCACGGCCCGCAGGCCTCCACAGCGCGCTCTAGCGCCCGGAAGTGCTCTTCCCTTAGCGACTCGCTCGAAACCGGGTGTGCGCCTTTGGTTCCGCACGGCCGGCAGCGGGCGGGACCATTCTCTTGCCCGGAAACAGGGCCGGCGCCCTGGCAAGCGGCGCCCCGGGTCGGGGACCTAGGATCGGGTTAGGGTGAGCCTGGGGTTCCTCTGAGGTCCTGGGCGGGGATGAGAAACGCGGGCGCGGGAAGGGATGGGGGACCGCCTTTGGCGTAACACCGCCTCGGAGCGGCCGGAAGCGGGCGAGCGAGTGCCGCACGGGCGTGGGGAGACTGAGGCGCGCGGGTCCGAGCTCACGCGTACCCCAGACCTGGGGCTGCGGGCGCGGCCCGCGGGCCCGGTCATCTTAACAGCGCGAGAGGACTACGGTGGCGAGCACGACGTCGCCAGCACGCCGGCTCGGCCCTGGCGGTGCCTGCGCAGCTCGACTCCGGGGCTCCGGGGGACGGGCCCCGCGGAGCTGCCGCCGCGGCCGGGGAGAGGTCGGGAGGGGCGGGTGCTGCGGCCGGCCGGCCGGTCAGTGTTGTGTTCCTGTGCTAGCAAGGAGGAGCGGGACTGCCGCCCCGGAGGCCGCGGTTCCGCGCGCACACTCCGTGTCCCGGCTGCCCCTGTACTCCTCGCGTCGACTTGGGAGGCAGCCGTCTCTGAGATGCCATCCCCGAGTCGGAGTGGCCCCGTTCCCGTGGTGGGGCTGTACCAGGAACAGATAACTGCCTAGAAAGCGCGAAAAGGGTGGCCCTGCCCCCCACCCCGAGTTTCGGGAAGGGACAGAAACGTTCATTTAAGGATAAGTCTCAGTGGCGGAGCAGCAAGGGCTTTATTCAAAGCATAAAAAGGACCACTGCTGTTTTTGGGGGAACCCCAGAGGGAGGCAGGCCCCAACCCAGCTGTGGTGTCCCCAGAGGGAGGTGGACCCTGATTCAGGCCATGTGAGTCCTTGACACTGTTCCAGAAAAGGATTTAAGGACAGGTCAAAGTGAGGCATACAGTGATTTTATTGTGAGACAGCAAGAAGTACACACCCAGATGGTAAGAGTACCAGTTTTGGAGAGAAGCAGGGCTAGCTAGCCTCATCTGAGCGGGGCGTGTTATACATGTGACATCTATGCAGACAACCTAAGAAGGTATCTGCAGTCCTCCTTTGTGTTTGGTAGCTGCATATTAATTATTGCTGTTAATTGGGTGCTAATACCACCCAAGAGGGAAGAGGAGAAGCCATAATGCTTTCTGCTCCAGAAATATTCAGAGTCAAATTGATAGGAAAATAGGTTTTATTCAAAACCATCTTTGAAGAAAGAAGAAAAAATTAGTTTCAAAGGTTCTATCTTCGAAGTCCCTGAAAATTAGAACTTTTAAGGGAAAAGAGGCAGGGAAGTGCTAAAAGGCAGGACATATATGTAGGTCAGTCAGCCAACCTTAGGCCTGGTGGCCATCCCCACTCCCACCTCTCTGGACTGGGTGGAGGGGTGCACCCTCCACTCTCAGCACGAGGAAGCCATTCTCAATTTCAGGTGGGAGTCCTAAATTCAGTTTCATTACCTACTAGGGATCGTTTTCTTCTGTTTTTGATGAAAAATCTGTGCTCATTTTCCTAGAGGGCATTCATCGTTCTATCTTGTGAATTTAAACAGCACTGCGTTGGTGTAACATTCAGAGCTAATTGAGAGCATAACATGTGAATGAAGACATCAGATTCTAGTAGTATAAATCACAGAAATATCTACTTGCTGAGTAGAAGTATTCGGGACCTGTTTTTCTTTCTCCCTGTATTAAGGGTGCATGATAAACATACATAATAATGGATTCATTGTGACATACTTGTATATAACGTAGGATCTGTTTTTTCTTTAGGTCCAAGTCAGGAGAGAGGTTACTAATGGATCTGTGGATAAGGGCTGACCACTTAATAGTATTATTTGTGATCAAAGTACATGGAAGAAGCATTTAAGTCTGAACTTTTAAACCATGGGCGAACAGCAGGAACACATGGTAGAGGAGGCTGCTCACTTGGTGGGAAAGGGACCCCAGGATCTCAATACCGCCTTCCTGGACACACGTCCAATGATCTAATTCTCCCCACTAGACTCCACCTCCCAAAGGCTTCACCACCTCCCCGTAGTGCCATGGGCTGGGGACCGTGCCTTACCTTGACCTTAGGGGACATTCAAGATCCAGACCATAATGGAGGGCTGGAGGGGTGAGGGGCATGAAGAATGTTTCTGAGCATGTTACAAGACCTTCCCAGGAGGTGCAGTGGGGCTGCTAGGTTGGTTTGCAAGGGTGACTGCAGAGACATGGGGCCATGTACCTGGCCAAGAACCTGCTCTGTGACTCTCCCCATGGGGCACAAGTGCAGACTAGGCAGGGAGTTGGGGCACAAGGGTGTAGATATCCATAAAGGAGCAGTGCAGGGAAGGCCACAGTCTTTCCTGGGTAAAGAGGACAGGCACTTGGGAGGGAGTGTGGGAAACAGGTGTGGGTGGGAGAGACCAGCTACCAGGGCCAGAGCTGAGATGCCTTTGGTGCAGCCTCTGGTCAGCTGGGAGGTGACCTCCAGGGAACCATCCAAGGCCCGGCATTCTGCATGAGCCCCCGTTTCCAGTGCCCTGGACCAGAGCTCCCTCTCCAGACTGGACCATGGAGCCAGCCCCCTCCCAGGTGGCCAGATGGGCATATCTGGGTGGTTCTGGTGCAGAACCAGGTTGGGGTCTGTCCCAGAGCAAGGCCAGGTTGCAGCAGGAGGAGCTGCAGGTTGCCCATCCCACTGCCCTGCCTGGGAGGAAGCTCCCTAGAGTCCCGCCCAGCCAGCCAGCCAGCCAGAGGAGCCTGACAAGTCCATACTGACCAGATTCCGTCACCAGGGGCCCTCTCCTGCCACAGGAGACTTTCCTGAGGATGAGCCAGCTCCATCCCCGGGTGAGATGCCAGCCTCTGTACACAGCCAGCACCAGGGGAGTCCTTGCTGGCGTCTTCTTCGTCCTGGGCTGCTGGGGACTCTCCGATTTCCAGCAGGTGGGTCATGGCAGGAGCTGGGTGTTCAGTCACCTAGGGGAGGGGACTGCCAAACAACTCTGAGACTGTGTAGACATGGTCTTTCAGCTGACTGTGTCCGCTTCAGGGGTGCACTGGGTGGAGGAACCCGAGCTTGGTGTTTGACGGGTGAAAGGGGCTCACTGAAGAGGGAATTGGTCTCTCCCAGTGAAGGTGACAGACACGTTTGTTCCCCCAGACTCTAAGGGTGGCCCTTCTCTGCCTCTCTCCACCCAGCCAGCCCCTGCTTTCCCTCACCTTGCCTCTGATTTGTCCTCTTCTCGGTCGGTCCTCCTTGCCCCTTCTTCCTCTTTCTGTCTTGCAGAATTTTCTTCAGGCTCTGGAGCCGGAGGACCTGGCTTCCTACTTTGGCCCCAGTGCTACCTTTGAAGTTTCCTGCCCTGGTGTCCTCTTAGCCAGAGGAGTTTCTCAGGACCTGGGTGGGGTACCTCCCCACTAAGTCAGTTTTTCCAGGGCTTTTGATGGTGCAGGAGGGAGGCAGGCAGAGAAGCTGCATCTCCCCTGTTCATTAACTGTTACTTCCTGCCAACTTGATAAAAACTGCTCTGGGTGTTCTGGATGAGTTGGGGTTCTGACCCCAGGCTTCTGTTAAACATCCCAAGGAAATGGTCATTAGCGGGCCAGTCCCTTCCACCCAGTTGCCCCTGATGGGCTGGCTCATTTTCGGGAACTTTGGTTTCTGGCCATGGATGTAAATATTTATTCCGTTTGTGGGAAACAAGGCAGGCACTGGACCAACTTCCTCCAGAGCCCGCCTGCCACCTCCTCATGCTGAGGTCTTTCCCCTGTCTAGCAGCCTCATGTCTCAGGGTACCAGTCCTCTGTCCTCTTTCCCGGTAGGACCATTGATGACTTCAATCTAAAGGCTGGTGTGGGCCAGATGTGGGTGGGCTAGTGGTCAGGGTGGAGCAATTAGGACAGCCTAATTGTGCCCTGGCTTCCCTGTGGTTTGCCTTGGGTCCAGCTGGAGGATTACTGGGGCAGAGGGTCTGCCCCAGATCTGCCCCTTCTGGGCCAGAATACTATTGCCTTGGGTCTGGTCTGTCTTGGTGGGGGACAGTGAGGCTGGTCTGACCTCCTGCTTTTCAGGGAGGCTGGAGGCTCCACATGGCATCTCCTTCCTCTTGGTGTCCGCTTCAGGGGTGCACTGGGTGGAGGAACCCGAGCTTGGTGTTTGACGGGTGAAAGGGGCTCACTGAAGAGGGAATTGGTCTCTCCCAGTGAAGGTGACAGACACGTTTGTTCCCCCAGACTCTAAGGGTGGTCCTCTTGGTAAGGCTCACGACATTGCTCATGAAACATCTGTTTCAAGGCCAAGACCAGTTTGCTGGGTACTGGTTCAGCCCCAGGGGAGCCCTGTGAGGGGAAGCAACTTGTCCACCGGTCCTTTAAATGGGGAGGGCAGGACTCACACCCAGGCCCGGCCTTCAGGCCTGTGTGCCTTCTGACTCACCCTCACCAAAGCTGGAGGACCTGGATGGGTGAGCAGGAATTGGTGAAGCAGCTCCTGTCTCCACAGTGCCCCTGTTCACAGTAGCCTCACTCACCTGTGGCTGTGGGGATAGGCTCAGGGGGCTGCCCTGCAGGGCCATGCTCTGCTCTCTGAGGCCCTGGAGAGTTCTTCACCTTCTCCTTCTGGCCTGAGCGGGGCCTCCTGGCCCCCTCCTTCATCAGTGAGTATGTGGTGAATGCCTCCCTGTGGCTACTGAGGAGACCCCCAGCCACTGCTTCATGGGAGGCCATGCCCTTCTGCCCCAGGACACAGTGGCCAGGGTCACATACTGCTGGGCCCACTTGGTGAGTAGGAGCTTGGGAGAGCATTGGGGACAGGGTGTGCTCAGGGTGTGGCTGGTGGACCCCAGCGTGCAAAGGGCCATCCCTAAATTCCCTGCCGTGAGGCTGAATGTCCTGATAGGACACTGCATCCCATCTTTGGCTAATGTCAAACCCCAGGGAGGGAGACAGGCTCAGAAAATGGGCCACCCATTTAGCCAGTGTCAGTCAGATGCAAACCCTGCTTTGTCAATGCCCAGGTTACTGAGAAAGACAAGAACCTGGGCTCTGAGTGCAGCTAAAAGCCCCACCACTCCTTACTCCTGCAGTTGGGCCTCAGCCACTCCACCTGAGCATGGTGCCTTGGCACCTGCCTGGTTTGTTATGAGGGCTGTGTCCCACGTGTCAGAATCGTAATCTGTCCATATACCAGCACCGTTTATACATTATGTACCCTAGTCCCTGAGTTGGGAGCCCCAGCCAGAGCCAGGACAGATGCCACTCAGGGTCAGCCTGTTGACAGACTCTCCTGGTCCCTTGAGATGCTTCCCTCCTCATGTCTGGGACCTCATCTGGGTCTTTTATGGGTCATGTGCATGAGCAGAGGTTCAAGTGTGGGCAGGGGGGCAGTGGCAGCATGTGGTGGACAAACCTGGTCTGGGAGAGCATGGCTTCCTACCTTCCATGTATGGGCTTGTGGATCTGGACTTGGAGAGGACTTAACCAATGCATGCCCAGAAGCCTTCTCCTGCAGGGGACATGGTGATCCTCCCAGGACAAGGGGTGCTCTGTGCTGGAGGTTGCTTTCTCTTCTGCAGGAGGTTGACAACTTGGTGGCTGCAGGCAGACTGTATGTCCAGCCAGTGAAGCGGCAGCAATGGGGGCTAGTGCCCCGCTGGAGCAGTGCCCAGCCCCACCCGATCCATAGGCCTGCAGTCTCAGAGTCTGTACAAGGTACAGCTGGGAAAGTGAGGTTTGGACATCACCAAAGATCGCTTAGGGGAGGGACTGGCTCTCCCAACACCATGGAGGCTCTGAAGAAAAATGTCCATCTATCACAGAGGCATCTTTAGGATTCAGGGGAGCACCCAGTGTGGGAGACGGTGCTGAGAGCATGTGGCCACCAGCTGTCTGTTTGGCAGACTGCCCGCCTTGAGTCACTCCTCCCAATTACAAAGTACATGCCCACCCCCTGGGAATGTCGGACTGAGATTTCCCACCTGGTGGTTCAGAGGTGGAATGTGGTGTGGCCACATGATGGCCCCAGGAGAGCCAGGGTCTGGTACCCACCAGACCAGGATGGGGGTACCATTTGTATCTGGGTTCAAGTAGGATGGAGTTGGGCTTTCACCCTCTTGGGGTGACCCTATTCTCCAATCTGTGCCCAAAGTGGGGTCCAAGAGGCAGAGTAGGGCTTTGGGCTTTGGATGGAACCTGAGTGGGGGGAGGGTACCTGGATGGGTGACTCAGTAGACAAGATGACCATGGACATTTCCTCCTGGGGCCTCACCCCCCCTGTGTGCCCCAGAAGGCCCGGTCACAGGGTGGTGGTCTGAAAAGTGGCCTCCAGCTCCTGAGAGCCATGCTCTCCAAGCTGCCAGCCCCTCTCCTGTCTGCTCCTCAGCACCTGCTCTCCAAAGCTTCACCTTCGGCCTTCCCTCCACTCTAGGCCGTCCTTCCCCTCACCTCCAGAGACATAAACGGGCTGCAGTGGGCCCGCTGCACCTGGAGCTGCTGGTGGCTGTGGGCCCTGACGTCCACCAGGCTCACCAGGAGGATACGGAGCGCTACGTGCTCACCAACCTCAACATTGTGAGTCCTCAGTGGAGGTGGCACTGGCCTGGTGGGATATGGGCTCAAGCCCTCTGGTGGGGCTCTGGGATGTCCCGGACTATGAGCCTCTGCACAGTGCCCCAATGCTGAACTCAGTGGGTTCAATGCAGGCTTAGACCTGAGGCTGGGTCAGCTGGGGGCCTGGGGCAGGGAGAGGCATGCTGCTGCCTTCCTCCTCCTCTCTCCCCCTCCCCAGCAGCAGAAGTGGGAGGTCTGAGAACCCCTCTCAGCATTTATTTCCTCCCAACATGTGGTTTTCTTTGTGTTAACTGGCCTTCCCGTAAGAGCATCTGACCGACTCACTGGACTGGCTTGTGCCGATAGATCACCCTCACCTGCCCTCTCTACAGGGCCCCTGGAGCCTGCTCTTCCCACCTCTCTTGTTTGTCCTCCAACAGGGGTCGGAATTGCTAAGGGACCCATCCCTGGGGGCTCAGTTCCGTGTGCACCTGGTGAAGCTGATTGTTCTCACAGAGGCCAAGGTAGGCACCAAAGTGGCTTTCTGCCCCAGGCTGAGCCTGAAGTGCAGTAGCATGGCCCTGTCTTCTGTCTTCCTGTGGATGCCCTGGACTGTGGTGCAGGACTGTCAGCCAGACAGACCTGGTCCCTCTCTGGCTGTCCCAGCACTCAGCTGTGGTGTGCACCTGTGCTTCCTGGAGCCTCACCTTCTCACCTGTAATGTGGGACAGCAATGGGCCTTTGGGAAGACCAGCTGGGAGGGGTATCCACAGCCTGCTCCATCCTTTAAAAAGCTGGTTGTGTTGTTGACCCCAGGACGCTCCCAACATCACAGCCAACATCACCTCATCGCTGCTGAATGTCTGTGAGTGGAGCCAGACCATCAACCCTGGGCATGCCGACCTGGTCCTCTACGTCACCAGGTAGCTGGGTTCCTCGGAGCCGTGCCTTCTGCCTGCCCTCTTCGCAGATGGCCTGGCTGCAGTGAGCACCATAGCCCACCTGGACTCTCTTTTCTTGCCCAGGTTTGACTTGGAGTTGCCTAATGGCAATCGGCAAGTTCGGGGGGTCACCCAGCTGGGGGGTGCCTGTTCCCCCTCCTGGAGCTGCCTCATCACAGAGGACACTGGCTTTGACCTGGGTGTTACCATTGCCCATGAGATTGGGCACAGGTATGTGCCCACTGGCTGGCCAGGGAGCTGGTTTGCCCCCCCACATGGAGGGTGTGGTCATGAGGGCACTGGGCGGGGCAGAGCCTGCCAGCAGGCGCCAACTCTGCTGACCCACTGGAGTAGAAAGGGTAGAGGTGAGACGGGAACATATGTTACTTCTTGATTACTGAATGATTAAAAGAACCCCCTCCCCAAAAGCAAAACAAACTTAGCAATTAGAAAATAAGTTTTCTCGGAAATTCAGTTTTAAAAAAAAAAAACAGGCTGTAAAAATTATTACAAGTCCCTTACTTACAGATCAAACCCAGGCCCTCACACAGGCAGGCACACATGATCTGTGTTGGCTGCATTGGGATCATGCTATACATTGCTTTGTTACTCTGCTTTTCAATGTGGAATACAGCCTAAATGTTTCTTCTAGGTTTCTTACATATTTTTTGTATGTACCACAAGTTATTTAAATAATCCCCTCTTGTTGGATATCTAGGGTGTTTTGGAATTTTTCTTGTTAGGCACATTATACATTCTTGTGGGCAAATCTTATTCCTATTAGTGTTTACCTAGGATAGTGGGTTTCTTTCTTTTGGGTTTAAAAAAAAATTATATGGAATAGTACAGAGACTTCTAAAGTGCTGTACTTGGAAGCCCCCTGCCCAGGAAGGGAAGGGACAGTTATGTCTTCTTGAACTCTTAGCTCTACTTCATGCTGTGCATTTCCACAGGCTGAACACACTCTGCAGCCAGTCCCAAGGAAGGAAGCCCCTGGCACCCACACACCCCCAAGACCCGCCCAAGTTCCCATCTGCTCTCTGCAGATCTGTAACATGTGGATCAGCCCCCCCACACGTGGTTACTTTTGGTATTTGTTAGCCAAAAGAGGTGCAAGACACCTTGCTGGGCCAGCACTTCCTCACTGCCTAGGAGGGCAACTGAGGCAGGGCAAGACTCATTCAGTCATGCCCAGTTATCAGGTGGCAGGACCCAGGGTCAACCCAGGTTCAAAAACTCCCTGGACCAGAGGGAGAGAGGTGGTTCGCAACCGGTGGCTTTCAGCCCCAAGGCCCGGACCTTGCCTGCTGCCCCCAGTACAGCAATCCCCCTCCCTGACTCATCCCCCAGCTTTGGCCTTGACCACGATGGTGCACCAGGCAGCGACTGCGAGTCCAGTGGCCACGTGATGGCATCCGACAGTGCAGTGCCAGCACACGGGGGCCTGGAGTGGTCAGCCTGCAGCCGCCGGCAGCTGCGGCACCTGCTCAGGTACGGCCTCCTTATCACCCCACACCACCAAGTTGGGGCTCCGCCCTCCACCAATCAGGGTTGGGCTGCCACGCCCATCAGGCTCACCCCATCAGCACACTGTGAGCACCCTTACTGCCTGTCCTGGGACCTGCTCCGTCCTTCCTGCCCCCACATCCATCCCCCCTGCACCCACCCCCCTTTCACTCCCAAGCAGGCCCCACTCCCTCATTTACTCCCACTTCCCTACTTGTCCTACTTCTCCATCCCACCCAATTCCTGCACCCACCCCTTGTGCACACCTTCCTCTGCCCCCATCTCCTCCCACCCTCCCATCCCTCCAGCCTCCCCCACAGCCTGCAGCTCCCCTCGGTCCCTGTGCTGGTCAGTCTGTCACATTGCCCCTCCTCCTTCCTCCCTGGCACCCCCATCTACTTTGCACCCACCTCCACCCGTTGCTTGCCAGGCCACACCCCAGCCAAAGCCCCATTCCCACCTTCTCCATCCCAGCCCCAGCTAGTGTCCACCCTGGCACTAAGCCAGGGCCTAAGCAGAGCCTGTTGCAGCAGCTTGGGACGGGTGCCCTGCATGTGGGACCCACCACAGTCACCGTCTGGATCCAAGGGCCACTTACCGGACGCACAGCCAGGCCTCTACTATGGCGTGGACGAGCAGTGCCGGGTGGCCTTCGGCCCAGGGGCTTTTGCCTGTACCTTCACCAGGGAGGGCCTGGTGAGTCCACCTGTCCAGGGCCCAGCCCCACCCAGCTCACCTCTGCCAGGTGCACTGTGTCCTTGCATGGTGGCACCACAGAGGGGCAGTTCCCTGGTCCCTTTGGTTTAATGCTGTCAGATGCCTCTTGAAATCCTTAAAATTTTGTGAACAAAAGTCCCCACCCTTGTGTTTGGCTGGGCCCCCACAATTATGTAGCTGGTCCTATCATGGCCCCAGATGACCACCAAGGGCTTTCAACCTGCTGCTGAGCACAGAGGTCTTCCTGGAGGGAGTGGCCTCCTAACAGAATCCATGCCAGATGTCCCGGGCATGGGGTAGAGAGACAAAGGGGACAAACACCCCCAAAGATGGACATCCTCCCAGGGCTGCCTAGGACATTCAGGGACCCCAGGCCCTTTTGCCCTGGTGGGTCCCTTTCTTCATAAAATTGTTAAAACTTATGTTCTAGTATTTTTATAAAATATATAAACTTTTGTTATTTTAAGTACAAGTGTATTAATACAACTTTTAGACCATTTATTTCTAATCTAATTTTAAAATAAATTAAAACTTGTTTGTGGGCCCCAAGAGGCATGGTTGGCCCTGGCCAGGTTCCCTTGTCCTCCCAGACCACCCACAAGTAGCCATGGAGTAATGCTGGTTGTGTCAGTGTACCTTGTGATCTGGGAGGGATGATGACCAGGCCATCCCTGAGCTGGCTGCCTTGACTCCCACTTAGGACATGTGCCAGGCTCTCTCCTGCCACACAGACCCTCTGGACCAAGGCAGCTGCAGCCGCCTCCTTGTTCCCCTGCTCGATGGGACAGAATGTGGCGTGGAGAAGGTCAGAGCAAGGAGTGAAAGGCCAAGCTGTACGCGAGCGTGCGTGTGTGAGTGTGTTCTCACAGGGCGCCTCCTGGGGCAGGAGGTAGGAGCTTAGTGCCTCATGAGTGCTGGGACTGTCGCCTGGCTGTGGCCCAGCCCAGCCTGCCGGGGGCCTGAAAGGTGGGTGGGTTTCCAGATTTGTGGGGTCAATACCTGGTGGGAGGTTGCTCTGTGTCTGCTGAGGGGTGGGGTCTGTTGAATCTAGAGCCTTGCCCTGGCCGCATTTGTCCAAATGTGGCGCTTACTGGACCCCTGCTCCCAGGCACCATGCCACAGCCCACCTCTTTGCAGTTCTGGACAGGGAAGCCCGGTGTCTTCAGTGTCAGAGGAGATCTGCCCAGGGACAGTGCAGCCTGAGTTTCCTGCCCTGATGCCCATTTTTTGTCACACTATCTCCCCCAGGGCTCCCTAGCCTTCTCACTGGATGGACAGACCCATCCTCTCCTCGGGCTCCTGGCCTGCATTTAGTCCCAAGCAGAGTGAGGTGTGGGTGGGGTGCCTGTGGGACTGGGGTCCCCATGTGAGGGGTGGGAGATGGAGCTGCCCTGTCTTTCAGTGGTGTTCCAAGGGTCACTGCCGCTCACTGGCAGAGCTGACCCCCGTGGCAGTGGTGCACGGGCAGTGGTCCAGCTGGGGTCCCCGCAGCCCTTGCTCCCGCTCCTGTGGAGGAGGTGTGGTCACCAGGAGGCGGCAGTGCAATAACCCCAGGTACTGTGGGAAGGGGCTGGCTCTCTTTCCTGCATCGTGTTCCCTGCTTGGGGCAGTGGTCACCTCTCACCCTCCGTGTCTCCTGGGCACTTTCAGACCTGCCTTTGGAGGGCATGCATGTGTCGGTGCTGACCTCCAGGCCGAGATATGCAACACCCAGGTAGGCCTGCCTGCTGGGACCAGGGGGCAGGGTGGGGCACAGGCCTGGGTGTGTGCTGCCGTGACTGACCTCGGGTCCACACCGCACTCTGGAGAGGAACACTGGGAGCACAGTGTGAGACACAGGACAGGCCTACAGTGTCCAGCAGGGACCCAGAACTTTGCCCTCCTGCTCCAGGGTGTTTGCCCTCCGGAGCAGGAGAGCTGCCCAGGGAACATGGCCTTCCGCCTCAATCACAGGACTCTTCTGTGTCTGCATGGGGGCAAATCGCACTGCACAGTCAGCGGTGCTAAGGCGCACAATACGGCATCTGGCACCCTCGGTGTGAGGGGCCACCACCTCTGTCAAGTTCCAAGCATTTCCATCACTCTAGAGCTCACTCTGCTCCAGTGAGCAGTCTCTCTCCTCCTCTCTGCCTCCCTGGCAACCTCAGATCTACTTTCTGCCTCTGTGGATCTAGCTGTTCTTGACATCCCGTGCGAGTGCCTCTGTATGTGACGGGGTCTTTTGTGCCTGCCTTTCTCCTCTTAGTGTGTTTTCAGGGCTCGCCTACCTCATATATTGTGTCAGTACTTCTTTCCCTTCTGAGGCTGGGTAGCGTTGCCTAGATAGAACCTTTTGTTCATCTGCTGTCTGTTGATGGACACTGGGGTTCGTTCTCCCTTTTGGTTGCTGTGGATCGTGCTGCTATGAGTGAGCTTGCACACATGCTTATTGGAGTCTCTACTGTCCATTCTTTTGACTCTACTTACCTGTCCTGGTCAATATGTGCTACTATAACAAAATAGCACAGACTCCATGCTCCTGGAGGCTAGGAAGTCCAAGATCAAGGCCCAGCTATTTGGTGTCTGGTGAGGACTGCCCTCTGCTTACTTGATGGCACTTAGTTGCTGCGGCCTCCAGGGCGAGTCACTGGGCCTTCACATGGCAGAAGTAAAGGAAGGGGAAGAGGGTCCAAAGGGTTCACTGGGCCCTTGCACAAGGGTGCCACTTTATTCTCGAAGGTCAAGCCATTATGATCCCATCACCTCTTTAATACTGGTGCTTTGGCAATTCAGTTTCAAGATGAATTTTGGAAGCGACACCATCACCAAACTATAGCAATACTGTTGTTTAACCTTCCATTACTGTACAAAAATACTTGAGATAAATCATAAGGAGGTAGGATTTATTGTGGCTCAGAGGTTGCAATCCATATTTGCTTGACCCTCTGGCTCTAAACCAGTGGCAAGGCAGAACACCACGGGGAACATGTGGCAGAGCAGAGCTGCTGGCCTCCTGGCTTCAGGAAGTAATGATAGAGAGAGGAAGGGACCAAGGTCCCACATCTTCTAGGCCATGCCCCAATGACCTGAGGACCCCCCTCACCAGGCCCCAGCTCCTAAAGGCTCCACCACCTCTCCTAGCACCATCTGGGGACCAAGGTCTAGGGGACACTCAACATCCAGACTGTAGCAAATACCTTAGAGTGAATCACTGGGTCCTGTGTGTCTGGGTGTGACCTTCTAGGAGTGCCACAGCACCCTGTCCCTTTGGCACCCCCCCAGCAATGTCTCAGTGAGGGCTCCAGATGCCCCACATTCCCTCCAGCACCTACTCTGTTCTGTTGGTCCATTGGCTTTTTATCCTCACCATCCTGGTGGTGGGAATGGTAGCATGATTCTTTTCACATTGGTTGAAAGCTGCCTGCCGCTTTGGATGGCTGGCGTTGGGTTTGGCCCTGGCTGCCTGACAGCTCTGCATGTGATGGCAGCTCCCTCCGGCCTGCTCAGGCAGACGCCCCAGGCCTCCCCAGGTCTGGGGAGGAGGGTCTTTGCAGAGCTCAGGCAGCAGCCCTGCTGGCCAGGCAGCACCTCAGTGCCTCTGCCCAGAGGGTCCATAACAGTTCTTTTCTCTCTAGTGCCTGCTGGGCACTGGGACTCGGTGGTGAGGCCTCTGCTCCTGACTACTTGTTTTTCTGGTACCTGCTCCTGATGCATGTGGATGTGGTAGGGAATGAACACCACCAGCCCTCTTTTCTCAGGCTCAGGCTTTGAGAGCGGTCCCAAGAGCAGTGCTGTCCCCTGTTCTTTTCTCATTGCTTCCGTGTCTCTTACAGTTTCTCTGGAATTTTCTCATCAGCAGAGAGGACGTGCTCTTGTCGCCCCACTCTTCAGAGAAGGAGTTGAAACACAACTGGGCTGGGCTTCCCCACGTTTCCCCCATGAAGGTGCCTGCTGCCTCCTGTGACCAGTGCCTGTCCTCTCCTTCCTCTGACCAGGCCTGCGAGAAGACTCAGCTGCAGTTCATGTCCGAGCAATGTGCCCAGACTGACAGCCGGCCTCTGCACCTCTCCCCAGGCAGTCCCTCCTTCTACCACTGGGGTGCTGCAGCTCAGTACAGTCAAGGTGGGCTGTGAAGCGCAGAGTGCTGGGCCTGCAGACCCTGGGCCAGGTAGTAGGGTGGACCACCATCACTCTGCTGTTTGGAGCAGGACCTATGCTGAGCCTATGGTGTCCTGCAGACCTGGTACCCCACCCTGGCCTGGGCTTCCCTCCCCAGCTGGTGAACAGTGAGGTTTCATCTGAGTCTCAGTTTTCCTGTCTGTGAAATGGAGACATAGCAGTGTCTTCCTCTGTGGAAGGATTGAGGGAAATCATGTAGGAGAAATGCCAAGTGTGCCCCTGGGTTCATAATTCAGGAGCAGCAGTTACCAGAGAATGATCTTGTTGCCCTAGGAGACAGGACAGGGATGGGACAGACACCCTTGGCCCAGATGCAAAGGATGTAGCTAGACAGGGCTGGTGTGGGAGCCAGCAGCACCCGTCCCTGCCAGGCTTCCCAGCCCAGCTCACTGCCCTCCCTCGCTCCTCCTTCATCAGGCTCCTTGTCCCTCTGTCCTCCCAGGGGATGCTCTATGCAGACACATGTGCCAGGCCATTGGCAAGAGCTTCATCATGAGGCGTGGAGAGAGTTTCCTGGATGGGACCCGGTGTGTGCCGAGTGGACCTCGGGAGGACGGGGCCCTGGGCCTGTGTGTGTCTGGCAGCTGTCGGGTGAGTGTGTGTGGGCAGCTCAGGTGCCCTGTGTCCCCTGTGGCCTGAGGCCTGCCTGTGCCTGGGGAGGACTCCATGGGCAGCCTGAGGGTGCTAGCAGCGGTGGAGCTGCCCTACAGTCTGCAGGGGAGGGCGTGGGGCACCAGGAACTTGGGGTCAGTCTGGGCACAGGGCCTCGGGCCGTTTGCTTGAGCCCTCTAAGCTCGCTTCCTGTGTCGATTGAGGGTTGTATGGACCCCCATGCTGGAGCCGCAGGGCTGAGTCCAGGAGAGTAGAATCTCCCACCACACTGACCTTCTGCTGGTCCCTTTGTGCAGACATTTGGCTGTGATGGCAGGATGGACTCCCAGCTGGCGTGGGACGTGTGCCACGTGTGTGGAGGAGACAACAGCACGTGCAGCCCCCAGAAAGGCTCCTTCACGGCTGGTAGAGCCCAAGGTAGGGTCGCCCTGGGGAGGGCTCCTCAGCCCCAGACCTTCCCAGGTCCCAGGCCTGCCTTCCCCCATTTTGCCACCCTCCCTTGGTGACGATGTGGCCACCAGGGTTGTGGCATCTCAGTAACAGTCACTCACTGGCTGTGATGTGGAGAAATAGATCATTGTGTAGCCTGTAGCAGGCCAGCCTCTTCCACCACTTTGGAAGTCCCATCAGGAGTGTGAGGGGACAGACGGGGTGTCAAGCTGAGCTGGGTGATCTTCAACTTTGATCTGTTTATTAAAGAAGTCAAAAATAATTTGCTAACATCAGCGTTGGGTGGCCAGTGGAGGGCTTGGGCCCTGCCCCACTGCTGTGCCCCCTGGGCTGGAGGACCTAGGAGCCTGCCATCCTTCCTAGCCAGGGGGCCCTCCAGCATGGTGTTGATGGCCCCCAGGACACGAGGAGGCCTCGCTGCCTCTGGAAGCAGCCTGGGGCACTGTTAGATTTCTCAGTCTGGCCCTGGTGGCTCCTGCAGTAACATAGGTGACGTGAGGCCACATGGACCCCAGCTCTGCTTCTCCCTAGAGTACGTCACGTTCCTGACCGTCACACCCAACATGACCCATGTGCACGTAGTCAACCGCAGGCCGCTCTTCACACACCTGGGTGAGTCGAGCAGAGGAGGCCCACTGTGCTTGGCTAGATGTCTCTGTTCCAGGGCCTCCCTGGCAAAGGCCAGGCTCTGGGCAAGGCCAACTCGTGAACTCTTCAGTGCCAAAATGGGCTTTGTTTCCTGAGCATGCCTCCTCCTGACCTTTGAGCCCTTGCCACTAGGTGCTTGTCCTGGAGTCCTTGAGTGCCAAACCACGTGTGTTCTGTACACAAGTGCACCTGGTGGGCAGAGGCCATGGCCCTAGCCAGGTTCTGGAACCAGGCATGGTCACTGCTGTGGGGAAGCCTTCAGCAGCTTGCAAGTGCCCGTGGCAGAGAGGCACACAGACTGAGACACCACGGGGACAGCTCCTTAGGCAAGGGCAGCAACTCTGGGGAGAGAGAGAGAGGGCCATGGGGATTGTGCCCTGTTAGCAGAAGGCCCCACCTGCCCCCTTGCCCTGCTGTCACCTCCACCCTGTCCCTAGCCCAGAGCTGCCACTGTTCAGGCATCTGCCTGGAGAGCAGCTCTACTTGCATGGGGCAGCGCCTGTTCCTCAATGCCAGTGGCCTCATTTTCACAGCGGTGAGGATCGGCGAGCACTACATCGTGGCTGGGAAGGGCAGCATCTCCCCCAGCACCACCTACCCCTCCCTCCTGGAGGACAGCCGTGTGGAGTACAGAGTGGCCCTCACCGAGGACCGGCTGCCCTACCTGGAGGAAATCCGCATCTGGGGACCCACCCAGGAAGACATGGAGATTCAGGTCCCCAGGAGGGCTGAGGGAAGCCAGTGGGGTTTCTTTCAGTGGCTCCAGCCGGGTTCATTTGTCCACCTGCTTGCTCACTCACTGAGTGGCCACTTGGGGGCCTACTGGTAGTAGGCCCTGTGCTTGGCCAAATGTAAGCACAAAACAGCTCCAGGCTTAACATCTCACGAACACAATACGGTGCCTGTGCCTGGCGCCCAGGAGAGGGACCCCTGGAGCTCTGGTAGTGGGTGAGAGGGGGCCCGGACAGGTTAGGGCTCTGCAGGGGAGTGAAGGGCTGGCGTCCCACTCCTGGGGTGTGCAGCAGGGAGTGCCCCTGGTGTGGAGGGAGCTCACGGCCATTGGATCCTGCTGCTGTTTGGGGGTTGACTGAAATCAGTGCAGTGCAACGTGCCCTGGAGGGCATTTGAAGAGGGGCCCAGTTGCAGCAACTCTTGCTGGAGAGTCATCAGGGCTCCCACAGGGCCCAGGCCAGAGCAGGTCCTCATGAACTGTTTGTCCCTTTCCTGCCTCCCCACGTGGCTCAGCTTGCCCACCTTCCCCTGCCTTGGAGCACTGACCCCAGCACTGGCCGCCAGGCAGCTCCGCCCACATCCTCTGCAGCATGGGCCCCTCTCCAGGTGCAGCGGGTCAGGACGTACTGGGTGGGGCTGCTGTGATAGGCAGCCAGACACGGCAGGTGCAGCATGTCACCTCCTCTGGGCCCTGGCCTCCTGCCTGGCCCCTTTCTTGGGCCCAGCCCCTTCCTAAAGTACAAACAGGCCCAGGAACCAACCTCCTAAAGCCTTTCCCAACTCTTTTTAAGGGTCAAGCTAGGCCACTGGGCAGCCATAAGGCCCTGGGACTGGGTCCTTCCAGCTGGCCATGGGCCTTGGCTCCCGCTCTGGAGGCACATGCTGGACTGGTCTCCTGTGATCCTTGTCTGGGTCCCCTGCTAAAGTGCCCCTTGCTCTGCTGCTGCTCCTGAACTCCACCGCAGTCTGCCCCACATCAACCTGGGGGACCCTGCTCCATGTTCCCGCAGTTCCCTGTCCAAATCCTCCCGATCCTTGATAAATAACTCCCACCCCCAGAGCTAACTGGAGCTCCCATCTGCTGCACTGTCCTGCCTGGGGCTCAGGGACTGAAGTGTGGAGAGACTTTCCAGGTCAGTTGGCCATGATGGTGACCCTAGGAGCCCATTGGACAGTCCCTGAGCTCCCCTCTGCTAACACAGGTGTACAGGCGGCACAGTGAGGAGCACGGCCACCTTGCCCACCCCGACATCACCTTCACCTACTTCCAGCCTAGGCGACCCGCAGCCTGGGCGTGGGCCGCTGTGCGCGGGCCCTGCTCGGTGAGCTGTGGGGCAGGTGAGGCCCAGACTGGGGCTGGCCTCTGCCCTGCTGTCCCTGTGTGGAGGTGGTCGAACCCTTGCTCTGCTCTCCTAGGACTGCGCTTGGTGTCCTACAGCTGCCTGGACCAGGCTAGGGAGGAGTGGGTGGAAATGGCCCAGTGCCAAGAGAGCCCCCAGCCACCCTCGTGGACAGAGTCCTGCAACCTTGCACCATGCCCCCCATAGTAAGTGCTGCACTGGGCCATCACCCTGGCTGCTGGGGCCCAGGTGGCCTGGGCTGGGCAGCTTCTGTGCATGTTCTTGTGTAGTACTAATGTCAG
The DNA here is from genome assembly GCF_902686445.1 of Sciurus carolinensis. Lineage (NCBI taxonomy): Eukaryota > Metazoa > Chordata > Mammalia > Rodentia > Sciuridae > Sciurus > Sciurus carolinensis. The sequence continues at coordinate 1,997,932 of NC_062226.1, forward strand.
TCCTGTGGGGCAGACTGTCAGTGACCCCATTGTGCAGATGGGGACACTGAAACTTGGGACAGGTAGGGTGGTGGCGTCAGCCTTGCCTGAGGCTGCTGTGAGCTCAGGTGCTCATTGCAAGACAAAGGAAACCTGAGAGAAGGGTGGGCGGTGCAGGGAGGGCAGGTGGAAGCCATGCTCCTCACTGTTCCCGGCAGGAGAGTTGGGCAGCAGTGTACTGTTAGGAATGAGGCCACCCTTGCTGCCTGCCTACACCATTGTACACCTGTCCTCTGGCTTGGGAATGCAAGGCAGCTCTGCAGGGCTGGTCCTCTTGGAAGGGCAGTTTAGGACTTCTGGAGTTGGAGGGCCTGGCCAGGAACAGGGGAAGCATGTTGGCCAGAGCATGCCCTGTGGAGCTGCTGCCTCATCCCCTGCCCCCTGAGCCAGCCTGGATACCTCCTTCTGTTCCTCAGCTGGGTGGCTAGCGACTTCAGCCCGTGCAGTGCTTCCTGTGGGGGAGGCCTCCGGGAGCGACTGGTGCGCTGCGTTGAGGCTCAGGGAGGCCTCCTGAGGATGTTGTCCCCTGCCCGGTGCAGAGCCGTGGCCCCACAGCCGGCGGTGGAGGTGGAAACCTGCAACTCCCAGCCCTGCCCAGCCAGGCAAGCACGGAAGGGGGTGGGTCCTTGGTAGCTCATCCCTATGTGGAGCCCACCCTCCCACGTCCCCTCTTCCCAAGACTTCTGGCTGGTCCCCATCCTGGAGACACCTGGTGCCTAAGCATGCCCCCTCAGAGTTCCCCACAGTTCTGGTGCCCTGGCCGCTGACTTCCCTGGCTGAACTTCCAGCCCCTGCTGTAGTGTGAGGATTAGGCCCTGCTCATGGAGGGGCTGAGGGTGGTGGAACCCTCGCTGTCATCTTCCCCACGCAGCCCCCACACTGCCTGTTATCCCTCAACGTCCAGGTTGACCGTGGCTCCTTACTCTGCCTTGCCAGTGGCTGGCTGGGCGGCTGGGGCGAGTCCCCTCCCTCTCTGGGCCCCAGTCCTGTCTGTCCAGGGCCGGCCTGCCTGTGGTTCTGGCTCTTCCCCTCATGCACGTCAGACTGCAGCCAGCCACTGCTCTTACACAGCCAACTCTGATCCAACCTCAGCATCCTTCTCACACAGCACTGAGCAGCTACGGCCAGGCGTGCAGCTGAAACCCACTCGCCTGACCCCCACCCCCCCGAACCTGGTGCTGGAATCCCATTTGGCACCTGTTCTTGGCCCCTGCAGTGGTGCATGGAGCATGTCATTGTCAGGTTGGGGATCTGCCCTGGCCCCTGGAGGGCAGGAGGGGTGGCTCTGCCTTCCCCCACATGGTGCCAGGTGGGGTGCCTGGCCACCAGGCAGGAGGTCTTGTGAGGGAGAACCTGAAAGTGCCTTGAAGGTCTCTTGGTTCAGAGCCTCACGGAATGACTCCTGAGCTTTGCTTCTTTGTGGGGCAAAGATTCTGGGCTCCGAATGTTGTGGGAGTCAGATTTGCTGCTTGCCTGCCCCCAAGTTGGGCCATGCCAGCAGTGAGGTGGCAGAGCAGGGCCTGATGAGGGCCCCGGGTGGTCCTCAGGTGGGAGGTGTCGGACCCTGGCCCCTGCACAGCGGCCTGTGGAACACACGTGGCCTCACGGAATGTAACACGTATGCTGGGATCGGGTGGCCTGGAAGCCCCAGGGATTGCAGGGCCCTGCTGCACGGACGGGAAGTTGCCTACTCTCGAGCCATGTTTCCAGAGGGCCTGTCCTCCAGGCTGGAGTCAGGTGGGTGACCAGGGCAGGAGGGTGGCTGAAGCTCCTGGTTCTTACCTGGCTAGGAGAAAGAGTAACGGGTACTGGTCACCAGCACCTGGCAGGGTGAGGGCTACCATGGCCAGAGGATGGACCGGGAGGGCCCCTGGGAAGGGGCAAGCCAGGCTCTGATGGTAGAGACCTGTTGTGGGCATCCAAGGAGGGCTGAGCTTGGCTGCTGCTCCCACCTGGCATCCAGAGGTTCTGGGCTGAGTGGCCTTGCTCTCAGGAACCAACCAAACTGGGCCCTTGCAGCTGGGGGTTGCAGGCCCGCTCTTAGCCCACCCCAGTGAACACTCCCACCATGAGACACAAAGACCAAAGTGGGGTACGCAGGGCACCATGAGGGGCTGAGAGGCAGCAGGGGGGGCAGCAGGAGCTTGCTGCTTCCTGCTCTCCTTGCTCTCTCCTCAAGAGGTCAGGATGGGCCGGGTGCTGGGCACCCAGGGTGGAGGTGGGAATGCCAGACGCACCTGCTTGGTACTCTTGTCGTACAGCTGGACACCACATCTCCTGGGAAGGAGGCCCCATTGCCACTGGGCAGTGTCAGGCTGGAGGCTCAGGCTGCACACGTGTGGACTTCTCTAGCAGGGCCATGCTCCGTCTCCTGTGGGCGAGGTGAGGCCCCAGGACATGCCCGAGCTCTCTTCCTTCCTTGTGTTGTGATGCCAAGGAGCAAATTGAGGTGGCTTAGAGAGGACCTGACCCGCATGGAGCAGGACACAGCCGGGAGAGCAGAGTGGAGTGCCTGGTGCCTGCTCCACCCATGTTCACTGAGTGGCTGAAAACAGGGAGGATGATAGCTCCCAACAGGGTTGGCACAGAGAGCCTGCCTGTCACAGTCCTGCAGAGCTGCAAGAGGCAGGCCCAAAGTGGCCAAAGCAGAGACGCAAAGTTACTCCTAAAAAATAGTGGTGCTTTGTTTTTCCGATTTTTTTTTGTGTGTGTGTGAAACGTACCCTGTCATAAAACTCAGCATGGTGACCACTCTTTGGTGTCCAGTTCAGGACATTAAGTGCGTCCACATTGCCCTACCACTGGGGCCTCTCCAGGGCTCTCCATCTCTCCCACCTGCCCTGCCCAACACCAGTTCTCCACCTCCAGGCCCTGCTGCCTGCAGTCTCCCTCTGGTCCCTATGGTTTGCTCCTCTGGGATCCCAGATCTGTGTGTCTCACAGGTTCATCCTTTTATAACTGGTTTCTTTGACTTGGCGTAACATCCCCAGTGTCCCTCCATGTGGTAGCAGTTGTCACACTTTTCTTCTTAAGGCTAAACACTGTTCTGTAGCAGGACTAGAGGACAATGTTCATGCGGTCCCCGTGGACGGCCATGTGACTTACCTCTGCCTGGCCGCAGTGAGGGCTGCTGTGCTGTGCGTGGGGTGCTGAGACTTGCTCTCAGCTATTTGCATTGTGCCCCTACAGTGGAAGTGCTGGGTCACAGGGTCACGTCCTAGGCTTTTTTTTTTTTTTTTTTTTTTTTTTTTTTTTTTTTTTGAGGAAGCACTGTACTGTTCTCCATGGTGGAAGTCTGCATTCCCACTGACCATTCACAAGGGGTCCAGTTTCTCCACATGCTCATCAACCTTATTTCCTGGTATTAAAAGAATTTTATTTCTTCCCTAAAGGGTGTGGGAAGGAAGCCAGTGGAGTGGTGCACTCCTATAATCCTGATGACTCAGGAGGCTAAGGCAGGAGGATCGAGGCCAGCCTTGGCAACTTAGCAAGACCCTGTCTCAAAATAAAAAGTAAAAAGGGTAGAGATGTGATGCAGTGGTTAAGTGCCCTCGGTTCAATGCCTGGTACCAATAAGTAAATAGAGGGTGTGAGTTTATAAGCAGTGTTCCCATACACCACTCCTAACCACAGTCCAGTACCAGTGTGCTAAGCACTAAGGCCAGCCAGCAGTTGCTTTTGAGGATCCCAAGGAAGTGATCACCTTAATAGCTGACTGACAATGAGCACCATGGGAGACGCGCTGCCCGGTGCTGACCACGTCTTTGGGTGAACAGTAGCCACTTGTACTTACTGGGCACCAGGCACTTGGCAGCTCCCCTTTCACGTCTTTATAAATGTCTCTGCAAGGTAGATGCATTATATGAAAAACGTGAGGCTTAGAGAGGTTAAGTCATTTGTCCAAGTTACACAGCTGGTAAGGGGCAGAGCCAGGACCCAAAACCTGTGGGCCTTATCTGCTAGAGCTTCCTTATGACCCAGGTCCTTGCTGAGCCTGCCTCTCAGGTGAGGGGGACCCTGCTTCCTGCTGCAGGTCTGATGGAGCTGCGTTTCCTGTGCATGGACTCTGCCCTGGGGACACCTGTCCAGGAAGAGCTCTGTGGAGTGGCGGGCAAGCCTGGGAGCCGGCAGGAGGTCTGCCAGGCTGGCTCGTGCCCTGCTCGGTGAGTGGGGGAGGGAAGCTGCAGGGAAGGAGTCGACTTGGAGGTGGTCTCCTGTGGAGTGCTGGCTTTCCTCCTGCAGGTGGGAGACCCGAGCCTTGGCACCATGCCCAGTGACCTGTGGAGGGGGTCGAGTGCCCCTGGCTGTGCGCTGCGTAAGGTTGGAGCACGGCCGCCCTGTCCCTCTGCCCCACTCCAAGTGCTGGCCAGTGCCCCAGCCTGGCCCCTTTGAGGACTGCAGCCCAGAAGCCTGTCCAGCCAGGTGAGCCCTTTCCCCAGAGACTGGCAGCTGTTGGTGTCCTCCCAGGCTGGGGCGTCTGAGGCCCTTCTGTGTGTTGCCTGGGTCTGGATGCAGGCAGGAGCACATGTGGACAGTCCTTCTAGCTAGCACATGCTCTTTACTGAGTACCTGCTCTGCTTGCTGCTGCTCTGGAGCCAGGGACATGGTAGTGAACAAGGCAGATGAGTGTCCCTGCCCTTCTGGAGCTGACACTGGGGACAATGGATGATGGACAGTGGGACCTGCAGTCTGATGGGCAGTGTTGGGTGTGACAGGGCAACACGGTGGGCTGGTGGGCAGGCTCAGGGTGGGCTGGTGCTGGGCCTTGTGTTAGAGTGGATACCTTTACCTGTGAGGACCCCCCATGTCCTCATGGACACATCTGTTGTTCATCCTCAGCTTCCTCTTGTGAAGACAGTTGGTTTGAATGCTCTGTCCTTGGTACTGAGCTTCTTGGTGGGGACCTCAGGGGACGCCCAGGGAGAGAACCTCCCCAGGTCCCTCCCAGCCTCCTCTTTCTACCCAGTCTGGAGGGATGAGGGGGACTTCTTGGGTTCCTGGCCATGGGGAGCTTTGGCCCCCTGATTCAGTGTCACAGGTGGTGGCACCAGCTGGTGGCTTGCAGTGTGAGCTGTGTGTCGGGGGAGGGGGTTGTGCAGAGGGTCCTGTATTGTGCCCGGGTTGACGGGAGGATGATGACAACGAGATCCTGCCCAGCATCCCGTGCCAGGGGCTACCTCACCCAGAGTCGTGAGCCCTGTCCATCCAGGTGAGAGGACGGGACAGGCTGGGACATGTCTGTTGGCAGACCCCAGACAGGCACCCTGGGGATTACAGGCCAGTGCAGTGGCACATAGACAGTCCTGAGGAAACAGGGCTGCGAGGCCAGCTATGCTGAAGGTGGAGGTGAGATTCAAGTGCAGGGAGGCAGGCAATCATCCTATGTCAGCTGTGGGAAGGTCCCAGGGGTGGTGTTTGTAGGAACCTGAGGGTGTGACACCATCCACAGATGGGGAGGCCCAGCAGGGACCACAGAGCCACTGAGTGGCATGTTTTCCCAAACGGCACTTCCCCTTATCCTAAATTCTTGTGTGCTGGAGTCTGTGTCTGGGCTTTCTACCAGGTTTGGTTTGATTTTTCCTAGCCCTTCCCTAACCCATATCCCATTGTTATGTTTATAGCTTTAAAATCCCTTTAGAAGCAGGGTACAGTGGCGCACGCCTATAATCTCAGTGACTCAGGAGGCTGAGGCAGGAGAATTGCAAGTTCAAGGCCAGCCTCCGCAACTTAACAAGACCCTGTCACAAAATAAAAAAGAGCGAGGGTGTAACTCAGTGGTCGAGTGCTTGCCTAGCTTCAATCCCCTACCTGCCAAAACAAAAACAAAAACTCCGTCTACCAAGCCCCAGAGTTCTGGTGCCTCGCTTCCTTCCCCAGCCTGAAGTTCCCGTCTACCAAGCCCCACAGTTCTGGTGCCTCGCTTCCTTCCCAGCTGAAGTCCCATTTTATTGTTCCAGGTGGCGTCTAGGAGTGGGTGGGGTTTCCATGGGAGTTGTGTGTACATGCAAGCTCGGGCTGCCCGTGGGGTGTTGCTGCAGCCAGTCGGGCCTCCTCACTGTCTGCTTCTGCACCTAGCTCCCTGCTGCCCCAGCTCTTATCTGGATCCCTGGGGGCCTGGGGACCCAGACTCTGCCAACAGCAGGGCATTCTCCCAGGCACTGTCCAGGTGGCTCACCCAGCCACCCCTGCTGCTGCGAGGACTTGTCAGCGTCCCCACCACTGAGCTTTTGTGCCTCTGCTCATGGTTCTGCTCATGGGCTCCCTCCCTCCTAGGGCTGGGGCTTCTCAATAGGTCACAGCTGGGGAGGGGGATCTTCCACTGGCCCTGTGGGCAGAGTGGGGGTGAAGTTACTCATCCTGCCACGCACAGGACAGTCTCCAGGACAAAGGGTCATGCAGCTCCAGTGCCAGTGGTGCTGAGGTGGAGACTGTCCACCCCAGTCTGGCTTGTGTCTTCACTGCCACGTCTCATCCCACAGAAGCAGGTGTCTGAAGGCAGAGTGACAGGTTGTAAGGCCAGTGGGCAGGGTGGTTAGGACCCCACGTTCCCACACAGGCCGCCTGGGTTCTCGTCCCAGTTCTAAAAAACGCGGCTGTTCTTATTTGTTGAATGATTCCAAATTAACATGGGCAGGGTTGAGTGTGGGCCCTCCGACACCCATCTCTCCTTGCAGGAGGTGGCACATGGAGATCTGTCTTCTGTTATTCTGGCATCACTTCTTGTGCCTGACACTTGGGCAGTCGGCAGTTCTGTGGGTTTGGGGGGTTATGTGATAAAGGGCACAAGAGGGTTCTTTCTGCAGAGCCTTTCAGAACCTTTCTGTTCTAGGGAGTCCTGTGACTAGGCTGGAGACTTAGCAGCTGCATCCCCCCCACCAGCCCTGGAACCTGTCCAGGAGACTGCCCAAGGACACAGGTGGAGCAGAGCCTGCATGGGCAGCACCATCTTTGCAGGGGCCAGCTCTCTCTGGGTTTTCTCTTCCTGCAGGTGGAAGGTGATGTCCCTTGGTCCATGCTCAACCAGTTGTGGCCTTGGCACTGCCACCCGTACAGTGGCCTGCATGCAGCTTGACCGAGGCCAGGACACTGAGGTGGATGAGGCATCCTGTGCGGCTCTGGTGCGGCCACAGACCAGCATCCCCTGCCTCCTCACTGACTGCACCTACCAGTGGCATGTTGGCACCTGGACAGAGGTCAGTGGGAAGTGAAACTTCCCACTGGGACTGGGGAGGCATCAGCTGTGCATCCTCACACATGAGGAGCCTTGTGGGCACTGATTCACTATGGTCCTTGAAATGAGGGGAGATCTCCTGGGGAAGGGGTCCTAGAGATAGAAGGCACAGCAGGCCTGATCTGGGGGCAGCTGGGCCCTAGGAGGCCAAGGATGGAGACACTGGGCCAAGGGCAGACAGCTCAGTCTCACAGATAGCCAGTACCACCTTGTGCCAAGCCCCAGAAACAAAGGCAAAGAGAACTCAGAATCTGGTTCCGTGGGGGCCCAGGGCTAGAACAGATGAGACGATCCGCAGCCCTTTGGGGCTGCTCCACGGCCACTTCCCATCTTGGCCGGAAGGACCCTGGGCATCTGGGCTGGGCAGAGGTGGGGGCTGCAGGGTCTGATGGAATTTGGAGGAGGTCGCCCCAGGAGTGCCTAGTCCCTGCTCTCGACTTTGAGGGGCAGAGGCCATGAGAGGGATGGGTGGAGACCAGGCTTGAATGCTAGTTCTTGCCACATACACCCGCCACTCCAGCGCCTTTGCTGGGCCTTGGTCTCCTAACGTAGCGTGCGGACACTTGCCACTCCCAGGTTGTGTGCGGACCATATCAGATCACATCTGGCGGTGGCACTGCTGTCCTCATGGCCAGCTGTGACTCCTGCCCCCTCTCCTGGCAGTGCTCCGTCTCCTGTGGGGATGGCATCCAGCGCCGGCGTGGCACCTGCCATGGACCCCAGGCCCAGGCGCCTGTGCCAGCCAGCCTCTGCCGGCACTTACCCAAGCCATCAACTGTACGCAGCTGCCAGGCTGGGCCCTGTGTGGGGCAGGGGACCCTCCACCCAGCACCCCACAAAGAAGCCACTGACCCCGACCAGACCACAGCTGGTGGTGCTTCTCTGGAGTGGCCCCAGCTCCAGCCTCTGTGGCCCAAGGAAAGCCTGGTGGAGTCCAGTTAGGTTCCTTCCTGCTTTCTCTGTGGGAGGCTGGCTGCAGGGGTGGGTAAAGCCATCTCCATCCGGGAAAGCTGGGACAAGCACAGTCCTCTGGGCCACATGCCACTGGGCCCAGGACAGATTCTCTTCCTGGTTGGCAAAGGGAAACCTCACTTTTACAACTCCCTGTCTCATAACTTGCTGGGTGCAGTCCGGAGCCCAGGTCCCTATGACACAAAGCCAGTTCCCTGCATTGCCTCCCTCTCAGAATAGCTGGAAGCAACTCAGGCCTTAGAGCCCCTTAGAGCCTCTGACCCATGCAGCCCTTTCCCTGACCTGAGGAGACTCCTTGCTGGGCCACCCTGTCCTGGCTCCTTGCACAGTAGGGAGAGCCAGGCCCTGTGCTGCTGGGGCCCCCGGTGGCTGTGCACCATGCTTCTCCCTCTACAGGTGCCTGTGGCAGGCAGCACCTGGAGCCCACAGGAACCATTGACATGCGAGACCCAGGTCAGGTGGACTGTGTGGTGGCCATCGGGCGGCCCCTGGGTGAAGTGGTAACACTCCAAGTCCTCGAGAGCACCCTCAACTGCAGTGCAGGTACCTCTGGGCCATGTGGACAGTTGCTGCCAGTTACGGGCCTGCCAGGGGCAGGCATGATTCAAGCGCTCTTGTGCTGGTGGGGTGCTCCATCTGCATGTCTGCTTTTCATTCTCGGGGTTCATCTCATGAGTTGGAGGAGGAGGAGCCTGAGGCTAGGAGAGATGGAGTAACATGTCCACTTAGAGTCACACAGTCAGTAAGAGCCGGGGCTTGAACTCAGCTCCGCCCACCAGGAACCACAGCTGCCAACCTGGAGTAGGGGTGCTGGGCCCTCACTGCCTGCCACTTTCCAGGGGAGATGTTGCTGCTCTGGGGCCAGTTCACATGGAGGAAGCTGTGTGGGAAGCTCTCTGGCATGACTTTCACCTCCAGGACCAACACTCTGGTGGTGAGGCTGCACCTTGTGTGGCCAGGAGGTGGAGTGCTGCTGCGGTACGGGAGCCAGCCTGCCCATGGGACCTACAGAGGTACAGCAAGGTGCCGTCTCCTCATAAGGCGACTGGGCCCAGGGGCAAGACACAGGGGGAGCCCACCAGGAAGGAACCCAGGGCAGCCAGTGTCGGTCTGCATGAACAGGCCCTTCCTCTCTGGGCCATGCAGCCAGATGGGAGACACGGGACTTGGTCCACATCCTTGCCCAATTCCTCAGGCTGTTGCCCCATGCCTTTCACTGGACACTCAACTTCTTCAAGGTCCTGTGAGCCACTTGCCCCTGGTCCTCTTCCCATGCACCTGTCTTCTTGTGCATAAATGCACATCACCACACACCTCTCAGACAGGATGGCATCTCAGGAACCCCTGCCTTGCCTGTGGCCCCAGTGGGACCCTCTGCTAATGCCCTTGGTTGCCTCAGAGGCTTGCTGTCTTCCAGCAGCCCAAGGTTGCTGAAGCTGGTTCCCAGCTGGCTCCAGAGATTGCTGGTCCCCCTACCACATGTGAAAGTGTTGTGAAGAGCTTCAGGTCCCTCCCTGCCCTCAGCAGTGAGCTTGCTGGTGTCACGGTCACTGCTCACTTCTTGGCCTTCCCTACACCAGCACCTGAGTCTCAGGGAGGCTCGGGAGGGGCAGCAGGTGGGGCATGAGTGGCTGCCATATCAGGCCCTCTTGTGCCAGTTTCAATGGTGAGCACTTGTTTAGCGTGACTGCATCAAGCCCTCCTGACGAGTGCCCCATGCAGGGTGAGCCGCTGTCTGCACTGGAGAGGAGGGGTGGGAGCTGGGGATGGAAAGCACTCACCTTGCCTGATCGTAGCCACAGTGCTGCCCCTCCCTTCACTGCTTCCCAGCTGCAAGCTGCCTGACATCAGCAGTCTGTCTGGTTCCTGAGTCCCTGAAAGTCACACCCAGTCTACCCACCTGCTCTCCCCTGCAGAATGCGACAGGCAGCTCTTTGGAGCCCAGGGAGAAATCGTGAGCCCCCCACTGAGTTCAGAGGGGATGGGTGTAGGAGGCTGCCGGGTCTTCATCAGTGTGGCTCCACAGGCCCGCATTGCCATCCATGCTCTAGTCACCCGCATGGGCCCTGGAACCAAGGGAACCAGTGCCAGCTATGTCTTGGTGAGACCACTTGGATGGAAACAGAAGTGGGTGAACATTTGCTATGATTCTGGACAGCAATCCTTTGGGTTGAGGATGGGGTTGCTGAGCTTAGGGGACCTCTTCCATTTACTTCAGATCTAAAACCTCAATCATTAGTGAAAGAATGGTAAAAAGAATCTCCTCCATTTATTTACCAACAAGTGCTGATTGCACTACCTACAAGAAGGAAGTAGAAAGGACCTCTTCTGGTGTAGACTGCTAGTCAACCCTGGATGGGTTAGGGTGGAGGCTTTTGGCATTTGGGGGAGAACTGTTCTCTGGAAGGCATCAGCTCCACTAGAGGAGGCAGCCTTGCTTCTGAATCAGACAGGCCTGGCCCCTATCCCAGCTTTGGTGCCCTGGCTGTGTGTCCTTGGGAAGTGGCATAACTTCTCTCAGCCTCATTCTCCTGGATAGAACAGGAGCATTCCTCTGACGGGGCTCTTGTGAGGACTGAACGTGCTCCTGTTTGTGTGGTACCTTGCATATGCAGGCCTTTATGCATACTGGCTTATCCCTCCTGACTGGTCCTTCTGCTTGCCCCCTTTCCTCCAGATTCGGGACACCCACAACCTGAGGACCACAACATTCCACGGGCAGCAGGAACTCTACTGGGAGTCAGAGGGCAGCGAGGCTGAGGTGGAGTTTAGCCAGGGTTTCCTGGAGGCACATGCCAGCCTGCAGGGCCAGTACTGGACCCTTCGTTCCAGAATGCCAGAAGAGGACCAAGAGCTGGAGCACAGCCAGGCCCTGCCCTAGATTTCTCTCCAAGCATTGGAAGGGAGGAGAAGGAACCTGACACCTATTGAACACTGTTAGATGTCTCCCTGTAGGGTTTAATTCTGGTCTCAGAGTGCCTTCCCTAGGACTTCCGTCAATCTTGGGGATTCTCCTTTAGGGTCTTCGCCAATGTACGCAAGGTTTAGGTGTGGGAGGTGGAGACTCTCTGGGAAGGCAGCTCCCAGCCCCTCAGATTCCAATAAAGGAAATGGAAGGTCTGACCTGCATTTTCTTTTTTTGGTACTGGGGAATCGAACTCAGGACCTTGTGCTTGTGAGGCAAGCACTCTACCAGCTGAGCTATCTCCCCAGCCCTGCATTTTCTTCATGTCTAAACCTGGTTTGAAAATCCCACTGTATGGCAAGGTGGGAATTCCCTGGCCGCTGTCGACTTATCTGGCCAGAGCAAAGCATTCGTCACCTGTAGTTGTTTTCCTCCTACCCAGGGAACACGAGAGGCCAGGGAGCATGGAGTCTGGACTGTGCCCTGAGGCTGGTTCACCCGCCAACTCTCTGCAAAGACCCACCAGGCCAGTTCAGGTGGGCGGATTTGGTGGTTTAGGTGCCACCGCTGCCAAGCTCCGCCCCCATGTAATGAACGCCCCGACCCTCCGGCGTACCTGCGAGCCCCGCCCTCTATGCTAATATTCATCAACTGCCTACCTCACCTGCGGGCCCACCCCTTATGCTAATATTCATCAATCTCCACTCCCCCGTCTCGCCGGAGGGCTCCGCCCCCTATTCTAATGAGCACCCATCCCTCTTCGCGGCCCGCGAGGCCCGCCCTCTATGCCGGTGTTCATCAACCTCCTACCTCCCGGCGGGCTCCGCCCCCTATGCAAATATCAACAACCCTACCTCTGATGGCTCGCCCCCTATGCTAATATTCACCATCCCACTACTTCGCTGGCGGGCCCGCCCCCTATGCTAATATCCACCAACCCTCTACTTAGTGGGCAGGCCCGCCTTGTATGCTAATTTCGCCTCTCCCCACAAGGCAGCGCGCGGACCGACGCGGCCTTTGTGCCGGCGCGGGGCTCCACCGAGGAGCCGCGGCAGCATGAGCGGCTCAGGCGCTGCGGGGGCGTCGGGCAGCCCCGCGCCGCCCGCGCAGGAGGAGGGCATGACGTGGTGGTACCGTTGGCTGTGTCGCCTGTCGGGCGTGCTGGGGGCTATCTGTGAGTACCGGCCGGGGAGGAGCCCGCGCGGGTCTGGTTTCCGAGGGACTCGCCGGAGCCGCTGGGGGCCGGCGCCCTCCGGCTTGCGGTGCTTCCCGGCCTCTGACCTGGGCTCGCCCCGTGGGGCCGAGTTGGCGGTTCTGGGCCATAGAAAGGCAAGCAGAGACTCCCTGAGGGCTACCTGCCCCTTCCCACCTGGGCGAGGTGGGACCACGATTCCCAGCCTTTGAGCAAAGCTCGTTCATAAGTGGGGCGGGAGCAGATCTGGTCAGACTTGAGGCAGGAAGTTTGCTGAGGGTCAGGTCGTACCAGGGAACAGGTAGCCCCTGAGGGCGGCTGGACAGTGGGCAGAGGGAGGCAGCCTCTCCTTTAGAGCCCCACTGTCCACCTGTCTGTGGTCCTCTTTGCTCGTGCTGTCCTCTCTGCCTCTCACTGGCCCTCCTACCCCCCAGACTGTGCAGGCACACACCCCAACCTCAGGTAACCAGGGGAACAGGCTGTCTTAACACAGGCCCAGTGAGGACAAAAAGGGGACATAGATGGGCCACACAGGTGCAGATCATGTTGCCAGCCTTCCAAAGCAAATAGGAGTCCATTGGCATGTCTACTGTCAAAACTGTCACTTCTTGGAGCCTCAGGGCCAGGCAAGTCTTAGGAGTTTGCAGGGATTCCAGTGTCTGCCTGACACAGAAGACTTGGGGCTTGCAGGGCAGACTCTTCTGCTCTCCTGCCAGAAGGAGCACCTGGGCACCTTCAAGTCCCAGCCTTACCAGGTGAGTGAGGTGGAAGTTCAGGCAGGATGAGGCAGGGTTAGGAGCCTGTTGCTGGCAAGGTAGCTCCTATCCAAAGGCGTAACTCCTATCTGTTAGGAAGAAGCTGGTGGAGTGGAGGTCAGATTCTCTCAAGGGCAGTTAACTGTTTCCTGGCAGATCAGGTGGGCGTTGTTGAGGATGGCAGTGGTCAGTGGTGGAGAGAGGAAAGGTTCTGACTATGGCCTCCTTCCAACTTGGTCAGTGTGGCCTCGCTGACTCCCAGGTTGACCCTGGCGTCCCATCCAGGCCTGTGCTTCTCAAAGTGGAGCTGCCCCAGGAGTGCAGGTGCTGCACTGGGACCACCCTGAAGAGTCTGCTGCACTTCGAGGGGGCAAGTGGTAGAGCAGGGGCAGAATGCACATGCGCAGACGTTGTGGTGGAGCAGGGTTGCATGCCTGTGCTGCCTGCTGCTCAGGGCACTGAGGCAGGAGGATCACAAGTTTGGGCCAACCTCTGCAACTTAGGAGACCCTATCTCAAAAAATTAAGAAAGGAATAGGGACGTGGCTCAGTAATAGAGCACCCCTGTGTTCAATGTCCCAGTAACTCCCCAGGAGAGAGAGCACATAGAGAGAGAGATGAGGGAGGAGGGAGAGAGGAGAGAGGCACGACAGGTATTGCTTTAGAGATGTAACAGGTTCCTACATGGGCTGTGCACCTGGCTGGTCACTTTGGGGTAGAATTGCTCTCCCTGAGTTGAGGGGCCTTGACCCCAGGTCTGAAGCCCATCCTGGGACTACCCGGGAGGAGAGAGGGTTGCATGCTGATATCCCCTTCATGGGAAGACACCGGCATTCCTGATTCTGAGTGGACGCCCTCAAGTTCTGCATTGTTGAAGGACTCCTGACTGGAACTGTTTGTCTGTCTTGGACCTGGTCCTCCTCAAAGCCTGGAAGGGCAGTTGGGGCAGCATCAGGGCTGCAGGCAGGGATGCTGACTGTAGCAGGAAGTGCAAGCAACTCAGGTGAGGCCAGGCCCAGCCCTCCTGGGCAGAAGCCATGCCATCTTTTGGGCTTTCTGAAGGGGCAGACATTCCCCTGCATCTGTGACCTAGGGGAGCCTTGCTTCCTGAGGCGTGTTGCTAAGAATGCCGAGGATGAGGGCCACCTTTGAGTTCTCTCTGTGGGAGGAGACCTTGGGCCATGTGAGGCAGTCCCACTCAGTTCTGGTCGCTTATCTTGTTTCCTCCTGCATCGCCTACCGTCTGCATAGGGTTACATGGGAAAATGGAAAACGGCAGAATTCCAGGGCCAAGTGGAGGGATCAGGTGCAGAGGAACTGCTGCAAGTTTAATGAGCTGGTTGCTGACTGCTGCCTCAGAGGGCCAGCGTCCCTTCCTATCCTGTCCTGGCCACAGCTTGGGCTTGCTTCCTGCCCAGCTCCCAGCTCCCTGGAATGGCCTGGCAGGCTCCTGAAGCTCCTGGTAAAGACTGCTGGGCTGCAGGTGGAGGAGTGAGCAGGTGTGACAGCCCATGTCCTGAGGAGCAGATGGGAGGGGTGGGGTGTCAGTGAACCACATTCTGGGGTAGGGGAGGATATGCCATCCCCTCCTGGCCCCATAGTGTTCTAGCATTGGGTAGGTGGGCTGCATACGGGGAAGGAAACAGACCTGCCACTCAGCTGGTGATTAGGGCTGGAACTGACTTGTGTCTTTCCTGGTCCTGAAGTCTGTTACACAGGAGGAGCCCCTTGTCCCAAAGTCCAAGCCGAGGACTCCCTGAATGGCCAGCCCTGTAAGTGGGGACAGGCGGCCCTTACTCAGGCTCTGCCTGAGCCTTTGAGAGACATTATTCTTTAATCCTAACCACTGCAAGGTGGCTGGGGTCAGAGGACAGGCCCCTCCAGGTCCCAGAGTGCCAGGTGCTGGCCAGCGCTGGGGTCTGGGGCAGCCTTGCTGCTGCCTCACGGCAGGTCCTGGGTGGCTGCTGCACCTCCACCCGCTGGCTTATGGAGCACGGGCACGGGCAGAGTTCTCCTGGCTGCTCTAGCACCAGGTAGCCCTCCCCGCAGCTCTGCCACCCTCCCTGCTGACTCCTGCTTGTGCTGCTTCTTTCAAGCTTGCGCCATCTCTGGACTCTTCAGCTGCATCACCATCTACCCTCTGAAAATTGCGGCTGGCGTGTGGATGATGTGAGTAGTGTGTGGCTGTTGTGCCTGGCGGGTTTGGGGTCCGTGGACTTCAGGTCCTATGCGGGTCCTGTCCTCCTTCCCACCCACTCTTGTTCAGGTTTCTTAGTGAGCGGTTGGGCGATGCCCACCTGTGCCTTTCCTGGGTGCAGAATTGAGGCTGCAAACAGTCCCTGAGCGTCCACTGAGTTGGACTCTGCACACCCCTCTTCCAGCGTGACGATCCTGTCCTCTGGGAGTTCCCAGGCTGTAGTAAGGAAGGGCCATGGTCAGGGTGGCCGGGGAGGAGATGGCCTGGGCTGCGAGGTGGGTGAGCAGTACCAGAGATGGACGGGCTGAGAGAAGGAACCCTGTGTGATGCAGGAGCCGGCGGTGCTCCTGACAGGGCAGCCCCTCCCAGGGGAAGGCGCAGGCGGCAAGGGAGCAGGGCTGCCATGGCACACAGGAAGTGGCAGTGCACTGCCTGCTTGCTGGTGTCCACCAGGGGCCATGAGGGGTGCACCGGGCATGAGAGGCAGACCTCTGGCCCCAGGGAGACTCAGAACTGGTGTGGGGGGCACAGAGTCCTGTGCTGGCCTGAAACAGCAGGGGTGGGCCTTGATGGAGGGAGTAGAGGCTGGTGACGGGGGTGGGAGGGTGGGCTGGGCACAGGCCTGGGTGGGTATGGAGCTGTCTCAGAGGCCAGGGCAGTGGCTAAGAGTTAAAAGACGATTCCCACCAGGGCTCGGGGCTGAGGCTACGTCTTTGTCAGAGGGTGTTGATGTCACTTTCTTTTCAGGCTTGGGCAGACAGCCTGGCATATCAGGGCCCAGTGCCTGGTAGCGACCGTTACCCACTAGGGCTTAGCTGCTTTGAGCAAATGGGCTGGGGTGGAAGACCTTCTGAGCACCTTCCTCCCCAGCGTCTGTCTGGCCTCCCTGTCCCCAGGCCCAGGGCCCTGTGGTGGACGGGCACCTGTCAGGCCTCCCTGACTGTGGGTGGCCTGCTGACTGTACTGTCGCTCTCCTTGGGACGATGATGTAGGTAATGGTGGTGATAGTGCTGCCAGCTGGTAGAGCCGCCAGGTGCTCTGCGTGGCTGAACTTGCTGCGGGCTCAGCAGTGCCACATGAGAGGGTCTCCTTTCTCTGTCACAGCCAAGAAGGAGGAAGGAGCTGAATGCCCATCCTCCTCCTTCATGCTCAGTTCAGACAGGGTCCCCGGTGTGCAGGCACAGCGGGGGGTGAGGTGCTGGGAAGAAACAGGTGCCCCGGAGCCGCTGGGCACTGCCTGGATCAGGAGGAGGGTGGTCTTCCTCATGGTACTGGGCCGCCCCGCCCCTGGGTTGTCACCAGCTGTCCCTCTCTCCTGCCCTAGCATGAACGCCTTTGTGCTGTTGCTGTGCGAGGCACCCTTCTGCTGCCAGTTCGTGGAGTTTGCAAACACAGTGGCTGAGAAGGTGGACCGGCTGCGCTCCTGGCAGAAGGCTCTCTTCTACTGCGGGTGAGGGACTGCTTCCCCCAACCCGAAGGGCAGGTGCTGGTGAGGGTGGATGGGGCAGGCGTGGACGCATGGACTTCCTCTCTGGGTTGGGAGTTGGTGACCTCAGCTGAGTGACTGCACGATGGCTGCTGAGGAGTGTGGCCAGCGATGCCACATCCAGGCGCTTAGTCTGCGAGAATTCAGAGGTGGCTGGGACTGAAGTTCCTGTGGCTCTGTGTGCAGTGGAGAAGGTGGGAGGCTCTGGAGGGTGGGGCCCTCGGTGGGGAGTTAGCAGACATGGATCTGCAGGGGCCTGGCTGTGTGGCCTCTCAAAGCAGCAGGGTCGGCCTAGTGTCCCAGCGAGAACGGGAAACGCAGGACGGGGAGCGGAAAATGTCATGGCCCTCTAAATGCACTTTGCTTATTTCCCATGTCTGACAAGTTCAGTGTGTGGCTCTTCACCCCAGAGCCACCAGAGAGGACAGGAGCTCTGAGACCAGCGCCGCCTGACCGCCTGCCGCAGAAGAGCACAGCGTGCCTGGGTTCTGCAGGCCTCCTGTGTCTGAGCAGTGAAGGATGGCGGGTCACAGAGCACTTTTTTTGTTTGATACTAGGAATTGAACTCAGGGGTACTTAACCACTGAGCTGTAGCCTCAGCCCTTTTTGTGTTTTATTTTGAGTCAGGGTCTCACTAAGTTGCTTATAGCCTTGCTAAGTTGCTGGGGCTGGCCTCGAACCTGCCATCCTCCTGCCTCAGCCTCCTGAGCTGCTGGAGTTACAGGCGTGCACCAGCGTGCCCAGCTGCATTTTCTTATTTGAGGACTTTGTGGTTAGTGTTAGTGTCTCCCTTAGCAGGTTTTGTGTGTTCCTTTATTCAAGACCCCATACCTCTTGTTACAGTTCCTTCACATGTTCTCTGGCCTGTTGTTTGCCTTTAATTTTATTTCAAAGGTCTCCCCTGACTGCCTCCTTCCTGGTGTCCTCTGTTACTACTTTGCTGCAGAGGCGCCTTGACTTATGACAGGGTCTTGTCCCCACAAACCCCCTGCAAGTCAGGCGTGTACTTGCTACACCACACCAGATGCCACTGCTCAGCTCAGAGCCCTGCGGCTGCCCACCCGGGCGTGGTGACAGGTGCCCTGCCTGTGTCCGGGGGTCTGATGTGGGGATCCTGCCTGTTGAGCTCTAGCTGGTTTTGCTGTCCCAGAAAGAGCGCTTGTGCAGTGCCGCGTGACTCAGGCCCCATCAGCATGGCAGGAGGTGTGCCTACCCTGGTGCCATCTGGCCCTCTGTGGGTCAGACCTGTCAGGAATCTGAGAAAAGCTTGCCATCCTTGCCCTAGACCAGGCAGGGTGGCAGCTCGTTCAGGGCTTCTGAGACCCGCGTGAACCTGTGTCCCTGTTGATTTCTGAGGATCCTTCTTGCCCCCTGTTTTCTGAGAAGGGCAAATCTGAGAAGCCTGGAAGGAGGTGGTGGCATGGGTGGCAGTGCCCCTTGATCTCTGTCTCACCCCTAGGATGGCCGTCGTCCCCATCATCATGAGCCTGAGCCTGACCACACTGCTGGGCAACGCCATCGCCTTTGCCACCGGGGTGCTGTATGGACTCTCTGCCTTGGGCAAAAAGTGAGTCTGTAGGTCTGGCCCCTGGGGGCTCTCCTGCTTCCTGGCGTCACAGGGGGAAGGACCGAGAGTGGCCCCTTTTGTCCAGCTGTGGATGCTGGGGCACAGTGGTTGCCAGTGGCTCATCGGTCCTCTAGGGAATGCAGGCGCAACCACTGGGTGGCCTTTTGGTGGTCCAGGCTCCTTGGGTGGCACATTGCCCTGCTTGGCCGCTGCCTATCCAGGTGTGCAGACTCCTCACAGCCTGTTGCCTGTGGCGCCCAGACTGAGCAACTCCTCCTCAGTCCAGCCTCCAGGCAGCCTGTGCCACTTTCAGAAGTGTCCCCCTAGCAGTAGCCTCTGGGGAGCCAGAGGCCCAGGAGGCTCTGCCTGCAGTCGTGCCTGGATCGGGGAGGCCAGGAGGCTGAGCCCTGGTGGACTCCACTGCTCTCTCCCCAGGGGCGATGCCATCTCCTATGCCCGGATCCAGCAGCAGAGGCAGCAGGCAGATGAGGAGAAGCTGGCAGAGACCCTGGAGGGGGAGCTGTGACGAGTCCAGGGGAGCCTCCCTCCCTGCCCGCAGCAGGTCCGTGAGCCTCTCTGCAGGAGGCAGAGCACCAGCCCTGTGGGACGGCCTGGGAGAGGACCCCACATGTGCCCCCTGTTCTCTGAGCCTGGAACCCCCAACTCACTGGTGCTCAGGGCCCATCACAGTGCAGTGTGGGTGGCCACCGGTCCACTCCTGCCAGGCTGGCTTAGTGGAGTGAGTCGCTGGTGGATCTGCAGGCCCCACATAATAGGGTCCACCCCAGGCCTAGGAGCAGCTTCCCCTGGATACGCTGGCCTGGCTGGGAGTGGGGGGTACGTCACCTGGGCTCTTGACTCCCCAGCCAGGTCCCTCAGGCCCAAGCCTTGAAGCATAGGCAGTGTCCCCCAACTTTCCTGACAGGTGGAGTTCAAACCTGCTCCATCTCCCTGTTCTCAGGGCAGAGGTTGGGCAGAACTGTGTCCGTAGGCCAACTGCTACTGCCCAGGGACATGGCCATTCTTCTGGAAAGTGCCCCCAAGACATACCCTGCCCACACAGCAGGCCTGGCAGTGGCTGGCTGCTCAGGTGGACTCCCTCCCCTTTCCCTGGCATGTTGGACAGACCACTCCAGGACACCTAGCTGCTCTGCCTTTCACCCCCACCTCAGGCCTTGGTGCTAAGGGAGTTGGGTGAGGCCCCGTCCCACCCACTCCTCTGCTGTGGTCCTGCTGGTGCTGGCAGCAGGGACTGAGCTTGCTCCATCTCAGGTATGCCTGCCAGCCTGCCTATGGGACTTCCTGCCTTTGGAGAGCCAGGCAGGAGCCAGAGCCATCTCCTGACAGCTGTGCCCTGCCCAGGCCAGGCCACCCGGAGCAAGCCTGCATGAAGAGCAGGGGAAGCGGTGGCTCCTCCTTCCGGCACTGCCGTCTCTTCCTCCTGCCCGAGGCCCTGGGCCTCGTCCATCATCAGTTTGGTTCTTGGCCGCTAGGCATGTGTCTGATGAGGCCTGGCCATGCCCAGGCAGGCCTGGGCAGTAGGCTGCTGTGGAACACGCTGCTTCTGTGCCCAGCTCCCTGTCCCCCTCCCTCCGCAGACACCCAGGTGGACCTGTGGTGGGCCCCCAGAACTCAGGGACTGGCTCTTGTTACCAGTTAAGTAGCCCCAGGGCCGAGCCTGCAGGCCTGCAGCATGTGGGGCTAGGAGCAGGGCCTCTGCCCAGCAATGCGACCAGGACAGGTCAGTGGGCTCTGGAGTCGGCAGCGGCCCTCCAGGGATCCTGGCCAGGTTCAGTCCCAGGTTGGCAGGTCATTGCAGTGTGGCTCGCTTGGTGGGACATGAGCCTTCAGGATTCCTCTAGAGCCACTGTCCTCAGGCCAGTGCTGGGCTCAAAGGGCTGTGCTTGTGTGTGCAGTGAATGACACCTGTCTACCTCCAGGAGGAGCAGCCTGCCTCCTCCTCTCACTCGGAGCTGGGGCTCGGAGGGGCTGGCTGTGCTGTCTAGGAAGGTGGCACCCACCCTGAGGGAAATCCATTGCTGGGCAGGGCACAGGGTGGGTCAGAGGCAGGAGGGCCTTGGTCACAGGCCAGAGTGGGGTGTGACTTGCAGGAGATCCCCCGCTGGCCTGCAGTCATTTTGGAGGCGTCCCTTGGGGGTGGGGTACCCTCAGGCCCTGGGCTCCAGCCCCGCGGCTCCTCTGTGCCCACCCCTGGTGTGCTCTCCCATGTGGCTGCATTTTGAACAGTAAAGCAGGGCTGCAGTTCCCACTCGCTCTCTGCTGTCACCTTCTGTCTCTGGCGCCTGCCAGTGGTAGGGACACCCTGGGCCATGACAGCCTGAGCCTGCTCAGAGGGGGAAAGGGGCTGCAAGTCACCCACCAGGAAGAGCCAGGCCCCAGGGTGGACCCACCATGCTGCCCCTCCTGCTCCTCTGCTGCACTGTGCTCACGTCCAGAGTCGCCGTAGATTTAGGGCCCCACCAGGGCAGGAGGCGCTGGGGCCCTGGCCGGGAATCTGGTCTGGCTAAAGGCCCACTCCTTCCTCCAGAGGGCTGCAGATCTGACTCATTTATTTTTGTAAATAGTAAACACACTTTGCAGACAGTTGCCCCTGTCCCCGAGGTTGAGCTGTATGGGTCCTGTGCCCTGGCCTCTGGAAGTAGGACATGTTCCCCGTGAAGTCCACAAGACCCTCCTGTCCACTCCAAGACGCCTGATGGAGGCTGAGCAATGATGTCCCTGTGCTGAGCCACTGCCACCTCCAGTACTGTTCTGTCTTCCACACGGCCTTGCACGAGCCAGCGACCAGCCTGAGGGCCCGCAGGCCTGCACCGCCTCCCCGTGGCTGCCTGAGCTGGAGCACGCCGTCTGTCCCATCAGAAGCAGGTCCTGGTTGACCCTGTGCTCCAGCCCATGTGAGGGATGGCCCCCGCCTCCTGGCCACAGGGCATGAGTTTGTGACCACCGTGGAGGCCTGGCCACGGTGGTTCGGCCCCTGGTGGGTAGATCCCTGGCCTAGTGCAGGAAGGCCCTCCTCCTGCTGCCGAAGAAGGACTCGATCTGCTCCAGCGAGCGGCCCTTGGTCTCAGGCACACAGCAGCCAGTGAACACCAGGCTCACCAGACAGATGGCGGCGAAGAAGAAGAAGGGCACCTGGAGGCCAAAGGCTCTCTGTGGGGTGGAGAAGAAGGCGGGTCACACAGGAGGCACCGGGGGCTCCCTGCTGCTTCCAGTCTGCCCTGGACTCTCCCTGGGGCTGGCTCCAGGTGTCCTTGAAGGCTCTGCTCTGCACTGTGTGGCAGCAGTGTGTGCCCCGCCCTGCATCAGTGGACCAGGTGGGGACCTGACCCAGGCTGCCCCACTCAGCTCTCCTCATGGGACTTTGGAACGGGGCTGATTCTGGTGCCGCCGTGGGCAGGTGCAGCTCCCTGGAGGGCAAGGTGGAGTGTGGATGTGGCTCTCTGGGCTGCTGGCAGAACTCCAGACTGTGTCCTAGCCTGGAGGTGATCTGACTTCTCAGGACAGTTCCCCAACTCATTCCTGTGTCTTATGACAAAGGGGCCTTGGCTGTGCTGCACCCCAACCGGTAAGGGGGGCACCAGCTTGTCTCCCAGGATCACAATGAGGGTCGGGTCACTTCACAGTGCAGGGCACCATGCAGGGCCCCTGCTTAGCAGGAGAGGGCCTCAGGGCCCTGGGACAAGCACTTACCACCACGAGTAGGAAGGACTTGGTGAGGACGAAGGCGGTGAGCCAGCTGACCAGCACACAGAGCCCTGAGGCCACGCCACGGGCACGCAGGGGCAGGATCTCAGACATGAGGAGCCAGGTGATGGGCCCCCAGCCCATGGCGTAGCCTACCAGGAGAGGGGGAGCGGGGTGGGGACCCGTCTGTCTCCGTCTTTCCAGCCTCCCCCCTCTGCAGACACACCAGGGTAGCGGTAGGGCCCCTACCTCACACCCGAGAGCCCCTCACTCAGGCCATGGCCCCACCCCAGGGCACCCCAGACCTACCCATGATGAAGAACATGGTGGCCAGGAGGGGCACCAGAGTGAGGTAGCTGGTGGGTGTGGCTGGGGGCTGCTCTGTGCCTGCCAAGGACAGGGTCTCGAGGCCCACAGTGCTGTTGGGGGTCAGAGGCCTTGGACCAAAGTGGACATACAGCCCCAGCGTCAGGTTGGCAGCAAACATGATGGTTGCTGTGGACACAGGTGGCCCTCGGGGGCCAGGACCCTCTGAGCCACGGCTCTCCCGGAGGCACCCTAAGCCGGGCAGCACGGCTGGCCTGGGACAGATCTCCCGCAGGGCAGCGTGCTCCCGCCAGCCCTGGTCTGGGCTCCCCACACCCATGGTGTGTTGCAGTTGGTGCGTCCGCTCACACCAGCTGCAGCAGGTGTTCTGGAGCAGTGGGCCCGTGCCAGGTGCTGGGGAGGCCTGGTGGCTGCACCCTAGCCTAGGCACAGGCAGCAGTGGCTGGAGACACCAGTGGGCAGTGAACTCAGGGGAGCCTTACCTGACACGAAGAGCAAAACTTTGCGGCCAGCCAGGTCCATGGCGAAGGCAGCGATCAGCACGGACAGGAGCCTCACAGCTCCCACGATGGCGGCATCATCCTTGGGGGGCTGTGGGGAGGGGACCCTGGGGCTGAGAGGCCTGGCCTGCTGCTTCTGTCCCTGTCTCCTAAGGCCCTGCAGGGTGCTCAGACCCAAAGCTAGTCACAGCTGCACTGGAGCTGTGTGCCAAGCACTTCTCTGCACACCACCCTGGGGCCCAGCAGGACACATCTGCCGTGCCCACCACTGAGCCGGCTGCCCTGTGGAACCTGCTGTTCTCAAGTCCTCTGCTGCATCTGGACAGGGGCCTTGGCAGCCTTGCTGCCATCTCCCTCCCACGGGGCGTGGCTGGTGTCCCAGGGGAAGTGGCACCACTTGCTAAGGAGCCAGTTGGGCTGAACAGAGTCCGGTTCCAAGGGGGCTGTACTTCCATTAAATGTTTCCTCTGTCATCCTGTATAATTTACTTATAAAGTTGTTTAAACTTCACTTAAATTCTGAGAGCAGGTGCGTGTCCCAGAGCCGGGGAAGAACCCTTAGTCTCCACACACCGGGGTCTGCATGCTGGGCCTCTGGCCGAGGGTGGGTGCTGTGGGTTCACTAGCCCGTGTGGACTTGGGCAGGTGCTCACCAGCAGCACGGCTGTGCTGTCGAAGATGGGCTGCAGGTAGACCAGGATGGGTGTGATGCCCGTCAGCTGCTGCAGGAAGCGCATCAGCAGGGCGATGAGGACTGGCCGGTGCGTGTGGGGGTCCCGGGCCTCCGCCCACGACACTCGGCTGCTCTGGAACACAAGGCCGCTGCTGAGCGGGCTGCGCAGGCCAGCGACGCCTGCCGATGGAGACGGCCCCGGCTCCAGGACCAGCAGTAGCCACCTTATTCCAGGAAAAGAACCTGGGCTCGAGAGGCCCAGGGACTGGCTAAGGCCACGCGGAACCACAGGTGCCTGGGGTGGGTCCGCCAGAGCCCCACCCCTAAACGCACCTGTCTCCGGACATTGTCCTGGATCTGCTCGAACTCCCAGTGGACGTCAGCATCTGCTGGGCGCAACCAGGTCAGTGCCTGCAGCGCCTCCTCGTCCCTGCCGCGGGACAGCAGGAACCGCGGCGAGTTGGGCATGAAGCTGAGCAGCAGGACCATGACCAGCACCGGCCCCTCCCCGGCCACAGCCAGCCAGCGCCAGGGCAGCAGGAGGCCTGGAGGAGAGGAGCCCACAGACATGGCCCCTGCACCACCGCTGCGGGCTGCCTCATCTGATGGCCCTGGCCTGAGATGGAGGTGGGGGCTGTGGGATGGTCTGGCCCCTGGCACATAGCGAGAGGGAAGGTCTGAAGGGCCGGGGGGGGGAGGGGCAGGGAGGGCAGGCCCAGGCCGCTGCCCCAAGTACCCACCCCGCCTGCCCAGCCCGCTGCACTGGCTCTCCCCTGCACTGCGTCCCAGCTCAGCTCTTTGTGACTGAGGCCTCCCCCTGTTGGAAGGCGACCCAGACTGCTGGTCCGGATGCCCTCACTGCCCAGCCAGGAACTGGGTCTCGAATAGCGGGGATGGGGTGGGTGGTGGCCCAGTGGCGCTGGGAACCAGGTCTCTTGCCTCCCAGCCTGGGTTCCTTCTGGGCATTTCCATTCCCTTTCCGCCCACCTGCTGTGCTCCCCAGCCTACAAGATGAAGGACACTTGCCGAGAGCGTAGAGGGACAGTGATCCAAACACTGCCATGAGCTGCGGTGTGGCCCCCAGGGCCCCACGAACTCCAGGGGGTGCGATCTCGGACACGTACACCTGCAAGACACCCCGCCCGCTCCAGCTCTGGCCAGCTTGCAGGTGCCCCTGTGGGCCCTGGGAGATGGGCAGCTGGGGTGGTCTGGTCCTATCACGACTTGCAGCACACCCTCCGGCCTCAGCTCTGAAATGGGGTCTGCAGCTGGGCACTAATGAGGCCTGGGGGGTGCCCAGACTTGGGGGCTGAGCAGGTGTGACCGTCGTCCCCTCCCTGGCCCCACAGCCCAGCTGACTGGGTGTGTGTGGATGAGATGAGCAGATGCCAGGCGGGCGTGGGGCAGGAACTTCCCTCTCTCACCCATTGCTCAATGGGGTCCTCTCCAGTTGAGAAAGCATCTGAATGCGGTCAAGAAACAGGGTAGGAAGTATGGGAGTCCAGGGTGGGGACGCTGACACCCATGTCATGGGGACAGTTTCCCGGAAATCAGGGACCTGGGTGTGGGGTGAGCAGAGGCTCCCTGGGTGGCTGCAGGGGACAGCAAGTACACTGTCACTGACCAGAGGCACCAGGAGACCTGACAAATGGTGCCCTGCGGAGGCGGTGGGGCAGGGCCTGGCCTTACCGGGATGCAGGCAGCTGTGAGCCCTCCGGCGAAGCCTGTGAGCGTCCTCCCCAGCAGCAGCATCCAGAGGCCGTGGGCGCCTGCCATGAGCGCATACCCCGCCGCCGAGGGGATGGCCGAGAACATGATGCTGAGCTTCCGGCCCAGGAGGTCACTGAGGACCATGGCACTGAGGCCCCCGGCAGCAGCTCCCAAGGTGAACACGGACTGCAGAGGCAGGGCACAGGCACGTCGGGGCCCAGCACCTTACCCGTCAGAGCCCCAGGCGGCTTCTTCCCCAGCGAACCCCAGGAGTGAGCCCAGGACCCAGACCCACTATGGTGGCCTCCAGTCTCCAGAGGCGTGCGGTAGCCTGTGCGTAGCCACTTTCCAGGGGAGTCTTGCTCTAGGGGGGAGGTGGGGCCACCCATCTGCAATGGTTCTGCATCTGATGTCGTGACACACGGGCCTGTGACCCAAGGCCCTGGGAGGGCCCTGGATGCCCTGTGGATGGGCTGGGGCCCAGTCTCAATGCTACTCCTCATTTGCAGTGGGCTGTGGGCCCGAGGCTTAGCTGGTGCCTGCCTCAGTTTCTTCAGCTATGTTGTGGGAGGGCACAGAACCCCCCTCACAGGTAGGGCGAGGGTCTGCACACAGCTGGCACTGGCTCTTTTCTTAGCCACCAAGCTGTGATGTGGAATCGGAGGCCACTCAGATTTTAATTCTAGAATCCAGGGACTCTTCCTCTCCATTGGCCCTTCCTCCTTCCCTGCTGTGCCTCATCCAGGGCCCCTGCTACCCCTGCCCTCCCTCCAGGGGCTGTCTGCTGTGGCAGCCTGGCTGTGGACATGGCAACTCTCCCCAGGTGGAGACCTTGCGGCCCTCTACCTGCTCCGTCCCCAGATTCTGCACTGGCTTTCACTTCCTCCTTCATTGCAACCATCTGGCCTCCCCCACCAGCCTCCAGCCAGGAGTGGCTGAGGGAGGGGGTGCACTGGGGCCCTGGAGGGGGCCCCAAGGTTGAGCCCTTGGGGCCCCTAGGGGCGGGCAAAGCTCAGAGGGTCTGTGCTCCCCTGCCCCACCCCTTCCAGCTCCAAGCATGGCCCTTACCCCAAACCAGGATGCCTGAGTTTTGGTCAGATGCAGATCTGGGTCTGTGGACTGCTCAAGGGCCGGGATGACAGGGGACGTGTAGACCAGGGCGTACCCAAAACTGAAGTTGCCCAGCACGGCTGCGAAGGTGGCCAGGAACACCCTTTTGTTCTGCAGGGCCCTGGTGGTGGGAGTAGACAAAAGAGTCAGCTCTGAGTCTCTATTCCCTGAGCTGCTGACTCTCCTGAGTCCAGTGGTGCCGGGCTAGTCAGATCGGCACCTCCCCAGGGCCTGAATGCTGCCATCCTGGGAAATTCCCAGGGCGTTAGCCCATGGCTGTGGCCCTTTTCCCCTGAAGAGGCTTGGGTTCTGCTTCCAGCTCTGCTGCTGATAGCTTTCTGTGTGACCTTAGGCAAGTCCCTCACCCTCTCTGGGCCTCAGTCCCCTATCTATGACAGCTGAGCCTGTCACTCTGGGGTGGTCCCTTCCCTAAGGCGGACCAGCTTCTTAAGCAGGGTTAGGTACAGGTGGCAGAAGGGAGCAAGATGGTCCCAGGTGGCTCCTCAGGAAAGGTAGAGAGGCCCAGGGCGGAGCCAGCGCCCGCCGGAGCGGGCTGGCCCAGCCCCCGCCGGCCCCCCACGCCCAGCGACACTCACCCGACCCGCGCCCTCTCTCCCGGCGACGGGGGCGGCTTCTCGGGGAAGGTGTCATAGTCCAGGCCCTCAGCGCCCAGCAGGGGCTCCTGCATGGCCGGCGCGAGCACGCTCCGGCCAGCGGGACGCGGCCAGCGCTGAGCATCCGCGGGGCCCGCAGCTCGCGGCCGGCGCGCCAGGCCCCGCCCCTCAGCCTCGCCTGGCTGCGGGGCGGCCCTGCAGAGCCTCGCCGGCCAATGGAGAGCCGCGCGCCGCGGAGGCTGGGATGCCGGTCCCCGCCGGGCGCGGCCGCCGCCCGCGCCCCCGGGTCGCCGCTCTGCGGCGGAAACGCGCGCCCGCGGCGGCGCGGGTGGAGTGGGAGGTGGGGCGCCTGGCGGAGCCGTCCGGGACCCGCCCCGAGGTGTGCCGAGTCCTGCAGAGGAGGAGACCGAAGCCCAGAGAGGCGAAGACGCTCGCCGAGGTCACACAGCGAACGCCGCTCTCGCTCCGACTGCTCTCCGCTCCCACCGGCCGTACGCGTCCCGTCGTCGCCTCCGTCCCCGGCTTCCTCCCCGCTTGGGTGACCAAGTGGATCAGGCGGAGCTTCCAGGACAGCCAGCGGGTGCGTGGGGTGAAGGCAGGGAAGAGGACTGGGCAGAGGCAGTATGGCTCTCGGGAGCGCAGGGACAGGCGCCAGCCCGGGGCGGGGGGCGCGCAGCCCAGGCCCAAGAAGGACCCAGAGGCAAGAAAAGCCATGGAAGAAACAGAAGGAAAATGCAAGTGTCTTTATGTCGAGGAAGAAAGGGAGCCGAACATAATCTGGGCGTGTCCCAAATCATCCTAGTGATCATATAAAATGTAAAAATAAAAACGGAATCGGAAACTTCATGGGAGGCTGTTCTCAAAAAGTAAAAACGAAAGTGAGTAAGTTGCAACGATGCGTCCAGTTCCCCTTGGACTTTTTCTGCGGAAGGGCAAATCACTTCCTGGCCTGCTGGGTGAATGACCACACATGTTTTAAAAATGATCCTTTGTTCTTAAACAGTTGGGTTATTTCCAAATTTCAGCTATCAAAATGGTAGAGCTTTTTTGTTTGTTTGTTTATTTCAATTCCTGCCAACAGCACACACCTGTAATCCCTGCCACAAGTTCAAAGCCAGTCTCAGCATGTCCTGAGTCACTAAGGACTTAGCAAGAACTTGTCAAGAAGCGGGCAGTGGGCCGGCTGTGGCTCCGTGGGGGAGCGCTTGCCTGGCATGTGTGAGGCACTGGATTTGACCCTCAGCACCACGTATAAATAAATGAGTAAAATAAAGATCCATCAGCAACTAAAAAAAAACTAGTAAAGAAACCAAACTTGTCTCAAAATGATAATTTTTAAAAAGCAGGGGGCCGGGGGATACCTCAGTGGTTAAGGTACCAGAAAAAGGAAAAAAAAAAAAAAAGTCTCAATTCCCTTTTCTTAAAGTAGCGTCAGAACTGTAGCAGGAGAGTAGGGAAAGTAGCGAAGGGCAGCCACAGCCCTCTCGCACACGGGTCCCCGGGCACGCCGGTCCCTCCTTCCCCTGTCTCCCAAGTGGCCCTGCACAGAAGTCTCCACTTCACAGAAATGTGCGTTTTCTCCAAGAACGTGCTCTCTGGCCCGGGAGCCCTGGCGCAGGATGACTTCCTGATGGCCTTCCCTGGGGCTCACTCCCACCTCTCAAAAGGGAGATCTCGACCCCCAGATGCGGCTCAGTGAGTGGTCCAAGTGCCCGTCCGTCAGGAGCGGTTCCAACGCTCTAGGAAGAGCCCTTGTTCCCCTCCAGGCACCCTTCCCCGGCTTCCGCACCGTGGGCCAGAGTCCTGCTCTTGCACCTCGTAGAAATGGAACGGTTCTCTTGTTTCCGGTTCTTTTGAATGTATTTTTTAAAATCAACTCTATTTGTCTAAAAAATGAAGGAAATCAACTTTCTTAAGGTGGGCTTTACCGATGAGAAAATGAGCTCATCTTGTGTACCTGCTGATGGGTTTGACGGCTAAGTGGCGGCCACCCTGGAGCGTCCTCTGGGCCCTCGGAGTCCACCTGCCCCTGGGGCAGGTCCCTGGGTCGGGGCCTGGGAGGGAGTGGCAGGCAGAGCTCCTTTCCCACAGGCTCCTCCCGGTGGTGGTCCCAGGCTGGTGCCTGTCCTTGCCGCACAGTGCCACACAGATGGGGGAGCAGCAGTTTGTCCTTCCACCCTTTGATGGACAACTGTGAGGCTGCGGGCAGATGGCCCTTGACACTGGTGAACCTGTTGCAGGATTAAGGCTGTTGCTAGCATCTCTGCTTTTGAGATGAACCCTGAGATGGACGCCTTGTCCTCCAAGGATAGTTTCCTTCTACAAGGACATTTGTGGGCCTTGCCCTCCCCTGCTGGGCATGGCACCTGTTTTCTTCTGGGACTGTCCTCGGAGGGTGCTTGGGGACCTGGCCTCTGGGAAGGTGTCTCTCCTCCTCTGCTTCAGCTCGGGGCCGGGCAGCGGGACACCTGGAAGCCCTTGCTGACTTGAAGTTGAGCCTCTCCCCTCCCTGAGCGACTGCTCCCCCTTGTGGGAAGCCTCAATTTAGAGGCTGGCCTAGGAGGGGGCCCTTGCTCTTCTTTGTGACCTGGGACGTCTGCTGCCCCACTCCCCTGGACACACCCACAGTGAGGTGGAGGAACAACTCCTGGCTGGGTCCCTCCTTCCCTGCAGCTTGGCTCCAGCCCCCCGGAGGGAGGCCCCAGGAGGTGGGTTCCACAGAGGAAAGAAGGATGCTGCCTGCCACGGTGTCCCTGGGGAGGGGCCTCCAGGATGTGGGACCCCTGGGGCTGGAAGGTAACTCCCTGCAGAACTTCCAGGCTTGTGAACGAACAGCATACCCAGGGTGGCTGGAGAGGCCTGGGGTCCAACCTGAGGGTCCAGTCCTGCACAGAGGCCACCCTGATTGCTGGTTCTTAACAGATGACCCAGTTTGAACTCTGTCCCTGTCCAGAGGAGGGTCCTGCCACTTTGGTGGTCTTGGGCTGTCACTATGCCCCTGCCCAACTCCAGGGCTTCTGAGGCACCTCCTTCCTGCTGGGCTGTGGCCTGGCGGCCGGCGGTGCTGTCTGGGCAGAGGGCACTGGTTGCAGGCGGCTCTCAGGCTCTACAAAGGTCTCTTCAGACCAGTCTGACTGCCCAGCTGCATTCCACGACCCCTGGCAGGGGGCCAGGCTCCGCAGGCGGCCGCGGGCCGCGTCTAACCTTCCAGCTCCGTCATCTCAGGGGACAGTGGGGCGGTGGGAGTGAAGCCAGTGGGCCTCAGCTGGTCCTTGCCATCTCCCTGTGGCCGCCATCCCACCTTACAGGGCTCCCTGAGTAGGGCCGGCAGAGGCGGGCGGGGTCATCTAGAGGGACCTGCCTCTCCACCCTCCTTTCCACAGATGGGCCGCCCAGGGCCCCCAGGGGAGAAGGTCTCTGACACCCAGCTGTCCGGGGCCCCCGAGGCCCTGAGGGACGCCCCCGGCGATGCCGCGCCTGGTCCTGAGGACTCTGACCTGCTGCCCTCAGTGGCCCTGGCGGTGGCCCTGGTCCTGCTGTTCCTCCTGCTGTCCTCCTGGCTGGTGTGGAGCAGCCCTGCCAAGCCGCCTGCTATCGTGGCTTCCCAGGTGGGGTTGGCGGCACGGCTGGCCTTCCGGTCCCCACCAGCACCCAGCCCACTCAGCCTCTGCCCCCGGGAGTCCCCTGTGGCTCCGCAGTCATCTGGGGCTGGTCTGAGGGCCCAGGCCCCCGAAGGCCCTCAGCCAGGCCAGGCTCAACTGGCCTCCTTCCCCAGGTTGCTCTGGGGTCTTGGCTGGGTCCTCATCTTTGCAAGGCCGTTCTGGGTACTGCAGATAAAGCTGAGTGACTGCAGCCGTTTGTGAAGTCAGTCAGTGACTGGGGACACGCTGGTTCACAGGTCCCTTCTCCCTCTGGGGGCTGGTTTTCCCAGTCCTCAGGTGAGATGGCAATATCCACTTCTGGGCACTAGTGGGAGGGCCCCGCAGTGAGCAGGCCTTCCTTGGCCATCTGGGCATGGTGGGCTCCCGCTACCACAGAGACCCGGGGAGCCCCTGGAGGGAGCTGGAGGAGGGCAGAGGGAGGGTGTGCTGGTCTTGGCCGCCACCTGGTGGCTGAGGGTAGAACTGCACCATCTGTTTCATGGCCCCTTGAGGTGGCCTAGGTCAGGGTGCATCCAAAGTCGTTTTCATTTTTTAAGGTGGAAGAAATTGAGACTGTAGAGAAGCACAAGCCCCTGTCGTAGCAAGAACTGTTCTTATCATTTACTGATTACCGTCTTGCCCCATCTGTGCACCTTAGCTTCCCTACCAGACTCATGGGAAAGAAGGGACGGGCAGCAGCTGGAGGGCAGCGGGAGCTGCCAGGGTCCTCGCCTGGGCACTGAGACCCCTGCCCCTCAACAGCCCCGTCTCTGACTGCACTCCCAGATGTGGGGGACCTGTGCACTGGACCCCAAGGCTCCAAGACTGTCTCTCAGGAGCAAACCGCTCTCCAGAGCGTACTATGTGCAGACTCTGTGGAAACAGGGAGCCAGAAGCCGCAGGTGCACGGGCCTATCCAGAAAGCAAGGCCCAGGCTGGCCACAGGGTGTGGAGGCTGCCAGGTAAGCCAGGCTGCAGTGGCCTGTGGTCAGGGAGGGGCGGGTGGGCTGGGGTGAGGGTGTGGGTACCCAGGAGTCCCAGGGTGCTGTCCCAGGCAGAGGATCAGACCATGGGAGGTCAGAGACTGGAAGCCTGTCCTTCCTCGGCTGCTGGCTTTCCTTTGGGGGAGCTGAGGGTCTCTGGGGTCCCCCAGGAACAGATGGGGAGGGGAGGGCCACAGTGAGGCCCTTTGCCTATCCCAGGGTCCTGGTGGAGGGTGCTGCTTCCTCCTCCTCCAGTTTTGGAAGCCAAAGCACATGCCTGTGTGTCTGGGCTGGGGTAGGGCCCTCTGTCCTGCCTACAGACAGTCTCTAGTCAAGCACCTGGCCCTGCCTGCCCTGGGGCAGGACACTGGCAAGTGGGCAGGGCTGCGGGAGGTCTCAGAGGCTTGCTGGGGGAAGGGGACGCAGGTGGAGCCCTGAGATTTGGGAATGGGCCCTTCAAGTGGGAGCACTGCAGGGGTGAAGGCCCAGGGCTACCACAGCTTCTGCACGGTTCAGCAGGAAGGGATGTGGGGATAGGCCTGAGCTCCTGCTCGCTGTGGCTTTCCACTCTTGCCTTGCTTGCTGAGCCTTGTCAGCTGTGGCCGAGCTTCTGGGGTTGGGGTGGCCTTGGTGACTCACAGCAAGATCTGTTAGAGTCTGTCGGTGGGCTGGGCCCGTGGGGACCCCAGCCCGCGGTCCCTCTTTGCCCTGTCTTAGAGGCAGCCAGAGGCAGAGCCAAGCCTCTGGCCCCTGCCCCTCCTGCTCTAGGGCCAGGAGAGAGGACTGTAGGAGTCTGCCCTGCTGTGGTGGCCTTGGCCTTGGCCAGGGCTGTCAAGACCTGGGGAATGAAGGAAGCCAAGGAGCAGCACCCTCGGAGATAGGCAGGTGGGGGAAGCCTCTCTCAACCTGGCCACCTCGGGTCTGGGCCCTGCCTGCGGGCCAGCGCTCACGAGAGGACCAGGCAGACAAGGCGGTGTGTGCCCAGGCCCATGTGCGAGCATTCTGACCGGGGCCTGTGAAAATGCCCGTGGCTTCCGACATGTTTCCTGTGGCCAGCGTTCCCTCTGCTCGGCTCCTGGGGGCTCACGTGCCAGGCCCTGTCCACCAGTCCCAGGGGCAAGCTCAGCATTCTGTGCACAGCCTGGCCAGGAGGAATCGCATCTGCAAGGAAGATGTTGTCCTGTAGGATTCAGTGACCCGTTTAATAAACACTGAGGGTGTGCCTGGGCTCTCGCTGCCTGTCTCCTGCCTCCATTGCCGCTTCTCCGGGGGCTGCCTGTGAGGTTAGGAAAACGTGTGCTTTTGTGGGGTTGGAGGTCGCCGGATGGGCCTGGTGATGGTCTGGGCACGTCGGAGTCCCGGCGGGGCTGGCAGGGCACTCCTTGAGCTGTTGGCAAGGAGGCACTGGGATCGGCCGCCTCCAGGGTGTGTGTGCGAGTGTGTGACCCTGTGTCTGTGCCTGTGTGTGTGCGTGTTTAACTCTGGGAGCTGGCACGCAGTGAAGCTGGCCCCCTCTCTGCCAGCGACCCAGAGGGTAAGGCAGGCCTCCCCTCAGGGAAGAGGCTGCTCCATGTGGTTAGGAGAGGGGCTGGGCAGCCTCCTGTCCCTCTCTAGTTGCAGCGCAGGAGTGGGGTCCTCTGCCCCCTCCGGTAGGGCTGTGCGGGCTGCTTCCTGGGCTGTGGAGCACAGTGCTCCGGAACTGGGCCCCTCCACGGAATCACCCTTGGAGGCCAGTGGTCTGGCTGCTGCTGCCTGGCTGACTCTCTTGGGGCCAGTGGTCAGCTCAGAGAAGCACAACGGGAGGAGGAGGGCAGCCGGGTGGGAGGACGCCGGGCTCCTTGACCCGGGCAGCCTGAGTCAGGCACCGGTCCGAGAACAAGTGCAGCCTGGAGCCAGGGCTGTGCCTGGCACGGCCCCACCTCCTCTGCAGGCGGGAATGGAAAACGGCCCGGAGTACGCAGCTCCCAGGCCTCGGGGAGGTGGGACTGGGTGGCAGGCAGGAGACCCTCTTCTCCACACAGGGACAGCAGATGGGCAGGTGGGCAGGTGGTGAGGGGTGGCCACAGGAGCTCTGTGGGGAGATGTCTGCGGGTGGGAGCTGGGCCCTGGGGGACCCCTGCTTCCTCCCCAGCCCGAGGCTCCTTGTGCTTCAGGTGTGTCCTGCTTAGGGTCCCTGCCCACTCTGCCTGGGGTGTTTGCCGGGTGGTCTGAGCTCGAGTCCTCGCTGTGTGACTTCGGCCCGGGAGCCTCTGTTCCTTGCCTCAGTGCAGGGCTGGCCAGGCCTTGGGGAGCTGAGGGGCAAGGGGCCGGATGGATGCCTGCCTGCCAGCCTGGCATCCCTGCCTCCTCACGGCCCGCCAACACTCTCTCCCGGGACACTGCCAACTATCTGTGGCCGGTAAGTAGCATAACAGCTGCTTTTCTTGCTAAAGTATGACATTACACTTTTCCGGATGGCTGGACACTTCCTGGCTTGAAGTGTGCTGAGTGACGGGCTTGCTCTGTCCCGCCGTCCTCCCTTGCCCACGGCCCCGGCTGTCTCCCAGCTTGTTCTGGCTGGCTGGCGGCAAGGTCAGGCCAGGACCACTTTGGCCCTGTGTTCAGACAGAGCCCAGATGGAGCCCCTCAAACCGCAGGTGGCCTGGGACACTTCCCCTGGGTTATTTTTGGCCCTTGAGCTGGCCCGTGGACTCCTCGCCAAAAGCAATCACTGAATTCTCATCTTGTTTTGCTGAGGATTTAGAGTATGTCAAAAATGTTCTGCTGGGAGGCCTGGGGGCACTTCAGGACCAGGGAAGTGGGAGCTGGGGAGCCCAGCTGTGGCCGGCGCCCTGGGGGTGAGCCTCTGGGGTTGCTGGGAGACGGAGGGGGTCTGACAATAGCCGCGGCTGAACACAGTGACCCTTCTCCCACTTCATCGGTAATAGCAAAGGAGCGTGGCCTCCCATTTTACAGGAGAGGAAACTGAGGCCCAGAGATGTCTGTCCCAGTCCTGGGGAGAGGCCCAGTGGGCTGCCCAGGCTCCTCTCCGAGGAGGATTCGCTGGGGGCTGGGGCGACCCATGGATCTGCCCACACGGCTCTCCTCCCCACCTCTGGGCCTTCCCAGCAGAACCAGGAGGCAGTGGGTCTAATGGTTTCCTTTCACATGTCCACTCTGCTGCTGGCTTTATGGGCTCCACTCACCTCACTGAAAACTGCCCAGGTGCTGGCCAGGTGGGCTCCAGGTTGTGGAGGGTGGCAGGTCCTGGCTAGCTGGTGGCCGTGGGAGCTGCCCTGGGGGCTCCCATCCTGAGCACCTGGTAGGATGTGCCTAGATCCCACCCACCCGGCCTCCTGGAGCAGACCCCACCCTTGAGGCAGGGAGGCTGAACCCTGGGCACGAGGCTGGGAACTTCCTGCAGCTCTGTGGATGGGGACGAAGGGGCAGCCCTGGGGTTTGCACCCTGGCCCTTGGGCCCCCGGGCCCCTGGGATGGGAGTGCGGCGCGGTGAGCTTTCCCCTTCCTGCCTGGCAGAGGCCTCCTTGTTCCCGCTGCCCTCTTGGAACGTCCACTCATCAGTCAAGTGCTTTTGGTGGACACTGCCCTGAGGAACTCCAGCCGTGGTGGGGAGAGGAGAACCCCAGAGCCACGGGCAGCAGGCAGAGCACAGAAGACCAGTGCAGATGGCCGAGGCTCCAGGGGAGCTGAAGTCAGCCGGGAGTGGGGACAGGCTGCCAGAGGAGGGGGCCACACCTGAGCCCAGAGCAAAGGCTAGGTGGGCCCACTGGGTGACCGAGGTATGGCTGTCCCTGACCCCCGCCTGGGTGGCAGCTTGGTGCTGGTTGTGGAGAAAGGACTGCAGGTGGCAGGTGAGCCTGGGGGAGCATGGAGATGGCAGGCAGCCCAGCCTTGGACACTCAGTGTCCGCCTGGGCGTGGGCACCACGTGGAGGTGCCCTGTGGGCGTTCAGCTGTGTGCCTCAGGGCCAGGGTCTGGCTTCTAGTTGATTCCGCTACCTGGATGGCCATGTGTTTGTAATTATATCACAATCCCAGGTGAAGAAGTGGATGGTGCGCCTACCTGTCCCCCACATTTGAAGGCTTTATCCTGGAAGAAGCGGAGCGTCTGTCTGAGGTGCTTGGCCCACACCCACCCTGGGGCCCTGAGCTTGAGCCACTGAGTCCCACCCTGTCCTTGTTGTCCAGCACGCTCCTGTGCAGAGGCCTCTGCGGCTGGGGGACCCACTGTCAGGAAATGCGCTGATAAGGAGCAGCGTTTGCTTTCTCAGCCTGTAGGATGGATTCCAGGTTCCCGATGTCTGTAGAGGGACTGGCTGGCAGGTCTGGACGCAGGGAGGACGTGGACATTCCGGGGAGCAGTGTGGGGATGGGGCCAAGGAGGCCTCCTCTGTCCAGGCAGAGGCCTTGCTGTGGGTGGGGTCAGGGGGCTGGCTGGCGTGATGTGGGCTCTGTCCCCAAGCTGGACACCGCTCAGCCGTGAATCACCAGGCTAGCACCTCCACACATGGTGTCTTCTCCTCCTAGCCCCTGGCCACAGGCTCTTGGGTCCTGTTAGGGGTGGCCTTGTGCACTTCACAGGTGATGGCCCAGAGGCCCCTCCGAGCTGAGGGACTCTCCTGAGTCCAGGGAAGGCCTTTGACTGCCACCTGGTTTGTTGGACAGGCCTTGCCAAGTGAGGGGCTCCCAGAGTACCAGGCTGGCGAGCATGCGTGCTCACAGGGGCTCTGCAGCCCTGGAGCCCCACGCGGGCCGCACAGCCCAGCCCCCTGAGCCCCTGCGGTTGTGGGGTTTGGAGCTCAGAGGTCTGGCAGCTCGTGGGCTTGATGCTAGACCCCACTGTTTCCCCAGAGCACAGAACTGTGCTTCCGAGCACCCAGGGCAGGAGGGCCGAGGCCTCAGGCCTCAGTCCTCAGCTCCCTCGCCTTTTCCCACAGGAATCGCATTTGTCAGAATAAAAGGTGAGTGTCCAGGGTCCCTGTGCTGCTGTCCAGGCTTCCCTCCTTCTGGGCGGGGACACCGCACTCTTCCCTGGCACTGATACCTTGGGCCATCCCCACCCCCGTGGCCACGTGCAGTCTGGCGGCACTGTCTCTGACGCCAGGTCCCCTGCTCAAGGACATAGTGCTTTCTCTGCCAGGCGCTCGGGGCCCTGGCCCTCGGGGCTCCCGTGGTTAGGAACCTCGTGTGTCAGAAGGTCCAGGACTGTGTTCTCACTGCCACGGGCCCCTCGCTTCCCCGAGATGGCTGGCCTGAAGTGCAGACTACAACCTGGACGGGCCCTGGCCTCTGGGAGGGAGACCGCAGCCGACTTGGACTCCCCGCACCCGGAGCTGAGCTGCCTGGCTCCTGCCAGGCCAGTCGGGGAGGGGCAGCAGCCAGGCCCTGGGAAGCTCCTGGGGCCTGGCTGGCTGAGGCGGGTAGGCAGCCCTCCCAGCTCCCCTCCCGGGAGCGCCTGCCAGGAAGATGTGGAGTGACAAGGACTGGGAGGCTGACAGGCAGGCTCTGAAGACCCCACGGATCCCGACCCTGCAATGCCGGTGTCTGTGTGCGCGGGGAAGGGCGTCCATGGCGCCCCGCCCAGCCGGGCTCCCTTCTCTCCAGCCGCTCCTGGCTTTGGGCGTGCTGCCTGACTCCTCTGCACTGGAGTGGGCAAGGGTTGGACCACTTGCTACGAGGAGTGAATTGGGAATGGTAGCCCCACAGGAATGACCCAGAGACCAACATCTGTGGCCCAGGTGATTCTGGTGGTCTTTTTGTTTATCTGTACACGTGTGAGTGACTGGGGACATTTGTGAAAAAGTCGGATGGCTGCTTTGAACCAACCCAACTTGGAATCGTTGCTGACTTATGTGTTGCTGGTGCAGTAAAAGTCTAAAATGAAGGAGGCCCTACAAGCCCCTGACCATGGCTGACGGCA
The DNA here is from genome assembly GCF_902686445.1 of Sciurus carolinensis. Lineage (NCBI taxonomy): Eukaryota > Metazoa > Chordata > Mammalia > Rodentia > Sciuridae > Sciurus > Sciurus carolinensis. The sequence continues at coordinate 2,035,456 of NC_062226.1, forward strand.
GGGGTGAGGAGTGTGCTGGGTCCTAGCTCCCTGGGCATCTGCCAGGTAGGCAGACACCCCCACAATGAGTGATTTGCAGAGGGGGTCCGTGCAGGGAGGGCTGGCAAGGGGGCTGTGGGAGAGGCTGAGTTGAAGCCCAAAAGATCTCAATGGTGGCTGGGCATGGTGGCACATGCCTGTGATCCCAGAGCTTGGGAGGCCGAGGCAGGAGGAATGTGAGTTCAAAGCCAGCCTCAGCAATTTAGTGAGTCCCCAAGAAACTCAGTGAGACCTGCCTCTAAATAAAATATAAAATAGGGCTGGGGATGAGGCTCTGTGGTTAAGCATTTCTGGGTTCAATATCTGGTACCAAAAAAAAAAAAAAAAAAGATGTCAATGGTGCATACGCGCACACATACACACGCACACCCATGCACATGTGCACACGTACACACACAGAGGCCTGAACTGCATGCCTGGAGGGAACTTGAGGCAGAACAGAGGCAGGCTACCAGCAGGGGAGGCCACCTGTGTGACACACTGACAGCTGATGCTGTGGGAATTTTTTGAGCAAGAATCACAAGCCAGGTGAGTGGGGACGTGACCGTGTGCTGAGAGGTGTGGGAGGAGGGCAGCTTCCCCGCACCAGGCTTGTCCGCTGGAGGGGAGTCTTGGCTACCCTGGTGTGTGTGCAGGATCTGGGGACAGCTTTAACCACAGTGGCTCCTCAACAGTCACGGGAGCTGTGGCGAGATTCTTGACATTTTCAAGCCCTCTCCAGCTCTCTGCCACGCTCTGGGAGACACCGGAACCCTGTCCCTGCTGTGGACAGCACCCGCTCGGGAAGGCCTCAGCCAAAGCTCGCACGTTCCTCTGTCTCGGGGCTGGAGACATCCCCTCACCCGCAGGGCTGCAGGCTGCAGAGGGACTGCTTTGTTGCGCTGGGACGGGGCCAGCTAAGCCCCAGGACATGCCGTCCCCGTGCCTGGCCTGCTGGAGCGGGGCCCGTGCTGGGAATGGTGTCTGACCCTGTGTTCCAGGCGGGGCTGGGGGGTGTCCTCAAGATGCAGCTGTGCCCAGCTGCTCCCTGGACAACACGCTGAGGAAAGTCCACCCCTCCCCAGGAGCTCCGCTGACCAAGGTCCACTTCTCAAAGGTGTCAGGGTGCTTCAGGGGACCTGTGGTCCTCCAGGTGACAGGACAGAGGTCAAGACCTCTTGGCTTGCAGAATTTGGGGAAATGTGTTCATTTCCCAAAGCCTCTCAGGTACTTAGCTCCATGGTGCCTCTGGTGAGGCCTGCCAGGTTAGGGCAGAACCGGCCTTCCAGCCAGTGCCTGCCATCTCCTCCTGATGCCCTCCAGTGTGACCAGCAGGGAGAAGCCACAGGGACCTTTGCCCTCCCTGAATCCAGCGCTGAGTCCCTGTCGGAGCATTTGCCTTCAAGGAGAAGACTGGAAACAGCAGTGTTCAAATGTCAGCTGGCTCACAGACCTCCAGAAAGCGGCAGGCCTTCTCTGTGCCTCTGTGTTCCCCTGGTTTAGGGGACTTGTTCCTGCTGCTACCTCCGCAGAGGCCTGGGCTCTGTCTCAGGGACTCAGCAGAGGGACCCGCCGCCATGAGACTCAGCCTGAGTGGTCAGTGTGGGCACGGGTTCCTCTGACCACAGCGGTGGGCCCTGCCGCTGCCTCCTTGTGGCGCCTCTGCAGGAAGGACTCTGCTCACGCTGGCAGGCTCCCGAGGGCCCTCCACTCACCCTGGGCCCGCTCCTGCAGGCGTGCCAGCTCTGAGGGTGGGGATGTCTTTCTCCTGCCCTGCTGCGTCTCCAGGTCTTGAACAGTGTCTGACACACAGAAGGAGCTCAGTGAGTAGCTGATGAAGGAAAAATGAATGAAGGAATTCACTAATTACCATCCGGTGTTGAGAATCATAGAGGTTAAGATCATGGACCTTAGAGTCAGCTGCCTGACTGCCAAGGTTTGAATCTGTGATTTACTGGTTATAAGTGAGTTAGGCATTGTCCCTGTTCTCCGTTTCTCATCTGTAAAATAAGAGCAAAAGATTTTTGTTCCTAACACAAGGCAACGAGGCACTGTGAGTGGAAGCCAACAGAAATGGGAGGTGGTAGAATCAGGTCAGCCAAAAAATTCAGATACTGGAACTATCAGAACCAGAGAGTAAAAGGAATGTTTCATACAAAAAATAAAAGAGGTTGGAGTACATAAACAAAGAATGAACCTGCTTGAAAGGAACAAAATACTCCTAGAAATAAAAAGCACGACCCTAGAAAAACTCAAAGGCAGTTTGACAAGTTTAGATACAATTACAGAGGGAATTAGTGAACTGAAGGATAAGATTAAAAAAAGTTAGGAAAAGGGCTAGCCTGCACCTCGCACTTTCGCTTTCTGGACGCCAGGCTGACGCACAGTTAGCATGCTACATGGAAGCCGGAGCCGCACCTCGTACATGGTGCCCCGGCCAGCCGGGCTCCTCAGAGGAGAGCTGTGCCCGGGCCGACACCAGCAGCTCAGCCACCAGCTGCAGCCCGCCAGCTGCAGTGGGCTCACCTGCTGCAGCTCCGTGGCAGTCAGGTCTGGTGGCCCAGGTGGCGACCACTGCGGTGGGTGTGGCTGTGGGCTCTGCTGTGGGGCACACGCCGGGCCATGCCATGGTGGGGGGGCTTCAGTGGAGGAAGTGCCCAATATTACCCACCAGGAGCCTCGGGGAACCCAGCCAGCACAGCAGCAGCAGCTTGGTGGCCCTTGCTTTTATGAAATAAAACACTTTGGAGTGTGCCCAGAACCAGGCTGATGTCAAGCTCTGTGAGGTTTCCAGGAGGTGCTGAAGCAGTGCAGAATTACTAACGGGTTAGTCTGATCGAGAGGCTCAAACTGAAGAAGTGGAAAACTTGATGACCAAGTTACTTTAGCATGAAAATATAATCGACAGTGAAAGTATGCAATGTACAACTGCAGTGTAAAGCCTCACCTAATAGCTTCATGTTTCTGAATGGCAGCAAAAGAGAGTTCTAACTGTATGGAAGTTCACTGAGTTGGGTCAGAATTTGGGGCTGGTCAAATGTTTGTGTGCCCTCCGTAAGCAAGCAGTTCTGATGTTCTTTGAGTTTATTAGAATACAGTGATTTTCTCCTGGAAAAAAAAAAGTCAGGGAAAGGACTCTCCTAAAAGATACAGAAGGGGAAAATACAAGCCTGGAGAATGGATGCACAGAAATGCACTGCTGCCCTCTGGGGTTCTGGGAAGGGGAAACTGAGAAAAGGGTCGTAGTCAAAACCATTTTAGATCTAGTGAAGGACAGCAACCCACATCGAAGAAGCCAAGCAAGACGGAGAAGGATTCCACACTGTTCATATCAGGATAAAATGCAGAACACTGAAGACCAAAAGAAGTCTTAAAAAAGAGCCAGAGGAAAATGAAGATCACCCGAAAAATAATTCACCTGGAGAGCCCACCTGCCTGCCTACCGCCCTTCCTCTGTTTTGTTGGGTGCTGGGATGGAACAGAGGGTCTCCTGTCTGCCAGGCTCACATCCCCACCAGGGAAGCTTGACTTCTCAGTCACAGCAATGGGACCCAGGAAGCACGGAAGCAGCATCTTCAAAACACTGAGGGCCAATGAATGTCAGCTTTGGATTCAATGCCCAGCGGAAATGTAATGTCCATCCAAGGCAGTTAGAAACCAGGGGGGTCTCCCACAGTCTCCCCGCCAAAGCCTTAGAGGATGCCTGAGGCAGAAGGAAGGAAAGTTCAGTTAGGAAGAGGGGTGTATGAAGGGATGGGCACAAACACACGGTCAAGTGTCACGGGGCCTTTGGATGAAGACAGAGCAAGAATGCAGGTTAGTGGTGGTCTGGAAGTCAGGGCAGGAGCCATAGGAATGCAAAGGTCCTGGGGTCCATACAGTGCTCCGGGGGTAAGATGTGATCTGCAGTCACAGGGGGATGGGAACAGTGCATGTGTTCTCGCTCAACAGAGGAAAGCAGAATTCAAATCTCAACCATCTAAAAGAAGGCAGGGAAGGTGGAATGAAGGTTGGCGATGAGCCGGCCCACAGCCAACCCGGCACGTGCCCTGGATGGGCAACACAGACACAGGCCTAGAGGCCCACGCCAGGCACGCCGTGGCCCTGCTGGGGGGAGACCCTGGCAGACGCGTCACGAATCCTCAGCTTTTCAACCTGCAAAACTGGGACAGCAAGATGGCTAAGGTGTGTGACCCCGAGGATGTGGTCTCCACGTCCCTCACAGAGCCGGTCACTGTGCCGGCAGGGGCAAGTGCCCACAGGATGGAGCAGCAACCCTGCAGTCCTCTGACTGTCTTGCTGGGTCTTTCGTCCTGCCCTCCTCTGCCCTCTGGGAGCGGCTGCTGCCTGGAGGCCAGAGGAGGCCCCAGCTCTCTCTGCCCTGCCCCGCCCGGGGGCTCTGCAGTGGCCTGGTGGCTGAAGGCCACAGCTTCCCGCGTCCCGGGGTACCAGCAGGGGCTCATCAGCTGTGGCTCTGGGACCATGGCTTCTGTGCAGGGGCCGTCTCTGCCCAGACATCTACTTGATGTGGCGGCTTTGGCTGGGCTCTGGGCCAGCAGGCTCCCGTCCGCAGGGCTGTTGGGTAAACAGAGCCCAGTGAGGGCCTGGGAGGCCAGCTTCCCGGGAGGGAAGGGGGGCGAGCTGGCAGGACCGTGGCCAGGCCAGGCCAGCCCCATGCTGGCCTCGGCCTCCTCCCCTGCAGCCCCCTGCCTGGCCCCAAACGCGGGAGCTTACGGCTCTCTGTTGGTGACTGCTGTGGCCACCCCAGACTCCCTGTGAAAGGAGCCCCCTGGTGAGCAGGGTAGGGTCTCCATCCCTTTGGACCACCCAGCGGCATCAGCAGGTGTCAGAGCTACAGGAGCCAAATGGCCTTGTCCAAGGTTGTCCAGCCCAGAGGGTGGGAAAGGGGATGTTTCTGGGCCTGGACAGGAGAGAACTTTGCTTCCTGCTGTTGCAGGTCAGGCCCTCCGGAGGGACAGGAAGCCCTGCGGCAGAGCTGGAGATGTGACGGGGACGTGGAGGGAAGTCACCTGCTGGTGCTTCAGTGAGCCAGGCCGAGACCCGAGCTCCTGCTCCTGCGCCTGGCCCCGTTCAGGTGCTCTCCCTGGGAGGGCAGGAGAGGAGCCCGGCCCTGAGCCTGCACCTTGGCCACTGGTGACCACGAGCAACGGACGGATCCGAGCAGGGCCAGTCCAGTGAGGCCAGTGATGGCAGCTAGGGGAGCTGCTGCTGGAGCCATTCTGCCCCCAGGGACAGTGGAGATTTTCTTGCTGCCCTGGGAAAGGTGCAGGAGGAGGTCAGGTGGCTGAGGGCACAGGGGCCTGGCCAGAGCCAGAACTGCGGAACTGTGAAGCCATCACAGACACGGCCCAAGTGCTGGCACAGCTTGGTCTACTTTGCTTCTCCAGTTTCATCCTCAAGCCTGCCTCTTCCAGGCAGCCTTCCTGGCCTACTTCCTTAACCCAGAATTCTTGGGCACTTGATTTGGAGCTTTTTTTTCCCCCTGGCACTTGGATGTCTGGTGCCCTAACTGGGGTGATATCTCCCCGTGGTAAGGATCCTTCATTAAATTCTAGAAATCCCTTTTCTGGCCCTTGACCAATGATCATGAAAATAGTAGTGATAACTATTTTTAAAATGTCTTTCAAAAAATTGCACTTTAAGGACTTTGTACGAAGCAGCCTCAAGGAATCTCGACGATGCCCACGGCAGCTGGGCACACTGTAGAAGGGGAAGCCGAGGCTGGGGGCACGGGGCTCGCCTGGGGTGGAGGACAGCCAAACCAACCTGTGGCTCCCGCCTGTTCCCTGGCTGCAGCTCATGGCCCTTGCCTCCTGCTGCCTCTGCACGTGACCTTTCCTGACACTTCCCGATCCTGTCCGCCTTGGTAATTCCCTAAAGGGCCCCAGGGGCTGCTGGGCAAGGCTGCTGTTCCCACTCAAAGGAGAGGAAACAGGGGGTGCAGGGGTGGGAGAGAGGGGCTGAGGCCCCTGACCTCCCGGGTGGCTCTCCACTCTGATGCCTCTAACCAGCTACTGGCCAGGGAGATGGGCGCCGGGGGCCCCGCGTCAGGGCCTGCACCCCACCTCCTGCTCCTGCCTTCCTCCCCCTCCAGGTCTTCCCTAACCAAGACCCTGCGGCCGGCCGAGTGGGACCAGGGTGAATTCCCCTCGGGTACCCAGCACAACTGCCCCTGACTAAGATCCCAGCCCCGCAGAGCTGGACAGTCCATGAGGTCGGTGGGGAGCTGTAAAGCCTTTTAAAAGGCGCAATAAAAGTCTTGGGTTTCAGATCTCTTCCTGGAGAAGAGAATAACAGACAGGAAATTTCAGTAGCAGACGCGACAAAGGCTGTGGCACGGGACTGCCTTGGACAAGAACACCTCTGGTGCTCGGGGAGGGGCTCTGGTGGCCGAGCACCCTCGGGTGCCCCACCGGCAGCGACTTGCTGTGTCCCCGTCCCGGGAGTCGCCTTCCTGCTGCCTCTTCCCTGAGCCTGGCTCTGAGGAACTGTGTCAGGAAGGCTGGGCACACGTGTGGTCGGGCCAGGGCCGGGCCAGGGCCAGGAGGAGCTGATCCTGGGTCCTGCTCCCTGGGAGCATGCCCAGGCCTGGGGCCTGTGGGGGTCTGTGCCCACCTGTCCCCTGATGTAGAGGCCATCCAGTGGGCTGAGAGGACTGTCTCGTCATCACCCATGTCCTGGCAGCAGGGATGCAGAGGGCCAGGTGTGGCAGCCTCTGCTCTGTCCCTTGATTTAACGTAGGACTTCTCAAATCCATGTGTTCCCAGCTGTGCAGTCCAGGAGCCAGGAGCCACAGGGACAGGGCTATCAGTGAAATATGGGAAGCTGATTAGACCTGAGCTTCAAATGTGCACCCGCTCCTTGCTGGCGTGTTCCAGGCAAGTGTGACCCCGCGACTGCCCGAGACACGCTTGTGCTATCTGATCGGCTGCGGTGCGTCCGACCTCGAGATACGCCAGGAAGCCTGACCTTCTCCTGCCGCCCTGCCTGCGAGAGGCTCTTTAAGCTTAACTGGTTAAAGCTGCCCACCTCTAAAGAGGCAGTGCCTTGGCCACATTTTAAATGCTCCTTTGCCGGGGGCACCAGGGGCTGCCGTGGGCGGTGCTGTGAGTTCTCTCAGGTGCTGCTGCTCTCAGTCCTCCAGGGGCACCCGAGCACGTGCCGCAGGGGCTGGGTGGGAGAGGGAGTCCTGCAGGCAGCCCGACCGGGCTGTGGGTCTGGGAGTCACAGTTCTCAGGGAGACCGGACCCCAGGCTGGACAGGTCTGTGGTCTTGGCCTCTAGCGGCCACAGCAGCTCCTTCCTGTAGTCTTGAAGGGCCAGTGACCATTCTCAGTGGCAAGGGAGAAGATGGTCCCCTCCCTTCCCTGGCCCCCAGCCCTTGTTAGAGCCCCAAGATGTCAAAGCAGGCCTTAGTGCCTGAGGCCCCTGGAGGAGGACACGGCTGGAGTGACTGGAGCCATCTTGGGCAGTGTCACCAGCTCAGCAGCCTGTGTGCAAAGCTGACCATGTCCCTGGCCTTCAGAGTTTCATCTGCAAGCTGGGCTGGGGACCTGCCCTGGCCCCCTGAGGGTGGCCATGGGGCCAACCTGCTCGGAGGCCCAGGTGGAGCAGGAGCTGTGGAGCAGGAGCTGGAGAGGCCAGGCACAGGTCTGTGCGTGGCTGAGGGCCGCCGCGCGCCTCCTAATTGTCCGTGACTTACAGACTTGGCCGGCCTCCCGGACGGCCTTCATAAATCAGCACTGCCACACTGGAGAGCCTGTCGGGTGGCCTCCTGGCCTGGCAGCCCAGCCTCCCCCTGCTCAGGAGCACCCGCTGCTCCAACTTTCCACGTGCTGCGGGGGAGTGGGAGGCCCCAGCGAGCTGGTGCATGGAAGGCAGGGAGGCACGGTGGGCGGCCCTGCAGGCGCCTGCCTCGGGAAGGTCCTGATGCCCGTGGGGCTGCACCCCTGCTGCCCAGCCCAGTCAGCCGCCTGCCTGTGGGTGGGGGGACCCGGGTTCTTGGACACTTGTCTCATGGTGGCGTGCACGCGGGTGTCCTGTGCCGTGTGTGCATCATGTGTCGTGGCACAGCTGTGTGCGCCCAGCTGGTTGGTGGGGTGGCCCCTGTGTCTCCTTGTCCTCTGTCCTACGATGGGGACACAGAGGACATCCTGGGGCTCCCCTTCTGGGTGGGCGGCCTCGGAGCCCAGGCCGTGGGCCTCAACGCCTCATCTGATGGGTGCCGTCCTAGCCCCGGGGCCTGGTGAGCCCCGAGGCCGGGTCTGAACATTCTGCAGTGCGCTGCAAGCGCTGTGGGCTGCTCTGTCATTTGAAGGCTCTGGGGCCAGAGAAAAGCGGAGGCCCGGGTAACCTCTGCCTGCCACCAGGGCCAGGAGGGGCAGGCCAGGCCCTCCTGAGACGTCTGGAGGTCAGCAGAAGGGGAGGCCAGGCTGAGGAGTCTGGGAGGGCTGGAGATCCACTGATCCTCACCAGGTGCTGAGGAGCTTCCTCCCAGCCTGGGCTTGTAAGAGGTGACTTTAGGACAGACGACTGGCTGCCCCACTGGCGGGAGTGGGTGTGGTGACTGCCCCCTCTCAGTGGCCTGTCTGGAAACACAAACAGGCCCCAGACAGGTGTAGGTAACTTCCTGCCAACGGATGGGCCTCAGGTCACCAGGGGAGCTGGCGGGCTGGGTGCTGGGGGACTCAGGTTTGTGAGGTGATGTCTGGGAGCCACTGCTGCCACCACCGGAACCCCAGCAGCTGCAGACAGGACCTCCCACGGCAGAGCAGAGGCGCGGCAAGAAGGCCTGGGCTGAGGGTGCCGCTCCGGCCACCTCCCTGCTGGGAGCCCAGTGCAGGGCCATCAGCCAACGTGGAGCGTGCCAAGGACCAAAGCGGCCTGGTGCTCCTGCCTCTCCATGGGCCAGCGGCAGGCTCTGCTCCATGCCACCCGCTCTGGGCCTCAGTGGGGTTGTTCGCCCTGAGCCTGGGCGCTCACTGGCAAGGGGAACAGGGACGCCTACTCACAGCCTTGGTTTAGGGATCAAGACACACATGTGACACGTAGTAAGGCAAAAGAACGGGGTGCTTCTTATTGATTGTTGTTGCTGAGACAGCTCGATCCAGGACCTGGCTGGAAGGGTGGCTGAGGGGCAGGCCTGGGCCCAGGACAAAGTTGGACTCTAAATGGGGACATTCAGAGCCAGGGCAGGGACAAAACAGGCAACACCAGTTTCCTGGGCGGATGGCTTCCCGGGTCTTGGTGGGCACTGGGCTAGGACTTCTGGGCCCTAGCCAGCTGTGGGAGAAGAGGGGAGGGATGGAGGACAGATGCCGGCCTTGGGGTCGCCAGGCACACCTGGTGGTCAGGAACTTTGCAGAGAAAGTTCCTTTCTTCCCAGCACAGAGCTGAGCACTGGCTCAGAGTGAACAGGTAGCGGAGGGTGGAGGGTGCCTTGCTACCCCTGGGGACCTCTCAGGATAGTGAAGAGACGGCTCCTCGTGGACACCCCAGGTGGGAAGGACAAGAGGACCCCCAGGAGAGATTGGGGACTCTGGTCCCTAAACAGGAGGGCAGGGCTTGGAGCTGGGGGCAACATGATCAGACACAAGCACAGCAAAGGGTGGAGAAGTCCAGCTTGGCCGGGGGCCCTGCGTTTCCAGCCTTCTTGTTGACCTTGGGCAGCAGCAGGAAGAAGGACATGGCCAGGGCACAGTGGTAGCAGCTATGGACATAGGTGTAATCCCAGTCCTGTGGGGGTGGGGTGAGTCAATCTGTGGCCTCCCCAGAGCCTATGGCCTCCCAGAGCCCACAGCCTCCCCGAGCCCTAGCCCGGTCACCCTGGCCTGGGGCCTCTCCTGTGTCCTGGCCTGCTTGGCTCTGCTGGGAGGTTCCTGTGTCCAGCCATGGAGGCCTTTCTTATCTCCAAATCTCTCCTGCGTCCAGGGTGGTGTTGCTCACCTGGCCTCTAACAGAAGACTGGGCCTCCTGCCTCCCTCCCTCCTCGTTCTCCTCCAGGTCATGGGCACCAGCCCCACACCCCTTGTCTCAGATACAGGCTCCCTGAAGTCAGGGCCTGTCTCCTGCCTCTCTGTGACCCCCAGGTCCACACAGGTCAGGATGCTAGTGGTGCTGGGTTTGGACAAAACCCCAACGCCCACCACAGGAGGAACAAGGAGTCAGGACAAGGAGCTTCCCAGCGAGGGTACAGTCTGCCACCCCCTGACCAGGGCTACTCCCAAGAGGGCTCTTCCCCAGTCAGCCTGTACCTCAAAGAAGAAGCGCAACATCAGGGACAGCGCCCCAAAGCAGAGGCCGGGGCCTATCTGCTGGGTGTAGACACTCTTGTCGGGGTACAAACCCTTCTTCTCCTTCATCTTCTGCAGCTGTGGGGACAGAGGAGGGACAGCACAGTGTCGGGAATGAGCAGGTGCACCTTGCACCAGGCCCTCCTCAGGCAGGAGAGGAGGCCCCGCATGCCTGGGCAGCACAACCAGTTGTCTGGACCCAGGCCCAGGTCACAGGACAGTGGAGGTCCTGGCCCAGGAGCCTCTGGGCCAGGCAGCTGCCCACAGGAAGTAGCAGGCTGCACTTGAGCTTCTGATTCCCAGCCCGAGGGAGCCTGAGGGGATCATTTACAGCAAAACCTACGTCACACCTTATGACTGCAGGTGCCCTGTGGCCCTCAGGGCACGCGTGTGGCACGGGGACAAACAGGGCGGCTTTGCTGGTTAAGGAAGCCACCGTGATACCAGCTCTGTGGGCACATTCAACCTGATTCCTCAGGCCTGGAATCCCTGGGCCTGGACTGTGGCTCTGGTGGGTGTTTCCCCTTAGTGGCAGGGAGCAGGCCGAGCGGACCTCGGTGGTGGAGGCCAGAGCCGGGGTTGTCTGGGCCGACAGAAGGAGGGACCGTCACCCATCGGCGAGGCAGAACCTGGGGTGGGGCAGCCCCCTGGCTGCACATCTCCCCATGGGAGCACAGACCCCAAGGAGGGCCTCACACCGGGTCTGGCGGCTCTCACCACCCAGGAGCTTTGAAACGGTGCCCAGCTTGAACTTTTCTGGAACTTGCGGTTGCTGACAGGAGTTGAGGACCCCCAGTGGGGCAGCTGAGGTGGGTCAGATAGACTGGCCCTGCCCTGGGAGCCCCAGCCCCACTCGCTCTGCTTCTGCGCCCAGGACTGTTCCAGAGTCTCTCCCCAGAAGTGGCAAGACCCGGGAGGGCAATCGGTTCACATTCCAGGAAGCAGCTGCCCTGGGACATCCAAAATAAACCACACATTCAGTGGTCTAGAAAACAGTTCGAGTCCCAGATGTTGGCTGTCCATCTCTGCTCCTGTGGACGGGCTGTGGCCCGAGGGCAGTGGACACCTCCTGGCACTTGGCGGGGAAATGAGGGAGTGAATTCTATCCTGGCTAATTAAAGCCTGGCCAGAGTCGGGTCCCGCCACACACCCGGGGCAGGAGCAGGAGGGGTTATCAGAGCCAGGCCGTGTTTATGCATTCCAGTGTGCTGATTAATGCCGGACCCCGAGCTCTATCCCACAGGGTTTTCAGGCTCCTGGGTCAGCCCAGGGCCTGCCTGGCGTCCAGAGTTAGGAGGCTCCCGTCTTCCTGCTGAGGCTGCAAGTTGGCTGCCTAGCTCCTTCCTCCACCAAAGCCAACCTGGAGCTTCTGGGCTGTGGGAAGAGGGACAGGGACAGCTGGCCACCAGGGCCTTTCCCCTCCATGCACCTGGTCAGGTGGCTCCTTCAACTGCCCTGAGAACACCGGGCTCACTGGGGCCCCAGCGGCCTGCTCTGGGCTGTACCCAGCAACCCAGCCAGCTCTCGGCTCACAGCCTGCCACAGACCAGGTCTCCTCCAGCCAGAGGTGGGACCCTGGACGCAAGGTGGTGCTTCCCGGGGGCTCAGGCCAGCAGTGTGCTGTGGCTTGGGGCCTGCGCTGGAGCTCCTGTCCTCGAGCCTGCCTCTGGGCTCCCCAGCCGCGCTCTGGGGTGGGTCCCAGGAAATGCTGTAATGCCTGTCTTTACTCTGGCTGGCTGGAGGGGGTTCCCAGCCTTGCAACCACTGGGGCCTCGGGGCGATGGAGGGTCAGGAGGTCTGGGAGCCAGTGGAAGGGCCCTGTGGGTTCCAGGCCACAGGGTCCTCCAGCCCAGGCTGCAGCCTCCCCACCACCTGCCCTCCTTCCTGTCCCTCCAGGAAGCAGCCGGTCAACCGCGCTGCTCCGCACGCCAAGCCCCGGTTCTTTCTCCGCCACAGCTGATACAGTAACAAGCCGGTCTTCAATCCCCCTGGGCTTTAGATGTATCACTTTTCATCTTTGGCTCCTCTCCTGACGCAGGTGCAGAGCTGTGGGAGGGAGGCTGAGGGCAGCTCGGCTGGACTGGGGTTGGCCATCACAGAGGAGGGCAGCCAGGGCAGGGTCAGAGCACCCGGAGCCTCTCACTGAACCCTTGGTCTGGCTACCTGCACAGGCAGGAGGACACAGGGGCCTTGAGGCTGGAGGAGTCAGGGCGGGGAAGCGTCTTGGGTTCCCCGGAGCACTCTGCTGAGGCGCATGCAGTACGCACCCACTTAGCTGCGATGACCAGGACGGCCATGCCAATGGGGCCCGAGTACACCCCGTAGCCCCAGCGGTCATGGTAGGTCCGCACTGCGATGGTCAGGACGCCAAGCATCACAAATGTCGACCTCTGAGGCTCGTCGAAGTCGGCCAGTGCTGGGGGTCAGGGAAAGACACCGGAGTGGTGAGTGGCCTCCCTCGTCCCTTCTGGCTGTGCCCCTGCCCTTAGGTGCACACGCAGAGGTCCCCTGACCAGCAGGACCCCAAGGTTTGCCTGGTGACCAAGAAGTCTGAGCACAGCTAGTTTCACAGGAAAGGCAAGAAGCTGCGTCCCCAGCATGGCCCAGCACCTTGCTCAAAAGACCAAGACACAATCGGAATGATGGTTGGGCCGGACCACCAGGCACATGAGACCCGAGGAGCTGTGGGCACTCACAGGCTGGTCAAAGGGGAGAAGCCTCAGGTGGCAGGGTCCCCCTGAGCCGAGACTGCTCCAAGAGCCAGGTGGAGGCCTTCCCTGGTGGTGGCATATGCTAGGCAAGTGCCCAGCAGGAGCTATACCCAGCCCCAGGTGAGGCCCTTGAAGGGCCCTCTCTTCCTGAAACCCTGAACCAAAAATGGCCTTGGTGAGCCGTGCTCCTGGAGGCAGACCCAGGAGCCCTGCCTGCCCTGCACAATGGCCCTGGGCGAGGGTGGCGGGTATGCAGGAGGTGCTCTGTGTGCCCTGCTCTTTAAATCTGTCACCACAAGCATTTGTCAAAGGAGTCACTTTAAGAGAGATAGGAAAGCGAGGAGGCAGCGTTTAAGCCCAGATATGAGATGCAGGGGAAGGGGGATCCTGGAGGCCAGGGGCTGTGGTGCGGCAGCAGGACTGGCTTTGGCCCTGGGGCAGGGTGGCCACTCACCCATCAGGGAGACCCACATGCTCAGCGCCGTCCCGTAGATGCTGAAATACTCCAGGAGGTCCTGGCGCATGAAGCAGAGCACAGACCAGCCGGGCCCGTCGCAGGCATGGTGGAGCTGCGGAGAATAGGGCGGTCAGTGGGAGCAGGGACAGGCTGCTGCCCCGAGGGGCTGCGGTCCCCAAGCACTGCCCCAGGCAGCTGCCCACTGCCTGGGAGACACAGCAGCTCTGTGCCTTGGTCTCCCCATCTGAACAGCAGGGGTACCCCGGGTGTGCCCCTCACAGGGTCTCACGGGGAGGCAAAGTGCCTGGAGTCTGGATGGCCCAAGGGCACGGTTGACATTACCCTGGCAGAGACCCAGAGACTGCTTACCTCCTCTGGTCTCCCTGGCCTGAGGCTGGGTGGTCACTCAGAGGAAGCCCACCAAGGTGGGGACCCTAAGATGGGACCTCGTCAAGCTCCTCCTCTGGGCTAACTGGAAGCACACATATGGGCCCGAGAACACAGCCTGGTTGGGGGCCACCCTGGCCTTCAGAGCCCAGGGGCCTTTCTTTGTGCCAGTGACCCCTGCAATGTCTGTTCTCCGGCACAGCCGTGCTCTCGGGTGGGAGTGGGCTCAGATCACCTCCAGAGAGGCAGGTTGCAGGCCCGGCCCCAGAGCTGCCAGCCCAGGAGGCCTGGTTAGGGCTGGAGATTGCACTTTGGGGAGAGTCCCAGCGGCTGCTGAGAGGTGCTGGCCAGCAGCCTTCGGTCTCTTCAGAGAGGAGGGTTAGCCTGGATCCCCAAACAGGGCCCAGACACAGGACCCTTGGTTCATCTGCCTCTGGCCCATGCTTGTCTGGACACCTGACTTAACAGCAATTTTAAAAACAAAGTGCGTATGTGGGGTGTTTTCCACGCAGTCAACTTACTTCTCAGGGAAAACAACTCTCTCCCCTCTGCATTCACATTTCATCGTTTTAAGTAATATTTAATTACATGACATAATTGTTTTGACAAGTTCAATGGCATAAACAAGCTGTGAGCCAGCACAGTGCACTCTTGGTAAGCCCAGCGCAGGAGGAGGGAGCAGGGTCTGCAGGCGGCAGGGAGGCTGCAGGCGGAGGGGCCCTGGGTGATCTGGCAGGGCGAGCAAGTGGGTTGATGGAGAGAGTTCGCTGACTGCAGTTCTACGCGGCACCTCAGAGGTGTTCATAAGAGATACAGCGTCCAGGACCAGGAAGGAGGTGGTCCTGCCTGTGCATTCTGGTCACATCCACCCAGAGAACTGCATTGAGCTTTGGATGCTACGTGGTTCTTGAGGCAACATTGGCAAAGAAGAGGGTAGAAGAGGTGATTAAGTGTAGGACATGACTATTCAGGGAACGAAGCTTCAGGTGGGGGCTGATTAAGGTGTTCAAATCTCTGTGGCATAGAGAAGGGAGGGGACACAGGCCTTCTGATGTTCTTGTGCTTCTGGTTCCTTCCAGAGCCAGATCTCCTACCCCCTGACCCCGCACCCCTCTGCTGTCTCTACCTCCCCTTGCACCACAGATTGCTGTGCGTGGTTAACTTATTCACTGTGAGAGTCTGGCAAGTGTTCGTGTGCTGCCCCTCAGGAGCAGGATAGTCTGTCTTGTCTGGCAGTGACGCCAGTTGGCAGCCTGGTGCTCACCCAGGTATGCAGGTGAAGAGAGGGAGGGTCCTGAGCTGACTGGAGAGCCAGCCTGCCCACAGGGCCAGGAGGGGCCTCTCCCACCAGGGCCTGGGCTCCTCCTGATGGCTGCTAGCTCTGTGTGACAGTGAGAGGTGAGCTCCAGAGCGGCACCACCTGCCCAAGGGACTGGGGTGGTGCTGTGATTGGCACCAGCCTACTGCCTCCAACGTGGAGGCAGACTGTGCCCAGCTAGCGTGCTGGGTGGGTGCTGTTGGCGTGGTGGGCAGGGCGCAGACTCTGCAATCAGGGCTAGCAGGGGGTTGCTGTGAAACTCAGGCAGGAGGCTGACCATGTGGGGCCTCCTCTGTCCCATGGATGAGAACACTGTCCCCGGGGCTCTTGACGGGACCCTGGGTAAAGTGACCAGCACAGTGTTCCCACAGGAACGGACATTGTCACAAGGGCCCTTGTCAGAGGCAGAAGCCACATGGAAGACGGGACTTCGGGAGGTGCAGACGTGGCTTTGAGGAAGACATTTGTCATGGGAGGCAGCTGCCTCTGCCACTCTGGGTGGGGCTGGGTAGGGCTGGGTGGGCCTCACAGGCTGATCACAAAGGCAGCTGCAGGGTCAGCCCATAGTCCGAGGGGCGGGGGGCTCACCTGCTGTTGCCCATGGTCTGCAGGGCTGGGTCTAACATGGGCCTTGGGGACAAGGCCCTAGCTTCTCCACCTGGCCCTGAGCCCCTGTACCCACACAGAAGTCTCCTCCTGGCTCTGCACCTTGGCTTCTTGACAGCTAAATAGGACTCCCTGGCCTGCGCAGGCTGGGGTCCCAGGAGGAGCCAGGGATGTCACCATGGTGGTGCAGGTGTCCTGGCCCCTCTGGGACTCAACCTCTTCATCCGTCAGCTGGGAACCCAGTGCTAGCCTCCTGGAGGTGCCAGACGCTGAAGCTGTCGCCAGCAGGACTGGGAGGGAGCTCTGTGGGGCCCAGCAGCCAGGGCTGGGGAGTCTCAGAGGGGCCAGGGGTGACACCTGGGGGGACGATGGGCAGGGAGCAGGGATGGAGAGACAGTCAATAGCGGATTAGAGAGACAGGGGAGATGGAGAGATGGCGGATTAGGTGGGTGATCAGGTAGATAGTAGATTTAGAGATCTGCGATGGACCGTCAGCAGATTACATAGGCAGGTGGGTGGTTAGCTAGAGGGACCCATGGGTAGGACGGAGGCACGTGGACTCAGGGGAATGAAGCTAGAGAAGAGGGAGAAGAAGAAAGTAAATTCCACAGGGTATAGCTCCAGAAAGAAAGAGAGCCAGGAATGGAGAGGGGAGAGAGAGGGAGAGGGAAAGGGAGAGGGAGAGAGGGAGAGGGGGAGAGGAGAGAGGGAGAGAGGGAGAGAGAGGGAGGGAGAGAGGAGAGAGGGAGAGGGAGAGAGAGAGAGAGGGAGGGGGAGAGAGGGAGAAAGAGGGAGGGAGAGAGGGAGAGGGAAAGGGAGAGGGAGAGAGGGAGAGGGGGGAGAGAGGGAGAGAGAGAGAGAGGGAGAGAGAGAGGGAGAGAGAGAGAGAGGGAGAGGGGGAGAGAGCGAGAACCAGAGAGAGAAAGCCAGCAAGAGAAACAAAGGGGAAGAGACCATGGCAGGAAATGAGGGAGAGAGAGGGAGAGAGAGAGGAGAGAGGGAGAGAGGGAGAGGGAGAGAGAGGGAGGGTGAGGGAGAGAGGGAGAGGGAGAGGGAGAGAGGGAGAGGGGGAGAGGGAGAGAGAGGGAGGGAGAGAGGAGAGAGGGAGAGGGGGAGAGGAGAGAGGGAAAGGGGGAGAGGAAGAGAGAGGGAGGGAGAGAGGAGAGAGGGAGAGAGGGAGAGGGAGAGAGAGGGAGGGGGAGAGAGGGAGAAAGAGGGAGGGAGAAAGGGAGAGAGAGGGAGAGAGAGAGAGAGGGTGAGGGGGGGAGGGGGAGAGGGAGAGAGGAGGGAGGGAGAGAGAGGGAGGGTGAGGGAGAGAGGGAGAGAGAGGGAAAGGGAGGGAGGGAGAGAGAGGGAGAGAGAGGGAGAGAAAGAGAGAGAGATAGAGACAGGGAGAGAGGGAGGGTGAGGGAGAGGGAGAGGGGGAGAGAGAGAGAGAGAGGGAGGGAGAAAGAGAGGGAGAGAGAGGGAGGGAGAGAGAGAGGGAGAGAGGAGGGAGGGAGAGAGAGGGAGGGTGAGGGAGAGAGGGAGAGAGAGGGAGAGAGAGGGAGGGAGAGAGAGAGAGAGAGGGAGAGGGGGAGAGAGCGAGAGAAACAAAGGGGAAGAGACCATGGCAGGAAATGAGGGAGAGAGAGGGCCCAGGAACAGCAACCTCAAAAGAAGCCAGCTGGGTGCCAGAGAAAATCATCCCATGACAGTTACCTGGAAACAGAGGGGAAGCCAGGGAGAGGGAGCTGAGAACCAGGCAGCCAGACACACACAGAAGGACCTGGGAAGGAGGCAGGCCCCGGGCAGAGGGCCGCAGACACGCCCTGGACGGTGGGCACTGGGCATCCTGCGGCCGACTCACTCCCAGGCCGAATCCTAGGATTGCCAAGCTGTCCAGCCCCTTCCCAGGCCTGCTCACCCTGCCCTCCTTGCTCACTGCCCCAAGGGCAGAGCTGGAAGAGAGGTGGGTGTGGACGGGGCAGCCCGGAGGGGCTTGTCCTCAGTGGCCGACAGGCTTCGTGGGCCTGGCAGTCATCCCAGAAAACTCTGGCACAGGTGGGGAAACCGAGGTCCAGAGAGAGGAAGGGAGTCCGGAGCCTCTTGGTCTCCTGGCTCACCCTGGGCACAGCCTGTGCGGTGCCGAGAGCCTCGGGGTCTTCCCCCCCCGGCCCCAGACTTACCGCCACGAAGAACATGGTGAAGAGGTAGACCATGGCCTCCATGTGGAAGCGCCTCCGGGCCGCGACACTGGCCGTGGGGAGCAAGGCCAGGCTGCTGAGGGTGGGCAGCAGCAGCTTGGCCACCAGTGTCCCCATGGAGCAGGGGCTGCAGGCCTCCGGGGTCCCCAGGCCAGGGCGCACAGGGAGAAGGCTTGGCCTCAGCAGCAGCTGCCGGAGCGCCCACGAGCACTCGAGTGCCCGGGCGAGCTGTGAGCCCCACGGCGACAGCTGAGGGGCCACGTGATCAGCCTCGCCTCGGTCTTCCTTTCATTTTTTTTTGAGAGGCCAGAGGAGTTGACTCAGGAGGCCCAGGAGGCCATGTCTGCTTTCGCTAAGGCAACAACCTTGGGAGGAAGCCCGTGAGTGCCGTCCCTGGTGTCTGGCACCTTCCATCCTCGCCTGGGGAAGGGTAGACTGGTGGGCACTGTAGTTTGACCATGTGTCCAGGGTGCCAGAGGTGACAGGACCCAGAGCCCAGCCCGTCGCGAGCGCCCAGATCTGCTGACGAGCCTTCCTCCTTCCCACCAGGGGTCCCACAGCTTCCTCTGCGGCTTCACGACCTTTCATACCGAGGTGTCCAGCAGGACCCCCTCCCAGCGCTCCAGCCTCCCTCCCCTCCTGTCCTTGGGCCTCCTTTGCTGGCCTTCAGGAAGGGGCCTCTCTTGCTGCAGAAGGTCTTGGGGGAGCTGTCTGGCGGGCAGCTGTCTCCCGTCCCCAGCCCGGAACGCAGGGCGTGACTCCTGCTCCTGCAGGCTCTTGCTCTGCACTGATGGATTCGAACAGCTTTCCCACCTGCCGCTTGCCACTCAGGTGGGGTTCACCCCAGATCAAGCACGTGTGCTAAGCCTGCAGTAGTCAGCTTTGACAGCCCCTCGGCCTCCGTCCCAGCACCCCGAGACGCTCGCCAAGCTCTCTCTGGTGCACCCCCAGCTAAAGCAGTCCCTGTCTCCACTTCTGCCCGGGCTGCCTTTGCTCTGTGTCTTGGCAGTGGACTGGGCAGCGCCTGCTCCCTCAGCCTGGCTTCTGTCTCTGGCGCAGGCTGCATCAGGGGCTGGCACTTGGGGGGGGGGGTTGTGCCCATCTGTAGCCACCCAAACTTCCCTTCCTCTGGGAACTGGATCTGGGTAGGGGCCACAGGCATCAGTGGCATCGTGCTCCCAGAGGCTGCAGTTGCTCCTGCCCTTTCTCCTGGCTGGGAGCTCCCACACACCTTTCCAGAAACCTCTTTCTTGTCTGAGGTTGGCTGGAACCCATTTCCAGGGTTTGCTTGGAGACATCCAGCTTGAGACGCCTGGTGGTGTCCTTTTTCCACAAGGATGCTTTTGAGCCCCCTCCTCCCCCAGCCTGTGCCCCCAGCCCCAGGCCCCGGCCCTCCTCCCATCCCCCTGCTGTCCTGGAGAAGGCCCTGTTCACTCCCATTGGGCAGCATGTTTGGGGGAGGGCTTCCAACGCACACCACCCGCTCCAAGCATCCTTCCTGTCCCGCACCTGCCCCCTGATGGGGTGCCCCTTTCCTGCCGGAGCTCTGGTGGGTGGGGTCCTCGCCGGTGCCCCCACTCCAAGCCTGGCACACTGTGGGTCTTCAACAAGCGTGGACTTAATGAGTGACTTTGTTAAAAGGATGAATGAAATTCCAAGGAGCGGGGCCGCAGCCTGTTTCCAGTCTGGCCTTCCAGGAGCCCAGTTCCCTCTCCAAATGGGAAAGCCAGGCCCTGCTGTGTGTGCAGGGGGGGAGGCACGCAGCCCCCAGGGTCCTCCTGTCTGACCTGCTTCTCACCTCCCTGCCCCCAGAGAGGAGTGGGGAGTGGAGAAGAAACGATCAAACGTCCAGTGCCCGGGAAGGCCGGAGGGAGCTCTCCGGCCGAGAGCCGTGCAGGGGCAGGAAGACATTCCACAGTTGGCTTGTGCAGAGCGTGTGCGTTTTGCAGCTGTGAGCTGGGCAGGCTGCAGGGGAGGAGAGGTGGGCCTGCACACGTGCTGCGCGAAGGGGAGGGGCCGAGGAGGGTCGTCCCAAAGTGGGGAGGCAGGTGGTTGCACAAAGGCTGGGCTGTGAGCTGCCTCTGTGGGGGTGGGGAGCGTGGAGTGGGGGCGGGGGCGGCTGTGTGTGGCTCCCATGGAGCCGGTCGCCTGGACACAGACCAGCTGGCTCTGGAGAGGGCGTCCTGCTCTGAGCAGGACTGAAGTGACCCTTGGTTCTCCCTGGAGCAGGGGAAGCCATTGGCCTGTGGGCCTGGAAGCAGGGAGGCCGTATGGAAAAGGCTGGAGGCTGCTGTGGGGGTGTTGCTGCCCTTGGAGACTGGGGAGGCCGGGCCACCAGAGTCCAGAGCTGGTCCCCTGGTCCCTCTGGCGCTCAGAGCCCCTGCCTGCCAGCCTCCAGCTGCCCTAGATCCCTCTGTGCATGCCCTTCTGCGGAGCCTGCCTCCTTCCCGCTCAGCCTCACCTCTCCCTTCTCTGAGCCTGCCGTGTGCGTGTGCCGTGTGCTGACGGCTCTTTATGCTCTCCCCATTTCACAGAGGTGGAAACCGAGGACCAGAAAGGAGCAGGGGACGTGCTCCAGGCTGTGGGCCAAGCCTGACCCCTAGGCCCAGTGCCCTCCCTCCTCTGTCCACTGAGCCTGGGAGGGCAAAGTGGTTTCCTTCATCGTGGTCCACGTGTCCCTGGAGGCCATTCCCAGCAGGCTCTTGGAGTGACTTGGCCTCAGCTCCAAGCCTCTCATCCAGCAGGTGGCGCTGGTCCCAGTGGGACGGAGCCGGGGGCAGGGCTGGGGCCAGTGTGGAGCGGGAGCTGACCTGCTTGCACCCCTTCCCTTGCCCCCTGAGCCTCAGGAGCAGCCAGCTTTATGGAGTTGCTGAAATGCCTGGAACGCTCCTGCCCCCGGCACAGCTGTCTGTCCGCCTGGCCCAAGAGAGCCCGGCAGCTGCCGCCGCGTTTGCGTCCTCCAGAGTTTGAATACCCAGCCCACGGTGCTGGGCAGCCCCAGCTATCTGGGCTGAGGCTCCCTATGCCGGGGAGGCAGCAGCCTCCGCCCAGGGGCCCCAGGCCTGGCTGGCCACTGGGGCTCTGTGCTCACGATGGGTGGCCTCACGTCTCTGCAGCTGGGGTGGCAATGAGCAGGCAGCTCAAGAGACATCACCCCCAGGCGGGCCGGGCCGAGGCCCATCCTTACTGGCACTGGCACCTCCATGTGCCCTTTGGCCCTGCGAGCCTCGGTTTCCGTCTAAAGCAGAGCTGTCATGCGCCTGCTGGACAGGAGCGCAGGGCAGAGCTGGGAGGGGCCGCGCCCCCGTTCCCTCCCTCAGCCTGGGGCTTCTGGTCCCCTGAGGGGCAAATGGACTCCTGTGGCACCTGGGTTCTGGGGCGCAGAGGGCCGGAACCACCCCGTGTTGCCCTGCCCTGCAGAGCCACAGGAGGCGCCTGCAAGCGCCATTTGCTGAGTGAGGTGGAGGGGGCAGCCACACAGTCAGCAGCAGCCGCAGCCTGGCGAGAGCTGCCCCAAAGGTCAGGGACAGCCTGGCAGCCGGCAAACGCTGGAGGAGGCTCTCCCCCAGCCCCTCCCTTGCCATATGTCCCATCTGCGAGCCCCAACAGCAATGGAGCCCCAACTCCTGGGTCCCTAGAAGACACGGAAGCCTTCCGGGAGACACTAGAGGACTCTCGGAGGGCAGGGGCAACTTGCTCCGCTGACTTCTGGCCACCTCAGCCGTCTAACCCAGTCTCGCTACACATTGTGGGACAGAGGAGCCCCTTCTCGTGGAGTCTCAGACCCAACCGTCCTGAGCAGTGCTGGCTGTCCACAGGCCCAAGTCCTCTGTACATCCTGCCTCAGCCCAGCAGAAAACACCAGGGCTCCTGACTGAGAGAAGAGGAGGAGGAACATGGAAGTCCATCTTGTGGGCTAGCCCAGGACCTGCTGGTCACCCAGGGGTCTGCAGCGTGCCTTCTCCCCAGACAGACTCCATGGGTCCTGGGGATGCTGCCCGAGAAATACCAACTCCCAGTAGTGGACTGAGCCACGGTGGGCTTTGCATTGGGAAGGGGCCTCCCAGAGGGAAGCCGGAATGCCCATGGGTACTGCAGAGGCCTGGGGGAGCTGGCCACACCGTTTGGCTGTCTCCCTCGGCCCAGCTCTCTCCTGCCCTGCCCCGCTTCTCCACATCAGATCTTTCGGGTGCTGAGTCTCATCCTCAGGGTTTGGCTCCTGAACCTGTCAGCTCTTTTCAGAGACCCCTCGCTAAGGAAGAGGCATTATGAACTCAGGGTTCCAGAGATCCTGGGCTCCAGGCCCAGCGGGCAAGCTGAGCATGCCAGTCACCTGACCCAGCCCTGGACTCGCAGCTGGGGGGCCAGGCAGGACCATGTGGCTGTGAGTCAGCTCTGGCCACTTTGGCCTCAATTTCCTTCTCTGTCTGGACACAACCATATTGCCTGATGTGGTTTCGTCAGGATTGAGGGAAAGAACATAAGGAAACCCAGGGCCCAGGGTCCAGGAATATGACCCTGAACAAAGCCAGGACTGCCCTGCCCCCTGCACTGGCCTCCTTGCAAACTCACGAGCCTCCCCCAGCCCCACGTGGAGACTGTTTATTGCTCCCATTGTGAGTTGAGAAAGTTGAGGCACAGAGAGGTCTTCCAACTCGCCCAAAGTCACCCAGCTAGAAAGAGACAAAGTTGGGATTTTAGCCCAGGAAACCTGGTTTCCAGTCAGACCAAGGCACAGGCAGGGCACCCAGCAGGACATCATGGTCACCTGAAGACTGGCTGTTCTCTACAGGGCTGGACCTCCAAGGTGCTGCCCTCCTGAGTGTGGGCTCCAAGGCCCTGATGCCCTGGTCACTGTGGGTGGGAAAGAGCTTGCTGTGGGGTGACCCTCTCGTCCACCCTGGATGTCAGGACACGGGATGCAGGACAAGTCCCGGAGCAGGTGAGTGGACAAAGCTTCTTCCCACAGATTCAACCCTGGGGTCCAGAGGAGAACTCTGGGGGGCGCTGGCGTCTGTCTGGACTGGATAGGGAGTCCACGCAAGGGCTTAACCACTAGGGATGCCAAGCCCCACTTTCCGTCCCCTGGAGCTGTCCTCCAAGGCCTGGTCCTCTTCCCAGTCTGGCCAGTCCCCTCTAAGCTGACCAGATGGTCCCTCGGGGGCCTGCTCCCAGTGGGTCCTGGGCTGGCAGTAGAGAGGAGGTTGGTAGGATGTTAGGAGGAGATGGCAGAGGAGGGCCACCCGAGAGACCTGGGCTGTTCTGGTCCTGCAGGCACTGGAGTGAGGCGGTCTGGGGTCTGGCTGTGGTCTCTGTCCTCCTGGGTTCTCTTCTGATGCTCCAGTGTGCAGGACAAGCCTTAGCTCCCAGCGAGGCTGTGTCCACCCCTGTGCACCTCCAAAGTGGGCATCTGGTGACCTGCTGGCTCTTTCACCCCAGCCTTCTTCAGCCCCGTCTTGTTCTCTTCGCCCCTCTCTGCCTCCCCCAGATGCATGCCTGCCTTCTGATTCCTAAGCTGCCCCGACACCCAGAAGCTCTGGTGGAGGCAATTTCCTTCCAAGACAGGTGCCCCCCAGCACCAGGGCCACTGGACTCCAGCCCCTCTTGAGGGGTCTGGGCCTGGGGGAGAGTAGAGAGAGGTGCTGCATCAGCGTGCCCTGGAGGACAAGGAGCCCCCGGCATACGCAGCTGCCAGACAAACCCTTCAGTGCCGGAGGACCGACTGCGGCAGGCCTCTGGAGCCCCGAAGAGGAAACAGCTCCTGCTCGTGGGTCCTAGCTGCAGGTCAGGGACACAGTGCCAACTGTACAAAGTGCCAGGCCCCCGAAGGCTTCCTGAGGAGGTGGCCTTGTTAGAGCAACTGGGGTGGGCTGAGCGTGTGCAGATGGGTGCCAAGAGGGCTCTGAGCAGGAAGAGTAGGGGCTAGGTGGGCAGCCTGGAGCCCATAGCTCCTTGGTGGCTGTAGGCTGCCCCAGCCCCGGGTGCCAGGACTGTGGGCAAGATGCAAAACCTGTTCAGAGGCAGGGCGAAGCCTTCCGCTCATCCCAGCGCTCTTGCCCACGTGCGATGTTTAAGGTGTTGCCTTTCTACGGACAAGGGATACTTGAAGGGTAAGTTCCTGCCCTTACAGGTGTCTGGGGCCTTGCTGGGGACAGAGGACAGTAGCTCTTACTGAATAGAGGGGTCTGGGAGGGCAGCCGAGACTTGTCCTGGGAGGAGGGGGAGAAGGGTCTTTGGGGGCTTGAAACTGGGGCTCCTGCAGGTCAGGGCCTGGAGCGCTACACACCTGGGGAGGTCACAGAGCCAGGGGCGCTGGTTCCACAGGCTGGCCTCCCAGGTGGCCGGGCTGCAGCCTCTGCTGCCCCGCCAAGCCAAGGGAGGACGCTGGGGGTGTTGGTTGACTCTGGGCCCCTCCCAAGGGAAACCGTTAGTCACTCTGGCACCAGCCGGGTGCGGGCTCCAGAAGTGCCAGGAGAGCTCGGGCTGTGCCAGGGTCTACAGGACGGGAGGAGAGCGGAGCCCAGAGGCGTCCGCAGCTCTGAAAGGCCAGAGTGCGCATCAGCCTAGCGCATGCAGCCCTGTGCCTGCACTGGCGACAGGTCCAGCATACCTGTGCTTTAGCACACTGGCCCCAGGGGGCAGTGTGGGCCTGGGCGAGGGTCAGGGTGTGGGTCCGGGTGACTGGGAGCCTGTGCAATCCTAGCTGCAATGGCCGGAGATGCGGGACGGTCTCTTGCCTCCTCACCCCCCTGGGAGGAGGTGCCAGGGCCTAGAAGAGCGGGCAGGCAGAGGGAAGGCTAGGAAACACTGTGCCCCCACTCTGCCATGGCCTGCATATGTGGCCTCAGGCCTGTCATTCAAAATCACCAAGCCTCAGCTTCTCGCCTGCAAAATGAGAAAACAAAGATGCTGGCCTTGTAGCTCCAGGCTCTTGGGAGAAGCTCGAGTCTGGGTGTGAGCAGTGTTTTTACTGTTATGCTAGTTGCTCTTTCCTGATCTTTCTGGCTAGTGGTCAGATACAAGGCTGAACTTCCCGAGGGTGCAACTCTTAGTCATCCAAGGAGACAGCTGAAGGAGCTCATTACCCAGCCGCAAGGATGGAGGGTGGGAGGAGGGAGGGTCTTCCGGCACCACCCGTGACCTCTGTGGCCTAGAGACAGGCGCATGGGTGAGAAGGCTTGGAGGGCCTTCCCAGGCATGTCCTGGTTTCTGCTCCCACTCTGGAGGTGCCTGTTTTCCAGGACGGGGGCTGGGCGAGCCTGGTGTGTGAGGGGCAAGTTCTTGCCCTCAGGGTCTGCCAGGCTTCCTGAGGGGCTGGCGCGGGCTCAGCAGGAACAGAGGCCTGGAGCCCCAGCTGGTCTGCCAGGGGCTGCGCGGCTGGCTCTGAACATCTGCAGAGTTCCCTGCTGCTCTCCCCGCCAGCCCTGGCTGTTCGGCCGTCTGCTCTGCAGGCCCTGGGTACGTCTCCTCCCTGGAGCCCTGCGCTGTGCCTGCTGGCCACCCTCAGTCTCTCACCTGCTTAGGCCTCTGCTCCTCAGGACCATCTTTCTGGGTCTGGAGGCCGGCTGGGGCCTCAGTCTTTCCCTCTGAGAGAGGGGCTGCAGTGGGGTGGCTCATGCATCCTCGCCCTGTCTGCAGGAGTGGCAGGGGTGGCCTGGAAAAGAGGACAGACACCCAGCTTCCCTGGTGACCTCAGGCTCCGGGCTGCTCTGTCTGGACACCCGGCATGTGCTCCCCCGCTCTGGACCCGGGCAGCCCGGCCTCCCCGCTCGCTGCTCCTGGGCCGCGGCGGCAGCAGCCAGCAGGCAGCTGGGCTGGCCTGGCCGGGCTCCAGAGGCGCAGAGCGGGTTAAAGTGTGCGCCAGGCCGGCCGGCGGCGGGCGGGGGAGCGGCCTGGTGGGAAGTGTGAGTTCCTCCCCGTCTGCCTCACAGCTATAAAGGCGGCTGCGGCCGCAGAGCCGCCACTGGGCTGCGTCCCCTCCCGGGAACCCCCTCCCTTGGATGCTCTTTGAAGTGGGAGAGGGAGGCGGCCCAGAGGCGGGACCAGAGGGAGGCAGAGCCCCGCGTCTCTGCGAGGCCCTCCCCGCGCAGCGCACCTGGCGGCCCAGGGTCCCGTCTGGTCTGCAGCGTCTGCCTGCCAGCTCTCACCCCTTTCTCTGGGAGGACAACCTGCTGACCCCAGGCCAGGTAGGCCACCTCACCCCTCCTGGAGGTGTGACCTGCAGCCCACCCCAGGCCAGCCAACTGCCCAGAGTGGGCCTGGGAGCTGGGCAGCCTGCAGCACCCCAGGAGCGCATCGGGCATGGGCGGGGCAGACCTGCCCCGCACCAGGGTGGCGCCTCAGCCCCAGCCTCAGCCGCAAAACTGCAGCCCACACTGCGAACCCTTTTGCTCTCTGGTGGCTGTTTTGGGACCTCAAGGAGGGATGGATCCGGGTGAGCTGGGCCTGACCAGAGCCGGCCGCGTCTGGGAGCCTTAATGAAAACCAAGCGTGAGGCCTGCTCGGCACCTGTCCTCAGCCGGCGGGCAGGGCTGGGGTGCCAGGGAGCCAGCGGGACTGCCCTGGGCACTGAGCTGGTACAGGCTGGGTGCAGAGGAGACCGTGGGGCGGGGGCTGGTCGGGCTGGGTGGGAGGCTGCGCTGCTGGCATGGGGTCTCAGGACTCCGCTGCAGGCTGCGTCCTGCGGGTGGAGGGAGAGCTGGCCTAGCGGGGACACCTGCAGGTGCTGGCTTGCGAGGAGAGACGAGTTTGGCCAAGTCTGCTGGGGCCGGGAGGAGAGGGGCCCCTCTGGCGCTGGCTTCAGGGCTGGGGTGATGGGCCCACCCTCTCCCCTGGAATTAGCTGGGTGTGGGGTGAGTCCTGCGTTTGCTCAGGGGCTGGGGCCAGTTGCCTGCCTTGCTGCGTGGTTTTGGACAAGCTCCTTCTGAGCTCTGGGCTTGATGGTTCCTGAGTCCCCTCCTTGGTCTCACTGGCAAGGGACACTCACCTAAGACAAACCCTGGGCAGAGACCGATATAGCACCTGCTCTTCCCTCCCAGGGGAGAGTCCCTGCTGAGGACAAGGTGGGGCTGGGATAGAGCCCAGGAGCTGGGAGCTCCCCTCAATTTGGTTGGACTTGACCCCTGGCAGGTGTTTTGGGCTGGAGCCACTGACTCGTTGGGAGGGTCAGCTGCTTGGTCCTGGGCCACTGGCACAGTGGCTCAGGCTGCCTTCCGACAGTCCTGCACTGCCCGGTTCCATCTCAGGAGGATGGACACAGATAGCTGGGCTATATGCCGAGAGCCGGCTGCTGCTGGACGCTGCGTCCTAAGGATGCGCGGGTGGCGAGGCTGCGCCTCCCTAGGGCCGCACGGATGGGGCGAGGGGAGGCGGGGAGGAAAGGTCTGCGCCAAGCCCCCGGCCACCCCCATCCCTCTGCAACCCCATACACTCTGGGGAGGTCACCCTCCCACCTGGCCACCAAGCACTGAGCTAGTAAAATCCCAAGGCTCTCTGGCCAAGGGGAGCCAGAGCCCTGGTCATCAGCAACCGTGACCCTTTCCATAAGGCCCTGCCCCTCCCTGGGCCTCCAGCCTCCTCCACTGTCCCTGGTTTCCTCCCCGGCCGCCGCTCCGGTGTTCAGAGGCAAAGCGTCGCAGCTTCCTGGGTGCCCTCAGCCCACAGGTAGCCCAGACTGGGCACACACATCACCTCTGTGCCTAAGCCTGGGCACGTCTCTAGTGGCTCGTGGAGTTCCTTCTTGCTGAGCCCAGATGGACGGCTCAGCCTCTCCCTGTGTGGCCTGCCAGGCGGCCACCAGCACACAATCCCAGATAGGTTGGCTACCTGGGGCCCTGGGTAAACCTGGAGGCCTTTTATCCAAAGCGGTGCCTTGCTTCCTAGGATGGATGGTGGACAGTGGTGCTCATGTTGGGCCTGGTGCCTGCTGGCCCTGGCAGCTGTGGCTGGAGGTGCAGCGTCCACTGAGGCCTCGGTGAGTAGGTGGTCATTGTCCAGGCCCCACACCATACCCCAGGTGCTGTTCACTTCCAAAGGGGATGACTTTGGAGGGGCTTTGTGACAGGTGTGGGGCATCTGCCTGTGTCCTAGAACCCCGAGGGTCTCAGACACCTGTTCAGAGGGCCAGTCAGACCAGCCCCTCAGCCAGGGCTCTGGCCACCACGTGTCAGGGTGCAGCTGAGGGTGGCTGGGCGCCTCCCCTCCAGCAAAGCCCTGGATGGAGGCGTGCGTGGGGTGGGCTTGTGTCCTGCAGATGCGGGGGGCCGGGCTGCTCAGAGGCGAGCGCAACTGCTGGGCAAGGCCTCTGGAGCTCGCCACGCCCCAGCATGTCCAGGTCTTAAGACAGGACGTGGTCTGGCACCCAGAGCACCTTGCAGACCTCAACTGCAAGACGCTGTCCGGCTGGCAGGATCCCTCAGGCCTAGGGTCAGGCCCATCCTGCTGGGCACTTGAGCCCCTTGCTGACCGTCTGTGGGGACTCTCACCCAGGACAACAGCCTGGAGGGGGGTGCCGATGCCACCGCTTACTGGTGGGGGGAGTGGACCAAGTGGACGGCGTGTTCCCGCAGCTGCGGGGGTGGGGTGACGTCCCAGGAGCGACACTGCCTGCAGCAGAGGTGTGAGCTTGGCGGGGCTGCGAGGGGCGGCGCATGGGTGGGGAAGCCTGGCAGGCCCGGCGCCAGGGTGGGCAGCTGGGCCTGTGGCCTGGTGGCTCCCCTGTGGGGGGGTCTCACGTTTGAGGTGGTCAGGGTCAGTCTTCCACTGGCTGCTGTCAGGGACGAAGCTCCTACCGGATGCTACAGTTGTGTTAGAGCTCGCCATGCCCCATGGTCCCGGGATACCTCTCACGGGAAACGGGAGGGTTCCTAGGGCTTGCCATTGCGGGGCGAAACCCCTGGTCTCTTCTGAAGGTCCAGCTGAATGGGACAGGCAGGAGCACAGTGAGGGACAATGAGCCTTCACTGTCAGGCAGACCTGGATTTGAATTTTTCCTCTGCTACTTTCTGGCTGTGACCTTGGGCAAGTCCCTTCACTTCCCTGAGCACCAGTTTCCTCATCTGTAGCCTGGGGGACTTGCTGAGCTCACCTATGCTTCTGAGCACACAGGGCACCCTGTGTTCTGTGCATTAGCACAGGGCCTAGCACATGGCCGATGTGGTTGCCGTCATAGAGCCTGTGCAGTATGACCGTGTGCTGTGTGGGGACCTAGGGGTGAATCAGAGGTGGTCCTTGCCCAGGACTGGGGGAGGGGCAGGAGTAGGGTGGGAGGGAGAGCCCCCCGGGAACGCTGGGAATCCGGAGGTGCTGGAGGGCAGCGGCCCCCACTGAGGGGTGTTGGGGCCTGCAGCTCCTGCCCCAGCTCTGGCTCAGCAGCCCACCTTTCTGCCAGGAGGAAGTCTGCCCCAGGTGCGGGCAACAGGACCTGCATGGGCACATCCAAGCGATACCAGCTCTGCCGAGTGCAGGTGAGGCTGCCAGCCCCCCACTTCCAGGCAGGTCCCACTTTGAGATGCTGTCTTGTCACCCTGGCCCTCTGGACATCCCTCCTGGGCCTGCCGTTCCAGGAGAACCCGGGTGGGGCTGATGTCCAGGTTGAGACTGAGCTCCCTTGGGCTCAGACCTCTGTGTCACGCCCTCTGTCCACTGGCATGTGTGGGCAGTTGGACTTGCTGCTGCTCCCGTGACTTCCAGGGGCCGAGGCCTGGGTTTCTGGCCACACTGGGGCACTCCCTGTGACATTTGCGGCCCAGGCGCTCCTGGGCAGACCTCGCGTGGCCTCCTCGTCCCCACCTGTGAGACATCCCACTGCACTGCTGTTCGGGGCCTTTCCAGCTCCTGTCCCTCATGAACTCCCTGCTGCTCCCAGATGCCCCCGGCCTCTGCCTCTTCCCAGCCTCAGACTGGGAACCAGGGTGGTGGAGGCCAGGAAGGAGGTACTGCCTCTGGTCAGCCACAGAGTATTCTCTCAGGGGCCAAAGTCAGTCTGAACACAAACACCTGCCTGTCCAAGGGCAGCTGGGACATGGAGTGCAAATCTGGTTCCTTCGGGCAGATGGGCGGACCTGGACCAGGTGGGCGGAGCAGCTAGGGGTCCCATGTGTGCACGGGCAGGGTGCCAGGGCAGGATCCGGCCACAGTCTCTGCTGGCCTCCCTGGTTGGTAGTCCTCTTGTGATGGTGCTGCCGCTTGTGAGTTCCGAGGGGACCTCTACATATTCCAGGCCCAGCACAATGGCCCCTTGGACGAGGGTCTCCCTCTGCCGTGGGGGTCCTCGCCTGTGAAGTCAAGTCCCCTCTCCTGATTTGGTCCCCATGCATGGCCAGCAAATGTGCCAGCCCAGTTGTAGGTGCCTTGGTGACACCTGCATAGGTGCAGATGGGGTCTGCCCGAGGAAGGAGGGCAGGGAGGGGCAGCATAGGCGGGGCTGTGGGGCCCTTTCCCTCTGCCACGTGGCTGGGGGGAGGCCGGGCGGCGGAGAAGGAAGGGTCATGTCCAGAATGTGAGGAGGACCATCACCCTAGGGTGGTGGGAGAGAGGGAGCCCCAATGAGGGCACGAGAGGTCACCGTGGCTGTGTCCCTCAGGGACGTCCTGCTGCAGCCACCTCCTGCTCAGCCTGGACAAAGGTGCCCTCTGAGGCCAAGTCCCTCCTCTCCCTTCCCAGGAGTGTCCAGCAGACGGGAGGAGCTTCCGGGAGGAGCAGTGTGTCTCCTTCAACTCCCGCGTGTTCGACGGGCGGGTGTACCAGTGGAAGCCCCTGTACCCCGGTACTTGCAGCTGCGGGGACCCAACTTGCCAGGCAGAGGGTGGGGTGGACTTTCTAGCCCCAGGACTGAACCTGATGGGGGCAGTGGGGAAACCGAGGCCTGGAACAGGGGTCTTGGAGGTTCTGGGGGCAGCTGCAGAGCCAGGAGCACAACCCAGTCTGCTCCAGGTCTGGAGGTCTCCTCCTCCTCACCCATGACATCACCCAGGACAGATGGCGGGACTGCGTTTCCTGCAGCCTGGCTTCCGAGGTCAGGACACTTCCCGCTTGTCGGCTCCTGGTTTGGACAGGAACCAGCCTAGACAACCAAGCAGGGACTGGCCGTGGTCCCAGGTCCCACGGGGGCCTGTGGAGTGTAGTGGCCCTCTCCCTCTTTCTCTCGATCTGGGGGTGAGGGTGGTTGTCCAGGTAACAGTGTAAATGAGTTGGCCTCTGCTGCTCCCTGGGATGTGCTGGCCCTGGATCTCAGGCACGGCCCCCACTCACGAGGAGGCAGAAGTCAGACACCACGGAGCCTCGACTGGGCCCAACAATCTGCATCTTGGTCCATTTCTGCCTCCGAGACCCTGGACAGACCATTCTGCTCTCCAGACCTGGTCTCCTCATCTGTTCAGTGGGGAGGGTGCTGTCTCAGCAGGAGGAAGAGGGGAGACCTTTGAGTCCAGCACTCCCTGCCACCCTGAGACCCTCTGGCTCGTCCCCCAGATGACTACGTCCACATCTCCAGCAAGCCATGCGACCTGCACTGCACGACGGTGGACGGCCAGCGGCAGCTCATGGTCCCCGCCCGTGATGGCACGTCCTGCAAGCTCACTGACCTGCGAGGGGTTTGCGTGTCTGGAAAATGTGAGGTTGTTAAACATTGTAGCAAAATACGCTGCTCTCACGTGCTGGCCGCCCGCCCGCCATCCCGGGCAGCGGTGGCCCTGACCCGGCCGCGGCGCCCTCCCATTGGCCATCCCCTGCTTCTTGCAGCCCATCGGCTGTGACGGGGTGCTCTTCTCCACCCACACACTGGACAAGTGCGGGGTCTGCCAGGGCGACGGGAGCAGCTGCACCCACGTGACGGGAAACTACCGCAAGGGCAACGCCCACCTCGGTGAGGGCAGGGCAGGGGTGCGGGGTGCTGGGTGCCACCCTGCCTCCAGCCTCCTGGGCACCTTCGGGCAAGTCTTTCCCTCTTTTGAGCCACCTGACTACCCACCAGGCCCAGGGCTGGCACCATACGGAGACCCTTCTGACCAGCACTGCGTGCCAGGGGGCATTTAGGGACCATCTCTGAGCTCGGAAGCAGCATGCAGAGAAGTGTGAATACCAACTAAAAAGAGGAAACTGAGGCACCAGTGCCAGCCTCAGACCTGCTGTGGGAGGCGACTCTGGGCAGACTGGGTCCTGGGACCCAAGTCTCAGAGGTTCCCCTCATCTGGGAATGGACCCCAGTCCAGAATCCCCCACCCTGGGAGTGCTTGAACTTCTTCAAAGCCATGTTTGTATCCAACTCTGGCCTGGCTGGGGATCCGTGCATGTGACAGGCCTTTCTACTTTTGGACAGATGTCACTTGCTTCACCAAGCCTTCTGGTTGGGGAGCTTGAAGCCCACTAAGCAGGTGTGGAAACTGAGGCCCAGAGTGGGCATTGCCTGCTCAAGTTTCCCCAGTGAGGCCAGGCTAGAAGCCCTTGGGTTAGGGCCACTGGTGGGTCCAGGGGGTTGAGGATGGTCCATCTGCACGAGGGGCAGCTGTGGAGTTAGTCCGTCTTCTAGAAGGTCCCCGGGGGGAGGGTGCTGCAGAGGGCGGGACTTGGACACGCAGCCTAGGGCAGGGCATGCTGGACAGGGCTGGGGAAAGGAGGGGTGTCGGGCAGCACGGCCAGACTGGGGTGTGAATTATGCATGTTGAGCGCTCGCCAGGCACGATGGGCAGAGGCCCTTGCCTTGGCAGCCTTGCTGTGGGAGGCCCGCACAGCGTTGGACGGTGCCTGACTCTCCCCTGCTCTCACAAACCTGCTTGCATGGCCTTCGACTGGACCTGGGGCAAGGAGGCAGGGAGCCCACGGTCAGGCTGTGCGTCTGCTTCAGGGTCCTAGGACATGCTGGGCACATCAGGCAGCCAGGCCCACAGACAGGAGGCACGTCCAGGGGAACTCCCCACCGGGAAGGGGCAGGAACGGTCCCAGCTAATTCTGCTGGGTGCCTGGGACTGGCAGGGCACTGAATCAGGCCTGGCACATGTTAACTCCTTCATGCCTGGTGACATCGCTTCACGGTGGGCAGAATTGCCACTGCTGCTTGAAGCTGCCAAGGCAGGCACAGGTGGCAACATGGCCCCAGCGCAGTCCCTTAGCCACAGAGCTGAGCTGGGTCTGACGGAGTCCCTCACTCCCTGGACCCCAGAGTGCCCACTGAGAAGCATGGGTCAGCCAGAGCCTTCAGGGACCCGTACAGTGAGGGTGGGACTGGGGGGATAGGCAAGGACTAGCTCACAGGAGCTGCTCACCCAACTGCAGAGGCACGTGGACTCTGCCGCTCCCCACAGGAAACCCAGGACAGAGCGCCAGCCACCAACAGGACCTGAATTTCTGGGACCCCTGGATCCCAGGCCGACTCCCCTGTCCAAGGGTCGTTCAATCTCTCCTTGTCCTCGCAGGCCTTGCCCCCACGGCCCCCACCCCAGACCCTCAGTCCCTGGGTGGTCTGGAGGACTCTGTGGCTCCTCCCCACCTGACGAGGGGCAGACTGAGCTGCCAAGGGTGCCCATGCCCAGTTGGGTGGGCTGTGGGCCTCAGGGTCCACAGGGGCCTTTCTCTGCCCTCCCCCCATCTTCCACACGGCCAGCCCTGGTTCCATGTGGTGCTGTGACAAGATGGGGTTTAACAATAATGATGCGACAGCCGGAGCCCGTGGAGCTCACGGTGCCTCCCAGAGGAGAGAGTGCTGACCTGGGTGCAGATGAGGAGGCCCAGGGTAGCCCTGCCCTGGGTGATGAGTGCAGCAAGACCCAAGCCCATGGGCTCCAATGCATTTAGGGTCCCTGAGGTCCACAGAGTCCCTAGGGAGGGGCTAGAGTGGGCACCAAGGAGGATAGGGCTGGCCTGTGGCCTCGGTGGGAACAGGTGGGCTGGGTCAGGGGCCCGACAGGAGACTCAGCCTTGGGGACAGCACAGAGCATTTCGGCAGGGTCCAGGGGAGCCCACACATCTGTAGGAGTGGGCCTGCCCCTAGACAGCTGCCCTCACCTGCCAGCAGCTGCCTCCAGGGGTGACTTTCCTCTGGAGAGGTGGCGCTGGTCTGCCGGGCCCTTGCTCTAGCCAGTGGCTGGCTCACTGCCGTCCATTTGCCTCCAGGTTACTCTCTGGTGACACATATCCCAGCTGGTGCCCGGGACATCCAGATCGTGGAGAGGAAGAAGTCTGCTGATGTGCTGGGTGAGCCATGGGGTGGGTGGGCAGTGTCTGCGGGTGGGGAAGGGGCACCTGGCCCTGGACCCCTTCCTTTGGGAGAGGGATAGATGAGCAGCGTGGCCCCAGAGCCAGGGTGGCAGCTGCTGTGGGGGTTCCTGGGAAAGCTGGCCCCTCCCTCATGTGTACAAGGTTTTGCACTCAGAGCTGCTGGACCGGCGACAGGGTGTGGCATTGGATGGTGGGATTCCCTGACACTAGAGAGCCCGACCCAGACAAAGCTGGGGTGCTGGAGGTGGAGTCCCTGCAGGGTGCAAGGAGTGAGGCTCAGGCGGTGACAGGTCAGGCAGGGCCGATAGGAGGAAGGTAGCCAGACCAGAGTCATGAGGGACAGAGAAGCAGGGATGGGATGGAGCCCAGGCCGGGGCCTTGTGCAGTTCTGCCCCCACAGCCTCCAGTGGGGAGCTGGGCTTGGAGGGGCGCCCCTGCCTCGAGGAATGTGTGAGCTATTGCAGAGTGTCCAGGTGGTGAGGCCCTGTCTTGGTGACAGGTTTTGGATGAACTCTCTGTGACATTGGAGGCACCACCTGGCAACGTGTCATGTTCACAACCCCAGGTGGCAGACTGAGGCCCTTGTGCCAAGGCAGGCAGGTGCCGATACCCATGAACCACCCTGCCCTGGGCCCAGGTTGTGTCAGGAGCTGCTCCCCAGCACAGGCCCAGCCCATCCTGACCTGGGCTCCCTCCTCCCCCAGCCTCCCCTCCCACACCTCAGAGTGAGAGCCAGGACTTCAGAGGATGCTGGGAAGGGGAGAGGCTTTGCTCGAAGTTCTCAGCCTGGGACCCAGCCTAGCCCCGCCTGCCGCTGCCCAGATGCCCCAGGCTGGCACTCAGTGCAGCCCTGGGGAAGGAGCGTCCAGTCCCTGCAGGTCTGCAACTGCTGGCCCCAGGTGCCACCATCCTAGGGGCTGCTCTGTACTGAGCCCGGGAGCCGGGCCCCTCGCCAGGCGGTTGCTCTGTCATCCGCTGGCTTGGGGGAGTGGCCGGCCAGGACAGGCTGTGTTCTCTGAGCTGGCTGCAAAGCTCTCATTCTTGAAACAGAGTCGTGGAGACGCCAAGAGTGGCCTTGGAGAGCTGGGGAGCCACAGGAAGGAAGGTCCTCACTGTCAGGAAATAGGCTCTGGACGCGGGCCCCAGCTGAACCCGGGGCGCGTACCTGGAAGCTGAGTGGAGACAGCCAGGCCTTGGCAGAGCTTGGACTCCACGTCACTTTCTGAGGTGGTCACGTTCAGGGTGCTCTTCAGGCAGACGTGCCCTCTTGTTGCGTCTGTCTGATCACAAACTCCTCGCCCTGGCTGCTCTGCTCAGATTGCATCAGCAGCTTTGGAAGCTGCTGTCCTCTGGCAGGCCAGTTCCTGGAACCGGCTTTAAGGACACCCTTTGGAAGACAGAGTGTCCCCGAGTGCTAAGTCTGCCTCCTCCCTCAGCCTCTGCTCAGCCTCCCAGGCCCAGGGAGGACCAGGTCCACGCAGGCGGTCCCTTGGCCTCGGAGCAACAGGGAGACAGGCTGCCGGGGGCGTCGTGAGCACATTCCTCTGCCCTGAGCTTCCAGCTGGCTCTACCCAGGCCCTGGGAGTGTCCCTCCACACCCACCTCAGGGAGAGGGTGACAGAAAGTGCCCAGGCTGCCCTCTGGCCTGCTTGGGCCCTAGGAGGCCTCAGCCTAGCCTGGCTGGACAGGCTGGTTAGATAGTCAGCGGGATAGTATTGCTCCCTTGAGAGGGCACTGCTGGGCAGCTTGGTGTGGTCCCTAGGAAGGGCTTGGTGGACAGTGTCTGTGCCACCTAGGCCAGGGCTGTAATGTCCCTCACTGTGGGCACTGAGGTCCCCTTCTCACCACCCAGACTAGAAGCCCCTCAGCTCCTCGGCGGCAGTCGGAAGAATAGGTCCCGGGCGTCTCTGGCTGGTGATCCAGCCGTCCCAACCAGTCTGTGGTGCTTATTTTAGGCTGATAGGAAAGGTCACATGCACCTCTTCAGCAATTGCTGGCCAGGAACGTGTGCTGGCCACAGTGCCCATCTGATCTTCCAGGTGACATTGAGCTCCCTGTCTCTGTGGCATTTAGGGGAGCGGGTGGGTGGGGAGGACTGGCAGTGCTTCCTTGAGTGGCACCAGCCCCCCAGCCACTCAGTCCTCCCTGCTGCCCTCCCTTGGCCCACCTGACTGGGTGGCTTTGCCTTTCAGCTCTTGCTGATGAAGCTGGCTTCTACTTCTTCAATGGCAACTACAAGGTGGACAGCCCCAAGAACTTCAACATCGCGGGCACCGTGGTCAAGTACCGGCGGCCCATGGATGTCTACGAGACGGGCATCGAGTACATTGTGGCACAGGGGCCCACCAACCAGGGTCTGAATGTCATGGTGCGTGTGCCTCAGGAGGTGCAGACTACAGGGACTGGGGGCTTCTCCTCAGAGTCCACAGGCAAGGGCTGTGGGCCAGGGGCCTCCATGGTCTCGCCATATTCACACACATGGTGCCCTGCAGGTGCTTGGGTGGGGCCTCCACCTCCTTCCCTCAATCACTGAGTTACTTACTCACTTGTCTCCTCCCTAATTCCCTCCCTTGTTCATTCACTTAGCCTCTCATCAACTCACCAACCCATTTACCCCTGTACTTGTCACCTCAACCACATGCTCTCACTCACTTTCCTGTATAACCACCCACCCACCCACCCATCCACCCATCCATCCACCTACCCATCCACCTACCCACCCACTTACCCATTCACCTACCCATCCTTCCATCCACCCACCTATCCATCCATCCACCCATCTACCCACCCACCCATCCACCCACTCATCCTTCCATCTACCCACCTACCCACCCACCCATCCTTCCATTCACCCATCCACCCCATCATTCCCCATCCTTCCATCATCCACCCACCCATCCATCCATTCATCCATTCCATCATTCCCCATCCTTCAATCATCCACCCACCCAACCTTCCATCCACCCACCTACCCACCCACCCATCCACCCACCCATCCACCCACCCATCCATATACCCATCTACCCACCCATCCTTCCATCCACCCATCTACCCACCCACCCATCCACCCACCTACCCACCCACCCATCCACCCCATCATTCCCCATCCTTCCATCATCCACCCACCCATCCTTCCATCCATCCCCCGGTCATCCATTCAGCACTGCTGCACCTTCCTTGCAGACTGGCGCTGTGGGCAGTGCCTGTGCCGATCCATCTGGTCATCAGGAGCTTCATAGGGAGCTAAGGCTGGATCCATGCCCACTCCATATTTGAGGGTTTTCTTCCTCCACCTAGTTCCATACTGCTCCCCAAGTCCTGCTCAGATCCCCAGACTGGGGGACCAGAGAAGTTCTTGTAGCCCCTGGCTCCCCTGGATGCTTTGGGACTGGTTCAGGGTCCAAGCAGTGGGCAAGGAGTTTGGCCTGTGTGCACTGTTTGCCATGGGTTTCCCATGGCTGGCTTCTGACGGTGAGTGTCATTGCAGCTTGGTGTTGAGGACTTGTCCCTGACACCAGGTAGCATTGGGATGGGAGGCTGTGGGCTCCTTAAGGCGCCAGCCTTTGGGAGGGCTGCAGGAATGCAGTCTGCCCACCCTCAGCCTCTGGCTTTTCTCATCCCGCCATGACCAGTTTTTATGGCCTCACTTTGTAGGTGCAGGAATGGCCCAGGGAGGCCAGCGACTTGCCCAGTGATGGACACACGGGCAGCATTCCTGGGTCCAAGGCAGCTGTGCTCCACAGGAGGCATCTCTAATCAGGGTGCCCCAACTGCATTTAGGCTGAGGAGCTTCCCTGTAAGGCCCAGAATCTCACGGGTTCGCGTTTTCTGTGCCTGTGCTCGCCTGGCCTTTCCTGGAGCCTCCCTGAGGCAGACTGGCCTCTGGCTGGAGGGATGGTGTCATGGGCCAGTGTCCCCAGAAACAGGCTCTACCTGGAGGTGCCATGCAGGAGCACTGGGGAGGGTCTCAGGAGCAGCACCAGAGGGAAGGGTTGGCTCAGGTCGGTGGACAGAGCTGAGGGCCACCATGCAGGCTCATCCTCCAGGTCAGCATGCACTTGAGTGGGGGCTTTGTGTAGTTGCTGGGTGCAGCTGTCCCTAGGGAGGGGGTGACCTTGGGCAGAGTTCCCTCTGACTGAGAGGACTGCCTGGGTTGGACTCAACTGTCCTCGGCCCTGCAGGTAGGCCACTGAAGGGTAGGGGCAGGGCACACCTGGGCAGCCACTGTGGCCCACCTTGCCCTGCTGGACTCGCTGTTTCTTGTGAGCTCCCTCTTCAGGGAGTGCTCCTGTCCAGCTCCAGCTGCGTTTCCTGGGGCCTTCAGGAGGAAGGTCTGTGGGACAAACTGCAGTTGGCCTGGGGCCCGCCCCAGTGCTGCTGCTTCCCTCTTCCCCACCTGCTTCGTAACCCCCCACCCACGGCCAGCACCTCTACTAGTATTGAAGACTTTCCTGGGTCATCAATTTCCCCGCTAGGTCAACGGCCACACCCACTCAACCTGAGGCCTCACTCATCGCTCTACCAAGGGGCCATACTGTCGCAAGGCTGCAGGGGCTGCTGCTGGCGCTCCACCAAGCTCTGACGACAGAGGCGCTGTCCCATTACCGAAGGAGCAACCGGCGGGACTCAGTGCGAGCTCGCGTGGTCAAGGGCAGGGATGGTTCTTGGGGTCCCTAGCTGACGATGGCAACTTGGACCCTGGTTTTAGAATGTGCACCCACCTCTGCAGGGTAAACAGCAGTTGGCCCTTGGGGGAGGAAGCGGGAATCATGGCCACACAGGCTTGTGGGGCCTTCCTGGGGCCGGGCTACTCACCCACTCGGTGGGTTCTGCCTGTGAACTGGCTCAGCCAGCAGGAAGCCCGACATCCCGCAGGGCAGTGGCCCTGCTCCCCACACTGGGTCTCTTCTGGGTGAACAGATGGAGCCAGGCCATCTGGGTCCATCTCCAAGGGGCCCTTTGTTCTGTTAGCCACATCAAAGGTCTCGGTGGGCCAGGCTCTTGCCAACTGCCTTTACTGTTTTAGGACCCGGTCACCTCCATGGCTGCTGGGGTTGTCATGGCTTCTCCTGCCACCTGCCCTGGCCTGGGGAATACCAAGCCTGTCCCTCCAGGTGATGCGGGTGTCATTTCCCATTGTGTTTCTTTTCACTCCTGTGCATACAATGTCCTCCAGGCCTTCCAGCATAAGGTGGTCACCTGGCGTGTTGTCCAGCCTCTGGACCGTCCCTCCCTGATCTGCCACAGCTGGGGGCACTTCCTCCTTGCTGTGGGAGCCCCTGGGTAGCCCATCAGCGTGTTGTCCCTCCTGGGCGCCAGTGGGCCCCAGCCTCATGTGACAGTGCTCCCGGTAGCTCCTGCCCTGGTTTTGAGAGTCCATGGGTGACCAGTTCCTTCTCTGGACTTCTCTGAGGGGGTGAGGATGGGCTTGACCTCAAGCTGTTGGTCTGGCAGCCTGGAGAGGAGGCTGGGCCAGGTCCTGGGTCCTGAAGGTAGCGTCATCACTCAGAGAGTGCTCTGGCCTTCACAGGGAACGAGTCTCTCTGGGCCCCAGGGTTCAAGGGAATTCATGTGTCCCAGCATCTTGAGTCAGCTCCCCTTACCCCAAATCCTAGGGTCCCTCTCCCAGTCCAATGCTGCCCATGGCGTAGTAGAAGGTGGGGCGAGAAGACGCCTCTCGGGTTTCCTATTTCTCTGCCTTCTCCACCCGGGAGCTGCAGAAGCAAGAGCTCCCTCGCGGGTCTCCAGGGTGTCCCCCAGCCAACCCCAAACCTTTGAGGCGCTGCCCACAGTGTGCTTTCTCCCACGGGAGCCCTCTCCCAGGGCATGGCAGCCTCCAGGGACCTCCGTGCTCTGTGCATACCCAGGCCCAGGCCCGTGGCCCCCGTGGCCAGGCAATGGATGCTGCTCCTGAGTCTGTCTTGGAGTCTGCTTCCAAGGACCACCCTGGGTTTCAGGGAGGACTCTGGGCCAAGGCTGTGAAGACCCTCCTGGGGAGAGGGTGCAGGAGCCTCTGCTGGGAGCAAGGAAGCCGCCACCCAGTCTCCAGTCCTACAGGAGCTCTGTGTTTCTCTGGCCCTTTAGGGCCATCCCAAATTGGGTGGGACTGTGTCTTTGCATCCTCCATGGCCTGCCCTGGGGGTTCTGGGGAGAAGGCCCATGGGGTAGCTCATTCTTATAGCTCTGGGTCTCTGTTCCACAGTGATGCCAAGGTGCAGGTTGGGCTTCACCCAGGTGCTAAGGTCGCACCTTTGATACCTAAAGGTCCTAGACATAGTGCCCATCACCAAGGAGGACGGCGCCTGCTGCCCCGCCCTGGGACAGCACTGCCCAGGCCTTGGGGAAGGCAGTGTGCTTGGGCCAACCCGATGCCCTGGGAGGCCAGGGCCACCGGGTCCGAAGGGCGTGTGGCAAGGGGCCGCAGGGAGCGGAGAGGAGCTGGGCGCGCTTCCCTTTGCAGGTGTGGAATCAGAACGGCAAGAGCCCGTCCATCACCTTCGAGTACACGCTACTGCAGCCTCACGCGCACAGCCGGCAGCAGCCCCTCTACTTCAGCTTCCCCGGACCCGCCTCGGCCAGCGCGGAGAGCCAGGAGCTGGGCCCTGGGCGGCTGGGCTTGGCGCGGCACAATGGCTCGCTCTACAGCCAGGCCTCCGCCCAGCCACTGGGCCTGGGCCACGGGTTGTTCAGTGCCACGGGCCCCGCGGTGGAGCTGGGCCTGCGCAGGGGTCAGGAGACCAACGACGTGTGCCAGCCGGCCAGTGGCGGGACGTGCGAGGGGCCCCTGAGGGGCGAGGGCTTCCAAGGTAACAAGAGGGACATGGGGTGGGGGTCTCTGGGGACAGACCCTGGGCCAGGGCCCTCAGCAGAGATGCAGGTTACCCACGCCCACTCTGGGCTGGCCCAGTGCTGAGGACACACCTGTCCTGAGCATGCACGTTCTTCAGAGCCCACGGCCCTTCCTCAGGACCCGCCCGGGCTCCCGGATTCTCAGAACTTCAGTCCTCTGCATGGAACGGTGCTGTGCTTGCACGGGTCCCCTGCGGGCGCCCCGGTGCTGTGGGCCCTTGGGGCAAGATGGTGCCTGTGCCGTGCTAATGGGGGCCGCTGTGTGCCTAGAGCGTGCCCGCTCCTCTTCGGTACAGACGCCGTGTCCTCCAGGCACTTTTGACCACAGCTTATTTATTCTGAGGACGTGGGACCCACGGGTGCCGGCCTGGCTGTAGATGGGTGCTCATATGGGTCTGACAGAGGAGGACACTGAGGCTCAGGGACAGGAAGTGGTCTGGCTCAGTCACTGCACCCACCCCACGAGGAGTTCCAGTCTGCCCCGCAGCTCACGAGGGGAGCTCGGGCCTCATCTCTGCAGATCCCACAGGCCTGCGGCTGCGGGTG
Source organism: Sciurus carolinensis (assembly GCF_902686445.1). Classification (NCBI taxonomy): domain Eukaryota; kingdom Metazoa; phylum Chordata; class Mammalia; order Rodentia; family Sciuridae; genus Sciurus; species Sciurus carolinensis. The sequence goes on from NC_062226.1 coordinate 2,077,058, forward strand.
CTTGCTGCCTGGGGTGCAGTTCTCTCTCCTGCTCCTGGGCTTTCCCTCGGCCGTCTCCTCAGGGTCTCCGGGTCTCTGTGTGGCAAGGGCCCACCCCAAATCACTTCATGGGAGATTCTTAGCTGATTACACCTCCAGGGACCCTCTCTCCAAGCCAGATCACATGCTGAGGTTCCAGGGGGGCTGGACTTTGAGGGACACTCTCCAATCCCCCGCAGAAGCCACCAGGGGCCCCTCTGAAGAGATGATCGGGGCCAGAGTGTGTCTCGTTGGACAAACCTGCCTTCTGGGAGCTTCCTAGCCTCGTTGCCCCAGGGAGGAACCCTCCCTTTCATAGATGGTCTTTCATGTGCAGGATTTATAAGGATAGCTGGGCATCAAGACGAAAGTCGCAGACAGCCTGTCTCTCTCTCTTCAGACCATAACATCACGGGGACTGCTCTCTCGGGTGACAAGGATGACCAAGAGGTGGACACCCGTTTTACCTCGCAGGAGCTCCTCTCTGCCAATGCCATCTCTGACCAGCTCCTGGGCACAGGCTCTGACTCTAAGGGGTTCACCCTCAACGAGACCATGAACAGCATCTTTGTCCAGGGCGGCCCTCGGAGCCCCTCTGCCGACAGCCTCTATCTGGACTTCGGGGACAGTGAAGAGGCTGCCCCCAGCCTGGTCAACGGGTCCTATTTGGAGCTGAGCAGCGACAGGCTCTCCAATACCTCCTCTGAGGCCCCGTTCCCCAACGCCAGTGCCAGCCTCCCCCCTGTGGCCGGGAACAGGACTCACAAGGCTAGGTAGGTGGGCAGGAGGCACGTCCCCTGCCCTGTCCAGGGCCCTCTGGGGGGAGTCACTACAGGGGGTCTGACTCAAGGGCTGGGGACCTGGAAATAAATGGGAGAGAGCAACCCTTCTCAGGGTCCCTCAAGGCTGCCCTTGAATCTCAGCATGAGACCAGAGGCCTGGACAGAAGTGTGTCTTCCCCTAAAGTTAGGTTCCTGGGTCCTAAGTTGTCCCCAGCAATCGACTGCCCAGGTGTTCCCAGCCCTGACTCCAATCCATGGCACTGACACTGGGGTCAGGAAACTGCAAGTCCTGAGCACGGCCCTTGAGCCAGGGATGGGGCTCTTCATGCGGTCACAGGGCAGCATGTAACGGCCACACCACCCTGAGCCTGAGGCTGCCGGGACTCCGAGAGGTAAGTGACGCCTTCACTCTGAGGACCTGGGCCTGGTTCCTCGGGGACAGCCATAGAACACAGGCTCAGGCAGGTGCCCAAGAGCCCTGGTGCAGAGCCTGCAGCTCAACCTCCACCGCGGCAGAGGAGGTGGGGGTCCAGGGCTCCTCGCTGAGGGGCAGACCCGGGAATCGGGCATTAGGGCAGGTTGGGTAGCAGGAGTGGGCCTGGCCCCAGAGTCCAGCCGTAGCTGGGACAAGTGAGCAAGTGAGCAGACAAGGCTGGGACGCCTGGCAGTGAGAGGAGGGGACCCCTGGGCAGTCAGGGCTGGAACACCTGGGCAGTCAGGGGTGGGACTCCTGGACAGTCAGGGCTGGGGACTCCTGGATAGTCAGGACTGGGGACACCTGGACAGTCAGGACTGGGGACACCTGGGCAGTCTGGACTGGGGACACCTGGTCAGTCAGGGCTGGGGACACCTGGACAGTCTGGACTGGGGACACCTGGATAGTCAGGACTGGGACACCTGCGCAGTCAGGACTGGGGACACCTGCGCAGTCAGGACTGGGACACCTGCGCAGTCAGGACTGGGGACACCTGGATAGTCAGGGCTGGGGACACCTGGGCAGTCAGGACTGGGGACACCTGCGCAGTCAGGACTGGGGACACCTGGACAGTCAGGACTGGGACACCTGGACAGTCAGGACTGGGGACACCTGGGCAGTCAGGACTGGGGACACCTGGGCAGTCAGGACTGGGGACACCTGGATAGTCAGGACTGGGGACACCTGGACAGTCTGGACTGGGGACACCTGGATAGTCAGGACTGGGACACCTGCGCAGTCAGGACTGGGGACACCTGCGCAGTCAGGACTGGGACACCTGCGCAGTCAGGACTGGGGACACCTGGATAGTCAGGGCTGGGGACACCTGGGCAGTCAGGACTGGGGACACCTGCGCAGTCAGGACTGGGGACACCTGGACAGTCAGGACTGGGACACCTGGACAGTCAGGACTGGGGACACCTGGGCAGTCAGGACTGGGGACACCTGGACAGTCAGGACTGGGACACCTGGGCAGTCAGGGCTGGGGACACCTGGGCAGTCAGGACTGGGGACACCTGGGCAGTCAGGACTGGGGACACCTGGGCAGTCAGGACTGGGACACCTGGACAGTCAGGACTGGGGACACCTGGGCAGTCAGGACTGGGGACACCTGGGCAGTCAGGACTGGGGACACCTGGATAGTCAGGACTGGGGACACCTGGTCAGTCAGGGCTGGGGACACCTGGACAGTCAGGGCTGGGACACCTGGGCAGTCAGGACTGGGGACACCTGGACAGTCAGGGCTGGGGACACCTGGGCAGTCAGGACTGGGGACACCTGAGCAGTCAGGGCTGGGGACACCTGAGCAGTCAGGGCTGGGGACACCTGGACAGTCAGGACCGGGGACACCTGGGCAGTCAGGACTGGGGACACCTGCGCAGTCAGGACTGGGACACCTGGGCAGTCAGGACTGGGACACCTGGACAGTCAGGACTGGGACACCTGGGCAGTCAGGGCTGGGGACACCTGGTCAGTCAGGGCTGGGGACACCTGGGCAGTCAGGACTGGGGACACCTGCGCAGTCAGGACTGGGACACCTGGGCAGTCAGGACTGGGGACACCTGGATAGTCAGGGCTGGGGACCCTGGGCAGTCAGGACTGGGGACACCTGGGCAGTCAGGACTGGGACACCTGCGCAGTCAGGACTGGGGACACCTGGATAGTCAGGGCTGGGGACACCTGGGCAGTCAGGGCTGGGGACACCTGGATAGTCAGGGCTGGGGACACCTGGGCAGTCAGGGCTGGGGACACCTGGGCAGTCAGGACTGGGGACACCTGCGCAGTCAGGACTGGGACACCTGGGCAGTCAGGGCTGGGGACACCTGGGCAGTCAGGACTGGGGACACCTGCGCAGTCAGGACTGGGACACCTGCGCAGTCAGGACTGGGGACACCTGGATAGTCAGGACTGGGGACACCTGGGCAGTCAGGACTGGGGACACCTGGGCAGTCAGGACTGGGACACCTGGGCAGTCAGGACTGGGGACACCTGGACAGTCAGGGCTGGGGACACCTGGGCAGTCAGGGCTGGGGACACCTGGACAGTCAGGGCTGGGGACACCTGGGCAGTCAGGACTGGGACACCTACGCAGTCAGGACTGGGGACACCTGGATAGTCAGGGCTGGGGACACCTGGGCAGTCAGGACTGGGGACACCTGGGCAGTCAGGACTGGGACACCTGGACAGTCAGGACTGGGGACACCTGGACAGTCAGGGCTGGGACACCTGGGCAGTCAGGACTGGGGACACCTGGACAGTCAGGGCTGGGACACCTGGACAGTCAGGACTGGGGACACCTGGACAGTCAGGACTGGGGACACCTGGCCAGTCAGGGCTGGGACTCCTGGCCAGTCAGGGCTGGGACCCCTGGCTGGTCAGGGCTGGGCCTGGGGGCCTGAGATCAGGAGCCTCTGTGTCAGGGTTGACTGTAGCTGGTAGCCCAGACCTGAGGTGCTGGCTAGAGGGCAGGCCCTGGCGACAAGCTCCTGGGCTGAGGCGGCCGCCCTGCAGGGGCAGGGCTTCTCAGAAGCCCAGGTAGGCAGTGAGGCTGGTCAACCTCTGGAGCCAGGCGTAGGCATGGACAGGCAGGGACAGGAAGTGGGCCGAGCCACTGGCTTTCACCTTGTTTTCTGGCAGCCCACCCAGACCTCAACTTTAGAACCCCAGCAGGGCCCCTGGTGCTGAGATCAAGGTCCTTGAGACTGGGGGACTGGGTTTGGTGGGAGACGTGGGGGTCACTTTTGGAGTGATGGGTTTTTGGTACCCCCTCACCCACTGCAGGGGTCAGGGTGGCCAAACCAGCTTCCAGGAGTCAGGAGCCCTGGGTGACTTCTCCTCAGCCTGAGACACCCCAGGCATGACTGGCAGGCTCTGTGGGGGGCTCCTCTGCGGGGGGCTCCTCTGCGGTGTGGGACCTTCTCTGGCTGCCCCTCCCCCCACCCAGCTGCACAGGTTGCCTGCTCCCTGTGACCCTGTGTCCTCACAGTTTTAGGGCCTGGGGCCTCTGCCTGCTCGGCAGGCCTTGGCGACTATTAGGGAGTGGCAGACTTTACCTTGGGGATGCAGGATCTGAGTCCAAGCACCGCTCGTGGGCAGAGAGGAGGAGGGCCAGGGTCGGGAGGCACCTGCCTGTGTGACCTGGCCAGTCCCTCTGGGCTCCCGGCCCCTCCTCCCCTCCCAGGGTGGGCAGCGATTACAGCACAGTAAGGGCTCACTATATAGTAAGGAATTGAGCCTCCAAGGCTTCCAGGAAGTGTGGCTCAGGATGGTGAAGGTGGCCAGCTGTCCGGTGCCCACACCCTCTGGGCAGGTTTATCAGGATGGCACAGAGACCCCTCTTTAATTCGGCTCACCCCTCAGGAAATGCAGGCTGCAGGAGCTGGATGTGTCCCTGCCCTCCCCTGGGCTCAGTTCCCTCCTGCTCTGAGGGACTTGTCAGGGGTCCCTGCTGAGACGTGGGGGGGGGTGCGGGGGGTGGGTAGGTCCCAGGCTTGGCTCACAGCACAAGCTCCCGGGTCCTTAGCATTTCCAAGAGCCTCTCCCGCTGTGGTGTTGAGTCTAACCCGACCCCTCAGTCCCACAGGGTGGGTTGGATTCCCGGCGCCTGTTGATAAAATAGGTTGTCAGCACTCAGCGAGGCTCAGCTCTGTGAGATGTGGCTGCTCCCCCGCCTGGGCTGCCATCAAAGGATGCTACCGTGGGGACCAAAGATGGTCTGGGGAGATAAAGGGCCAGGGAGGCCGCGGGGGAAACTACCAGGCCAAAATAGCAGCGTCTAGGCAAGTTGTCCAAACACAGGAAGCGGTGTCTGCTCGGGAGATCAAAGGGTAGCCCAGAAAGGAAGGGCTATTTTCATCTTCTCAGAAATGCTGCAGACAATCAAGGGAGGGCCTGTCACCAGACTCCACTTGGGGAAGAAGCGTCTGAGGCGCAGAGGCACACGCCTCCCTCTCCAAAGCCTTGCGGGGAAGAAGGGAAGAGGGAACTTTCTGGCTCGTTTTCGAACACACGGTCACTTCAAGCTTCTGCTGCTGGTGTTGCAGGAGCCTGCATCCTGCCAGGTGGCCCAGCAAGGACTCAGGCAGTGGAAGGGATAGTGTGGGAGCCCCTCTCAGGGGAGGGGCAGTACCTCCTTCCAGATGGAGGGAGGGAGGTGGGTGGCTCAATGACTTCCGGGGTGCTTGCTTCTTGATGCGGCTTCCCAGAAGGGAACCTGTTAGGTGTCACCCTGTTGTGCCAATATATGCAGGGCTGTGTTCAAGAGTGGCATATGCTCTGGCCCACGCCCGCACGTGCTGGTGAGGGTGGCGTGCTGGTGAGGGTGGCGTGCAGGCGGCCCCTCCACAAGTACCTTTGTGGCTTAAAATTCAGAGGGTTATTTTGAACCTGTGGTTGTCTCTTGAGTCAGGTGTGAGTCAGCCCGTGTGCTGGCTCCAGCTCTGTGATTAGACCAAGATGGCAGTCTCCACTGGGAAGGGGTTGGATCTTCTCATCTATTCTTGTTCTTGGGAGAATTTAAAGCTGTTGAAAGCAGGGTGGGGGACCAACGAGCGCAGCTCCGCGTCTCCTAGTCACCTAGTATGTGGGGTTGGTTTATCTGGGTGCCCTCTCCTGGGAAGATCACCCCTGGGTGAAGCTCTAATGGACCCTGCTGGTCCCTTGTTCTGAGATGATGGGGTCTTAGGCACCCCCTCTCATTTTAAAGTTTCTTCTTGTTTGCAAAGAAGGAGGGGAGAGCCTCCCTTCCCCAGGACCTGGGCAAGCCTGGAAGGGACTGGAGCCCAGGGGAGGTCCTGGCCAGCTGCCTGGCCTACCTCTCCTTCTTGGAGCCACATCCCTTAGCTCATCACGGAGCTCTTGTTGGTAGACCATTTCTTGGGTTGTCAGTGCCGTGCCCGTCAGGGCGAAGTTCATCCCCAAAGCTCTGCTGGAACTGGGGTCCTCCTGGGGAGAAAAAGCCCACCCGAGCAGAGCTGTCTTGACTGACAGGCTCTCATGCAACAAACCCCTCCTGTCCCAGAACCAACCACCAGGCCCATGGCACTCAGCCTGACCACCGAGGTGACCGTGGACCTCTAGAAAGAACTGGCCCCGGTTTAAGACCCTTGTAGGGTGTTAGCCCCGGATCCTCTTTAGCCAGCCTGGCTGGGCCTGAAGGGAAGTGGATTGGGCCTGCTGCCTCGCTGCCGGGAAGGGAGGTGAGGCTGGGTGAGCTGCTCTCGGCTGGGCCCGCCCCACGGCCCCTGGCTCTGGGGCTGCAGGCTCCTTGGGCTGCCCTCCAGCTTGGGTGGCCAGTCTTCCAGCAGACATCCCAGGCTGAGGAGCCGCCTTGATCTCCCCTCTCCTGCTGAGCCTGCAGAGTGGAGGCCCAGGCCAGGAGCACCGGCGCTCAAGGAAGCCAGCTCCTAACAATAGTTGGCTGCGGCCCCTGAGTTCCAGCCAAGAATTGTAGCTGGTGGCTGGCAGGGGCCCAGAGTGCCTCTTCCCGGTGAGCGAGCGGGTCTGTGCCGCTGTCTCAGCCCCCTGCAATGCGGGATGCACGGCTCCCCCGTCTGCAGCAGACTTTTAATTTTGATGATTGAAGGCTGAGTGGCTGCTGCTCCCATGCAGCCAGAACCCAGCGGAGGGAGGCAGTAAGGAGAATTCCAGAACATTCTCAGCACCTGAGGCCCCCTGGGGGGAGAAGGACGCAGGCTGCTGTGAGCAGGTGCAGCGAGGTGCCTGCAGGGGGCGCGCTGTCCATGCTGGAGAGCCTGATTCTTCCGGCGCTGCTGGGGGACTTCAGGCTCCCCTCGGCCTGCCTCTGAAGGAGGTACTCAGAGGGACACAGGCCAGGGCAGGTGGCTCATTCCTGGAGTGGCCCCTGCAGGGCTCACCCATTCTGTTCTAGGGAGTGGGGCCCTGCCCTCACTGGTGGGGCTCAGCTGGGGCCCGGGGCAGGGGCGTCGAGAGGGAGAAGGCACCTCTGAGGAGAGACCTCCCAGGAACCCGGTGGCAGGGCACCAGGCCTCACTCTCCGCCCATCCTCCTTTCAGGACCAGGCCCAAGGCGCGCAAGCAAGGCGTGAGTCCCGCCGACATGTACCGCTGGAAGCTCTCCTCCCACGAGCCCTGCAGCGCCACCTGCACCACAGGTACTGGGAGCCTGTCTGGGGGCCTCCTGACCTGGGGTCCTTTGGTGTCAGACACAGGCATCCTGCTCTCATGGCACGCTGGTCCCTGGGTCACCACCGCCCAGGTGCTTCCCCGTTGGCTGCCAGTACAGTGTCCCTTCTTAGGCAAAGAGTGAAGACCTCGTGCCCAGGAGTTTGCTTTTGTTTATGGCAGACATAGGAAAGGCAAGACAGAGCCCACCATCCACCAGCCAGGGGCGGTCAGATTTGAGGAGCCAGGGCAGAGAGACCCTTGGGTTACCTGGACACACACACTCTGCTGAGAAAGTGTTGAGGGGGATTTGAAGTCATGTCTGTTGGGAGCTGTGGCAGCCACCTCCACGCTGAGATGCGGGCCCCAGCTGCCGGGGCCAAGGTGCTCTGCAGCCTGCTCCTTCCCTACCTGGGGGTGCTGGGTCAAGCTTGGGCACAGGGCAGGGGAGGCAGGTAGAGTGTTGTCGAGAGGAAATCTAGGCGTGGGATGTCAGGTCTGCGTTTAGAGGACACCTGGCAGTCCCTCAGGTGTGTGAAGCTCCTGGCTTGCCCAGCACCCCAACTCCCCAGCCAGAGAGAACATCAGGCAGTCAGTGTGGGCCCCGCAGTATCCCTGCCGCCTTGGTGGCATTTCAGGAGATAGTCCCTGAGCAGGAAGGCATGGAGGCCTCATCCCCGGTTCTGCTCACGCCGCCCTGCCTCCCTGCACCCCTCACGCATGTGGAGGCTGCCCTGTGCCTGGCATTCTGGAGGAGAGAGAGCTCTCTGAGGTGTGCGATGGCATTTGAACACGTGGTCGGCTGGACCATGCTGCTTCCGTTATGTAGCTGGAAATGGGATGTGGAGTTTATCTCAAAGCGGTTGTGGGGAAATAAGGAACAACCCATCAGGGTCACAGCCCAGCGAACAGGAGCCATGGTTACGGCCACTGCTGCCTCCTGGCTGACCTGAGGCCATGGCATGGAGCAAACCCAGCAGCAGCCGGTCCCCTGGTCTCAGCAGTGAGTCACAGGACCCACCCTCCTCAGGACTGCCCAAAGGGAGCTGGGCCTCAGGGTGGTTGTGGGGGCATCTGCTTCCCAGAGCACACCAGAAGCTGGGTGTGCACCTATTCTGGGCTCCTCCTCCTGTCCCAGCCTGGGGATTCCAGGGGTACCAGTGCTGGGGAAAGTGTTGGGAAGCATCCGGACTCTTCGCTGTTTGGAGAGGTGACATCAGGAGACCTCTCTAGGACAAGATGAACTTGGTAGCAAGAGTCTTGCCAAATAGTCCTGGATGGACAACGTCCTGGGGAGAACATGACACCACCATCCCTCAACACCCAGAGAGTGACCAGGGACAGGGAATGGGCCTGCTCCAGGCAGCCCAGGATGGGAAGCAGGACTGAGGAGGACCGGCAGGGCAGGCAGACTGGAAGGATGAGCTCTGCACCTGTGCCTCCAAGGCCATCCAGGAGTGGACTGAGAGCCAGGCCCTGTCACTGCAGGGGCTCCTTGCTGGGCCGAGTGGCACTGGGTACACACGACAGAGCTGGGGTCCCCTCTGCGAAGGCACCCCATCCTGGGGCTTGGGTCTGATGCTCACTGCCATGCTGTGCTGGAAATCCCACTTCAAGGGTGCAGAGTCCAGACCAGCCACGCACGACACAGTGTCTACCAATGTCCAGTGGCAGGTCATCATGCAGAGTAGCACCCACCCCTGCCCCGGGGGCCAAGGGGCTGGGCTGGTGGTCAAGGGGAAACCTCAGCACTCAGCTTCAGCCACCAGGGATCCGGTTTCTCTGAGTCACTCTTTTGGAGCAGCAGTGACACGGGCAGACGGGTCTGGACTCGGCTGGGCAGCTGGTGGCCATCCGTCTGCTCCCACCCTGGGCTCCTGGCCCGCTTTGGTTCTAAGGCAGGCCCGTGGCTGAGCCTCGAGGAGCTTCACTCCCGGGACTGGTGTCAAGAAGAGGTGTCCAGAAAATTCACACTTGGGCTCTCACGGCCTCTCCGGAAGCTCCCCTTCCAGGGTGAGCAAGGTGAGGTCTGAGAAGTGTGGCGACCACCAGGGAGCGCCCGAGGCGGAACGGGACTCTAGCCTCTGTTCCACTCCGTGTCGGGGAGCCGAGGGACCCCCAGGCGCAGGGAGATTCTACCATCCCCAGGCCCAGAGATGGTGTGCCTGAGGCCTGGAATACTCCAAGAAGGCCTGGCAGGAGCTGCCCCACTCGGAGCAGCGAAGCACGTCAGAGCCAGGGCCGGAGGGAGGGGAGGTAGGAACTGCAGCCTGGCTCATGCTTTGGGGAAAAAAGAAAAACCCTGTGGGGCTGCTTCCCAGGCTCCACAGGTCCCAGGCGGGCCTGGGGAGGCAGCCACCTCTGAGAAGGTGACATGGGGGGCTGGGCTCCCTCTGCCTGGAGATTGACTTCCCTGGGGCACCTGTAGCCCCAGGAGGCTGGGCCTTCCCTCACAGACCACCCAGCTCCACCCAGGCTTCTCCCTGACTCCCTGGCTCCTTGGCAGGGGGCTACCCACCCTTCAGGGAACTTGGGCCTGTGCCTGCTGGTGCCAGTGTGGGCAGTAAGACCAGAGAGGCAGGTGGGGAGTGGGAGTCTTGGACACCTTCAGGTGACAGTGGTCTACGGTCCCCATGGTGGGGTTTCCAGAGTCTGGGAGCCCAAAAAGATCAACACGCAGAGTAACAAATGATTAAAGATAGTTCAAGGGCACATTTGCTGAGGAGTGGGCATCTGCCCTCACTCCTGAGGATGCTGGCAAGGGCCCAACCCTCAGGTTTCACGCCGCCCGTCCACCTGCCCACCCACAGTGGGTGTCGAGGGGTGAGCAGCAGGGATGCCAGGCTGTGTTTGCTCGGGGAGGGCAGATCTGAGTTTGCCTAAAGGTTGGGGTCTCGACACGTGAGCTGATTGCCCGGCTGGATGCGGTGGGAAGAGAAGAGGGGGACCCTGGCCCTAGCAGGAAGGGAGACCCGGCCCCAGCCGCCCGGAAACCCCTCAACAGTGCGGTGAGCCAGGAACGCTCACCAGCCCTAGACCCGGAGCCCCGGCCCCTGCCCAGCGGCCCCCGCCCAGCGAGCACCCACAGGCCTCTCCCTGCTGGCAGGGGTCATGTCGACTTACGCCATGTGCGTCCGCTACGACGGGGTGGAGGTGGATGATAGCTACTGTGACGCCCTGACGCGCCCGGAGCCCGTGCACGAGTTCTGCGCGGGGAGGGAGTGCCAGCCCAGGTACCTGTGCGGCCCGTCCTGCGCCCTGGGGTGGGTGGGCGGGAGCCTGGGCACTGCAGGACATGGAGCGCCAGGAGGCGCCCGAGACCCAGGACCCCTCCTCTGCGCGCCATTGTGAGGTGTCTTCGCCCCAGCCTACTTGGAGCAGGAAGCATTCTTATGAGCCAGGAAGGTTGTTCCCAGAGACGATGGCTGTCCCTCAGTTGGTCCTTCCAGCCCCAGGCCTCCCGTGCTGCCTTGTAGACACAGAGGCCGAGCCCTAGGCCCACCTCTCCCGGGGACGAGCAGGGTGGGAGCCTAGGCGCCCAGCGGTCTCTCCTGGGAGGCCACCTTCTTCTGGCCAGCTCTGTCCTGGGCTTTTGCTCCTTCCTGGTAAGGGCAGAAGACCCCAACGGTCCCCAGAGTTGGCCTGCCCCCTCGGCCCCACAGCTTTGGACCTCTGTCTCACTCTCCCTCCTGAGGACTCCGGAGTCACTTGTGACCCCCGAGCTCAGGGGCAGGAGACGAGGGGTCTGCTCTGCACACTGGCCAGGCCCATCTGGTCACAGAGTCGACCCTGCCTTCTGTTCACTTCCGCCTTTGCTCCTGGAGAGCCAGAGTCCTGGGGCCACAGCCACCTGTGTGGCCCAGCAGGACAGGGGCTCGGGGCTGCAGGTCCCAGGAGGGGTATGGCAGGTGGGGAGGGCATCGGGAGCAGAGTGGGCAAAGGAACAAGGCCCAGGCCTGGGTGAGGACAGAGGAGTGGCCGGGCCCTGTGCAGCCCTGCCCCCTCCCCACAGGCCTCCTGGAGACTGGCCAGGGCCTCACCCCTTCACCTGACTTGGCCCGCGGTGACTCTGGGGTGGAGCGGGAGGGTCCTGGCGGCAGGTGGGCACTGAGGCTGCACCCTCCCGAGGCAGGTGGGAGACCAGCAGCTGGAGCGAGTGCTCGCGCACCTGCGGCGAGGGCTACCAGTTCCGCATCGTGCGCTGCTGGAAGATGCTGTCACCCGGCTTCGACAGCTCCGTGTACAGCGACCTGTGTGAAGCTGCGGAGGCCGTGCGGCCCGAGGAGCGCAAGACCTGCCGCAACCCGGCCTGCGGGCCACAGTGGGAAATGTCCGAGTGGTCCGAGGTGGGCACCTCAGCAGAGGCCGCGGGGCGAGGTCCGGCCTGCGTCCCCACTCGCCTCACCTGGCTTCCCGGCTTCCCTGCAGTGCACAGCCAAGTGCGGGGAGCGCAGTGTGGTGACCAGGGACATCCGCTGCTCCGAGGACGAGAAGCTCTGTGACCCCAGCACCCGGCCCGTGGGGGAGAAGAACTGCACGGGGCCCCCCTGTGACCGCCAGTGGACCGTGTCGGACTGGGGGCCGGTGAGGGCAGGGCCGGGGCACGAGGCAGAGAGGAGCCCGGGGGCACCACCCTGCCATGCCTCGGTTTCCCTGTTTTCCCAGAGTGGACACACCATCTGGAATAAAACCCTGTGCGAGACCCTGTGCACCCCCATGACCGAGCTCCCCTCTGCCTCCTCTCCACCTCTCTCTGTATCTGTCTCTGTCTCCCTGTCTCTCCTGTCTCTGTCTGTGTCTCTCAGTCTCTGTCTTTCAGCCTCTGTCTCTGCTTCCCTGTCTCTTTCCATTTCTGCCTGTGTCCCTCGTGACGTGTCTGTTTCCTCTCGCTGCCTCTGTGCCCGTTTCTCTCCCTCTCTGCCTCTCCGTCTCTTCTCTCTCGCTGTTCTTCTCCATCTGTCTCTTCTGTCTGGAATGGAGCTGCTCAGATGATGGTTGGGGTCACCTCTGGTGGGAGGGGCACACGTGACCTTTTGAGCTGTGCTTTTCTCTGTGTATTTTGTATTGAACGTGTTATTTCTGTAATTAGAACAGAAAATGTTATTTAAAAACTGGTTACCAGGGCAACTGCTTCCCCATGCTGCCCTGGAAGCTGTTCTTCTCCCTTGGATGCTGTGGGTGGGGGGCTTGTGGAGTACCCCTCTCACTGTGTGCCTGGTCCCCTCCCACAGTGCAGTGGCAGCTGCGGGCAGGGCCGCACTATCAGGCACGTGTACTGTAAGACCAGCGACGGACGGGTGGTCCCCGAGTCTCAGTGCCAGATGGAGACCAAGCCCCTGGCCATTCACCCCTGTGGGGACAAGAACTGCCCTGCACATTGGCTGGCACAGGACTGGGAGCGGGTGAGTGCCCCGGAGCCCATGCAGGCCCCTCTGGAGAGTGCAGGGCCAGAGAGAATTTGCCCAACGGCAGGAAGGACAGATGGGTCCAAATGAGGAATTAATTGCAAATTATGAAGGTGTGATTCGCTAAAGTTAATTCCAAATACAGAAATCCAAACAGGCAGGAAAACCTTTTGTGTTCTCCAGAATGCATGCTTGGTTCCCAGGCCCCTGGTTCACATTCATCTTCCCTAGCAGCCATGGCCCCCTCGGATGAGTGACTCTAAATGGCTCTCCACCAATTGCTTCGGCAGCTTGCTCTTAACCAGATAATCTCGGGCCAAGTTGTTTTCTGCTAAATTGATTTTGGCCACATCATCCTTGGTCAAATTGCCATTAGCCAATTTGTTTCAAAACAGATGGTTTTGGGCGAAGTTGCTTTTGATCAAATCTGTTTGGGGCCAAATGGTTATTGAGCAGCATGCTGGGGCCGTTTGCCTATTGATCTCAGTCAAAGGCTCTTGACCAGACCGGTATCTCTGGAGTTGCTGGGCTGACTGTCCTGGTGCTCCCGGGCCCTGGCGCTGACCCGTCCCCCTGGCCCTCAGTGCAACACCACCTGTGGGCGTGGTGTGAAGAGGCGGCTGGTCCTCTGCATGGAGCTGGCCAATGGGAAGCCACAGACACGCAGTGGCCCCGAGTGCGGGCTGGCCAAGAAGCCCCCCGAGGAGAGCACCTGCTTTGAGAGGCCTTGCTTCAAGTGGTACACCAGCCCCTGGTCAGAGGTGAGTGCCCAACCCTTGGAGCTGCCATGGGCCGAACCTCCCCTCCTGCCCCAGGTGTCCCTTGAGACACCTCCAGCCTCTGCCAGGGCTTTTGTCCCTGAAAAGTCTCTCAGTGCTACTAGATGGGTGGGTGGAGGGCCACTGCCTCCAGGAAGCCTTCCCTGACCTTGCCCTGCAGTCCTCGTCCCAGGCCTTTTGGGGCCTGGCTGTTTTCCAGACTCACTGTGGCCTTTAGGTGGTGTGTCTGTCAGCAGGTGGGCCTGACTCCTCACGAGCAGACAGACCCCAGGCTGAGACGCAGCGAGGCAGGCACATGGGATTTGGGGGTACAGCTTGATAGCAGGAGGTGTGCCCTGAATCAGGACATGTGGGCAGGACGTTGTGCCCAGAGGGCAGGGCAGCGTCTCTCCTGACACTGGCCTGGCCCCTGCACCATTCTGAGGACTCCTTGTCCCCAGAAGTCCCAGCCCTAGGATGCCGGGCAGGCAGAGCCCAGATCTCCCCTCTCCGTAGTCAGGGGCAGAGCCCTCATCACTGGGCTCCAAGGTCTGGGGGCCTCGCGGGCCCGGGGCAGCCTGAGGTCTCCTCCCTCCCAGGCACCCCTGAGGAAGAATTAGAGGTTCGGTGAGCTGTCAGCCTCCTGAGGGTCCCACAGTTATGCCCCTGGGTTTGACCTGGGAACATGAGAGCCCAGGTCAAACCCAGGGGCATAAGGAATCTGCAAAGTGAAGCGAGTGCCCAGGCCAGCCCGTCCCCAGTCTCCCAGGACGTGGTGCCCCTCGGTGGCGAGCACCTGTTTCAGTGAGGGCAGCAGGGCCCACGCTGTTCCCTGGCAGCGAGGAGGCGACTGCACCTCTGCTGTCCCCCCGCCCTCCTGGGAGACGGCCAGCAGTGTTGCAGAGCTGAGGGCCTCGCCAGCATTGTGCGTCCTCTGACACCACGGCTGGGCTCCTCCAGATGTCACTGTCCTTGACTCACCAGAGTCTGTAGGCGCCTGTGTCCCTAGCACCAGCCCCAAGCTCCCAGGAGGGGCACGTACGGGGCACAGAGCCATTTTGGGAATCGCTGGGCAGGGGCCAGAGCTGCCTGTGGTCTTGGTTTCCACTCAGGTCAACGCCGAGCACTTAGGGACAGTAAAGAGGTGCCCGAGGGGACCTGGAGCCCAGAATCTTCCCTGAGAGCTTCCTCAGAGTGTCCCAGACACCAACACCTGAGGCCACCCTGGCCTGGTCACCGGCACCAGTGGGGCCAGGAGTCTGTGAGATGGGATTCCTCAGAGCCTGGGGCCAGGGCCGCCAGCCCCACCCAGGCCGCAGGGCCTCCCACAGACCCCACCTTACTTAATGGAGCATCTACTCCCCATACCACATGGGCTAGTTGAAAAGTGAAAACAGTCATTTCCTGTTGCCCACAAAGGACCCCCAGGCTAGAAGGGAAAGGCTGAGGCAGGGCGAGGGGCTTCCCAGAGGAGGTGTGGGTAGAGCCAGACGGAGGGCCAGGCCAGCTGGGAGGGCGGAGTGAAGGGGCAGGAGAGGCCTGCTGGGGGTAGACACCTGTGTTTTGGGAAGACTGTGGACCTCTAGGGACAGGTGCCTAGCGGTGTTGCTGGCAGGAGAGCCAGGCGAGCCGGACCCCAGGAGCAACCTTGGACCCCAGCGCCTCCCTGCTCCCTGTTCCCGGTGTGGAGGCAGGTGGGCGGGGGATGGTCCAGATGGTGGGTGGGCATGTGGCCGCTGCCCCCTCCCCGTGGCTGCCTCCCTGCCGTGCCAGGCACTGCTTCCGGGTTTATTCTCCGGTTGCCCCTTCCCACCCTCTCCCAGGGGCAGGGGCAGGCGCCAGCAGCCCGCCTGTCTCCTGAGGCACGTCCACAGGCTTCTCGGGGCGCCTGCCAAAAGCAGATTGTCCCCTGGCCGGGATGCCAAGCCAGCCGTTTCTCGCCTCCAGACTGAGCCAGCCCCCAGGTCGGGTGGGCAGCGGGCCGGGCAGCCTCCTGCCAAGTCCTCCCCATTCTCTCTGTGCCTTTGGAAACAGATGGGAGGGAGGGCAGGGCAGGGGCGCCCACCCTCTGCAGGGAGCCCAGGTCCAGGTCCCAGGCATGCCTGGGTGGTGTGGGGTCACCCACGTCAGGGGGCCGCCGCCTATAGGACCTTGGCAGGAGGACGGCAGGGTAATCGGGGTCAGCAGATGACCCTGGTGTTCTGGGGGGCTTAGAGGACTAAGGGGAACATCTGGACCTGGACCCAGCGTGGGGGCGGTGGCTTCTAAGATGCATTGGATTGGCCATGGTGACTCGTGTGTGGCGGACCCAGGACGGGGGACCAACTGAGAGGGGAGGGCCCTGCACTGTGCCTGGGGACACGGAGGTGGAACTGGGAGGGGAACTGAGTCCCTACTGCCAGCCGGTGCCCTCCCTCCTGTCGCCGGCTCAGCCCCAGCTGGGGTCTGGGCTCCTGGGGGCGCCGGGCGCCCTGCTTGGGCGGTGGTGGGCGGGAGGGCTCTGCCACGCCCCCGTCTCTCCTCGCCAGTGCACCAAGACCTGCGGGGTGGGAGTGAGGATGCGGGACGTGAAGTGCTACCAGGGCACGGATGTCGTCCGCGGGTGTGATCCGCTGGTGAAGCCCGTGGGCAGGCAGGCCTGCGACCTACAGCCCTGCCCCACAGAGCCCCCAGGTGAGAAGGCGGGGCCTGAGGGGAGGGCCTCCGGGGGGCGTGGGCAGAGCCAGGGCCTGCAGGGCCAGCAGCTGGGAGGGCGCCAGGGGCACCGGCCCTGGTTCTGGCGCTGGCCCTGGATGCAGGGAGTGGGGCCGGGCAGGGCCTCTGGTCGGGTCTGGGAAGGTGGACAGGGTGTGGGTGCTGGGGGCAGGGGCAGGGGCAGTTCTGCTTTGGTGTCTCAAGGGGAGAGGGCAACCGTGGGCTCCAGGGATGTCCAGGATGTCCAGGGACAGTGTCTTCCTCCAATCCTGGCCCTTGGGGTGTCACCCCTTCCAGTGGCAGATCAAACCACTCAGAGATCCAGGACACTGGGAGGGTCTGACCTCTGTGGCAGACCTGCAGTGGGGGTCTGCCGGGCGAGGGCCCACAGGAGCCCGGCCGGGGTCGCCCTGATCTACAAGCTCCTGCCTGAGAGGAGAAGGCGGGTGGGTGGGGCCCCTGCAGGTCTGCCTCTCGGGCTCCACCCGACACCTGCACCCCACCCCTTCCCCAGACGACAGCTGCCAGGACCAGCCGGGTACCAACTGTGCACTGGCCATCAAGGTGAATCTCTGCGGCCACTGGTACTACAGCAAGGCCTGCTGCCGCTCCTGCAGGCCGCCCCCCTCCTAGCCGGGTCGCGGTGCCCCTGGAGACCCGAGCGCCCGCTGGAGCTGCTGTGGCTCCCGGGCCCCTCCCTGGACCCTCGTCCTGCAGGCACCTGGGTGCGAAGACCAAGCACCGACCTTGGCTGACCCTGTAGGGCTTTCTATGGCCTGTGGGCCTCCACTCTGCCCGGTCCTGGGAGAGCCTCGGGCACCCACCCACCCTCCCCGGACAGAGCTGCCCGGCTGTGGGGAGTGGTACGTGGAGCCATGAGGATCCTGTGTTGGTGCCCCC
This sequence comes from Sciurus carolinensis, assembly GCF_902686445.1. Taxonomy (NCBI): domain Eukaryota; kingdom Metazoa; phylum Chordata; class Mammalia; order Rodentia; family Sciuridae; genus Sciurus; species Sciurus carolinensis. The sequence continues at coordinate 2,094,233 of NC_062226.1, forward strand.
CACCCCCAGCAGCCCTCCAGCCTAGGGGCCCAGAGTCCAAAGCCCAGCATGGAGGTGAGACCTGCCCTTGGCCCAGGCTCTGCTCTGCCATGGTGTGCCCTTCCCAAGGTGACCTACCCAGGCACCCAAGGGACACAGGCCTCCCATTCCTCTAGTCACTGAGCGAGCTCCTTCCAGGGGACCCTGCCCCACGACCTAGCATCAGCTTTCCGGGCCCCACAGGACCGAGCTCGGAGGGGCCGTGCACTTTGTGCCCTGAAGAGGCCCTCTTCCCACGGGCTCCTGGTCATGGACAGTGGGTGTCCCTGCGATCTCGTCAGTACTCATTGGTGTATGTTAATAAAGTGGCCGTATTTATGGTGGCATCTCAGTTCTTCTGGCAGGAAGGCTGGCGAGCACCGTGGCTGGGAACCAGGGTGAGGCTGTGTGGGGACGCTGGCTCCACAGAGGGCCACGGGTGGTCAGGTGCAGAAAGCAGACAGGAGGCACGGAGGGACAGGGAGCCCCAGGCCGTGGTGTCGGGTGTTGGGGGCTCAGTGCTGGCTTCGGAACTGCTGGACCCTCCAGCCTGCTGTCAACTGGTGTGTGTCCCCTCATGGTAGCCTGGCCTCAGCTAAGGATCAGGGCACCACCTGCAGGTGTGTTGGGCACAGTGTCCTCAGTGCCCAGGGCAGTATTTCCCTGGAGCCCAGGATGCAGGGAGGCCCACCGTTGCCTGGCTGCCCCTGCAATTGAGGGCTGGCCTGTCTCCAGCTGGAACCCAGAGCAGGGGCCACCTCAGCGCCTTGTTTCCGAAGGACAGCTTCTGGGGTCTTGGGGCTTTGAGAAAACTGTGGCAGCAACCCAGTTGGTGCACTCCCCACCCTGCCTGTGCCTGCACCACGGGCATCCAAGGGCTACAACCGGAGCGACCGCTGGGCTCCAGCAGAGCAGTTCTGAGAACCCCGTTGCATGGATGCTAAAGCAGGCCCAGAGATGTTGAGCCTGCTGTCCCAGGCAACACAGCCCCTTACCCATAGACTCTCTAGGAGCTCAGCACCTACACTGGTGGTCCCCATCTCAGAAGATCGACACAGCCCTCCAGGGAACTAAAACACACAGGCGACCTCCTGTGGTACCCCCACCACCCCTCCCAGAGAGCCACTCCCAGTCCTGGACCCCACCAGTTGGATCAGAAAGATGGCTGCCTGACACTGGGCAGTTGCAGGAGGGTCAGCACTGCAGGGAGGCAGCTGGACTGAAGAGGCCGAGCAGCAGTCAGGACAGGTTTATTGGCTTTGCTTCCCCAAGGAGCCCAGGGCTCCATCAGCAGGCCCATGGTGGCGTGCAGTGGGCCAGGAGGGATGGCTGCTCGTTTGTTCCAAGGAGATCTACGAACTATATGGAGGGAAGAGACCAGGAGGCAGGAGGGGCCTGGAACGGGGAAGGCCCTGGTCCCTGCAGCCGATGTCCCGGCCACTCTGCGGGACGGGGCAGGGCCGATGGGGCACAGGCTCCGGGACGGGGGGGCTGCACTGAACGGGGGTGAAGAAGAAGAAGAGGGACATGGTGAGCGCCCAGGCCGGGGGCTCGCCACCAGCAGCCCCCAGTCTCTGGAATTGCGTGGGCGCTAGAGAGAGAGCACAGAGGTCCTGCTGGGGCCTGGCTCGGGGCGGCCAGGGCCCTGGGCAGCTTGTCTTTTAGGGAGGTGCCTGTGCTGGACGCCTGCCCCACCTGGGGCTCCATGGCAGAGCCCAGGAGGAAGGGGAGCCCCCAGCGGGAGGGGACCTTGGGTCGTGCTGCTGAGGAAGAGGAAGTCGCCTCCTGCTGGCAGGACAGGAGAGCCGTGCTCAGACAGTAGCCCGGGCAAGGGGCAGGGCCCCTGGTGGCCACTGGGCGTCATCTCCTCCCGGGACAGAGGGCACTGGAGAGGGGTCAGAAGGCCTGGGGAGACTGGTCGGAGCTTGGAGGAGTGTGTGCTCCCACACAGGAGCAGCAAGCTCTGGCCGGCTGGACCCACAGGGCGCCGCAGGGGTTGGGCCTGGGCCTTGCTCCAAGCAGGAAGTAGGTGGGAGGGTGGCCCGATCTCCCTGGACACTGGTTCCTGCTGAGAACCAGAGCCCCAAGGGCTCCCTGAGGCCGGCCCTCATCACACAGGTGGGGAGACCGAGGCCCACGGATGGGAAGGCCCTCCAGGTCTCCTGATGAGATGGGGACTTGCATCCCGGGCCACAGCTCGCCCACCTCCCCAGCCCTGGGTGTCTGTGCTTACTGGCCCGGCCAGGCCTGGGGACTGGCCGTGCAGTCTCACCTCCGCCCACCTCCCTCTTTCATCAAAATCAGACCAGAGAACAAGTACGCCAAGAGCCCCGCTGCCCCTGGGCCCTCCTGATGGCGAACCTGTCCATCTGCAGCACGTCAGGGCAACAGGGGCCTCAGGCCCAGCAGATGCCTGGGGGTGGGCAGCAGAGGGGAGGGGGAGGGGCCCAGTTCAGGGGTGGGGCAGAGTCCTCGGTCAGGGAGGCCCGTGCTGCAGCGCCCCTGGCATCAGAGGGCACCCCTCCCTGAGCAGACAGGAAGACCAGGGCCCAGGGAGGGCGTGGCGTGGCCCAGGCCGCACAGCCAGATGGCTGAGTTGCTTGGAACGGAGGCCACTGCCCCGCACCTCCTGGAAGCAGGTCTGGCCCTGTGCCCGAGAGCGGGCCCCGCCTTGCTGTGCAGCCCCTGCCAGCCCTGGCACCTGGCCTCCACCTGCGGCAGCCGCACTGAGGTTCACTGAGCCTTATCCCTGTGGAGGGCTGGGGTGCTCCCCAGGCCTGGGGGCCCCCGAGGACAGAGCTGCGAGGAAGGCTGGGCTGAGCCTGGGCTGAGGCCTGGGGCCCCGGGGACGTGCCGTGGGGATCCTGCCATGGCCTGGGGGCCTCCGGAGAGGGCTGCCAGGCTGGCCGTGCTGGGCGTCGCGGTGCCTCACACGTCTGTGCTGACGCTGCGGCTCCGGGAGAAGGCCTCGCGCATGGCCGACAGGCGGTTGGGGTTGAGTGCCTGCAGGCCCCCGAAGCCCCCGGCGGGCAGCTCCAGGTCCTCCTGGCTGATGCTCTTGTAGGCCACGCGTCCCCCGCCGTTATGCACGGCCTGGGCCTCCTCGTCCTCAGCCTCCGGCTCTTGCAGGAAGAAGGTGGGCGGCTCGTAGTGGGAGCAGCTGCGGCAGAGCGCGCGGGCCTGCGGGGACTTCTGGCGGAAGGAGGTGGCGGCGGCTGGGTACAGCGCCGGCCCGTTGGTCAGCACCAGGTTGCGGTTGGAGTGCAGCGGGGGCAGGTGCGAGTGCACGGCGAAGTCCGGTTCCTCCTCGTCCTCCTCGGACTCGTCCTTCTTACAGCAGTAGTACTGTGGGAGAGGCGACCCTGCTGCGCCTGCCCACCCTTGCCTGAGCGCCCGCCCGCCCACTCAACCCCTGCAGGCCTTGCCAGCTGGGCTCTGTGCCAAGCGCTGGCCTCACTCCCCTCATCCAGAAGCCCCCCTTCACTTTGCAGGTGGAGAAACTGAGGCTCAGAGGGGCAGCGGAGCTGGGGTCCAAGCCCCATCCGGCCCCAGTGTCTGGTCCCTGGCACTGGGCTGTGCCCCCTCACCCCGCAGAAGGCCCCCACCTCAGGAAGATTCAGGGCCTCTGGTGGCGCCAAAGCAGAGGTGGCCAGGGAGCAGACAGGGTAGCCCCTCACCTCTGCCTCCTGACTGGGCAGCTGTGTGCCAATGACTGGGTACCTTGCCCTCTCTGAGCCTTGGCAGAAGCCCTGGGTGAGCAGTGGCCGTCATCCCTGAGCCTTGCAGGTGGAGTCCTCACCAGGGCGGTCTGCTGGGCACCTCCTGCGACCTGGCTCTTCCCCACCTTCCTGGGCTCTGGCCCTGGTGGCCTTCTTGGGGCCACGCTTGGGGCTCCCCTGCCCTGGCCCCTCCCTGCCCTGGCGTACCTGGAGCCGGCAGTAGCACAGAACTGCAATGATGCAGAGCAGAATCACAGTCGCCAAGATGCCCCCGGTGATGACCACGGTCCCGGCTGTCATCCGCCCTCTCCTCCATCAACAGCCTGCGGAGACACCGCCAGCCCCAGGGTCACCTGAGACTCCATGCAGAGGCCACCCTTCTACTCCAGAAAGCCAAGGGACTCGCCCAACGGGGAGGTACCCGACGGGCACACGACAGGCAGGGCTCAGCTTGGGGAGGGGGCAGGTGGGAGGAGACCAGGTCCTCAAGACCTCAGCCAGCCTCCCTCCCGCCCCCAGCCTCAGTTTCCCACCAGCTAGAGGAGGGAGGTACTATCGCAGGGTTTTGTGAAGACCTTGCTCTCAGCAGGCCAGCTGGGCACCAGGCTCTGTGACCTGGTTCCTGCCTTCTCACCTGGCACGACCAGCTTATTTCTCTGAATCACTAAATTTTCTTGCGCGATAGCATTTCTGACTGTAATCCACTGGTTTAACTCGAATGATGCCTTTTCCTCTAGATGCTCAATGCTGACAATGCTTGGACATCGGACATAAAAATCTACCATCTTCACTTTTTCCCAGTGCCAGGTCTTGAACTCAGGGTGCTCTTCCACTCAGCCACACTCCAGCTCACTTATTTTTTTATTTAACTTTTGAGACAGGGTTTTGCTAAGTTGTCCAGGCTGTCCTCAAATTTGCAATCCTCCTGCCTCAGCCTCCCCAATCACTGGGATTACAGGTGTGCCTGCTGAGTCTATCTGCTGTTTTTAAGTGTGCAGTTTCGTACCATCGAGAAGCTTCACCTGGTAGAATTTTTTTATCTTGCAAAACTGAAAGCCAATTCCTTTTTTATATCTAGCCTGCTTACATTGAGAAAAAAATATTTTTAGTGATGTTTAGGGTTAGGGGACTCCTGCATTACAGAACCTACTTCAATCACCTCTTCAGGACAAATTGTTAAAAGTGGGTGCAGAGCGCAGGGACCTGCCTGCAGTGAGCTCTGTGGTGGACACGGCCTGGCAGGGGCAGACTGTCACTGGAGCCCACGCACCACCCGTGAGCGTTGCTCACCGTTTGAGGTGTGGGCTGCAAGGCTCAGTAACCTGCCCGCGAGGTCCTGGCCATCCCAAGCCCTCCTGCGAGCCAGCAAGGCAGCCAGCACTCCGTTCTCCATACCCAAGCTTCTTTTGTCGGTTTGTTTGGTGGTAGGGTTGGACGGGAGCGACTGGAGTTTTGGAGGGGGGTCCCAGAGCATACCAGTCTACCCACCAGCCCTCGCTGCCAAATCGGACAGGCGAGGACTGGCAGGGCGCCCAGGCTGCGAGGCTGAACGGCTCTAAGACGCTGCTCTGTGGCTGGTTGGTGCAGCGGGACGTGCCTGTGCTGGCCCTGCAGGCCGAGTCAGCTCTCACAGGCCCCCTCCCGCCCACTGCGTGGCCAGCGAGGAAAGCTGCCTTGTGCGTGTGCAGGGTGCACGGGCCTCTCGGGCCACCCAGGCACTGCTGTGGCTCTGGCTTCCGAGTGGCCCTGTGGCCTCACTGTTGGGCGGTGTTGGCTCCTGTCTCTGGTCCTGGTGTGGCTTGGCCCAGCTTTGCTACCAGATGGCTTCCGCAGCCCAAGTACGGTCCAGACGGGCAATTCCTTGAGGACGTGTGGACCGTCACCTCCAGGTGCAATCCGTTCCCTCATCCATTCACTCTGGTTCTTCTAAACAAAGTGCTGAAGAACCTCCCAAGTTCCCAACTGCTGACCCAAAGCACTCTGGGATGGGAAGGTGCAGAGGCCAATCTCACCTCTAGGGATTTGTGGACTACGCTGTGACCATGAGTCCCTGGCTGCTTTCAGCATTGCCGCGAGGCCATGGGCTCGTTGAAGAATCTGGATCCAGCGGTCACTCTTTCTGATGTTCGACGGCCACACTGGGACTTGGGTCTGGAGGCCCCTTGGGTGGCTCTGGTGTTGTTCCAGTGTGACCCCAGGGACTGCCGTGGGGTGGCTCTCCGACAAGCCTGAGGGCAGGGTCCTCAGGGTTTGCTGGCACCAAGCGGAATTCGCACGCTGTGGCTGCTCTGGGTCCCAGGCCGAGTTGCGGAGGCCCCGTGGCCTCTTCGGTCAGCAGCTTGTTTTCTACTTAGGTCAACTTCCTTTTCTGTTCCTGTACATGATCATCTTCGAAAATAACATGACCAATATCTTTACTAGCAAGTCCTCTGGACGGAGTTTGGTCTTGTGCCAACCCCTTTAAGCAGGTAGTCAAAAGGTAGTTCCAAAGTCCCCCCCAACTGTACATCTGGTGCATTTTTTTCTCTTTGTTTTTAATTTTAAATGAATTTGATTTTGTTTGTTAACCCTAGAAAACACTTGGTCCCAAGTCCACAGCGTGACACGTGCATTCAGTCTTGCTTCCATCCCTGCCCCTCCCCTCTGCGTCCCCAGAGGTGATAATTTTGCTTAGTTCTGGGTTTATCCTTCCATGGCTTCTTTCCAAACATAGAAAACATGCATTTCCTTTCCCTTTGACATGCAGTGGCACTTCCTGCGCGGCCTCTGCACGTCCCTCTGCTTCTCCTGTCTTTCCCTCCATGGTGAGGTGCTGGCCTGGCCTCCTGGCAGCTGCCTCATGCCTGGCACATGGAGGAGCCCACTCCGACCACCCGTGGGATCGTGTGCACAGGCATGCTGTTGCCTAAGGAAGAGCTTCGTGTGTGCACATCTCTGAAGTTCTTGGTGAGCCTGCCAGAGCCTTTCTGGAATTTGGGTTGATTAATCCTCCTCCAAGAATATGGGAGAATAATGGACAGGCAGGATTTCGGTCCCAAGATGCAAGTTCTGGCTGGGAGTTGGGAGGCCTCGTGGCGTCCCCGCAGACTCCAAGCCAGGTGGAGGGTCAACACCAGGCAGGGAGGCACCCAGGGGCGGGACATGGACACACAGTGACAGGGCTTGCCCAGGCCATGCTGGGAACCAGAGGGCTGGAACCCGGCCCCTCGGCAGGCAGGAAGACGGCAAGACAGAAACAGACAGCAAGGTGCACACAGGCTGCTCCAGACAAGCAGCAAGACGCAGGCAAGAAGAAGCCAGGGACCCTCGTGTTCCTGCGAGCTCTGCCTGGCAGCTCCAGTCCACCCCAACCCCAGGTGGCTCAGGCCAGCAGGCCAGTTGGCCCTCCAGGCAGGACACTGGAGGCAGGGGCAGGGCGGGCGGTCCAGGTTAAGGGCAGAGCCCTGGCTCCCACCGTCCTGCCCTCCTCCCCGTGCTGGGGCTTGCAGGGACACCGATACGGCCTTGGTTTTTCCTGGGGAGCCTCCCTCGGGGTCAGGGCAGCCTGAGGAGGTCAGGTGCTGGGCCTGACTTAGGCCCAGGAAGGGCAGGGGCCTCCCAGAAGTCCAGCCCGGCCCCATTAGGTAGAGCTGGCCTACATGCACCATCCTGGAGAACAGGCCTCTCTTGCAGCTGACAGCCATGGCAGGGACCCAGGCCCCACTACCCGTGTGGGGACCACAGGGGCTCAGACAGAGGTCGTTCCTGTCCCCATCGTCCCATCTGGCCCCTGCCAGGCCCGGCCTCCTCTCTGTGAGGTGCGGCTGCCCGCTCAAAGTGAGCAAAGTGCTGACGGAGAGGTGCTGTGACCTGCCGAGCCCCAGCAGCAGCAGGATGAGGAGGCAAGCGAGGTCCGGGCCGCCCCGTGCCTGCTCCCTTCCCTACGCCGAGGCCCAGGCCTGCGGCACGCCTGTGGAAACAGCACTGCGTGGCCCCATCTCCGGGGCCTCCTCTCCGAGTTCTACCCGTGCTGAGAGGCTGGTGCCCAGAAGTACCCCTACTGCTGCCCTCTGGCCACAGCTCACTGGGGCTGGAGTGGACTTGTGCCCAGGCTGGCAAGGCTGGCTTCTCTCCTGAGAGATGGAACTGGTCCCTGCTGGTCCCAGGGCCTGGGGCAGACAGGAGCAGTCAAGCTGTGGCCAGGGTGGGCATTTGGGGCCACATATGTGGACAGCCAGAAGGAGCTTGTCCTGGGGGAACAGGATGGATACAGAGGCAGAGAAACCGTCCTCTGCTGGGGTCCTGACCCTGGTGTGAGACCCTCCCCCGAGAAGACACGGTCTGAGTGGGCTTCTGGTGTCTGCCCCAGAGTCGTGGCCCTGCTGCCTCCACGGGGACTCACTGAACTGGGGAGGCGAGGGGAGGACCTGAGTGTGGTCAGCAGTCCTGATGGGCCGAATGCAGTGACACTGGCCCTGCTGGGGCTCCAGGCCAGGGTCAGTGTCCCCGGGAGTGTGCCCGGCCAAACCCTGGGAGCTGGGACGGGGAGTCAGATTGAGAGTGCAGGAGGCTGTCAGGGCCCAGGCCTCGGGACAGGAGGCAGGGGCTCTAGAGCGTGCACTCAGGGACCCTGCCGGCCAGCTCAGCTGGGCCTCCAGTGGGCTGCAAGGACAGTGCCCCCAAAGCCTTGGCCTCCCCTCCGTCTGCTGCCCCAGCCCTCTTCTCTGTTAAGTGGCACGAGGGCAGCTGTACAGTTGGACGGTGTCTCTCCCCGGGCCTGCGCCCTCCCTTGGGTCACTGCGAGAACTGGCTGTGCTCCCAGGCCCAAGATGGCCCCTCACTCGGCCTGGCCCTTGGGCCCGGCTGCGTCTCCTCGGGCCTGGGTTCCCTCCAGCGGCAGGCGGCCGGGAAGGGTGCTGGCTCAGGCCAGGTGCCCAGGGCTGTCAGCAGCAGCCGCTCCCACACCCGGGCCGTCCAGCTGGAGCCTCTCCGCCTCGCTCTGCAGATACACGCTCGGGATAGCAACACCCACAGTGGGCGCCAGGGCCCGGCCAGGCCCGACAGACGCACACGCCGCTGGCAGCTGCCTTCGCGCCTGGGCCTGACGTCACCCACAGTGAACTCCAAACTGTCCCAAGGGTGACGGTGCCATTGCCCCCTGGCCCTGCCCTGCCTCCCCTCTGCTCTCACTGTGTGCCACTCTCTGGGATGCCCTACCCTCAGACCCACGCTGCCATCGACGCCAGGCACATGCCTTCCTCCTCCAGGAAGCCTTCCTGAACTTCACGGAGCCCCAGAACCTCAGGTGCCAGCACTGGAGGGGCCACATCCCCCTCCTCGCAGTGGAAGAACATACCCTGCGCTCACCCCTCCCTGCCTCCTGCTGCCCTCCAACCTCTCCCTTCCAGATCCTGCAGGCAGACTCCGCCCCACCATGCCCCTTGGGGCCTGTGTCCTGCGGGGGTACATCCTGCCATCAGTTGGCTGTGACCTGGGGTTAGAAGCCTCCCTCTGGCCTGTTCCCTCACCCACACAGGCAGGCAGGTTTAGCCAATGGACTCTTCCCGCTCCAGGGCCTGGGTGGCTCAGCCACGGGACACACTTACGGGGTCACGATGGGCAACAGTGCCAAGCGGCAGGTGGAGACTGAAAGGGAAGGACACAGACCCTCTGCTCTGCATGCTTGCCTGAGACCCAGTGGCCAGGACACCAGTTCTGAGATCAACTAAGCTGCTGCCTGGGAGATCAAGGGTTGTTTTGGGGCCCAGGACTGGAGAGGGAGCATTAGATGGGTGAAGGAACCAGAGGGCTTCCTGGAGGAGGCAGCTCCTGACTGGTCCTGGGAGGAGGGCCGTCTAGGCCGGACTGGGCCTGTGGTGCAGGGAAGAGCACAGGCGGACTCGGAGGCAGGGAGGTGCCAGCGGCCCTGTGACAGCCTGGTGGAGCTGCCACCGCCTGTCTGCAACCCAGCAGCAATTCCGAAGCCTCCTGCTGCCAGCCAGTGCGATTCAGTGAGACTCGCTGAATTGTTAATCTGCCCCCTGGGACCATAAACGGTTTTAAAGCTTTATAAACAGCTTTGCTTCCCCACCCCCACCCCGACTTCCACAAGGGCAGGCTGGAGGTGGGGCCTCTCTGGGCCCCGCCCACCCTGGAGCCTGTGCATGGGGCCCTGGCAGGCGACAGTCCCCTTCCTTAGCCCCCGCCCCCCGTCTTGTCTGGACGGCCGCCCTGGCTCTCTCTCACTGGGGGGCTCACGTTGTCTCCCCACTGACGACCAACTGGTGTGGACAGGCGGGGCCGACGCAGGAAGCACCTGGCAGCAAAGCCAGATTCCAGCCTCCACCTGCCTCCCCGCGGAGCTCCCCACCCCCTCCCTGTGCCTGCCCTGGGGACCACTCCTCCTAACTTCTCCCAACTCTCCTGTTTTCCTGTTTTCCTCCCTCTTGCTGGTCTCACTGGCCTCAAAGGCCTCGAGGCTGGCAGAGCCTCCAAGGTCTGTGGATCTGGCGCCCCGCCCCCAGCCTCCAGCAAAGCTTAACAAAGGCTCTGCCTGCACCGCTCTCCTGGGTGCCCAGCGCTCCTGCAGGGGCCAAGAAGCCGAGTTTGGTCGGGCCTGCTGGCTTGTGGAGCCCAGAGACTCCCAACCCCTGGTTACCAGAGCTGGGGGCCTGGTGAACACAGTGTGGGGCTGCAGTAGGGCCGAGGGGCCCAGAACCTGCTGGCGTAACAAGTGCACTCATTTCCAGACGGAGAAACCGAGGCTGGGGCAGATAGGGCTGGCTCTGGGGGCCAGGACAGACCCAGGCTGGGAACCCAGGCTGGCAGCCTCCGAGGCTCTTTCCCATGCGGTGTCTCCACAAACGTGTCCGTCTGGTTTCGAAGGCTCCGGCTACCTGGAAGCCCAAGGGCCCGACCTCCTGGAGCGGAGCGGAGCGGCAGAGTTCCTGTCTAGACCTCCTCCACATTTGTTCCTCATTTCACGCTCCACGGGCTCCTGGCTTCCTGCGTTTGTTGGGTAATAAACAGACAGGGACTTGCAGCAGCGCTGGGCCGCCCCAGCTGGTCTCGGAGATACCATCCAGAGCCTGCCAGGGGCGGGCCGCACGGAGGGGCACCTGGAACGCTGGCCCCCAGCTCGGTCTTCCGCCCAGACCAGCCCCTGGAGCTCAGGGGGCCAGTGCCAGGGAGTGCCAGTCAGGGTTCCCAGGGCTTGTGGTCTGTCGGGAACCAAGAAAATGCCCATGGCTGGGGAATTAGTGCATCCAGACCCAGCGGGCCCCGCGTCGCTCGGGAAACATGGGTGCCCTGGGCTTGCCAGCTGCTGGTCAGGGTTCCCTGAGGGGCACCAGAAAGAGCACAGCAACTGGGCATTCTGTCCAAAGCTTCTGGTGCTTCATGGACACGCCGAAATCTCCCCTAGACCCTAGAAGAGGAGCCCCGGTCAGTCCCGGCTCTGAAATCTCCCCTAGACCCTAGAAGAGGAGCCCCGGGTCAGCCCCGGCTCTGAAATCTCCCTAGACCCTAGAAGAGGAGCCCGGGTCAGCCCTGGCTCAGCGCTCAGCCTGCGTTCCCTGCCCTGCCCTGAGCCCCGTCCCGGGAGGGAGCTCCATGTGGGCCTGTGGGTGAATGACCTCTGGCGCCCGTGAGCTAGGAGAGGGGCTGAAGGAGGGGGGCGGGAGCCATGGGAAGGGCGCTCCTCTTGCTCGGGCCTCTCTTGGGCAATCAGACGTGGACATGGCCAAGCCCTGTGAGCTCTCTGCCACATGGCAGTGGGCATGTCTGGTGCCTTGGTCCCCTCTACAGCTTCTCCCAGGTTAGGGGTCTTCCCTGGTGGCAGAGGGAACCACTGTTGCCCACAGGAAACTGCCATCTGGAGGCAGCGGCTCTGGAGCATCTCTTTGCAAGGAAACCTTGACCCACGTTTTCTGAGGGTAAACTGAGGCCAGAAGGGAGAAGCGACCCACCAAGGAGACAGGAAAGCTGGTTGGCAGACCCTGCTCTGCGCCCCTGGGGGCCTGTCGGAGCCCAAGCCTGTGTGAAATTCATGCCACAAGGCTACCTGGGACCAGCCCCTCAGGTCTGAGAGCCCAATGGCCAGAGGAGGCCCAGCACTCCAGCGTGGCTTGTGCTGGGGAGGCGGCTGGGTAGGGGAGCTGTGGGGCTGGAGGAGAGGAGCCAGAGCAGAGGCCAGGGCCACAGGATGCCCAAGGCCCCAGGGCCATGGCCAGGACCCAGAGAACTGTAGGAAGCAGGTGTCTGTGCAGCTGGGCTGGCAGGGGTCTGAGCCTCCCCATGGCTGGAGGAAGGAGGCATCCCAGCCGGGGCCTATCCCACACCTCCTGGCAGGGGCCCAGAAGAGCAGGCAGCAGCCTCTGTGGTGCCAGGGCCCACAGGGGGCAGGCCTGGTCTTCAGTGCAGTGGAGGGCTGGTCGGGTAGCTTCAGGACAGAGGAGGCCTGCTCAGGGTGGCCTGCGAAGCACTCTGGGCCTCACCAAGACGAGGTCACTACCCACCATCAGCATGGCTGGGGCCTAGCTGTCTATTTGAGGGGGGCTGTCCCCCTCATCTGGGAGTCGGCACGTCTCAAACCCCAGTTCTTGCCCAGTCTGGCAAACTTACTGCTCCAGACGGGAGCTTCCAAGTCCTTTCCTAGGTCTCTCTCAGACCCTGGGCAGGGCAGGGGAGGAGGGGAAACAAGAGAGGAAGAGAGAGGAGGGGAGGGGGACAGGGGAGGGAGAGAGAGAGGGCAGGAGGGCACAGAAGGGCAGCCTGGGTCGTGTCCACATGCCGGGTGCAGGAGGGTCTGCCTGCCTCTTCCTTGCCCAAAGCGGTGATTGAGGCCACAGAGCAGGGGTCTTGCCTGGACAACCCACCCATCTGCTGCAGTGACCTGAGCTGCCTTGGGGCCCCAGGGGATGGGGATCCGCAGGTGGGAGGAGGGCCTGCAGAGCCCCAGCCTGTCCCAGGAGCCCCCAGGCCTCTCCTTGTCCAGGCATGTGTCTGTGGTGTATGCGGCTCACACGGACCTGGCCTGACTCAGCCCCAGGGTCCCAACTGGCCTCCTGGTCGCTCTGCTGAGCTTCCGGCTCACTCAGGCTGGCTCTTGGCAGTGGGAAGCCCACCTTCTGGTGCTAAGCCTCTGCACAGGAGGGGCGCGGCACCTTCCCACGGTCCCCTGGTCCCCAGGGCAATCCAAGCAGGGTAACCATTTCATAGGCAATGATCCCGAAGAGAAAGCACACAGCAGGGGTGGCATAGGGGCGACTCTCCTAGAGTGGGCATGTCTTCTGCTCCCGCCCTGGCTGCCCGTAGGGGAGGGACACGCATTGCAGCCTCCTCCCCCCACACCCCTGCAGAAGAGAGCTCCACCAGGCCAGGGACCTGACCGCACCTGTGACCGTCCTCTGCCACCAGGACTCAGCGCACGCGAGCATACAGCAGGGCTGATTTAATGAGGCTGGGCAAGCACGGTAGGATCTGGGCGTGCAGAGGTGCCAGGTATGGGAAGGGCCTTGCCCTGCAGCCCCACCCTCACCTGCCTGCCCCTTCACACCTCCTGGCCAGGTAGGGGCAGGGGCCATAGCAGGTCCAGAGCTGCGGGCCAGGCCAGAGGCCGGAGCAGAGGAGTGGCTACATTCAAGAACCTGGGCAGCGTGTCAGGAAATGGGTGGGTGGAGAGCCCACCAGAGCCCTGGCTCGGCTGCAGATGGGCTGAATTTTCTCCCCTTTAAAATAACAATGCACAGAAGTTGAGTTTTTAAACCCCTTCTGCTGCTGGACTCAAGTGGGGGCTCTTTGTGTTTTTTATTTTTTTTTTTCATTAGTTGCTTCCTCTTGGAGAACTGAGTGCAGCTCCTGGCCCCGTCCAGGGACCTCCTGTGGACAGCAGGGTGCCGGGCAGGAGCCTCAGTGCATCCACTTGTCAATCACGGACCTGCCCAGGCACACTTGCACCAGGGTGGGGAGCATCCTCATGCAAAGGTAAGAAACCCGGCCGAGAGGGAAGCAGCCCAGGACCCGATTCCAGGCCTCAGCCCTGCCGTGGCTCAGCAGCTCAAGTTCAGTTTAGTGTCTGGCAAGGCCCTCGCTGACAACAGGCGCCCCGGGAGAAGCTGACCGGGTTGAGGCTTGGCGGGCGAGCCCTGAGTCCTCGATAGGCAGGGTGCAGGCCAGGCTCTGCGTCCCAGTCACACCGCTGCCCAGAGAGCGAAGGCGTGAGACACTGTGAGGCAGTGAACCCCGCCGGGCGGCCTCCCTCTTGGGGTCCCCTGCAGAGCTGCCCACTACCCGGGCCTGAGAGGCATCGTAGAGACAGGCAGGTTTTACAGTCCATCCTGAGCCTGCATGATGTCTGGTTCCGTCCCACCTGGACATCCAGGTGGATCAGCCACACCCAGCCACACTGCAGAGCCAGCCAGGGCCTGCCACCTGACCTGGCCACGCTCCCTCACCAGATGCCCATTGGTCATCTACTAAGCGCCTGGTGCTGGTGAGATTACAGCTGCTAGGGTAGGACCCTGCCTGTCTGTGCCTTGGGTCCAGGTGGTAGGTGGCAGGTGGCAGGGGGTGTCAACCCCTCTCTTCTCCCTGGGCTGGGTCTCCTGGGTTGCCCATCTCAGCCTGTCGCCCACTCCACTATGCACGCGGCCCTTCAACCTGTGGGCCTTGTCCACTGAGCCCGCAGCACCCTCCACGTTCCCACCACCAGAGGGCAGGCTCCAACCTCGGGCGCCAGGCAGCCGGCCGGCGCCACCTCCCACCCCAGCCCCCACCAACACCCAGTCAGCCCCGGGTCAGCAACGTGGGCAGGAACCCCAGCTCTCCTCCTGGACATCAGTCCCACACTGAGGACACAGGGCAGGACCTTCAACCTGTGCGTCTCTCTCCCGGACCCCTCCTGGGGTGGCCCCTCTCCAGTCCTCGCTGCTTCTCTACCTCCTGACCTCCAAGGAGCTCAGGTCCAGGGCTCCAGGCCCAGACCCTTCCATGGTGTGGCCACCCAGCCTTACTACCCAGACTGTCTTCCAGAAACATGGGCTTCCACGGACTTGGCCCCTCAGCCTGCTCCGCTTACTCCCTGGTTCTTGTTACTATATTACGACATCCTGGATTGGGAGTCGCTGGGGACAGGGGCTCCGTCTGCTCTGCTGCTCTTGTTTTGTTCCAGCGCACACTCTCAGTTACTGGCAGTGCTGGCGGGAGAGCAGGTCAGAGCTGGCCTGGTGGGAGGGCATGTGGTGTGGTGGTGGGCGAGGGACCTCGGGTGACTGGGCTGTGGGGCAGAGAGGAGGGCACCTTGCAGGACTGGGGGCTGCACGCATGGGGGGGCAGGGAGTCCGGTCACCTGGGCGCCTGGCCTGGGCAGCTGTCCATGGAGCACTGGGTGGGCCCAGAAGGCTCCGCATCTCCAGGTGGATTGCTCACTCTCTGTGTCTCGGTCAACCCAGTGACAACAGGAGGGTGAAGCCAGGTCACAGCTCCTCAGGAAGACCAGCCCTCGTTACAGAGAACAGTTACAATGCTAGAGCTCCCGCTGTGACGAGTAAGAGTGACAGTTTTATTGGCAGGACGTGGCAGAGGGGTGACGGGAAAATCCAGCCTGTCCGCCCCGGGTCCCTCTTGAGTCCCATCTCCGGTTGCTCAGCTCAGAGGCGCCCTGCGAGTCCGCCCAGTGGAGGGAGCCCGGAGCAGGTGGAGGGAGCCCCGAGCAGGTGGAGGGAGCCTGGAGCAGGTGGAGGGAGCCCGGAGCAGGTGGAGGCACAGGTCCTGGTGCTCACTGCATGAGCCACCCCAGGGCCCTGCCTTCTCTCCAGGTGCCTGCACTGGCTGCCTGCTGCCCGGCCTCTCCTCCCGGCCTGCTCCTCAGGCCCTGGGCTTCCTCTCTTGTGCTGCCCTGTCCAGCTGCCTGGCTGTCAGTGGCTCTCCTGCCCAGAGCCCTCACTGCCCCTCTGCCCCTGCCCTGCCAGCTCCCCTCGGCCCCGACGGGCTTTTACTCAGATCTCAGCCTGGCTCACTTCTGCCCACCACCTCTCCTCCAGTGTCCACTCCAGCCCATCCCTCCCAATCTCACATCAGGCTGCAGAGGGAACCTGGCTCCAGACCCCATCCACACGATGGCAGCTGAGGGCAGCGCCAGACCACGCTCCTGTGGGCGGCAGGCAGGGCGGACCCTCCCCTAGCCTGAAGGTCTGGCACAGGAGACGCCAGCCCCCTGCCCCCTCCCCTCTCCCCTGCGACTTTCTCACCACCCTCCCACTGACAGTCGGCAGGACTGGGGCTGCCCCGGGAGCAGGGGCTCCTTATTCCCTTCTGTGCTGGGACTGTTATTGTTTGCATGTAAGTTGTCCCCCAAGTGCACGTGTGAGACAGTGCAAGAAGGTTCAGAGGAGAAAGGGTTGGGTTGTGAGAGCCTTAACCCAATCAGTAAATCAATCCCCTGAAGGGGATTAACTGAGTGGTATCTGGAGGCGGCCAGAAGTGGCTGGAGGAGGTGGGCACTGGGGGCGGGGCTTTGGCATGTATGTTTTGTATCTGGAGAGCGGAGTCTGCTTCCAATGTCATGTGAACTGCTTCCCTCCACCAGTCTTCCTCCATGATCCTCTGCCTCACCTGGAGCCTTGCGGACAGGAGCTGCTGAGTATGGACCTCTGAAACCGTGAGACCCCAAATACGCTTTCCCTCCTCTATGGTTGTTCTGGTTGATCTTTTAGTCACACAGCGAGAAAGCTGGCCACAGCAGGCTGCCATGTCCCAGTCACGAGCTTTTAGTTCAATAGGTCTGAGTGTGACCTCAGAGGCCTGGGGTCCTGCCCTCCTAGGAAGCCTCTACAGACAAACACCAGGAAGTCTGCTCCTTCCGCTGCCAGGAACCCTGCACCAGGGGAGCAGGGCCTAGTCTCACCCCTCGACCTCACCACGGGACTTGTCGCCCAGAGTGGGGGCAGATGAGGGTGCACCAGTTCTAGGTCATGTCCTGGAGAGGGATGAACCCTGGGATCAGGAGAAGAGTGTGGCCCAGAAGCGGTGGCCCAAGGAAGTGGACACATGCAGAGCGACCCTGAAGGCCAGGCTGGGCAGAGCCGCCCCGGCTTTCTGCAAGTGAGAAGGGCTGTCTCGCTGTTCTGAGCTGCTGGATGCTGGGGCGGCTTGCTGCACAGAGTCTCTGTGCCCCAGGTGGCTGACACCTAGAGAGGCCTGGGCTTTGACACCCAGGCTGAGACATTCAAAGCACCACACCCATGGGGGATGCATACATCAGGAGCCGCATAAGAGAGGACTCAGCCGTTGTGCGCTGCCTGCTGAACTGACTGGCTCTTCCAGGAGGCCCGAGGAAGCTGCTCAAGGAGCTCTTGGGTCAGAGAGGAGGAGGACGCTGCGGCAGAGTTGGCAGCCTGGAGCCGCCCTGGGCCGTCCCCCTGAAGCCTGAGCTGTGCCTTCAGCGTGGGGCTCTGGACAGGGTGGGAAGCAGGGCTGCTCCTTCCTGTCAACCTGCCACAGGTGAAGGTGAACGAAGAACAGGCCGGACAAAGGACCAAGCAGCAGGGTCCCCTGGAGCCAGACGGCCCACCCAGCGGCCAAAGGGAGGTGCGCTCGTCCCCTGCTTCAAGTGAAAGGCGGGAGGACACTAAGGAGGGCCCCAAGCGTCCCCTGCCCTGTGTCCCTCGACCTCCCTCACTCCTTCATCTATTCTGCTGTCCCAGGGGTAGGCGGCCACGGAGTCCTGGGCTCGGAGGCTGGCGGAGCCCTCTCAGGCCTCCAAGCCCTCTCCGTGAGGCCCTGCTATGGCGGGGCAGTTGGCCACCCCACCGTCACTCCCATGGGTGAGGTGGCTCCCTGGCGGCTCCCTGGTGGCCGAGGCCTCCTGGAGATCAACTTCTCTTTTTTAAAAAGTGGGCTCAGCCATTCTTAGTGAGGGTAGGTGTGTTGAAAGGGCCCAAGTGACAGGTGGTCAGCATCGTCACTGCCCAATGGCAGCACTCGTGCAGGGCCTGGCGGGCAGGCCTGCACCCTGGGCACTGCCTTCTGACCCCTGAGGACCCTGCAGGCCCTCCTTCTGCAGGCCCTCTGAGCCCCTCCTTCCCTGCAGGGGTCCTGCTGGTTGGGGACTTTTTTGGGGAAGGCGCTGATGGGGCCACTTCCGGCTCTAATATAGAGGTCTCAGTCCAGAGGGCCACACGAGGCCCTGAACACGAGGCTGGCCCTCCACCCACAGGGTCCGCCCACTGCCCAACAATGATGTACCGAGTGCCGCTTGTGTGCAGGCACCTTTCGGGTGCTGTGCCCAGGGGTGGCAGGGTCAGCAGTCCCCCTCGGGGCTCCGAGCATCCCCATGGAGAAGACTGGCCGAGAGGAGCCTCGGAGCTAACACTGACACCTGGGATGGTGTCACGGGGCCACCGGGAGGTGGCAGGGCCGAGTGTGTCCCTGAGGGGTTGATGGAATGGAGGCCCTGCACTGGCCAGGCAAGGTCCTCAGGCAGTGGGCAGCAGGTGGGAGGACCTCTGGGGGGAAAGGTCTCAGAGTGTTCCAGAAATGAAGGCAAGCCAGCACACAGGAACCCAGCAGGGCTCCAGGGGCCCCACCAGGGGTCTGGGCACAGCTAGGGCAGGATGGACTCTAAGTGAGGACCCTTAGCCAGGCCCCCCTGACTGTAGGCAGAGACCCCAGACCCCACCCTCAGGTCCCATTTGTCATGCTCCTACCCAGTGTCTGGGATCTTCAATGGTGATAGAAGGGGAAACAATGCCCATTTCTAAAGGCCAGGAGACTAGTGCACAGAGAGGTTTAATAACCTGCCTGGGCTCACCAGCAGGGAAGAGCCAGTCCTGGCTGCTGAGAGCACCACCTCCCTGCCCCTCCCCCATGCCTTCTGCTCCCCCCACCCGCCCCTCTGCCTGTCCCTCCCCCACTCCCTTCCCTCCAGTCTCCTGACCAATGATGTGGATGCTCCCAGGACAGCAGAATGGCGGAACAGTGACCACAGAAGGATATCTGGCCACTGTGTCGTGAGACCATTCTGTTGAAACAGAGGCCTGGCTGGTAGTTGGAGGGGCTCTCTCTCACACAGGGAGCTCCACAGAACCTAAGTCGGCTACTTTTAAATTTCATGAATGGGTTCACCCGGGCCAGAAGCCCCCTACAAAATGAGTGTTTCAGCCGAACGAGCCCCAAACCCAGGAGACACCAGCAGGCTACAAGTGGCCACGTGGCACTTGGATGTCCTAGCAAACTAGAGTCCTTTCTCCACTGCCTTCCTTCAAAGCAGGCTGGGATTGTTAGATACCAGAATGCCCCCTCGAAGTAGTGGCCGTCTTTGACCTGCTCAGAACGGAGGCCCAAGGTGGCTGCTGGCCCTGACCGGGGCCTCCCTTTAAGTCCTCGGGGTGCGCCCGGCTTTGGAGCTGGGCCGCAGTGAACAGGAGCCTCGAGGGGCACTTGCCTTTGAAATGGAAAAATGAACATCTTTATTTTGCCTTAGGAAAGTTCCCTAATGCATCGCCTGGGACTGCATCTGCCAATGCCAAGAGGAGGATTCTGGAAAACATGGTATGAACACGCCATGCAGCACGCAAGGTGAGCCTCCAGTGCTCCTGCAGGCTGCTCCCCCTCCCCCGCCCCACCCCCACCGCCCCCAGCCCGCCGCAGCCTTTCCCTCCGTGCCTCAAGCCACTCTTGGCAAAATACTAACAGTCAACGCTAGGGGGATGCGCTGGCAGGCACCACACGGAGCTGGCAGCTGGAGCCCGCAGGGTGGAGGGAGGGTGCGGCGGCGGCCTCGGCCGGCACTGGGAGGGCAGGGCACTGAGGCCAGGGCACAGAGCGAGGTCTCAGTCCCATCCTCTTTAAGGGTCCAAAGCGTCGGGAGGAAGCAGGGGAAATGCAGGGGCGTCTTTAGCAGGCCCCTGATGATCTGCCAGTCACCGCCGGTCTCCCTGCCTCCAGTGATGGCAGACATGCCCCATCTCTCTGCCACGCCTGCTCCCTCACTCTGCTCTCCCTTCAGCTCAAGTTCGGTCTCCAGGGAGCCTTGCCAAACAGCTCCAGCCCAGGGCTGCCTTCCACAGACTGGGACCCTGCCTCCTTGCAGCCACGTTACTGCCCATGGAGAACTGTCCTGCACCGGGTCTAACCCTACTCCCAAATGCGCACCCTAATGGCCCGCAGGACCATCGTAAACCAGCCAGGGAAGGCCATGAGGATGGTCGTCCGTGAAGAGGATCACAGTCTGTGTTGGGCTGGGCGTGCGGCCCAGTGTAGAGTGCCAGCCACGCCTGGGCAAGGTGCGGGCAAGGTGTGGGGCTCCGTTCCACAGCCAGACAAAAGAGGGGCAAAGGGCAGGGGAGCGCCTCTGGACCGGGCAGTCCTGCGTGACGCCCAGAGTGGCCAGCACCGCTGCCTGCCGAGCGAGCACCAGGTGTGGACTCGGCCAGGAGCCAGGGGCTTTTACCTTGTAGACGATGAGCCCAAAGAAGCTGATAGCTTGCTCTCCTCTCACGGCAGGTGAGTACTGCTTTTACTAAATTGGTACAATGTACACTAAAGCTGAATGTGCATTAGGTAGACATTAACGTAGCACAAAAGACAAAGGCACCCGTTAGGAAGCGGACAGTTTTCTGCTATAGTGGCCCCTGTGTCTTGAACCGTGTGCACAGGTCATCCAGGGAAGGAATCACCCAGGAGGGCCGGAGGGGCGGGACACCTGCACCCTTCACCTTCCCAGGATGCTGCTGCCGCTGCTGGTCCTGATTCTCGGGCCACAGATTTATGGTTGTAAGTTATATGCAACAAAACAAGAGAGTGGCCTCTTCCCCAGGTGTCCCAGACTGAGCTCAGGCCCAGCAGACAGGCAGAGTCAACCTGGGACTGCAGGTTTGCCTGCAGAAACTTGGACCTGGGTGGGAAGCACTGAGATGCAGGTGGCAATGGCTCTGCTCATTTCCCACCTGGTGGTCAGGGAGCCAATGCCATCCCACGGTGGGCACTGCCTGCTTGTCAGGGGCAGCCCTGTGGCCAGGCTGCCCAAGCCACCCCTGGCACTGCCATGGCTTCCCTGGGTACACCTGGCCTGGAGGAGGTTTCACTAGTGCTCAGCAGCAGGGAGCGCCCACCCCATCCAGTGACACATCTGACAAGTGGATATAACCATTGCCATTTTATGAATAAAGAATCTGGGGCCCAGAGAGATGAAGTAATTCCAATAGGGAACACAGCTTGGACGTAAACAGCTCTGCTCAGGCCCAAAGGCTATGTTCTTACTAACATGGCCACACTGCCAACTCAGTAGCCAGTGAATGTGGCAGATGTGGCTGCAGCCCCAGGAGCTTGGTTTGTTCTGGGGTCACTGTCCAGGTCCCTGATCAGCCAGCTCCTATCCTCCCTACTATCCCAGCCTCCTGGGAAAGCTGAGCACACAGGCACAGGTGACTGGCTGGAACTACCTAGGACCACCTTTGCCGAGGACAGGTAGTGACATGCTGCCGGGGCAGGACGCATGGCCTGTGGCTGCACTGGTGCTGAAGGACAGTCTTCCTCCAGGCACCCCATGCCCAGTCTCCTGCTGCTTACATGCAGCCCTCCCCAGCGTCCAGCCCTGTCCAGTCACCAGCCTGGGCTCTGCTTAGAGAGACCGAGGAAGTGATGCCTGCTCTGTCCTGAGCTGTCTCCCCACCGCCCCACACACATACAGCAGCCCTGCGTGTGCGCCTGCTGTCTGCCCGCCTCTTACCATCCTGGTCCAGGCCTCGCTGCTCCCCTGCTGGAAACACACAGCAGCCTCCTCCGGGCCCCTGCCTCCTGCCTTCCCTCCATGCTGCAGCCAGGTAGAGTCCTCTAAAGTGCAGGCTTGGACTTGATGAGGCCCACACCGAAGCAGGGCTACTGGGCCTGGCCTGTCTGACTCCGACCCCCTCTCACACAACTCCAGGGAAGTGGGGGCCCAGGAGCCACATCAGGGCTCAGGAGAGTAAGGCCCGATCCCACAGTCAGGAAACTGCAAGCTGGGCGCTGACCCCAGCCCGAGCCTGAGTCCCCAGGCAGCAGGAGTGGCCCTCCCAGCCCTTCCTGGGCAACCCCAGCAAGGGGACTGGACCAAGGTACCAGGTTGGAGAGGATTTGACAGCTTGAGCCTGATGAGGGGACCCAGTTCCTACGGGAACAGAGCTCTGAAAGGAGACGGTGCCCCCAGGCCGGCACCGCCCTGCTTCCATGGGGCAGGAGAAGGACTGGCAAGTGTGGAAGGCACCGGCCTTGTCGCACCCCTCTGGAGCAAGTCCCAGGGGCCAGGAGCAAGGAGGACCAGCATGGAGAGGAGCAGCACGGCCCTGCGGAGGCCCTCCCCGCCCAGCGGCCACCTCGCTCAGGTCACAGGGATCCAGGGGCCGGCCAGCACAGGTGGGAGGCAGCTGAGGGCACCCGGTGACTCACCCCAGACGCGACCCAGGGCCTGCCCTCCCTACCACACAAGTCGCTGCCATGTGGGTCGGGACTCGCTGCTCTGGAGAGGACGGCTGGCCGCTGCCACTCAGCTCCCCTTCTGCCTGAGAATTCCAAGCAGGACGCAGCCGACCGGGACGTGGCACATCTCCCCTCCCATGGCTGTCGTCACTCGCTGGAGCCCACTGCCCTCGCTCAGCAGGCCAGCCACGTGGCGGGACCCGGCCTGGAAGCCTCACCCAGAACCAGCACGGAGGCTGGCAGCCTAGAGCCGGCCCAGGGTGCAAGACCAGGGTGAGGGGCGTGGGCCGGCAGGTGGGCCGGGACTCAGGTCGGCCGGCAGACGCCTCCCTCCCGGCCACTGCTCCTCACTCCCTCAGCTCTGGGACTACAGGGAGTGCGCTTTGGCTCCATCCGGGCTGAGAGGAGCAGCTGCAGGGGCCTCCAGGGGACAGAGGAGGATCTGTCCCAGCCTTGTACAGATGCGGGGCTGAGGCCTAGGAAGGGAGTGTCACTGGCCAAGGTCACCCAGAAGGCTGACTCCTCCACTCGGGCCCACCCTGCTCCAGTATGCTCGTCCATGCTGCCCTGCTGGGCATCAGCGTGGTGCCTGAGGCTGCGGAGAGGGAGGCTGGAGGCAGCACTGCCCTGAGCCTGTGTTCCCCACAGCATGGCACGCCCCAGAGACCAGCGGGGCTCCCAGAGCACCCACTGCCTCCCCAGGCACCAGGTGCTGAGGCCGGAGGGCCTGTGGGTCCTCCCCAGGCCGCAGCCTGCAGGAGGCATTTCCAAGCTTGCCAAGTGAGTCCAGATCAGCCAGCCTCCCAGGAAACCCAGGGGACGGACCCAAAACCTGGGCAGAGATGACACCGTTGGTGCTTCCTCCTGGCATCAGGCAGACGCTCAACACGCTGCCCGCCAAGGCAGAATGAGGAAGGACGCTCCCGCCTGCCCAGCCCGGCTGCGGCCGTGACGAACTTCCCCAGCTCCAGAAGCAAACTACCCACACTTCACAAGCCGGTGCAGAGTTCAAGCTGCCCTCCCCACAGTCCAGGAGGTGTCTGGTCAGGAGAGCCTTGGCCACCCTGCATGCTTTCCCAGCATGCCTGCACTCCTCGGGGCTGCAAGTCTTCCCTGTCCCTGGAAGCCCCTCAGCAGCCGGGCTTGCAGGGAGAAGCCTGGTGCTGCCCCTCGCTCTCCTGAGCCCCGGCCTCCTGGGAGGGGCGGGGGGCCTGCGGGGGCTCAGGCTTCAGGACAGCCCCTGGGGCCTAGAGGAAGGCCGTGAGTGTGACCCTGGGGCTCCCTGTCTCAGAGCCACAGACGCATACTGGCAGGACCACACCTGCCCACAGTCCAGGCCTGGATGGGACACGGTTCTGAGCCTGCTGGGGTGAGGAACGGGGGCGGGAGGCGGCGGGGTGAAGTTGCTCTTGATTTTTGGTGCTTGGAATCTTTTCACTCTTGGCTGAGAAAACACAAACGCCAGTCTGGTGACCCTGCTCCTGTCCCCACTATTTAAGCTGAGGTTTCGAATAGACAAAAGGGGCATGACGTGGTGACAGGCGGGTTTGAGTTCAGCTCCACCACTCACTGTGTGACCTTGGGCAAGAAACCAAACTTCTCTGGGCCTCAGTGTCCTCACCTGTCAAATGGGACCTATGACCCCATCTCAGGGGTGCTGGGCAGGTTAAGTGCCCTGTGTGGTGCCTGCCTGGCAGATGGTATGTATCAGGAAAGGAAAAGGTCTCAAGTTCAGGCAGCAGAGAATGGGGGCAGGTTTCCAGGTAGCTCTTTGGCAAACTTTCCCTCCCCAGTCCCCCACCCCAGGCCACTGTTGGAGGGAAATGATACCTCCCTTCCCACAGTGGTCTCCCAGCCTCTCCCTGACTCGGTTCACTTTGGAGGTGGACCATGATGGGACATGAGGTGCTGGACCCGTATCTGCGTGGGGCAGGGGACCTGGCGGCAAGGTGGCTGGGGCAGACTGCAGTGGGCGACTTGGGCACTGAGCTGGATCTTCCCAGCCTGCGACGTCTGCTCCCACACCCGCTGACCCGCGCACCCGCTCGGCCCTTACCTTGAACCATGGGAACGGCGCTGCCCGGGGCCGGCCGAGGACTTGGGCGCACGTGACGGGGCGGGCGGGCAGGCGTCTGTTCCAGGCAGGGCGCAGTTAGTAGCGGCCGTTGGAGCCCAGGCCACGGCTGCGGCCCCTGCTGGGGCCGGGATGGTGAGGCAGACGCCGAGAGGCCCCCGCAAGCCCCCTGGGAGGCGACTGCGTGGCTAGCAGGGAGCCCCTGCCAGCTGCGCGCTGCGGCCGCGGCTCCGGACGCCCGGGTTAGCTCCCTGCAAGCTGCACGCGCGGCTCCAGCCCAGTCCCGGGCGCGGGGCGCGCGCTGGCGGGAAGGGCGCGCGCACGAACCGCGCGGGGAGCGCGCGCCGCGGCCCCGCGCGCACCGTCGGCGGGGGCTGTGGGGAGCTGTCCCCGGTGCTGACGGCTAGTCCGCTGTCTTGGGGCCGGGCGACCTCCCGCGGGGTATGGGCGCCCCCGCTCCGGCCCGTGCCCTGTGGGGCTCCCTCTGCTCTTCGCCTGCCGGTTTCCCTGGCACTCTGTTGGCACTGTTTAGGGCTCCCAGTCAGGAGCGGCTGCTGCCTATAGACAGTGCAGCCTGGGGCAATTCACGGTCCTCGGTGCTGGGGCTAAGAGCAGGGCCTTTAAGGTTGGTCTGAAAGTGAAAATCAGAGCTCTCCAGAGGCACGGCACTTCTGAAGTGCTTAATGAAGGCTCATCCTTGTTACTCCTCAGTTCTCTGGGTTAGCCACACGGAGGGATGGAGAGCAGAGGCTGTGCCTACCCTGTCCAGCCCCAGCTGGTCTTTGGGGCGTGTGGCTGCTTCCCAATCTCTCTGGCATCAGTAAGGGAGGGAAGCAGACCTCTGCCACCTACCCCAAAGCATAGCCCTAGGATCTCCAGCTGGAAGTTAAAAGCAAGCCAGATCTGAGCTGGGTACGAGGGAGAACCTTCTGGCTCTTCCACCTTTTAGGGGCAGTGGCCCCGTCTCTGCAGATGCTCGGGTGGAGGCTGCAGTCACAGGGGCCCCAAGCAGAAAGAAGCCTGGAATGAGGAAGACTTTGAATTCGAACATGTAGTGCCCCAAGTGTGCGGGGTCCCTGCAAGCACAGCATACATGTTTGTTTTTCCTACTCTTGACCTTGAGTTCTCTGTAAGTGGCTTTATCCTAGTAGGAGGAAACTCACTTCAGCCCCCATCTAGAGATGAGCTTTCCAAGGACAGTCTGAAGCCACCTCCCCATTGCAGGGGCCAGAGCGTGGGTGCTTACCACCAGACAGACTCCAGACTCCCAGCCTGCTGCCTCCACGCTGCCTCCCCTGGCCAGGCCCCCTACTGAGTTTCTCAGAGCTGGTCAGGTCCCTTTGGCCTTGAGTTTGCTTATAACAAACAAGGAAAGTCCTTCATTTCTCTTAACTAATGGGAAGAGCTGGTCCCTGTCCCTGTGAGTGTCTCTGTCCCTTTCAAGCAGGATAATTAAACGTTTGCCTCATTAATTAGCTGTAGGTAGCGCCTGCCTCTGCCGGCAGCTATCTCACGGCGAGCACCGCTCGTTGTGCTTCGCGCATTCCAGGCACGACCGAGTGCCTTGGCACCTGGTGTCGTTCAGTCCTGGCAATCTGGAGGTGCTGCCTTAGTTACCCTGGCTTCCTGGGTGCTGCCTCCAGGATCGCCGGCAGCAGGACTGAGCTGGGTTTTCCATGTTCTTCCCCGAGACCCTCATATACAAAAGCATGGCAAACTCCAACAGGGAAGGGGGCAGGGGAGTCAGGAGGGAGGTATAATGGGCCAGCCAATCGGCACCCTGGCTGTCAGCACAGGGACGCTTTAAATCAGTGTTTTCAGTCACAATTCCCATTGTGGCAACTGATTTTTTATTTCAGGGTTGCTTAGATCCTGGCAAATGTGTGCCAGGAATTTTAAAAGCAGTGTGACTGCCAAACCCTGCCCTTGCCAACGGCTCAGTGACCCTTTGGCTTCTCTGTCCATTCTTCATTCAAACTTCATGAAATTTTGCAACCTTGGGTCTGAGCAGCAAAACCCCCAGGAAGAGCCCGAGACTGTAGCTTTGGGCCTACGAGTGATGGCTTCCTTCTCATGCTGTGCAGAGAGGTGTGTTCTGTATACTTTCGAGGACACGATCGTATCTAAATGGAGCACATTTTACCTAAACTGGGAGTGGTTTAGATGACCCATGACAAGTGCAGTAGATGCCCTTTTCTACTATCACTTTATATATGACACCAGAGAGGCGCAGTGACTTACCCAAATTCACACAGCTGACAAGAGGTGGCTGCCTGAAGATCTCATTTGGATTTCATTTGGATAATATGGTCATTCTTTGTGTATAAAAGCATGTCCTGATTTTAAGCAAAAACCCATTTCCAAAAATAAAAATTAAGGGGTAAAAGGAGGAGCCTCTGATCTGACTTCACAGAAACAATGCACCATCGGGTTTCCTTAAATAGCAGGCTCTGCACATGCAGAGGCGTCTGACTGGAGCCTTCAAGCTGTCCACCGTTGGGCCTGGTGGGAGGGGCCACTCCACACACACCCCTTCGCAGTGGCATGAAACTCACGACGATGGCAGCTCCTCCAACCCAGAAACCAACCCGGAAGCGGCGCCTCTGCACAACGCAGCCTGGTGGCGAAGCTCAGACCCGCAGACGGCGAGTCCTTGAGTCCCCACCGGAGCACAGGGGTGGCCTGCAAAGGCTCCCCCACTCCTGGTGATGGAGCTTGGTCAGGTCAGCCCACTGCCCTGCCCGAGCCTGGGGCCAAGCGTGGGAGGCCTGGGGCTGCAGAGCCGAGACCCCCTGACCGGCAGGAGCACCAGCATCGTTCTCTCCGGCACTCTGCCCATGGCCCAGCTCAGGGTGTTCACTGACGGGTGGTCCAGGGACAACACCACCAGTGGGGACAGGAGGGGACCGTGAATGCCACCCACACTCCACGTGCCGTGACTGACACGGCACAGGGCAGGTGACGGCCACTGCCCGTGACCAGAGTGCTGTCCTCAGGGCAGGAGGAGCCCAGCTCTCCAGCAGTGGTGGACAGGCGGCGTGCAGGCTAGCCCCAGGGACCCTGTGGTCCTGGAGCCTCTGAGAGCCTGGAGGGCAGCTGGTGGCTGGCTTCTCCACACTGCCACTGCGGCACCAGGCCAGGGGCTGATGCCGGCCGTCCCCTCCTTAAGGAGAGCACTGTGCCTTCAGCCATCGCCCAGCCCCTCTGCAGGTCTCCCTCGTTTCCTCAGGCTGCTGCGCCGGCACCTCTCACCAGTTCAACGGTCCAGCAGCAGATCCGCTGGTACCAGGCGACGCGTGCCTACGAGGTCCAGCCCTCCTAGAGAACAGAGGATTCCACGAGAGCCCGAGGGGTGGGCCGGTGTGGAGGCTGATCTCTCGTGACGTCGGATGTGCAGTGTGAACCCTGCGTCCCTGACGAACGCCTTCCAGGCCTGACCAGGACGGCGCAACGTCGAGTGCCAGGGGAAGCCAGAGCGAGCGGGCGGTGGGCACGTGGGCGCGTGTGGCCCTTGGTGTGTGGGGTGTCTTCATTGCCCGGGTTCAGCAACAGCCTCGTCTGTTTGCAAAGCGTCTGCTGACGGTTTTAATCACTGCCTCGTTTAAACGCGTTGTGACAGCCGCTGGGCGTGGGGAGCAGCAGGGCTGGCAGGTGGGGAGGAGTCGAGCAGGTAAAGCGCTCCGGATTCGTCCAAGGGCTCTCGGGGCTCCTTGTGTGAATCACGGATCATCCTGACAAATCCTGCCGTGGGTGGGGCAGGCGGGAGCCACAGTCCTGGCCAATCTACCGTGTCCGGGCCTTCCTCCATTTCAGGCTGTCCTCTGCTTCAGAGAAGCGTGAACAGGGACAGGCGCTGAGCTTCTCGGCTTCCCCAGCCTGCCCCTTGTCCCCGGCCCTAGCCAGGCAGGCAGTGCCCCAAGCATTCGCTCACCACACGCTGTGGTGCAGAGGCCTGGGGCGTATCCTGCCCCCTGGGAGCTCAGAGCTGGGGGAGGTTCTCAGAGGGCACCAGGACGGGTCCCTGAGATGGACGGGGACCGTGCTAGTGACAGCTGGTATCTCTCGTGGGCTGCTTACCAGAGAGCTTTCCTGACAGCTGTGAGATTGGATCTCGTCTTTCATTTTGCCACTTCACAGCCAAGAGCCTGAGATTTGGAGAGGGCACACAACCTGCCCGAGGCTGCCCAGTGGCCAGGACCCTCCAGACCCGAAGTCTGTGCGAACCATGGCCTGTGCCCGGATCGTGGCCCTTGGTCCAGCACTCTAAAAAAGAGGAAAGAGATGAAAACGAGGGATCGACTGTTTGGAATATGTGAACCCCAATTAAAGCAACCTCCCCACAGCCCACCTCTTACACAGGCTGCAGAGTGCGACCGCTGCCCCTTTTAATGAGACCACAAGTGTGAACCTCTGTGACTGACACCTGCAACGTCCTGCCAGCACAGCCCGTCAGGTCAGTGGGGCGGAGCGGCTCCTTCCCTCTGCATGGTCCTCAGTACCGGGACCCACGCCCCACACAGTGGCCCCTCTGGGGCACAGAGAAGGAGAATCGCCTCGCCGGCTGCTCCCCTGCCAGACTCGATCACGGCCACAGCTCCGATGCCTGGCTGGCAATGGCAGATTTAGATCCCGGGATGAGAGGAGGGCGGGCCTGGGGGAGGGGGAGCCAGGGGGTTGATTCCGGGACGGGGAGGGGATGGGGGTGCGGGGCGCGTGGGGAGCTGCAGGACTCTGGGGCTCGCTGCTGCCCTGTCTGGCACTGCCTCCCTCCCCCATCTGGGTGGTCTGGGGCAGCTGACCACGGGCCCCCCAGGAGGAGGTGGCCTCTGCCACCAAACCAGCCCACATTGAAAGGGGAGCCTGGCACGGCCCTGTTAGAGGCCCAGAGACGGTGGCACACCCAGCCCTCCCTGGCCTCCTCCCTGCCCTAGGGCCTGTTGTCCTCACCTCCCACCACTGCTCTCTGCCTCTCTGCTCTGGAAAGCTGACCCATGAGGCGGGGGGAGGGTGTGTGTCTCCCGCTCTCCCCGTCGCCCCACGCCAGCCCCTGCGGCTGCTTGTGGAATGAATGCAAGATGTTCCCTTGAGAAGGCTCTTACCTGAAGCTCTGGTCCTAGAATAGCTGGTCCTAGATCTTGGCCACCCAGAGAAGGGGCAGTGGGCAGCAGAGCTCCCCCTGGCCTGGGCAACCCACTCTGAGCCACTGGACCCAGGATTTTTCCTGAGGGGCTGGAGAGGGACAAGTGACTCCCGGGTGCAGAGTCAACGCGCAGCTCGGTGGTGACAGCTGGAGGAGCCCCCCCACTGCAGGCTCCCAGATGAAGGGCTCCACTTGTCCAGCCGTCCTGGGCTGCTCGGACCCTGGCAGGGCCCTGCAGCGGTCTCCAGCCTCCCTCGCCCACCCTGCCCAGGCCACACTCCGAGCAGGTCCAGAGCTCTCCTGCAGTGAGCAAGGCCCATCCTCCTGTCCCACTCCAGGCTGGAGCCCCACCCCTAGCCCACGGCCCAAGGCGGGACCCCCACCTTCCCAGCCTGGGACCACCACCCTGTAATGAACCCGCCCACTGCCTCCGCACACACTCGCTCCCTCTGCTAGAGACACGTCGGCATCCGTGCCTATCTGATGAACTCCTACGTACCCCATGGAGCCCAAATCAAGGGCTGCAGCCTCCAGGAGGCCAGGAGGGCCACGGACATCACGTCACACTGATCAAAACCCTAAAGGGGCCATTTCTACGGCTGTTGGATTGGCTCTATTTGAACTCGAGTACCTGAAGCCAAGGGGCCAAGTCAAACTCACCTTGAGTACCTACTGTGTGCAGCACAGTGCTGGGTGTTGGGGCAGGATAAGCAGGACAGCTGGGGCTCGTCCTCTAGGGACAAGGATCCCGCAGGTCTGCCGGTGCCCCCAGTCTGCAGCTGAGCATGTCTGGAATTTGGACCTGGGGTTGTAGCTCTGGTGGCTACAAAGCAAAGCCCCCCCTGCCCTGGGCCAGGTAGGGAGGGCTTGGCTCGAACTGGGGCAGAACGGGCCCCAGCCTGGACCCTGCTGGCCAGGCAGGCGAACACCAGTCTCGCTCTGCCTCTGAGCCCCACCGTCCCTTCCACAGCAAAGATCCTCCCTCACGGGTGGTGGTAAGGGTGACCTCAGCCCACCGCTGCCTCTGCTGGGCCCAGCCAGCGTGGACGTTTTGCAGGCCCAGCTGCGGGGGCTGTGGTGGTCCAGGCAGAGGGGCAGCTCTGGGCAGCTCCCCATCCTCTTCTGGCTTTTGAACCCCATGGGCCCTGCAGCTTTGTGCCAGAGTCGGTGTGCCGGGGTCTGTGTGGCTCGGGGGGTGGCCGGCTGCTCCAGCCTTGCCCGGCCTGCTGCAGTGCCCACCTCCCGCTCTGGACTCCACCCGGCCGCCCTCCCGCCAGCCCTGGAACGGCTTTCACTCTCCGTCTTTCCCTTGGCAACGCTCGGGCTCCTGGAGGAGGCTGGGGGTGGGGAGCAGGGTGCAGAGGCTGCTGCGGAAACACCTGGAGGCATTAACTGCAGCGGGGTGGGCAGTGCAACTGCTCCCTGCCCAGGCGGCGTCGCTGCCACGGTGGCAGGGCAGGAGAGCCCGCAGGAAGACCTCTGCCCCTGCACTGCTGGCCAGCACCACCCTGGACAGAGTCAGCACCTTAGAGGGCACAGCCTCCCCAAGGAGTGGGTCTCTCCCCGATCACTGGTGCTTCCCACCCCCCTGGGCACCCCTCTCCAATCCAAGTAGGGCGCAGTGAGGCTCCGCGTGGGAGGGGCTCGGGCCCATCCTCGTATGAAGTCATCCTCTCCCTGGGGCACAGCCGCCGTTCCCCGCGGTGCCCACCTTTCCTCTGTTTGCTTTGGCTTCATTTTGCTACCATGAGAGTTAGGGGCCAAGGAATGGCCACAAGACAGCATCAAGGTCACCGTGACTTTACAGGCAGGAGGCTGCCCCAACGCCGCACCTTTGTTGCTTTGGGGCTTTTCCTCACTGTGACAAAATAACTGAGAAAAATGACTTAAGGAAGCAAAGACTTGTTTTGACTCATGTTTCAGAGATTTCAGTCCATCTTC
Organism: Sciurus carolinensis; assembly: GCF_902686445.1. NCBI lineage: Eukaryota > Metazoa > Chordata > Mammalia > Rodentia > Sciuridae > Sciurus > Sciurus carolinensis. The sequence goes on from NC_062226.1 coordinate 2,125,560, forward strand.
TGCCGGCTCCTTTGCTATCCATCTGGGGTGAGGTCGAGGAAGGCTGCTGACCTCCTGGAGGGAGGGAAGCAGAGGGGGACGAGCAATGCCTCCCAGGGCACATCCCAGGGACTGCTTCCTCCACTGGGCCCACCCCCCACAGATTCCGCCACCTGCCAATAATGCCATGAGCCAAGAACCCTTGGTGGATTCACCTGCTTCCTTCCACCTCCGTCCTGGGCTGCCCTCTGTCGGCAGGGCTGCCCGGCTGGGCCAAGGCTCTGCTCTCTCCTGCCTGGAGTGCAGCTGGGGTCCTTCCTCACGTCCTCTCCCACTCCTGATCCATGCCTGGAGGTGCTCCTGCCATGTTCTGCAAGAGAGGCCTCCTGTGCTGGGGTTCCTCCGCTAGCAGGGTCTTCCCCTGTGCTGACTGTAACCGAGGGATGCACGTCCTCCTCCAGGGCCCTCACGGCAGATAAGCTCCCTGGAGCACCATCACCTACAAGTTTGGCGTCCTCAGGTGCACATTTTTTACCTTTTAAAAAAATTTTTTTTTCTTTAGTTGTCAATGGACCTTTATTTTATTTATTTATATGTGGTGCTGAGAATCGAACCCAGTGCCTCACACATGCTAGGCAAGCACTTTACCACTGAGCCACAACCCCAGCCCCAAACTTCATCTTATCTTTATATAAATTCTGTAGGATCTTCAATAATTTTTAGAAAGGTGAAGGAGCCTGAAGCCAAGATGCTTGAGAACCAGGGCTCAGTGCTAACAGACAGAGGGAACCCTTCAGACCATCTTAACAGCTGCTGAGACAGCAGCCAGCCAAAGACAGCACCGGGGAAGGCGCAGAAGGATCCGAGGGAGACCCGCGGCCTCTCCTCTGCAGCAGGGTGCGGCACCAGGCAAACCCGGACAGACAGCTGACAGGAGCCCGCTGTGCCGAGTCTCCTCGCGGGGCGGGGGGCCGGCAAGCCCCAAAGACAAAGGAAGTGAAAGACACAGATATCGAGCCCAGGAAACACACACCGGTGGCTGACACTTGGAACGTTCCAGTCAGCAAATCTGAGTGAGCCCCGTGGAGATTTATTAGGACGATTAAGACTCAGCAAGTTGGCCAGATACGAAATCAACGTTTTTAAAGATCAATGTTTTTGTACCTATTACCATAACCCAATTATATATATGACGAAAAATTAATTCTATTTGAGAAGTACAAAGAGGCCTTAGCCGATCTCTGATTTGTGAGTGTGTGTGTGTGTGTGTACTTTTTTTATACTGAAGATTGAACACAGGGGTGCTTAACCACTAAGCTACAACCCCAGCCCTTTTTGATTTTTATTTTGAGTTGGGATCTTGCTAAGTTGCTCGGGGCCTTGATAAGTTGCTGGGGCTGACCTTGAACTCACAATTTTCCCGCCTCATCCTCCTGAGCTGCTGGGATCGCAGGCATGTGCCACTGTGCCTGGCTGTGATATGTTTTTGCAAACATGGCAAAATAGACATGGGCAAGTTCTGGTTGGTGAACAAGTGAGCACTCGTGATATCGTTCTCTGTATTTTTCTTGTGTTTGGAATATTTTATAAAGCAAAGGAGGCGATGGATCGCCTTCCTGATAGCCACAAATTACTCAGACTTAACACAGTTTGACTGGGCTTTTCGCTCCCTCTCATCCTTCCGCCCCCCGATTCCTCTTTCTCCAGTGAGGGTCTGTGTTTCCCTGGGGTACACCCTTGAGTAATCCTTCAGAAAGGAGGGCAGTGCGTCACCTCTGAGCCTTGTGTGTTTGCATGTTTCTCCCTCATTCTCAGCCTGGAGTGCTGGGTTGGGGGCGGCACATCTGTGACATGTCTGCATGCAGACAGAACTGGGTCTCTGTCCTGAGCCGCCCGGAAGCAGATGTGGGTCTAGCTCGCATCCCGAGGGGCCCCTCCGCCTCGTTCCCAGTCGAGCTCTCGGACCCTGCGGGCCTGCTCTCTCCCTCTCTCTGGCTCCAGACCCTCACTCTGCCGTCGGTTGCCCGGCAGTGGGCCGCACCGCGTCTGGCTGGACGGCTCTCTCCTGCCCTGCAGGCGCCTGTGGGTTTATGGGCTCTGATCACAGTGCTGGTGGTTGGTCTGGGGATGTCCGGCTGTGCTCTTCCTCCGCCCGGCCGCCGCCCCTCGGGAAGGCCTGCACATGGCTGTGGGGTTTCCAGACCCTCTCCCACTGCCTCCTGCGTCCCCCTTTGCCCTTTGTGCTGAGCTTCTCGGGCAGCACCTGCCTGGTCTCCGGCTCACTAATTTGCTCCTCAATGTCTCCTTCTGCGTTCAGCCGACTATTTTAAATTTCCATGACCTCTAATTAGCTCTGTGATACAAAAGCCCTTTCTTGCTTCATGAATAAGATAACCGCTTATCTCTCTAAGGATAGCAATTATACTTGTTTTAGAGTCCCCTGTTGAGGCGATCAGTGCTGCTTCCTCAGGCATCGGAGATGCCACCCTCTTCCTGGGCTCTCCTGTCCCTGCGTTTGGTCGTGCCAGCAGGGCGGAGTGCCCAGCTTGGCCCTCGAGGTGCCTATCTGTCTGCCACTGTGCTTCCTGTCTCTGACGGACAATAGGGAGGGATAGTCCTTCCCCCTTATTTGAGGTTTCACTCTGTGGTTTAGTCACTTGAGGTCAGCTGTGACCCAAAAATATTAAATGGAAGGTTCCAGAAATAAACCATTCATAAGTTGTAAGTAACTTCCTTGGCAGTATGCTGTTGACAGTCTTCTGTTTTGTCATTGGCTGTCCATCTCCCCTGCACCTGATTTATACACTGGACTGTGTATCTGTAGGAAACACACGGAGATTGGGATGCACACCACTGTGTCTCGGGAAGCAGGGCCTGCAGATGAGGGGCCCCTGGCCTGCAGCCTGTGCGGAGGTGAGCTGCTCTCCTGGGGCCAGCTGTGCTGACCGCTCTCTGCTCAGCCTGGAGTCAGGGGTTCTCTGTTGCCGTGGTGGTGGGGAAGGACCTGGTCAGTGGCTGGCTTCCTGCCCCTGCGTGTCGGGGCTCTGCAGCAGTCCACACGTCTTCCAGGGTGGGGTTTCCTCTGATTCTGCCTCTCTGCATCTTTTGGTGTGATTCATGTGGAAAGAACACTGATCTGTGGAAAAGACTCTTTTTCATTTTAAAAAAATCGATATCATTATGGATTTTTTTTCTTTGAAAACATTTTTCTGACACTGTAGGATTTGGGGAAGGTATGTTCAGTTTGCCACCTGACTGAAACCCCCAAATGCTGGCAAACGCACCCTGAAAGGATGCTCCCCCGGGGTGTCCAGGAGGCTGGCCCTGGGGTTCCACTAGGTGTGCTCGCCTGCAGGCCTCTGGAAGGACCCGGAGTCCTTAGAGGTGACCACACCGTGGCCTTGGCTGTGTCCCCTCGCTGGGACGGCAGACGCAGCCCCGTGCTCCTGGGACAGAGCAGCCCAGCACTGCCACCCGCACAGTGCCAGCCCTGAAGACACCCTGTCCCTGTAGATACTGACCAGCGTCACCGGGAAGATGTCCTCATCAGCACCCAGCTCTCGCTACCCGCCCTCCTGGGCGGTCGTCGCTGTCCTGCTGGTTCTGACTGCCCTTTGCTCAGTGCCCGCGGGCAAGCCTCTGCGTAACTCGATCAGCAGCGGGAAATTGGATCAGGGTGTGCACGCTGCTGTCCGCCTCTTGCTGTGTGAATGTCAGCGGCCCTGGGGCACGGAGACCTGCTCCTGTCCACCGCCTCCTCTCCGGGAAGCAGATGGCGAGCCTCGGTAGGCCTTATTGGATTTGAATTTATGTATGTGAGGCATTTGATTGTCGCTGGGGGGAAGCTGCCTGTCCAGGGGCTCATTTGGCCCATCAGTGAGGTCAAACCTGCTTCCCTGTGAGAAACCGTTGTTCCCTGGAGACGGCTGTGTCTGTGGTGGCAGAGCAGCAGGGACGGGCTTTCTCCCTCAGACCTGCACTGATGCCAGCTGGGAGCTCAGACACCTCTCACCCCGACTCCTCTTCTAGAAATGACTTCAGAGACACCAGTGATGGGCTCACAGGACGCGTTGGCAGGCAGGACAGGAGCTGCGCCATGGCCACTAACAGGGTGGCCCCGGATCGGCTGCCACAGGGAGCTCTCGTGGTGACGGGGTGGTCGACACAAACAAGGGCTTGGGGCTGCTGGAGAGAGGCCCGTGTTCGCAGGCCTGCGTAGGCACGCCAGGGGCATGCAGAAGCCAGGCAACAGTGTGCACAGCGGCCATGCAGGAAGGAGCCACGGCCCCAGGGGTCAGAGCAGCGTCCCCACGTGACCCAGCGTCCCACCTCAGGGTGTTTGCCCAGCACACCCATGTCTGCAGCAGCACGGTTCTCGAAGGCCAAGGTGCCCGTCCCAGGTGGTGGTCCACCCACACCCTGGACTGTTACTCAGCCTTAAACAGGAAGGAGATCCTGACACCTGCTGCCTCACAGACGAACACTGAGGGCATCCTGCCCAGGGGAACAAGCCGGTCACGCAAGGACGGGTCCTGGAGGATTCATTCCCATGAAGACCCCGAGTTCCTGAAATCGCAGAGCTCAGAACTGGGGCTGCCAGGCTCTGGGAGAGAGGACCCAGGAGTCCATGTTCAACAGAGACGGGGTCCATAGAGAGGACCTAGGAGTCCATGTTCAACAGAGACGGGGTCCATAGAGAGGACCCAGGAGTCCATGGTCAACAGAGACGGGGTCCGTTTTGCAAGACGGAAGCTTTCCGTGGGGCACACAACGTGAGATGCTAATCATTACATTCTGAGCTCAACATGGTGAATAAATGAACAGAAAACTTGAAAAATACCAAACAGGGAAGGAAGCTGGAAGGCCAGTGTTGGCTGCTGACGGGTCACCTGTGAACTTAGAGCCCAGGTCTCTTGGGATTTCGGCTTGCTTGTGTGGTCATGGCCATTGACCAAGCCCCCTGCACTCCACAGTGGTTGTCACTGCCCCTGCAAGACAAGAAGACTGTGGACTGGTTAAGGGACACGCCCTGCCCCTGCCACCCTTACTTCTCGGGGACAAGGACCACATCTCTCCTGGCCTCCTTGTCAGGAGACACCGATCCTCCTGCAGGCCAAGGCTCTGCCGTGGGACCTCAGGAAGCTCTGCAGTCCCTGGGGTGCTGCGGCTGCCAGGTGCTGCCCTTCAGCATCTCTGGGATCAGATTTCCAAATGTGCTGGACCCGGAGCCCGTGGGAGGGCGGGGTTAGGGCCGGTGACCTCTCGGACATTGCCACAAGGCCTCCTCTCTTAGCTTAAGCAGTTGGCGGGTCAGGGGGCCTGGGCTGAATGGTACCAGGCCTTATCCACTGTGTCCAGCAGCAGCGGGAGGGGTGGTGGGGCCGGGAGTCCTGAACTGGGTCTGGGAGGTCATTGGACTTGCAGCTCGGCCAGCTGTTCTCAAGACCCCTGGCCACTTGTTCCCAGGCCATGGCCAGAGCTGGAAGGGTCTTCAGGAACTTCCCAGAGGTTCAGAAGGGCCCTGCTGCCCCCGTCCTTCTCCTCCACACACGGCGGTGCAGGAACACCTTTCCAGGTGCCACCTGACCGCGTTCTGGGGTCATGGCCTCCACCCACACCCCTGCAGCCCCAGCCAGCGCCAGGGGTCAAGCTGCTCTTATTTGTGATGTGGGTGGCCATGCACGGGTCTCCATGGGGACTTGGGTGGTCAGTTCTCGAGGACACCCAGCACACGCATTGCCATCCAGGAGAGAGGCAGGTGGCTGTGCTGGACCTGAGGGGAAGGTGTGGGGCTGGAAGTGCGGGCCTCTCGGTGAGTCCTCCCAACGTGCTCTTCTGGGCCTGCCCCAAGGCCCCTGCATCCCTGGGCTGCGCTGGGCCCCGCTCCGGGCATCAGGCTGCCCTGCAGGGCTGCCCCATGGGTGGCCCAGGCCCCTGCTCCAGGCCAGGGAGTCCCCATCCTCTGACCTCTGCTTCCATCCTCATGTGCCCTCCTCTGACTCTGGCTGGCCCACCTCCTTCGCTCAGGGATCCTCTGGTTCACCTGGTGTCTGGGACATGCCAGGAGCTCCTCCCTCGTCTAGACCTTGGCCGAGTCACGTCCTTTTGCAACGCCCCAGTCCCCGTGGGGCATCATTGGTCCTTGCTGTGCACTGGGACTCGGAACCACTGTGAGGAGGCCCATCTCCACGCTTCCCCAGGGCCTCCTGGGACCGTCCAGCCCCCTGCTGTGTTGGGCAGGTGCAGCAGGGACAGGCAGACTTGGGGGAGGACAGTCTCCGGGCTGTCCTGCAGGTGACCTCGCAGGTGAGAGGTGGCCTGAGCTGACAGAGGCTGGTGGGAGGCTGGGCGGTGGCCTCGTGTGCGGGGAGAGGCAGCGGGAGCTGTCGGCACAGGGTGCCCGTCCCCAGGCGCCCGTCTGAGCCTGCTTGGTCAGTAGCCTTGCTGGGCATGCTCCCATGGGCTGCGCCCTCCATAAGTCCAAGGGGGACGATGCAAGGAAGTGAGTGAGACGATTGGCAGCGTCTCAACCCAGCAGCGCATTGACCTGTGGGGACTGCCTGGTGGGACTTGGGCAGGAGGGGTGGGCTGGAGGAGGTGGGCCCGGGGGCAGAGCTCTCTCTGCTTCCCGGTTCCGCCTGAGCTCTGTCCTCCACACCCTCCACCATGATGTTCACCTCATCTGGGGCCCAGAGCCATGGAGTCAGCCTACCGAGGATGGAGACCTCTGAAACCATGAGCCCCAAACAAACTTTTCCTCCTCTAAAACTGTTCTCTCGGGTCTTCCCGTCGCGGTGGAAGTGGACCGGGAGAGCGAGGCTCGGTCGCCAGGGCACAGGGCGGGTGTGGTGGGTGCGGCTCTGCTCTGCCCACCGCCCCTGCTCTTGGCTGTGCTCTGGGGAGGGTGGCTTGAAGCCACCGCCAAGCACCTGTTCAGGTCCTGGCAGGGTGGACCCCTGGAACTGCTAAAAACAGGAATCAGGCAACCGCACCCCTCCTGCCAGCCACCCGCGCCCAGGAGAGGGGCTGCGTGCACATCCGTGTGCAGAAGAGCGGCCAGCAGGACCCAGAGCTCCGCCTGAGACCCCAGGTCCTGCTTGCCTCCGCTCAGCGTTTCTGTGGCCTCCTCCAGGCCCCATCTGAGGAGCAGGAGCGTGTGTGCGGCTGGGGGCAGCTCTCAGGTGTCACGAGGACCCTCCCCGTGGTCCCCTCGCGGCCCTCAAACACAGACAAGGCCAAGTCCGAGACCCTGGGTGCCAGCCTCCACACTGACCACAGCACTGAGGTCTTGCTCCTGGCAGGGCAGCCTGGCGGCCCTGACCCAGGGATTCAGGTGCTCCTGGGTCCTGTCGTGGGCTCTGGAACTGCTGAGCTGGCCCCATGGACTGGTCCCCAACACCAGCCCTCTGAGGGAGGGTCCCCTTGCCCTCCGGAGCTCTGGGGCCTGCAGGTACCTCCCAGCCACGTGCTGGGCCAGGCCACCACGGCCAACCAGCTGGTGCTGCAGCCCAGACGTCTCAGGCCGTGGATGGCCTGTGTGTCCACATCCAGGCCACCTGCGCTTTGAGGGGCACAGCCTCACCCTGGGCAGCCCCTCAAAGGTGCTTCCTGCTTCCTTCACAGCACGGCTGCCATGGGTGGCACAAGGGCACACAGCTGCCCGGGGCCCCAGGGGAGGCGCTGCCCTTGGTTCCAGGTCTTCTGTCCTGCCATGGAGGTTCCTGTGAGCGGGTGACAGGCCGTGGCTGCGCGGCTGCCGGAGCGGGCTGGCGGGCCGCCTGGCTCTGTTCCCCACCCCACTCTCTGCTGCGGCTCTTGCCGCCCACGGTCAGGAAGGCAGCCGCAGCCGCAGCGGCCTCACGTGGCAGAGTCGGTGGGGATTACAGCTCGCGGGCCGACAGCATCAGAGAGGGAAGAGCGAGGGCTTATTAAAACGCTGAAATTGGTTCTGAATGAGGTCAGCCGTCGATGCGCTTTGGAGGGAAGCCAGGCGCTGAGCAGCAGCAAACGGGGCTTATTTCCTGACACGGCGGCAGTGACGCGCTGGGTGCCACCCCCAGCCCACCCACGACCCATCCTGCCCTTGAGGGCAACTTGCTCCTGACAAACCGGAGCGGTTGCTGGGGTGGCCTCGGGTGAGGAGGCCAGGGAGGAAGGGCCCCCACCCCACGGGGCAGCACCGGGGCACCTGGGGCAGGCAGGTGACACCCCCATGGCGGATGTGGCCAGGCAGCCAGGTGCTGTCTCTTCCCGGGGTCAGATTGCTGCTTCTCAAGGTCCCTTGGAGTGAGGAAGGGCAGCGCGGGCGGCAGCGGCTGCTTTTCCCCGAAGCTGCACTTCTGCTGCCCCCTCCCCCTCCTCCTGACTCCAGCGGAATTCTTCTGACCTTGGCCGCCAGGGTGCACAGCCTCTCCCCCTCAGAGCCGCCGCCTTGGGGTCCTGGCCTGGGCGCCAGGCCCGCCCTGCCCCTGACGGCTACACGGCCCGGTGTGTGGCTCCCTCTTCTTAGGGTCCATCTCCTTGCGTGTCAGATGGGGACAGTTGCAGAACTGGGCTTCCGAGGCCACAGCCAGGACAAAGCACAGCCACGAGGGCCGATTTCTCCCTCCTGCTAATTACGAGGACTTGGTAATTGTTACTTCTGAAATCAGCTGAATCATTTCTGTCAACCCGTTCTGAGCTGGAGAAAGCACGGCTTTTGGATCCTGTTAAAAATAAACGTGTGTGTGAGGCACTCTGCTGTTTACTAAGAGCTGCACGAGACTTCCCTCCTCTGAGCTCAGCAACTGTTGATCCGTCCTCTTGTTTTGCCTTGCTGGGCTGGCGGGAGCTGCAGGGAGCACTAGCCCTCGGTGGTCAGCCTCCTCACCTCCCGGTGGGCAGAGGCTCCCACGGGGAAGGCCCCTCCAGGAGTGCCCAGTGGGGGCTCAGAGGGCCTCGAAGGATCCCTGCCAGGGCTCCAACCCGGGAGGAAGACCAGGAAGACCAGGAGACCCCGCTGCCCACCAGATGGCCGAAGGGCTCGCCGGGGCTCAGTCGCCTGCCTGTGCAGAAGGGCACCTGCTGGCCCTGGGGCCCGTGTCCCGCCTTGCTGTGCCTGTGCCCATGGTTCCCTGCAGCTTCCCCAGGGGAAGTCTAGAACCTTCTCCAAATTTCACATGCACGCAAGGACCTGAGCTCATGGCCCAACTGGCCTTACCCTGGGGAATGTTTGAGGATTTACACTTAGGGGCTGTGACACTAATGTGTCCCTAAGGTTGGACTCTTTGCTCTCCAAAGAGGGGAAACAGGAGGGGAAAGAAGTGGGGGTGGGGTTATGGTCTGGTTGGAAACACCTACCACCCCAGTCCAGTGCAGGGGGCAGGCAGCAGCAGGTTAAGCAGAACTTCCTGGAGTGACAGCGTGTGCCCAGTCACTCTGCTCGAGGGGGACAGGACTGAGCCAGGTCAGCAGGGGGGCTGACATTGGGACCTGGGCAGATTTGTGCAAGGGCCCTGTGGTTGGCATAGGAAAGAGCCAGCTGGCCTGAGAGGGAGCAGAATCAGGCCAGGTCTGCTCTAGTCAGAGGAAGGCGTGGGCTTGGGAGCTCCAGAGAAGAGCAGATCTGTCCCTCACTCTCCTTTTCTGTCCCCTGCTGTCCACCCATCCCCCAGGCACCTCCCTCTCCATCTGCCCAGAGAGGCACCTGTGCTGCCTTCCCCAGCACCACACCCCACGCCAATCTGCCCCCAGGGAGGCACCCCCTCCTGGGCAGCCATGCCGCCAGCTGGAGCCGGTGGGGACAGGAGACAAAGTGGGCACAGCCGGCCACGGAGAGCGCCTCAACACAGACTATTTGGGGATTGTCTCTATTTTTAGTTTGAAATCGGTCCACCCTCCAGGACTGGGGGAAGGCACAGTCCGCTGGGCCAGGACTCCAGCAGCCAGGGCCCATCACTCACTGGTCACCTCCATCTGCTCGTCCAGAGTTGGATGGGACCAGACGGCCTGCAAGGTGGTCAGTGGTTCCCAGCTAAAAGGCCTCCACAGGCCTGTGGCCACAGGGAGGAGCTGCTTTCTGGACAGTTCTTCAGGATGTTTCAGAAGAACATCAGCTGGTCGGCTTCGATTCCCACTGATGATGTCCATGTGTCATTAGCGCCAATTAGGGGACTGTGGAGGCAAAGTGTTTGGCCTGGGGCACAGGCTGGTGGGAGGGCCACCAGGACAATTGAATTCCCACCAGACAAATGTGATTACCCGTGTGGCCTGGGCCCACCCCCACAGGGGCTGGGGCATAAATGGCCAGGTGGGGCTGGCAAGCTCACCCCAGCCATGCAGGACTCCAGCCGCCAGAGTCGCTGGGCCAGCATCCCCGGCCCCAGTGTGCGGGAGGCGGCCTCCATGTACGGCACAGCGGTGGCCATCTTTCTGGTCATTCTAGTGGCCGCGCTGCAGGGCTCTGCGCCCCCAGAGAGCCCCTTTCCCTACCACATCCCCCTGGACCCAGAGGGGACCCTGGAGCTCTCATGGAACGTCAGTTACGTCCAGGAGGTTGTCCACTTCCAGCTCCTGGTGCGGGGGCTCAAGGCTGGGGTCTTGTTCGGGATGTCGGACCGTGGAGAGCTGGAGAACGCCGACCTGGTCGTGCTGTGGACGGACGGGGTCAGCTCCTACTTTGCGGTAGGTCTTCGCTCCTTCCTGGCTTTCGACCACTCCCTCCCCAGCGGCCCCTGGCCTCCTTCCTGGGCGCTCCCGCTTGATCCAGCAGAGGACCTCTGAGGTGCTTGGGCTCCCTCTGATCTGGCTGGGCCTGTGTCCCCAGCTGAGGTATTGTGGGGACACTGACTTGAGGATGAAATGGGGAAGGGATGCTCCCCATGGTCTGTGGCTGCACACCCCAAATAATGGGAACAGCCTCCCAAGGGGAGTGGCTGCACCCGGAGGGGCTGCCCACCACAGCCAGCCCCAGGCCGCACTGAGCGCACCCCACGCGCGCACCTGGGCCGGGCGCGGCAGATGCTGGCACAGCAGTGCGCGCACACCAGCGTGCAGGGGAACAGGTGCAGGTGATCTCTGCCCCAGGGGAGCCCTCCAAGGCCCGGCTCTGGCTCTTGGCACCAACTCCTCAAAAGTCACCTCCACTCTTGCTTTCAAGGGTGGCAGAAGGGAACACTCCTCCTTCAAACTGGAGTGGCCACGGGGGCCCCAACAGGCTGCAGGGGTCACCAGAGGAAGGGGGGCTGCCAGAGGACGGACCGACCTCTGCAGACAAGCCCAGCTGGCTCCGGGACCTCGGCACGGGTGGGCCACTGTTCCTTCTCCAGGCAGAGCACCCTCTGGATCTGAGCTGCACAGCCAGCTCCCGCTCTGGCTTCCACAGCGCCTCTGGCAGCTGGGGGGTCACTGCTGGCTGACCCCTGAGCTGGGCTAGCTCCACCCGCAACCCAGCCCCAGCCCCTCTGCCCCTGCACAGCTGAGGCCAGCTGGAGCCCTTTGCTCAGGGAGGAGCTGGGCTGCACGGTGGCCCCAGGTCACAGCCTGCTCTGAGCCACAAGCTCTCTGGAGGAGCAGCAGAGCCTCCCCCAAGTCCGAGAGCACTGCTCCTTGCTGGGGAGCAGCGCGGGTGGGCATTTCCCAGCTGCGGGGGCGCCAGGTGACTCCCCTCTCCACCGACCTCAAGGTTAAGTTGCACAACAAATTCCCGTGGAAGCCAAAGGGAGACTTGGTGCCCCTCCTGCCTCAGCGGTTCCAGCCTCTGCCTACCACAGGAGAGGTCCTACCACAGCAGTGTCACTGCCGCTGTCCCCTAGAGAAAGCTGCAAGATCCCTCCCTCCCGCTCTCCTTCCCTCCCTCTTTCCTCCCTTCTCCCTTCCTCCCTTCCTTCCTTCCTCTCAAGGAAATGAAGAAACATGTTATAGCCCTGGGTGTGGGATTTAAAAGAAACAACCACACTCCTTCTGGCAGAGGGCCGGTGGTCTTCTTGAATCCAGAGAGAGGCCTGCTCCAGAGAGAGCTTCTCCCAGGTGCACTGCTGTCCCCTGCTCTGGCCTGGAGCCCATGGTGTGTTCCTGAGCCTTGGAGCCCAGGGCAGGGGAAGCAATGGGGGAGGGAAGGTGGGGTCAGTGACCCAGGTTCTAGGAGCTGTCCTGGGAAAGGGCAACCTGACTCCTTCCTCCCTGGGCCTCAGTCCACCTGCTCCAGGCCAGGCTGTGGCTTGTGTGAGGTTTAAGATGCCTCAGCCGCAGTATTTAAGGTGGCACCTGCTCTCAGGCTCACCTGAGTGGAAGGCAGGCACCTGGAATGAGTGCCACCTTAAAGGCCCCACCCGGTCCCTCTCCTTCTCCCCATCGCACTGGACTTTCTTTTCCTAAGATGCTCCCCTCCTAGAGGGGTGGGAGACCCTGGTGATGTGCCCCGTGGGAAGCCTCAGGCACTTTCTTAACAATACAGATCCCTGGGTCTCACCCGAGGCCCAGGAACCTGAATCTCAGGCAGCAGGACTTGGGTAGCATTTGATAGTCCCAGTTCAGGGCCGTAGAAAGAGTAGGTGGCAGTGGGGCTCAGCCCCAATGTCCCCAGACAGAAGCTGACTTAGAAAGTGGTCGTGGGGACCAGGGTTGTGACTGAGTGGCAGACTCACACTTGCCTAGCATGCATGAAGCCCTGGGTGTGACCTACAAAGGAAAGAAAGAAAGTGGGTGAGGTACCTCACGGAGTGGGAAGTGGGCACAGCGGCTCCCAGCCCTGCAAGTGTGCCCCTCGGATCTGCCAGGGAAGGCAGCGGGCTGCTCTCTGCCCAGCGGGTCAGCTCCTTTCTGATCAGCCCTGAACTTGTTTCTGCAGGATGCCTGGAGTGACCAGAAGGGGCAGATCCACCTGGATGCCCAGCAGGACTACCAGCTACTGCAGGCAGAGGGGACCCCTGACGGCCTGTCCCTGCTCTTCAAGAGACCCTTTGGCACCTGTGACCCCAAGGACTACCTCATTGAGGTAGGGAGGCCCTAGCCCTTAGGCTACCTGGACCACACCTGCACCCCAGGCTCAGGCTGCTAGCTCTGCCTCCTGTCTGGGCCTGGGCCGTTACGCACTGCAGAAAGCCAGCAGGGGGCCAGCAGCCCCCGGGTAGGTCGAGGCTGTGCGGGGGGTCCTGCTCTGCTGGCAGCTACAGAGCCCTCAAAGAAGCAGCTCTTTGGGGACAGGTTTTGGGGACACGCTTTCTAGACATGGGTCTTGCCATAGACTCTCAGACTGGGATGAGATCTTGCACCTGGGGTGTCTCTCTGGCCCATCCACTCAAGTAGGATTCTAGAAAGCCCCTCTCTGCTGACAACTTGCTGTAGATCCAGGCAGGTCCCTTTCTCCTCTGGACCTCTGTTTGCCCATGCACAAAAGAGATGGGGACAGCATGATCCTGGACTCGACCTGAGGGCAGAGAGTCGAGGGCCAGGAGGCAGAGCTCAGATACTATGCATGCCTCACGCTGCTGCTGCTCCAAGGGCCCCCGTCAGGTAAAAACAATCCTCCGAGCCCCTGAGGACGAGACCCTTTTGACTTGCTAGGCCACTTTGCTGTCCACCGTCCTGTGCAACCCTTCGGGATGGCAGGGGAGTGGCTGGCATTGGTGCCTGGTCTCAACGTACAGAGGTAGCTGAGTGATAATGTGGAGCGGCTTCGTGCCATTGAAGGAGACGTTCCTTGCAGTTCCTGGGGAAGGGGCCGCTGCGTCATGCTGGACGGTGCGGGGAGCATCGGTCTTGGTGGTGAGCCAGAGCAGGATCGAGGAGAGATCGGGCAAGGGCAGGCTGGACTGCAGCACAGGCTGTTTTAGTCAGCTTTCCCGCTGCTGTGACCCAAAGGCCTGATGAGAACAGTTTGGGGAGGGAAGGGTTAGCTGGAGGCTCCCAGTTTCAGAGGTCTCAGTCCATGGGTAGCTGGCTCCATTCCTTGGGCTCCAGGTGAGGCAGGACATCGTGGCAGAAGTATGTAGCAGGGGAGGGCAGGTCAGGACATGTTCACCAAGAAGCAGAGACAGAGCTCCGCTCAACAAGGACAACCTATAAATCCCAAAGGCCGGCCCCCAGTGACCTGCCTCCTCCAGCCCCACCCTGTGGGCCCACAATCACCTCCCAGGTAATCCTGTCAGAGGAGTAATGTTCTGCCTGGGTTGAGGCTCTCCAGCCTCCAAGCTTCCTTGCATTGTCTCCCACTTGAGCTTTTTGGAGGACACCTCATATCTAAACCATAATATTCTGCCCTTGGCCCCCAAAAGCTCACGCCTGTCTCACAATGCAAAATGCATTTAGTCCATTTCAAGAGTTCCCCCATAGTTTTAAGAGTTTTAGTATTGCCCCAAAGTCCAAGTCCAAAGTCTCTGAGACTCAAGGCAAGCTTTCAGCATGAGCTCCTGTAAAAATCAAAGGCGAGTTACACGTATCCATGTAAAGGCACAGGGTGAGATTTCCACTCCAGCAGGGAGAAACAGGGGCATCCGGAGGAGGAGGGACAAAGCAAGACTGAGACCAGCTGGGCAAACAAGTCCTGTAGCTCCACACCTCCAGCAGTGGCCTCACCTCCCGCGGCTCCCCACCCCCGGCTGTGCGGAAGGCAGCCACCTTCTCTGTTGCCTGTCTCTGCTGATCCCTGCAGTGCTCCTCGGTAGACGCCCCACGCCTCTGGCCTCAGTCCCCTCACCTGGCAGACCTCGGGCTGTTGTCTTCTTAGATTCTGTATTTGTCTATTTGCACGCATTAATCAAGCAGGGGGCAAAGGGGCAGTCTGAGTCGCTCTCCCTTCTGAGTGTAGGTAGAAGGCATTCAGAAGGGCAGGCTCCATGTGGTGCATGGCACAGGCAGGAGGTTCTGGGGTAGCCCGACCAGGCTGTCACTGCCTGGAAGGACCCCCAGTTGCAGGGCCCAGAGTGAATCATGCCAGCTGGTAAGTGTGGCTAGGCAGGAAGCTGGGGGCTCTCAGTGGGCAATCAACTGGGCCCTGTCTGGGCTGCAGGATGGCACCGTCCACCTGGTCTACGGGATCCTGGAGGAGCCCTTCCAGTCACTGGAGGCCATCAACACCTCGGGCCTGCAGACAGGGCTGCAGCGGGCACAGCTCCTGAAGGCTGAAGTGCCCGTCCCAGCAGTGCCCTCGGACACAGACACCATGGAGATCCGTGCCCCTGACGTCCTGATCCCTGCCCAGGAGACCACGTACTGGTGCTACATCACGGAGCTGCCCCGGGACTTCTCCCGGCACCACATCATCATGGTATGTGGGGGCCAGCCCCTCCGCCTCACGCGGGCCTCAGCAGTCCCTGGCCTGTGCTGTGTCCTGCTGAGCCAGTGCCTCTCAGTGCCCGGGCCTGTGGCAGTAGTTGTCTTCTCTGTCACCTGTCACCTGCTCGTCCCCTATCCCTGGGCCTCTGAGTGCCTGGAACCAATAAATCAGGTCCTTGATTTCTGCATCTGCCCTTTGGACTGGAGCTACTGTCCATCTCTCTCTGTGTGCCAGGCCAACTCCCCCTCATGACTAAGTACTCAGAACTCAGTCCTCCACAAAGGGTTCAGCAAAGTCAGGACAACGGGAACCAGAATGGACCACTTGCCTGTTTGGGGGTGGCTAGGGACGTCATCGCTGTGGTCCCCAACCTTGTGTATCGCTCCCTCCTGTTTCTGCTAGAGGAAATGCAGCTGGAAAGGCGTGTCCAGTCTCGTGCAGGGAGTGGCCGGCTGTGCCGTTGTCCTGGGTGCGGGTGCTCCTCTGGGGACCCCTGACTGCCAGTGGAGCAGCAGGGCTGCACCTGAGGACGGCTCCTCTCTACCCCGGTCAGGAAGCGGTTCATGTGGGTCCCGCGTTCTTCCCTCAGGCTCTGGACATGGTCCTGGGTGTTGTCCCGTCCATCCCTCCCATTCCACAGGCGGGCAGGTGGAGGCCTGTGGAGGGCAGCCACCACCCCAGTGGGCAGGAGAGCAGGTGGGTGGTGTAGGGCCCGGTGGGCTCAGAGCAGCCTGTCCCTCTGCAGTACGAGCCGGTCATCACGGAGGGCAATGAGGCCCTGGTGCACCACATGGAGGTCTTCCAGTGCGCAGCGGCCTTTGAGAGCTTCCCCCACTTCAACGGGCCCTGCGACTCCAAGATGAAGCCTGAGCGTCTCAACTTCTGCCGCCACGTGCTGGCCGCCTGGGCCCTGGGCGCCAAGGTGAGGGTCCATCCAGCCCAGCGGCCCGGGGCTCCCTGCGCCAGGGCCCCAACTCCCTGCACCTCGGGTTTCCCAATGGCACTGGCAGAGTAAGACCCCAAGAAGGGGCTGCTCAGGGTGCACCTGAGGCCACCGGGGAGGGTGAGCCCCAGAGCAGCCCCCGTCCTCGGGCCGGGAAGCTTCCTCCAGGCCTCCGTACTCTTACATGGAAACCAAAGCGCTCCGTGAGCGTGGGGCGGACCTTGCTTGCCCACTGGGATGGGGTGGGCACAGTGTGACCCCAGGAGGCAAGGCAGGGTCTCTCCAGAGCGTCAATGGCAGGAGGCAAGTGTCACTCTAATCCAGGGCCCCACCCATGCCACCACCCAGCTCGGACCCCAGCGTGGGGGCCTCCTCCCTCTGACTGTCCTCCCCACCCACAGGCGTTCTACTACCCCGAGGAAGCTGGCCTTGCATTTGGGGGTCCGGGGTCCTCCAGGTTCCTCCGCCTGGAGGTTCACTACCACAACCCACTGCAGATCCAAGGTAGGAGTGCCCGGCTGGCCAGCGTCCACGGGAGCCGCTCAGCATGGGCAGCACGCTCAGCAGGGCACCCGCCCCAAGGACCCCTGGCGGCGTGGCCTGTGGCTACACACGCAGCCCTGCCCCAGGCCCTCTGCCCTCCAGATGGCACTGGGCCAGGGACCTAGGCCAGGCAGTGTCTTCAACCCCACTGTGCCGATGAGGAAACCGAGGACCCGAGGTGCAGGGACAAGAGGCCAGGAGGTCTGGCCGTGCCCCAGCCTGGAGGCTGGCCTGGTTCCAAGGCTGCCTCCTGAGGACGGGTCACTGGGATGCCAGTGAGAGCCAGCTGAGCCCACAGAGACCCCTCCTTCCTGCACAGAACCAGCCAGAGCAGGAGGCTATTTGGGGTGCCAGCACATGTCCAGCCTTCAGGGCCAGCAGGGAGAGGCAGGAGCGGGGCCCTGGGGGGGTCGACCTTGAGTCAGAGTTGACTCAGACCATCAGCCACCCCTCGTCCCTGACTGCCACTGTTACTGGGGTCTTGCTGGCACCCACGGACTATGGCCCTGGCCTCTCCAGAACAGTCTGGGCCAAGATGGGGCACCTGGGCATGGCAAGGTGACAGGCCACCCCAGGGCCACCAATGACCCTGCCAGACCCCCCGATGCCCCCTCTGTCAGCCTGATGACTGGGAGGCACCGCCTCCAGGGCCGTGCTTGGGGCAGGGTCCTGGTCCCCTGGGGGCCTTTCTGACTGTTCTTCCCTGTGCTTCTCGAAACGCAGTGTGGGAGCGAGTGTCCATGTGCACACACCAGGGAGGGCCAGGGGGCTTGCTGGAGGGCTCCCCATTGCCGTGAGCAGGGTGAGGGGTGCCAAGCCTGGGGTTCTGCTCCTGGCCCAGCGGGCAGACTTGATTAGCTGTGTGCGGCGGCTGTGTGGGGGCAGGGACGGCCTAGGCAGGGCTTCTCAGCCCCTCTACAATCCTGGAGACAAGTCCTTGTGGCCCCTGGGGGTAGGCCAGGTGGGATCACATCCCCCAGCTTACGGGGTGGACCAGAGAAGGGAGGGGACCCGCCATGGTCATCCCGCCAGGCAGGGACAGTGCAGGATCGAGTTCTTTGCCAGCTCGCTTCCTTCTGTGGCTTCGGAGAGCAGCCCACGTTGTCCAAATTTGCTCAGAGGAGCCTGGGCCAGGACCACGCCTGTCTGCCCCCTTCCTGTTCCCCTGGTCCACACTAGGAGGAGCAGAGGATGTGTTCTAACTCCATCAGTGTTTGGAGGGCCTGACGTGCATGAGGGCCTGTGTCAGAGCCGAGCCTCGGGGTCAGCAGGACACCCTCAAGGAGCTTCTGGGAGGAGACACGACAGGCTCGCACACACGCACGCACGCTCACACACCTGGGAGGCACAGGTCCAGTGCAAAGATGCCCAGGAGGACGAGGTCCACGTGTGGGTGTGGCTTTGAGGTGTTCTACATGGGTCTTGCTTTATGGGGAGAATCTCCACGAGGGAAGCTGCCGAGTGCTTCATTCCAGAGAGGGAAGGCCCTGCTCATTGACAGGGAGACTGATGGACAGAGAGCATGCCCAAGGAACACACAGCTGGCTGCAGTGTGGTGGGCAGAGCTGGGGGGAGAGGGTGGGATCTGCTTGATCGCCCTGTGCCTGAAGGTGGGACCAGCAGAGTCGGTCTCTAGGATGGGAATACCATTAACACCAAGTCAGAAACTGAACATCTCTCCTCCTCTCTGTGGTGCTGGCGTCTTCCACCATATGTAGTGCCTCTCCCTCTCTCCCCATCCCTTTCTCTCTGAATGACACTTATTTTTATTTGTGCAAGTGAGGAACAGAAATAGCCTGGTAGATAAGGGCTGTGAGGCTGGGGAACATCCATGCCCTGACGCTCCCAGCTGGATGTGGCCGGGGGCTGTGCACGGTCCAAGCTGCCAGTGGCTGTCGTCCCAGCTGCACACGCAGGGCTTTCTGCCACCCCTGGAGTTATCTACAGCGCGCACAGAGGAGCACACGCGGCTCAGGCCTTAGCATGATACAGGATTTATTGCTCATTTAAAACCTGAAAGCAAATGGATTTTCAGAAACTCCTTAAGCATCAGGGAAGTCTGTCTCTTCCTGATTATCTGGTTGTATTTATGGATCCTTTGCCAAACATAAGGATGTTCCTGTCACCCTATAAGTCTCGAGATGGGCTGCTTTTTCTATAAATATCAAAATCCCACAATTATCTCATTATTTAATCCCCATCTGAATTTTAACTAGTTCCTTCCCTTTGATGTGATCAGCGCAGCTGCAGTTTGGCTTGGGGTATGCGTGGGAGGGACGAAGACAGCAGAGGGGTGGCCTCAGCTTCACCTGCCCCCGCAGCCAGCCCTGGGCTCTGGTCCCAGCCCTGCCAGGATCTTCCATGCAGGCTCTGTCCTGTTTCCTTGTGTGGACGTGGGACAATGACTCACACCAAGGGACAGGATTGTGTCCACAGGGACTGGTCCTGGGAGACAGTGGCCCTACCCCACTCTGTCCTGGTTCCTTTTGTCCAAAAGCACGTCCAGGAACAGCATTGGAAGAAGGGACCAGCAGAAGGCTGAGAAGGAGAAGCCACAGACTGCCCAGGGCTGCCCGGGGCTGGTGCTGGCCACCAGGCTGAGGCTGTCCCAAGCTGCTTCTGGCCTGTTGGTCCCTCCCCTGACTGGAACTTCCAGTGTGGCTCTTCACTGGATGCTCATGAGGAGACATGTCCGTGACACAGAGCACCCCATCCGTGTCACCTCCCTTTTCCCCACACACTGAGGGGCACCAGCCCCAGGCAGTGTGGCCTCTCCTGCCCACCTCTATTCCTAGCGAGTGTCCAGGGCCGTGGTGTGGTCAGCCCCCACGAAGCCAAGAGCGAGGCCCGTCACTGACCGCTCGCCGGCACGCCGCCTCCGGAGGGGGAGTGCGGGCACTGGAGGACACGCAGCCTGTGGCTGCTCCTGTGGGTCCAGCATCCGCGGGCCCCTGCCCACCAGCTCCTGTGGTGGCTGGGACACCTTTCCAGGGAGCCCAGAGACTCGCCAGCCCTCAGGCTGCAGGGAGGACCCGCAAGTGCAGGCGATCCAATCTGAGACTCAGCGCCTCCAGGACGGGCAGAAGCACCGGGTCTCATTTGGAAGAGGCCCTGGCCTGTGAGCCAAGGCCAGAGGGAGCACAGAGCCCTGTTGACCCAGCGAGGCTGGAACTGGGCACGGCCCGCCTGGCCCAGGCTCCCGCTCCGGACACCCTCGGCCAGCCGGAGGAGAGGCAGGTGCAGGAGACAGGCGGCCCTCGCACTCACGCTGACCCGGGCCTGCCCAGGCTGCCCCCGGCAGCCGCACTGCCCACCCGTCGCCTGCCTGCGGCGTTCGGACAGCGCTGTAGGAATGCCAGCTCAGTATACACAGTGTCACGCGTGTGCGCTGGCCTGATTCTCCGACCCCTGGGTCCACAGGAGTGGGAACGAAGGCCTGGCAGGGGCAGCAGGCGAGGGGTGGTGGCTCCGCCTCCCGAGGGCGGCTGAGGTCCTGGGGCAGTGTGTGTGCAGCTGCCGCGGCCTCTGCCCACACGCCCTCTTCTCCAGGCCGGCACGACTCCTCTGGCATCCGCCTGTACTATACCCCCACGCTGCGGCGCTTCGACGCGGGGATCATGGAGCTGGGCCTGGTGTACACGCCCGTGATGGCCATCCCCCCGCAGGAGACCACCTTCGTCCTGACCGGCTACTGCACGGACAAGTGCACCCAACTGGTGAGCAGCAGTGGGCCTGCCCCAGGGTGCCAGGGAGGGCTGCCAGGGAGGAGGCTCCCAGACCCCATTCCGAGGCTGTCCACACGTTGGTGCCTCCTCTCCAGTGCTAACAGGGCTCAGTCGGCACAGGCCCGGGTGCCTGACTTCCAGGAGCTGCCCTTTGAAGTACGCTTTCCTTCCATGAGGAGGCCCACAGGAGCTCACCACTAGGAAAGCAGGTGATGTCCTGAGGACAGGCTCTCTGCAGCCCTTCCAGCTCCTGGTGCCCTCCTGGACTTTCTCCTGTATATTTCCTCATGCCCTAGAGGCCACGGGAATGTAGTCTTGTTTTGCCTTTAAAAAAACATACTGATCCCAGTGGCTCAGGAGGCTGGGACAGGAGGATCAAGAGTTCAAAGCCAGTCTCAGCAATTGAACGAGGCACTAAGCAACTTAGCAAGACCCTGTCCCAAGATAAAGAATAAAAAACTTGGGGCATGGTTCAGTGGTTAAGCACCCCTGGTTGGTTCGATCCAGAAAGAAAAGCAAAGAAACCCACCATGTTGAGAAGTTTATGGTAATTTACAGATTGACTACCTGGTCCTGGGACTTGCCTTTCAACCTCTGGGTAGCACCACCCGGTGTGAGGTTTCTTTAGGAACTTAACCAGAGTGGGGCTGGGAGGCAGCCTGGTGCCACAGGTGCCTTGCACGGGGCCCTGGGTGTGCCCGGCACAGACCTGCTGCAATGGGGGCAGGCGCTCCTGCAGCCGGGTCCAAACTTCCTGGCCTGCCTCCTCGGGGCCGGCCCTGTTGGACTGAGCCTGGTGTCTGGGCTGGGGGCTCCTTACCCCAGAGATGCTGCCAGGGAGCCCTGGGCACGGGGAAAGGTCTGGTTGGGGGTTTAGACCCGCCCGGCTGTCAGAACGCACCTGGGAGAGGCCACGCAGAAGCGGCCTTCCCCACCATCAGGTTGTCGATGCCTCGAATGTCTTCCGGCCACGTGGGCGGAGGCCAGCGTCCCCCGGCACTCGCAGGCTGAGGCCCGGCCTGCCCTCGTGGCTGCTGCTCTTCTTTCCCCAAGGCTGTGCTCCCGGCCTGGCAGGGCTTCCCTG
The DNA here is from genome assembly GCF_902686445.1 of Sciurus carolinensis. Taxonomy (NCBI): domain Eukaryota; kingdom Metazoa; phylum Chordata; class Mammalia; order Rodentia; family Sciuridae; genus Sciurus; species Sciurus carolinensis. Next base: position 2,147,087 of record NC_062226.1, read on the forward strand.
CGTCCTTCTCACCCCTGTTTTCTGGGGCTCTCTGGATGACGGGGTGTCACTTCATAGTCTGCCGTAAACATTGCAGACGTGTTCTCATGGGCCCTGCTTCCTGGTGACCGGCAGGGTCCCTTTCACAAAGGAGGAGACTGAACCCGCGGAGGCTGGGGAGCCCGCGGCCGCGTGAGGTGGAAAGGCAGGTCTGCGACGTGCGTTGAGCCCCTTCCCACTGGTCTCCTCGCTGTGGGCTGAGGACCGGGCTGTGCCCCTCGCGGGGCACCAGGTCCCTGAGCCTGGGCCAGCTGTCCCCACGCTGCAGAGACTCACGGGCTGCGCTCGGGCCCTGGATCAGTGGGGTGAGGCGCCGTCACGCGCCGGTCATGCACGTCCTCCGGGCGGCATTCCCTCACCTCTCTGTAAAAGGCCCTTGGACCTGGGGTGGGCGTCACCTCCTCAGGGTTCGCTGGGCAGAAGTGACCTGCAGTCTTGCCCAGTGTGGAGGGCGGTGGTCCCTTGGACCCCTCGGCCCTGGAGACGGCAGCCCAGCCTCAGGAAGGCGGCCTGCCAGCCGTGTCCCCCGGGAAGGGGCCAGCTTCCTGTTCTTCCCCTCGTAACAACGGGCTCTCTGGGAAAATCTCGTCTCTGTAGACGATTCCCTGGAGCCTGGTCCATGGAGCGCTCTGTCCAGTCTCTCCAGGTGGACGCTGAGGGCCATGAGCCTGTACCCGAGCCTGTGGTCCAGACACCCGTAGCCGAGCAGGCAAACCAGGAAAGGTGTCCAGTTGGGACTGTCCTTCCCAGAAAGCCGGTCCCTTCCTGCCCCTGGTACAGGCCGGCAGCTCTAGCCAGTGGACAGCGTCAGGAGGCCCAAGGGTCGTTGAGAGCCCAGGAGCCCCTCATCGTCCCCAGTGTGGCCTTGAGGGTCCCCAGAGCTCAGAGCACAGTAAGCAGACAAGGTCTCACTGATGAGAAGGGCAGGGACCGTGGCCAGTGGCAGCAAGACCGATGACCAACCTGGGACAGACGCCGTGGAAGCCTCAGGAAGCCGAGAGCACCGTCCCCTCCCCCGTAGGACCACTGTCCACCCTGACTGCCCCTCCCGCCCTGCAGGCCCTGCCTCCTTCGGGGATTCACATCTTCGCCTCTCAGCTCCACACACATCTGACGGGGAGGAAGGTGGTCACCGTGCTGGCCCGGGGCGGCCGGGAGAAGGAGGTGGTGAACAGGGACAATCACTACAGCCCCCACTTCCAGGTAGGCCCCCACCCAGGCCGCTCAGACGCCCGCCTTCCCTGGCCTCGGGCAGGCGCCATGCGGAGGCGTTTGGGCCGTCGCCCCGTGGTGTCCACCTGGGGTGGCCTCAGCAGTGGGTCCTGCCAGCCCACGAGGCTCAGGCAGGACAGCTCCTTACATGGCATTATCTGGTACCGCTGCCTCTGGTTCCAGCTGCATCCCTGCTGACCGCAGCCCACACTTAGCCAGTCTTGGTGGCCCCAGGGAGGCCAGGGCAGAGCTGACTCCCGAGGGTCCTGGAAACCAACTTTGGGGGGAGGAGAACAGGTGACCAGGGGAGGCCCAGGCCCTCTGATGTCCCCCTTATTCCCCATGCCAGGAGATCCGCATGTTGAAGAAGGTGGTGTCTGTCCACCCGGTGAGTGCCCGGTGGGGTGGGTCTTTCCCTGGAGCGGGGGCGGGGGGACAAATGGCAGTGGAGAAGGGAACCCCAGAGCAGGACAGAGGGCTGGGGGTAGCACCAGACCAGGGCCCCTCCGTGGGATTCACAGTGCTGCGTGTAGGGCACCAGAAGGGGACCTGAGGGCAGTGGGATGAGTCCTCCAGCCTGCTCAGCGGAACCCCAGGTCCAGAGCCTCAAGCAGAGGCGAGGGCATTGAGGGAGCACCCCTGGAAACCCCCGAGGGAAGCCCGGGCCCAGCGGGAACGTGGGCTGTGACGTGTCCAGCCAACACGCACGCCACCGGGCCAGGCCCTGCCCATGGCCCACGGCCCAAGCGCCGGCACCCAAGGGGCACTCGGGTTGCACCCTGGGGGCAGCCTCATGGTGGACGTCCTCGTGGTGGACTTGGGTGGCACACCGACTCACCCGGGACGGCGCTCCTCCCGGGAGGTGCTGACCTGTCCCTGGCCTGTTCCAGGGGGACGTGCTCATCACTTCTTGCACATACAACACGGAAGACAGGAAGCTGGCCACTGTGGTGAGTCTGCGCCCCTCTGGCTGGCCTCCAGGGGCAGGTGGGGCCGGGATGCCTGCTCAGGCTTCCCCACACGTTCCCCCAGGCCAGTCCCAACTCCTCGCTGGAGGGTGGGCTGCTGGAGGGCAGTGGGTGTCCCTCCTTCCCTCCACCATTCAGCTGGCCACTCTCAGTCTGGTCCCCAGGCCTGTGGCTTCAACAGCCCTGGGGATTTGCTGGCAGGGTGAACCTCGGGCTGCACCAGCCCCTTTGAGCAGGGAATGTGGTGCTGACGCCAGCTCTCTGTCCTTCACAAGCTCCACTGGCCACTCTGCTGCCAGCTCAAGCCTGAGAGTCACCACAGAGGCCATGTATTGGCACCTGTGTGCCCAGCACTGGGCTGGCGTGGGGAGGAGCTGGGAGTCCCTGTGGGGCCAAGTCCACCAGGGGACCAAGCCCCGGCAGCTTTACGGAGAGATGGGAAAGCAGAGAGGTGCTCCAAGTCTCACCACCAACGTGCATCCCACGGGGCCCGGGGGGAGCTGGCCCGGGAGAGGGGCGAGGCCTCAGGCAGCGGGCAGCGTGCCAGCCAAGATGGGTCGGAAGGTGCCGGCAGAGGGGGCGGGCACACGGATGGGGCTCGGGCGGCGTGGGTGCCGGAGACGGCAGGGCTGGGACGGCCGAAGGAGGGGCACCGCTGTGAAGGGCCCCTCGAGGCCAGGGGTGCAGGTGACAGAAGACTGCAGCGGGAGCACAGCCTCTGCTGGGCAGCCCGCTTTGTCACGGCAGCACCCAGGGCTCATCTGTGACTTGCGAGCTTCTGGGTGGACCAGGCTCGGCTGGCGTCCCGCCCGGCACCTGCGCCCCGGGACTCTGCTGTGCATCCTGGTGCAGCAAAGTGCATCCTGCCCACCTCTGTGGGGCCTTGACTGTCGGCCGCGTTGTCTTCGATGGCTTCCTGGAGTGTGGAACTGTGATCCCCACGCGCACAGCTCACTCCTTTAAGGCCTGTGGTCCAGTGGCTCTCCATTCAGCCCTGACACCGCACCTGCCCACAAGCAGCGTGAGGAACTCTCCAGGCGGGGAGAGACCCAGCCCCGAGCCGCCACCTGCAGGCCCCCAGCCCTGGCGCCTCTGTCTGCCTTTGCCTCTGGTCTGGACAGGTCCTGTGAACGGGCCTGGGTGACCGCCACCCGCGGGACCTGGTGTCCTGCTCCAGCAGAGTTCCAGGTCCGTCTGTGGTGTGCGGGGATCCGGCACAGCCGGCTTTGCCATGGTCTGTTCCCGGGCCGTGGCACCTTGCCGTGGTGTGCTCACGGGTGGCTGACTGATGGCCATCTCCACCTCCTCCTCAGCGTCACAGCCCCTCCAAGCAGGAGTCGGCACCACCCAGGGGGCCACGGGGGCTCAGAGAGCAAAGATGAAGACGGTCCTCCGAGGTCATGAGCTGCGAGCCTGCGCCCAGTCTACCCCCAGGGTGTTGAGGCTGCGATGCTCGTCAACCCACCTTGCTCCTTCTGGGTCTGGGTGACAACTTCTCTGTCCGTGGCCACCCTTGGGGGCCAGGAGATCTGCAGGCCCCTGGTTTGGAGGCAGCCGCCTGCTCTGGGGCAGGCCTCAGTTCCTAACATCGGCAGCGGGCGTGGCGCCTCCCCCAGAAACGTCCCCCTGCTGAGCCTGGCGGGACCCTGAGCCGCCAGCCAGCAGGCACGGCGAGGGCTGCCCCAATGGGGGCCGGCCATCTTGGGCCAGGCAGCCTCACGTGCTCTAAGCCGGGAGCTCTTTGTGCGATGAACAGTGAGTGTCCAGAGGCAGAGCCTTGCAGGTGGGGGCCAGGCCGCTGGAGGCCATGTGAGGCCTCTGGCTACTGTCAGAACCAAGCTGCAGGGTGACCGATGGACAGTGGCTGTTGGCAGTGTGAAGGGTGGCCTCCCTTGCTGTCCTCGCCAGAGACCCCAGGGACAGCTCTGGCTGCCATTCAACTGCAGGGACTTTGAAGCCAGCACAGGGCTGCCCCTCGTCCTCCCGGAGACCCAGGATCTGCAGCCATGAGCGGGCACAGCAGTAGCCAGGTGGCCCTGCCCTTTCACCTGGCCTGTTGGTCCCTGCCCTGCCATGGCAGGGAGTCCGTGGGGCGGGGACCTTGCCCCCTGCTCCATGGGGTGGGGAGCGCTGCGCACGCCGTGCTGCCGGCAGGTGCAGACACTGGGGCACGTGCTCAAGGGACCCTGGTGGCCGCATCTCGGGTGACAGTGGCTGACGGGCTCCCGCGACTTGCAGGGTGGCTTTGGGATCCTGGAGGAGATGTGTGTCAACTACGCGCACTACTACCCCCAGACCCAGCTGGAGCTGTGCAAGAGCGCGGTGGACCCCGGCTTCCTGCAGAAGTACTTCCACCTGGTCAACAGGCGAGTGCCCAGCCCCACCCCAGGACCGCCGTGGGGACCCTGGGCCTGTGGGTCAGGATGAGGGAGGACCAGGCTGAGTCCCTGCAGCAGAGTCCCCAGGCAGGCCAGGACCAGCCCCTGCCAGCGGGGAAGGGCCATGATGCTGGGCTGGGGAGCGGGTGGCATGCGGCCCCCGGGGGCCTCACCTGTGCCTGCCAGGCTCCCCAGACATCCGCGCACTGTCCCCGCAGGTTCACCAGCGAGGATGTGTGCACCTGCCGGCAGGCCACGGTCCCACAGCAGTTTGCCTCCGTGCCCTGGAACTCCTTCAGCCGCCAGGTGCTCAGGGCGCTGTACGGCTGGGCCCCCATCGCCATGCACTGCAACAAGTCCTCCGCCGTCCGCTTCCAGGTGGGCAGCCCGCCCGCCTGCCCCTGCCCAGTGGTGGCCCAGAGGACCCCAGACAGCCACCATGAAGCACCACAGGGTGGACGGAGGACAGGACCAGGGGACAGGCCAGACAAATGGCAGGAGACGGCAGCCCAGCCAGGAGGGCAGGGCAACCTCCGAGGCGGCTTGGTGCTGGGGTGGGAGCCGCCTGCCGAGCCTCAGATACAGGACACAGCCTGGGGCACCCCACGGGGCAGCTCGGAGGAAGAGGGGTTGGCGGTGAGGACAGAGGCCACTGGGACGGGCCAGGGAGGAGCCCGCCAGCCTCCAGCCTCACCAGCCCTGCCTTCCTCGCAGGGGGAGTGGGACCTGCAGCCGCTGCCCCAGATCGTCTCCACCCTGGAAGAGCCCGCCCCCCACTGCCCCACCCGCGGGGCCCAGAGCCCCGCCGGCCCCACGGTGGTCACCATTGGCCACGGCAGAGGCTGAGAGGGCCCGGCCCTCCACCCCACCTCCCAGCGTCCCGCGAATCGACTCTGCAGCCCCATGCTTGAAGATCCCAGGGCACACCCAGTGCAGCGCCGGGTGCCCGGGCGCAGGGGTTGGACGGAGACTGGGCCCCACCTGAGACCCTGGACCACGCCAGCCTCCTCCCCCGAGATGCCTGCACGGCCCAGAGGCTCCCTGTCGACCTGCCCTGGACTGGACACACGTCCACCCCCTGCTGACCCAGTGTCAGGATCCGCCCCGCCCGCCTCCGGGACAGCCCTGCGACCCCGTGGCCCCCGCCCCACCGTCCTGGCAGGCGGTTGGTGTCTGTGTACTGCGTCAGCATACTGCGTCAGCGCTACTAAACATCTCCCTGCAGAGCGGCTCCTGTGTCCCAGTGGGTGGCTTCCCTGCCAACGGCAGGACAGGCAGGACAGGCATTAGCTCGTTAGGGGTTTGCGCGGGGAAATTGCTCCACTGTAGAGTAAATAGACATTTCCACCCACCCAAAGGGAAGGCCCAACAACCGTCTCACCCCCGAAGGCGAGGCAGCACCGGAGCCAGCATCCGGGTGCGCGCCCCTTGGGGAACGGAACCAGGCCTGCCGAGAGCCTGCTTCCACCACTCAGTGAGACCCCAGGGGCCGTGTCACCTCCTGACCCTCGGTCTCCTCGTCTGTAAACTGGAGCAACTGCGTGCTGGTTGATGGGAGAATGAGCTCCGCCCAGGGATCACTGGCTGCATGGGGACACAGGGCCCCGAGGCTTCCACCCCTGACTGGAGCCGGGCATTTCCTCGGGGGCGGGGGGCAGCTGGCCTCAGGCCTGTCTGGTTCAGTGTCCGCTCTGTGCGGCTTCGAGTTTGAGGTCAAGCTCAACTCCTTGAAGGCTCTGTTCAGTCAGCTCAGCAAAACGCGGCCGGCCTCCGGGGCGGGGGTGATGGATGGCCAGGGCCTCCACGGGCAGCAGCGCAGCGGCCGCCTGCCCTTGGTGCGGCACTCCATTACAGGGCGCTCGTGCCTCCGGACGGCTGTGTGTAAATCACAGCTCCTGGCGGCCATAAGTCAGGGGCCGAGGTCACTGCAAAACGCCAGGCCCCGCAGCACTGGGGAGCCGCCCAGCGTCATCACACAGCTGGTGACAGGTGGGGCACGGCTCCCGCAGGAGCTGGCTTCAGAGCTCTGGTGAAGGGACACTCCAGACACAGGGCCACTGGCCCTCCAAGTCCCAAGGGCCCTACGAGGGATGCAGAGAAGGGCCTGGCTCTGCCGCTCGCCCCAGAGGACTGCAGGCGTGATCCGCCTGGTCCCAGAACCTCCGACACCCCGACACCTCGGACACACAGGCCCCTCCTCTCCCACGCAGCCCGCCACGCTTCCCCGGGGCACTGTGGGGCTCCGGCTCTGCAGCCTGGGCCAGTGCCAGAGACCCATGCCCGGTTGAGAGCTGCTCTGCCTGCTCACCGGCTCCACCCAGGCTGCTCCGCCTGCTCCCCTGGCAGATGAGGAACCATCTCCTGAACTATTGGAAAGGGCCCAGCTGAGTCCAGCAGCCCATGTTCCCATCTTACCTCTGCTGTGTAGCCCTAGGTCTGTTGCTTTCCCTCTCTGGGTTGGGTCTCCCATGGAGCCCCGCCTGCTAGGGCGATATGGTGTGTCCGTTGGGAAGCGCCAAAGCACCAGGGTGCTCTGTGCACACCCCAGCCCGGTGTTGAGAGCCGCGGTGGCAGGCATGGTGTCCCCAGACTGCAGCTGGGGCAGGCATGCCTGCCTGAGTAGGTCCCCGGAGGCCATGCCACCTGGCAGCCGCCCGGGGACCCACCGAAGCTTCATTCCCTGTCAATCAAATGGCAGAGGCGGGACCCGAGATGCGCCCTTGGGCTCCTGCTCCAGGACAGCAGCGACTGTGGTCCCCACCACGCACGGGACAGGTAGCCACAGGGCGGCCTGCTGCCCAGGAGGGTTCTGGAGGATTCGCCCCAGGCTAGCCGAGCTCCAGGGGTGCCAGGCCCCATCAGGGCCTCCCAACCGGGCCCCTTCAGGCCCCTGAGCAGGCCCAGCCACGGACCCCTGAAATGCCCCACAGGCTTCCAGGTGCCTGTGCAGATGGGCAGCTGATGGACTCCTGAGCCCCCAACCCTCAACAGCCCCTGAGTCCCTGGTGGCCCTCACCCCTCCCCGCAGCGGAGTGGGAGAATCTAAGCCCCGGGGCGCTGGGCGCCCACCTCTGCCTGCTCCCTCAGGCCCAAGCTGGGAGGGGCTGCCCCCAGACACATGAGCAGTGAGGTCACATAGCAGGTCAGATCCCAGGGCCTTTGCACGTGAAGACTTGCTCCACCGCTGCCACAGCCTCTCCTTTGCCAGAGGCTTTCCCTGCCTCTGTCAGCTGTGTTGGAGGAGGTGGCCCTGTGCTAGCCCTGCCCCTGAGGAGTCTGGGATGCACTGGGGGGGAGGCAGCTGGAAGTGGCCCGTACACTCTGCTTCCGAGGTTTCCGTCCCAACAGGGGAGTCGGGCACCTCACTCCTGCCAGCGGCTTGTCCCCTTCGACACAAGCTTCTTGCTTGGGGACAGGGAGCTGGACGAGGACAGCCAGACTGGAGCCAGCAGGAGGGCTGAGCAGGAAGAGGTCTGCCCAGGAGCCTCCAAGCCTAGAGTGCTGGACGCCCAGGTGGGCCGAGGGAGGGTGCGGAGACCCGCCCCTCCTCCTCAGTTCAAGCACCTTCAAAACAACAGTCCTGAGACTCCTGGCGGGCGGGGCTCAGCCACGTAGGGGTCGAGATGCTGTTTCCCCAGAAAGTCTTTAAAAAGTAGATTCCAGATGAGGCTGGTGCTAAGGAAGGCTGAGCCTCGGAGCCCACTCGGAGGGAGGGGGCGTGGGTCCTGCGGTCCACCGGAGTGGCACCTGGGGGCCATGACACCGCAGGGACCCTCTGGATGGAGAGGGTGAGCTTGGGAGGAGATTCGCCATGGCCGCCCTCCAGCAGCCACCCAGAGCCCTTGAGGAGGGCTGGGACCCTCTCGGTAAGGAGGCAGAAGAGGGGGAGGCCCAGGAAGGTGTTTTCAGCTGCAGCCCAGGGGAGACACGCTGGACTGGACCCGCTCCCACCTCCCTCATCCTGGGCCCTCTCCCAAGGACAGGCAGGAGAGGGAGGGGGCCTGGCCGTACCGCAGGCCTGGGAAGCAGGCCGAGCCACCTGGGCCGCCGACTCTCCTCTCCCCTCTGGCTCCTGGCCCCACGAGGCCGGGGAGGCTGCAGTGTTCCTTCCTCCCGGATGGCGGGAGAGCAGAGGCCCACCGTGCTCTCACGCACGGCCCCTCCCCGACCCAGGGGGCCAAACTGGCTTTTCAGAGGCCACACCCACACGTCCTCCTGTGGCTTCACTTTTAAGAGCGTGGCCGTCTCGACTCAGTGTGTGGGGAAGGCAGAGGCCCTGCCCAGGACGGCCTGCTCCCCGTCCTGTGCTGCCCGGGTGGTGGGACCCAGCTCAGCAGTGCCCTGAGCGTCGGCCCCGCCCTATCACAGGCACACCCTGGGACCACGCCCGACCCCTGGTGAGCCTGCCCCCGCCTGGCTGGGTCCTGGGTGCCGCAAAAGCCTGCTGATCTAAACCAGGGCGCTAGGCGGAGCAGGGGGACCAGGCGCGTGGAGGGAAGCCACAGACATCGCCCTGGGCCCGAGAGGCAGGTGGCTCCTGACAGGCGGCTGGCATGGGGGGAGGGGCAGGGGAGTTGCCCATATCATGCATGGTGTGGGCGGGCGTGGGCAGGACCAGGGCCAGGGTGAGCAGGAAGACAAGGGCGGGAAAGGCCCTTGTCCACAGCAGCAGGACAAGGGCCCTGGAAGTGAGGATTCTGGCAGCTCCTACTCAGCCTGGACCCGTTGTGATGGCTGCATGGCTGAGTCTGCCCTTCTGGACAGGAGAGGGGGGGACGGATGTGAGACCACATGTCACAGGCCACCCTATGTCTCGGGCAGGGACCCTGAGCAGCTTCCCACCCACAGAAATGGGAGGTCAAGGCAAGGAAGTTTTCCAAGTCCCCTCTTGTTCCCAATCTGAGAGGCAACATCCTGCATAATGGCCTGGCCTTGGGACCAGCACACATCTCTGCTGTCCATCCAGTGCCCATGGCAGACACTGCTAATCGAACGCTGCTGCTTCCTCTGCCCTGATCCCCCACCCTGCAGCCAGATGGTCTGCTGCCCGCTGCAGGTCAGTCCAGCTTGGAACAGGTGGAGCTGACTCGCCTCCCGTACACCAGGCTCACCACGTTTTACTCTGCACCTCCTAAGACGCCCCTGGGCCGATAAAGCAATGGTCCCCAAGCCCCACACCCAACACAACCCTTTGGGCAGTGAGCACTGGACAGGCCTCTTGGTCGCTCTCTCCATTGCTGATTTGGGGATTTTATCAGGCCAGGGTTGGGCTGAGGATGGGAAAGGCCCACGTCTGGCAGGGGTCCAGGCTCTTGGGACACAGGAACCAGTGACGATGGGCGAGGGTGGCAGGTGTCAGTCCTATGCAGCTGTGGCCTTGTCCTGCAGCCCCTCAGTAGATCCCCTTCACCCTCTTGTTGTCAGGGTCAAAAGGAGATTTCAGGTGGACCTGGGCAGTGTAGGTGACCCCCATCCTCTCCAGAGCATAGTCTCCACTCTTCACAAAGTCCAGTGAGACCTAGGAGCAAGGGACCAGGGTCACTCCCATGTTAGGAGTGGCACAGGGTTTGCACAAACCCGCCTCTCTGGAGAGGAGGGGCCCTTGCCCAGCAAACCTGCCCCTGTCCAAAGTCTCCCCACTGCCCAGAGCAGGTGAGGCACGTCCTGTGTGCCCCGAGTTGAACGTTAGCACCTGGGGCCCAGCAAAGCCCAGGTCTGGCAGCCAGCAATCCTGTCCCAAAGGATAGCATGCCTCCTGCCCCAGTCATTGCAGATTCCTGGGGAACGCAGGGGACAGGGATGTGACGGTTTCCCAGCTACAGCAGGACAGGAGGCTGGCAGCCAGCCGGACGGGTCCTAAGGGGCAGGGATGGGTAGCCTTCTGGACAGCTTGGCCTCTGCACCCTCCCAACCCAGCCCTGCTCCGCCTTCCCCGGAGCCCTGGGGAGCCAGCTGGTCTGAGAGCAGCTGCTTCTTTGGAGGTGTGGGCAAGAGTGTTGCGTCCAGCCTTGGGGCAGCTGCATGATGGGACACTCTTTGCTGCTATGGGGGAGGCACCTGGGCTCTGCTCTGGGAGGCAGGTAAGCCTCATCTCTCCAGCCGCTCAGGCCTGGATGAAAAGAGTCCAGTGTGCTGTTTATCCACCAGAGCTTCGGGAGTGGCAAGGCCTCTAGGCCGCCCCGGAGCTGGGCACCTGCCCCCATGGGCTGGCTCTTCTGTGCTGCCCCAGTGGTCACAGGCAGGGGGACTGGGGACCCGTGGCTGTCCAAGGTCTGCAGGCAGGTGTTCCGGGAGAGGTGGTTCAGAGCTGGCACAGTTCCCACTAACGAGTACCCCAGGGGCTGCGACTCGTGCCCGCCTCCAGGGCCTCCCTCCCGCCTCGGCGCAGAACCTCACCTTGGGAGAAATCAGCATTACACGGGTGTGCGGGGCGCGCTCACCAACCCTCAGGCAGGGGTTCTGATCTGCCGGGTTTCCCACCTCCCTGGACTGAGCTCTCTGCTGGCCCTGATCATGGAGGCTCCCCCACCGCCCGGCTGACACCCGAGGGTCCGGGGCTTGTCTGGCTGGGGTGATCTTCACTTGGGCTGCCCCGTCCCTGGCTTGGCTGAAAGGGCTCGTGCTGCTTTTTTTTGAAGAAAAGGCGGGGGTGCCTCCTGTCCACCCATCCACCCTGGCACGGGAGTGGCCTCTGCTCAGCTCCCAGGCTCCCGTCTCCCAGTGTCCAAGAAGGCCCTGGGGCCCAGATGTCACATCACCAATGCTGCCACCTTGTCACAGACAGTTTATAAAGTCCTACGCAGAGGGGGACCCACACAATGGTCCCCGAGGAGGGTGGGCCTGTCCCCATGCTGCAGATAAAATGACTCAGAGAAGCCACTTCTCCCAGGTCACAGAGTGACCACAGAGCCCCAGAGGCTGGAGATGGGAGCCGTGTCCAGGCCTGCAGCTGTCCTGCCAGCCATCGCCTCCTCAGAGTGGCCACTCGGGCCTGCCACTTCCCTCGGGTGTGGTGCACAGCCAGCTCTCAGTGTTGGGGCTCAGGCAGACGGCTGGCGGCCAGAGCCCACTGGCGCCTCTGGGGCTGGGCACAGGGGTTCTGACCCTGGGGTGGGCAGACCTGCTCCTGGGATGCTCCACGGGGAGAGGGGGCTCTGCTCACTGGCACCCCCACGCCCAAGGCCAGGAAGAGGAGGAAAGAAGGCTGAGGCGGCCCTTCCTCCTGGGAGGCTCCAGGGGACTTCCCGGCCATCCAGGGCAGCCCCGATACTCAGCCCAGAGACCAACTGCTGGGACAGCTCCTGGTCCTGCCTGGCGTCTGGGCTCTGCGGCGGGTGTGCGGATCAGGGAGCGTCTGGGTGAGGAGGAGGCAGGACCAGGGCCAGGACTCACCGGCTGGCCGCTGGGGTCTCGGATATAGCCGTAGGCAATGGTCTTGTCCACGGCGAAGCCGAAGTCAGCCCTGCGGACGTGGCCCACCACCTGTCCGTTTCTCCAGATGGCCTCCAGGCCAAACATGGGCACTTTTCTGGAAGAAGCATTAGAGACAGCTAGGACCCCAGGCCCCAGTGCAGACACGTCCACTGGCCTGGGGGAGAACAGGAAGCTGAACCGTGCCCAGGGCAGGGATGCCCACAGCCAGCCTGGCACTGGCCTGGGATGTTCTGGCACCGCCTACCAGGGAACGGAGGAAAGAGCACGACGTCCAGCCCGGGTCAAGTGGTGCTGACAGGGCAGGCCCCACACCCTGGGAAAAGGCTCAGAATTTTTGGAAATTCAAAATGTAAGACGAAAAAATGTAAACTAAACTCACAGAGATGCCAGCACCCAGGCCCCCTGTGCCCATCTGCAGACTGCTCCTTGGGGTCGGTTATCTCAAAGGCTATGCAGAAGAAGCAGCAGGGCGGCTTTGGGAGGCTCCTGGGCCTGTGACCTGGGGCCACACACCACTTGGCCCCATCTGCCGAAGAGATGAGGGGGGACAGGAGGAGGCCTGAGCACAAACCTCCACTTCTGTGTCCGGCCTCAGCCTGAACATTATTCTCCTTGGGAGAACAATGGCCTCATAGAGGCTCCCAACAGCCCAGGGTCTCATGCAGGGCAGCAGGGTCCTTCCTGCTCTCTGAGGCCCAGAGCTGCAGCTCAGGGCAGCAACCCCTGAGGGTGCAGGTGTCACCCAAGGCTGCTCCTGGAGCCAGAGGCCAGGCCTTGGCTTCTGAGGGTCGGGAGGGCTCGGGGACCCAGCCTGCTGTGAGGGCCCCTTGGCCAGAGCGGGGCAGCTCCCAGGGGTGAGGAGCATCCCGCGGAGAGACGCAGTCTGACGAGAGCCTGGAGGAGGCCCAGGAGGACAAGTCCCACCTCTGCTCACTGCCTCTCGTCACTCTTGACACTTTGGCAGCTCCAGAAACCAGGAGCACCTCTGGGACTTGCTGTCAGCCCATGTCAACAGAGGCAGAAGCTGCGGCTTCCTGGAGACCTGCGGGTCCCCCGGGTGCCCTGGGGGACGAGGTACTAACCCTGCTCTGTAATAACCCAACCCGGGTGAGATCCAGGCGCCCAGAACCAGCTCTGCCAGGAATCCACGCAGAAGCTGGGCCAGCTCCCAGACTGCTCCTGGACCTGGCCCGCGGCAGGCGGGCCACACCTTCACGCTGCCGAGAGCCCCTGTCCCGGCACCCTTGGTCCTCACATGTAAGAGGGGACAGGGGAGGGCCAGTCCCCCTCGTCCCATCACAGGGCCTCGGGAGGAAGGCGGCAGCAGGTGACCTGGCTCCAAGGCAAGGCTCCGGGCTGGGCTGCACCACCAGGGGAGCCTGGGCCTGGCGGGGCCTTTCTCCCCTAATGTCCTCCTCTCCCCGGGTCCCTGCAGGCCCTGCTGACCACGCCTGCTCCTGCCTGGCTCTGGAGGCATCTGAGGCTGCCTAGACTGACCTGGTTTGTCCCAGCAGGGACCTGACCAGAGCGTGTCTGGGCCTCAGTGTCCTCACCTGTGATGGGCATTCTGGGAGAGGGCGGCCGCCCGAGGGAAGGGGCACACCAGGCTCTGGGCAGCGGGAGCACCTGCCCCTGGCTTGGGCAGTTGCCCTCCTAGGCCCCGGGTACTCACTCCTCCACGGTGAGGCACACCAGGCGCCGGGGCAGGCCCACCTGGCGCTGCTCCTCCAGAGCTTCGCGGCCCAGGAAGGGCACACCGGACCTGAGCTTGCAGGTGAAGGCCAAGCCCGCCTCCAGGGGGCTGTCGTCTGGCCTCAGGTCCGCATGCCAGTGCCGGTAGCCTGTGGAGGAGAAGCCGGGTCAGCATCCTGCTGAGGTGAGGCACAAGCCCTTCAGCAGACACAAGACCCCAGCCCCAATCCCCACCCTCAGAGCTGCTTAGAGACCTGGGCTGCAACCCTAGGGCAGGCTGTGGGGAGCAACCCAACTCCAGAAGCCTCCCCTTGGCCCTCTGGCATGAGTTCCAGGAGCAGATGGACCCTAGGGGCACCCCATGCCCTGCCCCATTGGGCAGGGGCCCTGGGTGGCATGGGAAGGGGGCTGGGGCAGCCCCAGGAGCTGCCAACCCCTCTGAGCCTCCGTTGCCCTGGGTGGGTGAGCACAGGGTCCTCCCAGGGGCTCTGCAGCCCCTCCCTGCTCTGCCTCGACCTCCCCGGGGGCTGAGTGGCAGCCCTGAGCCGGAGTGGGCATTGAGCCTACCCAAGGTCCAAGTCCAGGCCCAGCTGCCAGGGTCTCAAGTCTCCCAGGGAAACCACCGTGCTGAATCCAGATCCCACCCTGGGCCTGCTTGCTCACCCTGGTATGTGCCGGTGTTGGGGGTCCTAAGGCTATCCCCAGGGCCCTGAACCCAAGACCCAGAGCGTGGGCAGCGAGGAGGGCTGGGGAAATGGGCTTTATCAGGAAAAAGAGGGAATCGTCGTGGGAGGGAGGGGCACCAGCTTCCCTGCTCTGTGGCTCTGCAGCCACCAGGGCTGCCAGGACCCTGCACTCACCCTTCTCGATGCTCAGGGAGTCGATGGCTCGGTACCCTGCATTGACCAGGCCATGCTTGGCCCCCGCAGTCATCACCGCCCGGTACACAGGCACACAGGACGCCCTGGGGATGTGCAGCTCCCAGCCCAGCTCCCCCACAAAGGACAGCCGCATGGCCCTGACCTGGGGAGATGGGCACAGCTCAGACACAGACTTCAGGCCAGGAGGCCCCGGCCGCCATGTTGGAGAAGTGCCCTTACCGCCAGCTGGCCCTGCACTTGCAGGATTGCCACCAGGAAACAAGGTCTACCGAGGAGGGTTCTTAGGCGCTGCTCTGGAGAACTTGAGGCGAAGGAGGGGGTCCCACCGTGGGAATGGCAGGCCATGTGTCCCCTGTCCCAGGCCTCAGATCTTCCATGTGACTGCTAGTTTAGCTAGGGTCAAAAGACCACAGACTAGGTGGCTTAAAGCAACAGAGATAAACTGTCTCAGTTCAGAGTCCAAAATCAAGGCCGGGCAGGGCGGTGCTCCCTCTGGAGGCCCTGGGGGAGGGTCCTTCCTGACTCTCCCAACTCCTGGTGGCTTGGGCCATCCTCAGCTGTGACCAGCCTCAGCCTCTGCCTCCACGTGGGCTCACCTTGTCTGTGTCTCTCTTTTATAAGACACTGGCCATTGGATTTAGGACCCACCCTAATCCTGAGCAAGCTCACCCCAAGATCCTCACCTTAGCTGCATCTGCAAAGACCCTATTTCTTAAATAAGGTTATATTCACAGGTTCCAGCAGGTGGGACGTAGACACATCTCGGTCCCCTAGGTAAGGGGCAAGCCTCCCGACTCTGTTGGCCTCCATTTCCTTGTCTGGGCCTGGGGTCATTGGCCCTGGCTCTCATGTCTTATGCTTTAACGGGCCGAGAGCTGTCCATGGGGCAGCTGGAGGGAAGCCAGGGTAGAGCCCAAGCATCGTGAGTTGCCCTTGGGGACAGAGGGATCCTGGGGGGGGCGGGCATGGCAGAGTGCTGTGTCCATCATTCTCGAGACCAACTGCTCACCAATGTGGTCAGCCTGGGCCGGGCACAGGGTATGAAGACAGATATGACCTCCGTCCCTGGACCCAGGTGGCAGAGGATCCACCAGACGTTCTGGTGGGCAAAGTGCTGGAGGCAAGGAACCCGCCTGGAGGCCAATGGGCTGGACCGTTCAGCTTGCAAGCAGCCCTTGCTGGCCGAGGACAGGCTGGTGCGAAGGCAGAGCCCGAGCTGCAGGCTCGGGAGGCAGAAGGAGGCTGGTGGAGGGATGCTGCTTTCAACTGTGAAAGCTTCCCGCACTCACTGCGGGTCGAGCCCCGAGCCACGGCACCCTGGTCGCTTCATCCCTGGCTGAGCAGGCCGTGTCTCCTCCTGGCCCTGCACTGGTGGGGACCACGGTGAACGATGGCCATGGGCACAGCTGGTGTCCCTGCAGCTGACAGCCAGCGTGAGGTGACTCCTGCCCGGGGCCACGTGCTCCTCTGCAAGTTGGTCTGGGTGCGTGTCTCGTGCACACCCACCAGCGGGCACCTGGCCTTCAGTGCTTGAATCCAGTGTCCCCGTCTGTGGTAAGGCCCAGGCTCAGCTCAGGGCCAGGGGGACGAGAGGGAGCAAGCAGAAGGGCTGGGGCAGTGGGCTGGGGGGCAGTGCCAGCCCTGTGCCCACGGCAGAGGCTGCTCTGCCCACTGCACAGCCGCTCCTTGTGCACCTGACACTGACCACACTGCCAAAGGGAGGGGCTCAGTTCTAGATGCTTAAGAAACAGCACAAATTTGCTAGGAGTAGCCACCTGCAGGGACCTCTCAAAAAACTCAAAATGGACACAGAAAATGTACTGTTGACATTTCTCGCTGCTGTGCTGCGCACTGTGGGCCCCTGACAAAGATGGCCTTGTCTACAGGGCTCTGATTTGAGTCGACCTCTGGAGAGGTTTGGGCTCAAAACTGATCTCACCTTGAAACAGAAAGAAATCATCTGGAAGTGCACCCGTGACGAGCTCTGGACTGTGGACCCTGCAGAACACCCCCTCGCCCAGCTCATCATGGGGTCGGAGTTCAGGGTAGCACATGCCCTCCCATCCCATGCTGGCTCCCCATGCCCCTGGGCACAGCCCACCCATGGCAGGTGCCAGAGGAAAGTTCCTGAACAAAGAAGAAAGACCACTGCAAACAGTCCTGTGCTCTTAAGATTCCCTTCACACACACACACACACATGCACACACACAGGGTCAGAACTGACACATGAATTCAGCAGGGTTCAGAACACAAATCCACCACACGGTCAGCTGCCCTTCTGCACGTGAGCAACAAAAGCCACAGGAGGAAATGAAAACAAAAGGAATGAAGACTCTAGAGGGACTGTGGTCAGCACCTTCTCCAGGTCCCAGGTGCCAGGGACAGAGGAGCCAGGAGAGGGGCAAGGGCCAAGCTTGGGGAGCAGATCCAGCTGGTATGCTCCACCTGTGTCCAGCAGAAGGTTACGAGGGAGGACCTGGAAGGAAGGGGAGGAAGAACAAAACCATCCTAGGGACAGATCCAAGATGGCGGACTAGAGGGAGGCTGCATTCCTTGTCGCTCCGTAACTCCGGTTTCAAGCAGAGGATATCTGTTTCTCAGTGAGGCAGTTTTTGCTGCTTTATCGATCCCCTGGTGTTTACCCCATTTGTCTGCTATGATGACCTGCAGTCTGCCAGCATATCGACGCCTTTTTTGAGTGCAGATTGCTCACTGTCAGGCATCTATCATCCACCATTTGCCTGCCTCTCGCCTGTCCATCACCCAACGCACGAGGTTCACCTCCTGATCGTCTGACAACAGTGGACAAAACTGATCGCCGACTGCCAGTGGAGCACCAGCTGCCTGCTGTTGCCTGGAAGTTCACTGTTACAGTACTTGCAGATTTGATTACACATTGCTGCCGCCATTTTGAGACAACAGCCAGGCCCCGTAGGACCCCTGGCCGGACTGACTGAGCCCCGTCTCCAGGAGCCCTCAGCCCGACTGATCACTCCCTGCCTCTGGGGCCCTCACATCGACTGACTGCTCCCTGCTGCCAGGACCCCCAGACTAACTGACTGCGCCCTATCACTGGGACCCCAGACCGACTGATTGCACCCAGCCTCCAGGATCCCACAACCACACCAAACACACCGGACCTCCAGGACCCCTGCCTGACCAACCGCATCCCGCCTCCAGGACCTCCAGCTGACCACGTCCACACCCCGAGGTGCAGCTCCGCATTTGCCAACACATTTCGAAGCCAGAGCGGCCATCTTGGATAATCCTGGAAGCCGTAGCTCCGATCTTTGGGTGGGGCAAATCCCATCCTGCGACGCCTGCTGGAGGTTTGAAGCTCACTGTCAGGTACCTCTCATGCATCAGGCTACTGAACACTGGGAGGTTTCATTAGTATATGACTGTTATACTGTAGATTTTCTTTTTTCTCCTTTTTAAACAAATTAAGTTTTTACTTCTTTACTTTTCTTGCTCTTTTCCTTTTGTTTACCTGTTCCCTCAGAGTCTCTTTCTCCCTTTTTTGCATGCTAACATCCAATTTCTTTTGATTACACTCTCACCCTTTCTATTTTCTAGAACTTCTGTATATTCTTTTCTTATCCCATTAACAGCCACATTCTACATCCCTCTGCATCCTTTTTGTCCTCCATTAGAAACCACAGACCTTATTGCAAACCTGTTTGTTTTACCGAAGTTAATATTTGAACTCATTCTGTTTACTATGACAATTTTGTTATTGTTCCCATAGGGGCTATTTGGTCTAGGATTGCATAGTGTCTGATTTGAGTACTGCTAATATTGATCTCCCCTTAAAGAAAGGGTTTTGGAAACCTACAGGGCCACTATAAGCCAATAGGGGGAAATCTGCAATACCCCAGATCTGCACTGCTACAGGGGAAGATACATGAACAACATGAAAAGCAAGGGAAGAAAATGATCAGAACAAATCTAGATTCTTTATTAATAGAATCCAATGACAGCATGTTAGAAGAAATGTCAGAAAAGGACTTCAGATTGTACATGATTAAGATGTTTCACGAAGCAAAGGATGAGATTAGAGAACAAATGCAGGCAATGAATGATAATACCAATAAGCTGAAAGAGCAAGTGCAGGAAGCAAAAGATCATTTCAACAAAGAGATAGAGATTCTCAAAAAAAAAACCAAACGGAAATCCTTGAAATGAAGGAAACAATAAACCAAATAAAAAACTCAATGGAAAGCATCAACAAAAGACTAGACCACTTTGGAAGACAGAACTTCAGACAATTGTAGACAAAATATTTAATCTTGAAAATAAAGTTGCCCAAACAGAGAAGATGGTAAGAAATCATGAACAGAACCTCCAAGAACTATGGGACATCATGAAAAGACCAAATTTAAGAATCACTGGGATTGAGGAAGGCACAGAGATGCAAACCAAAGGAATGAACAACCTATTCAATGAAATAATAGCAGAAAATTTCCCAAACCTGAAGAATGAAATGGAAAATCAAATACAAGAGGCTTACAGAACACCAAATGCACAAAATCACAACAGATCCACACCAAGGCACATTATAATGAAAATGCCTAACATTCAAAATAAAGATAGGATTTTGAAGGCTGCAAGAGAAAAGCATCAGATTACATATAGGGGGAGACCAATATGGAGAGCAGCCGCTTCTCAACCTAGACTCTAAAAGCTAGAAGGGCCTGAAACAACATATTTCAAAGCTCTGAAAGAACATGGTTGCCAACCAGGAATCCTATACCCAGCAAAACTAACCTTTAGATTTGAAAATGAAATAAAATCCTTCCATGATAAATAAAAGTTAAAAGAACTTACAAATAGAAAGCCTGCACTACAGAATGTTCTCAACAAAATATTCCATGAGGAGGAAATGAAAAACAACAATGTAGGTCAGCAAAGGGAGGAACTACCTTAGAGAAAAACCACTCAAAGGAGAAACCAAGCTAACTTAAAAGCCAAAAATAAGCCCAAATGACTGGGAATACAAATCATATCTCAATAACAACCCTGAATGTTAATGGCCTAAACTCATCAATCAAAAGACATAGACTGGCAGAATGGACTAAAAAGAAAGACCCAACAATATGCTGCCTGCAAGAGACTCATCTCATAGAAAAAGACATCCACAGACTAAAGGTGAAAGGATGGGAAAAAACCTACCACGCACATGGACTCAGTAAAAAAGCACGGGTTTCCATCCTTATATCAGATAAAGTGGACTTCAAGTCAAAGTTAGTCAGAAGGGATAAAGAAGGACATTTCATACTGCTGAAGGGAACCATAAATCAGGAAGACATAACGATAGTAAATATTTATGCCCCAAACAATGGTGCATCCCTGTACATCAAACAAATCCTTCTCAATTTCAGGAATCACATAGACCACAACACAATAATTCTGGGTGACTTAAACGTACTGCTGTCACCACTAGATAGATCTTCCAAACAAAATCTAACCAAAGAAACCATAGAACTCAATAACACAATCAATAACCTAGACTTAATAGACATATTTAGAATATTCCATCCATCAACGAGCGGATTCACTTTCTTCTCAGCAGCACATGGAGCCTTCTCGAGAATAGACCATATGTTATGCCACAAAGCAGCCCTTAGGAAATGCAAAAAAATAGAGATACTGCCTTGTGTTCTATCAGATCATAATGGACTGAGAGTAGAAATCAATGACAAAATAAAAAAGAGAAATTACTCCAACACCTGGAGACTAAATAATATGCTATTGAATGAAACATGGATAACAAAAAACATCAGGGAGGAGATAAAAAAATTCTTAGAGGTCAATGAGAACGACGATACAATATATCAAAATCTCTGGGACACTATGAAAGCGGTACTAAGAGGAAAATTCATTGCATGGAGCACATTCCAGAAAAGAATGAAAACTCAACAACTAAATGACCTAACATTACAGCTCAAAGCCCTAGAAAAAGAAGAACAGAATAACAGCAAAAGTAGTAGAAGACAGGAAATAATTAAAATCAGAACTGAAATCAATGAAATTGAAACAAAAGAAACAATTCAAAAAATTGACAAAACAAAAAGTTGGTTCTTTGAGAAAGTAAACAAAATAGACAAACCCTTAGCCACATTAACAAAGAGGAGAGAGAAAACTCAAATTACTAAAATTCGTAATGAAAAAGGAAATATCACGATAGACACCACTGAGATACAGAACATAATGAGAAGCTACTTCCAAAATCTGTATTCCAACAAAATAGAAACTACCAAAGACATTGACAAATTTTTAGAGACATATGCTCCTCCCAAACTGAACCAGGAGGACATACACAATTTAAACAGATCAATATCAAGCAATGAAATAGAAGAAGCCATTAAAAACCTACCATCCAAGTAAAGCCCAGGACCAGACGGATTCTCAGCTGAGTTCTACAAGACCTTCAGAGAAGAACTCATTCCAATACATCTCAAAGTATTCCAGGAAATAGAAAAGGAGGGTACCCTACCGAACTCATTCTATGAAGCTAATATCACCCTCATACCCAAACCAGGAAAAGACACATCAAGGAAAGAAAATGTTAGACCAATATCCTTGATGAATATAGATGCAAAGATCCTTAACAAAACATTGATAAACCATATCCAAAAACATATTAAGAAAATTGTGCACCACAATCAAGTGGAGTTCATCCCTGGAATGCAAGGATGGTTCAACATTCGTAAATCAATAAATGTAATCCATCATGTCAATAGACTTAAGGATAAGAATCATATGGTTATTTCAATTGGCAAAGAAAAAGCGTTCGACAAAATACAACACCGCTTCATGCTCAAAACAGTAGAAAAAATAGGGATAGTAGGAACATACCTGAACATTGTAAAGGCTATTTATGGTAAGCCCATGGCCAACATCATTCTTAATGGAGAAAAACTGAAACCATTCCCTTTAAAAATGGGAACAAGACAGGGATGTTCTCTTTCTCCACTTCTATTCAACATTGTCCTCGAAACTCTAGCCAGAGCAATTAGGCAGACCAAAGAAATTAAAGGGATATGAATAGGAAAAGAGGAACTTAAGTTGTCACTATTTGTGGATGACAGGATTCTATATTTAGAGGATCCAAAAACCTCCTCCAGAAAACTTCTAGACCTCATCAATGAATTCAGCAAAATAGTAGGCTATAAAATCAACACGCATAAATCTAAAGCATTTTTATACACAAGCGACGAAACAGCTGAAAGGGAAATGAGGAAAACAACCCCATTTGCAAAAAAAAATAAAATACTTGGGAATCAATCTATCCAAAGAGGTAAAAGATCTCAACAATGAAACTACAAAACATTGAAGAAAGAAATTGAGGAAGACCATAGAAGATGGAACGATCTCCCATGTTCTTGGACAGGCAGAATTAATATTGTCAAAATGGCCATACTACCAAAAGTGCTATACAGATTCAATGCAATTCCAATTTAAAAATCCCAATGACGTACCTTACAGAAATAGAGCAAGCAATCATGAAATTCATCTGGAAGAATAAGAAACCCAGAATAGCTAAAGCAATCCTTAGCAGGAAGAATGAAACAGGGGGTATCACAATACCAGAACTTCAACTATACTACAAAGCCATAGTAACAAAAACGGCATGGTATTGGCACCAAAATAAGACAGTAGATCAATGTTACAGAATAGAGGACATGGACACAAACCCAAATAAATACAATTTTCTCATACTAGACAAAGGTGCCAAAAATATGCAATGGAGAAAAGATAGCCTCTTCAACAAATGGTGCTGGGAAAACTGGAAATCCATATGCAACAAAATGAAACTAAACCCCTATCTCTCACCCTGCACAAAAATCAATTCACAATGGATCAAGGACCTTGAAATCAGACCAGAGACCCTGCATCTTATAGAAGAAAAAGTAGGTCCAAATCTTCAACTTGTTGGCTTAGGATCAGACTTCCTTAACAGGACTCCCATAGCACAAGAAATAAAAGCAAGAATCAACAACTGGGATAGATTCAAACTAAAAAGCTTTCTCTCAGCAAAGGAAACTATCAGCAATGCGAAGAGAGAGCCTACAGAGTGGGAGAACATCTTTGCTACTCATACTTCAGATAGAGCACTAATTTCCAGAATACATAAAGAACTCAAAAAACTCTACACCAAGAATACAAATAACCCAATCAACAAATGGGCTAAGGATATGAACAGATGCTTCACAGAAGAAGATCTACAAGCAATCAACAACCATATGAAAAAATGTTTACCATCTTTAGTAATAAGAGAAATGCAAATCAAAACTACACTAAGATTCCATCTCACCCCAATTAGAATGGCGATTATCAAGAATACAAGCAACAATAGGTATTGGAGAGAATGTGGGGATAAAGGTACACTCATACATTGCTGGTGGGGCTGCAAATTAGTGAGCCACTCTGGAAAGCAGTGTGGAGATTCCTTAGAAAACTTGGAATGGACTCACCATTTGACCCAGCTATCCCACTCCTCGGCCTATACCCAAAGGACTTAAAATCAGCATACTACAGAGATACAGCCACATCAATGTTCATAGCTGCTCAATTCACAATAGCCAGACTGTGGAACCAACCTAGATGCCCTTCAATTGATGAATGGATAAAGAAACTGTGGTATATATATACAATGGAATATTACTCAGCTATAAAGAATAATAAAATTATGGCATTTGCAGGCAAATGGATGAAATTGGAGAATATCATATGTTAAGTGAGATAAGCCAATCTCAAAAATCCAAAAGATGAATGATCTCACTGATAAGCGGATGATGACACATAATGGGGGGTGGGAGGGGGGCAAGAATGGAGGAAGGAGGAACTGTATAGAAGGATAAGAGGGGTGGGAGGAGTGGGGGGAAGGAAAAAATAACAGAATGAATCAAACACCATTACAATATGTAGATGTATGATTATGCAAATGGAATGCTCTTACTCCATGTACAAACAGAAACAACACGTATCCCATTTGTTTACAATAAAAATAAATTAAAAAAAAAATCCTAGGTTCCAGAGAATTCTACTCCTGGGAACACATGCAAAGGAAGTGATTTCACATGCGGAAGAGACTCCCATGCTCAATGCAGACCACACGTGATGGCCAAGACTGGACTCACCTCGCCGCCCGTCAACCAGAGGGCATGGTGAGGTGTATGTACACACACTCGGGAACCCTGTTCATCCGCAGAGATGAAACCCTGTCATTTTAGACGACGTGGATGGAATGGGATCATTACGTTGAGTGAAATAAGCCAGACACAGAAAGTCGGGTACCTTGTCACCTCACCGGCGTGTGGAATCTAGAAAGCCGACCTCACCCGAGTTCAGAGCTGAAGGGTTGTTGCCGGAGCCTGGGAGGGCGGCGGGGACGGAGGGTGCAGAGGTACCAGTAGTGACAGGGAGGCGGGCGGGCCCCTGCAGGGCGGGCGGCTGTAGACAACGTCACTCTCTTCATCTCAGATCCAGAAGAAAGAACTTGAAAAGTTTTCACCAGAAAGAAATGGCCCGCGTTTAAGGAGACAGAACGCTTAGCCTGATTCAAACCTACCCATGTATGATCTAGCAAAACACCACGTGGTTCCACGTTAATAGGTGACATTTTTATGTTTTTATGTATCAGTTTAAAAATACATCCATTCTTTTCAAAAACATATCGGTGGAGAGTTTTCCAGCATTGGAAGAAGGTCAGTTATGAACTCTTGGACCTCATAATGAGCACCAAACAGGAAAAATAAAAATGAAGCCTGCCCAGAAAATCTGGGGTAGGTGCAGACCTGGGGAGCAGGAGGGCCAGAGGCAGATCTCCAGAAGCCCTGGGCCTGACCACAGTGCCTCAGGCAACAGCACGTGCTTCTGGTCAGCAGAAGGGCCTCTTCCAGCGTGACTGTCCCCAAAACCCTCCTCCCGGGAGAGGAGCAAGGCAGAGGGAAGACTTTCCAGCTGCTGGAAAGTACTTAGGAGTTGTGGCTGGGAGGCCCAGTGGAGAACCCACCTCCACCCCCCAAGTCTTGGGCCTGAGGTGCAGTTCGAGGGTCAACCAGAGCAGACCCACAGCCAGATGGGTCACCTGGGAGCAAGGAATCCCAAGGGAGGGTGAGGGTAGGAGTGCTGGAAGGGCCACCCAGCAGGCACCTCCCTGCCTTGGGCATCAGGCCCAGGAGGGTGACCAGTCAGCCAACTGGTCCTGGAGTTGGGGAGTCCATCAGTGCAAAGACCCAGCTCTGCAAATGGGGGGCAGGCCTGTGATGCAGCCTGCCAGGGAGGCCCCTGCAAGGAGCTGACCTCTTCTTCCTGCCTGGCCCCAGCCGGGTGAGGACTGGCACCCAGGGCTGAATAGTGCCGGACTCCCACTGGCCTGGAGAGGACAGGAATTACTCCCAAAGCCAGAAGAATTGCTGGCCCTCTGTGGCCTTCTCAGGGGCTGATTCCTGGACTGCAGGACACAGACAGCAGAGAGCCCTGCATAAAGAGACCCACACCGAGGGCCAAGACCTGCCTTGTCCCACACTGTGTGCGCGTGATGACATTTCATGACCTTGCTGGACTGGCCAAGGACCCTCTTCTCATAGAACATTCTGGATGTTAGACCCCTCCTGGCCCTGGAGGGGATTTTGCAGGGAGCCACTGGTCTCCCAGGGTGGGAGCGTCCTCCCTGTCTGCCACCTGTTCCAGGGTAGGGACAGTAGCTCTGTGCAGCAGGAATGGGAGGCCTCCTGGTGCCCGAGGCCAATCAGCACCAGGTCCCCTCACTGCCCTCCACTATAAGGTCAGCTGCCAAGGTCACTCAGCCCGGTGAGTGCAAGATCAGAACCAGGGATGCACGGCCGAAGTTCCCAAGGCCCCCAGCCCCGGGTTCTGTGCACAGTGGGTGATCAGCAATGTCATTCTGTATGAGGTCCCTTGCCCCAGACAGAAGAGGCAAACCAGAGCAGGACAGGCTTCCAGCAACCCCCCATCCCGGCACTCCCCAAACACCCACCTTGAAGCATCCCAGGGGTCCCAGGTCCCAACCCTCCACAGTACGGAGAATACCACCCAGCCCTCCTGGCACCCTCAGCTGATGGGACAGAAGAAGGGCTGGCCACCCAACAGAGCGGGCACCACAGGGCTGGGAGGACAGGCTCTGGGACGATGCAGTCCCAAATGTTCTCCCTAGCAACCAACCTCACCCCACCGGGAGGCGACGACTTCCTCCAAGGACCCAGGCCAAGCACAGCATCAGCATGCCACCCCTCCACAGACGAGTCACATCAGGGAGCTGAGGTCACCTGCCCAAGGCCCAGCAGCAGCATCCTGGGGTATGTGTGACGAGGCGTCCTTGGGGCAGGGCTGCCTGCAGCACGCATCAGCTCCCAGGTGCCAGTGCTCCTGCCTGGGGGTTTCCTGACTTCATGCTACCAAGGACTCCACAGCAGCCCATTACTTCCTGCCAACTGAGCCAAGCCAGCCCTCCAGCTGGCACCAGCTGGTTCCAGCAAACACCAGGAGGACCCATGGCCAAGTGGCAGGGACATGCTCCCAGCTCTAGTACCCCAGCCCAGCAACGTGAGACACGCTTGCTCTGGCCTTGATTTGTGAATAATGGGGAAGAAGAGAGATGCTCAGATTTCAGTAAAAGGTGGGTTTGGGAATTATCCCATGCTTGGCACATCACCGCACTCCATGGAAAGGACTCAGAATCCAGGGAGGCACTTGTCGCAGCCTTGGCTCCAGCTCAGTGACCACGCTGGTGCTCAGACCAGGGTGCCAAGCCACTCCCAGGGGATGCCCTGAGCACCTGTGGCATCAGAGCCCACCAGCAGGGCATAAGCATCACCCAGGAGCCTGCACAGACACACCATGGCCCACGTGCCCAACACTCATCACGTGAGCTCACTGGGTTCACGAGTTTCCAGCACCCCAGGGGCTTCCTCCAAACCATCATCCCTTAAATAGATGAGATCCCAGGGGCCCAGGAAGGCAGAGGCCAGAGCATGTGCCGCCTTCTTCAGGGCCCCAAACCCACCAAAAAAGGGAGGCAAGTTGGGGCATGACTGGAGGAGTTTCAGTTTAAACCACCGGAGACCCCCAGACACTTGGTTCTAAAACAGTCCCACTGGGGAGAGAACTCGATCTCTCCCCTTTGTCTGTGTTGGCTAGTGAGGTAGGGAGCGAGGATGCTAGTGATTCTGGTGATGGTGCTACTGGTGTGGATGATGGTGGAGGTGATAGAGGTGACGGTAGTAATGGTGGTGATGGTGGTGGTGGTGGAGGTGGTGGAGATGGCAATGGTGGTGAAGTGGTGGTGGTGGTGGTGATGATAGTGGTGGAGGTGGTAGTGGTGATGGTGATGGTGGTGTTGGAGGTGGTATTGGTGATGGTGGTGGAAGTGGTGTTGGTGTTGGTGATGGTGGTGTTGGTAATGGTGGTAGAGATGGTGGTGGAAGTGGTGTTGGTGTTTTTGATGGTGATGGTGGTGGTAGAGGTGGTGATGGTGGTGAAGTGGTGGTGGTGGTGATGATGGTGGTGGAGGTGGTGGTGATGATGGTGGTGGTGGTAGTGGTGATGGTGGTGATGATGGTGGTGGTGGTGGTGGTGATGTTGGTGGTGATGATGGTGGTGGAGGTGGTGTTGGTGGTGATGATGGTGGTGGAGGTGGTGTTGGTGGTGATGATGGTGGTGGAGGTGGTGATGGTGGTGGAGGTGGTGATGGTGGTGAAGTGGTGGTGGTGGTGGTGATGATGGTGGTGGAGGTGGTAGTAGTGATGGTGATGGTGGTGGAGGTGGTGATGGTGGTGAAGTGGTGGTGGTGGTGGTGGTGGTGGTGGTGGTGAAGGTGGTAGTGGTGATGGTGGTGGTGGTGGTGGTGGTGAAGGTGGTAGTGGTGATGGTGGTGGTGGTGGTGGTGGTGAAGGTGGTAGTGGTGATGGTGGTGGTGGTGGAGGTAGTGGTGGTGATGGTGGTGGTGGAGGTGGTGTTGGTGATGGTGATGGTGGTGGTGGAGGTGGTGTTGGTGATGTGGTGGAGGTGATGTTGGTGATTGTGTTGGTGTTGATGATGGTGGTGGTGGTGGTGGAGGTGGTGCTGGTGGTGCTGATGGTAATGGGGGCTATCAGGGCTCATGCTCACAGTGATGGTTGTGGCGCTGATGGAGGAGGTGGTGGAGGTGGTGGAGGTGGTGATGGTAGGGTTAGTGACAGGAATCAATTTTCTCAGAGTAAGTAAATGTGCAGTGCTCAAACCACATGGTACAACCTGAGCCCCTGGGCACGCACAGTCTCTCTAGGAGCTGTGGACCCTCATCTCTGTCCTCCCACCCTTGGGCAGGCTGGCTCTGCCAAAGACCATCCTCCATCCCCTCCTCAAACGAAAGCCTTCACCCCACCAGCCCTAGCTCTGGAGTCCCAGACCTTCAGCAGCTGGAAAAAAGCCTTGGGTCACCCCAAGGGTGCCTGTCTGCAGCACAGACAGGGACAGCAGGTCTGCAGGGACTCTGGGGAGAAGGGACACCTCCACCTAAGTGAGTCCCAGAGGCCCAGCAGCAGTGGGGTCACCTGGGTCATGGGCCTCCTTCTGGCCAGCCTTCTTGCACTTTCCTGGCAAGTGGTCTTCTCTGTCCCTGACAGCTCGAACAGTGCAGGGAACGTGTGTCCCAGCCTGCAGTTGTGGCTGTGTCCTGGCTCTGGTGTGTGGCGTCCTGTGCCAAGGCCTGGGCAGTTGGCACAGGTTCGCAGAGGGTTCAGGCCGCGGCTCCCAACTGCGTGTCCAGGCTCTGAGCGTCCCGCAGTCTGGCTGGGGTCCGTGGTCCATCCGTGTGCAGTGTGAGGACGCTCCACCCTGAACTAATCGAGTCCCAGCAGTGCCCTGGCGAGGGCTTCTCCCTTCAGGAAGAGAAACCCAATTTCCCTTTGACTTGAAATTAATTTTCAGGAGAAAATTGCTTTATCGCCGCGCTTACAGGCAGCTTCCAGCCGGTGCCTGCTGCTTCTGAGAAGGGCCATCCTTGGCCGAGGGGGGTCCGTGCTCCATCAAGGGGACCTGTCCTCAGCCAAGGGAGGCCTGGCCAGGCCTGTCCTCAGCTGCGGCCCTGGGAACACTGTGTCTGGCCCGGTGTTGGCCGAGCTGAGCTCCGGGAGACCAGTTTCCCCAGGAATCTCTCTGGCCTGGAAGCAAATGTTTGGGGAGCCAGGACAGCTGGTCTCTGGCTGCTGAGGGATCATCACCTCCCTATCTGCCTCTTCCTCCAAGAATCCAGGACCATGAACCCCTCGCACAGAGCCAGGCATCTCAGAGGCACGGGGCAGGGGGCCTTAGTGGGCGCCTCTGGCAGCTGCTGTGGCGAGTGGGGTCCGTGGCCAGGGCCGGGAGGGTGCTCCAGTGGCTGGCCGGGTCCGCAACACTTGGCTCTCATCCTCGTCATCCCACAGGTCTCTGCTGGACCAGGCGGCCACACATTCTCCTCTCCCGCAGCTGGGTGGCTGGGGTCCAGCGACTCTCCTGTGGAGGCTTGGCCGGGAGTCGCTGCTCATCCAGGGACGATGCGTCAACACGTTTTAAAGGCAGCCCAGGGTGTTACTGAAGAGCCTGCGTGAGTCCCCTGGATTCAGAGAGGATTCCGCATCGGGGCAGACACAGGGGACGTGACCGGGAAGGACTTTGGACATCGTTGAGACTTGGGTCACAGATAGGGAACTGAGGTCAGAGAGGCATCCCACAAAAGGCTAGGGCAGAATTAGAAGTCCGTTGGCATGGACTTTGGTCCCCGTGGTCCCTCGGTGTCTGTGGCTGACCTGGCCCCCACGGGCCCACAGCAGTGGCCAGCCCACCACCGCAGCCTGAAGTCCTGCCAGCAGCCGAGCCGCTGCCCTTCATGCCGGCCAGGGAACGGGGAGACCCACTCTGCGGGGCAGTCTCCCAGGTCAGCCAAACCACAGCTGGACGCAAAGGGACAGAATCAAGTTCTCCTCGCCCACAGCTCCCTGGGTCCTCAGGAGAAGGCAGCTGGGGACAGGATTCCTGGCTCACCAGCCACCCCGGAGTCCTGTCCTCCTCCCAACAGGCATGGCTGTGATGTCCCGAGAACACAGGAGGACCAGGAGGCAGGGGCACGAGAAGCCGGTGGCCTGCAGCTGGGCCAGGCTTCGGGCCTTCAGGAAGAAGATGGCCGCCAGCGGCATGAAGGCTTTGTGCCTTCCAGGACGCAAACCCCGTAGCGCTGGCTCCTATGCTCTGAGATTAGCTGGACTTCCGGGGGAGCGAAGCCCCAGGTGCTGGCTGGGTATCGCAGATGAGCTCCGGCAGGGGCTGGAGGGGTCTGCCCGGCACCGCAGCATCTGTCCCTCTAGTCTCGCACAGGAGGCCCTGCAGGAAGGCCGGTGACATGCTGCAGGGCGGTGGGTGGGCGTAGGGTGGCTGCTTGGGGCCCTGGCTCACCACTGGCCCGCAGGGAGTCCCAGGCAGGGGCTCCCCACAGCATGGGCCCCCAAGAGGCCTGGGGACACCCCCTGCCAGGACCTGGTTCTCCTTGCCGGGATCCTCTTCCTGGGACTCACTTCCACGTCGGTTCCTGGACCAATGGCTGCCACTGGCCTGGCCTCTATCACACCTGATAGCCTGGTTGTGACCAGGTGTCCGAAATGGGGCCCAGAAGCCTCCCAGGTTGGGACGTGCCTCACACAGCCAGTCCTCTCCTAAGCCAGGGCTCAGCGAAGCCTTATTTCATTGTCCACAGCCACCATCTCAGTCTCCACACAGGGACCCAGCCAGAGGGCGCCGAGCTGTCTTGCCCTCACGGGAGCAGGGGCAGCCCTGAATGACCGGGAGACGGGTGTGTGCCTCGTGCACCTGACGCGGAGGACCAGTCCTAGTTCCTGCCTTAGGTCACACTTGGAGCAC
Source organism: Sciurus carolinensis (assembly GCF_902686445.1). Classification (NCBI taxonomy): domain Eukaryota; kingdom Metazoa; phylum Chordata; class Mammalia; order Rodentia; family Sciuridae; genus Sciurus; species Sciurus carolinensis. The sequence continues at coordinate 2,177,592 of NC_062226.1, forward strand.
CCGAAGTTCACGTTCAAGCGACATTCTTCACCAGATGCTTCCAAAGACAAAACACAGCCCTGCCAGGAACGTCCGCCATGGGCCCTGCTTATACAGTGGAGAGGGGATCAGGTCCCCAGCGGGCTCGCCAGAGGGTTGAAAGGAAGAAGAAATGGATCCCAGCATCGCCAGAGGACAAAGAAGACCACAGACAGTAGGTGAAGGACGGTGCTGACCCCGGGAGGGACACGGCCCAGAGGCAGGGAGGGGGACACGCTGATGGCCACACGACTTCTGGGGTGGGGGAACGGGGCTGTCCTGAACTTGTTCACATTCCATAAATGTTCCCTAGACTCCGCAGTGGCCACTGGGCCCACCAGGCAAGCTTCCCCTGCACCCACGGGCTGTGTCAGGACCCAGGACCCTGCTCCAGGGCTGAGGGAAGGCCCGGCAGGGTGAGGCCAGGCCCAAGGTGGTCCTGCCAGAGCAGGGTGGACCTGGGCCTGCACACCTGGGCATCGGATGCCGAAGGGCACTGTGACCTAATGGGCTTCGCATCACCAGTGAGCCAGTGCTGGGAGAGCTGGAGGGAAGCAGCACCCCTCCCGCCAGCGCCCACCTTGGGCTGGGCCTGCCCTGACCCTGGACAGTGTGGCCTCTGTGTCAGCTCAGCCTGACACCTGTCCTGGCTCCAGGGCCACAGGTGAAGCAGCAGCCAGGCAGTGGCCGCCAAGCTTGGGGGCAGCCAGGGCCAGACCAGGGCCGGCTGGGAGAGAAGCAGCTGCAGCTGACCGTCCCAAGCGGCCCTGTTGGAGTAGGCCTGCCAACGGGAGGAGGCGCAGAGCTTCGGATGGAGGGGCTGCTTCCCGCCTGGTATTCTCCCCTCCACCACCCAAACGGCGCACAGGCGGAGTGGACGCCAGGCCTCAGCGTGGTGGGAGAGACCCACAGCCCCCTCTCGTCCACAAACCAGAACCTAGCCCCAAACAGAGCTGGTGCTGCAGGGACCCAGGGGATGGCCCAGCTGGAGTCTGGAGGTCTGGGTGCTGCTGTGGCCTACGTGGAACTGTGCTGTTCCCTCGGCGCACCCACCCTCTCTGGTCTCAGCAGGCACTTGGCACTAATGAGGCAGGAAGCAAGCTAGACAGACACCCTGGCTTCCTGACCCCCATGTGGCCTCTGGGGAGGGGAGACGAGCGGAGCCTGCATAGCTGCTTCTATCTGCCCTCGTCTCTGGCAGCCTCCTCCCGCCACCATCGCCTCACTGTTTACTTGCTAACAGGACCCAGATTTGTCCCTCGGGACCTGCAACCACTGTGCGGGCCAGGATCCGACTCCCCCCAACATTCCTTAGCACTTGGGGGTGTGCCCAGGCCCAGCGGCCCCCCACCCGCACCCTCCAGGGGGGTTAGCGACACGAATCTGCTGCTTGTCTGCTTGTCGGTTCCATTAGTGGGGGGCCAGGCAGCCCCTCGGCCTCTGAGCTTGGCTGGGACAGCATTTCTCACATCTGAGCTCTGGGAGGGCTCCACACGCCCTGCCTGCTGCCTGCTGCCAGCGCGGCTCACCCGCCAACGAGAAATCGGGAGGCAAGGTCCTGCCTCTAAGGACACGTGGCCATGTCTGGAGAGTTCTGTCATGGCCTGGGGCACTGCTGGCGCCTGGTGGACAGAGGCCAGGGAGGCTGTCCTTCCCCCTGAGGAACGGGACGGCCCCAGCCTAGGATATCTGTTATGAACCTCAGTTGTGCTGGGACCCCGGCTGGCGAGGGCGTCTGGGAAGCACAGGCATGGGCCGCGGGGAGGAAGTGCAGGGGCGGAGGCCTGCACGCCAGCCCCCAGCTCAGCCGCGGGAAGCAAAGCAGAGGAGCCTGGTGCTTGCTTTCCAACAGGGAAACTGAGGCCCAGAAGAGGCAGGTGCTGACTCAGAGCTGGGGCGAGGACCCTGACCCAGGGGCTCTGAGGAAGCCCCTGCCCAGAACCAGGGCTGAAGGAGCCCCGGGCTGACCTGTCCAGTCTCAGAAGAAACTGGTTGGTAGGTCCTGGACCTTTGGGAGCCAGTGGGGTTGGGGTGCTGTGTGAGACCAGCCCAGCTCCTGCCTAAGAGCCCCCCACATCCACAACGCAGGGGTGGGGGGACACCACAGGGGAGGAGCTGCCTCCCCCAGGACCGGGAGACCCACAGGAGCAGCATAATTGCTCAGCTCTCCCCAGCCCTATTATCTCTAGGGAGACAGAGAAAGCACCACCGCCCTCGAGCCATCAGAAGGGGACACACAGGCAGGAAGGCCCTCCCGAGGCAGCCCCTCTCCCGCCCCTGCCAGGCACGGGGTGGAGGAGAGAGGAGGCCGTGACTTCGATTGACTCTTTGGCCCTCTCAGGACCTCCCTGCTCCCTCCCAACAGCCTGTGGGCAGGCCATCTGGTCCCCATTGTCCCCAATTCTCAGTTAAGGACCAAGACCCAGGGAGGGAAAGGGACCCTCCAATGACACCAAGCTGCCAGGCCTCAGCCCTCGCTTCGCTCCACACCACAGGCCACTGCCACCACACCCGGAGGACGCTGGCTGGTACCCACCAGGTGCCCGGCGGCTCTCACCAGCTGGTGGGTGGAGAAGGGGAAGGCGGAGTCACTCAGGTCCACGTCCAGCACCTCCTGTAGGATGGCCCGGCTGGGAGCAAGCACAGAGGTGCCCGTCAGCAAGCAGGAAGGCACAGGGACAGCAGCCAGCAGGACGCGCCCTGTCCTCGTGGGAGAAGTCGGCTCCACGGAGCCCGTGAGGGAGGAAGCCACCTGTCTGTCCTGGTACCAGGACTCCTGCTGGGACAGCTCTGGTCCCGGGCAGTGAACAAAGGCAGGCCGGTCATTCAGTCACTGGACGCCCGACCCCACTGGCCTGGACCCACATGAGTCACAGGTTGGTCATCAAGAGAAGCTGGCCAGGGTGGCCTGTTTTGCCCAGAAAATAAAGTGGTTTGTCCAGGCGGGAGCCGGGTGGACAGGGCCTGGCCCCAGCAGGAGGTCCTGCTCTACCTGGGCTTCCTCCAGCAGGCTCCTCAGTCCCTGTGCCCATCTGCACAGGGTCAAGAGGTGTACGCTGCAGCGCTGGAGCTTGCTGAGCAACCAGCGGGCACCCAGAGCAGTCTCGCCCTACCAGTGGGCTGGCGCCTTCCTAGGGAAGGGCCAGGCCGCGTGCCCATATGTCATGCGGCCACCCACTAGTTTATGGCTCCACGGGCGAATTCTTCCCTTTCCTCCCAACTCCACGCTGCCAGCAGAACTGACCCTTGTGCTGCAAAACTGCCCGAGACCTTGCTGGGCAGTCCCCGGGACCCCAAGCCTGCTCATCTCCCTGCAGATCAGCCTCTCCTGGGCCCTCCTCACTCTCCTGGCCCTGCCCATTTAGCCCTGCCTCACCCTGCAGTGCTTGGCCCAGCTGTCACCTCCTCCAGGCAGCCCTCCCTGACTGTGAGCCTGGGTCAGAAAGCCCTCGCCAGGATCCCAGTCCCCTGCCAGGCTTCTCTTCCATCGCTCCCACCCAAACGAGGGGCTCTGCACTGCCAGGGCCCACGGCCCAGCAAGCCTGGCACTGAAGGGTGTTCTGTGCTTAGCTCTCCACTGGCTAGAGACCTCCCACTTCCACCCAGGGTCCTCGCAGGCGCTGGGGCTGCCTCCTCCTCGGGGAGCTCGCTGCAGCCGGGGAGGCCACGCTGAGGGGAGGTGGCCTGCATGGGCTGGGGTTGCTGTGTGTATCCTACCCCGGGAGGGAGCTGCTTCCTGGGCCAAGGGCCCGAGGGGCTCCGACCCAGGCTGTGGCCTCAGCAGTGCCCTGGAACCTCAGCCCCAGGGGCCACCTCTGGCAGGACCGGCAGGCACCTGTCTGCTGAACCTGTCCCTCCCTGCCACCCGCACCCCCACTCTGAAACAGCCCCACTCCCTGTCCAAGGTCACCCTGGCCACACAAGCTTGCGAGGGCTGGCCTCCCCGGATGTTCGGAGGCTGTGGGCTCCCTAGGGTGCGATGAGACCAGCCTGCAGCTCCCGGCTCGCTATGGGCAGGTGCTGGGCAAGCTTGTCCAGGTGGGGCCATCTCACTGAGCCTGATGTCTCTGCCCCTGTACCTGCCACATCCCCTTCAGCTCTGGCACTTTCAAGCTGTGTGATGTTGGGGAAGTGTCTCTGTGCCTCTGTTTCCTCATCAGTTAAAAGGGAATAACCATAGCCACTTCAAAGACAGAGTCGAGGCTGGAAACCCAGGCACCCAGCCGGTGGCTCTGAGCACACTTGTGTTTCTCCTTTTGTCTCTGAAGCCCCAGTCACTTTCCCAAAGCTCAGCCAGAGGGTCTTTTCAAAGTGCACACCTGCTTCTGACCCTCAGTGGCTCCGGGGTCCTCGCTGGGTCCTGATTCCTGAGTGGGAACAGGGCTCAGGGAAGATCTACAGAAGGACCGAGTGGGTGAATGGTCCACCCACCTGGGGCAGACTCCCCTGGTGTGGGATCTTACTTTGGCCCTGGCAGCAGGCAGAGCCCTGGCCGGGGAGGGTGGGCTGTAATTCCTGTGATTCACTCGGAGGCTGGGCTGCTGATGCACTGCGAGCCAGGCCCACCCTCCGGTCCAGGCTGTCTGCTCCGGTGCTCTGAAGGTCATTGATCAGGCGCCACCCTCTTGGTCACAGAGTGCTCGGCTATTCCAGTTCTGCCCAAGGGCCAGGTGGAGGCCCCAGAGCCCAGGTGAGCCCGGGTGAGCCCGGGTGCTGAGGTCCCCACCCTGCCTCACCTGGCTGGGCCCTGGATGCTGATCATGCCCAGGTCCTCGGAGTTGTCAATGAGCTGACACCGGAACTTCTGGTCTTGCAACACTGTGGTGATGTGGGACCAGTTATGTTGGGCTGCAGCCCCGCCCACGGCCAGGTAGTAGCCGTCCCCTGGAAGAGGAATGCCCAGACTTAGCAAAGGATCAGGAGACGGGATGTGCCAAGGACAGCGAGGGCTAGCCCGAGACCCCGTTGAGAAAGCATGCCCTTTCCTTCAGGGCGACCCCCAGGGACCTGGATTCTCAGGGCAAGGTCCTTCACTGAGCCCCTCTGGGCTGCACAGGCCAAGGGGACAGTCTTGGGCTATGTCTGCCTCTCAGAGTTTCCCTGGTCCAGACAGAGCTAAGAGCCCAGTGCCATCGGGGTGGGGGACACAGTCCCCCCTCAGGCACCAGTGCTGAGCAGCCTTGGGCAGATCTTTTTCCCTCTCTGAGCCCCTCACTGTCCTCCCCTGGGCCCCTTCCACCCTGTACCTCCATGCCCCAGGTCTCTGAGTGCCTTGCCTTGGCCATCCTGGGACCCGCGGGGACATGTCCTTGATCCCACCCAGGGGCTAGCTGGTCCCCTTCTCCAGGCCTCAGGGAAGGACGACATTGGAATCTCAACAGGGTTCCCTGCCCCGTCCAGACAGCCGGCCAGCGTCCACCCCCAGCAAAACGTGCACGTGTGTGCAGGTGCACGCCCGTGGACACACTGCAGGGCTGCAAGGTGCCCAGGCGGCAGTGGGCACACCTGCCTCCTCTGGGCAGCTGTCCTGGGGTCGCTCCACTGAAAACCCCTCGGGGAGGCTGGCGGCCTGTGCGCAGCCCAGCCCCGCCTGAGGGCAGACACAGAGGGCAGCCGGTCAGCCCTCCTGGCAGCCCTCGGGGCCGGTGTGGGCGTGTTCTGCACTTGTCAGCGTGGGGGGCATGTCCGGGAGGGGTGCGCTTCTGTGATCTTAGAGGACATGGATAAAGACCATTGGAAATGACTTCGGATTGACGACCGCTGGCCTACAGCCCGCCAGCCTGTGCACCCACGTGCTCCCTGGGCATCACGGTGTCTAGGGAAACCGGGACCAGGCTTTTCAGAGGTGACCTCTGGATCTTTCCAGGGGACAGGACTCAAGGTGCTGCCCACGGAGGGAGGGAGGCGAGGCCCAGTCTCCCACCCACGGGTCGCCTGGTTTACCACAGCCTCCAGTTGGCAGGAGTGAGCCCCCCACGCCTGCTTCAGCAGCATCCCGAGGCCCTGAGGCCCTCAGCCCCACACCCGGAGGGCCCTGTGGGTGGGGAGGCCACATGAACCCAGCCTGCCCCAAGCCACCCCTCCAGTCCTGGTTTCCCTCTGGACACGTCCAGCATCCTGTATGTTCCCGTACTTCATTTTCTAAGCCCTGTTGCTCCCACCAGGAGGGCCCCGCTGTGTCCTCGGTGGCTCGCACTGACCAACGCAGAGTGGGGGCCTGGGCACTGCTGCTGTGGAGGACCTGGCTCGCGGAGGGCTCTCCTTTCCCCTCCCGCCTGCCGGGTCCAGCCAGGATGCCACAGGGTGGACCGAGGGCCAGGAGGCCTGGCTTTTCTGACCCCCTGAGCACAGTCAGCTGTCCCCGCCCCCCGGAAGGCCATGTGGACAGCCGGTGGCCCTCCCCTGCAGAGTAGCCTCTCAGAGGAGGCCACAGCCCTCCCTGGAGAAGGGGACAGTCCCTCTCTGCTCCTCCTGATCCCCCGGGACAGGAGACGGGGCTGTTCCCGTGTAGCTGAGGAATAGGATCAGGGACACAAACTGACCCGGGTGACTGGACTGTGCCAACAGAACGGAGGGCCCTGAGCCACCCATGGGGGCATGCAGGCAGAGTGGAGGGTGCAGAGGGCCAGGCGTCAGCGGGCACATCCAGCGGGACGTCCGTGTCCCGCCCAGGCCTGAGGCTGGAGTTACAGGGAGGAGAGGCCCAGAGCCAGGCAGAGGGAGGAAGCCACCCCACACCCGTCCACGGCAGGAGGGCTGAGTCCCAGAGCGCCACAGCCGGACGGGCTGGACAGCAGGCGGGCCCAGCTCACGGTGCCGCACGGCTGCAGAGCGAGGCTGCCTTCGCCAGACGGAGCCCTCCTGTCCCCAGCCTGGCCACACGGGCACGGCGGGGCCCCAAGCTCGGCCCCAACACCCTGCCGCCAGCGTCCTGCTGCCCGTGCCCTCCGGCCCCAGAGCAGGTGGGGCTGCAGCAATGCCGCTGCCCCAGGGTCTCTTACCTTCAAAGGCGGGGGCCAGGGGGCCGGCCTCGGGGCCGGGGGCCAGGCGGCTGACCGTCAGGTCGCTCTCGGTGCCCCCCCGCTGGTTCAGCATGCAGGTGTACACCGTCGAGCCTGGAGGGACAGCCCAGGTCTGTGCTGGTCAGGAGGACAGGCGGGTGGGAGGGTGGGGCTGGATGAGTGCAGGGTGTGGGCAGCCCCTGCTCAGCCTGGGGAGCCCGTGGCGGGTCACCCACAGGGGCAACCTCGGAAGGCGCCTGGGCTCAGGCAGTCCACTTCCACCAGGTGAGCCAGCGAGGGCCACCGAGGGGCAGGTCACCACGCCACCGTCCCGGGAGAGAGGCTCCTTCCTCCTGAGCTGCTGGCCTCCCACTGCCTCCCTCCCAGGTCCTCACCCACAGGGCTCCTGTGGCAGGAGCCACCCCTGCCTCGGCCCTGTGCCTGGTGAGCAGAGGCCTCCAGGAGGTCTGTGGGAAAAGGTCGTGCAGGTGGACAGTGGACGGAGGGGAACGGGGGTGGAGGGTGGTGGGCAGACCGGTGGAGGGCGGAGGGGTGGCTGGGGCGAGGGAGAGGAGGATGGGGAGGAGAAGAGGATGGTGGAAGGGGTGGAGGATGTGTGGGTGGCAGGCAAGGGAGGCCCTGATGAGCGGGAGACCCCGAGCGTGGATGGGGGTCCTTGGTTGGCTGGCTGCTGGCTGACAGTGTTCCGGGTCAAGTTGTGTCCCCAGACAGACATGTGAACAGCCGCCCCTGGACTGTGGGTGTGGCCTTCTGGGGAACAGGGCCTCCGTCACCCCATGTAATCCACCCCGGGGCCGTCCTTAGGGTGGCCCTGTCCCCGTCCCCATCCTGAATGACTGCCATCCTTACAAGAAGGAAATGCAGGAGAAGTCCCGGCAGCATCAGGGGCAGAGACGCTGAGAAGCCCCGAAACCCAGAGAGGCCCAGGTCCCCAACCACACCATGCTGGGGCGGCTCCACCTGGGGCCTGGGGGCACAGCAGAGCTGATACCCCAACTCCAACATCTGGCCTCTAGGACTACGAACAATAGGCGTCTGCTACGCTGAGCCACCTACCTGGCGGCGCTGTTCCTGCAGCTGCAGGACATGAGTAGAGGCGGAGCAGACGGGTTTGGGAGGCGAGAGGGTGAGGAGACCGAGGTAGGAAGGGCACAGGACAGCGCTCCTCACCTCTCCAGACTCAAACCCGACCCGGACCCCGAGCCCAGGCCGGCAGTGAGTCAGGGGCTGGAGGAGCGGCCAGGCCCAGGCCCAGGCCAGCGGGAGGGACCGTGGGCTCACCATGCCTGCCACTGTCTCCGAGCCTGGGGCTGCTCCACGGGGCTGGGGGTGGGGAGTACGGCCCCCCCGCTGGAGTCCCGTACCTGGGGGTCGGTTCACATCCGCAGAGAAGAGCCAATCAGCAGCCTTGCTGGCATCCAGCCCCAGCAGGTAGAACTTCCCAAAGTAGGACATGTTGAACACGGCAGCAGCCCCTCTGCAAGTCACACACTCCTTCTGGATCTGAAAAGTGCCAGGGGTGCGGCGCAGGGTCTTTGAGGTGCACTTCCCCTCAAGACTGGGGCCCGGGCCCTCCCAGCGCACCTGTCCTGAGCCTCCCTCCCTGCCTCCCAGCCCGAGTCGGGCCTTCCCAGCTCAGGACACATTCTTCTCCAGCAGGGGACATTCTCTAGGACAGACTGCTTGCCCAGTCGTAAAACTGGCTTGAACTTACACAAGACAGGTTCTTTCACGAGACCATAATAGCCAAATTAGAAGCAGAAGAGAAACTGGGAAATTCACAAATAAGTGGAAATTAAAGATGACACTCTTAAAGAACCAACAAATCAAAGGGCCTCAGGAACTACTCAGATGAGTGGACAGGACACACAACCTGCCCACCATTGTGAGCACAGTCAAAGCTGTGCTCACCAGGAGGGTTACAGCCACCGAGCCTGTGTCACTAGAGGTCTCACCTCAACAACCCCACCTTCCACTTTGAGAACCAGAAGAAGAGCAGACTAAACCCAAAGCCAGCAGAAGGAAAGAAATGACAAAGATCACTACAGAAAGAGCATAAGTTGACTCTTTGAAAAGACAACAAAATTGACACACCGTTGCTAAAATCAGCAATGAAAGAGGAGCCATCACTACCCACCCTACAGAGAGCAGGGGTCCTAGGGAAAGAGTACTGACAATAATGCACCACAAGTCAGACACAGAAGGGACAAACGTCTAGAAAACAGGAATCACTGAAATGGATAAAGAAGGGTAAACATGAATAAAACTATAACAAAAAAGAGATTAAATTAGTCCTTTAAAAACTCTCTACGAAGAAATGCCGAGGCCCAGATGTTTTCACTGGGGAATTTTACCAAACATTCAAAGAAGTGATACCAATTCTTCACAGATTCTTCCAAAAAAAAATCACAGTACAAAATGTTATTCCAATTTATCCTAGGAGGCCAGCATCACCCTGATGCCAAAACCAAAGATCAAAGAAAACTGTGGACCAACATCCCTTATGAATGTAGATACATACCCTCAACAAAATATAGCAAACCAAATCCAACGACATTAAGGAAGGTCCTACACCCTGATCAATGGGATCATCCCAGGAATGTGAAGTTGCATTGCATTAAGAGAATAGAAGACAAAAACCACATAATCATTCAACACAGAAAAAGTGTTTGATACAAATTCATGATAACAACAAATGAGTAATAAATGGAGCTCCCTCAACCTGGCAACGGGCAACCTGGCAACCTGCAAGAACCATATAGTACACACTGTACTTCTCGATCAAACCTGATCCCCCACCCCCAGATCAGGAGCAGGACAACCTGTCCACTCTCCCCACTTCTATTCAGCATTATAGTGGAGGCCCTAGACAGGACAATGAGGCAAAGTCATAGTAATAATAATAAATGGCATCCAGATTGGAAAAAGAAGTGAAAATACCCCTATTTACAGATGGCATGATCTTATATATAGAAAACCCTAAAGAACCCACTAAAAAAAATTACTAGAACTGGTAAAATAGTTCAAAAAGTTTGCAGGACACAAAGTCAACATACAAAAAAAGTAAAAATAAAAGCTATTGTATTTCTACACGTGAACACTGCATTCTGAAAAGGAAACGGAGAAAATAATTCCATTTACAATAGCATCAGACAATAAAAATGCCTGGGAATAAGGTTAACAAAAGACAGGTAAACCTTGTGCTCTAAAAACTGGAAAAAGTTTTGGAGAGAAATTTAAGAAGAACTAAATCAGTGGAGAGAAGACAGAGTCCTACTGTCAAGGTGACAACACACCCCTAATTCTCCTCCAGAGTCAACAAAATCCCCACCGAAACCTCAGCTGGCTCCTCCGCAGACCTTGACAAGTGACCCCAGAACCCACATGGGACCCCAAGGGACCAGGATGTTCAAAATAATCTTGAAAAAAGGAGCAAATTGGAGGAGTCGCATTTCCTGGTTTCAAAACTTACTGCAAAACTTCAGTGGATAAGCCAGGGTCTGACTGACCCAGGATGGCGTCTGTCAGTGGGATGGAACCCCGGGTTCTGGAATAAACCCTCATATGTACCGTTACCTGGTTTTCAACAAGGGTGCCAAGGGAGCTCCATGGGGTGGAGGAGAGAAACATGCTCAGCAGCCCAAACACAGGGAATTGACTGAGAGATGCAGGCGCAGAGAAAGCCAGGCTTTACTGACAGTCTTGCGAGATCAGGTGTCGGGGAACAGGCACCCCCAGTGCACTTAGAACCTGCATTTTATCCCCAGGAGCGCGAGGTCCCCCCCGGGTCCTCTTGGCTGAGTACTGTGGGATGCACAGTCCCCCGGATGTCGCCTAGATCTTACTGTCTCCTACTGGGCTGTTTAAGGAAATGTCCCTCAGTTGTCCCCATCTCCCTCTGCTCTCCTGTGGTGGGAGAGTCTTGGCTCCAGTCCTTTTGGCGCCTAGAGTTCGCCAGCCCCTTCCCTCACCTCCTATTTGCTCTGAATGTTCACCCTGGTGTTACCTGCTTGTAACTTTCCACTCTGCTCTATTTCCCCCCGGCTGCCTTTCCCACTCCCTAGTTTTACACTTAAGACCGAAGGCTGTATTCTGAAAATGGACCAAGGGACTCTCTCACAGAAGAGTCTTCAGCGAAGAGTGCTGTGACAACAGGGTAGCCACATGCAAAAGACTGGATGTGGACCCTTCCCCACGCCATGCACAAACTAAACTCACAAGAGCTATAGACACGGGTATACCTCTTAACGGCTATAAAGCCTTTAGCAGAAAACACAGAAGCTAACGTCTGGGACCTTGAGATCCTTTCTTATTCATGATGTCAAAAACTCAAGAAACAAAAGTGAAGGAAGAGTCGGGTGTCATCAAAATTTTAAGTTTGTGCTGCAAAGAGAAAATACTACATAGGATACAGGTAAAGGGCTTGTATCCAGAATATATTTGTTAAAACCTTTTAATGCAATGATAAAAAGACAAGCAACTCAATTTTAAAATGAGCCAAAGGTCTGAATAGACATTTCCTCAGAGAAGATATTGGAGTGGCCAACAACCCAAGAAAGGTGCTAAAGCGAACAGTTAAAGAAACGCAGATCAAAACCTCCAGGGACCCACTTCACACCCCCAGAATGGCGGGAATCAAAAAGTCAGAGGATAAGAGCTGGAGCCAAGGGGGAGCTGGTACTCACACGCTGCCAGGGAACCCAGCGGCGCAGCCCCTGCTGAACAGTGACCACACCGCAGCAGCTCCAGCCCCGCTTGTTCCCATGGGAACCGAGAACATCCGTCCAGTCACAACCCACACCTGGACGTTCCCAGCACACCACTGATAACTGCCCCGAGCGGGAGCCACTCGATGTCCATCCACGGATGAATGGTCAGATAAACGAGGCACGTGCCGGCAGCAGGCTGCGGTGTGCAAGAGCAGCGGCGTGCAGACACACGCCACCACTCGAAGGACCGTGGGGAGACTCGCTAGTCAAGGACACGTCCTCCAGAGCACGTCTACTCTGAGTCCACCCAAATGGAGCCCACAGGCCACTCCTGGAGACGGGAAGCAGATTAGTGGTGGCCGTGGACTGGGGTGGGCTGGGCAGGCCACGGGTGCCTGGCGAAGGGTTGGTGGGAGGGGAGCCGTCCCAGGCCCAGGCTGTGCTCTTGGCCATGCGCCTTCGTGAACCTATTGAAAAGCCCTGGATCAGGCCCTTTTGATGGACAAACCTCATGGTATGTGAATTATGTCCCATTAGCTGTTTGAAAAAAAGCGCACGCGCTCTGCCCTGCCCTCCCTGCGGCCCACACGCCCCTCGGCGGGTCTCCCCCTTCCCTCTATGCGCAGCCCACCCGAGACCTCCCTGTCATCACCATCCCTGAACCCGACCCCAGCGATGGCCGTCCACACCAGGCGGGCCCTGGGTGTCCCGGGTTGCACCGCATCCTCCCCAGCCTGGCGTGGCTTGGTGCCCTCGGGGGCTGCGGGCAGCACAGCAGGAAAGGAGCCCACCAGCGCCCACCGTGGGGTCTCAGCCCACCCTGGTGCTCAGTGACATCATGCTGGGATAGACCGGGAGGGGACTGGGCCTTGGCAAGTGTCTGCACCAGGGAGCGGGGCAACGCTCAGGCCCACTGCCCCCAAGGGCAGGCGGTCACTTGCTGCAGCACACAGTCGTGGCCTCCTCCTGCCACGCCCCTAGCCACTCTTCAGCCCCCTCCCGACATTGCTGGCCTTCATGCAGTGCCCACTGTTTGCAGACCAAAACCCAAACCCCACGCAGCGTCCTGGGCTGCCACCCGCCGTCTGCCCGGGCTGGGGCAGCTGCCAGCACTGGCAGCGAGTGCGTGCTTCCTGCTCGGGACTCTCAGCCGCCGTGCGGAGGCTGCGTGAAGACACAAGCCAAGTTGGCATCTCCCCCGAGCTTCCACATCCTCAGGGCCAGGAGTCCCACGGGCTTCAGAAGCTGCAGCGTGGAGGTGCCAGACGCGGTCCCGCAGCCCCGCGAGTTCCCGCAAGGGAGGCCGCCGCCAGGGACTGGGCGCTAGGCCCGCCTGCCTGTAGCTCCCGCGCTTCATGACGCAGGGGCCTCCTGCTTCCGACTCATGAGGGCCTCTCCCAAGGCTTCTAACGAAAACCTGCAGCAGCGCGAGCTTTGGAATCAGTGGTGGGAACAGAGGTCCCTCCCCTGCGGGGCCCGCTCCTTGTTGAAGGAGCACCGAGGGCTGCAAGGGGACACCAGAGCATTCATCCTCTCAGCAAGGTCCCTGAGTGACAGCTGTGGCCACCCATGAGGCCCGGTCAGGCACCAGGTCCCCTCACCAGGCTTGCCAGGCCCTGGGCTCTGCTCCCACTCCAGTGGGAACAGGAATGGCGTCAGAACCTAGCAAGCTCGGGTGGACTGGGCATTGCTGATTTCACAGAACTGCCTTCAGGGCAGAGGCTGCCCGAGGTGAGGCCCGCCCCAGACATGTCACCGCTGCCCCAGGAGAGTGGGGAGTCAGGCACTGCGGGGCATGAGCTGCCTGGGCTCCATCTGGCCAGCCTTACCTGCCCATTTTTGGAGGAAGGGGCAGCAGTCTGTAGGAAGCAGACTGTGACTGCAGAGCTTCCCCAGCTCTGTCCCTGCCGTCCCCTGCTGAGCCCATCCAGGGGCCTGTGCCTGAATCAGCAAGCCCACCTGCCCTGGACCTACAGCTGTGGGCCAGAGCCCTCTACCGGAAGGAGGGCCGACCCTCAGGCAGCCTCAGGACCAAGAAGGGCTCAGACGGGTGCTGGCCTGGCCTGAGGCCACACAGCCGACCCAAGCTGGCTGGCCCAACCCTCTTCAGCTGTCTTGAGCAACGGCACCCCGCTCAGGACCTCCTGCTGGCAAGACCCAGCCGCAGGTGGAGGGAGGAGAGAGGGAGAGGTCGGTGCCAGCGGTTCTCCCAAAGCTGGCAGCAGAGGGGGCACAAGCTGGCAGGGAGCCCCATGGGGCGGGTGAGGCCCCCATGGGCAGCTCAGGTGAGGCTGCTGCTTGAGGGGCCAGGACAGGGACGGGGTGGGGACCTGGGCGTCGGGCCAGGTGTTGGCTACTCACCACATGGTGGTGGGGCGGGAAGTCGAAGGTGTACTCGTCCCCCAGCAGCCTGGTGTAGGCACAGTCCTGATGTGCCTGGTGCCCGTAGGCTCCGTAGTAGTCGTAATCGAGGACCTGGGACAGAGGACGTGGTCACTTGGTCACTGCCTGCCTCCCTTGTCCTTCCTTCTTTCCTCCCTCCCTCTCTCCACAAACAGGCTGGGGCCTGCTACCAGGCAGGTGGTGTGCTGGCCCTGGGAGACCGGCCTGGGGCTGCCCCCAGTGCCTCCTGTCCAGTGGGCATGAGTGGGTGGCGCACACAGGTGGTGCAGCTTAGGCAATACCACCAGTTGCACAGAATGGCACCTGTTGCTGGTCCTGAGAGCTAATGACCCAGTCGGGCCCCAGTGGGTGAAGAGCTGGGTCCCGAGCTGGGGAGTGATGGGGCGAGGGAGTCGGAGAGGACTTTGGGGCACTGTTGGGGCACAGCAGGGAAGTGACCAGCTGGGAAGGGAGAAGGTGTGGGGTTGGCACACCACAGCAATGGCCCCAGATTGGTTTCCCTGGCAACCTGGGACCCGTTCCCACCCTGGGACCAGCTCTGCTGAAGTGGCCCACGCTCCTCACCAGGGCAACTCTTTCTGCAGATGAGGAAAATGAGGTCCAAAGAGGCCACACCTTGCCCAAGTCACTGACAAGCACCACAGAGCTGTGGCCTGGGCAGTGGGCAGGAGTGGGCTCCCCCATCAGACCCCTCCACCATCGCCTCCCTCTCCTGTGAGTTGCCCACCTCTCTCAGATGCCCCAAGACCCCGGGACCCTCCTGGTCTCTGCGCCTGCTGACCCCTCCTCCTCCCTGCTGGCCCCTACACAGGGTGTGAAGGAACAGGAGATCCTTGCCTCCAGGGACGCCAGTCTGCCTGGGGCTCACCTCCTTACCAGAGGTAAGAGCCCAGTGGGACTGAGGCCTGCCTGGGAGGGCCCTCCACAGCACCTCAGCTGGGAGTCCTCTCCCTCCCCAGCAGGGCACACCTGCCTGGCCTGTAAGGCCCCAGCAGGGTCATTCCCCATTGAGCCCCAAGAAGTTCCAGGAATCAGAAGGTGTAACCCAGTCTCCTAGATGCCCAGGTGGCCCCAGATGCAGGAAAATCTGCTCATCTGGGGCTCAAGGGTATTCCATGCCCCTCTCCAGGAACTCCAGGACAGAGGGGCTTCTTCCCAGGCCTAGCCCCCTGCACTGTCCCCAGGGACCATACGTCCTAGGGCCCATTGAGAGAAGAGGCAGTGACTGAGGGGGCTCTGAGGACATCCACGCTGGGCCCAAGGCCCCATGAGCAAGCTGTGGCTCCTGTCTCCCCTAAGGGTGCTCTGGAAACCTGCCATGGAGGTGCATTGCTATGGAGACGGGGGAGGGTCCCCTGGGAGGGGATGGAGCAGCACAGCAACAGGAAAGGGCTTGGCTGTACAGATCTGGACCACACAGCCCACCCCACTGGCCTCCAGGCCCCATGGTTGCTCCGGTGGGCCCATCCCCAGGAGGAGCAGACGGCCCAGGAAGGCCCTCAGAGGCCAGGCAGGGCCTTGGAGGCCAGGGGTGGGGAATCTCAGTGGATAAGCTGAACACATTGAGCATAAACCCTCCCACCCACCAGCCTCCTACCAACATAAACCAACAGTTGGAGTTGCCAAAAATACATGCAGAGAGCTCTGTGGAGACAGCCGGACCCTCCCACAGCGGGGAGTCTTCCGAGCGGTGCCCGGGTGCACCCTTCGCTCTGCCTACTGCTCACCCGGTGGCCAGAGAAGCCTGCGCAGTGCCCGGGAGGCCCAGCTGCCTTCTGGCTCCTCAGCCTGCTCCAGGCTGGGCTTGCCCTGACTCGGTGGGGCTAGCGGGGCAGGTCCCACCCGCGGGCCCTGGGCCCACTCACCGGGGCCACTCCCTGAGGACTGAACCATCCGGGCCGTTCCCAGCCGAGCCGCTCCTGGAACACGCAGCCCTGTTGAAGGAGCTCCTGCGGGCCACGGCAACATGGCGTCACGCGACCTGTCCCCACTTACACCCAGGGTGCAGGGGCCAAGAGGCCTCGCGCTAGGGCCCGACCCCAGCCCGGGCTGCGGCTCGTCCCCGCTCCCCCAGGACCCCAGCAGGAGAACCGCCATCTGTATGACCTGCCCCAGGTCCTGGCAAACGCCTGTGGCGAGGCCCAAGCCCCAGTGGGACTGTGGGGTCAGGGCCTGTGAGGGGTGAGAGGCTAAGTGGCCACAGGGTGGGTCCCAGTCCATAGGCAGGGCCCTCTTAGGAGCAGAGAGACCACGGTGCCCCCTCTCTGTCCTGTGAGGACACAGGGGTGGCCGCCCACAGGCCGGGGCTGTTCTCCAGGAACCGATCACAAGCGCTGTGATCTCCGGCTCCAGATGCTCGGGAAATCGACTGCCATTCAGGGGCCGGTCGGCACGTACAGGCACGTTTTTCTGAAAATGAATCTGGCTTGGGGGATAAAAAGTCCCCACTCTCAGGTTTGGAAGAGTCCTGCCCGAGGCCAACCCCACCTGGCCTGGGCCAGGGCCCGCAGGGCGTCTGACGCTCAGAGTGGCCGGTGAGCAGTGGGTGAAGACAGACACAGCTGCCACCGACCCTCCTCCCAACCATGGTGACCCCAGGCAGGGAGAAGGCAGAAACTGGACACTGGTTGATGCCCCTGCCTGTCACGGTCCCCAGGAGCAGTGGCTGGTGCAGGGAGTGGTGGTCACCTTCCAAGGACAGGAAGGTCCGTCTCAAGATCCCGTTAAAGTAAGCAGGTGCCTCACAGGCAAAACTCAGGAGGAAGAGACGGGGTCTGGGGAACCGAGACTCCCTTCTGGGTGGGTTTCAGCCCCTGTCCAGGCTCCCGGAGGGATGTTGGGTTATGAGCCCCTCCTGAGCCGAGTGACCCTGTGTTCGCTCGGGTGGCTGCTGAGCTGACGGGCCTGGGGGAGGGTAGCTGAACCCAAGGTCCAGCTGCAGAGACCCCAGGCTGTGAGGTCTCAGAGCACAGCTGGCCCAGGATGGGGCACGGTGGGGCCAGCCCACTGACTATGGACACCCCAGGCCTCTCCCGGGGTGCAGTAGATACCAGATCCTTGGGCCCTGGCACGGGAGGTCCAGCTGGGGGAGGCCCCTTCTCCAGTCCAGATACTACCTGCTCCCTGAGCCTGCCTCCTGCCCCACTGTCCACTTAAGAGACTTCGCTTTAGGACCTCAATGCTCAGGAACCAGAGAGATAGGACATCACCCTGTTCCCCAGTAAGCAGAGCCTTTGGCTCAGGATGACCAGGGATGGAGACCGAGGCGCGCCTGGGTCCTGGGGCCAGGAGCGCGCACGGCAGCAGGCTGCAGGAAGAGCACCTGAGAGTGGGATTGTCACTGAGGCAGAAGCCCCACAGGGAGGAGCACCCCAGCAGGCTGCAGGGCAGGAGCCGGCCTGGCACAGCTGCCCCCTCCCTGACCGGCCGCAGCACTGCCCCCAGTGTCAGGACGGCTCCCACCACCGGTCCTCCAGGATGCGTCTCCTCTGCTCCCACGGCAGCACCGCCTCCCCCAGCCTGGCACGGCACCCAGCGCCCGGCGACGGCCCGCGGGCCAGGCAGCCTGTGCTGCAGGCGGGCACCTGGTGCAGGGCGTCTGTCCTCATGTTGCGTCCCGCCAGCGGCTCGTCGTGGGGGAAGACCACAGAGTAGTTCTTGGCATAGGACTCGTGGCTGCGTTCACGGATCCAGCGGCTGTGGTCTGCCAGCGAGTGGTGGAAGCGCCTGCCACACAGGGAGGGCCCAGGTCACCACCTGGGGACAGCCACTGGGGACGGGTGGCCCAGGGCCCAGCACAAACCCCACCCCAGCCCCTGCCGGGGGCCTCCCCAGGGCCACAGGCAGAGTGGACACCAGGAGCCCAGGGCTTGTAGGGTTCCTGCCCATCAGGGCACTGGGCTCTGGTCCAGCTGTCATATGGACCCTGCTGTCCAGATTCTCAGTGCCGGGGAATCCCTGGCACCAGCCCCATGCCCAGGGGAGTGTGTGGTGCATGCGGAGGACTCAGAAGCCCAAAGGACCTGGAAAGCCCAACGTGCACGGGCCAGGGGGAGATGGCTCGGCGGTCCCGGCGGCCCTAATGGAGGCAGGCGTCCGCCTGGGGCCGAGGTGGTACAGAAGCCACACAGCAAAGCGGGGTGTGACCCCAGCAGCTCTGGCCCTGATGCTGCAGCCCTGCCCCAGGGACGGCCAGCTGAGGACAGTCCTGCAGCTCCAGCAGCACCCCTGGGCGACTTCAGCAGGTCCCTGCTCTGCTGTTTGCAGGAGGGGCGTGGCCAGACCCTTCCTCAAAGTGTCCTGCAACCCCATCATTTCTAGAACATTCCTCTCTGGGGAGCATGCACAGATGCAGCCCTGGATCCACCCGAGCCGGGCCGGGCAGACCTCACTGTGCCAGGGGTGCAGGGCATGGCATCGGGGATCTCAGTGCCAGATGTCTGTCTGCGAGGGCTGGACGTCACCTCCCGCCATGGGTAACGTCCTCCTCAGGCCAGGAAGGGAGGAGTTAGCAGGAGTGTGGGGCTCTCACCCCTCCACCCCACGCTGTTCCCACCTGGAGCAAAGGGGCAGCCGGGTCCCCATAGGGTCTGCCTGACCGTAGCACGTGGGAGGCGAGGACCCAGCAGTAACCAGGCAGCCTCCCGCCAAGCTCCTTGCTTGGCCGCATCCTGCCGTGGCCAGAGCGGCCAGGCCACAGCCAGCTGTGTGGCTCAGGACAGCTGCCCCGGGATGAACTGTGGGTCTGGGTCAGGCGAGAGCTGGGGAGCCACCCTCCTTGCTTGGGCTCTGAGATGGCCCTGACTGCAGGGACCCTCCTGGCCCCTGCCTCAGCTCACCCCCAAAGCCAAGCCCCTCCCTGTGCCCAGACCTGCCCGGCCCCACCCTCCTCAGCAGCTCAGGTGGGTCTGCTCTATGCCTGGAGGCCCAGCCAGGGAAAAGGGAACAGGGCCGCGCCTAGTCGGTCACTGTCCCAGCTCAGCCTGTCCCTCCAGCTTGGCCGTCCTCAGCCTCCCCATCTGCCATGTGGCTGTGAGATCCTGCTGATGGGGCCAGAGGGTCGGAGGGCCCCAGGACAAGAGACCAGGACACTGTGAAAGGCTGTGGGTCTGCCAGATCCAGCTGACCCTGGGTTCCACTGCCTCCTCCAGGAAGCCGCCTGGCTTCCAGGGCCGGCACTTCCTGAAGTGCCCCCATCTTTACCACCTGTCCCCTCCCGGCACTGCTGGCCTGGCCCTGGGGTTCTGGTGTCCACACTTGCCTGATGTCATAGCCATACATGTCCTTCTCAGGGCGCCCGTGGATGACCCAGTGGGCCAGCTCCTGCCCGCAGCCGCCACCCAGCATCATCCCTGCAGGGGTGGAAGCACAGGGCTGCAGCCTACCCCAGGGCCATGTCCAGCCCACATGCCCACCTCCACGGGCAGCACCACCCAAGCCCACTCTCACACTGAGGGGCAGGAGGCCTCTTGGCTGGGCCTCACCCCTTCCCACTGGCCTCCGTGCCTCCCCAGCATCGGGGCCTCCTCCAGAGCTCTGAGAACCCAAGCCACTCCATGACACCTGGTCTCACCTGCACTGTTGAAGCCACAGCCCAGGAAAAACCCACGCAGCTCGGGAGCCTCTCCCATGAGAGGCTTGTGGTCGGGTGTGAAGGACTCTGAAAGAGAAGGGAGACCGAGGTGGGGTTCACAGCCACCTGGGGTGGGGGCTCCAGAGACAGCGGCGAGGGGCAGGGTCTGCAGGTGCCTGCTGGTTCAGGCCCCCAGCCTCGAGCACCATGCCACCTCCAAGGAGCCTCCCTGACTGCTCCTGACCCCTTCCCCTGAGCTGGGGTGCTTGCTGCCAGAGTCACCCAGCCAAGGCCTGTCCAGTCCCACCGTGTGGGGCTCTGTCTGTCCCAGGCTCATTATGCTGCCAACACAGGGCCTTGCCCTGACCCCCTTGCCCACTGTCCCTGCAAGGAAAGGGTCAACTTTGTTCACTGCTGTGTCCCAAAGGCTTGGTACAGAGCCTGGCAGAGGTGCTTGACAAATATTTTTAGAACAAATAAGTGACCACAAATTTTTTGAGATAGGGGACAAATCTTCCCACTCTGCCCTGCCAATGTGCCTCAGAGCCCAGAACACAGTAGGAGAGGGATGTGGGGACCTGATCATGAAGCCACTGTCCAGGCTCATCCCTGCTCTATCCCTTCCCGGCCAAGTGACCTCAGGGGTCACTTCGTCTCTCTGCACCTCCATTTCCTGACAGTACTCCACAGGTCACCAGTCGGTCTAGGGCACAAGTCCCTCGTGGGCTTGACCAGACAAATCCTACTTGGGTGGCATGCTGCTAGGGGCACCCGGAGGTGGCTGCGTGGTGAGGGTCACTCTCAGCATGGTGGAGACCAGAGAGAAGCTGGAGTGGAGGGAGAGGAAGGCACTGACCCACAGGGCCCAGCATGAGGCCAGGGCCAGGGCCCCTCCTCCCGGGGGCCTGGGGCAGGGAGGCCTGTGATGCAGGGCTGGGACCTTCCCCGTCCTGGGGGAGGCTGGAGGTGGGGGAAGAGCTTGGGTGATGTGGGGCGGAGGCGAACCTGGCACCTGTGGGGTTGGCTTGTGAGCACTAAGTGCTGGGCGCTGGGACTGTCCCCTGCGGGGAGCTGGGGGATCTTGTCTACAGGGGCAGCTGCAGGCAGGACCAGGGGCCTGGGTGTTAAATGGCTGAGACGGGATGGGCAACAAGAGGACACAGGGGCCTGAGGCGGTGGCCTGCCAGCCTCCACCCTGGTGGTCAGCAAGGTCCAGCCCCAAGCGACCCCTCGGTCACGGGCCTAGAAGGTCCCTGCTCTTTCCTGGAGGCCAAAAGCCATGGGCTGGGTCTGGCACGGAGAGTGCCATCCCCCGACGGAACCTCGCCTGGCAGCTGGAGACAGACAGAGGGTCCCAGGCTCGCAGCCCCAAACAGGGCTGAGGGGAGCCATCGTCCCCGCCTAACTGGAGGGCAGAGCCGCGGGGGCTCCCCGGCCCCTGGGAGTCTTCCTGCACTTCTCGCCTCGCCCCACGCGATCGAGGGCGCTGCAGGAGACGGTGAGTCACGGCCGCCTGCACACCGCAGGCTGCCTGAGCCCATCTGCTGCTCCCGGGCCGCGCACACACCAAAGCCTTCCTCGGGAGCTGAGGGGGGCAGGCTGCACCCCGGCCGTGTAGACACCGGGCGCCTCTGGACAGAGGGCTCCCCTCTCTCCGACTGGCCCAGCCACGTCCCTCGACCTCATGGCCCCTGGCTGTCCTCTTCCACTTGGTGCCAGGCCTGCCCTGTACCTGGGGCTCCTTGTGGCTGTGCCAGCTGTGCCAGCCCTGCTGAGCAGGTGTTTTACCCACATAGCACCCCAGAGGTGCCAGAAGGCTGACCACAGCTGCTGGGCGTGTCCGGGCCCAGGACACCAACTCTCCTTTGGTGTGTCTTTCTGAACTTTTCTCTTCCTGGCCTGAAATGGGAGCAAGGCTCACGTCCCCAAGATCCTGCTGGAACCGCAAGGTGGGACATCAGCTGCCTGCCCTGCCCAGCACACATCCCGCAGCCCCGTCCAGGGGCTACCTGCAGCTGCCGGGCTGGGGCCTGTTGGAGTCAGTGGGAACGACTGTCCGTGAATGAAGGCTCTGCCCGGCTGTCCGGTGGCCTCAGGGCCACACACAGCTCAGAAGCAGGCGGCTGGTTCCATGCAGTTAATATTGGCCTCCAAGGTCAGCATGAGACTCCCGCCTCCCGGACACTGCCACTCTGCCAGGGCCTATACCCAACCTGGGACGGAGCCTGGAGGTCCGTGAGCATCAACCCCCTGGGCTGCTCCACCAGACCAGAGGTGGGCATCAGGGAGCAGAGCCCACTTTCTGCTCAGCCTCCTGGAGACCAGCAAGCAGGTCCTCTCCTGTGGCTGGAGCCCTGGCCAAGAGCCTCTCCCTACCCAAGTGGTCTCCGGCCCTGCTGGGTGCTGGCCACTGAGACCAGGGGATGGGATGAGGCTGGGTGCAAGGTGGGGAGGGGCCGCCACGCGAGCATCGCGGCAGGTCAGCCCCGGCCTCGCAGCCTCGCCCAGCCTCTCGGGTGCTGGCACAGGGCCCCATGCTCCCACCTTGCAGGCGAAAACCAAGTCCAGAGACGCAGCCCTGTCGGGAGGCGGGCCTGCCAGAGGGAGCCCTGGCCATGTCCCAGGGCCAATGACTGCCCTCTTAGGCCTGCAGGGGGCAGGAAAGCCTCACCCAGCAAGGCCAGGGCTGGAGCAGTGACGAGTGTGCCAGAGCTGACCCTGGGTCCTGCGGCCAGCCCAGGGCACCCTCAGGAAGGGCGTCCCCAGCCCGACCGTCACCGTGAGGGACCCATGGACACACACTCTGGGCCCTCACCTGGGCCACAGACCGTGGACTTAATTCCCGTCCGCTCCAGCACAGGGACGCGGTTGACGGCACCTTCGATGTGCTGGGAGAACACGTCCCAGTCCAGGTCGAAGAGGCCAAAGGCAAACTTGTCGGACACCTGCGGAGGCAGGACGGGGTGTCTCCTTTGGCCCTGAGGCGGACACACATCTCCTGCCACACCTGCCTGTGACGGCAGCCCAGACCCCTGGCCAGCCGGGTACAGGGCCAGCCTCCAGGGCCTCAGGCAGCCTGTGCCTGGCACACTCTCCTGGTCCCCTGGGGCCCGCCCTGCCCACCAGTCTGGGACAGCCTCTCTCCCCAGTCTCTGGCAGATCCCTAACTTGTCGCCTTGACCCGGCACACGGTCACCACCCAGGAACAGGCAGCGTATGTTTGATTGTTGTCTCCCAGCAAATCACAGGCTCCCAGGCCGGGGCTTCACCTCCGTCTCCCACCTCGAGACAGCAGAGCAGCAGGGGCCCAAGCGGCCAGCAAGCGCGATATGTGAAGGCAGGTGGGGCCGCGGGGGAGCAGCCGGCTGGGGCGACAGCGCTGCGGCCGTGGGGGTGGGAAGGACAGCCTTGCTCTGACAGACCAGGGCTGGGGCCTGGGCTCCTCTGGAGTCCCCCGCCCTCCGCACAGCCTCCCACTGCAAGGCTGGCCCGCCCAGGTTCTGCACAAGCCTGTGTGCCAGGCTCTTCCAGGTCCGAGGGACACCTTCCGGGCCGCAGGGCCAGGACACCTGCCCCTCTCCGTCCCAGGCCCCGGGCCCACCTCCTCCCAGAAGACCGGGTTGTGCTCGTAGCCACCCACGGACAGGGCGTCCCCTTGCAGGCGCAGGTACACAGACGCGTCATGGTCCCGGACGTTGGGCATGTTCTGGAAGGCAGAGCAGAGAGGCCTGGGTGCCAGGCAGGGCTGGGCGGGCCTGGCTCCTGTGTCCTGCCCGAGGCGGACCACGCGCCTCCTCTGCGTTCTGGGTTACACGCAGGAGGACCCCACATGCTCCCTTCCCCCAGGCCCATAAGGACCAGCAATGGAGGAGAGAGGAGGATGCAGCCAGGAAGGCAGGAGCAGGGGCAGATGCCAACCACTGTGCGGGCACCGCTTCTGTTGGAGCTGTGCAGAGCTTCCAGCCGGCAGGGGGCACCTCGTGAGGAGAGGCGCCAGGGCGGGAAGAGGCAGCGAATGCATCCCTGCCTACAGACACCCCACCGGAAGAGGCCCACGGTGGGAGGAAAGGTGCCGACCCATGCTGGAGCCGTGGCCCGACTCCATGAAGGACTCTTACAACTGGGTAACAACACAAGCAGCCTCTAAAAACAGGCAAAACCTGAGCTGTCTCCAAAGAAGAGTGGCCAATGGTCAGCAAGCTCAGCATCAGGAAAACGCCCCCAGATGGCTTCCACCAGCAGGGAGGCCGCAGTCAGAGAGCAGCCCCGGAGGGCGAGGGAGAGGACGTGGGGACACTGGGCCCTGCATGCCACCAAGTGCCCGAGACCCTCAGAGAGCCACCGGGTTGGCCGTGGAACTCGGCCACTGCACCCGTCCGAGCACACCCAGGGGAGGTGAAGACGCAGAGAACTGGGGGTGCTCCCAGCGGCTCTGTCCACGGGACCCTGAAAGCAGAAACGACGCGATTGCTCGTCAGTGCACGGATGATTAAAAGCCAGGTGACCGGCTGTGACGTCCCACGCAGACGCCGTGTGGACAAGCAGACGGCAGGCTGCGGAAGGAGCCAGGCACCAGGCCGCAGACTGGAACACCACCACAGCCAAAGTCCAGACCGGGAGGGCCACAGGGGGAGGCGATGGGAAGTGACCAGTACCGGCGTGGATGGGGCCTGGTGTGTGAGCGTGTGTGACACGTGACAGCTACAGAGAACTGAGTGTGGGGGAAATCAGGGGCGAGCGGGCCGCCTCACACACTCCGCCTGCCCGCTGGTGAACCATGGACACGCACAGCAGAACAGGCCACTTAGAAGACCAGCAGAGGGGACGAGGCGCTGGCCCGGGCCCCTGGGCTCCCCCACCAGGAGTGGCCTTCCCTATGCCTCCCGCCTCCTCCCTGGAGAACACACCTGGGACGTAGGAGCAGGAGAGGGACATGCGGAGACCAAAGGGGCCTGGTGGAGTCCCCGCCTCCCCGGCTCGGGGGGCTGCCCGTCCACATGGGAACAGCAGCCTCTGCACTGAGCAGGGCCATCGGGAAGGTCTCCAGGTCTCCGGCTGTCAGCAGTAACCTACCCCAAAACACCATGAACCCAGGAGCTCCATAGAGCAGGACAGTGGGGACACCTAGTGGCCAGGGAAGCCCAGTGTCTGCTCCGGCAAGGTTGGAATCGGATTTTCCTCTTTGTGTCCCCTGCTGCTCTGAGCACCCTGCCCTGGCTGTGCCACCATGGCCTGGCCCGCTGATGTCTCCTGATAGAGCACGCGCCCTTCCATCAGCTTCAAACTGTGGGTGCTTCCTCTGGAAAGCAGACCCGATGCCCCAACCTTGCCTGGGCTCCTCCAGGGCACAGCAGGCTGGACCACCCCATGCACCATACTGCCCCACGAGCACCTGCACAGGCCAGGCCCTCGCTCACTCGGTGCCTTTGCTCCTGCCCTGGGTGGCAGGTAAAGTCAGGGCAGCTGCTCTGTGTGCAGAAACAGGCGGGAGGACCCCGGGAAGGTGAGGCCGGGAGGAAAGGGGAGGGGGCTGTGGCCGCCAAGGGAGGTGGGGGCAGAGCTGCCTGCGGCCAGGACAGGAGCTGAGCGATCCCCAGGCAGCACAGCCTCGGCCCTCAGGGAGAACAGGACGCCCACCCGGGCTGTGCAGGTCTACCTCCAAACAAAGCCCCAGGCCCTCGAGGCTGCGGGGCAGTGACCTCAGCACCAGGAGGCCCAGCCAGAGAGTTCACGGAGTTAGACGTCCAGGACCCTCCCCGCTGGGACCTGGCCCCAAACAAGTGCAGCCTGGCCTCTCACGTGCTCCCCACCCCATAGCCTGTGACCAGGCTCTCTGAACTGCCCACCAAGCTCTGAGTGTGACCCTGCTCCACCACCTCAGTTCCTGTTGAAGACATGTCCTCCTCCTCCAGGAAGCCCAAGACCAACAGGGTTGACTTGGGGCTGTCAGACAGACCACGCCTCCACCTCACTCGATTGGTCCAAGGGCAGCCAATCAGGTGTCTCTAGGCGTGGCCCACTGGGACAGGCTCCACCTGCACCAGGGCTGGGGTCCTGGTGGCTCCCTGTGCCTCTCCAGCAGAGCCCTCCTCATCGGGTTGGGGTCTGCATGTGCACTGTGGCCCCCGGGCAAGGTCTTCCTCCAGGAGAGCCCTGGGGAGCAGGGTTCCCAGCCTGTGTTTGATGGGGGGAGGGGGAGATGGAATGCAGAGAGATGGGTTAAGGGGTGGATGGACGGTGGAGGAGAGGCCAAGGGGGAGGGCACGGGGAGAGGGAGGCAGGGACTGATGGGTGGATAGGTGGGATGAAGGGGCGGACAGACAAAAGCATGGACAGTAGGCGAATCCATGGCCGTTAGAGGAGGGAGACCTCAGGGGGATGACTGGAAGAATGGCAGGGAGGACAGGAAGGGACCCAACAGGAGCGGGGAGGGACGGCAGAGGCTAAGGGATGAGAAGGGGGAGGATGGGCAGCGGAGGGAGGGAGGGGCAGGATGCTCTGGTGGACAGCAGAGGAGAGGAAGGGGGTCAGTGATGAGGTGACAGGAAGATACAGCCACCACCACGTGAGGGGAGGGTGGCGAGGGACAGGAGCAGGAGGGACAGAGCACTGCAGGTGACCTGGGCCCCCAGCCTGCCTCGGCAGAGGGCTCTCAGAGAGGCTGAGTCCAGCAATGGGAGCTCTCCACAATGGCACGCGGGGCGAATTCGGGAGCACACAAACATTTGAGGTTCTGGAAACTCCTGGGCACGGAACATGGCAAAAGCTAGCCTGGTGGTCTCTCCGAGGACAGGACTGGGGTTGGGGCACCAAGGAGGAAGCAGGCCTGAAGGCCCAGGGGGTGCACACCATCAGAGTACCCCTGTTCTGCTTCATTGAGCTCCAACACCACCCAGAGAACCCAGTGTCACCATCCATCTCACAGACCAGGTGACTGAGGCTCAGGGCAGGGGGAGCCCAGCTGGGCTTCGAAGCTAAGTCCCACACCCCACCTTCCTGCCCGCCGCTGCCTGACAGAGCCAGGGTGGCCCACCTACCTGGATCCCTTCAATGCGCTCGGTGACAACGTAGGCATGGTGCATAGCCACCAGAGGGACCTTGACTCCAGCCATCCTGCCCACAGCACTTGCCCACACGCCTGCAGGCAGAGCACCCACGCTCAACCACCTGGAGGGGTTGCCCCCAAGAAGACACGGTGTGCCTCTGCAGACCTGTCTGCCCTGGCCAGGTCTCGCCCACCCAGACAGAAGCCCAGCAAAGGCAGGCCTGGCCAAGGCACAGCCAGTGTGGCCACTCAGGGGCCAGTAGAAACAATTCCCACCTGCACAGTTGACCACACAGGGTGTCTGGATGGAGCCGTGCGGGGTCTCCACAGCCGCAACTCGCCGCACCCCAAAGTCATCCGTCTGCACACGGATGCCAGTCACCGGACAGTTCTCAATGACCTGGGATTGAGAGGGACTGCTCGTGGAACCACTCGGGGCTCCCTGAGGACACTGACGGCCCCCTGACCGGCCGCCTCCTGGATGATCCGCCACGTGATCAGGGAAATGGAAGCCACTGTCCAGGCCTGGCCTGCAGAGCCTGCAGCAGATGGGGGAGGGCCGAGGAGCTCTGCTCAGGCGGAGAAGCAGCCGACTGTGGGAAAGTGCTGTCGGCAGGAGGCAGGTGGGCTACTGGCCAGCAGAAAACCGTCAGAGAGCATTGGAGCCCTTGCTTCTGTGTGGGATGCAGTGTCCCCACAGAAGAGCCCCTGGGCACCGCTGGGTGATCCCATTTCTTCCTTTTTGCTTATTTGTCTTTTTGAATCTTTCTACATTCATGCGTGGGGTTGAGACAAAGGAAGATAAAACTCATAAGCAGGAACGCTGAACGGATTTGCTTGGGCAGCAGAGCGGGACGCTGGGGCTGGGTAGGGGTGAACACTCAGGACACAGCCTCCCCTGAGTGGGTGGGCTCTGAGAGGAGGCACAGCAGGCAGAGGGGAGCCTGGGGCCCTCAGGCAGGAGGGGTGGGCTCGGAGCCGGAGCACCAGAGCCTGCAGCTGTCGGTACCTGGGCTCCTCGGGCAGTAGCCGCCCTGGCAAGGGCAGTACAGGTGCCGGCAGGGTCCATGGTACCGTCCTGGGGCACATACAGGGTCCCATAGAGGTCGTCCACATTCATCAGAGGGTACAGAACCTTGGTCTCTGCCGGGCTCAGCACGTGGGCTTCCACACCATAGGCTTTGCCCAGCTGGGGAGACCCAGAGGAGAGGGAGGCTGTGGGGAGCAGCCTTGGGGGGTCCTCCCACACCCCTAGCTGGGCCTCCAAGGCTCCACCTCACCCCGCTTTCTCCAAAGCCACAGCCACCTCCACCCGCAGGGGCCGTCCCTCGGATCCACTCTGCAGAGGGTGAAGGAACAGGCGTGGCTGCAGAGGCAGGCTCAGTGCCAGGCCACTTCCTCCACTCTGACCCTGGCCACCAGGGCAATTCCTTAGCTGCTCTCAGGAATGCAGGGGATGGCAACTAGGCAGTGGAGAGGAACTTGGGCCGACAGCTGGTACAAAAGGTTGATCATACAAAATAAATTAAAATTTCCTCCACGGCCTCATATTTTGGGCTTGTGGATAGGGTTTCCCAGGTCAAATGGTTCAAGAAATTTTTGACCACTGTACTGTGTTCCTTGGCTGGGGACTCGGGACCATTAGGCCACGCCCCTGCCACATTTGATTGGCTCAATGGCAGCCAATCAAGTGTCTATGAGCGTGTCCCCATATGGGCAGACTCCACCTTACCAGGGATGAGCTGAGCCAATCTGATCCTACTTCAGGAAATTATGAATGAAGAGTGGCAGGCGGCCCAGCCAGCAGGGGGCAGCGCCAGCCAGTCTTCCAACCCTATCTGGGTTCCTTCCCTGCGCCATGCCGCACTCCCCAACACTCCGGAGAACCCACCGCCTCTGTCCCCCTCGGGGGATTTGCCCGCCCACCTGATCCCCTGTGCCTTACCCACCCCGGGCGCACCCACCGACATGAGCCTCTTGTACTCGTCCATGCGCTGCCGGTTGGAGGCAATGAAGAGGCCCCCATTCTGGATCCAGCCCGTGTGCAGCCCAGTCTCCTCCTCCAGCTCCTGGCTGACCACACGCCTTGTATGGGCCAGAAGCTCCACCTCCACGTCGCTGGGCCGCAGCTGCCACAGCAGACCTGGCAGGTGGGACTAGTCAGCAGGGGCTCTGCACCCTTTGCCCAGGCAGGGAGAGGGGCAAACTCGGGGGAGCCCAGAGAGGGTTGGCAGGATGTGACTGGGTCACAATGGGAAGTCAGGTCCTTGGCCCTGGAACAGCTCAGGGTGACAGTATTAAGGGTTCCCGCTTGTTGAGCGCTACTGTGCACCAAGTCTGGTGCTAATCAGGTTACAGAATGATCCACAGAATCCTCCAAGCAGCCCTCCGATGAGGCCATGATTACTCTACAGGTGAAATTAGGGTGGCACCAAACAGGTCCGATCCCAAGGTCCCAGAGCACACCAATAATGGGGCCAGGACACTGGCTGGGACCACCAACGCCTCCATGGCCTCCCCAGGGGACACCAGGGAGGCCAGTGCGGTGCAGAGCTTGTAGAGGGCCTGCAAAGGCCCGGTTAGGACAGGAAGGCAAGCGCGGGGGTTTGGGGGCCCTGCACGCCAGGGCTGTGGGCTCGCATCAGCTCTCGAGGACCAGGCTGCAAACCTCTTTCCAGCTCCAAGTTCACTGATCAAGTTCACCTTGGCAGCCTGACATTGGCGGAGGCAGGAGTGGCAGCGCCGCCCATCGGGAGACCAGGTCTCCAGCATACCACTGGTTAAAGGGTCTGAAGCAGAGGTTGGCTGTCCTGAGGATGTGCACACTGTAGGTGCTCAATGTGTGCTCCCACTGGTTAGTTAGGAGGTCACAGCTCTGCATCACCGGATGCCCCCATCCATTCTCTTCCACCCCTCAACCCTGGTGGCTGTCTGTGGACAGGGACAGCTGCCTGGGGCTTCCAGACTGGTCCCAGCTTCATCTGGGGTTGCACAGGCATCTGCCCCTTCCCCCCACACAGCTCTCCAGAGACTTGATGGGGGGCAAGCAATGTCCCCAAATGGTCCCACCTTCAGACTGACCACACGCCTTTTCTCAGCGGTCTTTCCCTCAGCAGTCCCTGACAGACTGTGGTTACCAACCCAGACCGACCCTTTGCTGGGTCCAGTGCCCACTGCCTTCCCACCCCCCGAGCCCTGGCTCCTACCTGCCGTGTGCCAGGTGGTCCCAGATGTCAGCCGCTCGCGCTCCAGCAGCACGGCGCCTCTCACACCCAGCTTGGCCAGGTGATACAGGGTCTGGCAGCCTAAGCTGCCACCACCAATGACCACCACTTCGGCTGTGCTGGGCAGGGGCTGGCTTGGTCCTCGGGCCGCTGCCGCAGGGCCTCGCGCCTCCTCCTTCAGGGTCCGCTGGTACGGCACATTCTTCTCGGCTGTGGGGCCAGCCACACTGGCTCGGGACTGCAGCCCCAGGCCCTGGGCAGGCCTCTTTCGAGGGCAGGTGGTGGCCACACGCAGGGCTCGGCTCAGTGAGGCCATGGGGACCCCGGGCTTCAACACCTCAGGAGCTGGGGAGAGAGCCAGGCGGGGGGTGCAGTTGGGGCAGAGTGGGGCTGTGCCCACGTGTTCTCAGGTCCCTGGTGGCCCCAGGCCATTATCTCCCAGGACCTCCTTCCTGCTGCTTCTCCATGACCAGCTCATTCATGCAGCACATACACAGAGCCTGGTGGGCAGCAGGCTGGAGCTGGGTCCAGGGGAGGCAGCTCTGGGTGGGCAGGGGCTGCAGGAACCACAGGGAGGCAGAGAGTCAGGACCGACAGCTGACAGCTGCCCAAAGAGGATCTGGGAAAGTGGGGCTATCCATAGAGGGAGGACCAGGAGGAGGGAGGGACCTAAGGACGGAGAACCAAGGACTGGGAGCAAGAAAGTGCCCTGGTCTCATGGGGACCCAGAGAGCAAGATGGGAGGCCGGAGGCTGGACCAGGGCCTGCCCCCTGGGAACCCCCGGTGGAGATATGCAGAGGCACCAGAGGGCAGGGCCTGCGGAGGGATGGGTCACCACACCCGGCAAAAGCCAGCAAGAGGGGTGTGCTGTGGGGGAAGCAGCATGGACCATGGGCAGCCGGTGTTGGCAGCTGCCTTGAAATGGGACACCCACCAAGTCCCCTGGGAGGACACCCACCAAGCCCCCTGGGGGGACACCCACCAAGCCCCCTGAGGGACACCCACCAAGCCCCCTGGAGGGACACCCACCAAGCCCCCTGAGGGACACCCACCAAGCCCCCTGAGGGACACCCACCAAGCCCCCTGGAGGGACACCCACCAAGCCCCCTGAGGGACACCCACCAAGCCCCCTGGGGGAACACCCACCAAGCCCCCTGGAGGGACACCCACCAAGCCCCCTGGGGGGACACCCACCAAGCCCCCTGGGGGAACACCCACCAAGCCCCCTGGAGGGACACCCACCAAGCCCCCTGAGGGACACCCACCAAGCCCCCTGGGGGAACACCCACCAAGCCCCCTGGGGAGACTCCTGCCAAGCCCCCTGGAGGGACACCCACCAAGCCCCCTGGGGGGACACCCTCCAAGCCCCCTGGGGAGACTCCTGCCAAGACCCCTGGAGGGACACCCACCAAGCCCCCTGGAGGGACACCCACCAAGCCCCCTGAGGGACACCCACCAAGCCCCCTGGGGGAACACCCACCAAGCCCCCTGGAGGGACACCCACCAAGCCCCCTGGGGGGACACCCACCCAGCCCCCTGGGCCATCCTGGCTCAGACCCAGACAGTTATTTCTCCTCTGGCCGCGACTCCCAGGGCCACCTGGGACCCCTGGCAGGAGCCCCCTCCTCTTCGGTGCCCCCCGTGGGCCCTCAGCACTCATCCCGAATCCCTCCTCCTTCCAGGAGCCCCCAGAACTCCCCAGCCAGGAAGACCTACTAGTAAGGTCACAGGGAGCCCGCCTTCTAAGGACAGAAGGTGCCCAGGGGCCTCCCTGGGGTGGGTCTCGCCCAACACAGGGTCGGGTGACCCCTCAAAGGGCCTTCTCCTGGGGTCAGGGCTGGACTGAGGTGCTGAGGGAAAGGTGCCACCCGTGTTGGTCTCGGTGACCGAATCAGTCAGCTGATTCAGGAAGCGGGAGAGGCGCTGGCACACTTGTCCGTGCTCACTGAGCACCCCAGAATACTGAGGCCCAGAGGACGTTGCCTAGACTCTACAGGGGAGAAGCCGAGACCAGAGCACCCCCTGGGACCTCCCAGGGCCACTGCAGCTGCCCTCACTGCCCCTGCCCACCCTCCTGGCCCACAGTCACCTCGGGCTGTTTGGGGAAGGCTTGGGACCCTGACACTCCCCACCGCGGGCACCGTGGGCACTGCCAAGGCCTGCTGGATGCAGACCCCTGTCCTGGGCGTGGCCAGGGATGAGTGGGGCCCAGGTTTCCACTGGTCAGGGCCTCCCCACTCACCCCAGTGTCCTTCCCCAAGGGGAGGAGCAGGGCGCAGGAAGGAGCAGTCTGTTCCTTGAGAGGCTGCGGGAGGGGGCGCTGTGGGCAGGAGCGCTCCTCGGGCCTAGTCTCTAGGTCACCCTCTGCCCACTGGCGTGACAGTCCAGCCACCGGGGCAGGCAGGTGCTTCCGTGCCTACAAGCACCTTCAGTCCTGAAGTCCCTAATCTCCAGGAGCCCCAGGAGCAGTGCCTGGCGGGGAAGTGGACACGACGTGGCCCAGGAGGGCTCTCCGGCAGCACTGCCCCAGCGGCCTGCGCCCAGCACACCTGGAGGAGGAGCCTCTGTCCTCCCACACTGCCCAGTGCCAAAGCTGCCACGTGCCACTCCACCTCGCGCCCAGCCAGTCTGCGCGTCCCCAGGCAGGGCTGGGCCGGGACAGCTGTTAGCGGCTGCCTCAACAGTAACTTGCTGTCCTGCCCCTCCAGGAGGGAGCCGCAGGAGGGAGCCGCAGGAGGGAGCCACAGGACGGCCCTGGCTAGGGGTCGGGCCCAGGGCGGGGGGTGCCTGACCATGCCTGAGGCCTCAGGCGACAGCCGCACTGCAAAGCGGGAGCCAGAGGCACCCCTCGCGGGAGGATGACGGGTGCTGCCAGAAAAGCCACCCAGCAGGGACAGGGCCCTGCCCACCAACCCTGGTCCCCGCGGCCAGAGGCAGAGGGAGCCGGGCCCTGCCCCTCCCTGGCAAGTACCTTTGCAGCCTCCCTCAACTGCTGGCCGAGTGGCACCTCCTTCCTCCCCAAGCAGCGGTCTAGTGGAACTGGCCACCCCTCCTCCTCGCCAGTCCAGTGTCCCCGCCCACAATCAGCCGGGACGCACCGCCCACAACGCTCCTCCCTGCTGGCCAGCCCAGCTGGGGCAGCAGCCAAGGGGCAGCTCCACTGGCCTGTGGCAGAACAGGGCTGTGAACCCTGTGCCATCAGAGTGGGTGGCCTGCCAGGAGACCTGAACACTCACTCCATCTCCAACCAGAGCCCCGTTAGGTGGTGAGCCGGGCACCCAGCCTGCCCCTGCCTGCCCGGCCGCCCGGCACCACACCCTGAAGGAGCCCAGTGAGCGGGTGGGAGGCAGTGCTGGGGAGCAGGGGCGGCTCTCCAGCCCCTCCAGCGGGGCTCCCTGGTGCGGGCATCTGCAAGTGCCTGTTTCCAGCCTTGCTTGCTCACCCCAGGGTGGGCCCCAAGGGTCCTGGCATGGAGGCGTGCGGCCACTGCTGTAGCCCCAGGGCAGTGGCCGGGCCAAGGCTCTCTGGTCCCGCCCTCTGAGACCAGCAGTGCTGATTATCACACCCTGGACCTTGGATCAGGGGTGGTGGCTGGAGGTGGACCTGGCTGTGGGTCAGCCTTGGGACTTCCATCGATCAGAGCCATTTAGCACCCTGCTCAGGTCAGGGAGAGGGCAAAGGCCACCCTTCCCTAGGTGCTGGAACATGGTTCAGGAGGTGGCCAGGCTCTGTCCAGGGACCCCGGGACGGGGTCCCGTGGCCAGCCTGTATAACCTTGGGTTGTTCTCATTACCTCTCCCTTTGTGAGATTCGGTTCCGCCTGAGGAGCTGGCTGCGGCCCTGAGATGTCTGTTTCAGGGCAGGTTTGTGAGTTTTCTCCTCCCAGAGCACCAGGAAGAGAGCCATGAAGTGAGTGGGAGTCCTGGAGGACACTGCTTGGGGGGTAGGGCTGCCCCTGACCCACAATTCCCAGTGAGGACCGTGGTGGACTTGCCTCTCTGCCCTCCTGGCCTGGAGCCTCCCGTCTGACCCACCTGGCCTTCCCCACACTCCTCACCACCCGGGGGGCCAGCCTTCAAATTAAAAAGACCTCCCACCAGGTCCCGTGATTTCATGAAGAGGAATGTTGACATTCCCTGCCAAAGTAGAGGGAGGCGTCCCAGGCAAGTCCAGCCTCCCACAGCAACGCGCCCCCACCTGCCTCCGATGCAGAGGCTCGTCTCCCGGAGTGGCCACACCACACCAGGACTCATTTCCAATGTGATCTGTGACCGCAAGGAACTTGGCGGTGGAAGGGCCCCTCCCCATGCTGAGCCTGACGGGCAGGTACTCAGCTTGCCTCAGGGATCTTCTGGGGCATAGTCTGCAGCCATGGGCACTGACACTGCCCCCCAGGAAGACAGCACAGGGCCTAGGAGGGACTTCCTGCCTCCGGGCTGTGCTCTGGCCTGGGGCAGGTCCCCTTCCTGTTGGGGTGTTCGGAGGGAAGGATGGACAAGCAGTGGCCCAGGCAGAATCTGGCTCAGGCCTGTTCTAGGACCCCAGACACCACCGGCCCTCCCCTGGGGAGGTCCTGAGCTGCACCTGGCACCCTCCTACCGGCACCCTGGAGACGTCCCATGAGCATCCAGACTCCCGAGCTCTGTTGAAAGTGAGGACATGGGGGCCACTCTGGGACACATGGTCCCATTGGCGACAGCCCCACCCTGTCGCTGTGCCCTCTTATACTTCCCACTGGCCTCTAGGTGCCTAGCCTTTCCAACCAGTGCCAGGACTCCCAGGAGCTGCCCTGTCAATCCCACCCATGGGGCATGGCAAACCTCCATGGTGGCAAGGAGCTGGGAAGGGGGTCTCAGGAGGAACAGAGAGTGGGAGGACTTGCAGTTTCTTGGGGTCCCAGGGTTGGAATGGCCTCCTGGGGGGCCAGGGTGAGAACAGAAGCTCCCAGGGGAGGTGGGGTCCCAAGGAGGCTAAGCCATGGCAGGAAATACTGCCCCTGTTGGCCATGTGTGGGTACTACACCCTTGCAGGACTGGACCAGGAGAGGACCCAGGGAAAGTCAGGCCAGATTTCTCACTGAACTGACAACCTGGGCTTTCAGACAAACCCCAGACCACACCCTAGGGTGGCCACAGCCTTGAGGAACACATTAAGCTCATCAAAGAGGAACAGAAAAAGGATAGCCAGTGCAGTGTGTGGGTGTGTAGGTGTACAGGCAGCTGGTGTGAACCCGGGCTCAGGAGGGAGGCCACGAGCTTTCCTCTGCCAAGCAGTGTCGGACAAAGAGCCGCTGCCTTAGGTGAAGCAGAAACTGTCCTGAGTGGTTTTCTCCCCTGTATGAGTTGAAATCCAGCAGAACAGGGTGTAGGGTGTAGGCAGGTTTGTGAGTTTTCTCCTCCCAGAGCACCAGGAAGAGAGCCATGAAGTGAGTGGGAGTCCTGGAGGACACTGCTTGGGGGGCAGGGCTGCCCCTGACCCACAAATCCCAGTGAGGACCGTGGTGGACTTGCCTCTCTGCCCTCCTGGCCTGGAGCCTCCCGTCTGACCCACCCTCTTCCTGCCCCTTCTCCTTCCTGCTGGCTGGAAGGTGAATTCAGGGCCTGCAGCGGAAGCCTCATCTTGGACCTTCACGTGCACCTGGAGGTGGTACAGGGACACCACTGACACGAGGCTATGTCTGGGTCACAAGAGCATTCCAGGAGTGAGACGCAACTGTCTTGTCTGATGGGCTGTCCCTCGCCCTCCGCTGGCTGACGGTCATCCCAACCCACCCAGGCTTGCCTTCATATGGACCTGCAGAGAACTGAGGCTGGGGGGTCTCGTCACATCCACCTGCCTCTCAGGCCCAGGGGCTTGGATGAAGGTGTGGGGTAATTACCCCCAGGGACCCAGGTGAACAAAGAGCCTCGAAGCTCCTGCGTGCAAGAGTTGTGTTCTTGCAGAAACAGTAAAGTCATTAAGAGAAATAAATGTACTGAGTCGTGACTGAGGGAGAGGTGTCTGCGAATGGAAACAGCTGCCATGGGACAGAGCCACCAGGAAGAGTGTAGTTTCAAAGCCCTGAGATTTGTGCATATTTAATACGTTTGTACCTTTCTACTTGGACAAGTCACCTTGTAAATGGCTAATCTGAAAATGCTCAGTGGAGTCCCACCTGATGACTAAGGCTCTGTTCCGGGCTGGAGGAACAACCCGCCAGCAAGGGAAGCACACACCCTCATGACTCCCTTACAAGGCTCGAGCCGCCAGGGCACCAGGGCCTGCCAGGACGGCCCAGCAGGACTCCTCGTCTTGATGTGAAGCATTTCCATGATTTAAACATACTTAAAATTTAAAAATAAATTTGAAATATTTTATAATTACATTATAACTTCTTTTTGACTTGTTCATTATTTGAAAGTGTATTTCTTTATTTGCAAACCTGCAGAGATCTCGCGTGTCATTTTGCTATTGATTTCTGACTTCAGAGTGGTGAGAGAAGCTAGCTGATCTGAGCTGAGTAACTGGGAATTCATTGACCCCTGCTTTAGGGCCAGCAGAAGGTGCATTTTCTGCCAGAGGGCAGTGTCCTCTTAGACACTCTTTCACTCTGTGGTTCTCCTTACATCCTCTGGCTTTTTAAGTTTTCTTGAGGTGTGACTGGCGATTACATTACCAGTGTGTCTACAGCATGCAACCTGACATTTTGGTACAAGTAAGGTGTGCTGAAATGATCAGGCCCGACCAAGCTCATGCACGTATCCACCATCTCCCATAGTTATCTTTTTCCCTTGGGGTGAGAACATTCAAGAGCTACTGTCTTAGCAAATTCCAAGTATTGGCTTTCTGTCATTAACTACGGCCACTACACGTACATCAGCCCTCGGAGCTGGTGCATGACAAAGCTCACCCCCTGACCAACCCTTCGCCATTTCTGCTGCCCCACCAACACCACTCCTCTGCTCTCTGCTTGTCTGAGTTCAGCTGCTTTAGATTCCACCTGTGAGCCAGACCAGGACGTGCTTGTCTTTCTGTATCTGTCTCGTTTCACTTGACGCAGTGCCTCCAGGCTCATCCACCTTGTTCAAATGACAGGATTTCCTTCTTGTTAAGGCGTGGTACATCCACTCATCTACTGGCTGATTCCACGTCTTGGCCACGGTGAACAGTCTTGCAAAGAACTGGGCATGCAGAGGTCTCTCCCACAGACTGATGGCATTTCCTTTGGGTACAGAACCAGTTCCGGGATTTGCTGACTTGAACTCTGTATACATTTAATCTCTTGGGATCATCTCAACTTCAGGGATCTGGACGTTCATTTCCCACTCCAGATTTGACACCTCATCCACCATTATTGCTTTACATAAGCCTTTCTTTACGGACTCCTTCTGGATTCCCAGAATGCACGTGTTGTTCTGCTTGTTGGTGCCACATACATCCTGAAGTCTTTCTTATGCTTTCATGGTTTTTCTTTCTGTTCCTCTAATGCCCTGTGACCTGTTCCAAGATTGCTGTTGAAGCTCTCTACTTAACTTTTCGTTTTAATCACTATGTTCTTCAGCTCCAGGATTTACTTGGTTCCTTTTTAAAGGTTTTTATCTCGTTGCTGTACTTCTCTTTTTGCTCACACACTCCTTTCCTACTTACTTGTCTATGTTCTCTTGTAGGTCACTGAGCTTCTTTGAGATGGTAATTTTGAATTCCTTGTCAGGAAGTTCACAGATCTCCATTGCCTTAGGGTCAGTCACTGGGGCCTAATTTTGGTCTTTCAAAGGTGTCATGCCCCTTCCTTTGCATCCTGTCGCCTTCATTTGTGTCCGAGCAATTGAAGAGACAGGAACACCTGTGAGTTTTTACTGATTGGCTTATGCAAGGAAAGCCCTTCATCAGTCTGCTTATCAGATGCTGGGCAGGCCAGTTGGCAGGACCCACGGACAAGCACACTGTTGTAGTCCTTAGGTCACTGGGTAGGTGGGCCTGGAGGCTGGGTCCTCTGGGGTGGACCTGGAGATGGGTTCCGCTGGGTGGGCCTGCTGACTGGGTCTGTAGGTGGGAGGGGTATCTGGATACTGTCTGTGGGGGCTGGCCTGATCCCTGCGTCCATGGTGGCCAAACTTTCCTAGGGGTGAGCTTTGAGCCTGAGTCCACAGGGTCTGGCCTGGCACTGGGTGGGTCTTATGCTTGGTTCCACGGCATAAGCCTGGTCCTGAGTCCAGAGGTCTCCCTGAGCCCAGGATCCACAGGGGTGCAGAGGAGCTGGATTTGGGGAGGCCATCCTGGTACTGGGGCTGCAAGAACCAGTCCGGCAAGAGTGGACGTGGTGTTTGAGTCTCCTGGGCCCTGAGTCTACATGGACCAGCCTGGAGCCTGGGCCTGCAGGTCCACCCTGGCACTGGGCTCTACTGGAGTGGGCCTGGCCCCTGGATCCACTGTGGGGATTCTTAGTGCTTAGTGTTGCACAGCACTGGGAAACAAGGCCATCGAGCCAACATCCTTGCCCTCCTCCAAACAACCAAGCGTTCTGTGGGCCCGAGAACACCGTGTGCATGTCACCTCCCAGAGCTCGGACATGGTTGGCATATGCCTGGATCTGCCTGTGTTCCCCCTGTAGAGCCCACCACGCTTTACTGCCGATATTTGCTTTGACCCGTCCATGTTGCCCTCACCAGTCGGCAGCAACTGTTGAGTTGAACTTTCCATTTTTTGCTTGTTTGACTAAGAAGCCTTTATGTTGTCTTTGTTTCTGAAATTTTTTCCCTCCGTGTAAACTTCTAGGTGGACGCCCGGAAGAAGTAGTTCCGTGGTCCTGCGGCTGCACGGCTGCACTGCAGACCCTGTGGAGTGGCTTCATTCAGGCACAGTCACTCCCTGGCTGCTCGGAGAACGGTCTTCAGTGCCTGCGGCTTCCCTCTGATGGCCCCAAATCTGCATTTCTCCTTGGCATTCGTGGGGTTCTGGAACCTCTAAACTGGCGACTCTCACTGCTCTGGAGGACAGCCAGCCAGTGTCTCACACGGCTGCCCTTCCACCCCTGCTTCCTCCTGCAGTCCAGGACGCCGCGTGTGCTGGGGCTTCGCCCTCCCTCCTCACCCCCACCCCCCATCCCGTTACTCCACAATGTCCGAGGCTTCAGTCCTGTTTGCCAGTTATTTTTTTTTTTTTCTTGGTACTAGGGATTGAACCCAGGGGTGCTTTATCACTGAGTCACATCCCCAGCCCTTTTTATCTTTCATTTTGAGACAGGGTCTTGGGAACTTGCTAAGGATCTCACTAAATTGTGGAGGCTGGCCTCAAACTTGTAATCCTGCTGCCTCAGTCTCCCGAGCCACTAGGATTACAGGTGGGCATTACCGTGCCCAGCCAGTAATGCTTTCTTTGGTCATGTCTAATCTGAAATTAAACCCACACACTGTGATGTAAGTGTCTGCAATGCAAAAGAACAGTCTGGAGAGGAAACGGGCCCTGGGAGCTCCCTGAGCGGCCTGGCAGAAGGCCCACGAAGGCCTTTTCCCTTCTCCTAGAGGAGATTCAGCTTCCCACATGGCTTCCAGCAGCAGCTGGGCCCAAGCAGTGCCTCACCCGGCTGGCGAGACCCTTGCTCATGCAGGCACTAGAGGGTCCACTGTGGGGAGGACAGTGCCATTCTCTGGAACACGGTGCGACCAGCAGCAGCTTGGCCTTCATGCTCCCTCATAAGCGCCCCCTGCCTGTGATGTCACATCCGCATCCCCGTCTCCCTTGCCCGACAGTTCCTACTCTTGCCTTGCTGTCCTGGAAGCTCTGGTGGGCCCTTTGGCCGACATCCTAGCTTTCTCCTTTTTAATGACTTCTTGCTCTTTGCGACACACGTGTTCTGAGCTGTTTCCGTGGACCTGACTCTGCAGCCTGTGGCTCTGGCTTTCTCTGAGCTGAGCATCTTTTCCTTGTATGACCTGTGCTGACAGTGAATGTGTATTTCTTGGCAGATTCCCTCTGTTGATCAAGGCAAGAATTGAAAGTGGATTCTTCCAGAGATACTTTAAATTTCTTCGTTCTGGGCACCGTAAGTTTCAATGGCGCAGAAACTGACTCGGAATTCTCAGCTCCAGGTTTTTCAGACCCACAGGAAGTGTAAATTCAGGCTGCAGCCTTCTTAAATGCCAAATTAGAGCTGCACACGACCTAATAGCTGTTGCAACTGAGTGCCACAAACCAGGTGGCATAAATAACCACTTATCTCCCCACTACTCTGAAGCCTCCAAGGCCAAGGCTTCGGCAGGGCTGGTTCCTCCGCGAGGGCCGGTGTTCCCCCAGGTCTCTCCCCAGCACCTGGGGTCTGCCAACAATCCTCGGGGCTCCTTGGTGTGTGTGTGCCCCGCCAGAGCTCCGTCTGTCTTCAGGGCTTCTCTCCGTGCACACCTCTCTGTCCAAGAGTCAGCTTTCATCAGGACCTGAGCCGCACCAGAGTAGGGCCACCCTAACGACCCCATCTTAACACAACTGCATCTGCACAGACCTATTTCTAAATTAGCCGCATTTACAGGGGCTGGGGCTTTGAGCTTCAGGATATCTTGAGGGGAGGGTATGCGATTCAATCTAAAACATGCTCTCAGCAAAGTTCTTGTGTGTTTTCCACTCAGGTGCAAGAGAGAGCACGTGCGTAGCTGTCCCTTGGTGGCGAAGGCAGCGTGCAGGGTGCAGGATACACGTGATCTTGCTGACAGTGAGATCTCGCAGGGTTCTGGCTTCAAAGAGGCGCTCGCCTTTTGGACTTGGCACCCTGCCTGGGCCCTGAGTTCTGCCCTCTCCCGAAGCCCAGCAGGCTGTCAAGGTCTGCCCTCCAGCTCCCCCAGTTGGAGGAAGGCCCCCCTGGGTCCCGCCCTGACTCCCCTTGTCCGCTTCTCT
Organism: Sciurus carolinensis; assembly: GCF_902686445.1. Taxonomy (NCBI): domain Eukaryota; kingdom Metazoa; phylum Chordata; class Mammalia; order Rodentia; family Sciuridae; genus Sciurus; species Sciurus carolinensis. Next base: position 2,218,449 of record NC_062226.1, read on the forward strand.
ACTGCCAGTGCACCAGTGGGCTCGGCCTTCCCCCATTGCTTCTGCTGCTTTATAGGGGGTGCAGTCCAAGGTCAGGCAGAGCAACAGCCCCAGGTGTGCCTGCAGCCTCACCTGGGTGATCTGGGTGGGACGAAGCTGATCACATGCATCCTGGAAACTGGAGACCCTTCTCTGCTGCCATGGGGAGATGGAGCTGTGACCACAGAGTCCCAGAGATGCCGCTCCGCCGACTGTGAAGATGAAGCCACTGGGATGCAGGCAGCGCCCAGAGCTGCAGAGGGTGAGGAGCCCAGCTCTGCCAGCACCCCAGACTTGGCCAGTGAGACCTGTGTCAGCCCTACAGGACCCACAGGACTGTAGGATGATCCCTTGTGTGGCTTTAAGGCACTGGGCTTGTGGTGACACGTCACAGCAACAGAAAATGAGCACACCTGGCTGCTGGACGCAGAGGCCGCCAAGTCCGCCAGGAGCCCGGAGGGGGGACGTGGCGGCTTCTCGTCCCCACTGCCCCATCTCCTCCCGTTCAGTCTCACAGAACGTTTCCTCTGTTTCTCCCTGTGCTGCTGAACATACGCCTCAGTCACTCCACGTACCAGGTTTAAACGTCTCGACTTTGACCCGGGAAAGTCAAGAAGCGGACTGTCCCACCCTCTGTCCCCTCTGCCTTCCCTGAGTCCTGGCCTAGTGCCCCCCTTGACAGGGCTCACCCCAGTCTCCCGCCAGCTCAGTACTTCTCCCCACAGAGATACGGAGACCCCCACTCCCCACGTGGTGTCCAGTCCTTCCTACAAGAAGGGCTCAGGCCTGTGACCTGCGTGTGTGCTGCTGAGTGAGCCTGTGACTCCTGGCCCTCCCTCTGTGGGGACCCTGTGGGTGTCCCCCATGTCTCCCAGTGTGCCACGCCACTGGGCAATGCTGAAGGCCAGCCTGCTCCTCTCGAGCAGCTCTGTGCCTGGACGCCCAGCAGGTCCCCTCTACCCCCACACTCCAGGGCTGACCGCGGGGTGCGAACTGGTCCCGGGCCTCGCGTTTACTTCTGGAAACTCAAAGAAGCCCCCTGGATTGTCCTGCCCATGACTTTGGGTTTATTTTCCAGAAGAGCCAACTATTCCTCAGCAAGGTGGGAGCTTCCCTGGCCCCTGGCCCGATGCCTGGGGAGACTTAGATGCCCAGGTCCAGCCCCAGAGGGCCCAGCCCCCAAGAATGCCCTGGGCTCGGCTCCCAGTGCCCTCTCTGCTCTGGGAAGGACCCTCTCTCCCAGGCTCGTCGTGACTTTGTGTACCTCATGAGCCGTGGTCGGGCAGGGCAGACGGCCCCCACGTGGGCTCGGTCTGGCTGAGCCTCGGCAGTCTTGATGGGTGTCCAGGCCACGTACGGACCAGACAGACGGAGAGTGACACAAGCACACAACTGGTATTTCTCCCACACGTAATGCAGGAATACCCCAAGTGGGCCAAGCAGGAACTGCAGGGTTCCTACAGAAACCCCCACTGCCAGGGGGCGCAGGGAGAGGAGCCCGGTGCCTCCTGGGGCCGCCCTGCCCTCCGTGAGGCTGGATTTCTGCACCAAGGGCTCTGGCGCCTGGCGAGTCTCACTGCCAAGGCACCACACAGGCTGCTTCAGGAGTGACTCTTGGTAGCCACAAGCACCCACCGAAGCTGGTCTGAGAGCCCAGCCCAGGCAGCTGTCCAGCGGTGCCCCCGTCAGTCCCAGGTGAGGCTGCCCACCGGCTACCGTGGGCCTCAAGCTCCTCCCTGGCCCAGCTGACCAGGGCAGGGCGCCCTTCTTGGATGCATGGAGGGGGAAGGTGTGTCCAGGGTCTGCCTGTGGGGAGGGTACACGGTTCCAGTGAGGGGCCAGCAGGGGCCGCAGGGGCATGCAGGGGACAGCAAGCGTGTGCACGGGACGAGGTGTGACCAGAAGCCCCGCTCCAGCACATCTGGACAGTCCCCGGAGAGGGGACTTAACTCCCAGACTTAACTCCCAGAGAGGGGAGTTAAGGAGGCCTGAGGGTGGACTCCAACAGGACTGGGCTCTCTGAGAAGAGGGGACGCCAGGGATGCGGTAAAGAAGGTCAGCGAGGGCATGGCCAGAGGGCGCCCTCTGCAAGCCCCACGCACCTCGACCTTGGACTTGTGCCTCCAGGATTGGAGGAACTAGGTTTCCTGCTCAGGCTGGACTGGGGCCTGGGGTGGTCACGGCAGCCACAGCCGACCAAGAGTTGCATGCAGGAAAAGCACAGGGGCCACTGGGAGCCTGGACTCCGCCTCCAGCCCATAGTTAGGGAGGGACAGCCACGAGGACTGGGTTCCCGTGACCCAGGGAGCGTGCAGAACAGGCTGGAGGGGCCAAGGGGCTCCTCCCCTCTCCCATCCACAGGTGTGGGGGCTGCACCGCTGCCGGGCGGGCACAGCAGGGACAGAGCAGCGGTCCTCGCCCTGCCTTACTTCCCGAGGGGTTTCTGGTCACAAAGCCCCAGGAGACATGGAGTAGAGTAAGCTCTGGCCACTTGTGCGTAGCTGTGAGACGTGCCAACACCCACGGCAGTGGGGAGGCTGCTGCCAACCAGGAGCGGCCTGGGGAAGAGGGCGGCCCGCCCACCGTGGAGGGAGAGCTGGGGAGCACAGGCCTCCAAGCAGCGACTGAGTGACCGCACTCAGTGGCAGCCTGGCCAGGCCCTGGGCTAGAGGGGCAGGGCAGGCCCTCTCTGGAGCCTCCCCATTTACGACAGGGCCTGGCCTAAGCCTTGTGCTCCTGCAGTCACTGGGGACCATGAGCAAGGCCCACGCAAAGGCTGCTGGCTGCCCACCCTCTGGCCTCACTGCCATCTCCTTGGTGATAGGACCCCATATTCTGCAGGGTGGACAGGAATCCAGGTTGGATATGCCATTTCCCAGTCACACCAGAGCCAGGGTGGCCCTGTGACCAGGCGCCAGCTACAGAGCTACCACTCCTGCAGAGAAGAACTTAGGTTTATTTGCAGTAAAAACCGTGGTCTGAAAAAAAGCCAGTGGCAAAACGTACAGTTTGTGTTCCCTTTGGGGTCCACAGCCGAGGGACCCCAGATCCCTGACTCCCACATGCGGGGCTCCAGTGTTCACAGCTGGTGCCAGGCCAGGTCCCCAGCCACGCCAGAGGGCCCGTCTCCTGCCCAGTCACCACCCCGGGCCTGCCCGGCTGCCAGCCGCTCTCCCTGGTATAGCGCACAGCAAACCAAACAGAGTTCAAACCAGACACAAAGCAGAACATCCACAGAAACCAGGGCTCTCGATTATTTTCTCTCAGTGTCCTTCCTTATCACGGTGACTTGTTTGGTGATGAACTAAAATATACATCATTTCCTTGCTATTATAAAATCTCTTCCTTATTCACAGATACAGGAGGTTTGGAGGAAATAATTACAAACTTTTTTTCCCCTTAAAAAACAAATAGGCCAAACAAAACACAACAAAAACCCCCAAAACTAGACCACAGAACGTCGACAACAGTAAACACAGAGGGGGCTGGGGTCTCCCTGCAAACCAGGGCTCGAGTGCTCTGCCCCAGGCCGCTTCCGGCTCCTCTCAAGCCTTCCCAGGCTGTTCCCGGCCCCTCCCCACGCCCCAGCTGGGGTGGGTACACAGCCTGGGGCCACATCAGCTGGCTCGCCAGGAGGGCCCAGCCCACCCCAGCCTCAGCCAGGCCCCTGCCTCACTCACAGCCGGCAGCTGACCTAGGGCACAAGGGGCAGCGGGAAGCCTGGGTCTCCCCAGAAGCTGTGGTGTGGAGCTCGGAGGCAGCCAGGGTCACTGGGTCCTGCGCAATGTCGGGGCAGGGCGAACAGGGTCTGGCTGAGCCAGTCAGAGGTCGAAGGCCAGGAGACGCCGAAAGGAGGGAGGAGGGGCAGAGCTACCCAAGAGCACTTACTTCAGGCTGGCCGCAGGCCCAGGAGGGCCACAGGCGCCCCTGGAGGCAGACCGCCAGAGGCTAGACCCACCACCCACGCGAAGGCTGGTGGACCCCAGGGACCACTGTGCAGGGCGCAGGAGACCCAGAGGGGTCCCTCTGGAGAGGAAGGTGGGAATCAGGGTCCCAGGGAGGGGACGCACCATTCTCTCCCTGCCTTTGGGGTTCATGGAAGACAAGTCTGCCGGGCAGGGCAGGGTGGGGCGGGGCAGCTGAGCACCATCCTGGGATCCAGGAAAGGGGCTCTGGACAAGGGAGAGGCAGTACCATTGACAGCAATGCGGGGACAGCAATGCCGCTGTTTCTAAGGCCCCTCCAGAGAGAGGGACCTGCCAGTAGGGTCTCTGCAGCCCCCTGTGTGGGGAAGTAAGGAAGTCGGGGACAGTCCCAGGAGCGTGTGACTCAGGGCCACGTGTGAGCTCTCCCCCTGCACCCCAGCACAGCTGGGCCGAGCGAGGCACAGCAAATAGCCCAGCTCTGGGCCTGTCCGCCTCCCACAGCCAGAGGCCCCGACAGCAGCAGAGAAGGAGAGCCAAGCCCAGGGGCTGAGCACAGGGCCGGGGGTCCCGAACCAGGACACTGTATGCTACTGATCCTAGGCTCCTGCACACACCTCGGCCAGAAGGGCACAGGACACACGTCTGGTCTCAGCGTCACCAGAGTCAGGCTGGTGACGCTATGGCACCCCTCCTCCACAGTCTGGGTGGGTCCCACCCAGGTTTCCTCTATGTACAAGTAGCGTACCCAGGGACGGGCCCCAGGGACAGGGGCTGGTGGAACGGCTGCCTTCAGGCTTCTGAACACCCTCCCCATCCCCGTAGGGTGCCGGTGACGGGAAGGCTGGTGGCCTTTCCCCGGGAGCCACCGAGGCGATGAGATGGACCGCAGGGCCCGGGCAGCTCTCCAGGAGCATCCCCAAGTCCTGTCCACGTCCTCCTCCTCACTGGACGCCCTCCTCTTCCACATATGTCGAAGGAAACCAGCCGATCTGAAAAAGACACAGGGAGGAGGGAGGCTTCAGAGGGCTGGCTGCTCAGCCAGGGCCATGCAGAGGGGCCTGGCAAGGAGGCCAAGGGCTGGGGGACCCCAGACAGCAACCAGAAACCCACCAGCCCCGACTGGTTTAAGAGGATCTGCAGGCAGAAAAGAATTAGACCCTCGCAGAAAACACATCACCCTGATCTCTGGGTGTGGCTGTCCCTCGGTATCCACAGGGCACTGGTTCCAGGACCCCTCAGAGAGGAAACCCTGCAGCTGTTCGAGTCTCTCACATAAAGTGGGGGTGTCCATGCCTGTCACCTACCATAGCCTCCGTGTGCTTCAGCCACCCTGGGATCTGCTTAATGCGTAGCAGGGTGCAGGCGCTGCCCAGGCAGCCGTCTAGGGTTAGGGTTAGGGTTAGGGTTAGGTTAGGGTGAGGGTGAGGGTGAGGGTGAGGGTGAGGGTTAGGGTTTAGGGTTTAGGATTAGGGTTAGATTAGGGTGAGGTTGAGGGTGAGAGTGAGGGTTAGGGTTAGGGTGAGGGTGAGGGTAGGGGTTAGGGTTAGGGTTAGGGTTAGGTTAGGGTGAGGTTGAGGGTGAGAGTGAGGGTTAGGGTTAGGGTTAGGGTGAGGGTGAGGGTAGGGGTTAGGGTTAGGGAGAGGGTTAGGTTGAGGTTAGGGTTAGGGTTTAGGGTTTAGGGTTAGGGTTAGGTTAGGGTGAGGGTGAGGGTTAGGGGTTAGGGTTAGGGTTAGGGTTTAGGGTTAGGGGTTAGGGGTTAGGGGTTAGGGTTACGGTTAGGGTTAGGGGTTAGGGGTTAGGGTTATGTTTAGGGTTAGGGTTAGGTTAGGGTGAGGTTGAGGGTGAGAATGAGGGTTACGGTTAGGATTAGGGTTTTCGCTGCCTAGGCAACCGAAAAGTTGAAAGTAACACAAGAAAGAATAATCTCGCCACTGAAAACATGAACCCAAGGAGAGTTGCTATCGATCGGCAAACAATGTAGGCTTTGCAAGAACTGTCAGGGGTAAAAACGGACATTTCCTAATGACAGCAGGGCTGAGTTGGCAGGAGTTATTTAGCAACACTCAAATCAGGGGTTCTAAACTTAACTCTGTATAGAAAACACCTGGACCTGGTGAAGGTCCAGATGGATACTGTTGAATTCTGCCCCAGTTGCTTCCAGTGCCATGGACACAGGGCCACTGTGAGAGCCAGAGGCCTGTACTCCAGGTCACCACCTGACGCATGGTTCAGGGTCAGAGGCAGATCAGCTTTTGCTACCCAGTGATGGAAATCAGCAGAGGAGCCCAGGCTGGCTGGCCCTGTGCAGTCCAGCATGCTGGCCTGTGGGCAGCTGCAGAATCCTGCAAGGTAGGGCTTTTCCTGATCAGTAGCACATGATGCTTGTTGAAGATACTCAGAGACCTGAGTCAAAGCCAGGGGCTCCAGATAGGGGACCTGGGAGAAAGGGGCCCTGGGGCTTTGCAGAATCTTAGGGTCTGCAGGGAGGAGGAGTTGCCAGGCCCACGTGGCATGGGAAGGGAGACGAGGGGGTGGGTGGGAATATGGTGTGTGCAGGGCATCAACAGGGCCTTAGAAAGTGGCAGAAGGTGTGGGCCAGACGCCAGGCCCAGCGCTCGGCCCTGCAGTCTCCCCTCTGCAGAAGGAGCTGTGCACTGGCCACGGATGAAAGCCAGGGAACCCTGGCTCCCTGCAGTGCTCATGAAGCAGGCAGGACCCAGCAAGGGCCCCGGCTGGGGGCCTGGATCCAAGGTGAACGCCTGGAACCTCAGGCCCCCGTGAGAGCAGCCTTCTGTGCTGCTGCGACAAGGAGGGCGACAGTGGCCAGAGGGTGCCTGGCACAGGGCCTGGTACCGTGCAGCTGTCGGGTAGCCAGTCCCCCACCAGGCCAGAGCTGAAGGCCCACTTCCCTCACACCCAGGGAGGCTGGCCTCGCGGTCTGTGTGAGGAGCCCGTGGGGCAGGGCGGCTCACCCGTCCGTTTGTCTCGCCCTTCCACCAGCCCTGGTCCCCGCCGATGCGGCTGTAGATCTTCACCACGTCACCCTCCCGCAGCGAGAGTTCCCGCATGTCCCGAGCTGCGAAGTTGTACCTGGCCACCGCCGTGCCAATGACCCGGGGAGTGAACACTGTTGGGGACAGGGTGCCGTCACGCAGCTGCAGGAGGGGTCCAGCCAGGGCTGGGAGGCCCTCGGGCTGAGCTGGGTCTCCCCCACCCCTGGCCCCGTGCCCAGCCCTGTGCCCACAGAGGAAGTACGTCCAGCAGAAAGGCTCTGGAAGGACACCCTGGCCTCGCTCCAGGGCCTCTTGCTCTCTGTGGGTGTGGGCACTGGCAAGCCCGAGTCCTCACACTAGCAGAGGTGAGAGCTGTCGTCCCACCCGAGTCCTCACACTAGCAGAGGTGAGAGCTGTCGTCCCAGGCAACAAGCACACTCTTGGGGACAGGGCAGCACCTACGCTCTGACTGTCAGGGCTCCAGTGTGAGCCAGTTCCGAGCCCAAATCAAACTGGAAACCCTCCAAACCAGCTCAGCCCGGAACCCAGCAAACTGAGGGGCAGGTGACAATGACGGAGACCGAGGGGACACACAGCCGCTGGGGAGGGGCTTTGGCTCTGGCCGCAGAAGGCCGCACAGTCAGGGCTGACCTGGACCCCGTCCCCTACACCCAAGTCCCGCGACCACCCCTCCTGCCGTGGAGCAGGGCCTGCATGTCCCCCTCCCAGGGTGGCAGTCCGGCTGATTCCTGGCCAGAGGCAAAGCTCCTGGGGGCAGAGGAGGAGAGCCAACCAGGCGGGGCGTGCCGTGGGGGCGGCAGGGCAGGGCCTGGCCTGACCAGTCCTCAGGTGCAGCAGCCCGGCCTCCCCAGCCCTCTCTGTCCCCAGGCCGGACTGCGCCCTAGACGTCAGGCCAGGCCGGGGCCCGCGCAGCAGCGGTACCTGACCAGAAGGGGGCGGAGGGGCCCTGAGGACTGAGAAAGGAAAAGCTGTAGGAAGCACAGGAAGCTGCGGAGAGGCGAGAGAGAGCGTGAGGCGCAGCGAGGGCCAGTCACAGACGGCGGACGGCGCGGGGCTGGCCCCGCAGCACAGCATGGCCACCGCCCCGCCGTGTCCTCTGGAGCCACCGTTCCCCTCCCACTGGCTGCTGCCCCAACCTGGCACACAGCCAGGCCCACTAAGGGCCTATGGCCCCTTCCCCTGCTCTGCGTGGGGGTCCCTGGCCGGCAGGTCCCTGCAGGCCAGAGGATGGGGGCTGCTTGGGCTGCACCAGGTAGCCTGGAGCAGGTCACTGCCTGATCTGGGCCTCAGAGTCCCATCTGCAAACGGGCAGCCTCCCATGGCGAGGCCCAGGGAGAGATCTGAGGATGGGTGAGGCCGGCCCTGCTCTCGCCATCAGAGGCCATCAGAGAGAGGGGGCTCTGCCTGGACCACCCACACTGCCTGAGGCCCCCATTTGCCACACGGCATGGGAAGGGGTCACAGGCCAGCGGAGTGGGGAGATGGGGGGCCTGGGCCAGATTCCAGGGGTGGACTCCTGTGGGCAGGTGGGCAGTGAGGACCTGGGCCCTGCAAGCAGTCAGAGTGGACACCTCCACACGTGGACATTACCTGGGGACCGGCTAGAGGCCCTGGAGGCGGCACGCTCCCGGGACTTGTAGGGGTACTTGAGCGTGGTGTCCAGCTGCTTGAAGCTCTCCTTGAGAGAGTGGCCTTGGTAGTACTCCACCAGCTCCTGCAGGGCACACACACTGACCATGGCCACTCCTCCAGGTGCCTGGCCATCCCACCCCCTCAGGCTCACACGGGAAACGCTCCTCCCTGGCCCCAGAGCCCCCTGCTCCCACTCCCCAGCCCAGACGACGGTGCGAGGTGAGTGTCTTGGAAATCTCTGGCCCGGCCAGTAAGGGCACTGCCACAGGAGCAACCTGCAGGAACACCCAGGCTGGGCAACCGGCTGCTGGCCACAGCCCTCATACAGGGAGAAGCTGGCCACCATGGGCCCAGCCCAGGGACGCTTCTGGAGACATGCCAGGGCAAGGCCCAGCCGGGGGATCCGTCAGCAGCGAGTACTCCTGGCCTGGACAGTCGGAGCTCGGCCAGCATGGCCAGCAGGGCAGCTTCTGCAGGCCTGTGAGACCCTCCCCATGCCAGCACCTAAGGACACCAAAGGGGCTTGGGGGGTTGTCTGGGGGCTGGGGGTGCAGACGCTTTGACCTTGAGCAGGCAGGGAGGGGAGACCCTGTCCTTGCCAGTCTCACGTCAGCATTTACGATGGAGAAGGGGTCCTCTGAGGAAGGGCCCACCCGAGCTGGGCTCTGCCGGCCCCCGCCCTGTGGCCGTGGCGTGGCCAGGGAGGCGCTACAGGAAGCCACGCGCCAGGGCCACAGTCTCTGCTCCTGCAGGGAGGTCTGCCTGGGAGGGCTACAGTGACACAGGGCCAGGCCTGCCCAGCCCGGCTTTGGTACGACATTCCCCGTCTGTCCCAGGGCCTCGCGGACCAGTTCCCTGTGTCCTGCCCACACTGGGGGGCAGCTCCTCCAGGGAGGAGCGTGTGGGATGGGGCCCCTGTGGCTGGTCAGAGAGCGGCGGAGCCACGGATGCACATACCAAGAGGCTTTCAAACTTCTTTGCTTCCGTGATGTGTATCCAGTTGTCCTTCTCCACCACCTTGATGTGCTTCACCTCATCGTTGAACCTGGGCAAATGCAAATGCATGGCCTAGCGGTCACTGCCAGAGGCCTGCGGCCCCTAGATGTGCAGACTTGCTCTACATTTCCTAGAGCAGAGCCCCTGCCCTTGCCCCATGCTGCGTGGCTTCTTCCCTTCGGCCCTCTCCCCCGGGACCCCTGCCCTTCAGCCCTCTCGGCCTCGGCAGGGCTGGTTCCCCTGCCCTCCCTGCCCAGTGGTGGTCCACACCCCAGGGCTCCCCACTCTCCAGCCCTGCTGCCACCTGTCTTGGGCTTTTGCTCACTAGCTCTGGGCACTGGGAGCACCCTCCTCCTTGCAGGGAGCGGCCAGGCCCAGCCCTGACACTGGCTCCTAACTGCTCCTGGCTGCTGTCCAGAGGCACCGAGCACAGACCCGCCAGCCTTGAACCTGGCCCCCTGCACTCCCAGATGCAGGCCTCAGTTCAAGTGTGACCCACCTGGACAGCCTCCCCATAGCCACCCCAGCCCTCAGCATCTGACTCCAGAGCCAGAGACGTCCCAGGAATGAAGCCAGCACCCCTGGTGGCCACGGACCCAGGAGTCTGCAACCAGTGAGCAGCAGGCCACGCCTCCCCGTGTGCCTCCACCCGGCCTGACGTTAGAAAAGGAAGGCACATCCCGGAACACAAGGATGGTTCGACACCTGGCAATCAGTCAATGCAACAACCAGTGGCATGTGAATGACTGCCCAGCCAGCCAGGGTCCTGCACCAGGCCTCTGCACAGTCCCACTCTGTATCATCCTGGACTTTATGGGGCTGTGAGCAAACCCACCGCACCCCTGCTTCTTGGACCAGGTGGCTGTCTGCCCACTCAGGCACCCTCAGGCCACACACACGCAAGGTACCCCTGGAATTCTTACTGGGGACAAGAATCCTGCCATTTTATTGCTCGTGGCTGGCTCCGCCTGGGTCACAGGCCTACTGCTGGACACACTCCACTCTCCCCCAGAGCTGCTGAGCTAGCCACGAATGGTGCCACACACTTCAAGGCATTCCCAGCAGGGACATAAGCTCTGCGGAAAGCAGATCCTTCCAAGGCCTGGGTCGCCTCCTGACAACCCAGCAGACGTGGTCACTTGCTCTTTGTGCTCTAGAGCCAGAGCGTTTGTTCCAGGCTACAAACATCCGTGGGCTTCCCGGGAAGGCGATGGGTCCAGTGGTGTTTGTCCCGCCTCAGGCGGGAGGACCCAGAGGCTCATCCTCACTTCTGGCTCCGTTTAGTTCCCCACATGCCTGCCTCAGCGCCCCCAGCCTGGCACCCCTCAGCAGCCGTCCCGTACCCTGGCCCTGGACGCTGGGGGCCACCTGCCCCTCCCCTGGCATTCGAACACATGACTGCCGTCTGCTGGTGCTCAGGCCAGACAGCTGGGAGCACAGCTGGGCAGCTGCGGAGGGCAGATGCAGAAGCCTGTGCTCAGGGTCTGGGGTTCCTGCCCAGCCTGGCCCATACTGCCCTGAGGCCACGAGGTGAGCCTGGCCCTTCAGAAAAGCTTCTCTGCTGGCCACGGCCACGGGAGCTGATTGGATCTGCAAGTCCTGGGACCTGGCCTGCCCAGCACCCACCCAGCAGACCAGAGGTGCTCTTCCTGCACCCAAGCCACTCGCTTGGGGTTCTGGACCCCACGGAGCTCACAGCAGACTAGACAGCCCTAGTCACTGGCCTGTGGCCTGGCCTGTCGTGAGGATCCTACACTGAGCAGGACAAACTACCATAGTCTGACCACAGCCCCACCAGGACACCCAGATGAAGATCCATTTGCTGAAGACACAAGGTCACTGTCACCACAGGAGAAGTTGTCTGAGGCTCCCCAGGTGCCACAACACATGACAATCCCGTCCCCTCTGAGCCACTGAGAGCTGCCAGGAAGTCCCTGGAAGCACCTCCCTTCCCCCCATTCCCACCTGTGCCCACCTGTCCCTGAAAGCGTCCACACCAGCCCTCATTGGTGGCGGGGCAGGGGACACTCCTGGAGAACTGTGCAGGCCGGGACCCCCGCGCCCAGCGTGTGTTCCCACTTCCTGTCTTCTCAAGAGTCCTAGCTCAGCAACAGACTGCAGGTGCCCGACCCGAGCGGCCCAGGACCAGGAGGGGCAGTGGCCTGCGGTGTGGGGGGTGCCACTCACTTGATGCTGATGGCGAAGCGCTCTGCCTCGGCTGGCCGCTCCCTGATGAGGTAGGTCCCGCTGGCATGGGCCTTGAGCAGGTTGTCCGTCTGCTGCCTCTCCATGTTGCCGGCAAACCTGGGGCGGGATGAGGGCTGTGGCCGCGTGTGGGGGACGGCCCTCGTGCCCAGAGCCCGCCATTCCCCGTCGCCAAGGTGGGAGGCTCAGCATGGCGAGCTGGCAGAGGGGTCTAGGCTGCAGCCCGCTCTCTGCTCCTCAGACCCCAGGGCCCACGAGAGGTGCCCGCCCGACACTATTCACCCAATTGCTTCTTTCAAACGCTGTGTCCCCACGTGGACAGCAGCAGGATGGTTCTGTGGGTTCTGTGGGCTCTAGGGGTGCTGGAGAGGGGCCAGGTCCACACATGGGGGCTCCAGCGGAGGGGGACCGCGCACCCTGCTGCTGTATGGGACGAGGCGCCGCCCGAGGCGAGCTCCCCGACACCATGCCACCCAGGCAGTTGGTTAAAAAGTTAAATGTCCGTTTCTCCACCAAGCCAAAGCCCGAGGTCACTGTCCACCCCTGCAGTACCTGCAGTGAGGGCTTCTAAGGGCATCCGACACCAAGGGGCCGGGGCCGTGGGCCGTGCAGACACATCGCACCATGGGGCCCAGGGATGAGCCCCAAAAGAAAGTCACGGCAGCTGCAGCCAGGGCCCGTGTGACCAGGGCTGCATGTCCACAGGGCTGGACCTTCCTCCAGGCCCCCGTTAACACAGCAGGGACCCGAGCCCGAGGCTTCGGTGCACCCACAGTCCACCCAGAAGGCCGCCCCCTTCCTCGCTCCGCCAGGCCGCCACGCGCAGGCAGCGAGCAGGAAGACCAGTCACACCTCCCGTTGCCATGGGACCTGACGCTGCTCAGCAGGTCCCTCCCTCCTGCTGAGCCCCGCAGAGTTCCCAGGTGACACTGGAGGCAGCCTGGGGCCTCCAGCCCGCCCGCACCTCGGGCCCACCACCCACTCACCAGGGGTACGCGGTGTAGTCCATCTCCCGGGAAGGCGGCCGGCTGACGGGCGGCTGGGGCAGAGCACACGTGTGTTGATGTCCCACCAGGGCCGGCCAGAGAGTGGGCCCGGAGCGTGCTGTCAGGGCCCAACCCCAGGCCCAGCACTGCCTGTGCTGACCAGGACTGTGTGGACTCAGCCCAGCACCCGGACCTTGAAGTCCCAAGGGCAAGGCTGGACTGTGCCGTGGTGCAGGCGCTCAGGAAGGATGAAGCGCACCATGGCTTCTCCAGCTGTGAGCGGGAGCCACCCTCGAGGGGGCGGGTGCCACGGGAGGGCCTCACAGGAACCTGGGGCCATGAGCCGTGGCAGTGGACACAGTGGGGCAGGGCTCCAGGGCCCCTGCCGGACTCCCACCCAGCCTCACTGGGACCCAGGCAACCCAGAGGCCACCGCTCAACCTTGACACCCTGTGGATCTCGCGCACGGGGAGCCTGAGGCTTTGGGAGGGCAAGGGCTGCCCGTGCCGCCGCGGGAGCTGGTGACCCCCGTCCTCCCTGCCCTGGGATCTGTCCAAGCAGCCCAAGTGTTCAACAGCTTCTCCTTTAGCAGAGCAGAGGCCAGGGGCCAGCAGGGCTGTGGGCAGCGGGGCTCCCGTGGGGACCCGGCTCCCTGCACCAGTGGGGAGAAGACCGTAGCTGTCCTCCGAGGACGCGCCTCGCCCCTCGCCCTTCAGGGAGGCCGCCACGTGGCCTTCTTCCCACAAAGCCTAAACCCAGCTTTGACGCCCCGCCAGAGGGGAGCCTCTCAGGAGGGCCGGGCGAGGGCCCTGCGGATCTCAGAGCACCATGACGTGCAGAAGGCACGGGTCCCGCGGGTGCCCCAGAGGCCGCGAGGCAGCACCGCCGGGCCTTCAGCAGACGGAGACCTCACCTCTGCTCTCGCTCAGCCACCAGCAAGGACACCACAAAAGCGTCAGGTGAGCCCCACTGAGGAGGGCCCCCAATCCCCCAGCGCCCCAGCCACTGTCCCCGGGAAGTGACCAGAGGCAAGGACTCACCCTTCCGTCCACAGGGCAGGGCTTCACAGACGAGCTGGGGAAACAGCCTGACTTCCTGCTGTGCGCCAGCCGGCCCTGGAAGGAGAGGCCAGGGCACCAGGGTCACTGCAGGTGAAGGCAGGCCCTGGTCCCCGAGAGCGTCTCCCACTGTGACCTCAGGGGACCGTGCGGTGGCTGGTGGGGAAGCGGGGGTGGCCTGCATTACAGGTAAGGCCAGCACGTCAGCGTCCCTCCAAGGTCACCAGGGCAGGACCGGGGTGGCTGGGAAGGGGCAAAGAGCCCTCGGCACACTTTGGGCCTCCCCTTCCGTGACTGTTGTAACTGAACACAGGCTGGCAATGCCGTGGGGACACGGGGCTGCAGACCGCAACACGGACGTCACACACATCGGTGCTACCTAGCAGCAGCTCCTCTGAAGGCCACCCGGCTGGACTGTGTCCAGAGCCGGCCCACGGGCACTGGGGCTCGGGAGAGGCGCCGGGGCCAGGTGGTGCCGTGGGCCCCCAGCTCGTGGCCTTGAACACGGAGCAGGGAAGTCCTGCAAACCACATCACGGGATGCTCTCTGGCCACGGTGCCCCATTCAGGGGGTTTCCTAGGGCATGGCAGGGGGCAGGTCTGGGCCATGGTTGTCTCCCCAGGCCCGAGGACCATGCCTGGTCACCCCGCAGCAGTGCCAAGTGCTGCTGGCCTGAACGGGGGCAGAACAGGGAGGAGGCAGGTCTGGTGTGGCCAGAGCGGAGGCTTGGGAGGCCGAAGAGGAGGCCACGGGTAACAGCAGGAGAGCCTCCCACCAGAGATGCGGCAGCCCCTCCCCATCCTGCCCCAGGGAGACGGGCAGAAGCCAAGCCATGGAGGAGGGAGGCAGGAGGAGGCAGAGGCCCTGCCAACCAGCTGCCCCGCCCCACACCTCTGAGCCTCTTCCCTGGGGAGGCAGGGGGAGGAGCCGGCTAGAGGCCAGGACCCACCTCCCACCACTGAGCTTCGGGGTCGCCTCGCAGCAGCTCGATGACATCACCCGTCTGGAAGGTCAGCGCAGGTTTCCCAGGAGGGGCAGGGTTACCATGGTAATTCTGCACAGCCACCATCTTGGGACCTGTGGGCGACAGGGTGGGAGAAGGCTCGCTTGTGACCTGGCCCGGGCAGGCGGCCCAACCCATCTTGGCCTGTCTCCAGGGGGCTCCCTGGCGAGAGAGGCACAGCCACTTGGCCGCTTGCCCCTCCCTGAGCCCTTCTCAGGGGCCGCGTTCTCCCAGGACGGGCTGGGCACAGCCCTGGGGCCACAGCGGAGGCGGGCGCTGGGTGCGTCAGGACAGCAGCGACTTATTTCAGGTGCTGCTTCCTGGGCTCTCCCAGACCCTCAGACCTCTGAGTGCAGCCAGCGTGTGGACGGGCCAGGCTGCTCATGTCAGGGGTGATGATGAGGGTCAGGAGGCCCCGGGACCTGAGCCGGTCAGAGGCGCTCAGGGCTGGAATGGGGCCCCCAAAGACAGCAAGGCCACTTCTCCAGGAAGCCGGCCAGGTCTGGCCAGGGGTTCCACTCAGTGGGCGGTGGCAGGAGCATCTTCGGGGGCTTGTTTCTCCCCAATGAAGTTTGGATTTCATCCTGTTTGGACTGTGCTGGACTTCACAGCGTCCCTGCCCTTCCCACTAGGCCACCCGAGGCAGACGGGAAAGTGGGGACACGGCACCGGAGCACCCTCCACTCTGCTGGGGTCTCTGGGCATCAGGTGAGCCTCGCTCTGGGTTGAAAGGACTCTGGCCCTTCTCAGGCTGGTCCTGTCCCCATGGCCCATGGTGCCTTGTCAGGGCCTAAGCCAACCCCCGGGGAGGTGGCCTTGGAGTTGGCGAGGCAGGGGACACAGGCCCTCACATTCTGGGAGCCTGGAGCAGAGAAGGAGCAAAGCGGTCATCGCCAGGCCCGGCGGACAACACACAGAGGGCCCAAGCCCACCACTCACCGGGTCCTGCTCCCGGGGAGGCATCCTGTGAGGACAAGGACAGAGGACAGTGAGGAGGGAAGGCCCTGCCCTCCTCTCCCCCAGGGGAAGGTCGTGGCAGGAAGCAGGGAGGGCCTGGCCTGGATGCACAGCAACCCCATCCCCCAGGCCCTCCCCCACCTGCCCCACCCCTCCTCCGGGAAGTCCACCGAACACCCTCTGCAGCCTATCTCTGTGCCCCTGGCAGGCCAAATGAGTGTCCCCAGAGTGCTGGTTGCCTTAACCAGATGGTCACCCGTGGGAGGCACCAAGTCTGTGCCCCACAGGTGACCGTGTGACCTCTGCTGGGCCAAGCAGGGGTCTGGGGCAGGAGGGCAGGTGCAGGTCACAGAGCTGCAACAGTGGCCAAGCCAGCCCTGGGCAGGAAAACAGGCCGGCACTGGGGCAGGACCACAGCCATGGGGGTCCCCGGGGGTCCCACACTCAGACCTATTTCTACTGATGCCCGTGAAGGAAAACCAAAAGGCCCTGGTGACCAACAGGCGCTCCCGTGGCCCTGGAGGGGAGCATGGGGGACTTACCAGGTCGGCGGGGGAACCTGCAAAGGAAGCGGACGGGGTCAGAGCCGGAGCGCCTCGCGGGCCCCACGTAGGAGGAGAGCTTCGGGGCTCGGCTCGGACGCGGTCGAGGACTGGAGAGGGGCGCCTGACCACCCTCGGCTCCCAGGCACTTCTGACAGCAAACCCTGAGCTCTGGACTCAGGGGGCCCCAGGGAGCTCAGGCTGGGCAGCGGACCCAAGGGGGCGAAGAGGTTTTCCTGCCTGGGCCAACTCTGGTCCAGTGGTGGGCGCTGTCCAGGTGGCACCCCTCCCTCACAGTCCCCCACTCCCTCCCCTCCCCACCCTTCCACGGAGGAGAGGTCCCTGCTGATTGGCTGTGTCTGCCGCGAGCAAATGGGCACGCACCCCGCCACCCCGTCCCAGACACCCAGGTGCCAGCTGGAGGACATGGGGCACGTCGCTTGTTAGACGGACAGCAACGTCTGCCCCAGGCTCCAGTCACCTGGGCTGCTGACCCACCACTGGTCCAAACGAGACTGTGACACCTGTGACCTTAACAGCCCGGCACTCGTGGCTGGGACTGCTCAGGCATGCCTGTCTCCAACAGACCCTGGGGACACAGGAAGCGGCTCGGGCATGGGGGACCACGTGTCCAGGTTTCGCTCTGCCCAGGGAGGGCGACCCACAACAGGGCTCTCAGAAGGGGACAGCACCTCCCTGGGTACCCTAGCCCCCATGGGCAGCAGGCACTTAACCACCTTAGTGTGGGCCCTGGGCACAGCCCAGAGGGGACGCTGACCAAGGCTGAGGGAGTGCTGCCCAGAGTCCAACCCCAGAGCCAAAGAGAGAGAGAAGGAGCATGGACGCTCCCCAGGGAGGGCAGCGGATGTGGCGGGACAGGGACAGGCCTGCAGGGGAACAGGCCCCTTGCAGCAGTGCCTGGTGCCCACAGGGCTGTGGCCACGTGGAGGGTGCTAGTGAGGGTGCTTTCGACAGGCCCAATGGCCTGTCCAGCAGGGTCCCAGTACATTGAGTTTTACTGGGAAACCCACCATAAAAGACGGTGGGGCCCGTGCGCCTGCGAGGGGAGCCCTTGAGGGGCGGCGTGACCGCCTTCCCTGGGGGCCGGGCTTTGTGCAGGAGAAACCCAGCCCACCCAGAGCCACCCCCGCAAGGGGAGAAAGCTTGAAGCAGATGGAACGCTGCCTCTGGTGCTTCCAGGTAAGCGCACGGGCCTGTTACTGCCGTCCTTACTTCCTTCCTTCTCCTTTCCACTCTGCATTTTTGAGAATTAAAAGTCTGATTTTGAACTAAAAAAACAAAACAAGGAAGTAAGCATGGCCAGTCGCTGGGCATGAGGGGCGTGTGGCCACAAGGGGGCGGTGTGGACAGCAAAGTGGAAGCCGCGTCCACCCCAGCACCCGGAGCCTCCATCACGGACACTAGAGGGGCTTGACGGGGCTGCAGGGGCAGCAGCCTGTGGTGGGGACAGGGGCCTGGGTGACCTGCCCATCCTCCTGGCTCAGGGAAGTGGGCCAACGCTCAGTAAGGGACAGACTGTGGATCTGCTGTAAGCTGGGCAGCGGGTCTTGGGGAGACAAGCCGGTCATTCAGGAGGTGCAGCGAGACACAGCCCCAGAGACATGGACTGCACCCCAGATGCTGCACCAGCAGAGGCTCCGCCAACAGGCCAGAGACAGGGGGATGGCTGCCAGCCTCCATTTCTGGGGTTGATGATGGGGTGCCAGCAATGACCCTGGTCTTGTCCTGCAGGTCACAGTGATAGGACACACCCGGTGACAGAGCAGAGACCTCACGCCCATGTCAAGAGCCAGGGGCCTGGTCCCCACCATGGGGGCGCGGGGCTGGCCTGCTGCCTGAGGAGCCCACACCACTGGTGGGTCCTGCTTGCCTCTGGGCACAGCTCCTGTGCGTGACTTGCAGTGTGACGTGGCGCTGTTCCCTGGGGTGGCAAGGACAAGCCGCCCCACCGAAGCCCAGGAGCGGGCCTGTCCTCAGCAGGCGCTCTGCCGTGGGCCGTCCCCGGGCCACACTGCCAAGGCCCTCAGCTGTGGCCCCCACCCGTCTGCACCTCCTGAGGCCTTCAACCTCAGGCACAGGCTGCTGGCTCCTGTCCAGCTGCTCCACACTAGGCCACCCCTCCGCAAAACCCAAACCAAGACACTTGGGAGGAGCCTCCAGGGCCCAGGGCCTCCCTGCCTGCTGTCCCCAGCCTCAGGCTTCCCTGGCTGAGGAATGGGCACAGGAGGAGCGCCGAAGGTGGTGTGTGTGTGTGCTGTGAGCTGGCACTAACATGGTGCCCGCCCCGCAGGCCTCCCTGGTGAGGGAGCCGGGGGACAGGAGAGAATCATGAGCGGCACTGATGACAAGAAGTCCTCACTGGCCTGCTGAGAGTGTCCTAGCAGCCAACTCCGGCCATGGGGTCAGGGCAGAGGACAGGGAGAGAAGTCATCCAGTATCCTTTAGGAGCCAGGTCCTGCCTCCTGATAACTGTGTGCCCTGGGGCAGTGTCTCACCCTCTCTGAGCCTTGGTGT
Source organism: Sciurus carolinensis (assembly GCF_902686445.1). NCBI lineage: Eukaryota > Metazoa > Chordata > Mammalia > Rodentia > Sciuridae > Sciurus > Sciurus carolinensis. Next base: position 2,237,321 of record NC_062226.1, read on the forward strand.
TCCCATTTGGGCTCTGCAATGAGGCCAGTACTGGAGGGTAGGAAAGGGGAGCTGGGAGCAGGCAGGGCCGGAGGCTCAGGCCGAGGTGGCTGGGGACCTGGGTGCGGGCTGGTACTCACTGATCCTGCAGGGGGGCATCACCTCCAGGCACTCCTTGTGTGCCCCCACGCCACACCTGGTGCACAGGTAGCCCTGGTAGAAGGTGCCCCTGTGCAGGAGAACGGGAGGTGAGGCTGAGGCTGTGCCCAGCTCCTTTCACACTCAGATGTGGTCAGGGCCTTCGTCCACCCCTTGGCCTGGCAGCCCACCCTGGCGCATCCAACCCTCAGAGCCTGGGCCCTTAAGGATCCCTGCTGTCCCCGCCCCCACAGTGGCCTGGCACCCAGGGACAACCCCCTGGCTCGATCCTGGGCTCCGAGGGCCCAGGCTGGTCTGACTCTCAGACACACCCGGGTTCCTTGGGGCCTTGCGCGGGGCTATGGCAGAAGATCAGAGGCCGTGGGGACTCGGGCGAGGCAGCAGGGCTGGCGGGCCCGGAGGTGGTGGCGGGGGCCCCACCTGAGGAACATCCTGCAGGCCTTGCAGCTGGTGGTCCGGTCGAACGTGTACATCTGGAAGCTGTGGTGGTTGGCGTTCGCTTTGTCTGGCTTGATGTTTGACCTGGCAGGAACCAAAGGAGGGGAGCAGGAGCTGCCCTCACCAGCTCGAGCCCGCGCTGCAGGCCGCCCAGGACTGGCCGCGCGGCGTCGGGGGCCTGGACTCGAGTCTGGTTGTCTAATGCTGGGCAGGATGTGGCAGAGGGCTGCTGTGGAAGCTTTATGATCAGGCCACACTGACACCAGAAAACCCCAGGTGAAGGCAAAGACCACGTGTCTCAGAGACAGCGGTGCAGCCTCCGCAACCGTGGGCCCACCTTCTGGGGACTCAGTTACCCACGGTCGATGTGGTCTGAAAATATTAACTGGGAAAATTCCAGAAACAATCAATCCTTACGTTTTACAAGGCACCCCATTCTGAGCAGCAAGAGGACGTCCCACCCTAACCGGGACCAAATCTTCCTTTGGCCCAGAGTATCCACACCGCATGCGCTACCCGCCTGCGACTCAATTGAGGCCATCTGGTGTCAGATGGACTGTCCTGGGGTCACAGGGCTTGTGTTCAAGCTCTGCATATTCCACTAAAAAGTGGACTCAAAGCTCAAGAGCAGTGATGCCGGCAATTCGTTACGACCTGTAGTCGTCGTTACTGCGGCTCATCTCTCCCTCTGCCTAGTTCCTAAGATCAAGCCCGATCACAGGTCTGCACGCAAAGGGAAATCAGCATGCTGGGCGCTCGGCGCCCACCGGGCCTGGAACACGTGCCCGGGGACTTGGACACTACGATCTGTACCCAGGCCATGACGGGCAGGAGGCACCCCGGGGGCAGCCACGGAGGTCGGACACTCACTCCACCTGCGCCCACCAAGGGACAGAGGCGGCCGTGGAGCGAGCCGTGGGACTCGGAAGGGTACTTCTCTGCGGCCCCTTACGCTCTCTCTCTCGCTCTGCTTGCTGACCCTGCCATGAGCTGGCGCTCTTCCCTACACTGGGCCCTTCCACCAGGAGGTGGGGCCTCACTCGGGCCAAGAGCAAGGGAGTCGGCCCTCTATGGACTGAGCCCTCCGAAACCAGGAGCCCCAGATAAACTGTCCCTCCTCCAAGCTGCTCTTGTTGGGTGAAAGCTCACTGCACAGATGTCCACCTGCCTGAGGCCCGCAGCCCACCTGCTGCCAGTCAAGCCCCAGGGCCCGCCCCTCCAGCCTGGGAGCCCGCCCCTCGCTTCCTCCACTCCGCGCACGGGCTGCTTCCTGGCTCTGACAGGAAGCAGTTCTAGGCTTTCAAAGGCCGAGCCCCTGAGGCCCCTCTGGCATCACAGCTGCCCCTGGCCCGTCCCTAAGCTGCGAGTCAGGTGTACACGGCTCTGCCTTGAGGGGGGTAAGGCCCATCCCTGCAGGACAGCCCTGCCCTGGGAAGCCATCGAGTGGGCTGGCCCCAGGGGTAAGGAGCTGGTCTCGGTCTCTGGGCACCTGGACCTGCCCCGGCCTCCCTGGTCCCAGGGAGCACAGAAGCCCAGCCCTGCCCGACTCACATGGCCATCTCGAACTGCTCCATCCACTTCCTCTTCATGTCCGCCGTCTTGCAGAAGAACTGGAAGCCCTGCTTCCCTTGGAGGTGAATCAGGTAGAAGCCGTAGGACCACTGCGGGGACAGGGACGCGCTCACTCGGGGCCATGTGGGCACATGGGCATCTCTGCGCTCCCTGCCAGGGCTCGGGCGCACAGGTGTGTGCGTGCCGCTCCTCCAGGTGTGTGCGCTCTCACAGTGCACACACGCGCAGGGCCCTACGTGCCGAGCCTGCCCCGTGAAGGACGCCTGCTGTGTGCCCTACCAGTGCACAGGCACCTGGGGCCCGAGGGACCATGCTGGGGCCCCGCAGGCACCCTGACCTCTCCCACTGCTGCAAGGCAGCGTGTGCCCAGGGAGCGTGTGCCCAGCACCCGCTCCGCCTGCCCACGTCCTCAGTGAGACACCGAAAAGCCCCTGAAAGGGGCAAAAGCAAGGCAGGGTGGCCACCGTGCGGGGCCTGCGCAGCGGCACCACAGCTCTGGGAAAGGGCCTTTAGAGGGGCCCAGGGGACGGCAAGGGAAGCACGGGGGCTTGTTGGGAGGTGGGGAGGCGATGAGGGAGGGAGGGAGAGAAGAGAAACGCAGAGTGAGAGGCCCGGGTGGAGGGATGTCCTATGAGCTCCAAACCCTCCCTGGGGGTGGCAGTGGCCAGGGCGGCTGGGCGGCTGCCAAGGGGAGCGGGCTGGGGCAGGAGCTTACCATTTTCCCGTGAGACTAGGAGGCGTGCGAGGAAAGGAAAGGGGGAGACAGGTCACTAGGTGCCTGGCTGGCCCTGCAGTGGGCACTGCAGGGGGAGCCCCAGCCCAGGACAGGTGGGAACAGAGTCCAGACAGGGCCCAGGGGAGTGGGCAACAGGAAAGCACTGGGCAGGAAAGCACTCCAAGGGGTGGCGCCAGAGGCTGGGACCCCGGCGGCCTTGCTGCATGTGCGAGCTCTGCCTGCGGTGCAGGACGGGCCAGCTGGAGCCCAGCGGCCCCAACTGCTGGCTTCAGACACCAGGGCTGGAGGGGTGGGGCACGCTGGGTGATGGTCAGGGCCTGGATTTTCAGCACCTGGCTTTGGCCTCCACTCCTGGCCTAGGGCTACACACAGTAGGTGCTCAAGCACTGTGCAGAAGCCTCAGCAGAAGAATGAACCAGAGGATGCAGCCCTGTCCCAGCTCCAGCCTGACCCTACAGCCATGGCCTACCCTGCAGCCAAGGACCCCGCCCACTGAACACGAGAGCCTGTGCCAAGCACAGCCAGGACCCTCGTGCACTTCCCCCAGGCAGGGCGGGGTGGGGACAGGGAGGACACCTGCTTGCTACAGGGATGACGTGGGCTGCAGCCAGGCCAGCCAGGGTCCAGAGTCAGGCTCTCACCAGGGGCCTTGAGCGGGGCCCTCCGCCCTCCCAGGCCCACACGGGAGCACTGCGGTCCTGGTGGAGTCCCCACCCCACCTGGGGTGCCATCTGCAGCAGTCACAACGACAAGGCGAGGGCCGGGGGTCTCTGCAGGGCGGGGCCGCCCCCGGCAACCAGGGCCCTTCCCTGGGGCTTGGGACCCGGTGCCTGCCCTTGCCTGGTGTGGCCCAGCCTCGGCAGGCTGCGGTCGCCCCGAGCAGTCTGTGGCCCACCTTCTTGATGTCCTTGTTGTGCATGGGGTCGTCGGTCATCTTGTGGGACAGCAGCTCGATGACCTCCTTCAGCTCGTAGCTGTAGCCCTTCCGCTTGCAGACGATGACCACCTTGTCAAACAGGAACAAGTACCTGGCCCAGACAGCACCCCAGGGGCCGTCAGCCCGGCCAGGCGGCGCCCAGCGTGGCGCCTGCGAGCTGGCTCCGAGGCCACAGGGCAGCCTCTTCCCTCAGCACACGCAGCTGCTGCCCAGGGTGAGCCCTGCCGTCCACTGGCCTACCTGGCAGGCACCAGCCTGCAGTCGGGCCCTCCACCCTCCTTCCTGGCCTCCTCCTGAGACTGGCCTATGGTCACTGCCAGTTTCCATTTCCATCTCCCAACAGGGAGGGCCACAAGGGCCAGACCTGAGCCCAGAGTGACCCCACCGGTGACACACAGCAGGTGGGCACGGACGGGGAGGCTCCAGGGCACTGGCCAGCTCCGTCCAGCCTCCTCACCACCACCCGTCCAGCCCGGCAGCCGCTTGGCAGAAGGCACCCCAGCCAGCCGCTCCGGGTCTGCCCTGGCTCCCTGAAGACCGTCAGCTCGCGGAGCAGGGCCCCACCCCGCTTTTGGCTGCGTCCCAGCACAGCCCAGTGCCCGCCACAGGCAGGGCACCCCAGGCCTCTGCTGACGTGGCTCCCTGACACGCGTGCGAAGGAAGGAAGTAATTAAAGCCGAGTAAGGCAGACGGGCCGGCAGAGCGCTTTCCACAGGAAGGCCGAGTGTCCAGGCCCCTTGGGAGTAGGGGGCCCTGGACCGAACTGCCAGACTGCTACGGTATGCTGCCCGCTGGGCCGCCCCGCTCACCTGTCTTGCTTGGTGTGGTTGACGATGGACCGGACTTTCAGCTCCCCGTCGATCTTTGGCCTCCCAAACTCCTCCAGCTTCACTTGCTGGGAAAGAAAGGGAACGCGCGTCAGTCCTGTGGGAGCAGCCGCCACCCACGCACGGAGCAGTGGGCACACGCCCAGGGCCAGAGCTCCCCACAGCGCCAGGCACAGAGCGGCAAACCCACCCAGGTGGTTCTGGGCTGGTGCCGAGGACAGGGAGGCAGAGGGTGGGGAGGGAACCAGGCCTGGGGCGTCGGTCCCCACTCCCTGGCCAGCGCCACCGGGGATTCCCTTCAGCCCTGGGAACAAAGAGCAAAGGATGGCCTGGGCCCTATTAAGACCACGCGTGTGGAACCCAGAGCAGGACCTGGTCGGGGGAGCCAGACGCACACCCCGGGAAACCAACTAAGAGAACAAGCAGCGCTTCTCAGCCGGCGAGGTGTGCGGGCATGCGGGGCGAGCGGGGCCGGCAGCCCAGGTCACGGGAGGAGGCTCTGAGGCCACAGCCCGGCAGGGCGGCCAGGCTTCAGGTCGGGTTTCCTGTGGATCGTCTCTGCGCTGCTTTGACTTGCACAGATCCACCTCCCTCACGTGGCCTGTGGCTTCCGAGGTACGCGGTTATGCGACAGGGACAAGTCCAGAAGGGCCCAGGGCAGAGCCGCCCAAGCCTGGCTGCTGCTGCCACTGGCCGGACACCCTCCCCAGGCTCCCTGCGCTGCCAAGGGTCTGAGAGCGCTGTGGTGTCCGGCGCAGGCACCGGCTCCCAGGTTCCACAGGTTCCACTCCAGCCCGCGTGGCACCCGCTCCCAGGTTCCACAGGTTCCACTCCAGCCTGTGTGTCCCCCTAGGGTGCAGAGTGAATGCTCCACTCCCATAGGAGGTGCTGCTGGCGGGGGGCCTGGTCCCCCCCACTGCTTCGTCCTCGTTACTCGAAGAGCAAGAGTAACTTGTGAAAAATCAAAACAAATCAAACTTCTGTCCCGCGTTGCAGAGGTAGTGGTGGGCACCGCCTGGGGTGGCGGGGCACCGCAGTGACGGGCCCTCGGGGCTCGCCTCTGCCAATCTTCTTGGTCAGAATCGTGACGCTGCTTGAAACTCCCTCTGTTCTTCCGTTGGCCTGGCTCGGGCACTTCTCCATGCCCTGGGTCTGCAGAGCCCTCCGCTGTGCCCCTCTGACCACAGGGCCCCAGGAACTGGTCTGGGTACCTGGGGTCTCCTCTGCCCACGCTTGTGAGAGTAAGAATTGCCAGCGCGGGGAAATGCTCGCCTGGAAACCAGCAGTTCTGGGCTTGGGAGCTAGCTCAGTGGGTACAGCACCTGCCTCGCACACACAAGGCCCTGGGTTCAATCCTCAGCACCGCAAAAACAATAAATAAATAGGCAGAGAGATAGCGGTTCTCAATGGGCTGACCCTGCCACCCAGGGGCACCTGGCAACACCTGGAGACACGGTTGGCAGGCATCACTTGGGGACAGAGATGCTACTGGCCTCTGATGGGTGGAGGCCAGAGATGCTGCTCAGTGCACAGGTCCCCCAGCAAGGAACAAGCCGGCCCCACGTGTCAATGTGCTGAGGTGGAAACAGCAGACCCTGGGGAAGCAGGACTGGCTGGCATGGACTAAGCTCTCTGCTTCCGGAAACAGCCTATCTCTTCTTCCAGTCGGCCCCCGACAGGTGGGGAGAGGGTCTGGGTGCTGGGTGTCAGCTCTGCCTGATCAACAGGGAGGAGAGAGCCAGGGGCTGCTCTCGGCAGGGGCGACTGCTGAGCTGTGAACAGAACCTCGTCCACTGCCAGAGAGCCACAGTCCAGGAGCCTCCTGACTCCTAAGGCCACGCCCACCTCTGGGCCTGAGGGAGGCTTCCACCCCGCCAGGCAATGCACATGGGCCTGCCCGCTTAGCAAAGGGCTGCCCTCAGGGCGCAGGCTTGGTCGGCGACGCGGAGGAGGGTGCGCAGGAGCCAGAGGCTGGACGTCAACTCTGGAAGAGGCGGGGTGGCCCCAGGCAGCCTTGGGTGTGCGTGTGCGTCGCCCCCCCGCTGGCCGGGACCCAGCTCCACTCACCAAGTTCTCTATGGAGCTCTGGAACTCTCTGATTTTCTTCAAGGTCTCCTTGTCCCTCTTCACCTCGTTTATGTACATCGCCAAGTCCTGGGAACAGCAGAGGCAGGTGAGCAGCGTGTCCACCCATGCCCAGGGATGGGCCTTCCAGAGTCCTCTCTGGGTCCCAGATGGGGTAGCAGACCCCCAAAACAAGGAGGGGGTGAGGAGCACCACCCCACGGGACACACAAGGAAACCGAGGCAGGGAGTGCAACACGCCTACCCGAGGAGCGCACCCCCTGGGTCTGGTGGGCTCCCTTGGACCCCGCCTGGCCACCCTTCAAAGTCAGAAGATGCCCTCTGCAGCAGGTCACACAGGCCCTCCAGACCTGGACCCACCCCCAGCCTGCACATGTCCTGGGAGCCTGGGTAGAATGAGTGGTCAGTCAACTTCTACGTGGGCCTGGGGGTCAGCCCAGCACCCGTCCACCATGCTGCAACCACCCTGCAACCCTCCCACTGGCCACCAGGGGGCAGTGCCCACCTCAATCCAGAACTTTGCAAAGGACTGGAGATGGGGACAGGCAGTGCTGAACCGCTGCACAGTCAGCGGCCAGCGGGTGGAAACGTGGAAATCCCACAGGCAAAGCTAGCAGAGGACGGCGGGAGCCAGGCCCAGTCCCCTCCTCCCTTCTGTCCATTCTCCTCCCAGGGGACCTCACAGTCCACACTCCAGCCTCCTGCTGGCAGCACTGAGCTTCCCCAAGCTGCAGCCCATCTCTTGTTAAGGGCGTTTTGTTTTCTTGTCCACTTTAAAATGAGAAAAATAAATCCCAGAGACAAGGAACCCAAAGCAGGGGCAGAATCTGAGCAGTTGTGGCCAAAACTTAGCAGGCAGGGCCTACACGCCGTCCGGCCACTCTGGCCTCCACCACGCTCCCCTGGCCCAGAGCCCACAGGCTCAGACCTGGGATGGGACTCCCAGGGAAAGAGACCTCCGGTCCCTAGAGGCAAAGCAGCCTACCAGCAGGGGACCCAGGCTTGCAGGGAGCGAGCGCTCTGTCCCTGGGGGAAACCAAGATCGAGGACAGTGGAGACCCCCATGCTGGCCACATGGGCCTTCCCTACTCTATGGTGGGGGATGAGAGAGGCTCACAAGCCCTTCCGACTCCCGGGCCTCCCGGAGCGCTTCCACAGCCTCACAAACACAGGAGGCCTGCCCAGGAGTCACAGGCCCTCCCGGTTCTGAGCGCCTCTCAGGAAGCTGATCCACCGAGGGACCTAGAGGCGCCTGCTGGCCGGAGCCAGGACTGCCACATCTGGCTCAGCGCGCAACCTGCCACCAAACCCTCAAGATGGCCTGCACTGTGGCTCGCGGCAACGGGCAGCACACCAGAGGACTTCACCCCCAGTCCACATTTGTCGGCAAAGGCCACCCCTCCTCTCTGCATCAGTGGCAGGTCCTGCCTGGGGGTCAGAGGGCACAGCATCCAAGGCCCCTGTGATCAGGCCCAGGCCCACCCCACGCACCAACAGGCACGGGCCCAAGCAGCCATGGCCGGCTGCCTCTGGGAAATCACTCTTCAAGCAGGTGCCACAGGGACCTGCCCCAGGCTGGACACAGTGCCCACCCTGGGGACACAGGTGGCCATGACGGTCGAGGAGAATGGGCAAGAACAGGTCTCCCTGGGGTGGGAGCACTGCCCAAGGCCCTGGGAACCCAGCGGGCAGCCCACCCACCCGGAGAAGTGTCAAGTTCACTGCAGAATGGGAGTGAGCCGGAGGCGGCCAGGTGACGAGGAGGTCAGCCTGGGAGAACACTGGGAGGCGGCTTGAGGACAGACACCTGCGGGAGCCTGGGTGGGCAGGGGCCTGGGTTTGGGTTTCCGTGGCAACACTGCTGCAGCTTGGAACCCAGTGCCCTGTGGAGCAGCCCCAGCACCCCATGAAGAGCCCGTCTGGCGGAGGCAGCAGTGGGTGCCCCAGAGGGTTTCTGAGCAGGGCCGGATGTGAGCCCAGCAACCTGGACCTGGGTTTTCACAGACGGGGGCGGCTGGGGGGGGGGGGGCTGGCAGAGGCCCTGGAAACCATCGAGAGGAAAGGAGCCGCCCAGACGGGTGGCAAAGGGGCCGAGGAGAGGGGCGGACACTTCAGAAGCAGAAGCCCGGGGCTGGGCAGGGGAACCCAGGGATCCCCGGGTGGAGCACAGAGTGGGGAACAGGCAGGACAGCAGGAAGCGGCTCTCAGCGGTTGTGGGCGGCAGGTGAGGTCAGGGAAGTCGGCCGAGGTCCCTCCAGCACCACCTGCACCCTCCCGCAGGTCTCGCCCATCACACGCCAGGACACGGTCCGGCCACTGGCAGGCGGGCTCCGCAGGCCTGAGCGTGCGGGTGCGGCGCCCAGCCAGCCTCCACGCCCACCTGCATGGCTTCCAGTGCTTCTTTGAGCTGCTGCCTCTCGGGCCGGTCAGCAGAATGGCTCAGGAGTTCCTGGAGGAAGCGGGTCCTGGGTGACTCAGGGTCCCAGCCCTGCCCTGCCCCATCAGGCAGGGGGCGCCGTCCTCAGCACACAGCCACCCTCACCCACCGGGTTGGGTGCGCCTCAGCTGCCTCCTCCTCCTTGCGGGTCACCCTGCTCCCAGCAGGACCACTCCCAAACCTCGTGGACAAGGGGAGGGGGCAGCGCAGGAAGGAACACGGGGGTGGCCGACAGCAGTGCACTGAGGTGGACTCACCCAGGACCACCCACCTCCCCTCCAGGTTCACGCTTCCTGAGGACCTTCCCAGCCCCTTCTCACCATGGCTGCCAGGAAGCTCAGTCTCCGTCACGTGACCAACCACAGCCACACCCTTACTGCTGGACTGAGGCTGCCTTCCTCCCTGCTCTGCTCCCCCGCCTGGTTTTGGCCAGTTTCCCCCTGTGTGTCTACTCTGATAACCTTCCTAACAAGCACTGAACAGCAAGGGCGTGCCGAGCAGACTCACTTGGGTGGGCTCACATCCACCCTGCCCTGGAGCCCGGGGGCGGCGGGTGTGGGCAGCGGGGCCTCACCTTGAGCAGCAGGTGGTACTTGAGCACTCGCTGCATGGGGACCACCAGCAGGTCTTGCAGCTTGAACTTGCCGTCCTGGACCTTCAGTGTGCACTCCTGGGTGGCGGGAGAGCGCCGTGAGGAGGTGCCCACACCTGGGACTCGAGCCCGGGCCTCCAGCAGGAGCAGCCCCACGGTGCCTCTCACGCTGGGGTCTCAGTGGCCCCCACCTCAGCGCCCTGTCCCTTCCTTGGGGCCAGTCCTTCAGAGAGGGCGGGGCCTCCCCTGCCCACCCTGCCGCCGCTGCTCTGGGAGTGGCCGGTGTCCTGACCCCCAGCTTGCAGCCAGGGCTCCGAGAACAGACCCTGATCACACCAGACAGGGACCATCCTGTCGGGTCAGCGGCCACCACCAGGGAAATGAGGCAGGGCCTGCGGGGTGGGTACCGAGCCTGGGTAGGACACACACTTCCAGCAGCGTCGCCTGGGCCCTGGGGTCAGCAGAGGCCAGGGTCGAGGGCCACAGACCCTCGTCGAGTCAGATGGGCCCCAAGGCCCCGCTCCAGGCACCCAGGGGTGCAGGCTGCGTTTGGGCCCAGGACGGTGTGTCCCAGCCTCCACCCAAAAAAACCAAAGGAAAAAGCAGGCCACTCCCAGGCCGCACCCCTGCCCCAGGCAGGAGGGAGTCAGCGAGCTGCAGCTCCGAGTGGCCAGGGCCAGGCCAGCGCCCGTTACCTCCACTTTCTGCCTGAAGTCGTCGCGGCTGGCGAGCAGCTGGTTGAGGGTGCTCTGGGCGCGCTCCAGGTGGCTGCAGTAGTCCCCGTAGATCAGAAGCCTGGCGGCACATCACACGCGGGTCAGCACGCGGGCACACGCGCACATGCAGGCCCCGGGGCGCAGGGCCTCGCGACACGCTTCTTCCTCGGGAGGCTGCGAGGGCACAGGGCCCTGCCCGCGGTGCTGCTTCAGGTTGTGGCCAGGAGCCGGCTCCAGCCCCACGGCATGCCTGGAGGGGACGGGAGGCCCTGCCCCAGAGCCAGCGGACCAGGACGGCTCCCGCCCACTCTGTCCCAGGCAGGGGCACCCCTGGCGGGCCCCTGGTAGAGGCCAGAGCCGGCCCCAACCCGCGCTGCCAGCCACCCTCCTGCCCTCCCCTCCGGGCCCTCGAGCCCCCCTCCCCCGTCTGACTCTCGTCTTGGGCCCTACGATGCTCTCTCCTGCCAGGACACTCCTCCTGTCCCCAGCCGGGCCAGGCGCACCCCAGCGCCCACACCTCTGCGGACCTCCAGGCCCTGGGGGACAAGCCTGCACTCCACCTGCAGGCCCTCTTGCCCTCAGCCGCACAGAAGCCCCTGCAGCGAGGAACCGTGCCAGGTGACCGCGTGGCGAGGACAAGGGTGACGGCAGCCACACTGGAGGACACTGCGCCAGCTGCCTCACTGATGCACCAGACCTTTTTCTCCACCCGTCAAGGTGGAAGCAGGGACACCGAGGCCTCAGTGAATGCGTCAGGGTCACCTGCTCAGGCACGAAAGGCGGTTCTCTGGAAGGCTGGGCCTGACACTGGTAGGACTTCCATGCGGCCGGCCTTTGGGAGGAAGCGTCCAGGGGTGGGGCCCCAGGTGGCGGAGCCCTGCTCGTGGGTCCCTGGCAGGCCCTCTGCCCCCCGGGCCTTGGGCAATTGGGAGCAGAGGATGCCCAGCTCCTGGAAAGGCGGGGGCAGGGCACTTTCCACCTGGGGACACATCAGTGCAGTGCTAGCTCAAGCAGGGTGACACCTCCTGACACGTGTCCCAGCTTTCGACAAATGCTCAGGGATCCGAGGCCCCAGCCCCGCGGGCTGCACGCCTGGCCGAGCCGCTGCCTCCCTGAGCTTCCCGCACCAGCCTGCAGGGAGCCGGGCACAAGAGGCTGAGGTCCCCCAGCACACGGGAGCCGACCACCGCAGACCCTCAGGCAGAGCAGCGCATGCAGCCAGCGCCCAGGTCAAGGTCGGCGTGGACCCTGCGCCAGCACCATCCGCACGGGCGCATCCCCAGATCCGACAACACTGACCCCTCCCAGGGCCCAGGCTCGAGACATCCGCCAGGAGGACGCGCCTTAGGCTCCCGTGAAGGCAGGAGGGCCCTGCCTCGTTAGCAACGTTAGGAAAGGAGGTGATGCGGCTTGCCCTGACGTGCGGCCTCAGCCTGCTGGGCTGCCGGGACCCGCCACTGAAGCCTGCGGTGCTTCCTCCTCCGAGTCCTCGCCTTGGCCTGGACGACCCCAGCGCCCCTCCCACCTCTGCCCTCCGCTCCCGCCTTCCATGAGTGTCTCTTCTCCCCGTGCAGGGCTGGCCCGACCCCCGTCCTGTCCCGGGCCCCATGCCTCTGGCTCCTGGCTTGACCTCGGCCCCTAATGAGCCCTCTCTGAGGACAATTCCCGTCTCCTGTCCTGCCTCTGGCCCCGAGTGCAGGATCCGTACACAGCAGGCACTCTATAAATGCCTGCGGAGTCAGTGAGCAAAGAAGCGTTAGAACACTGAGTCCAAAAGGAGACTTGGTGGTGACCTCTGATGAGGCCCAGGCAGACCCTTCCCCAGGCGGACACGACGGAAGGGTCCTGGCAGGGGTGCCTCCTGAGTCAGGTGGCAGGTCACTGCGTGCACGGCTCCTGGGCCAGGCAAAGAGGTGCACGCACCCCCACGGCAGCTCCAGGGTGGAGGAGCCCCTGGTGCCCCAGAAGGTGGAAGCCTCGCGGGCAAGGTCCTTGTGGGGGACACGCCAGGTCTGTGTGCCCTTGACCAAGGGACAGGCAGACAGCCAGGTCTCACTCCACCCTGGTCCTGTCTTCAGAAGGGGATGCCAAGGTCTCCAGCTGGACCCCTCGCACCTACTAGAAGGTTCCAGAATCCCACGCTGCCCCTCGTGAGCTCCCAAAGGACGAGCTGGGACAGAAGCAGCTTTGCACCCCCTCCATAACGCCACGACCGGAGGTTGGAGGCAGGGAGCCCGTGACCCCATGGAGGTTGCCAGCCACGGCAGTGACCGCTCCTCAGCGGCACTCACTCTGCATGGGGCCTGGGGCAGCTGGGTGGGCAGCAGATGGGCCTGCAGACCTGCCTGCATCTAGACGCTGGCCTAACTCCTTGGGCGCAAGCCCACAAGAAGAGGGGTCACCTCGGGCTTCAGACCTAGCCCACAACTGGCCCGGGCACCGTGGACCTCCGTCCAGAGAGCTACGGACGTGAGCGGCCGCAGCTCTGTGGCACCTGGCCCCACCTCGGAGCTCGAGCCAGCTTCTGCCGGATGGCAAAGACGGCCCCCGGCTGCCCTGCACGCGCTGCCGGGTCTGCTGAGGCTCGGAGCGCCCTCCTGGAGGCCACAGTGGCCCTCCACTGAGTGGGGACCAGCTGGTTGGGCAGAAGGATCAGCCCGCTCAGCCCCGTGGGTCTGCACAGCCCAGGTAACACCCTTGTCCCTAATTCACACATGAGGAGGTCAAGACCGAGTCACAGGCTATGGACACTGGGACCCCCAACCCAAGACCTCAACCTCGACCCAGTCTCATGGTCTGTGCTCATGTCCCCAGAGCCCCTCACTCAGACCTACACAGGCCAGGCCGGGGGCTCCTGTCACCAGAAGCAGCACTGACCTGTCCACCTTGTGCCAGGTAGACAGCACGCGGGGGCAGGCTGTGTCCTCTAGATGCCCAAGTCTCCAGGACGGGCACCAGGCCTGGGGCACCATCGATGGCATGAGTGTCACTCACCAAGACCCCGACGAGCAAGAAGCAGAAGGGACTGCTGGAGCCCACAAGACCCCTTCCAGGCCACACTCAGTGCTCAGAGGTGGCCTGACAGGCTGTGATGGGGTGGGGGCAGTCTTGGTTTCGGACACTCGGTTTACAAGCCGGGCACATGGCACATGCTTGCTTACAATCTCAGCAGCTCGGGAGGCTGAGGCAGGAGGATCACAAGTTTGAAGCCAGGCTCAGCAACTTAGTGAGGCCCTAAGCAACTTAGTAAGATGCCGTCTCTAAATAAAACGTTGAAAAGGGCTGGGATGTGGCTCAGTGGTTAAGCACCCTGGGTTCAATCCCCAGCACCAAAAAGAAAAAGAAAAAAGAAAAAAATCTGTGTTTCCAAGAGGGCACGGAGGCCTGGAGGCCAACAGCCACCTGTCCCAGGATGCCAGCCCTGAGGGTCCCCGGGAGGATGCTCCTGCCTCTACTGTCCCAGGCTGGTCCTGAGGCCTGGCAGATGGGGGGGGGGGGGCACTCACCTTTCCTTGAATTCAAGGAAGACCTTGGCCAGCGTGCTGCCCCCGGCCATCATGGACACGTCGATGGCCCTCAGGAGGCTGTGGTGCACCTTCATCAGGTCCTGGGGGAAGAGCGGTCAATGTCCAGCGGGCAGCCCCAGCTTCACTCTTTGGATGCCCGTGAGGCCATGAGCAGCCCGTGCTGTGGGCACCCCACACCACCGCTGCTCGCTAGAAGCTTCTACAGCAAGGCAGTCGGAGGAGCCAGAGCACATTTAAGCCCCATCACAAGGCAAGCGCAGTCACCTGCTGCCCATATCAGCCCCCAGGAACACACAGTGACACAGGACAGCTCTGGTGCCCAAGGGGACAGTGAAGGCAGAGCGGTTTCTTAGCAAGGTCCTCGTGGCCCCTGCTGTCCCAGGAGCAGAAGCTCTGGGCAGCCAGCTCAGGGCTTTGCAGAGGAGCCTCAGCCTGGGGCACCTTCTCCCCACTTCAGAGCAGATGGACAGCTGCGGGGCAGCACTGGGCTCCCCACGCCTGGCTTCCTTTCTCTCTGGTCATTGGACCTGCCCAGGACTCATGGCAGGTCAGGGGCACAGAGAGCAGGAAGCTCTGGGGCCTGGGTCAGCCTCCTCCAGGAAGCGAGACCAGAGGCCACCCCTTGAGCTGACAGGAGGCCAGCGGGATGGCCAGGAGCAGCAAGTTCCCCAGGAAGCCCTCAGGCACCCGCCTCCAGCCGGCGCCCTGCTCCGCACTGTGGCCAGGTGACTCTTCCCACGGGGCCTGGCCTGGGGCAGCTCCGACCAGGCAGCAGGGCCTCTGCTCACAGAGGCAGGGGCCTTCCTTGCCGGGGCCTGCTCCCCTCCAGGGCCGTGGACAACGGAACCACACCTGCCAGCCAGTGCCCAGCACACAGCTCTCCTCGTGCCACGCAGGACAGGTGTCCTCTCTGCCCCAGGTCAGAATCCCCAGAGAGAGATTCTGCGCTCCTGCCCCTGCCAGCCATGGCCAGCCAGGGACTGCGGGCTCTCCAAGGCTGTGGGACAGTGGCTTAAGAGCAGCAGACCACGTGTGCGAGCCAGGACCCTCACCTCCAGGTTGATGAAGACGGCAGCCATATCCGCTGGGCTCAGCACCAGCCGCAGGGGGCCCATGTAGTTCTGCAAGAGAGATGTCCACACTAAGCCCTGGTCTGGAGGACACTGCCCCTGTCCAGGCCACGACCACCTGGAGGTCACTGCCCCTGTCCAGGCCACGATCACCTGGGAGGTTTGGTGCTTCCGGGACAGTGCACAGTGAGAGCCACACAGGGACAGCGGGCAGGAGGGCAGGACGGGCTGCCTTCCAAACACCAACCTCTCAGCCCCAGCAGAGCTCCTCGGAGGCCAGGGCGGGGCAACCTGGGGCCAAGGGGGTGCCCAGAACTCCCCATTCAGGTGTCCACATCATGGCCAGCTGGACTTAAAAGCCCAGGGGATCCAAGCATGAAAACTCATCTTGCTGGGCATGGTGAGCACGCCTATAATCCCAGAGGCTTGGGAGGCTGAGGCAGGAGGATCGCGAGTTCAAAGCTAGCCTCAGCAACTTAGCGAGGCCCTAAGCAACTAAGCAAGATCCTGTTTCTAAATAAAATACAAAAAAGGGCAGGGACGTAGCCAGTGGGTAGGCACCCTTGGGTCCGATCCCCAGTACCAAACAAAAAAAATCTATTCGTCTTTGCACATGGCTCAGGTGGTTGCATGTCAGAGAAATGCCCCAAACCAGGCTGCGGGGCACGGGGAGGCCGCAGTGGACAGGGGACAGGCTGTTCAGTGGCTCAGGGCCTGTGCCCACCACGCTCCAGTGCAGGGCGCTTCCGGCCACCCAGGGGCGAAGCTGCTGCCTCCTGCGGCAAAGGGGAGGCCAGTGCAAAGCCTCCAGGACAGGCCCTCGTGAGGGAGAAGGCAGGAGCGCGGAGTTCGGCTCAGCGCCTCCAGGATCAGGAGCTGCGCTGCCCAGGCCAGGCTCAGAGGCAGAGCCAGCCCTGCGGGTCGGGTGGAGCTGGACGCGGCGGGAGGCACGACCCCTCCTCTGGGGTGGGGGCCTCTGGAGGCAGAGCCGAGGGGCCCAGCCTCACCATCCCAGAACGGCTGTGGCCAGCGGCCAGCGTGCCCACCTTCTCGATGTCCTCCAGGGTGCGGTAGTACTTGGCCTCGGTCTCCTGGATCTCCAGCAGGCAGCAGCTCCTCTTGTCGTCCTCCGTCATGCCCATTTTCTGGAGGGGGCGTGAGACGTGAGCCAGGATGCCCTGCCTGGTACCTGCCGGCTGTGCACCTGGACGGGGAGGCCCCAGGCCGCCTGTCCCCCACTGCAGGACATCTGCTCAGGCCTGGCCACGCGCTCCCCAGGTGTAAAGGAGTGGGGAGCAGCGGGAGCCCAGACCCTCCTTGTCTTGCAGTTAAGGAAATGAGGCACGGGGACCAAGGGGGTGAGAGGGGCCAGCACCAAGCAGTAGACAGGAGACCCCAGGCTCTGCTCCTGAACTGGACTTCCACCAGCAGGGCCTCAGCCTTGGGGCAGGGCCTCTGCACACACAGGAGACGCAGGCCAGGCCCATCCACCGGACGCTGAGCCACCCGGGGACCCAACCACTGAGCCAGCTTCCCAGAACCAACTGTCCCCCCGGAGTTGGACTCCCCTGGGGCCCACTGACCTCCAACCCGGGGCCTGAACTAACAGCCCATTGGCAGGGTCACCAGGGACACACCTTTGCAGCACAGCCTGGCCCTGCCTCCTGGAAAACGCGCCCCAGGCAGCACTGCCGCAGGGAATGCCTGGCCACAGGTGGTGTGAGGCAATGGCCAGGGCCACTGTGGGGCCACCATGTCTCTAGGTTCTTTAAGGCCTAAGGGGCCATATCTGCCTGGAAGGTTCTGGAGACACGGAGCTGTTTCCTGTGCTGCGCCATCTGCACTCACATAGGCAAAAACTCCTCCCTGGCCTCCAAGGAACCCGCAAGGGTCCCCTGCACACCGCGTCCTGCAGCATACAGAGCAATGCACACCGCGGGCGGGGGTGGGGACTGGAGTCCACTGGTACTTGGGCTTTGTGGGAGGTGCCAAGGTCCAGGACTCAGAGAGTCCGTGTGCACCCAACTGCATCTGCCTGGCAGGGGCTCCCTGGGAAGACTTGCACCTGCCTCCCCTTACCTGCCGCTTACCTGCATGTACCTGATCTGAAAGCATGGAAAACAAGCAAGAGAGTGACCGACCAGCAGCACCCGAGAGCCGTGTTTGTAGGCCAGGGATGCCCACCCCACCATCAGCCGCAGTCACAGGGGTCTGCCCAGCCCTTCCTGTGGGTTGGCCTGCCACCTCCCTCTCCCACACCAGGACCTGAGCGGGCACTGCCTCCCCAGTTGGTCCTCCTCTAGAGACATCGCCACCCGTAATTCAGACCAGAGAGCTCAGACATGACCGGGAGGCAACGGAACCGGGAGGTCCCTGCCTGGGAGACCGGACTGCTTGAGAATGTGCTGGGCATTCCAAACCAGCTGGTCCCAGGACAGGGCAAACATAGCCCTGCCCCTGTTGGTTCTGCAAGCATCCCTGTGTCCTGCCTCTGGTGCTTCAGGACCAGGGACAGCAGCGAGCTCCAGGGCTCCTGGGAGGACCCTCAGGTCTCCAGTCAAGAAGAATGGGGTTCTGGGGTCCACAAGGGAGTGTTTGCACAGCCTGGGGGTAGGGCCTTCAAGAAACCCCCAGGCACACACCTGCCTGCTTGCTGGCGTTTACCCACAGGGCACCCAGACTGGCAGTGAATTGAAACGGCACGGCCCCAGGCGGCCAGAGCTGTGAGGATTCAGAGGTGGTTTCGGGCCAGCTTTGGGGACAGAGAGGGCCACTCTCTCCAGAGAGCACCGTGACAGCAGGGGTGGGGCGGGGGGCCGCCTCCAGAGCTCAGGGCCAAATGAGAAGCCTGTTCTGAAGAGCAGAGCTCGGGGCTGTGGGTGCCCTGCCAGCCCTCCCCAGGGCTGCAGCGGGCACCGCCAGCTCAGGAAAGGGCTCTCTGAGGCCTGGGCCTCCGAGCTGTTCCTGCCACCAGCTGGTGGCTCCCACACTGACGCAAAACACTGATATCTGCTTTTGAGAAATTTCCCCTTTCCCTAGGGAAAGTAGTCGCATCAAAAGCCTCCAGAGCAGGCAAGTGGCACCGTGCCCACCCGCAGGAGCAGACGTCCCACGGGCCATGGCCTGCCTCGCCAGGCCCCGTCTCCCCCTCCCGCCAGGCCGGACCCCTGCCTTCCGTGCAGCAGCTGTGGGCCATAAACCCGCACCGGAGCAAATCCGCGTCTGAGATGATTAGCCAACGCCTGAGCGGAAGCAAGCATCCTCCCCACATAAAAGACGCGCAGCTGGCTAATTGAGCCGGCACGGTCTCATCACTCCGCAGAGGGGTGAGAGAAGCCTGCTGTGAGACCCGCGCCCAGAGGCTATTTTAAGGCTCCAGGCTGGCAGGACCAAGCCCTGAAGCCTTGGGAGGGCTCCATGGCAACCCGGCGGCAGGCTGGGGGTCGCCGGGCACGCACAGGGAAGCCATGGGTAGCAGTCAGGGAGGGAGCGGCTGCAAGGACACTCTGCGGGGACCAGGGCCCTGGCCAGGCCACGCTCCCGCTGGGCGGGCGGGACGCAGGGGGCTCACCATGGGCTGCCGCACCTCCACCTTGATGATGTCCTCGTAGATGTCGTCACCCTCGTCCTCCCGTGGGACGCAGTCGTAGATGTCCTCACCCAGGTCATGCTCGCTGCACAGGAGGAGGTGGGTGAGCGGGAAGCGAGGGTCTGGCCATCCCGACGGAGGAGCCCTGGCAATCCACCCACCTTGGCCTCAGGCCGGTCCACAAATGGGGGTTTCCACGAGTTTGAATGGGGTGGCAGAGGTCGCCATCTGCCATCCACCTGGGTGGCAGGGGGACCCGGGGACAAGGCCCCAGCCTCTCCAGCCCCGCAGACACCAGCCTCCCAGGGTCTCCCAGCAGCCCTGGCTCCTGCCCCCAGACCAGAGGCCCTCGTACAGACCTCAGGGTGACCTGTGGCTCAGCCTGAGCTCTGCACCATGCTTGAGGCCCAGGTGTGAAGGTCAAGGCTGCAGCACCCACGTGGGGCCACCTTCCACACCAGGGTGAGGGGCCACACTGGAGGCAGGCGTGGAGCCTGTGGTGCCCCTTCCTAAGCCAGCCCGGGGACTGCCCGCTCCTGCTGCAGAAGGCCCTGTCTGCCCGACCGAGGCTCGCCTCTCCTCCGAGCTGCCCCGCGGCCTGCAGGACCTAGGTCATGGCCCAGAGCCCAGTACGTGTCCTCCGCTGCCTTTCTCCTTACTCTGTACAATGTTAAGGCTTCCACCCTGGACTCACGGGGCCCGCTGCCCCGAACCTCCACCCCAGAGCCCTACCAGGTCTGAGCAAACAGCCGGTCATTCCCACTGGACCCCTGGGGGGTCACTGGGTCCTGGGGAGGGGGAACCACCCCCAGGCCCAGGCTGGCCGAGGTTGTGGGCTCTGCTGGGGTCCTTCCTAGGAGAGGCTGTGCTCACGGGCCCGTCCTGCGTGTGTTCAGCTCTATGCGAGGCACTCTGGCCTCCTGAATCCTTCGGGGGTGTGCGGCTCTGAGGGGGTGCAGAGGAGCACGGGGTACCCGACAATCACGGGGAGGAGGCGTGGCCTCCTGATGGCCTGGCGATGGGGACAATTCCCGCCCGGGGCTTCCAGCCAGGGTGGGCTGGTGGGGCCTGGGAAAGGTGCCACGGGGGGTCCCCTCCAGCGCCCTGCCTGCTGAGTCCCTGCATCCAGGTGCACAGCCACACCAGTAGCCACGTGTGGGTCCCATGCGCTCTGGGAAATGCACGCTCCTGCTTCTTTCAAAGACGGAAGTGTGTCCCCAGCCCAGCGTCCCCCACAGGGGACTGTGCAACACACACACACACACACCGGCAGCTCCGCCTCCGCTGCCCAGCCAGCTCCCTGGCCACCCGCTCCTGGCCGACTCTCCAGATCACCTTCACTGGTGAGGGCACGGCAGCATGGTGGAACACCTGCTCTCCCGTCTGGCTTCTCTGCCTGACAGATGCCTCTGAGACCCCGCCACACGCTGCTCCGGGTACCAGCAGCGGTCCCTTTACACTGCTTAGTGCCAGTCCACTGCAGGAGGCAATCCGAGAACCAGTCGTCTCTCGGATGGACGTTTGAGCTGCTACCAAGCATGGGTTATGGTGGACGGAAGGGGCTGTATGAGCGTTCACGTCCCGTGTGCACGTGCACAATTTCTTCCAGTTCCGTGGGAAGCAGGGTTCCACCCGCAGTGGAGCTGCTGGGCCAACCGGCAGGTGCATCTTTAATGTCACAAGCAGCTACCGAAGTTCTTCCAGGGTGGTTGCAACATTTACATCCCCGCAAGCAGCGTGTGCAAGTTCCAATCACTCCATATCCTCTTCAGCTCATGCTGTTGTCAGTCTTTTTAATTTTAGCCACTAGAGCAGGTACCCAGTGAAATATTGCTGTGGTGTGTTTTACATTTTCCCGATGACTAGTGACACTGAGAATTTTCCCATGTACTTTTAAATATCTTCCTCTGGGAAAGGTCTGCTCAAGAATTTTGTCCATTTCTGAAAATATGTTTTTTTTCTTTTTGAATTCCAGGAGCTCTTTACATATTGTGGATCAAGTGCTTTGTCACATATGTTTTGTAATCCCACCACCACCATCACCAGTCTCTGCCTGGCTATTGATTTTATTCATATATCTTGATAAGCATTCATTCTTAATTTAATGAAAACAAACTAATCAATTTGTTTGTTCTTCTGTGCTGTCCTAATTCTGTTATGTGTCCTACCTGAGAACTCCTGTGTCTTACCTAAGAAATTGCTTTCTTCCAAATCACAAGGGCTTGTTCTCCTACATTTTCTTCTGAGAGCTGTATAGTTTTAGTATGTACATCTAGGCTTCAGATCCATCTCAAATTAACTTTGTGTCTGCTCTGTGGTAGGGGTTCACGTTTTCCCACAGGAATATCCAAGTGTTCCAGAATAACTTGCCAAAGACTTCGTTTTCCCCATTGGCCTGCTTACACAGCAAACAATGGCCACGTGCAGGTCCACCCTGAGCTCCTTTCCCCCATCCACTCTCTGGCCTCCCGCAGACACCACTGTGCTGTTTCAGTGTACGGACAGGGTATGAACCCTGCAGGCTTGTCCTTTCACAAGACTGTGTGCGCCATTCTAAGGCCCCTGCGTTTCCAAATCATCTCTGGAACCACCCACTTCTGGGGAGCCTGGGATCACAACATCCTAACAACACCTCCATCCATGAACATGGTACATACTTTCATTTATTTAGGTCTTGGATTTGTCTCAGCAATATTTTATAGTTTTGCCATTTTCAAGATCCAGGAAGTCTTGGCTGTTTCATGGTCAATGGTCTTTTCGGCCCCCTCACTACCCCACCTACTCCCTCGCCTTGGATTCCCTCACACCCACGTCAGGCTGCTTGAAACTGTCCAACATGTCCGAGGCTCCGTTTGCTCATCCCCATCTCCTTTCCCTGATACTTAAAGTCTGTAACTCCCATGGAATCTCTTCAAGCTCACAGCGTCTTGTGGTGCCACCTGTGACCTTTCATGGGGCTGATCCAGTGACTGCTCGTTTCAGACACGACCTGCAGTTTTGGAGTCTCCCTTTGGCCCTTTTTGCGCACGCCTGTTCCTCTGCGAGGCTGCCCGTGCTCATCTGCTGGCACGCACTTCCCTCCAAGTCCCTGACCATACTTAGGAGTACTCTCTGACAGATCATCTCAGGTGCCAACTTTCTGGGCTGGGGTGCTCAGACAGCGGGTAAAACACTGCTTCTGGGTGTGTCGACAGGAGACCGACATCTGGATTGGCAGGCTGAGGGAGGAGGACCTGCCCTCACCCAGGCAGAGGGCATCACCAGATCCGCCAGTCGGGATCCATCGGACAGAGCTGCTGGCAGAAGGGCAGAGCTGCTCCTCTGTCCCATCTCAGGACGTCAGAGCTCCTGGCTCAGGCCTCTGGACTCACACCAGCACCGCCCCACCAGCTCCACAGGCTCTCAGTGCTGGCCCTGGACCGGGCATTGCATCCCTGGCCCCTGGTCCTCAGGCCCCGAGACTCTGACTGAATGTCTGCCACCCACTTTTCTGGAGCTGTAGCTTGCAGGCAGCTCACTGGGGGACTTTCCAGCCTCCAGAGGCACATAGCCCCACGTAAATCCCTCCTACGCGTCTCTGCGTGTCCTACTGGTCAGTTCCTTAGAGGCCCCTGACTGGCACAGCTGCCGCTGGCATCATCTGGATGGTCCTGCGCTGGCTTCTAGGGCCCGTTTGTTCCTGGGCCTGACTCACTTTCTCCTGCTTCTCTGCAAGCTGGGTGACTTTCACACTGCACACTGGACATTATGAAAGGGACATTGTGGCGACTCCGGATCCTACAGTTTCAAGTTTGCTCTGACACAGAACGCAGCTGGACGCAGCGTCCAACTGTCCTCCCACAGCTGAAGTAGCTGCCAGATTCTGCTTCTGCTCCGGCTGCTACGAGTCTTCCTGGAACCACAGGGTCTCCCCTGGCAGGTGAGGTGGAAGAGGGGTCGGCCAAGGGTGGAGGTGGGTCTGAATGCAGACAGGGTCCTGCTGCTGTGCACCCTGCCTCCCAGCCCACCCTCGGCCGCTCTGCCCCCCCGAGTTCGCTCCTGATGCTGGAGATCAAATCCTGAGTGTCCCCAGGGTGTGCCGAGGCTTGGTCCCCACTCTGTGGCACTGCTGGAAGGTGTGGACTCGGTGGCAGGGAAGCAGCCAGGTCGCGGGATGTGCCCTGAGGGGACACTGGGACCCAGCCCTCCTCCCCTGCTGCCCCAACACCACGAGGTGAGCAGCTTCCTTCCCATGTGCTCCTGCCATGGTGTGCCGTGTGCCACAGGGCCTAGGTCCAGGGACTGGGAACGGAGGCAGGGTGGCCACTGGCACCACACAGAGGGGGCCCTGGGAGCACCAGGGTGACCGCCCAACACTGCCGTTTCTGAGCATGCCACCAGGAGCCCTGGTTCCTGCAGGACCTGCTTCTTACCCTCCTCGTCCCGCAGACCACACGGGGCTGAGCTGGGCACAAGCTGCCAGAGTCTGGAGGGGAAGCCAGGTCAAGGGACACTGGGACAGTCAGGTCCTCGCCTGTTCCTGGAAAGGGCAGAGGAGTGGGGCAGCTGCCTGGACACACACACGCTCCAGGGGACAGGATGAAGAGCAGCAGCAGGGCCAGGAAGAGGATCCCGGAACCAGAAACTGAGGCCAGCTTGGCACTCAAGCCATATGATAAGGTAATTCGGCAGCTGGACGCAGACCACGAGGTCTCGGGTGACCCACACCTGCCCCAAGGCCACGTCTGCCAGACTCCTGCAGGTCCTGGACAGAGCAAAGACCTTGGACCCCTCAGGCTGGGGGTGCAGACTGGACGGGCAGCCGCGGGGCTGGGTCCAGGTGCCAAGATGGCCCAGAGGTAGGGAGGAGACAGCAGGGGCTGCCGTGGTGCCCCCCGGGCGGGCGACGGCTCTGGCCCACTTCCCTAGCTTCTGGCCAATGGCGGCACAGGCATCCCGCTTGAAGTGCTCCTCAGCAAGGGTGGCCGGTGAATTTCCTGCACAGGCGGGGACAGGCCGCCAGCCACGAGCGTGCAGAGCTGGGCCGGGGGCTGCACACAGAGGTCAGCCCCGGGGTCTGGAGTCCCTGGGGAGGGCAGTGCAGTGACAGGGAGGGGCCTGGCCACCCTTTCCCATGAGACAGAGGCTTGACAAGAGTCCAGCTGAGAGTGGACACAGAACCGGAGCCCATCCACAGAGCCCCTGCTCACGTCCCTCGGGAGTGGGAGGCCAGGCTGCAGGGCCTTCCGGTTGGACCAGCACCACCCCCGCAGTCCTTCAGGAGCCCAGAGTCCCTGGAAACCCCAGGCCTCCGCATCCCGCAGAACAACCCCATCCTCTCCACTTGGTCTTCTCGGCAGCACTGCGTGCCTGACCTCACTGGGCCCCTTGCAAAGCAGTTTCCTGGGCAGACGGAGGGCCTGTGGACTTGCAAGCTCCAGGGGAAGCGCAGCGTCCCTGGCCAGAGCTGGAGGAGTCGGGGCTGCACCTCCAGAGCAGGCGGGCAGCCCCGGCTCCTGCGGCTGGGCACTGGGGGCTGCACCTCCAGAGCAGGCGGGCAGGCCCGGCTCCTGCAGCTGGGCACTCCACACCAACTCTGCGTTCCCACCCTCCGGCAGATCCCAGCCCGATCCTCAGGCCCACAGGTTTCTGGCTCAGTAACTCTGGGCAGGAACTAAGCTTCGGTTTCCCTCGTTGCAAAGGAGTCAGCGGAGAATCAGCCACAATATAAATGACCAGCCAGGCCTCGCGCACAGTAGGTGTTCAATAAGCGGTGGAAGGAAGAGCGCTTCCTTCACTGAAATGACACTTAGGACCCTGTGCCCAGGGAGCAGCATTAAAAGCAGTAGAGTTTTCAAGCACAGGCTGGGAGTTAGAAGCCCAGGAACCCTGCCCATCTGGTCACTGCCCAGCTGTCAAGGACTGTCCTTCCTTGTCCTGTTGCCTGAACATCAGAGCACATATATGAAGGGAGAGACCCTGGACCACAGCAGGAAAGTGGCCCCTCAGAGGCAGATGGGCCTCCCGGTGCGGCAGGGCCACGGCCCCTCCTGCCCGGCCAAGCGTCTCCTCCCGTCCCTCCCCGCTGCTTCCCGCTGTCAGCTGCACTGGCAGATGCTAGGTCCCCACAATTATTTCTGTCCTCACAACAGCCTGAAATCTTCCAGGAGGGGCCCCGAGCACAGGCTGCGGCCCGAGATGGCAACTCCCGCCTCCCACCCGAGACCCTGGGTCCAGCTGGAAGCCTTGCCTGCTCATCAGAAGGCAGCTGCACAGAGGGCCCACCGCCCTGCCAGGAAAACCAAGGAAACGTGAGCACACCCGGCCTCTGCCCGCCTGGCCTCTGCCCGCCCGGCCTCGGTGTTCGGGGGGACGTGGCACATGGCCAGGGCAGGTCTGGGGGTCCACACCCAACAGCAACTTGTCTCCAGGGGTTGGGGCAGGGGCAGCAGAGAGGCCGCTGTGGGCTGGAGGGTCTGCGTGTGGGCTGGACAGGTGGACAAGGGCTTCTTTACATGTCACCTGCCCTCGGCAGCCCTGACCACTCTGGGAGGAGTCACTCCCCTACAGGTGGGGCCCTGGGCAGGGATGGCTCAATCGCCCAGGTGGCACAGCACAGGTGGACGGAACCCCCAGGTCCCCGGGAGTGATTCCGAGGGCCCTGCCATGAGCTGCGGCTCCCTCCTCCAGGAATCCCCTCTAAGCAGTTAGAATTTAGACCACATCTAAACACCCAGAAACCAAAAAGCACGTCAGGGTGGTCACTAGGGTTGGGCATCCTGGGTCACCACGCACGGCAGAGGGCTCAGGGTTTCAGGTCCTCCTTTGTCCTGCAAAGCATGCTGTGCCACCTGCAGAAAGTCACTTCCCTTCTCTGTGCCTTTGTTTATTCAACTACAGCTGGGAGCCAGATCACCTGTCGTGAGGCTGGCCTGGGACACGGGTCCTTCGGAGGGAGTGAGCGTGGCACCACGCCCCAGGCCCGTGCAGGCTGCCTGCTGTGTGTTCCCCACAGCAGAGGGAAGCCTGCTGTGCTGGGAAGCTCCTGGCAGGCACCTGCAATCACCTGGCAGGCAGGGACGGCTGCTGGAAGTGACCTCTGGGCTGGGTTTTGTAGGCTGACAGGAGTGGGGTGTCCACCTGGAGGAGCCTCGTACACAGCAGGTGCCTCGGTCACTCGCTCCTCAGCCGGGTTCCCCAGAGCCTCTGTGGGTGGCGTCTGTGTCGCGTGGCAGAGAGGCACTGCCAGGAAGGCCGAGGCCTTGTCCTCCCGGGGCTTCCAGGAGTCCAGGGGTGATGCGGGGCCTGCCAGAGAGCACGGAGCCAGCCCTCGGGCCACTGCCCCGCTGCTCCCTGCTCCCTGCAGGAGGGCCTCAGAACCCGCCCGGCAGCGCCCGTCCCTGCAGAGACCACAAGGCGTGAGGACAGAGAACCGCTGGGACCTCTCTCCCGAAAGCACTTGAGCTTAACAGGCAGGAGGTGGAGGTTCGTGGGGACCCCCAGGAGCCGGGCCTGCACCTGAAGGTCTAGCCGGAGCAGGGCTGGCGGTCCCAGCGGCCTCCCACCAGAGACCAGACCAGCCGGCCGCGAGCGGTGCTGGGGTGGAGCAGGGTTTCACGGTCATGGAAGCCCCGGACCCAGGAGGCCCACAGTGGCCCTACTGCACCAGGGGCCCAGGAGATGTCCCGGGCAGGAGCAGGGTGCAGGGAGCAGGGCTGTCGGTCCCACCAGCCACGGCCACTGCCCCCACAACCCGAGCAAGAACGGGCTCCTTCCTGGCTCAGGCACGGAGGGAGTCCCTGCCTCTCCTGCCTGCAGTCCCTCTCCACATCGGGCAGGTGGTCCAGGCTAGCAGCAGGGGCTGGGCTGTGCACACGGGGTCACCCTGGGGTCAGGACCACTGGCCTCAGCTACTGAGTAGCAGACCCATTGAGAGCCAGACTCTCCCAGGACCTCAGCCCAGAACGAGGCATGACCAGCTGGGCAGCGGGAGGGAGGGCAGGTTCTCCTAGACCCTGCACCCCACATAAGGCACTCCCACAACACCTCCTCCAGGAAGCCCCACCCTGGGCGTGGGAGGTCTGTCACGGTGGGCACCGCCTGGGCTCTGGGAGTCTGTCACCCGTGGGCACCGCCTGGGCTCTGGGAGTCTGTCACCCGTGGGCACCGCCTGGGCTCTGGGAGTCTGTCACCCGTGGGCACCGCCTGGGCTCTGGGAGTCTGTCACCCGTGGGCACCGCCTGGGCTCTGGGCGTCTGTCACCCGTGGGCACCGCCTGGGCTCTGGGCGTCTGTCACCTGTGGGCACCGCCTGCGCTCTGGGCGTCTGTCACCGTGGGCATCGCCTGGGTGACACAAGTGGCAAGTGCAAGCTCTTTGGAAGTGAGCCACAGGGATCACTGACGGGCACGGGCCCCAAGTCTCTGATGGGTGCTAACCTGTGCCCAGCACTGAGCCCCTGGTTGGGGGGTAGTTAGGCAATGGCCTTCTGGGTCAGACAGGACTGGGTTCAAACTGTAGCTCTGCCCTTATCTGCTGTGTGACCCTGGGCAGGTGTCTTCACCTCTCAGAGCCCTGTCTCCTTCCCATGCAGTGGGAAGGCTCTAGGCCCCAGTGCCGGCCCCAGCGCGGTACAGACGAGAAACAGCTGGCAAAACAGGCTCCGTGGACGTCAGTGCTGGGGCGTCACCTGTCCAGGTCCCAGAGGCACAAGCTAAGAACAAACAGGCCCTCCACAGTGTTGGGGGAACTGAGTGCCACCAAGGAAGAGCCCAGCTCAGGTGGCACACACGTTCCCCGAATGTCCTGTGTGGACGAGGCACCGAGGGCCAGGGGCTCTGCCGGCAGGCACTGCTCAAGGTCCAGATGTGGGTGCCCTGGGCACGGTCCTTCTGGCCCTGGCCATCACCTGCCCAGGCCAGGCCCTCAGACAGTGACTGCTGCCTGTCCTGCCCTCAGCAGGCCCTGCGGCCTTGATGCCCCTGTGCCCAGCCTCGCTCCAGCCTCACCCCACCCAGGAGAGCCTGGCCTCCAGCCTCCTTCCAACTGGCGGCTGCCGGGCATTCCTCCCAGGGAGGGGGGGCAGGGGGCGGGGGATGGAGCCGGCGCACTGTCCATCTGTAACGGGGCTCTGGGAAGCACCTCCCGGGGTGGCGCCCAATGCCCGGGCAGCCTCTCTCCCACCTGACCAGCTACGCGAGACACCCGCATGCACACGGGCCTCCTGAGTACACCTGAGCCCTCGTGGGCTCTCGGCGAGGGGGGCAGACTGGGACAGGAGGCAGGGCGGGGGCTCCCGCCTGGGGCGCACGGGCGTGTTCACACCCATTTCCCTGCTGACCACAGGCACTGCAGAGTGGCAGAGGGAGGCCCCGGGGCCAGGTCGGGAGGAGGCGCATGTCCCTGCCCTCCTGAGTCACTGCCAGGGAGCAGCCCCAGCCCCACCTGTGTGCCCCGACCCCCACCAGGAAGGGGGTCTCCAGGCTCCTCCGCACCAGAAACTCCATTTATGCACCTTACAAAATCATCCCGACGAAGCTAATACGACACACTGAAAGTGCAAAGTCGTTTACGACGCGATAAAGCCAGTAAACCACAGCCCCGCCCCATCGAGATCACGTTTAAGTGTGAAAAACACTTCTGCTCCAAGGACGGTGACATCAGCGCTGAGTCAGCAGGCTCCTGGGGACAATCCACGGCCTCTGCTCTCAGAGGGACCGTGGGTCCCTGCAGCACTGGTGGGTCCGGGAGTCACCCCCTCGTCCCATGGCAGCCGCCAAGCGACGGCTGTGAGCTCACAGCCCTCCAGGTGCAGCGCCTGGCCCAGGCCCTGCCACCCGCCTGACCCCCACCCCAAGGTGCCTCCTGCTCACACCGGGAGGTGGGGTCACGGCCTGCCAGGACCGGCCACTGTGCAAACCCTGGGAACCGACCAGGCATGGGAAGCAGCTGTCCTGGGTGCCGGGCGGAGCGGCACTGCTTGGGTCAGCTTTCCAGCCAGCCACTCTTGCTACCTGATGGTGCCTGACCCGGCCATCTCGAGAGCCAGCCCAGGGCACCTGGAGACGGCCCCAGGCCCTGTTACCGCTCAGCGTGGGGTGGGCTCTGGCTCCCAGGAGGAGGCTCTGGACCAGTGACAGGTGCTGGCTGGACAGACTGCCCAGAGCCCTGCTGGTGTCCAGTTCGCAGGACAGCAAGAGGAGTGCAGGTGCCAGGTCCAGATCAGGGGACTTGGTGTGGTGAAGAAAGACGGTGAGCCGCCCTGTCAAGCCGTAGCGTGGCTGAGCCAGCAAGGGGCCACTCTGCACCTGCCAGCAAGACTCCTCGAGTTGGTTCCATGGCTTCCTGCTCCTTTGTAACGTGGCTCTGAGGCAGTCCCAGCCGTGTGTGGCTCCAGCTGGTCTCCGTGGCACACTGTGGTCACAGTGGCATGGCAGCTGGAGACAGTCACCTGCTGTGAC
Source organism: Sciurus carolinensis (assembly GCF_902686445.1). Classification (NCBI taxonomy): domain Eukaryota; kingdom Metazoa; phylum Chordata; class Mammalia; order Rodentia; family Sciuridae; genus Sciurus; species Sciurus carolinensis. Next base: position 2,266,422 of record NC_062226.1, read on the forward strand.
CATGGAGCGGCTGTGGGCCGTGGGGCGCTCGTGAGCCAGAGACGCACGTGGTCCCGGGCACCACCCAGGGCTGCCCACCTTCTTGGCCAGCCATGTAGAGGAGCAGGGACCCCTCTACATGTCACGCAGGAGGTTGGGGAGGAAACCAGGGCTTGGGGAGGCAAGCGACCTGTCAAGACCATGCGAGCCCAGTGCCGGGGCGCTGAGGCCCAAACCAGAGTCAAACACAACGGGCTCCCCGCTGTAAGGGTGAGCTGCAGCCAAGGTGGACAGACCCCCCGGGACCAGCCGAGAGCCACCTCTGGAGGGTGGAAAGAGGTTCTCACGGTGCCTGGGCCACACATAGAGCTGGCCCCGTGTGGGGGTTGTGCAGCCTCCTGAGGGCGGGTTTGGAGTGAGCCCCGTGTGGAGACCCAGAGCCCTGAGCCAGGAGGCAGAGGTGGCCTGAACCAGCCCCGTCACCCCTGCCACCCTCCAGGCAGGACCCTGTGTCTTTAAGATCCACGTTCCAGCTCCTGGTCCTAGGCTGACTGATGCACCTGGTAACCAGGTGACAACTGAATGGGTGCAAAAATGAAAGCATGTGACCACCCCTCACTGTCTCCAAAAGCCACAGAGGGAGGCACGTGGGGGAGGCAGTGCCCCTGGGAGACGGTGCCTGACCTCCCCCATGGCCACGCACCTGGGGTCAGTGCTGCTGGCCCAGCTGTTCCCTCCAGCCCAGGCCACGTTCACCTCCTGCTGGAACATTCACAGGCACGTCCCCCCCCCCCCCCCCGGGGCAGAGTGCAGGTAAAAAACGGCGTCTCTGTTTGTATAATGGCTAAATATCAGTACCAAGTCCACAGAGACCGGATGCTAGGAAATCCTGCTTTTCAGTGAAAGGAGAAGAAAAAAAACATGAAGAATTCATTAAACTCGAGCCCCTGGGACCAAACCTCAAGTTAAAGATTCAGATCCACTCCCCTTCCCTGTAATTCACAGTTTACGGCTACAACAGCTGCAGTCGCCGTGATCAGAGTGTCCCTGGGTGGGACAGGCCACCGTCTGACTCTGCTGTGAGCGATCCCATCCTGCTCTGGGTCTAGGGCGCAGTGCCCACCAGGAAGGGCAGAGATGGGGGGAAGCGGGCACCTGGGCCTGCAGCCGGACTGCACTCGCTGGAGCCTCAAAGCCAGACGCGGGCTACAGGCCACAAGGCACAGACTGGGGACTTCGACTGCCCAAGGCCCCTACCTAGGAGACACCTCATGCCAAGCCCCAGCTTTACAAGGCCCCACGTCCCTGTCCTCCAGGGAACCTTGGTCTACGCGACCACTGAGGGACGTTTCTGGAAGCTGCAGGCCCCCAGCTCAGACTGGAGACCGAGGAGAAACGGCACATCAGAGCTTGTCCTCAGCACTGGCCAGGGTGCCCAGGCCTTGCCAGGTGGAGGTCAGGGCACAGACAGGGTCAGGCCATTCTCCTGCCACTTACTAGCTGAGAGACATGAACTGTGGCACTGTTTCCTTATCCGTAAAACAGGGACAATGTTTGCACAGACCTGACACAACTGTGGACACGGATGTGAGATGGAATCGCGGCCTGTGTGTGCCAGGCACTGTCCTGTTACCACGGTGTCCATATCAGACCATGGGCATGGGGCTCATGCCAGGGCCCGGGGCTATGGGTGAAGAAGTCCCAGAGCCTGGCCACAGGAGCCTTCTGCCCACAGGAGACATGTAAACACCTAACCACTCTGTGGCCCTCAAACACCTGGGGCCATCAGGGGTGGACACCTGGGAAACCAGCCAGGGCGGGGCACATGCGGCAGCCAGAGTAGGAGCCACCTACGCCTGGGCTCGGCAGGTGAGGTTTTCCAAGGGGGAGAAAGCCTGGTAGGGGCGGAGGGTCCAACCCAAGCTCAGCAAGAAAGGCAGGTGCAGATCAGCAGAGGAAGGTCCCAGGCCCCTGCAGGCGCCATCCTGTGGAGCCGGGAGCCCCGGTTGCTGTTTTGAAGAGGCAGGCTGAGGCCCAGCAGGTGCCCCAGGTGCTGGCTCCTGCTCGTGTTAGGTGCCTCCTTGCCAGCCTGTGCTGAGGCGGGCAGAGAGGAGCAGGGTCTGCCCAGGAGGCACCCGCAGTTTATCCAGGAACCCAGAAAGGGCCGCTGTACTGTCGTGAGACAGGACCAAAGTGGCCAGGAGGCCCGGGCCTGGGAGGGCAGTGGACATGGGGGCCGGGGGCTACCGGTGACACCCTGGGCCTGGGCAAGCCCTGCACCTCCCAGGCTCAGCTCCGCCCCGTAGGACACGGCTCCCCACCTCCCCTGCTCGGGCAGTGTGGCTCCCTCCCTGGGAGCCACCAGAAGACCCCACCCTGGCCACGGCAGGCTTGGGCTGTGTGTGGATAGAGCAAAGAAAGTCCCCAGAGAGAAGGCTGAAGCCAACACGGTCACCCAGGGACAGGGACACAACTCCACCAGCTCTGCTTGCTCACCTGGAGATCATGAGCTGCAAACCCTACTGTCCCCCTCTGTGCTCTGGAGGCACCATTCTAGGCGACCCCAGCAAGCACGGAGGCCAGGAGGGACGCCCATGTCACCAGGTCTCCAGAGCCCCACAGGAGCAGACCTCAGGAGGAGGCCCACCGCACCAGGGGGCTGACACCCAGGTCACATGCCAGACAGGACGGTGGCCTTCTAGAAGGCAGGCTGCCTCGAGTTAGGGCTGCCCATCCCTCGGAGCCCTCCAGAAGCCCACACGCCTGCTCAGGCAGGAGGGACCACGCCACAGCCGGAGGGCATGGGGATGCTGGATGGGACAGCCCCGGGCTGCCCTGAGTGGAGGGCGAGTCCGCCCAGTCCTGGACACCAGGGACCTCCCCACCCCTGCCTCCTTACTCGGCCAGCTCCTCCAGGCTGCGGTAGACGTCATCGTCGTTCTCTGCGGTCTCCTCGGAGGGAAAAGGCCTGCGGAGAGAAGGCAGGATGAGCACACAGGGCTCCGGACCCCACCCTGTGACAGGACACAAGGCCGCCATGTTGCAGACGGAGCACAGGCGGAGGTGCCGAGGGAGGAGCCCCAGGGCTGCCAGGGGACGTCTGCAGAGCCACGTCCCATGCCAGGCTACAAAGGCGGTGCCCCAGGAGCAAGGGGTCCTCACCCAAGGAACAAGCTACCAGCCATCGGGTCAGGGGGACGGGACGGGGTTGAGAACGCCACCCCAGAACATGCCTCTAGAAGAAACCGAGAACCAGCCAAGGCAGGAAAAGTTCTTCGGTGACCCAAAAGAGGCCGTCCGCTCCCTCAGGCGGAAGAAGGTGAGCTTGGGAAGGCAATTCCCATTAGCAAGGGGCTGTGCGGAGGACAGCAGCCCAGGCCCTCCTGCCCCCAGGACGCGCACCTACAGGCTCCGCGGCACACCCACCCAGCCCGAGCTCGTGCCCCAGGCCCCTGCACTTCCAAAGCTCGGTGGCCTGCACACTCTGCCACCTGGCCCCCCCTGAGCCTCACATTCGTACAGGACTTCCCTGCACACGTGTGACGCTGCTCTTCTCCAGCCTGGGCCAGCCTGGCCCGCAGGCCAGCCGCAGGGCCGAGGAGCGGGAGGAGAGGCCTCGGCTCCTCCAGCAACCCCAGGCATCGCGCTGCTCTTGGTCCTCTGCACAGGCCAGGCAGGCCCCACAGGCACACCTCCCCAGAGCAGCCAAGGGGACAGCGGGCACAGACAGAAGGCCAGGAGGCGGGGGCTACCGCTCCTTCAGAACAGGCCAGCCGTGCTGGCGATACAGCTCATCACGTAGAGTGCTTGCCTCTCAAGCTCGAGACCCAGGCTCCAGTCCCCGGCACTGATGGATCATGGAAATTCAAAACTAAACGAAACAAACCAAATCAGAACAGGCCAGCCGGCCCCTCCACGTCTCCCTGCAGCCCCGGGTGTGACTGCTCTGGGCTCCCAAGGAAGCTGCTGCCCAGCGAGCTCGGGAGCCCACTGGAGTTGGCCCGCCCAGGTACCAACTGGGATTTCTCCCTGGCCTGGGGCCAGGCAGACGCTGGCTCAGCCCGGGACTCGGCAGGACCGGCAGTAGCTCCAGTGGCCCTGCCAGCGAGGAGGCCTGTGTCGGGCACCAAGTCCACTGGGCTAGGGGCTGGAGGCTAGGCCCAGTCTGCCCTGTCCCAGACCCGCAATGACCTGGGCCTAGGCCTGAGGTCACAGGACCAATCGACCAGGTCACTGTCCCTGTCCCCACACCCCGTGGCTTTGTGGCAGCAGTAACAAGAGGGCAGGGTGGCCAGGCCTGGCCCTGCCTGGTGGGCTCCCTCACCATGGCAGCAGCACCCTCAGCCAGGAGGGCCCTGCAGGACCGTTTCCCCTATAGGCCTGAGGCCGACCCAGACCCTGCAGGAGGTCGTGGCGCTTGGGCTGGTCCGCAGTGGCCCCGCAACACACAGGCGGCCCCAGAGCGCAGGTGTGGCCGCCAGCCAGGACGTGACGGGCCCGCTGCCAGGGCCCCTGCCCACATGCCACCACCGCCACTCAGGAGCACCGCCGCCGTCCCCAATCATCACCTCAGCCACTTCTGCTCTTTCCAACTTGTCTTAAATTTAAATTTATTTTGGATACACGAAAACAAAACTGGAACGTTTATGGGGTACCACAAGATGTTCTGATATGCTTCATAGGGTTTTCTTGGCTTAGTAAGGAAAAAAATACCAAAATTCCTATAGAACAAGCTTCACCTATACATGGAAAACTTCAGGATCCGCTCCCTTCCTACGAGCGTGGTGGGTAAGGATGCGGACGAACGACGGGGGCCGTGGGGGCCCTTCCCTCCATGACGCAAGCACTGGGTCTCGTTCAAACGCCAACACGGGGTGTTTGGGGGACAGCACAGCAGGGGACTCGGGGACCCACTTCCAGGGGCCACCTACTAATTGGTCAGGGAGGAAACAGCCGGCTCCATGCGGCGGCAGGTGCGGCACCTGGCCCCAGCGGGCATCTACGCTGCAGCCAACGCTCTCGGCCCAGGGCTCCCTCCTCCTAGACTCGGCCTCCAGGTGAGACCCACCTGCCCTGCCAGGTGGGCTGAGCCAGGGGCAGGGAGCAGAAGAGAGGCTTCAGGTTAGGCGAGCCCAGGTCTGAGCCCCAGGTTCTCCACCCACTGTGTGACCTCAGCCTAGACACTTAACTTCTCTGACTCTGTTTCCCTGGAAAATGAAGATCATGGCACCCTGTCCGGAGCGACCTGAAGAGGAGTGTGGGCTGGCAGGATGACCTGCACCCAGCAGGACCCACAGAGGAGCTGTGGTGTCCCCCACCTGTCCTCGCCCAGCCCCTTCACTGCCGGAGGGCTGGGGGACCTGCGAGCCCCTGCCCTCCCCTCCCATGCCTGCACCAGCTCTCCTTCAAGACCAGTGGCGCCCTCTAAAACAAGACGTGAGGGTAATTCCCAATTCTTTGGTCTGCTTTTCTTTTCCAATTGCCTTGCAGGCAGGATTCTCCTGGTTTCCCTGTCCCCTGTCCCCTCAGTGCCTGGGCTCAGCCCTGGTTCTCCTCTCCTGGGCCTGCTCTACTCCTCAGAGATAAATAGGAATCAAAGTCAAAAGAACAACACTGCTGCGCACAAAGCCCACTACTCCTACCCTAGCGTCACCATTTGAGGCCACGAAGACCCTTGAGAACAGAGCTGCAAATCCGATTCATTTCTGCCACCACCAAAGACAGGCCTCGGCCAGGAGTGGGGAGCCTGATGGGGACTGGAGGGCTCGGTGCGCTGCCTCGGGGGCATGGCTTCGAGGTGGGGAGGGGAGCCTACCAGCTCGGCCCTCCACCACACTCTCTGCAGCTCCAGTGCTCTGTGGGCCCCACTCTCCCACACACCCGAGCCCCACACCCCTCAGGGCTCAGTGCAAACCCAGCTCACAGGGAGACCTGTGGACCTGCCCAGGTCCACTTCCATCAGTGCCGGACACTAGAACAGCACAGGGCTGACCCACCCATGGCCAGCACAGCCCCTGCCCCAGCAGCCCGACGCAGGACACCCCCAGGCTTCCTCAGCATCCCCACCCTCCCCGAGGGCCTTTTTCCGAAGCCAGCCTCAGCCCCAGCTGCTGCGGCCCATCTGCACGGGACAATCAGTCCCAGTGGCCCCCAGGACCAGAGGGATCGCCACCCAGGGAACAAAGACCTGAAGACAGGACAGCTAGTGGCACTTGGCCCAAACCCAAATACCAAACAGAGGAAGCAGGACCCCACGGCCCAGTAACTCCAATGTGCTGCCCCACTGCCCTCCTTCCTCAGCTGCTCACAGGGCACCTCCTCCCCGCTGACCACAGCTGCTCGCCATGGCTCCAGGGAGCAGGCACAGGGCGCTCTGGCCCTGCCCTCAGGACTCCTGTGACTGCCCTGCACAGTGTGCGCCCAGCGCCCCACGTGCAGGTGCGTGGGGAAAGGACCCAGGGCCAGAGGGAGGCAGCGCCCGGGGCTCCTGGGGCAGAGGGTGCGGAGGAGGACCAGCCCTCAGTGGGTGGGGGCCGCTTCCTGGGAGGCCAGAGGTGCTCGCTGGAGGCCAGATCTGGTAAGACGAACCCAGAAGCCAAGGACAGAACCCCAAACACAGCCGCCCTCCTTCAGAGGCGGGTCCAGTGCCAGAGTTCTAGCAGGGACTGGTCAGCTTCACATCCTCCAGTGCTTTGGCGAGGGCCTGGGACCGCGAGGTGGGCGCCAACGTCAGGAGGTACAGCCTGGGAGGGGCTGGGGCCGCTCACTACGGGAGCCCCAAGCCCTCCTGACCTTCCCGTTGCTGCACAGCCAGCCGGGGAGCAGCGCGGGGCTCGCTGACCCCAGCTGGCAGCAGGCTCCTCCGCACGACTGTGTCTAACCCAGTGCCCCACCATGCGGGGCTTCCCTGGACCCTCCAGCAGAGCAGGGACCCCTCAGCTCTGAACACACAGACCCGCAGGGCGGGTGTGACCGCATCCCTGGGTCGCCCTCTGCAACCACCCTGGCCAGAGCCAGGCCACTGCCCATGGTCCACCCCCACACACCCTGGAAACAGCACAGGGGAGAAGCGCGTTCCTCTGAGGGGAGGCCGGCGGGTGGTGCATGAAGGCTGGCTGTGCCCGCCTGGCCTCGGTTTCCCCAGCTGCAGGATGGGAGCAGGGGTACACGGTCTGCCTGGGACAAGGCTTGTGACCACGGGTGTTAAGATGCAGGCAGCCCCTGCCCTCAGCCAGCACCCCACAGCCCACTCTGAGCACCCAGCCCGAGTCCGTGGCCCCTACCTCTGTGGGCACCGGGAGCTCTCCTCCAGCCAGCGCCCCAGGACACATGGCTTCCGTCGAAATCGCCCAGTGCTCCCAAGTCCCAGGAGCTCCTCTGCCCTGCTGGGGCCAGGCAGGCCTGCTCCTCCCTGGCCCCACGATGCAGCTGAAAAATAGCATGGCCTGAAATAAAGGTCCTGGTTCTGGAAGGTACTGAAGCTTTGGGTCAGGGCTGGGCTCTGCCCAGCTGAGCTCAGAATACGGACCTGGTGTCTGCTTGGCAGTCTGTGGGCATTTCAGGCGGCCGTCACCAGCCTCCTTGGCCTGCTCTTGGCCTGTGCAGGGAGAACGCGGCTCCCGTGCCTTCACGGGGCCATCCCCAGGGGTGTTCACGGCGAGCGGCAGAGCAGCCCTCAGATGCCCCGTCTCCCCAGGCCCAGCCCAGTGCCCGCAGAGACAAGGGACAGGAGCAGGGCCCTGGTTTCCATCCTGGAGGGAGACCAGCTCACAGCACCCGAGGACAACCTCAGCCTCAGGGCCCCGGTGTGCCCAGCTCTGGCCTGCAGTGACCAACCGTCCCGGTTGCCTGGGCCTGAGGGGTGTCTTGGGATTAGGGACTGTTAGCCCTGAAGCGGGGACAAGCTGGTCACCCAGACCTGCATGTGGTAGGCAACACTGCCTAGGGTTCTAGTGGACACTGTGGTGGGGCCCTGGCTGGCTCTCAGCTCCCTACCCCAGGTCCAGCTCCACAATCAGGCTGGGGCAGGGGACAGGGGTGGTGCCAGGCTGCCCTAGGGTTCAGGGGTCCCTCATTCAGGTGTACGAAGACCAAGGTGCAGGAGCTGGGCCCTGTGCCCCTGCCCAGAGCATGGGAAGTGGGCGCCAGGCTCCTCTGGCACTGCTCTCTGGGGAACCGCAGTCAGACAAACCTGAAAGGGACGTCAGGAGCTGCAGCCCCAAGACCCACAGGCCCCTTTAATTATTCAAAGAGGCACCTGGCACAGCCCTCTAATTGGCAGGGAGGCTTGAGGCCCCGGGGTCTTGCTTATTAAAACTGCTCTCCCGCTAAACGGCCTCAACCATCGGAACCAGCCAGGAGGGACCTCATCTCCCGGGTCGACTGACACCCATCCAGACGGGCACCTAGGGGAGGAGCGCCACACCCACGCAGTGCGCCCACCTCGGAGATGAGCAGGCCTGTCCCCTCCCTGAAGGCACCGCGCGGCCAAGGGCGTGGGACAGGCACAGAGAGCACTAGCAGGCGGAGGGCGGCCCGGCCTGGGGACACACAGGGAGGGCTTCTCGGAGAAGGCGGAAGGGGAGCTGGCCTGGAGCCAGGCAGGCTGCGGCAGGAATCCCGGCCAGGCCCCGGCCTCCGTGCCTGCGGGAACCGAGCCCCAGCACCAGCTGACATGCAGGTAGAGGGGGACGCGCCTCCTGCCTCTCAGGGACCTGTGAAGGAGGGGAGGGAAGGATGACATGGCCTGAGGTAGGACGGGAGGCGGCAGTGGGGACACGAGGGTGGAGGAGCCCAAGTGTGGCCTGCGAAAGGGCCTGTGGCCCTGTGAGCCACCGAGACCTTTGACCCCGGTCCAGGAGAAGCAAGAGGGGCTGGGAGGTGGGCCCTGACCTCCGTCCAGGAGTCCCCGCAGGCGTGAGGGAGCCAGGGCAGGGCCAGCTCCAGGCCCTGGGGACCCAAGACCACCACAGAGCCACAGCAGAGAGACCCCGAGGGACCCCAAGCCCAGCAAGGCTGCTTCCAAAATCCCACAAGGCAGAGGAGGACCCGCAGACCTCACGGGCAAGAAAGAAGTGCCCTGCACCGGGCGGCAGCCTGGAGGGGAAAGGCCAGCGCGTCCCGGTCCTGCTGCCACACTGCCTCGCCGGCCACACAACGGGGCTTCCTCCCAGGGGAAAACCCCACCCGCATCCCGCCTGGATGAGCACTTAGCACACGTCCAGGGGCAACAGGAGGCCCTGGGGCCTGCCCACATGATGGCGGGGCAGGCCAGCAGGGAGGCTGCAGAGCTACCGCCTGCAGAGCCCCGCCCAGGACAGCACGCTGGGCCTCTGGGTGCTTCTGTTGCTGCAAACACACTGCAGCATGGTCCCTGCCCTGGGCAGGACCTGGACAGCCCACATTCTGCTGCCCTGGGCCTGGAGAGCCTGCACTGAGCTCGGCCCTGCCGGGCAGAGGGATGGACCAATGAGGGGTCACTGGGACCGGCAGGTCCCACACACAGAAGGAAACTGAGGCTGAGGTGTGTGCCTGCCCAAGATTCCCGACCATGGATGAGGACAGAGGCCCAGCCTCCTATCCTGCAGCTCAGCCTCCAGGTCCAGCAGTGCCTCCACAGCCCCAAACTGCTCCAGGTCCCTGGCAGCTCCCACAGGGCAGCTCAGTCTTGCTCTGAGGATGGGACACCCAGCGCTGCTGGAATGGACGCCCTTTCTCCTCTACAGCCATGAGGGGTCCTCCCTGCAGTGACCTGGCGCGGGCCTTTCCCAGCAGCACAGGGGAGAGCCCCCGAGAGTCCAGAGGAAGAAACCTGACTGTGTGAGCCTGGTGTTCCCTGCAGCATCGGCTCCCACCCACACGGGGGCCCGAGGAAAGGCCTCCACCAGCAGTCTTGGCACAGACGTGGAGAGCTCGCCATGCAGGCTGCACCTACTGGGGAGGTTCCCTGTGACCTCAGGCAAGACCCCTCCCTCTCTGAGCCCAGGGGACCGGCGTGACACAACCGCTGGGAGCCCTCTTGTCCCCTCCCCCCACGTCCTGCAGGCTTGCTGGGAAATGAAGGGTCAGCCTGGTGGCCTTGGCCTTGGCGGGCTTCGGAGACCAGAGACCGCTCCCTCAGGGGATCGCTGTCACGGGGATGGCAAGCCCAGAGCCCGGCCCTCTGAGCGTGGCCGACGTCACTAACCCATCAGCCGGCACTCCAGCAGGCAGACTCTGAGAGAAGCAGGAAGGAGGTCAGCCCCCCTGGTCAGCTTCCCCAGGAGAGAGCTGGCAGACCTACAGCACCACAGTGACTGCCCAACAGTCCCAGGCAGAGACACAGCCTCTGCCCAGTCAGACGAGACCCTGGTGGGGCACGGGGGACAGGCGCACCCACCCAGCTGAGAGGGCCCCGGTCACTCGAGCCTCCTCTGCATTCATGAACGAGAGGGGGCGCAGGACGTGGGCTGACCGTGGCCCCACCACAGGGCCTTCCTGTCTCCCCCCAGGGGGCATGCCAAGGCCAGAGAGTGGTGAAAGCTGCCCAGGAAACCGTCCAGGAACGGCAGAGCTGCCAGGAGCCAGATCCTACACCATGCACAGGGATGCCACGCCAGAGGGCCCCTGTCCCGCCCACACCTGCCTGGCTCCTCCTGTTGGCCATCAGCCCTCACTCCCACCTGGACGTCCACAGCCACCCCTCACCTTCCCAGCCTCTGCTCTGGAGTCCCAACAGGCCACATGGGGCCAGGAGGGCTTTGCACAAATCCTCAGAGGTCACTGGCCCAGGGTCTCCCACCCCACGAAGGAGAGACTGCCACCGCCTCCCTCCCTATCCAGGCCTCCCTGTCACCAGCCTGGCTCAACAGCCCCTGGGACAACAGCACACACCTGGGAGTGGCTCGTCACCCCACCCTGAGACCCGTCTCCCCCAGAACCAGGGGCCGCTCGGAGGCTGCACGCAGTAGGTGCACACAACCAGCTGGTGGGCTGGGAAAATGAGGGGCCGGAGGGGCCTGCTACATGCTACGTGAGGCCTGTGTGAGGACAGGATGGGCCCGGATCTCCCAAGGTCCACCAAGAGGGCCACCCAGTTTGGAAGCTCAGCACACAGAAGTGGGCCTCGACCCTTCTGGTTGGCACCAGCCCTGGGCCTGTGGGCAGTCCCAGGAAGGTCAGCGGTCAGTCTGAGGGCCAGCAGGCAGGCCTGCAACTGTCTTCTTCACAGCCCAGTGGTGGGTTGCAGCCCTGGCTTCAATCAGAACAGGGTGACCTCCTGGAACCCCAGCTCCTTCCAGGCCCTGCTGCTCCCAACAGCCATCAGGTTCCCGAGTTGGGGAGACATCAGCCCCTCCCAGCTCAGGGAATGGGGGCTCCAAGAATGGAATTCACCCAACAGGAGACTGTGGCCACCTATCCCCACCAGGACTGGGGCCCAAAGCCAGCACTGTGCCTCGGCGTGGTGGAGAGCAAACCCGCAGGTGCCTGGCGGCCTCCCTGTCCACAGCCCCCAAGGGGAATGGAGCCTCTCCTACCCCCAGGGTCAGCAGGGAGGCCAGTGTCCCCAGCCCCTCAGGCCTGTCCTGAGAGGACCTGAGCTGAAAGGGCCCAGAGATGCCCCGGCCCAATCCTAGAGTCCCAGGGCCAGGCCACCCAGCTGGCAGCCCTGGGCCAGAGAAACCCCTCAGCTGTCGCTTCTGCAAGGGGAGCTGAGACTCCAACTCCCAGGTCACAGCGGTCGCCAAGGAGCTGATGCTGGCCACATTCAGCCGTGGGCAAGCCTGGTCACTGGAGGAGAGGGCAGGGGGCTCTGGGTGGCCACCCACCAGGCAAGGCACAGTGACAGGCTGTGGCTTGGCTGCCCACGGGACAGTGAGGGAGTGTCCACACGATTCTCGCAGTTTCCTTTCTATAAAGGGCCAAAACAACCAAGATGAACCAAAACTGCATCTAAAGTCGGTGACGCCTGTGGTTGCTGAGGTTTGCTTTGTCTCGTTCCACAGAGCTGGGCTGGACACAGGGCCTCCCACACGCTGGGCAGGCGCTCCACCACCGAGTGACCGCCCCGGCCCCGGTTTACATTTAACGTCACTAGTTTTTAAAGGGCAAGGAAGTGGGAAGCCTACACTCCAGCACGGCAGTTCTTCCTGAGGGGCTGGGCGGGACGAGCTCGGGCGGGGGGCGTACTTCCTTCCTGATCCAGGGCCACAGTGTGCCCGCTCCTGGGCTGACCGGCCAGCCCTCGGGTGTCACAGATAACGATAAATTAAACAGATGAACAAGGTGAACAAAGGAGGGAAACTGGCCACAGAACATGGACAAAGGGGACATGCAGGAACTTGCAGGCTGAGGCTGCAGGCCAGCGGGATGCTCTCCGCCAGCCAGTGCCAGGGCTCAGAGACAGGGGGTGGACTCAGCCGACCCCCAGCTGACACCCAGCCTGCAGCGAGCAAGACACGCTGGGCTGCTGAGTTACTGGGTCTCAGGGCCATTTGTTGCCATCTCAGAACCGGGTCCCCGACCAACAGAAGCAGCACACACGCAGAGGAGGGACAGCAGGTGACGGCCACAGGTGGCCACCGTGACATTCAGCCTACTGCTCAAGACCCTTCAGGGACAAGGTGAGGCAACCCTGGTGGAAGGGGTGGTGGGAGCGGCAGGGAGGAGCCCTCTACCAACCGCCTCCCAGACCGTCACCTGAGAGGACTTCTGAGGACCTCACAGATCCCAGTGCAAGACACGGCCAGCCTTCTGGTCTCCGAAAGGGCGCCACTGAGGGTCCATGGCTGCCCAGGTGAATAGGAGTAGAGACGGGCGCTGTTGTCTGCTTTGCCTTCTGCAGAGTGAGACTATCGCCCCTCCCAGGGGAAAGGACAGGGCTGGACACTGGGGCTTCAGTGTCGATGACCAGGCACAGGCAGTTCTGCTGTCCAGAGGCTGAGGAACGAGGAGGTCACCATCCTTGCAGGTTCACCCTTACTGTCCCTCCTAACCAGAGAGGGGATCCTGGAAACCCAAACCTTCCTCCCAACTGCCTCATGGGCACCCAGGGATTGGGCAGCACTGGGCCAGGGCTCGCCACCGTGCTGACTGGCCCCCAAAACCCTAACCCTGTCCCCAGGCACACGAGGGGCTGGGGCACCATCGAGGGACCCTCCCCATGCTCTTCAGGTTCCCTGGAGCCACCACATCCTAGGACCACAGCCAGAGGCCTGAAGCCTGGAATCCAGGTGCTGCAGGCCCACTCCTCCCGCAGGCTCCAGGGGAGGGCGGCTCCTGCCTCCTCTGGCTGCTGGTGGGGCTCCTGGCTGCACCATCCCACCCCTGCCGCCAGGTTCACGTGGCCTCTTCTGTCTCTCCTCTGTGGGTCTCCTGTGAGGACACTTGTCTGTGGACTCAGGCCCCAGGTAACCCAGAAGACCCTACCTACGATCCTGAATTACCTCTGCAAAAGCCCTTTTCCCAATAAGAACCCACCCAGTTTCCAGGGAACATGAGGGGGCCACCACCCACCCCTACGCCCCCTGCCCCCCTGCCCGGGGCCACCACCCACCCCTACGCCCCCCTGCCCCCCAGCCCAGGGCCACCACCCACCTCACGTCCCCCTGCCCCCCTGCCCGGGGCCACCACCCACCTCACGTCCCTCTGCCCCCCTGCCCGGGGCCACTAACAACCCCTACGCCCCCTGCCCCCCTGCCTGGGGCCACCACGCACCTCACACCCCCCTGCCCAGGGCCACCACCCACCCTACACCCCCTGCCCAGGCCCACCCGGGGGCGTGGACCTGGTGTCGCAGGCCTCGCTGAGAACCACCACCCAGCTGCTCTCCACTGGCTGCTCCTCGGTGCCAGGGCCGACAGACAGGCTGTGGGGGCTCCTTCGCCTGTGTGTGGCCAGTGGCCAGTGTCCTCTCCCTACATGAGCTCCTGGTGCTGGAGGGTAGCCTAAAGAACAGACCCTGTGGCCACACTGGCCAGGGACGCGTGCCAGGACCAGAATGCAGGAAGGAGGAAGGAATGAGCTGAGGGACAGATGAGCCAATGGCCACAAGGCCTGTCTCCACCCGAAGGGACCTCAGGAGAGGGACTCTGGGCCTCAGTTTCCAGAATTCTTAAACCAGAAAAAAAAAAACAAAACAAAGCCACCCGGCCTGACTGCCCTGGGCTCTCCCACCCAGCACCGCCCAGACGGGACACCCGCTCCCCGCACCCTGCCTTCACCATGAGCACCACCGTCCCCACCCTTCCAGAACCAGCAACCCGGGGAGAAACCAGAACATCGGGCAAGTCCAGCTGGCCTGATCCCTGTGTGCAGATCCAGCTGCCAAACACCGGGGCGTGTGATGAGCAGGCCCTGGGCCTGCTCAGGAGCCCACGGTACAGAGATAAGGCACGAGTGCGTAAGTGTGAATACACCGTGTCCGCTGCCCCAAGCTGCCAACTGGCTGCTACTGACCAGGCAAGTGGGGCAGCAGGTTGGGAGGCAGACCTCTGTAAGCTCGTCCAGAGAGCTGGCCACCTGCCCCAGGAGGCCAGACCACAGGCTAGACGCCCAACAACTCAGAGGCAGGGAAGGAATTCAACGTCCTAACATTTGCCACCCACCCCTGCCAACCCCGCTGCTCTCCTGAGGAAGCCACGCAGCCCAGCGGGGCCCCTGCAGCAGAACTGCCAGGGCCAGGTGGCCAGGACGCTTGGTGCCACCAGGTGGGACAATCAAACCATCTTGCTAAGTAGAGGAAACTGTCACCTCCCGTGCAAATCCAGTGGCCTGGGATGAGCTAGGCAGCCAGCTGGGAAGGGTGTCATCCACCTGGAGGGGCCAATGAGAGGGGACGCTGTACCCAGGAGACAGGTCATGTCTCCTGATGAGGGGCAGCTCCAGGAGAAGGGGCTGTCAGACCCTCTGCCCTGGCCAGGGCCGCTGACGGGTGGGAATGGTGGGCCTCCATCCAGGTGGCCGCAGGTAAGCTGAAGGGTCCGTGGCCTTCAGGGTGCGCAGGACCTCCAGACACAGGTCTCTCCTGGGACGCATCTGGCACCTTTTAGATGATTCAAACCTTCCTGAAACACGGTCGGGGCAGGAGGTCAAGGGTGCCGCCCCTGCGACCCACAGGGATGCACCGTCCATTATCCTGGCTGCCCAGCAAGGCACAGTTCGGTGGCCTCCCAGCCACTGCAGAAAGGAAGGCAGGAAAGGAAGGAGAGGTGGGAAACAAAGTTGGCTTGCTGCCTCTTGGTCTGGCCCTCCCGAGGGAGGCTCAGGGCTCGGGCGGAGCCCGTCCTGCACAGTGAGACCCAAGATCGGGTTCCGTGAGGCACCAGTCAAAAGTAAGGCATTTGTTTTTAGTTCCGAATGTTCTGTTGCCCTTAGATTTGGACACGGGTGTGTCTGAAGTTCTGAGAATCCACTCCAAACTGGAAGAGGAGGTTCCAGCTCCCAGGTCCTGCCGACTCGGTGTCTCCCGCCCCACCCTCCGCCTGACCCTGATCCGAGCCCTGCCCAGCCCGCGGCACTGCAGGACTGCTCACGGTCACCCCGAGGTGGGCACACCTAGAGGCCCATCCAGAGATGAACAGCAAGCAGCTAGCGGCCTGTCCACAAGTGGACTGTCAGTCTTAGAGAACAAAGTGCTGAGCCCTGCGACGGACACAGGAACCTCGAAAACATGTTCCCAAGAGAAGCCAGACACGTCGTGCGGCTCAGCTCTCACGTGTCCAGGGCAGCAGAGCCAGAGAGAGAGCAGGGGTGCTAGGGACCGGGCAAGGAGTGACCCTTCCGGGGGTCCCCTTCCAAGGTATGAGAATGTTCTGGAACTAAGTCATGAATGTTCTGAACTGTGGCTTGAAAGAGGCCACCTTCACATGAGTCTCACCTCAGTCAGGAAGCAGAAGAGAGGGTGGTGGGCTGGGTCAGGACTGGGCAGCAGGGATGGAAGCCAGTTTGGCCCCGGGAGCAGACCGACACCCGCAGGGCCCCCCACACCTGTGGCAGGTCCCCACACACCTGTCCTGCGTGACGCCTCGGCCCTCCTGAGGAGCCCGTGCCTGTGCACAAGTCTGCATGAGTCCCTGCTGCTGGACACCCTGGACGGCGGCTTGACACAACACCCACTGACTGCCTCTCAATGCTGGGGCCAAGAGGACACTCAGGAGTGCCCGGAGGACTGTCCCTGTCCTTTCCCAGCTCTGACACTGCCTGTGTCCCATGGCCTCAGTCCACTCCCTCGTCATGAGCCCTGACCTTCCTGTCTCCCTCTTGCCACGATAGATTCAATCACAACGGTGAGAACCTTTTCCCAGCACACTCGCAGCGCGCAGGAGGCTGCCGTATTCTGGGGGTCACCACTGAGCCCTCCTGCGTGGCCAGCCTCCACCAGCGAGCACACACGGACCCCCCGCAACCTCTCAAGGCAGGGCAGCGTTCCAGCCTATCGAAGAAGAGACAGCAGTTCTGAGAGCACCTGCCTGTCACTGAACTGACGGGGCCTCCTGCGTGGGCCTGGACCCCAGGCACCTCTGGGCTTCAAAAGGCTCCGCCCTTGGTCTCCTCTCACTCCCACCGTGCAGAGCATGATGCTCTGCCCCAAGCTGCAGGGTGGACTCTGGACACAAGGACCCCACCTCACACACCTGGGCTGCCTGCTCCTCCCCCCACCCACCCCTGGCATCTGAGCCCCTGCCAGCACCAGGGTGGGCTCTGCGGTTAAGTCTCCGATTCATGGGCAGTGGGGCTGCTGGGGCCAATCTGCTGGTTGTGCAGAGTGAGCGCTCCAGAGGGGATCTTTTTTTACAGCAGGCGCACACTGGGCTCCTCTGCGGCCACCAGAAGTCCAGGAGAGTCCTCGGAGGTGCGCCTGGCATGTGGGTTCCCAAGATGGGAAGCCATGGCTGAACAAACCCTCCAGCTAGTTAACAGCACAGACGCGTGTTTCAGTGAAGAGTTTGGCGGGCGTCGCGCAGCCTTGGTGGCAGCCCAGGCTCGCCCGGGTCCCGAGAGTCCCAGTCCTGGTGGCGGAGGACAGGGAGGAGGGAGCAGGGTGCCTGGAGCATCCTGAGCTTACGGCGGGTAAGTGAACTGACAGCCCCATCCCCAGGGCCGCAGGGCGAGGACGGGTGTGGATCCCCAGCCCACCTGGTGCCCAGAGGAAGGCCCATCCCTCCCGGGCTCCTGGGTGGCCCCTCCACCTGCAAGCCCAGAGCCACCTGCCTGCAGGAGTCCTTACCTCGGGCCTCGGGCCCCACAGGCCTTCGCTCCACAGGGACTCGTGGTGAGCCCTGCTCCACAGTGTCAGGTGGGCCTCCAGGGGCCGGAGGCTAAGTGACTGACCCTCAATACACCCTGACAGGGCACAGTACTCTGGGCGACTCCAGGTGCCTATGGTCACACTGGGCTGCTGGCCAGGGTCACACCCACAGAACCCCCGCCTCCTGCGCCTGTGGCTCTGGTCAGTGTTCTCGCTTGTGCAGACCGTAACAGTCCCACTTCCTGAGAGGCCTTCAGCTGGGCCATGGAACAGGGTGGGCCTGGGGACCCCAAACGCACTGCCACGTCATGAGAACAAGCTACCAAGCCCTGCCCTGGGTCCGGCGCCCAGCTAAGGGTCTACAGCCTCTGAGCCCTGAGAAGCTGTGTCCTCCCCAAAGACTCAGAGGCACCGGGGCTGGCCCAGCTCACCGGGGTGCGGGCTCAGGCCAGGGCCAAGACTGCAGCTGGCCCTTCACCCCTCTGCTCACCGCCCCACTGTCCTTCCCCGATCCAGCTGCCTCCCTGGCCAGAGGGGGGAGATGTGGCTTCCATCCACAACTGCCCTGCAGGCCAGGGCAGCAAGCAGGGCCTCCCTGCCCATGCAGCTCGGGGAGCATCTGGGGAGATGTGGGAGCAAAGAGGGGCTGCAGGCATCACCCACCCACCTGCCCTCGAGGGGCCTCCTCCTCCCACACCCCGGACAGATGCAGGCCAGCTGCCTCCACTGGGTCTCGCCCCCAACCCAACCCCTGGGAACGGCCCCTGAGCCGGACGAGCGGAGCCTCAGCTGGGAGACCAGGGGCGTCAGAGGGGAAAGGGGGCTCGGCCTCGACCCAGAACTGCATTCAGCTGCAGCCCAGAGAAGGGCAGGCTCCGCAGCCGGACCACACCCAGGGTCAGGAGGGCCACCGTCCCCGGAACGTCACTGGGTTAGGCTCGTCTGACAGAGGCCAGGACTCCATTGGGGAGAGTGTGTGATGCTTTGGGAGGAGAGGCCGCTCTGGACGTGGTGCCGAGGCAGAGCGCTGCCCTCGACGCGGGAATCCCCTCTCGTCTCTGTGAACAAAGGCAGAGAGCCGGAAGCAGGCAGGAAGCCCATGCGCCTCCAAGGTCAAGACAGGGGACACCCACCCTCTACCAGTTCCAGAAACAAAAACCCCCAAACCACACAGTCTTTGTACCCAGAAACGATAAGTTTCGTTCACTTCTAAGGGGTTCCTGCTACAGACCTCGCCGCAGCTAAAACCATCCAGTGCCAGCTCGGTGGCTGGGCCCCACGAGCACGTTCCAGAGAGCACCTGGCAGGGCTGGTGGCCTGTCGTTCTCTGCGTCACGGGGAGCTGTAAACACCCTTTCCTCTCTTCCTCTCTGCTTAATATTTTATCGGAAAACATTTTTAAATGGTCCATCCCATGACTGGCATTTTAAAAAAGAAAAACTGTGTTCAAAGGAACAGCTAAGTCCTCTGAGAACCCAGGTCCACCAGCAGATTCCACCTGCTCCGTGACTCTGCACCTGAGCCAGCCTGACGCACATCCCAGGACTCCAGCCTGGGACACGGTGTCCCGGGGACATCGCAGTGCCCACAGCCCTCTCCCCGCTCAGGGTCACTTACACTCAGGTGTGACCCACCATGGGGCTCCGGGGAGGGGCCTTTCTGTCACTCTGGTCTCATCTCACCCAGCTGGCCTGTGTCCTCAGGCAATGCCCAGGCACAGCAGGAAGGCCTGCCTGCACAGGTTCCCTCCAGACCCAGACCCCATCGCCAAGACCACCTCCCTGACCCACAGATGGGGGCTGGCATCCATGGCAGCCAGGGCTGCCCTCCCTCACCCATGCCTTGGTGTCCCACCCACCAGTCAGGGACAGGCCTGGCCAGGGTCTGGGAACCTGAGACGGAACTTGGCAACCCACGCAGAATCAACCAGAAAGCCCAGCGATCCCTTAGGTGGGTCCTCAGGCCCGTCCAGAGACTCACTGCCCCCAAGGCCAGGACACGGAGCCCAGGCCCTCCCTGCAAGCCCTCCCCCGCGACCTCACTGGCACCAGAGCCCCACTGCACTGCGCAGGGTGCCTTTAGGTGCGCGATCATCTGTGAAAGGATTAATCTGCTGACCTTATTACCCAACTCAAAAGCGATTTTGCAGCCGTCAGGAACACGCCTGCGAGATTCCCCTGGAGTGGGCTGCAGCCCCTCCTCCACACCCCTCCAGCCGCCGTGACAGGCGACTCCGCCATGCGCTGAAAATCCACCATCGAGGTGACTCGGGACGTCCGCGTAAACCCACCCTCTGACCCACTCGCAGACCCCGAGGCCCGTCCTGCACCCCCAGGAGCTCACCTGATGCCTTTGTTCTGGGCGATGCTGTGCAGGGACAGTCGGGACACCGCAGAGATGACCTGCGGGAGACAAGAGAGCGTCCTGTGATGTCACAAGCAACCACAAGGCCACCGTAAAACCCTAATCGAGTGTCTTACGGGCACTGAGCACCAGTGGCGAAGCACATCTCATCCCGGAGAGAAAGCGTCTTCATCTAGACACCTACTTTGAATTTATTGTGCAAAATCGTCCTTTTGCTGCACTAATATTTGCTGAGGGCCACCTCAGTGCTCCCAGCACGGTGCCCGGGAGGAGCAAGTCTCCACGCGTGTGGCCCTCCCACCCCTCCTGGCCCCAGCTCCCCAAGCGGTCTGCTCGCCCAGAAAAGGGCCTGCGTGGCCAGAGGCTGCTGCGGTCTGCCCGAGGTCGGGCCTACCGAGCGCTCGCCCCACACTGCTGCTCTGGAAGGGGCCACATGCCTGACAGTGGCTCACGTTCCCAGTAGGTGCCGACCACTCGAGAACTGGGAATGGAACCTAGAGGTGGGCAGTGGCTCACCCAATGTCACACGCAGGGGGGCACCAGCAAGTGTCCGAGTGCAGCGCTTGCCTCCCCTCCAGCCCCAGCTCTCCAGAGGACATCTAAAAAGGCCCCTGGCCCCCAGAGGGCTCAGGCTGCAGAAGGACAACCGAGAGCCCAGGGACAGAACTACACGACAGGACCTTCACAGGGCCCGAGCGGACACACTCGTCAGAGTAAAACACTCAGCAGGCAGCAGGAGCCGCTCCTTCACGGCCCCTCCAACGTGGTCCCCCACAGCAATCAGACACACACGGCCGTCACCCAGCCTCGAAAGCCCCAGTACAGTCACTCCAGGAAGTTCAAGAGGACAGGGAGCAAGCAGGCCTCCAGGGGCAGGAGGCTCCACAGACAGATGAGGAAACTGAGGTGGGGTGGGGAGGAGGCTGACCAGGAACACAGAGCATGGCCTGAGACGTAACAGGAAGTGGCTCGGGGCCCATCCAGCAGGACCCTCAGGGCACTGACCCAGTCCAGCACTGGACACCGAGGAAGCAGGTGCAGATCTGCCCCTCAAGACTGCAGTGCACGTGAGTTCACATGAGCACAAGGTCACGTGTGTGGCCACATGCACCTGCTGCTTGTGTGTGCACATGTGTATGTGTGCATGTGCATACGTGTGCTGTAAGTTCATGTGTGTGTGTGTGTATGTGTGTGTGCACATGAGAGAGAGAGAGAGAGAGAGAGAGAAACAAGAAAATGGCCCCAAACCACTTGACGGGTTCAGAGACACGCCCACGCTGCTGGCTGTCCTGGGCATGGCCCACAGGGCTCACGTGCACCCATCCTGAGAGACTGTGGAAGCCATCAGGCCCTGCACACTCCGTGAGCAGGAAAATAAGGCCAAGGCGCTCACGCGGAGGCCCCGTGGGACACATTCCTGGAACTTCCCTTTCGTCTGCTCTGCATCCAACAGCCATTTCTAAAGGGTGGGAAGAAACCACCACGGGGAAGGCCCCTCCACGCCCAGTGAGTCAGGACTGGCCAGCGAGCTGGGGCAGGGGCCGCCTTGCTACCCAGTTGTGCTTCAGGCACAGGGACTCACAGAGGTCAGGAGTCCATGGGACAACAGGGTCCCGAGTCTCCTCAGACGAGCCTGAGCCGGCTGGGCAGGGCTCCCGGCCTCATGAGCTCCCAGGGGCGCGACACAGAGCACCCTGGCCTGGCGTCTCATTTCAGGGGTAGGAGCTCCATGTATTTAGGGGAATGAATTAAAGCGGCATTTCTGTCTGTCCTCGTAGCCATTTGACAAAACGCTGGAAAGGCTAGACCTGGAAGGGCGTGGCCAGCCTCCGTGGCCCACGCTGCCGACCCATGAACACGCCTCCAGCCGAGCTGGGCCAGGCGCAGCATCGCAGTGGAGTCCTGGGGCGGCACCAGCGGTCAGCACCAGCCCAGGAGAGGCAAGCTGGGCGCTACCCAGAGCAGCACAGAGACCTCATCCCGACCAGTGAACCCCAGGACGGAGGGAGTCGCAGCGGGCAGACGTGGCTCTGTGTCCAGGTACCTGTGGTCCTAGGGACAGCACTGCTGCTACAGCTGCCCTAACCACAGGGCTCTCCGCCCTGAGCATGCAAAGCTTCGCCAAGAGGGAAGCTCTCACTAGCCGTCTGTGAAGGGCTCAGCTCCAGAAACGAGTTAAACACACAGGGCAGCAGGAGGCCAGCAGCCAGCTCTGGCCAGCTCTGCAGGAGGCGCCTGTCCTTCCACCAGGCTGTGCGCTTCCTGGTGTCTGTGCTGGAGGGGAAAAGCTCACGCCAGTAACCCAAGGCCCAGGGAGCAGACAGGGGACGCCAGACAGGGGACACCAGAGAGAGCCAAGGACCATACAGAGTGGGACAGGCCCAGGTGAGACCCGCCATCCTGCAAGCCACAGGGCACCTCCCTGCATGAGGAGGGTGGCACGCGGGCTCCAGAGGCACCTCTGGCCGGAGCCTGCCCCACTCCAGGACAGAGCAGGCGGCCATCAGAAGCCTCCGGCTCAGGGCTGGCGGACTCCTAAGGGAACGTCAATGTCAAAGGAAGACATGTGCCCAACTCTGATTCCTTGTCCAGCCGCGTCCCAGTTAGCAAACGAATGCAGAAGCACAGCCACTCTCCCGCCTTCCCGTCCCTGCCGACCCCTCAACAACCCTCAGTCCCTGGAGGTCCGTCAGCCTCCACCCACAGAGCCTCAGCCTGCGTGCCAGGGAGAGATCCGTGCCCTCCAGGGAACCCGCCCACACCGCCAGCTCCAAGCCCGGCTCCTGAGCAGCCCTACTCACCAACGTCCACCCACCTTGCCTGCAACCATGCCCCCGGGTACCATAGGAAACGGGTGGACTGGGCAGCCCACAGGACGGGGAGACCCCCCAGGCAGGGTCTGGAGGAGTTTGTGGTTCCTGCCCCACCCAGCCACGGCTTCCCGGCTCTCAGGGCCCCAGATGCCGGCAGCCCCTTGCCTTCCCCTCACCAGGGCAGAAGCTTCAGAAGGCAGACCCACCCCTGCCCACCCTGCCCACAGGTTCTGGGGCCCAGGAATCTGCATTTTTGGTCAAGGTCCCATGTGGCTAGATGACCCCTTGCGGAGACAAAGTCACTCAGGTAATGCCACAAGCTGGGTCATGTCAGAGGAAGGGTCAGAACGTGCCCAGCTTTTCGCTGGGCCCCCCTGCAAGTATGATGCCCCAAAGGGGAACGCGAGATGCGTCAGCACCTTCCAGCTGGATGGTCAGGCGGGGTGGCAGGAAGGACTCCAGGGAAGGGCGCCATCCAGAGGCAGACGCGAAAGGCTGGGGTCCCAGAGAGTGCCCCTCCAGGGGCCAAGCCAAGCCCGGGTGCAGGACGGGGCTCCAGACCCTGTCACCGGGGTCTCCCGTGCCAATCAACAGATGGACACGGCTTGTCCTGTGAGCCCCGAGCCAGGGACGCACCCCTTAAGCTTGTCTCTACGTTTCGATCCTGTCCAGGCAGAGAAGACAGCAGGCAGCCTGGGGACAAAGCCCCAATGTGACAGAACCGTCCCTCCTCCCCGCTGAAGGAGCAGGCGCTCGCCCGCTAACTGCCTCCCTGTCGCCTGCCTGAGCGTCCCTGCGCCTGGCGGGAGCGGGCCCCTGGCACTGAAGCTCAGTCAGGCACCACGGCAGCAGAGGGGTCGGGCGCAGCCGGAGCACTTTGCCATGAGCACGCAGTGCCAGCTGAAGCAGGGCCTCGTCCCTGCCGATGGGGAGGGGAAAGGGGAGAGAAATAAGAGGAAGAGGAGGAGGAGGAGGAAGCAGCAGCAGCACCTTGGACAGCTGGCTTTCCATCAGCTGCAGAGGGTCTGGGAGGCGGGGCCCAGAGGGTGGGGAGACTGGGACCCACCCTGGTCCCATGGGGCACACTGCCTCTGACCCTTGCAAGTGTCCCTAAAGACAAGCGTCCACCCTTGGACGTGACCCATCTGGCTCCCTGCAGCAGTTTCCAAATGCCTGACCGCCCAACGTCAGGGTGCAGGGGACTAAGGAAGAGAGGACCGACAGCGCGGTATCCGGAGCCCCGGGAGCCATGGAGAGAACCTGCTGGTGCAAACACACCCACAAGTATCGCAAGAGAGAAACCAGGCTGTAAACACACGCGGTAGACGCGCGCCAATCTTTACAACCACGCTCTGGGAAGAGCCTGGCGGACACCACAGGACGCACGAGCAGGCCTCGCCTCTGGGCGGATGAAGGTCTTCCCCCAGCTGCACCTGCGACGCCACCCCGCCTGCACTCAGGGTGCGTGCCCATCAAGCTCTCCTGTCGGCAACACGCCGTTCAGCAGGCCTGACTAGGGCCCCAGGTGGCAGCGGAACTCAGTCCACTCTCCACTCCATGACCGCCACAGCTCACACGCGCCCAGCGGCAGGCTCCCCGTCCACCAGCAGGCCAACAGGGCTTGGGAAACTGAGGAGGGTTCTCTAGAGGACACGGTCCCCCTGAAACATACCAGCACACGAGGCCCTGCCTTTTGGCTGTGTGCCAAGTGCCTGCCCACAGGAGTCACATGGCCAAAGTTGGGTAGGTGGGTGGGTGGATGGATGGACAGGTGGATGGATGGACAGGGGGGTGGGCGAACTGGTGGGCAGATGGGTGCATGGATGGTCAGTAAGTGGATGGTGGGGTGGTGGGTAGATGGATGGTGATTAGACAGAAAAGTTAATGGATGGATGGGTGGTGGGTAGATGGACAGATGGACGGACAGATGGATGAGCACAGGAACTGACAGACCAATGGTACCAGCAAAGGAGGTCCCAAGGAAACCCTGCCTCCCAGTCTCCACCTTGGACTCTCGGCACGAGGCCCCACACATCGAGCACCTTCTACATGCTGAGCACTGGGATCAGCATGACAAACACCGTCTCCTGTACGTGGCCTCTATTAGAGGCAGACACTAGGGACTAGAGAAAATAAGGGCTTTGTCCCAGCAATGACCAGCTCAGGAACCGAAACGCATGGCCAGGCCTAAGCTTCTGTCCACAGCACCTCGTGACCCAGGGGACCACTGAGCCTGCGCTGGGGACACGTGAGCCACACTGGTGTGTGCACTGTCCTGTGGGCCCTGCTTACTCGCAGAGGCCACATGATCAGGGTGCTGGCCTTGAGTCCCCGTCACAGGGACCGATGAGCAGGACCTACACAGGCCTGGCTGAGTCACAGACCCTCCTATCAGCCCCCCGTGCATCTGGACACCCACACAGGGCCACGGCGCATCGAGCTGCCCAAGAACCCACCTGCCCACCATGGAACCCTCTTCTGACGCTGCGGCAGATTCAGGGAGTCATCCCAACAGATGTCTCTCCTCTCACATCAAAAGCGAGGTCAGGAGGAACTCGGCAGGCAGCCAGCCAGGAGCGATCGACAGCTTTGCCCCAGGACACAAAACAGGCAGAGAGGGCACTTCCCAGTCACCCTGTCCTGCCACGGGTGGCTCTCTGGCAGAGGGTGCTTCTTCAAGAGAGTCAGCAGGGCACAGAAGGGTGGCCCAGTCCCCTGTCCCAACACAGCTGAACAGCAAAATGAAGATCACACACAGCAGGCGACTGGCAACAGCCACAGAGGCTTGGAAGGAGGCCTGGGGGCCGAGGACCAGAGTGCAGAGGCTGTGGAGGAGGACTGGAGGCACCTCCGTCCAGGCACCAGGGCCGCCGCCCTCCCTGCGCAGCCCCATGAGCCCAAGCTCCTCACCAAGCCAGGTGAAAGACACCCACCTCTAGGCCCTCCCTGGCCCGCATGGGTCTGCATGGCGACTGTGGCAGGCAAGGGCACGGGAGACCACCAGCGCCCGGGGCCCAGCGGCCTCACCTTGTGCCCTGTGTCCTGCAGCAGCCAGCAGTCTACTGACAGACAGATGGCCAGGTGGACAGACGATGGACAAAGAAGGCAGACTCTGCCCAATCCCACCCAGGGAAGGTGGGTCTTGAGGGCAGCCCCCACACACCAAGCCCCCAAAAGGCCCTTGAGGGTCTCTGTGGAGACCCCACCTCCACAGCCCCCCACCCAGAGCCACGCTGCCCTATCGTGAGGACCTGGGTCTGACTCAAAGCCCAGCCTCTAACCACACAGTAGCCTGAGGACTCCCTTCCCAACCAGGGTGGACCCTGCTGAGTCCCAGCTTTGGGGATCCCTACAGGGTGGGGACTTCAGTCTGGAAGGTTCTCTAAGCCAGGATCACATTTGGGACCCGTAGGCCACAGCAGAGAGTAGGCCCAAAGGCCAGGGGAGCCCCTCAGAGAGAGGACACCAGAGCCGTGACAGGGGACCCAGGGACAGGGAGCAGGGGTGGTCAGACCCAGCCTTGGCCCTCACCACGCTGGGCGAGGCCAGCACTAAGGAGGACAGCGAGTGCCTGGCTCCCTCCCCACTCTCGGCTCCCAGCACTCTGGCCTCCTCTAGTCTCCACGACACTTGGGGCTCAGCGCCTCCTCTCTGGCCCACCTTGGGTGAGGAGGGGGAGGAGGAGGCAGTGACAGTCCCTGCTCCCAGCACCTTCCTTCCCCACGGCCATCAGCCAGCTGGCCACGGGTCCCTGGCCAATGTGAGAGCACTCTTCTCAGTGGACCCGGTCTGGGGCCCAGGAGGAGCCAGACGGAGGCAGGAAGTCTGGCCGGGAACCTTGGGGATGGCCACTTGTGCCTCTGGAGTCGGGAGAGAGCGGGAAGGGAGAGCCAGCCGGCAGGCTCCTGGGCAGCACCAGGAGCTGTGGACTGCCAGCAGCAGAAGCAGCCCCGTCCCGGGTGGCCACTCCTATGGAGGGTCCAGAGGCCTCTGACAAGGCTGAGGCTCAGTGGAGACAGACAGGGTGGTAGCAGACAGAAGGCACAGCCACCCTGCCTCATTTCCAGGGTCCCCCGTGCGCCAGGCACGCTACAGAAACCATCTGAAGTAACTTGAGGTCACCAGCAAAGTGGCCAAAGGCACAAACGAACAGAACAACAGAGACCCAGGTTCAAGCCCAGCACCGGCGACCGGCTGCAGCCCTGTCCTCTCTGGGCCCTGGCGTGCCCACCGTGGACCAAGGAACCGTGTCACACCCCAGACGGCAGATCACACTTGGGCTGTCCTGCCCCTGGGTGTGCCCAGTGGGCACCACCCTGCACCTCCCCTCACACACTCCCCATAGCCTCTGTCACAGAGAGGTGGTCTGCAAGAAGAGCTGCCCAACTCCTGGACAGGAGACCCTGAGAGGCCCTGGGAAAGCGCCCAAGCTACGTCACAGCTGCTCTTGATCAGGAAGCTGCCTCGATCCGCCAGGGAAACCTGAAATCCTCAGGGGAAGGAGTTTTGAGCATCTGGTCCAAGTGCTTTACAAAGGCCACCCAGTAACTCCCGCAGAACCTGGTTCAGAACCGGGGCTCCCGTCTGGGGCCCGAGCGTCCCTTCCCGCCCTGGCTGTGTTAAGCAGGACACCTATCGCGTTCCCTCTGCCCGCAGAGAGAGACACGACAAACGTCTGAAGCTTTGGAAGTTTATTGTGCACAGTCTTCCTTTCTTTCCCTCTTTTCTATCCCCTTCTCTCTTTTCTTTCTCTCGCTCTCTTTCCCTCTGCTTAACTCTCGCCTGCTCCAGTCGCTCCGCTTCTCCTGCTCGGCTCACGCCTGCTTCGGCCACTCCGCTTCTCCCACTCGGCTCTCACCCTCGCTCGCACTCTTCTTCCTCGCTTCTACTCTCCCCTCTCAGGAAGTTACCAAGCTTATATACACTTCAACCAATCAAGGGAGAGTACACGAGGTAAACGGCGAACAGCTGTAGGTATAGAATAGACACACGAGAGAGGCATGTACTAATCACATTGTTAACTAGCTAATACTGTATAGCCAACCGCTTTTGGCTCAGCGCCAGGCACCATCTTGACTGTGCCCAAGGCTGGGAGTCCCGGGTACCCCGACAGACACCTAAAGCCAGGCCTCCTGCCTGCCAGATCTCTGCCAGGCTTATCTCAGTTTATTTCCTCAAAACCCCCAGGACAGTTCTGCAGTTCTCCCACCTTACAGAGGAGTCCTGGAGGCCCAGGTAGTGCCCAGCCCAGGACGGGGCAAGGCAGGTCCTGCGTGTCCCCCTGACTGCAGAGCCCCAGCTCCTCCCTGCCCTGCCCAGGAAGCCTGGCAGGAGGCAGTCGTGGCCTCTGGGGATCACAGCCAGGCTGCCCGCAGGGCCTGGAGTTCTGGAGGCTGCTGGACCCACCCAGCCGTGACGGTGGCTCTGGGAGCGGCTGGGTGGGCGCACGCTCACCGTCTGAGAATGCACGCTCGCTCATCCGAGACACTCCCGGCCCCTCGGGCCCTGCAGCCATGACAGGGCTGCCGCCCTTCCGCTCGGCCGCAGGAGGGGCTCAGGCTGGCCTCCCACCAGGGAGAAGGTGAGACGGGGTCACGCCCTGGGCGGTGCCCCGAGCCCAGGCTAGACGGGCAGCATCTCATCCCTCCCGTGGTTGGAGGGGAGGCCACAGAGCCAGACCCAGTTCCACAGCCCAGAGGCAGGCGTCCAGCAGGGAAGACGGGAGACCCCCAGGCAGCCCTGGGCACCATGCCAACAGAATCACAGGGCGGCACTGGGCGGGGCAGGCAGCAGCCCACACACTCCTGCCCTGACCCCAAAGTTCACCCTAGGGGGAGACAGGGGCCAACGGATGCTTCAAGGAGCCCGGACTGGCCTGTCCCAGGCCCCAGGCCTGCCCTGGGGTCCCCGAGGCTCCCCCAAGGGAGGGAGGGGACACAGCGAGCCCCCACCCTCCTCGGCTTCCCCTGGGCCCTGCAGGGGCAGCGGACCAAGGGCTGTACCACCACGCCAAGGTGCCGCAGGAGCCCGATCACGGGGCTGAAGACACAGCGAGAGGGCGGCCAGGGATGCCAAGGACCAGGGCGGCGGTGCTCCCGCAGGTGGTGGACAGCCCTCCACCTGGACAGCGCTTCCCTGAGCACAGCGTGGCCCCGGCCCCACTCCTCCAGCCTGGCCTCGCAGGCAGTTAGGGCCCTGCGCTGTCCCTTGCCCACCCACCACGTCCCACCCATTCCTGGAGAGAGGGTCTGTTGGGAGCAGGGAAGTAGACGCCAGGCCCAGAAGCCATGAGAACCGGGAGGAGGGAGGCTGGGGACCCTGCACCAGCGCTGCCCACCATGTCTGGGCTGGAAGAAGTCTCTGGAAAAACTGTGTCCACAGCCCACGCTTCTCACTCGGGGGAGACAGGCCCACAGTGGGTGCGTCCTGTCCAAGGCCCCACTGGTCATGGGCAGAGCAGGCCCACAAGACCATGGTGGGAACACGGAAGGTCATAAGGTGACTGCCACGGGCCTTCTGCACTGCTGCCCTGTCCCCTGCAGATGACAAAACTGGGGGTCAGACTGGTCACTGGCACAGGTCAGCTGGAAGCTCTGGGGCTGCACAGCAGTGGTCAGTGCCCTAAGGGGAAGTATCCAGAGGTGCCGCCTCAGTCCCCCTGGGCCAGCCCGAACCCCTCTCCCCTGGCCTTCCAGCACGTCCACTGCACGCTCCAGACTCACCTCCATCAAACTTGCAACCTGCGAATGGGGAGCGCCATTGCCTGCAGGGACCCGGGCCTCCGAGCTGCCCTGACTGACTGGCAGGGGAACAGAACCTGATCTCGGGCGCCTCGCAAGCGTTTCCATGGATTCCGTTGGGAGTGATGGCTTAGCGGCCTGGTCACTATGTGTCAGCAGAGCCCACACCCAATCAACACTGCCTGGCCCTTGCTCCTGTCCACGGGCGCCCAGGGAAGCCTGCAAGAGTACTGGGCCCCCAGCCCCAGGCAGAGGAGGGTGGCGGCCCCCCAACCCTGGGCCCTGGGAGGGGGCTCTCGGGCCCTCCCTGGCCCATGTGGGCATCTCAGGACGTTCTTGGCAGTGCCTAGTGGGCACTTTGGGTGACACCTGCAGAAGGAGACTCAGGCTGAAGCCATGACCACAGCACCCACGGCCCTGCGAATAAGGCCTGCAGCAAATCAAGGGCGGCCACCACCGTGACCACCGTGACCACCGTGACCACCGTGCCCCTGCCTGGGTCTCGGGATCAGCCGCAGTTCTGCAGGACGCACGCCCGCCCCATCTGAGGCCCAGGCCCCGCCCCGCCCTGCAGCAGGGCACACACCCCCACGGGTGAGGGGGACGCTGAGCGGGGCTCCCCCCAAGCCACACCATCACTTCTGCCCCTCCTATCAGACCAAGGCCCCCTCCCCCGACACCCATGGACAGGGGTCCCTGGACAGAGGTCACCCTAGACCCTTCCCACTGGCCCTGCACCTGCATGCTCAGCAAGAGTCCTAGGAAGCCACGGCTGCAGGGGATGGCCAAGCAGCAGCCACCTCCCCCGCCCACTCCAGGCGTCAGTCTGAGCCTGTGGCTTCGTGAGTTGGTGTACCAAGGGTGGCGGGGACAGGCAGGGGGACGGCCGAGGACAGCAGCTGACATGGAGCAGCAGGCACGCCCTCCCTGCTCACATCCTGGCTCCTCAGCAAGGCTGGAGACCCTTCCCCAGAGGAGGGCCGCGCCACCCGAGAGCCAGAGGGACCACGGAGATCCACGGGATCCACGGGATCCATAAGATCGGCCCCTCACGGTGGCCCCTGCCAGCCCCTGCTGTGCCCTGGGTCAGATGTCAGCGGCCCCTGCATGGGGCGCTGTGGAAGGGCCTTCCTGGTGACAGTGCAGGCCGGGCATCGCAACCCTGGCTGGGCTCCACGCCACCTGCAGACCTGCGGTCCCAGCGGTGCCAGGCCCTCACCTGCAGGGGTGAGGAGAACCCACCGGGTGCACTCCTCACTCGGGTGTCCACGAGCGCTCGCTGAGCAGCTGCTAGATGCTCAGGACAGGAAGCCCACGGGCCCCGCTGAGCTCCTGGACCAGGGGAATGTCACGCTGCAGGCGAGAGGGCAGGCGGTGGCAGCACTGCAGGGCAGAACCCAGCAGCTGCAGGTGCCAGGGCAGGCGCCAGAGGAGGGGCCGCAGCCCGAAGCCTGGACCAGGCAGTGGCCTGGCAGAGCTGGCACAGGGGCAGGCTCACCACAAACAAGGGCACTCGTCCTGCAAGAGGCCTCAACACCGCAGAGCCCAGGGTCACCAAGTGCACACTTAGGCTCCTCCCACAGCAGCGTCCACCCAAGAACCCAGCTCCCGCCGTCTGCAGTCCAACCCCGTGGGCCCCACGTGGAGCAGTGTGCACTGCGCTGTGGGGACAGGCGGAAACCTGGTCCAGCTCTGTTCCCTCCATTCCTGCTTTGCCGGCTGGAGCGGCGACTCCCCACACTGAGCACCTCGGGGTGGGGTTCAGAAAGGCACTCCAGCCGGGGGCAGTGGCCGTGCCTGTGGTCCCAGCTGCACGGACACTGAGGCGGGAGGATGGAAAGCTGACGCCAGACTCAGCAACCGAGCAAGACCCTGTCTCACAACATGATTTTCAAAAGCAGCTGGGGATGTGGCTGCAAGGCAGGGAGCTCCAGGGTTCAATCTCAGTACAAAAGAGCAAGAGAGGGCATTTCCCCAGAATGGATGCTTGAGACCCCAAGGGAGCACGAGCGGGAGGCAGAGCGGCGAGCTCTGGAGAACCTGCCTCGGAGGGACCCACGGCCCCAGCACCCAGCGAGCAGCCCTGGACCAGCCCTGGGCACCGCGCTGAGCCTGCCGGCCCCAAGCCGGGCGAGGAGGGGCCTGTGATCAGCCAGGGCAGGGGGAGGTGATGATAAACAGACTGAACCACACAAGAGGGGAGCACAGAGCGCAGCCTCTGAGGCCTCCAGGGCAGCCCACCCACCGTGCCGCCAGGGCAGGCCACCATCAGCTGCACTGGGCTGGACAATGGGCTCCAAGCTCAGCTCCTTCCTGGAACCTCGGGCTGCAGCCTCATCTGGAAACCAGGCTGCAGATGTGACGAGGTGAGCCAAGGTGAGGTCACGCTGGCAGAAGACCGACCCCTAACCCAGAGTGACCACTGTCCTTTTAAGAAGAGCAGAGACGCAGGGCAGAGGAGGAGAGGCCATGCATACCCTCAGGGCACAGTATGCACAGGGCTGCCAAGGGCTGAGGTGGCAGGAGGACGCCCCTAGAGCCAACGCAGGCAGCAGGTCCCACAGCACCCGATAGCTGGACTGCAGACTCGGCTGTGGCAGCCAGAGGACCCGAGGGCAAGGTTGCAGGTGGCCAACACAGACACCCGGCCCTTGTGAGCAGATGGGCACCTACTGCCATCCAGGAGTAAGGACACACGGGGCCTGGGGCAGAGGGCAGCCTCGTTGCAGGGCAAGGACACAGGGAGAGCGTACACACTGCCCAGGAGGTGGCTTCAGCTTTCCCCGGAGACCCTGCACCTCGGCTCAGGACCAGGCCACATCCACCCTGCACTGGGCATGCAGTGACCTTCCTCCCTGGGGAAGGACCTCTGGGTTCATCCCAGGCGTCACCCCCTCTCCTGTCTGGGCCTGCAGAAGGCTCACAGTCCACCAGGGCGCCTGGAGCAGGTGGCCCGTCCACATCTGCTCCTTTTATGCTGCTTTAACATGCGAAGGCAGGGCTGGCCACTGATCATGGCGCCCTGCACAATGTCCAGACTGGCAGGGCTCCCCCAGAGCAAAGACCTGCCCTGCAGGCAAGGCAGCAAGATGCACCTCCAGGCCATGGGCAGCCCTGGGTGGCCAGGGGCAGCAGGTCCCGCTGACAAGCTCAGGCTCCTGAGGAAGGACTCACGGGAGCACTCCAGGCACGTGGGGACAAGAGCCTCCAGGCACTCTGCCTGCCTGGCCCTGCTGGCAGCAGGAGCAGGCACCCGCCCGGGCAAGCCCCCAGAGGCACAGGCAATGGCAGGGGGTAGCGAGCACCCGACTGGGAGCTGTGCAACAAGCTGGTGGCCACACTGCACAGGCAATCCAACAGAAGACTGCCTGGGTCCAGTACCACTGGGCTCAGGGGCACCCCACAGTGTCACCTGAGGCCCCAGGCAACTGACAATGCTCAGATTAAGCAGGCAGATGGATTCAAAAGGAAGGGTAAGCTTCAGCGTGCTAGCACGGAAACCAAAGAGCACACACACGCACACCCACAAGCTCACACTCACCCACACACACCCACATGCACACGCTAGCTCACACACACCCACACAACACACTCACACGCACACCCGCATGCACATGCTCATCCACGCACATACACACTCACCATGTGCACGTGCTCACCTACACGTACCCACGTGCACATGCTCACCTGTGTACACACACGAGCACACACATACCCCCACACACTCTTGGCCAAGCACACACACTCACATGCACACATATGCACACACACCTATGTGCACATGTGCCCACGCACACACACTCACTCAACTCCACCCACATACACCCAGGTGTGCACACAACCTCACAAACACACACTCACACATGCTCACTTAGACTCACACAGGCTCACACATGTGTGCTCAGTGAAGCTGCCTACATGAGGAGCACACCAATGCACAGTCATTTGATTACGCACCACCTGCACACCTGCCCCATGCTCTGCCGCACTTGTGCAGGTGCCAGATCCCTTCCAGGAGTGCCCTGTCCCTACCTCCTGACTGGACATCAGACTCCAAAGCACAGCTCAAAGGTTATCCATCACAGAAGCACATCCCCACACGTCTTCAGCCCACACTGTCCCTGACTCTAGGCAGCTGCCACTGGAAGGCAAGGCGGGGACACTGGTGGGGGCAGCAGACCCTGGCCAGGCTGCCTCTCCACCAGAGCCAGCTCCCAGGCGTGTTGACCTGTGTACACTTACCAAGATACGCAGGAGGACGCCTGCCTTTCCCTGTGTGATGGGAGCATCAACCAGAAGTGCGCTTTTTAAAGACTGTTAGCTTCTGGTTTAACAATTCCAAGGACGTCTGCTCAGCCTCTCCACTCAGAACACAAAACTCCAGGCCCGCAGCTCAAGTGGGCGGCTCCGGGGCATCTGGGGCATCTGGGGCAGCCGGGGCCTTGGGGGAAGCTCGGATGCACAGGGACCAGAGGAACCTCAGCCTGACTCCAGGTGTGCGCCCAGGCCCCTCTCCTGGCCCAGCCAGGAGACACCTGAGGGACTCCACACACAGGAGGGGACGCACCTCCTCATGCCCACGATTCCGAAGTCCCTGCCAGGTCCCTCGACTCTGCTGCAGCACCATGCCTGTGGTGGAGTCTGGAGGGCACGGCCCCTGGTCACCAGGACGTGAGTCCTTCCGGAACCAATGGCTCTGTTCCCTCCAAAGTGACAGGCAATTCTTCCGAACCTGTGGGTCCACTCAGCTCCAGGCAGCGCAGGCCTGGCAGTCATCTGAGCAGCCGTGTCCAGCTGGAGTGGGCATGCTTGAGCCACACGGCTGGCCAGCACAGCCCAGCCCTGTGCCCCAGGCGACTGCAGGGCCTGGACGCTCAGGGTCCCCGTCACATCCATGAGCAACTGCAGCCTGAGAAGTGGTTTCTCGGAGCTGCTTAATGCCCAGCAGCAGCCTGTGCCCTGGTAGGCAGCCACACGTCACCGAGGGCTTCCGAGTCCACGTGGCCAGGAGCAGAGGACCGCAGTGCACGTTCTACAGGTTCCAGGGAAGACCTGTTCCCAGGCAGCCATGAGCCTCCCCAGGCCTGGCCCCAGGCTCACCACCCCCGCCCCAGCCATCTCATGGCTCTGGAATGAGCTGGCCCGTTCTTAGGCCCCAGCAGGTGACCACCTGGAGCTGCCAGGTGGAGGAGGTGGAGGCAGAGCTCTGGGCACCTCTGATCTCAAAGACCGGCAGGTGCTGGCACCGCTGGTCACCAAGCTGGCACTGCCAGCTCTCCAGGGGAAGGAACCTGACACCTGATCCAGCCTCTGCTGAGGGGGCCCCTCTGCGACCTCCACACTTGGTGTCCAAGGCTCAGGGCAAAGTGCTCAGCCACCTTCTGGAGCCACCCCTGCGGGGCTGTGCTGGGCCACAAGTCTAAACTTGTCACAGTCTTGACAAGCCATGCAGGGGAGCCGCTCCTGTCCTGCTGAGCAGGTGAGAGTGGACAGGTCTGCTGAGGGAGCCGCCCTGGGCTGGACGGGCTCAGGAACCAGTGCGGGGCAGGACCTGGACCAGCACCCGCCGGACACCCAGATCCAAGGCAGTCATGCAGCGTCCTGCAGGCAGGGACAGCCCCGGCCACAAGCCAGTCAGAACCAGGCGGGGATCCCTGGAAGGCCCCTGGGAAGCCTGGGTCCTGCTGCGCGTCCTCCCCACCAGGACCCAGAGGCATCTGAGCAGGAACCACAAGACTGTGTCCTGGAGGAGGTGGGGTCTTGGGGCCGGCAGGGAGCACCGGACACCCCCTCGTGGTGGAAAAGTCAAGTAACGCAACGCAAGGGTGCCCTGCTAGGACTCAAATCCAGCCGTCTGCGGCCACAGGCTGAGCTCTAGCCAGAAGCCAGCTCCAGTGGGGCCGTAGATCCCCGGGCAGCCTCAGATGGGTGGCAGCACGCACCACACCCTCAGCCTCTGTACCTCCACCCTGCAGGGCGTGTGTGCCTCTGTCTGGGTACAAACCTCAAGGACCAGGAAAGCAAGGAGCGCATTCCCTACACCGTGGGTCAGCTCTGACAGCACACCCACTTCCAGACCAGCCCAGAGGGTCCCTGCACCCAGGGCAGAGACCAGGATCAGGACAGCCTGAGTCCTCCCGGCACGGAGCCTGCTCCTTTCATGTGCACCACAGGGATCACAGAGCCTGGCCCTGGCTCGGAGCAGGTGGCCAGCAGGGTGCGGTCAGTCTTTCCAGAGTGCAGAGGGTGGGACTTACCAGGTCACGGAGAGACAGCTCCCATGCTGCACAAGGCAGGTGCAAAGGACCTGGGGCCCATCCTCCTCCTCCTCCTCCTCCTCGGCAGTGGGTGGCTCCTGGGGTGCTCACCCTGAGAGGGACCCTGGGGCCCAGGCACCCGCCATGTCACCTCCTCCTACCTCTGGCAGGGTGGGGCAAGGGCCATCTGTGAAGCCCGTCAGCAGGAAGGACCTCTTCTCCAGTTCCCCCAGGGATTCTCGGCAGAAACTCACCACCTTGAGGGTCAATAACATCGCCTGGGACAGGACGGGGCAGGGCCAGCGAGCCCCGCGGGGCCCCTGGGCGGGGAGCAGGGCTCATCAGCCTCGGCTGCTCCGAGTCACCCTCCTGCCGATCCAGGAGGGGAGCCGGGCAGAGGCCAGGCTTCCCGAGAGGCACGGGGCCCAGGGATTCTCTGCACCCCTCTCTCCAAGACAGCGCCTGCCCCTGGGGCCACGGGTCAGCCGCCCCAGGCCTGCCGGACCCCGTCTGCCCACCACACGCACGCAGCCCTGGTTTCCCGGCAACGCCACGAGACCCCACGGAGCCCCAGACGCAGCACCCAGGCTGTCAGGGCTGGGGTGGGAGGGCCCTGCAGCCAAGCCTGAGCCAGTGACGGTGCCGCCCCGGCCACCACAGCTGCCCCTGCTGCCCCACGACCCGGGGTCCTCAGTACCTCCCGGCTGGCACTGCGGGTGGGGTGAGCCTGCTCAAAGCCGAGGACGCAGTGGCCTCGAGGGGACGCCACCAACACGCACGAGGGGCGAGGGGACAGGCCAAGCAGGTCCTCTGGCTCACCTGCCTGTGCCCAGCTGCTGCCCCTCTCCAGCATCGGAGACCCCGGCTCCCAGCTGCCCAGGCCAGGCCTCCAGAAGCAGAAGACAGGGAGGAATGGAGAGTCCAGAGCAGCCCCCTGGGGCAGCACTGCCCTTGGGGAGTCCAGACTGCAGCACACATACTCGAGTGTCCCCAGCAGAGACGAAAGCCCAGGTCCCCAGTCGAGAAGCGGGCATCCCGGGAGCAGGAGGCAGCAGGGCACGGCAGGACCCGCCCATCAGCCGCCGATCCTGCCCAGCCACCCAGGCAGCCCCCAGGCAGATCCCATCTGCCACCTTCAAACAAGGCCGAGGCCCCGGGGGCAGCTGGACAGGGTCAGCGGGGAAGGTCTGCACGGGGCAGGTTCTCCCTCCAGGCCGACTCTCCACCCCCGGACGCAGACACCTGAGAACTGAAGGAAGGCCGCTGGCCTCTCCCCAGCCCCAACGCAGTCCTGGAGACCTGGCGCCCACCCGGCACCCTGAAGAAGAGGCCCCTGGCCTGGGCTCGAGGAGGAGACATGGCCCTGCCGCCCACGGGGCCTGTCCTGGTCCCCAAGACAAAGGACCAGAGACCCCAAGGTCAGGACAGAAAGCCAAGGCCACAGGCGTCACAGCTGTCAGGCGGGCAGGCAGGACACTGCAGAGGGAGAGGGCAGGGCGCCCTCCGGGAGGCTGCCGGGCCTCAAGATGGCACGGTCAGCACCGGACACCCAAAGGCAGCGCGGAGGAGTGCGGAGCTTGGGAAGGCAGGCGGCCACCGACCCCCACAGGGCGGAGACTTTCCAGGCACAAACCGGGACCAGGGCTACGGGTGCCACTGAGGACCCACTGGTGACAAGAGAACAGGAAAGATGCAGCCGCCAGGAGGGGGCCTGGCCACGGGGGGGCAGGTGCAAGACACCCGCTCTGCACTCGAAGCCCAGCAGGGCAGTTACTTGTTCCACCATGAGCACCAATGGTGACTTTGCCAAAACATAAAGATAAAGAATGATGAAAACGAACAACCCGAGTGTCCACCAACAGAGGGACAGATGAGGAGTATTACCCAACCCTGAAAAGGAGTGCAGTCCTGACAGGCACTGCATCTGGCAATGCAGCAAGGCCAATCAGACACCAGGTCACTCGTCTGAATCCCCATGTGAAGTGTCCAGAATGGGCAAATCCACAGAGCAGAGAGTGTGTAGGGGCTGCCAGGGTGGGGACGTTGTCAAACGGGGTGGGTGGCTTCCGGGGGGATGATGAAATGCTTTGGGATCCACAACAGACAACAGACTGGTGAGCAAGCCAAGAACTCAGTCTGAAAGGCTGGACGGGGCGCCTCTCAGCCTAGCTCTGGTCAGAAGAGCAGCTGGAGACGGCCGCAGAGGCCCGCGGCACCGAGCTCCGCCTCCTTCACCAGCAGCTGCTCCAGCGGTTCTGCCACGGCCACAGACACTGGCCTCCCAGCCTCCCCACCTCCCCACCTCCACCACCCTGATCCTGTGAATGGCCGCCGGCCGCCGGGTGGCTGGACACCGAGGGCACTGGATCCCACTTGGGCCTGAGCTGGGTGCATCCTGGGGCATGTGATCCAGATCTGCGTCTGAGAGGAAAGGCGGAGGCCGGGCCAAGACAGGTGCCTTTCCAGACTGTCCTTAGAAACCTGGTGGGGAGGCAGCCCAGGCCAGCCCCTGGGGGCCCACTGGACCGGGCACTGCTGCAGGAAGGAAGGGGTCTGGCCAAAGCCCAGAAAAAAAGCCAGTTCCCTGAGCGGCCGAGAAGGCCAACTCCCGTCCTTCCCGAGAGCCAGAGGTGTCCGGGTTCAGTGCCAGAGGCTGGGTTCCAGCCCCTGCTCTGCACCACCGAGACCTCTGCCTTGCCTGCCCCCCAAGACACTGCCCCCCAACCCAGGGCCCTGGCAGCTGCTCCCTGCACCCCGCCATCCCCTCCATCCACAGGTCTAGGCTGCGTGTCCCTGCCCCAGCCTGGGCGCCGAGGGCTGGCCACGCTCTCCCTGTCTCCCCAGCCCAGAGTCCAGCCAGGGAGTCCCGTGTGCCCATCCCCCAGCTCCAGGTGGGCAGGCGTGGTGGCTCTGGGTCCACCATTCCCACACGGAGCCTCCAGCATGCCCTTCTCTAGTAAAGCCAAACACAGGATGCCACTGCCCAGCCAGGACAAGGCCAGGCTGACTGCCCACAGGCCCACCCGTCTGTCAACCCCACGGAGGGCAGAGGACACGACACTCACGGGAGAGGAGCGAAGACGTCCCCTCCCGGGCCCGAGTGCCCCCTGCCTCCAACTCCAGGGAGCCGTCTTGCCCACTGAAGTCCTCTGCAGGGGTCCAGCCCAGTGCCAGAGCAGGGCTGAAGGCAGAGGGCGGCTCGGCTGTCGGCCGGAAGGGCGGGGCTGGAGCCAGGCGCCGGGGCTTCTGCCAGGAACCAGGCCTGCTTTCCTCTTGGAGGACCCGCTGCCTCCAGCCACTCGGCCTGGGAGCAGCCCCCGAAGTGAGCAAACCGCTCACCCAGCTCCCCAAAGCCGGCAGACGGCCAGGAGGCGCCAGAGGCCACGTTCAGCGCTCCTTCACAGCCCCAGCCCTGACAGAAAGATCCTCCAGAATCATCTGCTGTGAAAGACAACTTCCCAACGAAGAGCGGGGTGCCCGCCGTCCACCCCCAGTGCCACAGGACACTTCTCGCCGATCTCAGAGAGCAGCAAGCCGCATCCCCTGCACCGCTGGACGCTGAGCACAGCCGCTTCCTCAGACTCCTCCCACTGCAGGCCATCTGTCCCTGCTCAGGGCTGGACTGGCTCTGTCAAGGGACAGTCTCTTGGAACCCACACACTGGGCCAGGGCAAGAGCCCCTTAGGGACAGCGGGGAGGGCTGCCCGTCCCCTTCCTCTGGGCAGCATGTGCAGAAGCCGGTGGCAGGAGCGAATCCCTCAGGAGACCCCTTGGATGGGCACAAGGCCCCCCACAGGCCTGTGGCCCGTGTGAGGAGGGTGCCGGCGGGCAGCCCTGCCCATCGGGAACCCCCACACAAACCCTGCTTCCCCGAGGGAGGAGGCGCCAGGAGGGACGGGGACAGATGTGACTGCGAGAACCCCGGGTTCAAGAAACTGCACTCTCATTACAAGAGTGCCAAGTCCTGCCCACGTCCAGGCACCCAAGCTGTCCACGTGCGCTTGCAGCTGGGTGGGCAGGGTGCCCAGGACCTCCCTTCAGAGCCCAGTGGCGGGGTCAAACTCACTTCCTCCACGCTGACCGCGAGAGCTGACGAGCTCTGGTGCCTGGGTTTCCTCCCCTGCAGGACGGGGCAGTGCAGGTCAGCTGGGGCCTGCAGACTCCGTCTCACTCGGGGCCCACCTCGGAGCCAGGGCCGCGCTTGCAGCAGTGCCCAGCTCACGCACCCTAACCCGTCCATGAACCCGCCACGGCAGAGCTGCCCGCCCTTCAACCTCCAGCCAGAGCTGTGGACCAGATGCCCCAACTGGGCAAAGGGGAGAAAGCAGTGCAGAGCTGGAGGACAGGCAGGAGCCTGGGCCAGAGGAAGCCCACCCACCTTCCCAACCACACGGGGGACGGTACTTAACTTACCAACATGTCCTCTTAGACCCCAGACGCACAGCAACCCTGACTGTGCACACCAACGGGATGAGCTCACACACCCTCCCTCCTGCTGGGCTGCCAGAGGCAGGGACAGGCGGGTGGCCTCCTACGTCCTTCCTTGCTCCCTCTGCACTGGCTGCACGCCACCTCATCAGGGACAGCCCACTACGATCCACGTGAGTCACGTGAGGCCAGGTGACTCTGACCTGGGCATCAAGTAGGAGGCAAGACAGCAAGGGGAACTTCCAAAAAGTTTGCTTAAATGGGTCAGCTTTCCTCCTCCAACCCTCCCCCACACCTGGAATGCAGGTGTCAGGGCTGGAGCTCCAGCAACCATTCTGGACCATGGTCTAGAGAACGTAAGCCGTTGGTGAAGAAGCAAAGCAAGAGGTGGGAGGCACCTGGATCCCTGACACCTGCCCTGGCCATTTGCTTTATGAGAGAAAGGGAACCCTTGGGGGTTTAGGCTGCTGTGGAATTGAATTTTTGCAATAGCCGTCAACTCTACTCTGACACAGCCACAAGTTTAGGTCTTCTGCATGAAGGAGCACAGTGCTGTGGGCTCCCTCGTGTGACCTGCACTGACCCCCTCTACAGGTGAGGCACAGAGGGTCAGTGAGCCCACCTGGGCAGTCACTGGTTAGCCAACAGGATAGAAGTGGACTCCAGAGCCATCTGTCAAGGACACCATATGCAGACAAGAGAACGGCGGGGAGGTCCACATCCTGGCAAGAGTGAGGCCGTCCCGATGCTTCTGTTTGATCACAGGTCCCTGCAGCAATGGGCAGCCAGGAGGGAAGCTGCAGCCGGAGACTCAAGGTCACTGCCTGCCCAAGGCCTGGGGAGCCGAGCTGGGCCTGAGACAAGTCTGGTCTCTGCCACCTCGACATCAGAGAGGTCTGCATGCACGTGTCCCTGGGGAGCAGATCTGCATGTTGATAGAGGACGAGGAGTGCCCTCTGGAAGAGCAGGCCACTGGGGACACCTGCCCTGGCCCCAGAGCAGCACCGTCGGCAGACCTTGGGGTGGCGGCAGCAAGGGGGCTCTGCGCCTGAGCCGTGGCTGGCGCTACGGAGGCATGGAGCGCTGGCGTGCGC
The DNA here is from genome assembly GCF_902686445.1 of Sciurus carolinensis. Lineage (NCBI taxonomy): Eukaryota > Metazoa > Chordata > Mammalia > Rodentia > Sciuridae > Sciurus > Sciurus carolinensis. Next base: position 2,307,324 of record NC_062226.1, read on the forward strand.
AGCTTCCTAACAGCCGTGCTGGCTGGGTCCGCCCCGGCGAGCCGTGCGTGTGCGAGTGTGCCAGGAACCGCTCCACCCTGTGCGCCAGGTACGCAGACCGCGAACGCCGGAGGGATGGAACGCCCTCGAGTCCAAATCCCCCACGATCCGGCGGCGTAATTCTGGAAAGACTTTCTCTAATTCTTTTGGAGGTGCTGGGGGCAGAGCCCCGGCCTCGGCAGGCCAGGCAGGTGCTCTGCAGGCTGCTGAGCGGCATCCCAGCCCTGGAAAACACGGTCGAAGGCAGGCTGTCGTTTTTAGAGGGCGCTGCCCTGAGAAACACAAAGGCGGACGGAGCAGTTCACAGGCCTCTTCAACACCAGCACGGGCGGCGGCACTTACACACCGGAATCCCCCTGCCAGGGACACAGAAGTGACCTCTGCGAGACTGACCACAGTGCGGGAAACAGAGCAAGAGCAGGAGGCGGGCGCGCGTTGCCGCAGCTGGGATCCTGGCTGCAGGGTGCTGAGCTCATCCAAAACCAGAGTTCTCCAGTGAGATGGAAGGCACGGCGGCACCCGCTCACACCACGCTCAGGGCCGCAATCCACTTTCCAGGCGTCCAATTCACACACACACAAAACACCCTGCATAAAATGAACCTCTGAAAGTCCTCGTCCAGATCGCGCTTCCAGGGTCGAAAACCATGAAGACAAGATGCCCAGATTGGCGAACTGTAAAACCGATGCTCCCAGGTCAAACAGTGGGAAGACTAAGAAAATTCAAAGTCCGAAAAAGTGCATCCCAGGGACGCGCCGGGCGCTTGGGGGGCCCCCTCTTCCCTGCTTCCCCGACCCAGCATTCTGAAGCCCTGCCGGCGGCCGCTGCTCTTCCCAGGGCCTGGCTGTCCTGGGGACACGCAGCTTCTGCTCTCCCTGGGTGGCAGCTGCTGACCCCATCCTCCCCAGGCCTCTGGGTGCAGGAAGCCCACTCCAAGCCTCGCTGCCCGCCTGGCCTGGCAGAAGGACCCGGAGGAACAGCAACACTGTTGCCGAAGGGCCCCAGGCCGGCGCCCCTCCTCAATCCAGTCAGCAGGCTGCAGGACGCGCTTGAACCCTGAGAAGCTCAGGGACTTGTGGCTGGAAGGAGGGCCCGGCCAGCGAGGCCACGCCCTTCCCCAGGACTCGGCTCCTCCCCTCAGACAGCCTCGTCCTGGGAGCCCTGGTTTGGGGACTTGGACTTTGTGGGTTTCAACATTAGGGTTAATCTTTTGAGATGCTGCTTTTTGGGGTTTTAGACCTTCTGGATATTTATTTTGGGGATTTCAGCATCAGGGCAGTCTTTCTGGATGATGGCAGGCACAGGTGTCCACCCAAGAACAATCCCACAACCCAGAGTGGCCACACCACTGCCCCCAAAATGCTCTCCCACACCCACCATGACACAGGCCCACGGCAGGGCCGGTGCTGCTGCTGCTCAGGTCCCCAGGGCCATCCAGGCCAACAGGCACTGCGCAGAGATCTTTCCACCAAGGATCTGAGCAGCCACCGGCCAGCGCCCACCACACACTGCGAGCAGGTCCAACGCCCCAGGCCTCAGGGGAACGTCCCTGGGCAGCAGGGCCAGGGGCCTTGGGTAAGAGCCACAGCAGAAACCAGGGCACCACACAGCCTCTCCAAGCCCCCCCAGGGGCCAGCGCCCTCTGGTCAAGATGACCCAGGCCAAGGGGAGAGGGCTAGCTTTCAAGCTGCGTGCAGGTCGAGCCCAGGACACCCACAGCTCCTCCTGGGACCGCAAAAATCCACGGCCACGCGGCTTCCGCCTTCACAGCCCCAGGCTCCAGCACCCACGCCTGGGACACGGGCAAGCAAAATCCAGAGGTGGCAGAAGAGCGGCACCACGGGCTCCGGGGCAGGGGCGTGTCCTGCCAGGGAGAAGACGGGCCGGACACTGAGGCTGCGTCCAAATGCCCAGGCCCTGCCACACGAGTGCACAGGGGGCTTCTGAGGACAGAATCAGGACGCTGCGCCTTCCCCGGTCAGGACCTCTGGCAGAGCCGGGCCCAGGAGCTACAGCCCAGCACGGGCGGGCGCTGAGGGAGGCTCTGCTCTCGCTGCCGCTCTCCCAACCCCGGCCCTGCGCTGGAGAGAACTGGTCACATGTGCTGGCCTCCTTCGCACTGTGTGCCCTCCAGGGACCAGCGGCAGGGAGGCGGAATCCTGGGGGAGGGGTGGGCTGCAGCTTCTCTTCCTGCAGGAGAGCCAGGAAGCCCAGGGCAGTCCCTCCAGTGACCTGCCAGCTGGCAAGTCGGACTACTCAGGAGGAGGGAAACCCACCCGTAGTCCCAAAGTCCATGGGGGCCGTGCCTCTGGGGTGAAGGACAGAGCCCTCCTCTGAGGGCCCGACCCCATTTCACACTGCCAGGTGTTGGCAAACTGCCCACCCTTGGGGCACAGACCCTCCCCTGTGCTTCTCCAGAGCTCAACCCTGCCCAGGGCTCCCTCGCACCCACCGTGGAACACATCCCCAGGACCCCACATTTCAGGGGCTCTCTGAACCACTGGTCAGGCCCAGCCTGGGACTCCGACCTTCATTTTTAAAGCACCAGCACACTCCTGACAGCGGGCCTCACAGCTGAGGTCACGGCACACACTGGAAGCAGGTGGGAAAAGGTGAATTTCAACCTGGAGCCACAAAATAAGGAGGGAGAGGTGGGGAGGACACGGGGGCCGGCATGTCAGGCCGAAGGCGTCTGTGGCCAAGCAGGCGGGCAGGCCGAGCCTGCTGGCCACAGGCACAGAAAGGGGCCTTGCTTTCACCAGCCAATGCGTGAGGCCAAGCCCCTGCCGGGAGAGCGGCTCTCCCGACCCTCAGCTCCACAGGCTCACCCACTGGAGCCGCCAATCATGGTTCCCACGGAGCCTCGCCAGGGGCAGGATCAGCACTCGGCCCCTGGCTATGTCAGTAAAACCAGAGGCAGCATCACAGGGAAAGCGGGCGGGGCTGGCAGGGAAGCAAGGCCAGGCCTGAGACGCTCCCGCAGGGAGCAGAGCCTGGCAGCTTCCTGAAGACCTGGACGTTGCCTTGCGGGCATCACTGGGGCACATATAGCACAGGGGACCTGAGGGCCTGGAATGCAGAGGCGGCTCCTCCCCTGAGGGTCCGGCATGTCCAGGGCCACCAAGAAGTGCAGGTGCCTGGCCCACACTCCTGGCCTGTGGCTGGCGCTGGTCCCGGGTTCACAGAGTCCCCGGTGGAGTGGGCAGAGTGGAGGTAACACCTGCAGCTGTCATCCGAGCTCCCAAGGCGTCCTCAGACCCCACCCGCCACACCCCCTGCTGCTGGCGGAAGGGTCTGAACCCGGGGCCCCACCCCAGACCACTGCACCTGCAGCCTGGCAGGAGCCGCCCAGGGATCTCATTTCTGAACACTGCCCGCTTCCCTGAGAGCCCACTGCAGCAGTGCCCTGGGACGTCTGCAGGGACCTGCTGCCCCGAGATGCTGAGGCTGACATCTGGGGAAGTGGGTGGCATGGACACCCTCGGGGCACGTCCATGCACGGTGCAGGGCCCCTGCCCCTCTGTGATGCTCTGGCCCGGGCTCACTTCTGTTGATAAAGGCCTCCTGGGGTCTGTGACGTCCCCAGGGTGCAGACCATCCTGCTCTGCCATGACCCCACAACAAAGCCCCAAGGGACCGGGTGGATACCACAGATGCCCCACAGCAGCCAGGTCCAGGTAGCTGGGCTTACCCGGCTGGCCAAGCCACTGCGAGGCCTACATCGAGGCCACCTGCACCAGCACGGCCTCTGGGCTTGGAGTGTGTGCGGTGGGTCACCTGGGCAGACACCAGCCCACAGGGGCCCTGAACACAGGAGCTCAGAGCACCCTCTCTGGGATGCGAGGCAGCCAGACGCACCCTGCGGGACCTGCTCTAAGCCTTAGCTAACGGAAAACAAGACAGCCTTCAACGGACTTGAAGTGCCCCAGCAGGAGGGTCCCCATGCTGCCTGCCACGGTGCAGAGCAGAGCTCAAGCACAGGGCCAGCCCATGCCGTCTCCACAGAGCACAGGAGCACCTGGGGTCCACGCACCTCCCTGGGGCACCCGGGAGCACGGGGGTGCCACACCATGCCCCCAGGATCCCATGTCACCTCCCATTACGCATGTGAGAAAGGGGTCCCGTGTCCCTTCCCTGGGCATACACAGGCACTGGGCTGATGCACCAGCACGGGAAAACTGGTGAGCTGAGAGCCAGAGCCAGGCTGGGAGCCAGTGAAGGGGGGCTGTGCCCCAAGAGGCGGGCTTCCGGAAGGGGGTCCTCAAAAAGCTCCAGAGACCACATCCCGGGCCCTTCACTCCCTCACCCACACACCCACCCACTCAGCCACCCACCCACTCACTCACCCACTCATCCACCCACCCACTCACTCACTCTCTCACTCACTCACCCACCCACTCACTCACCCACCCACTCACCCACTCACTCACCCATTCACTCACTCACTCTCTCACTCACTCACCCACCCACTCACCCACCCACCCACTCACTCACCCACTCACCCACCCACCCACTCACTCTCTCTCTCACTCACTCACCCACCCACTCACTCACTCACCCACCCACTCACTCACGCACCCACTCACTCACCCACCCACCCACTCACTCACTCACCCACCCACCCACTCACTCACTGACTCATGCACTCATTCATTCCTCCACCCACTCACTCACCCACTCACCCACTCACTCACCCACTCACTCACCCACCCACTCACTCACCCACCCACCCACTCACTCATCCACCCACTCACCCACCCACCCACTCACTCACCCACTCACCCACCCACCCACTCACTCACTCACTCCCCCACCCACTCACCCACTCACTCACCCACCCACTCACTCACCCACCCACCCACTCACTCATCCACCCACTCACCCACCCACCCACTCACTCATCCACCCACCCGCTCACTCACTCTCTCACTCACTCACCTACCCACTCACTCATTCACCCACTCACTCACCCACCCACTCACTCACCCACTCACCCACTCACTCACCCACCCACTCACTCCTCCACCCACTCACTCATTCCTCCACCCACTCACTCACCCACTCACTCACTCTCACTCACGCACCCGCTCACTCACCCACCCACCCGCTCACTCACCCACCCACCCACTCACTCACTGACTCACGCACTCATTCATTCCCCCACCCACTCACCCACTCACTCACTCCCCCACCCACTCACCCACTCACTCACCCACCCACTCACTCACCCACCCACCCACTCACTCACCCACCCACCCACTCACTCACTGATTGACTCACCCACTCACTCACCCACTCACTCACCCACTCACTCACCCACTCACCCACTCACTCACTCTCTCACTCACAAATGGACAGAAAGGTGGGCTGTGGGACAGCTTGGTGTGACCACAGCTCACCCGTGTGTGGCCTCACATCCCATGGGCCAGCAGCAGCCCTGGGAAGAAGCCAAGAGGAAGTGCAGGAACAGGCCTCAGCTGTGGGTCTTGGGACACCCGAGTGCCTCTAAAATGGCAGCTGAGCTGGGTGGCTGGCCGCACCTGTGGTGGCAGGGACCCGGAGGCAGAGGTGCACGCTGGAGGCCAGCCTCAGCAACTTAGCGAGTTAGAAGTTTTAAGAGGCGCAGGGGTGTGGCTTCGTGGGTAAGTGACCCTGGGTTCCATCCCTGCACACATTAAAACGAACAGCTTAGAAAGGGCTGCACAGAGGAACACCAAGCCACCTCCAGGTCCCCTCACTCCTGGCTCAGGGAGCCACACAGGGCTTCTGGGGCCCCAGCCTGGGTGCTCCAGCTCTGGTGACAGCAGGCAGTCCCTCCAGGGAGGGCAGCAGAGGCCTCCGAGCTGGAGGCCACAGCCAGCACCGCACGGCTCTGCTCCCGACAGGGCGGTTTAACTGCTGGCCTTTTCAGTCCACCACTAGCCCTGAGTCTGATCTCCAGAGGTCCAACCCGCCCCCGGGACCCCCGGACTGCACCGTGACACGTCTCCCAAGGACGAGGAGCTCTTGTGCTCAGAAGCCCTCGCCAGCATGCGCCAGCCACTGGAGAACCCGGGTGCCAGGCTCACGCCTCCCACACGCACACGCCCTCACACACGCACCCTGCCTCCCCCCCGGGGCCTGGCAGGACACCCTCCGTGCGGCCACCGGGGGCGGGATCCCTGCTCAAGCAGCCCCCTGCCATGGGCCACAGCTCTCTGGAGGAGGACGAGGGGCAGCAGAAGCCGGGCTGGTCTTGCTCAGACAGGAGGGCACGCAGGTGCCAGCTGTGGCCCCCCAGCCACCCTGCAAAGCCCCTCTGCTGGGGTCGGGAGCAGGGAGGCCGTGCGCTGCGGGAGGCCTGGGCAGCACCAGCCCAGGGGCCCAGCACAAACACCAGCCCCAGTGGTGAGAGGAGACGAGCTGGCAGGACGCGAGGGAAAAGGAGGGACGCAGGGACAGGCAGGTGGCAAGTCCAGAATCGGGGTGCAGGGCCTGCCTCCAGCCAACAGGCACCACCCTGCCCAGGCTGCTGCTGGGGCCCCGGCCACAACCCTGCCGCGCCTGCAGAGCACAAGGCAGGGTCTCGAGTCACTGAAGGCATTTCCCCAGAGCCTCCGGGATGGAGACCTGGAACAGGTGGGTGTGAGTGGACAGCAAGAGGCCAACATCACCCAGCCCGTGGCACCGACATCCCAGCGCTGGCCCTGGCTGTGTGACCTGAGACAGTTCCTCCACCTCTCTGACCTGGGCCTCCTTATCATGGGACATACAAGCAAAAACACAAAGGATGACAGAAGGTGAGGTGCCCTGCCCCGGGGCTCTGTCCTGCAAGCACGCCCCGCCTGGGCTCTCCTCCACGGGGCACAGCCTGCTCAGCAGCCCTGCAGGCCGGGCCCTGCCTCCTCCCCGCCAGGGCGGGAGGTGCACTCCGCACTCCTCTCCTGGGGGCCACAGTCGCCACCTCTCCTGACCAGGCCATCCTCAGGAGTGTCCCTGACAAGCTCCCAGCACGGAACAGTAAAGGATAAAACAGTGGATCTGCCAACAGGGACAGACCCCAACGTCCAAGAAATGACCCTGGGACGTCAGGGTGACCATGGTCTACGGCCTATCAGAGAGCTGGGAACCCACCGCGAGAAAAGAGGACGCTCTCGTTTGTTTTCTTGGCTAGAAGGTCTTTTCTCGCGTCTGCAAGAGAGAGAGCCGCCATTCTTAGGAACTAGCAAAAACATATAAACCCCAAAGAACCATTAACAACTGGAAAGCAAAACACTTGTCGCACGGAAAGTGTAAGCAGCACAGAGGGGCCAGCTCACTCCCTCCCTCCCTGGCCCCGAGGGGGTGTCGCAGTCTCTTTCCTGGGGAAACAGGCTTACGGAGGGAGGCCATCGGCCCCCTCCAGCATCGGGCCATGGGACCAAGCTGGTTTCATGAACACTGACCTGATGCCCCCAGGAACAGAACCCAGAGAGCCCTGGGCAGGGCGAGGACTGGCTAGAGGCTCACCCCGCTGAAGCCAGAGCAGGGAGGGATGGAGCACACCCAGCTGAGACCCACTGGCCCCGTCCCTGGCCACTGGCCACTCACGCCCCGGCCTCACTCTCTCTCCCTGCTCCGCCCACCCCATTCCCAGCACCTTCCCTATGACGGCCAGCAGCTCCTGTCCACGGGAAGACATCTGGGGCGACTTCCTACAGCCAGTTAACAGGAGACCCGAGAGACCCTGCAGGGCCTCTGACCTCCTGGAAACCTCCTGGACACAGGCAGAGCTGGTCAGCCACAGGAAAGCAGCGGGACACAAGGCTGGCGGTCAGGGCCTTGGCCCTACGTGCCTGAGGCCTGCTGAACCCAAGCTGCCCACATCACAGGACAGGTAGCCTCCAGGCGAGTCCTGCGCACAGACGCGCTCTGCCCTCCGCGCACCTGTGGCGAGCTCAGCGCAGGCTTCCCCGCCCACTCCACAGCCAGGACCACCGCGGTCCAACGTGAGCCCACCTCATGCAGCCCCCTGGCTCCACAGGGCTGGGCCTCCTCTATCCCGGCTGGTAGATGAGGAAACAGAGGCCGTCAAGGTCACACCCAAGGTCAGGCATACAAGAACCCAGGCAGACCTCGAAGTTCCGTCCTTGACCCCTGGAACCTGTGGCCCCCAGGTTGGGCCACCCCTCCGTGGCCTTGCACTCTCCTACCCTGGCTGACCTGGCCCCGGCCCTCGGGACCCCGGACAGGGCTCAGCCTCGCCAGCCGCCAGGTCTCTGCACTCCTGGCGCTCCCACTACCCCTGAAGGGCAAGACCACGGCCTCAATGGCCTCCACCTGAGCTCTCAGAGCGATCGAGAGGAGCTGGCGCTAGTGGGAAGTGAAGGCCCTTGCCACCCCCTGCCAACAGAGCTCTGAGATCAGACTCCCGGAGCCCCCGCCTCCACGTGCCAGCTCCGCCCCAGCACAGAGACGCCTCTCAGAACCTGCCTAGAGCGGCCCAGCCCCAAGGGAGGGGTTCCTGGAACCAGGCACCCAGGCCTGGCTGTTCTGGTAGCCAGGGCAGGTCACCCACTGTCCTGCCTTTCTAAACCACAGAAGAAGGGCTGCAGGCTTGGCCAGGGAAGATGCCAGGACAGAGTTCTTCTAGAGCATTCCTCTGGAGTTGGGAAAAGGGGCACTCAGCCATTTTTGCCCCCAGCTAAAATATTTGAGTCTCGGATCGGAGAGCAATGAGGCTAAGGCTGTGAAGAGCCGCAGTCTGGGGCTCCCCCTCCTCACTCAGAGAGGGCCACAGACCTGGGGCAGCATGCTGCTGGGCTCGCCCTGCTCTGCCTGGCGCCAAGTAGGGCAGCACCCATCCTCTGTGCCAAGCTCGTGTAGCCTCAGCCGCACTAGGGCACTAGGGGGCATCCAGCCCTGCTGCCTCCCAGGCAGGAGGCAGGCAGCTGGAGGCCGAGGTCTGCAAGCAGGGCGCCACAGCCTCCTCCTGGTCACCTCGGCTGCGGGGCCGTGTGCAGAGATGGGCGGCAGGAGAGACCCAGCTCCGCCTCCAGCCGCGGCAGGGCTCGGCTGGCATCACGGGCCCACCTGCAAGATGGCTAAGGCTCTCCCCCCGCCACCCGAGGGGCCTGTGACACCGCCGCAGGCTGAAGCAATCTGGTGGCTTCCAGGGGAGGCAGCACTTGGCTGGCCAGACATGCCCAGAAGACCCGGGAGGCCGGGCACAGAGGCCGCAGCCACTGACACCAGCAGAGAATCCCTCTTCCCAGAGGCCCACTCACCAGGCACCTGGCCAGCCCTCCCAGACCAGCTCCCAGCAGAGGAGACGTGGCGGGCGCTGCCCGTCAGGCAGGTACCAGCAGACCCACACGGGAGCCTGGGGCCAGAATGCACCTCCCGTGGAGAAAGAAGCGAGCGGGACCGAAGGTCTCAGGGGTCTCCAAGGACCCCAGCATGCCCGAAGTCGAACTCCACACGGGCCCCCCTTCCTGGCTGGCCTCAGGGGCCCTCTGTGTGGGGCAGAGCTGTCAGATGTGGATCAGAAACTCTAATTGAAATGTAACTCATAATTAGTCTTTGATTAATTAAAAAATGAGAGAACTAATTACTTAATAACGTCATTGGCTTCATATGCATTATCTTTGAAAATGTGTAGCCCTGAGAGAAGGAGAAATACTCAAAACGTCCCTGGAGCAGGCGGAGCTGGGGGTACATCCTATGCATCTCCCTAAGCCTCCACCTCCAGCCTCCCGCTCACCCCACCAGGCGGAGCTCCCAGAGAGCCAGGCCCTGAGGGCCGCCCAGCCTCCACTCCAGCCTCCACTCAGCCTCCTCTGCTGACCCTGGGCAGGCACCCTCAACTTGCTGCATGAATGAATACAGAACATCCCAAATGAAGGTGGGTCTCACTCTCGGCTGGCTCTCCGGGTCCCACTCCAGATGTGGCCACGGGGACCCACGTCCTTGCAGGCATGGCGGCAGGGGTCTCGCAGCCCCCGGGGGCTGTAGCAGGGCTCCACCCTGGGCTCAGGCCTCTCCCTGTGCGACACCGGGCCACCTGGGCTGCTGTCCTGTGGGCAGGTCCTGCACCAGCTGCACCACGGGCTGCACAGGCCCCACACGACCAGCCCCACACGCAGAGGGACACCAAGATGCAAGTGCCGATGGCAAGCAGCCACGTGGGGATGTCACAAGAGCCCCGGGTCATGGCACCTCCTTCCCGGGGAGGCCCTGGGTGGCTGCTGGGGTCACAGAACTGTGCTGAGCCCAGAATGCTCACAGTCCAGGCGAGGGCCAGGCCTTCCAGCACAGCTAAGAATGGCTCTGCCCCCGCTGGGCCAGCAGGACCGGGCCTGGCCGTGACCTCTCACACGTGGGTTTCTCCTGGTGAAACGGGCCCAGCACCTGCAGAGCCGACCACCTCCAGGAGCCGCGCCCGTCCAGGCAGCACAGAATCCATGCTCCCTGAAGCAGCGAATCCTCTTTCAGACACTCAGTGACCCCTAATTCATCAAGGTCCAGGGGCCACCTGAGGGCTCCAACCTCAAAGCCACCCCCACGTGTTCCCACGTGGCGGGAGCCCCGGGCCAGGCAAGCCCTGGCATCACCCAAGCTCAGTAGCGCCATCTGCAAGCAGCCACGAAGACAGACGCGAGGGTGGCTCTCCCGCGCTGGGAGGGCGTCCTGAGCCTGCACGCGCCTCACGGACCCATCAAGACCCACAGGCTCCTCTGGCCTCAGCCTGCAGGGCTGAAGCCTCCCCCCGCCCCCCGGGCCTGCCCCACCTGGCCTGCAGGGGACAGGGGCACAGCGCCCTGCACTTCTTCCCTGCCTCTGTCACAGCCGTGGCCTCCATGTCCACCTGCCTGGGCTTCACCTTGGGGAAGGAACCTGACAGCAAGAGAAGCAGATGTGCCCAGCAGTCCCGGGGCGCTGGGGTCGACGGCACTGGGAGAGGGGCTCTTACAGGTGGGCCCTGGAGCAGAGGAGGATGGGGCGTGCAGGGCAGACTCTCAGAACACCAGCCTCACGCCCACCCTCTGCCTGCCCACGCCTGAGTGAGGCCCTGTGTTCAAGGTGGGACACCTGTCCTCACCTGTGAGGTCCAGTGGTTCCCGGGAGAGTGCCAAGGACATTCAGTGGGCAAAGGACAGTCTTTCCCTGCAAAAGAAGGAAGCTGGACCCTTCTCTTATGCCACACATCAAAGGAACTCAGAATGATCTAAGGCCTGAACTCACCTGCTAGAACCGTAAGACTCGGAGGGAGCTGGGCATGGTGGCCACGCCTGTCATCCCAGAGCCAGGAGGATCCAAGTTCAAAGCCAGCCTCAGCAAAAGCAAGGCCCTAAGCAACTCAGTGATACCTTGTCTCTAAATAAAGTACAAAATAAGGCTGGCACAGTGGCTGAGTGCCCCGAGTTCAATCCCCGGTACCCAAAAAAAAAGATTCGGGGGCAATACCAGGGGAAATCTCTGGGTTGTGGGCCTTGCCTGTGACTCAGAAACTCAGTCCCCAAAGCAAAAAGAGACAAATGGGAAAAGAAACACTGCAGAGTGTGAGGCACAGAGAGTGGCGTGGGGACACCGCAGACCACGGGGGTCCACACCCAGCGTGCTCAGGGCGACTCAGCAGGCACAGGCCCCGCCTCGGAAGTGAGCAGGACACGGTGAGCCCCCACTTCACAGTTCTCAGGACGGCCTGCGTCCAAAACCCAAACCAAGAAGCCAAGTGTGGCCAGGGCCCTGTGCGCTTGGCAGGACTTTAAACTCTGCAGCTGTGGCGGGAGGGCGTGGAGGGCCCTCAGAAGAGCCTGCAAGGAGGGCCACGTGACCCGCGGCCAGCTCCTGGGCACGAACCAGAACTCTGGAAGCAGGGTCTCAAAGAGACCATTTGTGCCCCCAAGCTCACAGCTGCAGACGCCAGAGCCCAAGGGCCATCCTCCAAACTGACCCGACCCCTGCGGGCCTGCCCTGGGAGGGGACAGGGACGAGTGGGTCCATAGGCCCAGCCCTGGGGCCTGAGCCTGGGCGGCTGGGGCTGTGGCCGGCGGGCTCGGGACCGACAGCCGGGGAGCAGAGCCTCGTCCCCAAGCCCCGCAGCACCGCACACAGTGGCCAGGGCGAGCCACCGAACACCCAGCACACAGGCGGTGAGCAAGCGTGGCCCCCGCTCCTGGGCTGCCCCTCGGCCACGAAGAGGAAAGCACCCAGCCCGCACCTCCCCACGGTGAAGCCCGGGCCCCAACGCTGGGCAAAGGGCCCAGACGCCACGGCCGCACCTGCCCGGCTCCATTTGTGAGGAGACCCCAGCAGGCCAGCCGCAGAGACGGAGGACGGCCAGGAGGGAGGACCCTGCCCGCTGCTCGCACGGCACACTCAAGGCCACAGGAGTGTCTGCTTCAAAATGGTCACAACGAAGAATTTTATGTCTATTTTGTCACAATAAAAATTTTTCTTTTAAAGACTGAGAGTCAAAAGGATCCACCAGACCACACGTCCCAAGGCTTCAGCCTCAAACCTCTGGGGCCGAGGGGCCCAGGAATCTGAGTGCTCGGCATCAGCCCACCCTGGGAGCCACAGCTGGGGTGCCTGGTCCCCCAGTTCACAGCCACCCCCCAGGATTCCAGAGGGGCTGCCTCCCCAACCCAGGGTGGGACCCCCAGGGCTGATGCTGCCTCCGGCTGGCCGCAGACTCCTGTTCACCTGGGGAACAGCCAGTCTTCCCTGGAAGGTCTTCCGGTGTCCAAAAATGACACATTGTCACCCAGACCATTTACATCTTGCTGTTGTTCTTTTCTTCTTTTCTTCTTTTTGGTCCCATTCAGATATTTTGCTGCAAACATCAAACTGTCAAGCTTCACCAGACACAATTAATGTCTTGGGGCGCTGGGGAGAAACAATTAGCCAATTAAAATTTAATTAACTGTGGACATAGACCAAAAAAAAGGCATGCACCAGTCGCCTGGGACGAGTAAAGACATCCAAGCTCCCGGGCCCTGGGCGGGGACCCACGGGGCAGAGAGACCCGGAGAGGGCGAGAAGGCGAGCGCAGAGGCCAGGGCTGTCCTGGAGCGTGCCTCCCCCGCGCAGCACAGGGTCCAAACGCAGCTCCGCCTCCCAGAGCGAATCCTGAGCGAGAACCGCCCGGGGACCCCCAGACGCCTTCTAAGTCCTCGTCATAGCCTGGCGGGCCTGGCTTGCCACGCTGCAGGTTGTGGTCTCCCCTCCTAAGAGCCCAGGTGAGGCTCCTGCCCTCGCAGGCCACCGGCCACGTGCAGCCCGCGATCCCCACGTGGCCATCGTCTGGCTGCTCCAGCTCAGCCCTCAGGCCCACGCCTCCTCCAGGAAGCCTCCTCTGACCACCTTGCTGCCTGAGGCCCACAGACCCTGCCAGGTTGGTCACCTTGCCCCAGAGGTCACGACCCCTGGCTCTCCATCCTCCCCGGTTCCAACAGCAAGGATTGTGTGTCCAGGGGCTGTGTGTCCTGGTGCCAGCTGAGCAGAGGACACCACAGCAGCAGGGCTAGGACCCAGGCTCCAGCCCTGGCCATTACCACAGCTATACCCAAATCTCAGCTGACCCAACGGAAGGTTAAACTCAGGCACCAGGGGGCCACCCTGGCACCTGGTACCCCTCAAGAGCCCCAAGCACCTATGCACGCATTTGCTCATTAGCATCGCCTTTCCAGAGGCAGTAAGAACACAGTGGGCCTCTGGAAGGCAACCTCAGCCACCGGGCACGCCCCAGCCCAGTGAGCCAGCTAGTCCAGAGCAGGAAACGCCTGGCAGAGAGCTCGAGCTCCTTGCCTGGGCCCAGGGCAGACATCACTCATCAATGACCGAGCCTCAGAAACCACCTCCCCTGAGCCCTCCCGTCAGCCACTACCAAGCAATTGGAGGACACCGTTCTCCACTGGGCTCCTCCCTCGCAGACGTGGGCACAGAAAGGGGACAGGAGGGACTCGGCACAGGGCCCCTGCTGCATTCCACAGGAAAGGGGTCTTTCTGACCGTGGTGCTGGAAAAGCTGGAGACCACACGTGGAGCCGCCATGGAGCCTGGCACTCACACCTGCGGCTGAGGCCACACACCTGCACCCCAGGACCCCATCTTGCCCTCTGCTCTCTTGCGTTTACATCTAGCGCTGGCCCCACCAGCACCCACCTCTCCGGTTTACCACCCTCCCGCCCCGCTCAGAGGCCAACAGGCACCAGCCCAAGAGGGCGTCAGTGGCCCTCCCCGCACCCCGTTCTCCAAAGAGGAGCAAGACCCGACCTCACACCACCACCAGGACCAAGGGTGGGCTCCTGGGACCGGCCCCTCCCCAAGGTGAACTGGACGGGGAGTCACTGCCGCCCGAGCCCCCACAAGGGCCTCGAATAAAACACTCCAACACCTCCCCAGAAGCACAGGGGCCCCGCAGGGCACCAGCTCCTGCTCCAAGTCACCCTCCGCCCTCAGGCAGCCTGAGCAGAGTCCGGCTCCTGCCTAGGAAGCACCGCGCTGGGACGCGCCTGACTGGGGAGCACCCACCCAGCGGCCCCAAGAGGGACAGCCCCGTCCACAGCCAACCGCGGCGGCTCGGCCTCACGGGGCCCGCATGGCAGGTGTATGTGGACACGCGTGTGCCTCTTTCCAGGTGCACACGTGTGGCGTGTCTGGTCCTGCAGCTCTTCTGAAGGTGGGCGGCCAACGGCGACCATAAGTGTCCACGACAAGCACGGCAGAGCAGAGAGCAGAGGCCGCCCAGGGCCCAGGCCGCTCCCGGGCAGCCATCAGAGCAGGAGGGGCGCCTGAAGAGCAGAGTGCCCCTGGCCTCGGGGCAGCACTCGAGCCCAGCGCACGTCCACGGCCAGGGCCACCGAAGGCCGCAGGAGCAGCTCGGTGAGCACAGGCACCTGGCTCAGCGGATTCCATGACTGAGGGTTGAGGGGAAGCGAGCCGCTGCGTGAGGCTCAGGGCCGGTACCCCGGTCAGTGCTGCTCTATAACTGAGCGGACGGCCTGAGGAAGGTCCAGCCAGACGCTCGGGGCCGGGTGTGGAGTGGGGGGCCGGTACCCCCGGTCAGTGCTGCTCTTGCGCTGAGTAGACAGCCTGAGGAAGGTCCAGCCACACGGATGCGGAGCAGAGGAATCAGAGACCACCTCTCCACACCCTCGCAAACCCCGGGGGATGGGCGGGCGGATCCCCGGGTGGGGCCCTGGCGGGGCCCACATCCCAGCACCTCCAGCAGCCTCCGAGCCTGATCTTCAGGCCCATTTCACGGAGGGAGACGGGGGCAGGATGGGGCAGCCGGGCTTAAGCCCAGGTGTCAGGAGCCTGCTTCTGCCCGTTCCATCCTGAGCCTCCAGGGCATCTCAACCACCCGCTTTTACCTGGCTTCCGGAAGCCCCGGCAGCCCTTCCCTGGCCCTCCAACTCAGGGCAGGTGGTGGGTGTTGGTGGAAGGGGTCACAGCGACCCAGGATCAGCCAGGAGGACTGGGAGGGACTGGCCTCCTCTCCACACCAACCTCAGCCAGCTGCCTGGGTCCTGGGTTGCTGCCCGACAGGCTCTGCAGGAAGAGCTGGGACGGATGAGTGATGACTGCCCTGGGCTAGGGACGGGAGGTGGTGTGCCAGGCAGGCACCTCCATCTTCAGGGAGGGGGCACGGGCCCAGGAAGGGGGTCCTAGGCAGAGAGGGGTGGAACAGAGGTGGTGAGGAGGGTCTGTGGCACAAACACCAGAGGAGCCAGGATCCTGGACACACAGGCTCCGTGCCCACTCAGGACCAGCGCGCGGCCAGCTCCTCATCATCCCATGGCTGGTGGCCTGGGCTGTCCCCACTCAGGACCCCCAGGACTCCCACCAGGTCAAGTCCAAGGGGAGGAGTTCCCTCAGCTGTGCACACCCCAAGATTTCTTTTTTTTTGGGCGGGTGCTGGGGAATCGAGCCCAGGGCCTTGTGCTTACAAGGCAAGCACTCTACCGACTGAGCTACCTCCCCAGCCCCTAGACCCAAGGTTTCTAACTATTTCCAGTCTCTTCAGAATGTGCTCTCCAAGCAAGTCAGGCAAATGGCACACAGAAAACAGGGAAGAGAGGCTGCCCTGATGCAGAGGGGCCCAAGGGCCTGACATCCTCCAGCAGGCACAGGCCGTGGCTGCCTGCGTCCTATAAAGACACGCACTCGGGGCTGTAGGCCTTTCACAGCCTCTGCCCAGACCACCATGCCAGCCTCCACACTGCCTCCCAGCCTCTAATCTGGTCTCCTGGTCTCCACATCACCTCCCAGCCTCCACACTGCCTCCTGGCCACAACACTGCTCTCCCAGGTTCCTCACTGCTCACCTGAAATCCTCTCTGGCCACCTGGCCTCCAATCTGGCCTCCAACCTAGCTTTCCAACTCCTCTGCAAACCAAGGCAGGATTCCACATGACCAGCCCTGCCCTGTTCCCACCAACAGCTGCCTCCCATGGTGGAAGGGAAGCTGGAAGAGCAGAGCATATGGGAACATGGCCTCTGCCATCAGCAGGACACAGAAGTGACCCTGGCTCCTTGGTCCCCGTGGGGCAAGGCGCATCTTCACTCTGCCTCAATTTCCTTCCTTAATTCTTCAGGTTCCTACAAGATGCAGATGCAGAGGGCTCAGCACGGGGGGCCTGGTGATCGACTGCAGCAATTTCTCCTGTGGCAAGGGAAGGGCACAGAGGCCCCGGGATGCTGGACAGAGCCTGGGCCCAGGCACCAGGTGAGCTGCTCCCTGGGCCAGTCCAGCACTCCTAAACCTCCACCCCAGCCCTTGCCAGGGGCCAGGCTTAACCACTCGGGTTAAGCTGAGCCCAGCAAACGGTTCTCAGGAGCCCTCCCCAGGGTAGGGCCACCTGTGGAGGAGGCAGGTGGCTAGTGGAGGCCCCAGGGTGGCCAGTGATGGGGTGGACAGCAAAGGCAAGAGTGGCTGCTGGGGGTGATGGGCAGGTCAGGGCAGGGCCCAGGGGGGACAGCCCATCCTCTGGCGCACAGAGGGCCCTGGCTTCCCTCCTGCAGGCCAGAACTCTACCCAGGCTGCTTAGGAGACCGGCGCCCTGTCCTCTGCCCCAGGGACAGACCTCGCCTCCCAGAACCTTCGCTTTCACCAGCCTCGGAGCTGAAAGGGAGCGCTCTGGGCAGTGGCTACACCCCATGGAACTCCTCCCTCAACACTGGTACCCTTCTACAGACCAGGAAATGAAGACTCAGGGACTGACCCAGTCCCAGGGCCAGCAGGAGACCAGGCACCGTTGGCGAGGCCCACCAGGTCTGCACCGCCCTCCACAGGAGCTGGCAGACTGCAGGGGCAGGCAGAGAGGGTTTAGGGACCCAGGAAACTCCCGCCACGCAACCGTGAGAAAGCAGCTGCTTGCCCTCTGCATAACTCAAGTTCCAGTTCTGTAACATGCACAAAACGAGAGGCGAGTCTCGGCACAGGGAGAGAGAGGCAGCCCCACAGTGCCCACCTCGCAACGTGGCGGGGGCTGCTGTCCTGTTAGTATCACCTGCCAAGTCCAGGGACTGGATTCCCAGAAAAAAGCCACGGAAACTCTGCAGCCTCCCCAGAATTCTCCCTCCACTCCGGGCCAAACAAAGTCCCAGAGGACCAGCCAGGGCCACCACCCATGAAGCTCCCTGCACTCCCCCCACCCTGGGCCCTGCTACCCCAACACACCACCCCACAACAGGACCTGAAGGAAATGAGAAATGCCCTGCACATCCAGTGGGCAGGGAGCAGGGCAGGGGTGATTTCACGAACAGTCACTGGCCAGGCAGCCATGGCTGCTAGCACAGGAAGCTCCCCGGACACCACCGATCCCAGAGAAACCTAATATCTTTAATGTAACCCTTCAGAAAAACACTGCAGAAGGCGGCCAAAGAGAACAACTTCCGGGACCAGCTTTCTGGACCCCTCTGTGCTGCTGGAGTTTGCAGGGCAAGTGTCCAGAGGAGGAAGGAACACTAATAAACGTGACGAGGACCGTGGGCATTCCTGGCCCAGGCCTGGAAGCTATGCCATGGGAGGGCAGCCATGGCTCCACTTGGCTCTTACGGAAGCACAGACTCAATGAGACCAAGTTTGTACGGCTGGATTCCTGCTCCAGCTGTGCTGATGGGAAGCCCTGCTCTCTCCTGCCCACCTCCTCGGGGACTGCCTGGCTCCCACAGTACCTAGGTGACAAAAGGTGCAGGAAGGCAGGTACAATGGATGACCACCAGGCTTCCCAGAGCTCCTTGGGTCTCCAGGGCTCCAGGGGTCTCCCCAGGCCCCCCTGGGCCAGGGAGCAAAGAGAACCTGATCAGTCGGGGGTCTCTTCCTGGGTTAAGGAAGCTCTCTGCTCCTGCCCAGCTCAGCCCTCTTGGTCCAAACAGGAGAGTGAAAGGAGAAGGCCAAGGGCCAGGAAGCAAGGCTGCCCACTCTCTCAGGTGGAGACCCTTCATGGTCCATAAATAGGAAAAGCATGAGTCAACCAGTCTGCCCAACAGCAGCCAGCCTGGCCAGAGGCGGGGTGGTGGCTGTCAGCCATATCACACTCTTCCCAAGGCAGTGGACGGGTCATCCTACAAATGCAGGACCTTTTCACTATGAAATCACGTACGAAGACTCTAGTCAGGCTGAAGTGACCAGAGCCAGCCTCGGGGAAAGGCTTCAGCGTCTTCCCACTGCCTTCCCCCTCCTCCTTACCACCAACTGCATGACCACTAATCTGATGACCCTTCTCTCCACTTATCTCCAACACAGTCAGTGCTTCATAAATGCTTGATGAATCATATGCTTAACTGACATTTGGCTGGATGGATGGATCGATGGCTGAATGGATGGATGTTAGATGGACAGATGATGAACAGACAGTTGGACAATGGATGATGGAGGAATGAACAGATGGCTCGAAGATGAATGAATGAAGAAATGGACGGATGATTGAAAGACGGATAATGGACAGATGGGTGATGAACAGAAGGATGATGGACGCTGGGTGGAGGTAGAGCTGGGTGAGTGGATGGATGAGTGGAATGATGGATGAATGAATGAGTGAATGAATTGGTAGATAAATCAAGGAATAGATGGATGGATGATGCTGGAAGGGCAAGTGGCTGGCTGGATGGATGGATAGATGGATGACTGGTTGGATGGCTAGAGAAGAGTGAATGGGTAGGTGGTTGAAAGGGAACTAGTGGATGGATGGATCAGTTGATGGACGAATGTCTGAATGGACAATGGATGGATGGATAAAAGAAGGAACACTGGATGGATAGAATGGGGAACGATTAGATGGATATATTATGAATGAATGGATGTTAGACGGACAGATGATGAACGGACAGTTGGACAATGGATGATGAAGGAATGGACAGATGGCTCGAAGATGAATGAATGAAGAAATGGACGGATGATTGAAAGACAGATAATGGATGGATGGGTGATGAACAGAAGGATGATGGACGCTGGGTGGAGGTAGAGCTGGGTGAGTGGATGGATGAGTGGAATGACGGATGAATGAATGAATGAATGCCTTTTGTCTTTCCAAGGAACAACTCAATCATTCAGAACCTGGGGAAGCTGAAAGGAAGCCATTTGGAAAACGAACAACAAACCCAGAGTCTGGACAAGACCTGAAACCAACAAATCTTCCTAAGTAACAGGAAAAAAATGGTATTTCTAAACCCATATGCTGACAGACCGGCTATTCCAAAAGGGTCCTTTCGTGCCCTGAACCCGACAAATGTAAGTGGGAGAGGCCAGGCAAGGGGAAGTGAAAAGAAACCTCACCCCAGATTCTGGGCCCCAGTCAACCCCAGAAGGCTTCCCACTCACCAGTCCCAGAACAAGGCCCAGCTTCTCAGCATAGGCTCCAGGCAGGTCCCCTCAGCAGCGATGGTGGCCAGCCCTGGAGACTGACCCTCAGCACCAGCCTGCCCACCCAGAGGAGAGGGCTCTACTGCGATTCTCCCATTCTCCCCTTCAGGAGAGGAGAGGAGCTACCTTCTGCCCGGGACTCTCACCACAGCCAGGGCCAGCAGCTGAGGTCAGCAAGGGAGGGCAGAGCAAGGCCACAGCGACATGGTCTGGGCCTGCTGAAGGCCGCTGGGCACACCTGGAGTGGGTAAGGGTGTCCTGCTGGGTGCTGTCACAGATGGCGAAAGATGCCCTAACCCGGGGAGAAGCCTGGCCACACCCGAGGGCATCACAGGGGCCCTGGCTCTTCCTCTTTGCGGCAGAGGGAGTGCTGCACGCAGGCCTCCCGAGCAAGGGACAGATGCGGCAGCTGGCCTCTGCAGGCACACTCCCTGCCACCAGCAAGCTGGGGGGACCAGAGACCCCTAAGTCCCACCCCTGCTCTGGCCCTTCCTCCTCCCTACCCACGCAGAAGTCAATGCTGCCCAGCAAGACCACCATCCAGAGCACCAGGAGGGACCAGCCAAGCCAAACGTCCATGTCCTGGACGATGGCTCCCTCGTGGGGAGCCATCCCAGCCCCCCAAGCCTCCTCTGGCCCCAGTCCAAACTCCACAGAGAAGGAAGAAGGCAAGGACGTGGAAGCCTAGCCAGCTGGACACAGAGGAGAGGAGCGGGCCAGGGCAAGGCCAATCCCACTGCCCCAGGGCACCGGCACCCACACACAGTCCTGGGCAGCCAGTCCCCAGGCACTGTCCATCACAGACAGACCACACAGGCCACCCCACAGAGCCACGAGGAGGCCACAGGCGCGGCTCCGGTGTGGAGTGAAGGAGAAGCACAGCCCCAGAACAAGGGCCACTGCCCAGGCATGTGGAGGGCGGGCAGCAACATCTCGCCTTCACACTGGGACTTGGAGACAGTCGCCGTGCGGGGTCACCCGGGGCCGGGACCCACACCCATGTTCTGGCGTCCTGGGTCCGTGTACTGCGTTAAGGCACTGTGTCCCCCGTAGGTGTGGGTGCGCCATCTTTACAAATAAGACAGCAAGGAGAACCCTGCTGTCTCCCCGTCCCCACCGACGGTGGTGGGCAGAAAGCCCCACCTGAGGAACGCCACTGTGGGCCAGGCCCGTGCTGAGGGCCTCCAGACCTCTGTCCACTTGACCTTCTGCACACAGCCCGGGTCAGGTGTCCAAGCCATCCAGCCAGGACATGGGGGAGCTCAATTTGAAACTGAGTCAGCATGGCTTCAGGGTTGGACAGGAATGGCAGCCACGGGACCAGGGACAGCCCTGTGTCCACACACACTCCCTCTGATCCCCTGGTTCTCAGAGCAGAGCTAGGCTGGGCTCCAGCCCAGCCAGGGAGTCTGAGCAACGATGTCACTGTAGGCCTTGCCCTGCGCTGTGACCCGATGTCCAGCCCCACTGTCCACTCTAGCTTCCGACAGCAGGTACCAGCACAGTGCATGTGGGCAGGTGGAGGCCGGAGGGGAGGGCCTGGCACAGAACCCTGGTGCAGCCAGCACAGCAGCCCAAGCAGCCCCAGCCACTTTGTCAAAGCCACCGATGGTGACAAGGGCGTTCCTGCGTTAGCTGTGTGGTCTCACCAGTGGCCATTGCAACAGATTAAGAGCAAAATCAAATCACATACTGAAGATGCTAGGCCAAGAAACGGGCTTGGCCGGGGTATGTCTTTTTCTCTATATAACTATTTTTCCTTTTTTCTTTTTTTTAATTTTGGTTTAGTCTTTGTATAGTACTTTTTTTTACTTTTACTTATTTATTTTTAAGTGGTGCTGAGGATCGAACCCAGTGCCTCACACATGCTAGGCAAGCGCTCCACCAACAAGCCACCACCCCGGCCCCCTGTTCAATTATTTTCAGTGCTGACTGTGCATGGGAGGGAGGGCATGTCCACGGGCGTGTCAGTGCACGAATCTGTATCATGAATGTGTTCATGTGCAAGCGTGTGTGCGCCTGAGGACACGTGAGCTGCCTGGGTGCCCAGGAGGGCGTGTGTGCGCGAGTTCTGGCTCTCCAGAATCCTGACCATCAGCCGCTCCCTGCCCAGGGCCTGCCCACAGCTCCATCTCCACTGCCCACAGGTTACAGAACAGGACAGAATTCTCCCCCATCTCAAAACAGACCTGCAGGGACTGAGAAGCCATGTACAGAAAAGGAAAAGAACCCAGCACAGCACCCCCCACGCTCCGCTGGGCCCCAGGCAGAGGGAAGCAGGACCTGCCACGCAGCATCAAGCTCCTGCACACATGCGGCTCGGAACCTCCGTGTGTCAAGCAAGAGAGGGACAGAAATACCTAGGAGCTGGACATCCAGGCCCCACATTTTCGTATGCCATGCCAGGATGGAACTCAGGGCCTCGCGCCTGCTGCACAGAGCTGTGCCCCCAGCCCCAGAGACGGGCTCCGGAAGGGGTCCCCACATCTCAGGCCTGAAGAATCCCAAGACTGAGCAGGAGACGCATGGGGCCCAGTGGCTCCTGGGAGTCCTAGTGTCAGATCCCGTGTGACAGGCCAGCACAGCAGGGACAGGCTTTTGGAAGTGACTTCTCAGATCTGCAGCTGCAAACACAAACCCCTCTGCAGCTCACAGATCACACAGCCCAGAGCATCTCCTCAAGCACCACGTCCCTGACAGCAGTCCTCCAATAAATGAGGCCATGAGCACTTCTGCGCTGCCCGGCAGCAGGGGGTGCAGCTCCCGGGGAGTCCAGGAAGTGGCCATCAGAACCCACACAGCAGCAGACAGGCCAGGTGGCATCTGGGCCTCCGAGAGGTCAGGGGACCTCCAGGTCAGGGGACAACCTCGTTTCCGGCCAGCTTCAGCTCGGCCCCATCCACCCAGGAGATGTCAGAGCCCTGACCCTGTCGGTCAGGAGTAACTGTGGACCTACTGTGCTTGGACAGCACGTGACTCTGTTCCCAGGCTTGCCACCGAGCCTCGGCCTGCAAGCCTCTGTAGCTCCCCCTCACTCACACCAGCAGTGCCCCCAAAGCGGGATTCAGACACCTGAGGTCATCCGACTGAGAGGGAGGACGTCCTACCACCCCACCCAGCAGGCAGACCGGGGCATCCACAGCCTCTGGTTTGCAGCAGCTGGTCCACACTGAACGCGGGGGTGGATCTCAGCTGCGGGTGGGAGGTGGCGGACGGCTGCGTTCTCATGGCCCACCCACGCTCGGCCACCACGTCCATGCCCACTCACCTTCCCGAAGTCTCGGACGTCAAAGAGGTCAAAGGGGTCAAACAGCTCGCTGCTCCTCAGCCCAAACTTGTCGTGGCAGACTTTGAGGAAGGTGCGGATGTTCTTCAGGCACAGGAACTAGAGGGGAGAAGAGGCAGGGTGAGGCGGGCGCACCGGTCCCAGCGCAGGGCTGCTCGGGCCACGCTCGGGCCACGCTCAGGCCACGCTCGGGCCACGCTCAGGCGCACCACAGAGCCCCATCCCCAGGCTGAGGCAGGCGGGCCTGGTCAGAGCCACCACGGCTCTACGGCCCGAGGTCTGGGCCACTGCAGGCCTCTGGCCTCCCTCGCAGAACTGCTGACCCAGAGGGCCACGCGCCCTGAGGCGGCCTGCCTGGTCGTGTTGGTCCAGACCCAGCGGATGGCCCCCTGGCTGGGCTTCAGCCTGCAGGCCCTGCAGCCACGGGTACACACGCACACACGCACACGCACACAACTCCTCCCTCGCCACCTCACAGGCAGCAAAACCCGCGGCCAGGAGCCATGCCACAGGAAGCCACGCAGGACCCAGGGAACAGCACGGGCCAGCCACAGCCGGAGGGTGGTGGGAGCCAGAGGCCGGAACTCCCAAACAGACATCGGGGTCACCTCCTCTCCACCCGCACCCCACCACAGGCCTCCAGGCCTGCTCTGGGCTTGACGTGCAAGCGGGGCCGGAGGTGGGAGGGCAGTGACTCGGGTGGCGTCCTCCAGTTCTCACAGGGAACCACGGGTGGACACCCTGGTGGGGCAGCAGGCAAGGAGGGTCCAGCGCAGGCTGATGGGCCGAGTTCAAAGCCTGTCTGCCAACAGTCACGAACGAGGCCCGGAGGGAGAGACACCGCTGGAGCCTGGATCCCCGCACTCCGGCCCCCTGGGCTGGTGACCACCCTGACGGCACAGAGAGCCTGCACATGGACGAGCCAGCGGCTCCCCCCGCTGAGCACAGGGCCCAAGACAACTCAGGACTTCAGACCAACAACCACCCGTCACCGCCCCCAGGGGACAAGCTGCCCAACTCCAAGAGGACAGCAGGAAGCCCGTCCCTGCTCACAGGCGTTGAGACAAATGGACAGACTGGACCAAGGACAACCAGGAGCCAGAACCCAGAGCTTCAGCACAGGTGTCAGGCAGCACGTGAGCCTGGCCGCCCCGAGACCCCCTGGAGGCCTAGGTCACACAGCCCAGCCCCCGCAGCAGGGCCCACCCTGCCCAGTCCAGGCCTGGGCAGGCAGCCTGCTCATGGACAATGCTGACCCACGTCCTTGACCACACGGTCACTCCTGGTGCCACGATCACACATGTGCTCTCTTCTCAGCATCTGAGATTAACTGCAAACACCCTCCTCCTTCACCCCCGCACACCTGAGCACGCACCTGCTAAGAACAAGGACCCGCCCTCCAGGGCCAGCGCCACCGTCACACCCACGGGGCGCCGTGTCCACAGACCCGACCTACCCGTCTTCACGGGCTGAGGGACGACCACATGCCATGGTCTTTGAAATAGCCAGCAGAGGGCACAACCCAGGATCACAGGTGACGTTAGTGCTCACAAGTCTTCACTCTCCATATCTGAGAACTATGTTCTCTGAGAGAACTTTCTAGAATGCAATGTCCTTACTTGTGCTGGTTAACAGGACAGCCACTGGACACATGTACCCACTGAGCATTGAAAATGTCTCGTCCGACTGAAAATGTGGACTTCCCATTTAATTTTAAGGAAGCTGAACTTGCAATCTGCATGTGGCTCGTCACGGCTGGTGTAGACACCGTGGTCACGGCTGGTGTAGACACTGCGTCTGAAACGACCCGTCTCTGTCTATGCGACTCGATGATGCTGAAGAACACAGACACAGAAGGACAAATGACACATGATGCCACTCCCCCGGGTCATCAAGATCACGGCCCCAGAGAGCAAGTAGGGAGTGGCGGGGGCGGGAGGCAGGGTGTGACCGGGACAGACTCCCGAGAGGGCCAGCAGGTGGGCAGCAGGCCAAGCTTCAGGCAGGACTCGCGAGGACCTCACACAGGTGTTTTCACAACAGAGTTCGAGAGACACAGAGACAGACCCATGATGACGGGCAGGGACGGGAGGGACACAGCACGGCCAGCATCACGGAGGGGTGTGAGCAGACACCAGACGCTGGAGAGAAGCCTGGACACTCTTCACTTCAACCCCAAAAAGAACAACGCTGAAAACAGCAGACCCCTGGCCTCACCACAGCCCAGGACAGGCCAACCCAGCCTGGACAGTGGGGCCAGGGGAGGGCCAGACCCCCGGGCACCCTGCTCTGCGGTGTCCAGCTGGGCTCAACTATTTTTGCACGTGGCTCATCTCTAACCTCCACTGCTTATTTTGATTCCTCCTCAGCCTCCCATTTTAGAGCTAATCACAGGTCCTGACCATAATCACAGTCAGGCTTCCTCTGGGCTCAGAACGGGCTGTCTGCGGCTGGCCTGCCCAGCATGGCCCACCCCAACCCAGCCCGTGGCCACTCCGGCCGACCCAGCTCTGGGAACCACTCCCACTGCAGCATCCACACCAGGAGCCTCAGTCCAGCCCCTGGAGACGAGCTGTGCAGGCGGACGCAGACTTTGGGCCGGAACGAAGAGCGCAGGCAGGCTGCAGGGCCGGCCTCTCCGACCGAGCCCTCCTGACGCTGCCCCGTGCGGTCCTTCCTCGCCGCCGCGACTCGTCTCGCCTTACACGGAGAGAAGCGGCGGAAGCGTCAAGGACCTCAGCGAGAGGAGGCAGTGAGCGTCAAGGACCTCAGCGAGAGGAGGCAGTGAGCGTCAAGGACCTCAGCGAGAGGAGGCAGTGAGCGTCAAGGACCTCAGCGAGAAGCGGCAGAAGCGTCAAGGACCTCAGCGAGAGGAGGCAGTGAGCGTCCCAAGCGCCCAACCAGAAGGCGGCCGAGCGCGGAACGAAGCCCTGAGGGTGGTCTCCACCTCTCCAACAGCACTGCTGACCTCGGCTCTCACCAGGGGCCCGGCTGAATGGTCAGCTCCACGTGTGGCGGGGAAGGGCCAGCGTGTCCTCATTGCTGGCCCTTCCCTTCCCTTCCCACTAAGGCAGGCAGTGGGCAGCATCTCTGGGGCTGGGCCCCGCCTGCCCCACCGTCCCAGGACGTAAGAGGGCAGATGGCCAGGGCCTGGCTGGTCAGAGCCCCACCGCCACATGCAGCAGGATCAGGCCCAGATCCCAGAACCGTTTCCTGAAGGCCTGGGCACTGAGTAACAAGGGGTGGGGAGGCCCAGACGGTGGACAGTTGAGGCCAAGGTTCCTGTCCTTGCCAAGCTAGGGGCCTCACTTGCTGCAGGGGAGGCCCGCGGCCGGCCTGTCTCATGGCTTCAGGATCAAGAGGCTTTCTGCTATCGCTGGCCTGTCCCAGCCTGTGGTACCTCCGCGGGGCCACTGCACGGCCAGGGCAAGCCCAGCCGAAGGCCCACGAGAGGGTCTGTCCCCAAGAAACCCGCCCCGTGACAGGGCCCCAGGTGGCTCTCCCCGCTGGCAGGCATCAGGGCCCGCTAGGACGTGGAGCGGGCACAGCTGCGCTGCCCGCTGCTGCCCACAGCCCACCACAGGCTGCACCGTCCTCCGCGCAGGGCTGGGGGAGCAGCTGCAGCCTCCCTCCTGGGGACGCTGCTGCCTCCCCACCATTCCCCAGCCCTCAGGCTGCCGGACGGAGGTCAGATCGGGCCCTGGACACAGGCTCCGAGCCCGGCCACCCACCGCCTCCCCAGGCTCAGCCAGACAACAAACCCAGACTACCCTCCACTGCCATCCGTCACCACGCTCTTGATGGACCTTGGGCAGCAGGGGCCAGGACATGGAGGCAGAGCAGAGCAGGACACCACAGCTGAGCCGCCGAGAGGCCCCAAGTGCACCCTGCAGGGACGCTCCCTGGCCAGGCCCACGTGGCCTCGCCACAGCCACTTCGCAGTGAGCCCCTGGACCAACTGGCCATGAGAGGGGCACACGGCAGCTAACAGGACCACCAGGTGGGGCAGCCTCTGGGATGTGGGCCCGCAGCTGCTGGGACGGGAAATGGCACAGCCTATCCTGCCCTCTGGAGCTCAGTCCATGCAGACACTCAGCCTCAGCACTGGCACGTGGGTACAGAGGACACAGAGGCCCAGGGAGGAGAGCCAGGAAAGGGAGACCGAGGCCCGGAGAGGTGAAGCCACTCACAGGCCACATGTCCAGCTGGCTCCAGCCAGGCATCTGCAGTTTGGGGACGGGTGGCCTGGACACTGGTCACTGGGTAGCAAAGAGCAGCAACATGCGGTCAGCACCATGCTACGTGGGCAGGAAGCCGAATGCCCCGGGGCATGGCCACTGAGCACCAGCAACGTCTTACGTCCACCCACAGACCAGCAGGCCGGCTGCGCGCAGTGGGCCTCAGCAGCCCACGTCCACAGGGGAACCGGTGCAGCTAGCCTGGGGCACAGGCCCTGGCGTGGCGTGGAAGTCCTGCTCGCCGAGGGAAGCTCACACCTCCCAGGCCCCTGGTCACCTCTTGGCCAGCTCCCACCACCTGGCCACCAGGGAGGAGCAAGGTGCCGGGTGCTGCCTGGGGGGCGTGGCCACTGCTGCTGCAGATCTGGCCTCAGTTCTGCCTCCTCACTGCCCACACTCAGGATCTCACCTCAGAGCGAGGGTCCAGCCCAGAGGTCCAGGGCCCCTTCCAGTGCCGACACTCTGGAAGCCTTGAGGCACTGACTCATGATAGTCACAAAAGCTCCACTGTAGGGAGGGATTCCCAGAACACCAGGCACTGGGCCAACAGCCTCACTGGGCTGCTCACAGCAACCCAAGTCATTACAGCAACTCTTAATCTACAGAGGAAGAAACAGAGGTTCCAAGAGGCCCCCCGGCCTGCTTAAGGTCACTACCAAGGGTGTGGCAGAGCTGACAGCAGAGCTGGGACGCTTTGACCTTCAAAGCCAGATCATGACCTTCAAGCTACCCTCTGTAGTTTCTGAGCAGGGGCATAACATGATTTTTTTTTTTTTTTTTTCAAGAAGAAAACAGTCCTTTCAGGAAAATTAAGTCTGTTGGGGTCACTGGAAGACGCCAAGAGTAGGCGCTCAGCCCTCACACCCTGTAAAGAAAGTGGGCCGGTGCCAGCGCGAGGGGGTCCGCGCAGACCTTTTGCGTCTGGTGACCAAGCAGACGGGCCGTTCGGTCCACCAGGGGCTCCACTGTGCATCCACGGGAGATCAGCCCAGGCCGACTCTGAACGTGACCCCAGCCTGCAGACGTGGAAGCGGCACAAGGGGCGACCTGTGCCCTGAACCCAGGTCCTGTCCCTCTCAGTGCCCAGCCAGCTGGGTGGGGATGGGGTTCGCCTGGGGCAGGAGCTGCAGGAGCCCTGGCTGGCCTCTGCAGACCCCGCCCCGGCACGCCAAAACGCTCGGCTCCACGGGCTCTGGCTGGTGTCCCCCCAAAACCCACTGCTGCCTCTCAGGGTCCCACCAGCCCCAGCCCCTGCACCTGGCCACATGCTGGCCACATCCAGTGCAGACCAGGGTGACCTTGCCCGCTGGTGACAGCCAAGCCTGGCCGATGGGCTGTGCCCTAAGTCTGCCCTGCTCAACTGCCTCTGGTCCTCCCATGCCTCAGTTTTCCGCCCGTTAAATGGGCAGTAAGAACCTCACCCTTTCCACAACGCTGGGCCCGTCAGTCAAGATAGGACACCACAGTCGCCACCGCCCTGCAGAAGGTCCCTGAGACACGGTGTCTGAGGAGCAGGGGCAGGGGGCTGGCCCCACAGCCTCTCAGGGCCTAGAGATCGCCACACACGGCTGACTTCTCTCCTGGTCACGGTCAGCTGGACAGAGGAGGCCACAGCACGCCCGGACACGGGGCCTTCATTGCCACCGTCCCCTGGCCTCTTCAGCTGAGAGCTGCGAGGACAGTGGCCAGTCCCCGCAGCCCTGCCCCAGAGACACCCGGATGCCACCCGCAGGAGGGGGAGCCCCACAGTCCTGGCCCTGGAGGCTGAGGATCCCTTGCAAACCCCCAGGTCTCTCTGAGGCAGGTGCTGTGTCCACTGTGGCTCCACAGAAGGTGCAGAGAGCACAGGGACACGGGAGCCGTGGGTGCCTCTCTGGGTGGAGCGGAGCCGCCCTCGGGCGCCAAGCAGTGGATGAGGCGGAGCGCTGCGAAGGATGCGGAGCGGGAGGGACCAGGGTCCGGTTTCACCGACGCCACGCTCACGCCAGCAACGTCCAGCACAGCACCGCTGCCCTAACAGCTGCAGCCAGCTGGAGCAGGTGGACGTGACCCCAGGGCAGGCGGGCGGGGACCCTGGGGTGACGAGCTGGCCACTTGCTCTGCAGGACAGAAGCTGAGACCACGGGCTCTCTCTGGGGCCCAAGCAGCCCAGACAGCGCCGAGCTGACCGCAGAGGCCCAGCATCTGGTGAAGGAAATGAGGGAAGGCCTCCGGAGCACCCCCAGGCGTCCCCAGCCACCAGTGTCTGTCCACACCTGCAACCCTGCACACGGCGAGTCCACAGTGGCTTCAGAGGCGTGTGGCCCCAGGACAGCTGCCAAAGCTCCAGCAGCAGCCTCACCTCCAGAAGCATCTCTGCCAGAAACAGGCAGCAGGCGGACCTGGGGCCTGGCCACCGGCACGTCCACCACTGCGTGCACCACGGCCAGCCAGCACAGTACCGTCGGCCGACTCAGGAGGAACCGGGGCTCCGGGGCGGCTCTGATGGGCACCACTCCATCCAACTCCAGGCCCCTGGCCGTCCCAACACCAAAGGTTCCCAAGCTGTCACCTGGGCCGCCGCGATGGCACCAAGGCCCCAGCACTGGATCTGCAAAGCCCGATGGCAGTGGCTCCGGGGAGAATCCCCACCTCCAACTCCTCCCCTGCCCCAGGCAGGAAGGCGCAGCCCAGCCGGACGAGGGGGTGTGCAGGGCTTCCGCTATGCCTGGACCCTGGACGCCGGCCCTGAATACCTCCGCCCCCTCGGCTACAACGCGGCGGCCACACCAGGAGCGCAGGCCCACAAGCCACCCGTGAAATCGCCAGCTCTGCCACTGCATCTTCTCCATCTCATATCCCCTCCAGAGAGTGGCCTCCAAGGTCACCCCAAGCGCCCGTCCTCCTGAGCAATCTGGACGATGCAGCGCCACACAGAGCCGAGCACAGCACCCTCGGCTATTCCATTTTCCCCACTGCCTGCCTAAATTGAAGCCAAACGCATCCCTTAATGGCCGAACGCCAGATCATCGCCCTCCTGTCTGAATGAAGAAGCCTCGCTATTATCCCTTCCTGCTGAGTCGGAACGTGGAAGGAAGAGCAAAACTGCGCCTCAGGGAGCTGCAAGCAGCAGGGCAGACCCCGCACCCTCCACGGAGCCAGGCCAGCCATGGGCACGGCAAAGCGTGGGGACTCTCCCCAAACCGCCAGACGGCAGAGGGGGCCAGGGCTGGCACTTGCAAAGCAGGAAGGGGCAGGCTTCGAGTGCCTTTTCACCCTGCAGGGGCCCTGCTCCCTCCACACACACAGGAACCCCTGCGAGGGAGGCTGGATGCACCTGGAGACCCTCCCAAGCCTCCAAGGCTGCCTCCCAGGCCCCGAACACCAGGCAGAGCCCCAGTTAGATCCCCTTGGGGGTCAGAGTCGATCTGGCAGCCTCGCCCACCCCCAGAAGCCAGGTGCTGGGACAGCGGGCTTGACCCCTGCTCGGCCTGGGCCCCAGGACACGACAAGTCTCTCCTTGGTGCCTCAATGTCCTCGCCGGGCAGTACATCCACAGAGGCCTCCACCATTGCACAGTGGGTCACCTACTGCTGTACAGTTAGGTTCTGGAATGTCCCCAGAGGCTCACAGGTTGAAGTCTCCAGCATGGCACTACTGGGCGGCAGTAAAACCTTAAAGAGGCAGGCCTTGGAGGCCTTCTGGTCACCAAAGGTGTGTCCCCGAAGGAGACAATGAGACCCCAGCCCTCCTCTTCTGTTTTTTAATTTCCTCATGTCCTGGTCATGAAGTGGGCAGGTCCGCTCCAACACATGTGCCTGCCACGATGTGCAGATCACTCAGGCCCAAAACCAATGGGGCCAATCAACCGCGGACTGAAACCTCCAAAACTGTGAGACAAAATAAACCTTTTCCCTTTGTGAGGTGCTTACCTCAGGTATTCTGTTATAGTAATGGAAAGCAGACTCAGACACTTACCTAGCACTAAGACTTCACTAAGGACTTAAGGTGGTCAACTCTGTCCGTAGAAAAGTGACCCACAAAGCAGACACCATGTCCAGTTTACAGATGAGAAGAGTGAAGCTTCAGGAGGCCAAGTGGCTTGCCAGCTCAGGAGGTTACAGCAAGAGGCCATAGACAAGGGGGTGGGGGATTTAAACAAAAGGGACTCTTGCTAGAGGAGCAAGAGGAGGATCCAGCATGGTCAGATTCCGGTGGTCCAGATCCGACTGCCGACTTCTCCTAGGAACCCACAGGGCAGAGACAGGCACACTCTTCGGGCTCTGCCCCCACACCTTGTTACACCTAATCCTTTCCCAAGGCCCGCCTCCCAGGCCATCGCACGGGGTGGGTTCCCACTCACGAATGCAGGATGCACCAAGAGTCCATAACACCACGGGTAGCGGGCCACACAGTGGCCTCGGAAGACGGGCCTGACCCCCACCTTCCTGGTGACACACGGGGAAAAGAAGTCTGCAGACATGACTAAATTAAGGCTGTCGAGATGGTCCCAGACCAGCTGGTGGCTCTAGACCCCCGGCAGAAGATCCTCGTAGGAGAAGGGAAGGAGAGAGGCCACGCAGCCACGTGAAGACAAGACAGACCCTGCAGCGTACGGCCAGAAGCCGAGGAGCACCCAGAGCCTCCAGGGACACAGAGGCAGGAGGACCCCGCCCGGGGTCTCGGGGGAGCCTGGCCCTTGGCACCTGCACTTTGGACTTTTGGTGTCCAGCACTGAAAGCGTCAGTCCCTGTGGCTGCGAGGCCCTGGCTGTGTCCCTCATTAGGGCAGCCCCAGGTGTCCGCTCTCTGAGCCTGGTGCCCTCTGCTCGGTGCTGCGCCCACCCACCCCACAGGCACCAGGTGAAGGCCACGGGGTGGGTGGGTGGAGGAGTGGGCGGGTGGACCTCAGAGAGAAACTGAGCAGGAGTCGCCCTGGATTCTTCAGCTCTGCCCGGCTCCCTGCCAATCACACTGCAGCAGGCCCCCAGTGGGGCCACCTGCCTGGGGTCCCGAACCCTGGCCAGCCACACTAAGCGGGTTCCTCGCCCCAGGCCGCCCCAGGCCGCCCCAGGCCCTCTCCAGGGCTCTCTGGGGAACAAAGCCCCCAAGGCACCCCCAGTTGGGCAGGGAAGTCGGAAGGCACGTGGGCTGCAGCCCCCTCTGGACACAGTGGTGTCCAGCTCCACCCTGAATTGGGGTGGGGGCTCAGGGAGGGGTGGGCAGGCAGGAGCAGCCTTCAGACAGATTTGGCTGCCCACAAGTCTCACGGGAAGGCGGCAGCTGGAGCGCCCCAGAACCAAGGGGACCAAGACGGGCCTGTGGTTCTCCACCCTAGGTGACCCCCGTGGAGGACATCCCCCTCACCCCAGGACTGCACCACACCTGGGAGGCAGCAGAGACCCCTCCTGTCACCCCTGTGCAGGGGTGGCCCTCCCACGTGACAAATCCAGGCACTCCTCATGACCCGTCCAGGTCCCCAGCACCATAAGCACCAAGGGCCACGACACCCTCCCCACACCGCAGGCCCGACCGTGGGGGCTGGGACGCGTGCTGAGCCCGGGCGTGAGCGTGCTCATCAGGAGTGCGCAGAGAGAGCGTGCGCTGGCTGCCAGCTGAGCACACCTGCCAGAGGACCAGCACCCAGAGGACCGCCCGGATCCAGGCAGGGGCACAGAAGGTGGAAGTAGGCCTCCCGCTTCCGGGACGAACCGAGTGTCCATCTCCTGCCGTCTGAGTGCAGGACAGTCTAGTGTGGCGAGAGAGGAGAGAGGAAAGCAGAGGCCACTCCTGCTGCCCCAACACACTCGCCCTGAGGGGCAGAGGGAGCCCCGCCTGCAGGGAGGCTGCCAGGGGCCGCTCCTTCCTGCTGGGGGCTCCAGCCCCTGGGGTCCTGAGCCTTCGCCCACTCAAGTGACTTGGGGACCCAAAGGTAGAAGCAGGCCCCCATCCTCTCCCAGCCTCAAAGGCCCTTTCAATACTCCTCCCTGGTTTTGTCTCTGAAGTTCCACGGTCCCTCATCCACAGGGGGAAGCACTCCCATGACACTAAGGTCCACTCAAGTCCTGCACGTCCACTCAAGTCCTGGGCCTCGAGAGCTCAGCCAGGGCCTTCAGAGGTGACCGCTGCCCGGGACCTCTGCTCCCTGTGTGGGTGGAAGCACCCTGGGAACTCTGGAATCAGGAGCATCTCATGAGCTCCTCTCCTGCACACCAAGCTCACAAGGTCACGACCTGAAACCAGAGGGGCAGAGGGCACAAGACGGAACCTGCAGGGCATGGCCTCCCAGAGCCTGTTTCCCCAACCCAGTGGCTCTGGGGTTCTGAGGAGAAGGGGAACTGTGGGGGGGGGGAGGGGGGGGGGAGGAGGGAAAGGGGGAGGAGGGGAGGAGGGGGAGGAGCAGGCAGAGCAGGAGGAGGGGACAGGAGGGCTTCCTGGCGGGGGTGGGGGCTGCAGCTTTGCAAGCCAGGCCCTCAAGTTCCTCATTGACCACCTCCTGACTCAGTGCTCAGGGAGGATCCCTGCGAGGAGGAGCAAATACAGGGGTGGGCCTGGGTGGTCTGGTGGGTGGGTACTGGTGGGCAGGGCTTGATGGGCCCAGCAGATGCAGGTGGGTAGGTCTGGGGCGCCCTGCCTTCCTGCTGCTGTGAATCTCTTCTTTGGCTTAGGTTTTTGGTTTTCCCCCACAGGTAGGTACTGCCTCTTCAACTTCTAAAGGACACCTGCATTCGGGGCTCAGGGACAGAGAGCGGCGGGGAGGGAGGACCCCTTGGTGTATGAACAGCAGCCACAGGCACAAGCCTTCACAGATGTTCAGAAAACACACGCTCGGCTAAGAAGCTGCACTTTTTGGAAATTCCAGTCCCACCAGCGCCAGGCCAAGCCCTCGGTCAGAGGGACGGAGCAGGGGGGTGGGGAGAGGGGTGGGGAGGGGGCTCCACTGGCGCCCAGGGAACAGCTGGGCCCGCGAGGTCGGGAATGTTGGCAGCTGCGGCCTCACCCTGGCCCCACCCTGCAGGAGCCTAGGATGTGAAGGCAGCCTCCTGGGCCTGGGCCTGGGTCTGGGGCAGAGCCATCAGGGAGTGCAGGACAACCAGCCCCGCTGTCCTGCAGCAGGAAAGCTGGGCCTGCCTGGCCCCACCAGCAGGTCATCAGAAGGGCAGGCTGCGAGGACTGTGGCCGCGACCTGCAGCCTCACCTCGCTAGGCTGCACCTGAGCCTGCGGTAGGCCCAGGATGCCCGGGTCTCAGTGTTCCTCACCCTGCCGTCCCTCCTTGTGCACCCGAGGCCAGGACGGTCACCACATTTTACCAGGGGGACACGGAGGTCCAGACCAGCCCTCAAGAGCATCCCCCATGCTAGCCTAAGGAAGGGGCCCGGACACAGCTCCTTGGGATAAAGAGGTTTGGTTTTTTCCTCCGATATAAATAAAGGGAGGGAAGCAGACTCTTAACGAACCTGAGAAGACCCCCACCCTGCACTGCCGTGAACCACAGGGGCCTTTGCTCTGTCCAGCTGCTTGACGGCTCTTTTCCCAAGTGGATGTCTGGGACTGACACACAGGAGTGACAGGAGACCCTGGGTGCCGGCACCTCCTCACTGACGCACGCGTGTCCCCAGCCCACCTTGGGGATGGGGAAGACCCTGGCCTGGGCCAAGCGTTTCCCCTCTGCCTCCCCATCGCCCGCTGGACATCCCGGCTGTTCCCACAGCTGCTTCGCTCCTAACGTGCGTGGGTGAACAGCTGTGCACCTGACCTCTTGCGCCACGTTCGAGGGGACTTCCTTCAAAGCAATCCCACCTTTCCCCCAGAGTTCTGCACTGGAGCGTCAGTTGCACGGCTGAGCCCAGCTCGCAAAGGCCCCACCTCTGTTGTGGTGGCTCTGGGGGTGTGGCTCCCAGTTAGGGAGGGGGACGGGGCAGGGGGCCTGACGCCCTCCAGGGCCCTGGGCAAGTCATCCCCGTGGCCAAGGAAGAGGAAGGACCTGTGATCCCCTGAACACCAACCATCACGCCTGGCACGGCGGGGCTTGGCTGGGCCCCCTCGGGCAGGACACCCTTCCCTGCCACACTCCATGACCGTCCCTCTCCATGGGCCTCGGGCTCCACCAGTGGAAGGGCTGGGCCAAGGCGGGCCTCAGCGCACAAGCCCCTCCCACCTGGATTCACTCGCTCCTCCTCGACTCCTTCACTCATCACACGTGTGCCAAGTCTACTTGGTGCCAGGCACCAAGAAGAACAGCACTCCCACCACCCGTGGGAAGGGAGGTGCCACCGCCCCAGGGCCCGGCCTGCAAAGCACCAGGCCCGCCCCACCCCGCCCTGCCTGCGGCCCCAGGTGCTATTTTCGGTTGGAGGGACAGGCGGCCAAGGGAAGTGAGAGGGCAGCAGAGCGAGTCCGAGGGGCAGGGGCAGAGCACGGTGGCCAGCTGCAGCCACTGGGAGGGACGCAGAGGCCAGTCCCCACGATGGGCCTCACCACTCAGGCTGGATGGGAGACTCCAGGCTGAGCCTCACCACTAGGCAGTGGCTGCGGGGAGTGCGAATCTACCCTGGGCACCCCAGCCGCCTGTCCGCACCCCGCCTCCAACTCCGGGCCATGCTCTCACCCCAGGGAAACCCCAGGTGGCTCCTCTCACAGCCCACACACCCACCTTCTTCCTCCCTCGGCCCTCCCGCTCCCAGGCAGGCCCTGGAGCCCACCACCCCAGGCAGCCTGGGGTGGAAGCACCAGGTTCCCAGAGAACATACAACAAAAGGAGGAGGAAGCATGCAGGGTCGACTGCACCCCCACCCACCCCACAAGGAAGGTCCACGCCCCTGTCCCTGGACCTGGCTTGGGAGGGCGTCTTTGCTGGTGTAACTGCGGTCAGGCTCTCAGGAGGAGGTCACGGCAGGTGGGCAGAGCCTGACCCAGTGACCAGCGTCGTCTTAAGAGACAGGAGAGAAGGACACAGTGAGAGGCCACTGAGGACCAGGCAGAGGCTGGAGAGATGTGGCCACAAGCCCAGAAGCACCTGGAGTCTCGGGAGCAGAAGCAGGAAGGGCCCTTCCTGGAGCCTTTACTTTGGACTCCTGGTCTCCAGAACTAGGACAGAAAAGTCGGGTTGTAAAAGCCACCTGGATCGCAGTCGTTGGCTGCAGGACAGGGAGGCCGAGAAGCACCACAACCCTCAGCCTCTGGGCCCTCCCTTGGAGGCAGCACCAGAGCTCTGCCCCCCGGCAGCTGCCCCGCTGCTCTCCTCTAGGGGAAGAGGAGCTGGCGACAGCAGCCCAGGAGCCAGGGTGGGTGGACCGTGGACCATGAGGCCAAACCCCTGTGGCCCCCAAGACGGAGCTCCAAGGCACTGCCCGGTGCACAGAGGCGACGGGGCAGCCCCCACACCCATGCTGAGCCCAGAGCGTCCTCGTATGCTGAACTCGGTCACTTTGCCATCCACATTTCCAACTGCAAGACTAAGCGCTTCTTCGCCACCAGCTGCCCACTCCCTGGTCCCTGGCAAGACCTGCCCCGTGAACGGAGGCCAAGGGGCTGGGGGAGCCACTTGGGTGATGTGTAGAACCCCACTGGAGCCCCCACCCGAGGGATCACCCTGTGTGGCTGGAGGACCCCCAAGGTCCCCAGGCAGAGGAGGTGTGTCAAACATGGCCCTCACGCTCCTCCCCCAAGTCCTGGCTCCGCCCAGCAGGCCTGCAGGGCTGGGGTGCGGCTCGGAGGCAGCTGGCTGGCCTGCGGGAGGCCTGGGTTCCATCCCAATCCTGGAAACAACAGGCACTGTCAATTGTTTCTCAAGCCAGGAAGTCAGGCGAGGTAATGGGAGTTAAGTGCCTGATTTCCCCTCCCAGAAGGCGGTTCCCATGCCTGCCAGCAGGGACGGGGTGGGGAGTCTGCAAGCAGGGAGGGTCACGCGGGACAGGACAGGGTGCCTGGGCAGTGCAGCTCCCCAGCAAGCCCGGGAGGACGCCGGGCTCTTCAGCAAAGCCAAGCAGGACGCCCAGTGCCTCTGGAGCTGGCCGGCGAGGGCCGCAAGTCCACAGGGTCAAGGAGACAGGAGCAGGATGGACCCTGTGGTGCTCTCTCAGCCAGGGACAGAAGTTGGGCTCCTTCCCACACACCAGCCTGTGCAGGACGGAGTCCTCCCACCCGGCCTCAGAGACCCTTCCCCACGCCCCCTCCAGCAGGAGCTGCCAGGCCCCGGTCCTCCCACAGAGCCCACAGCCTGGCTGGGGAGAAGGCGCAGCCTGGGTGACCAGCTGAGGGTCCAGGCAGGCTGGCTGACCACTGGCTCCCGCAGAACGCTGGGGACACTTGCTGGTTTAGAGGGAAAGCTCCTGAGCCAGCAGCGAAAAGAAACAGGGACAAGACCTCGACAGGGTAGGGGATGAGACCTCGACAGGGCTGTGGGCAGGGGCAGAGCCCCGGAGAAGAGCACACAGCAGTCAGTGCGTCCAGGACCCAGGAAGAGCCAAGTGCTCAGAGCCACACCCAGGGCCCCTGGGTGCCCCTGCACCCGCCCAGGCCTAGACTGGGAAAGGGAAGCCGGCCCACTGCGAGACCCCCCAGAGGCCGCCCCCCACCAGGCTCCCCACCCTGCGAGGAGGGTCCGTGCCTGAACTCAGCACTGTCCCTCCTGCCTCGGCCCTGGGAACTCGCCATCTGTTCCCTCTGGATGGCTTCCTGTGTGGAGGGACTGGGTGCCTCCAACTCTGCGCTCCAGCCCCCCCGTGACCCTCCTGGACACCTGGGAGCAGGGCCTCCAGAGGCACCACCGAGCAGAGAGAAGGATGAAGAGGGGCCAGTGCCACCCAGGGCCTGTCACAGAGACAGAGGGGGCAGGGGGTGCAGGCTCGGTCCTCCCCACTGCCCTGGGCTCCAGGGGTGGCCCGTTCATCCCCAGGCACCTGGCCTGCTGCCTCTCTAACTCTCTGGACCAGCAGATGCCACACCCACAGAGCCAGGGCACCAAGGCCAGCTATGGTGCCATGACCCCTGGGGGCCGCAGACAGGCCAGGTTGCCAGGAGCCCTTGGAGGCCGGTTGCCCTGGCCAGTTTCCAGAGTCTGGCTGAACACGGTTTGCTTCTGCTTCCTGCTGTGCCCCGCTACGGGCACCTCCCAGCCTCACGGGCACCCAGCAGGCTTAGCTCCCCGCACCCCTGGACACCTCCCTCTCCACGCTCTCTGGTGGCCGGTGACTCTTCCAGAGAGCGTTTTACAGACCTTGACCTCGTGGAGAGGTCTGCCCTCTCGTCCACCCTGGCCAATGACCAGTGCTGTGCACAGCCCTACCAGCGGTCACCTTCATTTCAGGACCAATTATCTCTACAATAAGGACTTGAAGGCGCACAGTACTCCCGCCCAAAGCAGCGGCCCTGGCTGTAGGGTCAAGGTGACCAGGGTGCAGGGTGGGGCTCGGGGCTGGAGCTGCACCTACCACTGCCTGGTCGGGGCCTGGCGGGCCGGAGGAGGGATCCCAGGAAGTGCCGCCAAGAGTTCCCCTCCAACAAGGACCAACACCCAGCACGGACCCAAGCCCTCCGCAGCCAGCTGCCAGGGTGACCCAGAAAATGCCTCCTGTCAGAGCTGAGGGGCGAGGGAGGGAGGACCCGTGAGCAGAAGGGCAGGGCTGCCTGGGGGACAAAGCCGGCACAGCCCCACCCTCCAGAGCCCAGCGGCAGGCCTGTCTGCCACCCGCGGCCCCAGCCTCCAGGCGGCCTCCGAGCTGAGCGCCGTACCCGGCCTCAGCCAGCAGGATGCGACCACCCCGCAGGGGGTGCTGGGGGCCTGGCCTCTGTTGTCTCTGGAACCCGAGGCCTCATGCAGCCGACAAAACGAGTGAAAATGTCCGCTGCGTCAGACGGGGGGCGTGAGAGGCGAGGCAGGCCAATGTCACGCATCATGGGGACGCAGCGCGGAACAGCACACCCCACGGCTCCTAGACCCACCTGACTCCAGAGACGGCAGAAGGTGAGAAACACCTTATCCCAGAAACAGTGAAAAAGGGCGCGGAAATGGGCAGCGGGCTCCTGGGGCGAGAGCAGCACAGCCCCGTCCTGCCAGCGACACCGGCACCGGCACCAGCGAGCTCCGCAATGCGCGTGGTCGCAGGGACACGTGAACATGCACGCCGTGTGTGACCAGGCATGTCTACGTGCTTGACAGTCATTTGTTATTTTTACTATTAAAAATACGATCTTAAAGGCCCCGCAAGTCAAAAGGCTCAGACGGTAGCTCCGAAAGCTCCGCAGCCCCCACGCCAAGGCTGAAGGGAGAGGCGCCCACAGGACACGCAGGGCAGCCCCGCTGTCCCTGGGGCAGACAGAGACCACGCCCAGGGGCACTCCCGCACCACCCAGGCCCCGGCCACGTGGACCAGCCGCTCCCCACCCCCGCGGCTCTGGCGGCTGTGCCCCCTCCTGCCACAGACCACTGCCCAGAGCCTGGTGTGCAGCCACAGAGGACAGGCAGCTGCAGCCGCCACGGGGCTCTCCACTCCCCCGAGTGTCCACGCCACTGCCTGTGCCCCGCGGCTGGGCTCGCTCCTGGGTGCACAGGACAGGACCTGCCCAGGGCCAAACCACAGGGCACGGGACTAGCACAGCTGCCCAAGGACCCACGAATGCTCCGAGCTGGGCGAGCAGTGGACGGGCCAGTAGGCTGGTCAACAAGCCACTGCGAGGTTGTCCTGATTAAAGCTTTACTGGACCAATGGCAATAAAGGATGCCCCCAAAGTCAATGGAAGACAACACCCTTTTTAGGAAAACCCCTCTGTCCACAGGCAAGACCCACTGGAGAATGACAGGCACAACTGCGTGGGGTTTCGGGGCTGCGGAGCTGGACATCTGCAAAGGCCACCTTGTCACCTGACATGAACCCCGTGGGCGGGGGCCCCAACCCTTCCCAGAGCCCAGGCCAAGGCCCTGCAGGAAATGGAGGTCGGCACCTGCCTGTGGACCCTCTGGACAAACTGCACCCTGAAGGCAAAGCTGCCTGTTGGTGGAAGGCACCAGCTCGGGCTCCTGTTCAGTGCCCACTGCTCCCACAACCCTGGGCTGCCCCTGGGGTACCTGCAGAGCCCCTGAAGGAGACCAGGTGTGACCCGTCCTACCTCCCCCTGAGGGCCAATCTGCCCCACCACCCATTCCAGGGGCACAGAAAGACCTGGGGCAGAGTGACTGACCCACCAAGAGCCCACCCAAGCCCATGAAGCCACACAGTGAGGCACTCGATGGAGACCAAGCTGGCCAGGTCCCAGAATGCAACTCGCACCCAGAAGCTGTTCCCAAAGCGGAGGACAGGAACCCAGGGGCCGGCTCACAGCACCGGGGGCTGCAGCCTCGGACCGCAGGGCACCCCAGCACCCCCATACACTCAGCCACGCCCACGTGGGCCCCACCACCAAGACAGGGCACACTCGGCTTTCCCTGAAGTTGGGAGCCCCCGGAGCCGTCCTGGCTTGAGGGATCCTTTGACACGGGTGGGCTGCAGCAGCAGGGGCCACCACCTCCCTAAGTCCCGGCCACGGCCCACCCGAGTCCCCACACCTGGGAAACCACCCCAGCTCTGGCCCTGACACAAACAAGGAAGCCAGTCGTCCCCAGGGACCCAAGGGGGCTGGGTGCAAACGCTCCAGCCACCCACGCTGTGTATCCTGCCCCTGCACCCTGGCCTCTGGGTGCTGGCGCCCCACAAAAGCCACTCCTCGAGAACAACAGGCACAACCGCCTCCTGCTCTGTGATCCACAGCCCACTCTCCCTGGGCCTCGCCGGCTAACAGATGTTTCATTTAAGCAGCTAAATTACCACAAAATACACCCAAAGAGATGACAGGCCAATTTCTCCCAAGGTTTATTTGCATGAGGAAGGAGTGGCGAGGAGACATTCTATCTTCCCTTTAAAAAAAATTTTATTACACACATGAGTAAAGAAAAAAAGAGAGGCTGCCAGCACATGAATTATGGATGGCAGTGTTCAGAAGACACAAATCCCAGCGCCTCGGGAGCAGAGCGCCTGGGGAGAGGCGCCAAGGCTGCGCCCAGGCTGTCCCGCCCCGCCTACTGTGCACGCGGATGGGCTCTTTGTGCTCTGGCCTCAGTTTCCAGGACTTTTAAATGGAACCACTGTGACTGCT
Organism: Sciurus carolinensis; assembly: GCF_902686445.1. Classification (NCBI taxonomy): domain Eukaryota; kingdom Metazoa; phylum Chordata; class Mammalia; order Rodentia; family Sciuridae; genus Sciurus; species Sciurus carolinensis. The sequence goes on from NC_062226.1 coordinate 2,348,825, forward strand.
CCTCCAAGGTGCTGTCGAGGGGCAGCGACAGTCCCATGCAGGCCAGGTCCACCATGGAGCCCCACGGGGCGTCCAGGACCACCGGGGCACCGCAGAGACAGCCCTGGGGGCAGCCCAGAGAAGGCAGTGCAGCCGGTGACTCCCTGGGCCCAAGGACTCCAGAAGGGGCTGGGGACCCGGCCAAGCCCAGGCAGCATGAGCAGTGTCCTGGCCAACCCACTGTCCTGGCCAACCCACTGCCCGCCCACCCTCCACACTCAGCCCGGGTGCAGGCCAGCACCTCGCAGCCGCCAGATGACAGAGCAGAAGCGCCAAGCGCCAGCACCCTGCACATGAGACGCGGCTGTGACGTTCTGGCTTCCTGCCCACTGACCACTTCCCACACTGCCCAGGGCAGCCACCATCCACACGTGGGACCCACTAACATGCAGAGATAGGTCCAGGTGGGAGGGAACAAGGTAGTACAGGGACCAGGAGCTGGTCCAGGATGTGGGCTCAGCCCCAGTCATGGTCCTCAGCCGTCAAACCTCCCCACACCGGCCTCCTGCACCCCCTGCACCCTGACTGTCAGCGGGGAGGTGGCAGGTTCTTCCCCCAAATAAAGGGGTGGCCCCTTTGACCAACTGTGTCCAACAAGGCAGACAGAACCCTGCAGGCAAAATAAGGTCCCTCAGGCTGCCCAACTCCAGAGTCCGCGAGTGGACCCAAGTCCCCAGACGCCCAGGAAAAGGCTGACATGAGATGCAGGCGGGCACCCAGGCACAGGGTGGAGGCAGAGGGGGCCCTTCTCCTGACCCAGGGTCCACTCTGACCATCCCGCACCCAGTGCACCACACACCCTCAACCCAGGAACAACGCTGCCAGAAGTCAAGCTACACAGATCAGTCAGAGTGTAACACGCATGCACACACACTTGCACACGCGTGCGTGCACACCCCACCGCGAAGGGAGGCTCACAGCCCAGATGGAGGGGCTGGGTCGTTCACTCCCAGATCCCAGCACGCACAGCCCATCCTCCAGCCCTTCCAGGGAAACCTCCACGCAACACCCCCTGAGCTGCTGTGGGCAGGAACGCCACCCCCTGAGCTACACAGAAAACCTGAGACTCCCGAAGAAAAGCCACACCACTGTTAAAAGCAGACCCGGCCTGGGGCCCAGAAATGACCACAACTGGAGGGAGCTGGCTCTGCCAGCTGAGCCCGGGGACACAGCCCGCCCACAGAGCAGCTGAGCATGGACTGTGTTCAGAGCACCAAGCGAGACCCAGACAGACCCAGACAGACGGACGGAGGCGTCCCAGCAGGACAAGGCAGGGCGGCTGCCCTCAGGAGTCACACACACATCCAAGCCTTCCTCCCGCTCCCTTCCGAGAACTGCCCGGCAGAAAAGATGCCCTGGTCCACAGCCAAGGCCGCCGAGACCTGCCTGCCCCGGGGCCACCCCGCTCCGGCCTCGCCCACCAGGCCCTGGCCCTCACCGGAGGCGGGGAGAGGGCGCCTCCCCTTGCTCTCCTGCAGACCCATGGGGTGCGTTGCTCCCAGGGGCCACCTCTCAGGGGCCAAGGCGAGGGAGGGGGCAGAGTCTGCCAGGACAGCCAGGAGAAGGCCACAGGGCAGACCACAGTGTGGACAGGAGGAGGCCACGGGGTAGACCACAGGGTGGACAGGAGGAGGCCACGGGGTAGACCACAGGGTGGACAGGAGGAGGCCACGGGGCAGACCACAGGGTGGACCACAGAGCAGACCAAAGGGTGGACAGGAGGAAGGCGTAAGGAGGACACGTGGGCAAGGGAAGCACACGAAAAGGCGTTGGGACGAGTCTCACAGCCGTGCAGACAGCTGCCCCTCCCACCACGCAGCCCGCAGCAGCTGGTTCATCCTGGCCCAGAGGAGGGCCTGCCCAGAGGCCATCCCAGAGGGCTGATGTCCCGAGGGCTGCCCAGCGCCATCACACAGACAGGAAGGAGCCCAGAACAGCCAGGGCACAGACAGGCCAGGGTGCCCACTGCCACCAACAGGCAGATGTGCTCAGGGAAACCTGACCCCTGCCCAGGGCCAGTGGCGGGGTCACGGGCAGGACCCCCACTTCACCCAGGAACGTGGCTGGGAGGCCGCTGGCTGGACTCTGGCCCACCTGCAGAGCCCCCCACAGTAACAAGCAGAGCTGTGCGTCCCTGAAGGGTCAGACCAAGAAGCGAGGCCACAGACACTGGGTGGCCACCCGTTTCCATTCAGCCAACTGCAGAGGAGCGGCCAGGCGGAGGGACCACACGGCAGTTAAGGAGGACAAAGAAGGGTCAGGCCGGGCCACTAGGCCACATGAGAACACGCCAGGAAGGTGGAGCTGGGGTCAACGCTATGTCCCTGAACCCCTGACGTGGTCCGCTCCCCGTCATTCAGGAAGGCCCCTGCCCCGCCCTATCCACCAACGGGACGCAGGTGGCCCTGCCCAGCCTCTTCTGCACTCCTGGTTAACACCTGACCACGTCCACCTGGGCCCTGAGCAAGAGCCAGCAGAGAGCAGGCTGGGCAAACAGGCGCTGCATGGAAGAACCAGGCAGAGGACCCCACACTCCCACCAGGATGAGGAGACCAGAAACGGAGCGCTGTCCACTCTGGCCCCGGGGAAGCCCAGGCCACCCCACTCCAGGAGGGGCAGAGGTGCCAGGGCGGGGCAGGGAACTGGTCTGAGCCTCTGCTGACGTGGCAGAGGCGGCCAGGGGCAGACAGCAGCGGCTGTGGCAGTGCAGCCCCCCTGCCTCTCCTGCCAGAGCCGCTATCCTGTGCCCTGAGGGCAGGCCTCCAGGACAGCAAGTCCCTCCCCTGGACACCTGCTGGACATACAGTGACTTTCTATTCTAGAAGTAAATGCCAGGAGGAATGGCCAGGGCACAAGGAAGACCACGGTCACAGCAGTGGCAGCGCGTGGGCCACCGGCTCCCGCACAGGACGCACACACTTATCGCAGGTGTTGGGCGGGACAGGGGTGCCACGTGTCACCGGCCAGCCGAGGCTCAGAGAGGCTGGGTGACGCCCCCATGGACGTCCACCATGGACACCAGGCCGGCGTGGGAGATGCGGGCTCCTCCCACCAGGCCCAGCTCACCCTTCCTGCAGTTGACCAAGCTCAAGCAGGAAGGTGACCCTCAAGGTGGCACCTTGAGAAGCCCTCCAACAGCAGAAGACAGACCCCTCTCCCCAGCCCGATGCAGAAGGCAAGGGGCATGGGGCTCAGGGTGAGGGACTCGGGACCAGCTCCAAGTCTGGGAAGGCCCCCGGCTGAGGCACCGGCTGCCGCCCTCAAAACCAAAAGTGCAAAACCGAGCAGGCCAGAAGCAGGGGGCGCATCGGTGGTGGCAAGCCGGAGCTGCTCGGCGGAGCGCGCAGGGACCCACCAGCGGCTGCCCACCCGACAGGCGAACCCCACAGACAAACGAAGCCGCGGCTGGCAGGCCGGGCAACCTGACGCGGCGCCTCACGCAGACCTGCCGGGCTCCGGCTCCACCACGGCCTGTTTGTCGTCCTTGTTTACACTTTGGATTCGAAAGCCACAGAAGCCCGGCAGCTGCAGGACGCTGAGCAGGCAGGGCCTCGCAGGGCACAGCTTCGGAAGACGGAGATCACAGCACCGGAGCGCGGCCTCCACCTGGCCCGGGCCGGCTGCACCCAGGCCAGCACAGGGCCGGTCTGAGCCTGAGCCCTGAGCCCAGGAGGCTCCCGGGTCTGGGAGCCGCGCGTGGAAGGGGAGGGCCCCAGCTCCACTGCACAGAGTGGGCACCCGGTCCACGCTGCTCCTGCGCAGGCCAGGCACTGGGCTGGAGCCGTGGGGCCCCACTGCCCTCTTCAACCAGTCCTCAACCAGACCCCGTGAGGTGGCTCTTGGGAAGCCCCTTCCAGACAAGGAGGCCGGGCCTGGAGAGGCCACTCAGCAGCCAGGAGGCGGAGAGGCAGCATCAGAACCCAGGCGTGAGAAGGGACCTGCCGTGCCACCCCTGGGCCGGGCCCAGGTGGACAGGGGGACCCAGAGGGGTCTGCACAAACAGTCACCGTGGGCAACTGGGGTCCCACGGACCAGGGCAGGAGCGGATGCAGCACAGCCATGTGAACTCCGCGGAGGATGTTGACAGCGGGAAGACCAGCGAGCACAGGGGCTTCCTCTGCAGAGACCAAAGGCAGAGCAGCCTGCCGACAGCCACGCCACGCGGGCCAGGCCAGGACCGCCCAGCACCTGCCAACTGCACGCCAGCCCCACTGCTGAGCTGAAAAGCGCTCTCCCAGCACAGGTGCAGGAAGCGGGAGGAGGCAGAGCAACCCCCTCCCGCCAGGAAGCCCGCCTGCCAGTCTTACGGGAAACGAAGGCCCAGGGCCTCCTGCCCTGATTTTTTTTTTTTTTAATTGGGGATTGAACCCAGGAGCACTTTGCCTCTGAGCCACATCCCTAGCCCTTTTTAAGAAAAAATTTTTTGAGACAGGGTCTTTCTAAATTGTCCAGGCTGGCCTGAACCTGCGATCCTCCTGCCTCAGCCTCCAGAATGGCTGAGAGGACACCGTGCACAGCTTACTGGCTTCATTCACCCTTCCTTCCACCTCCCCCTCCAGAAAGCCAGCAATACAGACGGTGCCCTTCTCTGTGGCTCAGTGCCCAACAGCAGGTGCTCTGCAGATGGGGGCTGAGTACATGACAGAGGGAGCCCCCTCCCAGCCACCTGGCAGCAGCTGTGGAGACAGGCCATGCCAGGACGCCATGGGAGAGGCAGTCTCTGTGGCCCTGAGGCCTCTCTGGACTCAGGCACAGGGATCTGTCCCCCAAACTCCCCACCAGCTCGAAAACAATGCCAAGGGCCTAGTCTGCTGGCAGAGGGAGGAGGGAGCATATGCAGCCCCAGGGCGAGAGCCACACTGCAGGCAAGAAGGCTGGCCCCAGCTATGCAGCCTGGTCACCCGCAACTCTGCCTCCTCACCCCGGAACTGCACGCTGCACAACCTGGGCCTGGCAGGGCTTCCCTACCAAGGGCAGGGCTGGGCAGTCAGAAACCGGACCAGGGGGTTTTCCCAGCCCTGAGTGCCCCACCCCCGGCCCAGGTAGAGCCTCCCCAGGAGCCTGGGGCACCGCCCAGGCCCCACACCACAGGACAGTCACTCCCCACCACCCACCGTCCAGCTGGCCTTAGGGCACAGCTGCCATCCCTGGAGCCCCCTGTCAAGCCACCCTCCAGGTCCCAGCCAAGAAAGGCCATCCTGGCCAAGCAGAGAGCAGGCACACCACGCAGCCCAGGGCCAGCCTCAGGCCCAGAGAGCCAACCCCCAGGGCTGCCAGTCCTAGCCCTGTGCCTCCACTGCTGACACAGACCTCCCAACACAACAGCAGGCAGCAGCGACCTGGGACGCGGGCAGCAGGGGACACCTGGCCACTGCCCCATGGAGCCTCTCAGCCAAACCACCCAGGGCCACCTCCTCCAGGAAGCCCTCCACACCGTCCTGCCCCAGGAATCCCAGGGCAGCACAGCCCTGAAACACGCCGACATGAAGCCTATGTGGGCCCATCTCCTGCCTGCCCAGCAGGGAAGCCCCTTGCCAGGGAGCAACAGAGAGCGGCAGCAGGCGACCCAACGGGCCAGCGTGTTCTATCTGCCAGCGGGCCCTGGGTGAATTGCCAATAGCTCCCCTCCTCCATCCTGGACTAGAGTGTTGGGGACTCTGGCTCACCTGGGGCTTGGGACCAGGAAAGTCCTCTGCAGATAGGGGACGGCACTGACGCCAGCCCCCAACCACAGCCCTCCATGTGCACCAGGGGTCCTGCTGCGGCTGGATAGTCAATGGGGAGGCGGCGGGAAGACAGATGCCCACTGGGCCCTGGCCGCGGATGCCAGGGGAGGAGCAGGCACCCATGACCTGCGAGGCCCAGTGCACCAGCCTTGACGGAGGCCCAGCTCCAGGCCAGGGGCAAGGACGCAGCATCCGGGACCCCTCCAGGCCTCGAGAAGCACACAATTTTCTCACCAAATCCTAATAGCCTTTGGGACGGCCACTGTCACCCAAGGGTAAGGAGGCCAAGCCCAGGGGACCCCGTCAGGGCTGCACTGCTGTGCCCTCAAGGACCTGTCTGGGGACAGCCTCCTGGTCAGAAGAGGTGGCTGAGGACAAAGCCCCACCGTCACTGCTCGGGACAAGGTCAGAGAGGCAGCTTGGCAGACAGACTGGTAGGAGCACAGCCGAGCCCAGCCCGCGGGCGGCTCCTGCCTGACAGGTCCATGCCAGGGCTTCCAGAGCACATGGAGTCCACGGCAAACCTGGCAAAGGGCCAGGAAGGGGAGTGCCCAGAGGACCAGGGGCCCTCCAGGGGGTCCTGAGCTGGCCAGGAGCACCCCCAGGGGCAGGTCCCCAGAGCAGGTGGCAGGGGGTCCGGCAGAGAGAAATAAAAGGGCAGGGCTGGAGGAGGGAGCAAAGGCCCTGAGGTGGGGAGCCTCGGACAGGCTGCCGGCCAGAGCTCCCAGGACTGGGAGACAGGCCAGGCACCCAGCATCAGGCCAAGGGATGCCTCAAGGTGGGGAGGGACAAAGCAGGTGTTGGAGCCAGACTTCACGGCTGAGCAAAGGGACCTGGCATGCAGGTGCAGGAGGCCACAAGGGGAGGAGTGGTCCAGGCAGGGCTCAGCTGACCAGCCAATGCCCAGCTGACCACACAGGTACCACTGCCTGGTCTGTGGGACCCACCCCCTACTCCAAATGCCCTGCAAGCCAAGGAAGGGCCTGACATTTTTAAGTGGTGGGAGGGGGAAAGCCAAAGGAATTCTGTGACTCGTGAAATGTCCCTGAAACTCGGAGTCCACTCTCCACACGCACATCTTACTGGAGCAGAGCCGCTGTCCAGCATGCTCACCGCAGGGCCCAGAGGCTGCTACAGAGACCCCTGGCCCACAGGGCCTGCGCTGGTTCCCACTGGGCTCTTCCCAGGAAATGCCAGCTGCCCTGCTCCTGGGCCAGGAGAGGTGGACTTGGGCACAGTTAAAAGGGAGGGGTGCAGGGGCCGAGGCACCTGCCGAAAGCCAGGACCCTACCCACCCGCCAGCACTGCCCCTATGCTGGACATCCATCCTCAGACCAGAAGTCATGACCCACGGACATGGCCTGGACACAGAGACAGGAGGAATGGACAGGGGACAAATGTTCCCCACAGATGACCTCAAAGGAAGGTAACGTGCTGCGCACTGCCCAGCCCGGAACCAATGCTTCCCAAACTGAGGAGGACTTCCCCCCGAAGGGGTCACCCTCAGCCACCTAAGCCTCCTGGGAACAAAGGGCTCCAGCGAGGCTGGGTGGGGGCTCTCGGGCTGTGCCCGCCCAAGGCCGCACACAGCTGGGGAGCGCCTGCCCTGGTTCTCTGAGGCTCCCACATCTCCAGGCCCACAGTGGGGACACGGGCTGCTCTCAATGGCTTCCCCACGCACACAGCTCTCTGCTCACTTTCGCCCTGCCCATTCCACGCTGGTTTTTTCAATCAACACATCACACAAACCCCGTCACCAGACTGTGCCTCGCCCTGGGCCCAGACCTGCTTACTGGTCTCCCTGCGGATCTCCAACCCAGGCCGCAGGACCAGCTCCACGCAGCCTGCACCTGCCGCTCCCTCGCCCCGCTGCACTGCCCGCCCTACCGTGCAGAACTGCTAACACTCGGGAAATTGGAGTTTCTTGACCTTGTTTGCATTACTGCCCCCTAAGGAGCCTTCCTGGACATCCTTCCTAATCACACCCCTGCAGGAAACTTTCATACCAGGAATGTGCTGTTCACAGGTCTCGTGATAGTGATACACTTGTATGCTTTACCCTTGAAAAGAATAAGATTTATGCACCTCAAAGACCTGATTTGCCCCCCTCAGGGACAATCTGTTGAGACTGCATAGGTTAAACAAAATATATTATTAAAGTTAGCATGTCACATCTCTTACCTTTTTAAGCTGACATATTTCTATTTGGCAGCACTGATATGGATAGAAAACAGGCATGTTGTATGTGTGGACACCCATGTGTGCACACACACACACAGACGCGCACGCGTGCGCACACAGGCCCCCATTGATCAATTCTCAGGTGGGAGCATCTGCATCCCTGAGCATGCCGCCCACCACCGAGGGACCAGAGCTCGCTGGGGAAATGGCCAATTCCCGAGCTGGGACAAAGGAAAACATTAGCCGAGCCTGGAACATCCTGTGCCTGAAAGCAGACGCTCAAAGGCCGATTGGGAGCATGCCAAAAAGATACACAGGAGCCAGCCTGGGGCAGGTCCCCACCGCTCACCCTGCAACCACGCAAGTGCCAACATAAATAATGACAGTAAGAGATGGCAATGCATGGTGTAAAACAGGAAGCCCCATCCGAACCTGGGGGAAGGGAGCAAAGGAGAAAGGGGGTCAGAGGCAGGCAGGCAGAGGAGGGACAGAGGAAGGAGGGGCGAGGGAAAGGAGAAGGGACACCGGGAAGCACCGCCTTTTAAAAAGTTTTAGCCACCAAGGGGAACAGAGCGACCATGGTGGGAACTCTGGCAAGTCCCCTTCCTCAAGTCATTAAACTCAACATCCCAGCAGAGGGACAAATCTCAACCTGTGCCCCTGCTGGGACTCAAGGAGAAGGACACAGCAACTGTGCTGCTACAGCTGCACAGCCCGAGTCTAATGACAAGGAGGCATCGAACAACCCAGAAGGAGGGACACGCTGCCATGAAAGGAGGCTGTGACCTTCCCAAGTCAAGGTCATGAGAGCCAAGGAAAGGCATCCCAGGCTGAGAGACTCAGGGGAGCAGGGTGCAGCTGAGGACCCTCAGGTCACCCTGGCCGTGAAGGGCATTTACTGGGACAATCGGAGACGCGAACGGATCACCTGTAGCTGCTGCCTCTGGATTCGGATGGCTGCAGCTGCAGTTCTGGAGACACTAAATGGTCAGGGCGCCGAGACGCCAACTCACCCACAAATGGCTCAAGAGAAAGTCATTCGTACTAAACTCACAGCTTGCCAAAAATCTGGGTTACTTTCAAAATCGAAAGAAAAAAGGCTTCCTCATTCCCTTGGAATCAGCCAAGGGTCTGATTCCAGAGACCCCTGGGTCTTGAACCTCAACCTCCCGACAGGAAGCCCCTGGCTGCACTCCTGAACACGCTGGGCACGAGAGCAGGGTCCCTCCAGTCCAGAACATCTCATCCTGGACTTCAGAACCGCAGAGACAGCCCAGCCTGCTGCCCTCCCGCCTTCATGTGGCAGCGGGGTGGACTCATTCCCTGGTGAAGGAACAGAGGAACGAAACCCGGTCCCTCAGCAAGGACCCAGGCAGGAACGCGGCCATGCCTGGACGGGCTCAGGCCTGGAGGATGGGGATAGCAGCACCCTTCACACTCTCCACATACCCAGGGCCTGAGCTAGGGAGAGGAGGCAGGAAGAGGTGCCTGTGATAAAACAGCGCCCAAGTGCAAACTGAGGTGGCCACGACGAACAGTGGGTGCCCAGAACAAGGCTGGCAATGCCCCGAAAGGAGGGAGATCAGCGGGCTTCCTGGAGGAGGGGGCCCCAAGACAGATTCCTCCTGCAGAACTGGGCTGGAGGAGGGAGGTCTTCTGGCAAGGACACAGCACATGATGGGAACCAACTGAAAAGCCATGGGTGGGGACACAAAATGGATGATGAGGGGAGAGGCCAAGAGCAGAGTGAGGTGGGAGCGGTAGCAGACCCCAGGCCCGAGCCTGCTCTCGCTGTGTCCCTGTAGAGAGGCCACCGATGTTCGAGGAGGAGGAGGCCTGGATGGTGACGTGGGCATGACAGAGCTGGGTGGGTGGGCTTCCAACGGGTCCTCTGCAGAGCGAACGCAGGGTTGCCTGCTGACCCAGCACCCTCAGGACCTCAGGACCTCAGCTGCTGTAGGAGCGAGGGGCCCCTGGCAGGATCAGCAGATCATGGCCATAGCTAATTAGTTTAATTAAACCCAAGGGTGGCTTCCAGGCATTTTGGAAAAGAAAAGAGTGTTCTGCCCACTGCAGGAGGGCTCAATCCAGCAGGCAACGGGAACTCCCTGTGATCACCTCCCAGGCCTGGCTCTACGCAGCAGACGCTCAATCAACGTACCCTGCTTTCCTGCTCCTCTGGGGCCGCTAACCCCAGATAAACTCAGAGCGAGGGGAACTCCAGATTCTCTGACCTCAGACGTCACCCCCAGAGGTCAGGGCATTCTAGGACCTCACCGAAGGCTTTGAGCTGGACAGGTCCTGGCACACCGTGGTGGGCGTACGCCCTGCAGAGGGGCCCTGCCAACTCCCTGGCAGAGTGTCCAGGTGCCCAGTGTAACACGGGCACCACCCAGCCCTGAAAACAGACACACGCCATGGCCCACAGAAGGCCAGGCCACGCAGCAGAATGTCAGCAGCAGCAGGAGAGCCAGGAAGTCCCCTGAAGCCACAGTTTATTTCAACAGTCCTGGGAGGGAGACCTGACTTCAAATGTTAGTTCTGCCACTTATTATCTGGGTGACCTGAGGCAAGTCACTCAAACTATCTGACCTCTAACTGCTTCATCTGTATCAGGTGGCCGACCCTTCCAGCAGCACAGGTAAGAAAGGGCAGCTGTCATTTTTCTTGTGATCCAACCACTGCAGACAGAGAGAGATGACACCTTCTGTCCCCCCATAAGAAATGTGAGTTTCACAGACAGCAAAGAGTGAGCACCCAGAGAGTATGAAGTCCCTTTCCACATGCACAGGTGCCCACGGTTTAAAAAGGGGGGGACCCTTTCTTTATTCATGAATATACCGATGAGGGCATCTGTCCACCCCCAATCCAACAGGACACAGGCTCGGAGCACCTGCAGGTGTCCCTGAGCAGCAAGAGACATGCAAAGACCAGTGTGACCCCCGTCCTCCAGGAAGGAGAAGACAAGCAGAGGACCAGGAGGGCAGCCTGGGCCACAAAGGGCAGTGCAGAGTCTGGATGGCACCCCCAACGTTCCTGGCATCAATCAAACAAGTGTTAAAGACGCTCTGCATGCGCCTCCCCAGCACACCCTCGCACCATGGCTAGGAGGTGACTACTCCAAATGTCTTCATTAGGGAAAATGAGGTCCTGAATGTGGTCACCTACCTGGGAGGTGACAGTGCCAGGATTCAATCAGAGCCCAACAGACACACACTCGTCTGATTCTCTGACCACCCACAGCCCTATTAATACCACTCTACCAGGGCAAGGGCAGGGGGCTCAAGAGGACCCTTGGGATCCATAGCGCTGCCCAGCAGATGACTCCTGGGACCCCAGGAAGCCCAACCTGAACTTCCAGCACAAGGACTGAGCCTGCTGCCCACCACACCACTGCCCCCTCTCCCACCCTGCCCAAATCACTGCCGGGAGGGGTGGCAGGAGAACCCAGGTACTCCTAGGCCAGGCTGAGCTCTGCCAGCCACCACAGTGCTGAGCCACACACGGGTGTCCCCAGCCTCAGCCTCGCTGCCAGTCAGTGCTAACACACCCAGAGCAGCCAGCGTGAACAGCCAGGCAGCTCAGTCAAGGGCAGGCACCTGGTCAGGGCCCAGCTTGTTTGGGGACAGCAACCCTTCCTCAGTTTCTCCAGCCATAAAATGGGGTAAGTACTCCCCAGCTCCACAAGGCCTGAAGGCAGCGTAGAAGACAGAACCTGTTAAAGTCCTCTAGGTGCCACTGGGGCCCCCACCTTGGGCATATGGTCATTAAGAGGGTACAGTTCCTGACTCTGGCTGCTGGGGAGGCCCTGAGGGCTCCCTCTCTGGGCTGTCTGCCCCAGTCCCAGTACATCATCACTGAGTGGCAGAGTGGACCCCCACCCCTCCCTGGAAAAGGGCCCCATCTTCTTAGAAAGGCAGTCACTGCCAAAGGGCAGAGGCCGCAGCAGGCCTGCTGGAATGTTAGGACGGGTGACTCACTCGACCCCTCCCCCCCAGGCGCTGTATTTCCCCAAGTACCCTGGTGAACAGCCACTGTCCACTCGGAGTTGCCCAGCCGCCTGGGACAGGGGCTGCCCTGCAGGTCGTGTCTGGGCAGTCCTGGATGGACCCAGGCCACCACACAGTCCGCTTTGCCTCCCCAGATGCCTTCAAAGCATGCTAGGGTGGGGGTTCCACGACCCCTGGAAGGCGGGCCGAAAGCCTCCATTCTGCTTAACTCTCAGCCAAGTTCTCTCTTTAAGGGGCCAAGAAAAGCTGCTCGGGCCATCGGAGCGGACATTTTCCTGCCCAGCCCTGCGGCCATACGGGTGCCTCCGCCACGACAAAGGCCACACTTGAGGGCCCAACCGGAGGTGGTGAGGGAGCGATGCGGGCTCGGCCGGGGCGGCCGCATTGAGGACCCCAAAGATGGCTCGATCCCTGCCCCGGTCCTGGAGGAGACGGAGGCCGACGAGGGGGCAGCGCCCAGCCCACCCTCGGTCTGGCCTGAGGGCCCCCGCCCCGCCGCGCCCGGGGCAGGCACCAAGAGCGCGCCCGCTCGCCCTCCACCGGCCCCAGCTCCAAGCGCGAAGCCCAGACCTCAACCCCGGCGCAGCCACCCGGTGCGGCAGCCTCCCCGGGGTCGGTAGGGACACTCGCGGGGCCGGGGTGCCCAGGCTCCGCAGGGGGGCGGCAGTGCTGGGCGCCCCGCGGGGCTGGAGTCTTCCTCCTGCCCAGGAGGCGTAGAGCGGGGAACCGGCTCACAGGGGGAGCAGTACCCGCGGGCGGCGGAGACGCGCCCCGGGCTTGGGGGACTTTGGCCAACTTCGTGCCTCCGGGGGTCGCTGCTCCCAGCCGGCTCCAAGGCCGGGGACGCGCCCGTCTTTATCAGTCCGCCGGCCGCCCGCCGCCGGCCCCAGCCCTGCGCGCCAGCCAATGTGCCTGGCCTCCGTAGCGCCGACCTCGTCGTTCCGGCGTGCGCTTCCCCGGAGCGCGAGGGCCCCCCCGCCGCGTCCAGACCCTCACCTGGGACATCTGCGGCCGGAAGTTGATGTCCTTGAGGTCGATGGAGCCGGGGGAGAGGTTGTGCAGCAGCTGGCACAGGAGGACGCCGTCGCGCAGCGCCTGCGCCAGGTCGAAGACCACGGCCGAGGGCCACACCACCCGGTGGTTGGGCGGCAGGACCTTGCAGTCGATCAGCCAGCGGCCGCACTGCCGCCACTGCTCCATGGCGCCCGGGCGCCCGTGGCTCGCGGCGGCCGCTGGGCCGGCTCGCTCAGGGCAGCGCTCCGGCCAAAGTGCGGCGGCCGCGGGGCATCCCGCCCGCCCGCGCCGGGCTCAGCGGCCGGGGCGGGGCTTCGCGCAGGCGGCCCCGGGTCCCCGCAGCGCCGCCGCGCGTCCCTCCTTTTCCTCCTCTTCCTCCTCCTCCTCCTCGGGCTCCTAGCCGGCCGCCGCTCCCACCCACGTGCGGCCGCCGGGAGGGCACCGGGCAGCGCGTGGGATCCCCGCTTCACACACACAAGTCCGCTCTGGCCCCGGGCCGGGCTCCACGCCGCCCGCCGCCGCAGCGCTCCGCGATCCGCCCCGCCAGGCACCGCATTCTGCGCTCCGGGCGCCCCGCGGCGGCCGCCGCTCCTGCCCCGCCCGAGACAAAGGCCCGCGGGTCGCTCGCTCCGCGCGTCCCGCGCCTGGGCCGCCCGCGCCGCCGCCGCTTTGTTCGCCCCGCCTGCCGGCTCCGCGCTCCGAGCCCGGCGCTCCGACTCGGCGGCTGGGCTGCTCCGGGACGCGGGGGGCGCGGGGGGCGCGGCCACGTCGGGCGGGGCCGGGGGCGGGGCCGGCACCCTCGCCTGGCACCTCCCCGCCACCCAAGCGCCGCCCCCGCCCCCCCACTTCCTGCCCCGCTGCGGGCGGCGAAAGTTGCGGAGGGCGGGGGCTGCGGCGCCGGCCCCAGCGCACACTTTGTCCAAGAGGTACCCGGACTTTTGGAGAGACCTTCACCCGACTGGCGCGACCTCGCCTGAGGAGTGACGGCCAGGTCGCAGTGCCTGTGCCCCCGTATGCCTCTGGACCCCCGTGGAGGTCGGGAGGGCGGGGCGCCCTCTCACGGCCTTTCGGAAAGTACAGACCCGCAAGGGCGCACCAGCCGGACTGAGGCTCCGCACCCCGCTGGCACGTCAAGCTGCCTCGGCGGGGTAATCAAGGCTGGGATCACATGGGCCCAGGTCTCCCCAAAGCCGCCTTCTCGTCCTCCGCCCTAGCCAGAGGCCGCAGGACGGCCCCGAAGGTCGATCCCCTGTCCCAACAGGCAGAGCAGGCAACCGAGGGAGAATCTGTGTCATGAGTAAGTCGCAGAGGGAAGAAGACCTGCACCCTCAGTGCAGGCAGCCCCAGGGGTTGGGCGGGACAACAGTGTTCTATCCCCGCTGGCATCGTGTGACAGTGGGAGGAGCTTCAAGGATGTAACAGCTTATTCTGTGACTGAAATTATGTGGACCCGGGTTCAGCTTTCCAGAGCCTGGGTTCTTCTTGCTGATGCTGGGAGCCCAGGGCAAGCCCGAGCCTTCTTTGAGAATGACTTCATCAGTGTAACCAGGCTGAACCCTGCCTGGACTGTGTTCCCTGGGCAGCCACCCAGGGGCCCACCCCCCACCTGCTGGACTGGACAGGATCAGAGCAGGATGGCCCCCTTCTCGCCACAATTCCAGAGAGGATCTCTTGCACCCAGGGGCCCTCACCAGGTCCTGTCCTGTGAATGGCCTCTGCAACCAGACTTGCCCCCACCTACCTGAGGAGGAAGCATGAGGCTCAGGCCAAAGTCTGGCCCCTGGGAAGGTCACGAAGAAACCTGCCCCACCAAGTCAAATGACAGGTGAGCTGCAGCTCCCGTTGGGCATCTGCCTCTGAGTGAACAGGGGCCCCTTTGTGAACAGCTACAGAGAAGCCACCTCCCCCAGGGAGGAGGGTCCAGCTGTCCTCACCTAAGGCAGACCCCTCCAGCCTCTCCCTAAGAAACTGCAAAGACAAGAGCCAGGCCAGAGCTTCAGCCTGATCTGAGAGCCTGGCAATGGCCCTCCAGCAGGAAGCTCCTGCCTCCCCTCAACAGTGAGGGGACCCCCACTCACTCCCTCAGACTTGCTTATGAGAAATGAACTGGATAAATTATCCAGAGGCCTGGCCCAGTGTCGGGTCAGTAGGGGCTTCTCCCCCAGCACCTTGCTAGCACTGCCAGCACTGCCCCATTCTGGTCTCAGTGTCTGTACCCAGGTAGCTCCCTCTGCAAGAAAGGGGCCTCTGTCCTGCCCTTGGCTTTCCTGCCTGGGCAGAGAACAAACCAAGACCACACCAGATCCGGGACTGAGGCACACCCTGGACATTGCAGATGTTCATCTGCTGCCCCCTGGTGGTGCTGAGGATAGAGCAGACAGCTGGCCACCCAGAGGCTCCCAGGAGAGGCCCTGCCTTGAGGAGCCAGGGATCTGGGGGTTACCCTGGCGACCAGGCCTCTCTGTTGGGCCAATCACAAGGTCTCCATGGTTCCCAGTTCCTGACCTGGAGAGGAGACCCTGAGGGGGATGGAAGTGAAGGAAGGAATGGAAACTTCTCCCAGTGCTTGCTCTGGGCATAACAGCAGGTCGGAATTGCGTCAAATCAGGGTTAACAAGGAGATGCTATTCCAGAAGCCCTACCCCACCTGTACCCTCTGCCCTCAGTCCTGTTTGCAGCCTGCCCGGGGCACACTCCAGGGGGCAAGAGTCCTCCCCAACCCATGCACCTTGGAGGCGATCTCCCCGGGGACCCACTTACACAACTACCAGTGAATGACTCCCAGTAGAGTTAAGCAGATAAAACCCGGGGGCGGGGGGGACCCCAGCCGAGTTTCCCAAATGTGTAGGAGGACTGCAGGCCATGGAAGAGGTTGCAAAGAGGGACAACCTAGGAGCAGGTGGCAAGGCTTCCAGAAAGAACCCAGGCTTCAGCTGACAATTCAAGATGGAGCCTGCTTATGGCAAAGAGGGATGACGTGGAGGCGGAGGTCCACCCCAGGGACCCAAGTCCGCCTGGAGCACATGTCAGCCCTGAACACCAAGGAGTTAAATGCCTCTGTGTTCTCAGTGGACCACAACAGCAACAGTCCATCAGCAAGTCCCAGGGACCACTTTCCCATCTTGCCTAGCTCCTCACCACTCCTGGCCCCTCTACCACCCAGGTCCGCACTCCCACTCCTCAGGTTTTCAACAGGAGTCACCTGCTCCCACTTACCATCAGTCCAGGAGCCAGCGAAGATCCAGTCAAACCTAGGAGAGGCCCTGACACTGTCCCACCCAAAAGGGAGTCCTCTGTGGGGGGACCCCTTCCGCAGGCCAGCCCTCACGGTACAGCCTCCCCGGCCCTGACCCCATCTGCCTCACAAGCCCCCACCAGAGGGCCTTTGTACCTGCTCTCCCTCTGCCTGGGACTCTTCCCCTGAGAGGAACTGGATGGGGTTGCAGAGCCAGGATGGGGACCCAGGTCTGGAGGTGAAATCCATCTTCTCCAAGACCAGCTGAGAGGCCGACTTCTGTTTTCGCCAATGACATGGCTAAATCAAGGGAGGCAACACGAGAGAAAGCCGAGTGTGCACTGGCCCGCTCTGCCCCCGGCCTCTGCAGAGTGTCGCCCTCACTGAGCTGCAGTCCTCATCCTCTGGCAACACGGGCCAGTTTCTGCACAGGAAGTAGATTCTCTGTTCACATATGGCAGGTGACCCATGCTGCAGCACCGGCCGGGAGCTCTCCATGCACACCCACTCGCCCAGACTAGATCTTTCCATCCAGGCTCCTCTCAGCCCCGGCTGCCCCGGCCACACCCCAGGACTCACTGCGGGCCTCAGTCCTTTACAGCAAAAGGGCCACAGCTGGGGGATCCCTCGTCCACAACCAAAGTCCAAAGAAGAAGCTTGTTCAGAGGAGCTCCACGAGGTCAGGGTCCCTCCCTCCACAACCCTCCACCTCTTCTCCCACATCTCCCTACCCATCCCTCAGCCACCCCTCCCTCCATCCCGCTCTCCATCCCCCCAGTCCCTTCTCCCCACTCCCTCCCTCCAATCCTCCTGTCTCTGAGTTTATCCATCCTTCCATCCTCCCCTCCAACCCCATCACCCCTCCATTCATCCTCCATCTAGAAAATATTTACTGAGTCCCAGCGTTGCCCACGCGGAAAGGGAAGTGAGTGTTTTCAGTCTTCCCACCGTGACTAGGGGAAGGAATCATTCCCGCGTCCAAACCACACGAACACACACATTTTGCAAATTCCATTTGGAGCTACATCATGCAAATTCAGCTGTCACAATTTCCCGGGAAATTATAGGTGTAGAAAAAGACCATCTGGCCCACATGGAGTCAGAGTGTGCCTGACTGGATTGATGGGCGCGAGAATTTTTACATTTCATTTGAAAAGGCAAAATATAGACTTTTTTTGCTGCTCGTCGCTTCCCCTTTCAAAATTAAATCAAATACCACAATCCGTGCCTTGTGCCCTCAACTGTGGCCTCTGAGGTCTTGCTGCCATATGCCATTGCTTGGGCCTGCCTGAAGTCTTCCTTGCTTCTGAGAGGCCGTGTGTGCAGGGTTCCTTGATCCAGGCCACAGGGAAGGGAGGACGGGTCTGGGATGAAACTCACTGGTCAGCATGAGGCAGAGAGCAGAGGGACTCCAGTTTCCTCAGGAGCTCTCTGGTGACAGCACCTACCTAGAGGCAGGTGAAGGGGGGGCCTGGTCAGCTGGAGGAGAACCAAGCCCCATTCAGCCCCTTCCAGGCATGTTCACAGGCCCTCAGCTGAGCTTACTCTGGCTGATGGAAGTGCTGGCTTTGATTGGCAGGGAGGCAGCGGGTATGGGAAACAGCCAGGGAGAGCCTGACCCCAAGCCTCATGGCACCTCCTTATGCCCAGGGCTGCCCTTCAACCCAGCGAGGCCCTTTCAGGTCTCCTCTAACCATGCCACCCCCCAGGGCAGTAAGTCAGCAAGCCAAAGAGCTGAGCCACCCCCCTGCTGGGCCGCCTCCCAGATGGACCACAGCGCGGGAGCTCCAACTCCTGGAACAATTTCTTTTCTTTTCTTTTCTTTCTTTCTTTCTTTTTTTTTTTTTTTTTTTTTTTTTGGTACTGTGAATTGAACTCAGGCACTCGGTTGCTAAACCACCTCCCCAACCCTATTTTGTATTTTACTTAGAGACAGGGTCTCACTGAGTTGCTTAGAACCTCACTTATTTGCTGAGGCTGGCTTTGAACTCTCGATCCTCCTGCCTCAGCCTCCCCAGTCACTGGGATTACAGGTGTGCACCACCCGCCTGGTTCCTGGGACATTTTTATCACTCCAAAGACACGCAGTTCCTCTGAACCACCAGGCGCGCCCTAGCAACCACTAATAGTTCCCACCTCCGCGGACGTGCCCGTCCATCCCTCGGCAGCACTGGAGTCACAATGTGTGTGGCTGCTCACCCAGCACAACGCCATGCTTCCTCAGGCTGCAGCAGGTGCCAGAGAGAACTTCTAGATTGCACTTTATCCCAGTGCAATCAACTCTGATAATATATACTGTTTAATCCAATATTTGACTATTTCCATTTTAATATATCAACAATAAAAAATTATGAAGAGACACTTTACACCACCTTTTCCGGTCTTCAAAGTTTATTCTGTATTTTACACGTACAGTACGTTTCAATTTGAATCCTAAAGGATAGATCAGAAGCATGCGATCTATATTTAGGTTGCATAAACTTCACAGTCGAAAAAGTAGATTATCATGCCCAAGTTGTTTAAAATATACTTAAAAGTTTGCCAAAAATGGAATTGAGTACCAATTTTTTAAATTAATTAAAGTGAGCAGTGGGTTCATTCCGGAATGTCTCCTAAAACCCAGCTTGGTCAGGGCCTCCTGAGGAAACCATCTCCTGGCCTCCTAAATGCCCTCTACATCTTGATTGGAAACCATTAATGTCCATCTGGGTGTAAGGTGACCTCCTCCCCATCTTCCCAGCACATAGCACAGTGCCCGGCATGAGTCTAGACCTCCACCCACTCACCTACCCACCCATCCACCCACCCATCTATCCATCCACTCACCCATTCATCCACCCTCCGTGTGTCCATCCATCGTCCATCTACCCCCCATCCAGCCACCACTCGTTCATCTACCCATCCAGCCACCCACCTGCCTATCCAAGTGTTGGTGATGCTTTCAATTGAGTTTTTTTATTTGGTTTATTATTTCCTTCATTTCAAGGATTTCCGTTTGTTTTTTTTTTTTGTTTTTTTTTTTTTTGAGAATCTCTATCTCTTTGTTGAAATTATCTTTTGCTTCCTGCAGTTGCTCTTTCAACTGCTTATTGGTATTATCATTCATTGCCTGCATTTGCTCTCTTATCACATCCTTTGCTTTGCGAATCATCTTAATCATGTATAATCTGAAGTCCTTTTCTGACATTTTTTTTACCATACTGTTACTGAATTCTATTAATATAAAATCTAGGTTTGTTTGGATCATTTTCTTCCCTTGTATTTCATGTTGTTCATGTATCTTCCCCTCCAGCAGTGCAGATCTGGGGTATTGCAGTTTCCCTCCTATAGGCTTATAGTGACCCTATAGGTTTCCAAAACCCTTTCTTTAAGGGAGAGATCAATATTAGCAGTGCCCAGTTCAGACAGTATGCAACCCTAGATCAAAGAGCCCCATGAGGATGTTAACAATATTGTCATAATAAACAGAATGAGTTCAATTATTATCTACAGTATAACAAACAGATTTGCAATAAGGTCTGCAGTTTCTAATGGAGGACAGAGAGGATGGGAAGGGGTGTAGGATGTAGCTGTTAATGAGATAAGAAAAGAACATATAGAAGTTCTAGATAATAAAAAGAGTGAGAGTGAGAGTGTAATCAAAAGAAGTTGGTTGTTAGCATGGGAAAAGGGAAAAAGAGACTCTGAGGGAACAGGTAAACAAAAGGAAAAAGAGTGAGAAAAGTAAAGAAATAAAAACTTAAAATTTTTCAATAAGGAGAAAAAAAGAAATCTACACTATAACAGTCACACAGTACTGAAGACCTCCCAGTGTTCAGTAGCCTGATGCAGGAGAGGTACCTGACAATGAGCTTCCAGTCTCCAGCAGGAGTCTCAGGATGGGATTTGCCCCACCTAAAGATGGGAGCTACCGCTTCCAGGATTATCCAAGATGGCTGCTCTGGCTTCCAAATGTGTTGGCAAATGGGGAGCTGCAGCTCGGGGTGTGGATGTGGTCGGCTGGAGATCCTGGAGGCAGGGTGTGATTGGTCGGGCAGGGGTCCTGGAGGTGGGGTGTGGTCAGTCTGGTTGCAGGATCCTGGAGGTGGGGTGCAACCAGTCAGTCTGGGGATCCTGGTGATCGGGCACGGTCAGTCGGTCTGGGGGTCCTGGTGGCAGGAAGCAGTCAGTCAATGTGAGGGCCCTGGAATCAGGCAGTGATCTGTCGGGCTGAGGGATCCTGGAGACAGGACTCAGTCAGTCCAGCCAGGGGTCCTCCAGGGCCTGGCTGTTGTCTCAAAATGGCAGCATCTACGTGTAACCAAACCTGCAGGTACTGTGACAGTGAACTTCCAGGCAACAGCAGGCAGCTGGCGTTCCACTGGCGGTCTGCGGTCAGTCTGCTGGCAGCTGTCGGACGATTGGGAGGTGAACCTCGGGCGGTGGGTGATGGATAGGTGAAAGGCAGGTGATGGACAGGCAAGAGGCAGGCAAATGCCCACCTGCCTATGCATCTGCCCACTTGCCCACCAACCCATCCATCTACCCACCCTTCTATCTACCCACCTACCCATCCAGTTACATACCCAGCCATCCATCTATCCATCCATCCATGTGCCCACTTATTCATCCTCCCACCCAGGCACCCATCCATCTATCCCTCTATTCCATCCAGAAAATGCTTCCTAAGCATCTACTCTGCTCAACAGAGCTGGCTCAGGTTTGCCAGAGAGTCAGGAAGGAGGTGTCAGATGTGTAGGGACAGCAAAGACTGCTGGCCCCAGCCGCTTGCCTCCTGGGTGGTCTAGAGAGCACCATGTTGTTTCTGAGCAGAGCCCAGCCCCCACAGCGCCCACTCTCCCCACTGCACATCCTGAGCTTCATCAGGTCAACAGGTCGACCTCCCCAGCCCAGCAGAGGCTCCCCTGTGAATGAGCCACACAGGGCCACCCAGCTGGCTGGCATCCAGGGAGGAAGCTGCCAGGGCCACCACAGGGTTCTTGGCTCCACCTGGTGGGAGAAGATAAGGTTCCAGCCGCAGCTTCTGCTGGGCCCAGGGCCAGCTCAGGCAGAAACACCTATCTTGGACCCCTTCCAGGTGGCAGTGGCCTGGTCAGGATGGAGAGGTCAGTAGGGGAGGACTCCAGGGTTACCCCTCAGGGTAACCCTCCAAGTTCTGGCATCTCTAGCACTTAGGGAGTCCTGGTTCTGAGGGTTTCCTAAAAAAAAACGTCATGCCTCTCCTGCTTTGGTCCTCGGAAGCCCAGGGCATCCCTCCAGGAGAACGTTCCCGGCTGTCTGAGCCCCCATGGGTCGGTTGGCAGAAGGTAGAGTTTCTTCACAGGGGTGGACAGTTGGTGAGTGGGTGCCGCGTAGGTCCTAGGCACTTTGGACAGCTCCCCGCCTTCCTCACCAGGGACCTTTGGCTCAAGCCTGACTAGGTGGCATGGGTCCTCCAGTCTTCACTGCCTCTGTGCAAACCTGGGGGTGACCCTCAGGGGTTCCCACTCACACGCCCAACCCGGGCCCCAGCACAGGTGGACCCCAGCACAGGTGGACCCCATGGTGGCAGGCACATCGTGCAACACCAAGAAGAGCCAGCACCTCCACCCAAGGGACATTTTAACTTGAGTCTTGCCAGGTAGCATGTCATTATTATTTCTTCTCCCCCTCAACCTCCTGTCTCCTGTCTCTTCAAGGTCAAGATGCAGGTCAAAGTTCTCTTGATCTGTTGTCTGGTACAGTATCGCATGCCTATAACACCAGTGACTCAGGAGGCTGAGGCAGGAGGATCACAAATTCGAGGCCAGTCTCAGCATTTATCAAGACCCCATCTCAAAATAAAAAGTAAAATGGGCTAGGGATGTGGCTCAGTGGATAAGTGCCCTTGGGTTCAATTCATGGAAAAAAAAAGAAGAGGAAAAGCAAGAAAAAAGTTCTCCTGGCTGTCCTACCACCTAAACCTCAAACATCTCTGTTTCCAGGGCTGAACACTCTCTGATCTTTGCTGACAGTTATTGGCACCAGACACCTGCAACACAACAGTACCAACACCTCCCACCACTGTGGCCAGAGAGGCAGGGAACCCCGTCCAGCCACAGTCCAGGAGGGGCCTGACACATGCTAGTCACCCTGACCACCTGTCCTCCCAGCAAAGTGGATCCTTCTGGGCCCCCAGTGTCCAGTGCCCTCCTACCCCAGCCCTACCCTCTTGGCATTGGTGCCCAGAGGGCTCCAGGAAGTCAACTGCAGCCAGCTCTCAGGGTCTGGCTGCCCTTTGCCCAGCTGGTTGCTGGTGGTGAGCAGAGGGCTAAGCCCTGGTGAGAGACGGCCCCCTTTACAACCTCCCAAGGGTGGGAAGATGAGCCGTCTGTGGAGGAGGACATTCTGGTGGCTGCCTATTTCAGATGCTGCAATGGTCAGAGGGAGGGTCGCCATTAGAAGCCTGGAAAGGCCCGGCTGCGGAAGGGAGCGTGAACACCCCGAGGGTCAGCAGCAGACGGCAGAGGTGGCCCAGCCCCACTCCAGGCAGAGCAAAGCTAGGCGGCACAGAGGCCAACGCAGGGACACCTTCACCTGCCCTGGCCGTCGCTGTGAGAAGCAGGCCCACGCTGGAGCTGCCCGGGCCTGAGCTCTCCAGCCCAGCGCCAGGCCCAGGAGAGGCTGGACCACAAGACCCAGGATAGGACGCGGATGGCAGCGCACCAGGAGAGCTAAAGTGCCCCGTCCCCTGAAGCCCTGGGCCCACGGGAGCAGGTGGAGCCGGGCACACCCTGCCAGAGGCCACCCCGAGCTCTGGCCCCAGGGAGGCCATACCTCTGCCTCAGTCACAGCGCCTCCCACCTAGAACTGAGCTTCAAGAATCTCAGGTTTTCGCTCTCCTTGAGCCATTTAAAGACCCCATGGCAGGGCCATGGTCAGCAAGCGGCCATTCCCTGGTCCTTCCCCCTTCTCCTTCTTCTTCCTTCCCCGTCTCTGGGCTCTCCAGAGACTGCCATTGAGCGCATTGCAGGGAGAATTTAGTTTGTTGTTTGGCCTTTCCGCCCCACTCCCGAAAACAGGCCCCTTTCTCCTTGCTTTTAGTCGTGACCTAGCCAAACCATCTCTCCCAGATTCACCCAGAGAGTCCATCCCTGAACCACCAAATTCTAGGCTAGGGTTCATAGTGGGGTGAATGGCGGACTCCAGAGATACATGCCCTCATCAAATCCCCGACCTCTGAGAGTGTGATCTTATCTGGGAAAAGGGTCTTTGCAGATGTAATTAACTTAGGCTTGTGAAATGAAGGGATCATCCTAGCTTATCTGAGTAGGCCCGAAATCCAATGCTGAATCCTTATTAGGGACGCACAGAAGCTGGGGTGTAGCTCAGGCAGAGCTCTCATCTAAAGACACACAGAAAAGGCCATGTGACCACAGCGGCAGGGACAGCGAGGAAGCCCCAGCCAATAAGTCCAAACGTCGCTGGAAACCACCAGAACAAAACTCCCCAGAGCTTGCCTCGCATACTTAAGGCCTGGGTTTGATCTCTCCCTACCACTGGAGGAAAAAAACCCCAGAACCTCTGCAGGAACCGTGCCCCTGCCTGCAACCTGATTTCGGACTTCTTACAAACAACAGCCCCCGTCATGCGGCTGGGCCTTTGGCAGCATGCTCTAAAACTAACCTTTCCCTTCCTCTTCTCCCTCTTCCCCTCTCCAGCCATGGGAGAAGCAGGAGCAACACACTCCTGGACAGTCCATTTACCTGCCCTTCTACTCTCTGTCCACAGGAATGGAGAAACCCCAGGCCTGGACACTGGAACGACGGCTCTTTCAAGGACACACGTTAAACATTGATTGGATCCACTGGTCACACTGCCGGGAAGCCAGCCTGGCAGCCCTCTTTTGGAAAGCCCTCTGCCCTGCAGTCAGCACCGCAGCCTCCATGACATGAGTCCCCCGGCCCTTCTCCTTTGCCAGCAAAGTGATAAAATCTTTTTTTATTTCCCTTTTTCTCAAAACTTCTCATCATTCCCAGAGACTTGAAAGGCTAAGGCAGGAGGACCTCAAGTTCAAAGCCAGCCTCAGCAACTTAGCAAGGTCCTCAGCAACTCA
Source organism: Sciurus carolinensis (assembly GCF_902686445.1). Taxonomy (NCBI): domain Eukaryota; kingdom Metazoa; phylum Chordata; class Mammalia; order Rodentia; family Sciuridae; genus Sciurus; species Sciurus carolinensis. The sequence goes on from NC_062226.1 coordinate 2,373,104, forward strand.
GCGAGACTCTGTCCCCAAATTAAAAAAGAAAAAAAAAGGCCAGGGATGTGGCTCAGTGGTGGAGCACCCCTGAGTTCAATTCCCAGTACCAAAAACAAAAGCAAAAACAAAACAAACAAAACCTGTGGCCTGACAGGCAGGTCGTCTGTCCCGTGCACACACACCACGACACTGGGGCAGAGCCGGCCTTGAGCACACTGCTGTAGACCCTGCTGCTCTAAAGCAGGGAAATGGCAGGTGTTACCGCGGTTCTCTCAGAATCTCTGTAGGGTGTGCGAGCCAGGCCTGGGACACAGAAACACCAGAGTCTGCTGTTTTTAACAAGAATCGGCTGGGTTTTTTTTTCGTTTTTGGTACTGGGGATGGACCCAGGGGTGCTTAACCACTGAGACACATCCCCAGTCCTTTTTTTAATATTTATTTAGAGACAGGGTCTGGCTGAGTTGCTGAGGGCCTTGCTCAGTTGCTGAGGCTGGCTTTGAACCTGAGATCCTCCTGCCTCAACCTCTGGAGCTGCTGGGATCACAGGTGTGCGCCACCACACCTGGCTTCAGCTACGCTTTTTGAATAAACATCCCTCCAGTTGCTACAAGCCATTGGTTAATTTCCTGAGCTGCAAAAATGCTCATTCCAACAGGGTTTGTTCACTTTCCTGTTGCCTTCATGAAGGGACAGTGCTGGGCGTCCTTACTCACAGTGTCTGCGGATGTCCCCAAGCAAGTTATGAGCACATTTTTGGTTGTTGTTTTTTGCAGAGCTGGGGATCAAGCCCAGGCCCCTGCACCTGCTGGGCCAGCTCCACTGCTGTCCAGACTCTCTTTTAAAAACTGCTGTGTTGAGATATGACCATAGGATCCGCCTGTCCTACGATCCAGAGCTTTCCCGTACATTCACACGGCCGTGCGACCATCACCCATCTGGTTTTGGAAGACGTCAGCTCGGCTCACAAAGCCCCCATCTCTTTTGCTCCCATTCTCACACACCCCACCCCCGATTTCCCCCGCAGCCTGAAGCCTCGCAACCCCTCCGCCTCCACCTCTGCCTCGCTGCGCCTCCCATGCAGAGGGCTGTGGGGCTTTGTGATCGGCTCCCTCATCCAACCCACTGCTCTGCACTGGCACTTGGTTTCTTATCCAAGTCCTGTTCCCTCCTGTGAGCCTGCTCAGGAGCCTCGGGGGCAGGGGATTGGGAGCACAGTGACCTGCTGGACACCGGGGAGAGGTGGGGCGTCAGATGGTGGAGACACCTGCACTGGGTGCCACATCCACCGGCAGCCTCCCGGGGGCCTCGGTGCTCAGCTGGCCACAATCCCCTGCTCTGGAGAGGTCTTTGTCTCTTTTCCTAAACAGTCTAGTGCTGGCGCAGGTGGTGGGTACCCTGTGGTGGGAGAGGTGGAGGCTCAGCCCCAACCACAACACGGGCCCCCAGTCACTGCCTGACCGGCCATCACTGACCTCCTATGTGGCGCCACGAACTGTGGAAGCGGCCAGCAGGGGCAGCCACCAAGGTCACGGACTTCATCCACGTGGCAGAGATGGCAGTCATTCTTCTGCAATACACGTGGATTCCAGCTACGAATGTGCAGCCGTGCCTGCCCTGGATCCCCCGTCCTTGTGCTGGGGAGATGTCTGCTGACCACCATGGTGGTCCTCTGTGACACTGCTTCTCCACAAGGCCTCACTTGAGCAAGACATGACACAATGGGCTCCTGCCCATGAAGTCACCAGCCTCCTCACACCCTCTGACCCAGAAGAGCCTGCTCAGTGGACTGGACCAGTCCAGTTGGGCGTGCACCCCTGGGGGACACCACCACGAGGCTTGAGGTCCTCTCTCACAGATGAAGCTCATGCTGGAACCGGAGGTGAGCAGGTGCGGTCTCTGTCAGCTCTGACCTGGTGCCGGCTCCCCACGCCTCCCCTGCCTGTTAACTGGGTATTTGATTGCACCTAGCTATATTTTTTTTTTCCTCTTTCCCCTTATTATGTTCGGTAACTATTGCTGAAAGTTCACTTTGCAATTCAGTTTCAGGTAAAAGAATATCTGGGCAGGAGAGATAAGGAGCAATAAACGGCCTAGAACGGGGAGCCCAGGCTGGGGGAACTCGCCAGCTCTTCCCTGGGGAAGAGCAGACTTTCGCACCTGTAGGAAAGGTAGTTGTGTCCTGTGAGGTGCAAATGCAGAGTTCATACTTTTTTTGTTTTGCTCTTGTTTTGTGGAAGTTCAAAGTCATGAGGAAAGGTACACATGGAAGCCAAACAGGTCGAGGGGTGGGCTCACCAGGTGACACTGCCTGTCACCCCCCGGCCCTTCATCCCAACGTGGCTCTGTGCATCTTTTATGCTCTGCTCTGTGAGGCAGGGACGGTGACCCTGCAAGCCTCATTGACCCTTGGCCCGTGCCTCCGTATTCAGCTCCATCAGAAGAGGTGCCAGGTGTCGGCTGGCAGAGGAGGGGAGCTCACTGCCTGTTCTCTTCCCTTCTGCTTCCAGGCTTGCCCTGGGCTGAGGGTCCCAGGCAGCACTTCCTCACCCTGGAGCCCAGGGCGCTGTCTGCTTGCTTGCGGTTGTTTCCCGAGGCAGCTGGATCTAGTTTGGAGTTTTCCAGTGTGCACAAAATCACTTTATCATGTTGCCCCGCTCAGGGACACCAGTGCCAGCTCCCTGGCGCCCTTCCTCTGAGTTCTAGGTCCAGACCGCCTGGGACCCTGTGGGTTGGTTTTAGAGCGTTATAGTTATACAAAGTAGTAAGTTCACTGCAAGGAACTGCTGCAGGCATGGGATTCCACTCCAGCTCACGACCCTCCCCATCTCCCTCCTCTCCCGTCCCCTGGGAGGCCGTGCTTTCCGCAGAGAAGTTCCAAGCCTAACTGCAGCCAGCACACCCACTGAGGTCCCACCTCAGCTTCTTTAGGTTTCCATCAATCCAAATTCATGCCTTGGTCCCCATCCTTAGGGGTGGTGGTTACCCTTTGCAGTTGCTACCTTTAAGATGTGTTCTTTTTTTATTCTGAAAGTTATATATCAAACTACTTTGGACTCACCTACTATTTCTTATATTAACTTCTCTATGTTCAAATAAATGGTATACTTGCTTTCATCCAGCTAGACCCTGGCTGATATAAATCCCTTATCAATCATACTTATATGCAAACCAAGAAATCACAAACAAGGTTAAAGCAAAGAGAATTTTATTCTGGAGCAGAGTACAGTTTTCAAATTCAGGTTGAACTAGAGAGTGAATGAATGTTCCACAGAGGTATAGCAGGTCAGAGGTTTTCATAATGAAAACGATATTCTTTGGAGAAGTTAAACAGGATTAATGTAACCCCAGAGCTTGGAGACTAACTCAGTCCTGAGTGGGTGTAAATTTTCTAAGTCCAGTTAAAGAGGCAAACTGGCCAATTTAGTGTTTCTCAAACCTTGCAAAGTATTGTTAGCTTCCAGAAAATTCTTCCCTTTGGAAGATTCAGTTCTAGAAAATTTACCCCTTTGGGAAAATTCCAGAGGCTTACAGAAGAACTTTTGTTCTTTTTTCCGACCATTCTGCAGCCATCTTAACTTTCATGTTGTCAATTGCAAATTTCTCACATTCGGTGGCTTTCCTCTTCACTCCTGAAAAGGATATTCTAAACAAGCTTTTATAATTTTAGAATGGTTTCAGATTGCAGAAAAGTCCCAGGGATGGTGCAGAGCGTCCCCGTGAGCCCCCACCCAACATTCTGTGTGGTTGCCGTCCTGCAATAGCGTGGCACATTTCTGCATGCACACAGCAGAATTCACTCAAGTCAGACTTTGTCCAGATTTCCTTAGTTTTACCCCAGGTCCTTTTTCTGCCCCAGGACCCCTCCAGGGCAGCACATGACATTTGCCATCCCGTCTCCTGGGGCTCTTCTTCACTACCCGTTTCTCACTCTGTTCCAGCTTTTGATGACCTTGTTTTTTTGTTTTTTTTGTTTTGTTTTGTTTTGTTTTTTGTTTTTTGTTTTTTTTGTAAAACATGTTCAGGATTTTAACTTACATTTCTACTGGATAATTTACAAACTTGCTTCACCCTTTTCTTTGAGTTACTGTGACAGTTTTCCATAATAAACTATTTTAAGAAAAGATTTGGCTGAGCTTGAAATGAAATTTCTTTTAAACCCCTGTTGCTTTTTAAAAACCAATACCTGGGCTGGGGCTATAGCTCCTGGCAGAACTCTCACCTAGCATGCTGGAGGTTCTGGGTTCCATCCCCAATACCACAAAAACAAACAACAAACGAAGCCATTTTCACCAATTACATTAAAACAAAAACACAGTCTGCTCCTGTGTGCACAGTGCTTCCTTGGGACCAGCTTTCCTCTCCACCAGGCAAGGGCCAGGCGGGAGCCAGCCCACTTGCCACATTGGATGGGGAGTCTTATTATCTGGAGGCCCTGGATGGAAGGTCTAGAAAATCCAGATGGTTGACACCCCACCCAGCAAGTAGTGCACAACACAACCAGCTGGCATGCTCCCCTGGTAAAGGGGCACCAAGGGATGCTGTCCTCATGCCATGCTCAGTCACCGTGCCTTGTCCACCGCAGGAGCCTTCAGAGGCCAACCTGATGGCTGGATGCTCGGAGTTGGATAGTCTGACTTGGGGACAAAGGCGCAGCCGGGTGCGGTCATCGGGGTTAAGGGCAGCGGGCAGCAGTTATGCCAGTTGTTCCCCCAGACAAACGGTGCATTCGGAGTGGAAGCACCTCGGCTGCCAGAGTTGCAACCTGCGCACTTTTTGAGGCATGGGCAATGAGGCAGGCCAGGCGGTGTCCCCTGCAGAAGCTGACCCGCGGGTCCCGCCCCAGCGCCCCCGCTACACACCCTGACATCGGCGGAGCAGAAGGTACCTTGCAGTTCCGTGGCCTGCCACCTGGCTTTGCATCCACTTCCCAACGCGGGCAGGAAAGCCTGCATCAGAAATCCAGGTCCAGCTGCCCGCAGAGCACAGGAGCAAGCCGGCCTTTTAACGCGGCATGTGCTCTGCGGGAGCACTTCGCAGAAGCGCTGCGTCCTCGGCGTCACTGGGACTGGCCTCCACGCACCACCATTCCAGCCGCAGACGCGGGCGTCTAGCATACAAGGCGGCTCCACAGCACCCAACGCCGGCGCTCTTGCGCATGCTCCTTGAGCTTGGCGTCCCCACGCCCCCCTCCTCAGAGACGCGCACCTGGGATTGGCGGCCCCACGCCCCGCCTCCAGCGCGCCTGGGCTTGTGCTGGCTTGCGTTGGACTATACTAGCAGAAGTGAGCAGGCAGGTACAGGCGAGGCCAGCCCCGAACTTCGCATTTCCTTTCCTTCCTTCCTCCCTGCCCTCCTCCGACCCTCTCCTTCTTTCTTTCCTTCTCCCTCCCCTCTCCTCCCCTCTCCTCCCCTTTCCTCTCCGTGTTCTTTTGCCTTTCTTCAGTACTGGGAATTGAACCCTGAAGCAATTCCTGAGCCACATCCACAGGCCTTTATTTTATTGAGACAGGCTCTCTAAATTGCTGAGGCTGATCTCGAACTTGGGATCCTCCCACCTTAGCCTCCTGGGTTTCTGGGACCACAGGAATGAGCCACCACGCCGGATCCCGGCCTTCACGTTTCTGAAAAGTGCAGAGAAAGACCACAGAGGTGACAAGCACCTTCGGCTCATCAAGTGTACAGACCTCCCGGGGGTCGTGGGGCAGGGGATGACCTTGAGCGATGACTGCAGGCAGGTTTTTCCCTGTGCGGTGATCCTGCCTCTGCTTTCCTACCGCACCCCGTGGGCTGAGGTCCCGCAGCCCACGTGGAGGAAGACAGAATAGTGCACTTGATTTGGAGTCTGCCCCACAGGCTTCTCCAGTCCTGCAGTCGGCCAACTCCGGGGGCGCTGCTTGCTGTCCGGGAGAATGGTGGTGGAAACCAAGATCCGGCACCGCCTCCGCTGCGGGGTGGCCCTGCTCCTAAGCTCCCAAGGAGCGGGGCCTGCAGTGCGCGGCGGACTGGGCTAGGAACCCCAGGCGCTAAACTCGCCCGATGTCTGTCTGCAACCCTCCCCATCTGCCCACAGCCCGCAAGGGTGACCCGAGGCCCCAGCTGCAGTCCTTGTCACAGGAGCACGCTGACCTTTTCCCTTGCTTGGCGGCAACGTGTGCAACAGGGAGAACCGACTCCGCCTGCCACCCGAACCTGACCCCAGGATGCAGGAGCGCAGTGCTGGAATACACAGGCCTCTGAGAATAAAGGGTATTTGATGACCATGCTTCTTTTTTCTAATATATATATAATATTTTTTTTAGTTTTTGTTGGACCTTTATTTTCTTTCTTTCTTTCTTTTTATTTTTTTAATTTTTTACTTTTTTTTCATTATCATTTTTGACAGTGATAAATATTTTTTAAAACTTTTTTTCATACATGTATATAGGGCAATGATGTCTGTCTCAATCTACAGTCCTTCCCGTCCCCACTGCCCCTCCCCTCCCCTTATGCTCCTCTGCATAATCCAAAGTTCCTTCACTCTTCCCTACCCACCAACCCCCCATGGATCAGCATCCGCTTATCAGAGAAAACATTTGGCCTTTGGATTTGGGGGATTGGCTTATTTCACTTAGCATGATATTCTCCAGTTCCATCCATTTACCTGCAAATGCCATAATTTCATTCTTCTTCAAGACTGAGTAATATTCCATTGTGTATATATAACATTTTCTTTATCTACTCATCTGTTGAACGGCATCTAGGTTGGTTCCATAGTTTTACTATCATGAATTGAGCTACCATAAACACTGATGTTGCTGCTCACTGTACTATGCTGATTCTAAGTCCTTTGGGTATAAACCAAGGAGTGGGATAGCTGGGTCAAATGGTGGTTCCATTCCACGTTTTCTCTGAGGTGCGTATGGTAAAGATTTTTTCCCATTCTGTAACCTCTCTCTTCATGTTATTGATTGTTTCCTTTGCTGAGAAGAAGATATTAAGTTTGAATTTTCCCATTTATTGATTCTTAATTTTACTTCTTGCACTTTCCAATCTTGTTAAGGAAGTCAGGTCCTAAGCTGACATGCTGAAGATTTGGGCCTACTTTTTCTTCTATTAGGCACAGGGTTGCTCTTCTAGTGCCTAACTAAGTCTTTGATCCACTTTGAGTTGATTTTTGTGCCTTCTCATAGAGGTCTTTCACCTCTTTTATTAGACTGATTCCCAAGTATTTTATTTTTTTGACGCTACTGTGAATGGGATAATTTTCCTAATTTCTCTTGCAGTAAATTCATCACTTATGTATAAAAATGTGTTTGATTTATGGCTATTATTTTATATCCTGCTACTCTGCTGAATTCATTTATAAGTTCTAGAGGTTTTCTGGTGGAATTTTTTGGAGCTTCTAAATATAGAATCCTGTCATCAGCAAATAGTGATAGTTTGAGTTCTTCTTTTCCTTCTCATATCCCTTTAATTTCTTTCATCTGTCTGATTGCTCTGGCTAGAGTTTCAAGGACGATGTTTTATAAAAGTGGTGAAAGAGGGTATATCTGTCTTGTTCCAGTTCTTAGAGGGAATGCTTTCAGTTTTTCTCCATTTAGAATGACGTTGGCCGTGGGCTTGGCATAGGTAGCTTTAACCATGTTGAGGTATATTCCTACTGTCCCTAGTTTTTCTAGTGTTTTGAACATGAAGAGGTGCTGTATTTTGTCAAGTTTTCTCTGCATCTGTTGAACTGATTCTTGTCTTTAAGTCTGTTGATGTGATTATTACATTTATTGATTTCTGTATGATGAACCAAACTTGATATTTTTAATATGTTTTTGTATGCAATTTGCGAGAATTTTATTGAGAATTTATGCTTATATGTTCATGAGGGATATTGGTCTGAAGTTTTTTTCCTTGACGTGTCTTTTTCTGGTTTTGGAATAAAGGTGATACTAGCCTCATAGAATGAGTCCTTCATTTTGAGGATTTCTGCTTGATTCCTTTACATAACCTCTGCCTCTTTATTGAAGTGATCTTTCACTTCCTGTATTTTCTCTCCAATACCATTCTTTATTTCAAAGATCAGTCTAACTATGTATTTTCTAAATTCTGTCTCTCACATTTCTTCTACTGAGTTGTCCATGGATTGTGTTGTTGGAACATCTTGGTTTGTTTGAGGCACTCTGTTTCCTTGTTTTTTTCATGTTGTTTGTGTGTCTTCTTCTCTAGTGGTATGGAACTGAGGCAGTACAGATTCTACCCTGTGGTCTTTCAGTGTCCCTGAAGGTGTCCAGTACCTCTCCTTTAAGGGGGAGACTAATATTGACAGCAGCCAGTGCAAACAATATACCACCTTAAACCAAATGACTCCTATTTGTCACAAGAGACAGAAATGAAGTGTTCAGTTATTATCTACAATATAAAACAGTAAGTTTGCTAAAAGGGTTTAATTTACCGTTTCAAATGATGGACAATGAGGGAGCAGAAGTAGCCTAAGATGTGATATTTAAGAGGGAGAGGGAGAGAAGACAGAGGTAAAAATTTATAGTAAGAGCAAGGGAGGAATTAACAGAGGTTTGCTGTTAGTATGAGAGAAGTGAGAGAGAGAATCCAGGGAGACAGGGAGGTGAGGGGGAAAATAAAAACTAAAAAAAATATAGGAATACACAAAACTAAAAATCTAAAAAATATAAGAATACACAAAAAAGCTGTCATATACTATCCAGAAATTCTATTCCTCAGTAAATTGATGCATGAAAAATACTTGGATTCAAAGATGGTAGAGGTGGGAGACGGGGTGGAAAAATAAAAAAAAATTTAAAAAAAGAGGACAGTCTCAGACAGTCTCAATGGAAAGTTGAATGACTGCTTCAAAGATTTTCTCAGCTTCCCTTCTCCACTGATAGGTGGGGTTGTCTGAAGTCTGATGTTGGCTCCAGTCCCGTGGGTACCAGACCGGTTGGGTGGGTGAGCTGATAGCTGATGCCCTCACACCCTCTTCCCGTCTTCCCACCCGTTGTAGCCGGCCCCTTGCACCCCTGCGCACCTCAAGCCTCACTGAGCTGGAGAGAGCCCAGTTTCCTCCAGTTCCTCCAACCTCTGCTCCCCCCGGGGAACGGCCCCTCGTCTCCGGCTTTCCACAGGCCTGCCAGACCCAGACTGGCCCACGTGAACCCAGCTGCAATCTGATGGACCTGCCTTGCTGCAGTCCCAGACCTCAGTGCCCTTTCAACTTGCAGTGAGACCAACAGGGATGTGCTCACAAAAAGGAGCGGCCCTGCAAAGAGGCAGCCAGATGGCAGCCACTACCACACCAGCAGAAAGCCCTCAGGTGCCACCAGACCTGCAGGTGCCCCAATATATCTCTAGACCCTGGTCTGAGTCCCCAGACTGAAGTGCCCGTGCCCCAGGATGGTGGCGGCCATGGCGACAAACATGCATGTCCTGGCTATTGTCCCAAGATGGCAGCAGCCACGTGTAACCAAACCTGCGGGTACTGTGACAATGGACTTCCAGGCAACAGTGGGCAGCAGGCAGTCTGCAGGTGGTCTGCAGGCTAAGGGCGGACGGTGGGTGGGTGGAAGTTGGTCAATGATTGATGGGTAGGTGAAAGGTGGGCAATGGGTAGGCAGGAGGCAGGCAAACTGGCAAACGACGGATGATAGGCAGCAGTCAGTGAGGCATCCACACTCAAAAAGTAGGCCATATGCCGGCACGTGGTGGGTGATCGCAGTGGACGAATGGGGTAAAGAGCAGGGGATCTGTGGGCAGCAACCCCTATTCCCTATGCACATTTAGAGCCTCGTCCACCTGGAATGTATTTTTTAAGATTCCAACACACCACTGAGGTGGAGGTGTCTTCTCCGTGGATAACCAATGATCTCGGGGACACTGATGAGGGATCTGCCCTTTCCCTGGCCTTGCAAAGTCGACTCTATGATCAGTCGAGTCTCCTGAAGTATGTGGGTCTCTTTCAGGGTTTCTATCCTGTCTGACTCTCTGGGCTGCATGTCTGCATTTTCATCGTGTATCACACGATCTTTTTGCAGGTGTCTGATAAGTCTTACTCTCTAGAGAGCAAATCTTTGATTTCTTTTCTTTTTTTTTTATTGTAAACAAATGGGATACGTGTTGTTTCTGTTTGTACATGGAGTAACAGCATACCATTTGCATAATCATACATCTATATAGGGTAATGGTGTTTGATTCATTCTATTATTGTTTCCTTCCCCCCCACCCCTCCTGCCCCTCTTTTCCCTCTATACAGTCCCTCATTCCTCCATTCTTGCACCCCTCCCACCCCCATTATGTGTCATCATCTGCTTATCAGTGAGATCATTCATCCTTTGGATTTTTGAGATTGGCTTATCTCACTTAGCATGATATTCTCCAATTTCATCCATTTACCTGCAAATGCCGTAATTTTATTATTCTTTATAGCTGAGTAATATTCCATTGTATATATATACCACAGTTCCTTTATCCATTCATCAATTGAAGGACATCTGGGTTGGTTCCACAGTCTGGCTATTGTGAATTGAGCAGCTATGAACATTGATGTGGCTGTATCTCTGTAGTATGTTGATTTTAAGTCCTTTGGGTATAGGCCGAGGAGTGGGATAGCTGGGTCAAATGGTGGGTCCAATCCAAGTTTTCTAAGGAATCTCCACACTGCTTTCCAGAGTGGCTCACTAATTTGCAGCCCCACCAGCAATGTATGAGTGTACCTTTATCCCCACATCCTCTCCAACACCTATTGTTGCTTGTATTCTTGATAATCGCCATTCTAATTGGGGTGAGATGGAATCTTAGTGTAGTTTTGATTTGCATTTCTCTTATTACTAAAGATGGTGAACATTTTTTCATATGTTTGTTGATTGCTTGTAGATCTTCTTCTGTGAAGCATCTGTTCATATCCTTAGCCCATTTGTTGATTGGGTTATTTGTATTCTTGGTGTAGAGCTTTTTGAGTTCTTTATATATTCTGGAAATTAGTGCTCTATCTGAAGTATGAGTGGCAAAGATATTCTCCCACTCTGTAGGCTCTCTCTTCGCATTGCTGATAGTTTCCTTTGCTGAGAGAAAGCTTTTTAGTTTGAATCTATCCCAGTTGTTGATTCTTGATTTATTTCTTGTGCTATGGGAGTCCTGTTAAGGAAGTCTGATCCTAAGCCAACAAGGTGAAGATTTGGACCTACTTTTTCTTCTATAAGATGCAGGGTCTCTGGTTTGATTTCAAGGTCCTTGATTCATTGTGAGTTGATTTTTGTGCATGGTGAGAGATAGGGGTTTAGTTTCATTCTTTTGCACATGGATTTCCAGTTTTCCCAGCACCATTTGTTGAAGAGGCTATCTTTTCTCCATTTCATCTTTTTGGCACCTTTGTCTAGTATGAGAAAATTGTATTCATTTGGGTTTGTGTCCATGTCCTCTAGTCTGTACCATTGATCTACTGTCTATTTTGGTGCCAATACCATGCCGTTTTTGTTACTATTGCTTTGTAGTATAGTTGAAGTTCTGGTATTGCAATACCCCCTGTTTCATTCTTCCTGCTAAGGATTGCTTTAGCTATTCTGGGTTTCTTATTCTTCCAGATGAATTTCATGATTGCTTGCTCTATTTCTGTAAGATACATCATTGGGATTTTAATTGGAATTGCATTGAATCTGTATAGCACTTTTGGTAGTATGGCCATTTTGACAATATTAATTCTTCCTATCCAAGAACATGGGAGATCTTTCCATCTTCTAAGGTCTTCCTCAAATTCTTTCTTCAATGTTTTGTAGTTTTCATTGTAGAGATCTTTTACCTCTTTGGTTAGATTGATGCCCAAGTATTTTACTTTTTTTTTTTGAGGCTATTGCAAATGGAGTTGTTTTCCTCATTTCCCTTTCAGCTGTTTCGTCGCTTGTGTATAAAAATGCTTTAGATTTATGCGTGTTGATTTTATAGCCTGCTATTTTGCTGAATTCATTGATGAGGTCTAGAAGTTTTCTGGAGGAGGCTTTTGGATCCTCTGGAGAATCATGTCATCAGAAAATAGTGACAGCTTAAGTTCCTCTTTTCCTATTCGTATCCCTTTAATTTCTTTAGTCTGCCTAATTGTTCTGGCTAGAGTTTCGAGGACAATGTTGAAGAAGTGGTGAAAGAGGACTTCCCTGTCTTGTTCCTGTTTTTAAAGGGAATGCTTTCAGTTTTTCTCCATTAAGAATGATGTTGCTCTTGCCTGTCCATCGCCTGCCTTACACCTATCCATCACCCAACGCACAAGGTTCACCTCCCGATCGTCCAGACAACACTCAGCAAACTGATTGCCAACTACCAGTGGAGCACCAGCTGCCTGCTGCTGCCTGGAAGTTCACTGTTACAGTTCCTGCAGGTTTGATTACAGGTGGCTGCCGCCATTTTGAGACAACAGCCAGGCCCCATAGGACCCCTGGCCGAACTGACTGAGCCCCGTCTCCAGGAGCCCTCAGCCCGACCGATCACTCCCTGCCTCTGGGGCCCTCACATCGACTGACTGCTCCCTGCCGCCAGGACCCCCAGACCAACTGACTGCGCCCTATCACCGGGACCCCAGACCAACTGATTGCAGCCGGCATCCAGGATCCCACAATCACACCAAACACACTGGAACTCCAGGACCCCTGCCAGGCCAACTGCATCCCATCTCCAGGACCTCCAGCTGACCACGTCCAACCCTGAGCTGCAGTTCCCCATTTGCCAACACATTTCGAAGGCAGAGCGGCCATCTTGGATAATCCTGGAAGCTGGAGCTCCGATCTTTGGGTGGGGAAAATCCCATCCTGCAACGATAGACAATGTTGAATAGAAGTGGTGAAAGAGGACATCGCTGTCTTGTTCCTGTTTTAAAGGGAATGCTTTCAGTTTTTCTCCATTAAGAATGATGTTGGCCTTGGGCTTAGGATAAATAGCCTTTACAATGTTCAGGTATGTTCCTACTATCCCTATTTTTTCTACTGTTTTGAGCAGGAAGGGGTGTTGTATTTTGTTGAACGCTTTTTCTGCATCAATGGAAATAACCATATGATTCTTATCCTTAAGTCTATTGACATGATGGATTACGTTTATTGATTTATGGATGTTGAACCATCCTTGCATTCCAGGAATGAACCCCACTTGATCGTGGTGCACGATTTTCTTAATATGTTTTTGGATACGGTTTGCCAATATTTTGTTAAGGATCTTTGTATCTATATTCATCAAGGATATTGGTCTAACATTTTCTTTCCTTGATGTGTCTTTTCCTGGTTTGGTATGAGGGTGATATTAGCTTCATAGAATGAGTTTGGTAGGGTACCCTCCTTTTCTATTTCCTGGAATACTTTGAGAAGTATTGGAATGAGTTCTTCTTTGAAGGTCTTGTAGAACTCGGCTGAGAATCCGTCTGGTCCTGGGCTTTTCTTGGATGGTAGGTTTTTAATGGCTTCTTCTATTTCATTGCTTGATATTGATCTGTTTAAATCATGTATGTCCTCCTGGTTCAGTTTGGGAGGAGCATATGTCTCTAGAAATTTGTCAATGTCTTCGGTAGTTTCTATTTTGTTGGAATGCAGATTTTCAAAGTAGCTTCTCATTATGTTCTGTATCTCAGTGGTGTCTGTCGTGATATTTCCTTTTGCATCATGTATTTTAGTAATTTGAGTCTTCTCTCTCCTTCTCTTTGTTAGTGTGGCTACGGGTTTGTCTATTTTGTTTACTTTCTCAAAGAACCAACTTTTGTTTTGTCAATTTTTTGAATAGTTTCTTTTGTTTCAATTTCATGATTTCAGCTCTGATTTTAATTATTTCCTGTCTTCTACTACTTTTGCTGTTATTCTGTTCTTCTTTTTTCTAGGGCTTTGAGCTGTAATGTTAGGTCATTTAGTTGTTGAGTTTTCATTCTTTTCTGGAATGCGCTCCATGCAATGAATTTTCCTCTTAGTACCGCTTTCATAGTGTCCCAGAGATTTTGATATGTTGTATCATCGTTCTCATTGACCTCTAAGAATTTTTTAATCTCCTCCCTGATGTTTTCTGTTATCCATGTTTCATTCAATAGCATATTATTTAGTCTCCAAGTGTTGGAGTAATTTCTGTTTTTTATTTTGTCTTTGATTTCTATTCTCAGTCCATTATGATCTGATAGAACACAAGGCAGTATCTCTATTTTTTTGCATTTCCTAAGGGCTGCTTTGTGGCATAACATATGGTCTATTTTCAAGAAGGTTCCATTTGCTCCTGAGAAGAAAGTGAATCCACTCATTGATGGATGGAATATTCTATATAAGTCTATTAAGTCTAGATTATTGATTGTGTTATTGAGTTCTATGGTTTCTTTGATGGTTTTTGTTTGGAAGATCTATCTAATGGTGACAGTGGTGCGTTAAAGTCACCCAGAATTATTGTGTTGTGGTCTGTGTGATTTCTGAAATTGAGAAGGATTTGTTTGATGTACAGGGATGCACCATTGTTTGGGGCATAAATATTTACTATCGTTATGTCTTCCTGATTTATGGTTCCCTTCAGCAGTATGAAATGTCCTTCTTTATCCCTTCTGACTAACTTTGGCTTGAAGTCCACTTTATCTGATATAAGGATGGAAAACCCCGCTTTTTTACTGAGTCCATGTGTGTGGTAGGTTTTTTCCCATCCTTTCACCTTTTGTCTGTGGATGTCTTTTTCTATGAGCTTAGTCTCTTGCAGGCAGCATATTGTTGGATCTTTCTTTTTAGTCCATTCTGCCAGTCTATGTCTTTTGATTGATGAGTTTAGGCCATTAACATTCAGGGTTGTTATTGAGATATGATTTGTATTCCCAGTCATTTGGCTTATTTTTGGTTTTTAAGTTGGCTTGGTTTCTCCTTTGAGTGGTTTTTCTCTAAGGTAGTTCCTCCCTTTGCTGACCTCCATTGTTGTTTTTCATTTCCTCCTCATAGAATATTTTGTTGAGAACATTCTGTAGCGCAAGCTTTCTATTTGTAAATTCTTTTAACTTTTGTTTATCATGGAAGGATTTTATTTCATCTTCAAATCTGAAGGTTAGTTTTGCTGGGTATAGGATTCTTGGTTGGCAACCATGTTCTTTCAGAGCTTGAAATACGTTGTTCCAGGCCCTTCTAGCTTTTAGAGTCTGGGTTAGAAGCGGCTGCTCTCAGTATTGGTCTCCCCCTATATGTAATCTGATGCTTTTCTCTCGTGGCCTTCAAAATCCTATCTTTATTTTGAATGTTAGGCATTTTCATTATAATGTGCCTTGGTGTGGATCTGTTGTGATTCTGTGCATTTGGTGTTCTGTAAGCCTCTTGTATTTGATTTTCCATTTCATTCTTCAGGTTTGGGAAATTTTCTGCTATTATTTCATTGAATAGGTGTTCATTCCTTGGTTTGTATCTCTGTGCCTTCCTCAATCCCAATAATTCTTAAATTTTGTCTTTTCATGATGTCCCATAGTTCTTGGAGGTTCTGTTCATGATTTCTTACCATCTTCTCTGTTTGGGCAACTTTATTTTCAAGATTAAATATTTTGTCTTCATTGTCTGAGGTTCTGTCTTCCAAGTGGTCTAGTCTGTTGGTGATGCTTTCCATTGAGTTTTTTATTTGGTTTACTGTCTCCTTCATTTCAAGGATTTCTCTTTGGTTTTTTTTTGAGAATCTCTATCTCTTTGTTGAAATGATCTTTTGCTTCCTGCACTTGCTCTTTCAGCTTATTGGTATTATCATTCATTGCCTGCATTTGCTCTCTTATCACATCCTTTGCTTTGCGAATCATCTTAATCATGTATAATCTGAAGTCCTTTTCTGACATTTCTTCTAACATACTGTCACTGGATTCTATTAATATAGAATCTCGATTTGTTTGGATCATTTTCTTCCCTTGTTTTTTCACGTTGTTCATGTATCTTCCCCTCTAGTAGTGCAGATCTGGGGTATTGCAGATTTCCCCCTATAGGCTTATAGTGGCCCTATAGGCTTTCAAAACCCTTTCTTTAAGGGGAGATCAATATTAGCAGTGCCCAATTCAGACACTGTGCAATCCTAGACCAAATAGCCTCTATGAGGACAATAACAAAATTGTCATAATAAACAGAATGAGTTCAAATATTATCTTCAATAAAACAAACAGATTTGCAATAAGGTCTGCAGTTTCTAATGGAGGACAAAGAGGATGCAGAGGGATGTAGAATGTGGCTGTTAATGGGATAAGAAAAGAATATACAGAAGTTCTAGAAAATAGAAAGGGTGAGAGTGTAATCAAAAGAAATTGGATGTTAGCATGCAAAAAAGGGAGAAAGAGACTCTGAGGGAACAGGTAAACAAAAGGAAAGAGAGCAAGAAAAGTAAAGAAACAAAAACTTTAACTTTTTCAATAAGGAGAAAAAAGAAAATCTACAGTATAACAGTCATATAGTAATGAAACCTCCCAGTGTTCAGTAGCCTGATGCATGAGAGGTACCTGACAATGAGCTTCAAGCCTCCAGCAGGCGTCTCAGGATGGGATTTGCCCCACCCAAAGATCAGAGCTATGGCTTCCAGGATTATCTAAGATGGCCGCTCTGGCTTCGAAATGTGTTGGCAAATGGGAAACTGCAGCTCAGGGTGTGACCATGGTCAGCAAGAGGTCCTGGAGGCGGGATGCGGTTGGTCAGGCAGGGGTCCTGGAGGTCTGGTGTGTTTGGTGTGGTTGTGGGATCCTGGAGGCTGGGTGCAATCAGTTGGTCTGGGGTCCCGGTGATAGGGCGCAGTCAGTTGGTCTGGGGGTCCTGGCGGCAGGGAGCAGTCAGTCGATGTGAGGGCCCCAGAGGCAGGGAGTGATCGGTCGGGCTGAGGGCTCCTGGAGACGGGGCTCAGTCAGTTCGGCCAGGGGTCCTATGGGGCCTGGCTGTTGTCTCAAAATGGCGGCAGCCACCTGTAATCAAACCTGCAGGAACTGTAACAGTGAACTTCCAGGCAGCAGCAGGCAGCTGGTGCTCCACTGGTAGTTGGCAATCAGTTTGCTGAGTGTTGTCTGGACGATCGGGAGGTGAACCTTGTGCGTTGGGTGATGGATAGGTGTAAGGTAGGCTATGGACAGGTGAGAGGCAGGCAAATGGCCTGATTTCTTTCTGTTCTGGGTGGGAATTGAACCCAGGAGCACTTAACCACTGAGTACTTTTTATTTTTTTTTTATTTTAAGACAAGTTCTTGCTAAATTGTTTAAGGCCTTGCTAAGTTGCTGAGGTTAACCTCAAACTTGCTGTCCTCCTTCCTCAGCCTCCCAAGCTGCTGGGTTACAAGTGTATGCTGCTATGCTGGCAGTTTTTCTTCTTCAAGGATACGTTGGGCTGGGAAGCATAATGAATCTCAAATTAAAAAAAAAAAAAAAAAAAAAAAAAAATAGCTAAAGTTCAGTGACAGAGAAAACCTGGATTCAATTCTTGGTACTGAAAAAATATGTTTTAAAACAAGTGGCTGAGGTGGTTTTTCTGCATAAATATCCTAGGCATTTTTGTTAGATTATCACTCGGTATAGTATATTTTCATGTTATTTTAAAATGTATATTTGAATTTTCAAATTGTTTCCTCCTGGTATTTAGAACTGCAAAGCTGATTTTATATATTAGTTTTCCATCAAGCAACATTGCATATCTGTCATACTGATTTTAATAATTTATCTGAGATTCTCTTAGATTTATATACAAGCATCACATTTATCCTTGTATTTCTTTTTTCTCTTTTTTGGTCCTGAGGACTGCACTCAGGGGCTCAGGGGTGCACTACCACCCGGCACACTCTCAGCCCTTTTTAGTCTTGATTTTGAGACGGGGTCTCCCTGAGCTGCGGGCCGGCCTGGGAGTCGCCTGCTCCTGCCTCTGCTCGGGTACAGCCGTGATGACAGGCATGTGCCTCACACCCAGCTGTGTATTTATTATGATGGCCTCTGCTATACCAAACTCTTTAAAACAAAAGGGTTTGTTGAGCCATTATAGATGCTCAGCAACCAAGGACCAGATGCGGAGCAGGTTGCTGCAGCTCCTAGCAGCCGGGCCTCGTAGCAGTGGGAACCGTGTCCCCCAGACCTAGAGTTGAGAGTGCTCGAGGAACTCTGGGAAGGACAGCGGGAGTAGCTCCCCTGAACCCACATGGCGGTGGACAGGAAGGGCTTGGGGAGGGTAGGCAGTGCCCCGTGAGGCGGGCTGCGCCTGGGCTGCTGCAGGCTAACTGTCTGGGCCACCTGTGAGCAGCAGGTGCCGCCGCCCTGGGCTCCTGGGTGGGATTTAGGTCGAGGTGTCCAGGGGCCTTTAGGAATGTGACCCGCCCCCCGGACGCAGGCCCCGGGCACACAAGGCAGGGCTCTACCACTGAGTGACACCCACAGTCCCAGCACAAGTCCTCTTCTTCTTCCTGCTTGTCCGAGACTTTCTTTAAAGTATGAGAGTTAAATGGAATTAAATTGCTTTTTGCAGATATTGAGAAAATTATATGCTTTTTCTGTCTTCTATCATCTGTCAATGTGGTGAGTTACATTAATTGAATTTTTAAATGCCAAAATCAGCTGGGCCCAGGGGTGCATGCCTATAATCCAAGCAACTACAACTTGGAAGGGGATTGCAAGTTCATGGTCAAGTTGGCAACTTAGCAGGATCCTGTCTCAAAATTCAAAGTAACAAGGGCCGGGACTCAGAGGGAAAGTGGCCTGGGTCCAATCCCCAGGGACTGAGGATATAGCTCAGTGTAGAGCCCCGCGGGTGAATCCCTGGTAGCAAAGTGATTACAGTAAAAAGAAAAAGAAGAATGGGACTGGGGATCAAGCCCAGTTTAAAGTGTCCCTGAGTTCAAGCCCCAGTGTCACAACAATAAATAAATACATAATGATTTGAATTTGGTCATATTCTCAATTTTCGACCCCCAAGCTGGGCCTTTTTTCCTCTCAGGAATGTGGAAGTAATCAAGCACCCGCTGAGCAGAGGTCACTTTTATTCTTAGCCAAGAACAGAGGAAGTGAGAAATAAACTCATGAATGAACTTCCCAGGCCCTTCCCAGGCTTGGGAGGCTGCAGAGCAGGGTGTCCTGAGAGTCATGCCATCGGTGCAGAGCGGCCGCGTTTGTCCCCTTGCACAACGTCAGACATTACTGAATCACAGTAAGTGCATAAGCCACATCAGTTTCATCGGCGTTGATTCACTGGGTGCTCGTGGTGACCACGGCCATCACGACGGTCTCTCCACTGATACCTTTCACACCTCATTCCACACGGGACGTGCAGCTGTTACAGAACTAAGAGAGCTCAGCAGGGACCACAGGCTTTACGGTGGCAGAAATAAAGCAAAGAGTCACTGCAGGTGGTCAGGTAAGTTCACAGAGGAGAACCCGACCCAGAACACAGACCCGTCAGAGCACGGAACTGATTCTACAGGCCAGGGTCCGGCCAGCCGACACCCCCTCCCACATTCTTTACTGGTGATCACAGGTGTGCGAGTGACGGAAGCGGTTGTTGCGTTTTCACACCCGCACACAACATGACAACATAATTTGGCCAATGTCGCTCCCCAGCTCATCCCCCTCCCTCCGCCCCTCCCACTGGCACCAGACTCTTTCCTCCACTGATCTCCCCTTGATTTTCATGAGATTCCTGTTTCAGTCAGCGTCTTCACTGCTGTGACTAACAGACCTAACAAGAACAATTTTAAGGAAGAAAAGATTATTTGGGGGCTCGAGGTTTCAGAGGTCTCAGGCCACAGATGGCTGACCTCAATTCTTTGGAGCTTGGGGGAGCCAGGACACTATGGCAGAAGTGCGTGTGGAGAGAAGTGATTCTGGATGCCACGCCAGGAAGCAGAGAGACTCGCAGGCCAGGGTCAAGGTAGACACACCAAAGGCACCCCCTCCAGCCACACCCCCCTCACCCCAGTGACCACCAAGTTAATCCCTATCAGGGGACTAAGTCACGATTTAGGATTAAGGCTTCCATTACCCAATCACTTCCCCTCTAAATCTGCAGTGTCTCCCACATAACTTTTGGGGGACACCTGATATCAAATCCATAACACCCCATCTTTATTTTCCTTTTTCCTCTCTAGCTCCTACATATAAGAGAAAACATGAGACCCTTGACGTCCAGACAGCAGGCATTTTTAAAGTGGGCCACATCAAGTCAGGAGGTTGAGCTGAGCTTGTGAGAGAGACAGAAAGTCTGAAGGTCCCTTTTCAGAGTACAGTATTTAGCCTCAAATATAAAAGCAGGATGTAAGAAAGGCAGTTGGGGGGGTAGCTACAAGCAGGTAACACCATAGTGTACCTGTTGGGGTGTCCAGCTGAAGTCTAGGTGTCCTTGGAGTCCCAAAGAAAGAATGGAGCAAGCCACACAGGAGTAACAGGCAAGGTGCAGCGTCGTTGAAGGGGCTGAGAGCACTCCTTGGGTAGAGCAGAGTGGGCCAAGTGAGAGAGGCTCACGGCCCTAGTGTCTGGAGGGTCTGTATACTGAGCTGTCGAGTGTTCTCTTCCCTATCCGGACCTTATTGAAGACCTCACCCCATTTGCTCCCATTGGATACCTTATGATACCTGATTGGAATATTTTCCAATTTTCTCCCCACCGGTTACATTAGAAAACCTAATTAGAATACTCTGCACTTTACCCATTGATCATTTTAAAGTCTGAACCTATGGTGGGAGTTGTCATGGCGATAAGCCCTCAGGGGGGCAGTGGATCTATGGTGAGGGGATCTATTGTGAACGGGAACAGGACTCAGCTCCTGGTCTTGCCCTCGAGCACCTCCTTTCTTGGACCCTGCCTCCACCGTCTTGATGTCCCTGCCTAATAATAGAGTGACAAATTCACAACAGGAGGGGACGGGGAAGGGCCTAACAAAAATAAGCTTCATGCCAAAAGGCACTCAATCCCAGGTCTTTCCCACCACAAGAGAGTGAAGGAGGTGAAACTTAGGACCGCCGGGGAGGAAGAAAGGAGACGAGGACTCTGAGGTTTGGCCATTACCCTGTCTGCCAAAGTTCCCGCCTGCCAAAAGTAAGCCCTCCGAAAGCAACTGGCCTGCTCCTCCACAATGTGGCCCTGCTGACCCTGCAGAACTCTGACCCTTCTGCTCACCATTCTCCTCTGGAAAACATGCCCTCCGCAGTTTCACAGAGCTGATCTACGGAGTCCATCCAGCTTCTTGTTCTTTCTGTATTCTCTTGCTTTCATTTGGTGCCAAAACCGGGACAGGGCTCAGGGCTCCCACCCCTCCCTGTCTTAATGAGCCTCCGTTGTCTTTTCTCTTCCTCTCACCCCCTATTTCTTTTCCTCTTTCCTCGTAAGACAGGGAGACCCTTCCAACCCTCCGAGTCCACCAGAGCTGAAGGGCAGCTGGTATGCAACCCGAAATTGACCCCTTTCCTGGGCTACATTTCTGCTGTCTCACTGCCACATGGAGGGAGCAAGGACCTGACTGGACCCTTCACTGGTCTTGAAGCCGACCTCATGCTGGCCTCACCCCTCCGATGGCTTTCCTTCCTGCACACGCAGACCTCCAGATCAGAGGCCGCTTCTGCCATTTTTTCCCAGCATGCAACACCAACCTCCTTGATCTTCAGAGAGGTAAGATCTCTCTCTATCTCTCACAGAGGCCCCCTGCCTGAGATATTTTGGTTTGTCCGGACCCTGGGGTCCTCCACCATTGGGATTGCAGAAGGGGACACCCTCTCATTCTGTGGTGGAACTGTTCTGTTCAGTGATAGGAGACGTCAAGGGACACATTGCTCTCGACCACCACCCCAGTCAAACTTCTCCAATATGGGTGTTAACCAGTCCATCCACGGGTCTCCCTCTGCGGTTGTCTCATTAAAAATGACTAAATCCTCCACTTCCAACCCAATCTCAAAAGTAAACATCGTATTAGGCTGAGTACTCAGATCTGGCTGAAATATAAATTAGACAACCTAAGTCAATGGCCCAAACTTGGAATTCAGAACCTTTAACCCCCAAATCCTCCAAGGCTTAGACAGTTTCCTCCAACAAAATGGCAAATGATCTGGTTTCCTTACCTCCAGGCTTTCTTTTACCTCTGCTAAGGCCCTTGTTATGTCAACCTTCCTCTGCTCTATGATTAATCTCACAACTCCCCGCTCCATAAGCCCCCGAGGTCAAGTCCTGAACCCCAGCCCTAGTCTTCATTTACCACCCCTGAAACAGCAGATGAAGCCCCACCAGAAGTAAGCAAAGCTGGAGTCAAGAAAGGAAAGTTTCTTAGACAGGAATGCCTGATAACTGTCCAAAGAGACTGTCCGAGTCACAAACTATTTTTCTGAGTCAATTTGAGACCTACAAATCTTCCTAACCTTCTACCTAGGTGGGCTTGATCTACATTTCTTTTTGCTAGTATGATTATCTAACCCCAATATTTATCCCTCATCTTGTCTAAAAGATGTAATGTGGCACATTAAAGTCCTAACTAAGTACCAAGAAAGCCCTAACTGGCACAGATAAAGGGATTCCTACTAAACACAGAGGTAATGCCAAAAGAAAGATATTTTGCAAAAATCAGATGGCATTAGTCATCTTAACTACAGCTCATGAGGACATCTGTGACGTTATAAAAGCTAAATGTGTATGTTCCTAACAACCCTGCTAATGTTTCTAAAGCCCTAGCTGGCCCCACTCACAGATCAGTGGTGTGAGGATCCCCCTAGAGCTCAGTGAGTTACCATCTTCGTGGTTTTCAAAGAGCAGCTGATAATACTAATTGCTTTCATGCTGTTTACAAAAAAAAAAAAAAAAAAAAAAGATGCTTTGCTGTCTAATTCATTGTTGACTTAGCATGATCCTTGCCCTATGTACACCTCACCCAGTCACCCACCAGCTGCCACCATAGACCTCTGGGCTGTCCTGATGCTAAATGCCCTCCATGTCCCACATGGTGGAGAGCAAGGACTTCCAGTCACTTTACCCCAACTTCACCCTCTCTAAGCAGAACGAAGCCAGATGAGTCAGGTTCCAGACACCCTAACAGAATTCAGGTCTGAAGGTCCTTGAAAGGGGACAGACAGATGTGAATTGGGAACGTGAGGTTAAGGGAATAGTTCCATCAAGTGAGCCCACTGTGCTGACCCTCACATTTTTTTCTTTTCCAAGAAGAAATTTCCCTGCAGCTCTGCCTGGCCTGAGTGGACAGGATATGTCACATTCCTGAGCAAACTACCAGTTCACTGCGGGAGAAATGCAGGCCCAAAATGATGTTGATAAAAGAACCCAAGTTACCCTGAAGGAAGGGGCTTTCGTGACCAGATCCTGAAACTCTGGGAGATAAGGATAGTTCTCCTAAACATAAAATCTGTAAGAATGGACGGCTAGTAATTCAATTAGAACCAGTCAGCATGGGCCAAGGTGACCAGGAGTGGTCACGGCCCTGGGGAACTGAAAATCCGATGTCACCCTGCTGTCAGTCAAAAGTTAAGAAGTGGACCTGGGCTAGCCTCTCCGGAAACTTCTCTGGGATACCATAAAACTGGAGTGCAGGAGAAGCACTCAGTCCCTCTCCTCTGAGAGGACCCACTCTCTCCCTTGAGAGTGTCCCCTTTCCCGTCTGCTATCCCTTCAAGCGACATGGCTGAAATCTTTCTGACTAGATTGCAAGCGGCAGGGTTTGAAGAGGGGTCTTCGGGGTGCCTTGGTTTCTCAGAAGGCCCTGTCTCCGTGACATTTAAGATTAGGCTACCTTCTCTAGACTCTCATGAAACACCATTTCTTTTGTACTCCCCTCATCTGGCAGGAAGAAGACCAGAAAATCTGTCTCAATTAGCGTAGAACTGCCCCTCATCTGTCCTAGTTCCGGAACCCAAATTGTTCTCTCTGGTGGAGATATCACCCGGAGCACTGGCAGGCTTGCCTCCCACTTCTAATTGAGGAGCGTAACATGAAATCATGGTCCTGTGAGCATGAGGACCCAAAAGGACACAGGGAACATGTAAGAAATTCTAAGTGCACACCTAGCTGGCAAATGTCCTCCCTTAAATCAAAATAGCTATGGAGAAGTCAGGTGGCATCCTCCATTCTGAGTGAGGCCCAGCCAGAGGTCATGGGAGGAAAGGCAGAAACTGCTGACTGCCCCAGGCTCTGGGCCTGGGGAGGTGACCGCCAGCCACCACACTGATCTCAGCACAGGTGCCATGTTCCGTTAGCCTTCATTTTCCTTTTTTAATTTTCATTCTGAGGGAGCCTCGTCCTCAAAAGTAATAGTAGGGGATGACCTAATCACAGCTGAGATAAAGGAGATGCCTGATAACTAATAGCCCACTGGGGAAAGAAAAGGGGTTAAAATGCCCTAGGCATGAGGCTTGCTCAGAAGCAGCTTCTTACTTAGCTTCGGCCAGATGGCTCTCTGCACAGCTGGCACTTGAAACGTAAATCGCAGAGGCTGGCAGAGCTTGCAAGACTTACAAGGCTTGCAGAGGACTGGTTTGAGACCAAAGGAAAAGAGCTATCACCTTTAAATTCAAGCGGCTGTGGGACCTGAGTGGCTGCCAAGTGCCTGCTCTTACACTCTACCTTCCTGCGGTCCCAGCAAGCTCCTCCCTGAACGCTGCCGCTTGGGAAGGGAAAAGTGGAAAGACTTCAGAACGAAGAACGATCCAAGATTACTCTGCTTCTGTGTCTTCACTAAAAACAAGGTTACTGGGCTGGGGAGACGGCTCAGTAGGTAGAGTGCTTGCTTTGAAAGCACAAGGCCCTGGTTCCATCCCCAGCACCACACAAAAAAAAAGTTACTAAGCATTCAGATTCTATCAGGTGTCATTTCATATACAAAGGGTACAAGTGGCTTCAGCTGGGCTTCAATTAAAGTACTATGAAAGCAAAGATTTCATCTTATTAAAATGGAGTGATTTACTGGGTGCGGAGGTGCACACCTGTAATCCCAGCGTCTTTGGAGGCTGAGGCAGAAGAATCTCGAGTTCAGAGTCAACCTCAGCAACTTAGCAAGAGCTGTAGAAAGAGCAAAAATAGTTCATCCTATATAGAAGGACTGATTCATCTAAATTCAGAAATTTCATAAGGATTGTTTCAAATGTAAATTTAAGAAAGAGAACTCGGAGAAGAGAGATACAAAAGTTATAGGTATGAAAATGTGTTTTGGAAAGAAAAAAGGAAAAGAAATGTTTTAGATGAGAAAGTATCTTATGAATAAAGTAATATTTTTATGCTAAGCTCAAGATGAAAGAAAACAAAACTAAGGATGTCTAAGTTGCAGAGAGATTGTGGAAGGCAAACTCAGAAACGTGTGCACGTGATCAGCTTGACTACGATTAGCACAATGGAAATTGCTGTGGGCACAACTTAAACAGACCGATCACCACTGAGACGTCCACATTTGAGTCTTTATTAAGCCAGCCGGCTGACTGTCTCACTCAATGCCCCCAAAAATGGCTATTGGGAGAACAGCCCCGACCACAGGGTTGCAGAGGTTCTTATACCAAAAATTACATCAATCTTAAGTGTCTGTTGCTATGATTGGAAATTACAGACTAACATCATGAGATCATCAACAGAGGGGGAAGTGGGTCAAAACGACCCTTACCTAGGTACAAACTAAAGAATGGTTACTAACATCCACACAATCATTGCTGACATCACTGTTCACATGGTGCATTGTTTAGGAGAAATAGGAATCAAAGGAGAACAATTTTTCTTCACATAAGAATTGTCATTTTGTGTTGCTAAACATGTCACGCTAAGTAACTGATGATGGGGACAGAGGCGGGGTGTTCCCATGGGAGAAGCTCATTTCCTATATAACATGGAGTCTCAGAGCAGAATGGAGTCTGTTTAGTCATTGCCCATACAGCCTGGCCTGGAACATTTCCATGGAGCCAAACGTGTCAGCCCATCACAAAAATCATTTAAAAAATTTTATAATGTCAGATTTTAAAGTACAGCTAGGAAACAAAGTAAAAATATTGATCTGTTCTTATCTATCAAGGTAATTTCTTATGTCCCTTGGGTTTTATTTCTTAGGGAAACTTAGGGCTTAAAGATACTTGGGTTTGTACCTCTTTTAAAGTATTTTAAATGACTACTACGAAACTAATTCAATAAACAAGTGTTATCGCAGGGTGTTACACAGTTGACACCCTCAGAGATATGCGTGCGTACACCTGAGAGTTTGGGAGGACACTTTACCACATCGGTGTTCTCCAGACTAAAGTCGTCTGCAGCAGCCGTCTGTTTCAGACTTACATTTTAGAAATAGCAAATTTAATTAGGGATTTAATCATGTCATTTACTGTTTTGTAACTGGATAAAGGTAACCTATCATCAGCAAGTTATATAGAGAATTTTGTGTTGCTTTTTTACTGGGATGAAATGTACATGTGTTTTTGAAAGATAACGAGGAGAGCCTGATTTGTTTAAAGGTTGACAAGGTAGAACATGGAAGCATTCTGCCAATTTTTCACACACAAAAAGGAAAGTTAGGAACTCTCTTAGCTTTTGTGTGATCAGCGTTTCAGGTGTAATGTTGTCTTGTGCCACGTGTCCAGGGCTCGCCTGCACTAGGGCTCTGCCTCTCGCTGTTCTCCATGTCAGGGTGGCTCCAGAGCAGGCTAGGCTCAATCTCACTTAAAGTCCTGTTCAAAGGGTAGATGTTTGTTATGCATATTGCTGTGATCTCAAACAAGAGACATGATACAAAACTACGTCAAGGTTTGGGTAGATAAAAGGCATTCAAGGCTGTAGGTTGTAAAATAGTTTTTAAAGAAAGTAAAATTTGTAGAGGATCTTATATGCGATTGATTTGATAAATGATGGGTCTTTGTGGAGATGAAATAGATATTAAATAAATATTAGTACTATTATAGAGATTGTTTCCTGGGTTCAAAGCTCTTATAAAAAATGAATATGTTTCTGGCCTTGTTAATTTCATTTTGCATTCTCCTCGTAAAGTTTTGT
The DNA here is from genome assembly GCF_902686445.1 of Sciurus carolinensis. Lineage (NCBI taxonomy): Eukaryota > Metazoa > Chordata > Mammalia > Rodentia > Sciuridae > Sciurus > Sciurus carolinensis. Next base: position 2,399,973 of record NC_062226.1, read on the forward strand.
AACTGTTGCCTGTTAGTGTTTTGCACAGGTGCTGCTTCTAACAGAACAACCTGAGCTAATTTGAGACAATAAGCCATTACCTATAGGACAGACACAGGACATAAGCTGACTTCTGATACTAATACTGACCCCACTTAAATGGAAGGGGTAACTATAACATTATAGACATTGAAGTTAAAACACAGTACTCCTACTTCAAGACTGCTGAAGCTGACCTGATGAACATCTAAAACCAAAATGTGGGCTGGGGATATAGCTCAGTTCCTGGGTTCAATCCCCAGCACCACCAAAAAAACAAAAACCAGAGACCAAAGTTCAAGGAAGTAAAAAGGTCAAGGAAAAAGCAGCCAATATTTTCACCTTTGCCCTCTAAGTTCAGCTGGAATCCAGGGAAAAATGGGACCCCTTTAAGGGACCTGCAACTCTGGTGAGTCACCTCATCTCCCAATCTGGGGGACTGAAATGACCCTAGAGAAGAAGAAGCCAACCAGTGCACATTCTGCAAAGAAGAGGATCATGGGAGAGGGAACTGCCCCTGATGTTTCCAAGGAAAGCTGCATGTGGTCAGCAAGACCCTGACCCCTCCTGGCAGATGGTGCAACTGGTGGAGTAAAAGATAAAGGAACCAAGAGGTTTCTCACAAGTTCCCAAGAGTGACCCCTGACAGATCTCAGCTGACTTAACAACAGAGAGGGAAGAGGTCATTCTGACCAAATTAGTATTGAGCACCTGGCAGGAGAGTGTACCCAAACCACAGCCACACGTGGACATTTAAAAGGAAAGACACTGGTCTGTTACTGTCACCAGAGATGTGCTCTGTCAGTCCTCCCCAAGGTAAGTAAGACTGGGAGGTGACAAAGGACGGCTTTTAACAGGAGTGCCTGATGAATCTCTGTCAGAGGCATGTTTGTTCTGAGTCAATCTGAGATCTATGAATCTCCCTAATCTCCTATGTAGGCAGACTTCGTCTGCATTTCTGGTTTTGGCTGGTATGATAATCTAGTCCTGATATTCATTAGGAGCTGGTGCATGGGCTCCCTCACTTGGGATAAACTGCAGAAATTCCTACCATGGAACTGTAGACCACGTTCTAAAAGAATATATACTGGCCATGTCCTTTACGTTATCATCCCTTGGTTAAAGGGACTTGTGGCTCAGACTCCTCCTCTGGAGCTGGCAATTCATCACCTCCAGCCTGGCAATTTGGTTTTAATCAAGACCTAGAAAGGAGATAAGTTTCAACTGAGCTGGAAAGACCTTACCAAGTGCTCCTGCCTGGAATGGCTATCCGAACTGAGGGAAAGGGGTGGACTTATTACCAAGGGCAGTTTCCACCTCAAAAACTTAATGTGGCTAGGATGGGTGGCAATACCAAAGGGTACAGGGGAAAAAATGAAAATGAGACCAAATGGTATAAAAAGAAGAAGGGGGCACTTAGGAGAAATAGGAAGGGTAGTGGTCCATTTTCAGAATACAGTATTTAGCCCTCAATGTACCACTGAGATGAAAGAAAGGCAGCCAGAGGGGAGAGCAGAGTGGAAAGTCAGAAGTAGGACACAGCGAGTGGGACAGGTTACAAACCCCTTGACAAACGGGGGTGGGGAGTGGGGGAGGGGCCCGCCTGAGCAAGGAAGGTAAACTTCATGCTGGCCAATATGCAGGCCACCTCAGAAGTGCCTTCCCGCACCAGAGAGCAAAGGGAGGCGGCGACAGCTGGAGTTACATTTCTTCAAACCACCCAGTGAGAGACAGTAAAACCTAGGTGACGTTCAGGAAGACTATATGCCCCGCAGGACCCAGCCAACGAAGAAAGGGGACCAGGACCTTGAGCAGCTGGGGATAAAGTGCTGATTGTTGCTGGTCTGGGTGCCGCTCCCCGGGATACCCGATCTTGCAAGACCATCAGTAAAAGTCCACTTTCGCTGTTCCTCGGTCTCTTAGTCCATTTTGGGGGTTCCCATTTGCTAAAGAGGGTTAGGGAGGGGGGCAAGAATGGAGGAAGGAAGGACTGTCTAGAGGGAAAAGAGGGGTGGGGGTGGGGGGAAGGGGGAGAATGGCGGAATGAATCAAACAACATTGTCCTGTGTAAACTTATGATTACACGAATGGTATGCCTTTACTCCAGGTACAGAGAATCAAAGTGTATCCCATTTGTTTACAATAAAAAAAATAGAAAAAAAAATAAAAGAATTTGAAAAAAAAAAAAGAAAAACCCTAGAAGTTGCTTCACTTGACAATATCAGATGTAAATACATATGTGGACAGGACATGCAATATATGCACAAAAACATACATAAAAATAGACAAGGAACTCCAAAGATTATTTAGCTTTCATTAAGATTTATCATTTGCCAGTTTTTAAAGGGTTTGCTTTTCTTCAGATTAGAGCTCATTACCTCCGTAGCCCTCAGCAACCATTAATCCTAAATTTGCATTTCCAAAGGTATGACTTAGTTGAAACAAGAAATTTACATATCAAAGACAGAGAGTTTAACCTAAACACCATGGAGGAGGGCTTAAGCAGAGGCCCAGTGAAGCCAAAAGGTTTAAAGGTGAGGCTTCTATGTAGATTTAAGTTAATACCTTTCACTATTTTTTTAAGACTGCCAAGGGAGATGCCCTTATAAATGGAAATTCCTCTTACGAGGGTCAGGAAGTCTACTTTGGAGAACTACCTAATTGATAAGCCCCTTTAATCTAATTTGCTTTTTAATTATATGTAGCCCTTCAATGGATAAGGTGAAGAACACTTTTTATGTCCATCCAACGTGGGAAATCTTCCCTTGAGCTTTTTAAAGCTCTTTCAATTAATGTTTGCCCACTGCTATTTCCAGGAATCATTTTGTAAGAGCCTAGTCTGGTGGCTGGAGCCAGAGTTAGTGAAATACATTTCTTTCTTTTTCTTTTCTTTTCATGTTTTTCTTCTTCCTTTCTTTCTTCTCCATTCTTTCTTTTTCTTTTTTCTTTTTTTCTTCTTTGGTACCACGGATTGAGCCCAGGGGTACTTAACCACTGAGCCACATCCCGAGGACTTTTCATTTTGATTTTGATACAGGGTCTAAGTTGCTCGTGTAAGCAACCAACATGGTTTTGGCATCATAATGAAAATACAAATAACTGGGGTGAAAGCAGACCTGAGATGGCTCAGCAGGCTTTCCTGTATTCTGCAGGGAAGGCAGTCAATCAATCAGGCAGTGGAAGGGCTCTGTTTCTGGTACGAAAATGGCCCCGGGTTACAGGAGGAGTCTGAATCTTGTCGTTTACAATGAGGGGGTTGATCATCCGAGACTGCAGACGTGCTGATGGGACGGTCAGGGAACTAGTTGTGCGGGTTAACCTTCTAACTCAGGAAGGCAGTTGCAGAACGTTTGAGACTCACCATTAGCAGAAGAGACGGCGCTGGGCTCCCAAGGGAGGAGCACTCCAGTGCCCCCATCACCTTCCTCCTTCCTCGGGGACTCACCGTTTCCCAGAGCTGCACCATCTGCCTCTCTCCTTCCAGGGCTCGTGGGCAACGGGAAACGGTGACAGTCCAAGGTCCGGGTTTCAGTCTCCGCCTCCTCTTTAGGGCCCGTCGCTGGAAGAGGACGTACTGGGAGAGGCTGCCTCGCTTGGGCTTCCCTGCCTCCTGCGGAGCCACGCGTCGTCCCCCAGGGCTGTCTTGTAGGAATATGACTTTCCCTACAGCTTGAGCCAGGAGCCTCACCAGGACTGTGACTGCACTTCTCAACTCAATCTCTCACCCCATCGAAAAAGAACCGGCTGAGAGACAACTCAAACCATCACATGGCTCCAGCCAGCTGTAGTGAGACCAGATGCCCCAGAGGAGAGGCAGACACAGCCCGAGGCCTGGTCTCCACACACAACAGTGCCCTCGGCCCCTATGTCCACGCAAGGAGGTCCACTGGCCCCCATCTCTTAGTGGAAAGGCGAAGAGCTCTGTGATCTGAGAGATGGTTTCCAGTGAGGGAGGGAAAGTCCCTAGATCATCAAGAGTGAGAGGAGCTGGTACTTAAGTCAGAGGAGCGCACAGCAGGAGAGGCCCGAGGGCAGGACGCATGCAGATTCACCCCATCCACCTCACGGTCAGAGCCAGGGGCACGGGCGAGAGCAGGGCGGAGTGGTCACTAAGTGGGCAGGACGGTTCGCAACCCAGGAACCAGCTGCAGAGAGCCCGCAGCGAACCTCAGGGCCAGAGAAGAGGGGATCAGATGAGCCACAGGAGAGCCCTCTGCTGGCCTCGAGCATGGTCCTGATGAACCGCGACCTGGAGATGAAGCTGGCCTCCCTGCCGCGCCCTGGGAGCCTCCAACCCCCGCCTGACCCACACTGTTGGACAGTGGGCAGGACCCCACTGTAGCTCCCTAGTGATGCAGCAGAGCCCAGCCGCTGGCTAGGCCCTTCTTTTCAGGTTCTCGTCTGTGAATCAAAGAATGAACCCCACGACACTGGAGGGCGAGAGTGAAGGAGTAGGATTTTTTCAAGGGAGAAGAGAAACCGCTCTCACCAGGTGAGAGGGGGCCTGACTGCAGGTGCCATCTAAGTGTCCCTGGTTAACATAGTTGCCAGGTAGGTCACTGTTCCCTATCTATGCTACACAGGTATTGGGAAAGCGCCAGGGTAGCTGGCTCGCCGGAGACCTCCTGATGGGTGTTGCCCTCGTAGCCCTGCGTCTGCAGCCTTGGCTCAAGTCCAGTCCCTTCCCTTTTCCTTCTGCTCTGGCACAGAGGGATCAGCTGTAAGACGCTTCTCAGGTGAACTCCACGGAGCGGCCTGTTCCGCTAGGGAAGCCTCTTTTGCGAGGGGCCTGTTTCCTTGACTGTCTGCCTGTTACTGTCTACCTACGTATTCACTGATGGGGTCAAAACATTGCAGTTAACATGGGACACACAGACAAACACAAAAACCAGACATGCATGCTACCTAGCCCAATCCCATGTCAGAGATGTTCCAGGAAGGTCCCCAGGACCACCCCTCCCAGTCCTCGTCAGGACCCCAGGGGTGCTGCGGAGAGATGATCTCTCCACTTCCAGGAGCGAGCCTTTGACCCCCTGAGGTTTCCTTCACTGGTGATTACTAGCTTTCTAACCACAAGAATTGACTTTCTGGTGCTGTGACTGATCAGCTCATGTCCCATCTGGGTTGTCAAACTGTTACCTTTTTTTTTTTTTTGACACTGAAGATTGAACCCAGGGATTCTTTACCACTGAGTCACATCCCCAGCCCCTTTTATTTTTTGAATCAGGGTCTCATGAAGTTGCTTAGGGCCATGCTAATTGGCTGAGGCTGGCCTCAAACTTGCCACCCTCCTGTCTCAGCCTCCTGAGTTGCTGGGGTTACAAGCATAAACCACCATGCCCATTTCTGTTACCCAGTTTTTGACCCCAAAGTCTGGGTCCTTTTTCCCTGTTGGAATTGTGGAACTAATAAGACCAAGTGCTGACCAAGCAGGGAAGGACACTTTTATTCTTGTCCAAGAATAGATGTGGGAGATAAACATGCAAGTCAACTTCCACCCTCGGGCCATGGGAGACTGTGGCCATAGGAGGCAGGAGTGGCTAAGGCTGGGGGGGGGGACAACGACGGGTGTGTCTATGACACAATGAGCCCGGAGGTGTCCAGAGGTGACTCCACCAGCATTTGAGATCTAACTGGTTTTATCTAGCCTACCTGGAGAGGAATTCATGGACTTCGAGCCTCCTGAACTCCAAGACAAGCAAGATTTGGGAGGGGTGACTTCAGCGGGTCACAGTCCCGGGCACCTCGCACATATGTGGAGGATATTTTCTCTCTGTCTTGGATTAGATGCATTATTCGTATAGGATTTTCATACTTATGTTTGTTAGTGAGACCAACCAGTGATTTCCCTTTCCTCAGTGTCCTGTGAGTGTTGGTATCAAGCTCATAAAAGAAGTTGGAGGTTATTCCCTCTTGTACTAGTGCCAGAGAACTGTTAGAAGGTACTATTCCTTCCTTAAATATTTGGTGGCATTCCCTAGTGTCACATCAGCACCTGGTGTTTTCTGGAGAAAGTCTGTGAATTTGTTGACCTAGGCAACATACAGAGACGGATTTCTCAAGGAGTAACGAGCTTCTTGGGTAATGCGGCACCTTCCAGCAGGCTGGGCTAGGGCACTGCCGGGCCAGGCCCATTCTGCCCGCGGCACAGGAGGCCACTCACCGGACTGAGTTTGCAGAAGTTTATGGGTGAGGGGCCTCGTCTGGAAGTGGGGTAACACGGGTGGGTTTTTTGTCCTGCAAATTCGAAGAATGAGATTCATGGACAGCAGGGGGTGAAAGAACAGGACAAGAATGTATTAAAGTGAAGTGAATCTCCTGTGGTGGGAGGGGGACAGAGAGGGTGGCCAGGGGACGGCTATCGTCTAGGGCTTTATATGGGTCTACAGGATTAGGAGGCCAGCCTGGCCCAATCCTGGGAAGGTACTCAGTGTCCAGGAGGCATTCAGACAGCCTGAAGTCCGATCAAAATGTTGATCCGGCACTTTTCCATCTTTGTAGAGGCCTCATGTGCCCCATTTCTTTTATTTTATTTGGTACCAGGGATTGAACACAGGATACTTAACCACTGAACCACATCCCCAGCCCTTTTGCCTTTATTTTATTTATTTATTTTTATGGGGTACTGAGGATCGAACCCAGTGCGTCACACGTGCTAGGTGAGTGCTCTACCACTGAGCCACAACCCCAGCCCCCCGGCCCTTTTAATTTCTTTTTAGTTTGAGGTAGGGATTCACAAACTGCTGAGGCTGGCTTTGAACTTGCAATCCTCCTGCCCCAGCCTCCCAAGTCACTGCATCACAGGTCAGCACACCATGCCAGGCTCATGTATGCCCCAAATTGAAAAACAAAACAAAACCTTTTTAGGAGTTTCTCAGCGAAAGCATGCAGCTGCAGTTTATACTCTGCTGTTCAGGAGGTTGCCGGGGTCCTTTTCCCTGTCTGCTTGGCCTTGTCTCCACCTGCTGATCTCAGTGGACCATCAGGACTCACCTCTGCCCCCCTCAGGAGGGCTTGGGAACTTTTCCTCCCCCAGTATTGGGACTGAACCCAGGGCTTCGTGCATGCTGGGCAAGTGTCTACCACTGAGCACACCTGTAACTGAGAGTTTGGTGTAGTGTTTGGTTTTGTTTTCCCAGTACTGAGATGGAGCCCAGCACTTCACGTATGCCAGCAAGCACCCTACCACCGAGCCACATTCCCAGCCCTGGCTTAGGGATGTGTAATGTGGTACAGAAGCAGAGAGGCCTGAAGTGTGGGGCACGGCTGGAAGTGAAGTCATCAACGGCCGGCACACACATGACCACTTGTGGTCCTCAGTGACCTGTGCACACGTGACTACCTTCAGTCATCAACAGTCTGCACATGTGACCACCTGCACATTGACCACTTGCAGTCATTAACAGCCTGTGTATGTATGACGACCTTTGTCATCAATAACCTGCACACATGTGATCACCTTCCTAGCCCCTTGTGGTCAGAACGTGGCAGTGTTAACTGACCTGAAGGAGGAGTTCTCAGCCCTCTGAGGTCCAAGAAGTCACCCACTGGACCATGCAGGCATGGGTGAAGCCAGTGTGTCCCCGCAAGTAACCCAGGCAACCATTGCCACCATGGCCGCACATCAGTCTGGACTGTGGCAAAGCCAGGGGAGACCCTTGATCTGTGAGCAGCATGTGACCTCCAGAAGTAGCCTGGTTTCTCTGTTTTTTTTTAGAGACAGGGTCTCACTGTGTTGCCAGGCTGGCCTTGAATTCTCAGTCTTTCTGCTTCCTGCCCCGGCCCCTCCCTCGCTCTCTGTTTCCTGGCCCCCGAGGTGCACGGCTCTGCTCCCCACACACCATCCTCTCCTCAGGCCCCGCATCAAAGAGCCACGTGTCTGTGGACTGAGACCTCTGAACGTGGGCCAAGGTGAACCCTCTAAGTTGATTTTTTTAAAGCATTTTGTCACAATGATGAAAAGAGAGGTAGACATTTCTCCAAAGATGCAAGAACAGCCAATGATGTATGAGGAGGTGCTCAAGGTCACTAATATTCAGAGAAACGCAAATCAATCACAATGAGGTAACTGCCTCATGCCTGTTAGACCGGCTGTGGTTTAGAGGATGTGGGAGGAAGGGAACCCTTGGCCACTTTTGCTGGGGATGTAAATCGGTACCTACATGGAAAAAAATGTGGAGTTTCCACAAAACATTAAAAAACAGAACTACCGTACAAACAGAGAAACAACATGTATCCCATTTGTTTACAATAAAAAAGAAAGAAAGAAAGAAAGAAAAGCCCAGGACCAAAAAAAACAAAACAAACAAACAAAAAAAACAGAACTACCATATGATCCGGGAGTTCCACTACTGGAAATAGAGCCACAGGAATTAAAGATCAGTCTTTTTGTTTTCATTGTGCTGGGGATTGAGCCCAGCAGCATGATTCTACCAAGTCACACCTGAAGCCCTTTTTATTTTCTATTTTGAGACAGGGTCCTTCTAAGATGTCCAGGCTGGCCCTGGACTTGTGACCCTCCTGCTTCAGCCTCCCCAATCAATACCTGGGATGACAGGTGTGTGCCACTGTGTCCAGCAAGTCAGTCTTGAAAAGACATCTACATTGCCATGGTCATCCGAGCATTATTCACAACAGACAGGCTATGGCTGCAACGCAGCGTCTGTGACCTGGTCGGATGAATGGATAAAGAAAAGGTGGCGTGACTCAGAATGACGTGCTACTTGGCCTTAAAATAAAAAAAATTCCTGTCATCTGCAACAACATGGAGGAACCTTGAGACGTTATGCTCAGTGAAAAAACAAAACAAATAAGCAGGAAAAAGAGAAGGCATTTTGCTCAGTGAAACAACACAGGTACAGAAAGACAAGGTTTCATTTCCACGTGGGATCTAAGAAGAGCCAGGTTCAGAGTAACGAGCAGGATGGTAGCTATTCGTCCCGTGTCAACCACACCCATACGTTTGCATGCGTGCTTTTATAATAATTCTATTAAGATACTTAGTGGGTTGTGGGGGGTTTCCACGTCCTGCGTGGACCGGGGAAGAGTTTCTGTCAGAGGATGACGGTGCCAGTGGTCAATTAATTACTAATAAACTTACCTGATCAATAAACACAAGAGCCAATACTCTTTTCAAGGAAGAGGGTGTGACGGGTCAGGCCGTTCCAGATCTGGCCTCCAACAAGATGGAGAAGCCCACCTTCCCTTTATTATAGTTGCATAGGTAAAGGGGCAGGAACAGGATGGGGTGGAGTCAGGGGAGCCGCTTGCCGAGAGAATCAGCATCTCCTCAGGGCTGAGTCACTCTGGACAGGGCCACTTACTGCTCCGCGGTCTGAAACAGTCTCCCAAGACCTCCAGTTCCTGGGAATCAGATCTCTGTATCCCACGGCTCAGCCACACCTGATTCTGCTGAACATAGATGGCTCCCCACAGTTGTGGTAGTGTGTACCTGTACTCCCAGCTACGGGGGAGGCTGAGACAGGAGGACAACTTGAGTCCAGGAGTTGGAGGCCAAACTGGGCAACATGCGGAACCTCATCTCAAAAGTCAATAGTCTTGGCTAGGTAGGGTGGCGCAGGCCTGGAATCCCAGAGGCTTGCAGACTGAGACAAGAGGGTCGTGAGTTCAAAGCCAGCCCTAGCAACACAGCCAGACCCTGTCTCTAAATATAATATACTTTTAAAAAGGGCTGGGGATGTGGCTCAGTGGTTAAGTGCCCCTGGATTCAATTCCCACAAAAAAAAATAAAATAAAAGGACTGGGGCTGGGGCTCAGTGGCAGAGTGCTTGCCTAGCACATGAGAGGCACTGGATTTAATCCTTAGCACCACATGCAAAAATAAGCAAATAAAATAAAGGCATGATGTCCATCTACAAATACAAAATTTTTAAAAAATAAAAAATAAAATAAATACAATAAAAACAAACAACCAGTAGCTCCTTCTTCCTGGGCACTGTGTCCTGAGCTGCTTCCTCTGGCATGCCTTCTGCCACGATGCTCTGCCTCTCCTTGGGGCCCAGAACGTGGACTCACCTACTATGGACTGAACCTCTGAACTGCCGGGAATAGATCCCAGGGCCTCATGCGTGCTAAGCAAGCACTCTACCACCGAGCTACCTCCCCAGTCCCTCCAGAAAAACTCTTAAAAATATTGGAAATGTGATCCTCAGAAAACTTTGCCCCAGACACAGAAAAAAGAGGAAAAAAAAATTATCCAGATGTATTCTGGACCCAAAATTCAAGAAAGAATCTATTTTCAGATTTTAAAAATGTAAAATATGAAAAAAAAATTTAGAAAGTACTAAAACATTTTTATTGGTTCTTTTTTTGACCCATGAGAAATTTAAAAATATGTCTACCTCTGAGGTTATTGAGGTTTCACTGACAAAAACTGCATATAATTAGGGAGTATAATGTAATGCCTTGATATGAGTGGTGAATAAGGAGCACACCCAGGCTGACCCGGTCGCCCCGTGGTGAGCACCCAGGCTGACCCGGTCGCCACGTGGTGAGCACCCAGGCGTCACCGGTCAGCCCCGTGGTGAGCACCCAGGCTGACCCGGTCGCCACGTGGTGAGCACCCAGGCTGACCCGGTCGCCCCGTGCGTGGGGACGACGGAGATCTCTCTCGGCCGACGTCAGGCCGCCCACCGTCCTCAGTGCCTCCTCGGGGAGAAGCGCGCGTCCCTGAGCGCGCCTCCCAGCGCCCCGCGGCCAGCCTGCTCAGGCCCATGCGTGGTGCGCAGCGTGGGCAGCTCTGGTCCGGATCCTGCCTACTTGTCAAAGCTCGCACCTGCAGGGCGGGCTCGGTGTTCAGTGGACGTCCGCGACGTCTTCTCGGTTGGTGTTGGAGAAAATCCTAAGACTACAACGTCAGGCAAGGAGGGCGGAAGGCACAGGCGCTGCCCGGCGGCCACCGCAGCACTGCGACCCGCGGCGGCGGGCGGGCTGCCTGGTGGAGGACACTGACTGTGTTTTGGTACTGCGGACTGAACCCAGAAGACAACCCGAGACGCATCCCCGGCGTTTTTATTTATTTAGAGACAGGGTCTCTCCAAGTTGCTAAGGACCTCTCTGAGTTGCTGAGGCTGGCTTTGAACTTGCGATCCTCCTGCCTCAGCCTCCCATGCGGCTTAGATCACAGGCAAGTGCCACCGCGCCCTGCTGACACCCTTTTTTGGGGCGGTATGCCTCACACATTTAATAAATTTAAAATACCGAATCCTTGTTAGGGGTGGGAGGATGACAGGAACAGCAGTATCTGACAAAATAACGACAGCAGCAGCGATTCGGAAATACCATCAGCCAGAGGACAGGCCTGGGAGAGCGGGGGCACGGGGCTCCCTCCAGCGCCTCTTCCCGGGCTTTCTGCTCTCCTCCTCTTCCCCAGCTCCTCCTCCCCTCCCCATCCTTCCCAGCTCCTCCTCTTCCCTCCAGCTGCTCCTCCTGACACCTCCTCCTCCTCCCCAGCTGTTCCTCTTCTGGTTCCTCTCCTCCCTCCCCCTGCTCCTCCTCCCCACCCCTTCATCCTTCCCAGCTCCTCCTTTTTCCTGGCTTCCACTCCCCTCCATCTTCCCCATGTCCTCCTCCTCCCCTGGACCGCCCTCTCCAACCCCCTGATCCTCCCCAGCTCCTCCTCAGCTCCTCCTCCTTCCTGGTCACCCCTCCTCCCAGCTCCTCCTCCCGCCGGCCGCCTCCTCCGCACGCTGAGGCGCACGCGCAACGTGCAGGGCCGGCCGGTTCCCGCCCCGCGGGGCGATCCAGGGGCCGAGCTCGTGCGCTCCTGCTCGGCCTCGGCGCTCGGCTCGCCGTGCCTGCGGCGTTGCCTTGGCGACACGGTCGCGGCCCCGCCCCCGCGTCAGGCCGCTGCCCCAGCGCACGCGAGGCGCCGAGGCGTCGGGGGCGCAGCCTGGCCGCGCGCCTGCCGGGCCGCGCGGTGGTCCCGCTGGCCGCCCGCCCGCCGGCGGCCACGGCCCCCGCGACCCTGGCTCAGGCCGCCGCACCTCCGGAGAGACCCGCGGTGCTTCGGAGTGTGGTCGCGGGTCCGGCCCTCCCGGCCCGCCCGGCCTGGATGCGCGGCCGTGCAGCCGGCGCCCGCGGCCCCTGGCCCCTAGCCTAGCCACGGAGGGGGCGGCGCGGCGCGGGGTCCGGAGCCCAGCGTGAGGGCGCGCGGCGGCCTAGCCCTGGGCCGGCAGGACAGGTCAGTGCGCGGCCTGCCACGCCGCCTCTCCGCGGGCCTGGTTGCACCGCGCGCTTGCGCTGGATGCTGGATGTGCCTCTTCGAGCGCAGCTGGCCAGGCAGGGAACAGGAGTGGTACCAGTTCCTGTCCGTGCCACACAGCTGCGCCCGGCGAGCGCTGACCTGTCGGCTGCCCCGAATGGCTCTCAGGGTGGCTTCGGAACGCTCAGAGGCACATCTCATCCCCTCGCCATGCCGCCCTCCTAAGGATGTCGCCTGCAAACAGTCCGAATCCCTAACTCCTCCCAGTGAATTGAACAAGGCATCCTCAAACCCAGCTGCCAGAAGAGCTGTCAACTGATACAGTGCGGAGCAGCTGGCAGCCCTCCGCACGCGAGGGCAGCCGGGTGCGCAGGAGCCGGGGCTGGGATGAGCGGACGAGTCCCGCTGGCAGAGAAGGCCCTGTCGGAAGGCTACGCCCGCCTCAGGTACCGGGACACTTCCTTGCTCATCTGGCAACAGCAGCAGCAGAAGTTGGAATTTTTGCCACCCAGGACGTACCTGAGCAGGAGCCGAAGCATGTGGTACTCACAGTATGGAAACGAGGCCATCTTAGTCCGAGACAAAAACAAGCTTGAGGTCTCGAGAGACACAGGTCAATCCAAGTTTTGCACAATTATGTAATTCCAGCGTGGAAACCTGCACTCAGGCGCCAAGCTTTGAGGGGAAGGGGACTGTTGCTTTCAGTTGTCCTGTTTGTTTTTGTTGGAGATCTTAAAGACCATGAAGATTGAGCTGTGGTATAAACCCACGAAACCCAGAGGGAGCTCCCGAGCCTGGGCACTGCTAGACACTGTTTGTTTCCAAAGTCTGGCAAGCGTGGTTCTGACCCTGCAACCCCTACTTCAAGGATCTTGTTTGTTGGTTCCCATTGCTGGGAATAGAACCTGCGTCTCATGTTATAAGCAAGCGCTCTACTACTGAGCTATGTCCTCAGCCCTCAAGTTCTTACGGGTGCTTGAGGAGTAGCTTCTGCCTAGTGAAGAACGAGTCAGATCCATCCACATGCGCGTTACCAGGGGCCGGCACAGCAGAGGTAGGCCTAGTAACAGCTCCGTGGCAACTGCCCTTCGAGTCTGCCACCAGCACAATCCTCACTGGCCCAAACACTGGCTCACAGGCAAGTACACCTTGAACACCTTAACACTCCCAGATTCTAGGCTTCACACAAGCTGGCTGCAGTGGCTGATGACGCCATCACTCTGAGGCTGCAGCTGCCTGCAGTCTGACTTGTCATTACTGCACATGAGTGACAGTGCCCATCCCTGTGGGCAGTCTCCTCAAGTCACTTTGAAAGGCTTGCCCTCTGCTGTGTGGCGGTGCAGATGTCAGGAATGCTTTGTCAGACTGTCCTCAGAGCTAAATAAACTTCCTTAAGCATTCTCCTTCCCTCTCTTATTTTTAACGTGTTCACGATCTTGCTTGGCTTTAGTTTCTTAGTGGTACCTGAGGACTGCTAAAAGCCCCAGGACAGAGGCACAGAGCAAAGCTCAAGTGCCCCAGAGCACCGCCGACCCTGGCAGTGTGGTGCCAGTCTCCACCCTCGGGCCACTCTAATGTGTCCTTCTGCACATGCATCTCCCTCTGCCCAGCTGTACAGACTGGACCTGTGTCCCTGCCTACGATACCAGGCAGGTGGCCCTCTGGGGATTCTGGGGGGGGGGGCAGCAATAGCGTCCAGCTTGTCACCCTTGCACACAGCTGTGCAGGTGCACTGCAAACACCAGACGTCAGCTGCAGCCCTGGCCTTTCTGCAGAGTCAGACTTCCTGCAGTGCCACAGTGCTGCAGGGGGATGCTCGGGGCTGGTGGAGTATCCCATCTGCTAAAGGAAGACTTAGGCAGCAAGGGCTCACCTACCAAGGGGACCAGCATGTGGGCACTGCGCCAAGTCTACTAGGCAGTTTCTGTCAACATGTTTTCAGTTCTTCAGTTTAATTCCCACTTGGGGAGAAAGCAAGCCTAGACTTATCTGGAATACCTGAATGCCACCTGCTCACTGCACCTCAGACCATCCCAAGGACAGTTCAAGGTCAGGTCAGCATAGGACGCGGCACTTACACGGAGATGGGGTCTGAGGACACATGCAGCACAGGGAGGATAAGCACTCACTGGGCCAGTCTCTGGAGGGGTCAGTGGATGCAGGTGACAAAGAGGCCCCCACTCATGCATGGGACAACTGGCGCTAAGCCGCTTAGGCTGCAGGAAGGTGCCATCTGCCCGAAGTGGACAGGCCAGTCCTCTGCTAGAGAAGGCTGGTCTGAATGGGAAGGATCAGTGTCGGCAGGAGTGACGGTGCTGCCTGACCAGCTGGGTGGGGGTGGACGTGCCCTCTGGCCTGTGCTGGGACCCATCGCATGAGCACCTCCTTCCCAGGAAGATCTGGGACCAGTGTTCATGGCCATCTTGAGAGCGGTGCTGGGACCTGGGACGGCCCGATCCCTCATTCCTCCTGCACAGCCTCAACCCCATCCAGACCTGCCCTTGGTGCACTCAGATTCCGTCTGGCCTACTGGACTCGGAAAGAGGGCTGGATGCTTGCACCACAGGAAATGGCCTCAGTGTAGCTGAGGCACAAGGGACACGTGCAGGGGAGGCCCAGCGAGGGAAGTGCCTAGGTTCTGAAGGTAGGGGGGGGGCACGGGCAGGGCGGGGAGTGCACAAGCCTGGTTTGCTGGGGGCCCCAGGTTCTCCCCGACCCACAGGCATACATACTGCAGCCTACTCCAGAAAGGACAGTACTGGGAGAAGGGCGGGAGCTCTCAGGGAGGCCAGGTGACCCTCCTTAAACCTCGTACCTATTCCACAGTGAGGACGGGAGCTGTGGGTGCTCTGGGCACCTCTGCCAAGAGCTCGGAGCCCACCACATGGCTGAGAGGGAGCCACCACGGAAAGCACAGGACAGTGCACACTGGACTTTTTTCTTCTTTTTATTATGAAAACAAAACAAATGCCCCAGGAGAAGGGTCCATGATTACCAGAAACATCAGAGTACTCTCTACCATTTTTATTCTGTGGTGTTGAGGCCAGCATTGCAATAAACAAGCTAAAACTACTTACACCGGACTCGTTTTCAGTAACTGACATTTACAGGAATATACTAGAAACGGCACTAAAAAGTTAAGAAAAGTTACGGTAAACTTGCATGCACATCATACAGAAAAGTAACATTTCAGATATAAAAAGGAAAACGTCCTGCAAGTGTTTAGCGTCATCAGGGACAGCGGTACGCGGGTGACAGCTCGATGCGGCACTGCTCTCCCAGTGACAGTAAAAGGCGTGACGCTGAAAAGAACAAAACCAAACGAACACAAGAAAACGTGTCTTACGGTCTGCAAGCGAGCCAGCGGGGCCAGCAGGAGGGCCTGGGCCGGCCTCCAGGGCTCCCCCGCGGGGCCACGCACCTCCTGCGCCTTCCCAGGGAAGCCTGCTGAGAGCTGCCCTACGGCTCTCCGCACAGGACAATCTAATGGAGCAACTGCAGTCTCCCCAACACAGGAGGATGGGGCGCCAGGCGCCCACAGCCTCACATGAAGGGCCTGAGGGCGTCGCGGACCCTCCGAAACTGAAGAGAAACAGTGTTGAGTCTGGACAGAAGGCCTTAAGTTACAGCACCATGAGCTGCGCGCTCAGTATGACCACCGCAGGGACCCCACAGGAAGGGTGGGTGGTGGACACCTCCAGCGCGGTGGACAGCGGGCCGCTGCACCAACTCCAGATGTCTCTCCCTGGACGGCTCACAGGCGACAGCTTGCCACCTGCAGCTCCCCAGGGGCCCTGGGCTCGGGGCCGGTGCCTCGCCCAGGACTGCACTTCCGGCACTCAGATCCTGTGCGAAGACCTGTCAATTTCGTTGTGTTAATTCCTTGAAGTCACAGTTTAAATATTCTATTAAAGATCTATTTAGAAAATACCTTTGAAAAACAAGGGTAACTTTAAAAAATGGAATTTTAAAATCCATTTATATTTTTACTATAAACAAAACTGACTTAAAAGTTTAACAAGCCAAGTGGCAGAATCGCCAGCACTGGAATCGTGGCAGCTGATCACACTCCCGCACCCGCCGAGGGCTCCATCTGAGACCCCGGGCTGAAACAGCACCCACCTGGGGGTGCTAGCGACTCGTGCTATGTTCACCCAGGCGTGCCTGTGGGAACCACAGACACCAGCCAGGGACGCCCGGCCTCGGCCCCCACCGCAGCCCCGGGGGCCCGTCTGGGGTCTGTGAGGACACCTTGATGCAGCCCTTTCTGGCCTAAAAACTCGAGCAGGTAGCACTGTGTGGTCTCCAGGGTGGCCTCTGGAGATGTGGGTGGCCAGGGACAAAGCCACAGTGCTCGGAGCCCGGCTGGGCAGAGCTGGGCCAAGCTGGGAGGCAGCTTCCAAAAAAACAGAACCTTGCGTTAAACTCTGTATATCATTACTTTTTACAATAGAAAGTTAAAAATCGAGACTTTGATTTACTATACATTTCTTTTCTCTCAGATTACAAAGCTTATGTTATAGAACTGGGGTTCCCTAAGTTGATTTTAAACGTCTTAAAAGAGATCGTGAGTGAATAGAGAGACGTGAACCAACATAGAAACCTAAGGATGCTGTAGCTGAGCAGCGTCCACCTCGTGAAGGCTCCAGTCTTATCAAAACAAAAGCAAACACGGAGCAACCCATGAGAAGGACCAGGACGGCCACCCGGCCCAGGAGCGCAGAGGTGATGAGCACCAGCCCGCAGCAGGGAGCGCGGAGGCAGCCGAGGCCCGCGTCTCGAGGCCCTCGTCTCGCCGCCGCCCTCCTAATGCACTGCTTTCACGGTTTTTTCTTTTTTCTTTTTCTTTTTTTTTTTTTCTTTTTTAAAAAATGACCAATGATGTTAATAAATAAAGTATTTATATATACATAAACTAGGGAAGTGGTTCCAGAGTGTGCGGGGGCAGCCAGGGCAGCACTGATCAGGTGGGGACACACGGGCTGGACTTTTATAGAAAACCACTGAACCTTACAAAAAAGTATCTCTGTTTTTTTTCTTTTCTTTTTTTTTTTTTTAAGCTGAGGTAAAAGTTTCAGTGTTGGAAACCTGTCCGCCGCCCACACAGCGGCTGGGTTCCGTCCTGGAGCTGCTGCCGCCACGGCCAGACCCGAGGGCTGCCCCACACGCCCACCCCGCTCGATGCTCTGCTCTGAGCTGTACCCACTGGGCCTCGCCGGTGGGCACACCTGTCCTCAGCCCCTGCAGAGATGACCGCAGCAGGCACGAGGGCTGGAGCCCAATGGCAGAGACGCCACATGCCGGCAAAGCTTTCAATACAGTACCCATGTCAGAGAAAGTCCCTCTGAGAAGTCTCCCTCCAGTGACAGCCCAGCTTGGGCTGAGAGGGGCTCTGCGAGGTCCCACCTCGCAGGGGTTGTTACCAGGTTAGCAACTGAGGCTGTCGTCTCCGAGCAACTGAACTGAGTGGCGAAGAAAGACTGGGCTGATGCCGCCTCCGAGTCCGTCGCACGCACAGGAAGGACCTCTGACCCACTGGAGCAGACTGGAGAGGTCCTCACGCTGAGTGAAGACCTGCACACCATGGAACCAAAGTCGGTGTGGCCTGGCGCGGCGGCCCTGGCGCGCGGCCTCCGGCCTGCTCTCTGCCTGCCCGCTCACTCGGAGTCGCTGCTGTCGGAGCTGGACCCGCTGGAGCTGCTGCTCCCCGACTCTGAGGAGCTGCTGCTGCTGAGCCGGGACGGTCCCCCGGAGGGCGCGGAGCCGGCCTTCTCTGCGGGAGACACAGGGCAGGGATGCTGCACACCGCCAGGCCACCGTCCACCCACTTCTTGACCCAGTGGTTAGCGAACACTGCTGAAGTGAGTTCAGGAGGTCGGCGAGACCACTTAGGTGCTCCAGAAGAGCAACACCGCCTGCTAAGAGGAACGGGGACCCTGGGAGGGTGCCTGGAGAGCCTCTCGGTGGGTCGCTGCCACCGGCTGACGGACAGCGGTGCCTGGAGAGCCTCTGCCGCTTTCCTCGGTGTGCGCAGGGCCACTGGCCTGACCTAACACTGGGCAGAGGGGCCCTGCCAGGCTGCGGCTCTCAGTGGGCATATGCACAAGTCCAGGCGGGCCTGACCAGCCACAGATCTGGGTTCCTCTGACCACGCCCCCCTACCCCGCTGAGGTGTCTGGGGAGAAAAGATCATTGCTCTTCCTTACAGGTCAGAGAAGGGAGGTGAGGAATCAAATACCCGCTCGCCCAACCCTGAGTTTCAACATGCACCAACCAGAGAGACCAGACTGGGCAGCCTCCCGGCCTTCGCCTGGCTGGGGTGGTCAGGGAGCTCATTGCAGAGGCCTGGGAGGCTGCCCAGGCAGACTCCAGGCCCTCCCTGCCAACAGGGCCATCTGCCCCGGCCTCTGGGACCAGGGCTGGTACGCGTACTTCACACCTGGAGCACCCGTGTGGCCTGGGCTGGGGCCACACAAGTCACTTGGACAAGTCGAGGCTTCAGGGGCCAAGGGCCTCATCTCAGCACAGCTCAGTGGCGGACCCAACCGCAAGTGGGCTCTGCTGGACGCTCACGCCCCTCCTGACCACTGTCCTGCAGACAGTGGGTGCAGGGCCACGGTGTGGGTACCTTTCTTGGCGGGCTTCTTGCTGTTCAGTTGCCCGCTGACATCCTGCAGCCGCTTCTCCAGCTCCTTCTTCTTCTCCTGTGCCAGCTCCTCCTTCGATTTGGCCGCCTGCTTCTTCCCGCTTGTTGCTGTGTAGGGACAGACGAGCACTGAGACCTGTCTAGGGGCGGTAGCCCAGACCTCCACTGCTGTGCACCACCGCCTGACCCCCAGGGCCAGCGCATTCCCAGGGCCCAGCTGCGCCCAGACCCCAAGTAGCAGAAAGGACCAGATAACAGGGAACCGCACTCTGAGCTCTCGCCGTGTGCAAAGCCTTGTTTTTACCGCTCCCGAGGGGAAGAGGCTGCACAGGCTGGGAGTGCAGGCCGAGGCTCAGCCCCTGCCAGGTGCCCTCAGGGCACAGGGTGGGAAGCCAGGCCACCCAGGGCCCCGCCCAAGGGCCTAGAAGACAGGGAGGAGGGCAGAGGGGAGGGTGCAACCCCGCCGGGTGACTCACAGAAGGGCTTCCTCTGCTTCTTCTGTAAGCAAGACTTGACGTATCTCTCCAGCTCCCGCAAGGTGGTGGGTTTCAGAGTCTCAAAGTCGATCTCGATCTCATCGGGGTTGGAGTCCCTGAGCGAGGGCTCCCGCGACTGGATGATGTGCACCACGCGGCCCAGCTTCTCGCCTGGCAGCCGGTTGATGTCCAGGCTGAGCTGGCGCTTCTCATCGTAGCTCATGGGCAGGCCCTCTTCCTCCTCCTCCGAGTCGTAGGACGCGGACGCCTGCTTGCCGCCCTTCTTCGGCTGTCTGAGGCACAAGACAGAGAGCATGGCCTCCAGTTCCCTGCCACCACAGGCTGGATGACACCCGGGGCAGAGCGGCTGGGCTGGCCCAGTCCTGCTTCAGGGTCAGGTCAGGACCGTTGCCCTGGGCTGCAGGCTGGTCCTCGCAGCACCCCACAAGCACTCCTGACCCAACAGTCGCAGTAGGTGCCATTACTGAACCACCCAAAAGGTGGCAGGCGGGGACAAGAGGGCTGGGGCCTCCAGATCCACCACCGGCTGCATGACGGTGCGCGGCCCAGGCACAGCCCCTGTCAGGGAGGAGGACGAGGGCAAGCCTGCCCCACGTGCAATGAGGGAAGGCAGAGGAAGACGACGGCCATGTCTGCCTCGGACAAAGTCGGCTTCAGAGCGAGGGCGTGCTCGGGGACCAAGGTCAGCTGACCGAGAGGCAGCTGAGGGCCAGGCCTCAGGCCCGGAGCAAGGCTGGCGTGACAGGCAGGGCAGAGCCCACACGCCTCAGAGACCTGGACCATTCCTCCAGGCAAGGAGCGGGCCCAGCCACCAGCACCCGAGCTGGCCTAGAGCTCGGGGACTGTCCTCGGGGGGACCTCTGCTCCCCAGGACAGGCCACGTGAAGTAAACCCTCACTAACTTAAAGTGTCAGGATCACAGAGCAGGCGCCCAAGCCCTGATGGAATCAGACAAGAAAGAAGAACCAATCACAGCTGGAAAGATGGCCACGCATGCAGAAGTTGCCAGGACGATTCCAGACGACCTGTTGGCCAGAGAAGAAGCCTGAGGAGGAGCCGCAGAATCTGGACTGAAGGACGTACCGAGAGCACTTCCGCAGCCAGCGGCCGGGCAGTGTGACGCCCAGGCGAGCTCCGCCTGTGCCGAGAGGCAGCAGAGGGGAGCAGACCAGGTCTGCAAGGAAAGCCAGAGCGAAGAGCAAGCCCGAGCGAGCTTCGGGAGGAAAGCAGGCAGCCCCGAGACTGGTGTGGTCAGCAGCACGGACACACCCCCTCCCAGACTCTCCCAACACAGTTCAAAGGAGAGTCAGCATCTCCCGGCCCGCCGACGCAGCACGACAGAGGAAACCACGCACGCCTGTGTGCAGACAGCCGTGGAGAGGCGGGAAGAGACCGCCCGGTCAGCTCAAGCAACCCATAACCCAGATCATGAAAAGGCCCAAGTTCATGCTCACGGACTTTCCAACAATCAAAGCCTCGGGTCCAGACAGTTTTGCTGGTGAATTCTACCAAACATTTAAGAATTTATACCAGTCCTACAAATCTACCCCAGAACACAGAGAGGAGGACGCTCACATCTTAATAGTCCCTCATCACTCCGGAGTATTGCAATCCATCTTTTTTTTTTTTGGTATTGGGGATTTAACCCACGAGCACTTAACCACCGAGCCACATCCCCAGCCCTTTTTATGATTATTTTTTAAATCTTGAGACAGGGCCTCACTAAGTTGCTATTGCTGCCCTGGAAGAGGGGATGCCTCGACTTCCCGGCTTTTATATGCCACCATTTTTGAGGCCAGCATTATACTGATACCAAACCCAGACAGTATAAAGAAAGCTAGTATCTGCATCTCCCTCCATGAGAAGAGAGGGAAGGAGACAGGGGAAGAGCGGAGACAGGACGGAAACCCCGACTCTTCCACTCACCACCTCAATCAATGGCCGCCCAGCCGCCACAGCCCGAACCCTGGGACTCCACAGTCCTGCATCCACACCAAGGCCTGCCCCTCGGCCTCCAAACGGCTGCCAACTGCCACACCACCCGCTGCCGCTCACCACGACCACCTCCCATGAACCCGCCCCCACAACGGTCAGGGTCCGGCTCAGCCCTGGCTGCTCTCAGGCAGGCCAAGCTCGCAGCCTCAGCTCACCTCTTTCCGATTTCAGCCAGCCAGTTCTGCCCCATCTCCCAAAGGAACACATCTGCTGTCCCAGCCTCTGCCACCAAGCTGCCCAGCAGAGGCTGTCCACTCATCCATAGGGAGAGCATCCTGCCCTACCATCCTGCCCGCCCTGCCGATCCTCCAGGTGACCATGGCAAGAGCCAAGTCAGAAGGCTGGGTGCCGAGGCACCACCCCACCACGCTGACCCCTGCCTACAGTGGGCCAGAGACAGCACACAAGGCCCCCAGAAAAGACCCTCGGCCCAGGTCAGGAAAAGGCTTCGAGTATTTTGATGGACAGAGATCAAGGCAAGCCAGAGACTCTCCCAGCAGAGGTCTGGCTGTGCACTCCGTGTCCCTGTGACCTCCACCCATTTCCATGCAGCTGAGCCTCAGCCCCACGCCCGCCCGCTCTCCAGGGCAGCCGTGATGGGGGCCCACCTGCTGGCCGCAGTGGTGCTGCTGGCCTTCTTGGCTGGGGCCTTCTTCTGCGGGGCCTGCTTGGCGGGCGGGGCGCCCTTGGCCTTCCTCTCGTCCTCAGGCTTGGCCTTGTGCTTCTCCTTCTCCCTGTCCTTGTCCTTCTTCTTCTTCTCCTTCTCCTTCTTCTCCTTCTTCTTCTTTGGTTTATTCACCGGGGCCTGAGACAGGGCGGCCAGTTGCTCATGCACAGCCTTCAGCTGGAAGAGAGTGGGCAGCTGAGTGGGGTTCAGGCAGGCCCAGGGCACAGGCCCAGCTGTGCAGCGGGGACAGCTGGGCAGGGCAGGGAGCAATCCTGACCATCTGCCCTGACTCCGGAGGCTGCTGGCGGCCACTCCACCTCTACCTGTTTCCTCACCTATAGAGCACAAGTTCCCACTCCCCAGGGGGCCGGTCACAGTATGCACAGAAGAGGTGGCCACACACGACGGCCCACAGCTAATACGATGACTATTATCATTCTGTGTGTGTGTGGCACTAGGGATTGAGTCCAGGGTGCCCTGCCACTGGGCTACACCCACGGCCCTCCTTGTCTGTCTTCTATTTTGAGGCAGGGTCTATTGCCCAGGCTGGCCTAGAACCACCGCCCTCCTGCCTCGGCCTCGTGAGTGGCTGGGGTCACTGGTGTGTGCCACCATGCCCACGGACTGCTGTCTCTGAGGTGCGGGAGGCTCTGGAGGCACAGTGCCTGCACACAGCAACCGCGCCACAGGCACAGAACGGGCAGGACCTGGGGCCGCAGCCCTTGCCAGCACCCGCCCCGCAGCCAGCAGAGCTGGGAGCCGTGTGCTCGTTGCCCAGCCAGGACAGAGGGGCACCGAGAGCCACACCCTGCAGGGAGCAGATGGCCGTCCCCACCAGCAAGCAACCAGAGGGACTTCGTCAACCCATGGCCTCTTTTCGTCCCAACCCAATGTCCAGCCCAGTTCTGGTGACCAGCCCTGCATGTGGCCAGTGCTCCCTCTGGAGCCCCCTTCCTGACTCGTGCTGCGCCCACTCCCCGCAGGGCTGGCTGTGCTGGGGAGGGGTGAGGGCAGATCTGCCAGGCCCCCCAGGCAGCCCCTTTCTGCTCAGAACCAGAGCCCCCAACCCCAAAGTCCATCAGGTCTCTGAGAACGTCCAGGGCACCTGTGTCCACAGCACGGTGCACACCTGGGAGGGTGCCTGGTTCCCCCACAAGTCTTCCAGCGAAGCCCAGTGAGGGCCCACCAGGCCGCGCTGACAGACGCACACAGGCGGAAGGGAGAGCCATGGCTGCAGCAGATCCTAGTGACAGGCCTGAGCCCAAAGGGCACAGGGCGGACCTCACCTGCTCCTGGAGCTCGGCCAGCCTCGTGGCTCGCTCCTCCTCCGAATCCGAGCTGCCCGAGTCAGAAGAGCTCTCCTCGCTGCTGCGGCTGCTCTCCGTGCCCTTGCTGACCACAGGGGCTGTGGGGGTGGGCAGCGCTGGTGCCTCCACAGGCTCGTCTGGCATCTTGGCAAACCTCATCTCAAACACGTCCTGGGGAAGAACAGGGGCCACTCTGAGGACCTGGCACCCAGGGGCAGCCCCCGCCACGGCCACTGTTCCGGAGGCCCCCGAGCAGCACCCACAGCTACTGGGCTGCTCGGGATGGGGGCCTGGGCCGGCCTGCCCGGGGTGCTGCGTGAGCCCCCGGCTCGCTGCCCTCCCGGCCCAGGCAGTTTCCGAATGCAGGCCTGGGAGCAGGGGCACAGAGCCAGGCTTCCAGAGCCTGGCACCCAGCTCCCTCAGTTACGTCTGCAAGCCTGTGGCAGATGTGGTGTCCTGCAGCCCCCAGGCCCCCTGGCTGGCCGCCGAGGAACAGGAAGAGTGCCTTCCTCGAACCCTGAGGGCCCCCCAGCCTCCGGACCTCTTCCCTCGGTGTCAGCACAGGGCCTGTCTCCCGACAATTAGCTCCAAAACTTGGCTCAAGAGTGAGTCTTGTCCTTTCAAACTTGGCTGAGGGCCAGGCTGTGGCTCAGTGGTACAGTGCTTGCCTAGCATGTGCCAGGCCTGGGTCCACCCCCAGTACTGCAAAAGAAAAGGGGGGCTTTGGAAAGCTCCTCACTAGCTCCCACAGGAGGACCTAGGCCCGCCAAGTCCCTATAAGTGAAGGTCACCATGCAGGGGCAGCCCAGGTTGGTGTCCCACAGTGACAAGGACATGAGAGAAAGTCCTCTGCTGTGCGGACACTGCCTGTACTGGCTCACACGATGGCCCCACCACTAAGCTGGGCCAGCTTCCACAACCGCCCACTCTGAGTTCTGCCTCCAAGAGATCTTCCTCGTGGGGAGAAGTTGTCCCCAGACGTAGGCTGGCCCTCCAAGCCCTGACCTAGGAAGACAACCACCCGAGGCCATTCCCGGCGGGCAACCTTGTTGAAGGCACTGGGGCTCCAAACCCTGGCCTGATTTTACAACTAACCCCAGCGACCACTAAGCAGGTGCCAATAGTGAAGACCCCTCGGTCTCTGTGGCCGTGCTGCTGACAGCCAGCTTCTCAGGGAACAGGGTCAGAGCCGCAGCCTGCAGACCAGAAGCATGACCCGCTACAGCACAGTAGCTTCCCTGGCAAGAGGCACCGTGTCAGGCAGAGCCTTGGGGTCCACGCACGGAGAGCAAGGGCTCAGCTAGGACTGGGTCTGCAGGGACCTCTGGGGCCGCTCTGCCCTGGGCTCCAGCAGGCACAGCCACCGGGTGGGGAAGGGCCTCACCCAGGCCTGCTGCACAGCAGGGCCCAGGCAGAAGAGCTCACCAGCCAGCCTTTCAGTCCTGCACAGCCCAGGATGACCCCATGAGCTACATCACAGGGACCCCAGGACAGGCCTAAGCCAGGAAGTGAGAACAACTCTCAGGAAGTTCTATACGAATGATACCCATGGTTCTCGCTTTTTTTCCACCAAAAGGACTGTTGATCACATGACCTTTAAGACACGGGGACTGTTCTTTATTTTTTTCATATTCTTACTGCTACATTATGATTATGCATAAAGGGCTTCACGGTCACAGGTCCACCCGCACGTAATTGGGACTGCTCTTTATAAAAGCCTGCAGTCGACTCCAGGAGGTAAATCAGGGCAGATTCTGGCACACCGGCCCCAGGAACACAGACTGCCAGGCCTCAGGGCGAGGCCAAGGCCCCCCACTCCCTGAAGGTGGCCTACAGCTCCAAGTTTGTGCTGCTGTCAGCCAGCAGAGGCTCCACAGTGAGGTCAGCTAAGGCGGCCCCGGCCTCACAGAGTCGAGCCTCAGGTACAGGAAGTTGCACCCCAACCAGCCCTGGAGACACAGACCCTCCTGCAACCATACCATGCAGAGCACTGCAGGTGGGCACAAGGCACTGCCTGCTCAATGGCCACGTTCCCATCAGCTCATGGTTCCTGGAGGCAGAGACCAGCCTGTCCACCACAGCATCTGGACACCGGGTCCTAAGCTTGGCTCAAGCCACCACCATGGAGAATGGGTTGTGAATGAGGTACCCCTCCCTAGTTGGTGTCTCTGAGACACCTGTGTCCCTCCTGCATGCCCACCCTGTACCTGGGGTCTGGATACCCACAGGCCAAACTCAGCTCTAACTGCACCTGTGCCCAGCCTCAGGTTACCTGGAGCTTCCTGGCCATGGCCACCACCTCATGGTCTGGCGGATTGTACTTATAACAATTGGAGAACATTAACCGGATGTCAGCAGCGAAACCCTGTGCATCGGGGTACTCCCGGCTGTCCATCTTCCTCTGTAACATACAAGCAAGAGGACATAAGTGGGCAGGGCCTAGTGACCAATGTGTTCCCAGGCAGACCCTGCCAGGACACTCCACTTCCCTGGAACTTCAGGTGTGGGGGCCCACAGGCAGGGGACAGGAGGCAACGTGATTGTTTAGAAGGGCCAGTGGAAGGTGGAGATAAGAGTCCTTGGCTGGAAGAAAGAAGGGCTCGGCCAGGAACCCCACTGCCTACGGCCACCACCCACCCTCCCTCGTCCAGAGTTCCCAATCCCACGCAGCAGTCAGCGTCCTACACAGAAGGTTCTTGTGTCGGGGACCCTAGGGAGCAAGTGTCCTGGTGAAAAGCCCCGCCCTGCCAACCACAGGGAGCCTGCTCAGCTACAGAATGAAACATCACGTCGTTCCCATGAGGATCTGGCGACCATCACCCAAGCTGTGGCTACAGGAAACACGGCATCTCAGGCCAGAGGCAGCTCCTGACTCTTGCTGGGAGCGTGCAGCCAGCCTGGAGCCACGAAGCCAAGTTACAAAGCCAGGCCACAGCTCCACTGTGGCTGAGGTCCGGAGGGCCCAGAGCTGGGCAGGGGAAGCCAGGAGTGCGGCCACCAGGGGACATCCCAAGGCGGCCGCTGAGGGCACATGGACAGTCAAGGTCAGTGGAGGATCCAGCACTCCTGAGGGACTGAGTGCCCCAGCCCGGGACAGCTACAAGAGGCCAGGACTCAGGGGCCTTGAGGGAAGGCAGACAAGGGTGGTCAAGGAGGCGGTTGGTTCAGTGCCAACGAGATGGAGTGGCTGGGCACCAACCCCAGGGGCCGTCAGCAGACAGCAGCCCCCTCTACAGAGGGCCACCTGCGCTGCAAATGTGGGGAAAGCAGAGAAGCTTCCGACCCCAGGGAAGTTCGTGTCCACTCCAGCAGAGCCTGGACAAGTGCGCCCGAAGCCCTGCCTCGCGGGCCTATGGAGGGGGCGCGTCTCCTCCGTTCACAGCTTAAGAGCCTGGGCTCCTTTCCACGTGGGCCTGCTTGCCACAGAGGCGGCCGCGGTGGCGAGGCTGGGCTCAGCCGTGCACGAGCACCGCCTAGGAACACCCTGCTTCCACCAGGCACGAGGGCCAGGAGGCCCAGACAAGCACGCTGTGACCTCAGTGAACCCAGCTTGCAAAGTGGTTTTATTCTGAAAGGGTAAATCGGCCCTCTGAACGCGCGTGGTCCACAGGCCGGACTCCGGGCCACACTCCAGAACTGCCACTGCGCATGAAGACACAGGGACCCAGCCGCAGGCGAGAAGGGGCTCCTGGCACCTTCGGCCGAGGCTCTGCCCTCAGCGTCACGTGCAGGGAGCACAGGCCCCTCAGCCTGACGTCCACAGCCAACGAGGGCGGACGGTGTTCGCCAGATCTGCCCTGGGCTGTCGGTACTGGGGACGGAGGCAGAGGGCTGGACCAGCCTTTGCAGACCCAACACCATCAGTGGACATGCCCAGCTCCCCCTGTGTGGGCATCTTTCCAGGGCCCAAGAGGCAGGCCATGCCTGCCCAACTGCAAGGGGCCAGTCGCCCCAGGAGGGCAGGGTGCTGGGTGGGAGCTCGCCCAGCCCAGACCTCACCCGCCTTCTGCACAACGGCTCACTGGAGCGCGTTCTGCTGAGACCCGCCGGGCGAGCCCGGGAGAGGCACGCCGAGGGGGCCTGTGTGGGGACGGGAGCGTGGGCACTTGGTCTCGGTGCGTGCCTGCCCGTGGTGGCCCCACGCCGGCCCACCTTGACGGTGCTGAGGTCCATGGGGTGCTTGATGATATCGTGGTAGTCATGCAGCTCCAGCGCCTCGGCGTCCACCGGCTTGTAGAAGGGCCAGGCGTAGGCGGCGTGCTTCTTGGACAGCATCTCCCGGAGGATGCTGTCGCAGTGCCGCAGCTGCTCCGACAGCTTGCCCTTCTTGCCCGCGTGCTGGGGCACCTCACCGTCCTCCAGGTCCTTCTTGGGTGGCTTGATGGGACGGCCCCCGCTCTCACGCCGGGCGACCACCTTGGCCTGCTTGGGGTCGGACAGTGGCGGGGGCGACTCGCTGCGGCTGGCGGTGATGGCCGACGTGGTGGGCGTGGTCGTGTCTGCTTTCCGCTTCACACCCTTTTTCTGCGAGAGTAAAACGACCAGTGAACACCAAGAACAAGGCCCTGGTGGTGGGCACGCGTCTCAAGGCACACGCTTCTGGAGCGCAGACCTCATGCAGTCTCGCTGCGTCCTCCCTACTGAGGACACCGAGGCTCAGAGGGGCCGGGCTGCTGGCCATGGTCACACAGCTGGCAGTGGTGAGGCTGGGACTCTGAAGCCTGCCCTCGCCAGACGTGAGGGCCACACCTCTCTCCCTGAGCCCCAAAAGCCCCGCCATCCAGGTGGGCTCACTCACTACCACTCCGGGCGGCGTGAGGAGTCACACGCCACCCACCCAACACATGAGGCACACCTCAGCCCAGGCCTGGCACCAGGGGCTGCAGAAATGGTGGGACTCCCTGCTTTTAAAGACAACAAAAGTGCCAGATGGGGACCCCGAGCTGGTGCTTCAAGGACAGACACAGTGGTGCAGGAAGAGGGGAGGCAGCAGGAGCATTCTGGGCTAGACAGGTGGGGGCAGCCCGACCAGGGGATGTGAAGCAGCCACAGCAGGTTTGAGGCCAAGGGACTCCAGGGGCTGTAGGGGTGGGCCCGTCTGGACAGTCCAGAGGCATGGGCAGCCACCACAGGCTGTTCTAGGCCAGGAGCGTGATGCTCCAGAGTGCTGTGTGGCTGGGCCTAGAGCAGAGCCAGTGGGTAGCAGACAGACACAGGGCCTCTGTCCAGTGAGCAGCTGATACCCAGGCAGCCTGGGTGTGTGGGTCTCTCCCACAGCCTGCAGGGGTGGAGGGCCCTTGGGCATCACCCGTGAGTCAGGGGCCAGGACTCGGCGTGCTCCCGAGACCAGCTGGGTGGGTCTGTCATCTCAGCTTGGGCGGAAAGAGAAGCCAACAGGAACCATGGCTCCCCAGCTGGGCTGCCAGCTGCCCAGGGTCTGCTGCTCAGAGCCGCCCACATTACTGCCCCGACTAAGCTGCTGCCCTCAGGCTGACAGGGGCACGAGCCGGCTCCCACAGACACTTAACAGGCACCACGGGATGCCAAGCACAAAGCGCGTGCCCCAGAGGGCCCGGGGGAGGGAAGGCAGGCTCATGTGGCTCTGGCAAACGGGACATGCTCCAAAACAGCCCCGCGCCATGGGCAGTGGCCTGGCCAGGCACCACCCGCAAGTGCAGGCAGTGAAGGCCACAGGGAGGGGAAAGCGACGGAGGTGGCGTTTTACCTTGGGAGAGCCATTAAACCCTGACGCCCGCTTCCTCATCTGTAAGAGGGGGGACTACTGTCTGCCCCAGAGGGTAGCTGTGAGGATCAAATCGAAGAAGACAACACGTGTCAGTGGCTGCACAGGCCTCGTGAGCCGCGTCCTGCGGGAGAGCCAGGCCGAGCCAGGACGGGGCGGCGCCCACGGCAGAGCTCCCAGCAAGCGGGGTGGACGGAGGTCCTCAACGCCCGGCGGTGCCACTCACTGGCCACTGCTCTCCCCAGGCATAAGCAGGGGAGGGCCTGCCCCCCACTGCTCTCCCACACCTTCCCCGCCTTGACCAGTGGGCTGTGAGGCCAGGGCTGCCAGGCCAGAGAAGCTGGGGTCCGAGTCTAGCCCGCCCCCACCAGCAGTGTGACCTCCAGCCCCTGAGCCTCGGTCTCCTCATCTGTGCAGAGAGAACACCTCCAAATAGCCAGCAGCCCTGGGAGGCGCAGAGCTCCCTCCCTCCCTGGACCTGCCCACTGCAGGAGCCCGGCAGGTCCGCCCCAGCCACTTCACAATGGCCACCTCAGGCCCTGAGATGCTCACCTTGACAACAGGCGGCGTGGGAGGGACCACGGGGACGATGGGTGTCGAGGGAGGAGGTGGTGCAGCAGCCGGGGGAACAGGGACTGATGTGACGTTTGCAGTGATGGTTGGTACGGGGGTGGCAGCAATGACGGGCGTCTGGGAGACAGTGGGGGGCACGTTCTGGAAGGGGGTCGCTGGGGAGACTGAGGACACGGCCGCCACTTGCTGCGTACCTTCAAGACAAGGACAGAAAGCTCAGCACAGAGGGCTTTTGCTCTATTTCCAGAAGCAGCTGGGACCGTCCCCTACAGTCCGAGTAGACCGGGGTCAACTGTGAGAGAAGACGCCGTCCTGGCCAAGACCGCCCCCCGCTCTGCAGCTAGGGGCAGAAGCTGGCTGGCGCACCTTGGCCTAGTACTCGCTGGATGGCCCCACTGGTCAGAGGCCAGAGGAGGCTGGGGGAGGAGACCGAGAGACGCCCCATGGCCTGGCGCTGAGAACCAGCTCGCCTCCTCCACAACCTGCCTCATGCTTCTCCACCACCACGCTCTCCAACAGGGAGCAACACCGGTGACGGTGACGCTCAGGTCACCAAGTAGCAGCAGAGCGAGATTTGGAGGAGGGGAACAGGGACCTGTGCAGCAACCATGTCGACACCCTCCTGCCCCCAGGCCAGCCGCCTCTAGCACAAGCTGGTGCCTGCAGGCTCACCCCACCCACCCCGCCCAGTGGACAGGGAGACGGCCCGGAGGGCCACAGGCCTGGCACCCCAGCCCTTCTACCTGTGGGCCATGGGCAGAACACCCCCGCCCCTTTACCTGCACTCTGGGTCCCCGCAGCCGGCTTCCGGCCTTTGCCTTTTGGAGCAGGGGGTAATAACTCAACTTCCTCTTGGGGCATCTGGGCCACTTTCTGCAGAAAAATTTTCTCTAAGGCTTGGGCCATTAGCACTATGTCATCTGTGGGCTGAAGACACAGAGAGCCCGGGTCACTTGTTGGGAAAGGAGTGTGAACTTGCGAAAAACACGTGGGCTGTGGCTCGAGAAAGCCTTTATGTAAAATCTGTTAAGAGATCTGGTGGGGAGGGGGCAAGACAAGCCTCAGTGTGGACACTCCTAGAACCACCCAGGTGTGGTGGCACACCCACAGCCCCAGTGGCTCAGGGAGGCTAAGGCGGGAAGGTCGCAAGCTCGAGGCCAGGCTCAACAACTTAGACCTGCCTCAGGATAAAAAAGTCAAAAGGGCTGGGGTTGTAGTCCCGAGGTAGAGCAGCCCTGGGTTCAATCCCCAGCACCTCAAAAACATAAATGACTAAGCCTCAGCCTTCGTGGGGTGTCTCAGTGGCCGAGCACTTGCCCAGCACGCCTGGGGACCCGCACTCCACCCCAGCACACCGGCCTTCATCCCACCCCGTGAGGACCAGAGCCAGAACAGCCCAGCCCGGCGTTCCTTCATCTCTACTTAAGTCACGTCACTATCACAAAACCAGGATCCTGGGCAACTTCCCTAAGTCGCTCCCTCACTGAGACCACCTGCAGGTAGCTCTGCTCAGAAGTGTCCTCTACTGTCCAGGCAGGTCAGCTCCAGACTCTGCACGAGGACTTCTGGGGATGAGATTTCGAGGCCCAGGTGAGGCTGTCAAGGCTGTGGCCAAGCCAGCACCATGAGGAAGTGTGGACCAGGACAGGGAGCAGGGCCAAGCCCAGAGTGTGCTCTGCCCTGAGCCTGAGAGCCTCCAGGTCCCCTGATCTGGGGGGCCACCCCAGCCACGGCCAGCCGGGGACCAGGCCTTCCTGGGCCCACCAGCGTCTGGCCATGCTGGTGTCTTCTTACCTTGTTGTAAATGTAACAGTTTGTAAACATGGTGTTGAAGTCCTGCATACATTCACTTGCACTCCAATAATAATTGTTTTCTAGTCTCTTCTTAATAGTCCCCATATCCATTGGGTTTTTTATTATTTTATGATAATCCTAGAAAAGAGATTTTCAGAGATATCACCAGGAGATTCTACAATATTATTTTCCCACTTCCCAAGTGCACCAAGGGGTCTCAATGAGTCCTCCAGCTGGAGCCTGGGCCACCTAAGGTCTGGTGAGCACTGGTCTGGAGTCCCAAACTCCTGCCAGGAGGCTGCGGAGCTGCTGCAGACCCTGAGCTGATCTGTGTGCTAGAGAAGGGGCCAAGCCCATCCACGTCATCTTTTTTTTGTTTTTTTTTGGCACCAGGGATTGAACCAGGGGTGCTCTACCACTGAGCCACATCCCCAGTCCTTTCTATATTTTATGTATAGACATGGCCTTGCGAAGTTGCTTAGGGCGTCACTACGTTGCTGAGGCAGGTTTTGAAATTGGGATCCTCCTGCCTCTGCCTCCTGAACTTCTGGGGTTGTAGGTGTGGCCCCGGCACCTGGCCCTTTCTAGGTATTCTAAACCCACGGGTGGCCGGGGTCAAGCTGGGCTGGAATGCAGACCACCAAGTACAGGCCAGGGGCTTCACCTCGCAACTCTTAGGGTTCCTCTCTTTGGTCTAGATCAATACTGAGCCTGTACCAGGGGCACCATCCCTGGAATCCAGGCCTCAGTGCGCGGCTGGTGTCTGAGGACGGTGGCAGGACACACAAGCGGCCCAGTCAGGCCTCAGCTGCACAGAGCTGCTCAGGAGCCCCATCTACCTGGGCCTGCCTTCTCCGCCCCTCCAGGAGGTGGGGCTTCTCACTGCCCACACCTGGGGTCCGCTGCCCACAGGTTGTCAACCTCTGGGTTATGGGCTTCCTGAGGCACAGGCTGCCCTGGCTTAGCGCCACCTGTGCCACAGCGCGGGCAGTCTCCAGGGGAGGGGCCCGGGGTGGGAGGGGCCCGGGGCGCAGGGGCTACGCACAGGCAGGTTGAGCTTGATCGCATCCACGGGCTGGTAGAAGGGCCAGGCAAACTGGTGCTTCCAGAGCGTCTTCACCACCACGTTCTGCATGTACTGCAGCTGGTTGGTCTTGCGGCCAGGCTTGCTGGGGTTGGAGACCTCCGGCGGGGGCGGGTTCGCAGGGCCCGGGGCCGCCGGGATCCCCGCGGGGGCGGCCGCAGTGGTGGTGGACATCCTCCAGCAGCTCGCTCGCGCTCACTGGCCGTCACGGCCGCTGCTCCGGGAGGCCCCTGCACCGTCTGTGCTCCCTGAGGAGGCTCGGCATCCCATTTCTAGGCCCAACCAGG
Organism: Sciurus carolinensis; assembly: GCF_902686445.1. Classification (NCBI taxonomy): domain Eukaryota; kingdom Metazoa; phylum Chordata; class Mammalia; order Rodentia; family Sciuridae; genus Sciurus; species Sciurus carolinensis. The sequence goes on from NC_062226.1 coordinate 2,432,807, forward strand.
CAACACCTGCAGACGACCAAGGACAGAGACCTATCACCCCAGAGTCCCAACCCCTCCCACCTCCGTGAGGACACCACCTGGCCCCAGCAAGGCCATGGTCTTCCCCTGCCCAGACGTGCTGTCACCTGTCAGAGGGCCTCTCCCACCGCTGTCTGTCAAGCTGGCGGAGGAGAGTGCCGGACGGTGGGGTCAGATGGCACAAGTCTCCAGCGCAAGGGTGGGGCACGGCTAAAGGCAGGTGTGCGGAGGACGTGGCCACTCTTGCCTCACTGCCACCAAACCACCCACTTGCTGGCGGTTGATTTGCTTCCCCCAGACCCTGCACTCTCTTGGCTGTGGCAAGGTTGGAAGGGCAATCCGTGGACAGAGAACTGCAAGCAGACCCAACAGAGCCAGGGTGGGCGGAACCAGCAGTGACCGACACGTGCCCACCACAGGCATGGGCAGTGAGATTTCTATCGTAACCAGAACGGTTCCGGTCTGTGACGGCGGGTGGCTGTGACCCGGACTGGCCCTCGGCCAATCAGGACGGTGATAGAGGCGGCTCCAACCCCGCCTCTGCATGCCAGGGCCAACAAGTGGCTCCAGGAGACTTCACCAGGGCTGGCTGGAGCTGCTGAATGCTGGCCACGTCGGAGCTGAGGCCCTGGCAGCTCGGCAGACCCCCGTGACGGCAAGAGCCTGTGCAGCGGCACGCCGGCACCCCGGCCTGGCTCTCCCAAGGCGGGAGCCGGGCAGCACCACCTGCGTGCCACAGCCCTGCTTCACTTTAGGTCAGGGTCTGCACTTCAACCCGCCCTCGCCCTGCGTGGGGCTCCCCAGGTAATGCCCGTGTTCAGTGTCAGGGTCACATGCGCTCCTGCCAGACGCCACTGGAAAGCCACCCCAGGGCCAGGTGGGCCGGGAGCTGGCTGCCACCCTGCCACCCCTCCAATGCCACAGTGGGCGTATGTGCACCACAGGTGGCAAGGGCCACAAGCCAGGGCTCTGTCCCCAGAAGGCTGGCTGCCGAGGACTTGCCAGCACCTACTCTCAGCAAGTCTGCCCCCTCCCCACCTAGCCCAGCCCCACCTCACCCTCCCGGCCCCTGCCCTCAAGGCTGTGCTGCACAGCAGCTCCCCAGGGCCCATTCCGGGGCACCTCAAGGTCCTGCATCTGGTCAACTGGGCACAGGTCACAGGCAGTGGTTTGGTGGGGAGGGCGGTCCCTCCAGTGGGCCGACCACCACAAGGCTGGGTCCTCACCTCCAGACCAAGACGACTGGCCTCTTCCCACCCCAGCCCCCAGGCTGCTCGGCAGCAGCACCCTGGTCAGGATCCTGCTGACCTGAAGCCAGGTCCAGGTACTCGCTGGCTCAAAACACTCCAGGCCTCCCGACTCCACACTGACCAGCAGGGCCCCAAACGACAGGGCTTTGGGCTGCATGGTTGCTGCGGCCATGCCAGTTCTCACCTTCCCGAGTCCTCCTGGAATCTTCTGGAATCCCCTTCCCACTGGGCCCCTGAGCAGCATGTGGTTATGGAGCAGAGGCTGAGGCCAGCCCCAGAGCTTGACCTCCATCTCCCCCGGGCTCCAAGGTGGGTCAAGAACGCAGCACTCGGGCAGCCAGGATTGCCACGGGGGCCCAGCCCCAGACACCTCCCAGTACCGGCAGGTGGGCTCTCCGCTCCAGCCGGCATGTGGACTCCAGGACTGGAGGCTGACCCTGCTGCGACACTGACCAGGGAGCCGGGTCACAGGGATGAGGCCAACCTGGGGCCATGTGGCACCTGGAAGGTGTCTGAGGCTGCAGGCCAAGGTATAGGCTGGCCTCCCCTGCCCATGGCCAGGGTGAGGTCCCTTCCACTCCTAGGTGCCTGGTGGAAACGGACAAGGGACAGCAGGACATGTGCATGGGGACATCCCACCCAGAGAGCTCAGGGAGGCGGGAAGGGGCTCTGGGCCCTGCCCTTCCAGGCCACACCCCTCAGGGACCTGGGGCTGAGCCAGGCAGACTGGCGGGTCTGGGGAAAGTGGGAGCCACCAACCGCCTGCCACCTCGCCACCCTCCACCAGACCGGGGAGCTGTGTAAACCACTCTGTGCCTGCTGCGCTGCACCACGCCATGCCACGCCGGCACCGCACCTCAAAGAGTGAGGGAGGCCCAGCAACTGCCAGGACAAGCCGGCAGGCAGCAGGTCCTGAGGGTCGCCTTGCCCAGGGCCCACACCGCTCCTCCTCAGGCCAGGCGCTCAGGAGGCTTGGAGCCTCCAGAAAGAAACGAACGGAAACAGACCCGGGAACCCACGCATGCAGCCGGGCCAGGGCCACCTGAGGCGGGCACGCGGTGCACGGGCAGGACCATCAGCCCCTGCTGGTGGTGCTTTCCTGGCTCTCTGTCACCCCTGCCCTGAGGACTGCACGTTCAGACAGGCCCGGGGCAGGGCTGAGGAAAACGCCGGAACCCTGAGGGGTGTGCCAGCAGCCCCTTGCCCGGGCCACGTGTACCCACGTGATGTCCACAACACAGGTGCAGAGCAGACCACAGAGTCAAAGCCCCTTCCCCTGATTTCCTGGGCATTCGGGGACATGGAGCACACAGGGTGGGTGTTGAGCCCAGGCCTGTGTCTCTCCCAGAAGGAGGTGACCGCAGAGGTAGAGAGCCATAGCAAGGTGATGAGTAGGCCACGCCAAACCTCAGGCTGGGTGGACAGGGTGGGCTGCAGGTCCAGTGAGCAGCACCCCTCCGACAGAGCCTGGTCCGCCGCACAGGCCCCAGAGCCCAGCTGGCCTTGCTGTGCAAACCAGCTGTGCAGACACAGGGTCAGAGCGCAGCCCCCACTGCACCCCAAGCACTCTCCTGACGGGCGGGGAGTCCCAGGGCCATGGCTCCCCACCTACAGGGACATGACATTTGGGGACAGGGGGTAACCTAGTGAATGCTAGAGCCAGATGTGACCGTGGGGGAGGGGGATGTCCCCAGTCACCCCAGGGGTGCTGTGAGGACAACTGAGCAACATATGGGGTCCTATCTGGTACCCACAGACTTTGGCATGTTGGCCCCAAACCAGTTCAGGAAACAGGAAGGTCAGAATTGCATCCAGTGGACAAAGATGGCTCTCCCCCAGGTCCCTCCCCAGGCCCCAGCCCAGCCCTGGCTGGCCTGCCTCTGCTGGGCCTGACCAACCAGCACTGCATTCCATGGGGCAGGGGTGTCCCTCCTGTACATGCCCCTCCCCAGGGCTCTGAGGTCACACCCCGGGTTGTCTGCAAGAACACAAATGCTCTAAGGACAGCCTTTATTCTGCCTAGGGGGTCGAGGTTTTACTGCAGAACAATTAAGGAAAAAATCTTCATCCCAGGGTTTTGGGACCTGCAGAGTAGTGACCTGGGGGCAGGGAAGGCCACCGTGATATGTAGAACCCCGGGGTCCCCAGGCCCTGGGAGCGAGTGAGGGCAGGTGGTTGGCGGGCTCCATTCCACAGTCTAGAAACCAGGCCCGGTGTGACCAGGAGGCAGCCTGGAGCCCAGGGCTGAGGAGTGGCGCCCAGGGTGGATGCACGTGAGCCTCCAGAGCCTGAGTTTGGTGCCAATTTGCTAGAAATGCTTGCTGGAGAGCAAGCCGAGGAAGTAACCTCACTGCTGACCAAATATCTGATCATCTTTTGGAACTGGTGCTAATAGATTCGCTGATGGTACTGATCAAGGTCATATTTCTTTTTAATACCAAGGACAACCCAGGAGGGCTTGACCACTGAGCTATATATCCCCAGCGCTTTTTATTATTTTATTTTGAGATAGGATCTCACCAAGTTGCTTAGGGCCTCGCTTAGTTGCTGAGGTTGGCCTAGAACTTGATCCTCCTGCCTCAGCCTTCTGAGTTGCTGGGATTACAGGCGTGGGCCACAGCCACCTGTGAGGTTGTAATTTCAAAAAGCTCTTTTAGAGATGCATGGTGAAAGCTGTGCGAATGGAATGTGTCCGGAATGTGCCACATGGATGGCAAAGCAGGACGACCCTGAGCTGCCCTGCACTCTATGGAAGAAGACATGCCTTCTCCTTCCCCTGCCCCACGTACAGGCTCAGTATCCTGCAGCCACACTGGGTGAGCTGGGAGACTGGGGGACAACCTCACTCCCTGCAAGCAGCTGAGCCTGGGCCAGGAGCCTGCTGGAGAGGGCGCCAACGGAACCCCAGACAGGAGCAGACACCTGAGGTGCCCTGTCCCCAGCACTCCACCTGCCCCCAGGGGAATGGGCAGCAGGCGGGAAGCCTGGTCTTCTGATCGACGCCCTTTTCTTGAGGGGCAGAGGATCCAGCCTGAACTCATGCACAGCGGCAGCAGCGCTGGATGCCAGACTTCCTGACGGGGCCTGAAGGGGCTGGGCGCACACGGAGCAGGCGAAACGCCCTGGTAGAGGGACTGGGGCGTGCAGCCCTGACTCTGGGCCGGGGAGCACTGAGGTACACCAGCTCTGGCCAGGCACGAAGGCAGGTGGATCCTGTCTCACAGTGGGAAACTGAGGCTCTGGGCCCTTCCTGAGGCCCGCCTCTCCCAGGCCTCCCATGCAGCCCACAGCAAGGGCCCCCAGTGCCCCCACCCAGGGCGGGGCCGGGATTGTGCGAGTGTGGGTGAAAAGTCTGCGGAGAGGCAGAGCTGACCGAGGGTCTGAAACCACAGCGCGGAAACAGACAAAAGCCACGTCCTCCAACATGAGAAGGCCCAGGTCAGGGGGTGCTGCTGAGGCCCAGGGCCAGACACCACAGGGGCCAGAGGGGAGGACAGGGCCCATGCCCCAGCCTGCAGGTCACCTACCCTCCCTTCCCCACAAGCAGAAATTCAGCCCGCTGGGCTCGCCCAGTGCAGAGGCGCTGTGGTAAAGCTACGGGGCAGCGCTATTTCAGGGCCTGGACAGACGGGCGGAGCAGGGACCTGTGCTGGCACCACAGCGGAAAACACCTGGAAAACTTAGCAGCAGACCCACCGTCCCCTCCTGCCACACCATGAACCAGGAGCTCAGGCCTCCCTGCTGGGCAGCAGGGACTGAGGGTCAGCACCCCAGCCCAGCTTTAGGGCGAGGACAATATTCACTAACCCAAGAGGGAGGGCGCTTCCCTGACTCCAGCCTAGCCTGTCCCCAGAGTGGGGAACCCTTTTAGGGGGCCCTGGGATAAAGGAGTCCCGCCTGCAGCAGGTGGATGCAAAGGATGCAGGGGGCTTACAGGCCTGGACAGGGAGAGGAAGGGCAGGCAGGAGGCATGCTCCCGGGCTCCCAGCCGGGGCACTGCAGGATCTGCACAATGCAGCCCTGGGGAGGTGACTATGGGTGCAGGAGAGGGGACATGTCCCCAGTCGCCCCAGAGGGCAGCAGGCAGAGCTCCAGAAAGGCAGGCTGCGTGGGCAGTCAGAGGTGGGCAGGAAGCTCGCAGGTCCCCAGATCTCAGTGGTCCCAGTCTCCCCTATTGCTCAGATCCACTGTTCCCACTGGCCACAAAACAGACTTTGAGGAGATCAGCTCCTCCAAGAGGAGGGCACCCTGCTCTGTCCACCTGGGGGTCACTGGTCCCCCGAGAACTCCTGGGGACCCCACACTGATGGCTTCCTATTCCCCGAGTGGCCAGTGCCCTTGCTCCTCCGTTCCAGCGAGGTGGCCATGGGTTTCGCACCAGTCCCTTCCAAGTGAGGAAGGGGAGGCTCAGGGTACAGAGACCCAAAGGGCCAGGAGGCCAGCTGGTCACCATCCCCACAGCTGTGCTGCAGGCACTGCTGCCCTCTGCCCTGGCAGACAGAGCGAGCGCCCCTGAAGCGGCCACCCTGGGGCCAGCCCCCCAGGCTGCAGGAAACTGGATCTGTAAGGGCAGGGCCAGCTTCAGTGACAGACGGAGCCAACTGCTTCCACGAGCCAGGGGAGGAACTGGGGCCAGGGGCCTCCAGGCGGCCCCAGGGCAGGCAGTCGGCATGGGTGGGGCTGCCCTGTCCACCAGGGACTCTCCCGTGCAAGTGGCGCAGGGCCCTTGCTGCCCGGGCGCCCCCGGCCGGCGCCCCACGCTCGCCGGGGCTATAGCACACCTGCCCTGCGACAGCTGCCCAGCCCTGTCTGGCAAGGCCAGCTCTGGCAGCCTGGCCCCGCCCTGTGCGCCCTGGCCCCCTGGCCCACGGGGCTGTCCCATGGCCAGGCACACAGGCGCTCCCCTGGCAGCAGCTGCCATCCCTGTTCTTCCTTAGGCCACACCCCACACTTCCTGAATCCAGGTGTCCTCAGGCCTCTCCGGCCCTGGCAGCCCACTGGGAGTCAGCCTGTGAAGGCTCCCTTCCTGCAGGAACGTCCACCTCAACAGAGACCTTGACCTCTGGCCACAGCACGATGGCAAAAACAGACGCCTCACACTGAGGCTCTTCGCACTCGTGCTGGGAAACCAGGGCTCCTGGCTGGGGGCCCAGCAGGCCAGGCCCAGGGCCATCCCTCTGGAGAGCTCAGTGACCATGCACCCGGCCACCTGCTGCACTCAAGCCCCCTCCATGGGTAGGGGTGGCCATAGAGCCACAGCTCAGAAGGGCAGACAAAGGAAGGCACTCGCCCTGGAGAGGGAAGGGAGCCCTGTCCCCCAGAGTCAGCAGGCCGGCTTGGTGAGCACCAAGGCTCAGGTGGCCCGACACTCCCCCATGCTCAGTGCTTTCTGGAACAAGCCGGGGGTTCGCCTAGCACCCTGGTCTGTGGGATCACAGGACAATAACTCCCCTCTGGGTGGCCTGAAGAGTCCAACTCACACCCCACTTTATGGACAGGTAAAGCAAAGTTGGGAAGGGGCCCTGCCCTCAACCGCCTCCAGCAAGATCAGGGACCAGGACTGCCGGGAGATGCCATGCCCTGGCCTCAGAACCACTGACCCGAGCACCTTCCCACCAGCAGGATGCAGGCGCTAGCCAGAGCAGGGGGACGCACATCAGCTGTGTGCTCCACCGCCAGCCGCCCACCCCCATCCCTCCCCTCCTGCCAGGCGCTGAGCCCTCCTGCAGGCCCTGGGCAATGGTGCTGAGAAGCAGCCAGCTCCACCATCCCATTTAACAGATGGAAAGTGAGGCTGAGAGTCAAGTCACAGGCTGGGAGGACTTGGGAACAAGATGCACAGCAGCAGTTAAGATGGTCCAGAGTTCAGGGCTGCCACTCGCCCTGTCCTGCTGTCCAGGGGCTGCTGGCCTGCCCAGACCTCAGCTAGTCACCCTTCAAGACAGGCTGCAGGCCAAACTGAGACAGAGTCAAGGACCTGGAGCTCAGCAAAGGCACGAGCCTCATCTCTGAGTCCACGGCTCAGTCACAGTCTTCCACACCCACCCTGGCACAGGGCTGGCCCCAGAGGGCTCTGTTAGGTGGTGCAAGTAGATGGCGGGCAGCTTGGGGCCAGGAGGTACCCAGCTGCTGTCTGGCAGACACACCAAGCCCCGACCCAGATCACCAGGCAGGAAGGGTGCCCCCTGCACCGCCCAGCTCACCCCTCTTCCTTTGGCTGCACCATGGGCACCAGAGACACACAGTGACCACCCCAAGGGCCACAGCCTTCCTGTGCAGGTTGGCACTGCAGGTAGAAATGGACGTGCGAGACCTCTGGGACCTCACGAGGAAGCCGAGACGTCGTGGCCTCAGAACACGCAGCTCTCGACAACAGACTCCAAGCTCCTTGTGACACAGGTGTAATACCTGTGGCACAGAGGTCCCCTCTAAACCAGACTCCAATCCCACACGCCAGGAATCCAGTGTCACTTGTGGAGATGCCCAACACATTGCCTATCAAGCCCAACTTCCAACCACACTGGGAGACAGCTGACCAGGGACACCTGGATGTTACTGCACTCACAGGACACATCCCAAGAAGTGAAGTGCCCTCCCAACAGCTCGTCAGCTTCGATCAATTCTGTAGGATTTGGGGGCTTCTGGAGGGAGGGAGAGCTTTCTCCAAAATGCACCTCCAATTCAAGGCTATCAAGGTGCAGATGAGGTACACTGAGAACTGATTCCCTCACAAGACGGATGCTGGCCAGAGGACAGCCTGCAGCTCCAGCTACTCACACAGACCTGTGAATTCAGATCTGAATGGGCTGGAAGGCTCACACTTGAAGCCACTAACTTCTGCACGACCCAAATGGGATGCCTCCCCTTGATGAGAGCCCCAGAGCATCCCAGGCAGCTGGAGCTCAACGACTTGGCCACTTGGGTTTCACAGAAGAGGATGCTGAAAACACACGCCCCAGTCACAGGGACCTACGTGTGGTAGCAGTGACCTGATCTCCTATACTCCAGCAAGGTGCAGAGCCTCCGGCAGCAGGAAGGCCTCAGGCTGACCCAGGTTGGCAGGACCCCACAAGCCCACAGACATTCTTCGGGGAGAGAATGCTGCTGGCTTCCACAATTTCTCATTTGAAGCAAGGATCAGCCTCAACTAGATACTGGTTTCTGTGCAGGTATGAGGAGCCTGCCTGCACCAATGACCAGTCCAGAGGGCATGAGGGTCCCACTGCCAACCAGCCTCGCCACTGAGCCAAATGCCTTAATGGTTTCCAAAAGAAGACCTGCGGAGTAGCTCAAGGCACGCTCTGCCGGCTACAGGGACTTGGGGAGGGCAAACTGTTCCTGACATGTCTCCAGGGCAGATGCATCTGATGGGGCTGACCACCTTGTACCAAACACTCTGCTTGGGAGGGCCTGGGCCACAGCCCCCAGGGAGAGCTCTGCCACAGTAAACCAGGAAGCGGACCAGGCAACCCTGGGAGGCCCAGGACCCAGGGCTTCAGGACAGGCAGGAAGAGACCCTGCCAAGGGGCCTTGGCCTTCCCTTGGGACACTCCCCCACTTTCACTTTCTGTGGACGACTGCCTGGAGTCTAGGAAGGGAGAAGTTATACAAATCCGTCCTCTATTCAGATCTCACTTCCAAAGCAAGCACAGCACTGTCGAAGGAAAGCAGTTGAAACGGTGCTTACTGTCCACCCCAAGAAAGCTTTTTAAATCCCTCCTCCCTGGACTTTTCAGTGGCAGGGCAAGGCCCAGATCTCTGCAGCTGCTTGGACTGGCTCTGCAGGCACCCAGTGCCCTGCCACTAAGAGGAAGGTCAGAAAGAAATGCCCCCACATCCTGACACCGTCTGGGCTGTGCCTTATCTCTACTGATCTGTAACCACCAGCACACATCAAGGGCCAGACAAGGCAAACAGACCTTTATTTGCAAATGAGAAGCCTCATTCAGGGTCCCCAGGGAAGAAAGGCAGCCTGCCCCCACACCAAGCAAGGTCCCTAACCTGAGGCCTGTGCTTTCCTAGACCCCCTGCATTGCCAATGAGAAACTCACCCAAACCGCTAACACTGCATAGACTTCAGGATCTCCCCAAGGGCACTCCGTGGACCCAGGAAGAATTTCCATTTTAAAGGAAAGAGTAAGGAAGGTCTGAAACAGGAGCCCAAAACTTACCTCCTCCCTGGAGGAGAGGAGGGCACAAAGAGAACCCGGGTGACTCCCTCGCTTAGGTTTCTCCAGGCTTCCAGCCCTGTTGGCGGGCCTAGTTATGCAAGCCCCCCCCCCCCTAACTTCTGCAGAAAATAACCAAGTTTAACTTGGGCGGGGGACACCAGCTGTGCATTTCTGAGCAGAATCTCTAAACCAAAATTCTGGACCGCAGACACTTCGGGATTGGGCACAACAGTGGGAACTCACGGTGGACCACTGGACCGCTCCGGGTGGGTATTGGCGAACCAAGCGCGCTGCCCCGGTCACAACAAGCAGTGGAGACAGAGAGGACGTCCCCAGGCCCCCAGCTTTATTCACAAGGAGCCTCCGAAGCCCACACAGGAGGTGGTTTGGTGCGCGCTCCGCCGCAGATGGGCTTGCACCGTGTTGCCACGCCGGTGCCCACCCCAAGTGAGAAGGAGGGAAGCGCCCCCACCCTTCCCGCTCCAACTCGACCTGGGCCGGATTAAGCACTCTTCAGGCTGATTTCAAACCGGGAACTCGGTCTTCTCCTGGCCTGGCTAAAGTAATCCAGCAACTGGTATGAGCGCAAAGTCGACTCCGGGCCCACAACTCTGGGAGGAGGCCGCCCCCAAGGCCACGCCGCTGCTCCTCCGGGCGGCCGCGCAGAGACCAGGCCAGGCCCCCCGCCCTGGCCGCGAAGGTCCCCAGGCGGGCGCGGGCAACTGGCGCCGAAGCGCACTGCCGCGACCAGAGCAGCCGCGCACACCTTCCCCCGCCGCGTCCGCCCGGGTTCCCCCCTTCCGAAGATGGCGGGCAGAGGAAAGGGAAAAAAATCCCTTCCGTGAGGGAGGGCGCGCGGAGGCCGGGCTGGCGCGGGGCGCGCGGGCCGTGCCAAGTCCGGGCTGCGCGCCCCGGCCGCGGCGACGCCCCCAAGCCCCGGACGGAGGCGGCCGGGCGGCTCGGCGCAGGGCGGAGGGGAGCAGGACCCGCGCCGCCGCCGCCGCCGCCGCGACCCCGGGCGGCCGCCGCGCTTTGTTGCATCGTGGCCGCGCACAAAGGCGGCGGCGGCGGCCCGGGGCGCCGGGATCCCGGGCCGCCCGACAGCCTGCGCGGGGCGCTCCGGGCCGCGCTACCCGGCCTGGCCCGCAGCCGCCGCCCGCGCCGCCCGCCGCCCCGCGCGCGCAAGGAATCAAGAGAAAGGCGTACTTGGCCTCAGCGGCTCCGGAGCCGTCCCCTCCGGGCCCGCGCGGCCGGCTCCTCTTTGGCTCGCCGGCCCCGGCAGCATAATAGACGCGCCGGAGCCGAGCAGGGCTCATGCGCTGCGCCGCGGCGCCTGGCGGGAGTCGTAGTCCGCGCCCGGGCCCGCGCCGGGGCCGCCCAGGGGAGGCCGAGGCGCGCGGACTACATGTCCCGGCCCTGCCGGCGCCGCCCCGCCCCGCGCGCCCCCGCCCGCCCCGCCGACCCGGCCGCGAGCGGGCCCGGCCCGGGGGGCGCGCGGGGGCGGGGCTCGGCGCCCGCCCGCCCCAACCCAGAGGCGACGCGGGGACCCCCTGCGGCCTCCCCCGCGCAGGCCCGCGCCGCCTTTCCGCCCGCACGCGGGGAACTTGTGCCCGTGGGCGAATTTCCAGGCGCCCCAGGGAGGCGTGGAAAAGGCGGGAGCGCAGCCAGCACCCGCGGCCCCGCCCCGCACTCAGGGACCGCGAGAGCAGCCCTCGAACCCCGGCCGCGCACGGGCAGCCGGCGCGCACTTGCCGGCAGCCCGTGTTTGTAAACAAACCGCGCGCCTAATTAGCCTGGCGGGGGCGCGCATGCGGGCCTGCGGGGGAGGAGCCCCGCTCGGCCGCGCCCTCGCCTCCACCCGGCGCACTGCGCGGGTGAAGTCCCGGCGGCTGGGCGGCGGGGCGGCGGGGCGGCGGGGCGGCGGGGCGGCGGGGCGGGGACCCCGGCTCCAGAGTTCACTGGCGGAGGAAAGGGCGCCAAGTCCTCACGGCTGGTGAGCAGCCGGGGAGGTTCCAGCTCTATGCAGAGATCCTCTCTTTCCCGAGGCTCAGTTTCCCCATCTGTCCAGCGAGAGAAGTCTCAGCCTGAGATTCCAGGACAAGGCCACCAAGGTGAAAACCAGGACCGCTAGCCCCCTTTCCGTGTTTTGAAAGGCTCAGCTCACGGACGTGTTTCGAAACTTGTTCTAGGTGAAGATTACTCGCGAATATATGTAAGTCAGTTTTTCTCCAGCTGTAACTTAGGGTACACGTTGCATATGTCAGACCCCAATAAAAACGTCAAAAACAAAAGTTTTCCCTCGGGGCTCTCTGAACCTGCTATCTGCAAGGTTCTCATTTCCTGGTGTGGGCTGGACCGAGCCCATGTCTCTCGGGTCACTGCGTTTGGTTCAGGTTGAGCAGGAGCTTGGCCGCGGATATACGTCTTCACGATACTGACACACGCCAGCTTGCTGAGCCGTGCGCTTCCGCGCATCCAGAAGCAGGCAAGGCAGGCGTGATCAGAAAACGGAGGCTCAAGCTGGTGAGGGGACTTCCCTCGGTCACAGAGCCAAACTGCAGGAGACCTGAGACCCGAAAGCCCCCAGCCCTTGGAAACCATTTCGCCGAGAAAACTCCCAGCCCTTTCTCACTATGCTGGGAGCTCTGGAGCTTCTCAGAGGGGGTGGGAGACAGGGTTTCCACTGTCGGTGGGGGTGGGTTCCACTGGAGGGGAGCTTTGCCTTTTTAGTTTGCAGAGGACATCCTGAGAGCAGGAAGGTCAGGAAAGAGGAATGCTAAGCAAGTCACTTAGAACCACCGTCCCCGGTGCCCCAGCCTTGACATAATGCCTTGCAGAAGTACAGGCCTCTGTCCCAACCTGCTTGGCGGCTACCCCACTTCCTGCTGTACAAGTCTCATCCTTTGGGACACTCAGAGCTCTCTGGACACCAGGAAAGGCTACCATACCACTTTAAGAGACTCCAGTGCCATTCCCCCAAGGCCAAAAACAAATACCTCCTGCACCTGGTTTTGCCCTCAGAGGGCTTGGGTAAAGGGGCAGGCCACTCTGACCACCAGGCTGTCAAGGCTGTTGTCCAAACACCAACAACCCAGAAGCTATTCTTGGCCTCCCACTGACTGGAGACCCCAGCAGTAGGTCAGGACCCTTGTCCTCCCTGAGGTCTAGCTCTCCTGTCCCATAGCACCCACTTACATATGACCTGGTTGGCTCAGGTCCTTTCCTGAGGCCAGCAGTCCCCAGGAGGCCACATCTGTAGGGGGATGGGACAGAAATTCATCTGAGCGTTTCAGCCCAGTGCTGATACCTGGGCTCGTGTGGTGGCCTCTCTGCAGCCATGATCCTCCTTCCTTCCCAGGCTCCAGTTCTCGAGTCTCACCAAAACAGTCTTCTTTAAGTCAGGCCTCCAGGCCATGTTAAAGGGACAAAGCCACTTAAGTTCCACAGCCGGTTTCTTCCTCTGTCCGAGGGCAGCTCTGGGAAGGGATGGGGCCATGCACCCAGGCAGGGCTTGTGAGCATGAACAGGGCTTTGCCTTCCCAGTTCAGAGAGCCCCAGGGCCTTCACTCCAGGCACACACCCTGCCTCCCCTCCAGCATGACAGCTCCCTGCGGGCAGAGCCCCCTGTGGTTGCTCAGTAGTTGTTAAATGAACAGCCTTCTCTTCTGCAACCCTCTCTTGCCTCGGGCCTCCATCTGTAGACCTCACTGTGGCCAGACCTCCACCAGCTAAGAAACCACCCTTTTGTCCTGCATAAGACCATCTTGAAGGCCCCAGATCCATGCTGTGGCCAGCACAGGGCCAGGCCCTCACCTGCCTCCTCCAGACACACAGTGCCTCCAGACACGCAGTGCCCCTCGAGACACACAGCAGTAACGTTGCAGTTTATACATCAGTTTCTTGAAGGTTCAGTTATAATGAGTCTTGTCCCAGGAAACTGATCAGCTCTCAGTACAACTTAAAAATGATAATAATGATAACAGAAATAAGTTTTCTCCACCAAGCAAAGCCTGGGCTACAGAGAACTCTGGAGGGCATAGGAGCAGAGGTTTCTACTTACATAATTACAGACTCCTGCTGTGTGCCAGGCACTGTCAGTTTGCTGAATCCCTGAGCAGTCCTCCAAGGTAGGGGTTCTTACACCCACTGCCTGGTGAGGATGGAGGTGGCCTTGTGAACCTGGGCTGGGATTTGAGCCAGACACAGGCTCCCATTTCTACTGGGGAAGATGCACTGCGTGAGGAAGGCAGTGCTCTGTCAATGTCCGAGCCTCCTGTAACTGGCTCTCTGAGAAGAGGGCAGGTGTGGAGGTAGCTGGGGCACAGCGCTTGCCTTGCACGCATGCATGAGGCCCTGGATTCCAGCCTCAGCAAGGGCAAAACAAAACAGACCAGGGAGGGAGTCATGGTGGGGATGGAACTCCATGAGCTGTCTTGCCCCCCAGTGCACTCTGTTGGTGCAGAAGCAATAGTGAAGTCACTAAAAGCCCCGAGTGGGAAGGTCTCTGGCTCAGCCTGGGGCTCGGGTGAACACAGAGTGAGCCATGCCACCGCTGTGAAAAGCTCATCGCCCGAAGCCAGGCGTCTTGGTGCCCAACCTGTGGGACCAGAACAGTAAGGCCCTGCCTCTCAGGACCTCTGTGAGGCCAGAGGAGTTGGGGGCCCTCAGGCACATGCTGATGCTGGGGGAGCTCAAGGGGAGAGCACTTGCGGCACATGCAAGGCCCTGGGTCCAAACCCAGCCGGAGTGCACCCCAACTTCATGCAAAAATCAACTCAAAATGGATCGAAGACCTAAAGATAAGAAAACATAGGGGTAAACCTATAAGACCATGGTTTTAAGGTGAATTCTTAAATAGTAAGGAGAAAGGGGAAAACATGGCACATTCCGCTTCATCAAAGGACAGTAATGAAAAACTAGGACAGGAAGGTAGGCCAGCGCAGATCGCTGGCCAGGCACACCTGGGGCCCGGGCTCAACCCCAGCACAGAAAAGTGAAGAAGTGAATGAATAAAGATTTAGTATCCAGAACATGTGAAAACCTCACACAACTCAGTGGCAGGGGAGATGAGCAAGCTGATTCAAGGACGGGCCAGACTTGGGTAGACACTTCTAGAAAGATGGCAGGCAATTGGCCCACAAGCCCGGAGAAGTTCCATGCCATCGGGCACCAGGGCAGAGGGAGCCACACGGGGCACCACTGCACCTGAGCAGGGTGGTCGTAACTTTTTTTTAAATGTTTATTCCAGATGTTGATAGGCCTTTATTTCATTTATTTGTTTTTATGTGGTGCTGAGACTTGAACCCAGTGCCTCACACATGCTAGGCAAGCGCTCCACCACTGAGCCACGACCCCAGTCCCAGGTGGCCATAACTTTAAGGAAAGGGAAAGAGCCACTGTTGGCAGTTTGGGGAAGATTAGAGATCCTGTGGGCCACTAGCAGGAGTGTGGACTGAGGGTGGCAAAGTAGTGCAAGGGGCAGCTCTCAGGAGTCCACCAGGGAGGTGCCATGAGGTGGACCCAGCAGTCCGCTCCAGGAGACACTCAGAACTGAGGCAGGTCTTCAAATGCTGGCATATCAATGTGCATGGCAGCCAGGCGTGGTGCCCACACCCGTAATCCCAGAGACTGGGGAGGCTGAGGCAGAAGGGGCACAAGTTCAAGGCCAGCCTCAGCAACTTAGTGAGACCCTGTCTCAAAATAAAAAGGGCTGGGGACGTGACTCAGGGTTCAGTGCCCCTGAGCTCAATTCCCAGAACCACAGAGAACAGAGGACCTAGACCAAGAAGGTGTGATGAGCCAGGGAATCTGCAGCCCAGTACCCAAGCCACCCGTGCCAGGTGGACTGCAGGCTGACCCTGCAGTGGGGTGGGTCTGGTCTGAATGTACCCAGAGGCCCATGTGTTAAAGGTTTTGTGGCTTGGTGTTGTTGGGCGGTGGTGGAACCTTCACCACCTGGGGCCTGGTGGGCAGGAGTTAGGTCGTGGGTCATTGGGACATGCTTTGAAGGGATGCTGGGATCCCGGCCCCTGCTCTTTCCTCTTCTGCTTCCCAGCCTCTGTGAGGCAAGCAACTTGCTCCACCATCTGCTTCTTGTCGTGATGTTCTGCCTTGTCATGGGCCCAAAAGCCCAAAAACTATGGAGCCAACCAATCATGGACTGAAATTCCAAAACCATGAACCAAAATAGACCTTTTCTGTTTATAAGCCAATGATCTGAGGTATTTCATTACAGTAATGGAAAACTGACTAATACAACCCCAAATACTCATGGTCCCCCATCTTGGTCATTGAACCCCTGATCTATCTGCACTGGGCATGAGACATCCCCAGAGGACAATCAGATTTCTCAGCCTCCCTTGCAACTGGAAGTGTCCAGGAGGGTGGGAGGAGGCGCAGTGCCTTCTGGGGAGGGTCCTTCATTCTCTCCTCCCTGTGCTGCCGGGTGGGCGAGAGGGCCACCTTCTTGGAACAATGCTCATCACCTGGACAGGAGGGCCCCACTGGCCAGCTCCTTCCTCTGGGACTTTGTTTCCACGGGTGAGATGAAGATCTGTTTTGTTTGTGGCATGTTACTTTGGCTTTCTACTGAAGCTGACATTAACCCCAACTGGTCTAACAAGATGGGGGTAGGGAGGAGATGAGAGTTTAACTTTCTAAGTCCTCTATTCGCTCAGGAAAATGGGAGAGTCATTTTCGACTTCAAGGAAGTACACTTTTAAAGTTTTAAGGGAACTGCGAATATGGTAGCAACCGAATGAGTGACTCTGAAGTAATTAAAGGACACAGAAAATGACGGGCTCTTGCTGTTTTTTGCTGCTCACTCTCCCTGGGGCTGAGGGAGCAGGACCTGGCCCCTCCCACTACGGCCCCTCCCACTGCGGCTCCCGAGAGCACAGCTGCACCCCCCGCAGGACCCGCCCACTTCCCAGGCTTGGCACAGGTGAGGAGCTCAGCACCAAGGCTCAGGGGCAACAGGGCATGGCTTTCCAACTGAAAGGGGTGAGGGCCAGGCCGGACCCAGGAGCGAATGAAGTCCACGGGTGGTGTGAAGGCATGATTCTTTCCCTGGGATAACTGCCCATTTTAGGAGACTTCAAAGCACTTGGAATTGATACTTTAAATCTTGGTTAAGCAGTTATCAGTACTTTTCTTAGGTGGGAGAAGACATCATGGCTCACGTTGCTGTATAGCCCCTCGGCGTGTCTCTATTTGGGGGATGGAGGGGATGACGATGAATTGAAGAGTCTCTGAGGTAGGAGGACGAGACTGTGTGTGTGGTGAGAGAGGGGTGCCCCTGTGCAGATGTGTTGGGAGAGAGGCCGAGGGGGTGAGGCCTCACGTCTAGCTCCCCTTCCCAGGGCCTCCATTCCGCTTCCACCTTGCAGGCAGGACCAGAGCTCCAGGCCCTGGCCACCTGGATGTGTGCGTTCAGCATGGTGGGAGGTCGCCATCCCACCGTTACACGGGGCAGTGGAGCTGGAGGAGAGGTGTGGCAGTCGTGTCAGAGCTGGGACTGACCACAGGCTGGCACCAACACCCGTGGCTTTGCCATTAGGTTCCTCTGCTTTGGGCCCACAGACCAGGAGATTCAGAGACCACAAAAGTGCTTGGAGCCCAGGTTACGGAACAGATCAGAGTGGAGACCGTGGTGACCCCAGAACTTTACAGGGCTGGGACAAGACAGCAGAAGGGGCTGAAGCCCTGCTGGTCTTCCTGGGCACCTGTCCCCCTCAGTCCCCACCTGCTCCCGAGGCCATCCAGGCAATGATGTCAACTGTGACAGAGGACGGAGGATTGATGCTCCAAGGGGAGCGCTGGAGCGCAAGTCCTACAAGACGCTCTCCTGACCAGACAAGAGTCCTGCTCCCAATTCTTTAAATTTTTTTAAATTTTGGAATGATTTAATATTTACAGAAAAGTCCCAAAGGTATTAGAGAAGTTCCTGCAGACCCTCCTCACCCCGCTTCCTCCATGGTTCCAGATTAGACCTTGGCTCCTCTCATGGGGCACCCGCAGCACGCCCCAGGGTCGGTGCTGGAACCAGGAGGTGCCATGTCTCCACTCATCCTTCACAAGACTGCATTGGCACTTCTGAGTCTCTTGTGCTTCCTGTGGATTTCAGGACTTTTTTCTATTTCTGTGGAAAATACCATTTTATAGGGATTGTGTTCAATTGGTAGATTACTTTGGATAGTATGGATATTTGAACAATATTAAGTTTTCCAGTGGACATGGAATATATTCTGTTTATTTGTGTCTTCAGTTTCTTTCATGAGTGTTTTTTGTGACGGGTTGACATATTTGATTCCATGGAAATGTTATAGGCCGGGCTATGTGGGAAACGACTAAACAGACTCCATCTTACCCTGAGACTCCATGCTACATAGGAAATGCTTCTCCCATGGGAACCCCGCTTCTGTACCCTTCAACAGCTGCTTTGCAAGACTTGTTTGGCAATACAAAATGACGAAATGGCAATTCTTGTATAATGAAAAATTGTTCTCTTTTTGATTCCTAGTTTCCTAAACAATGTACCATGTTAGCGGTGATGTCAACAGTGATTGTTTAGATGTCAGTAACTATTCTTTAGTTTGTACTTAATTAAGGTCATTTTGACCTACTTCCCCCTCTGCTAATGATTTAAGATCCCATGATATTAGTTTGTAATTTTAAATCATAGCAACGGACACTTGTGATTGATGTACTGATTTATGGTATAAAAACCCCTGCGACCCTATGGTCGGGGCTGTTCTCCCAATAGAGATTTGTGGGACTTTGTGTGAGACAGTCAGCCAGCCGGCTCTCAGATTTGGAGGTCTCAGTGGTGATGGGTCTGCCCTTAAGCTGCGCCCCACAACATTCTAGTTTCTGTGTACAGGTCTTTCATGTCCTTGGTTAAATTTGCTCCTAAGCTTTTTATTGTTTTTGATGCTTTTGTAAATGAAATTTTTTATTCCTTTTTTGGATTATTATAAAGAAACACAACTGATTTTTGTATCTTTAGTTTGTATTCTGCAAATTTACTGAATTCACTTACTAGTTCTAATAGTTTTTTTTCCTGGCGTTTTTAAGGTTTTCTATATCTATGATCATAGTATATGCAACACAGTGACTTTACTTCTTTCTTTCTGATTTGGATGTCTTGGGCTGGGAATGTGGCTCAGTGGTAGTGCACTTGTCTGGCACGCAAGCACTACACACACACATACACACACACACACACACACAGATGAAAGAAAGATTCGATGTTCAATTGGATGCCCTCTATTTCTTTTTCTTATCTGATTGCTTTTGCTAATGGTTCTAGAACTAACTATATTGGATAAAAATGATGAGAGTGGACATCCTTTTCTTATTCCTGATTTTAGAGAAAAAGGTTTCAGTTTTCTTCCATGCTGACTATGGGCTTTCCATAAGTGGCCTTTATCATGTTTAGGAGATTGTGTTCTATGTCTAAATCGCCCAGACCTTTTATCAAGAAAGGGTGTTAAGCCAGGCAGGGTGGCGCACTCCTATAATTCCAGCAGCTCCGGAGGCTGAGGCAGGAGGATCACAAGTTCAAAGCTAGCCTTAGCAAAAATGAGACACTAAGCAACTCTGTGAGACCCTGTCTCTGAATAAAATACAAAATAGGGCTGAGGATGTGGCTCAGTGGTTGAGTGCCCCTGAGTTCAATCCCCAGTACCAAAAAATTAAAAAAATAAATAAATAAAAAAAGAAAGAAAGAAAAAAAGAATGGATGTTAAACTGTCAAATACTTCAGCATGTATGGGGTAATCATGGTTTTATCTTTCATGTTAGGGTGGTATGTCACATTGATTGATTTGCAGATATTTGGACCAACGTTGCATTTTAGGGATAAATCTCCCTTGATCATGATGTGCAACCTGATTTCAAATTATATTATAAAACTATAGTCATCAGAACAATGTGGCACACAGGCCGGGGCAGTGGTCCATGCCTATAATCCCAGCACCCTGGGAGGCTGAGGCAGAAGGATCTCAAGTTCAAAGCCAGTCTCAGCAAAAGTGAGGCCCTGTCTCTAAATAAAATATAAAATAGGGCTGGGGATGTGGCTCAGTGGTGGAGCGCTTTTCAGTTCAATCTCAGTACCCCACCCCCCAAAAAAGTATGAGATGCACAGAGCAAGGGAGCAGAACCCCACACCAGAAACAAGGTCGAGCATGTAAGCCCACTGGTTTTCGGCAGGGGGGTTCCACATCCAAATGGTGAGACTGGACCATCACCTGACACACATGACTCCACTTGAGTGATTAAAGACCGACCTAAGACCTGGGACTATTAAAATCCTAGAAGAAAAGGGAAAGAAAGGCTCCTGACCTTGGCCTTTCCGGATGTTGCTCCGAAAGCTCAGGCCACAAGGGCCAGGGTGGTGGTGGTGGCAGGGCCACGGCCCAGCTGAGGTCCTGGTTCAGTCCCAGCAGAGAGAAAATGCTCAGGCCACAGAGGTAGAAATTAGCGAAGAGGCGTCCAACTAAAAGGCTTCCCCACAGTGAAGGAAACCATCAACAAGGCAGAGAGCCAGCCTGCAGACCAGGAGGAAGCATTTGCAAACCACTATTTGGTAAGAGTGATACCCAAAGTGCAGAAGGAACTCACACAACTCA
The DNA here is from genome assembly GCF_902686445.1 of Sciurus carolinensis. Taxonomy (NCBI): domain Eukaryota; kingdom Metazoa; phylum Chordata; class Mammalia; order Rodentia; family Sciuridae; genus Sciurus; species Sciurus carolinensis. The sequence goes on from NC_062226.1 coordinate 2,452,877, forward strand.
GTATCAAACAAAACCAAAAATAATCTTCCCCAGCACCACAAAAATCAAAATAAATGCAAATTTACAAAAAAAAAAAAAAAAAAAATCGGGTTAGAAAGTGTACAGAGGACCTGAATGGCATTTCTCCAGAGAAGATGTAAGAATGGCCCACAGGTGGGCGGAGAGGCACCCCTCTCACTTACCTGGAGGAAAAGCAGCTGCGAATGAATGTTGGAGCTCCCGGGATGCACAGGCTGAAACCCCGCCCGGAGGTGACGGAGGTGACGGAGGTGACGGAGGTGACGGAGTTAGAAGCGGGGTTGCCAGGGTGATTGAGAGTGAAGAACCATCCTCGCCAGTGAGATCGCGGCCCTGTACAGGACGAGGGAGCCGGGCGTCGGTGCCATGCCTGTGACCCTAGAGACTCGGGAGGCTGAGGTAGTAGGATAGCAAGTCCGAGGCCAGCCCAGGTTACTGAGGAGGCCCTGTCCCAAAATAAAATAAAAAGAGCTGGGGTGTGGCTCTTTGGCGGAGCACCCTGTTTCAGTCCCCAATACCAACAAAACAAAATAAAACCTGCTCTGCCATCCAGCCATCTCTCCTCCTGGTAAAAATCCAGGTGGAATGAACCCAGCCCTGGGCGACACCTGCCCTCCCGCTGGGGAATCCGCCCAGGTGTGCACCCCGGCGGAGCCCGAGGGTGTGATAGCCCTGGAGCATCTATCGCTCCGCCCGGCCTTTCATGACAGCCTGGAAGAGTCCGGGGAGTGTCGCCGGGTGCAAGACGCGGGCACAGAAAGGCAGGTGCTGTGCGACCTCGCTCGTGTGCGGGATCTTTAAAAAAATCAAATACACGGGACCCACCCAGGGGCAGGACGCGGTTGCCAGGGGCAGGACCAGAGGGATGCGGGCCGAGGGGCGGAGCCGTGGGTGAGTGGCGCGCGAGGCTAGGGCTCGGAGCGGCACGAGGACCGCAGCTACCCAGGGCGCGGCCCGGGAAAGGGGGCCCTGGTGCGACGGCTGGTGCTGCCACGCGTGCACCCAGCGTGGCGCGGGGAGAGGCCACTCCTTACTCCTTTTTCTTTGGTACCAGGATCGCACCCGGGCGCTGCGCCACGGAGCCCAGGCCCCACCTTCAGCCTCTGGAGCCGCTGGCAGTGCAGGTGTGCACCTCCTGCAGGAGGCGGCTTGCCGGGTTTGTAGCACGCGGGAGCCATGGTCGCTCCGCAGCAGTTTACTGTGCATTCAAAGTAGGCAGGGGAGGGGACTTGAAGGTGCCCAAGACTTAGAGATAATGAATACTTGAGGGGGTGGAAGGCCAGCCCCCTGCTCTGGCCACTGTACACACGCACTGGAATGTCTCATAGACATGTCGGTTACTGTGCTTCAATTAAGAAACTTAAAAATATTTCTGAAAATCGAGTCATACACCTTAAATAGTATGAATCTAGGTATATATTAAACAGCGTGTATCCAATAGTTTTTAAAAAGAGACTGACCATTAACTAAACTTGGAGTGCATCAGGTCTCTGCCGCTGTCCCTGCGTCCTTCCCCTGGTCAGAACCCAGTGCCCCCCTGCTCACCAGTCTTGTCATCCAGGACTGACAGCTTTAAGAGGTGCTGGCGAGGTGTTCTGAAGAGTGGGGTTGGCTGAACTCTTCCCACTCCCAGGGAAGAGAGCTTGGGTCACCTGGGGGGGGACAGTGACCACACACGCTCCCTGTGACCCTCTGTGAGGGAGATTTGTCCTTTCTCCCCCACTTACATGTTCAGCATTTATTTTTCCTCCAGTATGGACTAATTTATTTGTTAGCCAATTGTGTTATTTATGTCATCTTTCCTCAGATAGTCCAGCTTTGGCTGCTGGGTCCCTGTGACTTGCCCTCCTCCTGGGGTTCCGGGCAATTCCTTGCTCCACGGCACTACACGATGCTCCAGGCTGCCACCAAACACATCACACCAACTCCCCGGTCATCTGTGTGGCTCTGTGGTAATCTCTGCAGGGCATCGCTGCAGGGCAGTCTCAGTTGGTTTGCTGTATCTATAAAAGACTATGTGGAACCAGGCACCAGGGCACACACCTCTGACCCCAGCAACCCAGGAGGCTGAGGCAGGAAGGTCACATATTCCAGGTCAGTTTCGGCAACTGAGACCCTGCCTCAAAATAAAAAATATTAAGGGCTGAGGGTGTAGCTCAGAGATAGTGTGCCCCTGGGTTCAACCCCCACTACAAAAAAAAAAAAAATATATATATATATATATATATATATATATATATAGAGAGAGAGAGAGAGAGAGAGGGATTGAGACAGAGAGAGTGCTACAGAGGGCTAGAGGTCTGAAGTTCATCTGGCTCATGGTTCTGGAGGCTGGAAGTCCAGGTTCAGGTGGTGGCCTCTGGCTAGGGCCTCCTGCCGATTCAACTCGCAGTGCAAAGAGGAAGGGCAAGCAGGGGCACGTGGGCCAACGCCAGGGTCGGTCCTGCCCCCCAGCGACCTGCGCTGACAGACAGCCGCTGCTCCAGCAGCACGGGAGCCGAGTTCACGCCTTAATACCTGCTCCCTTCAAGCTCCCACTGCCTCTGGGGACCATCAGGGACCAAATTTCAACAGAGTTGCAGAGGGGACGGACCACAGCCGACCACAGCAGTGCTCCTGTAATGCCATGGGGCTCACCACCAGCTGTCCTCTGGCATGTGGTCACCCGCTCTCCACCCAGTCCAGTCCATCGAGGCAGTGGGGGATGTACACCTGTAGTCCCAGCCCCTCAGGAGGCTGAGGCAGGAGGCTGAGCCCGGGAACCGCCCATCCTGGGCAGCATAGTGAGATTCCATCTCTTCAAAAAGCAAAAACAAAAGCAAGAAACCCCAACAGTTCACTAAGTGCTGGCTCTGTCCCCAGAGTTGTACCAGGCTTGGGATTCTGGAGACTGTGGTGGTCATGTGCTGGCCCTCACCTGAGGCATGCTCAAGGGGCAAGGGGACCTGGACTAGAGGAGCTGGGCTGTCGGATCGTGACAATGCCACCAGGGAGGAGGGCGGGGTGCTCTGAGCCTTTGAGGTCCACAGAGCCGGGAAGCTTCAGCTCTACCTGAACCTGTGGAGGGAACTGTGTCGGGTCCTCTGGGTGACTGCAAGGCACACGATGGTGTGCATACCCCTACCCAGAAAGTTCTCTCCTTCTGTGGTGGCCAGGGTGGGAGCCTGGCATCTCTCCCATCACAGAGGCTGTGTCAGGAGCCCAGAGCCTGTGGCCTTCTTCTAAGCTGGCCTGCGTCCAGGTTTCCAGAAAGAAAGGCAGTGGGGACAGCAGCTCTGGTGCAGGGAATGGTGATGACCATGGGGGTCAGAGCAGGCATCACCCTGACCCCAGACTCACCTCTGCCGTTGACATGAGTCGGGCAGCCTCCCTGAACCAGTACGGTCGGCCTGGCAGGCTGACTTGGAGACCAGTGAGATGGTGGGCCTGGCATGGGGTGCCCGGCCTCTGGTACACGGCAGGCGCTCAGTGGGTGCTCTCTGTGAGGCTGCATGCACACTGAGGCAGAGGACCCTGTGCGCATCTGCTGCAGTGAACTTCCCAGGCATGGGAGACTGAGTGGCCAGATGGGCATAACCATGGCAACCAGCCTCCATGCCAGCCTTGGGCCGCAAGTGGCCCAACCTCCAGAGCCTGAGTGACAGCAGGGACTGGTCAGCAGACCAGGCATGAGGGAGTGGTCTGTGCCAGGCAGGTACCAAGCCCTGACTCCTGGTGTGCACACGTGGGGAGTCTGGGTCACACGGGGTAAGATGTGTTCGCCCCTTGTCCCCATTCCAAATGGAAGAGTCCAGGGCCTCAGGCCACAGCAGTGTGCCTTGTCTTCACCATGCGGGGAGCCCAGGAAGCGGGAGTGGGAAGGCGGGCACCCGCTTCTGGCTGAGTGGGGAAATGGGGCAGAGGGGCTGCAGGTGGCCTGAGGACCACTGGACGCCTGGACGCTTGGGTGGCAGCTGAGTCTGCAGACAGTGGTTGTACCCTGCAAATGCACAGGTGGGCGAGCCCTTCCTCCCTCCCGACCTGAGACTCTGACCAGAGCTGGCACCCCTCGCAGACCCTGGGCGTCTCCCTGCTTTCTTCCCCTCCTGTGGCCAGTGGCCCACTGCTGCTATCTGTCACTACTTACAGAATCTCGAGGACCCAGGTGGAGTGCAGGGTGGGCTGTAGGGTGGAACATCCGGTGAACAACAGAAGCCTGGCTCTGCGCCCCCTCCCTGAGGTCAGGGTAGGGAGGGGTGATTCACGCCCCCTGGCATCTGTCTGCTCAAGACTGACCCCTGACATATGGCATGAGCCTCCGCACAAAGCTAGTTCTCCAGTAGCGCTGGTCGGTGTGCTGATTCCAGCATGCGCTCGCTGGACAGGTGCCCAGGAGGCTCTGCCTTTGGCCACCCGCTCCCAGCTGCCACCCCACTACCATGAGGCTCAGTGGTAGAGCGGTGCAGCCACCTTTGGTCCACACTGGGGGCTCTGGTCTCTCTGCCCCTCAGCTTCCTCCTCCAGGGGGATGATGCACACAAGGTGCTTGTATTCTGAGCATTTGGGGATTGCTGTGCTTTGGGTAAGTGTCCACCAAAGGCCATGTGGTAAGGGCTTGTTCCCTGGAAGAGAGGCACTATATGAAAGCTGTGGAACCTTTGAAAAGTGTGCCTAAATACATCAGTAAAAACATACATAGTGTCATTGCAGCTACATTGGGAGGCTGAGGCAGTAGGGTGCAAGTTCAAGGCCAGCCTGAGCAACTTAGTGAGACCCCATCTCCATATTAAAAATAAAAAGGTTGGGGATGCAGCTGAGTGCCAAATGTCCCCAGTTTAATCCCCATTGCCACACACACACACACAAATTAAAAATTAAAAAAAGATATATTGTCAAAATGAACTAAAGCCTATAACCCAGTGGATAGCAAGGTAGGTTAAAAGGATGGGGTGGGGGGTGTGGTAATGTGCACCTGTAATCTCAGACACTTGGGAGGCTAAAGTAGGATGATTTCGAGTTCAAAGCCGTCTCAGCAACTTAGTGAGGCACTTAGCAAGCCAGCGAGACCCTGTCTCTAATAAAATATATTAAAAAAAGAAGATATGGGGATGTAGCTCAGAGGTTAAGCACCCTTGGGTTCAATCCCCAAGTCCCAGTACCAAAAAAAAAAGGATGAGGAGGAGGAAAAGGAAAAGGATAGAAAATGATATACTATATGTGCTAGCTAGCTTCCCTTACTGTGACAAAACACCTGAGATAATCAACTCAAAAAGAGGAAAGATCAGTTCTGGCTCATGGCTTCAGAGGCTGCAGTCCATGGCCACTTGGCCTTGTTGCTCTGGGCCTATGGTGTGGCACAGTCCATCATGTTGCAGAGGAGGCTGGGAAGCAAGCCAGAAAGGGGAGAGGCAGGGTTCCCAGACTCTCCTCAAGGGCTTACCCCAGTGTCCTTACTTCCTCTCACCCGGCCCCACCTCCTGGAGGCTCATCCGCCTCCCAGTAGCACCAGGGGAGGGATCCAAGCCTTCAACATGTGGCCTTCGAGGAACATTTCAGATCTCAAGCATGGCACTTATCAAGAGGACTCGAGCTGCTAAGTTAATATCAGACTGAGCAGACTTCAGAAAAGTGCCAGGGGCAGAGAGACACTGTGGAGCAATCGCAGTGTGAATTCATCGAGAGGACACGACCATCTTGAACGTCCCGGCCCTTCATGACTGAGCCTTAAAACACGTGGAGCAAAACATGGTGCACGAGAGGAAAACACGAAAACCACGATCACAGCTGGCTTCTTCAACAGCCCCACTGCCACGGCAGGTGGACAAAGAAAAAGAAAGAGGCCAACTCAAAGTACCTTCATTCAACCTGACCTGGTTGGCATTCCACCTGAGAGCTGGAGGCACATTCTTTTAAGTGCTCACAGCACACACCCTAGTGTGGATTATACCCTGCAACAACCAGACCTTGAAACATGATTAAAACCTGAAATCACTCAATGCGTGTTCTCTGATCACAGCAACATTGAATTAGAAGTCGTTGACATCTCTAGCACTGAAAATAAAGAAAAAAAATGACAGCAGAAAGGCCAAGCCCTGCACTGGTCAGTTTGGTGCTGGTATAACCAACGCTTGACATGGGCAGCGTAGGAGCAAAGAGAGGTCCTCTCAGCTCATGGTGCTCCCATCCACGACCAGGTGGCCCCTTCACTTTGGACCCTGGTGATGGTGGCAGAAGCGCATAACAGAACAGCCTGCTCACATTTCAAACCAGGAACAGAGAGGACAGGGCTGGGGTCTCCCACTCCTTCCAGGGCACACCCCCAATGACCTGAGGGCATTGGCCAGGCCCCGCCCTTGGAAGCTTCCAGCACATCCCTACAGCGCCCCCTGGGGAACAAGCCTGTACTGCACAGGTCCTGGGGGCCCCTCATCTAAACCACGGGACCCCCAAGTCTAGGACACCCTGGAACTACGAGTCAAAGGGGAAGTCCCAGAGGAACTCAGGACATATCTAGATGTAACAAAAATGAAAAACCAAAGCAATTTAACATGGGGACTTAGCACATCAGGCTTTGTGTGCTGCAGCTGACGGGCGGCTCCCGGGAGACCACGCAGCACCCAGAGCTTCCTGAGCTGAAGCATGGTCTCAGGTCCGTCGCCCAGGTTCCTCCTTAAGGAGCTAGGAAAGGGAATGCAGGGAAAGACCAAGGTGAGGAGGAGCAACAGACGCAGACACCCTGGTGAGGACAGAGAACTCGGGCCAGGTGCAGCCCAGGGACACAGCCCCACTCCATCCCCAGAGCCACAAAAGCAAAACGAAGCAGGCAGGCGCCCAAGGACAAGCACTTGGGATCTCAAGGGGGTGTGATTCCACAGAGCTGAGGGCAGAAGGCGGGTACAGAAGCCACGAGGGCCAAGCTGCAGAGAGGCAGAGGCAGCGGTAAGAAGCCCTGTGAGCTGTTGGCACCGGAGGCCCCTGTGGGTCAGCATGGTGCCCTGTGCCCTTAAAAACTGGAAGAAAGAAATGTGAATGTTTTCACCATAAAGAAACGGTGCAAGTTTGAGGAGATGGACAGGTTAACCTGACTTAAACATTACACAACACGTGCATGTATCGAAACATCGCGTGGTATCCAAAGTGCCATGCACAATATTTATGTTTTCAATGTATCCGTTGAAAACATTGAGGTCCAGGGAGGCGGCTGAGTGGCAGAGCTTACCTTGGGTGCCCGAGGCCCTGGGTTCCATCCCAGCACTGAAAAAAATTAAACTAAAATTAAAAAATAAGCAAAAAAATTAAGCAGACACGTCACCAAAGAGGAAACAGAACTGGAAACAAGGACAACGTCATCAGCCTCTAGGGAAATGCAAATCCAAGTCATGGCAAGAGGCCCCAAGGAGTCGGGAACAGGACCTCCAGCAGGTGCTGCTGACCTGCGCTTGCACCCCAGGAACCAAGGCAGAAACGGCTGCCTGTCCATCCATAGAGGATTGGACCAAAAGGTGAAGTGTCACATGCACACTATGTGGTATTATCCAACCATAAAAAGCAATGAAAATCTGATCCGGGCCACCCTGACAGATGGTCAGACCTTCACGATGTGACGCCATGTGACATGAGGCAGGCACAGAAAGGACGTGTGTCGTGTGAGTCCACTCGTATAAAATGCCAAGAACAGGCGAATAAATAGACAGAACGTGTAACAGAGACTCAGGGCCCAGATGGGGACAACAGAGGCTACTGCTTAATGGGGACAGTTTGTTTGAGATGATGGAAAGTTCTGGAGGTGGGTGGTGGCAAAGGCTGTTTAATGTCACAAAATTATACACTCAAATGTGGTTGAAATCAAGGTAAACTTTATGTATTTTACCACAATAAAAAATCATTGGGCACGTCATTGAGCACAATCCCAGTTACTTGGGAGGCAGAAGCAGGAGGATTGCAAGTTGGAAACTAGCCTGGGCAACTTTGCAAGACCCTGTCTCAAAAATAAAAATGCAGCTCAGAAGAGCCCTGGCCAAGCATGTGCAAGGCCCCATGTTTCATCCCTAGCACCAAAAAGAAAAAAGTTGGTGATGAATCTGCTATGTACCTATTACAATGGGAAGGAAAGAGGGCTGGGGAGGTGGCTCAGTGGCAGAGCACTGGCCTTACATGCCCAAGGCCCTGGGTTCAATCCTCAGCACAGAAGGAGGGAAAAAAAAAACCCCGCCCAAAGACCTGACCATATCCAGTGCTGGAATGGACCCAGAACACAGAATGCGCATATGCTGCTGGTAGGAATGCAGAATGCAAACTGCAAGCTTCTTACAACGTTAGAAAGACACTTCCCCAAAGACCTAGCACCCCATCCTACGGATTGACTCAAGAGAAGTGAAAATTGGCACACCTGCAATCCCAGAGACTCGGGAAGCAGAGGCAGGAGGATCACAAGTTAGAGACCAACCTCAGCAACTTAGTGAGACTCTCTCCAAATGTAGAATAAGAAGGGCTGGGGATGTGGTTCAGTGGTAAATGGTCCCCAGGACCAAAGGCTGGGGGAGAGGGGCAAAAAACAAAGCAAACAAACATTTCTTTGGAAATGTTTGCTGCATGTCTATTCATGATCACCCAGAAAGAGTAAAAGGGTTAAGCTCTGTGTGACATCCATACAGTGGAACACTACCTAGCTGTGAAGAAGCTGTCTGAGACTCACAGCACTGGGGAATCTCAAGGGCTTGAATGCTAACTCCACTCACACATCAACCCAAAAAAGACAGCTTGGCAGAGATGCAGAGCAGATCCCTACCTGCCCTGGGTGGGAAGCAGGAGGGTCTGACATCAGAAGTGCAGAGGGGAGCAGGGGCTGGACTGATCTCCAGTCCTGCTCCTGGAGTTGATGGCATGAAGAGCTATACCCGTGAAAGATGCAGAGCTGTATTGCCCTCCTATGCAAATTTTTGACTTATCAACTTGGGGGGTGCACAGGAGATTGGACTCAGGGGCACTCAACCATGAGCCACATCCCCAGTTCTACTTCTGTATTTTATTTAGAGACAGGGTCTCACTGAGTTGCTTAGTGCCTTGCCATTGCTGAGGTTGGCTTTGAACTTGTGATCCTCCTGTCTCAGCCTCCAGAGCCACGGGGATTACAGGTGAGCGCCGCCGAGCCCAGCGATGACTTATCAATTTAAGAAGAAAAAAGAAAAATAAATTGTTTTGTGGTGAACTTTGCCTTTGAGTGGCCGCAGTGTTCTAGACACATGATTACATAAAAATCCTTAATTTTACAGATGAGGGAGCCGAAGCGTAGAGTGTGTGTGACACTCTATGTGCCTTTGAGCCCTGCCTAATTCCCAGCCTTGTGGGGTAAAGCCCACGCCCGGCTGCTTCCCTGCTGAGTGCTGAGTGCAGGCAGCAAGGCTGCCCACGGCAGGGGCAAATCCCAACTCCTACAGCAGTGGACCATCTAATGGGAGGTGCAGAGACATGTTTGGGTAACCCTAAGATGGTGGCTGGCGTTGAGCCAAGAGGTGGCGCATAGTTAGTGTTAACACGGCGTGATCTACTTTTGCCTGATTAGTTAATGTCTCCTCTGCGCTAATGGTCAACAGATATTCCTCATTCTTTCTTGATTGGTACCGAGGGGCATGCTTCAATTATGCTAATCCTAAGCTGATTGGCTGTCTTAGGTATATAAGACACACACCTATAGGAAGCACCAAGGATAAGCAGCACCTCTGATAGATCGCTAGGCGGAGGACTAAGCCGACACCTCTAGGTTGCGGGTTGATGATGGCAGAATGCAGGTTGCAGCTCGCAGAATGAAGATCGCAGGATGCAGGACGCACCTCTAAGAAGAAACAGCAGACCTTTAAGAAATAGCTCCTCTGATAATAGTAGCCTCTCTGAGAGTGTAGCAAGTCTCCTTTCCTGATAAGCAAAGTCTCTTCCTCTAAGCTCTAAGCAAAGCCTGTCTTCCTCTTAAGACTTCCTCTAAAAGCAAGTAAGCCTTTCTTCCTCTGTAAACTAATGAACAAGCAAACAAGCAAGGAAGCAGCTCAGTAATAGAAGTAGTTCAGTTCCAGTCCACCTCCGATAAATTACCGCGAGATTGTTGCTGCAGGCGGTAACAAATATCCGCGGGATTGTTGCCGCGGGTGGCGACAGGGAGGGATGCAGGGTCTTAGGGACAGGAGGAGGGCCCACCCAGTCGCTGGATGGATACCTTTCTGGTCGCTGGGCCACTCACAGTTGCTCCTGAACTCCCCTGGCCACCATTGACATGGCTGATGAGGAGGACACTGCCCAAGATGGCCTCCCCAGGCTTGAGATGCCCAGGTAGGGTCCAGTATGACAAGACTCTCCACTGGGAGGAGATCCAGAGCTCTGGATAGATGAGACTGGGAGGGAGCGAGACGGAGCAGATCTAGGAACCGTGGATCTCGACCTGGGAGAGTCAAGTGCATGCCTGTGGGGGATTAGGGGGCCCGTGAGCAGAGGAACTGTGGCCAAGTCATGGGGACAGGGATCCCCGAGTGTGGCCAGGGCCCTGCAGGTGGCTGGATCATAGATTCCTGGGTTCCACCTGACCCACGGGGTCCTGGGAACCTGACCCTGGTCTTCTGTGTGATTCTGCTGCATCCCCACATCTGAGCGGCACTTGGCCCAGGCAGCCCAGGCGGCCGGTGAGGAGCCTGGAACCTGCTCATCTGCTCATTGCGGACACAGCTGCTGACACTTCCTGCTGGGATGGATGCCTGGGGGAGGGCAGACGCTTTGCACTCTAAGGGACACAGCCATATTGACGCCTTTAAGACTGAAAATTGCCCAGCTTGGCCTCCTTGCCTGGAACCTGTTGCATGCTGCCCAACCTCAGGGACAATCCCTGCTCCTCCTCCCGGGATTTCCTAACCAGGGTCACAGTCCATGGCCCAAGGGGGCTGGGCTCACCGCACCACCCAGAGCTGGCTGAGTTCAGACTCAGGTGCCTGAGCTCCTCTAAAGGCAGGCGCCCTTCCCACACCACCTGCCCTCAAAGGCAGCAGATCCTGTAGAGGTTGTGTCCAGATCACCCTGAGACACCCGTCTTGGGTCCCTTTCTGAACCCCTTCTCCCCTACTGCCCCAAAGTATCGACTTCTCTCCTCTGTGGGCCTTCCTGCCCTTCCCAGATGGGGCACAGTGCAGAGGCCACCAGGAGGCCCAGGGCTGGGTGGCTGCAGGCTGCAGGGGTTCTGAGCCACTCTCACTGGCATGGCTGGCCGGGCCTCCTCCCCCACCAGCCTCCTCAGACCCCTCTGTACTCGCTAGGTGGCTGTGTGCCCTGCTCATGCCTATTTCTCTGGAGCCTCTGGACACCCTGGACTCTCCCCGCACCAGCCTCCAGGGTCCCCGGGCATGCGGAGAAGCCTGTTCTAGACCCTGGCACCAGTGTGGCCATTGGCTGGGTCTGCTCCCTTCAGGGGCTTCCTGAGGGCAGAGAGGGGCCCCGGGGCAGCACCTGGTACCCAGACAGTTCCGGGGATGCTGGTGACGAGGGCCGGCTGGCGACCTCCCGATCACCCAGCTGTGGACGTGAAGGGGGCGCCCTGCGTCTTTACTCACAGAGCAGGAGCAATGCCGCCAGATCTCCCCACTGCACCCACCCAAGACCGCGCCTCGCCCCTCCGCCCCAGGGCGGCTCTGTCGACAGCGAGGGGATCCTTCGGTACAGATGCTGCTTCTTTTTTTTAATTTTAATTTTTTGGTACTGGGGATTGAACCCACATGTGCTCTACCACTGAGCTACCCCCTCAGCCTTCTTATTCTTGTTAAGGAAGTCTGGTCCTAAGCCAACGTGATGGAGATTCGGGCCAACTTTATCTTCTATTTGGTGAAGGGTCTCAGGTCTAATTCCTAGATCCTTGATCCATTTTGAGCTGAGTTTTGTGCAGGGTGAGAGATAGGGGTTTAATTTCATTTTACTGCATATGGATTTCCAGTTTTCCCAGCACCCTTTGTTGAAGAGGCTATTTTTCTCCATTGTAAGTTTTTGGCACCTTGGTCTAGTATGAGGTTACTGTACTTATGTGGGTATGTCTCCGTGTCTTCTATCCTGTACGACTGGTCTGCCTGTCTATTTTGGTGCCAATCAGACTTTTTATTCTTGAGACAAGATCTCACTAGATTGCTGAGGTGGCCTGGAACCTGTGGTCCTCCTGCCTCGGTCTCGAGTGAACGGTGTGCCCCTGCGCCCTGAGGTGTGGACGCTTCAGTGCTGTTCAATCAATGACCCACAGGCCACTCTGCCTGCAGCAGACTTTGCAGCTACCTTCATCTTTGGTGGCTGTGGGTGTACCAGGGCCTGTCTACCTGGGTGACGTCCTCATTATCCACAGTGCTGCCCTGAGCATCCTGGGTGGCCTGAGCCCTCTCACAGGGCTTCCTGAGGGACAGGTTCCTGGGTTCCAATGGTTGGCATTCATTTTTACTTCCCTTTCAGGGACCACGGTTTCTGTCAGTTAAACCACCTTCGCCGTCCTCATAGTCCCCAGGCCTCAGGCCCCCAAGATTGATGAGGAAATTGATGTCTGGGGTCAGAACCACCCAGAACTTTCCGCACCCTCTGAACCACACCTGCACTGCCCCAATTTCAAGTCAGCCTTCCCTTCCAACAGCAGGCTTACGGTGGGGAGCCCTGCCCCATCTGCAGGGGAGGCACTAGCTGCTGGGCTGGTCAGAGAGGCCGAGCGCCCAGCTCCACTGCTGGCCCAAGATGGGCTGGCCCCAGGGAGACAGCTGCAAAGAAGTTGCAGACCCCAGACCCCAGGGCTCAGAGAGGCCCCCACACTGCGGCCCTCTTCCACCCAGAGCTGGCTTTTTTCTGGTGGTGGGGGAGTTGGAGGGAAGGATGGGCAGATGGAGGGGCTGCCTCTGGGGAGCCGGGTTGGAGGGAGCTGGCTTGCAGCTGCAGGGGCGAGTCCAGGAAAGGCCTCTGGCTTTGCCCCCAGGCCTTCCTGTGTCAGCTTTTCTATTTTAAGCCATTGCTCCTCCCTGGGGGAATTCTCTGCGAGCCTGTGGGGAACGCAGCCCAGAGGCAGGCCCGCTGGCCGACGGGGGGCCTGCACTCCTTTCTTCAGCCCTTTGGGCTTCCCCTCCTGTGAGGCGCACACGGAGCTGGCACGCTCGCTCGCCCAAACACAGGCCACCCCTTTGAGAACGGTCCTGCCTCCAGCCCCAGTCAGGGCGGTCCTGGATTTTATCCCAAACAAACAAGCATCACTGAGAAACTCCAGAAAGAACATAATCCTGCAGCCCAGGGCCAAGAGGCAGCGAGGCAGGGGGCGGGCAGCTATGGACGCTCAGGAGGAAACAGCAGTCTGAAGGGCAGATGGCCAAACGCAGTGGGCACCATCATGCCCAGGAGGAAAGGGCCAGCGTGGCTCCAGAACGTGTGTGGGCACTAGGACAGCCCGAAGAGCAGTCCAGCCTCAGCCTGTTCTTTCGTGCTGTGTGACGTTGGGCAAGTCACGGAGGCTCTCTGACCCCATCTTCACCATTTATAAAATTCAGAAGAATGCCCATGTTTGGGAAAGAGGAGGCTGTTTAACATCTCAGGCGAGTGAAAGGCATTCGGTAGGCACTTACTCAGAAGAACAGCTGCGGTGGATTTTAATAACACAGATAAATGGAAATCGTTTGGCATGATGGGAAAGCAGAGGTGAAATATTAGTAGCCAAATTTGTATTTCTTTAAAAATGGCCCCATAATCCATTATGCCGCCTAAATGGAAAGCTTTTGAAAAACGGCCTGGACGTTGGCGCCTCTGCACGCTGGGGTCAGGGCCCAGACCCGAGCGGGCGGGCGGCCGGCCGCGCCAGGTGCGGCCCCGCGCTGGAGGGCTGCATTCCAGGCATTCCTGCTGGGGACGGCCCGCCGCGCCGGGACCGCGAGGGCCCGGCCGCTTCCGGGCCAGTGGCTGAGCCCTAGCGCCACCTGCAGGCGCAGCCGGACCACGCGGAGCCGCTCGGCCCGCGCCCGCCCAAGGCGGGGCGCAGGGACGCAGCCCCGGGCAGCGCCGCGGGTTGGCGCAGGTGTGAGTCCGACCCCGGCGAGCGCGAGCGTCCCGCCGGCCGCCAGTCCCGTGGGCTACTGCGCACGCCTCCGCAGGCGCCCTGTCGCGCTGCCCCTGCTGTCGGTAGCGAGGGCCGGGGACCGGCGAGCGACCCCGAATGCCAGCAAGGACAGCGGTGCCCCGAGGGGAGGCAGTCTATGTGACCGACTGTCTGCGTTGTCACGCCACCGGGGCAGCACGGGACCGGAGGGCGTCAGGCACACGGGATCGTAGTCACTGTCGGGGCCAACCTGGAGGGGCCACCTGAGAGAGAGGCCCCGAGCGGGGACCGATTCCGGCAGCAGGCTGCGAGGTGGGAGGGAGCCGGAGGGACGCGGAAAGGCAGGGGAGTCCACCTGGCCGGCGGCAGAGGCAGAAGCCAGCCAACCCATCAGGCGGGGAGCAGGACAGGTGCTCCTGTCCAACTTGCTCTTCTGCACTTGGGAAACAGGCCAGCAGAGGGAGACCACGGAGGGGCCCATCTTGGGATCCGGGGTGGGGCAAAGCGCCTGTCCTGATGACCACCAGGAAGGTCCTGGGGACAGGAGAGAGGGCCCACGCGCCGGAAGACATAGCATGAATCCCCCAAATGGCTGCCCTGGCGGAGTTACCAGGGGAAAGAATTCACACCAACCCCACCTACCTGGGCGGAGGGGAGCCCCAGGGTCTCTGGCAGCATCAGCAGATCCTGGGCCTGGAACAGTGGCCCAGTGGAGGCAGGCTGTCTAGGCTGGAAACCTGGTGAGCAGTTCCTGGAACCCTGGGCATCCCCCCAGGTCCCTTGGCTTCCAGACCCTCCCTGGTCAACTGCCATCAGAATCCACCCTCCCACCCCCGGCTCTGGCTGGGCTGGCCATTAAAGGGCCAGTGCCTGCCCTGCTGCAGGGTACCATGGCCTTCCCACCTGGGGTTGACCCTCCACTGCCCACACATGTGAGTTGGGGAGTCTACTGCTGCCCAGGAGATGCTCATTACCAGGTGGCAAAATGTGGTTTTCCAAAAGCTTTAAGTTCCAAAGAAGGTAATGTTTTAAATTTCAGCTTTCCTATTGTGAGACCCCCGCAGCCTGGCTCCTGTTCATGGGGTGCTCTCTTCTTTGAGACCTTAGCACTTATCCCTTCACACACCCATTCGCCGTCCCTCTGCATACTACCTACCTGTCCATCGTCTGTTGATCCTTCCACCAGCCATCCATCATCCGTAGTGATGGCCTGAATCTGAAATATACCCCTGAGGGTCACGTATTTAGGGTTTGAGCCCCAAAACAGCAATATTCAGAGGTGGCACTTTTGGGGCAGTGATGGATCATGAGGGCTGTACCTCATGGTGGGTTAATCCATTGATAACTGAATGGACAGCTGGAAGGTGGCTGGAACCGCAGACAGCCGGGCATGGTTGGAGGAAGTACGTCACTGGGTGTGCCCTGGGAATGTGTATCTTGTTGTCTGTCCCTTTCCTCTCTGTCTCTGCTTCCTAGCTGCCATGAACTGGAAAGCCTTCTGCTACACCCTTCCACCAGGATGTTCTGCCCAGACTCAGGCCCAAAGCAATGGAGCCAGCCCACCATGGTCTGAAACCATAATCCAAACTAAATCTTTCCTCCTCTAAGTTGTTTTTCTCAGGTATTTGTCACAGTAAGAAAAAGCTGAGTAACACATCCATCCACCATTCAAACGGCCACCCATTCATCCATCCATCTCATCCCAAGGCCCACCCATGTCATCAGAGAAGAGTTGTCTCCTAAGGTGGGTCTGGGAGTTCCTGGAGAGAAGGGAGAACTCGACTCAGGACTAGTGGAATTCTTGGCATGGCACACTTGAGGCAAAGACTTTCAGCATGTGCCCAAGGCATGGACAGGCTTATCTAGGAAATTGGAGGCACATTCCAGGAGAACGTGGGCAGTCTCCAGAGTGAGTTCTGGGGTAAGCAGGGAAAACACACTCAATGGCAATGTGGGCCATCTCCACAGGAAGAGTCAGCCCACTGGTGCAGGGTGTTAATGTTCACAGAAGGGTGGTTGCTAGGACCTGGACTGCAGCTGGAGCCAGGGCAGAGCTATACACTCTCATGCCCTTTTCCTGGGTTTGCCCATTGCCCTCAAGTATCTTATTTGCAGATGAGGGCACGGGCTGAGTGGCTCAGGAATTGCAACTGTCAAGGGTGCTTTCTGCATTTCAGTGGTTCATGGGTGTTTCCCTTGAGATCTGTTTCTCTCCCTTTTTTGTGTCCCCAAATTCCTATCTCAAACCCATCCACCCCACCCATCCATCCATTCCATAAGGGCCACTAACTTTTTGTATTTTGGCACTGGGGATGGAACCCAGGGGCACTTAACCACTGAGCCATGTCCCCAGCCCTTTTTAATCTCTATTTTGAGACAGGGTCTTGCTAGGTTGCTTAAGGCCTTGCTGAATTGCTGAGGCTGGCCTTGAACTTGGGATCCTCCTGAGTTGCTAGAATTACAGGCGCGTGTGGCGGGAAGTATTTTGAGTTTGATTGGGGTGGAACCTGAGGTGTGCGTTGTGGAGAGGTGAGGCCGGACTGGAGGTGGATGTTGAGTCTGAATTTGGATATGGACTGGAGAACAATGGGACGCTCGTTCTGAATCTTCATCTGGGGTGTGACAAGTCAGAGCTGGGGTTTTAGAAGTTCCTCTGGAGTGGTCTGGAAAAGACCAGGCCCGAGGAGGGCTAGGGTGGGGCCACATGTGGATGGATCTGAAAGCTTTCTGAGAGGGGTGGAGGGTTGTCCAGTCCCTGATGAGCTCTGGTTCAGGCAGGTGGGTGGAGAGACAGAGAAGTCATTCTTTATGGGCACTGGCTTCCTCACCCGGCCATAGTCACTTCCTTGTGCTCCAGGGCACCTGGCCCCAGGGATTAGGCTTCTTGGGCACACAGATCCACAGGGAGCTGTCTCTCCTTCATGGGAAGGAATTTCAGACTAACTGCTTCTCTGGGTTCCTGTAGCTATGGCAACTGCCCACCCTCTGGGTTCCTTTGTTCAGTGGTCCACTTTATGCTTTGAATATAGCCCTAGCTACTCTGCCACGGCAACTTACTTTAAAATGAACATGTTTCTTTCTCTTTCTCTCCCCTCCATAATCTCAGAGGGAAGCAGGATTAGTAATCCATCCTAGGCTGAGTTATCTGTCCTTGGGCACACACCCGCCACAGGAACAAATTCAGACTTTGGGGATGGCACCAGATCTCAGAAATTACTATCTCTCAAGTTAACAAGTGAATCACAACTCCCAACAGAGAACATGTGGAATGTAGCCTTTGAATCACCTTCTTAAAACCCCCTGCTCCCCTTGAGGAGCAGAACCACAGCCTCTGGGACAGAAGTTCTCTGTTTCTGCTTTGCTAGCAAACCAATAAAACTTATTTTTCTCAAAACTGTGCCCTCCTTATTGGATTGGTATTGGCGACAAGGACGGAGCTTTTGGTAACAGTTCCTGTGTCATATTTGGCAGTCTCACTTTTTTTTTTGGTACTAGGAATTGAGCCCATGGGCACTTAACCACTGAGCCGCATCCCCCCTCCCCCCATTTTAGGTTTTATTTTGAGACAGGGATTTGCTAAGTTACTGAGGTTGGCTTTAAACTTGGGATTCCCCAGCCTCAGTCTCCTGAGCAGCTGGAATTACAGGTGCGCTGCACATTCTCACTTTTAACTGGAAGACAGAAGATGGCTCTTGAGTACCCTTACCCAGGCCTGTTTTGAGCCTTCGGGGCTGTGGGGTCATGCCACCTCTAAGATTCTAAGATGCACAGGGCTTCAGAAGACCAGCTCCAGGCTCTCTGGGTGTCCCCTTCCTCATTTGTGAAGGAAGGCAGGGGAGGACCCCAGGAGAAAAGACTGTGGCATGGTCCACCAACAGAGCAGCCTGCAGGCGCGCGTCTATTAGTGCAGTGAAAACTAGCGAAACGCTGCTATGTTCACGCATGAAGCAGGAACCCTGGTCACCTTCATACTTCGACCTCGCTCATCGGGCCCATCTGAGTAATCGAGGGTGCGAGGGTGCGAGGGTGCCGGTTCCGGGCATTGCATTGTGTTTACACATTCTCGTCTTTGTCTCCTATCCTCAACCGGTGCCACTTTTCCGCCTGCCCAGGAACACAGATGCACAGCTCTCTGAACGGATCCTCTCTCCCGACTGCAATTTCCCAGATCCCAATTAAAGTCTGAGTTTGAGCGGGCGGACGAGGAGGCCTTCCTGCGGCTCCTGCGGTCAGCTGGACTAGCGCTGGGGCCGCTGCGAGAGCGCTGGCCCGCGAGGTCAGGCTTCGGCCCTCGGAGTCCAAGTGCAAGTGCCCGTCCTGGGGCGCCCGCCCGGTCTGTGACGGCTGAAGGGGCACAACAGCACGTTCCTGCGTACCCCAGAAGGTACAGGAGAACTGCCCACATCCGCCAAGCCTGAGCAAACGCTTCCGGTAGGAAAGCGGGTCGTACGCGGCCCCTTTAAGGCAGTGCGCCCGCCGAGGCTTTGTGGCCCTCGCCGCCGCCCGTCGCTCCGCCCCGCCGACCCGCCCCTCGCGCACGCGCGCCGCCGCCCGCCGCCCGCGCTCCGCCGCGTCCAGTTCGTCCGCGCTCGCGCCAGGCGGCGGCCGCCGCGACGCCCGCCCGCCCACCCCGCCGCCGCGGCCGGCAGGTAAGAGGCGGCGCGAGCCGCGGGGCGGGCGGGCTGCCGCAGGGCCGCCGCACGTGTCCGGGGCCTCGGCCCGCCACCGTCGCCGCGTGGCTCTCGCCGCCGCCCCCGGGAGCCCGCCCATCCGCAGTGCCCCGCGTGCGCCCGCCGCGCCCGCCCGCGTCGCGGGGAGGGACCCCGGCCGCGGCCTGAGGCGGAGCGCGCCCCGCTCCCGGGCGTCCGCGGTCCCGGCAGCGAGAGGCGCCGGTCGCGGCCACCAGCACGCAGGGTTCGACGCGCCGCCGCCTGCGTTCGCTCACCTGCGCGCCCGGTCCGATCCGAGCCCTCGGTCTGCATGTGGAAGAGGCCCGGGAGTGGCTGAGGCTGCCCCGCTGAGGCGTCGGGCCGTTTGCGGTCAGGCCCACCGGGCGGGGCTGGGGCTGGGGCTGCCGGCGCGGCGGCGAGGCCACCCCAGATCGCCTTTCCTGCGCCCTCCTTCCCCAAGGCCCAGCCCCTGACCCGCTGGCCGCCTGCCTCAGCGTTTCCTAGAACCCCGGGCGTTCGGGAAAGATGCCCAGCCTTGGACCCCACTGGGGCAGTAGGAGCTTGATTCTCTTACATGTTAAATGTCCCACGAGTCCAGAGATTTCTCACTAAGACCATCCTTGTGTTGTTTCTCACCAGGGGACATCCAGTTGTCTGCAGGAGTCACCGCCCACCTCCAGGTGAATCCTGCTTTAGGCTAGAAGGAGCTGTTTCCACAGCCCCCACCTTCCAGTGGCCTCAGAAGTCCAGCCCCACAGCCCCTTGTGTTGTGCTGGTGTGTTTCACCTGGGTAGGGGCAGGGCTCAGGTTCTTGAAATGGACTTCTCAGCTCTTTGCTTCCTTTCGGTCTCCCTGACTCCTGTCTCCCTGCTACTTGTCCAGTCTATAAAGGAGATGGTGGCCTTGGGGTTACATTGGAGTGGCCAGGTTGCATTAAGGATAAGTAGCAAGCAGCTGGCATTTACTGTGCACCGGCGCTTTGTCCCCTGAGAGGTCTGCAGGACCCCCATGCCCATGATAACTGGGCTTTAGGCACACAGCACTGTCCATCTCTGGGTGGAATCTATTGCAGGTGACAGTGTGGCTGCATCTTTGTCGTGTGCAATGGTGTATTTTCTCTCCCTTTGAAGACTTTGAGACATGCTCCTTTTGATGGCCTGTTTTGCCCAAGTGTTGCATGGGACCTGTGCAAGACCTCAGTCTAAAGCTCTAAGCTAGAATTTACAGCATGCAGACTCATTAGGCAAATGGTAGAGCTAGCTTTGGGTATCGGGGAAGACCAGTGGTATTTGCAAGCATGTCTTTGGTTTCCGTTTTTATGATGTGTTCCTCGTACCAGGATCTGTTGTTAGAGGAAATGGTCGCTGACAACAGGTTTTGGACTGACATTGTTATGCCAAAGCTGGATTAAGCTGCAGTTTTTTCCCTCTGCAGCGTGAGTCTTAATGCAGGATGCCTGCATTAAGAACCCTGGGCTGCTTCTCCAGAGGGGAGGATGTGGAAACTCTAAGAGGCAGAGCCCATTCTGGTGTACTCTTGCGGCTCTTTGGTAGTACTGCATGGGCTTGGGAGTCCTGTGAATGTTAGTGTTCTGGAAGGCAGACTGCATTTGCAATCTGTGCAGGCAACAGTGAAGCCCACCTGTAGGTGCTGGCTGCTGGCTGCGTGCTCCTGTGTTCATGTAGGGTGTTAACATGGCTGCATTCCCTGGACTTATTTTATGGTTTGGATGTGCTCCCAAACTGTGCGCCCTGAAGCTTAGTGTCCTGACATCTGACAGGTTGGTTTCTGTCAAGAAGCCTTTCTTTTCTTTCTTTCTTTCTTTTTTTTTTTTTAAATATGTCAAAGGCTCCTGGAATCCCTTGAGTTTTGTTGGCATTCTCTGTGCTGCATTTCTGCAGATGCTTGGACAACACTATAGGAAGCCCTGCTGTGGGTGGGATGTCTCTTAGGATCACAGAAGGGGTGAGAGCAGGAGTATCTTGGTGGTGTCTGAGAAGTGTGGTCTGGAGTTAGGGTAATAGTTATGTTCTCCAGTTGGAACAGTTTCTTTGCAGAAGGACTCAATATGGTTGAGTGATTCTTTCTTATTCTTTCTCCTGGAAATGAATCCAGGGGTGGGGTAATGTAGATAGAACCCAGGGCCTTGTGCATGCTAGTGAGCTACACCCCCAGTTCTGAAAATTAATTTTCTTAAAAATGATTTGTTTTTAGGCCTCCATTAAAGGGTTTGATTAGCAGACAGGCTCTTCCATTGTGAATCTTCATCTGAGGTTCTCTGCCCAGTGGGTTTCAGAGCAATGGCCACGGAGGAGAAGAAGCCTGAGACGGAGGCTGCAAGAGCCCAGCCCACCCCCTCCTCATCTGCCACACAGAGCAAGGTATGCTCCTTGCCATAAGCCAGGAGCTCATAAGCCAGTTTTATTCATTGGCCACATAATATTATGAGTGCCTACTGTCATGCAGGATTCCCACATCTGTCACCTGAGAGGAAATAGTGGTGGGGAGGTTGGTTCTGATTGTAGGTCTGTGGTACCCAGAAAACATCTCTGAGCAATCACCTCCATCATTCCATATGTTCTGCAGACCCCCCTCCCCAGGCACAGGAAGCAAGGCCTTCAGATGCCCTCTGGGAGGCCTGGGCATGCTGGAGCTTTGTGGAGTTGGTGACTGGGGCAGGTGTCGGGGACAGGGCAGGGCCCCAAGGAACCTCAGACATGTACCTGGAATGGTGGAGTTGCTGTGCCGAGGGGGGACTGCAAGAGAAACAGGACTTTGAGGGGGAGGTCATGGACTGAGACTTAGATGTGGTCAATGTGAAGAATGATGTCATGCGGTCTGTAGGCACTTGGTGTCTCATGGGTTGGAGCTCAAAGGGTAGACCTGCATGTGGAGTTGACTGGGGGTCCAGTCAGTCGATGTGGCAGTGGTGGTTCCTTTGGCTCACTTCAGCTGCACTCTCTCCAACAGCCCACACCTGTTAAACCAAACTATGCTCTGAAATTCACTCTGGCTGGCCACACGAAAGCTGTGTCCTCTGTGAAGTTCAGCCCCAATGGAGAGTGGTTGGCAAGTTCATGTGCGTATCATGGAGCACCTCAGCTACTGGGACGGGTGGTCTGAGTTACAGATCAGAGTGGGGTGGGCTTGCTTTCCAGGGGCTAGTGGTAAGTGGCACGTCCTTTCTCTGAAACTGAAGAATCACAGCCTGTTGAAATTGTGCCCATTACACCCTGCAGTGAAGCAGCAGAGTGGGGACTGGCCCCTCCTACTTGTGACTGTGCCTGCCAGTCCCTGAGAGATCTGGGCTGATTAGCAGGGGCTCAGGGTATGGGAACAACCCAGGCTCCTGCCTCTGGGTAACCGCACAATGATACTCCTGCTCTGAGCATCAGCTCCTTTTCATTTCTTTCAGCTGCTGATAAACTCATTAAAATTTGGGGAGCATATGATGGGAAGTTTGAGAAGACCATCTCTGGTCACAAGCTGGTAGGTGTCAGGAGCAGGTGGCTGGGGTGCTCATGGGGCTGGGAGGTGCGGCTGAGTGCTCTCAGGGTGTGACTGGCCTGCTGCTGTTCTCTAGCTCTTCACTTCCACAGGTGTGCGCCTGCCTGTCTGTGAGGCTGCAGGGCCACCTTCCTGGGTCCTGTGTGTATATCCCCATGGCTCACACCAGCTAAAGGAGTTCCCCAGGGGGGTGATGTGTGTTTGGGATTTTGGCCTCTTACTGGCTAGCGTGTTTTGTCCTGGAGAACAGTTACCATGTTTTCTTCCTCAAGGGAATATCGGACGTAGCCTGGTCATCAGATTCCAATCTCCTTGTTTCTGCCTCCGATGATAAAACCTTGAAGATCTGGGATGTGAGCTCGGTGAGTGATACTGGTCCTCTGTGGGGAGAGGTATGGAGGAGGGCAGGGGGCCAGGATAGGTGGAATGGGAATGACTGGCCACTCGCGGTCAGTACTGGTGTTTGGAGCCACATGGTCCCATGCCGCAATGTTTCAGGGCAAGTGTCTGAAGACATTGAAGGGGCACAGTAACTACGTCTTCTGCTGCAACTTCAACCCGCAGTCCAACCTCATCGTCTCAGGGTCTGTAAGTGCGCTGCTCTCTCCTCTGGGAGGCGCGGTGGGTGTGTGGTTCCTGTGCCATGCCCAGCACGGGACGGGCAGTTCTGGGCTCTGGGGCCTCTGGCATGGCACCTCCTTCCTGTAGTCACTTCAGTCGCCCCTCTTGTCTTCAGTTTGATGAAAGTGTGAGGATATGGGACGTGAAAACGGGGAAGTGTCTCAAGACGCTGCCAGCTCACTCGGATCCAGTCTCAGCTGTAAGTCCCCTGATGGGCGCACATGGCCTCCCCGGCACACTTGTGATGGTGTGCTGCCTCTGGGGCCAAGAGACCTCAGGCCTGTGTGCTGTGGAGAAGGGGGGGGGGGTGCCTGGGGACATGCCCACAGGATGGGGGTGGCTACTCCCGGAAGGGTGTTTGGAGAAGAGGGAGCTGCGTGGCAGGCAGGGCGACCACAGTTAGGTGAGTTCTGTGTGCGAGAGCTTTGACAGATGGGGTGGCAGGGCTGGCCCAGTCATGGCGAGAACCCTGGGAGCCCTTGTGGGCAGGGGTTTGTGTCCCTCCATTGCACGCACACTGTCTCAGTGTGCAGAACAGACTGACAGGAGTCAGACTCCATGGAAAGTACAGGCTGCCATTTAAAAGAGTGGCCCAAGACTTGGTGAAGCTCAGACCGAGTGCTTCCTGGGCACTCACGAGACTCTGGGTTCCATCCCAGCATCCCACAGGCAGGGGCTTGAAGGTCTCTGTGTTAGTGAGAGCCCCAGGCAGTCTCGCGGCTGTGCTGGAGAGTGGAAGGGTCCTGCAAGGGCCGTGTGTGGTTGTTGCTGGCCAGCACAGGTGGCTCGCTGGTCATTTTCTTGGTGCAGGACCACTAGTGCTAACTAGCTGCAGCCCCAGTCCTTTAGTTTTCACGATTGGAATGGGGTCTTACTACATTGCCCAGGCTGGCCTCAAACTTGAGACTCTCTTGCTGCAGCCTTCTGAGCAACTGAGACTATCGGTGTCGCCTCTGTGCCTGGTGAACTGCTCTCTTTGAAGTCCTGGTGGTGCAGGATTTTAAGCATTTTTGGCTTTGGAAAGCTTTTGCCCAGTTGAGACCACACTTCAAGCAGATGTGCAGTCTGGTCCTTGCTGGTCCAGAGCTGCTGCTAATGCAGGGGATGTTCTGCTGTGAGAGGCACCCAGGCAGCAGTTTGCGCTGGCTTGGCCTGACCCATTGCCAGACCCTGCCCTCCAGAACGTGAGGCCCCAGGGTAGAGCTGACTTTCACATGGGATTATGAGTGAGCCAGGAAAGTGGTGTCCCTGAGCAGGATGCCAGAACTTGGGAGCATCACAGTGGTGAGGGCTGCAGGACTGTCTTCCCGTGGTTTCCTGCAAAGCTCACCTGTGTGCACTCAGTGGAAAGGCAGGCAGGCGAGGGGAGGAGTCTCCTGAGCTCTGCCCCAGGCAGGTTCTGAGAGCTGGCACTGTCGACCGTGGGCTTCTGTTCTCTGCATGTCTTTGGCCTTCTTTGCTGCCATTCTGTTTCTAGAGGGTAGTGGTCCTGTCTGCTGCTGTCTGCCACTTCAGAAGGTCCCTTGGGCGTTCTGGTTGTGTGTCAATGGCTTTGGGACCCACTGTGCGCTCGTTACCTTGATGGATACATTTGGTCACCTCACTTGTGCAATGACTCGGCTTGCACAGTGTTGGCACTTGGGGACAGTGAGCAGGCGTGTCTTGGAGCAGGAGACTGGGCTGCGTGTGCTTGGCCGACTCCTCTGGCCCCACACGGGTTGTCAGCCCCACTGCTCTGCCAAGCCCCACCCACACGCCCACTCGCTCTCCGTCCTGTGTGTTTTTGTGTCCACTCCACTGGGTGTTGCCGGCAGCCCTCAGAGAGCTCTTGCTGGCAGTTCATCCCCTGTGGTCTCTGCCTTGCTGCTGGACTTTCCCCTACTCCGGTGTGGACTGTGTTGCCTCGAATCTGAATGTCAGTTGGATGGAAAAGCCACATCGAATGGACCACTTTTGCTGGCAGGTAGTTGAGTGGAGCATGGAACTAGGCTTGTGAGCTTGGGGGCCTGTTGGCTCATTGCTGTGACGCAGAGCAGCCTCAACGGGAAAGGCTGAGTGTGGGCAGCGGGGGGCTGTTAGTTGGAGAGACCTTTAGGGACAGCCCTGAGGTGGTGGGCTAAGGACCTGGTGCTGCAGGAGCAGCCCCCTGTGTGGACAGTAGAAGCAGTGATGACCATCAGGAAGCTCGGAGCTGCACCAAGGGGTCTCATGTGGCCCGAGCAGGGGCAGCACAGCTGAGAAGTGTCAGATATCTCTCATGTCTCCGGTAGTCCTTGCTGAACAGTATCTAAGGCTGAGTAAGCCTGCCCGTTTTGCCTGTTCCTCTTGCTGTGGACTGTAGCTGTGAGGGACCTTGCCACAGTCTTGCACTGCCCCATGAAGTCCAGCTGATGTCCCTGGGTGAGCCACCTGGGCCAGCAGCAGCCCTCCTGAGCTTGTTTGACAAGCATGTTCCTGGGCCTGCCATGGCCCCAGCAGTAGGTTGAGGTGCTGCTCTGTGCGGGAGCAGCTCTCCAGGAGCCCCTCTGGATGTGGCCTTCACCATGTCTGGAGACTTGGTTGTCACAGTCAGGTGCTGCGGGTCCCTGGTAGGTGTGGGACCAGGCTGCGGCTATCCAGGGCAGAGTCTGCTGAACTCTGCGGTGCCCGGGTGGTGGAGCACACAGAGCTGGAGCCCCGTCCTGTGTGGTGGCACCAGGGGGGCTCCCTGTGGCTTGACTTACATAGGAAAAAGAAGCAGGGAGCAAGGCAGTTATGCTTGTAAAAAGACTTGTTCTGGGTCATATCTACCAGGTCAGTGACAGAAACTTGTGGGATTCTTAACTTCTGGCATTGTGATTCCATGTATTTCTGCTGAGATTCACTTGGAAAAAAGAATTTAAAAAGAATTGAAATAAGTCATTGATGAGTGAGGACTGTTGTTGGGTACAGTGTCCTTTCTATCAGAAAGTGCCTTGGCTGGGGTGTTGCTCCATGGTGGAACCACCTATAAAGCAAGTTCAAGGTCAGAGGTTCAGTCCCTGCACCCCTCCAGAAAAAAAGAAAAATTAGCCCACTTCCCTTTCTGGTGAGCAAGGCCAGACCTTTAGATGGAGTGAGTGGTTGGGTCAGTGGAGGTCGGATTGAACCAGTGGCATGTGGGGAGCTCACCTGTCCTGAGACAGGTGTGGAGCAGTCTGGATCCCTCTGTCCAGCTGAGAGCTTGGGTGAGCCCTCCATTTCAGGGCCTGCAATCAGCAGTTAGTCAGGTGTCTGTGACTCAGGCTTCTTGGTGGCTCTGCAGGGCACAGGTTCGTGAAGGAGGTTCCAGCCTGGGTTACTGAGAGCAGGGGTGCTCTGGCCTTTGCCTTTCCTTCACTGTTGAATTGGGGAAGTTATTTTTAGCTGTTTTTGCCTGTCGGCCTGTCCCTGGCAGGACAGATGAACAGACAGACCTGGAAGCTTCCCCTCCTGAAGCCTGTGGGCCTTGGTGGGTCTCAGCTGTCATCTGCAGTGCTCAAGGTGTGCTGGGAGGCTGCATCGTGTCCTCTGTCACCGACTGCCAGACAGGGCAGGCAGAGCATTGCTGAACTGGTCACTCCCATTGGCTGTGTGTGTCTGAGCACCTAGGAAAGGAGCAGGGTTTAAAGGAGGAGCGTGTGGTGAGGCTGGCATGGCACTGTCCTGGGTCCTGAGGGGAAGGTGCTGGGGAGAGGAGCTGACTGCTGATGACTGGGGATCATTTCTTTTTTCTTCCTGCTCTTTCATTAGGTCCATTTTAATCGAGATGGATCCTTGATAGTTTCAAGTAGCTACGACGGTCTCTGGTAAGTGATAGGATCTTACTTCATGTAATCAGCACGTGCTCATTCCAGGCCTGCTTTCGAGCTTTCTGACTCTGGGGTGCATATCTTCACCCTCCAGAAGTGCATCCCCGTGGGCTGCAGACTCAGTGCGGTTGGGGGGAAGAGCTAGGGAGGGAGACTGGCCAGGACTGGGGTAGGGGAGAGCCACGAGGTGTAGTCCCTACAGACCTTGAGTGTGTCCTTCAGGGCTCGTGTGGAGGGGCTGACCCAGCTTAAAGTGACCCTCTGGTGCCATTAGCCTGGCAGATGGTCTCCCACCCAGTGTAGGGGAGAGAGGAGTGGAGCACAGGTCTCGGCAGAAATACCCAGGCAGGTCCCCTGGGTGGTGATGCTGACCTGGTGGAGGTGCTCAGGGTCCAGAGGAGGAGGAGATGTGGGAAGGCACATGTTTACCCCTGCCCTGTGCCTGGAGCCTTGACTGAGTCCTGGTTGGGGCATGGCTCCTTACCTGTAAGTGGTTGGGGGAAGGCGGGACCCCTGGTGCTGGAGGACTCGGCAGTGAGGGAGGGAGGAGTGCTGGTCCACCTGCAGCCCAGAGGAAAATACCAGCAAGCTGAACCTGAGTGCACCAAAAATACTGTGTGACCCAGTGGATCTGTGGAAAAATGACCGGGTGGAAATGGCAGACCCCAGACAGTTGGTTCCTAGTAACGCTGAAGGCACCAGCCACGTGGGTCATTATCAGTAGAGACAGGTGCCTGAGCAAATCTGGCAGCCCTCCTGGTCACCCGTGGCTGGCTGGAGGGGCCACTGGTTATTGACTGGAAGCTGGAAAATCCTGTGGTGTGTGGGGACAAGCTGAACCACCTGGCCTGAGCCAGGAGAAAAGCATGCCTGGCTGTCCCTTCCCTCGCACCAGTAGCCATTCTAGTTAATGTGACAAAGGAAAAACGGTTGTGTGAGGTTGGGTGGATGCTCATATGTGATGCTTGGCATGTTCTTAACATTTTTACATGAAGCACTGATAAAGCATGGGGTGCTTTGCCAGTGTTCACCTACTTAATCCTTCAGCATGGCCTGGTTCTTCTCATCCCTACTTTGTACTTGGGACGCCGTGACTGGCATAAATACTTGCCAGTCGTCCCTCTGCTGTTAGTGACAGGCAGGACCCAGCTCTGAGCCCCAGCCCTGCTGCTGTGGCCTGCTGTACACTGGCCCAGGTGGACTACTTTCTTGTCCACTGGGAGTTGCAGCTAGAGTGGGACACTTCTGCGGGAGAGCAGGCCCATGGAGCTGCCAGGAGTGTGCTTAGCAGAGAACGGGGCATCTGATGGACACCTGCCAGTGCAGGGTGGGGCGGGCGCCACAGCCCGGAGGTCGGTGTCCCTCGCCCAGAGCCTCTGCACTGCGCAGTGGTTGCATTAGAATCCCTCCGGGTTCCTGCTGCAGCTGGGTGGAGGGGTGTAAGACCCACAGAGGAGCGGGCTCAGCAGCACGAGGAAAAGATGCAGAGCAGGAGGGCCGTTGCCAGCTCAGAGGCTTCTCGGAGCTGGGGCGGCCTGCTAAGCACACACGGGGTCTTGTGGGGTCCGTCCTTTGGGCGGGGAGAAGAGGCCAAGCCAGAGCAGCCATGGGGCCTTGTCAACATGAGGTACAAGGAGTGCAACCCAGCTTGGGGACGGGGGACTTACACTGGGAGACGGTCTGTTCACAGGTTATGGTTAGCAAGTCTCCCCTTCCAGCCAGCACCGTGCCGGTCTCTCTGGAAGTGTGCGTGCTGACACAGTGCACGGCGGCCGTGTGCATGTTGGCAGAGGTCACAGGAGCCCTGAAGCGGGTGCCGTTGGAGCCTGGCATGACTGTCCTGGTTTCCTGCTGCTGAACCAATGGGGTGGGTGTCCAGAAAATGGCACTAGCCTCCTTTGTAGGAGGGTCTGCCCTGCCTGGTGTGCTTGTGTGCCAGGGACCCTGCCGTGCACCCTTGGCCTGGGCTGCCTCCTGCAAAAGTGCCTACCCAGTCCCTGGGCTGTGGAGGCCGCTTGTGCTCACAAGTGTGTGCCTAGTTGGTGTGTAGATGGTAGGAGGACAGCCAGGGTGTCCAGGGTGTGAGGGGCTGGTCCTGAAGCCAGTGGTGGCAGCTGGCCTTCTCACACAGTTTTGTTCTTGCTTTGAAGCCGCATCTGGGACACCGCCTCTGGCCAGTGCCTGAAGACCCTCATCGGTGAGTGTGGGCCACGGGTGGGCCTGGCTAGCACCGGGCCTCCCCCTCTTCCTCTTGACTGTCCATCCATCTCCTACTAGCACCTTCTTCCTGTTGAGCTCTTTCCTCATGACACTTTGCTGCTGTCTTCTCTCAGGCCAGGTTGGGGTCCCTTGGCCTGTGTTGTCTGGTCTTGCTCAGGGCTGCTCCGCTGCGTCCTCTGAGCACCTGCACTCTGCAGCCCCTGCCCACCCCTGGGGAAGTGTGGCCCCCTGTTTAGGTGCTGCTGAGGTGGACAGAGGTACCTGGGAGCAGGCAGGTGGGAGGGGAAGACCCAGCATGGCTGGGCAGGGCAGGTAGAAGTGGGGTTTGAAGGGTATCCCCTGGGAGGATTGGTGTCCAGGACCCAATCACTGCAGGTCTGGAGGACCACAGCTTCAGGCTTTGGCACAGAAGGGCCAGGTGTTGTGGGAGCTGGGTGGTGGGTCACCCTGGGAAGCAGTCTTGAGGCTAGTCATTGTCCTGAAGCTTTTGGTGTGGCCCCATGAATCAGGGACAGTATACCTGCACGGCAACCTTGTGCCTTCCTGCTTTGGGAACCCAAAATCTTACTACCCACAGAAGAATCGTAACCATGCGTCAGCACGTCTCCTAGTCCATGCCTAGTGCCTTCCACCAGGTCCTGTCCCTGGTGCACAGAGACCAGGGAGGTGCTGCAGGTGCACACCTGTGTGCTCCTGTTACAACACTAGCCCTCAGCCAGCTGCCGGCAGGGGTGTCCTCATTTTACAGAGCAGGCATTGTAGGCACAGAGAAGTCAGTTTAATGGGTCTGAAGCCACGCAGCAAGCACAGTCGTTTCCCTGTCTCTGGAGGAGTGGCTCGAGGACCCACCAGCACCCTCGGATGCTCCGTCCCTCATCTAGAAGGGCGTAATATCAGTGTAGGGCCGCGCGTGTCCTCATCTCTAGGCTGCTCCTGAGTGGTCGCACATGTTCAGGGATGATCACGAGGAGAGGTGCCTGTGCGGTGCAGGTGCAGCTGCGGCGCAGGGTGGGGCGGCTCCAGCAGCACTGGGCTCCACGCTGGCCAGAGTGCGAGGCTGGCGGGTGTACCTGGAGCAGGGCCTGTGCGCTGTTGAAGGACCGTGTCCCTGCGGACCCAGGCAGTGCTTTGTTTCACAGCAAATTCAAGTTTCGTTTTCTGGAACTTCCTGGAATTTTTTGTCTTTACATATTTTTGACTTGTGGCTCATTGAGCTGTGCGATGCAGGCTGCAAGTGGCAGGGCCAGGACTTGAGCGCGGCGTTGGTGGGGAGAAGGCCTGAGGGGCAGGGCAGGGGGTGGGAGGATCGGGTGGCCCTTTCTCCTCAGGCCCAGCCAGCTGGTATGCTGAGGCCTGAGTGGCCAGGCAGCTGGCATGTCGGGTGCCCTGCTGGTGAGAGTGGACTGGGTTGAAGCACGCTGGCGAGCCGGGCGATCTGAGCTTCAGTCTGCCTCGTGTGCCTTTTCAGTGTGGGTGGCCAGCCCCAGCGAGCAGAGGCCCGGGCAGACCCGAGGTGGTAATGCCGTGTGCTGGGCACGGGGCACGGGGGCCCTGGAGGCTGGACAGCACCTCCCCTCCTCACCCGGGAGAGGGCAGGCGCCCTGGCCCCGTGGTGTGAACGCACATCTTAGTCCTGGAGGTGGACCTCAACATACCTCAGTGGACACGGGCCGTGTCTGCAGGCTCCACCTCGAGCCTTGGAACTAGGGTGTGTGGCGCAGAGGGGCGGGCACGGTGGTCCAGCCAGTGAGGGGAGGCCTCTGCCGTGGTTCTCAAGCCAGCTCCCGGGGAGGGTGCCCAGCCTCCTCAGGGATTTGAAGACCTCCGTCTGTGGGGCAGCCAGTGCCCTGAGCCCCCAGGTGTCCCCAGACTGGGGAGGCCCCTCAGGCACTGGGTTCTTCAAGTCCTGGGGTGTGAGGGCCCTGGGGGTCCAGGACGTGAGGCCCGAAGAACACACTGCAGGGCCGCCACAGGTGGGAAGGGGGCTGCCAGGGGTGGCGGTGCTGCACTGGTGGCAGCGGCCTCACACGGTTGTCGCGCACGGTGGCGGGGAGCGTGTCTGGCCGTCCTGGTCTGTGTGAGTCGGCGCCTGTTCTTCACGCAGATGATGATAACCCCCCGGTGTCCTTTGTGAAGTTCTCTCCGAATGGCAAATACATCCTGGCTGCCACACTGGACAAGTAAGTGCTCTATTTGCACGAGGGGCAGGGCGGGCGGCGCCCCCCGTTGGTGTGCAGCTGTGGGGTTCTTTGTGCTGGGGAGTGGTCCAGGCTCCACTGTGGCTGGGGCTGAAGCCAGGTCCAGCCTGTGCCTTGAGCCACTGGCAGGGCTGGTTTAGGGATTGTAGGACCCAGCAGCTGCTGATGTGTGGGGTTCTCATGCTGGCGTCAGGGTGCCATCAGGTTGCTGGACTTGGTGGACCTATGGGTCCCTCTGGCGCCGGGTGCCCTTCCTTTGGTGGGTGGGCTCCCAGGCCCTCCAGTCCCACCAGCGTCACGCCTGGTGCTGACTTGGCTGGTCGTCCTGGTGTGGCAGCGGCCCCTCACCTCTCTCTGTCTTCCAGCACGCTGAAGCTCTGGGACTACAGCAAGGGCAAGGTGAGCTCTGCGCGGGCGGCTGGCTCAGCCTGCTGTGCACCGTCCCCTGGGGTACTTGGCGGTGGTATGGCAGACCCGGGAGCCGTAGCAGGAGGGCCCCGGGGCCTCACATGCTTGGGCTTTCTCGGGCTGCCAGTCTGCAGGTTGAAGCTTGGACTGTGGGTTGGACTGGGCTCTGTGTCTGGAGCACTTTCCAGAGTTAAGTTCAGCCAGCAGTCTGTGCTCAAAACTGGGAATTCTCCAGAACAAAGGGAACCCTGGGGCCCTGACCCTGCCTGTATCCTGCCTTTTCAGTGCCTGAAGACATACACTGGGCACAAGAATGAGAAGTACTGCATTTTTGCCAATTTTTCTGTGACTGGCGGGAAGGTGAGTCCCCCTTAGAGCAGCTCCCCTCCTCTTCCCATCTCATGTCCTTAGAGTTTTCCTGTGCCCACAACACATTGTGTGTTCTGACCACAGTCAGGTCACAGCAGACCAAGTATTGGAGACTGCTGTGGAGCGCATTGGGCGTCTTGTCCCCTCTGCTGCTGGGCCCACCTTACTCTTGGGCCAGCCTGTCTGTGGGGCCGGCTGCAGCTGGCCAGCCATTGCCTTCCTGGAGTCTGGATGCAGTGGGTGTGGCTTCGAGCTGAGTGACCCAGGAGCAGAGCTGCTTGCTCCTGGTAGGCCCTTGTGCACTGAGTGGGGTGTGCCTTCTCCCTGGCCTGCCCTCCTGGTTTGAACTCTTGTGTCACATCCTACTCAGTCCAGTGCCTAAGAGTAGATGGTGACTCTGGGCTAAACGTGAGTGACAGCAGGACCTGAGGTTTGGTGGCTTAAGGGAGCAGCCTATGGCCTGGAGGCCCTCTGGCGATTGAGTGCCTGAATCTCTGAGCGTGCGCTGGGGTGAGGGTTCAGAGTGAGTGGCAGACCTGCTGCTGAGGGGCAGCTTTGTGCTTTGGGTTGAGCACAGCCTTGTGGGAAGGGTGGGGCCTGGGCACCTGGCTGGGAAGTGAGCCCGTCCCCATGCTGAGCGCTGGCCTGTCTTGCCTCTGGCGTGGTGACCCAGTGGATCGTGTCTGGCTCTGAGGACAACTTGGTGTACATCTGGAACTTGCAGACCAAGGAGATCGTCCAGAAGCTGCAGGGACACACAGGTGGGCCCTGTGGGCTGACGTGCTTAAGGAGGGTGGTGTGTTCCGGGCCTCACCTGCCTTCCTCCTGTCTGCCAGATGTCCATGTGGCTCTGTGACTCCACAGGGGGCGGGGTGTGCGAGCTGCGTTTCCCAGAGGCTCCGGCCTCTTTCAGGGATACCTTTCCCACCTCCAGGCAGATAGCGCGTGCGTCCTTGGCTCTGAGGGGTGGCTCCTGTGGACTTCCAGTGCCCTTGGGTGCCCCCTCCCCCTGGGTCCTAGATGCCCTGTCCCTGCTCTTTGACTTGGGTCCTGGGAGCAGCAAGTGAGCCCCTTTGGAAGTCTGAGGGGTGCAGTCTTGGGGTTCCATTTACTTAGAGCTGCAGACACCTGGCAGTGCCGACCTGGTGTGCCAGCTCCTAGTGCTAATGTCCCTGCCTGATGTGCAGTTGCCCTCGTGGTGGCTGAGCATCCCTGTTGGGCTTGGGCTTGGTAGTGGGAGGCACAGAGGGCACCTTGACAGAAGAGTGACGCCTGCTGCCCCCAGCACTTCCAGCCCTTGTCCTGAAACCCCTGCTGGTGGTCAGTGGCTGGGCAGGGTGTCTCCTTGTCCTCCTGAGGCCAGCGGGCCAGGCGGGCCTGCGCCTTGACCCCTCTGTTTGCAGATGTTGTGATCTCCACGGCTTGTCACCCGACAGAGAACATCATCGCCTCGGCTGCACTAGAAAACGACAAAACCATTAAGCTGTGGAAGAGTGACTGCTAGGTCCCCGGTGCCACAGGGGCTGTCAGGATGCTGACCCTGATGGGCAAGAAACATGGTGTGGCAGAGGAGCCCAGTTCAGGCCTGAGGTGGCCGAGGGGAAGTGCGTGCCACCAGAAGGTTCTCGAGGTCGCGGTGACACTTCCTGCCGGCTCTGCGCTGTCTGGGAGGAGATCCCAGTCTGTTGTGCTCAGAGAGAGGCAACAAAATTTTTAATTTTTTATTACAAGAGTGAAGTTCAATTTATCATGGGTTGTGTTTTTCAGTAATTGTTCTGTACATTTTTGATATTTTACTACCCAGTGCGAGCGCTGTGATCAGTCCCCGCTGGAGGCTGGGACCCGGACCACCTCCCTGGCCTTTCCCATCCTCACCTGTCACAGGGTGTCCTCACACCACAGCTCTGCCTGTCCGTCAGTCCCTGCCTGTTGTAGTTCCCAGCGCGTTTCCAAGTCTCCTGGAAAGTGCAGCGTTGTAAGGTTGCCCCCTGTGAAGGTCGTCCCGTGTTAGGAGTCGGGCGGTGGCCTGGCTGCAGTGTTCTGCTTCGTGCCAGGCCCGGCGCTCACACTGCTGCCCACGAGCTGTAATAAAAGGCGGGATTTTGTATACACTTGTCCACAGCGTTCTGATGTGAAGCTCGTCTCCTGGAGGAGGGCAGGAGTTTAAAAGGGGCTTTCTCCCCAGCCCCTGCCGCTGCCTCCTGTCTGAAGGCCGCCGTCCCTGTGGCGTGCTGTGGTGGGAGGGGAGCTCAGTTGTCATGGAGCCAAGTTCTGGAGCGGCCTGCTTGGCAGGAGGCGCCTGAGCTTCTGCAGACGGGTTGGTCTCAGGCCCACTCGTGTCGGGGGGAGGGCAGGTGGCCTGAGCACCAGCAGGTCAGCAGCCCCAGAAGGCACAGCCTCCTCCCTTGGTGGCCTCTGCAGCCAGCTCCTCAGGGGTGCTGGGTGTAGCCCCTTCCAGTCCCTGCCCCAGCTGGAGCCTTTGTAGCAATCTGGCATTTTGGTGGTCAGGTCTGGTGAGGTGGTGGCTGAGCTCAGAACCTCAGAGCTGTCACAGCTGCTGCCTCGCTGTGCTCTTGGGGAACCTGATACTGAGCAGGTGGATGCAGGGGTTCAGACCCAGGTCTGCAGGACTGGGTGGAGGGCACGTCCCCTCACCCGTGTGCCCCAACCACAGCATGTGGTGCTGGGGAAGCCTGCCAGATTGGGGTCTGTAGATGCCTCACCTGGACAGGCCTGGGAGAGAGAGTTAGGGATTGTCTGGAGGGCCAGTGGATCAATCTGCTGTCCCCAGCAGGCCCATGGGGATCCTCCAGTGGCAGCTGACAAACAGGGTGAGGTAAAAATCCTAGAAGGCATCAGGAAGGAAGCTTCCTGCAGTTTCTGTCTCCTCTGCAAGGACATGAGCACAGGGTTACCTGTTCACGGAGCCCACTGCTGCAGACGAGGGTGGCTTCCAGCGCCGGCTCTCAGCCCTGAGCCTGCCACTGCTTGGCCGTCACCAGAGGCTCCACCTGGCATTGTGGCCGTGCTGCTGAGGCACTTACTGAGGGGGAGGAGGGCCTGCCGGCTCCTGGGCAGAGGAGGAGCTTGCTCTGCTGAACGCTGTATTCCTGAATATAGTTTATTTTTTCTACAGTTGAATTCTGTTGTAGATTTATGTAAAAATACACCTCTTTTTGAAAATAAAGATTTTCATGTCTTGTAATTTTGTCCCATAAGATTTTTTTTTTTTTTTAACAGCACAAATTGGTTTTTACTTAACTTTGATGAGGAGCTGGTTGAAATCCTTCAGGGGTTCAGTACCATGATTCCGTGTTCGAGGCTTAGTGGGAAGCTGGCTTTGGAATTTGGCCATGACTCACCGCTGTCCTGGGGCTTGTGCCTTCCCCGGGCTGTTTGCCTTAGCCGAGTCCAGCTTTGTCTTGGGCACTGCAGCCTCCCATTGCCAGGGAGTTGCGTGGGTGAGGTGGAAATGGGAGCCACCAGCGCTCACTCCTGCCACAGAGGAAAGGGTGCCGGTCCTTGTTTATTCCATTCTCACTGTGCCTTTCCAATATCACTCCTCTGCTGTCCCCATCTGTAATTGTTCCAAAATGTGGGTGCCTCCAGCCACAGTGAAAACCAAAGCCCTTTATAGATTTGGGGATTGCTAAAGGCTACCCATGAAACAGACTAATTTTATTTTTGAATTTTAACTTTGATTTTTTAATTTAGGCGCTCTCTGAAATTGCACGTGTTAAAGGTAGAGCCGCGTGTGGTATTAAAAGATGTGTTCTGGTGTCCAGACGAGTGGGGACAGTGCACATAGGCTGGCAGCCCTCTTGCTCTGCGTGGTGTAAGTGCAGTGAGCTGTGCCAGATTGTAATCATCTCACTTTTGATCACAGACTATGTAAAGAAGAGGAGCTTGTGTTCTCTTCAGTCCCAGAAGTGCCACTTAAACAGCCAGCAAGGAAGCTTTGATGGTGGCCTTCAGAGGTGTGCCTCATAGAAGTCCTGCCACTGGGGCACTGGCCACACCTGTAACACCAGTGATTTGGAGGCCGAGGCAGAATTACAAGTTAGAGGCCAGCCTCAGCAATTTACAAAAACTGAAGAGGGTTGGTATGTAGCTCAGTGGCAAAGCACCCTGGGGGTCAATCCCCAGTACCAAAACAAAACAAGAAATCCCACGTTGTGATCCCAGCAGACACCAGGGGCTCCCAAGATGGCCCAGACTTCCTGACTCATCAAATATAGTTATGGTGAGGAAGGTGACCTAACTACTGGCCCTCAATCTGATCAGTGTCTCTCAGTGTGAGCTAGTGTGTTTGCATGATTTTAAAAAATAATTTTCTATTGTGAAAGTTAGATATTTATGCTAATTAAGCATGCAAAGATGGTAGATAACCTAAATTTCTACTATTGCTAACAATTTGGGGCATGTCTTAAAGTGTATTCACTAAAACGATTACGGAAGCTTTCAGACAAGTAACTGGAGAGAGGAAGCTGGGTGTGCTGGTGCATGCCTGTACTCCCGGTGACTTGGGATGCAGAGGGAGAGGCATCACGCATTTGAGGCCAGCTGGTCAACTTAACCCGATCCTGTCACCATACACACACAAGACAGCAGGGTTGGTGTGTAGCTCAGAGGCTGAGTTCCTGGGTTCAATCCCCAGTACCACACACACAAAAACAGGAGTGTAGTGCCCCCTCGTGTCTTGTCACCGGCTTCAGCAACTTCACCTGCTGCTGCTCTTATGTTCCCTGGGTGTCTGAACACTGATTCTGGACAGTGCACTGTGAGCGGTGAACGAAGCGTCTCAGGTGCTAGTGTCGCAAAGCCTAGGTACCAATTAACTACTACTTCACACAGGAAGCACTCTTCCGTCAAGTAGCTGCGTTCGGATTTCTCAGTTGTCTTAAAAATCAGTCTCTGATGTATACACCTGTATACCTGTGCATGATAAGGCCCGCTGCACACTGGTGGTGCACGTGCACAGACGGGGGATGGGATAGGATGGGGGAGGAAAAAAAAAAACAGTGGTTAGATGCCACGAAGTAGGTGGCAATGCCTTAACCGTATGCGTGTTGTCAGGCCCGAGGGCCTCTTCCATCCTTGTCAAGGGGAGTGCTAACCTTCTCTCCTTTCATACAACACACGCCACCTTGTGCGGGCGTCCATATTTATGGACCATTGTCCTGAACACCTTTCGCTAATGGTGATTTCCAGCACGCCATTCGCAGAAGCCGCAGATAGACACATCGCGTTGATTACTGGGTCGCTACTATTCACATTTAATCTTTTTTTATTAATTGAACATGAAGGGAGCAAACTTTCCTCCGGCTTTAATGAATTCATAAAGCCAGCCAATCAGGATAAGGGGAACACC
The DNA here is from genome assembly GCF_902686445.1 of Sciurus carolinensis. Taxonomy (NCBI): domain Eukaryota; kingdom Metazoa; phylum Chordata; class Mammalia; order Rodentia; family Sciuridae; genus Sciurus; species Sciurus carolinensis. The sequence goes on from NC_062226.1 coordinate 2,490,121, forward strand.
GGAAGTCCCAGCGTCCTTCAAAGAAGCCGACTCCCCCGGAAACAAAACAGGTTCGCACTTCTTACCGGGATAGGTCTCGCGGACGGCGGGAAGAGGAACAGAACTCTCTGCGGAAGTGGAAGTGACTGGTAACGAATCAGAGGACGAGTGTCGGAAGATTCCCCTCAACGGACTTCCGGACGAGGCCCACGCGCGGAACTGTCGGTGCCAAGGCGCCCCAGACCGCGGGGCGCGGCCTGCGCATGCTCTGTCTTTTCGCGCATGTCTGCGCTTGCGCCTTACCGCGCCGCCTTTAGCCGAGGGTTCGAGGTTCGATGCAGCGTTGCCTCTGGCTCGCGCGTCCTTTTCCGGACCGGGTTGTCGCTGCGGTGCTGCAATCACCTTCCTGCTGTCGTTCCCACTTCAGGGGCTCAGACTCAGTCTTTTCCTGATAGAAAGGCAGTGAGCCCAAACAGCCTGGCGGTGCCAGCCTGATTTTGTTAAACCACGACGGTGTGTGTGTTCACACGTGCAAACGTGTCCCTACGCGCCACGCACGCACGAGCGTGTGCACTCGTGCACTTGCTTGCACAACATGCGCACACACGTGCTTACGTCCACGTGTGCCCAAGTCCACACACAGGAGAATGCACACTGGCTTGGGTGCGTCCACACACGGACGTTTGCACACAGGAAAGTGCAGACCCACGGGCCCACTGCACGTCTCCGTGCACGTGGAGTGCTAATGGTCCTAGTGTATTTCCCGGAGCTCTTTTGGATGTGTGAGTGCCCAGGTGTGCATGCTCACTAGGACCAACCAACCAATTTGTCTTTTAAGGCAGTTTCTTAGGATTCTTCAGTTTCCCCGCCCTCCAGATGGCCTGGAGCTGGGGCCCTGAAGGACTGGGAGGAAGGAGTGCTTGGTCCGCCCATCTGGGCACTGCCCAGTGGGTAGGGTGGGCAGCGCCTCATTGCCCAGAGTGGTCTGCTGAGGATCTTCAGGGCAAGCACACTGTTAACTAATAGAAAGTACAGGAAGAAGGAAGGTGGAACCAGGGCATGGCCCTAACTGGGCGGCAGCCATGGAGTAGGGGCAGCTCCCCTCAGGCCTCAGGAAGGAGAGCCTGGAGGTTGGAGCAGGACCCGAGTGAACTGCAACCTGAGGCTGGGAATAGCACGCAGGTGGCCCGAGGTCTGGGTGTCACTGCAGCTGGGACTGTGTGGAGGGACGGGCTGCAGCCTGAGCACCAGCCCCATCAGCCTCACATCCTGCCCACCTGCCTGCAGAGGCTCATCTGTCCTGGTCAGACTCACCTGGCCTCAGAGTTTGTTCCAGACCCGAGCTCTGCCATCTTTTACCTGAGTGCCCTGGGGCTGAACGCTAAGCCCTGGCTTCATTTTGGGGTGCCAGTGGCCTGTTGAGTTTAAGAGAGATTCCTCCATCCCTCAGCACTGCCAGGTCCTGCCCTGACCCCTGCTGTGGCCTGGGGAGGGGTTGTACCCAGGGAGAGACCAGGCAGCAGACCCTACACAGAGCACCGCTGGGTGCCGAGGCCGGAGAGGTGCCATCCAGTCTTCTCTGACCTGGCCCCCAGTCCCGCGGGGAAGATGCTGTCAGAAGGAGGAGGCGGGGGCTACCGCGAGAGCTTCCTGCTGTGGGCAGGCACTGGTTTGCAGCCTGTGCCCTCCATCTGTCAGCTTCTCGGCCTGTGACTTGCAGTGGTGGCTTAGGCAGTAGCCCCGGTGCTTGGTTTTCTGGTTCTGGGTGCAGTACATGGGAGGCTTCATTAGGGTCAGGCCTTCCTTTTTTCTTGGGGGCAAGTGGGTCCTTGTGAACCCCAGACCAGGCCCCTCAAGCATCAAGACAGAGTACTGGATTTGTTAAGATGCACTCTCTTGCCCCAGTCTGGATCTGGGGTCCCAGGTCCAGGGATATGAGCTCATGAACCCTGTGGTCCTGGCTTCGTCATGGCCTGTCTTTGGGTGCAGCTGGGGCATTTTCACCTTATTTGGGGACTTAGCAAGAGTGACTCAGGATGAAGGAAGACAACCATAGGGTCTTCACAGAGTCAGGACCAGGCTGGAAGGCCCTGGCAGGCCACCACTCTTTCCTGGGATCCCTGCAGACTGGGAAGGAGCCTTGGGACTGTTTGTCGCCACGTTTACTGAGGCTGCTTTTCTGGTGTCCCTGGTGCCTCTAGACGTTGTGCTCTGCCAAATGCCTTGGGTCCTGTTGACCCCACACTGAGCCTGGTGCCTTGCTGAATGTGGGCCTGGTCAGGGTGGGGTTATCACCTCTAGGCCTGTGGCTTTAGCCTACATGCTGGCTCGCCCACACCTCCATCCCAGGAATCGGGAAGCATGCTGGGAAGGTCCTTGTGCCTGGGTGGGAGGGCGGACGGTACCAGCAGACTGTTCACTGTGGGATTTGTCCTGCCCTTCCCAAGTTATCAGGAAGGTTCCTTGCTGGACCTGAGTCTCCTCCCAAGGGCTGTCCTCAAAGGCTTCTATGTGAAATCAGGAGCTACAGAGAAAGTTCTAGAAGTAAGAAAAGGTGAGGTCACCTTGCTCACCTGAGCTTTCCACATACCAGACATGCAGAGGGCACCTGGCAAGCTGTCGCTGAAGAGGTCGGGATAGGGACCCACCAGCCTGCTCCCAGGAGTTGGGATGGCTAGGGGTTGGCATGGGTTAGCATCCAGACCTGGAGGAGCCCGGCCTGCGTCCACCTTTCCCTTCAGATGTCACAGGTAGAGTCAATAGATAAAACCCAGGATGCCCAGTTTAACTGAAATCTTGGGTGAGCTATTGGTAACTTTTTAGTGCACTCCCCAAATGTTTCAGGGGGCCATTCTCCACTAGAACATTTTTTTACCCCAGGCCACATGTAGTAGTGTGCCCTGTGCATTTATCTGCTAAACTCTGCAGTCATAACGGGAGAGGCATTCTGTCCTTTACCCACAAAGCAGCATTTCCCAACAACTAGTGGTCACTTGTCTCTTGAGGTGCCCGTGGAAAAAGGGAAGAAAACTGTTTGAGAAATTCTCTGTTAAAGAAAATTGCAGAATTCCTTTTTTTCTGTAAAGAAGGGCTGTGGGCTGGTGAAAACCAGGCTTGGGGTGAGGGCTGTCTTGGCCAGTGTATTCCTAGCCTGGTGGGATTGAGTTCTGTGTTCTGGGAAGACAGTGCCTGGAGGACAGAGCACCCAGGGAAGGAGGGCCAGGGAGAGGAAGGGGAAGGCCAGAGGCAGGCTGGAAAGCTCAGTGGTTCACCTTCATTTGGCCTAATCCTGACCAGAGCTTGCAGGGCACCCTCTGGTGGCAGCTTTGGGATTTGCAGGCATAGGTTTGGAGACTGGCCCTACCAGAGCCCAGCCCTGTTCTAGGTGCCTGGGCCCTGGGAAGTGCGGATAGGACATGCATGGAGTGCTTGGCTTCAGGCAGGGGTCTGCATCATTCAAAGCGGAAAGCCGCTTCAGCCTGGTCGCCATGCTCCTCTCCAGGATCTTGTGAGTTTGGGCAGCCTGCATCGCTCAGACCTGGGGTGACCTCTCTGCCCTGGGTCTGGGGAAGAGGGGTGAATCAGTACTCAGGCAGCTGGAGGGAAATCTGAGACCAGTTTGGGCCCCTGATGAGGCCATTTTCCTTCCCCAGGCTCTCTGGGTGGCCCAGGTGGGTTTGCCCTTTGCAACTGGAAGCTGTGGGTGTCATGAGAAAGGAGGGCACCAGAAAGGGCAGGGCAGTGCAGTTGGCTTCTCTGGGTCAATCCTGCAGGCTGGAGACAGGGGTCAGGCTGCAGCTGAGGTTGGGGATCTCCCTGGGAGACACAGCTTCCTGGCAGCACCCGTGGAGTGAGGGCAGGGCTGTCGTAGGGTTGCCTGACCCTCGCCTGCACACCTCCAGCCCACAGACCTCCAGCGCAGCTGGCCTTTCTGAGCTCCTACTAGGTTTCTGGGACAGCAGAGTCAGGCAGCATTCCCAGGAAGAGTGACAGGCCCCAGGGACTCTCTGCCTCTGAAATGGAAGGCCTTGGTGACCTGGGCCGCTCCTGGGGCCATCACGAGCCTTTTGGAGTGACTGCTGGGGCCCATAGGGTCAGCTTCAAGGCCACTGTGAAGGCCGCCATACTGAACCAACAGTCTGTAGAGTCAGTGACCCTGGGCCTTACAGTGGCTGGCAGGCTGCCTGGGTAGTGTTCCTATCCCTAGTCTTTGCTGTCATCTCCTTGGGAAGAGCCCAGGGGTATGGGGTTCCAGTGTCAGGTCTCTGGGCATGAAGGTGTGGGCGTCCGCCAAGGACAGGGACCCCTCTCTGCAGCCCTCTGCTCGGTGATTCCCAGAGCCTCCACCAGGGGGCGGGGCTGTGCCACTCAGGGTTCTGAGGCGCTGGAACAGCCCAGCTGGGCCACAGGCCCTGGGCCTGGGGCTGCCTGTCTCCCCAGCTCCAGGCTCCCCCAGGCTGGGCTCACTTTCTGGCCTCTGTGTGGGCTTAGGCAAGTGGCCTAGTCCCTGCCCTGGCCTGACCACAGAGCTGCAAGTGGCCAGGCTTGGCCGGCCATGGCTGGCTGGTTTTCTGGAGAGAGAATGTGGGACTCTAGTGTTTATGGGATGCCTGAAGGTGACCCCTGGGCTGGTGGGGTCTCAGGCGGCACGCGTGCAGGCTTCTTGGGGGTCCAGGTGCGGGCTGGACACCTCTGCCTCGGCTCTTGCAGGAGTTCATTTTTTCTGTATCACACAGGCACCTGCCGTTCACAGCGGAGCGCGCCAGACCACACAGGAGCCGGGCCAGCTGGGCACCAGCTCCGCGTGGCACCAGGCCGCACTTCTGTGGCCCAGGCGTGTTCGTGGCATGTGGCTGCTCTGTTCCTGGCTTCCAGCGAGTGAGGTGCTCAGAGGCTCTGGCCAGGCGACCGGGAGGAACAGCAGGTGAGCTGTTCTGCCTGCTCCATGTTCTGCACAGGTGGCCTGGCAGAGCGGGGTGGGCAGGGGAGGCTGGACAAGGCCTTTTTAGCCAGTGACCTCCCGGCTTCTCTGTGCATTGAGGGCCTGGAGGCACATCGCGCTTCAGGCTGGTTCAGGCCCTGCTCACTGTCTGTGCACTTCCTTCCCCATGCGTAGCTGGCGCCTCGTCCCCTGTGGCTGCTGAAGGGGCTCCGGGCTGGGTCTGGAATCCTGCTCATCCTCTCCTCGCAGTGTCCGCAGGGCCCCTGGGCTGCATGGTGGTGGAGGCTGGGTTCCCCCTGAGGGATGCCCCGGGCCCCTGGCCAAGCCTGCACAGGGGCGGCCTTTCTGCTACTGCTGGGGGGAGGGTGGTGACCATCCAGGGGATGAAGGCTGTCCTCAGGGACCTCTATTAATAAAGTGACCGCTGACCCCTGGACGTGTGGTGGGGAGGAGGGGACAGCGTTCCCAGGGCCAGCATATGACAGGAGGCCTTTCTTGCCTGACCCAGCTGCCTCTGGAGTGCTCGGTGCTGCCCTGGCCTCTGCTGCTGGACCGGAAGCCCTGCATGGACCCAGCGCAATGGGGCTGCCCTTCCTCTGGGACGTAAACATCTCGTGACCAACTCCCTGGGAGCATCCCAAGGGCCGGGGGTGGGGTCGGGGAGGGACAGAGCCTGGGCCTGCAGGATGATGCAGGATTCAGATACAAGTCCTCTGCCGCCAGGAGCTGGCCCCAGGCTGTTCCAGAGCCTTCTCAGGCTGCCCCACTGTCTGGCTGTGCGTAGGTCCGAGGGACAGCCTGGAGAGGGCTAGGTCCCAGGGCAGCCTGGACAGGGCTAGGTCCCAGGGCAGCCTGCAGAGGGCTGGGTCCCAGGGCAGCCTGCAGAGGGCTGGGTCCCAGGGCAGCCTGGACAGGGCTAGGTCTGAGGGGCAGCCTGCAGAGGGCTAGGTCTGAGGGGCAGCCTGGAGAGGGCTGGGTCCCAGGGCAGCCTGCAGAGGGCTAGGTCTGAGGGGCAGCCTGGAGAGGGCTGGGTCCCAGGGCAGCCTGGACAGGGCTAGGTCTGAGGGGCAGCCTGCAGAGGGCTAGGTCTGAGGGGCAGCCTGCAGAGGGCTAGGTCTGAGGGGCAGCCTGGAGAGGGCTGGGTCCCAGGGCAGCCTGGACAGGGCTAGGTCTGAGGGGCAGCCTGCAGAGGGCTAGGTCTGAGGGGCAGCCTGGAGAGGGCTGGGTCCCAGGGCAGCCTGGACAGGGCTAGGTCTGAGGGGCAGCCTGCAGAGGGCTAGGTCTGAGGGGCAGCCTGGAGAGGGCTAGGTCTGAGGGGCAGCCTGGAGAGGGCTGGGTCCCAGGGCAGCCTGCAGAGGGCTAGGTCTGAGGGGCAGCCTGGAGAGGGCTAGGTCTGAGGGGCAGCCTGCAGAGGGCTAGGTCTGAGGGACAGCCTGGAGAGGGCTAGGTTTGAGGGGCAGCCTGCAGAGGGCTAGGTTTGAGGGGCAGCCTGGAGAGGGCTAGGTCTGAGGGGCAGCCTGCAGAGGGCTGGGTCCCAGGGCAGCCTGCAGAGGGCTAGGTCTGAGGGGCAGCCTGGAGAGGGCTGGGTCCCAGGGCAGCCTGGACAGGGCTAGGTCTGAGGGGCAGCCTGCAGAGGGCTAGGTCTGAGGGGCAGCCTGGAGAGGGCTGGGTCCCAGGGCAGCCTGCAGAGGGCTGGGTCCCAGGGCAGCCTGCAGAGGGCTAGGTCTGAGGGGCAGCCTGGAGAGGGCTGGGTCCCAGGGCAGCCTGGACAGGGCTAGGTCTGAGGGGCAGCCTGGAGAGGGCTAGGTCTGAGGGGCAGCCTGCAGAGGGCTGGGTCCCAGGGCAGCCTGCAGAGGGCTAGGTCTGAGGGGCAGCCTGGAGAGGGCTAGGTCTGAGGGGCAGCCTGCAGAGGGCTAGGTCTGAGGGACAGCCTGGAGAGGGCTAGGTCTGAGGGGCAGCCTGCAGAGGGCTAGGTTTGAGGGGCAGCCTGGAGAGGGCTAGGTCTGAGGGGCAGCCTGGAGAGGGCTAGGTCTGAGGGACAGCCTGGAGAGGGCTAGGTCTGAGGGGCAGCCTGCAGAGGGCTGGGTCCCAGGGCAGCCTGCAGAGGGCTGGGTCCCAGGGCAGCCTGGACAGGGCTAGGTCTGAGGGACAGCCTGGAGAGGGCTAGGTCTGAGGGGCAGCCTGCAGAGGGCTGGGTCCCAGGGCAGCCTGCAGAGGGCTAGGTTTGAGGGGCAGCCTGGACAGGGCTAGGTCTGAGGGGCAGCCTGGAGAGGGCTAGGTCTGAGGGGCAGCCTGGAGAGGGCTAGGTTTGAGGGGCAGCCTGCAGAGGGCTAGGTTTGAGGGGCAGCCTGGAGAGGGCTAGGTCTGAGGGGCAGCCTGGAGAGGGCTAGGTCTGAGGGACAGCCTGGAGAGGGCTAGGTTTGAGGGGCAGCCTGCAGAGGGCTAGGTTTGAGGGACAGCCTGGAGAGGGCTGGGTCCCAGGGCGGCCTGCAGAGGGCTGGGTCCCAGGGCAGCCTGCAGAGGGCTGGGTCCCAGGGCAGCCTGCAGAGGGCTGGGTCCCAGGGCAGCCTGCAGAGGGCTGGGTCCCAGGGCAGCCTGCAGAGGGCTAGGTCTGAGGGGTAGCCTGCAGAGGGCTCCTACTCCCATTCTCTTAGTTGTCTCCATGGGCGTTTGTGGAGGTATGCGGGGGACAGGTGAAGGCTTCTCCCCACTGGGGCTGGAGAGGCGGGAGGGCCACATGGGGCAGCACTGACTGTCTCGTTCTGGTGAGCTCTTGGGGTTCCCTTGGCCAAGGTTCTGGGGCCTCCAGGGGGACTGAGGGATGGTGAGCAGTCACCTTGGGGACAATGGGCTGTGTCACCACGAGGGCGGGAGAAGCCCAGAGCACAGACAGGCCAACTCCCAGCAGGGACCCTGCGCTCGCTGGTGTGGAAAGGCTGCCGGTTCCTGTGGTGACGCCTTGGGCCCTTGACTGCCGCCCAGCGCCTGGGCCGTGCTCCGACTTGGGCCGTGGTGCCCGCGTGGGGCTGCTCTCCCTTGGAGGGCATCCCGGCCGTCTCTGGGGCGCAGGTTCTGCCCCGGGCGGCTGGGCCTCCAGCCGGAGCCCTGTCAGTCTCCCGCCCAGCATTCGCAAGGCCCCCAGCCGCCTGCTGGAAGGCCCTCCTCGCCCACAGCGCCGCGTGACGTCCATGCACTCCAGGTCCTTCCTGGGGGCCGCCAACACTCACTCTCAGAGACGAGGCTCCAGGGAATCCAGTGTGACAATGCTGCCACGCAGAACCGCTCAGAAGCAGGGGGCACCAGCCTCCCAGCCAAAGCCACCTCCTGGTGCCGGCTGCACGGCCTTTCTGGCCCTGGGGAGTGGGCCACTGGCTTCTGCTCGTGACAGAGGAGAAACCCAAGTTCAGAGAGGACCCCAGCCAGTGAGGGGTGAGGACGGGTTTGAAGGCAGCTCTGGTGATAGCAAAGGCCAGCCCAGCCCCTGGTTTTTAACAGAACCAAGGTGGTGACCCATGCCAGCAGGAAGCCAGGCCCCTGTCCCAGCACTGGCCAAAACACGGGGCGTTCTCACAGTCGGGGGCTGAGGGCTGGGGTCCTGGGAGTGCTCACTGTGCTCCCCAGACTCCAATCACCATGCCTGGGTCTGGGCTTTCAGGGCGCGTGTGACCAGCACTGCCCTGTGGAGTCGGGAGGCCATGTGCCTGCTGGACTCAGGAGCGGACACAGCTCTCCTCGCCCACGTGTCCATCCCTGGGCAGGGCCAGGGGAGGCTTTCTGGTGGATGGGCATCGTGCTGAGACCACCTAGCTCTGGGGGACACTGGCTCCCCCGCGGGCTGTGGCAGGCATGCACTGTCCCGGGCAGGAGGCCCGCAGCAGCCGTGAAGTCCCCATGTTCAGGGGACACATGCTCACTGAGGGTGCGCACAGGGCTGGCGGAGTCGGCAGCAGACACGGGCTGCTGCCCCGGGCGTCCACCTTGCAGAGCCCCTGGCGCTTCATTGAGGAGGCTGGTGCTCTGCCCAGAGCCCAGAGCCATGTCCACTCTGTCTGCTGCTCTCCAGCCGGCTGCATGCCCCGCAGGACCTCTGGGCCCTGGAGGCGGGAGCTGCGGCCCTGGGGCGTAGCGGGACGTGGGGGGCGTTGGAAACCTGGGCACAGCTCTGATGCCTGGGTCTGGTTCTGAGGGGGTGTGGGAGCCTGGGGCAGCGGGGCAGGGCGCCCCCAGTCACCCTTGATGAGGGAGGCAGGGAGGTCCCTGGACTGGGGACCAGGCCTCCACTGCCCGCACACAGTGTAGAGCGGTGCCCCTGGAGGTGGCCACCCTTCCATGCCCTCTGCTGCCATGGTGGTGAGGGGCAGCGCTGTCCACTCCAGGGGCCGGCTCAATGCCTGCGCGCACCTGAGGCCTGGTGGCCTCCCTGTTGGGGGAGGAGGCTGTGCCGGGCACCAGAGTTGGGGGGTGCACCTTGTGTCGTGTGCCTGGCTCCAGCTGGACTTCCTGTGGACCGTGTGGTCCTGTGATGGTGGGAGTGGTGGTGACCCAGAGGAGGCCTGGACCCTTTCTGCTGGCCCGGCCCATTCTTGGTTCTCCCGTGTGTCCGGACCCTGACCCAGTGACCGTGGCCTTGTCCCGTGGCCAGCAGCCTCTGCTATTTCTGGCTCTGCTGAGCTGGAGCCTGCTCACATCCGTCCACGGCTCCCTGCAGGCACCGTGACAGAGGGCAGAGCCCACGCTGGACCACACGTGCTCCCAGGAGGGCCAGCCTGGGCTGGATGCTGGGGCTGCGGGGACCTGGGGTACAGGCAGGAAGGGCCAGCTGGACTCAGCCCTGCTCTGTTCTGGGCAGCAGCCTGTGCTCTGGGGCTGCACCCAGGCTGGGTGCCGGAGGCCGTAGAAGCTCCCGAGTTTCCAGGGACGGCAAACCAGGTGGCTGCAAGCACAGGGGATCGATTCCCTCCCGGGCCTGGAGGCCCCGGCCCTCGCTCCTCTGGAGCCCCTGCTGGCCCCGCTCCCTGGCCTGGGCTGTGTGGCCCACCCTCCGCTTTGCCTTCCTGTGGCCCCCGCCTGTGTCTCCCCTGCTGTCTCCCATAGACGCCTGCCACCGACTGAGGGCCCAGCCTAGTCCTGGCCGGTCTCCTCTCAGAGTTCTCTGCTTGGTCACACCTGCAAGGACAGTTTTCCACGTAGGGTTGTCTTCAGTTTCCAGGGGGCCTCTCTTCTGGGGGACCACCATTCGGCGCATGGTGCTCTCCAGGTCTCCGTTTGCGCGTCTGTCAGGCGGGGTGTCGTTAGGACGGGGAGCGTGACCCTGTGGGTGAGGGAGGCACTGTGGACACTGGCTGTCCCTCCTGTGCCCCTTCTGGGTGGAGCGGCCCTTCCTGGGAGCCAGGGCTGTGTTGGCCCTGCTCTGTGGCCAGCCCTCTGTGTCCGTGGGAGGTCAGCTCTTGGGGGGACCTGTGGGGAGGCCCCAGCCCTCTTCCCTCTGGTGGACGCCTCGTTCCCGGAACGCAGCTGTGTGCCTGTGTGCGCTGCTGGGTGCGGGGGCTCTCCTGCCTCGGGGGCACCGTCAGCCCGACCGCGGGCCCAGATGGGAGATGGAGGCTGTTGGGTGCCCTCGGGCCTCCTCACCCCTCCTCACCCAGCCTCCCTCATCTCCTCCCTTCTCAGGATCTCTGTCTGTGCTGGCCCTCCACGCTGGCCATATGTCCCTTCCAGACACGCTGGACGTCATCTTCCCACCTCTGCGGGGCCGGAGGTCTCTGTCTGCTGAGCTCGCGGGGCCTTTGGTGCTTGCCTGGTGGGCATAGGCAGAGGCCACGTGGGGCAGGGGGTGCCCAGGGGCTTCACGTCCACAGCCGAGTGTGGGCTCTGCCTGGGAAGAGCCGGGCCGCAGGGGGGCAAAGCAGGAGGGAGGCCGCCCAGGCTGGCTGGGCCGGGCCTGGCCGCGGGCACTGCCGTGAGTGGGCCTGCGAGCAGACAGCCACACACCCGCTGCGCCGGGGCTCCTGCCCGCCTGACCTCTGCAGCCAAGGCCACGCCCTGAGCAGCCCTTGTGGGTCGCCCCATGGGCTCAGTGTCCTCAGAGGAATGGCCACCTCCCAGGGTCCTGCAACTGGACCCAGCCCCAGGCCCTCCCCACGGTGGGGCAGAGCCTGGTGACCAGGCTGCAGGACCTGGCCAGGGTGCCTGGCCCCAGTGCTCTTGCTGTGGGCCTTCAGCAAACAACCGGCCAGTGCCCACCAGTGTGCCTCCTTGCCTGCCCTCCCAGGCTGCTGTCCAGGGCAGGTCTGAGGACCTGTGTCCCATCCTTTGGCTGGCCTTGTCCAGTCTGTAGGTGTGGACCGTGCACCCAGCTGCCCCGGCCCTGCCCTCCTCTGTCAGTAGGGTGACTCCATCCACTCCGGGGACACTCCAGCAGTGGACAAATGCCCAGTGCACGCAGGAGTCCCTAGGGAATGTGGGCAGTGGCCTGGGGTTGGCTTGGGGCAGGTGTGTGCTGCTCTAAGAAGAGGGTGGGGTTCTGGGAAGCGAGCCAGCCCTCACCGGGGCCAGCAGGAGGGTTTTGCAGCAGAAGAGAGGAGATGTCCTGGTGGCCATGTTCCTCAGGGGCTGAGGTGGACGCATGGGCACACTGGCAGGGTTGTAGGCCTTGGAGGGGCTACATTTTGGGAGCTCTGGGGGTGTCTCCAAGGAGGTGAAGGGGAAACTTTTCCTTGAAGGACCAGAAGGAGCTGGGCCCACACATCTAGAGAAAGGAAATTGATGACCAGCATATGCAAAGGCCCTGAGGTGGAAAGAGCGCAGTGGGCGGATCAGGAATAGGACACTGCCGGGGACTGAGGGCCTCCTTGTGCAGTCCCCATCCCAGTGTTCATCCTCAGTGGGCTGGGCTGGCCACTCCTCTCATCTTCTCGCTGAGTCTGACATCCTGTGCGTAATCGCTCCAGCCCCGGCCGCCGGACCTTGACCTTGTTTCTGCCTACTGCAGCCGCTGTCCTCAGGTGGACTTGGCCTTGGTGTGCAGCCCTGGCCTGTGCTGCTGCCCAGTCCCGTGTTACAGCCCCCGCTGTCTGCAGTCCGCTGGCCCAGATCCACCGCCCCCGGCTTCTCAGCCTCGCCCTCCGGCTTGTGCCCACCGGCTCCATCCTGAAGGCCAGCTGCACCTCAGCTCTGGTGGGCCCGTCCTGGGGCCCGCCCTCCCGCTGCGCCTGGCTGCCTCACTCGCGCCATACCCAGAACTGGCGCCTGCTCTGCTGCCCGTCGGCTGTTTCCCCCCAACCTGAAGGGGCGCTGGCCTGCCCCTCCCTGGCCTTCCCTGCAGGGCTCTTCCAGAGCCTCCTGTCCCTGCTGCCCACTGTGGACGTATCTGTGCGGGCAGGGTGTGCGGCTTCTCTCTCCCAGTCCTCCAGCAGCCTCTCGAGTCTCTCAGCCAGCCCTGGGCGCACTGGCCTTGGAGGCCCTGCGGGGCTGTGCCCACCGCCCCTCAGCCTCAGCTGCTCCTGCCTGGACGGGTCCTGGGCACAAGGCTGGGCAGCAGTGCCGCTCCCTGCCTCTCATCTCTGTGCCTGGGGGACGCCCGGCTCCCTGCCCGATCCTGGTCCTGCCCCCACAGCACTGATTGCCTCCGACCTTATAGTCACCCTGCGGTGACCTGTCCCCTCCCTGGGATGCACTGGCAGAGGTGTCGGCGTGTGACGTGCTCTGTGAGCAGGCGTGTGGCAGAGGTGTCGGCGTGTGACATGGTCTGTGAGCAGGCGTGTGGCAGAGGTGTTGGCGTGTGACAGTCTCTGTGTGAGCAGGCATGTGGCAGAGGTGTCGGCGTGTGACAGTCTCTGTGTGAGCAGGCGTGTGGCAGAGGTGTCGGCATGTGACTTAGTCTCTGTGTGAGCAGGCGTGTGGCAGAGGGGTCAGAGTGTGACATGTCTCTGTGAGCAGGCGTGTGGCAGAGGTGTCGGCGTGTGACAGTCTCTGTGTGAGCAGGCGTGTGGCAGAGGTGTCGGCGTGTGACATGGTCTGTGGCAGAGGTGTTGGCGTGTGACAGTCTCTGTGTGAGCAGGCGTGTGGCAGAGGTGTCGGCGTGTGACATGGTCTGTGGCAGAGGTGTCGGCGTGTGACAGTCTCTGTGAGCAGGCGTGTGGCAGAGGTGTCGGCGTGTGACAGTCTCTGTGTGAGCAGGCGTGTGGCAGAGGTGTCGGCGTGTGACATGGTCTGTGGCAGAGGTGTTGGCGTGTGACAGTCTCTGTGTGAGCAGGCGTGTGGCAGAGGTGTCGGCGTGTGACATGGTCTGTGGAAGAGGTGTCGGCGTGTGACAGTCTCTGTGAGCAGGCGTGTGGCAGAGGTGTTGGCGTGTGACAGTCTCTGTGTGAGCAGGCGTGTGGCAGAGGTGTCGGCGTGTGACAGTCTCTGTGTGAGCAGGCGTGTGGCAGAGGTGTTGGCGTGTGACAGTCTCTGTGTGAGCAGGCGTGTGGCAGAGGTGTCGGCGTGTGACATGGTCTGTGGCAGAGGTGTCGGCGTGTGACTTAGTCTCTGTGTGAGCAGGCGTGTGGCAGAGGTGTCGGCGTGTGACTTAGTCTCTGTGTGAGCAGGCGTGTGGCAGAGGTGTCGGCGTGTGACTTAGTCTCTGTGTGAGCAGGCGTGTGGCAGAGGTGTCGGCGTGTGACTTAGTCTCTGTGTGAGCAGGCGTGTGGCAGAGGTGTCGGTGTGTGACAGTCTCTGTGTGAGCAGGCGTGTGGCAGAGGTGTTGGCGTGTGACAGTCTCTGTGTGAGCAGGCGTGTGGCAGAGGTGTCGGCGTGTGACGTGCTCTGTGAGCAGGCGTGTGGCAGAGGTGTCAGCGTGTGACATGGTCTGTGGCAGAGGTGTCAGTGTGTGACATGGTCTGTGGCAGAGGTGTCGGTGTGTGACAGTCTCTGTGTGAGCAGGCGTGTGGCAGAGGTGTCGGCGTGTGACTTAGTCTCTGTGTGAGCAGGCGTGTGGCAGAGGTGTCGGCATGTGACTTAGTCTCTGTGAGCAGGCGTGTGGCAGAGGTGTCGGCGTGTGACTTAGTCTCTGTGTGAGCAGGCGTGTGGCAGAGGTGTCGGCGTGTGACTTAGTCTCTGTGTGAGCAGGCGTGTGGCAGAGGTGTTGGCATGTGACAGTCTCTGTGTGAGCAGGCGTGTGGCAGAGGTGTCGGCGTGTGACATGGTCTGTGGCAGAGGTGTCAGTGTGTGACATGGTCTGTGGCAGAGGTGTCGGTGTGTGACAGTCTCTGTGTGAGCAGGCGTGTGGCAGAGGTGTCGGCGTGTGACTTAGTCTCTGTGTGAGCAGGCGTGTGGCAGAGGTGTCGGCATGTGACTTAGTCTCTGTGAGCAGGCGTGTGGCAGAGGTGTCGGCGTGTGACTTAGTCTCTGTGTGAGCAGGCGTGTGGCAGAGGTGTCGGCGTGTGACTTAGTCTCTGTGTGAGCAGGCGTGTGGCAGAGGTGTTGGCATGTGACAGTCTCTGTGTGAGCAGGCGTGTGGCAGAGGTGTCGGCGTGTGACATGGTCTGTGGCAGAGGTGTCAGTGTGTGACATGGTCTGTGGCAGAGGTGTCGGTGTGTGACAGTCTCTGTGTGAGCAGGCGTGTGGCAGAGGTGTCGGCGTGTGACTTAGTCTCTGTGTGAGCAGGCGTGTGGCAGAGGTGTCGGCGTGTGACGTGCTCTGTGAGCAGGCGTGTGGCAGAGGTGTCGGCGTGTGACTTAGTCTCTGTGTGAGCAGGCGTGTGGCAGAGGTGTCGGCGTGTGACGTGCTCTGTGAGCAGGCGTGTGGCAGAGGTGTCGGCGTGTGACGTGCTCTGTGAGCAGGCGTGTGGCAGAGGTGTCGGCGTGTGACGTGTCTGAAAGCTTTGCCGTTTGGCCGGGGCCTTGGGGGGTCCGGTGCCCTTTTACCTCCTGGATTTTCCAGTGGGCAGTCGAAACACCCGGTGGAGTGAGCGGGCCTGGCCTGCGTCCTGGCTTTGGCCGTGACAGAGGCGTGGACGTCACCTCCGCGTGGGCCGCTGCACCTTCCCCACTCTGCTCGCTCGCCTCGGGGCTCCTTCTAGGTTGGTCTTTCTCCTCCGCTCTGAGCTGTCAGGGCTTCTGCGTTCAGAGGCCAAGCCGCCCTTTGAGGGTGTCCTGTGGGGGCGCTGGGTGCTTGAACAGTGTGGCCTGCGTGGCGGTTGCCCGCTGAGACCTGTGCCGGGGGCTTCTGGCAGGTCCAGTGCGTTCCTAGAGTGCATTCTGAGCTGGCCAGCTGGGCCACCCCTGGCTCCTGTCGTCCTGGACTGGACATGGCCATGGCGCTGCAGAGCCAGGGCTTGGGCTTTGCGGGAAGTCGAGAAGGGGGTGGGAGCAGGCGGCGGGGGAGCCCCCGTTAGCAGTTCTGAAGCTTCTGATTTCCCTAGAAGCCCGCTTGCTCTGCCTGCCGCCTTGCCGCGCTTGCTCTGGCCGTCTCGGGAGCGTCCCTGCAGGACTGGGGCAGCCGCGAGCCCCAGGACCGTGGCCCCGCCCTGTTGTGGCCCCAGCGCCCTGCTGCGCTGCCCAGGCTGGTGTCGGACTCTGGCTGTCAAGCAATCCTCCCAGTGCACCCCAGCAGGGTGAGCCGAGGCCAGGTTGCCGCAGGGCTAGGCCACACCCCATGGTGCCCACTGACCGCTGCCTCCCATCATGTGCGCTGGGTGGCAGCCACGCTGACCGTGCTCCTCTGACCATCTCACAGGTGGAGACGCTGAGGCCCAACTGTGAGCAGAGGCCCAGGCAGCAGGTGTCCCTTTTCCTGCTCCTGTCCTGGTGGCTCTGCCCCAAATCACAGCTCTGCCACCACCAGGCCTCTTGAGAGAGGGGCCAGAGGCCTTGGAGGGGTCCCCTCCTGCGTCAGCCCCTCGCTGAGATGTGGTCAGCCCCGTCTGCAGGCGTGGCCTCTGAGGGGGAAGGACACCCAGGGACGGGACGGGTTCTCCATTGCAAGCCTCGCATCAGGCACTGAGGGTCTGGCCACTGGCAGGTGCTCCATCAGCAGTGCCCATGGTGGGATGGAAAGGGACGCGCCTGCGTGTGCTGAGGTCAGTGTTCCTGGAGACGGCAAGGGCTCTGCCTGTGGGGGACCATCAGGCGGCCCCTGGGCGGGTCTGGGCCAGAATCCTCTCCCTGGAGGCGAGACTTCCTCCATCCAGAAGTGGTGGGACGGCCACCCCAGGGACGCCCAGGCTCATGCTCCTGCCTGGCGACACTCAGCCAGCACCAGGTCCCTGGACTGCAGAGGGCAGCTGGGCCCGGCTCCGGCTCCGGCTCTGGGTTCCGGTTCCGCCCTCCTGCTGGGCGGCCCTGCTGCCTGTCGGCCTCCGTGTTCTCCTGTGAAGGGTCTGGGGAGTGGTCTCAGCCCGGCCCCCGAGTAGCCCTCCCACAGCAGCTCTCCCAGGCCTGGCCCGGAGCTCAGGAGAGGCTGGGCCGGGCTGACCGCAGCAGAAGCCCTCCTGGTCCGCTGCTGGCATCAGCGATGGCTCGGGGCTCCGTACCCGTGTGCCAACCTCGTTTCCGCCGGCTGAGCCAGCAGACCCGCTGCTCCACCCGAGCCCCGCCTCCAGCTGTGCAGGCCTGGGCCACACGGGTCCTCAGGATAGAGCCCTGGAGCCTGGAGTCTGGAGGCCTCGGGCCTCCCAGCTGGGCAGCAGAGGGTGGGGGGGGCGAGGTTGGAGTGTCCCCAGACCTCCCAGTCGGGAGGTGACCCCCAAGTCCCGGGACTGGCACAGGAGTCCCGGCCCCCAGCCTGGCTCCGTGTTGGATGAGGAGATGGCGATGGGGCCCCTGGACTGCAGGACCCCGAAATGTGTCTGGGGGGGCCCGACCCATCGCCAAGGGCTTCAGGCGGGCAGGGTGTTTGATTTTCTCCGCATCCCTCCCTGCTGGGAATCCGATCCATCAGTGGAAGAAATCCCTCGTGCGGCACCTTCCTGAGCCCGCAGGCTCCTACAAGATTGATTAACACAAACATCCATTTCTCGGCCGCACGCCTCCGAAAACACAGCACTGTTTCAGATTGAATTGCTGCTGCGCCGGTGTAAATAAAGGAGCGGGATCAGGGAGGGTTGCGGCCTGCAGGCCCTGCTGCCCCCAGGTTGGTGCCATTAGAGGCGCTGGGGAGAGGGAGGGCGAGAGAAGGACAGACGGACGGATGGAGGACCAGAGGCGGAGACCGTGGTGTGTGGAGAGCTGGGTGGGGAGATGGGTGCCTGGCAGCAGGATCACGGGAGGCACATGCCGACGGTGTTTTCTCTGCGTCTGGGTGGGAGCTGCTGGTCCTGCGGCAGTGGAGGGGGTGTGGCCTGGACCTGGCCTCGGGCTCCACCGGCTCTTCCTGCTCCCTCCCCTCAGCTGGGCAGAGGGCACAGGGGACCTCTCCTCAGAGCAGGCTGCAGGGCGGCAGCTCAGACGCGTGTGTGGTGGGTGCAGGACCCACGGGCCTGGCCAGGAGGCTGAGGGCCATAGCCCAGAGCAGGGGACTGGGGGCCAAGGTGAGGCACAGGAACTGTGAGTCACTTCCCCAGGCCACCCCTCCTGCCTTCCGTGGTGAAGACCCTGGGGACCCAGGCGTGTCCCCACGCCCCTGTGCCCTCCCTCCCCGTCCTGCATCCTCTGCGCCCCAGCTGCCCCCACCCCTCTTGCTTCTCCAGCAGCGCAAAGGGGGCTTCAGACAGCGCAGCCAAGAGCGCAGAGTGGCCAGCGCTGACGGAGGTGGCCACATAAAGAGAAGGCAGGAGCTGGCGAGGTCGGTGTGGGGGGAGCCTCGCTCAGGGCGCCCCTGTGCTCGTGCCGCGTGAGATCAGGGGTCTGGTGCCTGCACTGCCCGGGGGCGCAGCTGGGCCCCTGGGGCCTTGGCAGGGCCACCACCAGGTGGGGGCTTGTGAGGAGGAAGAACCCAGGGTCCAGGGCCAGAATTCCAGTTCCACCCGGAAAGGGAGGCCCAGGGGACTTCAGGGGGCGACCGCAGGCCGGCGGCCAGGGGTGTGGATGATTGTCGTTGGCTCAGTTCTTGGGCTGCATCTCAGTCCTCTGTCAGCTCCTTCTGAATGGCCGGGGTGTGGAACTGGACCCTGGGGAGTTCAGTTGGTCCTAAATGTGGACCAGTCTTGCCCAGTCTTGAAGCCACCTGTCGGTCCAGGTGGACATCAGCTGTTGTCCTGGGATACAGGTGGGGGTGGGTAAGGGGATGTGGGGCAGGGTTTGCAGAAGCTATCTGTCCTGACCATGACCCTCCCCTGCCTCAAGCCCTCCATGGCTCCCCAGTGCTCTGAGTCAAGCTCAAGTGCCGTTCTCTGCCCTCTTGAGCCTGCGAGATGGCGCCTGCCTGGCCTCACCTGTTTCTGGGTGCAGGAGGCCCCCGTCTGGAATGCTTCCTCCGCACCCTTCCCGAGGCCAGTGTGTGCCCTTCAGTTCCCCCAGGACGTGGCTCTTACCTCACTGTGGACACATGGTGCACCAGGTCTGGGGATGCCCAGGTGGGGGCCTGACCCTGGAGCTGGCCGCCTGGGGGTCCTGCCTTGCCTCTGTGGGTGGGGCCTGCCCTCCCAGAGTCAGGGACCCTGGAGAGTGCCCGGGACAGCTCTCTAGCACTTCCTGCCACCCTCGCTTGTGACTGTGTCCTGTGCACTGGCTGTGAGCCGCCCTGACCTGCCTCAGGACAGCTGTGCACCCTGGAGGACAGAGGATGGGACACAGGGCACGGGGCGCGTCCCAGCCCACCTGTGCATCCAGGCCGGCTTCCCGAGGAGGCAGTGCCCACGGAGGTCAGGACTCACAGGTGCAGGGGAACTGGGCGGGCACCAGAGCTCCTGGACGGGCAGGGAGGCCTGGTAGATTTGGGGGCAGGAGAGTGGCCTCGGGTGGGGGAGCAGGGACACGGGAGGAGGGTGACGTGGCCTGGACCCCGGTGGCCATGGAGGTGGGAGGCTGGTGGGTTGGGGGTGCTGAGGCCAAGGGACCGCCGTGGGGGAGGGAGGGCTGCATGTGGTACCCCCGGCCCCCAGGCTCTCTCTCTGCTGCTCCTTCCTGCGTCTCCATCCTCCCCCAATGAAGAGGGAGTGGGCTCGGGAGGGATGGCATCCCGCTGGCTCCTTCCTGGAGGACCAGTGTGGTCCCTGTGGTCCCGCATCCCATAATAATCCCAGGGCACTTGCGTCTCAAGGGTCCGCGGTGGAGAGGCGGAGCCGAAGCCGCTGCCAAGCACCCTTGAGATGAGCCCTTGCTGAGGTGCGGGGCTCTGGGCAGCCTGTGGGAGGCCGGGAGCTCTGCGGAGGGCCAAGGGCATATGCTGCCTGTGGGTCTCAAGTGGCATCAAGGGAGTGAGTCAGCGCCAGGGAGGGTGGCGGGCTCTTGCGTGTGGCTGATGTGGTGCGGGAACACGGTGCATGGAGACAACAGGAAGCGCGTGTGGCCAGGAGGGGGGGGGCGCAGGCCGGCCAGTCACTTCCCAGCTGGTGCCCTGGGGGAGGCACCTGCAGTGCCCCTGGGAAAGCCCACCTTGGCCCTGGCACAGCGTGGGGCTGAGCAGGATGCCGCAGGGCTCCCGGGCGCCGGCTTCCAGGGCACGCGCCGTGAGCAGCAGGAGCAGCAGGAGGGGCCTGGGCAAGCACGGGACGCGATACCCTCCGAACCCCGGGACAGGGCCGGCCTTTGTGCCCCGCTCACTGCCGGCCGTGGGAGCAGGACTTGGTCTTTCTCCTCTAAAGCATCCTTGCCCCTTGGCCGGGTTCTGGACTGGAGGAAGGAACTCGCAGGAGATCCAGCAGGCGGGCAATTCCGAGGGACCCCAGAGCCAGCAGCTCAGCCCTGGCCCTGGCTCCCTGCTCACTTCCCTTCTGCAACAAGTGTCCCCTGAACCCCAGGGACACCTCTGTGAGTCAAGAAGGGAAGACCCCCGCCCTGTAGCTCGGCTGGCCTGGACCCTCCTGGCTGGGTGACCTTGGATAGGGAATCATATACTCCCTGCTATGACAGGAATGTCGTGGGCTCAGGGGGTAATGGTTGGGAAGCGCTAGCTCTCCTCTGGGACCCCAAGTTAAGTGGCCCTTGGTGCCAGAGAGGCGCCCAGGCATCAGGAAGCTGTGTGCCTAGTGCCATACCAGGCAGACTGATCTGAGGAGGGCTGAGCCGAAAAGGAGCCTTCAGGTGGCCTGGTGGAGGCTGGCCCACCTCCCCTCTGAACTGCTCTTTGGGGGTCGGCCTGGGGTGGGTGGAATCTCAGCAAGATACTGGACGCCACCCTGGAGTCCCGTCCTCTCCCCCAGCCCCTGCAATCCCTGCTCATCCATTCACCCAGGGCCACACAGCTAGCACTGGAATGGCTAAGGCCAAGGTTAATGCAAAATATTTTGAATGGAATGAAAATTAAAATACAATATATTGATCTTTTTGATATACTAAAATAATAGAAAGAAATTCTAGCATTAAATGCTTATATTAAAAAAAGTCAATGATCTAAATATTCATCAGAAGAAACTTTTAAAAAGGAGCAAATTAAACTCAAAACAAAAAGGAAGGAAACTGTAAAGATGAGTGAAATAGAAAAAAATAACCAAGGAAAGCAAAGCTACTTTTATGAAAAGATTGATAAAATTAACAGACTTGTGATTAGACTGAATGAGGAAAAAAGAGAAAAGACACAAATTGCCACATCAGGAAAGAAACGGGGAGCATCATTACAGGTTCTACAGACACCAAAAGGGCAATAAGGAATATTACAAACAATTTTATGTTCATACATTTTACCACTTAGAAGTAGACAAATTCTTCAAAAGACAATTCCAAAGCCCACCCAGGAAAAAATAGATGGTCCTACGTAGATATTAAAGAAATTAATAGATATTAAAGGATTATTAAAATCCGTCCAACAACAAGCTAACTCTTGGCTTAGATGTCATTCCTGGTGAAGTCTACCAAACACATAAGAAAGAAATAATGCCAATCACACACAGTCTCTTCCAGAAAGGAAGAGGGAGAACAGTTACCCAACTCTTCATGAGGTCAATATTGCCCTGATACCAAAACAAGACAAAGATATTATAAGAAAACTACAGACCAAATTCCCTTATGAACATGGACATAAATATCCTTGATAAAACATTCAAAAGTCAAATCCAGCAAAATGTAAAAAGAACAAATGGCCAGTGGGATTTATCCCAGGAATGAAATTCTGATTCAACATTTAAAAATTAATCCAGTTAATCATATCAATAGATTAAACAAGAAAAACCATATGGTCACACCAATAGGTGTTAAAATTTTTTGACAAAATTCAGCATCTGTTCATGAAAAATTCTCAGCAAATCAGTGAGAGAAGTGATCTTCCTCATTTTTATAAAGGTCATCTACAAAAAACCAATAGCTAATATAATTAATGATGAAATACTGAATATTTTTCTTGAAGATCAGAAGAAAGCAAGGATATGCAGTGTCATTACTCCTAACAATATTGTACTAGAGAGCCTCGTCAGTGGAATAAGGCAGGAAAAAGAATCGAGTAAAACACACACACACGTTTACATATATACATATAAATATACACGTGTAGATACTTAGATTGGAAATGAAAAGAAATTATTTCTATTTTCATTATTGTCTTTAAGGAAATATTGAAGAATCTATGAAATGTTTACTAAAACTAACAAGTAAATTTGGCAAGGTCACAAGATACAAGGTTAAATATACAATGAAGTAATTGAAATCTTAGGGACTTGAAATAAATCACTGGAAATTAAAATGTGAAAAAAGTACCACGTATAATAGCACCGAAATCCATAAAATATTTAGGTACAAATCTAACTAAGCATGTACAAGATCCTTATATGAAACACCAATGAGGGAAATTGAAACCCTAGATATATGGCGAGATATATCATTTTTATAGATTGGGGGACTTTACTTAATATGAACATTTCTCCCAGAATTTGAGAGTTAATATAATTCCAATGGAAATCTCAGGAGAAATGTCTATAGAAACCAACAAGCTGATTTTAAAATCCATGAAAAGGCAATGGACCTAGAAGAGCCAAAATATATTTAAAAAAACAACAACCCACAATTAAAAGACTTGGATGACTCACAAAGACAAACTTTAAAGTTACACTAATCAAGATAGTGTGGTACTGGCAAAGGACATACCCACAGATCAGTGGGAACAAAAAAAAAAATGGAATTAAAAATGGACCCCAATTATATGCTTAACTGATTTGCTAAATTGTATATACAATTTTTTATGTATATACTCAATTGATTTCACAAAAGTGTGAAATAATTCAAAGGATACTCTTTCATACAAAATTCAGGAATCATTGGACATTCCTATGCAGAAAGAGAAAAGAAGAAAGAAAGAAAACCAGACTTACATCTGATACAGAAATAAACTCCAAATGGAAGATTGAGTCCTACAGTCCTCGCTACTTGAGAGGCTGAGACAGGAGGATTGCTTGAGCCCAGGAATTGGAAACTGCAGTGCACTCTGCCAATCAGGGGTCTACACTGGGTTTGGCATCAGTGTGGTGACTTGCCAGGAGCAGGGGACCACCAGGTGGCACACCCTGATCAGTTGTGGGTTCATGCCTGTGAACAGTCACTGCACTCTAACCTGGCCAACCTAGCAAAACCCATCTCTTGTTAAAAAAAAAGAAAAAAAGGAAAGGATGGAACCAACTTTTATATTTAAAACCATAAAGTTTCTAGACAAAAAGAGGCAAAAAAAAAAAAAAAAAAAAAACCTCTATGATCTTGGTTTTGGCAAAGATTTTTTATATCTGACAATAAAATCACAATTCATTTAAAATTTGGTAGATTAGACTACCAACCTTAAAAAAAATCTAAACTCTAAATGGAAAGACAATCCACAGGTTTGAAGAAAATATTTTCAAAACATGAATCTGAAAAAAGTGTTATATCCAGAATACATAAAACATTCTCAAAACTCATTAGTAAATAAACTAGCCACATAAAAAGTGGGCAAAATATTTGGACACTTCATCAAGAGAATATATGTGCATGCCAAATGAGGACATAAAACATGCTTAATGTGGTTAGTCACATGTAAGTGCTGAGATGAGACACCGCAATGCGTAAGTGACTTCTTAAAAACTGGTTGTAGGGACTGGGGATGCAGCTCAGAGGTGGAGCTCCTGCCTAGCATACACCAAGCCCTGGGTTCCATCCTCAGCGCCTCGTAAAACAAAAGCAAAAGCAACTGGAAGTCCTGAAAAGGCCAAAGATTGGTGAGGATGCAGAGCAAATGGTGCTCCCAGACGTTACTAATGGGAGCCCAAGATGGCCCCGCCACTCTGGGAAGAGTCTGTCTGTTTCTTGTAAAGTTAAACATATACTTATGATGTGACTCAGCAGTCCCACTCCTCGGTGTTCACTCAAGATAAATCACATGAGAATCTGTGAATTAGTGTTTACAACAGCTTGGTTTATAATTGTTCCAAACTGGAAACGACTCAAATATCCTTTAAACCGTGGTACACGCAAGCAGTAAAATACTACTCAGCAACAAAAATGAATGAGCTATTGATACATGCAAGATTATGAATGAATTCCAAATGAATTAGGCTGACTAAAAGCCAAACCCAAAGACTGTTTACATCTTCGAGCTGAAATCACATCCTGAGCTGGGTGTAGTGGTTCACACCTGTAATTCTAGCGACTCGGGAGGCTGAGGCAGAAGGGTCACAAGTTCCAGGCGAATCTTGGCAACCTAGTGAGACTCTGTCTCCAAATAAAAAGGAAAAAGGATGGGGCTGTAACTCAGTGGTACATCCGTCAATCCTCAGTACATCACGCCCACGTACTGCTCACACACACATAACATTGTAGAAAAGGCAAAAGCATAGAGGCAAAATAGAGATCAGTGCTTGCCAGGGACTGGGGCTGGACATGGATTTACTACAGAGGGGCCTGGGAAATTCCGAAGGTGGATATTGCTCTACCTCTTGATTATGGTGCTGATCACATGACCATTTCAGTTTGTCAAAACACACAGAGCTACATATCAGAAAAGAGTGGATTTTACTGTGGATAGCTATACGTTGAGAAACCTGACTTTAACAGAATCAATTTGGGAGAATTAATGTCTTCATAATGTTGAGTTTTCTAGACCATGGCCATGATCCATGCCCCCCAATTTATTGGGTCTTCCTTAATGTTTATTAATGAAGTTATATAATTTTTTTCTAGAGATTTTTTACATACTCAACTAGACCAATTTCTAGGAACCTGGCATCTTTTGATGTTGTTGAAGTGGTATCATTTAAATTTTTGTTTGTCACTGGGGATTGAATACTGGGACCTTGTGTACGCTAGGCAAGTGTTCTACCCCTGAGCTACACCCCCAGTCCTAAATTTTGATTTTATTCATTTAGTATCATTACATAGAAATAAATATTTTATATGTTCATTTGATATCCAACAAGCTTGTTAAACTTTTAGTAATCATAATCATCGACCTATATAGGTTATTTTAGATCTATGTATACAATCATGCTGTCTTTGAAAAATGATAGTTTCACCTTTGGATTCCTCGTCTTTACACATATTATTTCTTTTTCTTACTTTATTGCACTGGCTACTGCTGCTATCACAATGTGGAATAGACATGGTAAGGGGAGTCCCTTGCCTGACTTCCAGTTTTGGAGGGAAAGTTTTCCACACTTGTCCATTACGGACGAGGAGTGCTATCTTCCTGTGGGTACTCTTACATCAAGGAAGTTCTCTTATTTCCACTTTGCTAAGAACAATTTTAGTGTTAATTTTGGGTGGATGTTCACTTTTCTCAAGTCTTTGTTTGTGTGGTAAGATTCTTGTTTGCTCTTTCTTCTTAAGGTGGTGAATTACACTGGTTGCTTTTCTAATGATAGTAAAATCTGTATTTCTGATATGAAGAGAAATCTTTAATGATAAGCTGTCCTTTTTATTGCTGGAGTCAGTGTATTTGTGTATGACCATCTATATATCTCCATATCTATTCTTCTCTGTCCAGGGCTGGGACTACAAGGTCCCTGAGCTGTAAAATCTAAGTTGGTCCCCGCTCTTTTCCAACCTTGATCCTTGACTGTGAGGACTTTGGTCCCTCACTCAAATCCTGGCCTGAGTTCTCCCATACGTTTATTTTGGAACTTGATTTCCGATTCATGCTACCCTTACAAAAGGATTGAGGCACATCTGGTCTTTGTTTTCTGGTGAAGTCTGCAGGTTGGGATCACCGTTCTTCTCATGCATTTAGTGGGACTTAGAGGTTGAGTCCTTAGGCTCTCTTATGGAAGTCCTGTTTAAGCTACTGACTAAGTTTGTGTCGTGATTCCAGGACCAGTTCTTCTTTGTCTGTTAGTTTTCCATTTCCTCTTGAATTTGGTTCAATGTGTCACTTATTTATTTATTCTGAAGAACTGGCCCATTTCGTCTAACTCCGTACGATTATCAAATGCATTGGTGTCTTATTCACTCTATTTATTTTTGGTACTGGGGACTGAACCCAGGGGTGCTTAACTACTGAGCTATGTCCCGTTGCCCTTTTTATTTTTTATTTGTGACAGGGTCTAAGTTGCCAAGGCTGACCTGGAACTCGTGAGCCTCCTGCCTTAGCCTCCCCAGTCGCTGGGGTTACAGGTGTGGCCCCACACACCTGGTGATTTCCTTTCCACAGATGTTAGATTTTTGCCGGTGTCTTCGTGGAACCCGACCATCATGGTTTCGGGGTCTCTGCCTATTGCCACGCAAGGTTGATCCTTCCCTCTCCATGTCTTTGTCCCGGGGTGGAGGCTGAGGGCTTGCTTCGACTGCCCCTACCTCTTCCACTCTTCTTCAGGTCCAGCCCTGACCACTGTCTAACATCTGTCCCTGGGCCCTGGCTGGCATGTGGTGACAATGTAGCCTTTCTGCCTTGGGGACAGTGGGCACAGCAGACCTGGTTGGGGAGGCAGAGGTCACCTCCTCAGCTGCAATGCCTGAAGCTCACCCTCAGTCAGGGCTGCCTGACACTTCCCTTGTCCCTTGCCCCACTGGACGCGGGTCCCCACTGCCCACAGGGAGTGCCAAGTGTCCAGGCTGTGGTGTCCGTCCCTGGCACCACTGCTGTGCTCGCGGGGAGGCAGGTCTTGCTGTGGTCCCTGCGGGCCCTGTGTCCCCTCCTTTCTGCACCTGCCCCTGCCTTGTGTGGGGCAGTGTGTGCCTGCAGGCCTCGGGGTCACAGAGCCCTGGCTTTGGAGAGGGTCTGTTTCCTTCCGGGCCGTCCCTCTGGGGACCGAAGGCCTCCTGGTGTTTTCTGGGCAGCAGCAGAGGGAGTTCCACGACCTGCCAAGTGGGTGCTGTGGGCATCACAGGTGGGTGTGGTCCGGGAGAGGCCTCTGGTCACCCTCAGTCTCAGGGCCTTCTTGCCGCTGCCCTCTGACTGTGACCTTCCTGCTCTGGCCTCCTATGCAGGGCAACCTCCCTCGCCTTCCTGTTTCGGCTTCGACCCGCTGCTCAGAGGCTGGGCAGGTGCCCCCATGCTGCCCCCTGGCACTCAAGTCTGCTTTCAGGGCGTCATCAGCCAGACCTGGTGGCCAGCCCCCCAGGACTGCTTCAAACCAGGTCCCTTGCCAGCCCTGCAGCCTCCACCATCCCCGCAGCCTCCAACAGGGAGCTGGAGGGAGGCTGGCCTCACTCCTTTCCCCACCGCTGGGCACCTGGCCCGGAGCCTGCTCTGCCCCTCCTGGCAGCTTCTCGCTGCTCCCTGCTCCCCACCCTCCCTGAAGGGCATGCAGAGGCTCCAACTTGGAATGTGCACATCTCTTTGAGAGGTCCAGCCTGACTTCCTGTTTGAAGACTTTCTAAGTTTATGGAATTTCAGAAATGCTCTGTTAATAAGAGCAGAGGTGACCTCCGACCCCCCACATCCTGTAATAGGAAGCCAGAGATCGGCTTCTGCCCCACCTACCCCAGGGGCAAGGAAAAATCCCTGGGAGAAAGACCCTCGCCTTCTGCCCTCTGTCCTCAGTCTGGAAAGTTCTGTGCCCTCCCCCGGCGGGTGGATAAGTAAGACAGGCAGACCTCTGGACTCCTAATAAGGACCAGAGGTCTTCAGGGACACGGGTGGGTGCCCCCCACAGGATGCCCCTCAGGGAGGTGGAGCTGGTGGGAGGCAGGCGCCTCCAGCACACGGGTCTGGCCCTCCACGTAGGGACCCTCCAATCCTAGTCTCCACCGGGAGGGCGGTGGAGAGGCGCCAATTTAAGAGTTTTATTTACCTTGAACCACTCAGCCAAGCAGACACATTATTTAGGGACTAGAATAAAAAGCCATTCACTTTACTTCAATTGACCATTAGTTCAATTTGCGTGTTAGTGCAGGTAATTACTCCAGTAATAACACGCGGTGATCGTCGCTGATTGCGAGGCGGCCGGCTCCGTGTTAATGCCGCACGCCATATATACTAATTACCCATGTGTTACCATGGTTATTTGCACGGACGCCGTGCTAACGACACCCTGGAAACATAAAGCAATAGCGGGTTTTGAATTAAATCTTTGTGTTCTCTTAGAGCTAAAAGTGCATTTCACATAAAATAATCATGAATAAAATGAGATCATCTTGGCGGAGTTGCCAGGAAGCTGATTAACTGAACTGCATAAATGTGACTTTACCCCACTCTGGAGTGGAGCTCCCAGCCGTTGTGGGGTTGCTAGGCAACGCCCCAAGATTACATCACTCACACAGGCCCCGCTGCCGGCGATGTCATTGTACATATTTATAGCGCCTCCGCAGAGAGGTGTGCATTACAGAGAGACGTTATTTTTCTCCCGGATGATGGGTATGAATGGCCGGCGGGCCGCCGAGGGCTGTGGGGAAAGAGGGTTTGGGAATACCTGGGTGACACTCTGGGGTGTGCCACACACCGTTTCCACCAGGTCACGTTAACGGGTGTAAATGCAAAGGAGCACGTCACAGTGGGGAGCAATCCGAGAGCTTGGCCCCTTCCTGCCTGTGGAGGGCCTCTGGATGTGTGCCAGGCCTGGGGTGGGGCAAGGGAGCACCGCCCCCGAGCGGGGAAGAGCCTCCAGCCCTGCACCGTGCTCCACCTGCGGCTGGCACCAGCGCGAGCAGCTACCTGGGGCGCTGAGCGCCCTGTCCAGGAGGCTTCGAGGGACGCTGCACGGCCCAGCAGAGCGGAGGGAGGGAGGCCTGGCACCCCAGGCCCGTGGTCAAGTCTGTGTGCCTGCTGGGCTCAGCTCAGGCTGCTGGGAGCACTGGAGGGGACCCATGGGAGGGAGGCCTGTGTGGAGCGTGAGGAGAAGCCCTGCCGGGAGGCCCTGCCCCGGGCCCCTGGCCTGGGAAGACGCCTGGACTTTCCCTGGGCACAGGGCCTTCACAGAAGGGGCGACTGGCTTCCTGGAACATCACTCCTGTGGCTTCAGCAGGACAGATGAGGGGCCTGGGGTAGTCTCCCTCGCTGCAGGCTCGTTCCGCCCCCTACACCAGGCCGCCCTGCCCACCCCACCCTCTCCAGCCTCTCCTGGTGGCGCCCCCTTCCCCCCACCCGTGAAACGAGCAGGTTCGGTGGCCGTCCAGCCTCGCCTCCCCAAGCGGCACCTCCCTGCATTCCGCACCTGCTCGGGCCTCCCAGGGCCTTCCCTCACGTGGTGGGCGCCTGCCCGGTCTCTGCTCCGCCTTCCTGGCCTCCGGGAGTCTGGGCTTTCTGCCTCACCATGACCTGACTCTGTCCATGTGGCCGTGGCTCCTGCGTGCCTCCGTCCCGCTCTGGCCTGCGCCGGGGTCTGCGGACGTCTGTGAGCCCACTGCCCACTCAGCAGTCCACATGGTACCTTCTGGAATCATCACGTAAGGCTCCTTGACCACTTGAGACTGGCCGTCCAGACCCGAAACCTGGTCTGCCCTCATGGATCAGGCTGTTCCTTGAATGGCCCCTGGTCCCACCTGGTGGTGCTGACCTGTGACGCTCTCCTGGACACTCGGGACACTGTCCTCGGCCAGGTCCCGCTCTCAGGCTCGCTCCTGGCTGAGGCCTTTGCCCTGCTGTCCTCCCAGAACCCTGGTGTCCTCACACTGACCGCCAGGCTCTCTGCTCCGTGGCGGTCCTCAGGCCTGCCTGCCCTGCGGGTGGCGTCCCTCTCGCTGGTCAGGAATGCGTTCTGTATTTGCTTAGGAAGTTCCTGATTCCCTCCTGGACAGGAGCTCCGCTGAAGCAGCGTACTTCTGTCTCGTTCAAATCGAGGTTCAACGTGGAGTCGTCAAACTGGTGACCAATTGGAGCTGGTGTGTGACAGGTGACAGGTGGGAGGATGGACGTCATCAGCCCAGTCCCATCCTCTGGGCAAAGCAGGACAAAGACCTTTTCCCCCACCTGGGGGTGGTCTGTGTCTTTGTGGGTGGCTCAGTGGTGGCTCTGTCCTTGGCACCCAGCAGGGCTGGACAGGAGCAGAATGGCACCTGGACTTCCCGAGGGGTCTCGCTCGCCAGGCAGAGGACTCCAGGACGTGCCGCAGAGGAGGCCTGTGGAGGGGCTGATGGGGGCCTCGGCCCCAGGCCTGCAGTGGGTGCCCTCCAGCCTTGGGGCTGGGGTCCCCATGGGCACGTGCTTCCTGTAGCGTCAGCAGTAGGCTGGCTCTTGGGGTCAGGGCTTGTCAAGTCTGAGGGTCAGGACTGGAAGGTGGAGAGTCCCCAGGCCCCTCGGGGAGGGGCTTTGGGGGGAGGCTGGCTCTGCGGTCAAGATGACGAAGGGCTGGGGAGGACAACTGACCCTCCCAGCCTGTCATGGCCCCGGGTCTCAGGGCTCACGGCTGTGATGCCCGGCCGTGATGCCCGGCCCTGTGACCTAGCCCCTTGTGCCTGGCCTCTCAGTCCCAGTGTAGGTGACACTTGTTTGGCAGTGCTGGGATGGCACCAGGGCCTCGTGCGTGCCAGGCGGGCACTGTACCCCTGAGCCGCATCCTCAGGATGTTTTTAAAAGCCAGATCTCTGTGTTGCCCAGGCTGGTACTGAGCGCCTGCTTCAGCCTCCTGCCCTGCGGGGACGTGGGCCTGTGCCACCTCGCCCGGCTCAGTCCTGCATCGCACACCTGGCCGAGAGCCGCTGAAAACAGTAACGGAGGGGGCGGGGGCGGGGGCGGGGAGACCCAGGCCCGCATGCGTGGGAGGCCGTGCAGGAGGCCGTGGACCTGGGGGGCACACGGGCACAGTGGGGTGACTTGTGGCAATGGGTGGAGGGTCCCCAGAGGTCCCGGTTTCTCTTGGGGCTCGTCTGAGTCTCCTTGTCTCAGGGGACAAGCGTCTGGGCTCCCAGACCAGGGAGTGCAGCCCACGTGGGGAGACCAAGTCCGCTTCTCAAGGTCACTCCAGCCAGTCTGAGGGGCAGCAGCTGGACTTCACCAGACGGACCTTCACACACCCAGAGTGGCAGCAGCAGGACTGACCGGGAGCTGCCCTGCACCTGCTTCCTGTTTGGGTGCCCATGGCAGAAGGCCTTGTCACCATCCAGGTACAGTCTGGGGACAGGGATGAGGCCCAGGACCAACAGTCTGAGAGGTGCCAGGCATTGGCCCCGGCCCCCCGTGTGCCAAGGCTGGAGCTGCCTGTGAGGCCCCCGTGATTTCCCACGGCGGTGGCACCACGCGCTCACCCTCTCCTGCAGCTGGTTAGCACCCTGGTGGGTGTGCAAACGGAGTCCAAGTTGGTCATCACGTCACCCTGAGCATGTCGCGATTCCGCTCACTCCCCAGCCGGGTGGCCCGCCTTGCCCGGTTCCCCTGCAGAAGCCTGAGGGTCGTGCCCGTTCTCCCAGAACCAGCTCGGGCAGTTATTCAGCAAGGAAGAGCTTGGCGTTCGCTGGTTTCTAAGCCGGGCACAGATCCGCTGCACCTGGCAGCCTTCCCGGGGCTCCGGGGGCTGTGGCAGGTCTGCGCGTGGCCTCTGCTGTGCTGCCCACCTGCCCACTGCAAGGGACGTGCACATCCTGCCACATCTGCACCTCCGTCCACTCCCTGGAGACTCCCAGCTCTGCCCATGCTTCTTTCTGCTGCAAACCAATCCAGCACATGGCCAGTGTGGCCCCAAGGCGGTGACCCCAGGGGGCCGCCCTGGCGGGTGCTTGGGCTGGGTGGTGCCTGGGCTCTACGGGGAAAGTTCCCTGGGGTCCCTGTGGCCGAGCAGTCAGAACTGGTCCTCAGTGGGCCTCAGAGGCAGGGGGAGGCTGGGAAGGCCTGGAGGCAGAGGTGCTCAGCATTCTTCTTGGGGAGGAGCCTCCCTGACCTGTGCCGGGAGGTAGGAGGCCAGGGGCTGAGGGGAGAGCTGGCCGGAGGGGAGGAGCCCCGGGGTGCAGCGGCAGGCACCCTGGGGCCCCTCCTGAGCAGCCTCGTGCCTACTGTCTTCCACGTCTGGCCCCCAGAGGAGGCTCATTTTACAGGTGAGGACACCACGGCTCGCAGCCGCGACCCCACTCACAGGCAAGGCCCCAACGGGACGAGGAGGGAGGTGGGATGTGCGAGCACAGTGCCATTTCAACCCTTCCCAGCCCGGCCTTCCCGTCAGGAGAGAGGGATTTTCATCTTTTCATCACTTTCTAAGGAGGAGTAGGAAATAACTGGAACACCAGGACGTGACCCCAAGGTCAGTCCTATAATCGGGAAACGGGCCTCTGGGGCTCCTTTGGGGTTTGGGTCCTGGCTCCACCACCTGGTAGCTGTGTGACCCTGGGAGAGCTGCTTTGCCTCTCTGTGCCTCTGTGTTCTGGTCTGAGGGTGGGGTGACCATACCCTGCCCCTGGGTTGCTAGAGGCCAGCCTCAGCAGGCCTGGAGCCAGCAGCCCTGGCGTTGTACCCCTGCCAGACCCCGAGTAAGCTGCCTGTCCCTCGGGAAGTGGTGCAGGTGTAGCCTGGGGAGTGGGCCTTCATTATCTCGGGGCCCTTCCCTGTGCTCGCGGGAGAAGCAAAGAAGAGCTCCTGAACCCGGAGAGGTGGAGGTGAGCAGAGGACCACACAGGGAGGGCAGGGCGGACTCCCAGGTGACCCGTGGTCCCCAGCCTGACCCAGCCCTGGGCTGCTGGGCAAGACAGAGGGGACTCGGCCTGGGGGGCCTGGGCCTCACTTCCAGCTCTGCTGAGAGGTGTTGTGGGACCCTCTGGGAGGGCGGGCCGTGCAGGAAGTCCACCCCTGCTGGAGGGTGGACAGCCCACTTGTATCATCGGCCCGTGGTGGGCAGAAGAGCTGACCAACGGCCGGCCGAGGGCTGGGGTTGCCGACCTCTGTGTGTGAGTGGGCAGCTGCCCGCGGGCCTCTCAGTGAGCCATGACGCTGGTGCAGTCTTCCTGCTAGGCCCCCAGAGGGAAGGAGGACCGGGGCTTCCCAGCCCAGGGTCACGGCTTGACCTTGATCTTGACATGGGGGCAGTGTGACCAGCCAGGTGCTGTCCGTCAGGCCACCTGTGGAGGGGCTGGAAGGTCTACAGATCTTGAGGGGGCTGGCCTCCTGCAGGGGACCCCGCTTCTCATTACGGGCTAGAGCCAAGCCTCCTGGGGAGTGGGGATTTCTTAGCTCTTGAGGGTTCCCAGGTCCTAACCATGAGGGGCAGGTGGTCTGCAGCCAGCATGGACAGACAGGCGGACATCAGGGTGCACACATGCCCTTGCGGCCACCCTGCGCTTGCCTGGTCGCGGTCATTTCCCTAACACCTGATTTTTCATTAGGAAAGTGCACAGACTCTGAGCTGCCCAAGGTCACGGGGCTGCAGGGGAGCTGAATGAGGCCATTGCGCTGGCCTCTAATGTCCCTGCGGCCGCAGCGCCAGCTGCCTCCATCAAGCATTCGGGACACTCCAATTTCCACCTGTCCCGCGGCGATCGTATCAGGGCCTGAGTGATCTCCTCACAGCGGGCAGCAGACGCACAGGCAGTGAGCTGGCTGCCCCCACAGCCACCCTCTGAGCCCAGCCGTCCCCTCCCTTGGGAACAGAGGGATGCCCCAGCCGAGGCCATCAGGGCTGAGAAATGGCCGTGTGGAGCCAGCTCCCCACACCTCACCGTCGCCATGTGAGTTCAGGCTCAGTTCACCTGCTGGCTGGGGACACGGGCCGCTCCCTTCTTTGGCTGGAAGGGCTGGGCCAGGACAGGTGCAGCCCTGAGCGTTACCTGCATGGGGGCCCAGGAGCCCCTCCCAGGCATCCTCAGGCATCCATAGGCCTCAGTCACCCTGTTTATAAAAGGCCTGTGATTCTAGAAGATCGGTGGCAGCTGAGGGTCACAGTGGCCCCTGGCCTCCTAAGGCAGGACCTGAGGGTCCGACGGCCTGTGGTTGACAAATGGCTCAGCCTCAGGTCGCTGAGCTGCCTCCCAACCCCACGTCTGCACATAGCAACGCATTTGCAGAAGGCTTTGCTGCGGAGCAGGGCTGGGCTGAGGGCCCCTGGGATGTGGGTCTTTATTAGAACCTGGTCAGAAGCCTCCCTCTTGGGGAGTGGAGAAAAAGTCCCGGCCTGTCCCTGCCACAGGGACTCCTGTCCTGGCAATGAAAAGGCAGGACCCCACGCTCCCTCGGCCACTCCTGCTGACTCAAGGCAGTGCCGCTCCCTAGGGCAGAGCTTCAGCCCGCAGCTTGGTCCCTGGAGCCTGGGGGCCCAGGTGTGGCCGGGTCGTGGGATGCTGTCTTGTGTCTGCGCCGTGGTTCACGGTGGAAGGCGTCCTTCCTTGCCTGGCTCAGGGTGCTCCGCTGAGTCCCTCTGAGCCTTGCTGTGCGTGGAGCTCACGGGGTGGGGTCTCTTCCCACAGTGGGCAACGTGGGGCCCTCAGTCCCGCCACAAGGGCCCTCCCAGCAGGGACAGAGGCACGCCTGGGCTGCAGGGCAGAGCTCGGCTAGGGGTGCGCCTCCCCGGGGAGTTTCACCAACGGAGCAAAGGAAGCAACAGGAAAAGTCTTTCCAGCAGGAAGGATTGAGCTCCCGGGGTGGAGGACGGAGGGTGAGGAGCTGGAACCTCAAAGCAGCTGTCAGGTGCAGAAATGCTAACGGGCCGACCGGCATCGTCTTCCTCCAAGAGGAGGCGCCCCTTTGCTCTCTGCAGCCCTGTGGGTGTCCGAGGGAGGCCCTGGAGGGCCTGGTGCCTCACTTCTGCAGGATGCGGCCGTGCCTGCCCCAGTGCGGGTCTCAGGCTCAGGACAGGGCGGCACTTCCTCTAGCAGCTCCTCGCAGAGGCGTCCCTGACCGGCTTGCTCCTCCTGGAGGACGTGCCCTTTGCTGTGTCACACTGATGTCAAACTGCTGCTCACACTGGGTCCCGTGCCCCCAAAGCCTGTTTTCCTCGACCAAGCTGACCACCACCTGTAAGTGGCCTTCCTGGCAGGCTCCTCTCGCCTCCTCAAGGCTCCAGCGTGTGGTCAGGGGGAGAAGAAGCCAGCCCAGCAGCCACATCCCAGGGACTGCACTGGTTCTGGGCACATCCGGAAGATCCTCATTTCAGTGCTGAGAAAACCAAGGCCCAAACCCACAGATAACAGGCCCAAGCTGGGCAGGACGCTCAGTGCAGCCCAGGTCAGAGGTTCCCGCCTGGGCTGCACTAGAGATGCCCCACGCCCACCCAGGCAGCCCTGGAGCAGCCTGTCGGTGTCCCCGGTGCAGCCATCCCAGAAGATGTGCTGGCAGCCTGGGCTACTGATTGGTGGGGGCTCTTACCCCGAGTCCAGGGTGGTCTGAATTGAAACTCAGACGACACCGCTCATCTCACACATGATATTGGTAAAACACACACACACACACACACACACACACACACACACACGCCCTGATTGTAGTGTAAGGAATTAAAGGGAAATCACTGATAGTAAAATAACACATATTTCAATATGCAAATGCCTGGCCCTCTCCAGTAGGATCCCTCCAAGACTTGCCCAGGTCATCAGATCCCTGTGCCCATCCCACCTGCAAAGAGGCACAGAAGAGCTGGGGGTTCCAGCTCAGGAAATTAGAAGTCACCTGGCCATTTACCTGAATGCCTGGTGTGCTGGGCACGATCTGCGGGGCTGGCCTGGGTGTCACTGAATGTCATCACAAAACCCAAAACCACTTCTCCTGAATTTCCAAAATGCCCTCTTGGACTGGAGCCACTGGTGATGAGCCACCTGACGTACCGTGGTGAGGGCACACATTCTGGGGAACGAGGAGCCTGCAGGGGAGAGCAGCTGCCCAGGGCCCGGAGGGGCTCCATGTAAAGCTTCCTGCCCGTCCTGTGTCTGAAGGGCTGGAGGGTGGACAGGGCGTCCAGTGCGTCCAGTGGAGAGGCCAGGGCCGGGGCCAGGGCGGAAGTCCTTGTCCCGGCTTGAACAGCTCTAATGATGTTTGAACACAGCGTCTGTGTTTTCTATTTTGAGACAGGGTCTTGCTAAGTCACCCAGTCTAGTCTTGAACTTGCGGTCCTCCCACCTCAACCTCCTGAGTGGCTAGGGCTCTAGCCCTGCTACTTTGTTTTTAAAAAAAAGCAAAATTAAACCATGTGGAAGTTTAAATGAGGGTCGGGTTCCAACTTCTCTAGCTCAGCTCCAAGGGCCAGGCAGGGCCTTGCGGGGGCCTGTCTCTGGGGGCCTCTCTGGCAGAGGGATTTGCCTGCCCAGTGTGGGCTAGGGAAGGAGGGGGCTCAGAGACCCCAGACCTTCGCAGCCCCCTAGACACTGGTCAGGGTGTGGCTTTTGCTGCCTACTGGGTCAATGTCTGGCAGACCCGAGCCCAGGAGCCTTGGGGAGAAGGGGAGCCTAGCTGGCTCAGCACACCGGGCACTTCCTGGACCACCAGGACCTGGCCTCAACCCTCTATGGGTCCCGTGGGTGGGGGTGTCATGAAGCCCCTGCAAGCCGCCTGCATGGCTCCAGCTTTGGTGGAAGCTCCTTGGGGTCCCTGTGCTGGGCTGGGGGTTGCAGACTGCTGGCTCCTTTAGGCGGTCACAGGATGGGGACTGCCCGCCTGCCCTCCTTTCAGAATGCCTACTGTCCTTGCTGCTTCTCTCTCCAAGATGTCTTTCAAGGTCACAGGACGGAGCTTGTTCCATGACAGGGGTGGGCAGCCGCTCTTGGCCCTCTCCTGTGCCAGGACTTCTCAGGTGTGTTCTCCGTGGCTGGGGCAGCCCAGGCGGCTGGAGCTCAGCTGGCCCCTCGCAGACCCGGACACCCCGGGGTGAAAGGCCGTGTCTCCTGGCAGACCCCTTGCCGTCCCTGCCCACTCCAGCACCCCCACTTGGCCATGACCCTCCTTCTCCTTCAGGGTGAGACCTCCCCGTGCCCTCTCCCTGTCACTGGGACGGGTGACGTCCGCCTGGTTTGTCGGGCTGGGATGGCCGCCGGCCCTGCATGGAGCTTATTGCATTTGGTGCGAGTGGCTCAGATTTGCTGGGTTATTGGCTCATTTTTCATTTTGCATCTGTGGTAACCAGACTTGGAAATGAAAAGTCGTGCGTTGCCTTAACTGTGATGGAAGAGGGTCGCCGTGACGCCTGCAGATCCCAGGGGGAGGTGGGAAGGCAGCTGAGCCCAGGAGGCTGGAGCCCAGCCGCCAGCCTCTGCCTCGGGGGGCACGCAGGGAGGGAGCCCACCATGCTGAGGCCTCGGGGCAGCGCGTGTCTTCGGGGCCCAGGACAGCCCAACTGCTTGTTTCTGGGACCTCGCAGGAAACACCTGGGAGGGGGGTGCGCGGCGCCACCCGGGGAGGGGCCCCTCTTGCCCTGAACCTCCACTGGTTCTGGTCCTACAGTGCCCGTGCCACATACCTGAGCTTCTCTCGCGAGTGGACAGGGACGAGGCCAGTGGGGTCCCTGGAAGCCTCTTTCTGTGGGGTGGGCAGGCATCATGGCGAGCACTGGTTACTGTCCCAACTTAGGAGTCCAAGTGACCAGTAGGAGGTCACAAACAACTAAGGGTCAGGGCTGGGATGCCCGCTCAGGGTCTGGACCCCACTGTTTCCACTCCAGGGTCCAGTCCTCATCCAAGCCACCCTGCCCACTGCAGGGCTCTGCCGGAGCCGGCCAGGGCAGTCTCCAGGAGGTGGCCCTGGGCGGGGACTGACGGCAGGGCCTGCTCTGTGGAGATGTGCTGGGGCTGGGCTTTCTCTCAGTGGTGTTGAAGTTCTAGTAAGCTCGTCGTGGGGACATTTTTCCTTTGCCGGAGCTGCAGATTAGAGCTGGTGCCAGGAGCCGTGTGGCTCCGATGGCCAGGCCTGAGGTTGGGTGTCCTGTCCAGGTCCTGTCCTTCACCAGCCAGATGCTTGTCAGGGGCTGGGGCATCAGGAAGAAATGGAACCCTGCCACATGCAGTGCAGGCATCTCTGCACTTTTCTCTTTAAGGAAGGGTCTTAAAAAACCAAAACCAAAGCCCCTGCCCGAACCCGTGGCGGGGAGAGGGGAGGCGCCCCGGACGGGAGCACTCTGGAAACGGCTCCTGTCCACTCGAGAGGAATGGCCCTGAGTGAGGGCCGCAGGGACTCCTCCACGTGTGTCTGTTTCCAGGGGCAGCGACGCCCTCGGGGTCTGTCTGTGTTTGAAGGCTTCGGGTCCCTCGGCCGCGTGTTCCCTCCTGACTTCTGTGCTGACAGTGTTGCTCACCTCCCACAGACGTGTCCATGTGGCAGGGGACAAAGGTCCCCTGGCTTCTTTTGCTCTTTATTCCTACTGGGCAAAAGCCCAGGAGGCCAGGGCAGTGACAGGCCAGCAAGGACTCTGCGGGAACGAGATGCCCAGAGAGGGAGCCCAGGACAACGTCACTGGCAGCCACGCGTGGAAGGTCTGGGTGGGACTTGGGGATGGGAAGTCAGGTGTCCAGGGAAGTTAGGAGAGGGGTGTCTGGGGCCGGATCCCAGGGCGGGCACCGTGTGGGGGCGTGGCAGCCTGGCCGAGAGCGTGTCTGCCGCGGGGTCCCGGGCTGCTTCTGATGCACCCTCCTAAAGGGTGACCATCGCAGCAGCTCCCCTGCGCCCGAGAGCCAGCCTCCTCATCCTCTCCCTGCTGCGACGCTGGCACTGGCTCCTGGGGTCCCAGGGCCATCACAGAGGGAGACCGGGCAGCCTCTTACTGCCTAGCACCAAGGGCTGAGGGAGGGACGGGTCTGGGTGTGGGTCTGGCCCTGGGGCGTCCCGTGAGTCACGTAGGTCAGGATCAATTTGCTTCCTTAAAAGCTCGTTTTTACCGAGGGGAAATCCACACAGTATAAAAGCAGTCACTTCCCTGTGCTCGGGTTGGTGGCCTTCAGAATACGCAGTGACATGCGACCACCTCCTCTGGTAGCTTCAGAACGCTGCCATCACCCCCAGAACCCGCCCAGCGGGCAGTCACTCCTCGTGGTCCCATGTCTGCCCTCCATAACCCGCGTGGCCTCTGCAGCTGACTTCTGTCACGTGGCATGCTGTTTCCAGGCTGCTCCATGTTGAAGCAGGTCAGAGCCTCCTCCCTCTTCCTGGCTGAGTGATGTTCCATCCCGTGGACAGACCACTCTTGCTGTGTCCCCTCATCTGTTGAGGGACGCTGGACCATTTCCTGCTTGGTCACTGTGGCCAGTGCTGCTGTGAGCCTGTGTGGATGTGGGTTATTTGAGCTGCTGTCGTCAGTTCCTTGGGGTGTTCCCCTCGGGGCGGAAAGGCTGGGGCCTGTGGCAATGCTCTGCCTGACCTTTGAGGCACTGCCCATCCTCTTCCTCAATGTGTTCCTTTTGGTGACGAGTCCACGCACCAGATGGGTGTCCACACTGCCCTCGAGCGGGTGGCACCAAGGTTCCCATCTGGGAGTTGGGGAGATTGAGGCGCCGTGGTCAGTGCACCTGGTGAGA
This sequence comes from Sciurus carolinensis, assembly GCF_902686445.1. Lineage (NCBI taxonomy): Eukaryota > Metazoa > Chordata > Mammalia > Rodentia > Sciuridae > Sciurus > Sciurus carolinensis. The sequence continues at coordinate 2,528,851 of NC_062226.1, forward strand.
GCCACAGGACACCGGTTCTCCTCACAGTCTTGCCTGTCCCTGGGGCCCCTCAGCGCCCCCCAAGCCTCGGGAGGGTCTGCTGCTCCCCAAGTGCCCAGCCGTCCCTGGGCGCAGAGCTGGGTGCCGGGCTCTGGAGGTGAGCTCGTAGCACCTCGAGTTGGAGTCCTGCTTCAGGATCCTCTGACCACGCACACAGTGGGTACCTTATGAATTACTGGGTCATGACTCATGGTGGCCTCCACCGGTTCTGGCTGGTCCTGAGTCACGGCCTTGGCCTGGAGAGATGGCTCTCAGCAGCTGCCGTGGGCGCCAGGCTTGCGGCCATGTTGGGTGGACTGTGGGGTGGCCCATCTCATGGCCGCTCTGTGGCTCAGAGGAAGACCCTGTGTGTGAAAGAGGGCGCTGCCTCGAGAGCCTGAGCCCTACCTCTCTTCCTGAAAAAGACATCATCTTTTCTTCCCTCCCTCCACCCCAGAGCAGGGCAGATGTCAACTCTCCAGTAAGCGGGGAAAAATAGACGGGAGCCGTTTAGCAGACGACAGCCGCGTGGACCGGAGTTATCAGTCTGATTTCTACTGGGACCGTAAAATTTTATGAGCTATTAAATTGTCCTAAACCTCCTTTAACACACAAACTCCAGTGTCTGTGATTACCCATTAAGAAAACCCGGGTCGCGTGGGAGCCCCTTGCTGGCTCCCGATGGTGTTCAATCAATACGTTTAACCAGTGCTGCTTTGTGCAGAACGTGGGTCCTGCCACGGGTGGCCAGGTGGCCATCCTGGACGTGCCCCTGAGCTTAGCCAGAGCTGGACAGCAGGGTTTGCCAATGGGCTGGCTCCCCTCTGCACCTTCTGGAAGCTTCTGCCTCTTCTCGGGGGCTTCATGTGAGGAGGTTCAGAGACTGGCACCTGAGGCCCAGGACACACAGGAGGCCCCACAGGCTCCTGCAGCCCATGTAAGCGCCTGTCCACAGTTTCCCGTGAGGGCGACTGCCGCAGGGTGTCGTGTGTACAGGAAAGGCAGGAGCCAGTCTGCAGGAGGCCAGGCTGCTGGAGACCCTTGGTGGCGAGGGTGCCACTGAGGCTTAGTGTTTTGAGCGCCCGTCAGATGCCACCAGCTCAGCCTCCTGGTAGGGAGTTGGCATCACCATGCCTGTTCACAGATAAGACACAAGTCTCAAAGGGGGTGCCTGCTGTCCAGGGCACTGGCCACGCCTGGACACCTGGGTGAGGAGGAGTTCCATAGCCTGAGCTGAACCAGGGCAAGGAAGACCAGCTCTGAGTGGAGGCCCAGAGGCAGGGATGTGCCGACTGACCAGGAGGAGGGGCCACACGGGCCCCTTTGGACGGAAGAAAAGCCACTACCATGGCTCTCCAGGATGCCGCAGACCAGAGGCCTCCCAGGGTGTCCTTTCTGAGGAGCCCAGGAGGCCTAGGCCACAGCAGCTCTGTCTAGCTGGTGCTCCACCCTAGGGCTACCTCCTGTGCCTGGTCCGTGGCCCACAGGCCTGGTGACCGGGCTGGGCTAGTCAGAGCAAGTCTGAGGCAGTAGGTGCTGCCCTGCTGGGCAGGGAAGGACGGGGGTCCCAGTGTGGCTCTTTCCCAGGCCAGGAGAATGGCTTGCAGAAGAGCAGAGCCGGAGGCTCAGGGCTGTGGACCTGGCCGTGACCCCCTGCCTTGGCTTCTCACCTATAGACTGGGACAAAGAGACTTGCTTCCCAGGGTGAGGTGAACTCACACCTCTCGGGCAGTAGGAGAAGGGCTTGGTAAGGGGTGGCTTCATCCCAGCAGATTCTGCAGACCAGGGGGAGATTTGGTAAATGGCATTGAGAGGGGATGGGCTGGTTTTGCCGTTTGCTTTTGCTGGGAGAGGAGGCAGTGGGGAGGGGGTGCTCAGTGTGACTTGTCCACGTTGGGACTGGGAGGTGAGGCTAGGGCATCCAAGGCCTGACTGGGATGTGGACTGAAGGGACGTCCCAGAGGCCAGAGTTGTGCTGCTGTGTGGGGACGGGTGGGGTTGTGGCCCTTCCTGTTCCCCAGGGACCACCACGAGGCGGTACTTGTGGGGAGCCCCTGCTCAGGGCAGGAGCCTAGGAAAGTGCTGCCTGGCCCTGCAGCCCCCAGAGTGGGGACGGGCTTGGGGCTTCCCTGCTTCCTGGAGGCAAGCCGGTCATAGCCTGGGACTGTTCCGGGAACGAGGCACGTTCCAGCCCTGAGCCAACCCTGCCTCCCAGGCTGCTTTCTGCCCCCTGGCCCAGAGAAGCCAGCCTCCCAGCTCTTGCTCTGTGGCCATCCTTCCCCAACCTCAGGAGCTCCAGGGTGGCCAGGGCTGGAGGCTGGAGGCCCGGCCCCGCAGCCATCTGCAGGGCAGGCGCCGGAATTCAAAACCCTTGCAACAGACCCATTGGGCAATTCCTGTGGGGAAATGCTGTCTGCAGGGAGCCCGGGTCAGCGTCCAGTGTTTGGATGAGTGGCGACGTGCTCCCCGTGGTGTTTATGTGGCCTGTTCTCATCTCCTAGCCCCCGGAGCTCCCGCCCTGGTGCCACTGCCGGAGGGGGAGGGCGGGTCAGCGCAGGCCGCAGGGCTGCCGGCTGGACTCCAGGGCCCAGAGTTGGAGGGTGTCAGTGTGCAGAGCGGGGAGGGGAAGCAGGCCCCGTGAGGAGCCTGCTCTGCCAGACGCCAATTAGCCTGGTATGTGGGACCCTGGCCTCTGCCTGCCTGGAGATAGGACCGAGGGACCCGATCCCAGACCCTCTCTGCCCTCGCAGACGACTCCTGGAGTCCCACGACCCAGAGACACTCAGGGGCCAGAGGCACTCAGCACCCGTCTCTCAGCTTCTGCCTTTGGGAAGCGGGGTCTGCCCTTCAGTCTAGAGGCTGAGATCTCAACCCAGTCTGCCTGCAGCCTACTAAGGGACCGGGGAGGTCACTGTCCCCTGTGGCCCTTGAGCCTGAGAAGGGCGGGGGACTGGGTGAGTGCAGAGGGGTCATGTGGTAAGTGAGGCTGCGGAGGCTAACCCTGGCCCTCCTGGAAGCCTGGGTCTCTCTTGACTCTGAGACCCCATGTCTGACCGTAGGTGGCTTCTGGGAATTCCATGCAGACAGAGATGTGTGTCCATGGGAGAGTCACCCAGACCGTCCTTGGTGAGCTGGCAGGAGAGCTCGATGGCCTTGCCTGCATGGAGCCACACCATGCCTCAGGGCCCAGGGACACCTGAAGCTCTGTGCTCTGGTGATGGTGGGGACATTCAGCTGCCCAAGAGCTCCTGGAAGCTTGCTTCTGAGGCAGCAGCTCTGTAGGAAGTGGACCACAGAAGTCCCTGAGGAAAGGGCTGTGTGAAGTACTGGTGAGCGGGTCAGTCAGCCCTCTGAGCTGAGGGACTCTGGGCTGGAAGCATCGTGCCGAGGCTTGCCAAACAGCACCCTTCTCTCCAGAGAGCGTGGCCCTTGGAGACCCCTTTGGGGCGGGGCCTTCCTGGGCTGCCTCCAGCTCCTTGGTGGGCTGGGGCTGCTGGGGTCGGGGGTGCTCATGTCATCCCTGGGTCTTAGAGGGGGTGCCAGCTGGTTGGAGGGACCCAAGGCTCACTAGGGCTGATGTGGGGGGATCTGGAGGTGCACCTAGCAGGGTCCCCCAGTGGGTCCAGGAGGTTGTGTGACCACAGTGGGCCCAGCCCTGCCCGGTGCGCCTAGTCTGGGAGGATGCGCTGGGCTGGCCTGAGATGGGGCCCCTCTGCTGCTTGGGCGTCCAGCTGGGCCTTCACCCTGCCCTCTCCTGTGGGGCGGGGGGCTTGGCTGCCTTTGTGGGAAGGCGGCACCAGGTGGCAGCAGACTGTGCAGACTTTGGTGCTCATACCACCTTCCCTGGCCTTTCTGGGGCAGAGGGCTGGGGGCAGCTCAGGGCTTGCTGCCTGGGGTTCCCTAGGTGGGGCTGCTGGAACCACCCAGCAGCCCTGCTCCCTGGGCACTTTAGAAGTGGATTTGTCGGCCTCGTGGTTTGTGAGTGGTTTGGTCTCACCCATGGCCAGGGCCTCAGCCCTGCCGGGGAGTCCCCCTCCACCCTCCCCCAGGAGCCTGAGGGGTGGACAGCCTGGCTGCCCTGGCATTGGCTGGCCTCTCTGTGAGCTCTGCGACACCCATTTCCCAAACGGGCCTCCTGGCAGGGCTGCCTCCTGCTGTGCCCGGGCGGGGAGGACGCTCCTTTGCCTGCAGGGGCCGCCCCCGAGCTTTGGGCAGGGGTCCAGGGAATCGGCTGTTCCATGTTGCCTGGCTCCTGCAGACCTGAGGACAGAGTCCAGGCCTGGCTGCAGTGTGGGGCTCCAAGCTGGGCAGGACTGGGCTTGCTGTCAGGCCAGGCCAGGCCAGGACATCCTGGGGTTGCCACTCCCTACCTGGGACCTTGGAGGCACGTCCCTTCCCTGGGTTTCAGGCTTCTTCTGCCCCCTAGGGCTCATTCATCCGCTAGGGAGGCATTCACTGAACACCTACTGTGTGCCCGCTGCTGTCCTAGCTCCAGCGCTGGTGGGCAAGCCTGCCCTGGCCCTCCTGCCTCTCCCTCAGACCTCGTGTTGGGCTTTCTGCTTCAGCAGACTTCCCTGCCCTCCCGGGTCAGCCGGCCATGGCCTCTCTGCCTTTCGTGGGAGTCCTGCAGCTTGGCACCTGGTCCATGCCTGCCCTGCGTCAGGGGGTGGCCTGTGCACCATGTCCCTGTCCCTTAGTGCCAGCCCTGGAGAGGCTTGCAAGGCTGTGGAGCGAGCTGTGGTGGGCCCGTGACTGGGAGACTCCTTGCCGCTGCGGCGGGTGGGAAAGGCGAGGCTGGCAGCTCCCCTGTGGCTGCTGCAGAGTTCCCAGCACCTCGCTGGCTGCATGGGGCTCAGATCCAACCTTCACAACCACCTCTGCCCACCGTACAGGTGACACAACCCAGCCCTGAGGTTAGCCCTGAGCTGGTGTTTGGTCTGCCGGGAGGCCAGGCCTCAGCCTCGGTGCCACCTGGAGGCCACACCTCCCCGGCTCTGGGCTGATCCCCGTGGGACTCCTTGTGCCCTCTACGTCATGACAGTGTAGATCAGCCCTAGAGCTAAGAGACCTGTGGCAGTCCCACTCCCTGGGGGCTGCTCGCCTGGCTCCCTGGCTCTGCGATGTCTTTTCCTCAGTCACCAGGTCCCCACACCCCCCGACCCTTAATTAGCTCTCGGGGGAGCTGGGCTCCTGCTTCCTCTCGTCCTGGGCTGGAGTGGCTCTGCAGCCTGGGCCAAGCGTCTCCTCCGGGCTGGGCTCCAGGAGGAATCGGGGCGAGCAGGGGCACAGCCGCTTCCTGTTTGCATGCGGGCACACCCACAGGCGTAGAGGTGCCGTGTGTGTGTGTGTGTGTGTGTGTGTGTGTGTGTGTGTGTGTGTACACGGGCTGCCTGTACACATGCCCTCGCCGGCTGCACATGCACACCCAGGCACACGCACAGGAAGACGCACAGCTGTATGCCGCCCGGAGCGGCTCCGCCCAGAGCCTGGCGTGGGCGGCCGAGCACCCGGCCTCCAGCTGCCACCCCCCAGGCAGCTGGGAACCTCCTTTTGCAATTCTTGCATTTATATCATGGTCTTTTATATCGACAGAAGCTTTCAAAACACTTAGGCTTGTTTACCGAGCTGTGCAAGAACATTTTGTCTCCTCTCCAACTCAGCCTTCCAGAGAGATCAGGAACGTGCCCGTCCCTGGGCTGGCCAACTGTGCATGTGCCAGCAGCAGCCCCAGCTTCTTAAAGGGCCCGCTGGGTGCACCTCAGAGAGGCATGGGAGGGACTTGGGCAGAGACCAGCTGGCCAGCTCTTGCTGCTGGCCCTGGACTCAGGGTCCCTGGTGATAAGAAGTGTTGAGGGTGGATCCTGGGAACCAGCACACAGGTGACTCAAGGGTGCTGCCTTCTGCCCGGCAGGCCATCGAGGGTGTTGCTGAGAAATGGGCAGAGCCATTATCCTTATCCTGTGCCCTAGCTTTTGGGGGATGCTCTGCCTGGCATGCACCTCCTGTGCCACTCTCCAAGACAGGAGTAATGGAACAGTGAGACTTTATGTTCCCATCTGTTTTGGGCCAGGTTGTGACCCGGGACCCTGCACAGGGTCCCCATTAGGCAGAGGTTGGGGGCCTCCCCCAGGGATCATGAGCCCGATTGGCAAGGATCAGGGTCAGCATAGGGTTGCCCTGCAGCCAGGCTTCCAGAAGAGGTGGTGGAGTGAGTATTCCAAAGGGGACAGTCCTGACCACCTGGCCCTGGGTGCTAAGGTCCCATCGTTTGCTGGAAGGACAGCATGCCCCGTGGAGAGGGGACAGCCCCCTTGACGCCCAGCCCCTGACACTTCCCTTGTTGCTGGAAATTTGGAGACGTGCCCTTGGTCTTGGTTCCTTCCCTGGCCTCTTCCCTGGCCTCTTCCTCTGTCCAGTGACCCCCGTGGCCTGTTCTTTGACGTCCAGCGCCCCCTCAGCAAGGCCACTGAATGCTCCTGTCTGTCTTTACTCCTCCTCTTGCCTGGCCTGCTCCCAGGTCCTGCTGCCCCCTGAGCTCACGGCCCCTGTGGGCACCAGCCTTGGTGTCTTGGAGGGTGCCACTGCCCCATGCACAGCTTCAAGCACATGATGACCAAGTCCACCTCAGTCCTGCAAAGCCAGGGAGGGATTCCAGGGACACACGTGCACGGAGAAGAGAAAGCAAAGCCAGTCCCAGAGGCCAGGCTGGGGGCAGAAGCAAGCGGAGTGGCCACTCTTCTGGCCTCAGGAACAGCCCTGAGCTTCCTGGCAGCCAGGACAGTTTTGGAAATGAGACTGAAGAGGGATTCTCCCTGCCAGGAGAGAAGTCTTTTTTGAAATTATTTGTCACAGGGTCCTTACTCCAGGCCCAGAAGGGACATGTTCTGGGGAAAATGCAGCCGAACTCTTCCCGGGGCTCTCATTAAGTGGCAGTTTTGGGGGCCTACTGAGGGTTTAATCTGGGAGCAGCTGCATTTCTGCAGAGGAGGGGGCTCTGTGGTCACCAACATGGCGCTCAGGGGAGTGGGGGTCGGAGGACAGGACACACTGAGGCAGATGGATGCCTGGGCAGAACTGCAGCAGGCACTGTGGGCTCAGGCCCCTCGTGGGCTCCTGGAGGGACCTGGGACCCCTCTGTGAAGCATGCTGGCGAAGCAGCTGGCGGTGCAGCGTCTGGTCCGGCTTGGCAGGCAGCTGGCCTCAGGGAGGGCGTGGGTAAGACAATGCCCACGGGCTCTGGATCTCTGCCCCTGCCCTGCTCTACCCAACGGGGGATGTTCCCTTCTCACTGAGCCAGCTTGGCCTAAGGAGGGGACACAGCTTGTCCAGTGGCCTCCCTCCACCCCACCTGCCATCACCACCTCTCCAGAGGCCTGCTGCTGTCTCCTTGGAGGGAGATCTGGCCCTGCCAGTCACTTACACAAAGGGCAGACTGGTGGCGGGCTGACGGTTCCCCAACCTGCAGCCCAGGCTAACACGGGCAGGGACCAGGGATGCCTGTGGACTGAGACTTGGCTTGGGCATGGGTCCCCAGGCTGTGTCTGAGGATGAGTCGCCCGCTGGGGCGTTGGGCCAAGTTGGCTGCACACCTCCAGGCCTGGGCTGTGCCCCGGAAGCCGCTGCATCTGCAGAACGTGTTTGGGGCCTGCAGGATCCCGGGGCATGGAGTTGGGGACCTGCGCTGGCTTCCACAGCTTCTCTCTCAATGCACTCCCGGGATGCCATGCCCAGGGGAGACGACTGGGGAGGCCCGGCCTCGCCTGCTTCTGCTACCGTGCCACACTTGGCAGAATGGGCTTGGCCCAGGTCCCATGGCCTCTACGTCACTTATCTGAGAGACTGGAGGCTGCCGCTTGTGCCAGAAGAAAACGAGGGGTCACCCTCTTCCTTGGAGATGACCTCTGTATCAAGTGGCCTGCGGGTTGGTCCTGGGCTCTCCCTGCCCAGCACCCTAGTGCTGGATTCAAATAGAGCCGCGGCTTCCTGGCTGAGTTGCCGGTCACTTAGGGGCCTTGGCTTCCTCACCAGTAAAAGGGAGAGTCACACGTACTCTGCGTGGTGATGTCTGCGGCAGAAATAACCCACGCTGTGCTGGACACGCGGGGCTATGCTGCAGGGGCAGAAGGCATCACCAGACCCCACACCCCACTCGCCCACGGGAGTCTACACAGAACAGCTGACCAGCACCATGGCCAGAGAGGAGAACTGGCCTGAAGGTGAAGGGTGGTGGCCATTCAGCAGGTGACCTTGCTGGTCAGTGTCTGCATGGGAGCTCCCCAATGTCGGGGTGTGTTGTCTACCACTGCAAAGTAAGACGACAGCCGCGAGCCCCTATGGGGTCTCACAGGGGAGCCTGTGCCCAGAGTGGGCTCCGCAAGGAGCAGACCTCATGGGTGGGATGGGCTGCCACCTCCCATCTGAGGACAGGACACTATGCACCCCTGACCCAATGGGACCAAGGCAGTGTCACCTCTGTGTCCTCCTCTGAGCCTACCACCCAGGCTAACGCAAGGAACACAGCAGACACTGCCCAGCGGGGACATTCAGTAAACCCCTGACCCACACACCCAACATGGTCAAGGTCATGAAGGCACAAAGTCTGAGGAGGTTCACAGCAATAGAAGCCCAAGGGACAGGGCGAGGAAGTGCACTGAGGGCAGAGAGGGTTAGGTGAGGCTAGTGGACCTGGACACGGGACTGTGCTCCTTCGCGACCGCGCGGCCTCGCTGGTTGGCTGTCTCACAAATGCCCTGATAGCCTAGGTGCCAGCAAGGGGACACTGGCCCTGGGGACGCAGGATCTTTCTGTACGACCTTCTCAGTTTTGCTGTAAATCTTAAATTGTTCCAACAAATAGACCTCATTAAGAAAAAGGAGCTTCTGGGCTAAGCACCTTGGGGGTGGAGCCAGCCAGCCCTGGTCACGGGTCAGCGGTCAGGCCCTGTGGGCCAGTCCTGGCTGAGGTGCCTCGGCTTCCGCCTGCTGCACAGCTCGCCCGGTCCTCTCAGCGTGACATCCAGAGCTCCCTCGGGCTAAGCCTGGACGTGTGTGCTGGGGTGCTCGCGCCACCCCCCGTGGGGCCCCGCCTGCTGCGGGTGGACGTCTGGAGGACTGTGCCCGTGGGACACGTGGGCCTTTGTTGCCACGATTTCCTGAATAGTACGGTACAACAGCGGAGCCTGTGGTGGACTGTGGGGGGCGCTGTGAGTCGGCTCGGGATGACCCACAGCGTGCAGAGCTGTGCCCAGGGCACACGCAAGAGCCAGGCCATGGTGAGCCGGGAGTGCACTTGAGTGTCGGACCCGCGAGTGGCGTCTGGGAACCCGACCCCCAGGTCCTGAGGGACGACCGCTCTTCTGACACGATTTCAAGGGCTCGGAAGATCCCTGCAGCCCACCTGAGGGCCAGCTGGCGTCTCTGCAGGGCCTCTGGTGCTGGTCCTGCCTGGAGCATGGGCAGCACGCTCTCCTCCAGCAATGGCTGGGCATCCATCCTGAAGGTGAGGGGGCTGGGCGGAGGCTTCCCACACGGAGCCAGCAGGCGAGGTGGTGCAGGGGTGCAGCCCCAGGCCCCACCCCTGCAACTATCCCCGCCCCAGCCTTGTGGTGAGGGACCAGGGAGGGCGGGGATGGCCTCGAGGGTGTGGGCTGATGTGTGGACCTCAGTGGCACCTGCTTCTGCCATCGCTGTGATCAGGGACACACGTCAGCCCTCTGCTGCTTGCTGTCCTTGGGGACGTACGCTTCCTCCTACAAAATCCAGGCAGGGAGGCCACAGAATGTCACAGGCTGAATGTCATGGGGCCAAGACTGCCGTTTGGATCTGTCACGGTAACCAAAAATTGAGCAGCAAAGGTCCTGAAGAGGAGGAAAGAGGGAATAAGTGAACTTGAATGCTTGGAAACTTCCCGGTGAACTGTTTGGGGAATGCGGTTTGTGGAGCAGGAGGTGTGGCAGCTGAGAAGAGAACTGTCAGGGTGCCATGAAGCCGGGGACACAGTAGAGTTCCATGCTTGCCAGGCTCCTGAGGGGATGCCCCAAGGGTGCTCACTGGCAAAGGCACCAAAAGTATAATTAGTCCTTAAAAGCATCGCAAGATATAACAAGAAGCAGGACCAAGAGGAAGAATGGACGGCAGCAGCAGACCACAGACCACTCAGCTTCAGTGTCACCACAGATGGCCTGAACCTCTCGGACGGGGGACGGTGGCCGGGAGAATGTCACTAGACACCTTGAACCTACTAAAGAGCAGATGTTTCAGAACTGCTCTTCTTCAGAAAGGCAGTGACTGAAATGAAAACTTAGTAGACAGGCTCAGCAGCGGAGGAGAATCTCAGTAGAGGAGGAAGAGCATGCGAAGCCCAGGAGGGGAAACAGAGCACACGGGGAACACGCCGGCACCGGGAGCCCTCTCTATCTCGCACAGCTGCAGCTCCGGCGCGGCAGAGGGCAGAGGAGAAGCAGGATTCGGAGATAGAGACGGAGGATTTTCCAGAAGAGATCAAATAGATGCAGGATATCAAGCCAAAGACAGAAAGTCTGCACCTGCCAAAGAGGATCAATACAGAGAGAACCAATGTGGGCGCGGTACGGTAAAACTGCTCTAAACTAAAGAGAAAAATCTTAAAAGCAGTCAGAGAGAAGCAAATCACCTCCAAAGAGACAAGATTTCTCTGCAGAAATGCTGAAATCCACAGGACGATTAATGCCACGTTTTGGTCTGAAAGAAGGTTTGTTGCCGTGGAATCCTAGACCAGAGAGGACGTTCCTCTCCACACAGGGAGCTTGTCAGGGCTGAGTTCTCCGTGTCTGCGGCATCGAGACACTAGGGAGCACACCTGTGTGGCTGTGGGTGCACAGCACGGGTGTACGCAGTGGAAAAGAGCAGAGGAAGGGCTGTCCAGGGCACCCAGGAGGGAGGAACAGAGTGCGTGTGCACAGCTAGGTGGCTCAGCCCCCAGGCCTGGTCTTGCCGCTCAGCAACGGTGTGACGATTCATCTCATGTGTCAACTTGAATGGGCCACGGGGCGCCCAGATATTTGCCCAGGTGTTCTTCTGGATATGTCTGTGGGGTTTCTGGGTGAGATCAGCATTTGAATACTAGACTTAGTGAGCAGTTTGCCCTCCCCAATGTGAGGGGCCCCTCCAATCCATTGAAGATTTGGATAGAACAAAAAGCCTGAGCAAGAGGGAGCACCACCTGCCTGCCTGCTAGGGATGGAGCGTTGGCCTTCTGCCTTCTGACTACGCACATCAGCATCCTGGGACTGCAGTCTGCCAACTGCAGGTGTTGGCTTGTCAGCCTCCACAGCCGTGGGAACCAGTGCCTTATTGTATACGTAGGTACAGAGAAGAAGGTCTATCTCCTACCGGTTCTGTTTCTCTAGAGAACCCTGACTTACCTAGTGTTACCTTAGGCGAATTTCTGAACTACTCAGAGCCTCAGATCTCCCATCTATACATTGGGATAGGAACGGCAGTTATCCTGCCCTTGTCTCACGGGTTGGTGGAGAATTACATGTGAAGTTTTAGTTGCTCAATAAATACTAGTGGTTGGCCATCCTGGAACTTTATGTCCTACACACCTATCAAAAATAAGTGAAGGTGAAATAAATACATTCCCAGATAAATAAAAACCAAGATAATTCCCTTTCAACACACCTAAACTGAGAGAAGTACTAAAGGATCCTTCAGGTAGAAGAAAAGTGAACCAGAACAGAAACACCAGTTATGCAGGAAGAAGTAAAGAGCTGTGGAACAGACAGACACCTGGGTAAGGCAGGATAATACTGACCTTAGCAATACCGATTTCTTAAGGAGCATCTTTAGCATGTGTGGAAGTTAGATGCCTGGTGACATTAACAAGGAAGATAGCGGCATGGAGTGGGTCGCATGTCGTGAGTTTTCAGCCTCGTCCGGGAGGAGGTAAAAGTACTGACTTAGTTTCTATTAGATGGTGATAGGTCAAGGATGCACAGTATAACCCCAAGGTAAGTGTTAAAACAGAGAACACCAAACTAAGGAGCCGCAAAGAATAGAAACGGGATGGTGAAAAACACTCGATAAATCCCAGGACATGCAAGGAGGTAGAGAAACATGACGTGAAACATGGAACAAATGAGAACAGACAGCAGATGGTAGATAGAGACCCAAACAGGTAAGCACACTAGACGAACTAACCCTTCTAATATGGCAGAAGTTGTTGGAATGAATTTTAAAGTAAGTAAATGCATGTTGCATGCTAGACACACACTTAGAACTTATAAGACTACAGAAAGGCTGAAAGTAAAAGAATGAGAAAACATTCACGAACACACTGACCAAAGGAGAGCTGTCTGTTGACATGGGAGACTGAGGCGGGAGGATCTCAAGTTTGAGGCCAGGCTGGACAAATCAGCTAGACTCTGTCTGAAAATAAATTAAAACTAAAAAGGGCTGGTGGGGTTGCTCAGTGATAGAACTACCCTGGGTTTAATTCCCTAGTACCACATGTACACACACATGTGCATACACACACACACACACACACACACACATTCTATATACATGCATAAATAGACAAAAAATGCTTATAAATTAAAGAGGGACATTCCATATAATAAAATAATTACACCATCAGAAAGGTATAACAAACTTTTATTAACTTAATTATACAACTTAAAGAGATGTAAAGGGAAAATGGCTGAGATAAGAGAAAAAATAGAAAAATACATAATCACACCTTTTTTCCTATAATCAGTAGATGAAGCATACAAAAGAGTCACTACAAATAAAGATGAGCTGAGCATGTTTAACAGACATGAATTAATCGACAAATATGTAACCTAGTACTCAGTCACTTTTCAGCATTTTGGGTAAGATCAAATAAAGAATACAATACTCAACAACAGAATACAATTATTTTCAAATGCACTTGACTTACCAAAATTGACCAAAGTTAGGTTATTAAAAACTAGCAACAGTTTCAAATGATGAAGGTAATTCAGAATAGGTTTTCTTACTATAAGATATTTACATTGGATACTCATAGCCACTACAACAAACATAAAAGAAACCTAGGAAATATCCTTGGGTCAAAGAAGAAGTGAAGGTTAAATTAGAAAATAATAAAAACCATATAAAAATTTAAAAATAGCAGCAAAACTTATGGGATGTGGCTAAAACTATGCTTAAAGGTAAATTCATAGTCTTATATACATATATAAGAAAAGAAAACAAACAAAACCAATCATCTAAGAATTTGTAGGGTTGCTATGATGCATTGCTCAAATGCCCATGTCAACACTAAAATACCCATTATTCCTGCTTCTGGGAATGTCGCCTGCTGATAATTCATAACTGAGCAGTTCTTCAGGAGTTGCCTCCGCCAAAAATGTCTGCCTCTGGGGCTGGGGAGATAGCTCAGTTGATAGAGTGCTTGCCTTGCAAGCACAAAGCCCTGGGTGCAGCGCCCAGCAGCGCCCCCCCCCAAAAAAAAAAAAAGGTCTGCCTCACCCAAGTTTAAGCCTGCATCCAATGATTGGCCATCGTGACAGCACAAAGTTCCTTGCTTTAATTTGAAACAACTCTAAAGAGTTAACCCAACTTGAGTTTCCTCTAATATCTACTGAGTCCTTTGTTGCGTTTGCTTCATAATTTATACTTATTCCTCCTACGAGTCTCACATCCCTCAGTTTCTTACATTCCATAAGAGTTTTCACCTGTAAATCACCCACATAAAAATCTCTGTTTTAAAGTCTATTTCTCAGGAAATCTGACTGAAAACAGTTGGTACTGGAAGTGGTCATAGGAAGCAAATTCTAAAATGGGATTGTGGAGTTGAACAGCTGGTGTTAGGTAAAGTCATAACAGAACCTGGCATGTGATAGTGTTGCAACTGTTAAAACTTTCTCCAGTGAGAAATTGAGATGGGATACTGGTGGAAGAGACTGATGTGTGCTTGAGTTTTTTAAGAGTTTAGGGGTGAGTAGCAATCATAAGGACTAGGAATTTGATGACTGAGTGTCATCAGTGGATGGGAGACAAACATGGAAGGCTGAGAGTGATTATGCACCAATTTAAGGTTAAGTGTGGGGTGATGGAAACAAAAATGATAGAGTGAGGGATTCCAAATTTGCTCATCTACCAAACAATTAAAAAAATGGACAAAACTGTCAGCATATATTTTTTGGAGCCCAACTTTGGGTTGATTTCTCCCAAAATTGATGAAAACATTAATTTATACATCAAAAGGTTCAATAATCACCAAAGAGTTCCACATCTGAAAACACTGTAATCAAACAGTCAAAATCCAAAGACAAAGAGAGACTCCTAAAAGCAGTAAGAAAGAATAACCAAGTACAAGAGATCCTCAGTAAGCTTAATAGTTGCTGTCTCATGAGAAATCATGGATTTCAGGAGGCAGAGGGATGGCATATTCAAAGCACTGAAACAAAAACTTATCAACCAAGAATTTTATATCTGGCAAAACTACCCTTCAAAATGAGGGAGAAGGCAGGTGAGGTGGTGCATGCCTATAATCCCAGCAGGAGGCTGAGGCAGGAGGATCATGAGTTCAAGGCTAGCCTGAGCAACATAGTCAGACAAGAAGGAGAAGGAGAAGGAGGAGGAGGAAGGGGAGGAGGAGGAGGAGGAATTCCTTAAGATAGTTCTGGATAAACAAAGACTAAGAACACCTACTGCTATGAGACCCGCACTACAACAAATACTAAAGGGACTTCATTAGGCTGAAAAGAAAGGACACTACAGAATAAAAATAAAGAACACCAGGGGAGAGTCAAGATGGAGATTAGAGGAAGGCTGCATTTCCATTTACCCCATGGCTCGGGATTCAAGCAGTAAAGTGCCGATTCTTAGCAAGTGCTGAGAATCCACAGTGATACTACAGGTTCACAGGTAGAGACTCCACTTCTGAGCTAGACCCAGTCAAGAGACCACGTACCTTGCTCCACACACAGATTAAGCACACTAAAACTTCAGTGAGAGTTTAATATGAAGAATACAAGAGACAAAACCCCCAAACTAACAATCAGGACCTAACTAGAAATGGTTGGGGGAGGCCCTCAGGCTCCACTAATGGACAGCCCCACACAAATTAACACAAAGGCTGTGGATAGTACACCTGCAAGGAATCTCAATCTCAATCACTCTAGAACACTTTGGAAAGAGAAGGCTGTGTCCTAAAATGCCCACATGTAAGAGTGGAAGATAAATACATCCTAACAGATGCATAAAAATCAATATGGGAGTATAAGAAATATAAAAAATGGGATTATAATGCCTCTTAAACTTCATAATTCATTAGCAACTGACTCCAAAGATATTGAATGAAACACTAGATGAATACTTCAAAAGGATGATTATAAAAGTGATCAGTGAATTCAAAGATAACACCCCAAAACAACTGAATGAATTAAGGAAGTCAGTACAGAATGTGAATGAGATGTTCCATAAGGAGATGGATATTGAAAAATAACTGAACACAAATCTTGGAAATGAAAGGCATCATAAATCAAATAAAATGTTCAGTTGGAAGCCTCTCTAATAGAGTGGACTTTGCTGAAGACAGAATCTCAGAGCTGGAAGACAAAGTGGACAACCTTGAACATTCAGACAGCATTACAGCATTAAATAAAATAAAATAAATAATCATGATCAGTATATACAAGAACAACAGTACAACATTAAGAGACCAAACTTAATCACTGGAATTGAAGAGGGTTATGAGATGCAGGCTAATGGAATGAATAACCTCTTCAGGGAATTAATAACAGAAAAATTTCCAAACCTTGAGAATGAGATGGATATCCATATACAGGAAGCATTCAGAACCCCAAAGAGATCAGAAAAGAACCTCTCTATGACACATTATAATTAATATGCCTAATAAAGAACACAGATAGAATTTTAAAAGCCTCAAGAGAAAAGTATCAGGCCACATTTGGAGTCAAGTCAGGAGGACTTGGAATGATGTGTTTCAATCTCTGAAAGAAAATAAACTGTCAGCCGAGATTGCTATATCCAGCAAAGCTATCCTTCAGAATTGAAAAGGAAATAAAAACTTCCAAGACAAGAAGAAACTAAAAGAATTCATGACTACTAAGATGGCACTATAGAAAATAGTTTAGAAAATACTACACAGAAGAAATAAACCCTGAACTCACAAATGAACAAATCTCATTTAGGGAATAGCTGGGAAAATGAGAAATAGGACCAAATTAGAATTAACAATAAGTCAAAATGGCAGAAATTAATTTAAAAATCTCTCTAAAAAACATCGACTAAATGGACATTGATATACTATGTAGATGAAGTCCCCAAACAAGCAGGAGTAGTTACTCTCATATTCAACAAAGCAAACTACAAGTCAAAATTAGCCCAAAGAGACAAAGAATGTCATTTAATACTGGTAAACGGAACAATCCAGCAAGATGATATGATCATAGTAAATATTTATGCCCAAACGTTGATGCACCTATTACATAAAACAGATACTACTTGAACTAAAAACTCAGATAGACCCTAGTACAACAACACTTGGTGATTTCAACACACCTCTCACCAATAGATAGGTCATCTAGACATAAAATTGGTAAGGACTCTTCAGACCTAAAAAATATTATAAATCAAACAGACTAATAGACATCCACAGACTATTTCATTGAGCAATAGCCAAATACACTTTCTTCTCAGCTCCTCATGGAACCATCTCCAAAACAGACCATATTTTAGGCCACAAAAATAACTCTTAGAAAATACAACACACACACACACACACACACACACACACACACAATATGATTTCTTGCCCCTCTCTCTCACTCTCTCTCTCTCTCTCTTTCTTTCTTTCTTTCTTTCTTGGTACCTGGTACTGAACTCAGAAGCACTCAACCAGTTCTTTTTTGTATTTTATTTAGAGACAGGGTCTTGCTGAGTTGCTTAGGGACTCGCTAAGTTGCTGAGACTGGCTTTGAACTTGTTATCCTGCCTCAGCCACCTGAGCCATTGGGATCTCCACTGTGCTTGGCTAGAATTAATATTTTCAAAATGGTCCTATTGCCAAAAGTGTTATACAGATTAATCAAAATATCAATGACATTCTTCACAGAACTAGAAAAACAGTCCTAAGATTCATTTGGAAGAACAAAACACCCAGAATAGCTAAAGCATTTCTAGCCAAGAAAGCAATGCTGGAGGCATCATGATATCTGACTTCAAATTATGCTACAGAGTTACAGTAACGAAAACTGCACGGTACTGGCATGAAAACAGACATATAGACCAATGTACAGAATGGAAGACTCAGGGACAAACCCAAGCCCACACATCTACAGTCGTCAGATCCTTGACAAAGGTGCCCAAAATATGTGCCTGAGAAAAGACAGCCTGCTCAACAAAAGGGGAAATCTGGTCATCCACATGTAGAAGAATGAAACTAGACCCTATTCTCACCCTGTATGAAAGCCAACTCAAATTGGATCAAAAACCTTGGAATTAGACCAGAAACTATGCAAATTCTTGAAGAAAATGTAGGGCCCAAACTGATATTTAGGGACTGAAAATGATTTTCTCAATAGGAACCCTAAAGCTCAGGCGATAATGCCAAAAAAATTTTTTTTAATTTTTATTTTTATTGTAAACAAATGGGATACATGTTGTTTCTGTTTGTACATGGAGTAATAGCATACTATTTGCGTAATCATACAATAATGCCAAAATTAATACATAGAATGGCATCATATTAAAAAGCTCCTGCACAGCAAAGGAAACAATTAAGACTGTAAAGAGGGAATGGGAGAGAATATTTGTTAGCTATTCTTCTGCTAGAGGATTAATATCCAGAAAATATAAAGAACTCAAAAAAACCATAGAAAAGCATATAACTCAATTAATGGATGGGCAAATGAATTAAACAGACACTTCTGAAAAGAAGAAATTCGAATGGCCAACAAATATATGACAAAAATGTTCCACATCATTAGCAATTAAGGAAATGCCAATCAAAACGACACTGAGATTTCATCTCACTCTGGTCAGAATGACCGTCTTCAAGAATGCAAATGATAATACGTTCTGGAAAGGAGGTGGAGATAAAAGTATACTTTTACACTGTTGGTGGGGCTGTAAATTAGTTCAATCACTATAGAAATAAAACAATAGGCATGGAACCACCATATGACCCAGCTATACCACTCCCCGATATTTATCCTAAAGAATCAAAGTCATCATGCTACAGTGACACAGGCTCACCCATGTTTACAGCAGCATAATTCACACTAGCCAAACTAGGGAACCAGAATATGTGTCCATCAATGAATAAGAGGTTAAAGAAAATGTAGTGTATATACACTATGGAGTTTATTCAGCCCTAAGTAAGAATGACATTGTCATTTGCAGGAACATGGATGGAACTTGAGAACATTATATTAAGCAAAGTAAACCAGACTCAGGTCAAGGGTTGTATGTCTTCTTTCATATCTGGAGGCTAGAGAGAAGAAAGGAAAAGAAAAGTGGTGAGGGGCATCTCATGAAAATTAAAGGAAACCAGTGGAGTAGAGGAAAGGGATAAGGATGGGGAGGAGAGGGAAAGGGGAAGCACTGGGAACGATATCAGTCATACTGTATGCATGTACCAATATCTAAAAACAAGTCCCACCATATGTGCATTATGTGCATTATGGAACCAGTCCAGGTGTTTATCAAGGGATGAGCACATAAAAAATTGAGGCATATATACACAATAGAGTTTTATTCAGCCATAAAGAAGAATGAAATTATGTCACTTGCAGGAATGCATCAATAAAAAAAGAAAAGAATGCCAGGAGAAGTTGCTTCACTGGTCAATTTAAAAGGCAGAACAAATGCATTTTTTGTTTGTAACTCCTTTTAAAAAATCTGATTTAAAAGACATCTGCATGAAGTATAATTATAATTCTGGGTACTCAATGCATGAAGGTATAATTTGTATTAAAACAACATAAAATTTGTGGGAATGGAGATATGTAGGAGCAAAATTTTGTACACTATTTAAATTAAGTTGGAATTACTATGAACTAGATTATTAAAAGATGTTAATTGCAATATTGTAATGCCCAGGGAAACCATAATAAAATAACAACAACAAAAGAGTAAAAGAAATTACAATGGAATTAAAATAGTACACTAGAAAATATGTATTTAAAACAAAAGCAGGCAGTAACAGGAACTAAATAAAAAGGCATGTAGCAGAACAGCAAAAAACAAAAACAAAAAACAAAAAAAGCAAAAAACCAAATAGCAAAATCAGAGGACTATGCTCTTTATTTTGAGCATGTATATTAAATGTAAATAATTTAAACTTCTCAATTAAAAGTGAGAGATTAAAAGATTCGATAAAATAACATGACTCAATGATATACTGTTTATGGGACTAACTTTAGAACCACAGACACAAATAGGTTGAAAGTGAAATAGAAGATATTCCATGTAAACATTACTCAGAAGAGATGGAGTGACTGTACTAGTATCAGAAAAAAAAAAAAGACTTTAGAACAAAGTAATTAGACACAAAAAAGGAGATTATGTAATGATATAAGGGTAAATTCATCACAAAGATGTAGTAATTATAAACATATATGCACCTAACAACAGAGTTCTGAAACAAAAAGCAAAAAGTAAAAACTGAGAGAATTGAGAGGAAAAATAGGCAATTCAGGTAGAGTGGAAGACTTCAGTATCCCACTACCAATAATGGATAGAACAATTTGAAAATCAGCAAACAAACAGAATACTTCCCCAACGCTCCCCACCAACCAGACCTAGCAGACATCCAACAACAGAACATTCCAATAAACAATAGCAGTAAACACAGAACATGCTATAGGCAGACATGTTAGGGCATAAAACAAGTCTCAGCACTTTCAAAAAATTGAAAGCATGGAGGCACAGAGGAAAAGGGAAGGTACTGGGGATGAGATTGGTTTAAATTGTGTCAGGTGCATCCCTTTGTTGTCTACCAGTATAATGAACCAATAATTTTTTCTTAAATTGAGTCATACAAAGTATATTCTCTGATCATGATGGAATGAAGTTAGAAGTTAATAACAGGAAATTTGGAAAATTCACAAATATATGATTTTCTTTTCAGCTTTTTTGTTGCTGTGACCAAATGATCTGGCAAGAACAATTAGAGGAGGAGAAGTTTATTTTGGCTCATGATTCCAGAGGTCTCAGTCTATAGATGGCCAATTCTTTAGCTCTGGGCCTAAGGTGAGGCAGAACATCAAGTCAGAAGTGCGTGACTGAGGAAAGCAACTCAGAATTTGGCACCAAGGAGCAAAGAGTGACTTCTGCTCTCTAGGGACAAAATACAAACCGCAAAGGCAAGTCCTCCGTGATCTACCTCCTCTAGCCACTCTACCTGCTTACGGTTACTGCCCAAGTAATCTATTCAAGTGGATGAATGCACTGATAGGTCATAGTTCTCACAATCCATCACTTTCCCTCTGAACACTCCCTCATTGTCTCACACGTGAACTTCTGGGGTACACCTGATATCCAAACACAACATTTTGGCCCTGGCACCCAAAAGTTCATGCCCATCTCACAAAGAAAAATACATTTAGCCCATTTTCAAGAATCTCCAGTCTTAAAAGTTCCAGCATTACCCCAAAGTCCCAAGCCCCACCTCTCCTGAGACTCAAGGCAAACTCTCAGTTTGAGCTTCCTTGTAAAGCAAGTTACACGTATTGGAGCAAAGCAAGACTGAAATACAGTTGGGCAAACAAATCCTGTCAACTTCCAGCATCTGGGACACATGGCATCATGATGTTCACCCACATGGTCTTGCTGCTTTCAGGCCACGTGACCTCTCTCCTGGCTTGTTTCTGCTCGATTCCTGCAGTTTTCCTTGGCAAACAATTCACAGTCCTGGCATCTCTTAATCTTGAGGGCCTCTACGACAGCTTTAGCTCCCTTCTTACATCTTCATGGATCACCCTCTTAGGGGCAGCCTGCAGGGACTCCAACCTGCACTTTGCCTACTTTCCAGGCTTTCCTTTGAAATCTTGGTGGCAGCCTCCTGAATCTCCTAACCCCAGCATCTGTATTTCTGCACCAAGGTCTGCCACTACTTCAAGCAGTAGCCAAATTTCCTGGGACCATGGCTGAAGTGACCTCTAAGTGCCTGTGTCTGAGCACAGTGAAGCAACTTTTTAGGGCCCCCTGTGCAAGCAGGGTGCTTCCATGGTCTCTTCTCAAAAGAATTTGAAGTTTTACACTCTTGAGCCTGAGATAGGTATGGTCTTGCCAATTCCTGAGTTGCCCTCAAGTCATCTTTTCTATGTTTCTGGGTAAAGTACTTAGCATTTCTTTAAAAACTAAAATCCTTTTAACACCCACACCTACCTTAGGCCCATTTTGTCCACACTCTTCTGGCCAAATTCCAAGTTTGTCAACTCTTTCTGCTTTGCTTTCTGATCCTGATTATCACAGTAAGCTTGGATAAAAGCTGCCAGCAGCTGGGCATGGTGGTGCACGCCTGTGATCCCAGTGACTTGGGAGGCTGAGGCAGGAGGATGACGAGTTTAAAGCCAGCCTCAGCAAAAGCGAGGTGCTAAGCAACTCAGTGAGACCTTGTCTCTAAATAAAATAGAAAATAGGGCAGGGGATGTGGCTCAGTGGTCAAGTGCCCCTGAGTTAAAAAAAATAAAATAAAAAGACTGCCGGCCATACCCACACCGCTGCCCGAATGCTATGACTGCCTTGAAATTCCCTCCATCAGATTTGTTAGTTCATCACCTTTAAATTCAACCTCACAAAAAGTCTCAGGATATTTGTAAATTTTAGACAATTCTTTTCCAGAATATGAATGACCTCTAGTCCAGTTTCCAATGGAGTCCTCCTTCTGTGAAACTCTGTGAGCCCAGCCTTTATTGTCTGCAGTCCTATCAGCATTCTTGACCTCTGAGCTTCCCCCACGATGCCCCCTTAAGCTACACTTACAACATTCTAAAGCTTTTCCAGTCTGTATCTCTAAACTTTGAAAAATTCCTCCCACAGACTCTAAAAAGTTCCAAAAGCCTTTGAACCACATGGCCAGGTGAGTCACAGCAATGACCCCACTTCTTGCTATCAATTTCTGGTTTAGTCAGCTTTTTGGCCTCTGTTTCCAAAAGACCTGGGAGGAACAATTGGAAGAGGAAAAGCGTCTCTGATGCTCATGGTTTCAGGGTCTCGGTTCATAGCCGGCTGACTCCAGGGCTCTGGGCCCGTGGTGAGGTGGAATATCATGGGAGCAGCTCAGGACAGGACATCAAGGATGCAGAGAGAACTCTGCTCACCAGGGACAAAATATAAACCTCAGAGGCACACTCCAGTGGCATATCTCCTCCAGCCACACTCTCTCCTTCTACAGTTACCACCCAGTCAATCCATATCAGTGGATTAATCCACTTGTTAGGTTACAGTTCTCACAATCCCATCACTTCATCTCTGAATGTTCCTGCATGTCTCACATGTGAGCTTTTGGGGTACGCCTCATATCCAAGACAAATGTATAAGTTGAGCGTCTTTTCAAGTAACCAGTGTGTCAAAGAACCACAGAGCAGAGGAGAAAATACTTCAGGGAGGACAGCAAAGGCAGCTGCAGGTTACAGGTGGCAGGGAGGGGACCATGACAGGCCCCAGGGGACGTGCAGCTGCAGCTCCTGCCTTGGAAAGGAGGGAGTTGTCAAAGTCAGGCCCATACCTCCTCCTTAGGAAGCAGACTGGGGAGGTGCCTGGTCACACACTGCGTTCCCAGCACCGCCGGCTTCACCGGGAGGGGCAGCCTTCAAAAGGCAGAGCTGGGTTCTGGCTTGGGACGTCACCTGCCCAAACAGGGAGCTGTTTTCTAGGACCCCTGAGTTTGGCGCCCTGCTCCCAGGAGACTGGTGCTGTCTGGGAGCCAGGGAGGGGCTGCGCTCTGGAAGTCCTGCCTCGAGAGGGAGGGCACCTCTGCAGGACGGCAGCCCCGGCCCACCCGGGCACGTCTCATTTCTGCTAAGGGACGTCATGGCGGGAGTCATGACCTGGAGCATCAGGAGGCAGGGGCGGCTGGCAGGCTGGCAGGGAAGGGCACCTGCAGCACCCGGGCCCTCCGCCTGGTGCTCTTGACGGCTCCCTACTCAGCTGTGACGGTGAACAGGCAAACCAGCGGCCACAGCCTGAGAGGGGCACGGCAGACAGGGGCTCCCGATCCTTGAGTCTGAGTTCTCAGAGAAGAGGCTGTATCGCCTCATCTGGTAGCTGCCAGACCAGCAGGAGCTGGACAGACCAGGAAGTAGCCCAGAATGCGTGTACAGGATGGCGAAGTGTCCCCGTTTGACTTTGGGGCCAGTTGCAACCATGGGGCCCTGAAGGAAAAAGGATGAAGGGCAAGAATTCTCTATGCATGAGCAACGCAGGAGTCAGATCTAGGGGCAGATCTCAGCTCTGGGGAGCACGCACCTCCCTAAGGAGAGCAAAGGAGCAGGCGAGGCAGGCAGCCGAGGGAGGCCTACCCAGGATATGTAAAGAGCTCCTACGAATCAATGACAATGACGACCAGAAGAAACAGTGAGGCCTGGCACAAGCACTTTCTAAAACAGGATTTCCAAGGAGCCAGGAGGCACACGAAAAGCTGCTCAACTTTCCTGGTTGTGAGGAAACGGGAATAAAGTCCCAGGGGAGTACTGCCCGAAGGTGAGACCCCAGACTGGCCACACCCAGTGCCAGAGGCATTGCCCGGAACTGCGACTCTCAGTGCCGGCTGGCTCCAACACCTCGGAGGACGAGAGGACAACGTAACCTGAGGTCTTAGCAGTCAGGGCATGGTTACGTGTGGCAGCTGCAGGGGCCGGTCATGTCTGTGAGCCTGGGCCTCCTGAGGTCCTGCCGCTGCTCCTATTGGGGACACTGCTCGGCATGGTAAGTGGTAGTCAGCAGTGACCTGGCCAGTGGTTAGTGCTCCCCCAGCTCTCCCAGGCCGTCCCAGGTCTTGCCGGTGGAGTTCTGCGAGGCTCAGGACGGACATGTGCCTGCAGCTCCATGTCGCCGAGTCTTGATGGCCTCGTTGCTTTCTAATTAGGCCGAGCAGTTAGAGAAGGCAAGCCCCACCTCCCTGGGGCGAGGGCGTGTCCTTGTCCTGGCAGGCGGCTTGAGTGTCGAGCTGCCATGGTCCCTAGCCCCAACCAGCCCAGAGCCTGTGCTGCCCACCGTGTCCCTGACGCTGGGCTCCTGGGGTTGTGCTGGGGCCACAGCCCAGGTGCTTCCAAGTCTGCAGCCCCCGGCGGAGGATGGGCAGGGGGCCGCCGGCTTGGTGTCTCCCAACTGCAGATAAATAAATTGATTAGAGTGCAGCTCTCGGGGAGGTTGACACAGATTGTGTTTGTGCACTGGGTGGAAGAGATTCCTCTAAGTTTAATTATGACTTAAGTGTAAAATGTGCCTCTTCTGCGGGAGTTCCTCGCCTCGTGCATAATTACCTCTCCGCTCCCTCCCTTGCGCCGCCTCTGCATGCTGTGAACAATTAATTTATAGACTGGTAATTGGCTAAACAATATTTAAATCATTGGCCCAATGTCACTCTTAAGGGGGGCTTGGGTCTGTAATTACGTGAAGTCCCACTCCATGGCGCGAGGGTGGCCCTCCTGCGTGACCAGGTCCCCGCCTGCTGCTCACGGCCCCTGGACGGTCCACTGGCTGTCACACATGCTGGGCTTCTGGCTGCCCTGCTGTGGCAGCAGTGGCATTGGATAACGCCGGGACCTGCCCGCAGGAGACAGGCGGGGCTCACTGGCTGCTCTTCCGCTGAGTCGGAGCAGGACGTCAGGGCCACTCAGGGCACTGAGGACCGCACGGTCCTCCCATGGTCATGGTGGACGCTTGCTGCTGCTTCGGTCTGGCGGTGGGGCAGGTGAGTTCAACGGAATCCAGAGAGGTGGGGCAGGGGGTTCCTGGGAGGGGAAGAGAACCCCGCAGACCCCTCCCACCTGGGCAGCCGTCTGTGGCCGCCAGCGGGGTGCGGGGTTCAAGGAATGGGCGTGGAACTCAGGACACACGGTGGGTGGGAGGGTGGCTCTGGATGGAGCGTGTCATGCGGACACGGCTGGGACGAAGGGGAGCGAACCCCAGCAACAAGCCCGCAGGCCCCCAAACCCCGATGTCACACTCGCTTCTCAGGAGGGGCCCGGGTCCCTCCAGATTCTCAGGGTGCCCTGGTATAGGAGGGTGGGTGGGGCTGGGGCAGGGGGCTGGGTACAGCGGTGCGAGGCGTATTGAGCCCAGAGTGGCTCCTAGCACGGGAAGCTGCAGTGTGGACATGTACTCGGCCGGCAGCAGGCGCGTGGGCCAGGGGTCAGAGCCAGGCTTTGTCCTGCTCCACACTTCTAGAGATCTTTAAAATCGGGGTAGGTGGGCATGGTGGTGCAGGCCAGGGGTCGCAGCACTCGGGAGGCTGAGGCAAGAGGCTGGTTGGAGCCCAGGAATCGGAGACCAGCTTGGGCAACTCAGCGAGACCTGTCTCGGAAACACAAGAAAAAACCCCAAGCCCTCCCCAGTGAAGAACGCTGACTTTGTCACTTTGGCCTCCTGGACACCCCGGTTCCCTGCTTGACATAGCTTCTCAGGAGGGAACGCGTGGTTGGGGCATGAGAGGATGGATCCCGGCCTTGTGTTGCTGGCAGGAAGGTGACGTTTGTGGATAACCAGAAATCTGAGTTGCTGGCTTCCCCAATCCTGCCCATGGCCGCTGGTCAGTTAGTGGGGACAGAAGCAGTGGGTCTGAGAGAAGGACGCAGAGGGCAGGAGGAGGGCAGCTGGCTGCTCTGCTTCCTTTCCTGGGCAGCCGCCCGGAGGGGTGCTGGGGAGGGGGGGCTGTGGACTGCCCATCAGAAGAGCCCGCCCCTTCGGCCCACCCGAGGGGGAGCAGCTGGGGTGGCAGCCGCGCCCCTTTCCCGAGCTTGGTTTCCCCATCTGTGCACAGTCATCCAGGTCCTCTCTAGGTCATGTGGGTGATTCTCTGGCACAGAGTGTCCTGTGACCTGGCAGAGTGGGCATTCAGAGATGCTGGTGGATGCTCATTCCTTCAACAGCAGGCTGGGAGCTGGTCCCTGCATGTAGCAGGACGCCAGGCCCAGCTTTGACCCACCTCCTGCCCACATGGCCGGCCATGGTGGGTGGAAGCCCAGCAGCTGCAGGACCCAGAGTGCAGGCATCCTGGGGATTCTGGGGGAAGGGTGGGGACGAGGGGTCCCAGGCGGGGCAGAGCGTTGGAGCCTGTCCTGCAGGGCCTCTGGACATCGAAGCAGGTCTGAGGACCCGAGGGTAGGTCAGCAGGCTTTCTGTGGCTGTGCTGCTGGGCGCGTGATGATCTGCCAGGACCCCTCAGCTCACTGTCAAGGGCAGGGCGGGAGCGGCTGCATCTCAGCGTCCCCACCCCGGCGGCCCTCGCAGGCTGCTCCCTTTGGGGTGGGTCTTGTAGGCCTCACCTGGGGGGTGGCCAAAGCCCTCCCCCGCACAGGGGGCCGCATCCATCTGTCTTCCACAAAGAGCCTCGTAAACAGGCCCAGACTGAGAATCAATTCTTTAGAGCTGAAATCAATAACAATAGCTAATATTGATACTGATTATCCTTCTTTATTGCGCTCTGCAGCTGGGGAGGGAGTGTTTTTAAGGATTCACGGAGGTGGCGCTGGGCGGAACGCAGCTCGGAGCCCAGAGCTGGACTGCACGCTTCCCCACGGGGCCTCTGCAGCCAGCCTCCTCCCGTCTTGGCTGGAGCTTTGCCCGGGCCCCGGCTCATGGACTGTGTGAACTTGTGGGTCCTGGGATGAGCAGAGCCCTGGGCAGGTCCTTCGACCTTGGCAGTGCAGACCAGGTACTGTGGAGGGGTGTGCGGGACACATCCTGGGCCTGCTCACCCCTGGTGGGGCCAGTGGGCACGTGGGCAGATGCTGAAGGCAGGCCCTTGTCTGGGAAATGGTCCCTTGCTCCCGCCCAGCACGCAACGCGGGCTCCCTGGCTCCATCCTGGTCCTTGTGGTGCTCTGCTGGTAGTGTCCTGGGCTTTCGTCAGAGTCTGTGGAGATGGGAGCCCAGAGTTAGGAAGGGGGTGTCCTGGATGTGAGACCCCTCTCCTGGGGACTCCTCTCTCCCTGGTGAGAGGAGCAATCCCTAACTCCCATATTCCAGGTGCACAGCTAGGGGCTGGGAGGGTCAACCCCAAAGCCAGGCACTTAGGGACAAAGCCAGAACAAGACAAGGGCAGGTAGTTTCTGCTTCCCACATCCCCAGTGTAAACCAAGGGATGCAATGTGTGGAGAGGCCAGGTGCAGGCCTCAGGGGGTCCACGGGACGCCATGCTTACTGTTTATAAGGTAGGAGGCGCGCAGGACACAGTGGAAATGATTTCTTACCCAATGTTAAGTGGCTGAGCACAGTACAAAATTAGATACTTTCTGTGAATATGTTGCCAATCTGAAAAATAATGCATATCAAAACAGAACTGGAACATGGAAATAGAATAGATGGTTCAGGAATAACCTAGGGGGTGGGAAGCCAGAGAGGGCCCAGTGCTTGTCATTGGTAGCCACATTGGACTTAATGTGAGTCCAAGCTTCCTGGTAGCCACAGCAAGAAAGGAAAGCACAGTGGGATTTTCAGTTTTGCCAATAAAAGGATGTGTTCAAGATCCCCAAAGGACTGGTTTTCCTGTTGCAGAACTGATTTCGTAGGTGTTTGTTTATAAAAGAGGAAGTGAGTCCTTGCCTCCACGGCCTTTTCCTTCTGTGGTTCTACAAAGACGCTGAGGCCTGTTGCTTATAGAGCCACTCCTCGAGGAGTGGAGTTAGCAGAGCAGGTGCCTTGACCTTCTAGCACTGGGCCCTGCATTGACGTTGCCCAGAGAGCGGGCTCCAGGGGATGGGATCTAGTCAGCTTTGCTGGCCAGTCCGTCCTCAGGCCAGTTCAGTGATAGAAAGTACCAGCAGCAGGTCCCCTTTTGGGTGAAGGCACAGGATTGAGGCTCTGGGTCATCTCCTTCCTCCCTCAGGAAGGAACATGGTGGCGTGGGGAGGACCACAGCCCCATGGGGATACTTAGCGCTGGGGTAGCGACTGAGGTTAGCCAGGATATGGGTGGGGTCTCCAGGCAGGCCCATGTGTCCCAGGCTGGCCAGGGCAAGAAGACTGGGCTCCTGCTGGGTGGGAGTCTGGTCTGCAGGTGCAGGAGGGTCCGATCCTTGGGCTGCCCCAGACCCAGCTGACGTGCCGGCCGCAGGTGCTGGGCTGTCCGCTCTGAGACCTTCTGTAAGCCCTGGCCAGGCAGCACATGGACTCGGGCCATTTCTGGGCCAGGCCCCCACCATCCTCTCCACCCTTGTGCTGTGGTTCCCTCATGCCCAGGTTCCACCCTGAGCAAGCTGGGGGCCGAGGGGATGGCAGGCTGGCTACTCCTGGCTGGCAGTGGAGGAAGACCTTGCCCCCATCCGGGAACGTCCCTCTCCTACAAACCCCACCACTAACCATACCTGTGTCCCTTGAGTCAGAGCCGTTGTGAGCCCATCCTCTCCCCACCCCACCCAGCGCTGACACACGTGTACCGTGGTGGCCAGAGGGGTCAGCATGGGTCTTGGTTTTCTTGGAAGTTTCCAGAGGGCCATGGCTGGTAGAGAGAAAGCTCGTAGTGGACAGAGTCTGTGGACAGAGTTTGGAGCAGAGCCTGGGCCCTGAGCTGTGCCTGAGGCAGGGCTGGGCGTGAGGTGAGGGCCGGGCAGCACCTCCCAGGCCCCAAGCCCGGGGTTCTCTATCCACATGCAGGGGGAGGAGGCAGGCAGGAGGCCCCAGGTCTGGTCCTGCCTCTGATGGTGCTGTGCGACGGGCACTACGCAGTGCAAGCCCATCTCTGGGCCTCTGTTTCCTCTGTGAATGGTACTGGGTCATGGTCTCTGGAGGCAGCCCTGGGTCTCCCTCAAGGCCTGCACCCACCTTGGCTCACCACAGGCCCAGGCTCTGGGCTCTGGCCTGTCCTCACCTGGCTTCTGCCCAGGTCATGTCCCCATGGCCCCTGGGTCAGTTGCTACTGGGTTGTTGGCCCTGCTGTCCATCAGCCCTGACATGGGCAAACAGACCAAGGACAGGCAGGGGGAGGAGATAAGGCCGGCTGGTGGGGCCAAAGGTGACCGGCTCACCTCACTCACCTCTGGGCTTATTTACTGTCCTGGGCTTTCATCTGCTCTCCCCGTGGCACACGCACACCACGGGGTGCTCTGGGGCCCTGCTCCCGACTCTGGGGATTCGGGGCTCAGATGGTTGCTGATGGGCTGCACAGTGGACGTGAAGACAGACTGTGTTTTAAAACTATACTGGGGGTTGAAGCCGGGGTGCTGTTTCACTGAGCTACACCCCCAGTCCCTTCTAGTTTTAATTTATATTGAAACAGGATCTCACTAAGTTGCCCAGCCTGGCCTCAAACTTGTGATCCTCCTGCCTCAGCCTCCTGAGTCGCTGGGATTATAGGCATGGCAACCAGCGCAGACTTTTCTACCTGCATGCTCCTCGGGCCGGGCACAGCTCTGGCCATGCTGCCTGCCTGACGCTTGTGTTGGTCTTGTGACAAGTCAGACTTGTTAACATCTCCATTTGGTGGACAAGGAACAGAGCAGTGAGGCCTTCTGTCCCAGGACACACGTCTGGGGCAACACTGGCCTTAAGAGTTCTGTTCCCTCGCTCTGCTTTTGGAATCCAGCTCTATGGAAAGAACCGTGTTGCTGAGTCCCAGAGGAATCAGCAGCTGGCAGAGCTCTGGACGGTGGGTGACGCGGGACGCCCTCAGGCTGCCTCCCACACTGTCTGCGCATCGTCAGTCGGGAGGCCCGGGCCTTGGCAGAGCCACACCGTGCGCTGTGCCGCCAGGACGAGGATGCAGACGCTCTCAGGAGCTCCTGCTCCTGTCAGGTGGCTCCCGCCTCCGCCCTGCTCCCAGGGTGTCCATCAAGCACAGGACGTAAACTCCAAGACCCCAGAGAAGGCCGGCCGGCCCTCCCGGTGGCTGGCGCAGGCTTGGGCTGCCTCTGCCACATTTCCCTTCAGCTCTCTGCACACTGGGCTTCATGCCACCCCCACCCCCACAGCAGAAGCTGTGCCAGGCTGGGGCGATCTGTCCATCTGAGGCCACAGGGCCCTGGGGGCCGGAAGTGCCACCAGTCCCTCCCGCCTTTCTGCCTGGTCCTCACTGGGTCAACTCTCGAGCTGGGGGACAGACTCTGTAGTGGGTTCTGGATCCTTCCCTGGAGGGAGCCCCAACCGGCCTGGGGGGTGGCGGACACCTGGGAGAAGCTCCTGGAGCCCTGGGAGGACGGGCAGTCTGCCTTGTGCTGTCCTGCGGCTGTTCCTCAAGGTCTGGGACACCCAGATGGTGGTAACGAAGGCGCTGGAGGCCTGTTGCCACCACACCGGGCAAGTCAGCCCCCGAGCAGTTCGGACTGGGCACTTGCTCTGTCCTCCGTGTTCCCCGAGCCTCTTGGAGATCGGGCTGGACCCCTGCTGCTCACAGTCCACCGGGCCTCCCGCCCTGCGCCCCACCCCACCGAGGGCCCCCAGCACGCACTAAGAGGACAGCTAGTGCCCCCTCCTGTCTTGCCCAGGGTGACCCACGGGGCGCTAGCTGCTCCTGGAGCGTCCATGGCTGATCTTTGTGGGGTCAGGGCTGACCAGGAGCTGAGGCCACCGCGCGCGAGTGTGTGTGTGCGTGTGTGTGTGTGTGTTGGATGGGCCGCTGCCCCGGGTCCACACTTGGCTTTGGCTTTCTGCATTTCTTTGGCTGCAGGTGAGGCCAGCTGGTGGTGCCAGGGAGTTAATGCCATGAATGACCCTCAAACAGGGTGTCAGTGGACAGGTGCTCCTTGGGGACAGCTACACGGTGTCTCCACACAGAGGCCTGGCGGACGCAGCCCCCACCCACAGAAGGTGCCCACTCAGCACCCGCTCTTCTCCCGCCAGGCTCCCCGCCCCACGCCATGCTTCTGGGCATCAACACTGCACCCCATCCTGTGCCAGGTTCTGCTTTAGGGAGACCTGGCTAGGGAAGATATGTGGCTCGTCACCCGGACCCACGGCAGGGCCTGGCCAGGCGGGTGCTGACACGGAGGCAGCAGGACATCGGCAGGCTTCCGGGAGGCCTCTCCGCAGCAGGGAGTAGGACCTCCAGCAGGGAAGGGTTGTCCCAGAGACCTCCGGCACCCATGTGTCCCCACCCATGGAAGCTGGCCACAGGATGGCCTAACCCCAGCCCCGCGCTGGGCAAGCTGAGGGCCTCGGGCCAGAAGGGAGTGGACACATGTCCCATGCTGGGGGGTCCAGGTCTGCTCCTCTGAACTGTCTGGTTTGTGCAGATGTCAGCCACTGGAAGCCCCACGGAGTTAAACATTAAGCTGTGTGTGCTGGGAAGTGTGGTCTTGCGTGCCTGGGCTGAGGGTCAGGGCCATGACCCCTGGTCTCGGCTGGGAGCTTCTCTAATAGGCAGGTTTTTGAGAGACTGTCATTGGAAGGTAATGGACAAGTAGCTCCACCTCCAGGGTATCCAGTGAGCCCGGGAACGTGCTGGCCCCTTGAAGAAGTGCCAGAAGCTGGATTGCAGGCTTTCCAAAGGCTCCTGGGCCTCTGGGCGCCATGTTTGGATAGCCCCCTCCCCATGCAGGCGCAGGGACCCAGTGGACCTGGGAACAGCACAAGGACATCTTTCACAAGCCTCAGAATTTTCCTTAGGAGGGTGCCAGGTCTCACACGGGGCCTCGTGGGGCAGCTGCTGAGCTGGGAGGACCCTGGGGGCCAGGAGGCAGCCGCAGTGCCACAGTGGGCAGTGGGGGGACTGGCAGGGCTCCACAGGAAGCCCACACTGTGGGTCAGCCCCTGGTCGAGGTCCAGCTGTGCGGAACGTCTGTGCCCTGGTCATGTTTCATCAGCTTCTGTTTGTGTCCCTCTTTCCTCTCTGGATGGAAGGATGGATGGGCAGATGGACGGTGGATGGGTGGATAGATGAACTTGTGAGCAAGTGGGTGGAGGGGTGAATGGGTGGGTGGATGGATGGAAGGATGCATGAGTGGGTGGAGTGGGTGCATGGATGACAGGCAGGTGGATGGACGGCTGGACAGTTGTGTAGGATGGGTAGGTGGGAGGATGGATGGGTAGAAGGATGGGTGGGTGGGTGGATAGAAGGATGGGTGGGTGGATGGATGGATAGAAGGATGGGTGGGTGGGAGGATGGAAGGATGGGTGGGTGGGTGGATAGAAGGATGGGTGGGAGGATGGATAGCTGGAAGGTTGGGGAGGATGGATGGCGGGCTGGATGTTTGAATGGAGTGTGGCTGGGTAGATGGGGGATGATCCAGTTCAGTATCCTTACTTTATTTATTTATCTTTTATTTGCATGTTGGAGATCAAACCTGGGCCTCACATGTGCTAGGCCAGGTCTTGACACTGAGCCGTGTCCCCAGTCCCCACCAGTTCAGTTTTGAGCAGAAATCACAGGCTTTCTAGGAGTCTAGGAGTCCCTGAGCCTATGAGAGGAGCGCCTGCCTGGCCTGTGATGAACGTCCCAGTGCCCTAAGTGGAGCTCCAGAGTCTGCAGCGGCCATTGAGGGTCAAGCTGCCAGTCACAGGGCCCTCCTCAGGGAAGGTGGTGCTTGCTCCTTGGTGCGGTTTCCCAAACCAGGGAGTGGGTGAGCACCTGGGGCAAGATTTCTCCTTCTCTGAGCTGGATGAAGGAAGGATTCCCCAACCACACACACACACACACACACACACACACACACACACACGTGTGCACACCCCCGTCCTGCTGGTGAAGGAAGGATTCCCCAACCACAGACACACACACACACACACACACGTGCACACCCCCGTCCTGCTGGTGAAGGAAGGATTCCCCAACCACACACACACACACACACACACACGTGTACACACCCCCGTCCTGCTGGTGAAGGAAGGATTCCCCAACCACACACACACACACACACACACACACACACGTGTACACACCCCCGTCCTGCTGGTGAAGGAAGGATTCCCCAACCACACACACACACACACACACACACACACACACACGCCCTCGGCAGCCACTCAGAACCTGCGCGCTGGCGGCTGCTCTGCAGGCCTTGGGCAGGGCCGTGCTTGCTCAGGAGCATCCCAGCTCCCAGCGCTCCCCAGCAGAGGGGCCTCCAGAAGCCCTGCCTCGCCTTCAGCCATCTGCCTGGGAGGCAGTGCCCACTGTCCTCCCTAGGCTGTGGTCTGAGTAGGGAGGGGAGGACAGGCAGGGGAGCAGAGGCTGGGCACACCCCAAGGGGCAGCCCCAGGATGCCGTGGTTGCTTGGGGCACAGCCTTGCCCTGCCAGGAGCACTGGCCCTCTCCTCTTGAGGATCTCGGGTGAGGCTGGCTGTCCCTGTGGAACTGGAAAGTGTCCTGACCCTGGGACTGTGCCCGCCGCCATGGCCAGCGCTCCGGGAGCTGGGTGAGGCCACCCGACACCGGGCTTGGCCCTCTTCACTCTCCGCTCTCTGGCCTGCCGGCTCCTGGCTTGCTCAGTCTATGGGGGCCGCATGTGCCTTGAAGACAGAGTCCCAGGCTTGGCACATAGGGACCCAGCTTGTGGGACAGACTCCAGGGGGCTCATCCTGGCCCCTGGAAGCTGCAGCTCTACCCACTGTGGGCCAGTGTCCCCTGGTCCTCTGTACCGCTGCTCGACCCTGGTGTCTCACCTGGAGGCCACTGCTTCCAGCCCTCCCTGACCCCCAGTCTGGACTGGGCCTGACCAGTCCCTGCCACATAGCATCAAAACTGCCCCTGATGGACCTGCCCCTCCCCAGCTTGCCACTGGACCAAGTCTTCGGCACCGGGACCCGTTCTCCTCCGCCTGCCCGCGCCCAGCGCCCGGGGTCCTCAGATGCTCAACGATACCTGAGTGAAGAGTCCTGCGGTCTCCAGCTTGAGCTGCCCAGGAGCGGAGGCAACTTCTCTTAGGACGCCATGAGGCCTGGGGGCTGAGGAGGGAGCCGGGCTGCTCGGAGGGGCCCAGCATTCCCCAGGAGTGGGGGCACCTGGGTGTGTCCCTGGTTCTCGCTGCATCTGCATGAGGCTGGCACTGACCTGGTGCTCAGCATGGAGGCCAGGAGCACGCACTCTTGGGTCCAGATGGCGTCTCCAGGACGGGTGACCCAAAGCCAGGCATCCCTTGCTGTTCTCCAGAGCGTGGTCTCACTCTGGAACAGAGTCTAGAACGCACGTCCTCGTCCTGCTGGGCTGTCTCACTGCGTCCCTGAGCAAGAGTCCTCTGGGAGGTGAGGGCCCTGAAGCTGCCTCTGCTTCCTTAAAGGACAGTTGTCCAGGGTGGAGTCTGCAACCCAGACCAGGACCTGTCGCCCTGGGCTCGAATCCCGCCTTGGCGGTGTTCCCTCAGGGGGCTCTGGAGGGTGGTCAAGCCACCACCTCACTGTGGGAGCCTCCCTGGGGGCGTCTGAGGGTTTGAAGAGCCTCAGAAGCACTTTCCACGGCCGGATTGTCCAAGGTGCAGGCGACCTGGGGACTGAGCGCCTGATGTCAGTGGGAACCAAGCAGAGCTGGAGTCTCCTTGGTGGGGCGGCGTCACATTCAAGGAGGTCACAAAGTGACCCTGGCACCAGCCGCCTGTGAGCAGGCCCTCCTCGGCCACCCCTGCAGCCCAGGCCTCAGGCCCGACCCTCTCGGGAAACCTGGCCCTGGAGGCTTGGGAGGCAGAGCGACTTGGGTTTGGTGTTCAGAAGAAGTGGCTCTTCATCAGAAAGCCCTCTGGGAGTCTGGGCCCGAGCCATGAAATTATGTCTGTTGATTCAAGGAGGCAGGAAAACTTGGGCCATGGTTATTGAGATTTATGGCTTCCCCTGAGCCTAATCGCTGGAATCCTTTAACAGTCAGGCTAAGTGGTGCTGAGGAGGACCTGCCTGTCCTCTCCTGTCCCTCCTCCTGTCCCCTCCTCCTGTCTCTCTCCCTCCTTCTCTCTCTCTGCCTCCCTCTTCCCTTCTATCCCTCTCTGTCTCTGCCTCCCTAACTCTCCCCCATCTCTTCCTCCCTCCCTATTTCCCTCCTTCCCTCCCTGTCTCTGTCTCCCTGCCTGTCTCTGTCTCTGTCTCTACTCCCCTTGCTGATCTGGCTATGGGATGCGGCCCCACAGGGCTCTGCTGCTCCTCTAGGGAGCTGGGGTTGGGACAGGACAGGCTGTTGGAGTTAGCGGCCGCTTGGCTGGGCCCGGGGAGGCGAGCAGGTGGGAGGCGCTGCTGGTGTAGGGCAGGCAGGACTCTGGCTCCCCTGCCCGCTGCCTGCTGTGTCTGAGCTCCTCTGAGCCTCCAGGGCTGGAGACTGGAGCGCAGGCACTGGTACCATGCCACATTCAGCAGGTGCTCAGAACGTGCACGCCCAGTTTTGTCTTGTTCCTGAAACCTGCTCTGTGGAGGCAGAAGTGGGGAGGAGTTCCCTAGCCCGACCCCTGCCTTGGTGGGAGGGAGGTGCCCGCGCCAGCCTGGAGGCAGGAGGGCCCCACCTGGGGGCGAGGCTGATCCTGGTGACGGGACCTCCCATTGCCTTGTCCTGCACCCCCGTGACCATGTGGCACTGGTAGTGGACCCAGCGTCCTGGAACCTTCGCCCTGTTGCCACCCAACTCTGTCCCCGCCCAGCCCCCACAGTGGGTAAAGACCCCTGCAGGCCAGGTCCCCAGCATGTGACTGGGGTCACTGCCAACCCAGGGTGGGAGGGCAGCTCCCTCCCTAGGCCAGCTGCGATAGTTCTGTGCCTCTTGGATCCAGTGAGGGTGAAGGTGGGCTGGCAGGCCACCCAGACCCGGGGGGTCGAGATGTGAGGACCCGCCTTCTGATCTGGTTTCCTTGGTGCCAGGCTGCCAGTGGACCTGGCCTTGACTCCTGCTCAGGGGTCCAGCTGGTCGATGCTGGCAGGGCAGGCAGGGCAGGCAGGGGCTTGGGCAGTGCAAGAGTGAGCTGGGCTCTGTGCTGGGCCTGCAGAGCTGGCTCCTGACTCCCCGGGCCCCAGGAAAAATGTGGGGCCTTGGCCGTGGTGCCTGGGTCCTCAGACCCTCTCAGAGGGTGAGGCCCTTCCCAGGTCTCCACTGGAGTAGCCCTGCTGGGCACGGCCATGCCCCTGGCGTGGGGTGCAGGAAGGCTGGGGAGCGTCTTCCCCAGCCACCACGGCAGCTTGCCCGGACCACCCTCTTACGCTCCCTTGTCGGTCCCAGAGGAGCGAGCCCCAGCAGCCCCTGGTTCAGGAGGGGAGGAAACGTGGGGAGCCACCCAACCCCAGCCTGGGCTGCAGCTGGCGGTCTGCCCAGCGCCAGCACCAGCCCAGACCCTCACCTCCCACAGGAAACCCACTTGCTGCTGTGAGCCGCCGAACCTGTGTGTGGTTGTCTGTGCGGCAGGTGCGCACACACGCATGTGCACACACGCACACACACGCACGCCTGCACACGCACACCAGCACTCACGAGGCTCTGGCTGCTGTGCGGCTGAACTGCTCCTGAGCACTGGACTCGCCTTGGCCTTCGGCCTTTGTTCTCACTGTCCTCTCCTGGGCCCCATCCTCACCTGGGCTTGCTGAGGCCGCCTCCTCCAGGAAGCCTTCTCACTGTCCTCTCCTGGGCCCCGTCCTCACCTGGGCTTGCTGAGGCCGCCTCCTCCAGGAAGCCTGCACTGGCAGCCTGTCCAGTAGCCCACTTCCATCCGTGGTGGTGGCAGGTCACAGCCCAGTCACAGCAGGGCTCACCCCAGGGAGACTGGCCCACTGTTTCCCGTGGACGGTGTCCAGAGAGTGAGGCCTCCCTCGGAGGGGACCCTGACAGGGCTGTGCCTGTGGAGCGTGTCCAGGGGGCTCTGCTCTCCATGCCCCGCCCAAGTGCCGCCTCTTCCTTTGTCCCAGGTGTGGACAATCTGGAAATAGGTGAGGGCACGGGCAGGACATCCTCTGGACCAAGCAGCCCCTCCACCAGCGCCAGCCCACAGCCTGGCATGGGTGCCAGTTACACTGGGGGCTGGTGGCAGCTGGGCCTGTGGCCTGTCTCTCCCTGGAGGTGCTGCCCGCAGCTCTGCCCAGGCAGGTGCCTCCTGAACCCGGACAGGGGTCTGGGTGGCACCGGTGGCTGCAGGAAGGGTGCCAGGTGCGTGGCTGACACCCTCTGCCTCGGGGACATTTCCAGACCTGCTCTTCTGGGCATGGACAGGCCAAGGGGGAAGGGGTGAGGCCTACCCCAGGCCACGGCTCTGAGGAGCCCCACAGCCTCCTTGCCTCCCTGGGAGCCCTGCCCACCCCCTGCGTCAAGGTGCAGCCCTGGCAGCAGGGCGGGGGTGCTGACCCTCCAGGGGCTGGGGTGGGAGGGGCAGGGAGGGCCCAGGCAGTGCGGTCTCCGCTTCCCCAGGCCTGAGTCAGGCTCGTCCTGGCTTGGCCTTGGGCATTCAGGGCCTTCCGCCATCACGGCTGGAGAGCCAGACAGGGACCCGATGCTGGACAGAATGTGGCAGATGCCCTGGCACTAGGAAACAGTCCTTGAGGGCTTGGGGACAACCTCGTGTGACGATGCTCCCTCCACTTCCTGCCTTCCCCGATGCTTGCTGAGCATGGACGCGGGCTTGACGGCCCCGCCGGGCTGGGGGCCAAGTACGGCCACACCTGAGCACGGAGAGGCACTACTACGTGGAGGTTCTGAGGCTAGTGGCCTCACGGTGACTGTGCCTGAGGAGGGAGGCGGGTGAGCCTAGAAATGGGGAGAAGTCCTGGGGACCCAGTGCCCTGGGGGGGCTGGCGCTGTCACGGCGGCATTTGGCAGTTGGCATTTGGCAGTGCGGG
Organism: Sciurus carolinensis; assembly: GCF_902686445.1. NCBI lineage: Eukaryota > Metazoa > Chordata > Mammalia > Rodentia > Sciuridae > Sciurus > Sciurus carolinensis. Next base: position 2,566,747 of record NC_062226.1, read on the forward strand.
GCTGCCGCCCAGCTGCAGATTTTGGGGGTGGTCAGTTTGGCCACACGCCAGTTTCACCTTCTAGAGAGCACAGCTCCGGGGTTGGCCAGCAGGATGGATCGCAGTGGGGGCCTGCAGGCCAGGAAGGGCCAAATGTCCAGGGGGAGGACAGGAGAAACGGGCTGAGAAGGAGCCTGCAGTGTGTAGAGGACGCCGTCCACAGTGCCCTCTGAGGTCTCCGTCCATGCTCTCAATGACCCGGCAGTCCCAGCCCCGGGACTGTGCCTGACCGAGACCTGCGCCCATCGGGCACCAGGAGGTAGGCAAGAGGCCCCGCCTCATTCATGGTGACCCGGCCAGAGAGTCACGGGGACCAGGTGGCACGGGCCTCGCGCAGTGTGATGAGTGGAAGCAGCCGCTCAGGGCGAGCGTCAGAGCGTCTGTCTGCCGAGCGGGGCTGAGCCCGCAGGTGGGTGTCCCCAAGGGGCTTCGGAGCGGCCTTGCTTCGCGGCCAGCAGTGTCCGCCCCGCCCAGTGGTGTTGGTCCAGAGCCTGGCCTCCTGATGCTGTCCTAGGCGTGCGGCTGCTGCACATTCATTTGCTGCTTTAATTTTAGAAGCACAGTTACTTCTGAAAAGGAGGGGCTGCCAGGTGGGTCCCCGTTACCTTCAAGGCCCAGCTCCCCGGGAAAGGCTGAGTTTCTTGGGCTCCAAGCAGAAGCTGTCCTCTCTCCTGTGTCCCGGGAGCCCAGGTCAGTGTCTGCCGGCTCACCAGTGCCACCGCCTCATCCTCAGGCCAGCGTAGAAGCCTCTGTGGGCGTCAGTAAGGGGCGCAGCGGGGGCCGCAGAGGGACAACACCCTGGAGGAGGGCGTGAGGGTGAATGGCCCCCGAGGGTCACTGCCCTGCGGCCCCGTGGCACAGTATGAGACAGAGGGGCAACCTGGGTTCAGGGCCTTGGGATGGAGGCAGCGTGGCAGGAAAGCGAGGGCCACCTACCACGCGGCCAGGAGGCACACCGTCAGGAGAGGCGGGCACCTGCCGCAGACTCGCTTATGCCCGTGTGCGGGTGCCCGTGTGTGCCTGTGTGCGCGTGCTGTTGTGTGCCCATGTGCGCATGCGTGTGTGTACTCGTGTGTGCCCGCGCGCACGTGTGCGCATCCATGCCCAGTTTCCACAATGCACACAATTGCCTCCAAAGGAACGGGGATGTTCTTTGGAGAGAGGGTGCGTGTTTGAATTTCAATTGGCTGTCTCAACAATGTCCGTTTAATTAGTGTGTTTTGAAGGGGAAATGAAGGAAAATTATAACTCATCCGAGAAAATGGCTCGTACGTGCTCAGCTCTTCTTGTGGGTTCCGGAGACCCACCCCCAGGTCTGCAGAACCGGAGCCCAGTGCTGTCCAGGCCAGGGGAGGGAGAGAGGCTGTGAGGACAGGGACTGCGGGACACTGAGGACATTGCCAGGGGCAGAGCAGGGTGGTGGGGCTGGACATGGGGATGTAGAGGGAGCAGGTTGGCCAGCCGGTCCCTCTAGGACTCTGTCCTTGGTGCCAAGGGTGGGGCTCTGGGTCCAACAGGAAGAGCAAGGGCTGCTCGGGGCCTGGGCTTGAATTCAGGTTTGGCCATGGTTGTCTACGAGAGCCGAGACCCTGTTTCCTTATTTGTGAAATTTACAAAATCGGGGTGACAGCTGTGGACCAATTAAGATAAGGCTTTAGGGTCAGGTCTCGGCAGACGGGGCTGGACATGCTTCGAGGGAGCCTGGAAAAGTCCCAGTTAGAGCTCAGACTTGGCTACGCTTCTCTCAAAATCCCTGGCTGGCTGGGCTCCTGGGGCCACAGGCCTGGGTCTCTGCTCCCGAGTGCTGCGCCCCAGGTGAGGGCTGCTTGGTTGGAAGCCCCTCAGTTCCCTGCTCTGGTGCCCACCGCCTCAGTTCCAGCCCACTCTACACCCACAGTGCCTTCCTCCCCTCTGCACCCCTGCTAGAGTGTCCTCCAGTGCCTGGCCAGCCCCACGGTGCCCGTGCCTGGGCTCTGTCCTGAGCTGGACTGTGTAGTCCTGGGTCACCCCTCCCACCCATTGCCCACTCTGGTCCTCAGGCCCCAGCCTGCAGAAGGTGCCCAAGGCCCGTGGGTCCTGTTGCCAACATGCTCAGGAGAGCAGCTCACCCAGCAGGGGCAGCAACGTGGAGAGGGATCGAGCAGAGGCCCCAGTGTCTGGAAGCAGGGGCGCGAGGCAACCCCGGGTCCCAGAGGAGCCCCTCCCCTTGCCATCTGACAGGAACTAACTGTGCCTTCCCGAACACCTGCCAGTCAGGCCAGGCCAGGTCCCGTTCCTGGCTTCAGGGAACAGTGGCCTCCCTATTCAGGGGTGAGGAAACGAAGCCCAGCAGGGCGGAGGCACTGGGGACAGAACCACTGGTAATGTCCCCAGCGTGGGACACAAAAGCCCCCTCCCTACACTATGAGGTAGACAGCAAGACCCCAGGCTTCCTGAGGAGGCAGGGGACCGGGACATGGGAGACACCAAGTCACTGTCCCTGGGGTGCGCCCTCCCTCACGTGGCCCTCTGGCATGCCCACATTGCCGGCCCTGCCTGCTGCCCGCCTCCGCTGCAGACTCGGCCAAGAGCTGTGTGCCCACGGGGCCACACAGCTGCCTGCACGGCCGCTGGCTTCCCCAGCATCATTGTTGGGCAGCTGGGAGGTTTCCAGCTCCTCGCTGCATGAATAGGGTTGCTGTAACCACCTTGGCACGGGCCGCCGTCCCTCCTGAGCGCCTCGCTCCCTCGCACCGGGCCTGGGCCCTTCCCGCACCGTCCTTTCTCTCCCACGCAGCTGGGAGCCAGAGGACACCTCCAGGGAGTTCATACCACCTGGGTGCCTGGCCGTGGGCGAGTGTCCAGGCAGTGAGGGGCTCCTCGTCCAGAACGTGTGTCCAGCCCTGAGCCCACCACTGTGCGAGCACACAGCTGCTGTGACACGAGCCAGCCCCTCTGCTCCGCAGACGAGGAAGCCGAGGCCCAGGTGAGAGGAAGCCCAAGCTGGAGTTTGCCTGGAGTCCAGTCTTGTCACCAAGACCCTGCCCTCTGGGCCCCTCTGCATGTGCGCCGTCCTTTGGTCCATCCCCACACGTGCGCTCCGTCCCTGTGCTGGAAGGTTGTCCCCAGGAAGCACAGGCCCCGTGCCAGCCCCCTCCACTCCCACCCCAAACGCCTTCATGGGACTTGTAGGCTGAGCGGAGCTGCTGGTCACCCGGCTGCCTCCTTCCCACCCGGGCAGTCTGTGAGGTAGGACCGAGCTTCCTGGGGATCCTGGGGGCTGGCCACATTGGAAGCCCAGGCTCACCCTCCAGCACCTTCGCCTGTAGACCTCAGCTGGAGGCAGTTAGATGGATGGATGAAGGGGTGGGTGGACAAGATAGCGAGAGGACAGATGGACAGGTGGGCTGCTGGAGGGCAGCTAACTGGGAGGAGCAGTAGGACATGTCACCAAGGCCTCAGGAGGTGTGACAGACACCCTGGAGGGGACATGAAATGGCCTCTGGCAGGAGGGGGAGTAAGGCCAGCCCCCTCGCTGCCAGGGCCTCTTCTGTCCTGTGGCAGACGGGACTAGACCACCAGGGCCAGTGCCCTCGGGAGCCTGGCTCTCTGCCCTCCCCAGGCAGCCCAGGACACCACTCCCAGCCCAAGCCCAGCTTCCCCACCCCAGCTTTGGGCTATTATTGGAAACCCAGTTTGAACAGTCCTGCCTGTGGGCAGGAAGGAGAGGCCCTGGGGGGCTCAGACCAACCCCGGTGCCCCTGCCCACCCCATCCAGCCTGCTTTGCATGCAGCACAGGCGCTAAGGAGCTGGGGTCGTGCTCACCCCCAAAGGCTCCAGGCCATGAGTGCTGCTGGGTGTGGGTGGGCTGGACACCTCCGTCATTGTGGGCAGGTGCAGGGCTCTGGAGCTCAGCCTGGGTGGTCTGGCTGGGTGGCTGGCTGGGGGTGCCAGCTCCTGGAGGAGCGAGCTGGCTGTGGGTTGAGGCCCAGATACCCCCACCCCATGTGTCCCCAGGCCCTTCCAGCCTGGGTGGCGAGTCCCAGCACAGCTTCAGCCTCAACGGCCTGAGCTGCCCACATGATCCTGTTTTCCTCCAGGGCAGCTGCTCCTCCAGGGGCCACCAGTGCTCACTGGTCTGGCATCGCCAGCCCCTGGGACTGAACCCAGGTAGAAGAATTTTAAACTCCAAAGTCCACCCTGCTGAGAACCCTGGAAATTCCACCCCCGTATTCTTTTCATTTTGTGCCTTTTATTTATGCTGAGAACTTTGTTTCCTGAGAAATTGCATCGTGATCCCATGCTTCGTTTCTTCCCCAGCGGGGCAGCTTGGGTCCAGGGTCCATTGCCTGTTCCCAGTGTCCATCACTGTTCTCAGCAGCACGGCTTGTGCAGGACTGACCTGGCCCAGACGGGCGCAGCCCCTCGGAGGTCGAGAGCCTGGCTCTGGGGCCCCTCCCCTGGAGTCTGAATCCCGGGTTGGACACGCAGGGCCAGCCCTCTCCTGGCCTCGCTTGCTTCCCTCCGGCCCTGGGTTGTTGGGAGACCAGGTGGGAGGAAGGCCAAGCAGGTGACCTCCTTTGCCCTGCAGCTTGGAGGGAAAGCTGCACCCCGAGAAGGGGTCTGAGAGGAAACCAGGCTGCGCTCGTGCCGCGCGGGCCCAGGACAGGGGTCCCACCGCCACTGACAGTCCCTGTGCTCCCCAGGGGGGATGGCAGGCAGCGGGCTCTGAGCTGCCCGGGCTCCTGGGCCTGCCAAGCCACACAGAGCTCGGGCCTCCCACCCCAGGAAAGTCAATGGACCCGTTTTTAGCAAACGTGGAAGCCACAGGAAGGCATCGAGGTGTGAACAGTGCCCTCCTCCCGGGAGCCCTGCCACCTCTGGGCGGCCCCTCGGCCTCTCCGACACAGGGAAGCAGGGAGCACCTCTGCCTCCTGGCTCGGGGCTCCCATCCTCAGGACGGCCCAGTGTTAGCAGGTCAAGTCACAGACCTGGGAGCTGAGGCCCCAGAAAGATGGCAGTGTCCCCGTGTGAGCGGGGCCCTGCCCTCCACCTCCAGGGAGGCCTAGGCACGGTGCCCAGAGCAGACCCGTGTCCCCTGGGAGCCTGAGACCAGGTCCCCTGTTCCCCCCTTATGCACACTGGCCCTCGGAAGGGTCTCGGCTGCAGGGGCTCCCACGCGGTCACCCCCGTGTGGCGGAAGGCTCGCAGCACAGCACACACGGGGCCTGCCCGCCTCGCCCCGCTGCCCCTGGGCCCGCCTCCTCATCTCCATTAGCCGGGAGGACAAGCTGTCTTCCAGGTGGGCATTCCTTAGAAAAATGACTTCATTATCACCTTCAGGGCTGGTGTTGGGGGAGGGTGTGTGGCCAGGAGGGGCAGGGCTCCAGCAGCTGGGCCCAGGGTGCAGGGACCCCCACCGGGGAGGCCTGACTGAGACGGATCTGTGGGATTAAGGGGCTGGAGGGAAATATTACATTATGATAACAAATCACTCAGTTGATTGGAATTTAATTATGACTCTTTTATCTTGGTGACAGTCATGCACCTGGGATCGAGGCCCTGGCTGCGGAAGCAGGGGCCAGCTCAGCAGGAGCTGGGGGACTCAACCCAGGGGACCAATGAAGCAGAGCCCTCCCTTGCCTGCCCCCAGGAAGCCACCAGCCACCCCTCCCCTCTGCTGTGGGAAGCCACAAAGGGGCCCCTTCTTCAGGAGAGTGGGACTCCCCGGGTCCTGGCCAAGGTGGTCAGTCAGGAAGGCTGCTCAGGGCTGCCCAAGCCATCCCAGCAAGGGCAGAGCAGCTGCCCGACCGCAGTGCAGACGACCCTGGCCCCAGGAACAGCCTGCTTCCCAGCAGGGGGTGGCCACAGTGGCTGCGGGCAGTCTCCAGAGCTGGTGCCGTGGGTGGGGGGCCTGGGAGGCTTTGTGGCAGCTGGAATGGGCCAGGCCAGGGAAGGCTGGACCCGGGCCTTTGCTGAGAGCGTGCCTCACGGCCCGGCTCCTTGAGGATAGACACATCTGGATTTTTCTGAGGTAGCTTTGCTTTTTGAAATTTTGTCCCAGGAAATCCTAGGACGGCCTCTCCAGTCAGGGCCATTTCCACCAGGGGACATGTTAACCATGGGCTTTGCCATCACCCGGCCTGGGTCCTGGTGGGCAGCGAGACCTTGGCGATTCCAGGGCAACCTGGTCCTGGGGCTCTCGGACCCTCTGGGCCCCCTCGGGGTGGGGTTGCTCTGAGGGATCCTCTGCCCCATTGGAACCTGTGGGGTGTGGAGGAGCTTGGTCACCTGACACCTCCCACCAGCTCCCTGCTGTGGGGTCCGGATGGGGCGCCCCCATTCAGCCCCCTGCAAGGGCTGCCAAGAGGGCCCTGTGTCTGTCCTGACAGGCCCACAGTGGGCAACCCGGCAGGTTTAACGCTGTTTTATGGACTGGCCGATGGCTGCTGAGTCACGGAGCAAGACCATCTATCAGCAGAGCCACGAATGGCAGAAGTAAGAGCGATGTCATTGCTTGGGGATGGGGAGTGAGTGGGTGGACCAACTCTTCCACCCATTTCCCAGCAGGGGTGGGACGGGGCGGGGTGGGGAGGAGGGGAAGGGAGCGTGTGGGCCCCGCGGCAGCCTCTGCCCCTGCTGGGAGGTGTGTGCCAGCCTTTGGGTCCTCGAGTCCCAGGCTCCCGTGTGCTGTGCGCTATCGTGCCTGGGTCTACGGGGACCACAGAGGCGTGCGTGTGGACATGGTGGATGCGTGTGGGGTGCTCTGCGTGTGCCCCTCAGGCTGGAGGGAGCGTGGGGGACTCTGGGTTGACAGACACAGGCTGTTGTCCACCTCCGGCAGGTCTGGGCTGGGTCCTCTTCTCTGATCATGGAGAAAGTGGCAGAGCCGTGTCACATGGTTCCTACGAGGACCGATTGGGACAGAGTGGAGCCCTCGCCTAAGACTTGCCGGCAGTGTCCACGACGCTCGGGGCAGGGTGGTCATGAGCTGATGCCTGGTGGAACAGGTGGGACCTAGGTGACAAGGCAGGAGAGGCTGTGGAGGGAGCCAGCCGGGCACCGTGGGGGCTCTGGAGTCCAGGAGCTGCCGTCTGTGAGCCAGGTGCCAGGAGAGCTGCGGCACCTTTAGCCCAAGCCTGAAGACCAGGAAGCCAAGGAAGCTCAGCCCAACGGCCGGAGAACAGTGTCCTGGCTCACGCAGCGCAGCAAAGGGACAGAGGTCTCCCTCTGAGGCCTTTTCCCAGAGGCCTCTTCCTTGTATTCTGCCCTCAACAGTCCAGGTGAGGCCCATCCATACTGGGGGGCAGCCACCTGCTGTCCCCTGTCTACCCGTCTGAATGCTGTCTCATCAGGGGCCATGCTCACACACACACCTGCAGAAACAGCTTTAACCCCCTACCTGTGCACCCTGCAGCACGCCTGCCATCCCAGCAGGATCACAAGTTCAGGGCCAGCCTCAGCAACTTGGTAAGACCCTGTCTTAAAATTTTTCAAAAGTACTAGGAATGCAACTTAGGGTAGAGCACCCCGGACTCAATCCTCAGTACTGAAAAACTAAGAATGAAAAATAAGAATAAGGGTCGAGCCTGCAGGCGCCTGCTTGTGTGGCTTGCTGCCAGGTGTGCAGGAGCCCGCAGGAGCCCGTCCCCTGGGCGGAGTGTGTTCCACCAGGCACATCTGCACACGTGCACTTGGCACAGCGGGGGCTGAGCGTGAGCTGTGGGCCCTTCTCGGGGGTGTGTTTGTGCTCTTCTGAGCATGCAGGCCTGAACCTGTACCTGCCGGCGGGGTGGGTGCAGGCCTGTCCACACAGGCCGCGGTGGAGGGTTGCAGGGACGCTCCGGCTTGGGGGCTGCGGGCCGACCGTGAGGTTCCTCCCTGCTCTGCCCTGCTAAGGCTCACTGGTGGCCAGGCCATCTCTGCGGCTAAGTACTACCATGCAGAGCCTGTGGCTGAGCTCTTGGGTCCTGCTGGGCTCAAGCTGCCAGTGGCGATGGGATGCTGGCTTTGGACAGAGGGGCAGGCTGGAGTCAGGGTGCCATGGGATTCTGCAAAGGCTCTGAGGTCAGCAGAGGGGCTCTCCCTGTGCCTGAGCCCTCAGCACTGGGGGGCACAGACATGAACAAAATCAGGGGCACCCGGGGCCAGTGCTGTGTCTCCAGCCCTGTAAGAGGGGCTGGCAGCCCACAAGGCCCCTGCTCCCATTGAGCGAGGGCAGAGCTCTAGTTGGGCTGGAGGTCATCCCAGGGCGAGGCCAGACAGCCTCCCCACCTCCAGGCCCCTGCTCTGGTGCTGCAGTTCTTTCTGAGGGGCAGGTGGAAGCAATGAGCTGCTCCCAGAAGACCGTCTCCAGAGTTAGACAGGCCTGAGGTGGGGCCAAGGCAGCCTGCTTCACTGCCCTGTGCCTCATTTTCCCCATCCCTGCCCCGGAAATCCAGGAGAGGCAGCAGTGGACAAGGCGTCAAGGAGCTTGGCCTTGGTGTTCGGGCTGAGCTGCAGGGGAGGCTCTTGGTGGGGGCCCATAGCCTCCAAGATGCTGCTGGGGGAGAGAGCAGGGGTCAGTGCAGAGTCCTTCCCAGCTCTGACCTGGGGCTCCAGCCTGTTCAGGAGGTGGATGGGTCAGTGAGTTGGGGTGTGTGTGTCGCACGCCATCCATGAATGCATATGTGAATGGACGGACACTCACTCTCACCAGAGGCTCTTGTGACAGGTTGGCGTCCCCAGGACCCAGGAGCAGCTTGCTTCGTTCTGGCCACAGGAACCGGATGGCAGCTTCCGCATGCCATCTCCTCTCCCACTGTGAATCAGTCCTGAGATACAGTTTTCAAGTTCACTTTTAGTGGTGCACTGTCGTTCAGCACGTGGTGGGATTCATTGTGACACATTTGTACGAGAACATGACGTAATCTGATCCTGAAATACGACGTTGCTTAGGACGCATCTGTGAGCGGAGCGCTCACCAGCCCTCCTCCTCCCTGAGGTCTGGAGCCCTGGACGCGGTGCCCACGAAGCCCCTGCTGTGTGTGGCCAGGGAGGTCACACGGGTGGGCAAGGGCAGTGGGAGGCAGCCCTTGGTTTGGGCTCTACCCTGAGCAGTGGCGCCTGCCCTGCTGAGCCCACTGTGCGGGGCCACAGCACGGCAGACTCGGGAGGGCCAGCTGGAGCTGGGGTTCCTGCAGGCCTGGAGTACATGGTGCTGCTGGGCAAGGCAGAGGGGGTGCAAGGTCAGGGAGCCCGCCGTGGCCTCTGGGGCCCCAGGAAGGAGTAGTGGTCCTGGGGACCCCTAGCCTGCACACGTGGGGGGCTGATGGGGGAGCCCTGGCCTCATCCCCAAGGGCAGTGGCTCTCCCGCCACCGGCTCCTGTCCCCTGCCTCCTCTCAGAATCTGTCGGCTCAGACCGCAGCCCTCGCCCTGAGCTCACCGCCAAATCCAAGGTGGAAACAGGTGCTGTTCACGCACGTGCGGAGGCAGGCTGCTGGCTGCCGCGCCCCTGCACGTCCAGATCCTGGCTTCTGGGGGAAGTATCTGTGGCAATACGTGTCAGGAGGGGGACATTCCCATTCCAAGCCAGTTGCAGCCGTTGGCACCCCAGTGCGCCCTTGAGAAAACCAGCAGCTGGCGGGGAGAGCAAAGAGCCAATTTCCCAGCAGGCCACGGTGTGTGGTACAGCCGAGGGCCTGGCTGGGGCTGGCAGGGGACCCGCCGCTCTGCCACTCACGTGGGGACTGAGACTGTCTCTTGCTTGGGATCTGGCAAGTCAGTTTTGTGCCATCCAGTGAACTGGTGACACCTGAGGACCAGGGACCCCCTCCCTGCTGGGGAGGGCAGGCCGCCGACGCTCACGTGGCCCCTGGCCAAGCTGCTGGCCTGCGTCTCTGGTCACACCTGAGCCGAGGGCTGCTCCTCAGCTGTGGAGCGCGGCACCCCAGACAGCCAGGCCGAAGTCTCGGGCATGGGGCCGGAGGCCGTGGTTTGCCTCCTTGCCCAGGTGCTCCGCCCCACTGCCCTTCTCCCCGCCCAGCCCGATGCCGTGGTCACCAGAAACATGGACAGCGGCACAGGCTGGCCTCTCCCCTGACCACAAGCTCCCTGAAGCCCAGCGGCGTCCGCCTGGTTACCCGTTTCTCCTGCCAGCGTGAGCACAGCCTTGGTAGAAATCTGCTGAGTGGACAAGTGACCCATCAAGGACCCCAAGCTCTCGCCTGAGGCGAGAGGAGTTTATTCCACCTGTCGTGTTGACCACAAGCTCAGGGCAACCTCTGGAACCCTAGCCCTGTCTGGAAATGGAGCTTCCGGATGATTCTCTGGGGATAGTTTTCACAGACACCCGATCCTGAGGACCTGACCTTTTGCGGTGGAGTCGGGGCGGGATGCCCTGGGCAGGGAGGGTGGGCTTCCAGCCCTCCCAAGGTGGCCATCGCCAGGGGAGAGGCAGGTCTGCTCCCAGAGCCTCCGTGTGCCCAGACCCAGGTGTCCACTCCTGAGGGCATCTGCGCCAGGCATGAGGCCTCCCTGGGCCTCTGGGGGCCTGGCAAGTTGGCACAGCGAATCTCTCATGCTCCGTGCCTGCAGGTGTGCCCGGGACCCCCCTGCCCAGCACTTCTCCCCAGCACAGGCTGCAGGCCCCCGCCCCTTGCCATCAGCTCTGCTGCTTTCTGACGGCCACGATGGGGACCTGTGGGGGTGGGGCCTCATCTGCCTCCTGCAGGGTCCTCTTTGTGGACACCATCGCCCCTGGCCCCTGCACCCCTCAGGACATGGCCTCATCTGCCTCCTGCAGGGTCCTCTTTGTGGACACCATCGCCCCTGGCCCCTGCACCCCTCAGGACATGGCCTCATCTGACTCCTGCCGGATCCTCTTTGTGGACACCATCGCCCCTGGCCCCTGTACCCCTCAGGACAGGCCTCATCTGCCTCCTGCCGGGTCCTCTTTGTGGACACCATCGCCCCTGGCCCCTGCACCCCTCAGGACATGGCCTCATCTGACTCCTGCCGGATCCTCTTTGTGGACACCATCGCCCCTGACCCCTGTACCCCTCAGGACATGAGCTCATGGCACAGCCCAGGGGGCCACCTGAGAATTTGCTGGAAATCCCAGGTTCCCACAAGGTGCTGGCCAGGACCAGCTTACCTGCAGGGCTGGGAGGGAGGAGGCTGGCCCCTGGCAAGGACAGAGGCCTTGTGAGAAACAAGCCGGGAGCTGGGGCTGTGGCTCAGTGGTAGAGCACTTGTCTAGCTTGTGTGAGGCCCTGGGCTCGATCGTCAGCACCACGTACAAATAAAATAAAGGTATTGTGTCCACCTGCAACTAAAACAAAATATTTAAATTTAAAAAAAGAAACAAGCCAGGCAGAAATGCCAAGTGTTCCCACCCTGTTCCACTGACCATGCCACACAGCGCCTGGTCCTGGCGCCCACCCCCACCCCATGCCTGCATCTACCTCTCTCAGGGCCCTGCCTCCACACCTGCCCTCCATCCCACCTGGCCTCCAGAGCGTCTCCCAGAAGCTCACACCAGACTATGATGCTCCTCTAGACCCTTCTGTGGCTCTCCAGTGCCCTTA